>NC_064928.1:76708636-79208636 GCF_023897955.1 Schistocerca gregaria
TTCAGGGCTGGCACTACACACGATGGCAGACAACGTTTTTCGGGGATTCGCCAAACACAAACCGTTCCATCGAACTGCCACAAATTCATCACTCCAAATCACTCGGTTCCAGTCATCGGCCATCCAGTGGCGCGGCTCTTTACAACACCCTCAAATGTCGCTTAGCACTGAGTAGAGAAATGTATGGCTCATGAGGACACTCATTGCGCTAGCTGCACTGCTGGGAACACCTTGCAAATCAGGAGCGATTTCTACCGATGGTTTTAGGCGATTTTTTACAACCACACCGCTCAATGTTCGGCGGTCCCTGTTCGTTGGTACATCTACATCTACATACATACTCCCCGAGCCATCTGACGGTGCATGGCGTAGGGTACCTTATACCAATACTAATAATATCGTTCCTTGTTCCACTAGCAAACAGAGCGAGGAAAAAACGATTGCCTATAAGTCACAGACATGAGGTCTCTCTGGTCTTGATCTAGCTGTGGGTGTTGCTTCAAAATTTCCTCTTCACAATCACGTCATCAATAGGCAGCTTAGACTGCTTTGTTAGGGGTGAACTGTGCCTGATGGATTTGTTACTCAAGTGACTTCCATTGATTAGTTCACCTTCGAAGTCACTGAGCTCTTCCGATCGACCCACTCTGCCGTTACTCTATTATTAACACGAAAACTCCCGTCCTCCTTTTATACTAGGAGGGTCACCTTCCGCGACATCAAGCTGTCAGTTCCGTATTACTTAGGGAGGTCCTGAAACTTTTGAACAGACAGTGTAAGCGATGAATCGACTCTCCTTGTCACTGTCGCCAAAACTCAACGGCTCCCTTAATTCGCTATTTACATTCCTTCAGTGAATTTCACTCAGCTTTTCAAAAGTCACGATGCAGCACGTGTCCTTTGTGACTTCATTAAAACAACCAGTTTCGATCGAACAACACACAGTCCTCAGGTATAAGATCATAGTTTAACTCACGATAGTATGTTGTTTGACCAAAGCTGGTTGCTTTAATAAAGTTACGTTGGCGAATGATTATTTCCCTAGTTTTGGTGTAAAGTTTATGCTAAGCTCATTCTGCTGCTCCCCGTCACTTTCTCCTTTCCTCAGTGTACTCTCAAACTCATCAGACTGCTCACTCTGTTCAACTGGACCTTCTATTCTTCCTCATTCTTCAGTGTCCTCTGCAGTTGTTGTCACTCATATCCTTTCACCATGAATTTTAATCACACTCCCGATACTTTCTTTTATTTCTGTCATTCCTTCTTCGACGTGTAGTTCAAACAGTAGCGACGGCATACTTCATGCCCATTCTCCACCCCTTTTAATCAGAGCATCTCGTTCTTGGTCTTCCACTGTTATTGTTCACTGTTGGTTCTTATAAATGTCGTGCATTACGTTACTCTCGTTATACCGTACACCAGTTATCCGGAGAATTTCCAACATCTTGCATTCGACGTATTCTGTGAACGTGTCTTGATTTTTCTTGTCTCGCTCCCATTATCTACCACAGTCAGGACTGCCTCTCTTCTTCCTATTATCGTAAAGGCGCAAAGAAATTACAGATCTTGGCTGCAAGTGGCCACAGATTGAAATCAATAGAGAATGTTGAAAATTTGTGCTGGCCTGGAATTCGAACACAGGTCTCCCGATTACTAGGCAGTTACTCTGACCGCTGAGCCATCCAGACACACCGGGTATTGCAAATGAATGCGCTACTATTCCGTTCTTCAGGAGACCTAGGTTCGAATCCCGGTACAGCACAATTTTACGACCTTCCCCATTGATTCCAAACAATGCCCACTCGCAGTAAAGGGTCTGTAGTTCCTTTCTGTTTTAATTCATAATGGTTGCTCGATCAAAAATGGTATCCATTCTTTCGAATATGTCATAAAGAAGAGACACCTTAGATATAAGCATTTTATCTTTGCTAAAGCCAAACAGAAAATGACTGCACTCGACTCCTGAAGCTGACTGGTAGAAAGCCTGATTATGAATCAGTCTGCTGGAGAGCTCTGAAACTTTAAAGTTCAAGGAATAGGGTGGCAGCCCTCATTTGGAGTGGAAGTCGTGTGGCCTCATGGAGCGGAACTGGTATATCTGAAGTGAAGTGGTATGTGATCTTTCCCTTATCAACAAAGTTGCTTTTGAAATATAGGGAGACTACAGGAATTAAATATTCATTTGTGTGGAAATGGAATTATATTTAATCATCTTCCGGCTTCTGTTAACAACGTTTTTATTAGTAGGTCACATTCAGTAATAAGCTATTTAGTTAGTTATTCATAGATCGTTTATGAAATGATATCAGATATAATCTTAATTGAAAAAGGTAACAATTTAAAAAAAACTAATTTCTGCATACAGTAATAATATATTGTACACTTGTCATTTGTATCACATCATTCGTCATTCTCCACCTTACGCCCTAACACATAGTACATAGTAATTCGCACACACACACACACACACACACGCACACACACACACACACACACACACACACACACACACACACACACACACACAGACGCACACAATTTCGACTGGCAACAGGACCTTCCTGCATTCTATCGAATTCTTCGTGTCGTTCCGTTGGCCTATCGACAGTTCGAGACAGCACCTCAACACACTGAATAAAATGTTGAATTCAGAATGTGGTAAAAACTTAGAATTTTCCATCACAGGTGTAGGATTTTACGGTAGGACTCATTAAACTGAGTTTACCGTGGAATAACAGTCATTTATTGCTAAATAATATAAATTATTATGGTTCACCCTCTGTATTCTCCAAATAATCATTGACTTCGCAGTTTATTAAGAGGTATCCTTTCACTGACTTTTAAAACAATTGAATTCTGTTGTCTCTTTAATCTCTTTGGGCAGCTTATTGTACAATTTTATTGTCTCGTAGGAAATACTGTTTGGTGTTTCATGGTTGCTTACTCTCGGTGAACGTAAAACTGCTATAGTTTGGTTGTTGTTCCATTCTCAAGGATGCTTCTGTTGTAACGAAATTACTGATGTTCCTCTTAATGTGCGTAACAGTTTGGTAGATGTACCCCACACGGAGCAGTTACAATCGCCAGCTGTTCAGGACCACTTTTACATAGTGCTCAGTTACTATTTTTAGTTCTACATGTACATCTGCAAACATGCTCCGCAAGCTATCGTACGATGCTTGGCGGAGGGTACCTCGTACCACTAGTAGTCATTTCATCTCCTGTTCGACTCGCAAATGGAGCGAGGGAAAAACGACTGTAAGGTTCCATGTGAGCCCTGAGTTTTCTTGCCTTCACGGCGGCCACACAATATACATGTTGGTAGCAGTGGGGATGTTCTGCACTGAGCGCAAATGGCGGTTCTCTAAAATTTCTTAATAGTATTTCGTTGAGATGCAAAACTAGCATCGGCTGCCATAGACTGTTAGAAGTAAGCGTAGTTTTCCTAGTAGCCCTCGCCAGTTATGATAGTAACCGCATTGCTTGTGCGATAAGTGTGTTGCACACCATTCAAAAAATGAGTGAAGATACACAGGGTGTTTCCGTAAGACCGTGCAGAAACTGAACAGCCGGCCAAGGTGGCCGAGCGGTTCTAGGCGCTACATTCTGTAACCGCGCGACCGCTACGGTCGCAGGTTCGAATCCTGCCTCGGGCGTGGATGTGTGTGATGTTCTTAGGTTAGTTTAATTTAAGTAGTTCTAAGTTCTAGGGGACTGATGACCTCAGAAGTTAAATCCCATAGTTCTCAGAGCCATTTGAGCCAAAAATTGAACAGGACGTGGAGGATGCTCTATGAACAATTTGAGATAGGGAACCTAGGGTCGGAGAAGCCGTCTTAAGGAGATAATAGAAATAAAATCAAATTACTGTGCCGGCTTTCATTTACATTAGTAACAGTTAACTGCAAATACCGTGATTGACACAATGTATGTACCATTTGTACTGTTCTTACAAAATGTGCTGAAACTGATGATCTTCATCCCCAATGCAAGCAGGACATCGGCAAATAAGCTTTTGACGCAACCTGACAAGTATCCCTGGTGTTTTTCGAGTCACGTCACAGGCAGCTACAGTTCTGCCAACAAATTCCGTCTCCGTATCCACTGGCGTCTCATACACAAGTGACTTTAGATATCCCCAGTGGAAATAATCCGGGGGTTAAGGTAAGTGGTCTCGCAGCCATTGAACAGGACCTCCCCCTTCCAGTTCGGCGACCAGGAACTACTTCCCAGTAATCAGTAATTAAGTCGGGTGATGGTGAGGGAATTAGATTAGGAAATGAGACACTTAAAGTATAAAGGAGTTTTGCTATTTGGGGAGAAAAATAACAGATGATGGTCGAAGTAAAGAGGATATAAAATGTAGATTGGCAATGGCAATGAATGCGTTTCTGAAGAAGAGAAATTTGTTAACATCGAGTATAGATTTAAGTGTCAGGAAGTCGTTTCTGAAAGTATTTGTATGGATTTAGCCATGAATGGAAGTGAAACATGGTCGATAAATAGTTTGGACTAGAGGAGAATAAAAGCTTTCGAAATGTGGTGCTACAGAAGAATGCTGAAGACTAGATCGGTAGATCACACCACTAATGATGAAGTATTGAATAGAATTGGGGAGAAGAGGAGTTTGTGGCAGAACTTGACAAAAAAAAGAGACCGGTTGGTAGGACATGTTCTGAGGCATCAAGGGAACACCAATTTAGTATTGGAGGGCAGCGTGGAGGGTAAAAATCGTAGAGGGAGAACAAGAGATGAATACACTAAGCAGATTCAGAAGGATGTAGGTTGCAGTAAGTACTGGGAGATGAAGAAGCTCGCACAGAATAGAGTGACATGGAGAGCTGCATCAAACCAGTCTCAGGGCTGAAGACCACAACAACAACAATCAGGCTGGACGTCCCCCTTTCCCCGCAGGAAATGAAGAATGTACATGTAAATAAACAGTACAATACATGTTAGTTGTAAATACGCTGGAAAACAGTAATATCGGACGAAGTGGTAGACAAGTACACTTCCATACCTGCTTAAGAGAGCATTCTCAATGTCCTGTTACATTTTTTGCACACTCTTACGGATACACCCTGTGTAAAGGGCCGCGTAACGTACGGAACTTAATTTCCTCTACACAGTTATCCTTCAGTCAGTTACCAATAAATAAACATTATTTACTGAAAAATTGAAATTGCCGATATGTAATTCAAGTTTTATTTGCAAATTGTTTATCTGTAACGTGAAACGGAGGGCTGTTGTTTCAAACATGTAAGAAAAGCAATACAAATGTACACTCCTGGAAATTGAAATAAGAACACCGTGAATTCATTGTCCCAGGAAGGGGAAACTTTACTGACACATTCCTGGGGTCAGATACATCACATGATCACACTGACAGAACCACAGGCACATAGACACAGGCAACAGAGCATGCACAATGTCGGCACTAGTACAGTGTATATCCACCTTTCGCAGCAATGCAGGCTGCTATTCTCCCATGGAGACGATCGTAGAGATGCTGGATGTAGTCCTGTGGAACGGCTTACCATGCCATTTCCACCTGGCGCCTCAGTTGGACCAGCGTTCGTGCTGGACGTGCAGACCGCGTGAGACGACGCTTCATCCAGTCCCAAACATGCTCAATAGGGGACAGATCCGGAGATCTTGCTGGCCAGGGTAGTTAACTTACACCTTCTAGAGCACATTGGGTGGCACGGGATACATGCGGACGTGCATTGTCCTGTTGGAACACCAAGTTCCCTTGCCGGTCTAGGAATGGTAGAACGATGGGTTCGATGACGGTTTGGATGTACCGTGCACTATTCACTGTCCCCTCGACGATCACCAGAGGTGTACGGCCAGTGGAGGAGATCGCTCCCCACACCATGATGCCGGGTGTTGGCCCTGTGTGCCTCGGTCGCATGCAGTCCTGATTGTGGCGCTCACCTGCAAGGCGCCAAACACGCATACGACCATCATTGGCACCAAGGCAGAAGCGACTCTCATCGCTGAAGACGACACGTCTCCATTCGTCCCTCCATTCACGCCTGTCGCGACACCACTGGAGGCGGGCTGCACGATGTTGGGGCGTGAGGGGAAGACGGCCTAACGGTGTGCGGGACCGTAGCCCAGCTTCATGGAGACGGTTGCGAATGGTCCTCGCCGATACCCCAGGAGCAACAGTGTCCCTAATTTGCTGGGAAGTGGCGGTGCGGTCCCCTGCGGCACTGCGTAGGATCCTACGGTCTTGGCATGCATCCGTGCGTCGCTGCGGTCCGGTCCCAGGTCGACGGGCACGTGCACCTTCCGCCGACCACTGGCGACAACATCGATGTACTGTGGAGACCTCACGCCCCACGTGTTGAGCAATTCGGCGGTACGTCCACCCGGCCTCCCGCATGCCCACTATACGCCCTCTCTCAAAGTCCGTCAACTGCACATACGGTTCACGTCCACTCTGTCGCGGCATGCTACCAGTGTTAAAGACTGCGATGGAGCTCCGTATGCCACTGCAAACTGGCTGACACTGACGGCAGCGGTGCACAAATGCTGCGCAGCTAGCGCCATTCGACGGCCAACACCGCGGTTCCTGGTGTGTCCGCTGTGCCGTGCGTGTGATCATTGCTTGTAGAGCCCTCTCGCAGTGTCCGGAGCAAGTATGGTGGGTCTGACACACCGGTGTCAATGTGTTCTTTTTTCCATTTCCAGGAGTGTATCATGTTGTACCAGAAATCGCAATTTCGTCAAAAAAAAGTAAAATTAAAAAAAATTAAAACAAAAACATATGAAACATCGCTTCACTACTTCCAAGGGATAGTATAAAACATGTTTCTGTTATCCATAAACAGCTTTCGATCTTTTCAGTAACTTAACGGTATTTCTGTGTCTCTCTGTCTGAATGAATCTTCTTAAAACTGTTTAACAAAATTTCTCAAAATTGATTACCAGCCACACTAATTCCTAGCTTAAATTAGTGCACTGTGCAAAAGTCTGACTCTACTGAATTATACAAAGACTTAATTTCGTTTGCCCAACACTGGCTACAAATTTAAGCTAACTGTTTCTATAAAAATGCAACGCTACCTAGAATGTAGGCTGACTTCTGAAATAAATGTGGCCGGCCGAGATGGCCGAGCGGTTCTAGGCGCGACAGTCTGGAACCGCGCGACCGCTGCGGTCGCAGGTTCGAATCTTGCCTCAAGCATGAGTGTGTGTGATGTCCTTAGGTTCGTTAGGTTTAAGTAATTCTAAGTTCTAGGGGACTGATAACCTTAGAAGTTAAGTCCCATAGTGCTCAGAGCCATTTAAACCAATTGCAATAAATGTGCAACCCGACTTGCGCAGAAGTTCCTGGCCTAAACTGTATTTTCACTTACCTCGTGTCTTTGCGAACGTCTTTCTGCAGATTTCTCGAAAGCAACACACAGCCAAACTAAAAAACTATACTGAACATTCCATATCACAAAGTGAAATGTGCTAACGTACATAATAAACGGAATGAAGGATGAGAATTTTAAATGGTAGAAAATGACTTCTGATAAAATTCAAATGAAACTCTCTATTCAAAAGTAATACTTTAAAAATGATCTAAATATTGGCAACAGCATTTCCATAAGATGACCTTAAGAAGAAATCTTAAGCAAGGGGAATCTCATTTTCCTATCAGAGTAATCCATATAGCAGTCCTACTATCTAAGCTTCGTTACTGCAACTCAGTAACATAAAACAACGAGACGCATTTGTGCGCTTACGTCAATCTCTCAAAATTCCAGAAAAATCCTTAAATAATCTCTTTAGTTTCTCTGTCCATAACTGCATCTAAAATATTTATACTCCAATGCCATCAGTCACATAACACACTTACACAAGAAATTTTCTGGTCAGTCTTCAAAATATGTCTGCCACTCAACACTGCTCAACTTTACTAGTGCTCTAGGACAGAGGCGGTGTAGCAACACAAAGATATTGTAGCAATAATCAAAGATTACTCAGCTACATGATTTTGCGCCGTTTGAATTATGCGTATCGATATCTGCATAAGAAACAGAATTCACCGGGTGACCAAAATACTATGAATACCCCTACGCCTTGCCTTTCATAATGACGATGCACGTTCCGGTGAGTACAAAACAACACTAATAACTGCATACATTTTTTGTGTTCGAACATGTAAACTGTACTTGTATCAAAACTAACTGCTTTGGTTGCGTGTAAGTAGAGGAGTTATTTGACGAACTAATTTTTATATTTTGTGGAGATATAAAATATGCAATGGACTAACGCTGTGCGAAGTGCGCTTGTAGTTATGTGAAAAACAAAAAACAAAGAGAAGTCGTCTGCTCCCAGTTTTTCTCGCATACGTTTATTTATGTTTCTTCCTATACCAACGCCACCAATAGTGCCGGTAATCCCTCCATTTACTACGTCATCTATGTACTGTATCAAAACTACCGAACCAAAGTGTTGAAATAGTGCAACTCCAGTGTTTCGCGTATAGAACGCCTTCTTCCCTCCAGGCACCCCACTTGAATTACCGGAACAGCTCTGTAACGCGAGCGTATTGATGTAACCCACCAGCGGCAAAGCCAATAGCACAGGTATAAACTGCTTCGATGTCTTTAACCCTACCTGTCGTAGATCCCAACAACTGGAGAAGTGGGCCAGAGAAGGTCTACTTCGTAGATGTCTTACACTTTCCAAGCGTTCCTCCAGTACGCCGAAGTCTTACACACTTTGCTTACAACCGACCGTAGGTGCTCTTTCGACTCCATATGTCAATTTACAATGTTACACATACATGATGTCCACAATTAAAGTTCTACTTTTAAAACGCCTTAGACAGAGAACCACTGCTCAGGATGACGAGTAATTTGGACAGCATGTTATTGATGCAGGAGGAAACGTCATGTAACAATAGTTCTAACGGAATGTCGTCTATTCCCGGGGCTTGTTTCGACCTAGGACTTTCAGTGTTCTGTCACATTCTTTGGTGGCATCATATCTCCCATCATATCTTCATCTACGTTCTCTTCCACTTCTATAAAACTCCTCTCAAGTACATTTCACTTGTGTAGACCCTCTACATACTCCCCACACTTTTCAGCTTTCCCTTCTTTGCTTAGAACTGCTTTTCGATCTGAACTCTTGACAGTGATACAGGCCTCTTTAATCTTCCTATCGGCTGTATCTGTATTTCCCCTAGTGATATATGTTTCTAAATCCTTACATTTGTGCTCTAGCCATCCCTGCTTAGTCATTTTGCTCTTCCTGTCAATCTGATTTTTATTCCCTTTCGCCTACTTTATTTACTGCGTTTTCATATATTCTCCTTTCATCAGTATCACTTGTGTCGCCCAACGATTTCTACTAGGCCTCGTCGTTTTACCTATTTGATCCTCTGCTGCCTTAAGAGATAAACCAGTTTTTATTGAAAACATATTTAGAAGAAAACTGTATATGTAGTAAAATACTTCGTTAGGAAGTTCGTACTAACAATATACATTAAAGACGTTGAAACTAGCATGAGGCTGGTAACGCAGTCACTTGGAGTAGCAAGGTACACGATAAGAGCTTCTTAATTTACGAAAAATATTTTAAATAGCATATAAGTGTTTATTTCAAATATCACTATCAGTATTATGCAAAATGAATAATTATATAGGACAAAGCCACAGAAAGTACTAGGTACATTTTTTTATGAAACAATTACAATGTAATAGAAGAAAAATAAAGAGAAAAGTGTTATAGAGTCTACTCTGAGGAATAAAACGGCTCAACTTTAGGCATTCCTAAGTGACGGCTTTACACCATTTATTTTTTTTATTACGTAATTCCCACTTTTCGTTTTGAATGTAATCGACTTTAAAAGAAAGGTGTTTGAAAATATCTAACTTTTCAAGAATATTAAGACTAAAGTCTTTCCTCTATGTTTGAAACATACTGACGTCCCGAACTTCTTTAGGCATGTGGCCTGTAATTAATAAATTATCTTCAGAGGAAGCATTATATACGTTGGTACAGAGTTTTTCCTAAGAGATGTGCTTCGAATCTAACAGAAATTGCTCTCCTATTGGTCCTATATAATCTGCTAAATTTGTAGACGTACAAATTTTGAAATGGAGAATGCCCTGATTTCAAATAATAAATAAGAATATTTTTTAAATTATTATTAGTAGAAAAGGCTAAACTGCACTCATATTTGTTTTGGTGGAGACGTTGAATCCTGTGCGACATAGATACTAAGTAGTCCAACTAAAACATTCCTATTTCTTTACGTACTACACGAATGTGTAATAAAAAAGGGGGTACCTATTTTTTTAAAAAAAAAGCATTTGATATCCGTTTGACCTATGGCAGCGCCATCTAGCGGGCCAACCATAGCGCCATCTGGTTTCCCCCTTCAAGCTACACAAGTTTCGTTATTTGTAATTTTTTCGTTTGACACTTATTTCGTGAGATATTTGTCCCGGTCACGATCAATGGACCATCCTGTATTTTGTACTCAATGCATTGTTCACTTCATTTCACTCTTCGTGCAAGTCTTCACTTTCACCAAGTCCGCAGCTCATGGTCGTGAGGTAGCGTTCTCGGTTCCCACGCCCGATTTCCCGGGTTAGATTCCCGGCGGGGTCAGGGATTTTCTCTGCCTCGTGATGACTGAGTGTTGTGTGCTGTCCTTAGGTTAGTTAGGTTTAAGTAGTTCTACGTTCAAGGGGATGATGACCATAGATGTTAAGTCCCATAGTGCTCAGAGCCATTTTTGAACTTTCACCAAAAACAGTAATGCCATCACCTAATCTTATCAATGATATTGTTTCACCTGGCAGCGTGGTTGGAGGCGCCATGCCATGGATTGCGCGGCCCCTCCTGCCGGAGGTTCAAGTCCTCCGTCCTGCATGGGTGTGTGTGTTGTTCTTAGCATAAGTTAGTTCAAGTCGGTTCAAGTAGTCTGTCAGTCTAGGGACCGATGACCTCAGCAGTCTGGTCCCTTAGGAATTCACACATATTTGAACATTTTTTGCTTCACCTTGAATTTTAGTTTCTCTTATTTGCGTAATTCCTTCACAAATTTTTGGATTGAACAGTAGGGACGAACGACTTCTTCCATGTCTTACACCATTTTAATACGAGCACTTCGTTCATGGTCTTCCACCCTAATCGTTTCCTCTTAGTTTATGTACACTACTGGCCATTAAAATTGCTACACCACGAAGATGACGTGCCACAGACGCGAAAATTAACCGACAGAAAGAAGATTATGTGGTACGCAAATGATTAGCTTTTCAGAGCATTCACACAAGGTTGGCGCCGGTCGCGACACCTACAACGTGCTGACAGGAGGAAAATTTCCAACCTATTTCTCGTACACAAACAGCAGTTGACCGGCGTTGCCTGGTGAAACGTTTTTGTGATGCCTCGTATAACGAGCAGAAATGCGTACCATAACCTTTCCGACTTTTATAAAGGTCGGATTGTGGTCTATCGTGATTGCGGTTTATCGTATCACGACATTGTTGCTCGGTGGGTTCAGGAGGGTAATACGGAACGCCGTGCTGGATCCCAACGGCCTCGTATCACTAGCAGTCGAGAAGACAGATATCTTAACCGTATGGCTGTAACGGATCGTGCAGCCACGTCGCGATCCCTCAGTCAACAGATGGGAACGTTTGCAAGACGACAACCATCTGCACGAACAGTTCGACGACGTTTGCAGCAGACTGGACTATCAGCTTGGAGACCATGGCTGCGGTTAACCTTGACGCTGCATCAAAGACAAGCGCGCCTGCTATGGTGTACTCAACGACGAAGCTGGATACACGAATGGCAAAACGTCATTTTTCCGGATGAATCCAGTTTCTGTTTACAGCATCATGATGGTCTCATCCGTGTTTGGCGACATCGCGGTGAACGCACTTTGGAAGCGTGTATTGGTCATCGCCATACTTGCTTATCACCGGGCGTGATGGTATGGGGTGCCATTGGTTACACGTCTCGGCCACCTCTTATTCGCATTGACGGCACTTTGAACAGTGGACGATACGTTTCAGATGTGTTACGCGTGGATTTATCCTTCATTCGATCCCTGCGAAACCCTACATTTCAGCAGGATAATGCACGACCGCATGTTGCAGGTCCTGTATGGGCCTTTCTGGATACAGCAAATGGACTGCTGTCCTGGCCAGCATATTCACCAGATCTCTCACTAAATGACAACGTCTGGTCAATGGTGGCCGAGCAACTGTCTCGTCACAATTCCATAGTCACTACTCTTGAACTGTGGTATCGTGTTGAAGCTGCTTGGGTAGCTGTACCTGTATACACCAGCCAAGCTCTGTTTGACCCAATGGCCAGGCGTATCAAGGCCGTTATTACGGCCAGAGGTGGTTGTTCTGGCAACTGATTTCTCAGGATCTATGCACCCAAATTGCGTGCAAATGTAGTCACGTGTTATTTCTAGTATAATATATTTGTCAAATGAATACCCGTTTATCATCTCTATTTCTTCTTGGTGTAGCAATTTTAATGGCCAGTAGTCTACATATTGTATATCACCCTCTTTCCCTATTGCTTACCCCTATTTTTCTCAGAATTCCGAACATCTTGCACCATTTCACATTGTCAAATGCTTTTTCCATTTCGACCGCTGTAGCAAGAACTATTTTCTATTGCGAATGTCCGCATGAGAACCGATGGGCGGGTTGTTTATAGCTCGGCTGGAGGGGTGAAGGAGTACTGGGGTGGGGGAAGTGCTGGAGGGGCGGGGTGTGCTGCAGGAGTACCACCGCCGCCGCCGCCCTGGAGACTCGAATGGAGGGGAAGCAAGTGAATTTGCGCGAGTTAGTGACTTGTCCGTGGCGCGGCGCCCGGCTTGTTTACATGTTTATCATGTAAACAAGGTTCCGGAACTGGGTTTCTGTGACTGCTCCCTGATCCTAGTCGGCTCTCGCTATCCCGTAGTGTTTACAGTCACCGCAGCGTCGCGCTTCTGTCTCCCGCCTGATGAAGGACAAGCAGCCGTGCGAAATCTACGTCGACATCTACGTCTGTGCTCAATAAGGCATCTAATGGTGTTTGGCGGAGGGTGCCAATGTCGTTTTCTTTATCCCTGTTCCATTCGCGAATGGAAGAACAAGTGTCGACTACCCTTCCGGTACTTTCTCATAGCTCTGATTTTTTCGGTCGCGCTCATTTCGCGAAACGCAATCATAAAAGCTTCGATGATCACCTCGTTAAAAATCAAACTGAAACCGCAAAACTTGATGATGGTTTAGTCTTGCCCTACATATTCGCCCATCATATTTGGTAGAATGTCTGAGCGGAGTAAAAACAAGACATCCTCGAAAATATACAATGCATTCTTGAATTTTTGTCTTAATTTTCATACCGAAAAGAAGATTTGGAAGTGGATAAATAGGGTATCAAACTGACCAGCGTGAGGTCTTGATTAAAAAACACTTAAAAGTCATCAGAGTAATTAAGATAAATGTAATTAGTTAATTGATGAAAAGTTTAAGAGTTTCACTAATGGCCAGTAGTGTACATGATTACTCTGCCATTCACAATTAAGTGTGTGACAGAGGGTTCATCGAACTACCTTCAAGCCATTACTTTACGTTTCCACCCTCTAAGAGCGCGCTAGGAAAACAAGCACTTAAATCTTCCTGTGCGAGCTCCGATTTCTCTTATTTTATCATGATGATTGTTTCTTGCTGTGTAGGTTGGATCTTACATAATATTTTTGCATTCGGAGGAGGAAGTTGGTGAAATTTCACAAGAAGACTCTGCCCCAACGAAAAACGACTGTGTTTTAATGACTACCACCCTAATTCACGTATCATGTTCGTTGCTCTCTCTCCCCTATTTAGCTATAGTAGGAAACGAGCTGCCCTTCTTTGAACTTTGTCCATCTCCTCCGTCAGTCCCATCTTATGCGGATCCCACAACGCACAGCAGTACTCCAGAAGAGGTCGGACAAGCGTGGTGCACTCAGTATCTTCAGTCGATCTGTTGGATTTTACTGTGTTCTGCCAATATGACGCAATTTTGGTTTGCTTTACCCTAAAGATCATCTATGTGATCGTTCCAATTTAAGTTATGCCTAATTGTAATCACTAAGTATTTAGTTGAATTTACAACCTTTAGATTTGTGTAACTTATCGTGTAACCGAAATTTAGCAGATATCTTTTAGCACTCATGTGGATATTCACATTTTTCATTATTTACGGTCGATTGCCACTTTTTGCGCCATAGAGATGTCATGTCTAAATCATTTTGCAGTTGGTTTTGATCATCTGATGACTTTACAAGACGGTAAATAAAGCATCATCTGCAAACAATCTAAGACGGCTGCTCAGATTGTCCCCTATGTCGTTTATGGAGATCAGGAACAGCAGAGGGCCTATAACACTTCTTTGGGGAACGCCAGATATTACTTCTGTTTTACTCGATGACTTTACGTCAATTACTGCGAACTGTGACCTACCTAAGAGGAACTCATCAATGCAGTCGCGCATACTTCATAGGCACGAAATTTGATTGGAAGACACTTTTGTGAAGAACGGTGTGGAAAGCCTTGGGGAGATGTAAAAATGCAAAAAAAAAAAAAAAAATGGTTCAAATGTCTCTGAGCACTATGGGACTTAACATCTGTGGTCATCAGTCCCCTAGAACTTAGAACTACTTGAACCTAACTAACCTAAAGTACATCGGACACATCCATGCCCGAAGCAGGATTCGAACCTGCGACCGTAGCGGTCACACGGTTCCAGACTCAAGCGCCTAGAACCGCACTGCCACACCGGCCAGCCAGTCAGTATAAAAATGCAGAATCAATTGGACAATCACTGTCGATAGCAACGTACTTAGGTGATTAACACGGAAGATCACAGGTTAGTTTAAGTTCGAAAACAGTCATTGAAAATGTGAAATACTGGTGTATCAATAATCGTTGTAATAGCCAGGATGTTGAATGCAAGCATGCAAACGTTCATGCATTGTGCCAATTTCTGGGATGGAGTCCCATGCTTCTTGCGCTCGGTCGCTCAATATAAGGTTTTGCAGATGACGTCGCAGTTGCAGTCCGATAATGTCTCAAGTGTTCTCGATTGGACACAATGCTGGTGATGGCCGGGTCATGCAATATGTAGAGCGTGTTAGGTAACAGCAGCGCTTATGTGGGCGAGCGATATCGTGTTGGAAAACAGCCCCTGGGATGCTGTCCATGAATGGCAGCGCAAGAGCTCGAATCACCAGACTGACGCACAAACCTGCAGTCAGGGTGCGTGGGATACGCACGAGAGCGCTCCTGATGCTGCTGCTGATGATGATGATGCGAAATCCCACAGCAGACCGCAACTCCACGTGTAGGTCCACTGTGTCGAGCCCGCAGACAAGTTGGTTGTAGGCCCCCAACTGCCATCACTGGCACCTAGCCAGAACCACTGTCATCAGAGAATACAACAGACCTCTAATTTACCGTCCAATGATCTCTCGCTTGACAGAGCTGAAGTCGCAAACGGCTGTAGTTTAGCACCAATGGAATGTTCACTTCATGGCGCCTGGCTCGAAGCTGTCCCTGAAGTAACCGATTTGTAACAGTTCGTTGTGTCACTGTGGCGTCAACACTGTTGCCGGAGCTGCAGTACCATTCGCCAGAGCCATACCCCGAAAGCCACGGTCTTCCCTCTCGGTAGTGCCACATGGCCCTCCGGACCGTACTTTCCTGTGAGCACACAGTCATGCACAGTGGGTACATTCCTGCCAAGTCTTTCTGCAGTATCGAGGAACGAACATTCGGCTTCTCCTATCCCTATTACACGACCTCGTTCAGAGATCTACTGGTAACGGCGACTTCGCTGACGTGAAGGCTACTACGTCCAATCTGAGGGGTAACTAACGCCCACGAACATTACAGTCCGTATTTGAAGCAAACCTGCCTCACAGTGGCACTCTTAACCGACTGGCATGAAATATGAATAGACGTCATCTGTCAGGTGTGGAAACACGCCTACCAACTTTCGTTTACTTGGCACGGCTCCTTCTTGGCGCTGCGATTTTTTTCTGTCGCCGCATGAAAGCTGATTTTGCCTCATGTGAACACACTTCAGGAAACAATCCCTAAGGTCAGGTTCAAAAATGGTTCAAATGGCTCTGAGCACTATGGGACGTAACATCTATCGTCATCAGTCCCCTAGAACTTAGAACTACTTAAACCTAACTAACCTAAGGATATCACACAACACCCAGTCATCACGAGGCAGAGAAAATGCCTGACCCCGCCGGGAATCGAACCCGGGAACCCACGTCTAAGGTCAGGGATTTTCTCTGCCTCTTGATGACTGGGTGTTGTGTGATGTCCTTAGGTTAGTTAGGTTTACGTAGTTCTAAGTTCTAGGGGAGTGAAGACCATAGATGTTAAGTCCCATAGTGCTCAGAGCCATTTTTAAATCCCTAAGTAGATGAGCGAATAAGGCCATACGGACACAGTCCCGGAAGTGCGTTGAAATGGAGGTACATTCACCTAAACTTGAAGATGCAAGGTTTCATGCAATATAACCCCGACATTCCTACGGTTTAATGTCATCAACGTCGATGCCATATCAAATTCTAACCGTCCGTAGTGTCGTCTAGAATGTGAAAGGCAATGTTGATGTAAATTAACGCAACATCTGCCGTCTACTAGTTGGTAACGACCGCCCTGCACTGATGAACCCAGACGTTACGAGCATCTGATTAATCCGATGATGATGATGATGATGATGATGTCTGGTTTGTTGGGCGCTCAACTGCGCGGTTATCAGCGCCCGTACAAATTCCTAACCTTTATTCGGTCCAATCTCGCCACTTTCAGGATGAGAACAACGCAAGCACCCAGTCATCTCAAGGCAGGTGAAAATCCCTGACCCCGCCGGGATTCGAACACGCGACCCCGTGCTCGGGAAGCGAGAACGCGACCACGAGACCACGAGCTGCGTACGCTTAATCCGTAAGCGTGCTAAGAATTAGTGACTTCGAATCTTTTTTTAAAAAAATGAAACGAACGTTTCTAACATTCTACCAGTTTATTCTTCATGTCTCAATATTTGCATCCCTATGCCGCTATAGGGCTCTGAACTGTTGCGTGTAACATGCCGGTGCGCAACATTAACTGTGCCGACGGGTGACAAACAGCGGGCTGCTATCGACTTTCGAGTTCGTCCACACGTGGAGCCCTCCCTCCTTCTGGATGATGATTCCCGACTATACACGATAGCTGAGACATCTGCAACAATCCGACGCCTTGTTTTGCAGTCATCGATCATTCTCCACACAATCCCGAATTGGTCTCTTCCGATTTTCTTCTATTTCCAGAACATAAAGAAAACCATCGAGAAATTCAGTTTGACAGTGGCGAACCAGTGCAAGCAAACTTGAAGTAGAGTTCCGTCAACAAAGTCAAACATTTACAGTGACGGTATCAACATCTACATCAACATCGATACTCCGCAAGCCACCATACGATGCGTTCGGAGGTTCCCTCTAACACTATTAGTCACATCCTTTTCCGTTCCACTCACAACCAGGGCGAGGGAGAAACGACTCTCTATATGCCTTCGTATGAGCACTAATTTTTCGCACTTCATCTTAGTGGTCCTTACGCGGAATGTACGTTGGTGGCAGTAGAATCCTTTTGCAATCAGCTTCAAATGACGTTTCTCTGAATGTTCTCGGTAATGTCTCTCGAAAAGAATTTCGCCTTCCCTCCACGGATTCCTGCTTGAGTTCCCGAAGCACTTGCGTAACACTTACATCTTGTTCGAACCTACCTATAACAAATCTAGCAACCCGCATCTGAATTGCATCGATGTCTTCCTTCAGTACGACTTAGTATGGATCCAAAACACTCTAGCAGGACTCAAAAATAGGTCGCACCAGCGTCCTATATGCGGCCTCATTCACAGCCGAACAGTCTTTCCCAAAATTCTCCCACAAAACCGAAGCTGACCGTTCGTCTTTCCTACCACTGTTCTCACATGCTCGTTACATGTCATATCGCTTTGCGACATTGCGCCACATATTTAGGTGAATATCTCCCAAGTGTGTACCACTGGCCATAACAGCTTCACTCCGTGGCGCGGGGCATTTCGCGCAGCCATTCACCCGGATGTCCGCGTATTTGGTCACGATCGTCTACCTCCTGGAACAATAAACCTAATTCATCCGAGAAGATCTTCCCGTTAATCGAAGGTACAGTCTCGATCATCCTGTGCCCATTGCAATCGTAACTGACTAAGTCACAGAGTCAATGTTGTCTGCAGCGCAGCCACATGTTCAACAACGTGCACTGAACGGTGTGATACGGAACAAGTGTGCCAGCACTAGCATTGTGTTCTGTCGTCAGTTGCGCCGTAGAATTCCACCTACCCTGCTTGTCAGAGGCTGCTAGCTTCCGGCCTCCACAAGTCGTTTTGAGGCGTGGACGTACAACACCTTTAGTCCACTAGCCCTTTCAAAACCCTTCGACCGCCTTCCACGGATATTTACGACAGTAGCACGCGATCAGTCGACCAGCTTCGCCATTCCGAGTTGTTCGTTTTCTGGCGCCGGACCATAACAATGTGTCCTTTATCAAGGTCGCTTATTTGAGTGCATTTCCCCATTATCGGCCCGTATCGTCAATAGAATGATTCCCCGTTCTTCTCTCATCCGGTTAGAAGCCTCTCAGATTGCGTCATGTGAGCGGAATGGCATCAGGTAACATTCAGTATCTCGGAGGTCTGTCGTAATAATGTCTGGCTCTTCACCATATACGAATCTGACGAAAACTGCAGGACCATCAAGGAGAGCTTGTGCAGCGACAGACTTAACTGGAATACGATTCTTTTTGTCTCCAGCTGTTGTAGCGAATTCGATGTTCTCGATGGTCTTGTAGACTGTTTGCTTGGAACAGAGATCAGTTTGAAAAAAAAACTTTATTTATGAAAATATAGACTACAATCACCAACAAACTTTACATATTCACATACACCTTTGCCTTTAACCCAAATAAATACAGATTCGTTTACAGATATTTTCCTCCTATTACGAGTATACAATGACAAAGAAGACGGCGAAACATATGCTGATTTACGGCGACGATATCTAAGCTGAAATTAAGTCTGCAACTGACGAAAACTGCAGGACCATCAAGGAGAGCTTGTGCAGCGACAGACTTAACTGGAATACGATTCTTCTTGTCTCCAGCTGTTGTAGCGAATTCGATGTTCTCGATTGTCTGGTAGACTGTTTGCTTGGAACGGCGACGATATCTCCTATGGTTTACCGTTGCCATTGTTCGTGGTGGTACAGGAGTACCAAGTGTTGCTGGACTTGAAAGTTTTGTTGATAGAGACATTATTGCTTTTCGCACGTACTATATTCCTGAATTGGTTAATAAGGATTTTGGTAAATCAGCATATGTTTCGCCGTCTTCTTTGTCATTGTATACTCGTAATAGGAGGAAAATATCTGTAAACGAATCTGTATTTATTTGGGTTAAAGGCAAAGGTGTATGTGAATATGTAAAGTTTGTTGTGGATAACGCTCCGCCAGCAGGCAAAATATTCTAAGTCCGAATCAAGGTCACGCCTTATCGGACATGTATATAAGCGAGCGAGCGCCGCGCAGCGGCTAGTCGCGCTGCTGCTGCTGCACAGGCAACTGCATTGAACGCTGCCAAGATGCCGTATAGGAGATATCGTCGCCGTTCCAAGCAAACAGTCTACAAGACCATCGAGAACATCGAATTCGCTACAACAGCTGGAGACAACTGCAAAGTTTGTTGGTGATTATCCGCAAAGTAGTTACAAAATTTTTTTGTAATCAAATAGGAAACTGACAAGAACATCATTTTTCGACATAGTCTCGCTGCGTTTCAATGCACTCGGCCCGTCGTTGTACAAGCTTCTTGATGCCCTCATAAAAGTAAGTTCTTGGTTGACCTGCGATCCAGAATGCTCCCCTTCTTCACTGTTTCGTCCGAGGCAAATCGACGGCCTCTTAATGCCTGTTCGAGTGGACCAAACAAGTGATAGTCAGAAGGGGGAAGATCGGGACTGTATGGAGGATGATCCAGTACTTCAAATTTGAGTGTCTGGAGCGTTTCAGCAGTGTGGGCAGCAGTATGCGGAGGGCCATTGTCGTGCAACAACACAACACCTTCTGACACCAATCCTCGGTGTTTGCTTCGAATTGCAGGCTTTAGACTGGCAGTGAGCATCTCACTGTGACGTACACTGTTTATGTTGTGCCCCGTTTCCCATTATGTTCCAGTAATGCGGCCCAGAGTACCGTAAGCATCAGTTTTCCTGCGAACTGCTGGGTATTGAGCTTTTCCTAGCACGGCAAATTAGGATGTTTCCATTCCATACTCTGCCGTTTGCTCTCCGGCTCGTAATGATGGATCCATGTTTCGTCACCAGTAACGATCCTGTCTAAGAAGTTGTTCCCTTCGTTACCATAGCGAGCCAAATACTTTTTTGCAGATGTCCAAGCGCGTTTGTTTATGCAACTGTGTGAGTTGTTTTGGGACCCATCTTGCACAAACTCTATGGCACCCAAGTCTGTTGTGGATGATTTCGTAGGCAGATCCGTGACTACTTTGCACACGATGTGCCTCTTCGCCAATAGTTAATCGTCTGTCGAAGAGAATCGTTTCTCGTGAACGCTTAATGGTTTCGTCAATTGTGCTGGTAAACGGTCTTCCGGTTCCTTCATCGTGTCTAACACATGTGCGACCATTTCGGAACTTTTCAATGCATTCGTAGACACTACGTTGTGGCAAAACACTGTTCCCGTACTGTACCGAAAGTCTTCGATCAATTTCGGCGCCTGATACACCTTCCAACCACAAAAAAAAGCATCACTGAAAGTTTCTCTTCTTTGGTGCAAATAAACAGCGGAGGATCCATTATTACAGCACATGAAATTTACGAAGATACAACAACAAATAAACGAAGCAAGCGTCATCAACGTAAAACGACAGTACTACCAAAACAAACAAAAATATAACTAAATTGCGGATAATAACTGACTTACACACACATGGCTCTGAGCGCTATGGGACTTAACATCTGAGGTCATCAGTCACGTAGAACTGCTTAAACCTAACTAACCTAAGGACATCACACACATCCACGCCCGAGGCAGGATTCGAACCTGTGACCGTAGCGTTCGCACGGTTCCAGACTGTAGCGCCTAGAACCGCTCGGCCACACCGGTCGGCCAATTGAATTACCCTTGAAAATACATTTATCTGTCACAAATGCAACCCGATTGTTAAATGTACGTTAGTTTACCAAACGTTGGCGTGTTGGTCGATTGGTTGGTTGATTCGGCCTGCTGGCCTAAGTGGCCGAGAGGTTCTAGGCGCTTCAGTCTGGAACCGCGCGACCGCTACAGTCGCAGGTTCGAATCCAGCCTCGGGCATGGATGTGTGTGATGTCCTTACGTTAGTTACGTTTAAGTAGTTCTAAGTTCTAGGGGACTGATGACCTCAGATGTTAAGTCCCATAGTGCTCAGAGCTGTTTGATCCATTTGAACCTAAAATCATTGGGGAAAGTTGCAACAAAACGAATATTCACGTTGGTGTGTAGAATGTATGAGGCTGTCGATATACCAGCTGACATTCGGCAAAGTATCGTCCACATAGTTCCTAAGATTGCAAGAGGGGACAAGTGCGAGAATTATCTCATAGTCAGCTCAAAAGCTCATGCATCCAAGTTTCTGAGAAGAACAACATACAGAAGAATGGAAAGAAAATTGAGGATGTGTTGGATGACGAACAGTTTAGATTTAGAAAAGGTAAAGATATGGGAGACAATTATGCCGTTTCGGATGATAATGGAAGCAACCTTGCAGGAAAATCAAGGCGTTTTACTAGAATCTGTCGAATCGGAAAAAGATGATGTGCTATAGACACCAAGTTTAATCGATAGGAAGAAGATGCTGTGATATGCAAATGATTAGCTTTTCAGAGCATTCACACAGGGTTGGCGCCGATGGCGTCACCTATAACGTGCTGACATGAGGAAAGTTTCTATCCGATTTCTCATACACAAACAGCAGTTGGCCGGCGTTGCCTGATGAAACGTTGTTGTGATACCTCGTGTAAGGAGGAGAAATGCGTACCATCACGTTTCCGACTTTGATAAAGGTCGGATTGTAGCCTATCGTATCGCGACATTGCTGCTCGCGTTGGTCGAGATCCAATGGTTGTCAACAGAATATGGACTCGATGAGTTCAGGTGGGTAATACGGAACGCCGTGCTGGATCCCAACGGCCTCGTATCACTAGCAGTCGAGATGACAGGCATCTTATCCGCATGGCTGTAACGGATCGTGCAGCCACGTCTCGATCCCTGAGTCAACAGATTGGGGACGTTTGCAAGACAACATTCATCTGCACGAACAGTTCGACGACGTTTGGAGCAGCGTGGACTATCAGCTCGGAGACCATGGCTGCAGCTAGCCT
This sequence comes from Schistocerca gregaria, assembly GCF_023897955.1. Taxonomy (NCBI): domain Eukaryota; kingdom Metazoa; phylum Arthropoda; class Insecta; order Orthoptera; family Acrididae; genus Schistocerca; species Schistocerca gregaria. The sequence goes on from NC_064928.1 coordinate 76,731,119, forward strand.
TGACGCTGCATCACAGCCAGGAGTGCCTGCGATGGTGTACTCAACGACGAACTTGGGTGCACAAATGGCAAAACGTCATTTTTTTCGGATGAATCCAGGTTCTGTTTACAGCATCATGATGGTCGCATCCGTGTTTGGCGACATCGCAGTGAACGCACATTGGAAGCGTGTATTCGTCATCGCCATACTGGTGTATCACCCGGCGTGTGCCATTGGTTACACGTCTCGGTCACCTCTTGTTCGCATTGACGGCACTTTGAACAATGGACGTTACATTTTAGATGTGATACGATCCGTGGCTCTACCCTTCATTCGATCCCTGCGAAACTCTACATTACAGCAGGATAATGCACGACCGCATGTTGTATCCTTTCTGGATAGAGAAAATGTTCGACTGCTGGCCTGGCCAGCACATTCTCCAGATCTCTCACCAACTGAAAACGTCTGGTCAATGGTGGCTGAGGAGCTGGCTCGTCACAATACGCCAGTCACTACTCTTGATGAACTGTGGTATCGTGTTGAAGCTGCACGGGCAGCTGTACATGTACACGCCATCCAAGCTATGTTTGACTCAATGCCCAGGCGTATCAAAGCCGCTATTACGGCCAGAGGTGGTTGTTCTGTGAACTGATTTCTCAGGATCTATGCACCGAAATTGAGTGAAAATTTAATCACATGTCAGTTCTAGTATAATATATTTGTAATACCCGTTTATCATCTGCATTTCTTCCTGGTGTAGCAATTTTATTGGGCAGTAGTGTAGATGTATATTTAGATGTTACCTGTACTAATTTCAGCACTGTACACTGATTATTCTTGGTGTTGGCATTTGTTTTTTCGTCGGTGTGTCTAGATGGTTGGGAACGTTAAATGTGTATGGGAGATAACTGGTCACATCGTTGTTGTACAGCTGCAGTTACGTTGAAAATACAAGAGTGGCTGTTGTTTAATGTTTCGTAGGTCGGAACCACAGCAGTTTCTCAATCCGTATTTAACGCGAATAAAATTAGTTTGCTGGTGAGGTTCGGGTCCGATAATCACCCGCCATACAACCCAGTCCCTACAGGCTTATGAAAGACGCGTTACAATGTGCAGAGCACGGCGATTACACAGAGCAGGGGGTGTGTTATTCATGAGGACTGGGGAGCAGGGCTGGGGTTGCGAGAGTGGTGGAGTGAGTGTGTGGAGTGCCGCTCCGGCAGCGCAGGTGCGGAGGAGTCGAGTGTTGTGGGGCGACGGCTGGACGCGCGACGACAAAGCCGCCAGATGGGGCGGCCAGGGGAGGCTGCCAAGCCCGCCGCGGAGCATTTGGCCAGCCGGTCGGCTGCAGGTGCCCGCGTCGGCGGGGTCGCGTCCTGCTCGGACAGTGGCCAGGCAGGACGAGGGCTAAAGATTTAATCAGCACCTCGGAACAATCAGGCTGCGACCGGAAGCTGGCTAAGGTTAGAAATAAGTTTAGCCGAATTTTTTTTACAAACGATCCGATAGTGTTTAAATGCAGTGGGCGGTAACGTTTCTGTTGCTGTTAGAAGTAGTTTATCTTGTAGCGAAATTGAAGCACTGTAGAGCGTCGACTATCCGAAGTAGTTGGGGGACACGGGTGTTCGGAAAACTGGTTTGTTCGGAGAAATATTCAAGTCATTCTTAACTTCACCGTTGTTAATTGTGTCTAAAGTATTGCGTTCTTTTACTGCCCAGAGAAAATCGCGTATCTGCTGCCTGAATTCTACTCTCTTCTTGTTTATGTACAATGTAACAACCGAAAATTGTTAAAATACCTAATCTGTTGCAGTATTCCATTATCAACAGAAATTTTTGATCTCTTGAGGTGCTTTCTCTTAAAATCCGTGGTTTTCCTTTATTTTCCTGTTAGTATTTTTAGGCTATGTTCTTTGCTCTGAAGCGTAAAACCAAAGGTAGGGGAGGGGAGGCAGTCGTTTATCTGCCTCGAATAGAGTTATCTTGGGTTCAAGTACAACCTCCCCCAACTTTATACAAATGTATGGCCATCGACGTGTTGTTAATCTGTGTAATATATAGCATAACTCAAACGTGTTATTCAAATATGCAATCGAGTAATAGTGCAAAAACGGGGAGAGGTCGAATTAAAAAACTGTGTTATAGGCCCGGCTGGCCCATGTTCTTCCTACCTTTTTTAAAAAATTAAATGCACCCTTTCCCTTCAAGCCCCGTCTCTTACTCTCGACTATCGTCTGCTTCGTCGCCAGTCGAAAATAAAGAACTTATCTTCTCCAGTAGTTTTTCTCACTGGACGACAAAACATGAAATTCCGCTGAGTTAAGGGTTTCTTGACAGCTTTGTATTTGAATAGTAGTTTTCTTGGAAGAGCAACTCATAGTGTCGTCTGCTTCGATGGGCAAAAAAAAATTACTTCTTGCCCTGTCTATGTTAGTTTGGCTAACACCTTATGTTCAATGTATCTCATCATGTTCGTGCTCAGAAAGCGTTCTACGTTTCTGCAACAAATGGATGTCAAGGATACTGGGCGGTAGTTTTCTGGATCACTTGTGCTACCACGGACGTCCGCAAGGGGAGCATGTGCCCCTTCCTGGGACTCGAACTATAGACTTCCAATTCACTACTAAATTCTGATGTGTTCGTAGCAACGATTGTCTGCGAATCTAATGAACTGTAAAACTCTTACTGCCGAGCACGGCGGATAGTACTTTCTTGTTTTCTTCAGTTGTATATTCAGCTCTGTCCTACGGTGGAACTGAATCAGAGAAGAGTGCTGAAATAGAGACCCAAATTGCACCTATGTCCCTTTCTCGTACGGAATTTATCGAGCTGCGGAAAGGAACCCCTTGCAACACCTAGGTGCACAGACTCCCGGTACAACGTAAACAGGCCAGTATTCGCCATCCTGAGGAGTTCCTTGGTTCAGTCCGAGGTTTTTTAAAGCCAATGGCAAATTTTAAAATGGTTAGAGGAGATTTTCACCCTCAAATAGTCATTTGCTGGCCATGGACTGCACTTGATCTAACTTAACAAAACAAATTTTACGTAATTCCAGTATTGTATTATTATCATGATCAACAGTTCAATACGTTTATAATTTATTAGTTAACATTTGCGTCAGAGTTGCAAATGATAGTTTTATTAGTGACTACTTTCGAACTTTTCGTCCATTCTCAAACCATTCCCTATAGTAGAAGACACAGAGTTATAAACGAAACATGATAGCCAACATTTTCAAAAAAAAATTGTCCACCTATTACAGCATCGCAATCAATATTTTGTGTCATAGCTTCATTTGTAATGTTTCAGTTAACATAACACATCTGATTTTACATCACTTGAGTATAACAAATGTTACTTGAATGTATTACGTGCAGAATTTGATAAGCGTCTTTAGTTGTTTGGATATAAAAATTTGACCGGCGTCGTCACTTGTTTATTGGGTGTTCGTATGCTCCGTCTCTCAGTAATACAGTCGAATAACGTTTGTTTTACTGAATTGATGTAAACACCAATGTATTATGAACAGTGAAGCATTACGAATGCTAATGTTAATAGCACTGAATCTTCTAATATAGGGAACGGATTGAGAATGAACGAAAAATTCTAAACTCGTCCCTAATAAAAATATTGTTTGGAACTCCGACGGAAACCATAATTAATAAATTACAAAATACTTTTTCTTGAATGTGAGTTGTGATAGTTAATATGAAAAATATAAAACATTGAAGTATTGCAATAACTCCATCATCGTAGCGAAGGTGAAGTGATATTAATAAAATGAGTTTTATGGAAGGCATCAAAGTTGAATAAGCGCTTTTAAAGAATATTCCTTTTTTCCTCTATTTCAAGAAGTGTAAATGTGTCATTCTTCTGTTGGTTGTTCTTGTTACTACCGAACAGTCACTTCACAAACGTTTGCCTTCTTTGATATGTTAATTTTAACCTAACATCATTTGAATGTGAATGAATTTCTTTTGCGATTATGTCCTAGCATTCCAGCTCTGCTATATAAATCGTTGCTTAGTCCTGAATTCAGTAATATGAGGATGTAATTTCAGATCGTTGAAGCATAAAAGTAGCGTCCATGTACATTTTAATAACAAAAAAGCTGTACTTTGTCTATTTGCGCGTTTAAGAAATCTTTCACGTTGGAGGATCGTACAAACAAACAGACGTTTGACCATCGCACAGACTCCCGTATGCAATACGTACTAACAAGCATCCCCGACGTAGACAAATAATCGAAAGAGTTGAAAATAAATAAATGGCAAAGTCTACTACAAACAATACTTACGTATCTTGCATTTCTCGTGAATCTGTCGCCCAAGCGGTGGGAAAAGAGCGCATTTGACTCCTGTGTATAAGAATGGCGAAAGAACGGGATCCCAGAATTACAGACCAATATCGTTAACGCAGGTCTGCTGCAGAATTCTTGAACATATTCTCAGTTCGAAAATGAGAAATTTCTCAGAGACCGAATAGTTTCCACCTACAAGTCAGTACGGATTTAAAAGCATCACTTACGTGACTCAGCTTGCTCTTTTCTCTCGTCATATCCTTCGAACCACGGATAAAGGGCAGCAAACAGATTTCATGTTCTTACAATTTTCAAAGGCTTTTAACACGGTGCATCACTGCAGTCTGTTAACGAACGCATGAGCGTATGGAACAGGTACGAGCATCCGGAATAGGTTCCTAGGTATGTGACTTGCTCGAAGACTCCTTCTTAATAGAACCCAGTACCGTAAACTGGGTATTCTTCGACTGATCTTCAGATTCACATGTGATTACCATTACTGTTTTTTAGCTTCTGTGCCGGCCGGAGTGGCCGATCGGTTCTAGGCGCTTGAGTCTGGACCCGCGCGACCGCTACCGTCGCAGGTTCGAATCCTGCCTCGGGCATGGATGTGTGTGATGTCCTTAGGTTAGTTAGGTTTAAGTAGTTCTAAGTTCTAGGGGACTGATGATCTTAGCAGTTAAGTCCCATAGTGCTCAGAGCCATTTGAACCATATTTTTTTTATTTTCTGTGATACTTATGCTAGTGAAAATAGCTCGTATGAAAGAATTACATACTAATTAGTGTAATACGTTTTTAAATGCGGAGGAATTAATGGATAAAAATGTAAATTGGCCAAGTTAGCGAGTATTTGGGGATATATTGACCAGCCTATAATTTCCGCGATAACTGTCAGATACCATTCCATATATGGTCAATATTTCAGAAACACAATGAAATTTTGACCACCGCGAAACAAATACACTGACTGATAGTTTTGTTGAGAGCTTTATCAAGCGTCACAACGGTACATAAATCATTGTAATTCATCATCAAAAATTATAAATATAATGAAAAATATTAAGACGGAGTACCACACACACAGCTCCAAATTTAGCTGAACATAATGCTTTCAATTTGATTCACCTCAGAGCTAAATCAACGTTTCAAAACATCCATTGTAGTTAGAATTAATGTTATCTGGTCTATACTTATGGAGAAAATATCTGGGACTTGAGGCCAAACAAAGTTCACTCCATGTTTTTGGGAATGTTTTACGTTATTTGTTATATTGGAATCACTGGCTGAATCACAACAGTTTGCAATTTGAGCAATATATGACGGTCTTTATTTTTTTTATTTGTAGACATATTTAGAATTATAAATGAGCCTTTGTCTATGAGGGCTACTCGAAAAGTTAAGACCAGAAATTGACTGAAAATCCGACAAAGCTTTGCACAGATGTTTTGGGCAATGTCTGCAGTACGCCCATCGATCCCTTTACGTCGCTCTTTTCAGTTCTGAGCGCACGGTGAGAACGTAAAAATACCTAGAAAACAGTGTCTCCCACCAAGAACAAGGGTCCACAGCGAAATTTCGCCTGAAGCTATACAGCCCATATAACATAACTGTCAAGAGTTTCCTTCGTCAAGAGAATTCTCAACACTGTTCTGCAGGGAAAATGAAGATGCTCCTGCAGTGTTTTTGACGGAAAGTGTTTGAACACACATAGTACAGCCCCTACTTGACTCCCTCTGAGTTTCACCTCTGCTCACATGAACCGCTAGCTATGAAGACAACATCCTAGCACAGACAACGAGCTGTAGACCAGTGTAGAGAATTGGCGGAAAGCAATGGCGGCTGCCTTCTACACTGAGGGTATTGGAGAGGTGATACAACGCCACGACAAATGTCGGAGTGGCAACTATATGGATAAGTAGCTGGAAGTTTTAAAAAAATGTCCCAATGTGTGTGAATTCCTAAGGGACCAAACTGCTGAGGTCATCGGTCCCTAGACTTACACACTAGTTAAACTAACTTATGCTAAGAACAACACACGTATACACACACACACACACACACACACACACACACCCATGCCCGAGGGAGAACTCGAACAGCTGGCGAGAGGGACTGCGTAATCCGTGACATGGCGCCTCAAACAGCGCGGCCATTCCGTGTGGCTGGAAGTTGTAGCTAACTGCTGCAAATAAAACATTTTTCATTTCACTGTGGTTATCATTTCGCGGCCGATCGAAACTTTCTTTCCGAATACCCCTCGTATATTATGACGGATAACCTACTAATCCCTTGGTTCCACAGTGGCATTGGCAACAACAGTGTTTAATAAATCATGTTCTCTAATCCTTGAGGTAACAATGACAAAGTAACACCGAAACTGAAAAATCAAGGACATTACCTCAGGAATCGTAACGTAGTCGGAGATACGTGCTTGCGAACATAAATCTAATCAGTGGTCACATACGTGATGCACTTGAAAACATCGATCGCTTTGTAGTTAAATGTTATTGGCAGATTTTGCACAAACTGAATTTAACACACTGTTTCGCATACAATTATAAGTCACAAGTGCTAAATTAACTATTGAGCTTATATTGGTGGAACTTTACCACCAAATGGAGTATACTAACCACCTAACTGAGAGCCAGCCCCCCATGGTTGTAAAATCTTGCTGTACGAGTGGTGAAAGTAACCAAGACCGTCTAAATACACCCGGTTCACGGTACGTTGTCCTCGATGGCGAGGTTTCATCAGGGATATCGTCAGGGGTGTCCCAGGTTAGTGTGGCAGGACAGCTCCTATTCACTAGATACGTAATTGATTTGATGGACAGGGTGAGCAGCAATGTGCGGCTGTTCGCTGATGATGCTGTGGTGTACGGTGAAGTGTCGTCCGTAAGTGGCTGTATGAGGATACAAGGTGACATAGATAAAGTTGTAGTTCATACGGTGAGAGGCACCTAGTTCTAATTGTACAAAAATATAAGCTGCTGCTGATGAGTGGGTAAAACGAAGCCGCAATGTCAGAATACAGTAATGGTAATGCGGTGCTTGACGCAGTCCTAGACTGCGGATTTTAGGAGGGTGTGGTTCATCTGTAAAGCAGAACGCGTATAGAACACTATTACGCCTCATTTTCGAGTACTGCTTGACTGTTAGGGACACCTACCTGGTCTGAGTAAAGAAACGCATCGAAGCAATTCATAAGCGGGTTGCTAGATTTGTTATTGGTAAGCCCGAAAATACGTAGGTTTTATGGAGATGTCATCCTGAAGGAAGTCATTCACGAGATGTGCACGATGGGGGCGCGAAACGAAGCCTCGCCAATATGCTGCCTATATGGTTCTACTATGTGTCGGAGGATGACATTCACGTATCGTACAGCCGTTACGGCGCCTTCCATCATCATCAGCGGAGCACGTCGGCCCCACATAATGCCACCGCAAAGCAGCAGGGAACCTCCACCTTGCTGCACTCGCTGGATAGTGTGTCTAAGGCGTCCAGCCTACCGAGTATCCTCCAAACAGGTCTCCGACGATTGTCTGGTTGAAGGCATATGCGACACTCTTCGGCGAAGAGAACGTGATGCCAATACTGAGTTGTTGCGCCCATATGTACCGCGATGCATGGTGTCGTTCGTCGTTGCAAAGATGAACTTCCCTATGGTCGTCGGGATTGAAGTTGGACATCATGCAGCCTATTGTACACAGTTTGATTCGTAACACGACGTCCTGTGGCTGCACAAAAAGCATTAGTCAACATGGTGGTGTTGCTGTCAGGGTTTCTCCGAGCCATGAACCATAGGTAGCGGCCATCCACTGCAGTAGTAGCCCTTTGGGGGCCTGAGCGAGGCATATCATCGACAGTTCATGTTATCTGGTCTACACTTATGGAGAAAATATCTGGGACTTAAGGCCAAACAAAGTTCATGAAATGATTAGTATGGTTGTTTACATATTTTGACGAGTTTAGTGACATCTCTGAACAGTCATCGTCTATCTTCAGGAGTTTTGGGAACCGGGATGATGCAAAACTTTTTTTGATGTATGTATTATTTAACTTCCAGATTCGGTTCCTCTTTAGCACCATCTTCACGCTCGTATATCCGTAGGTAGATAAGTTATTTAATCACCTGTACTATCACAGGGCTCACAAATTACGCGGATCATGACTGTGTCTTCGTTAGATATCTAAAGAAACGTTTGAGAAATGCACGGAAGCCGGTTGAAATTTGTGATCCCTATAATACACTACTGGCCATTAAAGTTGCTACACCACGAAGATGACGTGCTATAGCCTCGAAATTTAACCGACAGGAAGAAGATGCTGTGACATGCAAATGATTAGCTGTACAGAGCATTCTCACAAGGTTGGCGCCGGTGGCGACACCTACAACGTGTTGACATTAGGAAAGTTTCCAAACAGCAGTTGACCGGCGTTGCCTGGTGAAACGTTGTTGTGATGCCTCGTGTAGGGAGAAGAAATGCGTACCATCACGTTTTCGACATTGATAAAGGTCGGATTGTAGCCTATCGCTATTGCGATTTTTCGTATCGCGACATAGCTGCTCTCGTTGGTCGAGATCCAATGACTGTTAGCAGAATATTGAATCGGTGGGTTCAGGAGGGTAATACGGAACGCCGTGCTGGATCCCAACTGCCTCGTATCATAAGCATGCTATCCGCATGGCTGTAAGGGATCGTGCAGCCACGTCTCGATCCCTGAGTCACCAGATGGGGACGTTTGCAAGACAACAACCATCTGCACGAACACTTCGACGACGTTTACAGCAGCATGGACTATCAGGTCGGAGACCATGGCCGCGGTTACCTTTGACGCTGGATCACAGATAGGAGCGACTGCGATGGTGTACTCAACGACGAACGTGGGTGCACGAATAGCAAAACGTCATTTTTTCGCAAGAATCCTCGTTGTGTTTACAGCATCATGATGGTCGCATCCGTGTTTGGCGACATCGCAGTGAACGCACATTGGAAGCGTGTATTTGTCATCGCCATACTGGCGTATCACCCGACGTAATGGTATGGGGTGCCATTGGTTACACGTCTCGGCCACCTCTTTTTCGCATTGACGACACTTTGAACAGTGGACATTACATTTCAGATGTGTTACGACCCGTGGCTCTACCCTTCATTCGATCCTTGCGAAACCCTACATTTCAGCAGGATAATGCACGACCGCATGTTGCAGGTCCTGTATGGGGCCTTTCTGGATACGGAAAATGTTCGACTGCTGCCCTGGCCAACACATTCTCCAGATCTCTCACCAATTGAAAACGTGTGGGCAATGGTGGCCTTGCAACTGACTCGTCACAATACGCCAGTCACTACTCTTGTTGAACTGTGGAATCGTGTTGAAGCTGCATGGGCAGCTGTACCTGTACACGCCATCCAAGCTCTGTTTGACTCAATGCCCAGGCGTATCAAGGCCATTATTACGACCAGAGTTGACTGTTCTGGGTACTGATTTCTCTGGATCTAAGGACGCAAATTGTGTGAAAATGTGATCACATGTCAGTTCTAGTATAATATATTTGTCCAATAAATACCCGTTTATCATCTGCATTTCTTCCTTGTGTAGCAATTTTAATGGCCAGTAGTGTAGCATAGATGTTTAGGTGAATAATCTAGCTACGTGTATAGGCGTCGGAAGATGAGATCAATAAGTCACTGGAACTGGTAGTCAAATAAAATAAGTAATAAAATTGCGGCTGTCAGTATTTGTTTTCCTCAAGACTTTTACCAGCCACAGTCCCGTTCCATTTGCATCAGATGGAAGTGCAGTGTCTTGAATTTTGTACTGCATGTGATGCTATCCTCGTAACTTCGTTGAAGTGTCCGTGCAGAAGTGGAGACAAGTAGAGTTCCAGCCAGGTGCGGGCACGATCAGAGCGCGGACCCGGCTCACGGCTTAGCACTGACCACTGCGGCGGGCCGAGCAGCGCTGACCAGGTGCGGGCGCCGTGTGATGGGATTAGGGCCGCTGATCCCACGGCAGGGCCTAAGTTTCGACGCCGAGTCCATTAGGGAGGCCGGCGCTAATCCCGGGAACAGCTGGTCTGTACTCTCTGTCCTCTGGGACTGTCACAGCTGCTGCCCACGAGGCACCTGGCGAGACCGCACGAGCCGCACACGTCGGCGTCAACAAATATTGGGGAAAGTTGCCTCCGCTGTACCTTCTCCTAATTAGTAACACTGCTACAGAGTTCATAGCTCTTATACTGTCCGACATTTGATAAAGTCAACATGAACCTCGTACTTCTTGGGGCCATATTGTCAGCTATGAGTTACGCGTCTTGAGGATCAGACGGTTTGAAGACAACACTGATTTTGTTCTAGTTTCCACCTAATCTTTGTGCACCTGTTACGATTTATTTATGGGTGATTGCATATGGAATGGCCCTAGTTTTCAGACTGTCGTGAGTTGTACTACTTTGTACGAAACTAACAAGGAGAAAATGACTACGTTGCCTATAATGTACCATTCTAAGTTTTCGATATTGTACAAATTAGGAAGCTTGCTCGTATAGAGACCTTTAAAATGAATTTAGATTGTTAGTGCAACGTAATGTTTATAATGGTGTGGTGAATTTTCTTATGTATTCTTCATCACAAGTAACTAATTAGACAATTATTTTCTTGTTACAGTATGGTAAGAAAAAGGCGCTATAGAAATTGAAGGGTAGATGAGACGCATTCACCTGTAACGTTTTATGCTCCATCGGACAAAAGCCTTTGGATGGTCCATTTCGGAGGAGGGAGCTTCATGATCTGGGCACTGTTTTGGTGCATTCCCTTGGTGGGCATGTCATTTTGGAAGACACAAGGGATCAATACAACTATGCCTCTATCCTTGAGAACCGTATCCACCCTTACATGCAGTTCTTTTGATAAATAGGTGCGATGGCATCTACCAGCATGACAACGCAAGGCGCGTCACACACCTCGCAGTGTACGTGCGCGTTATGAAGAGCACCAGCATCGGTTTACCGTACTCCTCTGACCTCCAAACTTCCCGGATTAAAACTCTGTCGAAAATCTATGGGACCACATCAAGCAGCGCGTTCGTGCCATGGAACCTCAACCGAGAAACTACCGCAGTTACCCACGGCGGTCTAGTCTGCATGTCTCCATACACTTGTCGGTACCTCGTTCAGTCTCGTGCTGCATGTGTTGCGGCGGTTCTAACTTTAAAATGCGGTTAAACCGGTTTTTGACAGTTGGTAGCAGTATTATGACTAGACAATCTAACTACTGTGCACTTTCACAATCCTCTTCCAATAAATTTAAATAATTGTACAGCTAGGTACAATATGACAAGGCATTTCTCTTAATTAATGCAAGGAGAGGAAAAGAGATGGTCATCTGTTAACATCATCAATTTGTTGGTCTCTCCTACATTACGCTGGACGACGAATGTTCATCAGACTTGAAAGTAACATCAGGCATGTCCCAAGGATGCGTAATAGGACATCCAACGGTCCAGACGGAAGCACACCATTCAAGAAAGTAGTCACCCAACGAGTCATCGCGCTAATGCGCTACAAACGCCCTTCTAGACTTCACAAAGCCCTCAATACAATTACTCCATGCTTAGCAATCACCTACAACCGCACGCTAGTCGAAATATCCGTATTCAATAAGTTTCCTTTAATTTACGTCTATGGTCACAAACGTTTTGTTAATTGTTTCTGTAATGCATTTTATACCTTATAAGCTCATTACAGACTTCAAATATTGTATCCCTCTTTATTTTACGCTGTTCAATTAATCATTGAAAACTAGTGTTTGCCTACATTAGCGACATCTGGTGAGCTTACAACACAAACTTCCTGTGGCTACTGTACGGCAGCTTGTTTTGAACATTAGTGCGACTGACAACATGACTCGTGCATATGACGTTTTTTATGTATATTTCACCATGCTGGTGCTTAATTTGCATTTAACATTTGACGATGCCCCTATGGCTCCAGTACATTACATTTATAAAACAGATATGCCTCTTCATACTTAAAGCGCACAAACGCGTATACATTTCAGTAGAATTTTTCATTACGGTCTATTTATTGTTTTTGAGCTGTAAACGATGTGCTAGTGTATTTATGTTTTTTCCCATTTTTTGCTGCAGATTTGATCATGGTCATTATAGACCGAAGCCGGTAATCTGATAACAAAAATTTTGTGACCATAGGCGTAAATTAAAGGAAATCTTTTGCCTATACGGGTCACTGTTTTATTGGTGACAATGTCGCAACTTGTGAATCCGTATTAAAAACTGGATCGCTGCACAGGTCACGCCAGCACTCAAGAAAGGAAGCCCGAGTAATGTAATGAATTACAGGTCCGTATCACTGACGTCCATTTGCTGTAGGATTTTGGAACATATACTGTGTTCGAGTTTTAGGAAGTACGTCGAGTAAAACCATCTGTGGAAACACAATCAGCACAAAGTAAAGAAAATATTGTTCTTGTGAAACTCCAGACCCCTTTATTCTCGCGAAGTATTTAGTGCTATCGGCAGGATATGCCAAATAGATTCCGTATTTTCAGACTTTTAGAAGGCTTTTGACACCGTTTCTGAAAAGTGACTCCTAATCAAATTGCGTGGCTCTGGAGTATCGCCTCAGTTGTGCGAATGTAAGAACGGCCGCAGTTCATAAATGGTTCAAATGGCTCTGAGCACTATGGGACTTAAGATCTGAGGTCATCAGTCCCCTAGGACTTAGAACTATTTAAACCTAACTAACCTAAGGTCACCACACACATCCATGCCCGAGGCAGGATTCGAACCTGCGACCGTAGCGGTCGCGCGCTTCCAGACTGATGAGCCTAGAACCGCTCGGCCACTCTTGCCGGCCGGCCACAGTTAGTCTAATGGACGGAAAGTCATCGATTAAAACAGAAATACGAGTGTTTTCCAGAAAGTAAGTTCCCGATCGGTCGTGAAGTGGAAATGTGTTGGGCTGTGTCTCCAATATGCCCGTCGACCGTGCCGCGTCGCTCTTTTCAGTTCTGAGTGGACAGTCAGCACGTAAAGGTGCGCAGGGAATAGCGTCTCCCGCCAGGTATGGGGGCCCGGTTAGAGATTTCGCCTGTGGCATGCAGCCCACATAACACAACAGTCGAGCAGTTCCTTCTTCATGCCAATTCTCGGCCGCACACTGCAGGGACAATGAAGGCGCTCCTGCAGTGTTTACGATGAGAAGTGTTTGATCACGCACAGTACAGTCCGTAATTGGCTCCCCCTGAGTCTCAGCTCATAAAATTTTTCCACAGACAACGATCTGCAGACCAGTGCAGACAACTGGCCGAAAGCACAGGCGGCTGCTTTCTATGGCGAGTTGATACAACACTACGACAACACTGCGACAAAACTCGAAGTTGGAACGGCGACTATTTACAGAAGTAGGTGGAATGTGTACCTAACTGTTGCAAATAAAACGTTTCTGGATTACACTGTGAGTTCCATTTCACCATCGATCGGAACTTACTTTCTGGACAACCCTCGTAATATGAGACGCTCCCCAAGAAAGTGCCTGTGATCTATATAAACGATTTAGAAGACAATCAGAGAAGCGCTCTTAGATTGTTTGCACTTTATTCTGTCATTTACCACCTTGTAAAGTCATCAGATGATCAGAACCAATTGCAAAATGATTAAGACAAGATATCTGCATGGCGAGAAAAGTGGCAGTTGACTCTAAAGAACGAGAAATGTGAGATCGTCCACATGAATAGTAAAAGGAACATGCTAAATTTCCGTTACACGATAAATCACAAAAAGTATAAAGGCTGTAAATTCAAGTAAATACTGAGGCATTACAATTATGAACTACTTGAATTGGGAGGATTACACAGATAACATTGTGGGGAAAGCAAACCAAAGATGCAATTTATTGGCAGAACATTTAGAAAATACAGGAGGTCTACTAAAGAGATCGCTTACACTACTCTTGTCTGTCCCCTTCTTGAGTGTTTCTGCTCTCATATGAGATCGTTACCAGTTAGGATTGAAGAACGACATCGAGCAATTTCAAAGAAAGGCGACTCGTTATGTGTTAATTGCGAAAAAAGGGAGAGAGTGTCACGGAATACGATAACCTAGTTAGTAGTTGCGACTACTTCTTTGCACGAAATTTGAATCACCAACTTTCTCTTCCGATTGCAAAAATATTTTTTGGTGACCATCTATACAGAGAGATGTAAGAATGTAAGAAATCAGGGTTCGGATGGAAAGATTTAGTTCTTGCAGTCCGCTGTTCGAGATTGGAAGAGTAGAGAAATATAAACGTAGTCTTCCGCGGCCATTGTCACAGTCAATAAAATTTTTCTGGGCTTATGACCGCATTGTCAATACGTAAAACTATCGACGTTTCAGTCACTGTTGCAAGTGATCATCTTCAGGGTCTTTTAGTTTACTACTGAGTGAGAGAACTTTGTTTCTTATATAACTGCACGCGTCGCTGTTATCTAATTCTGATAGGCTGCTAAGGACGAAGAGGAGGGATGTTAGAAGCTCTTTATTGGTGTTTTTATTATTTCTTATCATTGTTGAAAACCCGACGTTTTGATTGGTGTTTGCATTATTGCTTGCGATTGGTGGAAATCGGCGAATGGAAGAAATGGCTTGAAGATGGTTCGATGAAGGCTCTGTGAGCCACTTAATTCTGGCTTGCACAGTAACCATGTAGATGTAGATGTAGATGAAAATGAATTCTGCAAGGAAAATAATTCAAAAATGTTTCCGAGTATGAAATACCGAGTTGAATGCACTAATCTTTATTACTAACCTACTAATTCAGTTAACTGTTCACAGTTATTTACTCTCAATAATTCGTATAAATGTTGACCGCATTTAAAAATTTGTAATGCCGTCATAATCTATTCGTCACGTGGTATAATCTAACGTTGAGTGCTTCACACAGTAAGACAAGCAATACAGTCAGAAACTGTGAACATATCTTGATACAGCCTAACTAACGGCTCGCAAATCACCCGGACTTTATTCACCCAGTATCTGAGAAGAGGGCAC
Organism: Schistocerca gregaria; assembly: GCF_023897955.1. Classification (NCBI taxonomy): domain Eukaryota; kingdom Metazoa; phylum Arthropoda; class Insecta; order Orthoptera; family Acrididae; genus Schistocerca; species Schistocerca gregaria. The sequence goes on from NC_064928.1 coordinate 76,746,450, forward strand.
TTAGCAACTTCCCTCAAACTTTACTCGTATTTTTAAATCTTTCAGAAACTTTATCCTACTGATAAACCCTCCTCCTCAAAATGGTCAAAGGAAAAACGATTATCACTTACTACACTTTTGCTGTTCATGCAGTAATTCTTCAGCATCAGGCGTGACGTTTTAAGTTGTTATTTCTTTACTACTAAATCTATTCGCAACACATTTTGCAGACGGTATCCAAATGTGCCGCTGAATGTACCGGCAAAATTACATAATCGTAAGACACATTTTTCAGGATATTTGACGTCATTAACATTGAACTGCGTGGAAAACTAGCTTTTTCTTAGAAAGGAGCGCAAATTATCCAGCGCACACTCATCAAGTGTTTGATAATGAGAGATCTTAGCAACAAATTTTACATATAATTTCAAACTTTTTATAAACCTTTTTCTCACTTACATCTATAACGTCAAATATTTAAAACATTAACACTCATTTGTAGAGTACTCACAAGTTTGTGTGGGAGTTCGATTTTTTAAAGAACTGGCTTCATGACCGAGTCCTATAGAAGGAAGAAGTTGTGGCCATATTGACTGATACAAAGTTTGTAAACTCGCTGATTTCCATGTCCTGAAGTGTGATTTAGTCATAGGACAGAAGTAGTTGGTCTATATGTTTCATAGGGTTTACTGTAGCGGAAAGGGGGACACAGTGTAACAGAAAGTTATTGTCTCCAATTTTGGAAAATATATTTGTGAATACATTGTTCCTTTTAAGTATTTTTCTTTAAGGATCTTTTAGCAGTCATTTGAAGCTCGCATACTCAGTGTGTCTTTCAATTTGGTTTGCCTACTGAGAACACTATGTGTGAATGTAAACTGTTACACTGTGCGCCAGAGCGGGGCAGAGCGTAACACGTACTGGCATACAGTGTAACAAGTATAAAACTACATTCGTATTGACATAACTTGTGTTATTCAAGTGCTTCAGAATAAAAGCTACAATTAAATGCTGGATAAATTTTACATTTAGATCCTTTCAAAATAAATTCAATTTTTTACAGTTTTCGTCGAATATTAAAACTTTTCAGACTGGTATCATAAATAAGATATCCATTCTCCCTTTTACTTTTCTCCAAGATAACAGGTTTTGGTAAAACCATTATCATACTTTTTCATTACACGTATGTTATATAAGTTATGAGGATGCACAAATGCATTTGCATTTTTGAGTCCCCTACGAAAAAATGTCATTCCACAGTTATCATAATCATCATCCCTATTCGTGATCACCTACCCGATACAGTGAAATGGATTTTCGCCATGGAACCATGTTAAAACATGAGCACCTTGCACAGCTGCCCTAAAGAATTCTTCTTCGCTCTTTTATTTTGAAGTTTACTAGAGTATGATACACTAGTATATGACTATGATCATAGTTCTCAGAATTACAGTAATTGTTCATTACTGCAAACAAAAGAAAGAATATTGTATTATGATAAAAATTTATTTCACACATCTCAAAACACATTTTCTTCACTACATATCAAATACGAATGTTAATCACTTCCATAGTACACTGGCCAAATAGGGTAACATATGACGTTTGTAAATAGGTTAAACACAAGGGTCCTAAAGTGATAAATTACTCAAATCCAAATGTTACCGTGTGCTCCATGTTACGCTCTACCCCACCTTCACTTACACATTTCTCCAGCTTCAGTTTTTAGAAACGTGCACATCTTATAATTTAAAACTTTTGTATTTTTTATTATCTATTATTGTTGCTGCTGTACGTTAATTAAGCATGCGGAATTTTTGAAGCACAAATCTGGCTAAGATGCAGTTTTTCATACGGTAATCCAAAACCATTAATTAAGAGCTTTCACACAGACATAATTTACTATTGCATATACTGATGCTCATGTACTTGCCTTGACCGTCACACATGTATGATTTGAAAAAATGAATGATCTTTGTAAAAATGAATGATCTTTAACATAGTGCGTGTATCGTAGCGGTCCCATGGTCGTTTCCTGTGGAATACCCAGTGTACTTTATCCCATGTGGCTTCCGCCAGAGAATTATTTAACTGCCTACTGTGCTTTCTGTGTTTTGATTAGGATGATCTATGTCTTAAATAAAAACAGTAACTTCTTAATTCGAATACTGTGAGTTATATTCTAGCGGAAAAAAACTTGTGAGCTAGTCCTGACTTCTGCAGACTTCCAACTTTCAGTTTTTGTGCCACTCATGTTTTTTTTTCCTGACTGTACCTTCCAACATTAAATTGTGTCTTTCCACTGCCGCATTGTGTTTTTCCATTGTCGCATTGCATCAGTTTGCGTTTCACTCAAAAATACTTGTCACACAGTATCTCCCACCCTTACTCTGTCATGACCCAATCCTCCTTTATGACTGTGCACCATCGCACAGCATCACCCCAGTAGGTAAAGCTGCTTTGAGATTCCCAACATACCTTTTTCTACTATACAGCAATCCAGTCCATGAGTCTCTCAGTCTTCCTTATTCCTCTGTACCATTGTAGCGGCACTCTCCAGTACCACCTTGCTGATAGTCATCATCCAAACTTTCCTTTTGGCACTAGACATCAATGAGTTAAACGAAGTCCATAGCTTCCTTTGCACCCCTACACCAATTTAGTCCCTCCCCAGTAGGACCAGCATGTTGCTACCATTGATACCCGAAAACTCTCACCATTTCCATTACTACAATACTTCAGCCTCGTCTTTAACGACACCAGCCTCCACTGTGCTCCCACACCATTGTACATGTACTCTTCAGTAGACCTACCATGCTGCTAGCCTTGGTCCCTGCAGACCTTCAATATTTCCTTTACTGCTAGACATCAATCTACTCAGTTGAGTACCTACCCGCCTTTGTTCCGAAATACCTTTATAGAGGCATTCTCCACTGCCATCTCACTACTAGCTTTGTTGCTTGAAAACTTCCATCATTCCCACTGCCATTCGATATCAGAACAGCGATGACCGTGGCCTTTCTTTACAGTTGTAGAGGATCTCTGAATTAAAACCACTCAACTGCTATACTTGGTTTCTACAGATTGCTGATTTTCCCTTGTGGACCCCTGATCCATGATGGTCCTAGCCTCTGGTGTAGCTCTGCATCACTGCAGAGACTTTTCCCTATACAGCCACCACTGTGCTAGTTCAGGTCCATTTAAATGCCCAACATTCCATATATCTCCAAACAGTAGACCCATGTTGATCTTGGCCTCTTCATGCACCCACCCTAGTATAGAAGTACTCTCTTCTAGGACTCTCATATTGCTACTCTTGTTAACTGCAGACTTCCAGACCTGTGAGGACCTTCGCCTTCCTCATGTTCCTGTACTGCTGTAGAGGCACTCTACCATAGGACTACCATACTCAGAAATCCAAAACTTTCAAAATTCTCTTTGGCAGTAGACATCCACCAGAATCTTAGCCCTATTCTTGCCCCTGCACTACTACAGAATCTCTCTCCAGCCGGGCTACAATCCTGCTAGCGTTAGTCACTCAAAACTCCCAAAATTTCAACGTTCTCTTTGGCTATAGTCACTCATCAGATCCATAAGGATACTAGCCTCCTTTGTGGCCCTGTACCACTCTAGTGTCACTCTACGATAGGAGAGAAGCTGCCAGCCTTGGTCCCTGTAGAACCCCAACACTTCCTTTGGCATAAGACATCTCTTAGACCTTCGATTATACTGACCTCCCTCATGCTCCAAATAGGACCACCTCGCCACTACGATTGGTCCTCACAAACTCCTAACACCACATGGCTATCTGACCCATGGCGATCCCAGCTCCCCTCGTACCCATGCTCCACCCTCCTCACGCAGAGCCACCTCGCTGCCACCTTTCGCTCCCGCAGACTCCCAACATTCCGTTTGGCGGCAGAGCTCAGCCAGTGGCTGGACGCCCCAGGCTCCGCTCGCGCCCCTCCACCATTGAGAGATCCGTTGGCGGTGAGCGCTGAGCGCCCGCCCTCTGCAGACGGCCGGTGGCCACTGTGTGCTGCAGGGGCCGAGGGAGCCTTCAAGAAGCTCAAGCCGGAGCCGGCGACCGCCGCGCTGCTGGGGGGCGGCTCTGGCGGCGGACCCTCGCCCGCGCCGCCCCCGCACGCCGGCCACACGCCCACCACCGCCTCCTGCCCCACGCCCGCGCGACGTCGCCACAGGACCACCTTCACCCAGGTAAGCGACCAACGACACTCTGCTCTACCCTGTAATCTTTACTGCATCCGTCGATACACGCTTTCACACTACGGTGACTAAAGCACTTATGAAATACCTGAAATGTACCAATCGGCTGTATAAGGGAAAGACAAAAAAGGAATATTTCTTGTCGGATCGGTACTAGAACTCGCATTTCCCGCTTCACGTGAGCGGTCGCTTAGCCGCTTTGGCTATCCGTGTATGACTCAAGGCCACACTAAAACTTCCATATACAGATGTTGCATTCACTCTATAACGGCCATAGGCGCTTGCACGTCCCAAGGAACACTCATAGTTCTTAACAATACACGCACTGCAACATCGTATTTATCTGCCGATACCAGACAGCAACTTTAAATTAAAACGTCCTCCCCTGTGTACGGGAATTATATAATATGTGTACGAGTGCAGGTTGTGTAGCAGGAACGACAACACGTAGAAGTTGGGGTTTGGTCGTGAGTCGTGCACAGATAGCCGAGGCTGTTGAGGCGACCGCCCACGTAAAGCAGGAAATTCGGGTTCGAATCCCGTTCCGGCACAAATTGTCATTGTCCTCATTCCCTCGTACAGCTGATGGATATCAGTATTTTCAGATGGGAATACATTTCACGTATGTCAATTTTTGCTTGGGAGCTCATTGTATCCACATAGTTTTCAGTCATTGGCGTTCCTTTGTCATATTTCAAGCTTATTATTGGAGCATCTTGTACTTATTGAAAAGACACAATTACGGTAATCCCGAAAAGAATAGTCATCCAAGGATTCTTGTATCGAGTTAAAACCCAACTGGTTAAAGTAATAATTACAGATATTAATACAAGTTATATTCTGCCATAACGCATGAATCTGTACTTTTTAATGTACCTAAAATTATTATCAGAGTTCAAATTCTAATGTCAGTGTAATATCTTTGAAAGTTATCTTGGATAAATCATTGTCTTTGGTAGTAAGTTGGCGCCATGTGTGGTGAGCAGTTGTGGCTGAGTTAGTGATTGTCTTGGTAGTGTAGAGGACTCGTAACGAACAGTTTACGCTGTTAATGCTTCCTGCCTAGTTACATGCAAAGGTTTGTGGGTTTTATGAGTATGACAGTGAAGTCTGTAGAAAAATTCGCGGAATTTCACATAATATTTCATAGCAAGTCCGACCTCATTTTTTGGCATACTTGAATGTAATTTAACTACCCCTGCATATTGACGCCGCAACAAGATAAGCTGAAATAAAATTTCTCCTCTTTCCTACCAGTGCATTGCAATAAATGTGGTATTCACATAAAATGCAATGATAATCGATTCATCTACACAAATCATTTTTAATTACTGGTCAACAATAGTCGTGAATTTACAACGCCTACATACATACATGAAATATATCAGAAGTTCATTGAAACTAGAAAATCACAATGTTACGTCGCAGAATTTATGACGGGACGCCTTCTTTTTGAATTAATAATTAGTTTTCTGTAAACAGTGACGCACAGCTTCAGTGAATTTACAGAGGGGCATTGCTAGGAAAAGCTGAAATAATTACGTGTTTGTTCACAAAAAGTTTTGGTGAAGCGACCACCTTCAAACCACGGTTTAACATTACCTAAGTTAAAGGAACGTTGCTTGATGTGAAATACATACTTCTCCAATTCATAATAATTATGTATTTCAAGTAAAGGAAGCTTCCTTTAATCCGATGACTTGAAGACGGTCGCATGACCAAACTTGATTGTTCGTGGGTAAATACGCAATTAGAGCAGCATCTCGTGGCCGGTGATGCCAAACTGTTCATCCAGTAATTGGCAATCGAACTGTTGGCTGGTAGAATTAATTAGTTAATTAATAGGCAATTTTAAGTAGCGCACGCGACACATAGTTACGGAACTTTAGACAGCCCCAACAGACACACACACACACACAGAGAGAGAGAGAGAGAGAGAGAGAGAATATCAATCAGTACCAAAACACACGGAACAGCACAATTACAAATTTCATGGGAAAAGAGGCACGGCACAATTTAAATATCAACGCTGATCATAATGGCTTGTATCCAATCAAAGTGACGAAATCACTTCGTTACAAAAAACAGTGTCGCCAACAATAATGAAACGAGATTAATTCACTCACGTATTTGCGTAAACTCATCTGACGGAGGGCTGAGCAAAGTAACCAGGCGAAGGTATTCCCACGTCTTAAGCTGAGAAGCAAGAGACGTAAATGCATAGAAATGAGTGATAGCAATTTGCAACTGCTTAAGTATAATACCGACTAGTATAATTACCTCAGGATCACATTAAGTAGTTTTAACACTTCAATTTTCACTAGGTGGCAATAGACACTTGGCTTCAAATTAAAAAATAAGAGATAAAAACTCTTATATAAAAGTTTTGCATCACCTCGGTCCCGAGAGTTCCGGAATCTGTACAGAAAACTGGAATAGAGATCAACATAAACGTCATTTCCGCCCTTTTTATTGCTCAAGAAAACCACACATTACATGTTCTACCACCATACAGCCAGACCTTCAGACGTGGTGTTCCAGTTTGCTGTACGCACCGGTATCTCTAATACCCAGTAGCACGTCCTCTTGCATTGATGCATGCCTGTATTCGACATGGCAAACTATCAAGTTCATCAAGGCACTGTTGGTCCAGATTGTCCCTCTCCTCAACGGCGATTCGGTGCAGATCCCTCAGAGTGGTTGGTGGGTCAAGTCGTCCATAAACAGCCCTTTTTAAACTATCCCAGGTATGTTCGATAGCGTTGATGTCTGGAGAACGTGCTGGCCACTCTAGTCTAGCGATGTCATTATCTGAAGGAGGTCATTCACAATATTTACACTATGGGAGCGCGAATTGTCGTCCATGAAGACGAATGCCTCGCTGGTATGCTGCCGACGTCGTTGCACGTGTCATGTAGCCGTTACGGCGCCTTTCATGACCACGAGCGGCTTACGTCGGTCCCACATAATGCCACCCCTATATAGCAAGGAAGCTCCACCTAGCTGCACTCGCTGGACAGGGTCTCTAAGGCGTTCAGCCTTACCGTGTTGTCTCCAAACACGTATCCGACGATTGTCTGGTTGGAGGTATATGCGACACTCACCGGTGAAGGGAACATGATTCCAATCCTGAGCGGTCCATTCGGCATGTTGTTGAGCCCATCTGTACCGCGCTGCATGGTGCCCTGATTGCAAAGACGGACCTCGCCATGGACGTCGGGAGTGCAGTTACGTATCATTTAGCCTATTGCGCACACTTTAAGTCGTAATACGACGTCCTGTGGCTGCACGAAAAGCATTATTCAAAAAGGTGGCGTTGCTGTTAGGGTTCCTCCGAGCCATAGTTCTTAGGTAGCGGTCATCCACTGCAGTAGTAGACCTTGGGTGGTCTGAGCGAGGCATGTCATCGGCAGTTCCTGTCTCCCTGTATCTCCTCCACGTCCGAACAACATCGCTTTGGTTCACTCCGAGACGCCTGGAAACTTCGCTTGTTTAGAGCCCTTCCTGGCACAAAGTAACAATGGGGACGCAATCGAACCCCTGTATTGACTACAGACAACACGAACCGTGTACCTTATTCCAGGTGGAATGACTTGAACTAATCGGCTGTCGGACACCCTCCGTCTAATAAATGGTTCAAATGGTTCTGAGCACTATGGGACTTGACATCTGTGCTCATCAGTCCCCTACTTAAACCTAACTAGCCTAAGGACGTCACACACATCCATGCCCGAGGCAGGATTCGAACCTGCGACCGTAGCAGTCGCGCGGTTCCGGACTGAGCGCCTAAAACCGCGAGACCACCGCGGCCGGATCCGTCTAATAGCCGCTGCTCATGCATGTTTGCTTACATCTTTGGGCAAGTTTAGTGACATCTCTGAACAGTCAAACGGACTGTTCAAATCGTTCAAATAGCTATGAGCACTATGGGACTTAACTCCTTAGGTCATCAGTCCCCTAGACTTAGAACTACTTAAACCTAACTAACCTAAGGATGTCACACATAGCCATGCCCGAAGCAGGATTCGAACCTGCGACCGTAGCGGTCGCGCGGAAAGGGACTGTGTCTGTGATACAATATCCACAGTCAACGTCTATCTTCAGGAGTTCTGGCAACCGAGGTGACGCAAAACGTTTGTGTACGTATATACCATGTTTTACTTATTACTGTAAAACATGGTTCAAAGTAAATTATTTACACTTTTCACAAATAAAAGTGAAACAGTGTTCCTCAAATCAGGTACTGAGTTGGTGGACCCAGAGGAAGCACAATTAGGACTAAATCCACTGTTCCTCTGGTCTTCAATCTGAAACTTTTTCTTCGCAGTACGTGCTCTGTCTGTCTTCATCACTGTCCGGAACGAGATCTTCTAGGATTGTGTCTCGTACTCTTCGCCCTCTTCTTCTTACCACCTTTCTTTTCTTTGGCAGATTTTGCTATTTTCTTTTTCTTCTCTTTCTTTATTTTCCGTTTCTGGCTCGTCCTAATAAGGTCTCGCTGCAAGTACCGCCACAGTCACCTTGTCTCGGCCGCTGCTGCTACTTTTACCGCTGCACGAAGTGAGCAGAACTAACGGCCGCGATGGCCGCTTTGCCCGCAACGATATCATTATACATAAATTGTATACTCTCTAATAGCGGGACCGAAATTTCAATAACTGTAGTAGGATTATAGAGTCAGATATAACAGTGTCAACAAAATTTCATTATAGAGGCATAAGTAACATTTGCTCTCCTCAACAACTACACAAACGGGTCATTTACCTTATGTCAGGGTAACCGAAATCAAGAGACGTTATTATAACATTGGGTAACGGCACAGCAAACGGTTTAGGCTTCGCGGCGTGACGGGGCCTGCCGGGGAGAATAAAATAAAGCAATTTCGACGCCATGCCAGTACTCTATAGCCTTCAGAACCCCAGTGGCCACTTTGCCGGACACTTCCTTACTCCTCATTTTTGTCACGCAGCAGTTGGGAAAAATGATTTTATAGACGTACAGTTTTGTTTCTTGGAACTCATATTTGAAACGAACGTATTTTTGCGGTATTGCTAGGATATATAGCGTTGTGACAAGTGTTAACATTTAATCGAGGTGTTTAGTGCATCCTTGCCTATCACAATTTTTGCTGTGTTTTGATATTATTCTTACGTTGCTTCTCAATATACATGCACGACCATAACTTCATTCCATGACATAACACTGTCTGTAACTTACTTACATAATCCTACCCGCGGACAGTCCGATTGGCTGTTATTACAAATTCTAGGCCTTTCTGTTGTGGTTTGGCAGGAGAGCCAACACCGTGTTACTAGAGGAGGCCGAAATGCACGCGTTTAATCCCACGCAGGCTGGCGTGAGGTCTGGAACAGGACAAGGAAATTAGAATTTAGAAAAACAGACGTAGCTGGTGGAATACTTAACTTTAATCCATTAATGATGAACGTCGCTCTTGACGGTACATGATTCACAATATCAATAGGCAGTAACTGATAATGGCGCCTTGCTAGGTCGTAGCAAATGACGTAGCTGAAGACTATGCTAAACTATCGGCTCGGCAAATGAGAACGTAAGTAGGCAGTGAAACATCGCTAGCCAAGTCGGCTGTTCAACTGGGGCGAGTGCTAGGAAGTCTCTCTAGACCTGCCCTGTGGCGGCGCTCGGTCTGCAATCACTGATAGTGGCGACACGCGGGTCCGACGTATACTACTGGACCGCGGCCGATTTAAAGGCTACCACCTAGCAAGTGTGGTGTCTGGCGGTGACACCCCACTTTCGAGCGGCATTTACTGACGTTAAAGCGTATCACTGCACTGCAGTGATATATTATTTTGAGTCATAAGTTACGACGACGGCTCCTCGTAGGCCTACTTCAGTACTTGTGTACAACTGCTAGTTCTGCTCGTGGACTGTGCGTATGCTACAGTTGGTAAACAATGTTGGTACTGCAAAAGCGGTTACGTATATTAAGAAAAAAGCTGTCCCGGTGCAAACTTGCTTCTTCTGTCATCAGGAATTCATGACTGCATAATATGTAACTGACCAGCCTTACTCAATAAAATATGTACAAAACATATTTTCTTGGGACTTGCACTGTAGAAGGCACATTTTTATCTGCCTGGAGTAACAAATAGAAATATGTACCAGGACAAAAACTCAAACCTCGTTTTACTATTTGAATTGATAAAATCAGAAACTCCTCATGTAGACATATTTTTCGAAATGAGATAATGCCGGATTATGTATCTTTGAAGGTAGTGACATTGATTGTGATAGGACTACCTCATGCCCACTTCACGGTTTCCATGTTATGAGATGGTAAATGTTACCGTTTTGTTCAGAAACGTCTCATGTCCAGTGAAATGAAACATTTCTACGTTTAGTGAGTGGAAAATATCATTCTCTTTGTTTCGTCGTTGATTTCATTGGTAGTTTACTTCGTTTTCGAAGGTTGTTGTACCTGAGTGCTAAACAGTTGACGGTTAATAATATACAGGGTGATTATAACAAAAGTTAAACTTTTACACCGCTGTAGAAATAACACCACTGCTCAGAATGACGTCAAATATTGTCGCAGAAGGGATAAAACTTGTGGCAGAGGAAAAAAAATAGTTACAAACTGTAGCAAGAGATGACGCTGTAACCATAATAATTTAATAGTGGTCGACTACAAATGACAAATGAATCATATAACAATGCCTAAGTCGTAAGTCTTATGTAAAATAAACTGTACTACTCAGTGTGCATGGCTTTACAAGGTGTGATACTGTTAGTTACGTAGCCCCATCCACCAACGCAAAGCCCTCGCGGGATTAGCCGAGCGGTTTAAGGCGCTGCAGTCATGGAGTGTGCGGCTGATCACGGCGGAGGTTCGAGTCCTGCCTCGGGCATGGGAGTGTGTGTGTTTGTGTGTGTCCTCAGGATAATTTAGGTTAAGTAGTGTGTAAGCTAAGGGACTGATGACCTTAGCAGTTAAGTCCCATAAGATTTAACACACATCTGAACATCTGAACCAAGGCAAGGTCATATCACATCGGATGGGAAAATTGGTGTTTAAGTGTCCTGAGGCCAAAAACCGCCTAAAAAGCATGACACACATACATTTTTAATTGTCCTGAGGCCAAAAACCGCATAAAAATCATTAGTCACAATCAGATCGGATTATTAATTTCTGTGTGACTGGCGCAAAACATGTTCAATATGCTGCCCATCGTTTTCTCAAACAAGTTGAAACAGAGAAACGGCACGTTCCACAACTGATCGAAATGTTTCCTGGGTCACGTTCTGAATGTGTTGCGCAATGCCTGCCTTCAATGCAGCAAAGTTTGCAATCGGAACACTGAACACAACATCTTCCAGATAGACCTACAGCCAGAAATCACACGGATTAAGATCAGGTGATCGGGACGGTCAGACTGTAGGGAAAAAGAGGCTGATAATTCTAGCATTTCAGAAATGGTGCTTCAGCAGCTGCTTAACTGGATTTGCAATATGCGGAGGAGCGCCATCTTGCATAAAAATGATCCCATCCACACATCCACGCTGTTGGAGAGCTGGAATGACGTGGTTGCGCAGAAGACACCGATAGCGCTCACCAGTGACGGTACAGGTAACAGGACCGGAAGCACCTGCCTCTTCGAAAAAAAATGGCCCTGTGATAAGTGCTTCCGTAAAGCCGCACCACACAGTGACCTTTTCAGTATGAAGTATTTCTGGTTGATTTGTGTGCGGGTTTCTCCGTTGCCCGCAATCGACAGTTCTGTGTATCGACATGTACTGTCAGATGGACATGGACTTCGTCTGTCCGCAAAAACCTCGACTTCATTGCGAACAATAAATTGTAAAGCAAAGGAGTCTCTTGCTCACAAGTCAACAGGAAGCAACTCGTGCGCATGGGTAATTTTGAATGGATAGCAAAGAAGGATGTTTCGTAGGATTTTAAGCACCGTTCTCACGGGTATGTCCAATGTTCGGGCAATTCTCCGTTCACCTAGGCGTCTGCACACCACCACTCGTCTCCTCCTGCATTGCTGTGGCCGCTGCTTCCACTGACGCCGAATCACTTCGTTTCCTTTCTCTACCAGGTTTCGCACCAAAAGAACACGTCTTTTCGAATTTCCGAATCATTTTCTCCAGACTCACGGCATTCATCGAACCAACGCCCTTTTTAAACCCTTCAGTGTCCGGAACTTTTGCAGGGCGAAGTGTGAGCAGTCATCATTCTTATAATACAGCCTTACAACCAGAGCGCGACCCTGCACTGGGGCAGTCATGGCGAGCGCCCCGGAGTCGAAAAGAGGAAAAGCCGTGTGCCCGGCGTGTTTAGACCCGCTTCAGTGGGTCATGCGGATGACGTATTCTGACACATGCAGCGCCATCTATTGATTAATTTTCACACTATTTTTTTTCTTCTGTCATCGTTTTCCCTCTTGTCTGATAATATTCCGTTGCAATTTGACGTCATTATGACCAGTGGTGTTTACATTGTTTAGCTATTAATTCTATACTGTTGAAGCATTTCTAATACGAGTGATGTAGAACCGCGAAGAAAGAGAAGGAAAGGCTTTCGCAGCAAACGCAAATACGATGTTATAAAGGAAGCAAAACTGAAAAACAGAAAATACACGGACTGGAAGGGATAGGACGTTTAGGCCAAAGCTCATGGTTTACATTACAGCACATATTGTGCATTATTTTGTTGTTGATACATTAACAAATCGCATTAAAACGGAATTGGTTGCAATTCATTTGATGTAGAAACCCTCATGCCCACACTGTTGAGAACAAATCGCTCATGTCCGGTAGTTATACATATTAATATTTCGGTTCCTATTATAGGCATGCGTAACGTTTTGGATCTAGAATAACATACCATTTAGTAGAAAATGTGGGGTTTTTCTCCACAGCTATCAATTATTGGAACTTCTGATAATCACGTTTTTTGCTTCTCTTGAAGCGTTTCTGGTACTGGACATAAGGCGTTTCTGATTTCATAAATCCGTTTATGCTCTAGATTATAAGCGAAGAGAAGGAGAGAGGTATTTTGGTGTCAAGAGGGAAACGAACTATTCCTTACGTCTTTTATTTTTTATTATTTATTTATTTATTGTTCCGTGGGACCAAATTAAGGAGAAGTCTCCATGGTCATGGAACGAGTCAATACATGAAGTTATAACACGATAGTAGAAACAGATAAAATGAAATATAAAAAACAAAATTCAGGCGACAAGACGTAAGTTTAAATAAAGAAAATCAACAATGTAACACTGGAATTTGCTTAATTTTTCAGCTCTTCCAGGAGCTCCTCGACAGAATAGAAGGAGTGAGCCATGAGGAAACTCTTCAGTTTACACTTAAAAGTGTTTGGGCTACTGCTAAGATTTTTGAGTTCTTGTGGTAGCTTATTGAAAATCGATGCAGCAGAATACTGCACTCCTTTCTGCACAAGAGTCAAGGAAGTGCATTCCACATGCAGATTTGATTTCTGCATAGTATTAACTGAGTGAAAGCTGCTAACTCTTGTGAATAAGCTAATATTGCTAACAACAAACGACATTAAAGAAAATATATACTGTGAGGGCAATGTCAGAATTCCCAGGCTATTGAATAGGGGTCAACAACAGGTTCTCGAACTTACACCACATATAGCTCGAACAGCCCGTTTTTGAGCCAAAAATACCCTTTTTTAATCAGAAGAATTACCCCAAAAAATAATACCATACGACATAAGCGTATGAAAATATGCGAAGTAGACTACTTTTCGTGTTGAACTGTCTCTTATTTCAGATACTGCTCTAATGGTAAATAAAGCAGCATTTAGTTTCTGAACAAGATCCTGAACATGGGCTTTCTACAACAGCTTACTATGTATCCGAACGCCTAGGCACTTGAACTGTTCCGTATCGCTTATAATATGCCCATTCTGTCTGATCAAAATATCGGTTCTTGTTGAATTGTGAGTTAGAAACTGTAAAAACTGAGTCTTACTGTGATTTAGCATCAAATTATTTTTCACAAGCCATAAACTTATTCCATGGATTACATTATTTGATACTGTTTCTATATTACACACAAGATCCTTCACTACCAAGCTGGTGTCATCAGCAAACAGAAATATTTTTGAACCATCATATCATTTACATAAATAAGAAACAGCAGTGGCCCCAGCACCGACCCTTGGGGATCGCCCCACTTAACAGAGCCCCATTGAGACTAAACATCACAACCACTCTCAATATTGCGGAGAATTGCCTTCTGCTTTCTGTTCTTAAAGTAAGAGGCGAACCAATTGTAAGCTACCCCCCTTACTCCATAATGGTCCAATTTCTGCAGTAATATTTTGTGGTCAACACAGTCAAAAGCCCGCGTTAAATCGAAGAAAGCACCTAGTGTTCGCAACCTTTTATTTAATCCGTCCAAAACCTCACAGAGAAAGGAGAATATAGCATTTTCAGTCGTTAAACCATTTATAAAACCAAACTGTACATTTGACAGCCTCGTAAGTTCCGTTTCTGCACACCAAACTCTCTCTCTCCACAGCTGCTACACGCATTGCTCACCATCTCTGTAGACTCCTCCTCGTGTTGCAAGCTCTGCAAAGTGCTGATGCTACGTGTCTGGGGCAGAGGGAGGTGGGGAGTCGGTAAGTATCTCTGAGTGCTTGCCGGGCTTGTGATGCTCAGACGTCTTATGATTCCCGCAGGAGCAGCTGGCTGAGCTCGAGGCAGCCTTCTCCAAGTCGCACTACCCGGACATCTACTGCCGCGAGGAACTGGCTCGGACCACCAAGCTCAACGAGGCCCGCATACAGGTAGGACAAACGCACCCACTCCCAAATGTAATCTTGTACAGTGAACAACGCGTTCACTGCCACCACAATCTACATACATTGTTTATACTGTATCTTCATTGACAAGTCTTGATCATTGTCATTGATTTATTCCATATCAAATTATATGATGTCTTTTAAATTGGAAGTGACTTCGCTAGTAGCAGTGGATATTAATATTCCGGGTGAAACGGCGTTGATTAAAGATGCTCTCTTTGTCTCTATATACTGTATAAAAGGCAATGTGCTTTCTGACTTACTATTCATCCCCCAGACAAAACCACTAAGGAAAGTATGTGGAACTTACGCTGTGTGTGTCATTTAACAAGTTTTCTTTCGAAATACCACCCCAAAGGGTTGTAACAGAGATGAAGATTTTTTGGTTAAAAAAAAGTCGTTATTAAAACAATTTTGAAGCTAGACCTACGAAATTTGGTATTCATTTTCTCGAACAGAGATAAAGAAGTACATGTTTCAGTATTTTTGGAAATTGAATCCTATGGTGTTGAGATATGGCGTGTAAGCTTTTTTTGGGAAATGTGTCACTATTAGAAAACTACTAAAGTATTTTTGAAGCTACATTTATGAATACTGGTAATTGACTTCTCCATTACATTAAAAAAATACGTGTTTCAATGTTGTTTGGAAATAGAACCCCTAAGGACATGAAAAAGGCAATGAGATTTTTCATGACAACATTTTGTTATGAAAGAATTTTAAAGCTAAAGCTATGAAAAATTAAATTTGACTTCTCAACCAGAAATAAAAATATACGAGTTTCACTGTTCTTGAAAATTCAACCCTTATGGGCTGAAGCGGGGGATGAAAGATTTTACTTCATTTTGGAAGCATTTATGAAGTTAAAGCTATGGAAATTTGTATTTGGCTTTTCGATTAGAGTAAAAAAAATTTGAAGCTAAATTTATGAAAACTGGTATTTCAGTTCTCACCTAGATATAAAGAAATATTTGTTAGTGGATGAAAGTAGCTATGGAAATATCTCCACGAGAAAGCAAAGGGCATTATTAACAAAAACCTGTGCTGCAGCTACTAGAAACGCTTTTTGGCCAGAAATACCTTAGGAACAGACCATGTTTATATGGCCTTAATTATCGTGAAACACTTAGGTGTTGCAATTTTTGAACGACATAAAAATTCGATAAAATAAAAACAAAAAAATTCTTTGCAAGACATACAGTCTAAGCTAGTAAGCGAATAATGCCCTAATAAAATAACATTACAGAATAAAACTCAGTCATCACTTGCAAATATATTTTTATTTCGTTTTACCGGTTTCTCAAAGTTAAATTATCATCTTCAGAAACTTAGTATTGGTTTAGCGAATATCAGTATCTTCTTCATAGAAGCATAACGACATATTTGTCCAAAAATATACATATTGTATGTCATTATTGTAAAATTGCTGTAAATTATCAATCTGTGTTTAAAATAATGGCATGCAATATATATTTTTGGACATACCATCACATTTTAATTTTATGAAGGCAATACTAAGCTTCTGAAGTTGGCAAGTTAATTTGTCGAGACCAGTAAGGCAAAATTAAAGCATATTTGCAAATGATAGACTGAATTTTATTCTGAAATAAATACTATAGCTGCTGAAAACTACAGCCATGAACAAAATAAGAAGTAATATTATCAAGTGATCTAACAATTCTCAGCAATAATTAGTCATAGACGCGCGCATATGACGCAACAGAAATTCTCTAGACATATGAAATGATCTGCTATTCATTACCGTGGCCTTGCAGTGTAAGGTTGTTACAGAGCGCAATAACGAGACTACGAAACCGCTGCTGCCCAGAAACTTTCGAGACAAACTTACTTTTCACAAGTTGAAAATACTTTAATATTGCTAAGAAATGCTTCATATTTGAATAAATTGCTCGGAGCAGAAGTGGTTCCAATTGAACTAACAGTCGAATTAAAACACGATAATAGTTCTGTCCTGACCTCCGCATAGGACATCAGTGCAAGCTTCACGACTATTTAGTGCCGCCGTTTTCCAAAAGTAGTTTAATCGTTTCAATTAAAGTAATGAAAGGAATGAAATAGCATTAAATAGTGATTTTTTTTAGCTTCATGGCTGTTGTTTTATCATATAAAATATAAATGTTCTACACAGAACAACTAGATTAATATAAACATTTTCAGTACGTCCTGTCTTGCAGCTCTCAGTTATTGGAGAAATGACATTTTAACATCAAAACTTATTTTTAATGAGATGTAACTAGTTTACCCAATTTCAACTCACGTATTTGTAATTAAGATATGAATGGCGTAAACAGTTCTATTTATGTCGTCTGACGTAAATTTACCTCATATCTTCGTTATCCAGTCTGATGTGATCCACGGGACAACAGCATGTATACAGAAGGGCGAATTTGTTGTTGTTGGATCACACTGTGTGTCGGCTTATTTACCGTAGGCGTTATCGTAATTTTTCTTCAGTCAGATTGAAGTTACGTGTTTTACGTTCTGTTCTCATCACAATCATACAAAGACCTACCCCAGAACGTGGATTTGTGTAAAATAAACACGCTGAGTCACTAACTATTGCCACCCAGAATAACTCCGAAATTATGATAGTCGCTGAAAGGCTTGTGGGATAAATGTTGAAGGGGCCACGGGGGCCATAATATGACGTTGGTTTTTTGTTGCCAGGTGAGATCGCGTCAGAGATATGAAGGTCAACTTCGTTTTTTTTTTTAATGGTATGCTATAGTTTGGTACTTATTTTCTGATAGCGGCTATCAAGACGAATTGAATGGTGTGTAACAGTAAGGTGTGTGAAGGTCAACGAAGATCAAAAAGGTGGCATGAACGTCCATTTACAGAAGGTGTTCGAAGTGATGTCCATTGGTATCAATGCAGTGCGGAAATCTTCTTATCATGGATTGAGTGGTGTTCCTTATCACTTCGGCACTTATCGAAGCACATGCTCTGACAATTCTCCCTCGCATATCTTCAGCTGTAGTTGGAACGTCTTTATAAACAATGTCTTTTGCGAATCCCTACAACAACAACAAAACCAGAGGCGTCAAGTCTGGCGAACGAGCCGGCCACGACACATCTCCTCCGCGTCCAATCCAACGATTTGGGAATTGTCTCTGTAACTGATTTCTAGCCATCAGATATACTATATACTTGTATGTTTGGCCAGAAACATATAGTACATACTTTATAATGGGAGTGTTACGTGAAAAACTTACATTCTTATTCTAGACGACGCAATTATTCGCATAAAGCACAATGCAAACACAGTGAAAAACATACGTTATACTTGATGAAATAGGCATTGAAGTGTAGTATTAAATGGCATTCAAAAACTAGAATAAGAATTAAAATTTTGTGTCACTATTGTTTCGTAACGCGGAAGCTAAAATTAGAAATCTAATCAAGTGTTGGAGGATACTGTACTGCGAAATGATAGTTTCGCCAATATATGTAGTACTTGTCACAATATTTCCTTGCACTTAGAAAATTTGCAAAGGGCCAAGTCTTCCTTATTAATATTTCTTTTCCGTCTGAGGACATTTAGTAAAAAAAAACCTCGAAAGATGCTATTCATTAATTGTTGAGCAAGCGAGGTGGCGCAATAGTTATCACGCTGGACTCGCATTTGGGAGGACGACGGTTCAATCCCGCGTCCGGCCATCCTGATTTGGGCTTTTCGTGATTTCCATAAATAGGTTCAGGCAAATGCCGGGATGGTTCCTTTGAAAGGGCACGGCCGACTTCCTTCCCTATCGTTCCACAGTCCGATGAGACCGATGACCTCGCTGTTTGGTCTCTTTAACCAAATCAGCCAACCAACCAACCACTAACTGTGTTCCTTGGTGTCCAGAGTAGCTATATCAGAGAGCTAAATTATCTGTCAGCAGTGCAGTCTTGATGGTGCAATTGTTATGCAGTTTTTAACTGATTCGACTGTGAGTGCTTGGTGGGACATTGTATACAGAACAAATTCACTATGGAGACTGAAACGGAGGGTAAATTACCTTTCCTTGACGTCTTGGTCAGAAGAAGGGCTGACGGCACCTTAGGTCATGGGGTGTATCGAAAGACAACACACACTGATCTGTATTTGCACGCAGACAGCTGCCACCACCCTTCACAGAGGAATGGGGTACTTAAAACTCTAGTACATAGGGCGCGCACTATCTCTGACACAGAGAGTCTACCCCAGGAATTGAAACATCTGAGAACTGTATTTCGAAAAAATGGGTACTCAGAGTGGCAGATCCAACGTGCTCTCCGCCCAACCACTGCAGCACAACCTGTTGAGATGGATGAAGTCACGAGGGAGGAGGTAGGCACTGCATTTATTCCATACACAGGCGCACTCTCGGGGAAAATCGCCCGCATTCTGAAGAAACACCGGGTCGGAACTGTGTTTTGTCCTCCGAATAAAACTCGTGCACTGGTGGAGAGCGCCAAAGATGACCTCGGTTTGAGGAAGGCCGGCGTGTACCAGATTCCGTGTCAATGTGGCAAGTCGTATATTGGTCAGACGATGCGTACCGTCGAGGATCGATGCCGTGAACACCAGAGGCACACTCGACTGATGTATCCGAGCAAGTCGGCGGTCGCTGAACATTGTTTGTCGGAAAATCACGCTATGGAGTATGACCGCAAGAGGATTCTGGTACAGACGTCGAGAAACTGGGACAGCGTTGTTAGAGAGGCCATCGAAATTCGCACCAATGACGACCTCATAAACCGTGACTGTGGCTATAATCTTCGCAAGGCTTGGGAACCAGCGATTGGGTTAATCAAGAGTAAATTGAGCAAACGCATAGTTGTGACGACCACGGCGGACAGAGCCATCACACCGACGTCATCTCAGACGCCGTCGCAATCTGTTCCACCGCGCTACCGTGGCGCGGGGCGCGGACGGCGGATGGAGCGCGCCGCGGGCGGAGGGTATTTAAATCGGCCGCCGCCGCGACCGAACCCAGTTCCCCCTGAGCAGCCATAGCGTACGGATCTCCGTGCCGGCGCGTTCTCAGGAGCTCAGTCCGTCAGTTCACCTGATGATGGCGACATGTTTGATCCCCGAAATATTGTGCCCGTTGGACACTATAGACCGGCAATACACCCGTGGATATTTTGGTAATGTAAGTGTAGTAACGTATTGTTGGTTGGGATAACCCACGGTTCAGCCGCCTTTCAGTAAAAGTGTTCTCCTTCTCGCACACTGACCCTTTCCTTTGTGGATATGTGAGAGGTGTGCTATACATTTTGTTGTGAGGTGCAGGTGGGTGTAATGGGTCATTAGCGCCCAGACTAAGTTAGGAATGCACCGCGAAGCACAAGGTTAAAACAGCAACTAAAAGCGACAACACTATAAAAGACGTATTAACAGACATAGGATTAAAAAAAACGCCATAATCAAACGTCCTTAGACAGGTTTGTCAAGCTGATAAAACGAAGAACGCGAGCAGCAGCTCCTGGGTCATCCGCTAAAATGGCATCCAGAGCACACGGCAGGCCAAGATCAGGACGCAGTGCAGTAAGATCCGGGCAGGACGTTAAAATGTGGCGGACCGTCAGCAATTGCCCACATGGGCAGAACGGCGCCAATTCGTAGCCGGGCCAAAACGTAATGGATGCGTGTATAGTGTAGTTTTATGTTTGTCTTGTACGATGATGATGATCATGATGATGATGATGATGATGATGATGAGGGAATGCAGAGGATGAAAGCCGCTGCCGGTACGCAGTCTGCTTCCCCCGAATAGCACCGAGGGGTCGCCAAGCTTGACGTCACCATCCGAAGGACGGACACCAACAGCAGTGTGGCATGCCCTCACTTCATGAGGCACTCTGGAGCTATTTGGAATTTAATCCAGGATATCGGCGCCAAGATTGATGACCAGGAAGTTTACGACACGGACAAATATTGACGAGAAATGTATATCGGCTCAACCACTTCTTTATAGTCTAAAACACTAAGATTGACGCGTTTCGGAAGTCAAGCTTCCATCATCAGAATAATAAAAAAAAAAACTGTTAAAACTCGCTAAAATGGAACATGCACAAGGCACAATAAAACTGATAATAAAATTAAGACATCGTGGCTACTTTAACGTTCACGTTCACAAACTTGTACAAGTACTTATACTTTCAGTTACTGATTACAGCAGTGTTATCCTGCAAGGCCTTTCTCAGAGAGATCACGGTCGCTAGAAATGGTTCTTAATGCCTCTGTTCGTTATCTCCACGCCTTCCCCAGCTCGTAAACAGCCGTCCCGGTTGCGTGCACATAGCGCACAGATTTCTACACCCTGTATCTCCTCCACTATCTTATCAACGCAGAGAAAAATCCTTTCCGTTCCACACCATCGCTTATCCACTCTCTCGAAGTCGTTCACAGCACCATGAAACCGGCTCTGGAATAAGCTCCTAATCTCCTGCGTTATACTAGACACTGCGTTATACTAGACAACCGAATAATATCTCCAGCTCTAGGAGACAGGTAAGGCATATCTACTGAACCAACAATAATGATTACAATTGTCCCACACTCGTTACCTCTGTACATACTTCTTTCCAACCAGATTCTCCTCATTTCAAACTATTCTTAGCCGGTGCAATCTCCTTCAGCTGAGTTTTCCCAAAACACGGTGTATCAGAAAACTTTTGTTTTCTACACCTATAAATTCTTTTTGTATCTGCCACTATCAGTATTGTATTTATTATTACTATTATTATTATTATTATTTCTTTCTTTCTTCGCTTGGGTCATCTAAGGACCGCGCACCAGTTTCAATGCTTTCTTCTTTGTTGTTCTTTATTTTTCGTCCAGTATTCTTTCATCTTTTCGCTATGATTCCTTTTTCTCTCCTCGGACCATTTTGACCCAGTCTTCTTCTTCCTCCTGCCTTGGAATCCTTCCATTTTTAACACTTTCCTCTTGAAACTCTCTCTTTCTGTTGCATATTTTTCACTTATGTTGTTTCTTTCGAAATCTTTCCTAACTTCTTGAATCCAGGCTATTGTTGACTTCTCGTCTCAAAGACACTAAAAAACATGAAAATATAAAGTTTACTATGGAGATTGAAAAAGATGGTTGTTTGCCATTTTTAGATGTCTTGGTGCGGCGTAAGAATGATGGTACACTTGGTCATTCCGTGTACAGAAAACCTACGCATACAGATCTGTATCTACAAGCCAGTAGTTGCCACCATCCAGCACAAACAGTGGGCGTTCTTAAAACTTTAATTCATCGTGCCCATACCATCTCTGATGCCGACAGTCTTCACACTGAATTGGAACACCTGAAAAAAGTATTCCTGATGAATGGCTTTTCATCTAAGCATGTGAATAGAGCAATGCAGACCTATAAACGAAGGAACAAGGAAGAAGAAGAGGTCTTCAGGTCGACGGCTTATCTACCATTTATTGGTAATATTTCCTCGCAGATAGGCAGAATATTGAAGAAGTATCAAGTAAGAGTCATTTTTCGCCCTCCTCTCAAAATATCATCACTGATGGGATCCGTTAAGGATGACCTGGGTCTGCGTAAATCAGGTGTTTATAAGATTCCTTGTGATTGCGGCAAATCGTACATAGGGCAAACAATACGAACTGTGCAGGAACGCATTGTGGAACACCAGCGGCATACTCGCCTTCTTCAACCCACCAAGTCTGCAATCGCCGAACATTGTATCTCCACAGGCCACTCCATGAATTACAATGATACAAAAATTGTGGCTCATACATTAAACTTTTGGAGTTCGATTATTAATGAATCGGTGGAAATAAGATTGTCTGACAGAGACACTCTTATTAATCGAGATAGTGGTTTTCAGTTAAACGCCGCTTGGAATCCGCTAATAGAGAAACTCCGTACCCGATGCAGTTATCTGCATAAAGATGAAGATCGATCTGATATCGAAACGCCAAGCTTTCACCGCGGAGGGCGCTAGGCGCAGCGCACGGAGTCGTTGTGTATGCGTACACTGTGTCGCGCATGCGCAATGCCACTTTCATAGGGCTTTAAATAGCAGAGTTCAGCACGTACTCGCCAGTACTACTACAGCGGTGCTCACCTGAAGATGGCCAAAAGACTTTGTGCCGAAATATCGTGGCAGGACGTTACTGACTTACAGCAGTTCTCCCGTGTTATTATGGAACAATCAGTACGCCGGGAAAGTTTTAAACATCACATTTTAATACTGTTTGTGATATTAATTTCTTATTTATTAGGTAACTATGATGCGAAAAAATACTGTGTTTGTCAAACTCTGGTCCAGTGTAAGAGAGGGTCTGATGGACCTAATTAGATAAGGTTTAATAAATAAATAAGTGATTAATACATGGATTAGGTTTGTTGTAGTCTTAGAGTCATTAAAATGCCAACAAGTACAATGAGGGGTGAAGTCTTGGCGCCCTTCTATCCCCCTTCTACCTCCTTCCTCTTCATCTAAGGGATTCACTGGGCTCAAACTAATCCCTGAGTGGCAAGGTTGTAGCACGAATATTCACTCCCTGCAGATTTGGAAGTAAAGTGTCAGAACAGATTTTTACAGAAAAACCCCCTTGAATATTAAATGAAGTTGTTGCAGCTAGAGGAGTCCCTTGGTACTGTTAGTTACATGCCCGGTAACTTGAGGCCGAAAAGGGTGTCCTCTACGCAGCTGTTCGGCAACATACTGAAAAGAGGTGGTGCAGTGGTTAGCACACTGGACTCGCATTCGGGAGGACGACGGTTCAATCCATCCTGATTTAGGTTTTCCGTGATTCCCCTAAATCGCTCCAGGCAAATGCCTGGATGGTTCCTTTGAAAGGGGACGGCCGACTTCCTTCCCCGTCCTTCCCTAATCCGATGAGACCAATGACCTTGCTTTTTGGTCTCTTCTCCCCAAAAAATCCAAAATACTGAAATCACCACGAAACTAATTTAGGAGTGGCGTTCAGTAAGCAATGCAGCACATTTTTTTCTGTGACTTTATTCAGGATTCCAATACACCATATTGTTCCCCATCCTTTTGGCTACAAAACCCTATTTTTCAATATAATCTCCTTTCAATGAGACAGCCTTTACGTCATGTTGCTAGGAAGGTTTGTATGCCCGCATGCTACCATCATCTGATCGGCTTCGAAGCCAACGTCTTGCTGCGTTAATAACCTCCGCGTCTTCCACATACAGCTCCCCGCAAAGAGCATTCTTTGTTTGGCCAACTGATGGAAGTCGGAAGATGCGATATCGGTCTGTGGTATGGATGAGGAAAAACAGTCCAATGAAATTTAGCGAGCTCCTCCTCTCCGGTGCGCAAAATTGTATGAGGCCTTGCATTGTCATGGAGAAGAAGAAGTCCGTTTTGATTTTTGTGAAATTAGCACAATACAGTTCAGAACTGATCGTTGCACCATGAGGGAGGAAATCAAACAGATTCATCCCTTCAGTATCCCAGAAGACCGCCGCCATAAATTTACCAGCTGAGGGGGCGGCCTTGATCTCTTTCTTCGGATGACAGGTCGCGTGGCGCCACTGCACGGACTGCTCTTTTGTATCCGGTTCGAAGCGACGAACCCATGTTTCATCGCCTGCGACGATATTGATACAAAACCGCCACGACCCGCCTCGCAACGCGCGAGGCGTTTACGAACAGACGCTCCTTTGTTCCGACTTGGGGAGAGGAATCCAACAGGCACAGCTTCTGACGAGGGAACCACCCCATCGCACCCCCCTCAGATTTAGTTATAAGTTGGCACAGTGGATAGGCCTTGAGAAACTGAACAAAGATCAATCGAGAAAACAGGAAGAAGTTGTGTGGAACTATGAAAGAAATAAGAAAAATATACAAACTGAGTAGTCCATGTGCAAGATAGGCAACATCAAGGATAGTGTGGGCTCAGTAGCGCCGTGATCCCATGGTTTGCGTGAGCAGCTGTGGTTCAAGTCTTCCCTCGAGTGAAAATTTTTACTTTCTTTATTTTCGCAAAGGTATGATCTCTCCGTTCATAGACGTCTCTGTTCACTGTAATAAGTTTAGTGTCCGTGTTTTGCGACCGCACCGGAAAACCGTGCGATTAGAAGACGAAAGGACGTGCCTCTCCAATGGGAACCGAAAATATTTGATCGCAAGGTCATAGGTCAACCGATTCCTCCACAGGAAAACACGTCTAATGTATTCTATACGACACTGGTGACGCCATGTGCGTCACATGACAGGAATATGTTGACGATCCACCTAACTTGTACACTTGGCGAATGGGTGAAAAGATTCTTCTGCCTTGCCCGATTTAGGTTTTCTTGTGGATGTGATAATAACTCCCAAAAAAAGTGATGAAAACATAAGAGTTTGTCACATAAACTGCAACAAATAAATGCAACAGTTTCACAGTCGCACAGTTTTCCCTGTGCTCTGTCAAAACATATATTTTTAACGTTTTCAAATTTTTCCGTGTCTAGACTGTCAAATCCTGCATATGTCCAAGCAAATCTGAACATGTCCTGGAATTTTGGAGAGCGAAGTTGATTATATGTGACTGCATGAACTTTGATAATTGTCTGAAAATAACTTTTCACTCGAGGGAAGACTTGAACCAAGGACCTTTCGTTCCACAGCTGCTCACGCTATCCACGGGACCACGGCGCTACTGAGCCCACATTATCCTTGATGTTGCCTATCTTGCGCATGAACTACTCAGTTTGTATATTTTTCTTATTTTTTCATAGATCCGCACAACTTCTTCCTCTTTTCCCGAGTTATCTGTGTTCAGTTTTTCAAGGCCTCTCCACTGTGCCAACTTATAACTAAATCTGAGGGGGGTGCGATGGGGAGGTTCCCTTGTGAGTAACTCAAATGGCGTACGAGTGTATCAGCACTACCAACAGACAGGTCCGGTTGAACAGTGGGGTATTCCAATGTGATCCGTGGGTCACCTAGAATGCAGCGGTCACAGCTCTGTACGGGAGGCCGGCACGCGGAATATCGAACCTGTTTGCGCGACTCGATTGACGATTATGACAGGCCGCCCAACGACACACCGTGCTTTTGTTCGCTGCTATCGTCTCCGTGGACATTCTGCAAGCACGTATGAATATATGCGACGCTCTGGTTTTCCGCCAAAAGAAGCTCCCTGCTTGGAACGGTGCTCCTATACAGACGCCATTTTGAAGCCTATGTGTAGTCCAGCCACCTATCGGGAAATTCATGAAACTACAGGGGCTAAAGCAGGAATATTCCATGATGCCCCACAACAAATTCCGCATGTTTCAACCTAAACTGGCCGAGAAAAATAATGAGTTGCATTACTTATTGAATGCTCCTCGTATTTTGTGACGTTTGGTGTTTTAGGTCAGTTCGCCAGTGAATGTGGAAAACGACGAGTTGACCTACAAGGAACAGAACCGTTGTTGCAGTCAGATAGAGTGCCGGGACTGCCTGCAAGACGATGATGCCGCTATAGCTGCGAGAACTCAATTGGACTGTAACCTGAATGGGATGTGTGTGGCAAAACGTGACTGGTAAATAGACAGGCTGATAAGACGGGCCCTGGGGCATCAGTGGATAGTTAATTTGCTAGTGGTAATGGAGAGAAGTTTGTGCTGTAACACCACGGTTCAGTTTACAGTGATAAAAGCTATAGAAAGAATAATTTAAAATTAAGAATAGAATTTTTAGTGGGGAAAGTAGTGTAGAATCAGAGTTCGGTAATTGCAGATCAAACTTGTAGTATATCAGCAAGTAGTTTAACGTCTAAGTACAGCAAAGCCACGGAAGCTCCGTCATGGAGAAGGCAGTGGCGTTAAACTCTTGTGATGAAAGACCTATAAAAAGGCCGGATCGTCATTATTGCCGCCTTTTTTCCTTGATTGTTTCGTTAAAGGGTGGGGAACCCGTGTCAGTCAGCGAGACAATAATTAGATTGGACCTTATCGTGTTAAGATTCACAATAAACTGTTAGAATATTACGGAGATGTAGTGTACGGTCTCTGTTGGTAGCAACAGAGTATTGAAGGGATTTTAGGACTTTATTGCTAGATTGGAACTTTACGGACATATAGACGACAGAAACTCAAATTATCTGCTGATACGAGTGAATTCAGAGGTACCGGTATTCAGATATTAACGTGTGGGCTTTCGAAAGTGTCGTGTGCCGTTAGTTGCGAATCTGGACGTAGAGTGCGTGCATATCGGCATTTGCGGACTATTTAGATTCCTCCAGGCTAGGAGACTTTTAAATAGACCATCATCCATCACCATATTAGTCCTTGAATATAGAGTGAATGTGAAATACAAGAGTGTTGTACTTATTTCATTTACCTATTACTAATCACTGAAGGTTTTACGGATCCAAAGCTATTCAGCAGTACGTCAGCACCATCTAGCGGAAAGCGTAGGCATTAACTAACACGCTAACTGAAGTGAACGTTTACGTGTTTTACGGACTGCTTAATATAAACTTTTGTGGCTCTTTGACGTCCCCATTCCCTCGGAAAGATGGCGCAGGCTGTCTTAATCATAAAAGGCGAGAGTTTTAGCCGGGCAAACAGCGATATTTGCAAGACTCGCACTATCAGCAAAACACAAGACCCGCACCTCATCGGAGAGTCGTCGCTGTCACGTCGGGAAGTAAAGCCGAAAGACCTACCGACGGTACGTATCTACGGGCAGACGTCGACGTGGAGTACCTAAAAAGGGAACCACAAGAGAGTTCGGGATGCTTCCGTGCGTGAGGTAAGTGTGGGAAAGGGGGTGAGGTAACAATGGTAGATGGACTCTTAAGGTCGAAACCAGTAAGCTGGTTCAAACGGATGTAGATTTCAGCGATTCCAGTAGCCATCCAGAGCTCATGGGGCTTGCACAGTATAGAGTAGCGTGGAAAGCAATCCAGAGTGGAAACCGTAACAGCAACGTTCTGCTTGATTTCTCAGGTTTTCTCGGCGTTTTATTTGGACTCGTTCCTTTAGTTTAACCGAGTTTGCTTCCTTCCACACAATATTTAGACGGTTGATCCAATCGGTTTATTCAGTTGCTGCAAGCTGGGCTGCTATGTTAGAACCAGGCTGTGGACAATAGCTTACACATATATATCGGTCTTACGAATATAACTGAGAGGAAGATCAGTGATATTCTCTGTGAGTCAAAAAATGGTTCAAATGGCTCTGAGCACTATGGAACTTAACATATGAAGCCATCAGTCCACTAAAACTTAGAACTACTTAAACCTAACTAACCTAAGGACATCACACACATCCATGCCCGAGGTAGGATTCGAACCTGCGACCGTAGCAGTCGCGCTGTTCCGGACTGAAGCGCCTAGAACCTCTCGGCCACCATGTCCGGGTCAGTGAGTCAACCTTACCACGTGATGTCATTAAGGGTCTCAAAACGAGAGCAGCCGATATGGCCTCTCCTAAGGTACACAAAAACCGGCCGAATCTTAGCCTGCACACTTGACCCAAATAAAGTATGGCATCCCACGGTCTGTCCTAAGGTAACAACAACTACATACTTTCTTACTGGATGAAGTTTATGTGGTTGGGGAGGTGGAAGGTTGGAGAAGGGGGCATTTGATGTAGAAGGAGACAAAGCTTGCACAGTAGTTATGTATAAAGAAAGATACTTGTACTGGATAGACAGGCGTCAACAGCTCCATCAGACCAGTCTTTGGACTGAAGACTGCTACATAGACCCTTTAGTTTTGGGCTGAGGATAGAGGCAATGATGGTGGGGATCTGTTGACTGCTACAATCAGCAGTCATTCAGCCACTGCCAGTCAGCAAGTTGATGCCTGGAAATGCCGCATTAGCCTCACGAATGCTACAGGTCTCTGTCTTGATTGGGACAGGCGAGGTAGGATGCTCCAGCGACCATTAGGCATGTAATGGAGAGCAGCTCCGTGCTTTTCAGAGAACTCACCCGCCGATGTACACTGACCATCCCTCTCTCTCTCTCTCTCTCTCTCTCTGGAGCGGCGCATATCCGGGCCGGGAGCCGCCAGGGTAGATGGCGCTGGCGTCGCGGTAATCGCATCAGCGTCCGCCAGAGGCGCGCAAATCGCGTTAAAGCCCGCCGCTTTATATTCGGCTCTCTGGTCCGGCCGAGTCTGCCGGCCGCGGTCCGCTACACGCCAGTTTTGTGTGAAAACAGCTGCCCAATTATCGGACAATATCCGAGCGCGCCGGAAAGGGTCGCCACTAACGACCACTGATCCCCTGGCCTCGGGAGTGGGGAGGGGTGGGGGTGGGGGGGGATACAAGCCGCCTCGTGGTCGGCGCCACTCGCATGATAAACCGTAGTCTGAGCCGAAGTACAGGGTGGTTATAATTAGACTTTCACTGTCTGAGAGGACATCCATGAAAAATGACTGATCTGGGCACAATGGAACTTTGGGAAACGTTTGTTACAGGCCTATATTACTAACGTCGATTTGCAGTAGGGTTTTGGAACATATACTGTATTCGAAAATTATAAGTACCTCGAAGAAAACGATTTATTGAGACATAGCGCGGTTTCAGAAAACACCGTTCTTGTGAAACGCAATTAGCTCTTTATGTTCATGAAGTAATATGTGCTGTCGACAGGGGATGTGAAATTGATTCCATATTTTTAGATTTCCAGAAGGCTGTCGACACCGTTCCTCACTAGCGACTTCTAACCAAACTGCGTACTTACGGAGTATCGCCTCTGCGACTGGAATCGTGATTTCCTGTCAGAAAGGTCACAGTTCGTAGTAATAGATGGAAAGTCATCAAGTAAAACTGAAGTAATATCCCCAAGGAAGTGTTATAGGCCCTCTATTGTTCTTGATCTATATTAACGACATAGGAGACAATCTGAGTAGCCGTCTTTGATTGTTTGCAGATGATGTTGTCATTTACTGTCTTGTAAAGTCATCAGATGATCAAAACTACTTGCAAAATGATTTAGATAAGCTATCCGTATGGTGCGAAAAGTGGCAATTGACCCTGAATAAGGAAAAGTGTGCAGTTATTCACATGAGTACTAAAAGAAATCAGCTAAATTTCGATTACGCGATAGGTCACAAAATCTGAAGTCAGCAAATTCAACTAAAAGCTTAGGGATTACAATTACAAATAACCTAAACTGGAACGATCACATAGATAATATTGTGGGTAGAGCAAACCAAAGACTGCGATTCTGTGGCGGAACACTTAGAAGGTGCAACAGGTCTACTAAAGAGGCTGCTTACACCACGCTTGTCCACCCTATTCTGGAGTATTCCTTTGTGGTATCGGATCCGCATCAGGTGGCACTGACGGATGACATCGAGAAAGTACAAAGAAGGACAGCTCCTTTTGTATCATCGCGAAATAGGGGAGACAGTGTCACAGACGTGATACGTGAATTGGAGTGGCAATCATTAAAACAAAGGCGTTTTTCGTTGCGACGGGATCTTCCCGTGAAATTTTAATCACCAGTTTTCTCCTCCGATTGCGAAAACATTCTGCTGGCACTCACCTACACAAGGAGAAATGATCATCATGATAAAATAAGAGAAATCAGGGCTAGCACAGAAAAAATTAAGTGCTCGTTTTTCCCGCATGCTGTTCCAGAGTGGAACAGTAGAGAGACAGCTTGAAGGTGGTTCATTGAACCCTCTGCCAGGAACTTTATTGTGAATAGCAGAGTAATCACGTAGATGTAGATGCAGATGTTTGTAAGGACATGCGAAGGAGAAACAACGGACAAGCCATGGAAGGAAACATTTTAATTTCACAGAACAGATTAACACTTGTTTCTTGCGTGCCATGCCTACGTCCTGGGCTGCACACGTTGGTCAGTGCGACGACCATCTGCTTCCTCGACAGCTGCTACGGCCCGCACGTCGGGGTCGTGCGGTAGCGTTCTCGCTTCCCACACCCGGGTTCGATTCCCGGCGGTGTCAGGGATTTTCTCTGCCTCGTGATGGCTGGGCGTTGTGTGATGTCCTTAGGTTAGAACTACTTATTCTCAGTTCTAGGGGACTGATGACCTCTGAAGTTAAGTCGCATAGTGCTCAGAGCCATTTGAACCAGCTGCTACACAAACATCTCAGGCGAAAACATCTCAGCTGGCTACCTCCTTCACTATGTTCATCTTCAACCTCCAACTTACGTTAGAGTCCTATTGATAAACCCTGCCCTTGAGGTAATCACACAGCCAGAAATCACACTATTGAAAGTTGGTCTTCTTGGTTGCCATGTAGTTCGGAAAGATAGGCCAATGATTCGGTTTTCTTCAAATGTACTACGGAGTAACCAAGTGACCAGACAAGCAATGCGCCGATAGTTGTAGTTTTGATAGTAAAAGATTAGCGAGTAAAGTCCTCCTCGCCTTGTCCAGACCAACCGTGACTGCCTGCAACTGTAATGCACACTCATGCTTCTATTTCAGCCATATGTGGGCGCACCAGTTCCGGCGCGTAACGGCAAATCATCACACTAACATTACTAACGAAGCAAATCCTGCAGCTCACAGTCTGAACATCATTCCTGAAATGTTACCCACCCGTACGGTAAATAGTTTTCCTTCTACACTGACTCACGTTGCTAAAGTTTAATTACGACCACCCTGCATCACTACCACTACGAGAAACGACATAAATCCATATCTTCCAAGGCATTCGACTGTGCAGATCAAAAATGTGTGCTGAATGATTCAAACAATGTTGCAATGTTAGACTGTTTGCGGATGACACTGTAGTCTGCAGGAAAGTAGTATCACACGAAAGTTGTGAACAAATCAATGAGGATTTGCAGAAAATAAATGCGTGGTGTAATGACTGGCAGTTATCTGGTTCAGAAAATGGCTCTGAGCACTATGGGACTTAACTTCTGAGGTCATCAGTCCCCTAGAACTTAGAACTACTTAAACCTAACTATCCTAAGGACATCACACACATCCATGACCGGGGCAGGATTCGAACCTGCGACCGTAGCGGTCACGCGGTTCCAGACTGTAGCGCCTAGAACCGCTCGGCCACCCCGGCCGGCGGCAGTTATCTCTCAGTATCAGTAAGTGTAACCTACTGCGTATAACAAAGCGAAAATCCCCATTAATGTAAAAGTACAAAATAAATGCCCAGTGTTTGGAAGCGGTAACATCCGTCAAGTATCTGGGTGTGACTATTCGAAATGATCTCAAATGGAATGATCATATTACACATGTAACGGGCTGTTTATTGGTAGAATACTGAAACGATGCAGTCCTTCAACAAAGGAAATTGCTTACAATACTTTAGTTCGTCCATTCTTAGAGTATTGTTCGTCTGTATAGGGCCCTTACCAGTTGAGTCTGATTCAAGAGATTGAGAAGCTCCAAAGAAGAGCGGCAAGATTCGTGACTGGTACATTTAGCCATAGCTAGAGCGTTACAAGTCTCATATAAAGTTTGAAGTGAGACACACTTGCAGATAGACGGCGCGCTAAACAGAAGGGGCTGCTCACTAAATTCCAAAATCCGATCTTCGCGGAATATGTAGAACATATATTATTACCACTAACTTTCAAGTCACGCATTGTTCACCATTGAAAGGTAAGGGGAATTAGAGTTCGTACTCATTTATTTATTTAACCGTATGGCTAGAGCCCCCGTCGAGCAGGGCGTTCGACGGGTGCCGGTCTTTCAATGTGACGCCACTTCGACGACCTGCAGTCGATGAGGATGATAGGATGATGATGATGATGACAGCACAACACCCAGTCCCTGAGTGGAGAAAATTCCAAGACCCGGCCGGGAATCGAACCCGGGCCCAGAGGACTGGCAATCCGTAATGCTGAGAGCTCGTACTGAGGCGGTCAGACGGTCGTCTTTCCCTCGCACGATCCGCGAGTGGAACAGAGGGAGCAAATATGACTTTGGCGCGAATAATGCCCTCCGCCACACACCGATAGGTGGCTAACGGGGTATATATGTAGATGTAGACGTAGAAGCAGAGAAAATTTTTTTCGACTGGGGAGAAATCACAAAGGGATCACCACAGGGATCAAATTTTGGTCCTCTCCTATTCCTTGTACATGAGAATGACCTTCTACACTCCTGGAAATCGAAAAAAGAACACATTGACACCGGTGTGTCAGACCCACCATACTTGCTCCGGACACTGCGAGAGGGCTGTACAAGCAGTGATCACACGCACGGCACAGCGGACACACCAGGAACCGCGGTGTTGGCCGTCGAATGGCGCTAGCTGCGCAGCCGTCAGTGTCAGCCAGTTTGCCGTGGCATACGGAGCTCCATCGCAGTCTTTGACACTGGTAACATGCCGCGACAGCGTGGACGTGAACCGTATGTGCAGTTGACGGACTTTGAGCGAGGGCGTATAGTGGGCATGCGGGAGGCCGGGTGGACGTACCGCCGACTTGCTCAACACGTGGGGCGTGAGGTCTCCACAGTACATCGATGTTGTCGCCAGTGGTCGGCGGAAGGTGCACGTGCCCGTCGACCTGGGACCGGACCGCAGCGACGCACGGATGCACGCCAAGACCGTAGGATCCTACGCAGTGCCGTAGGGGACCGCACCGCCACTTCCCAGCAAATTAGGGACAATGTTGCTCCTGGGGTATGGGCGAGGACCATTCACAACCGTCTCCATGAAGCTGGGCTACGGTCCCGCACACCGTTAGGCCGTCTTCCGCTCACGCCCCAACATCGTGCAGCCCGCCTCCAGTGGTGTCGCGACAGGCGTGAATGGAGGGACGAATGAAGACATGTTGTCTTCAGCGATGAGAGTCGCTTCTGCCTTGGTGCCAATGATGGTCGTATGCGTGTTTGGCGCCGTGCAGGTGAGCGCCACAATCAGGACTGCATACGACCGAGGCACACAGGGCCAACACCCGGCATCATGGTGTGGGGAGCGATCTCCTACCCTGGCCGTACACCTCTGGTGATCGTCGAGGGGACACTGAATAGTGCACGGTACATCCAAACCGTCATCGAACCCATCGTTCTACCATTCCTAGACCGGCAAGGGAACTTGCTGTTCCAACAGGACAATGCACGTCCGCATGTATCTTGTGCCACCCAACGTGCTCTAGAAGGTGTAAGTCAACTACCCTGGCCAGCAAGATCTCAGGATCTGTCCCCCATTGAGCATGTTTGGGACTGGATGAAGCGTCGTCTCACGCGGTCTGCACGTCCAGCACTAACGCTGGTCCAACTGAGGCGACAGGTGGAAATGGCATGGCAAGCCGTTCCACATGACTACATCCAGCATCTCTACGATCGTCTCCATGGGAGAATAACAGCCTGCATTGCTGTGAAAGGTGGATATACACTGTACTAGTGCCGACATTGTGCATGCTCTGTTGCCTGTGCCTATGTGCCTGTGGTTCTGTCAGTGTGATCATGTGATGTATCTGACCCCAGGAATGTGTCAATAAAGTTTCCCCTTCCTGGGACAATGAATTCACGGTGTCTTTATTTCAATTTCCAGGAGTGTATTAACGCTACGAACAGCAGCAACATCAATAGCTACACCACTGCAGAATACTGTGCTCCTATCTGACAGACAAATCATCGTACGAACATCGCAGCTCCACGATACCATGCGTATTACCAATGGCACATTAAAATCTGCTCCAATACCGTGGCTCTACGTCATCACCGCCAAACCGAAGACGGCAAAAATCATCTATTAAAGAACAGGAAAAAATAACACAGACAGATGACGCAAAATGCTTGCCTATTCAAGACGTCATTAGAAATTTACCAAGTCACCGATTGAAGCCACGAAACCCGATATGGAATAACAGCTACATAAGAGGAGAGGAGAGCTTCAGCCTTACAGAGGCTTGGAAAAAGGAATGGAAGAACTCAGGCAGTAATTATCACCTCATAACTGACCCGTCAAAAGCGCTAAAAGGTGTCGATTTTGCTAGGAAGGGCTGAGTTAAGTGCAACCCTATTTGAAGTGGCTATACGAGATGCAAAGCCACGCTCTATAAATGGGGATTCGTAGGTAACTCGAGCTGTGACTGTGATGCACCGCCGGTGGGAGTGGCCGAGAGCTTCTAGGCGCTACAGTCTGGATCCGCGCGACCGCTACGGCCGCAGGTTCGAATCCTGCCCCGGGCATGGATGTGTGTGATGTCCTTAGGTTAGTTAGATTTAAGTAGTTCTAAGTTCTAGGGCACTGATGACCTCAGATGTTAAGTCCCATAGTGCTCAGAGCCATTTGAACCATTTTTTTTTTTTTTTGAAGTACCTGAGCAAACTCTGGACCACATCACATAAGTGTGCTCTACTAGGAAATTCTGTGGATCAGAAGGAGACTTCATAGAAGCTACACCTCCAGCTATGAAGTGTGACCAGGAGCTGGACATCGAGGTGTAACCAATAGCTTCTAGTCTCGTATGATAGATATCATATCACATTGACCACTTGCATCTATAAGAAATACTTTATTCACCAGTTCATTATGTATATATATTGCTTTGCATCGTAATGACAATTTTTCTATGTATGCTGCTGGCATGTCATACGATAAATAATAAATAAAACCTTCCAGAAACACTGATATTCATCAATCAGAGTTAATAATTCTTTCAGACGATACTAGTGACATACATCATTGGCCAAATGTATTGACGACTCTAGGTAACTTTGAGTGTTGTGAGAAATAAGGAAATTAAATAAATAGAAACAATTTGTTCTAGGTTATAATTTTTATTAGTAACACAAAATCAATTTTTAGTGGGTCCATCTTTTGCCCTTATTACAGCAGAAATTCTTTTTAATAGAGAATACACTACCTTTTTACAATCTTCCTTATTTACGGTGTTCCACTTTCGGCGGAGATGGTTTTAATTCTTTTTTGACTTAATTGTGTGCCGTCTGACTTTAAGCTTCAATAAACTCCTTAAATGCTATGTGGGGTTCATGTCTGGTGATTGGGCAGGCCAGTCCAGAAGATCGATGCTGTTTTCCCGAAGCCAAGTCATTATGCGGACAAATTTATGGCAGGTTGCGATATCGTGCTGGAATTTAACGCCACCCATGTTTGTATCGCCAAAAAGGGTTGTAAAAAAGGGCAGTAAAGCGGATTCTAGAACGTCAGTGTGCTTTTTGAAATCCACGCGGCCTTCTTGTAGCACCATTTGTCCCACTCCTGCAGTGCTCAGGCAGCTCAGGTAATGTTGCTCCCTCGGCCGTGTTTTACACTATGTACCACCCGGTGTACGAAAAGTCTGAAATGTGAATAATTACCGTCGTGAATTCTTTCATCAGGTTTTAAATTAACAAATTTTGTTTTCTGTGTAAATTGATATGTGTTGTTAGAGCACCAAGTTGGCAAACCTTCCTGAAAGCTTCCTCAGGCCACACGACATTTGTTTTTTATAGCGCACTCATACCATGCCTTTCTATTCTTGTCAGAGAGCGATGGCTTCTTCCTGGCTTTACCGCCGTTATCACCAGCCTCTTGAAATCGTCTACGATTGGTGCAAGCAGATGTTATTTTGTTAAAACTTTCAGAAAACTCAGCGGTGAGGTCTAAATAGGTTTTCTCCCTATTTTTAACGACTCTCTCACTATAATTCTGTCCTTTGGTCTGTTGTGATCCGCTTGCACCCGGTTATGGGTGTATTAATATGCGAGCCGCTCAAGGGGAATTGTTCAATTGCATATTGTACAACTTGCTGTGAACAATTCACTGTTCTGGAAATCTCCACCTGCGATTTCGCTTGCTCATGCAAAATCTTTATCTGCCCTCGTTTTTCTGAACTAAGTTCGTTTCTTGAAGGCATAATGCAGCAGTATCACAGATGCCACAGATCTTAACAGCGAAAGAGCACTATATTTGTGATATGTGTCCGTAACGTATGTAGTGAACTGATTAGTATACCGAAGAACGTTAAATTGACACATTTTATTACAGCAGATGTTTTATTGTTGGCTTTGAGGTGGATCTTTGTTTATGGCCTTTTCCGATGTCGACAAACTACTTTTTAAAGCAAAAAGTTTATTTACTGTTATGTGTATCGCAAACGTGCAAAATTTCTAGGGTGCTCAATACCCTTTGGCAAAGGGTGTAATAAATGCCACTACAAAGATTGCAACAGAAGAAATTCCTAATGGTGTTTTTCGAAGAATATTGAGTGTTTATCTGAAAATTGAGTTCCTTCAGTCACAGCCTACCATGACACAAAGTTATACCGGATAGCTGCCCACATCAGGAAACCAGGAGTAACACCGGTGTCTCTCCAGAAAATTGGGTGAATGGAATCTCTCTCCGAGTTGCTGACATAACCGCCATGGTGATCATCCGGGATAGCGCAGAACTTCAACTCACCACTGAACACAATGCGACGCCATTCCATGCTCCGTGGCCATAGCGCCACTCCAAAAGCAGAGATTAGAATAGATTACATTGTTTTCGTTCCATATACCCAAAAATGAGATGATTCTCGTGGATGTGAAGCAAGTCAGAAAATCTAAAATAAATAAACCATAAAACATCTGAATATAATACTCGCTACCCGGCTCATTTGGCAGAAGATTGCCAAAACATGTGAATGCATTACAGCGTAGTGGGACTGCTAACATTTACAGACTTTTTATACTGTCAGAATGAAACATATAGTTATGCACTTTTGATAAATTTATCTTACGTAAAATACCTTATCTTGACCGTTATGACCTAGTGATGTCAAAACTGAAATCGAAGAGACATTTTTACTTAATCTGGTCTAACGGCCCCGTTAAGATATTCATCTACAAAATAGAAGGAGTTGCCTATCAAACACTGTTTAAACTGTGCTTTATCTGAAACCAAGTCTTTGGTGGTAGCTGACAGTTTATTGAAAATGTGTGTTGCTGAGTACTGGACGTATTTTCGGATCAGGATAAGTGAAGTTAGGTTTTTATGTAGATTATTATTATACCTAGTATTGACACTATTTATTGAGCTGTTGGTTGGGACAGACATATTACACTACTGGCCATATAAATTGCTACACCAAGAAGAAATGCAGATGATAAACGGGTATTCATGGGACAAATATATTATACTAGAACTGACATGCGATTACATTTTCACTCAGTTCGGCTGCATAGATCCTGAGAAATCAGTACCCAGAACTCGGGAACAGCCACTCGGATAAGATGCCTGTCATCTCGACTGCTAGTGACACGAGGCCGTTGGGATCCAGCACGGCGTTCCGTATTACCCTCCTGAACCCTCCGATTCCATATTCTGCTAACAGTCATTGGATCTCGACCAACACCAGCAGCAATGTCACGATACCATAAACTGCAATCGCGATAGGCTACAATTCGACCTTTATCAAAGTCGGAAACGTGATGGTACGCATTTCTTCTCCTCACATGAGGCATCACAACAACGTTTCACCAGGCAACTCCGGTCAAATGCTGTTTGTGTATGAGAAATCGGCTGGAAACGTTCCTCATGTCAGCATGTTGTAGGTGTCGCCACCGGCGCCAACCACGTTTGAATGTTCCGAAAAGCTAATCATTAGCATATCACAGCACCCTCTTCCTGTCGGTTAAATTTCGCGTCTGTAGAACGTTACCTTCGTGGTGTAGCAATTTTAATGGCCAGTAGTGTAAAATACCTAGGAGTAACTGTCCGGAGACACGAAAAGTCAAAGGGTCACATTACACTAACCACAAAACACAAATAATGAGTCATTTCCAGAATATTTTACGCTAGTACTGTTTAACACCATCTCTAGTCGTTCACAAAGAGAAATGTTCGGCGTTGACCCCTTACTAAGCTTGCATTTACCGCGAATCTCTCACCCAGCGGGAAGTCCCAACAGACTGTAAAAGAAAGTCCATGCGACACCTGTATGTAGGAACGGCAAAAGAATGGCCTATCAAAACTACAGATCAGTATCGATGACACCGGTTTGCTGCAGAATTGTAGAATATATTCTGAGTTCGAGTATAAGAAACTTCCTAGAGACCGAATAGCTTATGTGAAGGAATCAACACATTTCTGGAAACCATCGTATACTGCCAACTATGGATGAAGGGCAACACGCAGATTCCACATTTCTAGATTTTCGAAAAGTGTTTGAAGCGTCATCCCACTGCAGTGTATCAGCGAAACTGCGATCATATGCAATAGGTTTCCAGATACGAGGGTAGCTCGAAGATTTCTTAAAGGAAAGAACCCTGTGCGTTGTGCTCGTCGGCGAGTGTTCATGGCGTCGAAGATGAGTGGCTGCACGACGACAAAGTTGACTTAGGTAAATTTCTAGTTGGTGTGCTGAATGACACCTAGTTCTAAATGTAGGAAAATGTAAGTTAACGCGGATGAGCTAGAAAAACACACCAATAATATACAGCATTATTGGGTCCTTCTGGACACAGTCATGTCATTTAAATATTTGGACGTAACATCGAGTATTGATATAAGTGTCAGGAAGTCGTTTCTGAAAGTATTTGTAGGGAGTGTAGCCTTGGTTGGTTGGTTGTTTGGGGAAGGAGACCAGACAGCGTGGTCATCGGTCTCATCGGATTATGAAAGGAAGTCGGCCGTGCCCTTTCAGAGGAACCATCCCGGCATTTGTCTGGAGTGATTTAGGGAAATCACGGAAAACCTAAATCAGGATGGCCGGACGCGGGATTGAACCGTCGTCCTCCCGAATGCGAGTCCAGTGTCTAACCACAGCGCCACCTAGCTCGGTGGGAGTGTAGCCATGTATGGAAGTGAAACGTAGGCCATAAGTAGCTTAGACAAGAAGAGAGTAGAAGCTTTCGAAATGTGGTGCTACAAAAGAATGCTGAAGATTAGACGGGTAGATCACATAACTAATGAGGAAGTATTGAATAGAAATGGAGAGGAGAGGAGCATGTGGCACAACTTGACTAGAAGAAGAGATCGGTTGGTAGGACACGTTCTTGGACATGGAGGGATCACCAATTTAGTACTTGAGCTCAGCGTGGAGGGTAAAAATCGTAGAGGGAGACCAAGAGATGAATACACTAAGCAGATTCAGAAGGATGTAGGCTGCAGTAGGTACTGGGAGATGAAGAAGCTTGCACAGGCTTGAGTAGCATGGAGAGCTGCATCAAACCAGTCTCACGACTGAAGACAACAACAACAACAACGATGCAAAACGACATGAAATGGCATGAGGATGTAAAGATCTTTGTGGGGAAAGCTTATTGGGAGAATTCTGGGAAAGTGTGGTTCATCTGCAAATATGACTGAATGTACGGCGCTTGTGTGGGATGTTCTTGAGTATTGCTCGAGCCTTTGGGATCCGCACCCTGTCAGATTAAAGGAAGTCGTCGAAGTAACCCAGAGCCGGCAGCTAGGTTTGTTGCTGGTAGGTTCGAAAAGCGCGCAAGTGTTGCAGAGATATATCGGGAACTCGAATGAGCATCGGTAGAGGGAATGCGACGTTCATTTCGACGAGGAACACTAGTGAGAAAATTTAGAGAACTGGCATCAGAAGATGATTTACAACGATTCCGCTGCCTCCAGAATACAATTCGGGTAAGGCTAGCCAGAGTATTAGGCCGCCGAGCGCGGAAATCTGACACCACAGAAGCAGCTGCTTCTGATGATTTGATGATTTGCTGATCAGGCTGAGCGTTGTCCAGCGGCAGTCAGCGCTGGGGTTCTCGGCATTCCGTCTGCAGGTTTGGCTGCGTCCGCCGGCCGGAGTGGCCGTGCGGTTCTAGGCGCTACAGTCTGGAACCGAGCGACCGCTACGGTCGCAGGTTTCTCATCCTTCCTCGGGCATGGATGTGTGTGATGTCCTTAGGTTAGTTAGGTTTAAGTAGATCTAAGTTATAGGGGACTGATGACCTCAGAAGTAAACTCGCATAGTGCTGAGAGCCATTTGAACGATTTGGCATCGTCTGCTCAATTACAACACGTCGGACAGTATGCGATACACCAACAGACTGGGCAGCTGTGTAGTCTTGGTGATATCCAACGTCGAGAGGTCCTTTCTGCCATTCAGTGGTCAGTGTTGGAAGTTCACATGGGTGCTTTGTACCAGTTCTATAGTGGACCATGGTGACCAGTGCCATATTATTCAGTTTGTTGAGCTAATTTTGCTATCCGGCAAACAACGAATCGTTAACGGCGAAGAAGATCCTTGAACTCTATCAGACGTACCATTCAGACGAGCTGTAGCCTGGGCTAATGGCTTCCTGCTACGAAACGCTAGAACTGACGCAGCAAAAATAAACTGTACAGCCTCTGAGGACAGAGCATTGCAATTAACTGCTTACGACTTTAGCACCGCGTAACATGAGAGTACATTGCTTTTATTATTTTTTCGACATAAGGAGTGAAAAAAGGAACATTCTGCTTACTTGAAGATAATTATTTTGAAATTACGTTCTGTCGTTAAGTGCTGAAAAACACATGCAGCTTAACATAATCACGGTAAAAAGATTTTCGGCTGCATAACGTGAGTACAAAAGTTTCCCGCAAGGACACTCTTTGTGCTTTTTCACGAGGGGAAGGAAACAGAAAGGCCCTTTATGAAAGGAGAGCGTGCAGGAAACATTGTGAAAAATAAGAGCAGATGAGACAGTTCCCGGTAGTTAATGGACTGGGCACCCTTATAAGTCGCACAAGAGAAGCCGCGCAACGAAAAAGAACGAAATTAAACCGGGTTTCCGTGCCAGAGACAAAATATTCCGTAGCTGACAGTCTGGGGTCAAGATTAACCTTTAGTACTGAGCGACCCATTGACACGTGAAGGCTGCTGTGACGTCAGCTATTGGTGAGCTCTGAATCTGATTTCTGTATCGTATTATTGGTTGTCATAATTCCGTTGGTTCAGCAAAATTTGTTTTTTATCCTATGCTGCATATGAAAGACAAACTGTTTCTTCTGTTTTGGAGACCATTCTACTATCCGTACTTTGTGTACTTATCGACCTCTTTAGGATTCCGTAGGCCCTACATCAATCGATGAAAACGGAACCCTTAGAAGATCACTTTCATCTACATCTGTCTGTCCCTCTGTTGAGATCCCCTTTTTCTGAGATAGGCGAAGAGGTACTAAATTGAAATCTATGTAAAACAACTTAAGCCGATGGTCCATGGCGCTCTAAAATTTAAGCTTGTGAATAATGCAGTTGAAAGGTACAGCTATTTATGTCACACATTTTGACAGTCGTAATCTCACTCATCAA
Source organism: Schistocerca gregaria (assembly GCF_023897955.1). NCBI lineage: Eukaryota > Metazoa > Arthropoda > Insecta > Orthoptera > Acrididae > Schistocerca > Schistocerca gregaria. Next base: position 76,788,596 of record NC_064928.1, read on the forward strand.
AACCTATAAACGAACTATCTAAATACGTGATTAAGTTTACAAGGTTTTTCCACTCCACGGCTTGGTGATACAGCAAACAGTATGTAGGACGAGGAGAAGAAAACAGTTTTGATTGCGATGTTGAGATTACTGTTTGTTTATTCATCAATGACGCGCGTTTTGCCCCATTCAGGGCATCTTCAGACTGACCCACATTAAAATATAATCTAACTAGAAAGCCGTATCTCTGCCTTGGGATTGAATTAAATTAAGAAAATTAAATTCTGGTTAAAAAAATGTTTCAAATGGCTCTGAGCACTATGGTACTTAACTTCTGAGGTCATCAGTCCCCTAGAACTTAGAACTACTTAAACCTAACTAACCTAAGCACATCACACACATCCATCCCCGAGGCAGGATGCGAACCTGCGACCGTAGCTGTCGCGCGGTTCCAGACTGTAGCGCCTAGAACCGCTCGGCCACTCGGGCCGGCAGACTGGCAGAATAACCGTTTAGCCAACTAGGCCTTTTTCAAAAAAACACACACACACACACACACACACACACACACACACACACACCAACACTCGCAAACACAGCTCACACACACAAGACTGCATTCTCTGGCAGCTGAAGCCAGACCCACATTGTTACATTCCACATTCCACCCTGGATTTTCCATTGTTTGGTCATATATATTATTTTACACACAGTAAAAATCAAGTAGGTAAAAAGACGAGGGCTAATAGAAGTCCTTGGGTAACCGAAGAGATACTGAATTTAATTGATGAAAGGATAAAATACAAAAATGCTGTAAAGGAAGCGGGCAAAAAGTAATACAAACGTCTCAAAAATGAGACCGACAAGAAGTGCAAAATGGATAAGCAGGGATGGCTAGAGGACAAATGTAAGGATGTAGAGGCGTATATCACTAGGGGTAAGATAGATACTGCCTACAGGAAAATTAAAGAGACCTTTGGAGGAAAGAGAACCACTTGTATGAATATTAAGAGCTCAGATGGAAACCCAGTTCTAACCAAAGAAGGGAAAGCAGAAAGGTGGAAGGAGTATATAGAGGGTCTATGCAAGGGCGATGTTCTTGAGGACAATACTATGGAAATGGAAGAGGATGCAGATGAAAATGGAGATATGACACTGCGTGAAGAGTTTGACACAGCACGAAAGACTTAAACCGAAACAAGGCCCCGGGAGTAGACAACATTCCATTAGAACTACTCATAGCCTTGGGAGAGCCAGCCCTGACAAAACTCTACCATCTGGTGAGCAAGAGGTATGAGACAGGCAAAATGCCCTCAGACTACAAGAAGAATATAATAATTCCAATCCCAAAGGAAGCAGGGGTTGACAGACGTGAAAATTACCGAACTATCAGTTTAATAAGCCTCGCCTGCAAAATACTAACACGAATTCTTTACAGACGAATGGAAAAATTGGTAGAAGCCGATCTTGGGAAAGATCAGTTTGAATTCCGTAGAAATTTTGGAACATGTGAGACAATACTGACCCTATGACTTATCTTAGAAAATAGATTAAGGAAAGGCAAACTTACGTTTCTAGCATTTGTAGATTTAGAGAAAGCTTTTGACAATGTTGACGGGAATACTCTCTTTCAAATTCTGAAGATGGCAGGAGTAAAATACAGGGAGCGAAAGGCTATTTACAATTTGTAAAGAAACCAAATGGCAGTTATAAGAATCGAGGGGCATGAAAGTGAAGCAGTGGTTGGGAAGAGAGTGAGACAGGGTTGTAGTCTCTCCCCGATGTTATTCAATCTGTATATTGAGCAAGCAGTAAAGGAAACAAAAGAAAAATTCGGAGTAGGAAACCATGAAGAAGAAACAAAAACTTTGAGGTTCGCCAATGTCACTGTAATTTTGTCAGAGACAGTAAAGGACCTGGAAGAGCAGTTGAACGGAATGGACAGTGTCTTGAAAGGACGATATAAAATGAACATCAACAAAAGAAAAAAAGAGGATAATGGAATGTAGTCGAGTTAAGTCGGGTGATGCTGAGGGAATTAGATTAGGAAACGAGACGCTTGAAGTAATGAAGGAGTTATGCTATTTGGGGAGCAAAATAACTGATGATGGTCGAAATGGAGAGGATATAAAATGTAGACTGGCAATGGCAAGGAAAGCGTTTCTGAAGAAGACAAATTTGTTAACATCGAGTATTGATTTAAGTGTCAGGAAGTCGTTTCTGAAAGCATTTGTATGGAGTGTAGCCATGCATGGAAGTAAAACATGGACGATAAGTAGTTTAGACAAGAAGAGAATAGAAGCTTTCGAAATGTGGTGCTACAGAAGAATGCTGAAGATTAGATGGGTAGATCACATAACTAATGAGGAGGTACTGAATAGAATAGGGGAGAGGAGAAATTTGTGGCACAACTTGACTAGAAGAAGGGATCAGTAGGTAGGACATGTTCTGAGGCGTCAAGGGATCACCAATTTAGTATTGGAGGGCAGTGTGGAGGGAAAAGATCGTAGAGGGAGACCACGAGATGAATACATCAAGCAGATTCAGAAGGATGTAGGCTGCAGTTGGTACTGGGAGATGAAGAAGCTTGCACATGATAGAGTAGCATGGCCAGCTGCATCAAACCAGTCTCAGGACTGAAGACCACAACAACAACACACCGTAAATAAGTAGTGCTTCCACACAGTGAAAGATGATCGATCTCAGAAGGTATCATTGGTGAAAATAATTAAAACTGTTTGTGGCAGTAACACTAATGATGCTACTCTGTAGTTTGCCCAGGGAGAGAGCAGGATTCGAAGCAGAACTGAAACAAAGGCCACGCCCCTCACATGCATGGCTCGGAGTTTTTTCCCCACCGCCTCAGACGGTAGTTCAGCCACGTACTCCTCTCCTCAGAATTCTCTCGTCCACCTCTCTTCCCCTTCCCCCCCCCCCCTTATGCACGCTCGCAATCTCCAGCCTACCCCCCCCCCCCCGCCCCCGCCCACACACATGCACACTGGGGCGGCGCGATGAACCAAAGGTTCTGTGTGATCCAATAAGGCGGGCAGTCGTGAGTGAGGAAGGCAGCCAGGCTTTGCTCCCCCCTCCCCCTCCAGCTTCCTTTCACAATTTTCCACCCCCGGTGTCACACCCTCCCCACCCCCCCAGGGCTTGCGTCTTATCATCGACAACCCGTGGCGACCCGCGGTCCAACAGGCCCGTGATAGATGGAGGTACGTCAACGCTGCCACAGGAAGAGCACGTCTGGAGCCATAGGCTTTCACTATGGGAGGTTGAAAAATTTGCGAACCTGAGGGAATTTTTATTATTAGTGAAACAGCTGTTCTATGACATCGTATTCATAGTTGTCGGTGGGTAGCGCAGGACAGAAGAAATTGGCGTGCTGTAGTTTATGAGGCCATGGATAAACGTCTAGAGAGCGGGGGGGGGGGGGGGGGGGAGATAACGGACATGTGCTCTCCAGTAGTTCTTTACAAAGTAAAAATGTACTTACGAATTTTTCGGTATGCTCCCACAGTAGTCTTGTATGAGCAGTGAGAAAGCCTCCAATATCCAGTCAACAGAACGTACAACAGAAAATATAGTGTTGAGCAACTGCACTCCGACGCAAAAATGCTGTGATATAGTTTCCGGCCAAGAGTTAAGCAGGACGTTTTGTTAACAGCAAGTACAGTACAGTGTATGAACGGAAGAAGGTAAGACACACAGTGCATAGCCTCGTTCCCTGTTGAGTTCTGGAGATATTTTCAGTGCGTTTGAGATGTAAAGTTACAAGGGGGTAAATTATTTTCAGCGTCAAGTCACCAGTCGCCACTGTACGCGAAGCCGGCATTCATACTTTATTTAATTTAATTCCTTCATCCGTTCTACTAAAATAATCGCGATGTTTACAAATTCCTGCTTATTGTCTATACAAGTGCACATGCACTACAAGCCATTAAAAATGCTGCACCAAAAAGGAATGCAGATAATAAACGGGTATTCATTGGACAAATATATTATACTAGAACTGACATCTGATTACATTTCCACGCAATTAGGGTGGATAGATCCTGAGAAATCAGTACCCAGAACAATCACCTCTGGCCATAATAACGGCCTTGATACGCCTGGGCATTGAGTCAAAGAGAGCTTGGATGGCGTGTACAAGTACAGCTGCCCATGCAGCTTCGACACGAAACCACAGTTCATCAAGAGTAGTGACTGGCGTATTGTGACGAGCCAGTTGCTCGGCCCCCATCCACCAGACGTTTTCAACTGGTGAAAGATCTGGAGAATGTGCTGGCCAGGGCAGCACATTTTCTGTATCCAGAAAGGCTCGTACAGGACCTACAACATGCACTCGTGCATTATCCTGCTGTAGTGTAGAGTTTCGCACGGATCAAATGAAGGGTAGAGCCACCAATCGTAACACATCTGAAACGTAACGTCCACTGTTCAAACAGCCGTCAGTGCGAACAAGAGGTGACAGAGACGTGTAACCAATGGCACCCCATACCATCACGCCGGATGATACGCCAGTATGGCGATGACGAATACACGCTTCCAATTTGCGTTCACCGCGATGTCGCCAAACGCGGACGCGACCATAATCATGCTGTAAACGTAGCCTGGATTCACCCGAAAAATTGACGTTTTGCCATTCGTGCACCCAGGTTCGTCGTTGAGTACACCATCGCAGACGCTCCTGTTTGTGATGCAGCGTCAAGGGTAACCTCAGCCACGGTCTCCGAGCTGATAGGCCATGCTGCTGCAAACGTCGTCCAACTCTTCGTGCAGATGGTTGTTGTCTTTCAAACGTCCCCATCTGTTGACTCAGGGATCGAGACGTGGCTGCACGATCCGTTACATCCACGCTGATGAAATGCCTGTCATCTCGACTGCTAGTGATACGTGGCCGTTGGGATCCAGCTCAGCGTTCCCTATTACCCAACTGAACCAACTGATTCCATATTCTGCTAACAGTCATTGGATCTCGACCAACACGAGCAGCAATGTCGCGACGCGACATACCGTAATCGCGACAGACTGCAATCCGACCTTTATCAAAGTCGGAAACGTGATGGTACGCATTACTCCTCCTTACACGAGGCATCACAACAACGTTTCATCAGGCAACGCTGGTTAACTGCTTGTTTGTGTATGAGAAATCGGTTGGAAACTTTCCTCATGTTAGCACGTTGTAGGTGTCACCACCGGCGCCAACTTTGTGTGAATGCTCTGAAAAGCTAATCATTTGCATACCAGAGCATCTTCTTCATGTCGGTTAAATTTCGAGTCTGTAGCACGTCATCTTCGTGGTGTAGCAATTTTAATGGTCAGGTAGTGTAATTATGTTAATCTACATACATACTCGCAAGCCACCAAACAATACCTGGCGGACCGAGGGAACAACGGCTGTATGCATACTACCACACGAACCCTAATTTGCATTCTCTTCGCGGTCCTTTCGGAAAATCTTCTTTGACAGCAATAGAACTGTTCTGCAGTCAACCGCACATGCCGGTTACCTAAAGTTTCTCAATAGTGTTCCACGAAAAGAACGTCGTTATGCATCTAGAGATTACCATTTGAATTCACGAAGCATTTCCGAAAGACTCGCCGGTTCATCGAATCTACCTGAGACAAATCTTAACAGCGCGCCTCTAAATTACTTCAACGCCTTCCATTATTCGATCTGGTAGAGATCCGAAACACTCGAGCACTACTCAAGAATGAGTCGCACTTGTTTTCTGTACGCGGTCGCCTTTGTACATGAGTCACGCCTTCCTGAAACTCTCCCAATAAAGGGAAGTCGTTCAGTCGCTCCCCTATCAGCGACCATACGCGTTCGTTCCATTCATATCGCTTTGCAACGCTGTGCCTAAGTATTGAATCGACGTGACTCTCTCAGGCACTACACACCTAGTATTGTATTCGATTTTTTTTTTTTTTTTTTTTTTTTCATCGGTCTACTGACAGGTTTGATGCGGCCCGCCACGAATTCCTTTCCTGTGCTAACCTCTTCATCATCTCAGAGTAGCACTTGCAGCCTACGTCCTCAATTATTTGCTTGACGTATTCCAATCTCTGTCTTCCTCTACCGTTTTTGCCCTCTACAGCTCCCTCTAGTACCATGGAAGTCATTCCCTCATGTCTTAGCAGATGTCCTATCATCCTGTCCCTTCTCCTTATCAGTGTTTTCCACATATTCCTTTCCTCTCCGATTCTGCGTAGAACCTCCTAATTCCTTACCTTATCAGTCCACCTAATTTTCAACATTCGTCTATAGCACCACATCTCAAATGCTTCGATTCTCTTCTGTTCCGGTTTTCCCACAGCCCATGTTTCACTACCATACAATGCTGTACTCCAGACGTAAATCCTCAGAAATTTCTTCCTCAAATTAAGGCCGCTATTTGATATTAGTAGACTTCTCTTGTCCAGAAATGCCTTTTTTGCCATAGCGAGTCTGCTTTTGATGTCCTCCTTGCTCCGTCCGTCATTGGTTATTTTACTGCCTAGGTAGCAGAATTCCTGAACTTCATTGACTTCGTGACCATCAATCCTGATGCTAAGAGTCTCGCTGTTCTCATTTCTACTACTTCTCATTACCTTCGTCTTTCTCGGATTTACTCTCAAACCATACTGTGTACTCATTAGACTGTTCATTCCGTTCAGCAGATCATTTAATTCTTCTTCACTTTCACTCAGGATTGCAATGTCATCAGCGAATCGTATCATTGATATCCTTTCACCTTGTATTTTAATTCCACTCCTGAACCTTTCTTTTATTTCCATCATTGCTTTCTCGATGTACAGATTGAAGAGTAGGGGCGAAAGGCTACAGCCTTGTCTTACACCCTTCTTAATACGAGCACTTCGTTCTGGATCGTCCACACTTATTATTCCCTCTTGGTTGTTGTACGTATTGTATATGACCCGTCTCTCCCTATTGCCTACTCCTACTTTTTTCAGTATCTCGAATAGCTTGCAACATTTTATATTGTCGAACGCTTTTTCCAGGTCGACAAATCCTATGAATGTGTCTTGATTTTTCTTTAGCCTTGCTTCCATTATTAGCCGTAACGTCAGAATTGCCTCTCTCGTGCCTTTACTTTTCCTAAAGCCAAACTGATCGTCACCTAGCGCATTCTCAATTTTCTTTTCCATTCTTCTGCATATTATTCTTGTAAGCAACTTCGATGCATGAGCTGTTAAACTGATTGTGCGATAATTCTCGCACTTGTCAGCTCTTGCCGTCTTCGAAATTGTGTGGATGATGCTTTTCCGAAAGCCAGATGGTATGTCACCAGACTCATATATTCTACACACCAACGTGAATAGTCGTTTTGTTGCCACTTCCCCTAATGATTTTAGAAATTCTGATGGAATGTTATTTATCCCTTCTGCCTTATTTGACCGTAAGTCCTCCAAAGCTCTTTTAAATTCCGATTCTAATACTGGATCCGCTATCTCTTCTAAATCGACTCCTGTTTCTTCTTCTATCACATCAGACAAATCTTCACCCTCATGGAGGCTTTCAGTGTATTCTTCCCACCTATCTGCTCTCTCCTCTGCATTTAACAGTGGAATTCCCGTTGCACTCTTAATGTTACCACCGTTGCTTTTAATGTCACCAAGGTTGTTTAGACTTTCCTGTATGCTGAGTCTGTTCTTCCGACAATCATATCTTTGTCGATGTCTTCACATTTTTCCTGCAACCATTTAGTCTTAGCTTCCCTGCACTTCCTATTTATTTCATTCCTCAGCGACTTGTATTTCTGTATTACTGATTTTCCCGCAACATGTTTGTACTTCCTCCTTTCATCAATCAACAGGAGTATTTCTTCTGTTACCCATGGTTTCTTCGCAGCTACCTCCTTTGTACCTATGTTTTCCTTCCCAACTTCTGTGATGGCCTTTTTAGAGATGTCCATTCCTCTTCAACTGTACTGCCTACTGCGCTATTCCTTATTGCTGAATCTATAGCGTTAGAGAACTTCAAACGTGTCTCGTCATTCCTTAGAACTTCCGTATCCCACTTCTTAGCGTATTGATTCTTCCTGACTAATGTCTTGAACTTCAGCCTACTCTTCATCACTACTATATTGTGATCTGAGTCTATATCTGCTCCTGGGTACGCCTTACAATCCAGTATCTGATTTCGGAATCTCTCTCTGACCATGATGTAATCTAATTGAAATCTTCCCGTATCTCCCGGCCTTTTCCAAGTATACCTCCTCCTCTTGTGATTCTTGAACAGTGTATTCGCTATTACTAGCTGAAACTTGTTACAGATCTCAATTAGTCTTTCTCCTCTTTCATTCCTTGTCCCAAGCCCATATTCTTCTGTAACCTTTTTTTCTACTCCTTCCCCTACAACTGCATTCCAGTCGCCCATGACTATTAGATTTTCGTCCCCCTTTACAAACTGCATTACCCTTTCAATATCCTCATACACTTTCTCTATCTGTTCATCTTCAGCTTGCGACGTCGGCATGTATACCTGAAATATCGTTGTCGGTGTTGGTCTGCTGTCGATTCTGATTAGAACAACCCAGTCACTGAACTGTTCACAGTAACACACCCTCTGCCCTACCTTCCCATTCATAACGAATCCTACACCTGTTATACCATTTTCTTTTGCTGTTGATATTACCCGATACTCATCTGACCAGACTCGTAGAACATTATCCTTTCGTTGATTATTCAATCTTTTTCTCATGGTAACCTCCCCCTTGGCAGTCCCCTCCCGGAGATCCGAATGGGGTACTATTTCAGAATCTTTTGCCAATGGAGAGATCATCATGACACTTCTTCAACTACAGGCCACATGTCCTGTGGATACACGTTCCGAGTCTTTAATGCAGTGGCTTCCATTGCCTTCTGCATCCTCATGTCGTTGATCATTGCTGATTCTTCCGCCTTTAGGCGCAATTTCCGGCCCCTAGGGAAAGAGAGTGCCCTGAACCTCTATCCGCTCCTCCGCCCTCTTTGACAAGGCCGTTGGCAGAATGAGGCTGACTTCTTATGCCGGAAGTCTTCGGCCGCCAATGCTGATTATTTATCAAAATCTAGGCAGTGGTGGGGATCGAACCCGGGACCGAAGACGTTTTTCATTATGAATCAAAGACGCTACCCCTAGACCACGGGTACCAGAGGATTACGGGCCTGTTTTTCCTACTCACCTACAGCAACTTACATTTTTCTACATTTAGAGCAAGCTACCATTCAGCACATCAAATAGATACTCTGTAAGTCACCTTGCAATCTCCCACACTCACTCAACGACGACACTTTCCAATACCCTCAGCGTCGTCAGGAGACAGTCGAGTACTGCTTATCACCCTATCCATCAGACATTTACATATACTGAGAAGTAGAGGAGACCTGCCACTCTTCCTGGGGGGCACAACTAACGAAACCCTTGCCTTCTTGCTTAAAACACTAATCATACTAAATTTTAAGTTTCGACATTGTAAATGCTTTCTTTATTTGATGTACTATAGTACAACATATGGCCTTAGGCCATTTTCAAGTATCTAAAATGGAAGCAATATACATTGGATGCATTAGGACAGGGTACGGTACGCAAAACAGGCCCGTAAAGTCAACAAATCAACTTACACTGAAGAACCAAAGAAACTGCTACACCCGTCTAATATCGTGTAGGGCCCAGCGACCAGGCAGAAGTGCCGCAGCACGGCGTGGAATGGACTCGACTAATGTCTGAAGTAATACTGGAGGGAACTGACACCATGAATCCTGCAGACCTGTCCATAAATCCATGACACAACGAGAGGATGGGGATCTCTTCTCAACAGCATGTTGTAAGGCATCCCAGATATGATCAATAATGTTCATGTCTGGGGAGTTTGGTGGCCAGCGGAAGTGTTTAAATTCAGAAAAGTGTTTCAGGTGCCACTGTGTAGCAATTCTGGACGTGTAGGGTGTCGTATTGTGCTGCTGGAATGGCCCAAGTTCATCGGAATGCACAATGGACAGGAATAGATGCAGGTGATCAGACAGAACGCTTACGTACGTGTCACCCATCAGACTCTTATCTAAACGTATCACGGGTCCCATATCACTCCAACTTCACACGCCCCACACCATTACAGAGCCTCCACCAGCTTAAACAGTCCCCTGCTGACATGCAGGATTCGTGGATTCATGAGGTTGTCTCCATAGCTGTACTCGCTCGATACCATTTGAAGCGAGACTCGTCCGACCAGGCAACATGTTTCCAGTCATCAACAGTCCAATGTCGGTGCCGACGGGCCCAGGCGTGTCGGGCAGTCATGAAAGATACATGAGTGGGCCTTCGGCTCCGAAATCCCATACCGATGATGTTTCGTTGAATGGTTCTCACGCTGACACTTCCTGATGGCCCAGCATTGAAATCTGGAGCAATTTGCGGAAGGGTTACACTTCTGCCACGTTGAACGATTATCTTCAAGACGTCGTTGGTCCCGTTGTTGCAGGATCTTTTTCCGGCCACATCGGTGTCGGAGATTTGATGTTTTACGGGATTCGTGATATTTACAGAACACCCATGAAGTAGTCGTAAAACGCCCACTTCATCGCTACGTCGGAGATGCTGTGTCCCATTGCTCGTGCGCCGACTGTAACACGACAGCAGTAAGTGATCTAGAAACTGCGTCAGGCACTTGTTGTCTCATATAGGTGTTGCCGACTGCAACGTCGTCTTCAGCCTGTTTACATACCTCTGTATTTGAATACGCATGCCTACACCAGTTTCTTTGTCGCTTCAGTATAAAATGAAATGTAATGTATTAAATATGATTACTCACCTTCATATTTGGTGCTTAAGTGTCCTCCGCCGACGTGAAAAAACATGTGAACAGCTTGAAGAGAGATACGATTGCAGTCTTTCTCGGCGTATTCCACTGATGAATTTTTCTCGAGTTATCAGCCGAGTGGTGGCGTCGTCTTGTCGCCACGTGTCAATGAGTTTCGTACCCATCATTTTCTTCGCGAAACTCATTGAAACGTTGCGACAAGACGACGCCACCACTCGGCTGATAACCCGAGAAGTATTCATCGGCTTGAAGAGATTCATTTATACCCTTCTTAGTTCTTTTCTTGTGATGCTATTGATGACATCATGGATGTTGGTCTAGAGTTCTTCAATTGTGTGTGGATTCGTTTCCTATACTCTTCACTTTAACAGTCCCCACAAGTAGAAGTCACAAATGAACAAGTCTGACCACCGATGAGGCTACAGTCCTCCACACGAGACAATGATGCATCTGGTGTGCGGCGTGTTGCACTGTCCTGCTGAAGTAACATAACTGACGCTCCTCTTCTGTCAAGTCTGAACAAAACTCCTCCGGGGTTCCCAAACACACGTCACTGTTCACTGCTCTCTCAAGGAATATGGGCCCCATAAAAAGTGTGGCGGATATAGCACACCAAACACCAATCTTCTCGTCATGCAAGGGCACCTGTGGATTTTCTGTCGACCAATACCGGTTATTTTGGCAACTTATCTACTCACACAGGTAGAACCACGCCTCGGCACTCGTGAAGAGCCATGAACAGAAATGCACTCTCGCCTATAGATCAGGCTCCTTCAGGTCTTGCACAACACTACGGTTTTAACTGCAGTCTCCTTAAAACGTGCCTGTAACTTCTCTCTCTCGCATGACCCTGTTGACTCAGACTCCTTGTTGAATCACGAGGACGACTTCTTGCCTGTCTCTCCTGCCCCTGCCTCTGCCTCTGCCAGGCAGGTGCTGATCAGTTCCTGGGAGCATTTTCAACCGATCCTGTACGCCGCCATTTTTCAATAAATTCCTGTATGGTGCTTTTAGCTGGCACAGAACGTTCTGACAATTTCACCTGAAACAAATTGCTTCCACAAAAGATCCAGTGCTAATGAACGCTCCTACAATGGCAATACGCTCGGGTAACGAGTACTGCATTATCACACACTCACACTAACACGGCTTGACACGACGTGGCCTTTTTCTCACCTGGTTTCGACAAAGTTCACTGGCTGCGGTAGCAGCTGCCTTATACAACAAATTAGCGCGGTGTGTCGGTACATCAGAGGAAATGGTTGGTTCGTGCGTGATTGTTTGGAGGGCGTTTGTCGTTTTACATTATTAGTAACGTGCGCGCACGCACTGCAACGTTATAGTAACGTACAACGAGCCAGTTTTACGCGCCGCACCCGACATCACTCACGAATTTAACATAAGAACAAGTCATACCCCCACACATACTAAGATTTACTTTATAGAGGAGTCGTTAATAGTATATGATGCCGTGTACGTCTTGCTCCTACGGCTGTGTATATACTGAAGCACCAAAGAAACTGGCGTAGGCATACGTATTCAAATACAGAGATACGTAAACACACAGAATACGGCGGTCGGCAACGCCTATATAAGACAACTGCAACCTAAGATGAAACAATATTGTTTTGTAACAGATGGTCAAATTAAAATCAAGGGCGGTATCTTTAAGACTAAAATGGGAGTTTCACTGTTAAATGCAGAGGAGAAAGCGGATAGGTGAAAAGAGTACGTTGATGGCTCTATGAGGGGGAGGAGTTGTCTGATGACGTCATGGAAGAAGAGACAGGAGTCGAGAGGGAAGAGATAGGGGATCCAGTACTAGAATCAAAACTTAGAAGAGCTTTGGAAGAATTGAGTTCAAATAAAACAGAAAGAACAGATAGCATTCCTTCGCAATTTCTTAGGTCATTGGGGACGCGGCAATAAAACGACTGTTTACGTTAGTGTGTCAGTTCGTTAAATTAAAAAAAAAAAGAAAGAGAATATTAAGATCCTGGTTTCGAAAAGAGAAGTATGACTTATACAACAACTTGAAATTGAAAGCTGGAAAGTAACGTTGTTTAAAATATATGGGAGAACAAGATCCATACAATTTATACCTCAAGGCTGGCGTCTTTTACATAGCTCGTAAGCAAATAATACCAATACATACGAAGTGCGACAAGAAAGTAATGAGACTGTAGTGAAAAAAATGTTACTCACCGTTTTAGTCAAGTTTAGTGTTCTTTCCTTCAGAGTAGTTCCCTTCTGATTGCACACACTTTTTCCAGCGCTTCTGCCATTGATGGTAATATCTCTGGAACTCATCTTCTGTAATATCCTCCAAGACCCTCGTCACAGCCTTTCGGACATCTTGTGTTGTTTAAAAGTGGTGTCCCTTGACCTCCATTTCCACTCTTGGAAATAGAAAAAAGTAGCACGGGGCGATATATGGTGAATAAGGTGCCTGTGATGGTGCTGAAATTTATTTTGAGGTTAAAAATTGCTGTACTGACAAAGAAATATGGGATGGCGCATTATCGTGATGCAGAATCAAATTATCAGCAATGTTGGCAGGGACACGAAGAACTCTTTTACGAAGTCTTTCTAAAATTTCTTTGTAATAATACTGGTTAACTGTTTGTCCAGGAGTCACCCACACTTTATGAACAATTCCCTTGGAATCAAAGAAGCGCAAAGCATGCATTTCACTTTTCACTTTGACATGCGAGTTTTTTTTTCCTCTGGGTAATCACTTTGAGCGCCATTGCGGACTTTGGCGTTTTGCCTCTGGATCGTACTGAAAAAACAAGCTTTCATTACCAGTGATAAAACGTCTCAATAATTCTCGATTGATTTCCACTTGCTCTAACAGATCGGCTGCCACATTTTTCCGTGTTTATCGCTGTTGTAATGTGAGATTTTTTGAGACCATTTTTGTACAAATCTTTCTCATACCAAGTTCTTCAGTAATTATTAGACGAACCGTTTCTCGACTGATGTTCAGTTCTTCTGCAATCATTTTCACGGATAATCTTCGATCAGATCGAACGAGTTCACGCACCCTGGCCAAGTTGATATCCGTCCGTGAGGTTGATGGTCTTCCACTGCAGTCTTCAACTTCAATGTTCGTTCTGCCTTCACTAAACATTTTGTGCCAACAAAAACCTTGAGCTCTTGACATAACCTCCTCTCCAAAAGCCTTCTGAAACTTACCGTAAGTTAATCAAAATATCCACGGGTGTACTGCCGGTCTATAGTGTCCAAAGGGCACAATATTTCGGCGATCAAACATGTCGCCATCATCAGGTGAACTGACGGACTGAGCTCCTGTGAACGCGCCGGCACGGAGATCCGTACGCTATGGCTGCTCAGGGGGAACTGGGTTCGGTCGCGGCGGCGGCACCAATGGCGACCCCATAAACCGTGACTGTGGCTATAATCTTAGCAAGGCTTGGGAACCAGCGATTGGGTTAATCAAGAGTAAATCGAGCAAACGCATAGTTGTGACGACCACGGCGGACAGAGCCATCACACCGACGTCATCTCAGACGCCTTCGCAATCTGTTCCACCGCGCTACCGTGGCGCGGGGCGCGGACGGCGGAGGGAGCGCGCCGCAGGCGGAGGGTATTTAAATCGGCCGCCGCCGCGACCGAACCCAGTTCCCCCCGAGCAGCCATAGCGTACGGATCTCCGTGCCGGCGCGTTCACAGGAGCTCCGTCAGTTCACCTGATGATGGCGACATGTTTCATCGCCGAAATATTGTGCCCGTTGGACACTATAGACCGGCAGTACACCCGTGGATATTTTGATTATCAAATACGCCGGGAGAAACTCAAGAATCTTACCGTAAGTTGTCGTCGCGTTTTCACCCCATTTAACGCAAAAAGAAATGGCTTACCGTTGCGCAATATTATGCGGTTCCATTTCGGTGACGAGAGACACAAACACGTGTTGACTTATTACAGCACAACTCGCGACTGAGCAGTAGCATCGATGTGCCGCTTTGGACTAGAAGCGGCTTATAGACCGAGGTCAAAAGTATTGCGCCTATGCAAGCGTGGAGGGTTGACACATCTTGCAAAGAAAAGCAGCCTCGTTACTTTACTGTCGCACCTCGTATATCCAACCCGTGAAGTAAAGCTGTTACACTTGTAGAGAAGGGGAGGTACCTCGCAACCAATTTTTTTGTACAAGAAAGACTGGGTGGATGAGTACTTGTCCCACGCCATTACAGTGTGTTAACTGTAAGACGGCCGAGTTGTGTGGGCAGTGCGGCGAGAGGAGGAAGCAAGCATTGGCAGGCGAGGGGAGGGGAGGGGAGCCGCTGGAGGGGAGGGGGACAAGGCACGCCTGCCAGTTGCAGCGCTGGCACTACGAATTGCGCGTCATGTTTACACGAAAGCAGACGATGCGCTCACAAACCATTCATCCGATTGCAATGAAACTTTGCCGAGTTGTTCTCCGAACGCCCGAAAATAGTAATGGACAATGTTTCAACAGGTAAGTTACTGTAGCAAGCGCAGCGCAATTGATTAGGTAAAGCCTTCGAATGCAGCGGACCCGGGTTCGACTCCCACTACATGCGATTTTATTTCATTCTCGATGAGCTCCCCCATGCAGTGACACCAACGACACTCTCTTCACGTAAGTCAACCTTCCTCTGCCAACATTTACAAAACGTTAAGTTATTATCGATTCACGATTCATTGAGATAAAATATTTCTCTGCCTGCTTCCCTGAAGTTCTTCCTGTCAACAATGAAACGAGGTCGCCAGTGCACAATGTCTGGACGTTCTAACAACACACTCTTCTTGTTTTCCACCTTACGCCGTATGAATCCCATAGACAAAAGTACTTTTCTCGGCGAGACAATACTCCGCTTCCAGCCTATTTTGTCGCGCACAACTGGAAGCAGTGTTCGCAGGCTCAGCACAATCTTCCACACTGAATAAAATTCCGCTGTCGTGTCGCGAATGGCACGCTGGTTGAAATCATCGATCATTACTTCGGTTTCTCCACTTCTTTTCCTAAGTTAAAAGAGAGAGAAGGATTTATAAGAAAATGCCTTCTGCACTGCATGTACTTTTTTGAATTTGGAAACGTACCGTAATATGAATGTGTTTCGAAATAATACAGTAACCATTGGTGTTTCCATACAAAGCAATACGGTAGCAAGAGAAAATGAAATATAAGGTAATTCGGACGACATATGGGGCTCCTTCAAAGTGATCGCGATCAAAATATCTGAAATGGAAACTCACCTTTTCTTGGCAGGCCGTTTGTAGTGATACGCCAGGAATATCCTTGGAAAACTGTTTGAGTCTTCCACTGCTACGCATGCTTTGTCCTGTGTATGTAGCAGCTCACACTGAAAATTTGTAAATGGGGCGAAGAAATTTCTTCTGCTCTCTTTCCCTTTCGCACTATTCAATCACACGCAATATAATTTTGTGAGCATCGCTACGTAATACTGTTTCCTTCTAACCGTAGGTCTACTGGTTGGGGTTTGTTGGTGACTCCCGAGATGGGCCAGCAATTGCCTCTTCACTCATTTTGATAATGTTTAGCACAACTGCACAATAAAAACACGCAGAACAGCACAGCGCAAAACAATAACGAAGCAGACGACAGTGGCTACCTTGTACAACACAGTCAGCTACGTAATGTTGGCAGCAGTCGAAACTGCCTGCCTATGGAAGCCTCCCGACGTTTACCGACTTCTACCGATTCAGCACTAGGGAGAGGTCTGCCATCTAAAAGTGAAACGTCCCCTTAGAAAAATTTATACTAGACTGTGCTTAAACTGACACAATATTTTTTTAGCGCAACGCAATCTGACTTTCAGTAATCCCTACAAGAGAATGGCCCTGACTAACATTAACCTATACGTTTCACAAATCACTTACCTCACAAAAATCTTGGTTACTCGAACTACTGCAACACAGCGAGCGCCACTACTGCCAGCTAAATAAAAGATTCAAACTACGGAAGGCACTAACTACTGATAGGCATAGTTAGCAAATGAAAGATTTTAATAGAGACCAAACAGTGTATTTACCTTAATAGTCAAAATATATATGATAGTTCATGACATCCAGTCTTACAAATTACAAAACTCCGCCATCTCTCTCCCCACGTCCACCACTGCTGGCGGCTCACCTCCAACTGCGCAACGCTACGCGCTGTTAGCATCCAGCTGCCGCTGCTCAACACTACAATGGCAGACAACAATGCAAACTAAACACAGTCTGCGCACAGCACAGCCAGTGATTTTTGATACCGAGCGCTACGTGGCGGCGGTGTTACCAATAAAAAAACCTAAGCAGCCTACTTACATAGCCCCCATGCTCCCCACAAAAAATTTTTACAAATTGTTTTGGGCGGTGGCCAATAATGATTTGATAAAATTTTTCATAATTACAATGACAAAGAAATGAAATGCACACACTTATCGATACAATGTTGGTCAAAAGCTAAAATTTTCTCACAGTCCATAAAGACAGTCCTGATCGTTCATCATAGTAAAATTGCAGTGTTTTTTTTTCAAAGTCTGAGCAATAAAAGAAATTGCACTTGGAAGTAGTGGATTTCTAAGCAGTCTTGAAGAAGTAGTGTTGTCCTTCCAACGAAAGACAGTGCTGACTCTCGACATGCAGACAGGTAATGGGCCACAGCAGAGTCAGTCGACGTTGAAGACTATCGGTAGGTAGGTCATCACAGAGCAGACTCACTGTAGTCCTGGTAGAGATTACTATTGGTGGGCCACCAGAGGTGCAGACCCACTGCAGTCCTTGTAGAAATAATGGTATTGGTGGGTCATCAAAGGTGTAGACCGACTGTAGTCCTTGTAGAGATGGCCAGCAGCCATCGGTTTGACTGTGCAGGCGCGCATTCACCATTGAAGAGTCTTACGGATAATATAGCAAGTCCATGAACCACCACTTGTCCAGTCACAAATAATTTGTTTGAAATGTCCTTAGAACCAGCAATGCTGTTATCCAGTCCCTTACTGAGTTATTAACACACGTGCAAACACTATCAGTCCCTACTTCTCACATATTGTCCATATACTATGCCCAACAGAAACGTGTGCAGTGAAATGTAATTTACAAGTTACTTAATTTGATGAACTGGTGTCAGTTACAATTTTATAACATAAGAATGCAATAACAAAGGTACAAAATACATCTTTAAAGAACATAACAATACACATAACATTTGCAGTAGTACAGGCTTTACAAAAGAATCGAAATAACAAATACATCAGTGTTACAGGAATTATGACATAAGTACATACATAAAAAATCAGAATAATTATTGAAATATCAACTTCACACATTAGCATTAAAATAAAAGAGAATAAATAATGTCTAAACATCAGAAAAATTCCACAATGTAAATATTATTAGCTAAACACATAAAGACAGGAAGAACACAAATATACAAGAGTACACAAACACATAGCGGAATAATAGAAAGGGAAAGGACAGGGTTTGTTTTCAGTGTAACATTTGGTACTGCAGTCCAACCCAAAACGTCATTCTGTAGATCTTTCATCTTATCTCAACATTTGTTTCCACCAAAAATATCATATTCAAGCATGCTTTCTTTATTCTGTTCACATCCTCTTTCAAAAATAGTTTTCCTCCACTGTACACTACTTTTTTGGCCAAATCATTTTCTTGTAACTTCTCAATGCAGTACGATGTGGTTCAGATTCGCCACCGCCGTTGCATCGTGTCAGCGGAAGAGGTTGGCTCCGGAGAGGTAGTTGTAGCGGACCGTATCAGAGTTAGAGCTCTGACGACGAAAATAAAAAGCTCCTGATTTGTGTAGCACTGCTCTAGACTTGGCGAGGCTTGTGGGCTGGATCCCCAGATCTGCTCGGCCCCTAACAGGTGGCGGATGGTGCCCGCCGTCATCTCGTTAGCCCTCTACCCTGCAGACCGCGCGCGCCTTAAGCCGCACGAAAGCTGCCACTCCGGTCCCCCACAGGTAATGCACTCAAAGCCCCCCAGCCCTTAGCCCTCTCGGCCTGGCATCTGGTCCTTCGTCCATCCACACTACGGCGATGGCGCAGAGGTGAGATAGTTGACTCAGGAGGGATCAACCCCCGTCTCACCATCCGGATTTCTCGCCATCTGTGCTTTCCTTAATTCACTTAACCCTTTCGTGGGCAAAATTATTGAGCAGTTTTTTTTAATGAATGGAGAGCAGACAGTAGTTAACAGATAGGTATATTTATCATACAGAATATCAAATTTGCTCCAACTGTGAAAGGGAGGTCACACAACAAGGTGGGAAGTATTCTTCCCACTGCTTTTCCTGGGAGATAAATGACAAAAACAACTTTTTTCAATATATGTCATATTTATTTGATAAATTTACTTCTCTTGTTACAATGATTGTTCACAATTACTCGCCATGAAATTTTCTGAAACATGGGTCTATGCAAAGTGGTATTTCACAATATGTACAAACACAGTGAGTGCTCTTTTCCACTGCTTTGGTACTAGAATGACGGCACGTCCAGTAGGTTTCTACTGAAATGGGTCGATGCTCCCCTACAGCCACATGACGAAAATCTTCAGGTACTTTACCCCTTTTTGCCAGAAGGACACGTTTTAGTCCACGCCTTTTTTGGGATGAGAAGCCAGCGATCAATTGTCTGGCTAGATGGATCCTGTATGTGAGCTGATCATGCTGTCCACTTTCTCTTTTACTTATTTTCCACAGGATAAAACTATTCACTGCACCAACGTCCACCAGGAAATAAAATATTCTGTGCCACCATTTTACAGAACGTCTGACAATAGCGTACCTTTCTCATAATTGATCAAACTTATCGACACCACCCATTATTCTGTTGTCTTCTGCCACAACGTCAGGACAAGAAATCTCTGTACTAGTACCATCCCTGTTTCTCTTTTCACTGTGGCTGTTTCTCATGGGTCATGAACTGAGGACAGGAAAGTGACTGGACGGTTATTCATCCATTTTACTGCAGAAATGGCTCCTTTTGTTTCAAACTGGAATTCTCCTCGTTCCAATTTTACGTTTTCCTTCATAAATTTGAGTAAATCAAAAGTATTTACCTTACACTATAGATTTGAGTAAAAAATCACTCAAACAGCACTGAAAGGCTCCTCTACAGAGCAACACTCAGCTATACAATGCCTCTGCGCGATGGTACAGCAAAAACGGCGGGAACTTCCGATTGGAAGTAGTACCCCATACTGTTCACTAGGTGGTAGCACCGTACAGAGGTGGCAACTGTGAATCCCACGGGAATAGGAGCGAGTTCATTGTAGTGGGAAGCATGCTTCCCACGGCTCACGAAAGGGTTAAGGCGAATTCCGAAATGGTTCAGTCTAAAGAAGACAGATTATTTCTTTCTCTGTACTTCCCCAGTTCGAATTCCATCTTTAATGATGTCGTCTTAGAGGTGCCGTAGAGCATTACACATCCTCCCCCTCTCCCCCCCCTTCCTTTCCATCCATACTGAGCTCCAAATGATTCCTCCTCCCTAGTTACCCTCCCTCCCCCCCCCCCCCCCCCCGACTTCCCCAAAGTACAGTTTCCACCTGCTCTTGTCTCGCCTTAAAATAACCCTAGTACAGCCTACAATTGACAAAGTGCCTGTTGCCTTTCGCATCGAATTGTTCGGCCGACGTTTGATTATGACCATCTGATTAACGGCATCCTGGTCCACCATTGCGACGCAATGCACAGCGCCGGCTTAAGGCCCAAGCCACACACGTTGCACCCTTGTGATGCATATATGGAGACTGAAGTCGCGAATGTCCGTTTAAGATCAAGCAGGTACTTTTTGATGCACATATGAAGATTGAGTCTTCGGTATTTCGCCTGTCTCATACATCTTGCTCACCAGATGGTAGAGTTTTGGCAGGACTGGAGAGCCAGTCGTGACAAAACTCTACCATCTGGTGAGCAATAAGTATGAGACAGGCGAAATACCCTCAGACTTCAAGAAGAATATAATTATTCCAACCCCAAAGAAAATAGGTGTTGACAGATGTGAAAGTTACCGAACTATCAGTTTAATAAGTCACGGCTGCAAAATACTAACGCGAATGGAAAAAAACTGGTAGAAACCACCTCGGGGAAGATCAGTTTGGATTCCGTAGAAATATGGGCAATACTGACCCTACGACTTATCTTAGAAGCTAGATTAAGGAAAGGCAAACCCACGTTTCTAGCATTTGTAGACTTAGAAAAAGCTTTTGACAATGTTGACTGGAATACTCTCTTTCAAATTCTGATGGTGGCAGGGGTAAAATACAGGGAGCGAAAGGCTATTTACAATTTGTACAGAAAGCAGATGGCAGTTATAAGAGTCGAGGGACATGAAAGGGAAGCAGTGGTTGGGAAGGGAGTGAGACGGGGTTGTAGCATCTCCCCGATGTTATTCAATCTGTATATTGAGCAAGCAGTAAAGGAAACAAAACAAAAATTCGGAGTAGGTATTAAAATCCATGGAGAAGAAATAAAAACTTTGAGGTTCGCCGATGACATTGTAATTCTGTCAGAGATAGGAGGACTTGGAAGAGCAGTTGAACGGAATGGACAGTGTCTTGAAAGGAGGATATAAGATGAACATCAACAAAAGAAAAAAAAGAGGATAATGGAATGCAGTCGAGTTAAGTCGGGTGATGCTGAGGGAATTAGATTAGGAAATGAGACACTTAAAGTAGTATAGGAGTTTTGCTTTTTGGGGAGCAAAATAACTGATGATGGTCGAAGTAGAGAGGATATAAAATGTAGACTTTAAATGGCAAGGAAAACATTTCTGAAGAAGATAAATTTGTTGACATTGATATTTAGGACGTCAGGAAGTCATTTCTGAAAGTATTTGTATGGAGTGTAGCCACGTATGGAAGTGAAACATGGACGATAAATAGTTTTAACAACAAGAGAACAGAAGCTTTCGAAATGTGGTGCTACAGAAGAATGCTGAAGATTTGAAGGGTAGATCACATAACCAATGAGGAAGTATTGAATAGGATTGGGGGGAAGAGAAGTTTGTGACGCAACATGACTAGAAGAAGGGCTTGGTTGGTAGGCCATGTTTTGAGGCATCAAGGGATCACAAATTTAGCATTGGAGGGCAGCGTGGAGGGTAAAAATCGTAGAGGGAGACCAGGAGATGAATACACTAAGCAGATTCAGAAGGATGTAGGCTGCAGTAGATACTGGGAGATGAAGAAGCTTGCACAGAATAGAGTAGCATGGAGAGCTGCATCAAACCAGTCTCAGGACTGAAGACCACAACAACAATGAAGACTGAACCGACGAATGTAAATTTGTACCAAAACTGGGATTCAAACCAAGGTGCCCTGGTCAATACGCAGATGCGTCAATGAGTACGCCATCCTGGCACAGCGCCTTTGCACCACTGCACTGCCCACCCTGGCACTCCTCCCTCCTCTGTCCAAATTCCCATTCACGCCTCAGACCGCTTGGTATTCCCCCTAAGCCGGAATGGCATAGCAGATGCTCTCAAACTGTATTGAAGTAGCACCTCGGCACCTAACGGAGCTGGTGATCCTGCCTGAGACCCAGGCACAGATCATTTAAACAAATGGAATTATCTGGTTCCAGTGAGCAAGAGAACCGGGTCCGAATCCTGGACTTGGTAAAAATGTTCATTCCTCGGCCTGATCTGTTCCCTTTCTATGTAAATAAATGCCAAACATTATGAAAAAGTATTATTTTTTGAGGTTGACGCCAAATTTACAAGCCTCTATTTTATAAAATTCAAAACGGCATCCTATTTTCCCTGGTGTTTTACGAAGCGCCGGTCGGAGTGGCCATGGTTACCATGGTTACCTGCACTGGGCAATTTATACATGTAACGGCGGAGAGGTCGAGCAGTGTTCCGTCAGGACAGACGGTTTTTATTTTTATTCTGCGTACAGATGAACACTCCGACCACCCTACTAGTTCAACTAAAAGGCGGCAGGGGTGGCCGAGCGGTTCTAGGCGCTACACTCTGGAACCACGCGACCGCTACGGTCGCAGGCTCGAATCCTGCATCGGGCGTGGATGTGTGTGATGTACTTAGGTTAGTGAGGTTTAAGTAGTTGTAAGTTCTAGGCTACTGTGACCTTAGAAGTTAAGTCTCATAGTGCTCAGAGCCATTTGAACCATTTGAACCAAGTCTTTAAAAGAAACAAAAAACAAAAACAAAGTCATGCATATTAGTTTTAACAAATGTTGTCTCGAGAAATACATATTTAAACTTTTTAGTTCGATTTTTGTGTATATGTCTTTAAAACCTTTCAACTTACCATTAATCTGCTGTTCCTGGGCCACAGAGTTAACCTTTCTCTTCTTCAAAGATCTCATTTCTGAAGGTGCGAGTCTCTCCAGCCGCAGTTCCAGCCTCGAGTCTGCTCTGGAACGAGCGCTGGTCAGCACACTCAAGGCGATTCTCGTCGGTTTTTGTGACGAATAAGCAAGCCGCGGTGTCGATAACGACTTCTGCGAATTTCGTGTTATGTGGGGCACCCGTAAATCCGGCCGTTAAAAACGACGCACTCCAGATTGTTAGCGCTGGCCGCAGTGGCCAAGCGGTTCTAGGCCCTTCAGTCCGGAACAGCGCAACTACTACGGTCGCAGGTTCGAATCTTGGCTCGGAAATGGATGTGTGTGATGTCCTTAGCTTAGTTAGGTTTAAGTAGTTCTAAGTTATAGGGGACTGATGACTTCAGATGTTAAGTTCCGTTGAGCGCAGAGCCATTTGAACCATTTTGAACCAGATTGTTAGCAATTTGGACCACTTTTACGGTCTAAAACGTGTGTTTTGGAGCTTAAGTCCAAATTAATGAATTCAGTGCTTCATCGTTGTCCTGCGTATAGGCTCCAAGGGCCAGTGTCCTGTTTATCTCACCTTACTTCTGTTCAGACCAACTTTCATAACAGAAATCGTGCTGTAGATTGCCATTCGTTGAATTCCTGAGATAAATTGTCGCTATAAGCGCTTTCCTCGTCTCACTTTTGTCGAAGGGTAGATTGACGGAGAAGCACAACACCTTTGCCGCTATTTTCTTCGACCTACAATGTTACAATAGCTTTACGGAGAAAAAGATACCGATTGGAGTTGTAAACAGCCTGAGAGCCGAGAGACGGTAGAGTGGGTTTAGGCGCGCTTGCATTGAAACGTGGTTTCCAGGTATAAAGGGTAATGTCCGGACAAAATTTTTTTGATCCGACATTCTTAAGGCTATAAGGAGTCAAGGTATGAAAAAAACTAATTTTTGAAACCTCGAAACCGGAAAACCCCCACAATAGATGACGAAAGTAACTTCAGTGGGTAACAATGAACTTTTGGCCTTAACGTCGCTTCTTCCAGCAGGGAAGCTCATAGCCTTATATTATAAAAGTAATTTTGTTGAAATTTTTCAAAATAATTATGTAAATTTATGAATCCTCTTGATTGGACCTTTTTTCTAGCTAGTGGTGAAAAGGTTGATCAGGACATACCTTCATTCAACAATTTCTCAAGAACGATCGTGTGCACTATGAACAACAGCCACAAAGGCTACAAGACTGTTAAAATAATGTTTTCATTCAAGGGAAAAATTTTTTGTTATATAACTGAACATCTGTAGGAAATTATACAAGACTTTATTATTGAAGACAAACGTCTTAATCTTTTTCGTTGCAGTTGCATACACAAAAATTTTTACAATGTTTATCAGTTTTGAACAACTTCCATAGCAGTGTGTACTTACTCGGAAGTTATGTTCACGTATAACATACAACTTAAACAGTTAAACACTGTCTTCTGTTCAACGCTTCAGTATAAAATTGGATGACACCTTGTTTTAGAAGTCCGTCCCACCTTTTGTGACGGAAAACGAAATAATTTGCGAACTATGGAAATGAAATTTTCCGTCTTAAACTAAAAAACTAACAAATTTCATATTGTAATTTAGTTTAATAGATAACGTACGTTTACTGAACCCAGGGCAACACAATGGGTCTAGTTCTTTCTGCTTTAACAAAAATCTTTTAAAGATCTCAGGAATTACTTTAAAACGGAAATCGCTTGCCTTTTAGTATATAGCTCTGGGATAAGATTCAAAAATTTATGTTACAGAAAAATATCTACGTAGAACTTAAAATTTGAATTATGACAACTTCACAATTTTATTTTGACTCACTTGTTTCTTCTATCACTTCGTCTTATGCTTGTGATGTTGGCATGGGTACCTGAGCTTCTGTTGTTGCCTCTGGATTGTTGTAGATTCTGATGAGAACAATCATCTCATTGAACTGTTCTCTATAAATCACACAATACCCTACCTTCCTATTCTCAATTAATCATACTCCCATTTGGAAGGGCATACGTAATGATCAGAGCAGGCAAGCGGTCATTTCAATTTACAAGTCTGTACAGTGATGCAATCGTACGTCGCCAGCATAAAGGTGACACTCAAAACCGCCTCAGTTATGCATTGTCATCTGAAGGAGCCATCGTCATTTGTTAAGTGGCGCTACCCCACCACTTTGTACACGTTGCGCCCAAGTTTTAACTGTCCGCTACTTCCTGACAGAATGCCCATTTCTTAACCATTTACGTTCCCGCTTGGGTTTGCCGTCTGAGTTATCGGCCGTTTTAGCAAATGACGCGCCGGCTGTCGACCGCGTTTTTCTTTTTATCCGCCAAATCGATATGGCAAAGGCCATTTAATTTTTAGTTTTGGACCTCGATTTCTGTATGGTGTCTTTTAGCTCTTTCTCCACGTCCCTGTTTTTAGCTGTCTTCTCTTATGTCGCTGGGGACTGACGTATATAGTCATTTTTTAACGCCTCTCTGTCTTCGTGTTATTTAGTTTTAACTTGGGCGCGTATGACCTCAGTTGTATTTTGCGCGCTAAAGCAAAACAAAACCAAAACAACTTTGTCTCGCAGTCATCTGTTGTACGGTATCGGACCTTCTGCTCTAAGGGAAGTTATCACTTCATGCAGTTGATAGAAATGTACATACCGAGTTAGGTTTTCTAACAAAATTACACTGAAAGAGCAGTTAATTAGAAGCAGATTCCCATGGCGACAGTTGCTTCGCTAGAGGCCTTGACATCTTAAGTGGAATGACGGCCAGGCGGGCGCAGTGGCCATTCAGTCGCCAAAATGCCCGCTCTGACCTTCCGGTTTCACTGTTGTTTCTGTGAACAAATATTGAATGTAACTATAATAAACAATGAATCATAAACAATGGTAATATTAATAATAATAACCATAGACATAACAATTTATTAAAATAATAAATTATTATTATTATTAAATAATACAAAAATTTAATTTTTCCATACAAATAAGCGCAAAGGCGAGAGTCGATTGTGTCATCCAGGTGGCACAGAGAAAGGAGCCCAGACAGCGAAAAATCTTTTCAAAACTGCAACCTCCTATCGTGTACCAAGGAACACGTCGAAGAGGAGGGTTTTGAAGAACAGTCTACTCACTGCTGGCAACAATAGCATATTTGAAGGGTCACAGTCAAAACAAGAAAAGGAAATTTAAAAGCGCCTGCCATTGTTGGAGAGAAGGCTTTTCGGCAGCATTTAAAGTAGCCTTGTGGAATAATCGTCCTCATAATTTTAACAAGAATACCTGAATGGCTGTAAAGGAGTGGTTTCGGGTAAAGGGTTGAAGTCAAGTTCACAGAGTGTGCAATGAGGACCCACCACCAGTGTGACGCTATTGGCGAAAACGAAAATGACTATTTGTGCGAAAACTGTGCCTTCTGACTCACCCTACTTTCTCTCAATAGTAATAATGAATTTTTTGTTGAACGAGAATGATAATTATATTATACAATTGATTTTTTCTGTTCTCTCAATACACTTTTTCAAAGCCAAATTGATTTATCAGTTTTGGATTATTGATTATTTGCATACTTCCTTTTTGACCAATGACAACAAGAAAGAAGAGGCAGATATCAGAACAGCTTTACTTTAAACACAGTGATATTTGAGTTTCTAGATCGATTGCCACTTATCTACATAATCGTCAAACGTTACTGCGGCCGTTACAGCTGTCCTTCGCCAACAATTTTCTGCTGCTGTCGATATTGCCGAATATTCGACTGACCAAAAATTTTTGCCTTTTTTCCCTTCAAACTCACTGACTCCCATTACACCTAGAGTGAGCCTTTGCATTTCCCTTTTCAGATTTTCAGGTTGCTTATCACATTAAGACTTCTTACATGGCACGCTTGAACTCGTGGTCTGTTACCCTTTGTTCCTTATTTTATCTTTTTCTAGTGGTTGCCTCCAACTTACTAGGCCCCTCCCAGAGATCCGAATGCAGGACTAACCCAGAATCTCTTGCCAGTGGGTAGATCATCATGACTTTGTTAACATGATTTTATTGGGTCGCTTACTTATGTTTGCCCATTCGGTTTTAAGCTAACCTCCAGAAGAGCTTGAAATTTTAAACAAAGCTCACAACTAGACGGCAGTGCAATTTTGTGGGGGGTGAGAAACACACACCTGCAACAAGAGAGGAGGTGGAGGTCAAACCGGGGTGTCTAAGAAGAGTAAGCCAGAGCGCCGCCTGCCGGTTGGAGTTTCTGCACGACGGCTGCGCTTAGCACGTTGCGTCACGGCCCCCACAGGCGCAACGTGTGGAGTGAGTCTGCAGCAGCTCAATTTATAGAGTTGCACCTCAGTAACGCCTGAGGCAACTTCCATCAGACTGGGCACACATTTCACTTGGAACTTGTAATAAAATTGCTGTGATAGCAAGACCCCCCCCCCCCCCCTAGTACCGCTGCAACTGAAGGTGGGCGTAATAATGGGTAATAAGAAAGTATAACTCACGGACGCCTGGAGCAATTTCAACCACATTTGGTATAAAAAATGACGTTTATTATTAGCACAGTCTCTTGACTGTGTGTCTGTTCGATACAAATTTGTCAGTCGATTTTAAACGACTACCCGATCAGCTAGAGACCTGAAACTTTCAGCATAGCTCAGAACTGGATGCAATGCAATATTAGCTCTATTACTTCTATTACAGGGCTGGCCAGAGGCGAAACACAGTGTCGTACTTACACAAAATATGCATGTTATTATTTTATGGCTGGCTACATTGGCCGAGCGGTTCTAGGCGCTACAGTCTGGAACTGCGCAACTACTACGGTCGCAGGTTCGAACCCTGCCTTGAGCATGGAGGTTTATGATGTCCTTAGGTTAGTTAGGTTTAAGTAGTTCTAAGTTCTAGGAGACTGATGACCTCAGAAGTTAAGCCCCATAGCGCTCAGAGCCATTTGAACCATTTTAATTATTTTACGTATAGGTTTTGATACGTCATGTAACACGTATGAACGAAACGAAAGAAACAATAAATAATCACAATATGCAAGCTTCTGTACCCAATACCTGCGTTTTTGCTGATTTGCATTATGCGGGTATAAGAACGTGGTCCAGGTTGCGTATACCTTTAGCCATCGATTCGTCTTCAGTCATGGAGATGTCATAATTGAAAGCAGATACTGCCTCAAACAAGCTCAGCAAGTCGAACTGTTTGAACGTATCCAAGCAACGGTTGGTTCGTGACGTCATCAGAGCGCTGTCAAAGATCGTCTGGCCACAGATAGATGTGTTTATGGAGTTTGGGGATTATAGTGGGAAAGAACTGGCTCTGTTTTTTCTCTTTAGCACTTAGTCCAACAACTTGTCTAATTTCAATCTTTCTTCTTTTCAGTTAAGTTTTCTCTTTTTTTAAATTCCTATGATCCAAAAAAGAAAAGTACCGCAGCAAAATGTTGGTGGCTCATTGCTCACTGTGAATGATCTCATAGGCCAACCACCAATAAGGGGTAAAGTGTCCATAGGAGTGGACCGTGTCACTGCGTACTTTGTGATTTTCGTCCAAGAGACATTTGTCCGCCTAACGTTTCGTCTTCCATTGCTGGAGACATCATCAGAGGCTATAACGATTCAAAATGCTTTCACAGTGTGAGTCTGAGCAAGCCGAACTGTTTATGTATATCCAGGTAAAGCTCGGTTCGCAAGGTCATCAGACTGATGGCTAAGATTCCGGAGTGGCGCTGTTTGCTGTGTTTAGCGCTACGGCACCCAGCCAATCTAATTTCCATCTTATATTCTGTCAGGTCTACTCTTCTTTGCTTTTGAATTACTATGGTTTGTTTTACTTCCTAGCATAGTAAAGATTAGACCAAGCCAGAACCACAGTGACTGAGAGACGGATTTGGTGAGGCTCACCCCGTCAGAGGTTTGAGTCCTCCCTTGGGCATGGGTGTGTGTGTTGTCCACAGCGTAAGTTAGTAAAAGTTAGATTGAGTAGTGTGTAGGCCTAGGGACCGATAACCTCAACAGCTTGGTCCCATAGAAGTTACCACATATTTTTCAGGAATTGGTGGTTCCCTGATCCCTTGCGCATGATCTGCCACTGCCTATTTGTCCACGTTCTGCAGTTGACAATCCTCTTGTGTACCTTAAGGTCCCTTTTAATGCTGCCTTTTGTAGTTCCTGTGTATACTTGACTGCATGTGCTAGTGATTTTATATACCCCGGCTCCGGCAAGCAGCAAGCTTGAGTCATTGCTGTGCTCGAATGTTCCCGCTCCCTTCTTGTTGCTTTATATACTGTTTGAATGCCGTGTCGTTATAGATCTTGATAGTATCTCCAAGTCCACGGCCTAATAATGCCTATGAAAACAAAATCAGCAAACATGTAATTAATGAAGAGTAGGGTTAGTCATAACGTGTGGACTTTGATTATTGGTCAGTACTGAGATATATTTTGTGGCATTCGACCTGAATTCCACGATTGAAAATACCATTTTGTCCTACAATGCCAAAATTGAAGTTCATAAAAAAATTACATGGTAAATAGCGTAACTCGCATAACAAGGCGAGTGCTTCAGATTATGACATCGCTCCGCTTATGGTACTGTCTGATGTCTTTGACAGCTGTCCTCAACAAACTGCTTTCTACTACGTCAGAACCCACATTCAAAATGGCTATATCAAAAGTGTATGTATATAGCTCGAGGGCGGATGTGCTTCTCTTTGAAGTTTTTTTTATTCTACACGTGATGTTGCAGTTTTAAGACTGTCTTGTATACTACTTCGGACACAACAGTAAGGAGAGGTGTTCTACTAAGAGGTAAAGCAGCTGTCACCGTAGGAAAGCTGGAGAGGAGCAGAAATGATAAGCGAACATGCAAAGGAAGTTTCACTTAATTTGTAGCTTTCTCCACGTATTGTGAAGAAACATTTAGAAAGAACGAACAGCAATTAAGTCTAGTTAGGACAAGAAGCAACCTAAAGAGTGTAGTGCAGTGTGAGCACCCCGCTCCAAATGCATGAACGAACTGTCAAAGGCTGACCAAGTCTGGAGACTGCGACAGACCGGGCCGTGCAGTTGTCGCCAGCCAGCCCATATCGCAGCGGCAGAGGCCACTTGTAGTGGCTCAGCAGGCGCGCATCACGGGATCCGCCGGGACCACGCACGACCGTTTACGACGTCTGTGGAAAACGCGCGTTTCCACTTCCAGGTGTGAGGCGACGGTGACCGTGGTATCGATCTAGGTACAACAAACTCCATTCTTGAAGTACAATACAAGCTGCATCTACAAGATATAAAGGTAAAATTACTCTATATAGCTGGCTGAGAACCATGCATTTCTTGTAACATACACCTTAGCACAGATTCCTAACGAATATCGGAAACTCTGTTTGTAGGGATCGTATCCACCCTACACTTTGTGGACTGCTGTTGATAGTAATTAATGATTATGATTCCGGTAAAGGGAGAGAGAGAGAGAGAGAGAGAGAGAGAGAGAGAGAGAGACAGAGAGGGAGAGAGAGAAGACAGAGAGGGAGAGGCGGAGGGGGGAGGTAGAGGGGGAGGAGGAGGAGGAAGGGGGAGGGGAGGGGAAAGGGGAGAGGGAGGGAGGGAAAGGGAGAGACTGAACCATACGAACAAGAACACAGTCAGTCATTCTTCTTCACGTTATTTGCTTACATAGTAAAGTGGTAGTACACGCACACGACTCATGGGCGTATTACATCGAATAGGTATAGACTAGTAACCTGTGAATAAAACAGCATGTGTAAAGGGTGTCGGAAGTCGTTCAATCTCAAATCCTGGACGAATATACACTCCTGGAAATTGAAATAATAACACCGTGAATTCATTGTCCCAGGAAGGGGAAACTTTATTGACACATTCCTGGGGTCAGATACATCACATGATCACACTGACAGAACCGCAGGCACATAGACACAGGCAACAGAGCATGCACAATGTCGGCACTAGTACAGTGTATATCCACCTTTCGCAGCAATGCAGGCTGCTATTCTCCCATGGAGACGATCGTAGAGATGCTGGATGTAGTCATGTGGAACGGCTTGCCATGCCATTTCCACCTGGCGCCTCAGTTGGACCAGCGTTCGTGCTGGACGTGCAGACCGCGTGAGACGACGCTTCATCCAGTCCCAAACATGCTCAATGGGGGACAGATCCGGAGATCTTGCTGGCCAGGGTAGTTGACTTACACCTTCTACAGCACGTTGGGTGGCACGGGATACATGCGGACGTGCATTGTCCTGTTGGAACAGCAAGTTCCCTTGCCGGTCTAGGAATTGTAGAACGATGGGTTCGATGACGGTTTGGATGTCCCCTCGACGATCACCAGAGGTGTACGGCCAGTGTAGGAGATCGCTCCCCACACCATGATGCCGGGTGTTGGCCCTGTGTGCCTCGGTCGTATGCAGTCCTGATTGTGGCGCTCACCTGCAAGGCGCCAAACACGCATACGACCATCATTGGCACCAAGGCAGAAGCGACTCTCATCGCTGAAGACGACAGGTCTCCATTCGTCCCTCCATTCATGCCTGTCGCGACACCACTGGAGACGGACTGCACGATGTTGGGGCGTGAGCGGAAGATGGCCTAACGGTGTGCGGGACCGTAGCCCAGCTTCATGGAGACGGTTGCGAATGGTCCTCGCCGATACCCCAGGAGCAACAGTGTCCCTAATTTGCTGGGAAGTGGCGGTGCGGTCCCCTACGGCACTGCGTAGGATCCTACGGTCTTGGCGTGCATCCGTGCGTCGCTGCGGTCCGGTCCCAGGTCGACGGGCACGTGCACCTTCCGCCGACCACTGGCGACAACATCGATGTACTGTGGAGACCTCACGCCCCACGTGTTGAGCAATTCGGCGGTACGTCCACCCGGCCTCCCGCATGCCCACTATACGCCCTCGCTCAAAGTCCGTCAACTGCACATACGGTCCACGTCCACGCTGTCACGGCATGCTACCAGTGTTAAAGACTGCGATGGAGCTCCGTATGCCACGGCAAACTGGCTGACACTGACGGCGGCGGTGCACAAATGCTGCGTAGCTAGCGCCATTCGACGGCCAACACCGCGGTTCCTGGTGTGTCCGCTGTGCCGTGCGTGTGATCATTGCTTGTACAGCCCTCTCGCACTGTCCGGAGCAAGTATGGTGGGTCTGACACACCGGTGTCAATGTGTTCTTTCTTCCATTTCCGGGAGTGTAGATTGGGTAATCGGCTCGTCATGAGTTACGCTGCCTCAGAACTTATAAACAGTTTCTGATTTTAATACTTGACTTATCGTGTTAAACTCTGAACTGAAAAGTACACCACTAATGAATACTTTACGACAGCTTTTGAAATTTATAAAGCTACTAAAAATGCCGAAAGTCAAATTTTTGTTGCTCCTAGAAGCCGTTGTATAGACAATCTGCAACTAGGAACTGGGTGAACGTTTCAGACCGTGAGTAGTATGGAAGTAATTGGTTTATCAGGTAGGTCTGATGATGGAACCTTAATTTCAAAATCGATCTACGAATATTCATAATCAATAAATGAAATATCAACACTAACAGTATGCTTGCAAACCAGCCTGAAATGCTTGTACGAGTGTTGCAGTGTAAGTTGTACTGAGAAACAATTGTTACGAAATAAATTCGGTCGTTACGGCGTTCCAGATTTAATTAGAATTCAATTTAGCCAATCAGGCCGTCGCACGCGCAAATTCAAACGGCCCGCCAAATACAATTACTGTCAATTGTTCTCATAGCGTAGATGATAGCGCACAAGTCTGCTCAACTTACTCGGGTACGATCCTTATTATCGTCCCGTGTCCAGTTTTTATATCGTTCCCTTGTTCGACTTTAGGAAACCAAACGAAGAACACGTTTGGTGACAACGACTCTGGCGGGCCGCTTGAATTTACGTGCGTTCCGAGCTGGTTGGCTATCTTCATTGGTAATTAACTCGAAAACGGCGCAACATATCGAACTTTTTTCTTAACAATTATTTCTCAGCAGAACCTACCCTGCAACACACTTTCCAGACTGTGTGTGTATTTAGAAAATGGTTCGAATGGCTCTGAGCACTATGGGACTTAACATCTAAGGTCATCAGTCCCCTAGAACTTAGAACTACTTAAACCTAACTAACCTAAGGACATCACACACATCTACGACCGAGGCAGGATTCGAACCTGCGACCGTAGCTCGATTCCATACTGCGCCAAGAACCGCTCGGCCACACCGGCCGACCCGTATTTACAATACAGCCTTATCCTTTATATACGAATACATATATATATAACGTTCACCTATGCAATCTAAACACACGCATGACTTTGTGCCTTGTATTAAAGTAGGCTGTTTTTTTTTTTTTTTTTTTTTTTTTTTTGCCTTGAGGTTAACCAAAACTGAAGTTACGAAACATCCATCCATTATTGACGTAAATCCACCTGCTGCCACAGATTAATGCGTGTTGTTCACGCGACAATTCTTCTCGCGTTTCTTCAGGTGGGTCTTAATGCCTGTCCAGTCGGTGTCGTAATGCCGAAACGTCACGATTTATCTGTCCAAAAGGAGATGCTTGTTGGCTTTCGGTTCAAGGGTGTTAACACTTCCGAAATGGCTAAGTTTACAAACTGGTCAAGTGCTGCCGTGGTTAAAGCATAGTCCCTACCGTGAATGACGAAATGCCGCCATCCAAAATCGGCGCCGAGGGAAGTGTCGTGAACCACGGGCGATAGATGGCAGGCGTGAACGACGGCTGCGGACATGTGTACTAGAGAATAGACGCCTCCACCTAGACGAACCAAGCGGCTACCAACATTGTATCCTCAACGACCGTTCAGCCAGTACCTCAACTGGACGTGCTGTGAATGGCAAAAGGTGCCCTTTGTAGATGAATCATGTTTTCTGCTACATCGGACAGTTCGCCTTTGGCGATTACAGCTGAAGTGTCTGAGAGCGAAAACCCTCAACAATCGTCGGAAGTGTCGGAGCCGGACGACATTCAGTGTGTGATCTTGTCATTGCGGAAGGCACAGTGGGTCAACACAAGTACTGATCTATCCTTGGGGACCATGCCCAACCCCAGAGACGGCTCGTTTTTCCGCGGCACATCTACAGCAGGACAATGCAACATGTCACACAGCTCGCAGTGATGATGATGCCGCGTGGCTAGGGCCTCCCGTCGTGTAGACCGCTCGCCGGGTGCAAGTCTTTCCATTTGACGTCACGTCGGCAACCTGCACGTAGATGAGAATGAAACGATGGTGATTAGGACAACACAACACCCAGTCCCTGAGCGGAGAATGTCTCCCACCCAGCCGGGAAACGAACCCCGGCCTACAGGATTGACATTCTGTCGCGCTGACCACTCAGCTACCGGGGGCGAACAGCTCGCAGTGTACGCGCGTGATTCGAAGATGTCCGCCTCGGTAGCTGCGTGGCCAGCACAGCGCATTACTAAGCAAAGGGGCCCGGGCTCGATTCTCAGCCAGGTAGGTGATTTTTGTCTGCTCGGGGACTGAGTGTAGTGTTGTCCTTCCGTTCGTAACGTCATAATTCACTTTCCACTATTGAGAAGGCTGAATGGACACGTCCCGAGAGCCAATAAATTAGAAAAGGTGAACCAGAATAAGTTTACGATACAAATTCTCAGAATTTACCCCAATCGAGAAACTATGAGACCACCTCAATCGGCCTGTTCACTCCGTGGGCCCCCAACCACAGCTGGACAAGGCGCTGGAGTCGGCATAGCTCCACATCCCTGTCGGTCCTTTCCAGAACCAAAGTGACTCTATTCCTGCAACTATCGCAGTGGTCCACGCTGCCCGAAGGTGTTACTCAGGCTTTTGACAGGTGGTACATTAATGGATTGCAGTGTGAATAGCTAACCAAAGGAAATTTCGTCTCAAACGAACACAGCAAAGCCGCACGTTCACAATAGCCGGCCGCTGTGTCCGAGAGGTTCCAGGCGCTGCAGTCCGGAACAGCGCTGCTGCTACGGTCACAGGTTCCTATCCTGCCTCGGGGATGCATGTGTGTGATGTCCTTAGGTTAGTTAGGTTTAAGTAGTTCTAAGTCTAGGGGACTGATGGCCTCAGATGTTAAGTCCCATAGTGGCTAGAGCCATTTTGAACGTTACAATATCAGTTCGTAACTGTATTAGGTAATTCGCCTGACACTCTCTGAATCAGTATGTCATTGCAGCACTGCGACACGGGTTTCGTATTTACGTGAACTACACTACTGGCCATTAAAATTCCTACACTACGAAGATGACGAGCTACAGACGAGAGATTTAACCGACAGAAAGAAGATGCTCTGATATGCAAATGATTAGCTTTTCAGAGCATTCGCACAAGGTTGGCGCCGGTGGTGACACCTACAACGTGCTGACATGAGGAAAGGTTCCAACCCATTTCTCATACACAAACAGCAGTTGGCCGGATTGCCTGGTGAAACGTTGTTGTGATGCCTCGTGTAAGGAGGAAAAATGCGTACCATAACGTTTCCAACTTTGATAAAGGTCGGATTGTAGCCTATCGCGATTGCGGTTTATCGTATCGCGACACTGCTGCTCGCGTTGCTCGAGATCCAATGACTGTTAGCACAGTATGGAATCGGTGGGTTCAGGATGGTAATACGGAACGCCGTGCTGGATCCCAACGACCTCGTATCACTAGCAGTCGAGATGACAGGCATTTTATCCGCATGACTGTTACACATCTTGCAGCCACGTCTCGATTCCTGAGTCAACAGATGCGGACATCTGCAAGACAACAACCATCTGCACGAACAGTTGGACAACGTTTGCAGCAGTATGGACTTTCAGTTCGGAGACTATGGCTGCATCACAGACAGGAGCGCCTGCGATGGTTTAAACAACGAATCTGGGTCCACGAATGGCAAAACGTCATTTTTTCGGACGAATCCAGGTTCTGTTTACAGCATCATGATGGTCGCATCTGTGTTTGGCGACATGTCGGTGAACTCAAATTGGAAGCGTGTATTCGTTATCACCATCCTGGCGTATCACCCGGCGTGATGGTAAAGGGATGCCATTGGTTACACTTCTCGGTCATCTCTTGTTCGCATTGACGGCACTTTGAACAGTGGACGTTACATTTCAAATGTGTTACGATCCGTGGCTCTACACTACATTTGATCTCTGCGAAACCCTACATTTCAGCAGGATAATGCACGACCGCATGTTACAGGTCCTGTACGGGCCTTTCTGGATACAGAAAATGTTCGACTGCTGCCCTGGCCGACACATTCTTCAGATCTCTCACCAACTGAAAACGTCTGGTCAATGGTGGTCGAGCAACTGGCTAGTCACAAAACGGCAGTCACTACTCTTGATGAACTGTGGTATCGTGTTGAAGCTGCATGGGCAGCTGTACCTGTACACAATGCCCAGGCGTATCAAGGCCGTTATTACGTCCAGAGGTGATTGTTCTGGGTACTGATTCCTCGGGATCTATGCACCCGAATTGCGTGAAAATGTAATCACATGTCGGTTCTAGTATAAAATATTTGTCCAATGAATACCCGTTTATCATCTGCATTTCTTGGTGTAGCAATTTTAATGGCCAGTAGTGTAGTTCCGACGTATTAGCAACAGAGGAGCGTTGCATTATCCCTCAGCTTAACAACACTGTTGCTGAGCTCCGCTATAAAATGTGACGCGAAGCGATTGGATACGATACGGGCTGGCGGCTGGGAAAAATGCCTGATCTGCATCGCTCGCACACACTCACACACACACACACACACACACACACACACACACAGGGGCTGTCATTCGGCGGCGTCATAACTGTCAGCACCTCACGGAGGGAGGGAGGGAGGGAGGGAGGCTTCCACCCCGTGCCGTCGCGGCGCAACCCACGCCACGGCGTGCCATGCCATCGCATCGCTCGGGCGGTATTGGCACCGGCAGCAGAACAGCACTTCATTAGGGCGCTTTAAATTGCGTCGATGGCGGCGCTACAGTCGCTTCCACCGCACAACGGACCGCCGGCTCGGCCAGCAGGCACGCCGCTTGCGTCGCAAGCATCCGGGAACAATCGGCGACGTCCGACACACCGAAGGAGCCCACCTCGCGGGCGTGAAAACTGCAAGGGGAGTGCTCAAAGACTTCCGGAACATCCGCAATTACGTGCCAGTGGTGTGTTGTAGAGAAATACGATTGGCATCCCTGCACACGCCTGTGTTAAATGTGTAACTGCCGGAAGTTTCATTGTGTATGTCTGCTAGTTATTGCTCAGTGCTGTATAGAGTAGAGTGTTGTGCCTTAC
Organism: Schistocerca gregaria; assembly: GCF_023897955.1. NCBI lineage: Eukaryota > Metazoa > Arthropoda > Insecta > Orthoptera > Acrididae > Schistocerca > Schistocerca gregaria. The sequence goes on from NC_064928.1 coordinate 76,826,018, forward strand.
AGTTGGTAGTGTTAGAGGAGCAATGCATTAATTTTGCGTGAAGCTAAGGAAAATTTTTAGTCACACCAAATGATGGACCGGCCATAGTGGCCGAGCGGTTCTAGGCGCTACAGTCTGCAACCGGTCGACTGCAACGGTCGCAGGTTCGAATCCTGTCTCGGTCACGGATGTGTGTGGTGTCCTTAGGTTAGTTAGGTTTAAGTAGTTCTAAAGTCTAGGCGACTGATGACCTCAGAAGTTAAGTCCCATAGGGCTGAGAGCCATTTGAACCATTTGAACCAACGTGATGAGTGCTTAAGCCGCACTAGGTGTCGATCCTTAAAACTGCTCACAATAACCGGTTTCGGAAATAACCGATTTTCTGTTTTTGTTATTTCTGTTTGAGCTTAAAAATGTAGATGCCGAAAAAACATGGAAAATTTCCATCATTTTGTTAGACTTCTGCGTTATACTGGTAAGTTTCAAGGTGTGCAGAATCAGAATATCAAGTAATATATGAAAATAAAAGAAAACATATTACATCCAACATTCGCTTCTTTTCTCGAAAAGTAAGAAGGGGTTGAAATCCACAAAAAAGTTGCCTGTACTCTCCCACTGACTCTAATTTTTTTGAAACTCTGTCCAAATATCATGTTGTACTGGAGGATTAATTTTCGTATCGAGTTTTCCGTTTCCATGGATTACAAGCAGATAAAGGGATATTATGTAGACAGAAGAAGCAGATCTGCTACTTTCTGTTTCTGTTGTAACAGCGAATGTATTGTTAGATTTTTACTTTGTTACTGTGATCATACTTTCCTGTCTTTCTTATTATTTCATGGAAATGGCAGACAAATGTTCAAATATGTGTGAATTCCTATGGGACCAAACTGCTGAGTTCATCGGTCCCTAGGCTTCCACACCACTTTAACTAACTTACGCTAAGAACAACACACACGCACGCACACATGCCAGACGGAGCATCCGAACCTCCGGCGGGAGGGGCAACGTAGTCCGTGACATGACGCCTCAAACCGCGTGGCCACTCCGTGCGGCTGCAGGCAAATCATTAATCCTTTGTAGCGAAAGGAGCAGTGTACTTTATTAGTACTACTTTGTAAAACGCTTACAGAATACAACCATTGTTCCATCATTGGCACCAAGGCAGAAGCGACTCTCATCGCTGAAGACGACACGTCTCCATTCGTCCCTCCATTCACGCCTGTCGCGACACCACTGGAGGCGGGCTGCACGATGTTGGGGCGTGAGCGGAAGACGGCCTAACGGTGTGCGGGACCGTAGCCCAGCTTCATGGAGACGGTTGCGAATGGTCCTCGCCGATACCCCAGGAGCAACAGTATCCCTAATTTGCTGGGAAGTGGCGGTGCGGTCCCCTACGGCACTGCGTAGGATCCTACGGTCTTGGCGTGCATCCGTGCGTCGCTGTGGTACGATCCCAGGTCGACGGGCACGTGCACCTTCCGCCGACCACTGGCGACAACATCGATGTACTGTGGAGACCTCACGCCCCACGTGTTGAGCAATTCGGCGGTACGTCCACCCGGCCTCCCGCATGCCTACTATACGCCCTCGCTCAAAGTGCGTCAACTGCACATACGGTTCACGTCCACGCTCTCGCGGCATGCTACCAGTGTTAAAGACTGCGATGGAGCTCCGTATGCCACGGCAAACTGGCTGACACTGACGGCGGCGGTGCACAAATGCTGCGCAGCTAGCGCCATTCGACGGCCAACACCGCGGTTCCTGGTGTGTCCGCTGTGCCGTGCGTGTGATCATTGCTTGTACAGCCCTCTCGCAGTGTCCGGAGCAAGTATGGTGGGTCTGACACACCGGTGTCAATGTGTTCTTTTTTACATTTCAGGAGTGTAGATAAACGATTTTGGAGACAATCTGAGCAGTCGTCTTGTTTGCAGATGACGCTGTCTTTTATCGACTAATAAAGTCATCAAAAGATCAAAACAAACTGCAAAACGATTTAGAAAAGATATGTGAATGGTGCGAAAAGTGGCAGTTGGTCCTAAATAACGAAAAGTGTGAGGTCATCCACATGAGTGCTAAAAGGAACTCGTTAAAGTTCAGATCTTCTGTGTTCCAGCAGTAGTGGATACCAAAAGATCCAGAGGAAGGTCCCAGCAGAGGGGTCGAAACGTCGAACATTTTAGAAGAAACATGACGCGGCCTAATAACTGCAGACGTACATACAACTCGTTAAACTTCGGTTACACGGTAAATCAGTCTAATCTAAAACCCGTAAATTCAACTAAGTACCTATGTATTGCAATTACGAACAACTTAAATTGGAAGGAACACATAGAAAATATTGTGGAAAAGGCTAACCAAAGACTGCGTTTTATTCGCAGGACACTTGGAAAATGTAACAGATCTACTAATGAGACTGCCTACACTACGCTTGTCCGTCCTCTTTTAGAATACTGCTGCGCGGTATGGAATCCTTACCAGCTAGGACTGACGGAGTACATCAAAAAAGTTCAAAGAAAGGCAGAACGTTTTGTATTATCGCGAAATATGGGAGAGAGTGTCACAGAAATGATACAGGAGCTGGGTTGGACATCATTGAAAGAAAGGCGTTTTTCGTTGCGACGGAATCTTCTCAGGAAATTCCAATCACCGACTTTCTCCTCCGAATGTGAAAATATTTTGTTGACACCGACCTACATAGGGAGGAACGATCACCACGATTAAATAAGGGAAATCAGAGGTCGTACGGAAACGTATAGCTGTTCATTCTCTTCGCGCGCTATACCAAATTGGAATAATAGAGATTGTGAGGGTGGTTCGATGAACCCTCTGCTAGGCACTTAAATGTGATTTGCAGAGTATCCATGTAGATGTAAATCATGTAGAGGAAGTGAGAGCAAGTGTAGCACACTGCACGTAGACACGTACCGTATAAGAATCCACGCGACACGGTAACAGCTACATTGTTCTCTCAGCAAATGCTGTACCGATTCTTACGACGTGTCGTGTGTTTGTTGCGCGTTTCTATGGGCGTTGTTACTAAAAATATAATGATCGCTTTTCCCATGTTATACAATATCGGCGTATTTCAGAGCGGTTGAAATTTGATGGAAAAGTTTTATTCAAAAACTGCTGCAATGGCAAATTGATGATATATCGGTTTAACCCGTTTATTTGTATACAATAAAAAGTGTCTGTTATAACCGATCCCAAACAAATAGAAAATAATGCCGGTTATTCAGAACTAAAATACAGGTTAAGGTTTCAACAGGTCGGTTTTCCCCATCCCTATTCCAAAATTGTTCCGCACTGCAGATTAACAGCATCTGTGAAGCGACCCGCTGTGTTTGCGTGTTTCCTATAAACGTGCGTTAGGTGGCAGTGGATACGGCAACACTGTAGTGGCAAGTAACGCACTTTAGCTATCAAGTAATGTTTGAGAAATTCAGCTGTTTCATTAGTAATATATCAAAGTCAACTGTATCAAAAGCCTTGCTAAAGTCAAGCATTGTTAGGATGGTAGCTTCACGTCTGTCGATAGCATGTTTAATGCCATCATTACTTTAATTAATGCCGTTGCTGTACTACGGTGCTTTCGAAGGCCTGACTGATATTTATCACGGGTGATATGAGTTTTGAGGTAATCCGTCAGTTGTTCATAGACTATGTATTCTAGGGCTTTAGATATCGCAGGTAGTATGCTGATCGGCCTGTAGTCACCTGGCGACTTAGGGTTGTCAGTCTTGGGTATAGGTTGAATTAAACTTTGCTTCCACTCAGTAGGATATGCACTACTGACAAGAGACAGATTGAAGATGTCTGTGATAACTGCAATAATAGTGTCTACGACGTTCTTAATCATGACAATGCTAACTCCATCATTTCCTACTGCCTCGGAAGAGATTCTCAGTATTGTCTTGTGTACTGTCCCTGTAGTGACATGTTTTAGGAAAGACTTGTCTCTCGAGACGTTGATATCTTGGGACTGGTAATTTGTCGCTGCGTGGCATTTTAGAGTAACTGTAATCGGACTATTGTTACTGCGCTGGCATCGCTTAGATGCGAGGAATACAGACTCGGAAGTTTCTGGGCGGACGATGTAAACGCTTTTAGTGAAATAATGGTCTTGGGAGCGCGGGGGTGGGGTGGGGGGGGGGGCAGGAGTTGTGCCACGAGACGGATGACATCCTACCACTTCCTTCCCCACCCCCAGCTATCTTTGGAGCCACGGTTATACTCAGGTGCAACTTCCCAGTTGTTGCTGCACCTCTGCACGTGCAGTACGTCCAACTTACACGATTTGAAGAACCTCGCGTGCTTTAAGCGCTCTCCGTCAGCCGGCCTACGTATCGTGCAGTGCAGAGCAGAAACGCTGGCTTTGCAGACGCGTTTGCGCGGTCCTGCATCGCCACAATTGCATATTTCCCCCTTATTGCATCGATACAGTGCGCCATCCGGCCATGTTGAAACGCGGTTAGAGGCGGGGGTGGTGGGAAGGATGAGGGGGAGGGCACGGCAGGGTAGGGGAGAGAGGACGCGCGCGTGGGTGTGTGGTGGGGAGAGCTTCGGGCGCCGTAGCTGTGCCGCGTGGAGGGGGTGGGGTGGGGGGAGACACAGCAGGTGGTGGGGGTGGACGCTGGTGGCAGGGGTGGGGGGGGGGGGGGGAAGCTACGTCCAGCAGAGGCAGTGTTGGGCCCAGAGGACACAACGAGGTTTTTCGGAGCCGGCAGCCTCTCCGCTTTGTGCGGATTCAGATCAAAACCGCGGGACGCAGTCCGGAAATTTTGAAACGCAAGCCATCGGTGGTCAGTGCGCTGCGAGCTGACATTAATACTCCGCCCGTGTCTCGTCATTTCTCTCTCTCTCTCTCTCTCTCTCTCTCTTTTTCTCTCTACGTACACCGACCCCTCTGCGCGCGTTTGCGGACGTACGCCTCTTTTATGTCGACCACAGAACAGTGGCGTATCACGCGGATGTCGTGAACACGGCTGAAGGGGCACGTGCCCAACAGGTCAGCTGCAACCAGCCCCGTTACTCCGAGAAATACCGAGCCACTTCGGAAACGTTTTGCATTCCGCAGCTACACTGCTGAGCGACCATAAACAGCGCAACGTACACCTCCGGTCATGAAAGTTGCAACAGCTCGCGCACGGCAAGCAACAAACATCGAACTGACATGAAGTGGTAGCTTAGATAAGCAGATGATCAGCATTTCAATGACCACACTAAAGCCGTCGGTACACGGACCGTGCATCCGAACTTTGAGCGCTGAGCGCGCCTAGTTTCTGACGTCATAGCGTGGAATAGCACGTCCGGGAGTCTTTCCGAACGTGCAGAGCAGTATCTGGTATGTCAGATATTCTGAACGTGCGTCTGAGCGTTGACCAATGAGATGGCACAACGCCACCTACGTCACACGCACGCCGTCTCCCTTCAGTACAGGCTTGTGAGCCGCTATATTGGCATTCATTTCAAGCCTATGTGTACATATGCCGTTTCTGGACACCAGAAAATTGAGAATAACTGGAAAACTCGTTGTTACTTGTGTGATTCGTTCCAATAAAATAAGGAGAAACATCGTATTCGTGGCAAAAGAATTATTGTAACTTATGTACTACGAGGCAGCGACACCCTGAAGATCCACTCAAAACAGATTCTTCTTGGTACAATTTGTTATAATTTCAATTAGTAACATAATTATCTACGATTAACGTTTTTATCAAGGGGGAAACAATATAATTAAGTATAAGGAGCCTACTGTTGGTTTAACGTACTAAAACGCGCCGACATGGTAGCTCAGCGTGTTCGGTCAGAGAGCCGGTTGGCCTGTATAACAAAAAAACTGAGTGGTAAGATCAACAACGAACTGAAACGGGTGTCTTTCGACGTCCGCCCAGAGCAGATACAACGAACAAAAACGAAGAAAATGAGATCGCCGGCACGGTAGCTCAGCGTGTTTGGTCAGAGAGCCGCTTGGCCTGTATAATAAAAAACTGAGTGGAAAGATCAACATACAAACTTTAACTGATGTCATGTGACGTCCGCAATAACCAAACAAAACGATTATCAACGAACAAAATGCAAAAAAAAGTGCCTTTGCACAGTAATGAGTTTTTGTTGGGGCGGTGATTCGCGTCTCAACGCTTCCAATTTTTCCCCCCTAACATTAGCGTATTTATTGGGTACTGATACTTTATTATTAGTTTAATATAAGTATATGCTATAATATTTGATGTTATGTAAATATAAGTTCACCTTTTTTAAGGGGTGACTTTGTTCGATTGGCTTAATCTACAGACAGCTTGCGCTACATTTATAAAGATATTTTCCTCCTTTTTCTTTTACGCTTCGTAATTCACATGTTGCAATGATTCTGCTACTGGGTAGGAACAGTGATCAAGTAAGGCTGATCTTGGGGTTTTACTAAAACGTGGGAATGGTGAAATAATGTTTGTCTTTTGTGGACAAGTATTGCGAATTCGTATCGCACTGTTTGTAATGGAACTTTTATAAGCCTGTGTCCTTATTGATTGGACATGGTACTCTCCTTTTCGTGGGCGATGGAGGAAATGTGCGTTTTAACAGAGCTAACATGAGAATTTTACTCGCGTCCGTTGAGGAAACAGTGTGATACACGCATAGAAACATCCCGCAACTGCGGCTGGAGTGCGTTGCGACTGCGTTTACCACGTTGCGGCCCACGTACCGTGTGCACAAGTCGCATCGTTCCTGAGCGTTCAGCAGCACGGTGAACTTGGCACGTTCAACGTTAACGTTCGACAGCACGGTCCGTGTGACGACGGCTTTAGGATACGGGGAGAGGAGCCTGCCCCGCACCGAATCCGACCCGCTGGTTGACAAAGAAGCCGCTTCAGCCACCATTTACAATATAAACAAACAATCAATGTGAAGAAAAATACATTTTATTGTCATTAATGTGAGATCTACATCAATGCGGCCACGTGTGGAAAAGCTGAATAACCGCATTCTGCAGTGCGGACGACTGCGAGACGTGCGGGAAGAGAGCCAGAGAGCTTGTGGACGGGATCGACAGGGACGTGAAACCACGCCGCCTCCGCTGCCGTGGTCAGCTCCTTCAGATTCTGGGCTAAGGATCCATGGCGCGGACGACCCGATCGATGTGCTCCTACAGATTGTCGACTGGATCTATATACGGGGAGTTCGGTGGCCAGGGGAATACGGTAAACTCATTCTCATTCTATTCAAATGACGCGCGTATACTACGTGGTGTGCGACACGTTGCATTGTCCTGCTGAAAGACGCCATCGTGTCGAGGTAGAAACAAGCTGCATGTAGGAGAGGACGTCGTCCCTAAGGGTGGATGCATACTCGTGTTGGTCCACTGTGCCTTTGAGAATGACGAATTCACCCAGGAAATCCTCTCTAGCCTTGTCCCATCCGATCATTCTTGCAGGGTGCTCACGTCGCGCATGTTAATTGCCATCTGTCCGTTGGAGGATGTAACGTGATTTAACTGGAAACGTCACTAGTCTCTGCCCAGTGGATATCCAGTTCCAGTACTGCCCTCCAAATTCCAGCCTTCGTCGTAGACGAACAGCAGTCAGCATGCGTGCATGAACCGCTCGCCACAGCAACTTCCGCTGAACGGTCGTTGGTGGCAGCACATTCGTTCATATGAGTGGTCAGTTTCTCAACAGTTGCACATACGAGGGGCGTTTGAAAAGACGGTGCTAAAATAAAAACTACTTACGTGTTTTATTTCTCGACATAGTGTCCTTTTAGACTTATATCCTTCGTCCAACGCTTTTCTAATCTGTTGATCCCTTCCGAATAATAGGAATTGTCCAAGTCTGCAAAATAGATATTAGTTGCTGCAATCACCTCCTTGTCTGAATAAAACCTTTGTCCCGCCAGCGACTTCTTCAAATTGGGGAACAAATAGTAGTCTCAGGGAGCCAAGTCTGGAAACTACGGGGGATGTGAAACGAGTTGGAATTCTATTTACATTAATTTTGCGACCACAACTGCTGAGATGTGTTCTGGTGCACTGTCGTGATGGAAAACGACTTTTTTGCGGTCCAATCGCCGGCGTTTTTCTTGCAGCTCGGTTTTCAGACGGTCCAATAACGATGAATAATATTCACGTGTAATAGTTTTACCTTTTTCCAGATATTCGATGTAGATTATCACTTGCGAATCCCAAAAGACAGTAGCCATAACCTTTCCAGCTGAAGGAATGGTCTTCACCTTTTTTGGTGCACATTCTCTACTGGAAACTCACTGTTTAGATTGTTGTTTGGTCTCAGGAGTATAGTAATGTATCATGGCTCACCCACAGTGACGAAATGACGCTTAAAGTCCTGCGGATTCTACCTGAACCGCTGCAAACCATCCTTGCAACACTTCACACGATTCCGGTTTTGGTCAACCGTGAACAATCGCGGAACGCATCTTGCGGATAGCTTTCTCATGTCCAAATGTTTATGCAAAATACTATGTACCCGTTCATTCGAGATGCCCACAGCAGTAGCAATCTCACGCATCTTAACTCTTTTGTCATCCATCACCATATCATGGATTTTATCAATGATTTCTGGAGTCGTAACCTCCACAGGGCGTCCAGAACGCGAAGCATCACTTGTGCCCATATGGCCACTCCGAAAATTTTGAAACCGCTTATAAACTGTTCTCATCGAAGGTGCAGAGCCACCGTAATGTTTATAAAGCTCCTCTGTAGTCTCCTGAGGCGTGTTGCCTTTCGTAAAGTAATGTTTAATCACCACACGAAAAACTTTTTCGTCCATTTTTTGACAGTCACTCGACTTTCTTGACTCACACGAATGCCAAACACAAAGAAATAGACCAATATGACTGAAACTTTGTGTGCCTCTATATTTGGCGAAATGGGAGAAAAAGATAAAAAGAAAATTTTTCGAAGTACAAGATGGACATACCTTTTCGAATTCGTCAGCGCGACTGCAACAGTTTTTGAAAACAGAAGAACTGATAGCTGCAGTATAAAAGAACAAATGTACAGCGTCTCGTTGGGACATTATTTTTTCGTTTTTTCCCACTGAGTTCGAATACCTGATACATCATCAAAGTATAAAATTCATCAAATATATCCCTATTAACGCATCTGTAATATGCGTAAAAAGGCACGTCATCTTATTTCTGGTTGAGTACAGCACACAAAAACCTATTTTCCGTTGCAAATAAAAATTATGAATTACGATCTCGTATAAAAGATTGTTAATCAAGATTGTATGATTAAAAAATTGCAAAATAATTTTTTCTATGTTTTTGTATTCTACAGGTAAATGGTCGTAGAACATGCACCTTCATTTAAAAATTTTAATCCAGCTGGAACCAAAGACGGGCCCCTCATGTTACGAGCAAGGACGTTAACCCAATACCATACTGCTTGTTGGAAGAAGTCAGCCTTATTTTTAGCATATTGATATTGGTCGATTTTCCCGAGAGTTTTATGCGAGTTGCATCGAACGGCTTTGGGAGAGGTGTGTTTGGGTTTCTAATTTCACTTTCAATAAATGTAAAAAATAGCTAAAGGCCAACTGTTGTGTGGCCCCCTCGTTAGAGAAAAAGAAGCAATGTGGTCACATCTGGAGGCGCAACTTTATTCTGTTCCTGGCAAGTTTTGTTCATAAATTAATAAACTTTCTCGGTTAATCTTACGTATAGAGTATCGTATGCAATGCCTTCAGCCAATCTCTATACATCGAAACATGCTGCCATCTTAATGCCGTACGCCTATAAAACCCTGGTGATATTGCGAAAACCGGGCATGAGCAGTGGTCAAATTTAACCACGGTCTACTGTCTTGTTTGCCCTTGATCGAAGTGGGTGCACCAGAATTATGGGTTGAATATGGTTAAACGCCGACTTTACTGCGGTTAATTTCAAAGCGAGGTTGGTACACTCGGCCACGAGTGCCTGCAGCGCGTCGTGTCTTGTGCCTCTCAATGGAAGAACTTCCCTGTCCACCCATAGAAGGCAATGAAAGTGTAGTCCGTGGTCGAAAGCGCGGATTACGGAGGTTACAGTCACCAGTGGCAGACGCACTGAAGGAAGCGGTCCAGGGTTGTGAGCGCCATCTGGAGTCCGACGCATGGAAATGCAAAGCGCCAGGCGAGTGGTTATGACTGCATGGTAGCTGCCCCTCGCGGTATCTGTTGAGTACCTCTTGCTTGGTACACAACATCACGAAACATGGATCTAGAAATTGTCTTGTTTGCAGCAAGACAAGTATGCACATGGACGGAGCGAAGACATCTGGCGCAACACAGACAGCGAGCCCGGTAAACACTGTTGCGGCTTCCTTTGGCGTGGCCTGAGACAGAGGAGCGCCGACATGCGTGCGTCCAGCGGTAGCGCTGGACACGGGAGCGACGCCACGTCGTCTATGAAAACATGCTGGAACTGTGACCTGCATCACAGTGAAGATAACCAATCGAGGAGGCTCCAAAGAGAGCGTAAGCCGTCAGACTGCGTTCGTCACCATCACACGGGCCCAGAAGATGGCGTGGTGGTTGTGGGTTCCACTGGGTACACAGCACGACCACCTCTCTTTCGGATACCACTTTGGTTCTACAAACCGTGGGGAGCGACCACCCTGGGGGAGGGGGCCAGTAGTGTTCAAGGGAGGCGCGTTGTATATCTGTACATAAAAGGCAATGTCCTGACTCACTGATTGAGTGACTCGTCATCGCCTAGACGAAACCGCTACGGATAGAAACTTAAGATTTGGAGAAAGTGTGGATCTAATACTTTAAGCGTCGTTTAAGAAGGTGTTTTCGAAATTCCAACCCTAAAGCAATGAAACAGAGGGTGAATTTATTCATAAAAATATTTTATTATGAACGCCTTTTATAACTAAAACCATGAAAATTAAAATTGGTTTCTCAGTTAGAGATAAAAAAAACTGTTTCCCTGTTTTTCGAGGTTCATCCCCTATGGGGGTGAATAGGGTTCGTGTGTTTTCATGGAAATATTTCATTGTGCAAGCATATTCGGAGTTGAATCTATGAAAATTTATATTTGGCTTGTCTGTTAGAAATAAAACATATACATATCACTGTTTCTGGAAATTCAGCCCCTAAGAGAATTAAATTGGTGCTCAAACGTTTTATAAAAATATTTCATCGCGAGAGTATTTTTGAAGCTAAATCTTTGAAAATTGGTGTTTGGCTTCTCGTTTAGAGATGTTAAAATACGTGTTTCACTGTTTTTGGAAGGTCAAGCCTTAAGAGCGTAAAATAGGATGATCGACAGGCCTAAATCTATAAGAATGAAAACTTTAAGATTGGAGAGGGTTTATTCGTTTGATCCTTATCTCGTGAGATATTTGGCCTGGTCACTATCATTGGACCACCCTGTAGACTCACGTGCTGCCCAGTAATCTGCGAAACAGAGATGTGGGCCAGAATTGGTTACAATCCTCAAGGCAGATGAACGACTGTCGGTCACTTAAACTAGGCAGCCTGCGTCCGCTTTTTATAAGGATTTCCACGCACGTTTCAGCAAAGGCTGTGATAGTCCCCAGACTCCTCCACAAAAATAAGCTAATACTTACAATACGATAACACACACAGTTCACACAGTACGTAGTCAGATGATAGATAACTGTTCAACTGTGCGTGAAAACTTATGTGACTTAACTGCTAAGGGCTGGCCGGTGTGGCCGTGCGGTTCTAGGCGCTTCAGTCTGCAACCGAGCGACCGCTACGGTCGCAGGTTCGAATCCTGCCTCGGGTATGGATGTGTGTGATGTCCTTAGGTTAGTTAGGTTCAAGTAGCTCTAAGTTCTAGGGGACTGATGACAACACATGTTAAGTCCCATAGTGCTCACAGCCATTTGAACCATTTTTTTAACTGCTAAGGTCATCAGTCGCTAAGCTTACAGACTATTTAACCTAAAGTATCCTAAGGAGAAACACACACACGCATGCCCGATGGAGGACTCAAACCTCCGCCGGGATCAGCCGCACAGTCCATGAGTGCAGCGCCCAGACCGATCGGCTAACCCCGCGCGGCTCATTCACCAACATAAACCGGCATAACATGCGCTATTGGGCAACGGAATATCCACGACCGCTGCGACAAGTGGAACATCAGCGACTTTGGCGGGTTAACGTATGGTGCGGCATTATGGGAGGAAGGATAATTGGCCCCCATTTTATCGATGGCAATCTAAATGGTGCAATGTATGCTGCTTTCCTATGTAATGTTCTACCGATGTTACTACAAGATGTTTCACTGCATGACAGAATGGCGTTGTACTTCCAACATGATGGATGTCCGGCACATAGCTCGCGTGTGGTTGAAGCGGTATTGAATAACATATTTCATAACAGATGGATTGGTCGTCGAAGCACCTTACCATGGCCCGCACGTTCTCCGGATCTGACGTTCCCGGATTTCTTTCTGTGGGGAAAGTTGAAGGATATTTGCCATCGTGCTCCATCAGCAACGCCTGACAACATGCGTCAGCGCACTGTCAATGCATGTACTAACTACCCGCTGTTGAGAGGAATGTCGTTACACGTATTGCCAAATGCATTGAGGATGACGGACATTATTTTGAGCGTTTATTGCAATAATGTGGTATTTACAGGTAATCACGCTGTAACAGCATGCATTCTCAGAAATGATAAGTTGACAAAGGTACATGTGTCACATTGGAAGAACCGAAATAAAATGTTCAAACGTACCTACGTTCTGTATTTTCAATTAAAAAAACTACCTGTTACCAACTGTTCGTCTAAAACTGTGAGACATATGTTTGTGACTATTGCAGCGCCATCTATCACAAAGCGAAAAAAGTGATCCAACTAAAAATTTTATATTTCTTTACGCACTACACGAATATGTAATAAAAATTGGGGCTCCTATTTTAAAAAACGCAGTTGGTATCCGTTTGACCTATGGCAGCGCCACGTAGCGGGCCAACCATAGCGCCATCTGGTTTCTCCCTTCAAGCTAGACAAGTTTCGTTCTTTGCAGTTTTTTCGTTTGACGCTTATTTCATGAGATATTTGGACCACCCTCTATAAGAATAAGATAACAGCGTATAAAATGTTTGCCAAAATAATTCGACAACGGGTCGGCGTCATAGCAGAAATATTATTAATTGTGTCCAAATTGCCTTCCCCAAGGGTAGGTTCTGCGCAGACAGTATCTTCCATGTGCACAGCTTTACAGGGAGTTTCTTTAATATAGATAGAAACGCACGGAACGAGTAGACAGCACTGAAATAAGCAGATACTCCTAATAAAGGCAGTCCCGGAAATCAGTGATTTTCCTGATATGGTATATGGACAAGTGTAGTCGTGCAAACATTGTTAATGTTTAAGGCTAAGATTGTTTCAGAACACCACAAGTGAGGCGTAAATTACAAAGTGATAAAATGCCATCCTTTGATTTTATCATCATTCCGCACAGCTGAATAATTGCAAACAGCGTTTTTACCATGACTCGCTAGTACTACGGCCTCTCAAGTTCCCCAGCTTGAACCCTCTGGATTTTTTTGTGTGGATATATTTACAAAGTTTGAATTGTTCCAGCTTTGTTGATAATGTCGCCTGGGATTTCTGAACATGTATGGGCATCGACGTGGAGATGTGGTGAAGCCTGCCTTCACACAAACAGTGGCCACGTGGGGCACTTGTAAAGTGTTTGTCCTCACGTGCATGTCTGCAGTTTGGATCCTTGGGGACTCTGTTATAATATGGTATTCATGTGCTCAATCATAATCTGTCGTATCGGGGAAACCTTTCGCTTACGGAACTACTAGGATTATTTTCTTGTTTCGTAGTTCTCTACTTGCCCTTCGCGCTTCTACCATCATGTAAGCTGTAATATGGTGGGCAGTGATGTCGACCGATTTGGAGCGCGGAAGAGCGGATGTGGGCTTTTCAGTTATGCCATTACGACCTCACTCCGCGCGGCACGGCTCATCAGCAGGAGGAGGATTAAACACAACAATGTCCATTTATAGCAGTATGTATTCATTAGTTTCAAACAGGGAGCAGGTCCAGAATTGCCGATCACCTGCTTCTGAAGCTCACTTCCTGCTGCTTTGGTGCTGCAATGACTTATGCTGCTGTTGTCCTCTTATTCGTCGCCACAATGCTCTTTGATGACTGTCACTTTTACTCTATGCAAGCAACCGTCCGCGCTGTGAGTTAACTGATGACGTGTTTTTCGCTTTCCACCTACGCGGTACAAATGTTCGATATGATGCCAAACATTTCGGCTACCTTGGTTACGGAATAATCTTCCATGCGAGTACCAACATTTGCCTATTTCCAATTATCGTAGCTGCTACATAATGCACTCACAAACACACGGAACACTGTGCAACGCATTGAAGAGCCTGCACAGGCGCCGTTCGTGGTCAAATAGAACACCACAACCTGCAGACTTGGTTAGCATCTGCATTTACGATCAAGAGTTCATTCAAGGCCAACTTTCCACATTTTTGTCCAAATCCTGTACAGTGCAACCACGTACGCTCGCTTGTCGACAGTGGGAGGCGGGAACCGCCTCCCTATGTGTGGCAGAAATAATACAGCTCACGGTGCAACATACGATGCTGACACGTAGCTTTCAAATATATTCCAAGACAGAAAAAAAGACGCACCGCGAAGGAATCATCCGAATGGGACGAAGTCGGTAGATGGGATGTACAGGCACAGTAACAAATGACTGAATTTCAGATGTATTGCATGATCTATACAAGAGTAGGAGCTCACAAATTGTGCAAGTGAGTAACGCGGCGGTCCACCTATGGTCCCCATGAAAGGAGTTATTCGGTTTGGCACTAATTGATTGAGCTGCTGGATGTCCTCTTCGTGCCAAATTACATCCAACTGGAGCGTTCGATCGTGTAAGTTGCGTGCTAGTTGGTGGGACCTGCCCATAACGCACCAAACGTTCTCAACTGGCGACCTTGTTGGCTGAGGTAGGGTCTGGTAAGGATAAAGACACGCAGTAGAAGCTCCCGTGGTGTGAGGGGCGGGCATTATCCCGCTGACATGTAAGCCCAGGATATCTTGGCACGAGGCGCAACAAAACGGAGCGTAGAATATTGTCGACGTACCTCTGTGCTGGAAGGGTGCCGCTATGAGGATGAGTGACACACTAGAGCATCACTCGTGGTCGTTGGATCAGATGGCCGGCGACATTCAGGTTGGTGTTGCTCCACTATCTGGGGCGTTTCCGAGCACGTCTTGACTGGAGTACACTACTGGCCATTAAAATTTCTACACCAAGAAGAAATGCAGATGATAAACGGGTACTTATTGGACGAATATATTATACTAGAACTCACATGTGATTACATTTTCATATAATTTGAGTGCATAGATACTTAGAAATCTCTACCCAGAACAACCACCTCTGGCATTAATAACAGCCTTGATACGCCTGGGCATTGTGTCAGAGCTTGGCTGGCGTGTACAGCTGCAGCTGTCCATGCAGCTTCAACACGATACCACAGTTCATCAAGGGTAGTGACTGGCGTATTGTGACGAGCCAGTTGCTCGTCCATCATTGACCAGATGTTTTCAGTTGGTGAGAGATCTGGGGAATGTGCTGTGCAGGGCAGCAGTCGAACATTTTCTGTATCCAGAAACGCCCGTACAGGACCTGCAACGTGCGGTAGTGCATTATCCTGCTGAAATGTAGGGATTCGCAGGGATCGAATGAAGGGTAGAGCCACAGGTCGTAACACATCTTAAGTGTAACGTCCACTGTTCAAAGTGCCGTCAATGCGAACAAAAGGTGACCGAGAAGTGTAATCAATGGCACCACATAGCATCACGCCGGGTGATACACCAGTATGGCGATGACGAATACACGCTTCCAATGTGCGTTCACCGCGATGTCGCCAAACACGGATGCGACCATAATATGCTGCAAACAGAACCTGGATTCATCCGAAAAAATGATGTTTTGCCACTCGTGCAACCACGTTCGTCGTTGAGTACACCATCGCAGACAATCCTGTCAGTGATGCAGCGTCAAGAGTAACCGCAGCCATGGTCTCCGAGCTGATAGTCCATGCTGCTGCCAACGTCGTCGAACTGTTCGTGCAGATGGTCCCATCTGTTGACCCAGCGATCGAGACGTGGCTACACAATCCGTTACAGCCATGCGGATGAGATGCCTGTCATCTCGACTGCTTGTGATACGAGGCCGTTGGGATCCACCACGGCGTTCCGTTTACCTCCCTGAACCCACCGGTTCCGTATTCTGTTAACAGTCATTGGATCTCGACCAACGCGAGCAGCAATGTCGCGGTACCATAAACCACAATCGCGATAGGCTACAATCCGACCTTTATCAAAGTCGGAAACTTGATGGTACGCATTTCTCCTCCTTACACGAGGTATCACAACAACGTTTCACCATGAAACGCCGGTCAACTGCTGTTTGTGTATGAGAAATCGGTTTGAAACTTTCCTCATGTCAGAACGTTGTAGTTGTCGCCACCGGTTCCAACCTTGTGTGAACGCTCTGAAAAGCTAATCATTTCCATATCACGGCATCTTCTTCCTGTCGGTTAAATTTCGCGTCTGTAGCTCGTCATCTTCGTGGTGTAGCAATTTTAAAGACCAGTAGTGTAAATTTATGACTTTTCAACACACTTGCAGTAGCTTTACCCCATCAACGCAGTAGAGTGCGTATTCATGCCCAATAAAAGAAATGGACACACACGTAACACACCCGACAGAGATCTGTTGGTGATAAATTGAGAAAACCGTCCCGAAACACATGTGCTACAAAACGCCACTGTGTCTTGCGCATGTAACCCGACATCAACATGGGATATGATCACCATGCACACATACGCAGGCCGCACAACGTGTTGGCATACTCTGGATCAGCTGGTCGAGCAGCTGTGCTGGGGTACAGCCTTCCATTCTGGCACCAGTGCCTGTCGGAGCTCCTGAAGTGTCGGAGAGGTTTGAAGACGTACAACGATACGTCCACCGAGAGCATCCCAGGCGTGCTCGATGGTGTTTAGGTCTGGAGAACAGGCAGGCCACTCCATTCGACTGAGATCTTCTGTTTCAAGGTACTACTTCACTAGGGCAGCTCGGTGGAGCCGTGTGTTATCATCCATCCGGAGGAAGTTGGGACTCACTGAACCCCTGAAAAGGCGGACATGCTGTTGCAAAATGACGTCCCGATACACCTGGCCTGTTACAGTTCCTCTGTCAAAGACATGCAGGGGTCTACGTGCACCAATCATAATCCCACCTCACACCAATAAACCACGACCTCCATACAGCTCCCTTTCAGTGACATTAAGGGGTTGGTATCTGCTTCACGGTTCACGCCAGATGGAAACCCGGCGAGAATCACTGATCAGACTGTACCTGGACTCATAACCTGGGACCACTGTTCTAATTACCATGTACTGTGTTCTTGACACCAGGCTTCCCGGGCTCTCCTATGACCAGCGGTCAGTGGAATGCACCTTGCAGGTCTCCGGGCGAATGAACCATGTCTGTTCAGTTGTCTGTAGACTGTGTGCCTGGAGACAGCTCTTCCAGTGGTTGCGTTTAAAGTGCCAAGCAAGGAAGCCTGTGATACTCCGTGGCCGTCTGCGGGCATTGACGGTGAGATATCGGTCTTCTCGTGGTGTTGTACACTGTGGACGTCCCGTACTGTAACGCCTGGACACGTTTCCTGTCTGATGGAATCGTTACCATAATCGTGAGATCACAATTTATGTCACACGGACAGTCCGTGCTACAAGCTGCTGTGTTTGACCAGCCCTAGTATTCTAACCCTCATAACATCATCAACATGTGTTCTCTGAGCCATTATCAACACACAGTCAGCATTAGCACGTCTGAAAACGTCAGCACACTTACTCGCTGCACCGCACTCTGACATGCACCAACACACCTCTACGTATGTGGACCGCTGCCAGCGCCACCGTGCGACGACCGCAGGTCAAATCCACCGCATGGTCATACCAAGAGGTGACTTAAGCCCGCAAACCTCCCACCAGAACTTTGTTTCACCGTGTATCAGCATTATCCTTGTATCATGGGCATGAGTGTAGTTAACTGACTACAGCATTTCTAATTATTTTTGTTACGATCCGCACATGATATTAACTGATTTACAGGGCCAGGTTCATAGTTATATAGAATGTTTGTTTAACACCCTCGGCTTGATAAGACAGTTCAGATATTTTGTCCATATGTGCTTTAAGTGGTAAGCGAATTTTGCACACGTTAATCCTCTCGCTGTGTATATAAAAAAGTGCGGATAATCTCACAACTTGTCTGCAATGTCCGGCCTCAGCCGACTCAACCTCTTCCTAGTCTGTTAAGGACGTTTTTTAAAACAGTTGGTTGAAAGTTTGATCGGGAGGACGTACACGTTCGACATTTTCGCAGTTTTGTGTCATTGAAGGTCTCCTTGTGGGAAGTTCGTGTTCAACGTGTTCTCGGCCCTTGCGCCATCGAAGAAAATGTGCTCTTGATAATGAATGTACCTCATAGGCCTACTTCAACTTTTAAAAGGTTATGTTCGTGAATTTCCCAAGTTCAACCTGTCGCGACTATTTTGTATGGACACCAGAGCACATAAACACCCTATCTTTGCCAACTTGCAGATTTCTTGGGTATTTTCCTTTGAATGCTGTTAAAAGTTACATCGATGTTGTAATCTGAAATACACGACACTAAATCTACTGCGCTATGTATTGCTACTCCTTTAGACTCTACGAAACTTGGCATAACGTATAAGTAGGCTGTTTAGGCTGTGCTGTACGCAATCTGTGGCTAGTTTGCATTGTTGTCTTCCATTGTCGTGTTGGGCAGATGGATGTTAACAGCGCGTAGCGTTGCGCAGCTGCAGGTGAGTCGCCAGCAGTGGTGGATGTGGGGAGAGAGATGGCGGAGTTTTGAAATTTGTAAGACTGGATGTCATGAACTGCTATATATATTATCACTTTTGAACACTATTGAGGTAAATACATTGTTTGTTCTATATTAAAATCTTTCATTTGCTAACTATGCCTATCAGTAGTTAGTGACTTCCGTAGTTTGAATCTTTTATTTAGCTGGCAGTAGTGGCGCTCGCTGTATTGCAGTAGTTCGAGTAACCAAGATTTTTGTGACGTAAGCGATTTGTGAAACGTATAGGCTAATGTTAGTCAGGGCCATTCTTTTGTAGGGATTTTTGAAAGTCAGATTGCGTTGCGCTAAAGATATTGTGTGTCAGTTTAAGCACAGTCATGTATAATTTTTCTAAGGGGACGTTTCAAAGGGTCGTGAGCACCTCTTCAGTTGTGCACATTTCAAGGAGCTGTTGCGCATGCGCAAGTGGCGCGATGCCATTGCCTTATGGGCCAAACACACATGGGTCTGATAAACAGCGTGCACGTGCACCACTAGCCCCTACCACTCAACTACAAGTTTACCTCAATGCCACCAGGTGGCAGCACACCGCAGCAACCTTCTGTCTCCGTTCACTTGGCATAAATAGCGCTAGGCGGTAGCACAGTCCGCAGATACGCCAATTCACTTACTGTATAGAAAAATTGGATCGGACGTTAGTACACGTTATACTGATTCTGATAGAAAAACATATGTTGTGGGTTCGTGAACGAGTTACAGTATATTAAGTTTTAGATTTTGTCATACAGCAACCCATTTGAGGCGGTGAGAACCATGAAGCCCTATAGCTTGTGAGACTGTGGCATTAATTCATGCTCCTGACGTCTGTTGATCTTGCGGTGAGACAGGTTTCTGTGGGACAGACGTCGGTGTGCTTTTTGTTCCTTGTACTTCTGACCCCATCACTTGTATTGGAGTCAAATCACCGTATCAGCAGATATTACTACTTGAATTTAATCATTTCCACAAACGGCAGTTTGTGTTCGGAGTTGATTGTTTACTGTGCATGAATCAGCTTTCGTGTGCAGTGTCAACATTAACTCTGCTGAATGTGTTTTTAAGTGCTAGCAGAAAAGAAATTTGTCAGGAAAAGTCAGCCGCAAAGGAATTATGGCTTCCCGTCGATTGAGAACGTGACGGAATCAAATAAGCGTCTGCACAAGCGAACATTTATCAAAGAGTGTACAATACCATACGTTGTTCAGATGGAGCAACGTAAAAAATCTGATTTTCAGCCCAGAAGATAATTCGTGGACTAATACATGTATTACGGATCTTGTACATTTGTCGGAAAAAATAAATTAGCACGAAAACTCACACTTACACAAAAATTTAAATCGGATAGTCAAGAAAGCTTACACATTATTTCGTACCTTCGCTCAGTTGTACTTAATTATGCACAAAAACAACAAGTTATGAGCGAGCGAGGTGGCGCAGTGGTTAGCACACTGGACTCGTATTCGGGAGGAGGACGGTTCAATCCCACGTCCGGCAATCATGATTTCCCTACATCGCTGCAGGCAAATGCCGGGATGGCTCCTTTGAAAGGGCACGGCCGACTTCCTTCCCTAATCCGATGAGACCGATGATCTCGCAGTTTGGTCTGCCCCCCCCCCCCCCAACACAACCAACCAACCAACAACCCAAGCATATTCATTTATTCATTCATTCATTCATACATTTCGTATAGGTCATCTTTGGACCACGTTATTTCAACTGTCTTGCTTTACGTGTTCTGATGTTTGGCCAGTGCTCCCACATTCGTTCTCGGTGTTGCTCCTTCTTCTCCTGGGTCCAAGCCCTTCCTCTTTTTAGTTTTGGCTTTTTCTGGAAATCCTGCCACGCCATAACTTTCTCCATGAGCGGGACACGCCCCAAGATCTCATAATAGTAGCTGATCCTCAATTCATTAAGGTCTTTCTCCACCTCTGTGAACCAGGCCCATTTTGTTTTCTTCCCCTGAAAGTAGGTGATCATACGACTGGTGAGTCTTCCAGAGCTCATTCAGGTCATATGTCCATAAAACATAATTCTGCTTTTTCGGATGGTATCGGTTATCTTCTCTATGTGGGAATACAGTTCATGATTAAGTCGTCTTCTGTGTCCCCCATTCCCTTTGATGGGACCTAAGATCTTCCTCAAAATCATCCTTTCCTTATGTTATGCATATTGTTATTGAAACTTCCTGGCAGATTAAAACTGTGTGCCGGACCGAGACTCGAACTCGGCACCTTTGCCTTTCGTGGGCAAGTGCCCTACCGACTGAGCCACCTATGCACGACTCACGCCCCGTCCGCACAACTTTAATTCCGCCAGTACCTCGTCTCCTACCTTCCAAACTTCGCAGAAGCTCTCCTGCATACCTTTCAGAAGTAACACTCCTGGAAGAAAGGATATATCAGCGCACACTCCGCTGCAGAGTGAAAATTTCATTCTGGCATATTATTATTATTATTATTATTATTATTATTATTATTATTAACGGGGACTGTAGTTGTCTAAACTTGTTGATAAGCATTACTATTATATAGCAGGTTAAATTAATTTCACACTCTCAATGTATCTGAATTTTTGAATGACCAGAATTTATATTCACGAGCTGCCACTGAATTTGTAAGTAGGCTGTTTAGGTTTTTGTATTGGTAACGCCACCGCCACGTAGCGCCCCGTATGAAAATCACTGGCTGTGCTGTGTGCAGTCTGTGGCTGGGTGGCATTGTTGGAATTTGCTATTGTAGTGTTGGGCAGTTGGCTGTTAACAGCGCGTAGCGTTGCGCAGTTGGAGGTGAGCCGCCAGCAGTGGTGGATGTGGGGAGAGAAATGGCGGAGTTTTGAGAGCGGATGATCTGGACGTTTGTCCATCAGAGACAGTAAAATTGTAAGACTGGATGTCATTAACTTTTATATATATTATGACTTTTCAACACTATTACGGTAAATACATTGTTTGTTGTTTATCAAAGTCTTTCATTTGCTAACTATGCCTATCAGTATTTAGTGACTTCAGCAGTTAGAATCTTTTATTCAGCTGGCAGTAGTGGCGCTCGCTGTATTGCAGTAGTTCGAGTAACGAAGATTTTTGTGAGGTAAGTGATTGATGAAAGGTATAGATTATTGTTAGTCAGGGACATTCCTTTGTAGGGGTTTTTGAAAGTCAGATTCCGTTGTGCTAAAAATATTGTGCGTCAGTTTAGTGTTGATCAGAACAGGCAAAGAGCGAAATGTCTGAGTACGTTCAGCTCTGCTCAGCTGTTTGAAAATCAAATAATTTAAGAGGTTTATCTGCACAGTAATTCATTGATTTTTCAAAACTTGGTGATATAACGTTGCTCTACTTTCTGCGGTTTCAAATGTCGTAACACACAAACAAAACCACAATTCCGCTGACGACACCCCCAAAAAAATCACGTGGTGTCAATACAAAGATGAAACTCGGACTGAGCACCTGGAACGGACGAACACACTGGTCTACAAAAATTGAACAACACAGCGTTGTCAGATCGCCTGGAGTCTTGTCAATCTCCCTTACTTTTCTCTCACATACCTCGCATCTTTCGTATGCAGGCTTCACTGTACGACCTCTAGAAGTACGTTAGAGATATTTTGCACGGTCACGTATACACAACACGGATGATCTCTGCGAAATGGTAGAACAGTTCTAACTCCATGGGAGTATTGATTGTAAACGTGCAGTAGCGACGGGCAGAAGGGATATGTGTGTGTGTGTGTGTGTGTGTGTGTGTGTGTGTGTGTGTGTGTGTACGTGCGTGGGCGTGTGCGTAGATGGGAGGAGGGGTGGAGGGAAGGATTGTCGCGGCCGGCTGGGCAGTGAATTATGCGCCGAGCTCGTGTCGCATCGCATCGCTACCGCCCCGGGCCGCACGCAGAGATGCGTGGCTGCGTGCACGCACTGCTACAGCCGCTGATGATTTGAATATTGCTCATTACTGCCCGCCTCTGCTCGTACGCGGGCGGAGCCATTTAGGTGGGGCTGGAGCCCCAGGCGCTCTGTGTATCTATCCGTTCTCCGTCCTCCGTACCCAACCCACTAACCCGTTCCGGACATGGCGTAACTCTGTACACCATTTGCGTCATCATCGCATTGCGGTCCTTTCGCGATGTGGTCACCAAACACTCAGTCGCGTCCATAAAGCCCCTTTACAAATTAAAAAAAAAAAAAATCACACGCAACCCCATAACAGTGTAAGGTACTTGATTTTAAAACTGCAAAGTAAGCCTAGATCGTGTAATGCAACACATTATTTTTTCCTGAAAGGAAGTTCGTTTTATTAAGGATTCGAATACACCATATTATACCCCACTCTGTTCGCTACAAAACCCTATTTTTCAACATGCGCTACTGGCCATTAAAATTGCTACACAACGAATATGACGTGCTACGGAAGAAGATGCTGTGATATGCAAATGATTAACATTTCAGAGCATTCACACAAGGATGGAACCGGTGGCGACACCTACAACGTGCTAACACGAGGAAAGCTTCCAACCGATTTCTCATACACAAACAGCAGTTGACCGGCGTTGCCTGGTGAAACGTTGTTGCGATACGACGTGTAAGGAGGAAAAAATGCGTACCATCACGTTTCCGACTTCGATAAAGGTCGGATTGTAGCCTATCGCGATTACGATTTATCGTATCGCGACATTGCTGCTCGCGTTGGTCGAGATCCAATGACTGTTAGCAGAATATGGGATCGGTGGGTTCAGGAGGGTAATACGGAACGCCGTGCTGGATCCCAACGGCATCGTATCACTAGCAGTCGAGATGACAGGCATCTTATCCGCATGGCTGTAACGGATCGTGCACCCACGTCTCGATCCCTGAGTCAACAGATGGAGACATTTGCAAGACAACAACCATCTGCACGAACATTTCGACGACGTTGGCAGCAGCATGGGCTATCAGCTCGGAGACCGTGGCTGCGGTTACCCTTGACGCCTGCGATGGTGTACTCAACGACGAACCTGGGTGCACGAATGGCGAAACGACACTTTTTCGGATGAATCCAGGATCTGTTTACAGCATCATGATGATCGCATCCGTGTTTGGGGACACCGCGGTAACGCACATTGGAAGAGTGTATTCGTCACCGCCATACTGGCGTATCACCCGTCGTGATGGTATGAGGTGCCATTGGTTACACGTCTCGGTCACCTCTTGTTCGCATTGACGGCACTTTGAACAGTGGACGTTACATTTCAGATGTGTTACTACCTGTGGCTCTACCCTTCCTTCTATCCCTGCGAAACCCTACATTTCAGCAGGATAATGCACGACCGCATGTTGCAGGTCCTGTAAGGGCCTTTCTGGATACAGAAAATGTTCGACTGCTGCCCTGACCGGCAAATTCTTCATATCTCTCTCCAACTGATAACGTCTGGTCAATGGTGACCGAGAAACTGGCTCGTCACAATACGCCAGTCACTACTCTTGATGAACTGTGGTACCGTGTTGAAGCTCTATGGGCAGCTGTACCTGTACACGCCATCCAAGCTCTGTTTGACTCAATGCTCAGGCGTATCAAGGCCGTTATTACGGCCAGAGGTGGTTGTTCTGGGTACTGATTTCTCAGGATCTATGCACCCAAATTGCGTGAAAATGTAATCACACGTCAGTTCTAGTATAATATATTTGTCCAATGAATATCCGTTTATCACTTGCATTTCTTGCTGATGTAGCAATTTTAATGGCCAGTAGTGTATAAAGAGCGAAGGCAGACCATCTGTGAGGAGGTGCTTGAGCATTACTACACTGATAGTAACAGTTGTAGATCTTCCCAGGTGACGAAACATGCGTTCGTCTGTTCGAATCACAAACAAAACGGCAACCCTCGCCGCCGAAGAAAAAGTTCAAAGTGGGTCCTCAGTCGGTAAACTCATGGCGACGGTCTTATGGGACTTTGAAGGTGTTATTCTGTCTGACGTTCTCCCTCACGGTGCAAGGAACAACTCTGAAGAGTATTGTGCAACACACAGGAATCTGAAGACATGGCTTGAGCGCTTTGGTCACCAAGAAAATGCAAAGTAGCTTCTGCTTCTCTGTGACAATGCGAGGCCTGGCCCAAGTTTGCGCGCACTAGAGCGGCTGACAAAAGTTCATTGACCTGTTCTTATTCATTCACCCTACAGCCCGGATCTCGTGCCTTCCGACTTCCATTTCCTTGGCTCAGTGAAGGACGCACTTCGCTGGAAGCAGTACGTGGATTTGGGGGATGTTATTGATGTAGCAAGACGTTTGTTCCGATGTCGACCAGTAAAGTGGTAGCGTGTGGGCTCACGGTGCTTCCCACTAAAGTGACATAAGGCCGTCGAATTGAAGTGTTATCTCAGATGGCCCCCTGCTACGACTTCTACAGTACTTGTCAGGAGCAAATTTAAAAAAGCGGATGAAGTGTCACTAGAAGCCTTCCTAAAAGACAATTTCCATTCCTTCCGAACTGACTATGCGAATGTAGACGATATGTGGCTCAAATTCAAAGATATAGTAGCAACAGCAATTGAGATATTCATACCTCATAAATTGGTAAGAGATGGAACGGATCCACCGTGGTACACAAAAAAAAGTCCGAACGCTGTTGCAGAGGCAACGGAAAAAGCATGCGAAGTTCAGAAGAACGCGAAATCCCGAAGATGGGCTAAAATTTACAGATGCGCGAAATTTGGCACGTACTTCGATGCGAGATGTCTTTAATAGGTTCCACAACGAAACATTGTCTCGAAATTTGGTAGAAAATCCGAAGAAATTCTGGTCGTATGTAAAGTACACAAGCGGCAAGACGCAGTCAATACCTTCGCTGCGCAGTGCCGATGGTACTGTTATCGACGACTGCGCCGCTAAAGCGGAGTTATTGAACGCAGTTTTCCGAAATTCCTTCACCAGGGAAGACGAATGGAATATTCCAGAATTTGAAACAGAACATCTGCTAGCATGAATTTCTTAGAAGTAGATACCTTAGGGGTTGCGAAGCAACTCAAACCGCTTGATACGGGCAAGTCTTCAGGTCCAGATTGTATACCGATTAGGTTCCTTTCAGATTACACTGATACTATAGCTCCCTACTTAGCACTCATATACAACCGCTCGCTCACCGATAGATCTGTACCTACAGATTGGAAAATTGCGCAGGTCGCACCAATGTTCAAGAAGGGTAGTAGGAGTAATCCATTTAACTACAGACCTACATCATTGACGTCGGTTTGCAGTAGGGTTTTGGAGCATATACTGTATTCAAACATTATGAATCACCTCGAAGGGAACGATCTATTGACACGTAATCAGCATGGCTTCAGAAAACATCGCTCTTGTCCAACGCAGCTAGCTCTTTATTCGCACGAAGTAATGGCCGCTATCGACAGGGGATCTCAAGTTGATTCCGTATTTCTAGATTTCCGGAAAGCTTTTGACACCGTTCCTCACAAGCGACTTCTAATCAAGCTGCGGGCCTATGGGATATCGTCTCAGTTGTGCGAC
This sequence comes from Schistocerca gregaria, assembly GCF_023897955.1. Lineage (NCBI taxonomy): Eukaryota > Metazoa > Arthropoda > Insecta > Orthoptera > Acrididae > Schistocerca > Schistocerca gregaria. The sequence goes on from NC_064928.1 coordinate 76,852,415, forward strand.
TGGATTCGTGATTTCCTGTCAGGAAGGTCGCAGTTCGTAGTAATAGACGGCAAATCATCGAGTAAAACTGAAGTGAAATCAGGTGTTCCCCAGGGAAGCGTCCTGGGACCTCTGCTGTTCCTGATCTATATAAATGACCTGCGTGATAATCTGAGCAGTTCTCTTAGATTGTTCGCAGATGATGCTGTAATTTACCGTCTAGTAAGGTCATCCGAAGACCAGTATCAGTTGCAAAGCGATTTAGAAAAGATTGCTGTATGGTGTGTCAGGTGGCAGTTGACGCTAAATAACGAAAAGTGTGAGATGATCCACATGTGTTCCAAAAGAAATCCGTTGGAATTCGATTACTCGATGAATAGTACAATTCTCAAGGCTGTCAATTCAACCAAGTACCTGGGTGTTAAAATTACGAACAACTTCAGTTGGAAGGACCACATAGATAATATTGTCGGGAAGGCGAGCCAAAGGTTGCCTTTCGTTGGCAGGACACTTAGAAGATGCAACAAGTCCACTAAAGAGACAGCTTACACTACACTCGTTCGTTCTCTGTTAGAATATTGCTGCGCGTTAGGGATCCTTACCAGGTGGGATTGACGGAGGAGATCGAAAGGGTGCAAAAAAGGGCAGCTCGTTTTGTATTATCACGTTACAGGGGAGAGAGTGTGGCAGATATGGTTACACGAGTTGGGATGGAAGTCATTATAGCATAGACGTTTTACGTCGCGGCGAGACCTTTTTACGAAATTTCAGTCACCAAGTTTCTCTTCCGAATGCGAAAATATTTTGTTGAGCCCAACCTACATAGGTAGTAACGATCATCAAAATAAAATAAGAGAAATCAGAGCTCGTACAGAAAGGTTTAGGTGTTCGTTTTTCCCGCTCGCTGTTCGGGAGTGGAATAGTAGAGAGATAGTATGATTGTGGTTCGATGAACCCTCTGCCAAGCACTTAAATGTGAACTGCAGAGTAGTCATGCATGTAGATGTAGACACAGTGGCTGTGCCAGAGACTGAGACAGCGTGGAGTTTTACAATTGTTTATTGAGCTTCCTGTACAATTTCTCCCTCGTCGTCGATGCCCAGCCCTGCGGATCCCCCCGCCTGGCTGCTGCTGTGCAGATTGTCCGACAATACGCGCCACCAGTGCTCCGCTGAAGCCAGGATGCCCCGTGGTTGAGATGAACTCGTCGCCGCTCGGCGCCCCAGTACGGCACCCCCACGGAGCCGCGTCGCCGTGAGGTCAGCTGCCGACGCCTGCTGCACCGGCGGCTGGGAAGCCGCCAGTCGCGATGTCCGCGAGCCCCCCTCATGGACGGACCCCGCGCCGGGGGGCCGGGTTGCCCTGGAGTCCCGGCGTCAGTCCCCGGCGGCGCCTGTGCCCGAGACCGCGCTGCGGCCGGTCCTGCTGGAAGTTCCCGCTGTAGTTGGTCAGCCATGGTGCCGACTGGACTCGGGCCGACCCCCAGAGCTGAAGTTGACGTATGGCGGTGAACGGATGACTCCTGCGAGCTGGAACAGACTTCCGGAATCGTCACCTACGAAGATTGAACATTCGGACATGGACCACGTCCGTCCTCAGATCCGAACTGTCTCCTTATGGCTTCTGTCCGTTGCTGCCTGCTCCCCACTGTTTATTTCCGACAGGAGAACGTTTTTTACCGTCGGTGGCAGCTTCTTGTTATTACAACCGCAGTATATTGCAGCGTAACTAAGCGTGCTGGCCTCACTCCCCCTTACTCAGCACTCTCCAGGCTTCGCTCGGCGCTCGGTCTGCGTGCGTCCTTGCGTCAGCTGGGTGGTAGACAGCAACTGTCAGCAAGGCTATCTGTGCCGCGCCTACTTCGCAATGCCGCGTTCGCCGGCTGCCTCTGTTTTGCCATTCTCCACTGCGTGAAGCAACGCTTACTGCATGTCGCCGTAACAGAAGGCAGATTATGTTGAGAAACAGGGCTTTGTGGCCAAAAATAGTGGCCAATAATATGATGCATTGGAATCCTGAACAAAAACCAACCAGCTTTCAGAAAAAAAATGATGCATTACTTATGGAACCCCCTCGTAAGAAAAATGCAAAGAACGCGACGGATAAAATAAATGTAAATGTCGTGTGACTAGGGCCTCCCGTCGGGTAGACCGTTCGCCTGGTGCAAGTCTTTCGATTTGACGCCACTTCGGCGACTTGCGCGTCGATGAGGATGAAAGTGATTATGATGATCGGGACAACACAACACCGAGACCCTGAGAGGAGAAAGTCTCCGACCCAGCCGGAATCGAACCCGGGCCCTTAAGATTGACATTCTATCGCGCTGACCACCCCGCTACCGGGGGCGGACGGGACTGATAACGACAAGCAATGTTGAATTTTGGTTGTGACGAACAACGCTGTCTTCTTCTGGAGCAATAGATTTAGAATACAGCGATTGGTCGCAGCTATTTATTTGCGGGAAGTACAGCGAGCTGAAGACACTTGGCCCACATCACGGCATGCCGTTGCGTTCCTCTGATCTTTCTTTTGTTTTAATGACACACCCAGGTTATAGGAGGACCTGAAGTTTAGCCACCAATGCTACAGTGAAACTCGGCATTTTTCACTTTTTCACAATCACAAATCATTGCTACGGAGGGTGGGGGGCGTTGTCGAAACCCCCCACGTCTTTGACTGTGTGACCTAACACTGCTCACTTTCTTCTTTTTTTTCCCCCTTCGGCCAGAGAACTCATGCGAAACTTCCGCGCTTTTATAGTTTCATATAATCAACAGAACAGGCTCTGCTAACGCTATACTACGCCTTCCACATCGCTGGCAACGGGTTCTACACAACGCTGGTGACTACTTTGTAGGACAGTAACAGGTGCAAACATCTCTTTTGTATCGGTTGTGAAGTATATATATATGATCTGCTTGTTCGTCATCTTTCTTTCTCTGTCACAGTCTCTCGTTGCTCAGTTTTTTTGTTAGAGAGGGTGGCTAACCCCTCGACTAAGCTCACGAGCAACATACTGTACACTGATAAGTCAAAACATGAGCACTGCCCACGCGACGTTGGATGCCATCTGGTGGTATTGTGTGCACATGACGCGGTAACAAAAGTATGTAAGAGGACCAGACACAGACGGGCCATCACCCTAGCGAAGAAATGGTCTGCATATGGGTAAATCCATTGAGATAAGCAACTTCGACAAAGAGCAGGTTATTATTCCGCAGAACCTGTGAACGAATATCTCGAAAACGGCGAAGTTGGTCGAATGTTCAGTTGCTACTGTCGTGAGCATTCACGGAAAGAGGTAAGGCAGTGAAACTACCACTAGGTGCTAAATGGTTGCACGTCCACGACTCTTTACAGAACGTGGGATTCGGATGCTCGTCTGCTCTGTAAAGGGGATAGATGGTGATCTGTGGCGTCTCTGACGAAAGAGCACAATGATGGTGCACGCACAAGTGTTTCGGAGCACAGCGTTCATCGTAAATTGTTGAACATGGAGCTCCGCAGCAGACCATCCATACGTGTTCACGTGTGGACCCAACGACATCGTCAGTTACGATTGCAGGGGGCACGGAACCAACGGGATTCGAGCGTTGATCAATGGAAACATGTCGGCTCTTCTAGTGAGTCACATTTCTGCTACACTGGGTCGATGCTGCTCTCCACAAACGCCGTCATACAGGTGACTGGCGGCTTGAAACACGCAGCGCCTTAGGATGCAGGTTGGTGGGAGCAGTATCATGCTGTGGGAGACATTCTTCACCGCTTGCATAGGACCTGTGGTAGTAACTGGAGACACACTGACAGATACGAACCATCCCCATCCCGTCATACTTGGTGTCTTCACTGACGGCGATGTCATTTTTCACCAGTATAACTGTCCCTGTCTCGGAGCCAGAACCGTGCTACAGTGGTTTTAGGAGCATCATAGTGAACTCACGTTGATGTCTCGGCGACCAAATTCGTCTGATGTGGAACCCATCTGGGTTGCAACCACCGTGTACGCAAATCATCTTTATGATCAAGCCCCTCCCTCCCCCACCCACACCCCCTTCCCCCCAGTTCACTTTGGTTTAAATTTCACCTGCGTCCTACTTTAACAACAAGTGTAGTACTGTTTCGCACGTTAAATGTCGTCTCCACATTGGATGCAATTCAGCACTTGTGTCTACAGTGAGTTACGTATTCTTTCAAATCCCTCGGATCATGTCGTAGATCTTGACAAGACCATACATGTCGCTGTTGTGCCGGTTATTACGATGGTAAGTCAATTGTTATACGCAATTTAGTTATATTTTTGTTTATTTTCGTAGTACTGTCGTTTTACGTTGATGACGTTATCGCTGCTGTACTGTTAATCGTGACTGATTCCCTGTCTGTTTGTACCAAAGAAGAGCAACGTTCAATGATGCGTTTTTTGTGGTCGGAAGGCGTATCATGGGCCGAAATTCATCGAAGACTTTTGGTACAGTACGGGTACAATGTTTTGCCACAACGGAGTGTCTACGAATGGATTGAAAAATTCCGAAACGGTGGCACAAGTATTTCGCACGATGTAGGAGCCGGACGTCAGTTTACGGTCACAAATGAAGAAACCACTGAGCAATCACATGCAATGATTCTCTTAGAGTCCGCAGCTCGTGGTCGTGCGGTAGCGTTCTCGCTTCCCGCGCCCGGGTTCCCGGGTTCGATTCACGGCGAGGTCAGGGATTTTCTCTGCCTCGTGATGACTGGGTGTTGTGTGACGTCCTTAGGTTAGTAAGGGTTAAGTATTTCTAAGTTTTAGGGGACTAATGACCATAGATGTTAAGTTCCATAGTGCTCAGAGCCATTTGAACCATTTTTGATTCTCTTAGACAAACAATTAACTATTGGCGAAGTGGCACATAGTCTGCAAATTAGTTACGGTTCTGCCTACGAAATCATCCACAACCGACTCGGGTTTCATAAAGTTTATGCAAGATGGGTCCAAAAACAACTCACACAGGTGCATAAGCAAACGCGCTTGGACATCTGCAAAAAAACATTTGGATCGCTATGGTAACGAAGGGGACAACTTCTTAGACAGGATCATTACTGATGAGGAAGCATGGGAATGGAAACTTACAAATGCACCGTGAAAGGAATAGTTCAAGACCCAGCCGTCCGCAGGAAAAGTGATGCTTACGGTTTTTTAGGACGTACAAGGTCCAGTTCTGGAACATTATGGGGAAAGGGGCACAACAGTAAACAGTGTATCTTACAGTGAGATGCTTAGTACCAGGCTAAAGCCTGAAATTCGAAGCAAACGCCGAGGACTGCTGTCAAAAGGCGGTTGTGTTGTTGCACGACAGTGCCGTCCGCATACAGCTGCCCACACGGCCGAAACGATCCGGAAATTAATTTGAAGTACTGGATCATCCTTCATGTAGTCTCGATCTTGCCCCTTCTATCACTTTTTTTGCCACTCAAACAGGCATTAAGGGACCGTCGATTTGCATCGGACGAAGCAATGAAAGAAGTGGTTCATTCGTGGCTCGCAGCTCAACCGAGAACCTTCTTTGATGAGGGCATCAGAAAGCTCGTACGACGATGGACCAAGTGCATTGAAACGTGAGGAGTCTATGTCGAAAAATGATGTTCTCGTAAGTTTCCTATTTGATTACAATAAAATTGTATAACTACTTTGAGGATAATAATTGACTTACCCTCGTAAGTCTGTGTGACTTCTAGTTGTGGAGACAACTGAAAGAACGTGTCTATCAGTGCTGTATCCGGACTCTTCATGCTGCCAAGAATGACATACAAAATATGTGTTGTTACCTGCGATCATGTCCTAATATACCGAGTGAGGTCGCGCTGTGACTAGCACACTGGACTCGCATCCGGGAAGACGACGGTTCAATCCCGCGTCTGGCCATCCTGATTTTGGTTTTCCGTGATTTCCCTAAATCACTCCAGGCAAATGCTGGGATGGTTCCTTTCAAAGGTCACGGCCGCCTTCCTTCCCCTTGCTTCCCTAATCCGATGAGACCGACGGCCTCGCTGTCTGGTCTCCTCCCCCAAACAACCCAACCCTCTCCAAGATATCAGAGAGTAGTTTCGTAGTATCCCATTTATTGACATGGGCTTGCAGTTGTTTCTCTCAGCAGGAGTCCTGCAATGCAGTACTGTTGTTGCTGCCGTTCTGGTAAAAGAACTTCATCACAGCGCACGGTCTTTCTTCCCAATAGCCATTTCATTTTGTACCGAATTCAACCACGTTTACCCTGTACACCAACAGTCAGTTCACAAAAGAAATCAACATGCGTCGCGAAGCGACGAAGAGCTCACTGGCGTCAAAACAGGAAACATTTCACATTCTGACTGCTTACAGCGGCATATTTCCACCTGGTGGCAAAATGTTGGACTACTATTTTTATCAGCACATTCCGCGAGCACACCGATTAATGAACATACCTAAAATGTTTCAGCGTCCTGCGATGTATACGGTCCATACTGTTGCGCTCGGTACACGATGAGTTTAATTACAACAGACCCGGTAATTCTTCAGCCGTATCAGACTATTCATGATGATGATGATGATGATAATGATTGGTTTTTGGGTCGCTCAGCTGCGCGGTCATCAGCGCCCGTACAAATCCCAACCTGTCACTTCCATGAATGATCAGACTTTTCGGACATTAAAATCCAGAGGATTGGGGTTGGGTGTTCTTGGAGACCAAGACCTCGCATCCCAATCCATCTAGGACCCTAAAATCACAAAAAACCATCTAGGACCTTATTGAAACGTAGACACAGTCGCAGCTGTTGTTTGCGAATCTTTGTGCACTGAAACGGTTTGGCTCCCGTGTCAGCTTTCGCTGTTAATCGCTATGCGCCCTGTACATGTCTACCTGTCCAACACTCACAAATAAAACGCAGGCTATGGGTTAACTAGTAATAATAAATCACTCCGTAAGATGCGGTGAAAAGCTCCCTGCATCACGCGCTTGACAGCTGCTCACGCGGCTTAAATGAAGACTTTTGATCGTTAAGCAAGAGCACAAATCTGCTGGAAACTAAAACAGCTAACAGTACTTGTTTCAGTGACATGCGCGCATCACGCAGCAGGGCGTGACAGGTACGTGCGATTTTGTGAGTGTGTGGATAGTGAGAGAGGTGTGAGTGGGGAGGGGGGCGGGGGGGATAGGAGGGGTGAGTGGTGGAGGGTGTGTGGCGCACAATGACCACGCCCGGAGGCGTAGCAGCTGCGATCCATATTCATGGGCATATCGCCGCCGCAAATGCATATCAGCCGTCCGGTAGCCCATCACACCCACCCACCCACACACACACACACACACACACACACACACATACACACACACAGGCTTGCAGGCGAGCATGCGACGCATCCAATCTAACTTTCTAAAGAGTACATTTTCCCACGACTGGTTTGTAACACGGAGAGGCCCCGATATTGCTGTCTCCCACGTCCCGTTGTAAGCAACGGTTGCTCGCAATATTAACGCATAGACTGTGGTGCTTTTATTCCGATTATTTTAAACCCGATGTGTCCAGAAGTCCCTAGGCACATCGCTGAGCACCGATGTCGAACTACAGTCCGATGGTATTGGCAACATCTCAAACATTTTAACAGATATCAAGGGAACGAGTCCTTCCTCGGATCAAAGCTATAAAATTTCCTACAAACGTATGTCACGTGAAGCCTGCTTGCTGAGTAGTATACATCATTGGAGGACATGACGTGGCAACATCTACATCTGCAACGGTGTTACGAAATTGCTAAATACGTATTTGTGCCCAGTCACATAAATGTAATCACCTTTCAAAACACCTACATCGGCTTAGATACTCCGCAAGCCACCTTACGGCGTATGGCTGAGGGTTCACTGTACCACTAGTTGTCAATTCGTCTACTGTTCCACTCACAAACACAGCAAGTGAGCCCTAATTTTATAAAGTGGGTGCTCATTCTAGAATTGAGAACAACTGTGTAAGTTGAAATGACAAGTTTAATATCGCAAATTTTGGCACAAAAATTACAGCTTTTACACAGTTTTCAATTCGACGACATAAAAACAGCGCAATGGATAACGCATCTGCTCGAAATCAAAATCTTTGCGAAAAAATTTGCTGTCACACGTTTCATGCCCAAAACATCCTAAACGATTTGATCGTAGGACCCAGTTATATGCCAACATCATCAGCATCTTCACTGATTCTAGTACGGCGATCGTTCGTAATCATATCTTTCACTTTTTCCACTCTTTTATCGGTTGTTCGTCAGTTGGGGCGTACAGAACATTTTTCTTATTCAGCTTCTTCACTGCCATCTTGGAAACGCTCATGCCGTTCGTAAACCCATCTTTCACACAGAGCATATTAACCAAAAACAATACCCCCAACTTCTAAAACTTTCTTGCGTTTTATGTAATTTTTAAGCCAAATTTTAACACAAATTCTCTTGTCCGTTTTTAAAACAAATCAATATTCGCCATTAGTAAGCAAAGACATGTAACCTTCATGACAACTGACGGCAGACTGAACATCCAATATGGCTAAGAATGTACATGTATGTTTCAGAAGCGTTTAGCAACGCAACAAAGAAAAATCGCGCGAAGCGAATTAATGCAACTCGCGAAATTACGAAATTCACGATAATAAAATGAAATATGCGTTCATTTAATGCAAATAATAGAAACGCACTGCCCACAATAGCTCCATAGGCATAAAATTCCGAACTATATAAACACGCGGCCATCCCGGAACCTAATATCAGTTGCATGCTGCCTGTGGAACGGTTTCCGGGAGCAACAAAAGTTTGATCTCTAATATTTCGCGTATTTATTGACCAAACTGAAAAATTATAGCCGGCCGACGTGGCCGATCGGTTCTAGGCGCTTTAGTTTGGAACCATGCAACCGCTACGGTCGCAGGTTCGAATCCTGCGTCGGGCATGGATGTGTGAGGTCCGGTTAATTAGGTTTAAGCAGTTCTAAGTCTTAGGGGACTGATGACCTCAGATGTTAAGTCCCATAGTGCTCAGAGCCACTTGAACCATTTTTTTGAAAAATTTTAAGTATTGTCATAATCTGTTCATTGAAACCTGTCATAATTTGTTCATTAAAAAAATGATCTTACGTTTACAGTGTAACACAACAAGACTAGTGTTACAGTTATGGTGTCTGAGGCAGCCTAACAGACTGCGCACACACCTGGACTTCATTCATCCCACATTCGAGAATGAGAGAACTTAACGACCTCCACCATACTTTACGCATAATGCAAAGTCCATACGAAACTTTTTCTTGCTAACACCCCCCACAAAACGATGAAAGGGATGAAGTTTATCGTTCCCTAGATATTTCGTTGATTACGCCGTAAAACTTCAATACCGGGCACGCCATTCTAGTTTATTACTTCTGGACTATCGACGCTTTTGACAGCACAGTTTAAGACGGTATCCATATGCGAGGTCCGTTCAAAAAATTCCGGAACTTTGTCCACAACATTTGTAATCGCTTTCCTTTTGCTTGTTGTGCACGGTGTCCGCCGGAATCCTCCACTCCACAATCCACACACCACTCCCAACTACGTTTCCACTTCCGGGAGCTGTCCTGGTACGCCTCGTGCTGGAACACACGAAGCACCGTCTGCGAATTTTCTTTTATCTCGTCTATCGTTGCAAATCTACGGCCTTTCAATGGGTGTTTCAACCTTGAAAATAAAAATAAAAATTCCGCAGGAGCCAGGTGTGGAGAATATGGAGGATGAAGCAGCAAAATGATTTGGTTTTTTGTCTTATAGTCCCGCACCAACAAGGATGAATGCGGAGATGCGTTATCGAGATGCAAGAGGCATTTCAGACCGTTTCCTTCTCACATTTTCTCGTATGCGTCACAACACGTCCCGATAGTACCATCGATTAACAGTTTGTCGCTGTGGCGTGAATGCATGACGAACTAGCCCTTCAAAGTCAAAGAAACCTACAAGCGTGGCTTTGAGACCTGACCTGACCTGAAGAGCTGTCCTGGCCTTGGAGAAACTTTCCCGACCCACTGTAAAGACTGGACCTTCGTTTCAACACCTTAACACAGGGGCGGGCAAACGCTGCACGCGGCTCTTGAGCGCACAGCGCTGCACGCGTGCTGCTCGCGTGCAACCGTCGAATGGGGCAGTGGCCACAGCCGGCAGGTTGCCGCAGTGTAGTGCCAGGCTGAATCGCGGACGTCGATGCGAAGCGACCACTACGTAGAGAATGTTGTATTTGAAGAACCGGAAAATGCAGAGTTAAACGAGGAAACGGAGAAGTGGAGATTTGCTATCTTTTAAAAAGTAATGGGAGAATCATTTGTTTTGTGCAAAAACGTGAAAACTCGAAATTCTTAATATGTGGCAGTATTCTCCCTGGTCAGTGGAAGTTTAAGTATTGAAGGCCATTATAATAAATTTCACAAGGACGAGTACAATTTATTGTCGGATTCTGAGCGGATGGGGAAACTGACTGAGCTTAAGAAGAGCGACCTGACTATATTTGATGAATCTGTCGTAGTTGCTGTTGGCAAGAGAGATCTGCGACTTTCTTTCGTCATGTCTCTCATCTAACTGATTTAACATTTTATGGAGCACTGTTTTCAATTTTTCACGACGACAACAATAATAGCCAGCGGTACGTGCAAGCTATAAAATTGCGCTTAATATAGTGAGAGCTGGAAAACCATTTGCTGAATTAAAAAGCCTCGATTAAGTGCAAACATAAGTGATGAAAATTTACGTAACTGTTTGCATTTGTCTGTATGCAGAAATTTTGTTACAGGTATTAAACGTATTGTAAACTCCACCTGTGATAATAAAATAAAACGTATCGTAGTTAATAGGTACTCTTTCAGACCCTGCTACCCTTATTCCATCATTCAATAAAGCAAGCTAGAAAAACAAAACGCATTACAGAGGAAGTAGCGGACAGAAGGTATGGTGGGGAGGGGTGCACGCAGGACACCTGTTAACTGCACGCGTGCAAGTGGACCGCACACGTGCAGTATTCCTGCCCGCCCCTGCCTTAACCACGTCTTATCACGAGCTATGATTCTCTTCAGCAGCATCTCTTTCTTATTTGCACGATCGCCGGCCGCGGTGCTCTCGCAGTTCTAGGCGCGCAGTCCGGAACCGTGCGACTGCTACGGTCGCAGGTTCGAATCCTGACTCGGGCATGGATGTGTGTGATGTCCTTAGGTTAGTTAGGTTTAAGTAGTTCTAAGTTCTAGGGGACTAATGACCACAGTAGTTGAGTCCCATAGTGCTCAGAGTCATTTGAACCATTTTTTTTTATTTGCACGATCCAGAACCTCTTCACAGATAGCGAGGTGAAGGTCTTCCTGGTCTTGACTCATGAGCCATGGGACGAACTTGGCGGCAACACTCTGCATTCCAAGATGCTGTGTAAGGAATTCATGACATTATCCTTCCGAAATTTTACATTCTTGTGCAATCTCTCGGATAATCAGTCTTCAACTGGCAAGCACAATTTCGTTGGCGTTTCTGACATATCATCGGTAGACGTAGGCGGGCGTCCTGAACGAGTATCTTTTATGACTTCCGCCCGACTATTTTTAAACCGCGTGAACTATTCGTAGCACTCAGTATGGCTTAAGCACGCAGCACCGTAGGCTTCCTGCAACATTTGGTGTGTCTCTGTTAATGTTTTCTTGACTTTCTAGCAAAATTTAATGCAGACGCGTTGTTGCTCTAACTCTGCCATTTGGATTTAGCAAACTGTGCGACACAACGTTCTACTCAATACAGCACTGAACAATAACTAACAGACATACAACAATGAAACTTCCGGCAGTTACACACTGAACTCAGGAATGCGCAGGGATGCCAACTGCATTTCGCCCCACCACACCATTGGAGTGAAATTACGAACGTCCCAGAATTTTTTGAACAGGCCTCGTATATTACCGAACGTGCCTGTAAAGTTACATCGTTGCACGACACATATTGCAGGAGATATGACCCCATGAACATTTAGATACTTGAAAAATTAGCTTTTCCTTGAACGAGAGCGCAAAATACCCACACTGGATCCATCAAGTGTTCCATAATGACAACACTTTACGACTTTCAAAAACATGTAAACATAATTACAAACGTTGTCTAAACCTTTGCTCTCATACATGTTTAACGTCCAGTATTGAACACTTTAACTCATTCGTAAAATAATCAGACGATTGTAGGTGTTTTATTCATGCGAGTTCGAGTATTTAAATAATCGGGAGTGTACTGACACTTTTTCTAACACATGGTGGTGGGGCAGAATTACTGGAACACAACGAAGAATAACCTGAAAATTGAAAGCCAAAATATATACTTTTATGAACAGAATAACAAACAATAGCATCAGTGCGATAATCAAAGAATTTTCTCTTGCTTCAAGAGCCCAATTTACTGGCTACACTTGCAGACAAAACGTAACAACAGCCTTATATTCCCAGTAATTGAAACGAAACGAAACTCCTCCCGAACAGGCCATGAACCCCCAGAGGTACCGACCGGCCGCCGTGTCATCCTCAGACCACAGGCGTTGCTGGATGCGGATATGGAAAGGCATGTGGTCAGCACACAGTTTTCCCGCCCGTAAGTCAGTTTCCGAGACCAGAGCCGCTACTTCTCAGTCAAGTAGCTGCTCAGTTTGCCTCATAAGGGCTGAGTGCACCTCGCTTGCTAACAGCGCTCGGCAGACTGGATGGAACCGGTGTTACCAATGCGACAAGGTCGTTGGCCATTCCCAGTAATTACTACACTCAATTCAATTCTGATCCTGCTTCAAATTATTTCAGTTCTAATCAGTGTTCGCAATAATGTGTGATAGGAAAATGTTCATACAGCAATTTTCAAAAGAAAAAGGGCACAAATTTTTATTGTACTGCCTGTTCTTTTTTGCAAAGTGTACCCTATAGATTAACAGATCAAGTTTCAAACGTAAGGATTGTAAAATTATTTGCAGAGCTATTTGATATTCATGAGTGTTCGAATTTGTACTTTCAACAAAAGAAAACAAACAAACAGCAATTTCTCACAAAATATTAATGCGTGGAAGCAGATAAACCGCAATAAAATATGTTCTCAGATTTCCAAATGAACTGGACAAATATATTTTCATCACAAATACTGGTACAAAGGCCTCCGGACGGAGTTGGAATTGCATCTTAGTCATACGAAGAAAACCCTTTAAAGATTCGACCGTGCGTCTATAAAATCGCATCTACATCTACATCTACATCTACATCCATACTCCGCAAGCCACGTGACGGTGTGTGGCGGAGGGTACCCTGAGTACCTCTATCGGTTCTCCCTTCTATTCCAGTCTCGTATTGTACGTGGAAAGAAGGATTGTCGGTATGCTTCTGTGTGGGCTCTAATCTCTCTGATTTTATCCTCATGGTCTCTCCACGAGATATACGTAGGAGTGAGCAATATACTGCTTGACTCTTCGGTGAAGGCATGTTCTCGAAACTTTAACAAAAGCCCGTACCGAGCTACGGAGCTTTTACGATTACTAAATGATCCCGTAACGAAGCCCGCTGCTCTCCGTTGGATCTTCTCTCTCTCTTCTATCAACCCTATCTGGTGCGGATCCCACACTGCTGAGCAGTATTCAAGCAGTAGGCGAACAAGCGTACTGTAACCTACTTCCTTTGTTGTCGGATTGCATCAAACGTCCGATTACTTTATAAATGAATTCATCTCCTATATATTTGAGTTTATCCATGCAAAAAAGACAAAACTTCCTGGCAGATTAAAACTGTGTGCCGGATCGGGATTCTAACTTGGGACCTTCGCCTTTCGCGGGCAAGTCCTCTACCAGCTGAGCTACCCAAACACGACCCACGCGACTTGTCCTCACGGCTTCAATTCTACCAGTACCTCGTCTCCTACCTTCCAAACTTCTTCATCCTGAAGAAAGACAAAGTTTAGGAAGTCGGTAAATGCTCTCATTATGAAACATTGCGTGAACACAGTCTGGGAAATATTTGTGGTCCATTTTCAACAAAAGCTAATGTTTCACAGATCTCAGTGTTTAAGACGTCATATCTGCAGAACTGTGTGTTGTACAATGATATAATTTTGAGTGGACGTTCAGTAATACAGACATACATCAACAAACGTTTTGCATCACACTTTTATGTCATGCAAGTGTATGTGTTTGCGTGCATATGTGGGTGTATTAGGTCTGTTGATATTTTTAAAAAAAATATCGGTAACCCGATATATCTTATTTGAAGAAAATACCGTTATCAGCTCTCGAGTTATCGAAAAAATGTATCGATATACTGATATATCTATGGAGACATGTCGACGCACTGACCTATAAAAATATCGCCTGCACATTGTAAATATACTGTCGGTTTTATAGCCTTATATTTAAGTACCGAGTTAGTATTAGATAATCTGTTCATCAACAAGCTAGCAGCCAGCTTATCCCTCTTACAGCAAGAACTGAAGGGCTATAACCGCTTTGCTAACAATGATAACTGCATGTAAGTGGTACAAAAAAGCTGTCCGGCGGGTCCGTTGATCGGCTTCGTCACAGATCGCATCTGTCTGGAACACTTCATGTCGACTACCCTGTTTCAGATTTCTAGGCGCTTCAGTCCGGAACCACGCGGCGGCTACGGTCGCAGGTTCGAATCCTGCCTCGGGCATGGATATGTGTGATGTCCTTAGGTTAGTTAGGTTTAAGTAGTTCTAAGTTCTAGGGGACTGATGACCACAGCTGTTAAGTCCCATAGTGCTCAGAGCCATTTGAACCATTTTTGAATCATGAGGAAGAACATGAAACACAATAACTCCTTCACAGTCCTACAAGACAGTAGCGGTGACTTTATTGGTTGAGGGTGTGATTTAGAACTTTTCCTTTGGAGGAGAGTTGGTGTGGCGCCAGTCATTAGGTACCAGTTTCGATTCCGGTACGAAGGGAGGAAACCAAATATCATCGCCAGTGACAGTCTTCGACAAAACGTTGTCTCAAGAAGCCTTGTAAGTCGCAAGTAATTCCGGACCATGGTCGTTCCTTGCTCTTTACTATCTTCTGTTAGGAGGGGAAGAACCCAGCAGAGACACGCATTTGAGTACCACAACCGGTGGATGAGTGTGTCAGCAGTATCAACAGAGCTGTCCAACTGAGCAGCGTGCTATTTGACTGTATGCCTGCATCACCTCGAATGAGAGTTTTTTTTCAATTCTATATACTTTACCAACAGCCGTATACTGTAGGTTATTTTATTTCTAACGCAACCAGTTTCGGCAATTCATCTTGCCACCTTCAGGACCCATACGCTTTTTTCGAATCTACGATTGCGATTCACTGTATCCACTTTTATGGCGCTATACGACCGGAAAAAAACTGGTAGAATCCGATCTTGGGGAAGATGAGTTTGGATTCCGTAGAAATGTTGGAACACATGAGGCAATACTGACCCTACGACTTATCTTAGAAGAAAGATTAAGGAAAGGCAAATCTACGTTTCTAGCATTTGTAGACTTAGGGAAAGCTTTTGACATTGTTGACTGGAATACTCTCTTTCAAATTCTGAAGGGGGCATGGAGCGAAAGGCTATTTACAATTTCTACAGAAAGCACATGGCAGTTATAACAGTGGAGGGACATGAAAGGTAAGCAGTGGGTGAGAAGGGAGTGAGACAGGATTGTAGGCTTTCCCCGATGCTATTCAATCTGTATATGGAGCAAGCAGTAAAGGAAACAAAAGAAAAGTTCGGAGTCGGTATTAAAATCCACGGGGAAGAAATAAAAACTTTGAGGTCCAAACGCTGTTGCAGAGGCAACGGAAAAAGCTTGCGAAGTTCAGAAGAACGCGAAATCCCGAAGATGGGCTAAAATTTACAGACGCGCGAAATTTGGAACGGACTTTAATGCGAGATGCCTTTAATAGGTTCCACAACGGAACATTGTCTCGAAATTTGGTAGAAAATCCGAAGAAATTCTGGTCGTATGTAAAGTACAGAAGCGGCAAGACGCAGTCAATACCTTCGCTGCGCAGTGCCGATGGTACTGTTACCGACGACTGTGCCGCTAAAGCGGAGTTATTGAACGCAGTTTTCCGAAATTCCTTCACCAAGGCAGACGAATGGAATATTCCAGAATTTGAAACACGAACAGCTGCTAGCATGAGTTTCTTAGAAGTAGATACCTTAGGGGTTGCGAAGCAAATCAAATCGCTTGATACGGGCAAGTCTTCAGGTCCAGATTGTATACCGATTAGCTTCCTTTCAGATTACGCTGATACAATAGCTCCCTACTTAGTACTCATATACAACCGCTTGCTCACCGATAGATCTGTACCTACAGATTGGAAAATTGCGCAGGTCGCACCAGTATTTAAGAAGGGTAGTAGGAGTAATCCATCGAACTACAGACCTATATCATTGACGTCGGTTTGCGGTAGGGGTTTGGAACATATACTGTATTCAAACATTATGAATCACCTCGAAGGAAACGATCTATTCATACGTAATCAGCACGGTTTCAGAAAACATCGCTCTTGTGCAACGCAGCTAGCTCTTTATTCGCATGAAGTAATGGCCGCTATCGACAGGGGATCTCAAGTTGATTCCGTATTTCTAGATTTCCGGAAAGCTTTTGACACCGTTCCTCACAAGCGACTTCTAATCAAGCTGCGGGCCTATGGGATATCGTCTCAGTTGTGCGACTGGATTCGTGATTTCCTGTCAGGAAGGTCGCAGTTCGTAGTAATAGACGGCAAATCATCGAGTAAAACTGAAGTAATATCAGGTGTTCCCCAGGGAAGCGTCCTGGGACCTCTGCTGTTCCTGACCTATATAAATGACCTGGGTGACAATCTGAGCAGTTCTCTTAGGTTGTTCGCAGATGATGGTGTAATTTACCGGCTAGTAATGTGATCCGAAGACCAGTATCAGTTGCAAAGCGATTTAGAAAAGATTGCTGTATGGTGTGTCAGGTGGCAGTTGACGCTAAATAACGAAAAGTGTGAGGTGATCCACATGAGTTCCAAAAGAAATCCGTTGGAATTCGATTACTCGATAAATAGTACAATTCTCAAGGCTGTCAATTCAACTAAGTACCTGGGTGTTAAAATTACGATCAACTTCAGTTGGAAAGAACACATAGATAATATTGTGGGGAAGGCGAGCCAAAGGTTGCGTTTCATTGGCAGGACACTTAGAAGATGCAACAAGTCCACTAAAGAGAAAGCTTACACTACACTCGTTCGTCCTCTGTTAGAATATTGTTGCGCGGTGTGGGATCCATACCAGGTGGGATTGACGGAGTACATCGAAAGGGTGCAAAAAATGGCAGTTCGTTTTGTATTATCGCGTACTAGAAGAGAGAGTGTGGCAGATATGATACGCGAATTGGGATGGAAGTCATTACAGCAAAGACGCTTTTCGTCGCGGCAAGATCTTTTTACGAAATTTCAGTCACTAACATTCTCTTCCGAATGCGAAAATATTTTGTTGAGTGCAACCTACATAGGTAGGAATGATCATCAAAATAAAATACGAGAAATCAGAGCTCGAACAGAAAGGTTTAGGTGTTCGTTTTTCCCGCGCGCAGTTAGGGAGTGGAATGGTAGAGAGATAGTATGATTGTGGTTCGATGAACCCTCTGCCAAGCACTTAAATGTGAATTGCAGAGTAGTCATGTTGATGTAGATGTAGATGTAGATGACATTGTAATTCTGTCAGAGATAGCAAAGGACCTGGAAGAGCAGTTGAACGGAATGGATAGTGTCTTGAAAGGAGGATATAAGATGAACATCAACAAAGGCAAAACGAGGATAATGTAATGTAGTCTAATTAAGTCGGGTGATGCTCAGGGAACTAGATTAGGAAATGAGACACTTAAAGTAGTAAAGGAGTTTTGCTATTTGGGGAGCGAAATAACTGACGATGGTCGAAGTAGAGAGGATATAAAATGTAGACTGGCAATGGCAAGGAAAGCGTTTCTGAACAAGAGAAATTTGTTAACATCGAGTATTGATTTAAGTGTCAGGAAGTCGTTTCTAAAAGTGTGTTTGGAGTGTAGTCGTGTATGGGAGTGAAACATGGACGTTAAATAGTTAAGACAAGAAGAGAATAGAAGCTTTCGAAATGTGGTACTACAGAAGAATGCTGAAGATTAGATGGGTAGATCACATAACTAATGAGGAGATACTGAACAGAATTGGGGAGAAGAGGAGTTTGTGGCACAACGTGACTAGAAGAAGGGATCGGTTGGTAGGACATGTTCTGAGGCATCAAGGGATAACCAATTTAGTACTGGAGGGCAGCGTGGAGGGAAAAAATCGTAGAGGGACACCAAGAGATGAACATACTAAGCAGATTCAGAAGGATATATGTTGCAGTAGGTACTCGGAGATGGAGAAGCTTGCACAGGATAGAGTAGCATGGAGAGCTGCTGCAACAACAACAACAACGACAAGCTCGTTGGTTCGAGAAAAGCGTATGGGGCCTGAAGATGGCAAAAAGAATGGCCTAAACCGTTTGAGTTCGAAATAAAATAAAATAACAAAGTATTTGGCTGTTGGTAAAGTTTATTTAATTGAAAAGTTCGTAGCATCCGATCTTCCCTGAACATAATTGACCTTCAGTGATCGAATGAGAGTGTTGGCACGTTCCAACATGGCAGGAGTCTCAGCTGAATGAACCGCCCGGCACGCAGGAGATGGGACAGGTTTGCGCGACCTTCGTCAGACGCCAGATTGCTCACCATGCCTTTCCTGACTACCTGGTACCCATAGACGTTCTGCAAGCGCCTATGAATATCTCCGATGCTCTAGTTTACCGCCAAATGAAACTCAATAACCGCTCTGTGCTTGGGAAGCACCTTCGATAAAAACGACATTTTGAAGACTGCGTATAGCGCCGCCACGTATCAGAACTTCATGAAACTATAGGAGATGAAGCTGAAATATTCCACGAAACCCCACCATGTTGTCACTGCGGTTCCTGTTTGACAGTGGTCCACCTTTTGGTGGACTGTCGACATCTAGCCGCTCTAAGACAGAATTTTAATCTCCCTGACTCCCTTCCTTCGATTTTGGGAGACGATGCCTCCACGGCTAACTTGGCTTTAAAACTTCGTGGCAGATTAAAACTGTGTGCCGCACGAAGACTCGAACTCGTGGCATTTGCCTTTCGTGAGCAAGTGCTCTACCAACTGAGCTACCCAAGCACAACTCTCGACAAGTCCTCACAGCTTCAGTTCTGCCAGTAACTCATTCTGGGAGCATCCCCCAGGCTGTGGCTAAGCCATGTCTCCGCAATATCCTTTCTTTCAGGAGCGCTAGTTGTGCAAGGTTCGCAGGAGAGCTTCTGTGAAGTTTGGAAGGTAGGAGACGAGGTATTGGCGGAATTAAATCTGTGAGGACCGGGCGTGAGTCGTGCTTGGGTAGCTCACATGGTAGAGAACTTTCCGGCGAAAGGCAAAGGTCCCGAGTTCGAGGCTCGATCCGGCACACAGTTTTAATCTGCCAGGAAGTTTTATATCAGCGCACACTCCGCTGTAGAGTGAAAATTTCATTCTACTAACTTGGTTTTGCATTGATGCTCGTTTTTATTCTTCGGACATCTGCTCTACTGTTTTAAGCTCTTCTGCCTGTTTCTTGTGCGTCTGTACTTTTCTTGTCTTCTGTTGTCCCTAGTCTGGTCAGCTTTGTGTGTGTGTTTTTTTCCCATCTAGAACTCCTGTTCGTTTTCCGTTTAATCCCATGGACTTAGTTCAGTCCCTTTAGGGGGGGGGGGGGGGGGGGAGGACGTCAAACGGGCCGACTTGGAGCAGGAGAGGCACCACAGGACATTTTAATTTCCACTGTCTATACTGACACAAATCAATTCATAATTGTCAGCGTGACCAGGAAGGATTCGAGATTCACACTCATAGCAGTGGAAGTTCAAAATAAATTTTTTTACATGTGAAATTTCATCATTTTTTTCGCTTATTATTTGTTATATTTGTTGCTATAGGTACATTTTTCTTCACAAGTAACAGAGATTCTTTGATGAATTTTGCACAACATAAAAACCATACTTACAGGTGTATGAAACTCTAGAATTTTCCAAATCTATTAAAAACTGTGGTAAAAATTGAGATAATTAACTACAAAATGTAAAGTTAAAATCTAACAGCTCATTCACTATTTCATAAATTAAATAGATTCTAGAGTTTCAGACACCTGTAAGTATGGTTTGTATTCTGTGCAAAATTCATCGAATAGTCTCTCTTACTTATGAAGAAAATTGTACCTTTAGCAACAAATGCAGCCAATAGTAAGTGAAAAAATGATGAAATTTCACATGTAAAAAAAATTGTTTCTTATGTTTTTGAACTTCCACTGCTACGAGTGTGAATCCTGAATCCTTCCTGGTCATGCTGACAAAGTTTTATGAATTTACTTGTAAAAGTATAGACAGTGGAAATTAAAATGTCCTGTGGTGCCTCTCCTGCTCCACGTAGGTCCGTTTGGCGTCCTACCCCCGTTAAAAATCAAAGCCGGCCGCGCGGCCGAGCGGTTCTAGGCGCTACAGTCTGGAACCGCGCGACCGCTACGGTCGCATGTCCGAATCCTGCCTCGGGCATGGATGTGTGTGATGTCCTTAGGTTAGCTGGGTTTAAGTAGTTCTAAGTTCTAGGGGACTGATGACCTCTGATGTTAAGTCCCATACTGCTCAGAGCCATTTGAACAATTTTTTAAAAAAATCAAACCAACCAACCCTGTGCTCGTACTGACAAGGGAACCTCCCCATCGCATCCCTCTCAGATTTAGTTATAATTTGGTAAAGTGGATAGCCCTGAAAAACTGAACACAGATCAATCGAGAAAACAGGAAGATGTTGTGTGGAACTATGAAAAAAATTAAGAAAATATACAAACTGAGTAGTCCATGCGCAAGATAGGCAACATCAAGGTTAGTGTGAGGTCAGGAGCGCCGTGGTCACTTGGTTAGCGTGAGCAGCCGCGCAACTAGAAGTCCTTGGTTCAAGTCTTCTCTCGAGTGAAAAGATTACTTTCTTTATTTTCGCAAAGTTATGATCTGTCCGTTCGTTCATTGACGTCTCTGTTCACTGTAATAAGTTTAGTGTCTATGTTTTGGGACCGCACCGCAAAACTGTGCGATTAGTAGACGAAAGGACGTGCCTCTCCAATGGGAACCGAAAACATTTGATCGCAAGGTCATAGGTCAACCGATTCCTCCACAGGAAAACACGTCAGATATATTCTACGACACTGGTGACGACGTGTGCGTAACATGACAGGAATATGTTGTCGACCCACCTAACTCGTACACTTGGCGAATGGGTGAAACGATTCTTCTACCTCGCCCGATTTAGGTTTTCTTGTGGATGTGATAATCACTCTCAGAAAAGTGATGAAAACATAAGAGTTTGTCACATGAACTGCAACAAATGAATGCAACAGTTTTACAGTTGCACAGTTTTCCCTGTGCTCTGTCAAAACATGTGTTTTTAACGTTTTCAGATTTTTTCGTCTGTAGACCGTCAAATCCTGCATATGTCCAAGCAAATCTGAACATGTCCTGGAATTTTGGAGAGCGAAGATGTGTGTGTGTGCCTGTACTTTGATAATTGTCTGAAAATAAAAAATTATATTTGCACTCAAGGGAAGACTTGAACTAAGAACCTCTCGTTCCACAGCTGCTCACGCTAACCACGGGACCACAGCGCTCCCGAGCTCAAAATAGCCTTGATGTTGCATTTCTTGCGCATGGACTACTCAGTTTGTATATTTGCTTAAGTTTTTCATAGTTTCACACAACTTCTTCCTGTCTTCTCGATTGATCCGTGTTCAGTTTTTCAAGGCCTATCCACTGTGCCACCTTATAACTAAATCTGAGGGGGTTGCGATGGGGAGGTTCCCTCGCGAGGAATTTGTGGCGTCACCGAGACAGGTGGGTGAGGGCAGAGACGAGACGCGGTAACTTGCCGGTGCAGAAAGAGTGGCTAACGATCGCTTCGACTGCAGAGCGCAGCGGCGCGGTGGGCGGGAGGTGAATAATGATTGGTGGGACGCCGTGGTGCTGCTATGGTGCGGCATGCCGCGCTATCGATGGTGCTCGCGGCTCGTTCCATATTCATACTGCCCTCGGCGGCCGCGGCCGCACAAAGGGACCGGACTGCCGCCGCCAGCGCACGCCCACGCACGCACGCACACGCAATACGCAGCCTGGCGCTGCCGCTCGATACAGCCCCCACCTCGCGGAGCGGGTTTGCACGCAGCACGCACGCCGCCAGCGCAGACACACAGCGGCCTACCAGGCGAAACGCCACCGATTTCCTACCAGGGACAAGCCGCGTTCTCCTGCCGCCTTTCTCACTGTATCTGTTGTTTCTGCTGCACTGGAACTCGGAAATTATCATTTTACCAGAATCAGCCCCACCCCCTACCGCCCCCCCCCCCCCTACCACATCTACATGATTACTCTGCAATTCACATTTAAGTGCTTGGCAGAGCGTTCATCGAACCACAATCATACTATCTCCCTACCATTCCAACCCGAACAGCGCGCGGGAAAAACGAACACCTAAACCTTTCTGTTCGAGCTCTGATTTCTCTTATTTAATTTGATGATCATTCCTACCTATGTAGGTTGGGTTCAACAAAATATTTTCACGTTCGGAACAGCAAGTTGGTGACTAAAATTTCGTAAATAGGTCTCGCCGCGACGAAAAATGCCTTTACTTTAATGACTTCCATCCCAACTCGCGTATCATATCTGCCACACGCTCTCTCCTATTACGTGATAATACAAAACGAGCTGCCCTTTCGATGTCCTCCGTCAATCCCACCTGGTAAGGATCCCACACCGCGGAGCAATATTCTAACAGAGGACGAACGAGTGCAGTGTAAGCTGTCTCTTTAGTGGACTTGTTGCATCTTCTAAGTGTCCTGCCAATGAAACGCAGCCTTTGGCTCGCCTTCTCCACAATGTTATCTATGTGGTCTTTCCAACTGAAGTTGTTCGTAGTTTTAACACCCAAGTACTTAGTTGAATTGACAGCCATGAGAATTGCACTATTTATCGAGTAGTCGAATTCCGACGGATTTCATCTGGAACTCACCTGCATCACCTCACACTTTTCGTTGTTTAGCGTCAACTGCCACCTGACACACCATACAGCAATCTTTTCTAAATCGCTTTGCAACTGATACTGGTCTTCAGATGACTTAAGGGAACCGCTCAGATTGTCACCCAGGTCATTTATATAGATCAGGAACAGCAGAGGTCCCAGGACGCTTCCCGCCTTTCTCACTGTAGCTGCCGTTTCTGCTTCATTGGAATTCTCTCGCTCTAGATTCGGAAATTATCATTTTACCAGAACCGGTCCCCCCACGGCACCCCGTCACCGCCGGTCACCATCACCACCCCCAATTCTGAAATGGTAGTAAGCTAGGATCCAAGAGCGATACCGGACTGACAAGGAGGCAGTTTCAACTTTCTCTCACCATTTTTATTCATACTGGCAGTTTGACATGGGTAGGACACGACTAGGACCTCAACTTGCGTCAACAGGAAGTTGCAACTCTCAATCGTTTTGGCGCAAATCGAGTTTCAAAATTTTACTTGTGCTTACTGGCGGTGTTTGCGTAACAGCGTCCAAAAATATAACAGGACGTAGACGATGCTCCACGGAACATTTTGAGACAGGAAACCTGGGGTCGAAGAAGCCAGATTAAGGAGATAATAAGAATATAAACACATTACTGTGTACTTGTTTTTAAATTACATTTGTTACAAAAATGGTTGGGATGGCTCTGAGCACTATGGCACTTAACTTCCGAGGTCATCAGTCCCCTAGAACTTAGAACCACTTAAACCTAACTAACCGAAGGACATCACGCACACCCATGCCCAAGACAGGATTCGAACCTGCGACCGGAACGGTGCCTAGAACCGCTCGGCCACACCAGCAGGCTACATTAGTTACAGTTAACTGCAAATACCATCATTGACACAGCGAACGTACCATTTGTAATGTATCTTACAAAATGTGCCGAAATTGACGGCCATGCAAGCATGACAACGGCGAACAAGATTGTGACGCACCCTCACAAATATCCCTGGTGTGTTTCGAATCACATCACAGGCGCCTACAAATCCGGCACCTAATTCAATCTCTGTACCCACTGGAGTCTCATACCCAGTTGACTTTAGATGAAACTTTAGAAAATAGTGACCTCGCAAGGCATGGATTAGGAACTCATCTTCCAATCCGGCGACCAGGAAATAAAGCATAGAGATTGTTGCTGACGTCCACACTGAAGTGACGCATTGCACCGTCATGTTGTATCTACATCCTCTCACAAACAGCAAAGGGTACATTCTCCAACAACTCAGGTAGAACACAGAATGATATTTTCACTCTGCAGCGGAGTGTGCGCTGATATGAAACTTCCTGGCAGATTAAAACTGTGTGCCAGACCGAGACTCGAACGCGGGACCTTTGCCTTTCACGGGCAGCTGCTCTACCATCTGAGCTACCGAAGCACGAGTCACGGGCGGTACTCACAGCTTTACTTCCGCCAGTATCCGTCTCCTACCTTCCAAACTTTACAGAAGCGCACACTCCGGTGCAGAGCGAAAATCTCATTCTGGAAACATCCCCCAGGCTGTGGCTAAGCCAAGTCTCCGCAATATCCTTTCTTTCAGGAGTGCTAGTTCTGCAAGGTTCGCAGGAGAGCTTCTGTAAATTTTGGAAGGTAGGAGACGGATACTGGCAGAAGTAAGGCTGTGAGTACCGGCCGTGAGTCGTTCTTCGGTAGCTCAGATGGTAGAGCACTTGCCCGCGAAAGGCAAAGGTCCCGAGTTCGAGTCTCGACAGTTTTAATCTGCCAGGAAGTTTCAGGTAGAACACTTTGCATGAATCTGATGGATTCAGACGGCCCAGTGGAAGATATGGCCCAGTCAAACTGTCGCCTACAATGCCGGCCCACATATTCACAACAAAACGTACTTGATGGTGTGACTCTACCAGCAGCGGTTTTCCTCATCCCACACCCGGCTATTCCTACTGTTCGAGATAACGTTACGATCAAATGAGGCCTCGTCACTCAACAGCACGCACGATTTGCAGGAAATCTGGGCCATCAATCCACTGTTGGAGCAACCGCTGACACAATGGTGGTGCCGTCAGTCGCAAGCGTTGTATAGACTAATTTCGGGTGGTATGGGTATAATTGTTGTCCGTGGAGTACTGGCCATGGCTGGTATGTACAGCCCCCATTTCACGTGCATTACGGCGAGTACTTGTACAACACGTTCCAGTACATCTTCTTCAAAGCCTGGTTTCGGCTGATCCTCATGTTGTCAGGTTCCTCGTTTCTTCTTTCCAATGAACCAGTCTCCCGCTATCCTCAATCGGAATAAACACTCGCCTGATGGATGACGTCTGTTAGGAAATCGATCTCTGTACAGCCTTTCAACAGCGAGAGCATTGCAACGTACTTCCCCATACACAAGGTGCGGTCAGAGAGTTCTACCAAACTGTACCGGTACTGCTCCACCGTATTGTACTGTACGTCTCTGAATAGCACTGAGTGATGAATGGATCCGTCGTTGATTCGTAGCATGTTTTGTCATGGGACAATGTAAATACAACAGAGCCACCTTAAGGACAAGTAAAGTAAACAAATCCTGAATCATGACTTCCCAATAAGCACGATCGTCCTCCTCGTTTCCTTGTAGGATATAAAGAATGTCCATGTAAATAAACAGCACGATACGTGTAAACTTGTTCACATGTTAGTTGTAAATAACCCGGAAAACAATAATGCTAGACAAAGCGGTAGACTGGCTTTCTTTCATATCTGCTTAAGCTGGCTTTTCCGATCGCAGGTTCCCTACCTCTAATTGTTCAATGGAGCATTTCCTACCTCCTTTTACATTTTTGCACTCTTTTACGCAAAACACCCTGTATATTTTGCGTTGTTGCTAATACCCAAGAACTCCGCAGTCGACAGTGTAAGGGCTTACAAGGTGGAATACCGCAAGTACCATAACCTTATTTCTGAGAAACTTTGCTCAGATGAAAAGTGGTCAAAATAAAGAGATACGTGTCTCGGGTTATCTAAAAATACTCGACCGTTTCTGAAAAAAC
This sequence comes from Schistocerca gregaria, assembly GCF_023897955.1. Lineage (NCBI taxonomy): Eukaryota > Metazoa > Arthropoda > Insecta > Orthoptera > Acrididae > Schistocerca > Schistocerca gregaria. The sequence continues at coordinate 76,878,556 of NC_064928.1, forward strand.
GACTATCAAAGTTTTCGTAAAGTTTGAGCGAAAAATTAATTGAACTGAAACAGTGTCGAAGTGCCTAGCGTCGCTGTTTCACAGCGAACCTGACAATTATTTTTGTTTTAGTATTTCTATTTACCTACCCATATCCGTGGAAGATATTACACGAATGTTCTCCCGTGTATATTAAAATAACGCTATCCTTACTCATCTATGAATGAATTACAAAGAAGCAAATAATGAATGAGAACATTATTTTAAATTGTTTTCGGTCCAATTCCTGTAATCTTTCTGGATTCATAATAAATTGCAAGCGCGAGTCTCGGTAAAGTGATCCATTACGCGTGGTTTCCCGAGCAATTATCGTCAAAGCGTGAAGTCTTCAGGAATGTTAACAGCATTTCTTTCCCGAGTGAGATTCATATGAAGAAATGTCGCTGTGGAAAACTTGCCCTCCCTCGATGCTCCTGTGATAGGAATTTCTATGTTTCGAATGTTTACACGATCGATATCATCCATGGGAATGCTACAAATCTTCCTGGAGAATAAACCTAACAATAAAATACAAGAATTAATAGGAAAATTGATATAGGAGTGTAAGATAAGAATATGAGAATTTAAAAGTATTGTTATCCCTGAAAATACTGTAAGCAAATATGTCATGCAACAAATTTATGACAATTATTCTGAAACCCAGTGTTTCTAATGACGTGTTTCTACTGACCAGGGTAGATAAATGAAAACAATAAAACCAAAATAAATAAAAATAACAGGGTTTGGAACACAGGGCGTAAAAATCAAGGAGCCGCAGCGCTAACCACTGAGCGACCATTTCGTCAGGTAATATTGCATCCTAAAAGGCACATGAAGTACCTCGAAAATACCTCGAGAATCTCGACCGTCGTTTCCTCAGAAGCGGTCGAGACAAGTACTCGCTAAATTTGACTCCTGTTCCACTGAGTGAAGTGTCTGGGAAATCGGATTATGGCACTTCCCGTTTTCTTCTCCTCGTTAGTTTCAGAAACGCCGGGTCCACGGATCTTATCTCCATACCAGCAGATAGCATCGAATGATTCATGTATTATTATCATAATATCAATCCTGGAAAAAGGAGAAACAAATTTGTAAGGATATTGGAAATAAAAAATATATATATCCAAGACTTTTCATTCAAATCAGTATAGTCCATTTATTCACATTTTTGTACCTACATTTGTGACGACTTCAATATGTAACACACGGAGCGCTGCACGAATCAGGATTGTGCTGATCATAGAAACACAGGAAACAATAATTATTGTAAAGCACACAACTTGTGATGACTTTTTACGTGTCCATGGTTTTTCCGATGTGTCTATTGCAAAACAAACCTGGTTTACATTCGTAATCGGTTCTCGCTCATCACACAATTTCGTGGCGTATCACGCATTCTTTTGTTAGAATTACGTGGGAATGGAGAAAGAAGTACCGGCAAGGGAACTCGATTCACCGACAGGGGGCTTACTCACTAGGCAGATTAATAGCGACCGTGTGAAGTATACTTGCACACATAAAATTTTCAAACTAGATTTTTTTTCTAAGACGGTTGAGAGTTGCGTCTTACTGTTTAAATGTGTATTACACACATCCCGTCAATATGAATCATTTCGGTGAGAGGGAGTTCGCTTGGTGCCCTTTTGAGCCAAAATTTAAAGCAAAAAACTTCGAATAGTGTTTATTTACCACAGTGGCATGGTACCCGTCAAGTAAACGCCGTAGCGCGAAGAACATATTTACGTTTTTATTGGAGATCGCTAAATTTTGTTACTCAAATCGAAGCTCCTAGGGAGCATACGTGTTAGCATTGAGAGTCAATGTATGTAGCGTGATTTTTTCCACCGTGTACAAGCTCTAGGGACTGATCGGTGAGAGGATGCGGAACAAAAATGGTCAATTAACTTATGTCCGGAGACCATTTATTCAATCATACTTCGTTACAGAGACTGGAGTCCAATACGCGCTGTACCATGCAGCCACAGATACCTTCTAGAGGGTGGTACTGTTCCTCATACGTCATGCCCTTGCAACCTCTCCTGCCGTAGTAACTGGTAAAGTTGTGTCTGATTCATTTCTGTTGCTGATTTACCTTGTAGTGGACTTGAAACAGCTTTGTACACAGTGGCCCCTTATTCAAATCGAGAGCTTGCCGATGTGGTGTTACGGAAAGGCAAATTGCAACGGGCGGCGGGCAGCGAGGTTGTATAAGGAGAATTATCCCCACCGGCAATCGCCACAGCACTGAATGTTTGCAACTGTGCTTCACCGTTTCTCTAAGGCAGGGCCGTTTCAGGCAGCAGGAAATTGTGCAGGACGTACCCGAAATGTTCGGACACCAGACCTACAAGAAAATGTGACAAGCACGATGGATGGCGACCGTACCAGGCAGTTGGGTCGCCAGTACGGGGTAAGCCTGGGACCTTGTGGAGCATTCTTCCTGCCAATTGGAGCTACCTTGTCGCTTACAGCGTGTGGGAGGCTTAGCAGGGACTGACGTTCCACATCGGGAGCAGTTTTGTTACTAGTTTCTTCTCCAGGGAACTACGATTCTTGGATTTTTGTCATCCGTTCTATTCACAGATGAGGCCACGTTTACGTGGAGTGGTATCTTCAACTTCCATAACACTTATCTGTGGTATAGTATGCAGAAGCCCCATGTTACGGTGACAGCGAATTATCAGGATCAGTGCAGGCGGAATGTGTTGGCCGGGATATTTTGCGACCCAGTCTTCCTTGCAAGTCGCCTAACAGTTCGGAACTATCGTCGTTTCTTGCGGGTATCCTTGCCTGTCCTGCTGGAAGAAGTACCGTTGACGATTAGAAGGATTATGTGGCTGTTACATAATGGTGCTCGCCGCCTGGAGTGGCCGAGCGGTTCTAGGCGCTACAGTCTGGAACCGCGCGACCGCTACAGTCGCAGGTTCGAATCCTGGCTCGGGCATGGATGTGCGTGATGTTCTTAGGTTAGTTAGGTTTAAGTAGTTCTAAGTTCTAAGGGACTGATGACCTCAGAAGTTAAGTCTCATAGTGCTCAGAGCCTTTTTAACCACAATGGTGCTCCAGTCCACTTCGCCGTTAGCATCCGGGCGCATCTCAATCATGTCTACGCTGGTCGATATGGTGGACGAGGGGGTCCAGTTGCTCGGGCTGCTCAACCCATGCGATTTCTGGTTATGCGGCCATCTCAAAAGTATCGTGTATGAACAGTCCACTCCAGATGTGGAGACAATGGAGTAGCGTATTCTTGCTGCCTTTGACACTATTCGGATGCAGCTTGGCCGACGTGAACCCGAGAGACAGTAACATGCTACGGCGCGTACACGCATACCTTGAGGCACACGGAAACCATTTTAAACACATATTGTAACTGTGGCTGCATGGTACACCGCGTATTAGACCGCAGTCTCTGTAACGAAATCTTCTCTCCTTCTTCTTTTGCTTGTGCCTTTATCATGCAGGTACTCTCTGTAACAAAATATCATTGAATAAATGCTCTCTAGAATGGAAACACAGCATTTCCGGAAATTAATTCATTAGACGTCTTTTGTTCCGTGTCCTCCTATCGATCAATTCCTAGAGTTTGTTCACGGTGGAAAAAATCACCCTTTATATGTTCGTTTACAGATTATCGTACTTCAGAAGGTGCATTTGTGTAACTTGAAAGCATGAAAAGTTACTACTGCACTTTCGAAATTACAGTCTGAGACTAACAGAACGAGGCAGTACGAAGGAATTATGGAAAAGTGGTCTTACACGTATCGACGGAATATGCTAAGTTGTTACTTCGACGATCGAAAGGATGAGTGTGTGATGCTGCAGGGTAGTTTCATTCACCAGCCGGCAAGGACAGTAAACAGGAGACGTGGCGACGCCAGGGCATAAAGTCTTTGCAAATTTAATTTCGTGTCCTCTTCTGGTCGATGGTTCGTAGAGTGGAGAGTGAACAAAACATGCAGAGTCAGCATTTGAGAGAGGGCGTGTAGTTGAGATAAACAAGCCGTTTGGAATAATCGGCGCCGGCCGCGGTGGTCTCGCGGTTCTAGGCGCGCAGTCCGGAACCGCGGGACTGCTGCGGTCGCAGGTTCGAATCCTGCCTCGGGCGTGGATGTGTGTGCTGTCCTTAGGTTAGTTAGGTTTAACTAGTTCTAAGTTCTAGGGGACTGATGACCACAGTAGTTAAGTCCCATAGTGCTCAGAGCCATTTTTTGAAGAATCGGCAAATCGCTCGACATTTGAATAGGAGCGATACCACTATTAGGCGATGTTGGCAGGAGTGTGTGAACAATGGCCGAACACAACGTCAATGGAAAAAAAAAGCGGTGCAGCTGGTGAGACGACAGAACGTCAGGAACGAGCAATCGTTGGAGATGCCGTCTGAGACCCGGATTCATCAGTACTTCCAGCTGGTGCTTCAGTGGGCAAGACTTCCACTAATAGCTGGCTTACACGAAGGGGGCGGAGCTCGCGATGCCCTTTGCTCCTACCGCCGTTGACCTCTGTACACCAACGAGGCCGTTTGCAGCGGTGTCGAGCACATTCGGCCTGGAATCTTGTTGACTAGAGGGGACCTGTCTTCAGTGGAGAGTCCCGCTTCAAACTGAACCCCGACAACCAGCGAAGTCGTGTCTGAAGATGGCCCAAACAACGGTGGAATACCGACCCGACTGTCGACCGCCTTACGGCCTTACAGCCAGAAGTGTGGTAACATCTCATTTCACAGCAGGATACCTTTGATTCTTATTCGCAACCTCCTTACAGTGCAGCAGTATGCCGACGACATTCTACGCGCCGTTTTGACGGTGACAGTTCCTTTGGCTTGTCTTCGTGATCGCCCAACCCTGCCTCGGCCCGACTCAAAACGACTGGAGCACTACGGGCACTACCCGACTCGGAACAATGACGATCTGACGCCAAGTGGATAGAATTCGGCCGATGTCCCTCAGGAGCACATTCAAAAACTATCAACGGCAACTCCAATAATTGCTTGCGTAACAGCTAGAGGTGGACAAACGCTTTACTGACTACCTGAATTTCTGAGGGCCTTTCTCTTGAGCAACTCATCCAGTTTTCCTGAAATTGTGATCGTTTATTTTTCTGCACATTGTAAGTAGCTTGTTAAGGTTTTTATATTGGTAACGCCACTTAATGCTCTGGGTGAAAATCGCTGACTGCACTGTGTGCAGTCTGTGGCTGGTTCAACTCATTGTTGTAATAGTCGCTATTGTAGTGTTGGGCAGTTGGGTGTAAACAGCGCGTAACGTTGGAGGTGAGCCGCCAGCAGGGGTGGATGTGGGGAGAGAGATGGCGGAGTTTTGAGAGCGGCCATCTCGACATGTGTCCGTCAGAAAAAGGAAATTTGTAAGATTGCATGTCATAAACTGATATGTATATTATGACTTTTGAACTGTATTATGGCAAATACATTGATTGTTCTCTATCAAAATCTTTCATTTGATAACTATACCTACCAGTAGTTAGTGCCTTCACTAGTTAGAATCTTTCGTTTAGCTGGCAGTATTGGCGCTCGCTGTATTGCAGTAGTTCGAGTAGCGAAGATTTTTGTGAGGTAAATGATTCATGAAAGGTGTAGGTTATTGTTAGTCAGGGCCATTCTTTTGTAGGGATTATTGAAAGTGAGATTGGGTTACGCTAAAAATATTATGTGTCAGTTTAGTCATGATCAAAATAAGTAAAGAGAAAACTGTTTGAGTACGTTGAGTTTTGCTCTGCTATTTGAAAATCAAATAACATAGACGTTTAACAGCACAGTCGTTCATATTTTTCAAAGGGGAAGCTAGAACATGTAAATCACATCTACCTATTTCCGTTCCCACTTCATAAAGTGCCTCATCTTTTTTTATGTGTGTAATTCAAACATGAGGATAGGGTACGTCTACAAAGTTCGGTTTGGGCACTTTTACGCACTATTTGGTATTGCAATCCTAACATATACCCAAGAATGGAAACTTTAAGACAAAAGCAGTTGGAAACGCAACCTACAAAAACAATGAAGTTACAGTGCATTAAAAAGTAAAAATTGATAAAAAGGCAAACTGAACAAAAAGACAATCAAGCAAAACAAATTAACTCTATGTGAACAATGACTGATAAGGGCAGTGTTCTGCCCAAACGGAGGTTTTCACCATGGCCCGCGTATTTTCGACTTCCCCTGATGTCGTCTATCATGTTGTATCTCTTCCTTCCTCTCAATCGCCTCTCAAAGACTGGTGATCGATATGGGCTTTCAGAGCTGAAGGCCCAATCGTGTATCCATGGTGATTACACGACACAAAGCTTTAGACCTCGTCTGGGTCCGTCAACACCGACTTTAGACTGTTGATGACTGGCACATGTTGCCTGCTTCTACGAGTCTCGTTTCAAAGTGTATCGAGCGGATCGTCGTGTACAGATATGGACACAACCTCATTAAACCATGGACCCTGCATGTCAACAGGGAACTGTTCGCGCTGGTGGAGGCTCTGTGGTGGTGTGGGGCGTGTGCAGTTGGAGTGATATGGGACCCGTAATACGTCAAGATACGACTCTGACAGCTGATACGTACGTAAGCATCCTGTTTGATCACCTGCATCCATTCATGTCCATTCTGCATTCCGACGGACTTGGCCAATTTCAGCCGGACAACGCGACACCGCCAAGTCCAGAATTGCTACAGAGTGGCGCTTGGAACATTCTGAGTTTATACATTTCTGCTCTCCACCAGACTCCCCAGATACAAACATCATTGAGCATATGGAGGGCTTATTTCAATAGTGGTACATGTCCATATTTGTTCATTTTGAGATACAGAGCGCGAAAAATCTGCAGTTGAGATACCAGAAATATTCAAGCATATGGATTCTTGCTAGAGATGAGCCTTTCTTTCTGTTTGTATGGATCATTAATTACAGAAGCATTATAGGCAGAAAAGTGGAGGTAATGGAATTGTAACACTATTGAAATAAGCCCTTCATATGTGGGTTGCCTTGCAACGTGCTGTTCACAAGAGATCTCCACCCCCTCGTACTGTTACGGATTTATGGACATCGCTGCAGGATCCATGGTGTCTATTTGCCCCAGCACTACTTCAGACGTTAGTCGAGTCCATGCCACGTCGTGTTGCGGCATTTCTGCGGGCCTACACGATGTTAGGCAGGTGCACCAGTTTCTTTGGCTCTTTAGTGTGTGTAGACCGTATTGTGCTAAAAGGTGGAAGTGCGCCGAAGAATTTGTACCCTACCAGTAAAATTGTTGTGTTTTGCTGTGTTAATTTCCTTGAGTAAGGCTGTGATTTAGTTTACTGCCAACGGAATATAATTTGAAAAGTTTACTAGTGTATTTTGTTTACTCATTGTTGTGTTCTGTGATATGCGTAAACTTGGCCCAATTGGTATGTAAACCTGCCCCATGCATGAGGCACCTTTACAGCTCTCGACTTGAGACTATATAAAACTGTTTTGCACTCTTAGGTAATGTTGAGTTAGATGTAGGCCTATATACGCCAAGTTATACTTTAAAAGCCACGTTACAATACTTAAGTTTTAAAAACGATAAACCTAACAAAAAAATTTAAAATTTCGTAAAAGGAATCTACATAAATGTGCCTCGGTTTAGCAAAATATATAGTGTTATACGTTTTGCTGAATATGCATCTCGATATTGACTATAATGTTAGGTATTGAACAAACACGATGAAATTGATTCATGTAAAATGTTTGATAGCTACGTAGTATGCTCTAGACAAAGGGGAGACCCTTGTGTGTGAACGGATCGCAATGGTCCATTAATATGGTGATGTGGTGATTGCCATGGCCGAGGAAGGTGCAGTGCGTGATTGTGATGTTAATCGCAGCGAGACTGAAAGCCCTGCGCGCCCATGCAGCTGCCGTGGCCACAGAACGCCTCTGACAACCCTGCGCGTTTACATACTCATCGCCACTAATTCCGCCATTAGTCCGCTTTGACGTCACTGCTACTCCACCTTCGGCATAAACACAGGGTTCCTATAAGGTCCACTAGTCAGTGAAACTACTGCGTATAATTAATCAGCTGAGAGCTTTACACCACATCCATATCTACAGTCGATGAGAAAGTTTTAGAAGTTAGGTGTAGAAATGACGGAAAAATCGTGGACATAATCACCAGGAAAGTTTGTTGCAGCTGATGGGGGGCAGGGATAAAATACATGGAACGAAATGCTATTTATAATTTTTAGAGAAACCAGAAGGCAGTTATAAGAGTCGAGGGGCACGATAGGGAAGCGATGGTTGAGAAGGGAATGAGACAGGGTTTGTAACCTATCCACGGTGTTATTCAATCTGAGCATTGAACAAGCCGTAAAGGATACCAAAGAAAAATTTGCAGTACTAATTAAAATGTAGGGAGAAGTAATAAAAACATTCAGGTTTGCCGATAACATTGTAATTCTGTCAGAGACAGCGTAGGACCTGGAAGAGTAGCTGAACGGAATGGACAGATATAATATGAATATAAATACACTACTGGAAATTGAAATAAGAACACCGTGAATTCATTGTCCCAGGAAGGGGAAACTTTATTGACACATTCCTGGGGTCAGATACCTCACATGATCACACTGACAGAACCACAGGCACATAGACACAGGCAACAGAGCATGCACAATGTCGGCACTAGTACAGTGTATATCCACCTTTCGCGGCAATGCAGGCTGCTATTCTCCCATGGAGACGATCGTAGAGATGCTGGATGTAGTCCTGTGGAACGGCTTGCCATGCCATTTCCACCTGGCGCCTCAGCTGGACCAGCGTTCGTGCTGGACGTGCAGACCGCGTGAGACGACGCTTCATCCAGTCCCAAACATGCTCAATGGGGGACAGATCTTTTATCTTTACGGAGCACACCTAAGTCAGGTCTTACCAACACAAGATCCAGCGCCAGAATGCTAAAACATGGCCGTTCTTCAGGTCATCTCGCACCTCTGTCGAGGTGGGGGAAGACCATGCTACCCATTGGTCAGCCACATTTCAGGCGCTCAAAGCTCAGGTAAATTTCATCTCTTTGGTTTCACCAAAGGTGACCAAAGGACCGCCTCAAAGATGACCATATATTGCACATCCACTATCTGGGCTTAGCAGACGACCATACATTTATTCATTTCGCAGATCTCACCAAATTGGATGTAGGGATTTATTTTGTGGGAGTACACACGTGATCAATTAAATAAATAAATTGTCATTCTTTCCTACACTGGTATCCGGCTTCGGTGTATTAAGTGAAATTGAGTTATTATTACAAAAAATTTGTTGTTCTGACAAGAATAACGAAGAATGTTGTACCTATTTTCAAACGTCGGGCGGTACTTTACCCTTTCAGTGTGTCGAAAGAGTATCAACCAAAGTACCAATTTACTTCGTGTTGTGTGCTGTTGTCCAGTAGAACACGCGTAAATTGCAATTAATAGTAACGCCAGAACTACGAAGCATAGAAAAAGCGTACCTGTGAGTGATTGTTTTGTAGATCTCGTGTGGGTGAATTGGTGCAGCGTGAGATCATCGTTCCAAAGGTTCCGGCACGGAAACTCAACGCAACAAGGTTAGCTGCCCTCTGTAATAAAGAAACTGAGTGAATGCACGAACAATGAACCTGAATGGGCGTCCGCCCCGGAAAAGTGCAACGAACAATGACGAACAAAATGAGATCGCAGAGAAAGGTCGTGGGTTCAAACCCGACGGGAGACTTTTTTTAACTATTTATGCGTGTAACTGTTATGTGGGAGTACGTTTTCGTGACATGTAAAAGATCTTATCGGAGTTTGTAGCAATGTTATTTTGGCAGTCTGCTTTCGCTTCGTTAGTTGAAAGTAGCAAACCTATAGAGTATATTTGTATAGACAGATGTAGAACAACACCACATGTGATGAAGCAGCTTGCACATTTGTAGTTTCACAGAATAAGGCCGCGGGGGGTAGCCGCCCGGTTTACGGTGCCTTGCCACGGTTCGGGCGGCTTCCCCCGTCGGAGGTCCGAGGCTTCCTTCGGGTATGGGTGCGTGTATCGTCCTTAGTGTAAGCTAGTTTAAGCTGGATTAAGAAGTGTGTAACCCTAGGGACCGAAGACCTCAGAAGTTTGCTCCCATTGGAACTTACCACAAATTTCAAATTTTTTCACAAAATAAACATAAACAATCGGAACAGTAGAATAAATAAGCAATTGCATCACACTTGCGCACGTATGATGCAGTTGTTTCTTTATTTTTCTGACCGTGTATTTTGTGAAACTAAAACGTACTCTACAGGTTTACTACCTTCAAACAGACGAAGCGAAGACAGACTGCCAAGACAACATTGCTGTAAAATGCAAACAGCCCTTCTGTATGTCATAAACATATTGTTCAACGTAACAAATGGTTCAAATGGCTCTGAGCAGTATGGGACTAAACTTTTAAGGTCATCAGTCCCCTAGAACTTAGAACTACTTAAACCTAACTAAGTTAAGGACATCACACACATCCATGCCCGAGGCATGATTCGAACCTGCGACCGTAGCGCGATTCCAGGTTGCCAGAGAAGGAACCCGCTTCTCGCCTCGCCGTGACGGAGTGGTCAGCGACCAGCAGATGTTCGTGCCCGCCGGGGCATCAGGAATGCTTTATCCGTGGTGACGGAAATCCAAATGCGCCGCGGAATAGCTGATTCACGGCACAAACACTGTATGAAAGACGCTTTGCCATAGCTAAATTTAAACAGACAGGTGAGAGTAGCAGTTAAGATCTGAGGGTTCCGCACAAAGTTAATTATATAAATAGATCATCATAATGATTTCGTGTTCTTCAATGACCAGGCGGCAAGTCTTTCAACTGGCCGCCACTTTGATGACGTGCAACTTCCTAACCGATCTCACTTATCCATCCGGTTATATTTTACATAGTTTGAACCTCCCAGACTCATTCATGAAAACATGCATACATGTCGGGCCTGCTAGTCTAGTGGTCAAGCACACACCTAGGGGTCGCGGGATCGAATGTCAATCGCACCATGGATTTTTCGGTCTTCCTTCTATCCATCATCTCTCAATGACATGAACAGACGCCAGAAACAAGACATGGTTCAGATTTCACGTTGAATTGTGAGAGTTTTTAAAATACACTGAAGAGCCAAAAAAAATCGTACAACTGCCTAATATCGTGTAGGGCCCCTGAACCTCGCAGAAGTGCCGGAACACGAAGTGGCATGGACTAGACTAATGCCTGAAAAAAAAACTGGAGAGAATTGGCACCATTAATCCTGCAGAGCTGTCCATAAATCCGTAAGAGTACGAGGCAGTTGAGATCTCTTCCGGGCAGCATGTTGCAAGGCATCCCATATATGCTCAATAATGTCCATGTCTTGTGAGTTTGGTGGCCAGCGGCAGTGCTTATACTCAGAAGAGTGTTTCTGGACGAACTCTGTAGCAATTCTGGACGTGTGGGGTTTCGCATCGTGCCGCCTGAAATTACTCAATGGACGTGAATAGATGCAGATGATCAGACAGGATGCTTACTCACGTGTCACCTGCCAGAGTCTAGACGTATCAGGTGTCCCGCATCACTCCGATTGCACAGGCCTGATACCATTACAGAGCCTCCACCAGCTAGAACATTCCCCTGCTGACATGCAGGGTCCATGAAAATTCACGAGGTTATCTCCATACCCGCACACGTCCATCCTCTCGATACAATTTGAAACGAGACTCGTCCGACCAGGCAACGTGTTTTTACTTACCGGTGTTGACTGGCCCAGGTGAGACGTAAAGGTTTGTGTAATGCAGTCATCAAGGGTACAGGAGTGGGCCTTCGGCTCCGAAACCCATATCGATTATGTTTGGTTGAATGGTTTACACGCTGACACTTGTTGATGGCACAGCACCGAACTCTGCAGCAATTTGCGGAAGCCTTGCAATTATGTCACGTTGAACGTTTCTCTTCAGTCGTCGTTAGTCCCGTTCTTGCAGAATTTTTTTCCGGCCGCAGCGATGTCGGAGATGTGATGTTTTACCGGATTTCTCATATTCACGCTACACTCGTGAAATGGTCGTACGGGGAAATCCCCACTTCATCGCTACCTCGAAGATACTGTGTCCCATCGTTCGTGCACCGACTATAATACCACGTTCAATCTTGGTAACCTGCCATCGTAGCAGCAGTAACCGATAAAACAATTGCGCGAGAGACTTGTTGTCTTACATAGGCGTTGCCGACCGCTGCACCGTATGCTGCCTGTTTACATATTACTGTATTTGAAGACGCATCCCTATACCAGTTTCTTTGGCGCCCCTCAGTGTACTTGAAGCTTTAAGGGGCTTCTTTTAAGCAGTTTAAGGTGTGGCAAACATGTAAGTTTACAGCCCAGAACCCTCGCTGTGTGTTTAAAATTCAGAGCAGCGTCACTCATGCTCAACTCGGGCACTGACGCACAGACATGTAGCGTGTAGCAGCACTCAACCCGTCGGGGTAGCAGATGGCCGTTGCTGCCTCCCCTCCCTCCTTCTTTGGACGAAACACAACGGCGTTGCCACCCTGTCCAGGTCTTCAGTTCGCTTTGTCTGAAAATTAGATGCGAAGATGGAACTGAGATACCTTGTGGAAATGTTACCGCGTGGCAGACAGAGTAATCCGCGGCCCCCGAACACAGACGCTCTGCGGCAGCCAGTCGCGAATCTTTTTTTAAGGCGATCGCCGCAGGGGTTCCTGGGATAGGACGCTTCCTGTCCTCTCGCGCCGCCGCTCTCCTCGGGCCTAACTCAATTTGAGCCCCCTCTCCCCACCCACTCATCCCCCTCTGTCAACCACCCCTTCACTCACCGTCCCCCGGCAATCCCCCAACCACTTCTGCCACCACGCCTGTGCCCCAGACCTGCAGCAGCCATGGTCACGTTGCAATATTTCTGGTGGGTTAAGACCATAGTCGCTTCAATAAGTGTTGCATCCCATAATTTTTCGTAAATCAGCTTGGTTTTATTATTCAACATTTCAACACACCATATTATTCTCCACTATGTTGGCTACAAAAACCCTATTTTTCAACATAATATCTGTTCAATATGACGACCTTAGGCGATCGTCATGTGACTTATATAATTTGCATAAGGCTGGAACATGGATGTTACCCCACGCACCTATATCGGTTGAAGATTGTCACGTCTCGACACTGCGATAAGGACACAACGGCAGTAGCGGATCTTAACCGCATCGTATTGGCGAGTTCCAAGTACAATACTGAACAATCAGACTTGTATAAGAAACTGGTTGTCAGAGGTTACCCTCTCCTCACCAGTGTTCCTGTTTTGCACCGTTTTGATAAATATAACTTCCTCGCAGCCACCTGCATTCAAATTTTATTAATGAGTTTAATTTTCACAGGCAATCAGGTGGGTAATTTTGAGTTTTAATTTGCGTACACAATTCCATTTATACATCAAATTTTCATCATTGGCCTAAAAATGGTTCAAATGGCTCTGAGCACTATGGGACTTAACATCTGAAGTCATTAGTCCCCTAGAACTTACATCTACTTAAACCTAACTAACCTAAGGACATCATACACATCCATACCTGAGGCAGGATTCGAACCTGCAACCGTAGCGGTCTCGTGGTTCCAGACTGAAGCGCCTGGAACCGCTCGGCCACAACGGCCGGCGGCATCATTGGTCTCTTCTCCATTTTCTGTCACTGTTCTCGTAGCACTATAGCACATACCGTTCGTTATATCGTGTCTGCCTTTATGCTACGTTTCTCACGTCGTTACATGACGTTATTTTCAATTTTGTTCTTCAGCAGTTGTTATACTTACTGTATGTTGTGCGGTGTTTGTCCTTTCATGTTCTGTCTTTTACTAGAACAGAGTATCCATGTTTGCCACCATGTTGCTATACAGTATTTGTTGTAATTCTGCTCCATTGTCAGTATCATCACTGCCGCAGGCTGTCCAGTGTTTATCTAACAATGCTTTTATTTTGCCGTGCTATATCGCTTTTTTGCGATTGTGTTTTTTTTGGCACATTATAAGCGTTGTTAGCTATATGGTCATTGTAACCCAAAGCCAAGACAAGTAAATTTAAAAAAAGACTTCTTCCCACAGGAGGATAATGTGTTTTACCAACCTGGTATCTTCAACATCGTGGTTCGGTGGTATGATTGCCACAGTGCTCACGGCGCTTTTGCCTGATTGGCGTACCGATTCTAGACCTTCGAAAGGAAACCTGTTTTGACCACCTCTTGTGTACAAATGTTGAGCCTCGTTGTCCACCTGTAAAGCGCGCGCGTGGAAACGGGGATCGAATCCCGGATGGACCACGGATCTTTCACTCTTCGTTTTAACGTAGCCGTCACTTCCCAACGATATCAGAAGACACAAGAAATAATACGTGGTTTGGATTCCGCGCTTAACTGTATGACGCCTTAATCCAGTTGGATGAAAGTGGTAGGTTAGGGACACGCAATTCGCTGAAGTGGCGTCCAGCACAAAGACGCACAGGACCACTGAGTCACAAGAAATTATCATCATAATCATCATGTATATCCATAATTCACATTGTATCAAACTCATAGAAGATATTCCGCTCGTGGTCTTGCGGTAGCGTTCTCGCTTGCCTTTCGTGGCGTCCCGGGTTCGATTCCCGGCTGGGTCAGGGATTTTTCCTGCCTCGAGAGGACTGGGTGTTGTTGTGTCGTCTTCATCACCATCATCATTCATCCCCATTACGGTCGGAGGAAGGCAGGGGAAAAGCACCTCCACTAAGACCTTCTCTAGTACGGCGGTGCGAGTGTACATAAAGTTCTGGAACACTTTCAATTGTTTGTTGCACAAGAAGCAAACATTGTACAGATATCACATATATGTCATTTTGAAGAGAAACCTGGATTAGTTTTTTTTTTCTTTCATGCCTACTGCCACAACATAGTTTGGTAATTTGCCGTTAGTCAGCGCTAGTCGCAAACATGGAGATTTCCGGTGCGGAGCGAGCTTTCAGTGTGTTGCAGTTCGACAGCTGTTCAACGGATGTTTAGAACCAAGTACGGTAAGAAGCCACCAACAAGGATGGCCATTTACCACTGGCACAATAAATTCGTTTCGACGGGTTGCTTGTGCCCGGCAAAGAGAAGAGGACGTCCCAGTGTGAGTGGAGTGAATGTCGAGCGCGTACGAGGGACATTCATAAGAAGTCCGAAGAAATCGGTTCGTCGTACATCCCGTGAACTGTAAATGGCTGCAATGAGAGTGTGAAAAGTCCTGCGACAGAAGTTGTCTATGAAACCATCCAAATCGGAGCTAATGGAGAAGCACAAAGACGACGGCAAAGACACGCGTTATGAGTTTTGTTAGCTGTTTCAACAACTGAATGAGGAGGGGGATGGCATTGTTGATTGCTTAATTTTTAGGGACGAAGCCACTTTTCACACTAATGGGAAAGTGAAGAGGCATAACTGTCGAATCTGGGGTACAAAGCTTGCACACGAATGTATTGAATTTGAGCCTTATTCCCCAAAGGTAAATATTTTTTGTGTCTTGTCACGTCGAAAACTGTACGGGCCTTTCTTCTTCGCTGAGAGCACTGTCACTGGATATTCCTACTTGGACATGTTGCAGCAATAGTTAATGACCCGGATTCAATCGGACTCTCCGTTCATCTTTCAGCAGGATGGGGCTCCACCCCATTTTCATCGTGAAGTTCGTGGGTACCCGAACACGCAGCTGCCGCATCGATGGATCGGCCGTGTTACAGAAGGGGACAGCTGTTTCATGAAGTGGCCTCCTCGATCACCAGATCTCACTCCGTGTGGCTTTCTTCCGTGGGGACACATTAAAGATCTGGTGTACGTCCCGCCTCTACCACGTGATGTAGCAGAGCTCCGGCAGAGAATACGGAAAGCAACTGCCACAGTCAACGATGCCATGCTGGGACGGGTATGGGAAGAATTCGATTACCGTATTGACGTCTGTCGGGTCACTCATGGTTCTCTTATAGAGTGTTTGTAATAAAAACTTGCAGAGTTTCTCTTAAAAATGCAATATGTCTGGCATCTGTACAATGTTTGGTTCTTGTGCAGTAAATAATTGAAAGTGTTCCCGGACTTAATGTCCGCTCTATCAGATTCTAAAGCTGGCACGAGTAAAATATAGGGAGCGAAAGGTTATTTACAATTTGTACAGAAACCTGATTGCAGTTATAAGAGTCGAGGGGCACAAAAGGGAAGCAGTGGTTGGGAAGGGAATGAAGGGGGTTGTGGGGTTGTAGCCTATCCCCGATGTTATTCAATCTGTATACTGAGCAAGCAGTAAAGGAAACAAAAGAAATATTTGGAGTAGAAATTAAAGTCCAGGAAGAAGAAATAAAAACGTCCGCTAACGATATTGCAGTTTTGTCAGAGACAGCAATTAGCTTGGAAAAGCAGTTGAACGGAATTGACAGTATCTTGAAAAGAGGATATAAGATGCACATCAACAAAAGTCAAACAGGCATAATGGAATGTAGTCGAATTAAATCAACTGATGCTGAGTGGATTAGATTAGGAAATGAGACACTTAAAGCAGAAAATGAGTTTTGCTATTCGGGGAGCAAAATAATTGATGATGGTCGAAGCAGGGAGGATAGAAAATGTACACTAGCAATGACAAGAAAACCGTTTTTGAAGAAGAGAAATTTGTTAAATCGAATAAAGATTTAAGTGGCAGGAAGTGCTTTCTGAAAGTATTTGTGTGGCCTGTAGCCATGAATGGGAGTGAAAAATGGGCAATAAACAGTTGAGACAAGAAGCTTCTGAAATATGGTGCTACAGAAGAATGCTGAAGATTAGACGTGTAGATCACGTAACTACTGAGGAGGTAGTGAATAGAACTGGGGAGAAGAGAAAATTGTGTCACAACCTGACAAGAAGAAGCGTTCGGCTGGTGGGTCAAATTCTGAGGCATCAAGGGATCATCAACTGGAGGGAAGCTTTGGGGTGGGGGGCGGTAAAATTCGTAGAGGGAGACAAATAGATGAATTGTTTTGCATTGTATTGAACTGGGGACCTAGAAACGACGGAGAGGCTGAGTACCCTCCGCAGCCACAACAGACTAGAGCAGTCCACTGATCCCACCGCCGCCCCACACCAAAACCAGGGTTATTGTGCAATTCGGCCGTCAGTGGACCCCCCTGGGAACGTCTCACACCAGACGAGTACAGCCGAAGTGTTTGCGTGGTACAGTAATGGTGCTGTGCGTGTGTGTATGTGTGTGTGTGTGTGTGCGTGTGTGTGTGTGTGTGTGTGTGTGTGTGTGTGTGTTTGTAAGTGTAGAATTTGTTTGCGCAGCAATCGCCGACATAGTGTAACTGAGGCGGAATAAGGGGAACCAGACAGCATTCGCCGAGGCAGATGGAAAACCGCCTTGAAAACCATCCAAAGGCTGGCCGGCACACCGGACCTCGACGCTAATCCGCCGGGCGGATTCGTGCCGGGGACCGGCACGCCTTCCCGCTTGGAAAGCGGTGCGTTGGACCGAACGGCTAACCGGGCGGGCAATAGATGAATACATTAACCACATTCAGAAGGACGTAGATTGTAGAGGTTACAAGGAGATGAAGAGGCTTGCACAGGATAGAATAGCGTGGATAACTACACTCCTGGAAATTGAAATAAGAACACCGTGAATTCATTGTCCCAGGAAGGGGAAACTTTATTGACACATCACATGATCGTACTGACAGAACCACAGGCACATAGACACAGGCAACAGAGCATGCACAATTTCGGCACTAGTACAGTGTATATCCACCTTTCGCAGCAATGCAGGCTGCTATTCTCCCATGGAGACGATCGTAGAGATGCTGGATGTAGTCCTGTGGAACGGCTTGCCATGCCATTTCCACCTGGCGCCTCAGCTGGACCAGCGTTCGTGCTGGACGTGCAGACCGCGTGAGACGACGCTTCATCCACTCCCAAACATGCTCAATGGGGGACAGATCCGGAGATCTTGCTGGCCAGGGTAGTTGACTTACACCTTCTAGAGCACGTTGGGTGGCACGGGATACATGCGGACGTGCATTGTCCTGTTGGAACAGCAAGTTCCCTTGCCGGTCTAGGAATGGTAGAACGATGGGTTCGATGACGGTTTGGATGTACCGTGCATATTCAGTGTCCCCTCGACGATCACCAGAGGTGTACGGCCAGTGTAGGAGATCGCTCCCCACACCATAATGCCGGGTGTTGGCCCTGTGTGCCTCGGTCGTATGCAGTCCTGATTGTGGCGCTCACCTGCATGGCGCCAAACACGCATACGACCATCATTGGCACCAAGGCAGAAGCGACTCTCATCGCTGAAGACGACACGTCTCCATTCGTCCCTCCATTCACGCCTGTCGCGACACCACTGGAGGCGGGCTGCACGATGTTGGGGCGTGAGCGGAAGACGGCCTAACGGTGTGCGGGACCGTAGCCCAGCTTCATGGAGACGGTTGCGAATGGTCCTCGCCGATACCCCAGGAGCAACAGTGTCCCTAATTTGCTGGGAAGTGGCGGTGCGGTTCCCTACGGCACTGGGGGTAGGATCCTACGGTCTTGGCGTGCATCCGTGCGTCGCTGCGGTCCGGTCCCAGGTCGACGGGCACGTGCACCTTTCGCCGACCACTGGCGACAACATCGGTGTACTGTGGAGACCTCACGCCCCACGTGTTGAGCAATTCGGCGGTACGTCCACCCGGCCTCCCGCATGCCCACTATACGCCCTCGCTCAAAGTCCGTCAACTGCACATACGGTTCACGTCCACGCTGTCGCGGCATGCTACCAGTGTTAAAGACTGCGATGGAGCTCCGTATGCCACGGCAAACTGGATGACACTGACGGCTGCGCAGCTAGCGCCATTCGACGGCCAACACCGTGGTTCCTGGTGTGTCCGCTGTGCCGTGCGTGTGATCATTGCTTGTACAGCCGTCTCGCAGTGTCCGGAGCAAGTATGGTGGGTCTGACACACCGGCGTCAATGTGTTCTTTTTTCCATTTCCAGGAGTGTATATGAAACCAGTCTTCAGACTGAAGACCGCAACAACAACAACCAAACCCTTAGAGGGCGATTCCTGCTCGCTCTTGTCCAGTAGGTATTTTTTTTCTTTTTTTTTTGGAACTGTTCCCTAATTTTTTTGAACTGACAGGGTATTTCGTAGTTACTGTGATAAGGACATCTTTTCGTACAAGTAGTCTACCTTTTCACACGGGGCTTACCACTATTTTCTCAGAATCAAATGACATTCATATTGTTTTCTTAATGGCGGATCCGCTGCATTCCATTTTCTCACACACAAGCTGTAGATGGAGGTTTGCCTACCCACTTTATTCGGCTGGACTGAAATGTCATTTGCGTATCGAAGGATGTCATTTCCTTTATGCTAATTTGGTGGTTTCTGCGTGCTACCTTAATGGTGCTGTATTGTAACGAACAGCGGGTCAGTGCGGGAGACTGGCAAAAGAGAAGGCCTGCAGTTAATTTATTATGCGTGGTTGTTGACTATAGTGACACAGAGGAAAATAAAGAGACAAGTGGCGCATATCGTATGGCTGGTAGCGGATCACGAAGCAGAAGTCGGTGCGGTGGGGTAAGACGAGAAGTGTTTGCAGGTGTGTCAGGCATTTGGGCTGCTCTGAGCCACCGCTGGGTATTTAATTGTGGCGCTTGTAATCCGGGTAACACGGTTACCTCGCCGTGACATCTGTCACGCGACTCTGCCTTGTCTCAGCGGTTGCGTAGCGAAAGGGAGGTTCCCTTCTGCTGTCAACTTACTCTTCTTCTTCATTTCGGGAAGTAGGCCTACAGCCTGTTCGATCTTCATTGAATCCATTTGTTCCTCAGTCGTCCTGCATCTCCATTTCGTCTTGGTTTAAAATTGGTTCCTCTCCCTCACCCAACCGCCCCCCCCCTCCCAAAAAAAACACAGCTTTAGAATTGACACCTCCCTCACACTCGATTCTTAAAATAACATCCATGTATAAAACAGCTTCAAACGTCTGTTTCCTGTCAAGTGGTCTCATTACGAAACACTGGATAAATGTATCCTGGGCAACTTGTCTGCTGCAAGTCACGCTGCCTCGAGACGTACGCTGATCAGCCAGAACGTTATGACCACCTACGTAACAGCTGCTGTGTCCACCTTTGGCACGGATAACAGCGGCGACATGGCATGGAAGCAGTGAGACATTGGTTGTTCGCCACATCTGCACACACGAGCCACAATTCCCGAAAATTTCGGAGACGGGAGTGATAAGCTCTGACGCCATGTTCAATCACATTCTAGATTTATGTGATCTGAGGCTGATTCCATCAGCACCACCTGATGATGTCGGAACGGTTACTCTCCGAAACATCGTGGAACTTCGACGATCGGATCCGGCTGGACACCCGAGATGAACAGCGGTATGACTTTTATAAATGGCACCCTGTATTTTTTATTCGGTAGTCCATATCCTCTCCTAAAGACCTATTGAAAAATGTATCACAGTGTACTATTCACTGAAACACAACGTTAGTAATTACGTAAAACAACATTGACTTTGAGTCTGGGATCACAAACTCGTCCGCTTGCTAGAGTTGTCAGAAAACAAATGAAAACCAAGTATGCCGCAGTGAATTTACCGAAATGAAACTCAGTGAAATACAAGTTATTAATGTACTGAATATTCATTTTTACTTACAAATTGTCACATTAAGTGTTGGAAGTGTCCCCCCTGGTATTGAATAAACAATTCAATTCGTCTAATCATGTTTCCAAACAGAAGCTGTAACATTTCTTCTGTTACAGAAGCAGTGAAAGTGGATAACGCAGTTTTCAGTTCATCGATGGATTTCGGAAAGTTTTTATACACAGTTGCTTTCGCTGCACCCGAGAAGAGAGAGTCAGCCCAAAGTCCCTGTGAAATTATGCGATCACCAAAAACATCAGCAAGCAGTGACATTGAAACGCGAGCTGTATGCGAGAATGCACCATCTTGCTGAAAATAGCCGTTCAATATTTCACTTAACATAAGTTCTCCTATGAATGGGTACAGACTATCACTGCCGTATCGTTGTGCGTTTATTGTTTCGCTGAAAAGTTTGGGACCCACAATCCGACGTCTAGAAATTGCAATCCAAACTTCTATTTTCATTGAATGAGTTAGTTCATCATGAATACACAATAGATTTGCATTACTCCACATATGAGATTTTTCGAATTCATGTACCAGGATAAATGAAACCACACCTCATCAGTGAAAAACGTTTCATTAAGAATATCCCTTCCATTCTGGTGAGCGAAATTTTTGAACCATTGACAATAATGGAGTCTCTTGCCATGATCAGTATTTTTCACTTACAGCTGTGTGGGACGTCACGACACTAACACCGAATTCCGGGGCGAGTTTTCTTACTGACTTGTTTGGACTCAAGGACATTTTATCGGAAATATCGAGTAGTTTATCCTCAAATAAAACGCTAGGACGACCACTTACCGGTGCATCTGTCACTGAACCCGCTATTCCAAATTTGTTAATCAAATCTCGCACGGTAACGCGATGTGGGAGTGTTGTCTCCGCGAAAACGGAATTAAATGTTTGACGAACTCAAAATCTGTATTTACCGCCAGCTTTGAAGACTTGTTCGACTAAAAGCACACGTTCTTCAATGGATAACATTTTAACAGCGACAAAAACGAAACAAACGAACAAAGGAACTAAACTTAAAACGTTCATGTCAACACGTAACGACACACACCAACGATACTACAGGCGCTGGCTGAGATAAAAGAAACAGTGGAATGTTGGGAGAGTCCACTGCAAGGGAAGTGACCCAGGCATTGGATTGAAGAGTTCCTAGATAACAGAACGCAGCATGTAATTCTCAATGGAGACCTTGTGGATGATATCGAAAGTTCACTGAGGCTTTTTCCAGATGATGCTGTGGTGTATCGAGAGGTTGTAACAATGGAAAATTGTACTGAAATGCACGAGGATCTGCAGCGAATTGACGCATGGTGCAGGGATTGGCAATTGAATCTCAATGTAGACAAGTGTAATGTGCTGTGAATACATAGAAAGAAAGATCCCTTATCATTTAGTTACAATATAGCAGGTCAACAAATGGAAGCAGTTAATTCCATAAATTACCTGGGAGTACGCATTAGGAGTGGTTTAAAATGGAATGATCTTACAAAGTTGATCGTCGGTAAAGCAGATGCGACACAAATTTATTGGAAGATTCCTAAGGAAATGCAATCCGAAAACAAAGGAAGTAGGTTACAGTACGCTTGTTCGCCCACTGCTTGAATACTGCTCAGCAGTGTGGGATCCGTACCAGATAGGGTTGATAGAAGAGATAGAGAAGATCCAGCGGAGAGCAGCGCGCTTCGTTACAGGATCATTTAGTAATCGCGAAAGCGTTACGGAGATGACAGATAAACTGCAGTGGAAGACTGTGCAGGAGAGACGCTCAGTTGGTCGGGTACGGGCTTTTGTTAAAGTTTCGAGAACATACCTTCACCGAAGAGTCAAGCAGTATATTGCTCCCTCTTACGTATAACTCTCGAAGAGACCATGAGGATAAAATCAGAGAGAGTAGAGCCCACACAGAGGCATACCGACAATCCTTCTTTCCACGAACAATAAGAGACTCGAATTGAAGGGAGAACCTGCTAGAGGTACTCAAGGTACCCTCCGCCACACACCGTCAGGTGGCTTGCGGAGTATGGATGTAGATGTAGATGTAGATAGTGCACGCGCGGCTAACAATCATACGGCACTGCTCGAACTGCTGTTGCGGAGTCCCTGAAGTAGCATCATTTAACTGCTCAACCCGTGGAGTTTCACTTCGTTTTCCTCCTGCCCTTCTGACTGATTCGTCTTTTTTTTTGTGGGGCAGCGCATTTTGCGAAGCAGATTCTCTGACGTGGCTGTGGACGCCGTCGGCACGCAGAGGCACAGCGAGGCGCGGGGAGGTGGCCAGCGCGGGCGGCATCCACGTGGCCGGCGCGCGTCCTGCCGGCGAGTCGGCGTCGGCGTCGGCGTCGGCGTCGGCTGCGCTGGCGGGCTGCGGCGGTAACGCGATTAGTCCGCAATTAAACGGCGGCGCCGCCTCCGGCTGCCATTACCACCCCCGCCGCCCCCGTAAACAGCTGCCGCGCGCCGGCGCCGCCGCCTGCCCCCGGCTGCGTCCGATACCGCGCTTTTTCTGCCGCTTCGCACTGGCCATTATGTCCGACATTCCGATCCGGGAAGAGGTCACGTACCAGCGGCGGGGTACGTCAACATATACTACTGGCCATTAAAATTGCTACACCAAGAAGGAATGCACATGATAAACGGGTATTCTCTGGACAAAAATATTATACTACAACTGACATGTGATTACATTATCACGCAGTTTGGGTGCATAGATCCTGAGCAGTCAGTACCCAGAACAACCATCTCTGGCCGTAATAACGGCATTGATATGCCTGGGCATTGAGTCAAACAGAGCTTCGATGGCGTGTACAAGTACAGCTGCCCGTGCAGCTTCAACACGATACCACCGTTCACCATGAGTAGTGACTGGCGTATTGGGACTAGCCAGTTGCTCGGCCACCATTGACCAGACGTTTTCAATTGGTGAGCGATCTGGAGAATGTGCATTTTCTGTATCCAGAAAGGACCGTACAGGACCTGCAACATGCGGTCGTGCTTTATCCTGTTGAAATGTAGAGTTTTGCAGAGATCGAATGAAGGGTAGAGCCACAGGTCGTAACACATTTGAAATGTAACGTCCACTGTTCAAAGTGGCGTCAATGCGAACAAGAGGTGACCGAGACGTGTAACCAATGGCACCCGATATCATCACACTGGGTTATACGCCAGTACGCCGATGACAAAAACACGCTTCCAATGTGCGTTCGCCGCGATGTCGCCAAACCCGGATGCGACCATAATGGTGCTGTAAACACAACCCGGATTCATCGGAATAAATGACGTTTTGCCATTCCTGCAGCCAGGTTCGTCGTTGAGTACACCATCGCAGGCGCTCCAGCGGTCACGCGGTTCCAGACTGAAGCGCCTAGAACCGCACGGCAACACCTGCCGGCTCGAGCTGATAGTCCATGCTGCTGCAAACGTCGTCCAACTGTTGGTGCAGATGGTTGTTGTCTTGCAAACGTCCCCATCTGTTGTCTCAGGGATCGAGACGGGACTGCACGATCCGTTACAGCCATGCGGATAAGATGCCTGTCATCTCGCCTGCTGGTGATACGAGGCCGTATTACCCTCCTGAACTCACCGATTCCATATTCTGCTAACAGTCATTGGATCTCGACCAACGCGAGCAGCAATGTCGCGATACGATAAACCGCAATCGCGATAGGCTACAATCCAACCTTTATCAAAGTTGGAAACGTGATGGCACGGATTTCTCCTCCTTACTCGAGGGATCACAACAACGTTTCACCAGGCAACGGCGGTCAACTGTTGTTTGTGTATGAGAAATCGGTTGGAAACGTTCCTCATGTGAGCGCGTTGAAGGTGTCACCACACGCACCAACCTTGTGTGAGTTCTCTGAAAAGCTAATAATTTGCATATCAAAGCATCTTCTTCCTTTCGGTTAAATTTCGCGTGGGGAGCACGTCATCTTTAATGGCCAGTAGTGTACTTTTGTAAAATGATAGGTATACTTTTTTAAAAAAGCTCTTGGCATTTTTTAAGTACTTCACTCTGCAAAACACGCAGTAGTAGCAATGGCTGCAACAGCAGTAGCAGCAGACACAGTGTACGAATCGGAAAAGGAATCGGAATAGTATTGGGAACAGTAATCGGAACAGTAGTCAAAACAGTTATTAGAATAGTAATGAGCTAACATTGATGGTTACGTACACATGTAGGCAGAAGCAAACCGCGGTATTACAAATTTGTTCCCTTATAACTTTATGTTTTTAGTCATTTTAGTTCCTACTGATTAAAATTTTTGCTTGACTATTTCAAATAACGGTAGTTAAAATGTTATTATGAAAGAAAGAATTACTGAAATATTTCCCTAGCGCTGACGAAAATGCGAGAGTGGCGACACCTAGTAAGTTTTCTGTTTACAATGGCTCAAAAAACTGGCAATGTTATCTACCAAATCCTCTTTCGACTAGGGAAACGTTTCGCAGACGTTCTTAGCAGAGAATCGTCGCAGGGTGGCCGTGTCTGACATAGTCTCCAGGAAGCCGACAGAGCACAATGCAGGCCTATCTGCAAACATCCGTCCTCCCCCTCTGTGAATCCGCCATCACGGCGGATGTTTCCGCAGTTCTTCTGCTGGACTGCCCTCGCTGCTTCTTCGTCTCTGCCCACACCCAGTACATGCAATGCTGTGCCTACAAGAGTCTAGATGGAGGCAAAAGGAACAAATCACCTACGTAGTCACTGTTATTGAATCGCTATCTCTATATACACTGAAGCGCCAAAGAAACTGGTGGAGGCATGCTTATTCAAATAGAGAGATATGTAAACAGGTAGAATACGGTCACTGCGGTCGGCAACTTCTATACAGGAAAGCAAGTGTCTGGCGCTGTTGTTAGATCGCTTACTGATGGTATAATGGTAGGTTATCAAGATTTAAGTGAGTTTGAACTTGGTGCTATAGTCGGCGCACGAGCGTTGGGACACAGCACTTCCATGTTACCGATGAAGTGGGGGTTTTCCCGTGCGACCATTTCACGAGTGTACCGTGAATATCAGGAATACGGTGAAACATGAGATCTCCGACATCGCTGCGGCCGGAAGAAAATCTTTCAAGAACGTGACCCACGATTAATGAAGAGAATCGTTCAACATGATGGAAGTGCAACCCTGCCGCAAATTGCTGCAGATTTGAATGCTGGGCCATCGACAAGTGTCAGCGTGTGAACCATTCAACGAAACATCATCTATAAGGGCTTTCGGAGCCGAAGGACCACTCGAGTACCCTTGACGACTGCACGACACAAAGCTTCAAGCCTCGCCTGGGCCCGTGAACACCGACAATGGACTGTTGATGATTGGAAACATGTTTCCTGGTTGGACGAGTCTCGTTTCAAATTGTATCACGCGGATGGACGTGTTATCGGTTTGGAAACAAACTCATGAATCCATGGATACTACATGTCACCAGGGGACTGTTCAAACTGGTGGAGGCTCTGTAATGGTGTGGGCCGTGTGAGTGATGTGGGACCCTTCATACGTCTAGATACGACTCTGACAGGTGACACGTACGTAAGCTTATTATCTAATCACCTTCATCCATTCATGTCCATTGTGCATTCCGACGGACTTGGGCAATTCCAGCAGGACATTGCGACACCCCACACATCCAGAAATGCTACAAAGTGGCTCCAGGAACACTCTTCTGAGTTTAAACACTCCCACTGACCGCCATAGTCCTCACACATGAAAGTTATTGAGTATACGTGGGATGCCTTGCAACATGATGTTCAGAAGACTCCACCCCCTCGAACTCTTACGGATTTACGGACAGCCCTGCAGGACTCATGATGTCAGTTGCCTCCAGCACTGCTTCAGACACTACTGGAGTCCATGTCACGTAGCGCTGCCGCACTTCTACGAGTTCGTGAGAGCCCTACACGTATTAGGCTGGTGTAGCAGTTTCTGTGACTCTTCAATGTATAAAAGCCAATGTACTCACTCACTGACTGATTCATCATCGCCCAACCCTAATCGCTAGTAATAGAAACTTGATATCTGAAGAAGTTGTGGATATTATACTATAGGCGTCCTTTAAGAAGGGATTTTTCGTAATTACAACCCTAAGAGGTTGAAATAGGGAGTGAAGGGTTCTTTCGAGAATGTCACTCTTAACGCAATTTTGAAGGTAGTCCTGAGATAATTAGTAGTCGGTTTCTCGGTCAGAAATAAAGAAATTCATGTTTCAGCTTTTTTGGCAATTTAACGCTCTGGCAGTGAAATAGGGAGTGAAAGCTTTTTTTGAAAGTTTATCATTATTAAGGAACGATTGTTTTTACTGCTACATCAATGAACATTGGTATTTGACTTCTCATTTACAAATTTAAAAAAAAATACGTGTGTCAATGTTTTTGGAAACTGTAAAACTAAGGAGGTGAAATAGAGAATGAGATTGTTGATAAAAATATTTTATTATGGATTCATTTTTAAAGTTAAATATTTGAAGATTTAAATTTGGCTTCTGAGTAAGAAATAAATAAATACGTTTTTCACTATTTTTGGAAATTCCGCCCCTATGAGGGTTAAAACGGGGAAGAAAGATTTTATGTAAATATTTTATTGTACACGCATTTTTGAAACTAAATCTATGAAAATTTGTATTTTTTGGGAATATAACATATTTATGTCAGTGTTTTTGGAAATTCAACGTGTAAGGGAGGTGAAATGGGATGCGAAACGATTTATGAAAATATTTCGTTCCGAAAGCATTTTCAAAGCTAAATCTTTGACAATTGGTATTTAGCTTCTCGACTGAGGATGAAAAAATACGTGTCTCACTGTTTTTGAAAATTCAACCGCTGTCATCGCACAGTCCAAATCGCTAAGGATATAAATTTGAAGTTTGAAGAGGTGGAAGAATGAAACCATACCATCCACAAAGCCTAATTTCAGCTTACTGCACAAGGTCCAATACACATAAAGGAGTGCCCCGAAGCCACTGCCTCCCTTGCGTCATCAAGGAGACACTTATTGCAACTGGCGCAGCACGTAGTTAAGGGCGCTGTGGCGGAGCCATCCGAAAGCATGGATTAAAATAAATTTTCCTACATAGTCCTACACGATTTAAGAATTCAGAAAGGATTTTTAATATTTCTCACAGAGATTCGATAATGAATCAACGTTTTTAGAACTGATGACATCGAGTGATGTTTCTCGAAGTGGCAGTATCTGAAGTGAAAGCTGCACCTTGAAATTCCTGTTAGTACCATGCAATTAACATTTGTGGGCGTAGCTTCTACGGACTCCATATACTAGAACTCTCTACAAGCTGTGCCTGAAAGAGTCCTTCCAACCCCACGTAATTTTCACACCCCTCTGCTACCAGTCAATGACAGTCAACAGAGAAGCGAACCTTCTGAACCTTTCTCTCAGCATGAAGACATGTCGCGCTAGAGTACACTAGAATTCGGTGATGTGACACCACCTAACAAAGTTTTATGAACGATTAAAAGAAATAAGGAAGAGAAAAGTGTGTCGTAACTTCCATTTGCCAGCAAGCACCTCGCTAGTTTACTTTATAAAGTGCGTTATTTGCGCATAACGCACTTTATAAAGTATATATATATATATATATACATATATATATATATATATATATATATATGCTTCTTACGTGCAGGCCGGCCGTGGTGGCCGAGCGGTTCTAAGTGCTACAGTCTGGAACCGCGCGACCGCTACGGTCGCAGGTTCGAATCCTGCCTCGGGCATGGATGTGTGCGATGTCCTTAGGTTAGTTAGGTTTAAGTAGTTCTAAGTTCTAGGGGACTGATGACCTCAGAAGTTAAGTTCCATAGTGATCAGAGCCATTTTCTTACGTGCATATTGACGGTTTTCGAGACATTGCATTAGACGGAACTGCAAAATTACGCTATTGAGACTAAATCAACTGGATCAAAAAAACTGCTACAACTCTCTGGCGCTCTCGAATTTTACCAAATTTTCAATAGGTTTGCAGTTTTCTGAGCATGGAAACCACAAACAATCACTGTACGGACATCCCAGTAGAACGTGGTCATAGGTGGCGATGGTTTTGCAACCATAGTTGGACTGTTGTCTTTCTCTGGACTATAAATAGATATGTAAACGTAGGTCCCGCAGCCAATGTCACTGTCAATAAAATTCTTCTGGGTTTGGGACCGCATTGTCAACTATAAAATTACGAAGTTTTGGCGACTATTGCAAGACACCTTCCTCAGGGTGTAATGCGTTACATTCTAAGGAAGGCGCCTTACAATAGTCGCCGAAACATCGGAGGTTTATAGTTGACAATGCGGTCCCAAACCAAGAAGAATTTTACTGACTGTAAATAGGCAACTGAAAGGGCAACAGCGAAATGGTCACATTAATAAGGTTGTAAGGCAGCGATGCAGTCTTTCGCATCTACAGTTCAATACACACGCCGAAGAAGAAATTTCAAAAAAAGAAGAAAGGTTTAAGGGTGGAATTAGATTCAAGGCGAAAAGATATCAATAATAAGATCCGCTGATAACACTGGTACTCAGTAAAACTGAAGAAGAATTGAGGGATCTGCTGTATGGAATGCGAACTGTAATAAGTACAGAGTATGGGCTGAGAACAAATTTAAAAAGATGAAAGTAACGAGGAAGAGCGGAAGTCAGATTAAGGATTCCATGTGGCCCAAAACGAATTCCTCGCCTGTGCCATAGTTTTCATCTCAGAGTAGCTCTTGCAACATACCTCCTCAATTGTTTCCCGGATATATTCCAATCTCTGTCTTCCTCTACAGGTTTTAGCCCCTGTAGTTGGCGGTAGCTCCCACTAATACATTCTCCAATGTCTCAGCATACACTATGTCATTAAAATTATCCGTCACCTCGCTGAAAATGACATACAAGTTCGTGGTACTCTCCAACGGTAATGCTGGAATTCAATACGGTGTTGGCCTATCCTTTGCTTCGATGAGAGCTTCCACTCTCGAAGGCATATATTAAGTCAGGTGTTGGAAGGTTTCTAGGGGAGTGGCAGCCCATTCTTCACTGTTGGCACTACACTTGCTGGCAGATGACGTTCACTGTGCATTCGCCATATCCACACACTGCCAACGGATGGCCACATTGTGTACCGTGATTCGTCACTACACACAACGGTTTTCCACTGTTCAATCGTCCAATGATGACGCTCCTTACACCAATCAAAGCGTCGTTTGACATTTACCGGTGTGATGTATGGCCTATGAGCAGCCGCTCGACCGTGAAATCCAGGTTTTCTCACCTCCCGCCTAACTGTCATAGTACTTGCAGTGGATCCTGATGCAGTTTGGAATCCTGTGTGATGGTCTGGATAGATGTCTGCCTATTACATATTACGACCCTCTTCAACTGACGGCAGTCTCTTTTGTGCCGTGCGTCTTCCTTCACGTTTCCACCTCACTACCACATCGGTAACAGTGGACCTCGGGATGTTTAGGAGGGTGGAAATCTCGCGTACAGACGTATGACGCAAGTGATACCCAGTCACCTGACGATGATCGAAGTCCGTGTGTTCGCAGAGCGTCCCATTCTGCTCTCTCACGATGTCTGATGACTACTGAGATCGCCGGTATGGAGTAGCTGGCGGTAGGTGGCAGCACAATGCACCCAATATGAAGTACGTGTTTTCGGGGCTGTCCGGATACTTTTGATCACATAGTGTATGGCTAATCTTCTTGTCAGTGTTTTGCATATATTTCTTTCCTCTCCGATTCTGCGGAGAACCTTTGAATTCCTTATTTTGTCAGTCTGCCTAATATTTGACATTCTTCTGTAGCACCACAGACCAAATGCTCGATTCTTTTCTTTTCTGGCTTACGATTGGTAGTAGCAGACTTCTCTTGGCCAGGAATGCTCATTTCACCAGTACTAGTCTGCTTTTGATTTTCTCCTTGCTCCGTCCGTCATAGGCTATTGCGCTGCGTAGGAAGCAGAATTCTACAACTTCATCACTTTGTGACCGTCGATCCTGATATTGTGTTTCTCGCTGTTCTGATTTCTTGTACTTGTTATTACTCTCGTCTTCCTGTTTTTCTCAGAATTTTAAACGTCTTCCAATACTTTATAATGCTGAACGCTTTTCCCAGATTATCAAAACCTTTGAACGTGTCTAGATTTTATCTTCAGTCTTGTTTCCATTATCAACCACAACGCCAGAATTGCCTCTCTGGTGCGTTTTCAATTTTCTAAAGCAAAACTGACAATCAGCTAACAGATTCTCATTCTCTTTCCATTCTTCTGTTTATTATTCTTGTCAGCAGCTTTGACCCATGAGCTGTCAAGCTGATTGTGCAGTGGTTCTGTCATTTCTGTGCCCTCGCTATATGCAGAGTTGTGTGCAGCTTCTTTTTTGCCCAAAGTCTGACCTTATGCCGCCAGTCTCATACATTCTAAACAGCGACGTGATCAGTCGTTTTGTTTCCACTGCATCCAATAATTTTAGAAATATAAGTGAAATGTTATGTATCCTTACTGCCTTATTTGATCTTCAAGTTTTCGAAAGCTCTTTCCAATTCTTGTTCTACATCTACATAATTACTCTGCAATTCACATTTAAGTGCTTGGCAGAGCGTTCATCGAACCACAATCATACTATCTCCCTACCATTCCACTCCCGAACAGCGCGCGGGAAAAATGAACACCTAAACTTTTCTGTTAGAGCTCTGATTTCTCTTATTTTATTTTGATGATCATTCCTACCTATGTAGGTTGGGCTCAACAAAATATTTTCGCACTCGGAAGAGAAAGCTGGTGACTGAAATTTCGTAAATAGATCTCGCAGCGACGAAAACCTTCTTAGCTTTAATGACTTCCATCCAACTCCAGTATCATATCTGCCACACTCTCTCCCCTATTACGTGATAATACAAAACGAGTTGCCCTTTCGATGTCCTCCGTCAATCCCACCTGGTAAGGATCCCACACCGCGCAGCAATATTCTAACAGAGGACGAACGAGTGCAGTGTAAGCTGTCTCTTTAGTAGACTTGTTGCATCTTCTAAGTGTCCTCGCCTTCTCCACAATATTATCTATGTGGCCTTTCCAACTGAAGTTGTTCGTAATTTTAACACCCAGGTACTTAGTTGAATTGACAGCCTTGAGAATTGTACTATTTATCGAGTAATCGAATTCCAACGGATTTATTTTTGAACTCATGTGGATCACCTCACACTTTTCGTTATTTAGCGTCAACTGCCACCTGCCACAAGATACAGCAATCTTTTCTAAATCGCTTTGCAACTGATACTGCTCTTCGGATGACCTTACTAGACGGTAAATTAAGGCATCATCTGCGAACAACCTAAGAAAACTGCTCAGATTGTCACCCAGGTCATTTATATAGATCACAAACAGCAGAGGTCCCAGGACGCTTCCCTGGGGAACACCTGATATCACTTCAGTTTTACTCGATGATTTGCCGTCTATTAGTACGAACTGCGACCTTCCCGACAGAAAATCACGAATCCAGTCGCACAACTGAGACGATACGCCATAGGCCCGCACCTTGATTAGACGTCGCTTGTGAGGAACGGTGTCAAAAGCTTTCCGGAAATCTAGAAATACGGAATCAACTTGAGATCCCCTGTCGATAGCGGCCATTACTTCGTGCGAATAACGAGCTAGCTGCGTTGCACAAGAGCAATGTTTTCTGAAACTATACTGATTACGTATCAATAGATCTTTTCCTTCGAATTGATTCATAATGTTTGAATACAGTATATGCTCCAAAACCCTACTGCAAACCGACGTCACTGATATAGGTCTGTAGTTCGATGGATTACTCCTACTACCCTTCTTAAACACTGGTGTGACCTGCGCAATTTTCCAATGTCCAGGTACAGATCTATCGGTGAGCGAGCGGTTGTATATGATTGCTAAGTAGGGAGCTATTGTATCAGCGTAATCTGAAAGGAACCTAATCGGTATACAATCTGGACCTGAAGACTTGCCTGTATCAAGCGATTTGATTTGCTTCGCAACCCCTAAGGTGTCTAATACTTGACCGCCTATATCATCCCTGTTTCTTCCAGTATCATTTGTTCTTCTGTCACCTCATCAGACAAGTTCTCGCACTCGCAGAGGCCTTTAGTGTACTCTTCTCATCTACCTGTTCTGCCTCTGCATTTGACAGTGGAGTAGCTGCACGCTCAATGTTACCGCCCTTGTTTTTAATTTTTACCAAAGGTTAGTTTGGTTTATATCCAACAATTAATTGAGTATGTTGGGCTGCTCTGAGGTGAAGGCGTTGGCAAAGGAGAAGAGTTTGTGGCAGGCCCCAGCAAAACAATAGAAAGAGTGATAATCCAAAAAAATTGTGCTTTGTCGGATAGTGCACATGATCAGTAGCTTGTGGAACGTCCTCATTTGGAGCCAAGTGGATCCTCAAAGCGCTACCGGACTAGACTTGCTACCCTGCAGAACTTTCCACCGCGCCTGCATTCGCAGACTTCCGCCCGCCCGCTGCAGCAGCAGTATGCTAGAGCGGGTCCCCCCAGGGCGCCGCGCGGGCAGAGTGTTAATCGCCGCTGTGATTGCCCGCCGCACTAACGCCATTACGGAGCCATCAGGCGAGAGCACGGGGCTGCAGCCGCCCATCTTCGCCCGGGTTCATTACGGCGCCTGGCCACGCGTGTGTGCATTCCTCCCTCCCAGGCTGCGAACCCGCGACCGCTGCCTGCGAAACTTCCAGAAACGTGACCTACCTGTCAAAGCTGAAGCCAGGACCTGCAACCGACACTCCTGATGTGCATTAGAAATTCTCTACGAAATGCTAATGCCTCGTACAAGGATTGGTCCTGAATGTAAGAAATCCTGAAGTTAAAATCTTCTGGGTTATTAGGCCGCGTCATGTTTCTTCTAAAATGTTCGATGTTTCGACCCCTCTACTGGGATCTTCCTCAGGATCTTTTGGTGTCCACTACTGCTAGAACACTGTCAGAGATGAGTGTCGCGTCCACTTATACAGGGGGAATTTTCTGGCGTTCGTGCTGGAGAAGTGATAGTATTGGTTAAAATACATGTGGCTACCACTGGTGGGCCATGGTCATAGGCTAATACAGAAGAATGGGCGTTGGTAGCTCACCTCCTGTGGATACCATTGGTGGTCATCGTAATTGGATAGAAAGGCACTGTTCCACACTTACGCTGGAAAAGCACCACCACCCAGCCCAGAAGCAAGCAGTACTCAACACTCTGTCTTCACGTGCCTTCCGTATCAGCGATGACGACAACTTAGAATCGGAGTTGATTTTTTTAAAGAGGAGATTTTTTACAGAGGATATTGAAGGCAAATGGGTATGATAGTTATTCAATCGGCAGGGCTTTTATTCGGAATATTTGTACCGCTAATAAGAATGACCAGGAACCGCCTTCTCACTCCGTCAGGTTACCGTTCGTTTCTGGGGTCACTAACCGCATCAGCAGAGTTTTAAAGAAACATGGTATTCAGACATCATTCTTTAGTCAAAAGAAAATAAAAGACTTTTTCCGACGGAAAACGGATGTACCTGATTACCTCCACAATGCAGGCGTCTATCAAGTGTCATGTGGCTGCGGCAAAGTGTATATAGGCGAAAAGGGAAGAACTATTAATGAGTGCACTAAGGAACACGAACGACACATGCGTCTAAATCAAAGTGCAAAATCGGCAGTAGCGGAACATCACGAGAGCTGTGGCTCTGACATCGATTTTAATAACGTACGTGTACTGGCTAAGGAAACAAACATTTATAGAAGAAGGTCCGAGGAGCGGTTGAAATTACTAAGAATGCGTCTAATTTCAATAGAGAGGACGGCTATAGGCTTCCGGCATCCGTGGCTCCCCGCTATCAAGGAAGTAAATACGCGGCCGTGGTCTGTGAGCGGCATAAACAACGCGCTGCAAGTCACCTCGGCGGACAATAATATTTTGGGTAAACATTCCCCCTCTCTTTCTCTGTCCGTTTCGAATCTAGCCACTGATGACCAAACAATAGCGGTAGCAGGCATTTCAACCAATAATCCTTCTCCAGCATACGTGTGGAACAGTGCCTTTCTATCCAATGACGATGGCCGCCAATGGTATTCACAGGAGATTAGCTACCAACGCCCCTTCTTCTGTATTAGCCTAAGACTACGGCCCACCAATGGTAGCCACATGTATTTTAACCAATACTATCACTTCTCCAGCACGAACGCCAGAAAATTCCCCCTGTATAAGTGGACGCGACACTCGTCGCTGACAGTGTTCTAGCAGTAGTGGACACCAAAGGTCCAGAGGAAGATCCCAGCAGAGGGGTCGAAACGTCGAACATTTTAGAAGAAACATGACGCGGCCTAACAACCCAAAAGATTTTAACTTCAGTGACAACGCCCACGAAAGCCTGCAGACTTACATGCAAGAAATCCTGTTTTGTCAGTGACAGTATTGGAGAATTTTGGTTTTGATGTGGCAGCAGCCAGCCACAATTTGGTTTTCGTTCACACTCTTCAAAAAGCATAACACTGATTTAGAATTGACACATTCCCCATTTCATTTCCTTCATTTCAAATTCAATTACTTACACAGAATAACAATGGCCCGGAAAATAGAGATTGGACCAGAATTAATCCCTACCATAACCATCTATAACTTTTTAATACTAGACCAAGTTTCGTGGTATACAAAACAGTTTGTTCCTTCCAGTGATAGAATTGAAGTTGAAATCTTCTGGGCTATTAGGCCGCGTCATGTTTCTTCTAAAATGTTCGACGTTTCGAACCCTCTGCTGGGATCTTCCTCTGGATCTTCTGGTGTCCACTACTGCTGGAACACTGTATTCTAGCAGTAGTCGATACCAGAAGTTCCTGAGGGTTCGAAACATCGACCATTTTAGAAGAAACATGACGCGGCCTGATAACCCAGAAGATTTTAACTTCAGTAACAACGGCCACGAAAGCCTGCAGGCTTACATAATGATAGAATTCTTTCACACTGCTAAAATTCTACCAGTTTCCGTAACCGGGTGTGTATGTTTGCGACAAAACTTCTGTAGGTAATCCGTCGGTACGTTTCAAAGAACGTGGCGAATTCGCTGCTCCACTTTGTCAAGAGTGTTTGATTTTGAAGGCTAAACTTCCTCTTTCGCCATCCTCAGACGAAGCGTAAGATGAGGAGTCCAGGGGGTCTCGACGTCCCAGCCAGCGTCCTGAAAAATGGATGACGCGCCACACTTACGCAGGATAAGCAAAGTGAGGTGCGGCCCCGTCTCGCATGAAGATTACAGCATTGTAACTGTGCCGCCTGTTACCTAAGGGTGGCGTTGGCTTTGTCCCTTAAGCATTCCCCGGGCCCTCTGTTTCCCAATAACAAACGTGGCGATTAACATATCCCCCAACATGACATACAGCTTCATCTGGCAACAGGATATTACCGAAAAAATCACACCAGTCTTCATAACGAGCAAGCGTCACTTCCCCAGATTCGACTTATGATCGCAGTTTTCTGGTGATAATTCATGGCAGTAACGTGGTTTTGAATGGACGAAAACTCAACTCTTTCTTGAGAATAGTTCTGGTTGCGCGTCGAGTTAAACCATTTTCGCTAGATATCTGTCCTGTTTCTGCGGATTCGAGTGTACGTTTCCTGAACCATCTGCACGTTTTCCTCCATCCTCTATGCTGAAGCTCCACATCTTCTCCTATCATCTGGCACAGCACCTGCGCCGATTAGCTTCGAGTCACAGTTCCTTGTGGTTCCCCGAAATACGGGGTCCTTGCACACTTACCCATCATCTGTGTACTTGTACCTCGGATCACCGTACTTCTCAACGGGATACCAGCTGAACCGCTCTCACTCAAGGTTAGACTGCCGTGAGGGATTAGCCGAGCGGTCTAAAACGCTGCAGTCATGGACTGTGCGACTGGTCCCAGCGGAGGTTCGTGTCCTCCCACGGGCATGTGTGTGTGTATTTGTCCTTAGGATAATTTAGTTTAAATGGTGTGTAAGCTTAGGGACTTAACAGTTAAGTCCCATAAGATTCCACACATTATTTTGCTCCGTGATGCGCTACTGATACCTGCAACGACGTAAATGAGATGTTGTTCCTGCGTAAAGGCAAGCGCCGGCCTCCACTCGGGGACTTCAGAGCAGAAAGGGCTGTGAAGAAGACGTCGGTGAATTGCACCCTGATCGACCACTCTCCGATATCATGTTATCAGAAAATCTTGCTCATTTCATTCTATGCCCACTAATGCACACTCCTCTTTTTCCATAAATGCCTTTCGCAATAATCTCATCCAGGTGAGAGTCGAACAATAAAAGGCAGAGGTAACAACCTTGTCCAACGTCCCTTCCCAAGCTGCTTCCTTCGGGCGTTTCATTTCCAATCCTTATTCTTACTTTCTATTGTAAGTATAGATTCTGTGTCAGTCCTCTTCCTTTCCAGTCCACTCCGTTCCTCTTCAAAATACACTTGAGCTTATTATACTGTACTATGCCGAAAGGTTTTTGCAATTTTAAACATGGCTGTGAGGCAGCAACAGTACAAGAATACGATACGATGTTGCAGTGCGTGTGTAATTCCGAATTAACATGCCTCTGGACGTGCTGGCGATAAGCACTGATTTTCATTGTCGTCATTCCATTATATAGCCGATGGTTATCCACATTCGCTACTGCCAATACACTTTATATAAAAATATGATATGTATAATACAGCCAACTGGTTGCAACAAGATTTTTGCCTTAACCTGGTTTCGACAAAGACTGTGGGTGTCTTAATCCGAAAATCCAGACAATTAACGAAAAAGATTACAAAAAAGTTAACATAGAGAAAAACCAAGAATAGATGGCCATTATACCGAAAAGATTTATGAGGAGACTATATTCACATGTAATAACAGATTAACAAAGAGCAAATTGCTCTCGTCATATAAGATACTTAATAAGAAGATAATACTTAAATCACATGCAACTATAGGCATTGTAATGACATAATGTTGGTAACTGTCAGCCAAATTATAGTTACACGGCGGAGCATGCTATATGCCGTTAAGGGCTGCAAGAGGCAACAGTCACTGGATGCGGCATCAGACTAAGATACTGTAGTAGCCACAACGTGGACAAGAAACAAGAAAGAATGTTAACAATCGAAGAAATGAACTGTTTAAATTACAAAAACTTTAAATAGCATATGTGTTCATCTCACAACTCAATAGCCAGTGTTATGCGTGCTGCAATTTATACAGAATAACACAGTTGCCATTATTCTACACATTTTGTATGAAAACAAATCAATAAAAACAGCGTACTTGTTTCTATCTTTCTCAGCATTTGTTTAGCCTGTAATTTTTAAGAGGCTAAGAGCATCTCTTGTTACTTTTTCTCTTATAGATCCGAAATGATTCTCCGCAATCAATCTATCCAACGTTTCATACAGCCTTCTGTTCAGCATTCTCAACAATACTTCACCTGCACGAGAAATTAGACTGATACATAATATATACGGAAGGACAACTATAGCCAGTTGTCGAAATTGTTGATATATTCTACCACCTTAACGGTAGCACGCAACACTTCGGAGCGGTCACCAGTGAGTGCTGTGAAACGGAAATCTTCAACTGTATGTTTAACTGTCTGCCCGGCAGTTCCTCAGTTGTAAGTAGGAGAAGTTACTTTATCGCTTCTGTGCAGCCAGTCAGCACTTCTAACACAGTTTGTTCGAATTATGTTTTGGCTACATCAAATATTGAGAGCCTCGTCTAATGAAAATAACCAGGGGGTACCTGTTTGGTGCGCTACCCTCACCAGCGATCATTTAGCCTGAATCCATTTTCATCTAAAGCTGTTGGATTCTTTAGGGGTTGATGTCTAGAGTGCATTCGAGTCCTCCCATTATCAGGGATATTTTGATGGATTTCTAGAACAGCGTTTTTCTCGACAGTTTTCAGTTCTGTAATGAGTGATCTCTCTCGTCGCAGATGCAGGGGACCTATAAAGCGTAGTACAGGCAGCCAATATGGTAGCACGTTTATGAGGTGTTTAGTTTGATTTAGCTGGACATCGATGTGACTAATGTCAGCCCTGTTGAGCCACACTGGTGCACAATTTTCCACTACTGGAAAAACTAGACCTAAATAGGGTGGTGCCTATAGATTCCCATGAAGTATCATTCAGTTGGTGCAGGATGTTTTTGCGAGTTCTAAGTTCGACAGCTGTACTGGACAGATGATTGCTGAAGAGTGCTCTATCCAGAGTGATACCTAGGTATCTGGATGTCGACTGTGGGGCTGTAGACCGATTTCAAAGTAAATACTAAGTTCTCTGTTGGTTAACTCGTTGTTGAGATGGAATGTAGAGACCACCGTCTTTGTGGAACTGGGTTGCAATCTCCAATGGCATAAGTACTTCACAGTAATATTTAGGTCCTTTGTCAACATTTCAGTCACCTTTGTAAATTTACGACACGGTGCCTGGGGATGACTGTCGGCATATCCAAACCTCCGTGAGGTTGTTTCGGGCATATACGTTATACACGCTAATTCAGCCGCCCCTACCTATACGTTTTATGTAACCTGCACCCCAGTCAAAAACAACGTGCGAGATTTTCATATTCTCTCTCTCACTACACACCAAGTATTAGTCGTACGGAAAAAGGGAAAACGTCTTTTTTTTGTAGGAATTTCAATGTAGTTAAATTTTGTACTAGGATACTTCCCGCTCGAAGCCACAGCTTTAGAGTTATTAAAGGAAAACGGGTTTGAATGTCACTTTCGTACATCTTTCTTGAATAATTCGAAAACTACGGCCCCTGGCGGAAAGGTATTTCAGTATAAAATTTAACTACATTAAATTTTCCACAAATATGCACTGTCCATTTTTTTTTCTGTAGCACTAATACACTGAAGAGCCAAAGAAACTGGTACGCCTACCTAATATCGTGGAGGGCTCCCGCGATCACGCGGATGTGCTGCAACACGACGAGGCGTGGACTCGACCAAAGTCTGAAATAGTGCTGGAGAGAATTGACACCATGAATCCTGCAGCGCTGTCCGTAAATCCGTAAGAGTGCGAGGGAAGGACAGGAGGGGGAGGAGATCTCTTCTGAACAGCATACCACATTTGCTCATTAATGTTCATGTCTGGGGAGCCTGGTGAGCAGCGGAACTGTTTAAACTAAGAAGAGTGTTCATGGAGCCACCCCATAGCAATTATGAACGTATGGGGTTGTCGCACTGTCCTGCTGGGATACCCCAAGTCCGTCGGAATGCCCAATGGACATGAACGGATGCAGATGATCAGACAAAATGGTTACGTATTTGTCACCTATCAGAGTTGTAATTAGACGCATCAGGGGTCCCATATCATTCCAACTGCACACGCCCCACAGCATCACAGAGCCTCCACCAGCTTGAACAGTCCCCTGCTGACATGCAGGTTCCTTGGATTCATGAGGTTGTCTCCATACTCGTACACTTCCATCCACTCGATATAACTTGAAACTTGACTCGTTCCGCCAGCCAACATGTTTCCAATCATCAGCATTACGATGCCGGTGTTGGCGGGCCCAGACAAGGGGCAAAGCTTTGTGTCGTGCAGTCATCAAGGGTACACGAGTGGTCCTTGGGCTCTGAAAGCCCTTACTGATGATGTTGCGTTAAATTGTTCGCACGTTGGCACTTGCTGATGGCCAGCATTGAAATCTGCAGCAATATGAGGAAGTGTTGCACTTCTGTGGCGTTGAACGATTCTTTACAGTCGCCGTTGGTCCCTTTCTTACAAGACATTTTGCGGCCATAGCGATGTCGGAGGTTTGATGTTTTACCAGTTTCCTGATATTCACAGTATTCTCGTGAAACGGTCATACGGGAAAATCCTCACATCGCTATTGGGAGATGCGGCGTCCCATCGCTTATGCGGCGACTATAACACTATGATCAAATTCACCTAAATCTTGATAACCTGCCATTGTAGCAGCAGTAACCGATGTAATAACTGCGCCAAACACTTGTGGTCTTATATAGGCGTTGCCGACCGCAGCGCAGTATTCTGCCTGTTCATGTATCTCTGTATTCGAATACGTGGCCTGCACCAGTTTCTTTGGCGCTTCAGTGTAGTCTGCGTGGGCTGCATGACACCCATGGGTAGAAGCAACTGAACCACAATGTATAAATGTTGAGTTGTGTGGTGTCACCGCCAGACACCACACTTGCTAGGTGGTATCCTTTAAATCGGCCGCGTGTCGCCACTATCAGTGATTGCAGACCGAGCGCCGCGACACGGCAGGTCTAGAGAGACTTCCTAGCACTCGCCCCAGTTGTACAGCCGACTTTGCTAGCGATGGTTCACTGACTTCTACGCTCTCATTTGCCGAGACGATAGTTAGCATAGCCTTCAGCTACGTTATTTGCTACGACCTAGCAAGGCGCCAGTATCCGTACTATTGATATTGTGAATCATGTACCATAAAGAGCGACGTTCTCCGTTAATGGATTAGAGTTAAGTATCAAACTAGCTACGTCCGCTTTCTGAATTCTAATTCCTTGCCATGTTCCAGACCTCACGACAGTATAGTCCTTCCCTCCTCACGCCAACTACCGATTTCTTCCTCTTTCTCGGGATGATGAAGGTATTTACAGAATAACAAAAGGTGATTTTCGAGTTTGAATGTTTCCTGAACAGCCAAAAAGCACTCTTCCACGAGGAAGCTCTCTGTCAAGTGATCTTTCACTGGAAAACATGTGTCGCATTGAAAGATGAACATGCAGTGGAGTTTCATACCCTGGCTTGTTTTTTTTTTTTTTTTTTGGAGGATAATTAAAATTTAATGACTACCTTCCGTAATAGTGCAGCAACGCTGTGTACTTCACGGTGCCGTCTCACTGCAGTATTCACTCCCTCGTACTCTCCAGAACCACCGGCTCAACTTTTCGAGTCTAACTCGGTTAGGTCTGGCCGAGCGTTGCTCTGCGGATCCAACGCAGCCGTTCCGTCCTGAGCTGCGATTAAGCATTCCCTCTGACAGCCACGACTCTCTCTCCCTCCCACCATCCGAACCCACCCCAACCTCACACCACCATTGACAACCCGCGCCCGTTACCGTACCCAAAGACACACACACACACACACACACACACACACACACACACACACCGTTCACTAATTATTGAACACAGAGCTCAGCGAACCGTCACACCACAGATATACGGTAGCCTCGTCAAAGCACCAATATGCACCATCGCATTGGTACGATACAACTGATGATTGTGTCCAACGTCGATGGCCTATGTATAGAAAATGTAATAAATTCCTATTTGACAACAGTAAAAGTAAAGTTACTAAAACGATATGCCTGGAAACGAATAGCTGTTGACATACACTACACGATTAAAAATACCCGGACTGACCCAAAAAATTTCGTTTTCCATATTAGGTGCATTGTACTGGCACCTATTGCCAGGTGCTCCAAATCAGAGGCCTCAGTAGTGATTAGACATCGTGAGGCGGCAGAATGGGGCGTTCCGCGGAACTCACGGACTTTGAACGTGGTCAGGTGACTGGGTGTCACTTATACGTCTGTACGCGAGATTTCCTCACTCCTAAACATCCCTAGGTGCACTGTTTTCGATGTGATAGTGAAGTGGAAACGCGAATGGACACGCACACCACAAAATGGTATAGTCCGACCTCCTCTGTTGACGGACAGAAACCGCCGACGTATTTCATATTGGGCGCATTGTGCTGCCACCTACCGCCAGCTACTCCATACCGGCGATCTCAGTAGTCATGAGACATCGTGAGAGAGCAGAAAGGGACGCTCTGCGGAACTCACGGACTTCGAACATCGTCAGGTGACTGGGTATCACTTGTGTCATACGTCTGTACGCGAGATTTCCACCCTCCTAAACATCCCGAGGTCCACTGTTACCGATATGGTAGTGAGGTGGAAACGTGAAGGAAGACGTACTGCACAAAAGAGACTGCCGACAGTTGAAGAGGGTCGTAATATGTAATAGGCAAACATCTATCCAAACCATCACACCGGATTTCCAAACTGCATCAGAATCCACTGCATGTACTATGACAGTTAGGAAGCAGGTGAGAAAGCTTGGATTTCATGATCGAGCGGCTGCTCATAAGCCACACATCACGCTGACAAATGCCAAACGACGCCTCGCTTGATGTAAGGATCGTAAACATTGGACGACTGAACAGCGAAAAACGGTGTGTGGAGTAACGACTCATGATACACAATGTGGCGATCCAATGGCAGAGTGTGGGTGTAACGAATGCCCAGTGAACATCCGCTGTCAGCATGTGTAGTGCCAACAGTAAAATTCGGAGGCGGTGGTGTTATGGTGTGGGGGCCGTGTTTTTCATGGAGGGAGCTTGCACCCCCTCTTCTTTTGCGTGGCACTATCACAGCACACGCTTACATTGATGTTTTAAACATCTTCCTTTTTCCCACTGTTGAAGAGCAATTCGGGGATGGTGATATCTTTCAACACGATCGAGCACATGCTCATAATGCACGGCCTGTGGCGGAGTGCTTATACGACAGTAACATCCCTGCAATGGACTGGCCTGCACAGAGTCCTGGCCTGAATCCTGTAAAACATCTTTGGGATGTTTTGGAACGCCGACTTCGTGCCGGGCCTCACCGACCGACAACGATACCTCTCCTCAGTGCAGCACTCCGTGAAGATTGGGTTCCCATTCCCCAAGAAACTTTCTAGCACATGACTGTACGTATGCCTGCGAGAGTGAAAGCTGTCATCAAGGCTTAGGGTAGGCCAACACCGAATTGAATTCCAGCATTACCGATGGAGGGCGCCACGAACTAGTAAGTTATTTTCAGCCAGGTGTTCGGATACTTTTGATCACATAGTGTATTTGGTTGTGTATTGTCGAAAGACTCGCATCCAGAACTCATGCCTCT
Source organism: Schistocerca gregaria (assembly GCF_023897955.1). Classification (NCBI taxonomy): domain Eukaryota; kingdom Metazoa; phylum Arthropoda; class Insecta; order Orthoptera; family Acrididae; genus Schistocerca; species Schistocerca gregaria. The sequence continues at coordinate 76,922,166 of NC_064928.1, forward strand.
GATAGAGCAACGTAGAACTCAGAAAGTGGGAGCTGCTGGAAAAACCTAACACACCGAGTGGTAGAGTGTATTGGTTTGGAAAGCTATACTGCCACTGCAGGCTTATCTCCAAATAATGTTGAACTATTGGGAGAAATAAATTCTTCTTAAATTAAATCTGCAACTGTTCCCACGCTTATTCACTTCGTAAGAAGCTAGCAACTTCTCTTCATTGTTCCAAAATCCCCAGTGCTAAGTATCCTGTTACTTTCTTCTTCTCAAGCTGTCAAAGGTGACTTAGTAGAGCTGAGCTCACAGTTATGCAGACCACATCTTCCTAGAAGCCGGTGATAGGTTCTGTGTATGGCATTACAGTTTCCAGTCACATTAATGTGAGCACCTGTCAAATGCCTGACTAACCACGTCTTGCAGTGCAGAAAGAGAGTTAGTGAGGTTCTGGGAGGTACTGACAGGGATGAGGAGCAATGAAAGCTCCAATGTCGTCGTCAGTTGCGCTATGTTTCTCGGTTGAGAATCCATAGCGAAAACACCCCGATCGTGATGGTCCCACAGATTCTGGATTGGGTTTTATTGGTTCTAATGGCTCTAGCACTATGGGCCTTAACATCTGAGGTCACCAGTCCCCTAGACTTAGAACTACTTAAACCTAACTAACCTGAGGACATCACACACATCCATTCCCGAGGCAGGATTCGAACCTGCGACCGTAGCAGTCGCGCGGTTCCGGACTGAAGCGCCTAGAACCGCTTGGCCACCGAGTCCGGCGGATGTGCTTCCATCGTTATCTTGAAACGTCCCCTTTGAAAAATTATACATGACTGTGTTTAAACTAACACACAATATCTTTAGCGCAACGCAATCTGACTTTTAATAATGCCTACAAAAGAATGGCCCTGACTAACATTAACCTACACCTTTCACAGATCACTTACCTCACAAAAACCTTCGTTACTCGAACTACTGCAATACAGCGAGCGCCACTACTGCCAGCTAAATAAAAGATTCAAACTACAGAAGGCACTAACTACTGATAGGCATAGTTAGCAAATGAAAGACTTTAATAGAGAACAAATAATGTATTTACCTCAATAGTCATAATATATATAGCAGTTCATGACATGCAGTCTTACAAATTTCAAAACTCCGCCATCTCTCTCCCCACATCCACCGCTGCTGGCGGCTCACCTCCAACTGCGCAGCGCTACGCGCTGTTAACAGCCAACTGCCCAACACTACAATAGCCAACAACAATGCAGACCAGCCACAGACTGTACGCAGCACAGCCAGTGATTTTCACACAGAGCGCTACGTGGCGTTACCAATATAAAAACCTAAACGGCCTACTTACAATCTTCCATTACATACTGATGCGAGATAAACCGCTTCGTTCCGCATTACAAGTACTGCACTGTTGCCTATATCCCTCCCCTTCCCCCTCCCCTCCCCTCCAACCCCCCCCCCCCCCCCCCCCCCCCGCCCGTTATGCTTCTTATACCCTTCAAAGCTAATGCAGCCACCTGCCATCTGTCAGTAGTTACTGCATGTTGAAGTCGAACATAGGCAGTGGTCACATCACTGTGACTGGATCCTGTGAAACAGCGGCATCCAAAATTGCCGATATTTTAGCAACAAAGTTTCACACTTTTTCGTCTTACACCACTTGAATCTCAATTTTTTTTCTTTATTCACAAGTTTTTGTTTTCGTAGATTTGTTTCGCAACTGCGGACCACCCTGTAAGTAAATACGTGAGACGTTTTTTGCGGTGACTACCTTAAAATTGTAAGTGCTCTCTTTGAGTGATGTTAGAAGGACTAGATAAATACACTCCTGGAAATTGAAATAAGAACACCGTGAATTCATTGTCCCAGGAAGGGGAAACTTTATTGACACATTCCTGGGGTCAGATACATCACATGATCACACTGACAGAACCACAGGCACATAGACACAGGCAACAGAGCATGCACAATGTCGGCACTAGTACAGTGTATATCCACCTTTCGCAGCAATGCAGGCTGCTATTCTCCCATGGAGACGATCGTAGAGATGCTGGATGTAGTCCTGTGGAACGGCTTGTCATGCCATTTCCACCTGGCGCCTCAGTTGGACCAGCGTTCGTGCTGGACGTACAGACCACGTGAGACGACGCTTCATCCAGTCCCAAACATGCTCAATGGGAGACAGATCCGGAGATCTTGCTGGCCAGGGTAGTTGACTTACACCTTCTAGAGGACGTTGGTTGGCACGGGATACATGCGGACGTGCATTGTCCTGTTGGAACAGCAAGTTCCCTTGCCGGTCTAGGAATGGTAGAACGATGGGTTCGATGACGGTTTGGATGTACCGTGCACTGTTCAGTGTCCCCTCGACGATCACCAGAGGTGTACGGCCAGTGTAGGAGATCGCTCCCCACACCATGATGCCGGGTGTTGGCCCTGTGTGCCTCGGTCGTATGCAGTCCTGATTGTGGAGCTCACCTGCACGGCGCCAAACACGCATACGACCATCATTGGCACCAAGGCAGAAGCGTCTCTCATCGCTGAAGACGACACGTCTCCATTCGTCCCTCCATTCACGCCTGTCGCGACACCACTGGAGGTGGGCTGCACGATGTTGGGGCGTGAGCGGAAGACGGCCTAACGGTGTGCGGGACCGTATCCCAGCTTCATGGAGACGGTTGCGAATGGTCCTCGCCGATACCCCAGGAGCAACAGTGTCCCTAATTTGCTGGGAAGTGGCGATGCGGTCCCCTACGGCACTGCGTAGGATCCTACGGTCTTGGCGTGCATCCGTGTGTCGCTGCCGTCCGGTCCCAGGGCGACGGGCACGTGCACCTTCCGCCGACCACTGGCCACAACATCGATGTACTGTGGAGACCTCACGCCCCACGTGTTGAGCAATTCGGCGGTACGTCCACCCGGCCTCCCGCAAGTCCACTATACGCCCTCGCTCAAAGTCCGTCAACTGCACATACGGTTCACGTCCACGCTGTCGCGGCATACTACCAGTGTTAAAGACTGCGATGGAGCTCTGTATGCCACGGCAAACTTGCTGACACTGACTGCGGCGGTGCACAAATGCTGCGCAGCTAGCGCCATTCGACGGCCAACACCGCGGTTCCTGGTGTGTCCGCTGTGCCGTGCGTGTGATCATTGCTTGTACAGCCCTCTCGCAGTGTCCGGAGCAAGTATGGTGGGTCTGACACACCGGTGTCAATGTGTTCTTTTTTCCATTTCCAGGAGTGTATTTAACATTGCGAAACAAAGGGGCTTGTGGTACTAAATAAATAGACTACAAGCGCTACAGAAGGATAATGTCTCTACTCTAAAATGTATGCTTTACAAAAACCCTTTTAACCTTCCAGCTACCTCGTAAAGGGTGGTGTGTAAGAGCGGAGAAGAAAGGGGTGGTTTTCGCCTCTTTGCGCTGTTTCCGCGTAATGCCATTACTGCGCCAGCTGGCTTAACGCAGCCGGGATAGACACAGGAAGCACCTCAGATTTTTTTCTACCCAACTTAAAAATAGCACACTATATTCTTAACCGTTTTCGCTATTTATTGCTTCTGTGGGACAAGGATGCTGCGTTTACGACTAAATTCTCCCGCCGTTTTCACTATTGACACTTAAAAATGCGTCATGAAATTTTACTAAATAAAACTAATAAGCCAAAACATTATGATCACTGCTAAATGGGAAATTAAATGTCACCTGGCGGCATTGCGGTTACTTTGTTTATTATTTATTTGTTAATTTATTTATTGCTTATTTAGACTGAGCAGATTAAGCCTTAAAGCACTCTCTTACATCTGAACAGGAACATCATGTGCAAAAGAGTAGTACGTAACTATGACAATAATAATAATTTTCATTAATAACAAAAATAATAATTGGCAATAATAATAATAGTAACACTAATAACGATGTCAAAATAATTGGGGAATTAAAAATTACATTGATTATTTATTACATAACAAACTCAATTACAACAATTTGTAATATTAATATAAGTAATGTTTGACAATGATACTAATAATGATAATAGTAGCAACAACAATAGAGCAGTGAAGACGTTGAATTGTACTGATTAGTTTGGGAAATGGAAGGGAAATGAAAGAGGAGAGGATCGAAATGCAAGTGACAATGGCTGCTAGGAACGATGATAGTTTCAACAGAGAACTCTATAGCCAAGGGGAGGGAAAACTGGTGGGAGAGGGAAGGTTGAGCAGAGTGACGCAAGAAGAAATAACTATTGTGACAGAAGGTGGACCATTAGCTGCTAGTGGACACCAGAAGATCATGAGAAAGATCCCAGCAGAGGGGTCGAAGAGTCGACAACTTTAGAAGAAACATGACGCGGCCTAATAACCCAGAAGATTTTAACTTCAGTTATTTTATTGTCTGGGCATTTAGCCAGAAATTATTTCATGTTGTTGTTGTTGTTGTAATTCAGCCCAATAGGCCTTCACCCCGCAGGTCACCAGTGCAGGAAAGGGACTTCCATTTACTTGCACTTTCTTTTACGTCTTGAAAATCGTTCTTGTAAGCTGACCGCGGGTATATGACGTCTGGGCTTCCATGGGACAAGTAATGGGAGGCGCGGTGACAGCTATCAACTCCGTGATTATTACTGCTGACTATGTGCATCGCTTCGTGCTTGATGCCTTTCCCGGTGGAGATTCCGTCTTCCAGAAGGATAACTGTCCATTTAACAAGGCTAAATTGGTTTGAGCACCATGATGGTGAAGTCACGTTGGCCTCTCGATCACCAAATTCGCCTACTCTGAATCCGGTGGAGAATATGTGGGACGCTATCGAGCGGCACAAGTCACCGGCCCGAAATTAATGGGAATCGTGTGACCTGTGCCTCTACACATCTGCTGCCACATGTCTCCATAAACCTACCAAGTACTTGTCGAGTCCATGCCTTGCAAAAGCTTTGCTGTATTGCGTTCGGAAAGTTGACCAAGACGCTGTTAGGCATTCGGTCAAAAGTTTTCGGCTCATCCGCGTAAAAAGCCTTCTCAACTGTGCTTTCCGCATGGATCAGACATTCACGCCCCAGAATGAAACTTTCGCTCTGAAGCGGCGTGCGCGCTGATCGAAGCCTCCTCCCAGACTAAAACTTCATGCCGGGCTGGGTCTCGAACCCCCAACTTTCCTGTTATACCTGTTGATTATAATCAAAAGGGCAACTACTCACGAAGGTCCAGAGCGGACTGCAATTATCGTATAGCAGCGAAACTTGGTAGGTACCCTAATGTGCCCAGACCATTTATACTGGAAAAATAATTAGTTCCAGTTGTGACTACCAGGTGCAAATATGGCGCTGTACACTGTTTGTAAGACGGAATGACATCCCCACTGTCATTTGACAAGCCATAGCGTGACTGAACAGAATGGCTGTGGAGGCAGCCCGCCCGGCCAGGTGCGCGGTCAACCGCGCTGCTTCCCGAGCGGGAAGGCGTGCCGGTCCCCTGCACGAGCCCGCCCAGCGGATTAATGTCGAGGTCCGGTGTGCCGGCCAGTCTGTGGATGGTTTTTAAGGCGGTTTTCCAACTACCTCGGCGACTGCGGGCTGGTTCCCTTTATTCCGCCTCGGTTACATTGCGTCGGCGATTGCTGCGCCAACACTGTCTCCACGTACGCGTACACCATCATCACTCTACCACGGAAACATTTGCGGCTACACTCGTCTGGTATGAGACGTTCCCGGGGCGCCACTGGGGCCGAACCGCGCAGTAACGCTGGGTTCAGTGTGGGGCGGCGGTGGGGTGGGTGGACTGCTGGGCCTGTTGTGGGCCTGTGAACCACTGAGGGCCACGGCGGAATGAAGCCTCGTTTGTAGGTCCCCGGTTTAATACACAATACTCAGACACACAATGGCTATCGAGAAGAGGGACCTCACGCAGTTATCGAAACTGTTGTATTTGAACGACAGCAATTGCAGTGTTTCATTGAGAGAGCGTCGCCGACTGAAAAGTCCGAGGAAACACTCAGTGTCATCGAATGGTTTAAAGAAGATGGTAATGAAATTCTAAAAGACGGGTGAGCTTGGTGTGGTGTCTGATAGAGGAAGGAGGCCTATCCCGTTCGAAGTTATTGACGAGGTTGCTGTTGTTGTAAGCAAGCATGCCGCACGTGCTTCGGGTAGCGGTGGCGCTCGTGTCGGGCCACTTGTCTATCATACGGTGAACAGTACCGAACGTTTCCTGGTCTATTTTACACTGGTACCACTTCAAGAGCCAGACGGTGTACCGACTGAAACCTCACGATTCACAGCAACGTTCTGAATTTGCTCTTCGCTTCCTGTCCATTATAATTATCCGGGCCGTTATGCCGTGGTCGGTTGATGAATTCTGTGTCAATTCCCAACGTTTCGTCCCCGTCTGCGGAGGACATCTTCAAGGGGGTCGACACACCCACTGGCTCGCTACTGACTGCCGCTAAATTCCGTGTCCGCGCGCTCCTGCTCGGCGGCGCGAGGTCACGTGTTTTGAAAACGTCAGTGCAATTATCAAAAATGGTTCAAATAGCTGTGAGCACTATGGGACTTAACTTCTGAGGTCATCAGTCCTCTAGAACTTAGAATAAACTAAACCTAACTAACCTAAGGACGTCACACACATCCATGCCGAGGTCGCGCGGTTTGACTGTTGCGCCTAGAACCGCTCGAACACTCCGGCCGGCCGTCAAATTAATCAGAAGACTGATAACTAAAAAGATGTGTTTACCTATGGTACAACAGAGGTTTAGTGCTGCAGTAATTCGTTCTGAACGACCGTCATCGCACAACGTAAAATACGTACAGAAAAACATGGGTACGTCACAGATATGTACACTACGTGATCAAAAGTATCCAGACACCACAAAAAATATGTGTTTTCCATATTAGGTGCATTTTGCTGCTACCTAATGCCCGCTGTCCGCTGCCGTCGATCGCCGTTGCCGTCACCCAGTGGTGGACGGGTGGTACACCACTTCTTCAACACCGTTTAATTTCACGCCCTCCTCTTTTTGATTGAAATTATTAGGGTGTTTGGCGATTTCTATTGTCTCCCTGTAGAGCCTTTCGTAATATCCGCTTCTGGCCGCTAGTACTTGCGTCTCCTAGGTACGACTAAAAGAACTATTTCAAAAAAATTTGGAAGAGCACAAGGGCAATTGTAGAACAGGAGAAACGGAACCATCAGCTGTTGCGGAGCATGCTTTCCAGCCAAGTAACCACCATATTCGCGGCCAATTGCACTGACGTTTTCAAAACACGTGACGTCACGCCGCGGCACGGGCGCGCTCGGACACGGAATTTAGCGGCAGTCAGTAGCGAGCCAGTGGGTGTGTCGAACCCCCCTGAAGATGTCCTCCGCAAACGGGGACGAAACGTTGGGAATTGACACAGAATTCATCAACCGACCACGGCATAACAGCCCGGATAATTATAATGAACATGACATTTCCGGCCGTGAAAGTCTACATTTTAGTATCATCGGTTCCTGGCACGTGTCGGATTTGAACACGTGGCCGTGTGGACTGACGAGGTACATTTTACGGTACAGGGTGCAGTGGATACACAGAACTGCCGGATCTGGGGTCCTGTTACACCCCGTGTACGACCAGCCATTGCACTCGCCGTATGTGACACTGTGGTGTGGATTCACAAGCACCATTATTCCCGGTCCGTTTTCCTTTGATGAGAGTACACTCACAGGGCCTATCAGGAATGTCGTGACGCCTGCACGTTATCGGGACCTTCCCGTACAGCATGTGAATCCTGTTTTGGAAGAGCGCAGCTGTTTGAAAACAACTGTTTTCATACAAGATGGGGCAACACCTCATGTCCCTTGCCAAGTGAACAATCAACTTAATGCAACCTTCCACGAATTTGTTAGCTCCAGACGTTTTCCTGAGGCACGGCGTTCAAGATTGCCTTATCTCAATCCATCTGACTTTTGGGTCTTGGTGCGCCCGGTGTGGCCGTGCTGTACTAGGCGCTTCAGTCTTGGAACGGTCGCAGGTTCGAATCCTGCCTCGGGAATGGATGTGTGTGATGACTCTAGGTTAGTTAGGTTCAAGTAGTTCTGAGTTCTGGGGGACTGATGACCACAGATGTTAAGTCCCATAGTGCTCAGAGCCATTTGAACCCTTATTTTGGCTCTTGGGATTCCTAAAAGAACGCGTTTACCAGGGACGTGTTCGGTGTCTACCTGATCTGAAGACCGGTGTACAGGAATGCGTTGCTCACATTCCACCGGAACTCCTGAGAGCAATTGTTGATCACGTAATTTTACGGATGCAGCATCTCGTCGACATATCCGGTGCTCATACTGAACAAATTGAGTAAGCGGTGGTTCATAATAAAATCGACTTTATTCACTTGTTTGACCTTTACTGCCCAAGTCCCGTTCTTAATCCATTGCCATTTGAATCATTTCTGTACGACGTTCTTGTATTCCCAGCGCCAGATTTTCACCTGGTGACCAAAATTGGAACGTTTTTTTTCTTTTGGTAAATCGGCTCCGCCTTAACGCAGTAGATGACATACCAAGTGGAGCTGCCATACATAATTACAGGCCACAATGGACTTCCGTGAGCAGCTGCACTTTAATTACGACCATCCGATACTTCTTCCCGACTGAGCCCCGGTCATGAGCAATGACCCACTCTCACAGTACAGACTGACTGTATTCTCCCAGAATATTACCACTGCACCAAAGTGCGTCATCTGCTTGGAATATGATTGAGTCTGTGTGATCATTTGTTTTACATACACCATAAATTGTGACATCCTGGTATTTGTTCGACTTGACTGATTCCAATCCTGACGCACTGATCTTGCTACCACTGAACACTACGACCTTTTTCCATTTTTTTTATTCGCACTGTATTACGTTGTTGAACATTTACAACAAGTTGCCAGTCTTTTCACAATTTCGTAATTTTGTGATTATCTGATTGAAACATTGCGCAGTTTGTCTGAGACAGTGCTTCTTTATAGATAACTGCGAAATGTCTAAGGCTCCAATTAATCTTATCTTCTACTTCATTAAAATACAATCGCTCAATAGTGGAAAGGCATCTGGACAGCATGAGATACTTGCGAACCCAATACAGAGACTGTGGCAGAGAACATACTCCCCTTCACTACTTTTGGAGGAAAAAGCACGGGTCACTTCTGTTTTCAGGAAAGACCCTACGACAGATACGCTTAATTATAGGCCTATATCGCTGGCGTGAATCTGTCGCGTAAACATGAAACATGTTTTACCCTCGAATATTACTACGTTATTAGAGAAACGTTATCTCTTCCAAAATATTCTTCATGAATTCCGAAATCTTGCGAAACTCACATCCGTCTGTTGCTCCATGAGATAACAGAGCGATTTAGACAACAGTACTGAGGATTACACCGTGTTTCTTCACTGGAGGAAGGCATTTCACGCCATCCTGCGCTCACGTTTATCGGAAAAGAAATACGATCTTACCGAGTATCTATCCAGATTTTCAACTAAATGTAATACTTCCTTACAGATGCCGCGCGGGACTAGCCGAGCGGTCTGGGGCGCTACAGTCATGGACTGTGCGGCTGGTCCCGGCGGAGGTTCGAGTCCTCCCTTGGCATTGGTGTGTGTGTTTGTCCTTAGGATAATTTAGGTTAAGTAGTGTGTAAGCTTCGGGACTGATGACCTTAGCAGTTAAGTCCCATAGTATTTCACACACATTTTTTCCTTATAGACAGAACTCATCACGTCGGAACAAAATCGATAGATGTATAGGTAATTTCAGGAGTACTTTAGGAGTATCTCAGCGTAGCGTGATAGAAACGTTACTGTTTACAATATGGATAAATGGTGTAGTAGAAAACGTCGGAAATTCCACAGTGCTGTTTGCACACGATACAGTTTTCTAGAAGAAGAAAGCAACGCCAGAGGCTTGTAGCGAACTGCAGCAAGATCTGCGGAAGATTGATGATTGGTGCGTGCGTGCGTGCGTAAATAAACGTAACATTTTGCTCATGCGTAGGAGAAGAAACCAGTTACTGTATGTTTACCATATTGGTGAAAAATTGCTGGAAATAATGTCTACAGTAAAATATCTAGGAGTAACCATGTGGAGCGAAGTGGAATGACCAGGAAAATGTGACCTAGCGTTGAGATTCTTTGGAAGAACCTGAAGGAATGAAATTTAACCACAAAAATGCAGTCTTACTATTGTTCGACCGATTCTTGAGTATTGCTGATTAGTCTGCGACCCTTCCCAGAATGAGCCAATCGAAGAAATGGAAGAGATCCAACAAAGAGTGGCACGTTTCGTCCCGGGATCGTTTACTTGTCCCTAAAGCATTTTGTAGATGCTAAATGGACTCCGATGGCAGAAGCTACAAGGCCGGCTCTGTGCTTGGTGAAATTCTGAGAGAATACTTCCTCCCACACACGTCTCGCAAAATGGCCATAACGAGAACACTCAAGGAATTAGAGCTGATATGGAGGTTCACCCAGAATCACTCTTCCGTATCACTCGCGAGTGGGACAGGAAATGGGAGAACAGTAAGAGGTTCGAATGGTACCCCTTCCCCCCTCCCCCATCCACACATCATCAGTTGGCTTGCTAAGTAGTTAGATACACAATGTCAACACTAAGGGTCAGAACACACTTCCCATGAAGTTATTTCTACATCTGTCTATGACTACATAGAAAATAACATGCTGCGACATCCCTACCAAAAACTCCTCATTCCAATCAGAGGCTAGTTTCGTATACCCTGTGACCGCACTTTCGTTGAGATCGAAGATTATGTGAAGCATGGAATATGTTATTCAGTATCGTCTATCAGTTTACTTTTGTAAGGCGCCACTGTGCGCAGTTAGCGACTTCCGCCAACGCTAACGCAGACGAAGGCTGGTAGCTGGGGCGGGGATTCCCCTCTCCTGGAAGGCAGCTGACCCGCACATCGCGGCCAGCGCCGCCAACCTTGCCACACCGGCACACTGGCCATTTGCATAAAATGTATGTCAGCTGCAAGCAGGCCGGTTGCGGATGCAAAGCAGATTAGGGGCGCCTGCCTCGTTCCCAGTCCAGCCAACTCCTGCCAATGAAGTTTACCGCCACTTGCTGCATTTAAGATACTGCCGACGCTACACATGACAGTCAGATATTAATAGCCATAATATCTTCCTAAATGCTTAGGTATCTGGCTGTCACAAGCACAGCATTCTGTTAGAGACGTTTTTTATTGGACCCATGCTTCGGAAAAGGCCTAGTTTGAATTCCGTTTATGAAATGAGTGGCAGAAATTTACGCCAGCATATTGGAGTAATACAAACAGGAATGGCACGTCATCTGTATGGGGGGAAATCGCAATGGGTGTTCCACATGGTTTGATCTTGGGGCCATTATTTCTCTTGGTCCATGTTAATGACGTACCCGTTTATTTGAATCAGGAGGGAGAATAAATTGACCAGCTTTAAACTTTGAGAAAAAGAGCTTATCCAGTTTTATAGTATCAAAGGCACTCCACTTGCTGCAAATATAGTTTAATAAAAACAAATAGGGTAAAAAGTTTTAATTTCTTGGATGTGTATAGACAGTAACTCAAACTGGAAAAGCCGCTCAGTAGACCCGATAAAACGTCTGGGATCAACTCCTTTTCCCTTAAGAATAATTATCCACTTTGGGAATACAGGAATTAGTTGGTTAACATATTTCGTATGCTTTCATTCACTGATGCCCTGCGCGGTGAATCTCTGGTATAACTGCTCAAGCAATGGAAATTATGTGAGATTTTCACACACCTTTGGCAGACATTTGTTAAGCACTTCAGAATATTTGACACAGCTTCACAGTAAATTTATTCTCTGGAAAAATTTGTTATGAATAGAATAAAGTGTATCTGTTTTCCTGAAAACAATGTGCAAATTAATCTGCACTTCCCACTAGCGAATCTATCTTTGGCGCAGAATGGAGTGGAATACACAATATTTCTACGGACATAAAATGTCTGATAGAAAGCAGAAGTATTCCAAAATTCTGATTTAAAGTTGATTCTTCTTAACATGTCCTTCTGTAGCACTGGGAAATTTTTTAACATAAATAAGCAAACTCCCAACTATTTGGGTGTGAATCATTCATCTTGCGGACTATCCGTGGATAGTTCAGCAATTTCTAAAAAAAAAAAAAATATATACTCTAGTACTTACAGTGTCCATCCAAAAGTTCCCAGACTAATTTTATTCCTGGCTTAAAAGCGACGTCAGTGCAGTAAGTGCGGTGGCAGCTTGAACTAACAACTGTAAACAACAGATGTGCAGATGTGCATTCGACCACTCAGTTACGAGGAGGCAGTGTTAAGTAGTGGACGTACGGCCATAGTGCATGAACATTGTTGTGATACAAATTGGAATGCGGCAACATTGCTAAATCGAGTACTGTAGATATTGTTTAAAATGTTTTGAAGAAAAGAAAAGCGTGTGCAAAGACTGTCGTGCACACCCTGACTCTCGAATAAAAACGAAGACGCATTGACCCTTGCTGCGACTTGATTGAAATATGAAATGCGGACAATTATTTTCTGGAAAAAAAAACACTGTACTTAGTGTTATCAATACGGAACATAGCACTAAACCGCAGAGTACAGGAATTCACGTGAAGGGCCAACGATTTAACGGAAGAACTAACATTTGAGCCAACGTGACGCGCGAGTTCATATTGTTGTACCAACTTTCGGTACATTGTGCTCAATTGGGGAGAGGCTATGTAGAACACGTGAAGCATTAAAAGCACCATCTTACCTTTTCTCCATTTTTTTTCCTAAATCGGTCTCGAAACTTTTTGGTCTGACGGGATAAATAGCTGTGCCTTCTGAATTGAGGTCTGGGCAGCTCTGCGGCGCAAATTTCTGTATCTATACTAATAATAAACTGCAAAACCGTCGCGTCTCTCTGAACACGCCATGTTCCAAACATGCTACAAGAATTTTCATGGGGTTTTCACACGTGACTTGAGCATACCTTCGGGCAACATATGTGCTTTACAACATTTTAAACATGGCTCAAACAGCAACTTTTGAAATTCTTCACGGTAAATGATGACAGCCAAAACAGTTGTAGGATAAAGATTTATTAAAATTCTTGACCACGGTTTCGGTATATCTAAATATACCTTCATCAAAAGTAAAATACCTAAAATTACATCCTGCAATGGAGATTAATAAAACAATTGTGCCAAAGGCGTCGTCAGTAGTTAAGACATCATCTCCATTTATACAACATGATATCGACCCTCTGTCCACAATCATGTTGCATAAACAGAGATTATGTTTTAACTACTGATGACGCCTTTGGCACAACTGCTTTATTAATCTCCATTGCAGGATGTAATTTTAGGTATTTTACTTTTGATGAAGGTATATTTAGATATACCGAAACCGTGGTCAAGAATTTTAATAAATCTTTATCCTACAACTGTTTTGGCTGTCATCATTTAGCGTGAAAAATATGTGCTTTATATTAAGAAAATTGGATCACTGTAAAAAAGATGTCACAATTTTAAGTTTTATAAACGCGAAAGTGTGTTCGTCTGTTTCCTTTCCGCGAGTAAGCCGCACAACCGATTTTGATAAGATTCGGTATGGACACAGTTTGAACGCTGAGGAAGAGCAAAGGCTAATTTATAAAGTGTATAGTACAAGATATTTATTGATTTGAAGAATTTTACTCGAATTAGAGAAAGATAAACATACTCTTTCAAAAAGCAATTTCCTGAATGTGTTTAATCCATATTTCGATACTATAAAATAATGCACGCAAAAATAATTCGATTTCGTTTTCATGACAAAACAGTCGAATGGCCTTCGATTAAACGGAGATACGTTGAACCCTGAGGAGAAACATACGCCACATTAGAAAGAAATAAAAACACAAACGTTTGACTGTTACCTCGTCGCGGCCATTTTAACCCAATAGAACTGACATGAGCCAAAATTAAAAGTTATGTGGCGAACAATAATTTACATTAATTTCTGACTGCGGAAGAAACACTCACCAACGGAGCTGCTAGGTAAGTCCCTTCCGAGAAAAGCCTTCAGTCGTAGCGTATCACGGAAAATGCGTGACTTATTGAAGCAATAGCAGAAAATCCATTAGCAGAAGTGATCATGCAATTAAATACTGGCAACGACAGTGTCGCTTCAAGCGTCTGTGGCGCCGACAAAAGTAGTGTCTGTAGAGTTTTTCCATTGGCTCCACAAAGGAGGATGCACCAGGCGAATACATGTGAATGATTGCAGTATGCGATTTAAGAACTTACAGAGAAAAATCCTGTTTTCCAAAATTTTCGCTATTAATAAGAAGACAACCGAGTCGAATCAATTTGAGCTCAGGAACTCAGACTTTATCATATAAAATAAATTTCTTCATGAGGGTATTTTTGATCTGTCGTTTAGCTACAAAAATGCGTGATATTTTCACCAGGCGCGTTTCGCTTTATTGGGGTAAAGCATCATCAGTGGTCTGTAATAAAGTTATTTTCATTTTGATTTGCTTTTTAGACCGAGAAACAGTTCGTTAAGAATAGGTTGATTTGTATTTACGGTGATTTTTTGGCTGATTTCTCGCTTTCATCGAGAAATGCCATCTGCTAGCTCCATTCAGCTCTTGGCGCTTTTGGGCCTGGTCAGCAAGCTGGTGAAGGTGGATCGAACGTGGACTGTGCGAATTGGTGCAGTCTCACCCAAAATGTTCAGCTGCAGTTCCTGATCACTGTGACGGCTGTTGCAACACACCTTAAACTTGATGGCTCACCACACAGAGTAATCGCACACTGCCAGATCAGGTGACCTATGTGGCCATCTAGAGCTGCGACCAGGCTGACCTCTGCAAACAATTCTGTCATCTCTGAAAATTGTGTAAATGTGCTCCAGGTTTTGGCCGGCTGTATGGGCAGTATTTGGGGAGCAAAATAACTGATGATGGTCGAAGTAGAGAGGATATAAAATGTACACTGGCAATGGCAAGGAAAGCATATCTGAAGAAGAGAAATTTGTTAACATCAAGTATTGATTTGTCAGGAAGTCGTTTCTGAAAGTATTTGAGTGGAGTGTAGCCATGTATGGAAGTGAAACATGGATGATAAATAGTTTGGACAAGAAGAGAATAGAAGCTTTCGAAAAGTGGTGCTACAGAAGAATGCTGAAGATTAGATCGGTAGATCACATAACTAATGAGGAGGTATTGAATAGAATTGGGGAGAAGAGGAGTTTGTGGCACAACTTGACAAAAAGAAGGAATCGGTTAGTAGGACATGTTCTGAGGCATCAAGGGATCACAAATTTAGCATTGGGGGGCAACGTGGAGGATAAAAACTGTAGAGGGAGACCAAGAGATGAATACACTAAGCAGATTCAGAAGGATGTGGGTTGCAGTAAGTACTGGGAGATGAAGCAGCTTGGACAGGATAGAGTAGCATGGAGAGCTGCATCAAACATGTCTCAGGAGTTAAGACCACAATAACAACAACAACAACAACAACAACGGGCAGTTGCTCCGTTCTGTTGCGGGTGTGTCTATATGCATACATCCAAGTCCACTCATATCCACTTCTCCAGACGACTTTTATTTGCCCCATCCTATATCGCCTGAATAAATTGTTGCCATAATTACAACTAAAATAAAAACATAGTGCTGCTCATCCACAACACACTGATGCCAGTTCCATATCTGCACATTGATCAGTTTGCGACTTCTGAGTGAGTTGCATGAATTGTAAGATTAAACGTGTGCTTCGTATGGAATGTTACACCGTCTCTACACCTGCTCGGGCTTCCGCCGAGATGTCAATCGTAAAGGGTTTCCGAACTGCGTGTAGTGGAAGATACTCACTTGGTCGGAGTATGTGTAGAGCGATGCTCCTTTAATTATTTACTAGCTCCGCTGGCGGCATGAGGCGGGGACTTTTCCGCCGCAGAAGTTGGCCCACCTGCGCGACCCTTTCTGGCGGGCCTTAAACCCTTTAACCTCTAAGCCTCCTCGCTCCCTCCCCTTTCTCCTGCCACTCCCTTCTTTTTTTAGAGCCGGCTGTTTACTGAGAGAACTCCGCGAGCGGCGGTAGAGATTCAGCGCAGCCGAGACGGAGTGAAATTTTAATTAGAGCGAAATTAGCGCCGCCAAGTTGTGCCCCGAGCGTCGGCGGAGAGGTTCTCTGCGCACCTGATAAAGTATTAAAGGCAGGCGTGCCAACGCGACGCAGCAAAACGCGCCGTGCGCTGAGCTAAGCGTTTTAATTCCTGGCGGTATCGCTCGTCTAATGCCCCGAGTCTCAGTTTAAGCTGCCGTCGCAGACCAATTACGGGGCTTTCCGATTAAAAAGAGAAAAGGTCGCCCCTGGCTAGACTGTGAACATCAAGCGTTTATTTTTTGTTTACAAAAAGTTAAAGGAGGGAAGCTCTCTTCCTGTAGCGTGTAGGATTGGCTACGTAAATTTTTCTGAAAGCGAAAGATATTTCGTTGAAGTGCATCAGCATGATTTTAAAGAAAAATTATCACATTTGCGGCGCAACACTCTCCTGTCACACACAAAAATCGTAAATTCACGATTAGGAACAGCATTGATACTGGCAAGAATATTGACTTCAGACCTTTATACCTTACACAAAAATATATGCGTACACTATCAAGTACGATCAGTCGAGTACATTTGCGGGGTACCCCAAGGCAGTGTAATAGTACAGTCACCTTTTACAATGTATGAGGGAGTTCAGTAAGTAAAGCAACACAGTTTTTAAAATCAAATTGTATTGTATGTTAACCGGGGGCCCAGAAACGACGAAGAGGCTACGTCCCTGCCGCGGCCACTGTGGTCCACAACCCCCACGACGACTATTGCAGCTCGCAGGCCGGTGTGCCCGAGCGGTTCTAGGCGCTTCAGTCTGGAACCGCGTGACCGCTACGCTCGCAGGTTCGACTCCTGCCTCGGGCATGGATGTGTGTGATGTCCTTAGGTTAGTTAGGTTTAAGTAGTTCTAAGTTCTAGGGGACTGATGACTACCGATGTTAAGTCCCAGAGCCATTTGAACTACTGCAGTCCACTTCACCCTTCCGGCGCCCCTCACCAAACCACTCTTTCAGGGTTATTGTGCTGTTCGGCCCCCGGTGTACCCCCCTCTCCCCCCCTCCTCCCCCCCCCTCCCCAATGAACATCTCACACCAGACAAGTGTAGCTCCTATGTTTGCGTGGTAAACTAATGGTGGTTTACTCGTACGTGGAGAAATTGTTTGCGCAGCAATAGCTGATAGCCGACATAGTGTAGCTGAGGCTGAATAAGGGGAACCAGCCAGCATTCGCCGAGGCAGATGGAAAACCGCCTAAAAACCATCCATAGACTGGCCAGCTCACCAGACCTCGACACACGTCCGCTGGGTGGATTTGTGCCGGGGACCAGGCGCTCCTTCACAATCCAGAAAGAAAGCCGCGAGTTAGATCCCACGGCTTACAGGGCGGGCAAAAAGTGAGATTGGTTTTATTCAGCATTCCAATACACGAACAACAATTACACCCATATCACCCACAACGATTCCATGCAATGTTTCTCACTCACTTTGGACCAAGGGTCGATTGTGTCAGAGGTTGCTCTAGCAATGCATTGATCGATCAGATTTCCTCCAAATCGTGCTGTTTACTGACGAAGGCTCATTTAATCGTGAAGGTATTTTGAATAGCAGGATTAGTCTTGTGTGGGAGAAGGAAACCGTATGCTATAGTAGACTCACAGCATCATGTACGTTTTGCCGTTAATATCTGGACCGACGTTGTAGGCGATAGTGTCATTGGATCATATCTTGTACCTGGCCGTGTAATATTCCCCCTTTTGACTTGTATGTGTTATTTAAGATCCTGATATGTAAAACCAGATGTAATACTTGAGTGTATTTTGTATTCTCTGAATTGGTTTACAAAACATACTGTCATGCAAAGCCAACTGTAGTATTCTTATACTATACTGTTAATGATAAGCAATGTAACAAACAGAAATACAGTTACCTATCCGGATAGCAAAACCACAAAAACAAGTGTAATAACGCTGTGTGTTAACCTAAGGAATAAGCATCAGACTTTAACTCGTTTCTTCAAATAAGCCATTAGTTGAGAGGTATGGCAACTAACAGCAGTTAAACTACTATTCTGCATCGATAACAATATAAGTGGTTGGTGGTACACTATTAGTCGCGAGGCACACGTAATGAAGCTGAGTAGGACAGCAGAAAAGATTGCAACGCCCTACTAACCTAACAGACTTCATTTTAGATTTAGATAAAAGATGGTTCAGCAATACAAGAAAAGTTTAGCCGATCTAAACATAACTACAGCACCCAATTGCTTAATCAAACAGACTGATTTCATGAAAACAAAAGTAAGTTTGGACAGTGGGGGTTTCTAAATCAACATATTTGGTACTCAACATTTCATTGATTCACTATAAACTGTTTAACGTTACTATTTATCACCATTAATAATCAACTTAGTATTTCCTTTCAAAGATACGCAATGTGAAAGCAGCAAACAATTTATCCAATGTGGTCTCTGAATCTGGCATAACCTTACGTAATCATTTTAACACAGAAAATAATAGCAATGTTAATTATGAAATTCTCAGTTATTCTTCCCATCAATTATTTCACTGATTTGCCAACTATATATTTAAGATTTCATGGTCTTGGTTGAACACAGGTCACTCGGAATTTTCATTTACCAGGTGGACACAGTTGTTAAGCCGGCCGCGGTGGTCTCGCGGTTCTAGGCGCGCAGTCCGGAACCGTGCGACTGCTACGGTCACAGGTTCGAATCCTGCCTCGGGCATGGATGTGTGTGATGTCCTTAGGTTAGTTAGGTTTAAGTAGTTCTAAGTTCTAGGGGACTAATGACCACAGCAATTGAGTCCCATAGTGCTCAGAGCCATTTGAACCATTTTTTGAACAGTTGTTAATTTGGATGGTGGTTATTATTCTTAAAGCACATTTCAACTTCTTGGCTGTGGCGTTGGTGGAAACAACTGTATTAATATCAGTTATCCATGTCGGACTTATTTCCTCTTCATAGCGATGACTCATCTTACAATCAGTAGCCCGTTTTTTCTCCCCATGCCGGGCCGTGATAAACTGCAGTTTCCCACCGAGGCAAGGTGCGACAATGTGGCGCACTCCACACTATGGTGGCGCTGTACGTGCTGCCTCTAAGGTCACTGCCCACCGACTGACTTTGTTCGCGCCAAACGTTTCCGCTCCCACCTTTTCCTACGCCTACACAGCTTTCCGCTCCTGACGGAACTACTGCACCTTTTATACTACACATGTCTCATACAGCCCTAAGTGAGTCCCAGTAACTATTACATACATAATCACATTATAGCACCTTTTTACATTTAATAAATATAAGAAATAGATATCTTTACAATATTTAACAGTAAATATTACACTCTTTTTCTTAATATGTACATTCACTTTAATCTTATCAAAGAGTTTCAGTATCGATTTCGCTTCAAACAAGATGTCTCTACTTGTGCTTTAACAGTTTCAATAAAATATTTACAAAGAATTTTTTAAAAGATATGAACAATAATGTCACAACCGTATGAACGGCGACCTGTACTTGAGGTTCGTGGAAAGTGTTCTACCTGAGTTGTTGGACAACGTCCCCATGGGTGATCGAGAGAGGATGCAGGTACAACATGACGGTCCACCGCCTCACTTCATTATGAATGTCCGCAACCATCTCAGTGCTCCATGTCCTGGTCGCTGGACTGGAAGGGGAGGTCATATTCCATGGCCATCGAGGTCACCTGGCCTGAATCTCTTGGTTCTTTCCTAGTCACCTGTGTAAGAGACCACAGTGGATACACAGATGGAATAGTTACCAGAATTGTAGCTGCCTGCGATGTGATCGAAACATACCACGGATATTTGTCAGGGTGCGTCAGAATCTTGTTCACCAATGTCATGCGTGCATTGGAGTTGATGACCGTCACCACATTTTGTAACATACAGTACAAATGGTACGTTCAGTGTGTCAACGATGGTATTTGCAGTTAACTGTAGCTGTTGTTGTTGTTGCGGTCTACAGTCCTAAGACTGGTTTGATGCAGCTCTCCATGCTACTCTATCCTGCGCAAGCGTCTTCATCTCCCAGTACCTACTGCAGCCTACATCCTTCTGAATCTGCTTAGTGTATTCATTTCTTGGTCTCCCTCTACGATTTTTACCCTCCACGCTGCCCTCCAATACAAAATTCAAGGTCCCTCGATGTCTCAGAACATGTCCTACCAACCGATTTCCTTCTTCTTGTCAAGTTGTGCCACAAGCTCCACTTCTCCCCAATTCTATTCAATACCTCCTCATTAGTTATGTGAACCACCCATCTAATCTTCAGCATTCTTCTGTAGCACCAAATTTCGAAAGCTTCTATTCTCTTTTTGTCTAAACTACTTACCGTCCATGTTTCACTTCCATACATGGCTACACTCCATACCAATGCTTTCAGAAACTACTTCCTGACACTTAAATCAGTATTCGATGTTAACAAATTTCTCTTCTTCAGAAACGCTTTCCTTGCCATTGCCAGGCTACATTTTATATACTCTCTACTTCGACCATCATCAGTTATTTTTCTCCCCAAATAGCAAAACTCCTTTACTACTTTAAGTGTCTCATTTCCTAATCTAATTCCCTCAGCATCACCCGACTTAATTCCACTACATTCCATTATCCTCGTTTTGCTTTTGTTGGAGTTCATCTTATACCCTCCTTTCAAGACACTGTCCATTCCGATCAACTGCTCTTCCCAGTCCTTTGCTGTCTCTGACAGAATTACAATGTCATCGGCGAACCTCAAAGTTTTTATTGCCTCTCCATGGATTTTAATACCTACTCCGAACTTTTCTTTTGTTTCGTTTATTGCTTGCTCAATATACAGATTCAATAACATCGAGGATAAGCTACAACCCTGTCTCACTCCCTTCTCAACCACTGCTTCCCTTTCATGTCCCTCGACTCTTATAACTGCCACCTGGTTTCTTCACAAATTGTAAATAGCCTTTCGCTCCCTGTATTTTACCCCTGCCACCTTCAGAATGTGAAAGAGAGTATTCCAATCAACATTTTCAAAAGCTTTCTCTAAGTCTACAAATGCTAGAAACGTAGGTTTGCCTTTCCTTAATCTTTCTCCTAAGATAAGTCGTAGCGTCAGTATTGCCTCACGTGTTCCAACATTTCTATGGAATCCAAACTGATCTTCCCCGAGGTCGGCTTCTATCAGTTTTTCCATTCGTCTGTAAAGAATTCGCGTTAGTATTTTGCAGCTGAGCCTTATCAAACTGATAGTTCGGTAATTGTCACATCTGTCAACACCTGTCTTCTTTTGGATTGGAATTATTATATTCTTCTTGAAGTCTGTAACTGTAACTAATGTAAATAAAAAAGTACGCAGTGCTTTGATTTTAACTCCTTAAGATTGTTCCTCCGGCCCCGGTTTTAGTTCCTCATGTTGTTTAGTGGAGCATCTTTTACGTCCTGTTAAATTTTTGCACGCTCTTAGTGAAACATTCAGTATATGGTCCAAGGCGGATATTCCATCCGTCTTCCATTATTATCTTGAACTGCGTTTGTAGTATTTCATCTGCGTGCATGGGGTTCTCTGCCAAGTAGAAAGATGCGCCTCCGGTGTAGGAGAGCGAAGCGCAAGCCACACTGGGGGAAGCGCCAGGAAAGCGCCTACCCAGAAACTGCGAGCGGCCCCCACGTCAGAAAGCAGAGGCCGCCAAAGTGCTGTATCCGTCCGCCAGCCCTTCCTTGACTTTGTTCTTATTTCGCCGCCTTTTTCTCCGGCGCGGGGGGAGACGTCCCCGGCGACCGCGGCGGGCTGCCTCCGCAGGGACGGAGCGCCGGAAAAACAAGGAGGGGGCGGGGGAAAGCCGCGTCCCACAGGGCTTCGTTCTGGGGCCGGCGCTACGGCCTCCATCTTGCGGCAGAAGCGCTCCACTCCGCTCCGCCGAACCACCCCTTCCCGCCCCCCCACCCCCTCTCGTGCCCTTCCACCCTCCATCCCTTTTCCAGCAGGCCTGGGGCACCGCGGCGCCGCAGTCGATAACGGCGCCGTGACGTCACAGCATGGCGACGACGCCGGCGGGCGAGGCTCCCCGGCGTGTACAGCTCAGAAGCTGTACGTCCTGTGTGCACAATACTACGGCACTACCACTAATGTCCTTTGCAAAATAGCAAACTCTCGGCTTATCAATTTCTGGATTTCTTAATACCATCTTCAGCAACCAGGGATTCACATTCTACATGCATTGTTATTAAGCCGCTGTACCATGCATGGTGGAGGGTGCTTAGTACCAATATCAACTATTTCCCGTACTATTCTTTTTCGTTCTGAGCGAGTTATAGGGTCTTAGTAAATTCCCGCTATACAGGGTGTTACAAAAAGGTACGACCAAACTTTCAGGAAACATTCCTCACACACAAAGAAAGAAAATGTGTTACGTGGACATGTGTCCGGAAACGCTTACTTTCCATGTTAGAGCTCATTTTATTACTTCTCTTCAGATCACTTTAATCATGGAATGGAAACACACAGCAACAGAACGTACCAGCGTGACTTCAAACACATTCTTACAGGAAATGTTCAAAATGTCCTCCCTTAGCGAGGATACATGCATCCACCCTCCGTCGTATGGAATCTCTGGGGCGCTGATGCAGCCCTGGAGAATGGCGTATTGTATCACAGCTGTCCACAATACGAGCACGAAGAGCCTCTACATTTGGTACCGGGGTTGCGTAGACAAGAGCTTTCAAATGCCCCCATTAATGAAAGTCAAGAGGGTTGAGGTCAGGAGAGCGTGGAGGCTATGGAATTGGTCCGCCTCTACCAACCCATCGGTCACCGAATCTGTTGTTGAGAAGCGTACAAACACTTCGAATGAAATGTGCAGGAGCTCCATCGTGCATGAAACACATGTTGTGTCGTAGTTGTAAAGGGACATGTTGTAGCAGCACAGGTGGAGTATCCCGTATGAAATCATGGTGGTGAATCTAGGAAGTACAGTACATACTGACAAAACTAAAATGAGCTCTAAAATGGAAATTAGGCGTTTCCGGACGCATGTGCACATAACATCTTTTCTTTATTTGTGTGTTAGGAATGTTTCCTGAAAGTTTGGCCGAACCTTTTTGTAACACCCTGTAGACTTCGAGTGCTTGTAGAGGGGATTGAGCACATAATATTTTGGACAGGAACCAATGTGGAAACGTACCGTTTGCGTTCTACGACGGTTTCAGTTCACATTTTTCACTCATCCACTTCTGCTTCATGAGTTGAATTAGGCGTGATGGAGTACAATTACTAGGCAGCAACGTTTCGAAAGGGAATGTAACGAAACATCCATTTATCACTTAAGCAAATTTGTTGTATTAACACTAAAACATTATGTGCTTACATTGTTGTTGTTGTTGTCTTCAGTCCTAAGATTGGTTTGATGTAGCTCTCCATGTTACCCTGTCCTGTGCTAGCTTCTTCATCTACCAGTACCTACTGCAACCTACATCCTTCTGAATCTGCGTAGTGTATTCATCTCTTGGTCTCCCTCTATGATTTTTACCCTCCACGCTGCCCTCCAATACTAAACTGGTGATCCCTCGATGTCTCAGAACATGTCCTACTAACCGATCCCTTCTTCTAGTCAAGTTGTGGCACAAACTTCTCTTCTCCCCAATCCTATTCAATACCTCCTCATTAGTTACGTGACCTATCTACCTTCTCTTCAGCATTCTTCTGTAGCACCACATTTCGAAAGCTTCTATTCTCTTCTTGTGCAAAATAGTTATAGTCCATGTTCCATTTCCATACATGGCTACACTCCATAGAAATACTTTCAGAAACGACTTCCTGATACATAAATCTATATTCGATGTTAACAAATTTCTCTTCCTTATTGCCATTCCCAGTCTACATTTTATATCTTCTCTACTTGGACCATCATCAGTTATTTTACTTCCTAAATAGCAAAACTCCTTTACTACTTTAAGTGTCTCATTTCCTAATCTAATTCCCTCAGCATCACCCAATTTAATTTGACTACATTCCATTATCCTCGTTTTGCTGTTGTTGATGTTCATCTTATATCCTCCTTTCAAGACACCGTCCATTCCGTTCAACTGCTGTTCTAGGTCCCCCGCCGTCTCTGACAGAATTACAATGTCATCGGCGAACCTCAAAGTTTTTACTTCCTCTCCATGAATTTTAATACCTATTCCGAATTTTTCTTTTGTTTCCTTTACTGCTTACTGAATATACAGATTGAATAACATCGAGGAGAGGCTACAACCCTGTCTCACTCCCTTCCCAACCACTGCTTCCCTTTCATGCCCCTCGACTCTAATAACTGCCATCTGGTTTCTGTACAAATTGTAAATAGCCTTTCGCTCCCTGTATTTTACCCCTGCCACCTTCAGAATTTGAAAGAGAGTATTCCAGTCAACATTGTCAAAAGCTTTTTCCAAGTCTACAAATGCTTACATTATTCCAAAATAAAAAATAATCCAGTGTACTGTACGTACAGAGTAGTACTGTATCCCGCCTGGATAGGCGGTGCGTGGGTGTGCTCCTGTGAACTGCTTCTGCAATGTAGGCCGAGAGTGAAGGAAGCGAGTAGAAGCAGGAGAGGCGGAGCACTCCGGTACTGCAGGGAACTTTACACTTTTTACTAGAGTCAAAAAACACAAGTAAACAACAAAGGCTTACATAACTGTGGCTAGGATGGGCATGTAGGTGTGAAGCCGTAGTCCAAAATGGTTCGAATGGCTCTGAGCACTATGGGACTTACCATCTATGGTCATGAGTCCCCTAGACCTTAGAACTACTTAAACCTTACTAACATAAGGACATCACACAACACCCAGTCATCACGAGGCAGAGAAAATCCCTGACCCTGCCGGGAGTCGAACCCGGGAACCCGGGCGTGGGAAGCGAGAACGCTACCGCACGACCACGAGCTGTGGACGAAGCCGTAGTCCGTGTCGAATAAAAGTCTCAATAGCAAGCTAGCCCACTCGGTAGTCGAAGCGATGTTTCCAGGCCGTCTGCTCTTGATAAAACGAGGAGAAATCAAGACGGCACTCGCTGAGCTCCACAGCGTCGGCCAGAGGACGCTGTGGTCGGCGTAGTTAGTCTTCTCTCGTAGTGCCAACTCACCAGAGCGTGCACCTGCGTTGTGCCATCGTAACTATCGACGCCACGAGTAGTACTGATGCATTACAATAGCGGCTCGATGTGGCGACCACCAACATTGTTCCACACATCGTACCTACGAAGCATGTTCCGGTACACTCTCTCCATCCCACCCGGCGCCTCTTGAATTTCTAGTGCAGCAGCCAGAACTCTACATCTACATCTACATCTACATGGATACGCCGGAAATCACATTTAAGTGCCTGGCAGTGAGTTCATTGAACCACCTTCACAACTATCTGTTGTTCCAATCTCGTATAGAGCGCGGAAAGAATGAACATCTATATCACTCCGTACGAGCTCTGATTTCCCTTATCTGGTGGTGATTGTTCCTCCCTATGTAGGTCGGTGTCAACAAAATATTTTCATATTCGGAGGAGAAAGTTGGAGATTGGAATTTCGTGAGAAGGTTCCGTCGCAACGAAAAACGCCTTTCTTTTAATGTCGTCCAATCCAAATCCTGACACTCCCATATTTAGCGATAATACAACAGGTGCTGCTCTTCTTTGAACTTTTTTGATGCACTCCGTCAGTCCACAGTCGTCCTCTGCCTCTACAGCAGTGTCACAAATTAAACTTTGCATACGACCACACAAGAAGTAGTCCCTAGGAGTTAAATCCAGCGATCGCGGTGGCCACGAGGTTGGACCATCTCGGAGTATCTATCTTTCGCCATATCGTCTGTTACGATGTCACCAGATCACATGTGAGATGGTGCACCATCAAGCTGAAATCACGATTCCTGAGGGACAGTCAGTGGCACAGCTTCCAAGAACGGGTCTAGATCAATTATGCAGGACCAGTTAGTCGGAGTGGAAAGAGGTATGGTTCAAATGGCTCTCAGCACTATGCGACTTAACTTCTGAGGACATCAGTCGCCTAGAACTTAGAACTAGTTAAACCTAACTAACCTAACGACATCACACACATCCATGCTTGAGGCAGGAGTCGAACCTGCGACCGTAGCGGTCACGCGGTTCCAGACTGAAGCGCCTAGAACCGCTCGCCCACACCGGCCGGCAGACTGCAATAGGGCATTTCGGCCCTCCACTAATAGGAAAAAAAGCCGTTCGCGACTGGCGGGCTCGCTTCTCACGCCCGGGTTCCCGGGTTCGATTCCCGGCGGGGTCAGGGATTTTCTCTGCCTCTTGATGGCTGGGTGTTGTGTGATGTCCTTAGGATAGTTAGGTTTAAGTAGTTCTAAGTTCTAGGGGACTGATGACCATAGATGTTAAGTCCCATAGTGCTCAGAGCCATTTGAACCATTTTTGAACTGGCGGGCTAGTAAAGAAGAACTGAAAAAAATGAGGAAGAGTAAACGTGCAAATAGTGGAGTGAATGCAAAATGGCTAAAGCTAGACGATGACAATTTTCTGGAATTTTAAAAGTCAGTTCGGTTTTATAAACTAGTAATTGTCTTAGTCTGGCTTGGTAGTCTAATAATAAAAATGGTATATATATATATATATATATATATATATATATATATATATATATATATATATATATATATATATATATAGCCGGCCGCGGTGGAAGAGCGGTCCTAGGCGCTTCAGTCCGGAACCGCGGAACCGCTCCGGTCGCACGTTCGATTCCTGCCTCAGGCATGGATGTGTGTGATGTCCTTAGTTTAGTTAGGTTTAAGTAGTTCAAAGTTCTAGGGGACTGATGACCTCAGAAGTTAAGTCCCATAGTGCTCAGAGCCATTAGAACCAATTTTTCTTTTTTTTTCTTTTTTTTTTTGGTAGTGTGTCCTGACGCCGTTATATCCTCTCCTGGGGCTGGCTGGCCCACAGCTGTAGTGACTAATCCTTGATATCGTCGATAGTGGCACTGGGACGGAGTTGATGTCCTAGGACATGTTCTGCAAGGAACAGATGTCGGGGCCTTGGTTGCCAAGGGAGTACCTGAACGTGACGTAGACAAGTCATAGACACACGTCCCATGTGTGGATGGGCACCGTCGTGTTGAAAAATGGCACCGTGATACACGTGAGGACGCGGGATGCAGGAGACAGGATGTCCATGACGTGCCGATGTAACGTCAATGACCCCTCCGTCACTACCAGCAAGGACCTGACGTCATAGCCGATGGCTCTCCTCACCATGGCGGCAATGGTAACATCGCCGTGACTATCCAAATCACTGATAGAATGCGGCCACCTCAAAGGTCGCCGCCATATTCGCGGATAGTGCAGATCTGCGATGCATCGCTGACTGTAAAGTGATGTCATTCCTGACGAGCCCATGCTTCCCTATCTAGGCCCCACACACAACGGAGCCATTTGCGTACTTAACGGCAGCATACTCTTGGCACGGTAACTGCCTGCTCCAGCTACTACTGGTCTCAGTGTTGTAGGGAGTCCATTATTTCTTCTCGGATGACAGGCACGGATGTGAAGAGGTCATGATGTGCCTGGTGCACAGTACAGCAACTCACCCTCGAGACGCATCGGCGCCTTGGCGACGAGTACGCCTGCCTTCGAGTTTGCCATACCGTCCAACTTTGGGCATCTCTCACATTCGAATTTCCCACAAATCTGATTTTGGCTGACCAAATGGAGTCCTACAATGAGGTCCCTTTAAGGCGCTGATAACGATGTCCCATACTAGTACGCGGTCTATTCGTGACCTTCACAACGATCACTCAACAACTGACGATGTTCACGCCGTTTATGCAACCTACCAAGCCCAGAAACAACCATAAATACGAACAACACTAATGCACCTTGACGGGAGTCCTACTTGTCATGTGCAACTGATCACTTACATACACGCCGATGGTTTCTGCACGTACGAAGTTCACTGACATCCGACCATATCTTCTGGGTGCTTCAATTTTTGTCAGTCAGTGCAATATGTTTCGCACGGGATCTTTTTCAGTCTTCAATAGGGTGTGTCTGTGTGTGTATTGTGTGCATTGAACTGGGGACCTAGAAACGACGGAGATGTTTCGTCCCGCCGTAGCCCTCAGTGGCTCACAACTCCACAACAGCCCACTGCAGTCCACCCACCCCACCGCCACCCCACACCGAATCCAGGGGTATTGTCCTGTTCGGCCCCCAGTTGACCCCCCGGGAACGTCTCACACCAGACGAGTGTAACCCCAAATGTTTGTGTGGTAGAATAATTATGGTGTACGCGTCCGTGGAGACAGTGTTTGTGCAGCAATCGCCGACATAGTGTAACTGAGGCGTAATAAGGGGAACCAGCCCGCATTCGCCGAGGCAGAGGGAAAACCGCCTAAAAACCATCCACACGCTGGCCGGCACACCGGACCTCGACACTAATACGCGCCGGGCGGATTCGTGCCGGGGGACCGGCACGCCTTCCCACTCGGAAAGCAGCGTGTTAGACAGCTCAGCTACTCGGCAGGCTTTTGATAGGGTAGTATTTACCGACAGAATAGCAGGCTTTCACCATTCACTTCGTTTCTAGATACCGGTGAGAAAATTACTGTCTTAATGTTATTGTTATTATGCCTCTCTTCTGCCTTTAAAAATCACAGTAACTTCTAATTTTTAACATTTCCTGGCCACGTTTGTGTGTTAGTCCTGTTTGCTTTTGTGTTCGTCAGGGCCAGATTCGTGTTACACGTGGAAGTGAGTTTCTGTTCGGGCTCAACGTGATGCCTTGTTCATTGTAACAATTCTTTTTGACCCGTTTTGTTCTTTTCCTCGAAAGTCGTGATTTTCGTGTTAATATCTTTTGGCTCGATTCTTTACATATTCTTGACAACAAATGATGAGTGGAACTTCAGAAGGTTGAAAGTGCGAAATCTCTCATACATCAGGAGAATTAAAAAGCAATGTATCTCTGTTTGTACATAACTGATTTGCATCCAAAAAAAACAAAGAAGGTATTCTGATACCACAGAATTATGCTGCTCACCGCATCACCGCAAAAAGAAACAGTGAGACAAATTAGAAAATAAATACTTTAATAAGAGCGTTCTAAATACGATACCAGTAAACCGAACGGTTCCGGATACCAATAGGAAAGTTTTTGCAAGTTGATTCTTGCAAAGAACACTAGCGCAACCAGCCACTGGTAATAACGTTATGTATTTACAAAAACAGCACCGTTACCGGCTTCGAAACGACAAGCTCATATTTAGACGACTGTTCTTGTTTATATTATATTTGTTGTTATTTACATTACTTGCTGGAAAAAACAGTAAACGAGTAATATAAAAACAAAAAATAAAAATGAATGAGGGAATGTTCATCAATCTCCTTTTAAACCACTGGATCCTTTTCTGCCGTATTTGGTACAGGTGTCTCTTCCTGTCTGAGTGTAAGAATCTTTTCCCATCAAAGGGGTCGGGGTGTAGGTGAAAAAGAAGTGTAGCCCACTACTAGCAAATACCCAGACTTCATACGTCGGGTATTTGAGAATGATAGCACTTAGTGAGTTGCAAAAAGCTTTACACATAATTTCTAACCTTCACGAGAGTAAATCTCGCTAATTAATAAATCTCCGCCGAGCGCCTACACACGCTGGCCACCTGCGCAACAGATTCGTCAGGCGGGTCCCGTATCAAGTAGGGGTCAGACTGCCGGCGGTGAAGCAGAAACCGGATCAACCCGGCAGCAGCCAGGAATACCGTGCTAGAGGTCGCGACGTACAACCTCTAGTTTATTACGCATAGACAGGTGACTCAAAATAGTGCGCGGAGAATTCTGTTACGAGCAACCCATTTAAGACCGCCCACAGACAACAAATGACAATCTCCACCGAATAAGACTCTGGGCCTGGCACCAAGAGCGGTGGCTCTTCCACAATCGGTGGCTCAGTACGGAGTATCCAGGAAGACGCGCCGCAGTCTACCACCAGCTACGCCACCGCGTCATCTCCCGAAGAACCGGAACGTTCCGAACCATTACCAGTCAACATGTGGTCCATGACGCCGTCTCAACAGTTTCTATTTGTATTTAATACTAAATATTATTTATTATCACTCATTCTGGACATTGACTGTCAGTGATTGTCGTTCAGCTCCAGAAACATTAACTGACCTATTTGTCAGTATTACAGGATTACGCCTAATTTATGTTGTTTTAAGAACTTTCTACCACTGACCTTCAGCCAGAACTGATTCCTTGATGTATTAACTGTTGCTATAACTGGCTTTCTGCCATGAGTTATTTTGTCGTCTGTGCATTTAGCCAGAAATTAATTGTAACTAGGCCTTCATCCCAGTTATTGTTTCTTAATTAGGCCTTCAGCCCGAAGGTCCTACCACTGTAGGGGGAGTTGTGTTTACTTGCGGGAAACAAGCCTTGTATCTGTTACGCCTTCAGAACGCTCCTTCTCCGCTTACCGCGGATATAGCACGGACAACCACAACAAAATGATTGAAGGAACACAATTTTTACCGTTCACTGCATTTTTGCTGTTCATGAAGCAAAATTGCCACACCAAGCATCACATTTTAATTTATTACTGCTTTGCTACTAACTTCATTAGCAACGAATTTCGCAGACAGTACCTACATATGCCGCTCAGTTTACCTAAAAACCGATGTCTTTACAAGACACGTAGTTCGGTAGATGTGTTATAAATAATGAACTGCGTGATAACGAAACTCAGGGGTGAAATTCGCAACAGATACAGATGAAATATGTGTAGAATTCAGTATTTTATCCCTCTTCAGCAACTGTAGTCGTATATAATGAAATAATAAGCGACCAGCTGTATAAAAGAAATTTACACTCCTGGAAAATGAAATAAGAACACCGTGAATTCATTGTCCCAGGAAGGGGAAACTTTATTGACACATTCCTGGGGTCAGATACATCACATGATCACACTGACAGAACCACAGGCACATAGACACAGGCAACAGAGCATGCACAATGTCGGCACTACTACAGTGTATATCCACCTTTCGCAGCAATGCAGGCTGCTATTCTCCCATGGAGACGATCGTAGAGATGCTGGATGTAGTCCTGTGGAACGGCTTGCCATGCCATTTCCACCTGGCGCCTCAGTTGGACCAGCGTTCCTGCTGGACGTGCAGACCGCGTGAAACGACGCTTCATCCAGTCCCAAACATGCTCAATGGGGGACAGATCCGGAGGTCTTGCTGGCCAGGGTAGTTGACTTACACCTTCTAGAGCACGTTGGGTGGCACGGGATACATGCGGACGTGCATTGTCCTGTTGGAACAGCAAGTTCCCTTGCCGGTCTAGGAATGGTAGAACGATGGGTTCGATGACGGTTTAGATGTACCGTGCACTATTCAGTGTCCCCTCGACGATCACCAGAGGTGTACGGCCAGTGTAGGAGATCGCTCCCCACACCATGATGCCGGGTGTTGGCCCTGTGTGCCTCGGTCGTATGCAGTCCTGATTGTGGCGCTCACCTGCACGGCGCCAAACACGCATACGATCATCATTGGCACCAAGGCAGAAGCGACTCTCATCGCTGAAGACGACACGTCTCCATTCGTCCCTCCATTCACGCCTGTCGCGACACCACTGGAGGCGGGCTACACGATGTTGGGGCGTGAGCGGAAGACGGCCTAACGGTGTGCGGGTCCGTAGCCCAGCTTCATGGAGACGGTTGCGAATGGTCCTCGCCGATACCCCAGGAGCAACAGTGTCCCTAATTTGCTGGGAAGTGGCGGTGCGGTACCTTACGGCACTGCGTAGGATCCTACGGTCTTGGCGTGCATCCGTGCGTCGCTGCGGTCCGGTCCCAGGTCGACGGGCACGTGCACCTTCCGCCGACCACTGGCGCCAACATCGATGTACTGTGGAGACCTCATGCCCCACGTGTTGAGCAATTCGGCGGTACGTCCACCCGGCCTCCCGCATGCCCACTATACGCCCTCGCTCAAAGTCCGTCAACTGCACATACGGCTCACGTCCACGCTGTCGCGGCCTGCTACCAGTGTTAAAGACTGCGATGGAGCTCCGTATGCCACGGCAAACTGGCTGACACTGACGGCGGCGGTGCACAAATGCTGCGCAGCTAGCGCCATTCGACGGCCAACACCGCGGTTTCTGGTGTGTCCGCTGTGCCGTGCGTGTGATCATTGCTTGTACAGCCCTCTCGCAGTGTGCGGAGCAAGTATGGTGGGTCTGACAGACCGGTGTCAATGTGTTCTTTTTTCCATTTCCAGGAGTGTATAAACGTCAACATCCGTTTGGAGGTGAACCTGTCTCTTCGAAACAGAATACGGTGCTGTCTGTGTAAATACTTGGCATTGTTACGGGTGGCTGTTTGCTTTTTTCTTCTTTTCAAGAATCGCCTTGTCCACTCATGCTCAGAAAACACAAAACATCTTGAACGACTAGAGATTTGACGTTCATATTCACAGAACATGTACCGGGTGATCAAAAAGTCAGTATACATCTACTTCTACATCTACATGACTACTCTGCAATTCACATTTAAGTGCTTGGCAGAGGGTTCATCGAACCACAATCATACTATCTCTCTACTATTCCACTCCCGAAAAGCGAGCGGGAAAAACGAACAACTAAACCTTTCTGTTCGAGCTCTGATTTCTCTTATTTTATTTTCATGATCATTCCTACCTCTGTAGGTTGGGCTCAACAAAATATTTTCGCATTCGGAAGAGAAAGTTGGTGACTGAAATTTCGTAAAAAGGTCTCGCCGCGACGAAAAACGTCTACGCTGTAATGACTTCCATCCCAACTCGTGTATCATATCTGCCACACTCTCTCCCTATTACGTGATAATACAAAACGAGCTGCCCTTTCTTGCACCCTTTCGATGTCCTCCGTCAATCCCACCTGGTAAGGATCCCACACCGCGCAGCAATATTCTAACAAAGGACGAACGAGTGTAGTGTAAGCTGTCTCTTTAGTGGACTTGCTGCATCTTCTAAGTGTCCTGCCAATGAAACGCAACCTTTGGCTCGCCTTCCCGACAATATTATCCATGTGGTCCTTCCAACTGAAGTTGTTCGTAATTTTAACACCCAGGTACTTAGTTGAATTGTCAGCATTGAGAATTGTACTATTTATCGAGTAATCGAATTCCAACGGATTTCTTTTGGAACTCATGTGGATTATCTCACACTTTTCGTTATTTAGCGTCAACTGCCACCTGACACACCATACAGCAATCTTTTCTAAATCGCTTTGCAACTGATACTGGTCTTTGGATGACCTTACTAGTATAAATCTGAAAACTTAATAAACCACGGAATAACGTAGATAGAGAGGTAAAAATTGACACACATGCTTGGAATGGGTTTTAATAGAACCAAATAAAACAAAGTTCACAAAATGTGCGCAAGATGGTGCTGGACAGCAAAACTGCTACAGTGACGGCTGAGAGGCACGCCGATAGGTTACAGAACCGCATCATCCCCAGCCTGGCTGATAAACACCTGCTGGAACGTACGATGTTTATGCAGGATAGCGCTCCACCCCATATTGCTAGACGCGTGAAAGGTTTCTTGCGTCCGTCGTTTGGTGATGATCGTGTGCTCAGCCGCCACTTTTGTCATGCTTGGCCTCCCAGGTCCCCAGAGGTGCGTCCGTGCCATTATTGGCTTTAGGGTTACCTGAAGTCGCAAGTGTATCGTGATCGACCGACATCTCTAGGGATGCCGATAGACAACATTCGACGCCGGTGCCTCACCGTAATTCCGGACATGCTTTATAGTGCTGTTCACAACATTATTCCTCGACCACAGCTATTGCAACGCCACCTACAGGTAAAATGTTCCTGCGGCTCTGGTTGCCACTGTACACCAAAGGTAATGGGTCAGTGTGACTTGAGCAGACGTGCAGCATGCCTCGCTGACGTATGTGCAAACCGTACCGACAAACAGTGAGTTTGGAAGGGGGTGCATTATTGGCATGAGAGAATTCGATGCAGCCATCCAGGAAATTGCTGCTCGTGTGGGACGAAGTGTTTCGGCAGTCCAACAGGTGTGTCCAGAATGGTTCACAGAAGACTGTGGAACACGAGGTGATTGGTCAGGTCGCACCAACCAGAACAGAAGATCGGCACCTCATCCAAATGGTACTGCAGGACCTACATGCGTCCTCCTCGGCTCTAGCGCAAAATTGGAACAGTGTAACACGAGTACACTACCAGGTGCGTCGTCGTTTATTACGGCATGGGTTACTTGCCCGTCGTCCAATCCTCCGCCTACCTTTGACGAATGTAAGGTGTCAGGCAAATCCAACACCTTCCATGAAAACCCTGACATGATAAGCAAATCCAGTAGTATGTCACATAGCTCCGAATAAATCGTGACATTAAATTAACCAAAGTAATACGAGTAACGAGTGAGCAAATGGAATACCACAGACTAACACAAGAATGCCTAAATGCATGTCGTACCTTCCCACCGTGAGGCAGACGCAGTTCCGAGGG
Organism: Schistocerca gregaria; assembly: GCF_023897955.1. Taxonomy (NCBI): domain Eukaryota; kingdom Metazoa; phylum Arthropoda; class Insecta; order Orthoptera; family Acrididae; genus Schistocerca; species Schistocerca gregaria. The sequence goes on from NC_064928.1 coordinate 76,956,798, forward strand.
GAGAAACGAGGACAGAAGCCGAGAGCAGAACCGTGTTAAGCTAGAAGGCCCTACGATAACGGACGGAGTAAACACCCACGCCCCCTGCCTACCTGTACGACTACAAAACCCGCACGTTTTAGCGTGAGGCTATTTCGCGTCTCGGGTACGTCAAGGACAACCCCCAGCCCATGTTAAAAGCTAGAGCCCTCCAGAAAAGCAGTATAGATCTTACGATAACACAAAAAGGGCCACTACCACCCGCAAGTTTTAGCGTGAGACTTTTTCGCGTGTCTGTTACATTAGGACCACCCCCCAGCCCATGTTAAAAGATAGAGCCCTCCAGAAGAACAGTATAGATCTTACGATAACGCTAAAAGGACCACACGAGCTGCAGGTTTTAGCGTGAGACTTTTTAGAGTCTCAGTTACGTTGCAAACTTTAAAAACATTGCCCCACCACGAAAAATATAACGTTTCTCATTGGATAGACAGAATTTTTGTAGGCGGAGCTTAAGGTTAACATTGAGACCCTGATTGGTCAGATGAAAACATAGCCAGATAGTTTTTTTAAACCAACTTCGGTAAATTGTAGTAAGGAGAAGTTAGAGTGGAGAGTTAGTTCCGAGACGGCGAGCTTGATGGCTGCTGCGCCGGCCGCTGTCGCCCTGACGCTGCCTAAACACCGACAAGGTAATGAACGCACGCGATGCCGCATTTTTGAGCGCATAAGGCTTCACTCAGAACTGCTAAGTCTCATCTGCTATATCCCCTTTTTGCGTAATACAAGTGTCGATCGTTAATTAAAACTCATGGTGTTCACATTTGCCACTTGAAGAACAGATCTGAAACGCGATTATTTTACTTTTATATAGTTATTGAGAAGCCACATCAGCCACTGTAATTTACGACCAGTTAGATAACTAATTAAAGATAATTGAGGGTCACTGTAGACCATTTTGATAGTTTTCTCTTTTGTGAAACTTAAATTTCACCTAGATTATAGATGTGATATGGCATAGGTCATTCTTCGATTGATTGTAGAACTTGGAAACCCATTCAGGGAATATTCGTTCACATTTTTGTTGAACGCAGTTGGTTTTTACCATCCTGTATTAAAACATTTCCTTTTATCAATAGTGCAATTTATAAAGGATGTTTTGTGAGTAGAATAAAATTTTCAATGGTAAACTTAACTGCTTTTTCGTTATTTTACCAGCTAACTAAAAATACGAAAGCCTTGAACCCTTTCCACTAGATCTAGTTAGTATTAAGATTCTTTTACAGGGAGTGCAGTGGAGCTGACGCTGAGATCATTAAGTGTTTGGTTATATCATCGCTAATCTCACTGAACTCTTCTGAATTCTACATGTCATGTGTGGTCTGGCGTCTCCTTATCAGCAACAGGTCCCAAGTTCAAACTAGTCAATTCCCTAAAAAACACACTCAGAGCGTCGTTGCGCGAAAGTGGTAGCGAGACACGATATAAAACAAACAGACACCACCATGAATGTTTAGACGAATGTTAAGAAAAGGATGGACGGCAATGGTGTATGAAATAAGGACAGTGGAAACAGGAATGGCATCAGATAGTGTTTTTGAACGAATCCCGGTTCTGTGGCCGCAGACAGGGAGAGCATCACATCACAGCGACTTCAATCGCACGAGACGTACACTGCCAACTCAAGGTCTTACGGTATGGGGTGCAATTCGTTACAACCATAAATCACAGTTGGTGCGTGTCCTGCGCACTGCGAGCAATGTCACCTACGTGAATGAATCCTGCCTTCCATACCCATACCTGTACCTGCACAACACCCCAGACGCCAGCTTTCAGCAGGACAACGCACGACCACTTGCTGCACGAACACACGCCTTCTTCGTGTCACAGGATGTCAGCCTTTTTCCCTGGCAAGCCAGACCAACAGACTTGTCACCAATCGGAAATGTTTGGGATTTGTTGAAACGACGGGTGCAGCAATGTGACCCAATGCCGACCACCACAGATGGACTTCGGAGCCAGCATAATGCAGCATGGATGGCTATAGCACAGGACGCCATTCGCGCCTTACACGCGTCGATGCCATTACAAGTAATGAGGTCCCATGGCGTACCCTGTGCCTTCGAGGCAACAGACCACATGCTGAACCGAGGTGACTGAAATTCTTATCATCTCTGCAGAACATACATGTCCTGTGAATATGAACATTTGTCATACATCGACAAAATTGGAGAAATATCCTGTTCGAAGTGTCATTACGTTTTATTTGTAGCAATACAAGTATAGGAAAACAGGAATAGGTTATTAACCTGTAGAGATGCAGTTAAAAAAATCCATTTCTCATATATTCTAAATTTTGGAACTCAAGGCGGAAGCATAACTTGAAACAAAGACCATTTGCCACCTACTAACGCATGGTTGAAACATTTTCTCCATATTTTGGCACATCGGTCAAACGCAGAGACGTGCAACAGAGTGCAGAGAACACAGCAGCACTGAAAACGCGCTTTCTGGAAAAGTGGCACTTTACAAAGTTTTCCATTTCCAGTTTTCAAATTATTTTGTTGTTCATTTTCTTTTCCAGCCAAAACATGCGGCATCACATGGTATATTATTTTTTTGTCTCTTTTTTTTATTTTATAATACGACCTCTCTTGACAGGAACAACGTTAATATGTGTGCAAGGGAGGGTACTGAATGGAAAAGTCTATTTAAATCTTTTCTGTATTTTCGGCACATGTTTTACGCCGATCTTGCAGAACCACGAAGAGATTTTATAAACTAATGTTTTCACGTGGTAAATGTCACAGTGGCAAGACACTGGATAAATATTCAGGAGCTCAGAAGTTCAAAATACCGCCTGGTCAAGATTTAGGTTTTCCGTCATTTCCCTAGATAGCTGAGGGTGAATGCTGGGATTTCTTTAAAAAAAGAACGTGAACGATTGTCTTCCTATACCTCTCTTATCCAAGTGTATGTCCTACATCTTTACCGTCGCACAACGTAGATATATCAATGAAAGTCACCATAATAGATTAAACGATATGACTGTTTTATATTTCGTAAGTTTCTTAGTTCAGCGTCTAAATTATCATACTTTCATCATTTAACTGTTACTTTATATTCTTCTGGATGCACTATTTCAGCTTCTGCTTTGCATTCATTTTCACCCTACTCTGGAAATAGAATACACATTTGTACATTAGTACATCACAATTAGCATGACAAAAAGTCGAATCGATGCTACGTGAGTGTGGGTCCTGATCGTAAGAAAATCGTCCCGCGTATGAGTTTATCATGCTCCGTAAAGCTATTGTGCGATCGATAAGCATCGCACATGAAAATTGGTGTCCGGAAATATGAGATGATTCGTTCCATCAGCCGACGTAAGGTAGCACCCCAGGTATCATCGAAAACAAATAAGGACGCCGATGTAACGGATAGAGATGGTATGCTTTCTCTACTATTGCACAGTTGATTGCTTGGGAAACATGTCGTTGTCCCAAGAGCTATAAATTTTCATTATTCATCAGTATTCTGCCAGTCGTCCTCCAAATGCCGCAGTGCCCAGCCATTCAGCAATAACGAGAGTAATCGCTCGTTTCTGGGAATATGTATCAGTTACCGACATGAAGAGAACCAGGAGACCATTCACTTTGGCCGACGCTAAACTAGCTGAGCTGAAGATTGTCTCAGATTTCGGTCCAACAGATCTTTAAGCCGTCCTCACAAGGGACGAGGCAGCTAACGTTGTCGTGGACGCGGGCGGGTCATCCGACCTCACGAGAGACAGCGCCAGCGGCACACGGGACGCGCTGCCTAACGTAATCTTCGCTCTGAACGCTCTCCAGTGGTCACTGTCAGCGTTATTTGGCTCGCAGACCAAGCAGTTTCTTCATGGAAACGGACGTGCTTAAAATAGCTGCTTTAACTCTATTAGATTCTCGAAGAAAAACGGAGAAAATCGATTAATAGATTTTGGACTTGTCGATGGCTTCAACAGCGAATTTTTCGTATAGGAACACTACAGCCGGCCGCTGTGACCGAGTGGTTCTAGGCGCTTCAGTCCGGAACCACGCACCTACTACGGTCGCAGGCTCGAATCCTGCCTCGGGCATGGATGTGTGTGATGTCCTTCGGTTAGCTAGCTTCTAGTAGTTCTAAGTCTAGAGGACTGATGACTTCAGATGTTAAGTCATATAGTGCTTAGAGCCATTTGAAGCATTTGAACACTACATAACGCTGTAAAATCACTGAGTTTCATACTAGTAGAAGTTATTCTTAACTAAATTGAAACCAATTTTTTCAGTTTTAAATTGAATGTGCACCGATCAGCCAAAACATTATGACCAGTGCCCACCGCGCCGTTAGATGCCGTCTGGTAGTGTCGCAGGCTTGTGCCGCGGTAACAAAAGTCTGTAAATGGAGCAGACACGGTTGGGGGATGACCCAAGAGAAGATGTGGTATGCAGATGGGGAAATCGAATGAGATTAGCTGCTTTGACAAAGAGCAGATTATTACTACGGAGAGACAGTGAACGAGTATCTCGAAAATTACGAGACTGGTCGAATGTTCACGTGCTACCGTCATGAACATCTATGAACAAAGGTAGTACAATGAAACTACCACCAGGCGTTAAATGACTGGGTGTCTACGACACTTCACGTGGGGTTCGAAGGCTTGTCTGACTTGTGAAGTAGGACAGATGGTGATCTGCGGCATTTCTGCCGAAAGAGCACAATGCTAGTGCTCGCACAAGGGTTTTCGAGTGCACTGTTGATTGTACACTCCTGGGAATGGAAAAAAGAACACATTGACACCGGTGTGTCAGAACCACCATACTTGCTCCGGACACTGCGAGAGGGCTGTACAAGCAATGATCACACGCACGGCACAGCAGACACACCAGGAACCGCGGTGTTGGCCGTCGAATGGCGCTAGCTGCGCAGCATTTGTGCACCGCCGCCGTCAGTGTCAGCCAGTTTGCCGTGGCATACGGAGCTCCATCGCAGTCTTTAACACTGGTAGCATGCCGCGACAGCGTGGACGTGAACCGTATGTGCAGTTGACGGACTTTGAGCGAGGGCGTATAGTGGGCATGCAGGAGGCCGGGTGGACGTACCGCCGAATTGCTCAACACGTGGGGCGTGAGGTCTCCACAGTACATCGATGTTGTCGCCAGTGGTCGGCGGAAGGTGCACGTGCCCGTCGACCTGGGACCGGACCGCAGCGACGCACGGATGCACGCCAAGACCGTAGGATCCTACACAGTGCCGTAGGGGACCACACCGCCACTTCCCAGCAAATTAGGGACACTGTTGTTCCTGGGGTATCGGCGAGGACCATTCGCAACCGTCTCCATGAAGCTGGGCTACGGTCCCGCACACCGTTAGGCCGTCTTCCGCTCATGACCCAACATCGTGCAGTCCGCCTCCAGTGGTGTCGCGACAGGCGTGAATGGAGGGACGAATGGAGACGTGTCGTCTTCAGCGATGAGAGTCGCTTCTGCCTTGGTGCCAATGATGGTCGTATGCGTGTTTGGCGCCGAGCAGGTGAGCGCCACAATCAGGAATGCCTACGACCGAGGCACACAGGGCCAACACCCGGCATCATGGTGTGGGGAGCGATCTCCTACACTGGCCGTACACCTCTGGTGATCGTCGGGGGGACACTGAATAGTGCACGGTACATCCAAACCGTCATCGAATCCATCGTTCTACCATTCCTAGACCGGCAAGGGAACTTGCTGTTCCAACAGGACAATGCACGTCCGCATGTATCCCGTGCCACCCAACGTGCTCTAGAAGGTGTAAGTCAACTACCCTGGCCAGCAAGATCTCCGGATCTGTCCCCCATTGAGCATGATTGGGACTGAATGAAGCGTCGTCTTACGCGGTCTGCACGTCCAGCACGAACGCTGGTCCAACTGAGGCGCCAGGTAGAAATGGCATGGCAAGCCGTTCCACAGGACTACATCCAGCATCTCTACGATCGTCTCCATGGGAGAATAGCAGCCTGCATTGCTGCGAAAGGTGAATATACACTGTACTAGTGCCGACATTGTGCATGCTCTGTTGCCTGTGTCTATGTGCCTGTGGTTCTGTCAGTGTGATCATGTGATGTATCTGACCCCAGGAATGTGTCAATAAAGTTTCCCCTTCCTGGGACAATGAATTCACGGTGTTCTTATTTCAATTTCCAGGAGTGTATATTGTTGAAGATGGAGCTCCACATCAGACCACCCCTATGTGTTCACCTGTTGACCCAGCGATGCCGTCAGTTACAGCTGCAGAGGATACGGAACCATCTGGATTCGACCATCGATTAATGGAAACCTGTAGATTTTTGAATAATATGGTTGTGGAGAGAAGCAGCGATTAGTATGATTAATGAATAATTCAAGAACAGTCTTAATCGCATTTATTATTGTTATTATGCCACCAACCGGTTTCGACCCGACGTAGGGGTCATCTTCTGGGCGTTTACACCATTGGTCGACTGCTGGTGGTGTCATTCCTGTCTGCTATCATAGTTTGCTGCCGTTATGTAGACAGGAGTGACACCAGCAGCAGTCGAGCAATGGTGTAAACGCCCAGAAGATGACCCCTACGTCGGGTCGAAACCGGTTGGCGGCATAATAACAATAATAAATGCGATTAAGACTGTTCTTGAATTATTGGGGAAACCTGTAGGCTCTTTGGATGAAGCACAATTTTGCTGCATAAGATGGAGGGTCGTCTCCTCATACACCGTCATCGAGGTGAACTGCGGCTCGAAACGTTCAGCGAGCCACGGTCTCAGGCTGATGGGAGCACTATTATGCTATGGCAGACATTCTCCTGCTCTTGCATGGGACCTCTGTTGGTAATCGAACACACGCTGACGCCTGCGACCCACTTGCATCCCTTCATGCTTGATGCTTGATATCTTCCCAGATGGCGATGCTACTTTTTAGCCGTATCATTGTCCGTGTCTCCGGGCCAGAACCGGGTTGCTGTGGTTTGAAGAGCACAATGGTAAACTCACATATGGCCTCGGCGACCAAAGTCACTCGAATTAAATGCTAAGGAACGCATCTGGATCCGTATCGGGCGCCATCACCGCATATGCAAATCTGCGGCCCGTTATTTACGCGAGTTACATGACAGGTGCGTAGGGATCGAATGCTACATACCTACACAAACCTATCAAAAAACTGCTGGATCTGTGATACGCCGAATAAGTAATGTATTTCGTACCAAAGACAGACGAAAAAGGTATTAAACAGGTTGTCATGATGTTTTGGCTCATCAGTGTAGTTAAAATGTACTGTCTAATATCAATTATTGCAACAGTCAACCAACATTGACCGACTGGATTGTCAGTAACAGAAAAAGTAAAATCAAAACGACCTCCTCGAAAAACAGTCTGTCCTTTCAACACGTCAGCCAAGACGGACGAACTGACGTTCACGTTATACTCAGTCTCCACATCCAAAATAGACTTGTAAATTGTAGGCCTCCATCGGAAGATACGATGTATCATGCGACGAGGCATGCTGCCGACTATGCCCAGCTACCGGAAAGACGCTATTTATAGTTGGCGATATGACTGTATATAATAGTATGTAATAAAGTGGTGGTACATCCTCTGAACTGTTGACATAGAGCTGTATCCTTATTTTAAAATAAAGAACACATGCGTAATTCCCGTATTCTCGACGTTACATTGACACAGAACACTCTGAAATAACGTAGTTCATCACATATATTTCGAGATAGAGATTTGTTTAGTAATTTCATTCGAATGGAAGTGGAGATTCGTTGTCGCTTCCCACGCCCGGGTTCCCGGGTTCGATAGCCGGCGGGGTCAGGGATTTTCTGTGCCTCGTGATGACTGGGTGTTGTGTGATGTCCTTAGGTTACTTAGGTAAGTAATTCTAAGTTCTAGGGGGCTGATGACCATAGATGTTAAGTCCCATAGTGCCCAGAGCCATTTGAACCATCTTTTTTTTTTTTTAAGTGGAGATTCTACATGTTCAGCTACACGGAAGTTTAGTAACAAAGAAATGGCTAGGAACCGTATATTAACGTCCGTGATAATTTCATGAACGGCTCTAACAGATTTGCTACTTATTTCAATGTTTGTATCATTTGCAAAACAAACTTTAAACCTGGTAATATTAGGGATGAAAGGTCATCGATATACACAGCAAAAAGTGAGATGGGATATTGCGGGACCCAACATGTAATTAGTTCCCTGCTTGGCAGATGTAGGATGCAGCGTTCTCCTTCAAAACAGATTTGGTACGGTACTGCACAGAGAGCGACACAGAACTTTCGTGCATACCTTGTTCGTAGTGTGCAGGAAGTGACGAAACAAGATAAAGAAAAGCATTTAGCGTACTGTAAACGGTTGCGGTCGTTTGTTGACACCAATGGAATCGCGAGAACTAGGCCATGTTTGCTTCACCGATGACGCGTGGTTTTGCTTCAGTCGGTAGGTGAAGGCACAAAAACACAGGAATTTTATCGACTGCACACACGTCCGTCGTGAAAACACCTTCCACTATCAGAAAATTGTTGTATTGGTGTGCCGTATCGCGTCGTGGAAGAATGAACGCTGTTTTCTTTGAAACTGCAGTAAAAAGTGTTGTGTTGCGAGCCATCTTTATTTCGCCTCTGCAGATTGCTCTGCGAGATTTTCCGACTATGCTTTATAAGTAATCGACGCCAGTGAAAAGTCACGTCGCGACTGCAAATCCGACGCTGCGCCGAGTGTTCTGTGCGCCTGCGCTGCGCTAACGCGCCCAGACCGCCGCTTTAGCCCCGCGCTGGAGCGTAGGCGGGCGAGGCGCTGCCCGGATACGTTGCGTGTACGCACTTTTTTCCACGCACTCCGCGGCTGCAGACGCACTGCTTTTAGCTCGCTCCGGCTTACCCCACCACCGCGCTCACGGCGCACGCATCGGCACCATTACAGCGCTAATGGGCCAATCAGGAGCCGGTGACGTCACTGCATTCCGTGGCGACCTAAGGCAGCCCGCCAGCTCTAGCAACGCCAGCGGAATTTCTGAGCCTTCGGGTACGGTCAGAGAAACCACTGGGCCGGAACCTCACATTCATTCATAAATTTAGACCGTAGATAGTATAAACAGTGCCTGACGTCGTTATGCACTGTAACTATAAATGACACATGTTGTTGTTGTTGTTGCGGTCTTCAGTCCTGAGACTGGTTTGACGCAGCTCTCCATGATACTCTATCCTGCGCAAGCTTCTTCATCTCCCAGTACCTACTGCAACCTACATCCTTCTGAATATGCTTAGTGTATTCATCTCTTGGTCTCCCGCTACGATTTTTGCCCTCCACGCTGCCCTCCAATACTAAATTGGTGATCCCTCGATGTCTCAGAACATGTCCTACCAACCGATCCCTTCTTCTAGTCAAGTTGTGCCACAAGCTCCTCCCCAATTGTATTCAATACCTCCTCATTAGTTATGTGATCAACCCATTTAATCTTCAGCATTATTCTGTAGCACCACATTTCGAAAGCTTCTATTCTCTTCTTGTCTAAACTATTTATCGTCCACGTTTCACTTCCATACATGGCTACACTCCATACAAATACTTTCAGAAACGACTTCCTGACATTTAAATCTATACTCGATGTTAACAAATTTTTCTTCTTCAGAAACACTTTCCTTGGCATTGCCAGTCTACATTTTATATCCTGGAGATGTTTTCCGTTGCACAACCTGTTACTCGTTGCCTGTTCGCCCTACGAACATTATCGATTTAAGTAAGAAGGTTGGGCTTTCTGCGAGAGGAGTTCAGAAAGTAACGCAAAACATTTCTTTCTGAAAGCAGGTTGGTTTTGTGCACAATTCTAATACGCCATACTATTCCCTATTGCTCTCGCTAGAAAACCGAATTTTTCAACACGATCTCCGTTCAGTGCTACGCCCGTACACCACCTTACTGGAAAGTCCAGAGCGCCCGCCTGGAGCCATTCTACTAGTCGGCGTCGAAGCCAAAGTTTTCCTGGATCAATGTGGTTCAAGTGGCTCTGACCACTACGGGACTTAACATCTGAGGTCATCGGTCCCCCAGAACTTAGAACTACTTAAACCTAACTAACCTAAGGACATCACACACGATCCATGCCCGAGGCGGGATTCGAACCTGCGACCACATCATCCACGTCCTGCTTCCAGAAGAGAGCATCCTCAATCGTCCTCTTGGGTACGCAGACTTACGTGAGGCTCTGCATTGTCATGGAGATAGAGAAGTTCGTTTGCATTTTTGTGGCGACGAACGCACTGAAGCCGTTTCTTCAATTTCCTGAAAGTAGCACAATACAGTTCAGAGTTCATCGTTGTACCAAAAGGGAGGACACCAAACAGAATGACGCTTCGTAGTCGCAGAAGACGCTCGCCATCACTTTACTGGCTGAGGGAGCAGCTTTGAACTTTTCCTCCGCGGGAGACCCGGTGAAGCGCCACTCCACGAACTGCTGGTTTGCTTCCGGTTCGAAGCGATGCTCGACAAAAAACTGTCGCGTTCAGCCTCGTAACGCACGAACAACTCCTTCTTTGCTCTTTATCGTTACTAGGTGATCGGGACGGCCAGGCTTTAGGGAAATGGCGGCTGATAATTCCAGAATTTCCTAAATGGCGTTTCAGCAGCTGCTTAACTGGATTTGCAATGTGCGGAGGTGCGCCATCTTGCATAAAATTGATCCCATCCAGACATCCAAGCTGTTGGAGAGCTGGAATGACGTGGTTTCGCAAAAAGTCACTAATAGCCCTTTCCAGTGACGGGACAGCTAACAGGACCGGAAGCACTTGTTTCTTCGAAAAATATGACCCTATGATAAATGATGCCGTAAACCCGCATCACACAGTGACCGTTTCAGGATGCGGTGGTACTGGTTCATTTGCGTGTAGATAGTCCGTTGCCCAAATTAGACAATTCTGTTTATTAGCATATCCTGTCTCATGGAAGTGGGTCTCATCTGTGCACAAAATCTTCCACGGCCAACCATTGTCCACTTCCATGCGAAAATTACCAGTGGGCACCAATATTTTTTTGTGGACTCGAGAAATTTTGTTTGAGATGTAACATAAAACTTACTAATTAGATCGCCCCGCACTGGGAGCCAACACTTAATGCATATCAATAATTAAATGAAATCAAACACGAAAGGCACGAAATTAAGGGGTTGATGTATGAAGGTAAAAGGATTGTTTAGATGATTAAAACACCAAATAAACGTATTCATTTCAGTGGAGTTGACACAAACCAGAACAATATTACAAATCTCAGGGCCGATTTGACTGGTCGTGGACACGACTCAGGTATTAAGAGCAATCAGGATGACAGATGTTGAAAAAATATAACAACTCAGAACCAAAACACATTTATTCTTGTGATAGGAAAAAAGGACTAAATTCTTCAGCATGAAACTGAAGATGGCTTTGACCTAGCACATAACAATATTTCCTATCATGTTACCTTCCATTCGGAAAGTGGGTGCACTCAGTGGCTTTTATGTGGCTTATAAATTATAGAGTTCAGCAATCAGTCGTCCTTTTTTAGATTTTATTACCCAAATCCAGATTTCGGCTAGTAGCTAACCGTTCTCGAGGCACTATTTTCTATTCTCGATGCATGTAAGTCCATGTTGTTCGGGCGTCAGTCACATTCAAAGATCTGTAATGAAATCTAAAAAAAGGTGACTGATTGCTGCACTCTATAATTTATAATATTTCCTATATTTTATTAAGTTCGCCCAGTATAAACTTCCCACTAAACACAAATTATATGCGAACTAGCAAAATACAAGAGGAATGTAGTAATGTTTCGAAACAATGTCTGTAATGTATAAGGAAACCCACTAAGTCCCTTTACCCGTTCTTCGTATGTATAAAGTGGTGATTTGATCTGATTTTCGTGAAAATAGACGCTCTGTGACAGTTATATGCTCATTCCGACACATCTGTTCGCTATAAGCAATCTGTAGTATTTTTCTCCAAGTTCTGAAAAGCTTCTGCTAGGTGGTAGAAAGAGACACGTACACAAGTGAAACGTACAGTGTAAGACGAAAAAAAAAAAAAACGACGAATCACATGATTACACATTCTTACGATGTTTGCCTGCATTCCGCGGCTGTTGGGAGAGCGGCTACACAACATTTCTTTATAACCTCTCTCCCTACGTGGCGCCTGCACATTGGTCACTAATTCATATTCAAACAGGTATCGACAGAAAATGAAAAACCAGAAGCTTTGTCGGCCCGTGGATGAATATGTGACGCTGCAGTGCGATTTCACTGCACTTCTGGGAAGGATAGTCAACAGTAGACTTGTCGATACCAGGACATAAAGCTTTCGCGGATTTCATTCCTTGTATTCAGCTGGACAGTAACTATGCCTCGCAGACAGGGACGTGAAGAATATAACCAGATGTCAGTATTGGGGAGAGGACGTGTGTTTGAGCTCAAAAAAGCCGGTTTGAATAATCGGCGAATCGCTCGACATTTGAAGAGCAGCGATGCAACTATTCAACGAACTCGTCAAAGGAAGTGGTCCAGCTAGACAGATGACAGAACGTAAGGACCGAGTTATCGTCGGAGAGACACTCAGAGCCCCAGGTCCATCTCTGTCATTGATCCGACGTGCAATTGGTGTTTCAGTGACCACAGGAACCATAAGTAGGCAGCTCGCAGAAAGGAAACTGTCCTCACGGCACCCTTTGTGCCAACTACCACTGACCTCTGTCCACCAACTAGGGCGTTTGCAGTGGTGTCGGTCACATTCGGCCTCAAATCCCATTGAGTAATGAGTCCCGCTTCTAACTGAGCCTCGCGAAAACGTGTCTGGAGACGCCCCAGACAGCGGTGCCATACAAACCTGTCACCCACTATACTTTCCGACAAACAGTAGTGGTCTGGGGTACAATTTCTTCTCGTAGCAGGACCCGTTTGTTGTCAACCGCGGCGCCTTACAGTACAGTAGTATGTCGACGATACCCTACAAGCCGTTCTGTTAAACTTCATGGTAAGTCAACGTGGACTTACAGTCCAGCAAGATAATGCCGCCGACCGGGTTGGCCGAGCGGTTCTAGGCGACACGTTCTGGAACCGTGATACCGCTACGGTCGGAGGTTCGAATCCTGCCTCTGGCATGGATGATTGTGATGTCCTCAGGCAGGTTAGATTTAAGTAATTCTAACTTCTAGGGGACGGATGACCTCAAAAATTACGTCCCATAGTGCTCAGAACCATTTGAACCAAGATAATGACCGCCCAAACACGCAGGGAGTTTCTACTGCTCGTCTTCGTGCATCCTAAACCCTACCTTGACCAGCAAAGTCGCCACATCTCTCCCTAACTGAGAACTTTTGGAGTTTTGGGGGTAGGGCCCTCCAACAGATCGGGATTTTGACGATATAACACGTTAATTGAGCAGAATTTGGCGCCATATCCATCACGACATCGAGAAACTCTATAAATCAATGCCAACAAGAATAACTAACTGCCTGCATAAGGGCCAGAGGCGAAGGCAAATGTCCTGAGTTTGAGGTGCGCACACAGTTTTAATCTGTCAGGAAGTTTCATATCAGCGCACACTCCGCTGCAGAGTGAAAATTTCGTTAAGGTTGCCGAAGTTTTTGGTATTTTACGGGGCACCGTATCGAAGATTAAGACAACATACGGCGAAAGCGGAAAGACATCATCCGGTAAGTGACAACGCATACGACAGCTTTTGTTGAGTGATCGCGATAGACAGCAATTGAAGAGGATTGGGACGGAAAGTAAGAGGACGACAGCTGCGAGGTCACTGCAGAACTGAACGTCGCACTCGGGAACCCTGTCAGCACCAGAGCAACACTAAGAGAGCGCAGTCAACGTGAATGTACAGGGCGAGCTGTATTTCCAAAATCACTCATCAATGTTGCAAGTATGGATATCAGGAAACGTAGTGCCGGAGCCATAGAACCTGAACTATGGAGCGTGGAGCAATGGAGTCGTGTGGCTGGATGAGTCTTGTTGCTCCCTGTTTTCAACTTCTGGCCGAGTTTACGTCAGAAGACTGAAAAAAAGATGGGGGTTCGGTGATGACTTTTGCAGCCATATCGTGGTATTCCACGGGCGCAATGGTTACTGTGCAATGTATTACTACCAAGGACCATTTTGGTTGATCAGGTCCATCCCATGGTGCAATGGTTGCTCCCCAATCGAGGTGCTGCGTTCCGAACGACAGAGCCAATGTTCACACAGCGAACATTGTCCAGGGCTGATTCTGTCAGCGCGAGGAGTGAATTGTCGCGTCTCCCCTGGATGCCACAGTCACCACATCTGAGTATTAAATGGTTCAAATGGCTCTGAGCACTATGGGACTTAACATCGATGGTCATCAGTCCCCTAGAAATTAGAACTACTTAAACCTCACTAACCTAAGGACATCACACAACACCCAGCCATCACGAGGCAGAGAAAATCCCTCTGAGTATTATTGAGCCTTTGAGGTCTGCTTTGGAGAGCTGCCCTCGTCCCTCATCGCTACCCAAACTTGCCATTATTTTGCAGAATGAATGGTATGAGAATCCCTTGAAAACCATACTGGACCTATATTTATCTCGCTTCCCGAGCACGGGGTCCCGAGTACGATTCCCGGCGGGGTCAGGGATTTTCACCTGCCTCGAGATGACTGGGTGTTTGTGTTGTCCTCATCATTTCATCATCATTCATAAAAGTGGCGAGATTGGACTGAGCAAAGGTTGTCAATTCGTACGGGCGCTGATAACGGCGAATTTGAGCTCCCCACAAACCGAACATCATCATCATCTTCATCATCTGTATTGTTCCACTACGCGACGTTTGGAAGCCTTTCTAAGTGTCAACGGTTTACCTGCAGTGTATTAGGCATGACAATGTGTTTTTGCTGCTTCCAAATTTTTGTCCATTTGTGTAGCTCTTTTCTTAATTCGACTTCGTCATTAATGCTACCAGCTCTTTCTACCAGCCTGCTGGAAATTAAATATTCCTCTGCAGGGGGTAGTGAGAACCCTGAAGCAGATACCTTGCACCGCGCGGTTTGAGACGCCATCTACATCTACATGACTACTCTGCATTTAATTGCTTGGCAGACGGTTCATCGAAACTCAATCATACTATCTCTCTACCATGCCACTCACGAACAGCGCGCGGGAGAAACCAACACCTAAACCTTTCTGTTCGAGCTCTGATTTCTCTTATTTTGTTTTGATGATCATTCCTACCTATGTAGGTTGGGCTCAACAAAATATTTACGCATTCGGAAGAGAAAGCTGGTGACTGAAATTTCGTAAATAGATCTCTCCGCGACGAAAAACGTCTTTGCTTTAATGACTTCCCTCCAACTCCAGTATCATATCTGCCACACTCTCTCCCCTATTACGTGACAATACAAAACGAGTTGCCCTTTCGATGTCCTCCGTCAATCCCATCTGGTAAGGATCACACACCGCGCAGCAATATTCTAACAGAGGACGAACGAGTGTATTGTAAGCTGTCTCTTTAGTAGACTTGTTGCATCTTCCAAGTGTCCTTCCAATCAAACGCAACCTTTGGCTCGCCTTCCCCACAATATTATCTATGTGGTCTTTCCAACTGAAGTTGTTCGTAATTTTAACACCCAGGTACTTAGTTGAATTGACAGCCTTGAGAATTGTACTATTTATCGAGTAAGAGAATTCCAACGGATTTCTTCTGGAACTCGTGTGGACACCTCACACTTTTCGTTATTTAGCGTCAACTGACACATGCCACACCATACAGCAATCTTTTCTAAATCGCTTTACAACTGATAATCGTCTTCGGATGACCTTACTAGAGGGCAAATCACAGCATCGTCTGCGAACAACCTACGAGAACTGCTCAGATTGTCACCCAGATCATTTATATAGATCACGAACAGCAGAGGTCCCAGGACGCTTTCCTGGGGAACACCTGATATCACTTCAGTTTTACTCGATCATTTGCCGTCTATTACTACGAACTGCGACCTTCCTGACAGGAAATCACGAATCCAGTCGCACAACTGAGGCCCGCAGCTTGATTAGAAGTTGCTTGTAAGGAACGGTGTCAAAAGCTTTCCGAAAATCTAGAAATACGGAATCAACTTGCGATCCCCTGTCGATAGCGGCCATTACTTCGTGCAAATAAAGAGCTAGCTGCGTTGCACAAGAACGATGTTTTCTGAAACTGTGCTGATTTCGTATCAATAGATCGTTCCCTTCGAGGTGATTCATAATGTTTGAATACAGTATATGCTCCAAAACCCTACTGTAAACCGACGTCAATGATATAGGTCTGTAGCTCGATGGATTACTCCTACTACCCTTCTTAAACGCTGGTGCAACCACGTCACAGATTGCGCAGCACCTCCCACCGGAGGTTCAAGTCCTCCCTCGGGCATGGCTGTGTGTGTTGTTCTTAGCACAAGTTAGTTTGAGCAGTGTGTAAGTCTATGGGCCGAAGACCCCAGCAGTCTGATCCCTAAGGAATTCACATCCACTGATCATTTTTTGAACAGGTATCTTGAGGCATATATACTTTTCCTGTATTCTTTGAACCCTAATTTCCGGTCGTCACTTTGCAGCGATATTTCGCCAAAAGCATAATCGATCAGTAGTGGAATACGCCTTATTTTTGCGCTACGGAGCTGTTGCAGTTAGGCCTCGGTCTGGATCCCTCTGCTCGAGGCCACGTACGGGGCACGGCGTACGCGTTGGCCGTTGAAATGCAGAAAACGACTGCCGGCAGCTGTAAAGTGGGGGCGGGGAAAGGGGAGGGGGGGTGCTAGAGGTAAGGGAGGGGAGGAGGTAGACATTTACCTCCACCCCGGGCCGTGCTCGGCTCTCTGCGCCCGTCGCCGTTTCTGGGCGAGAAAACGCCGGTCTGAATTTTACATCAGCCCAGACAGTCCGCTCTCCGCGAGGGGTACGCGCCCGGAATAATTAACAGCTGGGGGGGAGGGGGGAGGAAAGGGGAGGGGGACACTGCTGTGAGCCACTGCTCCAAACTAATCGCTCAAAATGTCTCTTCCTTCGCCGTTATTCGCCATTCCATCTGCTTCTATCTGTTCGATCAGCCCTATCATCTCTCTCTCTCTCTCTCTCTCTCGTACACAGTTACACATATACATGCTGTTAGCGATGTAAGCGCAAATGTCTTTATTGGTGCATGAGGATACTCTACTAGACAACCTCACATTGGTATTTACTTCATTTACTGTCTAATAACACAGGCCAACGATGGAAAAACTTTTTTACTGAAAACACCTTATTCTTATGTTTTTTTACGGTGGGAAATGCAAATACGATACTTAAAAAACTGTATCACCGAACACTTCTTCACATTTTACAGTTCAATTTATTAAATTAAGTGATTTTTTAAAGAATTTAACAGCTTTTATATAGTTAAAATAATTTAAAAGGGAGGTGTAATGAATGTAGATGACGTTGGCAGCACTGCTGAAAAACATTTGCTGCCAAAAAATGGTCCATTCTATTTTTGTGTTAACAGATGGTGTTTTGTTTACTGTTAACCTAACCTCACTTTCTCGTTTCCTGTGCGTGTGCTAAGCACAGTGTCTAATCGTGGTTGTAATAATTCTGCTGACAGTTTTTGTTATATTTGTGGTGAATTTGTGATTAAAAAACACCAAAGAAACATTACAGACTTTGTGGAAAAGGTTTATATATCATACTTCGGATCTAAACTTGGTGATCAAGATAAATATTGGGCGCTGCATAAGGTATGTTATGTGTGTGTTGAAGATCTGGGAAAATGATCCAAAAAGGAGAATAAAGCCTTTAAATTTGCTGTTCCTATGATATGGAGGGAGCCAAGAAATCATTCCGACGATTGCTACTTTTGCAGTGTTGGTATTACTGGTCATAATTCGAAAAGCAAGACGGTAATAAGCTACCCCAACCTTCCGTCCCACTAGGGCATCGTGTAGATCTTCCGGTTTCTGAGCCACCAGATGATTTAAATTTTATTCCATCAGAAGTATTTTCTGATGTACAATCTGATTTAGATGCACCAGACGATGATGAATTTGTTTACTCAGGCTGAGCTTAAGGGTTTGGATGTGTAGAAAGATAGAGCAGCAATTTTCGAAGTTTTTTCAACAAGGTGATTTAGTGTACTGCTCAAACACTCCCGCTCTGATGAATGAGTTTGTATTGAATACACACTCATTCATCAGAGCGGGAATTTTATCGTGGTGATCGTTCCTCCCTGTGTAGGTCGGTGTCAACAAAATATTTTCGCATTCGGAGGAGAAAGTTGGTGATTGGAATTTCGTGAAAAGATTCCGTCGCAACGAAGAACGCCTTTCTTTTAATGATTTCCAGACCAAATCCTGTATCATTTCTGTGAAACTCTCTCCCATATTTCATGATAATACAAAACGTGCTGCCTTTCTTTGAACTTTTTCTATGTACTCCGTCATTCCGATCTGGTAAGGATCCCACACCGCGCAGCAGTATTCTAAAAGAGGGGGGACAAGCATAGTGTAGGCAGTCTCCATGGAAGGTCTGTTACATTTTCTAAGTGTCCTGCCAATAAAACACAGTCTTTGGTTAGCCTTCCCCACCACATTTTCCATATGTTCTTTTCAATTTATGTTGTTCGTAATTGTAATACCTAGGTATTTAGTTGCATTTACTGCTTTTAGATTAGACTGATTTATCGTGTAACCGTTCGCAGCTCGTGGTCGTGCGGTAGCGTTCTCGCTTCCCGCGCCCGGGTTTCCTGGTTCGTTTCCCGGCGGGGTCAGGGATTTTCTCTGCCTCGTGATGACTGGGTGTTGTTTGATGTCCTTAGGTTCGTTAGGTTTAAGTAGTTCTAAGTTCTAGGGGACTGATGACCATAGATGTTAAGTCCCACAGTGCTCTGAGCCATTTGATTTTATTGTTTAACCGAAGTTTAACGAGTTCCTTTTAGCACTCATGTGGATGACCTCAAACTTTTTGTTATTTAGGATCAACTGTCACTTTTCACACCATTCAAATATTTTTTCTAAATCGCTTTGCAGTTTTTTTATCTCCTGATGACTTAGTCGATAAACGACAGCGTCATCTGCAAACAACCTAAGACGGCTGCTCAGATTGTCTCCCAAATCGTTTATATAGATAAGGAACAGCAAAGGGCCTATAACACTACCTTGGGGAACGCCAGAAATCACTTCTGTTTTACTAGATGACTTTCCGTCAGTTACTACGAACTGTGACCTCTCTGACAGGAAATCCAATCACTGTAACGCTTTTGCGGTACAGCTTCAAAGGCCTTCCGGAAATCCAGGAATACGGAATCGATCTGAAATCCCTTGTCAATAGCACTCATCACATCATGTGAATAAAGAGCTAGTTGTGTTTAACAGGAACGATACTTTCTAAACCCGTGTTGACTGTGTGTTGATAGACCGTTTTCTTCGAAGTAATTCATAATGTTCGAACACAATATATGTTCCTAAATGCTGCTGCATATCGACGTTAACGATATGGGCCTGTAATTTAGTGGATTACTCCTACTACCTTTCTTGAATATTGGTGTGACCAGTCCAACTTTCCAGTCTTTTGGTACGGATCTTTCGTCGAGCGAACGGTTCTAAATCATTGTTAATTATGGAGCTAATGCATCAGCATATTCGGAAAGGAACCTAATTGGTATACAGTCTCCTTTTATTAAGTGATTTGAGTTGCATCTCCACTCCGAGGGTATTTACTTCTACGTTACTCATGGTGGCAACTGTTCTCGTTTTGAATTCTGGACTATTTGCTTCGTCTTCTTTTGTGAAGGCATTTCGGAAGGCTATGCTTAGTAACTCTGCTTTGGCAGCACTGTTTTCTATAGTATCTCCCTTGCTATCGCGTGGAGAAGGCATTGACTGTTTCTTGCCGCTAACATACTTTCACATACGACCAGAAACTCTTTGGATTTTCTGGCAGGTTTCGAGACAAAGTTTCGTTGTGGAAACTGTTATAGGCGTCTCGCATTGAACTCCGCGCTAAATTTCGAGCTTCTGAAAAGGATCGCCAATCATGGGGATTTTGTGTCTGTTTATATTTGGCATGTTTAATTCGTTGTTTCTGCAACAGTGTTCTAACCCGTTTTGTGCATCAAGGAGAATCAGCTCGGTCGTTTGTTAATTTATTTCGTATAAATCTCTCAATTGCTGCCGATACTATTTCTTTGAATTTAAGCCACATCTGGTCTTCACTTATACTATTAATTTGGAATGAGTGGAGATTTTCTCTCAGGAAGGCGTCAAGCGGATTTTTGTCTGCTTTTTTGAATAGGTATATTTTTCGCTTATTTTTCTAGGATTTGGGGATTACAATATTCAGTCTCGATGCGACAACCCTGTGTTCACTAATCCCTATATCGGTTTTGATGCTCGTTATTAACTCAGGATTATTTCTTGCTAAGAGGTCAAGTGTGTTTTCACAACCATTTAGTATTCGTGTGGGCTCATGAACTAACTGCTCGAAATAATTTTCAGAGAATGCGTTTAGCACAATTTCGAATGATATTTTATGCGTACCTCCGGAATTAAACATGTAATTTCGCCAACATATCGAGGGTAAATTAAAGTCACCACCAACTATTATCATATGAGCAGGGTCCGTGTTTGAAATCAAACTCAAGTTTTCTTTGAACCTTTCAGCAACTGTATCATCTGAACTGGGAGGTCGGTAAAAGGATCCAATTATTATCTTATTCCTGTTGCCAACAATGACCTCTGCCCACAGTAACTCACAGGACTCATCTATTTCATTTTCGCGACAAGTTAAACTACTTATGACTGCAACAAACACGCCACCGCAAACCGTATTTAGCCTATGCTTTCGGAACACCGTTAGGCTCTTCGCAAAAATTTTGGCTGAGCTTATATCCGGCTTTAGCCAGCTTTCAGTGCATCTGCCTAGTAAGCAGGAGATACTGGGTTCGAATCCCAGTCCGTTCCACATTCTCACTCGCCACTGCTAGTTCGGCGTAATGTCCCAGTGCAGCTGACATCAGTAATCCCTTTCCTTTCCGTCCCCATGTTGTGTACATAGTTCCGCATAGTCAGCGCGTACACAACTTTCCCACTAGAGCGCGCCCCGCTAAGCACAACAGCGCAGGCGCAGCGCTCGTCCGTCTCCGCTCTACAGGATGGTGCTGCCATAAAGACGGACCAAATTCTGCTTCTGCCGATCCGCGTATTAATATGTAACGCAGCCAATGAGATTGCTGCTAACATAGAACCTTTTCTCGTCGCGGATCACACTGGCGCAGTGATACGTGAATGCGCGAGGTATTATAACGAGTGTACAGACCTCCGATTAGTCAGTCTGCATTTGTCTGCACCAGTCTGCGTTAGTCTGTACCAGTCTGTACTAATTCTACATTTGCTGTACCAGTCTATAGTCAGGTTTCAGTCTGCGCCTAAAAAGATTACCATAGTCCGGTACATAGCCACGAAGATAAATGTATAGACACTTTGTCATGTATCAGAGATATATGTTAGAATAAAAAAAAATAGCTCTGAGCACTATGGGATTTAACATCTATGGTCGTCAGTCCCCTAGAACTTAGAACTACTTAAACCTAACTAACCTAAGGAGAGCACACACATCCATGCCCGTGGCAGAGAAAATCCCTGACCCCACTGGGAATCGAACCCGGGAACCTGGCCGGGGGAAGCGAGAACGCTACCGCACGACCACGGGCTGCGGACGTTAGAACAAGATAAACGTACCAATATCAAAGGAACTTCAGATTGTCAATTGTAAATAGTATCCAGAACCAAGTTCAATAATTTTTATGCTTGTTATTGTTTTAATAAATGTGTGTGAAAATTAATCAAGTTCTGTTTAAAGTTGGTCACTGTCAATCTGCTACTCTAAGCGTGCAAGTGGCATTCCTATTGTCTGACCTAATGGGAGAAGATAAGCACGCCACGATAAGACCACGAGACATATTGCTGACACTAGCCTACTTCGTTAGAGCGACAAGTCAAATAATCTGATGGTGTCTTCCAGTACACCTCCCCCCCCCCCACACACACACACACGCCTCCTCTGCCGGCCGCGGTGGTCTCGTGGTTCTAGGCGCTCAGTCCGGAGCCACGCGTTTGCTACATCGCAGGTTCGAATCCTTCCTCGGGCATGGATGTATGTGATGTCTCTAGGTTAGTTAGGTTTAAGTAGTTCTAAGTTCTAGGGGACTGATGACCTAAGAAGTTAAGTCCCATAGTGCTCAGAGGCATTTGAACCTGCCTCCTCTGTTTTCAGTCCACATATATATTATATCACAGCTGCGGAATATGCATGGTGTGCCTGGTGTCATGTCGGAAAGAGCAGACACCACACGTTCATATAGTTGTTGACTTTTCGTCATTGGCCCATACCCATGGCTCGCAGTGGTCTTATATGTTGCCTGTGCCTGCTACCCTATGAAATTTTTTGATGTATCCATCCAATTTAGGCGATACTGGCCATTAGAACGCCACCCAAACGTTGGAAAAGCGTGTATTTTTAAAGAACCAGAGTTAAATTAGTTATAGACATACTGTTAAAGATTCGATTAAGTCACCACGAAACCAGTTGCGTACGATCAGTTAATAAAGAACTACTAACGGCTAAAACGGGTGCCCAAAAGTTTTTTTAGAAGATTATCAATATTTAAAAGACCTAGAATGAGATTTTCACTCTGCAGTGGAGTGTGCGCTGATATGAAACTTCCTGGCAGATTAAAACTGACTATTACTTTAAGTGTTAGGACTGCATATGTTGCTGAGTGTGGCTCCCCTGCTGAGCGGACGTGCTGTTGTCGTGTGTCGGCAGGTGTGGTTCCAGAACCGGCGCGCCAAGTACCGCAAGCAGGAGAAGCAGCTGCAGAAGGCGTTGGCGCCGTCGGTGCTGCCGGCCTGCAACGGCGCCATGATGCGCAACATCTACCCCACGGCGTCGCGCGGCTACCAGCCCTACCCACACCCCAACACCATCAACACCATGAACAGGTACCCCCAGGTGAGCCTCAGCAGCACTGCCTCATCACAACGACGCATTCCTTAGCTTCCAGCTTTACACTTCGAATGACCACAAGGTCCATCCGTGATGGGTACCGTATACCCCTCACCCCCCCCCCCCCCTTATGTCACACACCTACCAGTTCTGCCTGCACACAAACACTATCTAAACTACGAACGGGAGAAACACAGCATCCACTGTATCCTAAGCACATCACAGTCCTTGTGAACAAGCATTATACCCTGTTATATTTTAACTATAGTTCAGTGTTGATCACAACACTTATGTCTCAATAACATAGGTGACCGGTTTCGGTTATATTTATATAACCATCTTCAGACCTGTGAATTAATTTTAGAAAATACTAGAAACCAATCTGAAAATAACATGAAAAATGTCTAATGACGACAAATTTTAACAAGTCTCTACATTGGACCTGACACTGTGAGAAAATAGACATGGTGTTACAAAAAGGTACGGCCAAACTTTCAGGAAACAATCCTCACACACAAAGAAAGAAAATATGTTATATGGACATGTGTCGGGAAACGCTTACTTTCCATGTTCGAGCTCATTTTATTACTTCTCTTCAAATCACACTAATCATGGAGTGGAAACACACAGCAACAGAATGTACCAGCGTGACTTCAAACACTATCTTACAGGAAATGTTCAAAATGTCCTCCGTTAGCGAGGATACATGCATCCACCCTCCGTCGCATGGAATCCCTCATCCGCTGATGCAGCCCTGGAGAATGACGTATTGTATCACAGCCGTCCACAATACGAGCGCGAAGAGTCTCTACATTTCGTACCGCGGTTGCCTAGACAACAGTTTTCAAATGCCCCCATAAATGAAAGTCAGGAGGGTTGAGGTCAGGAGAGCGTGGACGCCATGGAATTGGTCCGCCTCTACCAATCCATCGGTCACCGAATCTGTTGTTGAGAACCGTACGAACACTTCGACTGAAATGTGCAGGAGCTCCATCGCGCATGAACCACATGTTGTGTCGTACTTGTAAAAGCACATGTTCTATCAGCACAGGTAGAGTATCCCGTATGAAATCATGCTAACGTGCTCCATTGAGCGTAGGTGGCCGAAACTAAAATGAGTTCTAACATGGAAATTAAGCGTTTCCGGACACATGTCCACATAACATCTTTTCTTTATTTGTGTGTGAGGAATGTTTCGTGAAAGTTTGGTCGTACTTTTTTGTAACACCCTGTATATCGACCAAGCAGGTGGAAAATTTGCAGTAAGGTACAAAGAACACACGTCGGGTCCCTCACGAACAAAATCTGTATCCGGCCATCACATAACATTCAATAATCATGCTGATTTTTATCCTTTGACGATAGTGTCATATTATGAACGCTGATTGGCAGTTGTGAAATAGTGTAAGAAGAAGTAGGCGGAGCCTCTGCATATTTAAGCTCGTGGTCAGCACTCATAACCATCAGTCGACTTCGTAGTAGTTGAGGAGAGCTCCGCCTACCATCCTCCAAGGAAGCCATGGGTATAATAAGTTTTATTTTATCTTGTTAAAATTTGTCGTCATTAGACAAAAAAATGACTCTGAGCACTATGGGACTTAACTTCTGAGGTCATCAGTCCCCGAGAACTTAGAACTACTTAAACCTAACTAACCTAAGGACATCACACACATCCATGCCCGAGGCAGGATTCGAACCTGCGACCTTAGAGGTCGTGCGGTTCCAGACTGTAGCGCCTAGAACCGCTCGGCCACTCCGGCCGGCGTCATTAGACAATTTTCATGTTATTTTAAGAGTGGTTTCTAGTATTTTCTAAAATTAATTCACAGGTCTGAAGATGGTTATATAAATATAACCGAAACCGGTCACCTATGTTATTGAGACATAAGTATTGTGATCAAAACTGAACTTTAGTTTAAATACAATAATCTATTGATCACTCTGTTCCAAAAATGTTTGTGGTCTCGCGGTTAAGGCGCTCAGTCCGGAACCGCGTGACTGCTACGGTCGCAGGTTCGAATCCTGCCTCGGGCATGGATGTGTGTGATGTCCTTAGGTTAGTTAGGTTTAAGTAGTTCTAAGTTCTAGGGGACTGATGACCACAGATTTTATGTCCCATAGTGCTCAGAGCCATTTGAACCATTTTGAACCAAAAATGTTTACCAATATTATACTCTGTCATGGCATGGTTCACCGATGATGCACCACATCTACTCTACACCGGTGTCATACATCTATCATCCCTACTTGCGCCCCATCAGATCATGAAGAAGTATCTTCATCATCATCATCAGCAGCAGCAGCAGCAGCATTTCCCTACCAGAGATCTGGGTAGGAACTTTGTGAACGATATTCCTCCATTGGTTTCTGTCCTGGTATGCTTTTCTCCCTCCACAGCATCCCACGTTACTCCTCTTGAAATCCTCATTAACCTCGTCTCACCATCCCTTCCTTGGCCACCCAATCAGTCTACTTCTGGTACCTCCGTATCCAAGTTCTGACATGGAGTTCGGATCTGGTGCATTCGCTCCACATGACCCAGCCACTTCGATCTCGAATCACTCATTCTTTCGTCCATCATCAAAATCACCTGCAGGTCTCTTCTCACATATTCGTTCCGACTATGCAGACCTGATTTAAGGAATTTCATTTCACATGCTTGTATCTGGCTCCCTTCTCTCTTATTTATTACACAGCTCTCCAGACTATATGTCATGACTGGGTTCAGTGGTTCAAATGGCTCTGAGCACTATGGGACGTAACTTTAAATGTCGTCAGTCCCCTAGAACTTAGGACTACTTAAAACTAACTAACCTAAGGACATCACACACATCTATGCCCGAGGCAGGATTCGAACCTGTGACTGTAGCGGTCGCGCGGTTCCAGACTGTAGCGGCTAGAACCGCTCGGCCATCCCGGCCGGCCCATGACTGAGAAGAGATTGGTTTCATACTGGTCTGTTCACCTCTTAGAGAAACTCCCAAGTCCCAGATTAGCTTTCGCACTTTTGCTACTCTGTTTAAAAGTTCTGGTTTGGCACTTCCATCACTTGATACAACACTACCCATACAACTGAACCTTTTTACACATTCGTCCTGCTCCCCTTCTGGTATGATGTTACAAGGTATGGGTGTCCTACTAATCTTCATTGCCACTGTCTTACTCTTACTGACAGTCAGCTTGAATTCTTTAAAATTTTATACCAGTAATCCTGTCTCCTCAGAACCTCCGTTTCTGCCCCTCCTCAAGTGGCCATGCCATCAGCAGTAAGCAGAAGCACTGAGATCTTCATTTTCTAATTCCTTGATTTCCTTCGTGATTGTGTCTACAAATTTAATGACGAGTAATGGGGAAAGCGAACTCCTTTGCTGAACACCTATCTACCTAAGGAACCTTTTTTACCTTCCATTTCCTACTTGTACATTGCTTTCACAACCTTCAAGAGTATCTGACTTTTTTATTTAATGAGTCAGGAACATTATTTTTTCTCCAGCACTCTCATATTTTACCCTTTGGTATTCTGTCGCACTTACGCTTTTTCCAAATCCAGAAACACTACTATCAGGTTCTTTCCTTTTTCCATAACTGACGACTGGAAAAATGAAGACTGCATTTGCCCTGTTACTTCTGAATCCACACTGTTCTTCCGAAAATTGAAGATCTAAGATTTTCCTCAGTATCTTTTATATGCTATTTTCCGTTATCTTGAGGCAATGTGATAGCAGTGTGGTTCCTTGGTATTCAGTGCATTTCGTTTTGCTTTCTTTCTTAATTGTATTATAATTCCCTTTTTTCAATTATCTGGCACTTCGTTCTCTTTCCATATCACCTCCAGCAACCGATGTAACCATGGTATTCCTTGGACTCCAGCTGCCCAATCATATCTGATATCACTTCATCTACTCCTGCCGCCTTCCCACCTTTCATCTGTTTCCAATCATTTCCTGCTTCCGCAAAAGAAACTGGATAAAAAAGTATCCCATAGTAAACATGAGCATGCACTATGCCATTACCATGTAGTGATCCTTAGGTACCAGCGTTATATTCTAAGTCACATCCTTGATCCACATTATCTACCCACTTACATCAGATGCCTACTAGCCACAGATACACCCCAACACAGTCAAAATCTGCACCCACCCATCACACTTCCTAACACCATCAAACCATGAACAGGAATCCCCACGTGAACCCTAGCATCTACTGACCATAACCACACAGCCGGACTTACATATAGGCACTATACCCTGTTTCGTAAATGGATCATCCACGATCACACGATCAACCATCAGCACTGTCAACAGGTACTCAAAAGTGAACCGCAGTATGCACTGTTTCATAACCACATCGCAGTCGTTCTCTAAAGCCATTATACTCTGAGTCATGACATTGTTCACCTATGAGATACAATGCATACCCCCACACTGTCACTCACCTGCCAGCCCTACCCAAACACCAACGACATCAACACCACAGGTGAACCTCAGTGTCCCTTGTGCCATCACTATTACTACTCTCATTGTACTGCGTCAGTACAAAGACGTAAAGGGACCTGTTGGACGACCACATTCACATCTGTGTACCAATGTGCTCAGAATTTTTTGGAACACAGCGTACCAAACCGTTGCCCCTGCACTGCATAATGGATCCCAAGTAGCATGTGATCACTGACGAACTTCTTGAATTTTTCATGCAAAGCACTGACGCTGGCTGAGGTATTAATTTAATCACCTGTGGATATCACTTTATTTTCTGCACTCCCCAATATGGTTTTATGTTCTGTAGTTCTTAGTACAACAGACAGTTTTTCCTTCATATGTTTCAGTACATCAAACTAGTACTGTACATGTGTTTATTTAATCGTTCACTGTTTACCGAAAGATGCTGCAGGCAACATCCAACACTCTCCTCAATAGTGGACTGTGCCAGTGGTTTGGACTTATTTTCCCACCTGACTTTTATAAATTGTCAATGACAATGAAATTCACCAACAGCCATGTAACTGTAGATGTTATTTTATTTTATTTTGAAGGCTACCAGTTTCACCACTCTATTATGCCATAAAGTAAAATAAAATAACGTCTTAAGTTACATGGCTTTTGAGGAATTTCACTGACGATTACTTAACCAGCCAATGTCCTCTGTCCATAATGGACCAACAGAGATTGACATTTTGGAGTCTCTTCAACCAAGAATCTTCCTTGAGAATGTCAATTGATTTCCTGTTCCAGTAAGATGTTGCAGCAGAATTTGTGGGTGGCCTATGAGAATCTCATGGTATTTATCACCAACTATCTAAGACACAATGGGATTCTCTCCCTATTACCTGTACCCAGTCACCTCCTTCATACTCCATACTTCTGACTCACTCTACAGTAGACAGCCACAGCTGGTGGTTTTTTAGTTGAGCCACGAGTAGCGTACAGAACTTATGACACCATCTTATCGCTTCCTTTTAACCCCACACCCAGTTACTCCGTTTTGTTATTCGAACTATAAATTGTGGCCAGCTGTGAGAATGAAAGTCAACTAATCCATAAAAATTGTCAGCATAAGAACATTTTTATAAACTACCTGCACTGTCACTTAATTTGTGATCTCCATCTTCGTTTGTCGCTGACTGTGTAGACGAACCTTGAATTCTTCGAAGTGTGTGTGGCGACCACCTTCCTGGACCATCACGCCCAGATGACCTATTTTGTTGCTTGTGACTGGAGTGTGGCAGACTGTGGCATATAGTCACAAATAGCCCACAGTGCATACGACTGCACAGTAGTTTTGACTGCAACTAACCTGTTTTGTTGTTTGCATCTTGGTGTGTGAGTGGTTGTGTGGATGCGTTATGAGCAGCTCGCAGGGATGTATGACTGTGTGATCACCCTTGTGCATCTCCCACACCCAGTTGCCTTGATCCCTCTGTTTGGACCTCGGAGACTGGCAGCCAGTTTGGACGAGCCATGAGTAGCCCGCAGTACTTGTGTCCGCAGATGACGGCCAGCTCGTACCCGGGCATGACGCAGCCCTTCAGTATGACGCACGGAGCCACTAACATGACTGCGGCTGCTGTCTCTGGGATGCGGCAGGATGCCATGGGTGAGTTCACTTCCATTCTTTTCGCTTTCCTTAAAATGTTACATTACAGAACGTGGGCCTACTATGGATTTACAAGTAGGAACAGTAACAGTGTTCAAGTAGTACAGCCTTAGAGTGCACACTAAGTAGCTCAGCCCTTACCTGCACGTATGGCGTGGTAGGGTAAATGACAACGGTAGTGGTGGGGAAGAAGGGCTGGGGGCTCTGTTTTGAACGATCACTGGCGAGGTGTAGATCAACAGCTGAAGCCTATGCGGAAACACGTATCTAGCATCGCCTGTAAGCTATAGCTACAAAGTCTCCAAACAGTCGTATTAACAGGTTGTGTTACTATGAACAGTAAAGTGGCAAATATAGGATTCAAAGCTAACAAGAGAACAATAGAATAGTTGCATAAACAACTAACTGAAGCGAAACAAGTCTGGCCACATGCTAGCAAAATGAAATTTCATAAAACAAAAAAAAGAGGTAGAAATGTAGTGTATCAGACAATGTCATTTACTACATTGTCCGCCCCGATAGCTCAGTGGTCAGCGTGACGGATTGACGTCCTAAGGTAAGGGCTCGGGTTCAATTCCCGGCTGGGTCGGAGATTTTCTCCGCTCAGGGCCTGGGTGTTGTGTTGTCTTCATCACCAGGTCGCACAATGTGGCGTCGATTGTAATAAGACCTGCACCAAGGCGGACGGACCTGCCCTGCAAGAGGCTTCCCGGCCAATGACGCCAAACGCTCACTTCATTTCATTTACTACACTACTGACTGTACAATAGAAATGACACATAGAGCATTACAAAACTATACCGAGGACATCGTTTGAAATCTCCAGTGTTTTTTCTTACACAGGAGAAAAATAAACTGTGGATGGAAACCTGTCTCAGAAACGGTCATCTATCAAAGATACAAAGCATTACATCCATAGGAGACAAGGCCTGTCTACACAGCAGCTAGCTGCATCTTCTCCACTGCCAATCACCGCATAACAGACAATATTTCGAGACGTTTCGCCTTCTGTCCGCCAGCGTACACAGTCAAGTTTTCTGCTGACTGGGTCGCCCAGTGGCAAATGATGGCGCCACTAACTTCGATACTCTGTAGCGTAGTTCGATGCCATTAGCGGGCACGCATTCCTATCATCAGTTTGTTCCTCACGACATCTTCTACAGCCCCCTCGGAGTTCGTTGGTACCGTTTCGTAACCTGTTCAGGAACGTTATTGCTGTATTCTGGTGTAGCGTATACTCCATCAACGAGGTCTGCTAGGCCTCGGTGTACGACAAGACATAATACGCGTAAAAGTATATCTGTTCTACTAGTGTGGCTGCGATTAACAGCACTACTAACTGACCGTTCAGAGTCAAAGTTCACTTTGAAACTTCCTGGCAGATTAAAACTGTGTGGCGGACCGACATTCGAACGTGTAAGACTCGACCGTGTGAGACCCAACTCGCTTTATTTGTTCATGAGACTCAGAAAATATTAGATACAGGCACCCAGGTAGATGCCATTTTCCTTGACTTCCGGAAGGCGTTCGATACAGTTCAGCACTGTCGCCTGATAAACAGAGTAAGAGCCTACGGAATATCAGAACAGCTGTGTGGCTGGATTGAAGAGTTTTTAGCAAACAGAACACAGCATGTTGTTCTCAATGGAGAGACGTCTACATACGTTAAAGTACGAGGCTGGTCAACAAGACGCTGAATGGAAGCCTTAGACCCGCTTAGCGATTTTATGTAAGTCATTCCAGTTACGACGGTACGAACTTAAGAGCAACACAACACGCAGTCGCCGAGAGAAGAAATATTTCCGAACCGGCCGGGAATGGAACACAGGTCCTTTCGATGACCAATCTGCCGCAATGACCGGCGCAGATACCGACGCTTGCATCTCGGAATTATATCTCGTCACGATTGTACTACTATGATTATCGTCATTATTATTATTATTGTTCGTTTCAGAAGAAAGATGGTTCGCTGCAGTGCTCCAAGCGTTTGGCAGAAGATTAGGAAAAGAAAGATGTTGCCTGAAAGCAATGAGGGTGGGTAGGCGTGTAGCCGGTTGTTGATGCTCAAAACTTTCCTCATATTTTGAATCTCGGTTTTCGAAAAAGTTCGATAAGCACATCGTAAGACAGCATCATTCGTTACAGCTACGTATGTACGAAAACCATGGGAAAGATGGGGTGTGTGTTTCCCTTGTTAGTACCAGAATAATTAATCACGAATTGGTTGGCCAGTTAGTCTCATATTCTATGGGTCGTTTGCACGATTAATAGTAAAGATGTGGAATGAGTCGTTTTACATTCACATCACACTGTCATACGTAAATATAGCTACATGTTGACCGAATAATATTGTCTTTTGTCTCTTTTCTTATCGATTTTTTCATTACAGAGGCAATTAGTAATAACTACACACCATCTTTTACAAAATACCAAACATAAATTATTTTATGGAACAGAAAAAAATTATCAATGAGAAACTTTTTTTATTTGGCTTCCAAATTTAGCTTTGTTGTCTGCCAGACGTTTTATATCCTTGAGTAAGCAATAAAAAATTTTGGTGGAAGCATTATGCAAACCTTCATGAGCTAAAGGCAACCTTAGTGTGGAATAACGAACGTCATTTTTTTTTCTTATGGTATTGTTATTTGTTCCTTTTGAACTGCAGTGGGCTACATACAACAAACTACATGAGAAAATCAATGTACTGTGAAGCAGTAATCAAAATGCCTAACTCCCTGAATGGATGCCTACAAAATGATTGTGGCTGGGCACCACATATTATTCTTACAGCACCTTTTTGATTAGTGCAAACTTTTTTAAGATGAGTTAGTTCAAGACATTATTTCATATCACACAATGAAAATACTCAAAATATGTCAACGTGCTGATTTTTCTCCCCACAAGTCTTTTAATGACTCGAAGTGTAACTGTGGATGGAGTAAGCCGTTTTAGGAGTTTCAAAACGTTTCTACAGGTTAAATTTTCATCAGTACGGATACCTAAACATTTCAAGTTTCCACCGTAATTATTTCCTCTTCTCCCTGTTTATACTTATATTTAGTGTAGTACCACTTGCTGTGGCAACTGAATGTGTTGTGTCTTTCCAAAACTGAGAGTGGGATCATTTGCAGAAAACTTCTGAGAATATTTTCACCATTTCTTCTGTTGCTGTATGTATCTTCGCAATGATTACAACACAAGTGATGGTGCTTTTTGTGCTTTTTCTATGTTGGATTGAAGGTCGTTTAGACATGTGAGAAACAATAGTTGACCTAAGACTAAGCGAGTCTTCTCTAATCTGAAGTATCGCCCGTGCCTTCCCTAGTCGAATAATTAAGTACAGATTTCTGCATTCTTTTGGTGACATATAACATTATCCATCGGTTGACTATGCCATCAGTTCTCTAAAAAGAAGTGTATTTCTATGAGTAGTACTAAATATTATAATGTGTTAATTAATGGTAATCATGTATATACATCCCGTAAACTCACATCATTTCGATAGAAGAATCGTTCAAATGATCTATGGAACATCCAACCATCCAACTAATTAACTATCTAACTAATTATGTAGGAGAATATTCTGATTCGTACAGAGAAATGCCTTAAATTTGTAACAGAAACTAGCACCCGGTGCTATTTGGTTATTTAATGCTTGTAAAATTTGATGAATGAACACGCAAATGGCCTTGTTAATGGAGAAAGTCAAAACTGCGATTTACCGAGAATATTAATGTCGCTCACGTAGGGTATTATTCTTCGTTTCATCTGCTTCCCATCTGCTAGCTCTTTATTCGCACGAAGTAATGGCCGCTATCGACAGGGGATCTCATGTTGATTCCGTATTTCTAGATTTCCGGAAAGCTTTTGACACCGTTCCTCACAAGCGACTTCTAATCAAGCTGCGGGCCTCATTTGTGCGACTGGATTCGTGATTTCCTGTCAGGAAGGTCGCAGTTCGTAGTAATAGACGGCGAATCATGGAGTAAAACTGAAGTGATATCAGGTGTTCCCCAGGGAAGCATCCTGGGACCTCTGCTGTTCCTGATCTGTATACATGACATGGGTGACAATCTGAGCAGTTCTCTTAGGTTGTTCGCAGATGATGCTGTAATTTACCGTCTAGTAAGGTCATCCGAAGACCAGTATCATTTGCAAAGCGATTTAGAAAAGATTGCTGTATGGTGTGGCAGGTGGCAGTTGACGCTAAATAACGAAAAGTGTGAGGTGATCCACACGAGTTCCAAAATAAATCCGTTGGAATTCGATTACTCGATAAATAGTACAATTCACAAGGCTGTCAATTCAACTAAGTATCTGGGTGTTAAAATTACGAACAACTTCAGTTGGAAAGACCACATAGATAATATTGTGGGGAAGGCGAGCCAAAGGTTGCGTTTGATTGGCAGGGCACTTAGAAGATGCAACACGTCCACTAAAGAGACAGCTTACACTACACTCGTTCGTCCTCTGTTAGAATATTGCTGCGCGATGTGGGATCCTTGCCAGATGGGAGGACATCGAAAGGGTGCAAAAAAGGACAGCTCGTTTTGTACTATCACGTAATAGAGGAGAAAGTGTGGCAGATATGATACGCGAGTTGGGATGGAAGTCATTAAAGCAAAGGCGTTTTTCGGCGCGGCGAGATCTATTTACGAAATTTCAGTCTCCAACTTTCTCTTCCGAAGGCGAAAATATTTTGTTGTGCCCAACCTACATAGGTAGGAATGATCAACAAAATAAAATAAGAGAAATCAGAGCTCGAACAGAAAGGTTTAGGTGTTCGTTTTTCCTGCGCGCTGCTCGAGAGTGGAATGGTAGGGAGATAGTATGATTGTGGTTCGATGAACCCTCTGCCAAGCACTTAAATGTGAATTGCAGAGTAATCATGTAGATGCAGATGTAGATCAATTAACCTAATTCAATGTCCAACTCGTAAGCGGCGAAGAAAAAGGGATATGCTGCTTCATGAACCCCGTTTTGTACTACCTATAATCCTATAAAATCAGTGGGTGAGGCTCTGGAGCTCACCTTGTTACCAGCTTGAGTAAACGAGGGTAGAACAGTGAAGCGGTAAGTTTTTAATTCCTTCCCATTACTGCATTATGACTTTTATTCTTCCGCATTTAACACATTAGCAGTGGCGGTGTCCAGTCGCCGGGGCAGCAGGGGGGAAAAGAGAGAACAATTGAGTAGTGAGAGGTACTTAGGAGGAGAGAGGGGCCGAGCGAGCGAGCAGGACGGAAGAAAGAAAGTGGAACCGCGGAGATCATTGGCCGAATTGAATCAGCGCCTCCACCCCTCCCCCCGTACCACCTATACCGCCCCTTCCCCCCTCCCCCCAGCCCGCCCCGCCCCTGTACTCGCTCCTCTTTGCTCTGTCGCACTAGCACTGTTCCTTTTCCTTTACTCCTGAGCCGTTGGCGCCGAGTAATCAGTTTATAATCGTTACCGTCCCGCGGATTATTGACTTTTAACGGACGGAAGGCGGAGGAGAAGGTACAGAAAAAAAGACGCAGCGGGAATTCCATCTCTAATAAACGCAATCAGCTCCGAAAGAAAAATCGTATTGTTTGCACGGGAGAGGACTCCGCTTACGCTGGTAATGGATCCCTGCCCTTGACGGCGTCGCGTCTCGTTAATTTGTTTCCCCGGCTCGGTTGCCCATTTATCACTCGTTTCATTTTTAGAGGTGGGAGCACGTCACAGACTTTGCTTTGTTAAGGGATGTAATGGGAAATATGAGACGCAAAACAGCAGCAAAGGTAGAAGGGTTAGATAAACTGAAGAGCCAACGAAGCTGGTACACCTGCCTAATATCGTGTAGACCCCCGCGAGCACGACGTGGCGTGGACTCAACTCATGTCTGAAGTAGTGCTGGAGGGCATTGACACCATGAATCCTGCAGGACTGACCATAAAACCGTAAGAGTACGACGGGGTGGAGATCCCTTCTGAACAGCGCATTGTAAGGCATCACAGATACGCTCAATACTGTTCATGTCTGAGGAGTTTGATGTCCAGCGGAAGTGTCATTCTCAGAAGACTATTTCTGGAGCAACTCTTTAGCATTTCTGGACGTGTGGAGTGCTTCGATGGCCTAGATGGGGCTGTGGAGGATAAAAACTGCAGAGGAGACAGACACAAGAATGCTCAGTTTTCACTTATCTATCGATCCTGTCGATTCTGTGCAATAAACTTTATGGGCAGTCGAAAACTTTCTTTATTCGATCTGTAGGAAAACATGCATTTGGATACACCAGTTTTTTTGTCATCAGTCGTCTGTCTGGTTTGAGAATACTCACAAAGTATGCGCTGTTAAACGAAATTGCTGCTGGCGTAGCGAGCAAGCAGAAGCACGACCCTGGTATTACTGGTCGAGTCCTGATACGCCATCAGCTGGGGACGAGTTGAACAAACATATATCTTAGTCTTTCCTTTTAGGTAGTTGTCCGTGTCTGAGGCCATCTCTTTGTAAGTACCCTCTGCCATGCACCTTGCAGTGGTTTACAGAATTCGGCTGTAGATGTAGGTGTAGAATCATATACACGCGGAGAGGACAAAGAAGAGGTGTTAAACGAATTAAACCATATGGTTCCAGAGACTATTTCAAGTCTCAAACGTCTATGATGTACAGACATAGACTGAACGAATTTTCCCCTGATGGGAGGATTGGGGTGGGGTGCTCTCTGGCTCGTGTGGCCTGTTGCGCAGCTGCCTCGTTGAGAGGTGGCGACTCCAAGGTAAGACCGTCGACAGCGGGCCGGGGGTGCGTTGTGCTGATCCCGTGTCCCTGCATAGACACTGGAAACATTCAGCACAGCTCATAAATGAACGACAATGCAATATTAGCTCGCTTTCTGGTCTGGTACGTGGCGGGAGGTAACTTGTGTACCCGTGTTACTTCCCCTTTCACTCATCCTGTCACGAATGGTTCACGCAAAGAACGAGTGCTGGTAAGTCTACATGTGAGCTCGAATCACTCCAGTTTTTATCTTCGCGGTCGTTCTGAGAGCCATATTAGGAAAGAACGATATATTGGTTGATTCAGGCGAAGAGAAATTTCCGGCCGCGGTGGTCGAGCGGTTCTAGGCGCTCAGTCCGGAACCGCAAGGCTGCTACGGCCGCAGGTTCGAATCCTGCCTCGGGCATGGATGTGTGTGATGTATTTGGGATAGTTAGGTTTAAGTAGTTCTAAGTTCTAGGGGACTGAAGACCACAGATGTTAAGTCCCATAGTGCTCAGAGCCATTTGAACCTTTTTTATTTTTTAAGAGAAATTCAAATAAACCTGAAATTTACCACATGACTGTTATAATCTCGACAAAATATTTGAAACAGACTGAAAAATTTCACACACACAAGACTTAAAAGACCAAAATAATAGTTAAAACGTCTTTTTTTTTAATACAACCTTTTTCTAAAACACACTCAAAAGACTAAAATAATTTCTCCTAGCCCAAAATACAGTAGATTCCCAACCCCATACATGTAGTTCTAAAACTTTGTGTTGTGATTTTTTTGTCATTAATGACAATATTTGCAAAATTTAAAGGAAAAATTTGGGACACATGCAAAACATGATAATAAGGAAATGCCTTTACGGGACTATCTGCATGGGGTTAGGAGGCTATAAAGAGCTAGGAGAAATTATTTTACTCTTTTTAGTCCTGTTTAAACATATGTTATATTAAAAAGCTTTTTATTTAAATAATTTTCCATCGTTGTGATAACTGTAATTCTGTACATAATCCTTCCTAGTAAGCAAGTCTGCCTATTCGTGGAAACCGTTTCAAACTCTCTACAGTAGCTCCCCAGATTAGGAGATTTCACAGGAAGAAGCTGCAGCGACGAAATTCAGATCATACGTGTATAGGTAAAGAAATTACGTTTTGCTCAAGGCAGAATATTTACTATTTACTATTGAAACTGACTCAGAGACGAAAGAAAACTTTCCTGAAGAAAAAATAACTAAAGCTGTATTTCACCAGCTTTTCTCTGCGTAAAACCCAGTGAGGACCACTTGCGATGAAATGGGTGTACTTTCTGGAAGAAAAAGGAATCATGAATAAAGGGAAAATTTGAGATGGCCTGGAGGCAGAATGAGATGCGTTGCAGATAGGGCTGGCTGCGGCGTGGAAATGTCGACCGTGACAGGAGGAAAGGAGAGAAAGTTGGGGGAAAGCGATGTATAGGAAGTCGCAGGTAAAGGGGTGCGACAAAGAAGGGTGAGAACACATGTCTGCCTCGGCGGAACCCACTGCTGAAAAGAACAAAGGCAGAAGACAGTTATCTGAGGAATGGAGCGCGGTGATGGAAGCGGAACAGGACTGTGGGAACACAACTTTCACCCTCTCCCTTCGCCCTTCCCAGCTTGTCCAGTTACGAAATTTGTACTGTCGCAAGATTGATCATACTTTGTGAAGCAAACCAAGGACTGGGCTATATAATTAAAGTAATGAAAGTTAACAGCGTTGTCAACAGGATGCTAGTGGCCAGGGAAAGTGTGCAGAAACAGTAATCATCCTAGAACAGACGCTGAGATGAAGTAATCGAATGAAGAAACAGTATCGGGTATCCATGTAGATACTTACTCCCCTTTGGCCAATATCAATCTCAATAAGGTCCGTCTGGATGATCTCACGACTATCGTTGCAACACAGCCGAAACGTTAGTTACTTTCGCTGGACATCGGGCCTCATTTCCAACCGGGACTCATCACTGAAGACAACTCTACTCCAGCCAATGAGATTCCAGGCCGAAGACGCGTCTGGAGACGTCACAGTCAGTTCCGCTCTTACAAATGTAGGGACCTTTCTCTCCTGTAGGAATATGTCACTTTTTTTTCTTTTTGGAACACCGTGTACAGGTACACCTAACGTCAAAAGTACCAACGTAAGGAGCCAGGATGTTTCTTTCACCATTGTCAGTCATTAAGTCATCCCCTTCCTCCTGCATCTCGCCGGCCGCTGTGGACGAGCAGTTCTAGACGTTTCAGTCCGGAACCGCGCTGCTGCTCCAGTGGCAGGCCCGAGAACAGAATGATCTTAGAGTAAAAATAGCAAAACTTATAGAAACAGAAGTGCTTCAATATCAATACATGCTGTGAACATAATACTTTCAAAAACATAAATAATGAACCAACGACACATAACACAATAACAGTGAAAACAGACAAGGGTAACAGCGAATAGGAAATATGAAAATTGTAGAAAAGGCACTAGATTTATTTTAAGATATCGATTTCACAACTTTACAGCACAACCTTACTAACGGATTTAACCCAAGAGTCAAACAAACAATAAAAAAATACAGGCAAACTTCAAAGCTCAAGAAAAGAAATGCTGCATCGGAAAACAAAAGTAATGGTAGCAAGGAAGATAACAATATCACAATTATATGGCACAAACGAATAAAAGGCTCTGGGCACTGTGGGACTTAACATCTATGGTCATCAGTCCCCTAGAACTTAGAACTACTTAAACGTAACTAACCTAAGGACATCACACAACACCCAGTCGTCACGAGGCAGAGAAAATCCCTGACCCCGCCGGGAATCGAACCTGGGAACCTGGGCGCGGGAAGCGAGAACGCTACCGCACGACCACGAGCTGCGGACCCAGAAACGACTATAAAGGTCAATGACGTCAGAACTGTTGAGCTGAAACAACTGAAGACCTCGACTGTAAAGAACGGTTAATGAAAGTCGTTGGGAAACAGAGTTATAATATGTAAAACATGGTACGTGACGTGCTTTATTCAAATTAGTTGATACACTGGTGTCAAAAATTAAAGCAACAAACCGCTGTTTCCCCGTCCGGTGTTTAACTCACGATACGATCATACAAACTGTCAACAGATGTCCGTACGATCGCGTTTTGCACGGAAGATGGCATTCCGGCCTACAGACAACCACGCCGACGCTGACGTCAGGGCACCTATTAACCAGCCGGCCCTGTGGCCGAGCGGTTCTAGGCGCTTCAGTCTGGAACCGCGTGACCGCTACGGTCGCAGGTTCTAATCCTGCCTCGGGCATGGATGTGTGTGATGTCCTTAGGTTGGTTAAGTTTAAGTAGTTCTGAGTCTAGGGGACTGATGACCTCAGATGTTAAGTCCCATAGTGTTTAGAGCCATTTGAACCATCCTACATCTCCTTAATCAGTGTTCTGTGGGCACTCCTGTCCCCCAGGATCACAATAGCATGTACACTATCTGATCAAAACTGCCCGGACATCTGTTAGTGGAAAATAATATGTGGCGTATCGAGCCTTCAGCATCATCACGGCTCAAAATCCTCTGGAGACACATTCAGTGAGGTGTCCGAATGCCTGTGGATGAATGGCAGCCCATTCCTCCTCAGCAGCCGAAACCATACTAGGTAGTATTACTGGACGCTGGCCAAGGAAGGAAATCACTTCGAAGGTGTTGCATTAGGCTTATATCGAGCCTCTGGCCAGGTCAGTCCATTTCTGCAATGTCATTAACCGCAAACCGCTACGTTAAAGATGCTGCTTTAAGTCAGAATGCATTGTCACGTTCATAAAAACGATCATGGTCTTCAAAAAGTTCTCCCCTGTGCACAGTACACATTGCTGTAAAATGTCCTTCCGTATTTATTTAAGCACAATAAGGGGACCACACATCCCAACCGAGAAAAACACTCCCAACCTTAACACCAGCTCCTCCGTACCTTAGTGTCAGGACTCCATATGATGGCAGGTAACATCCTCCAGGCATCTGACAAACCCAAGCCCTTCCATCGGAGAGGCACAGGATACTGCGTGGTATATCACTGCAACTCACTCGCTTTCAGTCATTTAGTGGCGTCGCTCTTTACGCCACTTCCAGTAAAATTTAGCGTTGTCTGAAGAAATGTCACTTATGTGGATCTGCTCGTATCTCATTCTTTTTAAATCCCCAGCCACAGTGGTTGGGCTAGCTGCACTCCTGATGTTTTTGTTGTTGTTGTTGTTGTTGTTGCTGTTGTGGTCTTCAGTCCTGAGACTGGTATGATGCAGCTCTCCATGCCACCCTATCCTGTGCAAGCTTCTTCATCTCCCAGCACCTACTGCAACCTACATCCTTCTGAATCTGCTTAGTGTGTTCATCTCTTGGTCTCCCTCTACGATTTTTACCCTCCACCCTGCCCTCCAATGCTAAATTGGTGATCCCTTGATGCCAAAGAACATGTCCTACCAACTAATCCCTTCTTCTAGTCAAGTTGTGCCACAAACACCTCTTCTCCCCAAACCTATCAATACTTATGTGATCTACCCATCTACTCTTCAGCATTCTTCTGTAGCATCACATTTCGAAAGCTTCTATTCTCTTCTTGTCCAAACTAGTTATCGTCCATGTTTCAGTTCCATACATGGCTACACTCCATACAAATACTTTCAGAAACGACTTCCTGACACTTAAGTCTATACTCGATATTAAAAAATTCCTCTTCTTCAGAAACGTTTTCGTTGCCATTGCCAGCCTACATTTTATATCATCTCTACTTTAACAATCATCAGTTATTTTGTTCCATAAATAGTAAAACTCCTTTACTACTTTAAGTGTCTCATTTCGTAACCTAATTCCCTTAGCATCACCCGACTTAATTCGACAGCATTCCATTATCCTCGTTTTGCTTTTGTTGATGTTCATCTTGTATCCTCCTTTCAAGACACTGTCCATTCCGTCCAACTGCTCTTCCAAGTCCTTTGCTGTCTCTGACAGAATTACAATGTCATCGGCGTCCCTCAAAGTTTTTATTTCTTCTCCATGGATTTTAATACCTACTCCGAATTCAACTTTGTTTCCTTTGTTGGTTGCTCAATATACAGATTGAATAACATGGGGGAGAGGCTACAACCCTGTCTCACTCCCTTCCCAACCACTGCTTCCCTTTCATGTCCCTCGACTCTTATAACTATCATCTGCTTTGTGTACAAATTTTAAATAGCCTTCCGCTCCCTGTATTTTACGCCTGCCACCTTCAGAATTCGGAAGAGAGTATTCCAGTCAACATTGTCAAAAGCTTTCTCTAAGTCTACAAATGCTAGCAACGTAGGTTTGCCTTTCCTTAATCTACCTTCTAAAAAAAGTCGTAAGGTCTGTATTGCTTCACGTGTTCCAATATTTCTACGGAATCCAAACTGATCTTCCCCGAGGTCGGCTTCTACTAGTTTTTCCATTCGTCTGTTAATAATTCGTGTTAGTGCACTCCTGATAGTACTTTCGAATTCACGCGTGGTTCCTTTCGCTGATTTCATCCAATTTTTTACGACCCCACTCCGAGGCACTCGAAGATCCCGATCCATCAGTAAATGAGGCCTGCCAGATCTTGGCTTACCTATGGGTTGTTCGTTCGCTCTTCCACTTCACGATCACATCACCAACAGCCGACTTGGGCAGCTTTAGAAGAATTTAAATGTCCATGGTGGACTCGTAACCCAGCTGACATCCAAAGACTAGTCCACGTTTCAATTTATTGAGCTGCCCTAGCCATCGTGCACTGTGGTCACAATACTCTTGGGATAGTGATGCGCAAATCTACAGATGGCAGTAGTATTGTGTACACAATGTACACTCCTGGAAATGGAAAAAAGAAAACATTGACACCGGTGTGTCAGACCCACCATACTTGCTCCGGACACTGCGAGAGGGCTGTACTAGCAATGATCACACGCACGGCACAGCGGACACACCAGGAACCGCGGTGTTGGCCGTCGAATGGCGCTAGCTGCGCAGCATTTGTGCACCGCCGCCGTCAGTGTCAGCCAGTTTCCCGTGGCATACGGAGCTCCATCGCAGTCTTTAACACTGGTAGCATGCCGCGACCGCGTGGACGTGAATCGTATGTGCAGTTGACGGACTTTGAGCGTGGGCGTATAGTGGGCATGCGGGAGGCCGGGTGGACGTACCGCCGAATTGCTCAACACGTGGGGCGTGAGGTCTCCACAGTACATCGATGTTGTCGCCAGTGGTCGGCGGAAGGTGCACGTGCCCGTCGACCTGGGACCGGACCGCAGCGACGCACGGATGCACGCCAAGACCGTAGGATCCTACGCAGTGCCGTAGGGGACCGCACCGCCACTTCCCAGCAAATTAGGGACACTGTTGCTCCTGGGGTATCGGCGAGGACCATTCGCAACCGTCTCCATGAAGCTGGGCTACGGTGCCGCACACCGTTAGGCCGTCTTCCGCTCACGCCCCAACATCGTGCAGTCCGCCTCCAGTGGTGTCGCGACAGGCGTGAGGGACGAATGGAGACGTGTCGTCTTCAGCGATGAGAGTCGCTTCTGCCTTGGTGCCAATGATGGCCGTATGCGTGTTTGGCGCCGTGCAGGTGAGCGCCACAATCAGGACTGCATACGACCGAGGCACACAGGGCCAACACCCGGCATCATGGTGTGGGGAGCGATCTCCTACACTGGCCGTACACCTCTGGTGATCGTCGAGGGGACACTGAATAGTGCACGGTACATCCAAACCGTCATCGAACCCATCGTTCTACCATTCCTAGACCGGCAAGGGAACTTGCTGTTCCAACAGGACAATGCACGTCCGCATGTATCCCGTGCCACCCACCGTGCTCTAGAAGGTGTAAGTCAACTACCCTGGCCAGCAAGATCTCCGGATCTGTCCCCCATTGAGCATGTTTGGGACTGGATGAAGCGTCGTCTCACGTGGTCTGCACGTCCAGCACGAACGCTGGTCCAACTGAGGCGCCAGGTGGAAATGGCATGGCAAGCCGTTCCACAGGACTACATCCAGCATCTCTACGATCGTCTCCATGGGAGAATAGCAGCCTGCATTGCTGCGAAAGGTGGATATACACTGTACTAGTTCCGACATTGTGCATGCTCTGTTGCCTGTGTCTATGTGCCTGTGGTTCTGTCAGTGTGATCATGTGATGTATCTGACCCCAGGAATGTGTCAATAAAGTTTCCCCTTCCTGGGACAATGAATTCACGGTGTTCTTATTTCAGTTTCCAGGAGTG
Source organism: Schistocerca gregaria (assembly GCF_023897955.1). Classification (NCBI taxonomy): domain Eukaryota; kingdom Metazoa; phylum Arthropoda; class Insecta; order Orthoptera; family Acrididae; genus Schistocerca; species Schistocerca gregaria. Next base: position 76,999,903 of record NC_064928.1, read on the forward strand.
TATAAAAGGGCAGTGCATTGGCGAAGCTTTCGTTGATTCATGTGAAAAGGTTTCCGATGTGATTATGGCTTCACGACGAGAATCAACACACTTTGAACACGAAATGATAGTTGGAGCTAGGTGCACAGGACATTACATTTCAGAAATCGTTAGGGAATACCACGCTCTTAAGAGTGCACCAAATTTCAGGCATTTACTTCTCAGCACAGACAGCGCAGTGGCTGACGACACCCACTAAAGGACCGAGTGCAGCGTTGTTTGAGTGCCACTGCTAACAGACAAGCAACACTGCGTGAAATAACAGCAGAAGTCAATGTGGGGTGTACGGAGAACGCATCTGTTGTGACAGGGCAGTGAAATGGGCTATCTCAGCAGACGAGCGACGCGAGTGCCTTTGCTAACAGCACGACATCGCCCACGGCGCCTCTCCTGGACTGGTGAGTATATCGGTTGGAGCCTAGACTATACTGAAAAACCGTGGCCTGGTCGGATGAGACCCGACAAAGGGATAGCGAAACAATTAAAATCGCCCAAAAGAGGAAAGGCCGCTGGACCTGATGGGATACCAGTTCGATTTTACACAGAGTACGCGAAGGAACTTGCCCCCTTTCTTGCAGCGGTGTACCGTACGTCTCTAGAAAACCGTAGCTTTCCGAAGGATTGCAAAAGGGCACAGGTCATCCCCGTTTTCAAGAAGGGACGTCGAACAGATGTGCAGAACTATAGACCTATGTCTCTAACGTCGATCAGTTGTAGAATTTTGGAACACGTATTATGTTCGAGTATAATAACTTTTCTGGAGACTAGAAATTTACTCTGTAGGAATCAGCATGGGTTTCAAAAAAGACGATCGTGTGAAAATCAGCTCGCGCTATTCGTCCACGAGACTCAGAAGGCCATAGACACGGGTTCCCAGGTAGATGCCGTGTTTCTTGACTTCCGCAGGGCGTTAGATACAGTTACCCACAGTCGTTTAATGAACAAAGTAGGAGCATATGGACTATCCAGTAGTGTGATTGGATCGAAGAGTTCCTAGATAACAGAACGCAGCATGTCATTCTCAATGGAGAGAAGTCTTCCGAAGTAAGTGTGATTTCAGGTGTGCCGCAGGGGAGTGTCGTAGGACCGTTGCTATTCACAATATACATAAATGACCTTGTGGATAACATCGGTAGTTCAATGAGGCTTTTTGCGGATGATGCTGTGGTATATCGAGAGTTTGTAACAATGGAAAATTGTACTGAAATGCAGGAGGATCTGCAGCAAATTGACGCATGGTGCACGGAATGGCAATTGAATCTCAATGTAGACAAATGTAATGTGCTGTGAATACATAGAAAGAAAGATCCCATATCATTTACCTACAAAATAGCAGGTCAGCAACTGGAAGCAGTTAATTCCATAAATTAGCTGGGAGTGTGCATTAGGAGTGATTTACATTGGAATGATCATATAAAGTTTATCGTCGATAAAGCAGATGCCAGACTGAGATTCATTGGAAGAATCCTAAGGAAATGCAATCCGAAAACAAAGGAAGTAGGTTACAGTACGCTTGAACGCCCACTGCTTGAATACTGCTCAGCAGTGTGGGATCCGTACCAGATTGGATTGATAGAAGAGATAGAGACGATCCAACGGAGAGCAGCGCGCTTCGTTACAGGATCATTTAGTAATCGCGAGAGCGTTACGGAGGTGATAGATAAACACCAGTGGAAGACTCTGCAGGAGAGACGCTCAGTAGCTCGGTACGGGCTTTTGTTGAAGTTTCGAGAACATACCTTCACCGAGGAGTCAAGCAGTATATTGCTCCCTCCTACGTAAATCTCGCGAAGAGACCATGAGGATAAAATCAGAGAGATTAGAGCCCACACAGAGGCATACCGACAATCCTTCTTTCCACGAACAATACGAGACTTGAATAGAAGGGAGAACCGATAGAGGTACTCAAGGTACCCTCCGCGACACACCATCAGGTGGCTTGCGGAGTATGGATGTAGATGCAGATGCAAATGTAGATATCAGATGGTAAGAGTTGATGATAAGGTTCGAGGATGGCGCAAACCCCACGAAGCCATGGGTCCAAGATGTCAGCAAGTCACTGTACACGTTGGTACTTGCCCCGTATTGGTATGGGCGTGGAGGCAGTCTGGCTCAAAATTTCTGCAGTGGACTATCAACAACTTATTGAGTGCATGCCACGTCACTTTGCCGGGGAAAGGAGATCCGACCCGATATTGGGACGTATCCCATGACTTTTGTCACCTCACTGTAATAATGGTGCATGTGCCTCTGGCAACATACAGTGTGCAGTTCCGTATTGCATAGGAGTGTACATATGTTTTTGAACGGATAAGGTGCACATGCCTGGTTTGACAGACTACACTTCCTAGTGACAGCCGTCTACCGCAAGTCTTATGAAACGTCACCTTAGAAAAATTTATACAAGACTGGTCTATGTGAAACGTCCTCTTTGAACAATTATACACGACTGTGCTTAAACTGACACACAATAGTTTTTAGCGCAACGCAATCTGACTTTCAATAAGCCCTACAAGAGAATGGCCCTGACTAACATTAACCTATATGTTTCACAAATCACTTACCTCACAAAAATCTTCGTTACTCGGACTACTGCAATACAGCAAGCGCCACTACTGCCAGCTAACTAAAAGATTCAAACTATGGAAGTCACTAACCACTGATAGGCACAGTTAGCAAATGAAAGATTTTAATAGGGAACAAACAATGTATTTACCTTTTAGTCATAATATATATATCAGTTCATGACACCAATTCTTACAAATTTCAAAACTCCGCCATCTCTCTCCCCACGTCCACCACTGCTGGCGGCTCACCTCCAACTGCCCAACGCTACGCGCTGTTAGCATCCAGCTGCCGCTGCCCAACACTACAATGGCAGACAACAATGCAAACTAAACACAGACTGCGCACAGCACAGCCAGTGATTTTTCATACCGAGCGCTACGTGGCGGCGGTGTTACCAATAAGAAAACCTAAACAGCCTACTTACAGTCTCTAGAGGAACGGAAGGTTCCAAAGGATTGGAAAAGAGCACAGGTAATCCCAGTCTTCAAGAATGGTCGTCAAGCAGATGCGCAAAACTATAGACCTATATCTCTGACATCAATCCGTTGTAGAATTTTAGAACGTGTTTTTTGCTCGCGTATCATGTCGTTTCAGGAAACCCAGAATCTACTCTGTAGGAATCAACATGGATTCCGGAAACAGCGATCGTGAGACCCAACTCGCTTTATTTGTTCATGAGACCCAGAAAATATTAGATACAGCCTCCCAGGTAGATGCCATTTTCCTTGACTTCCGGAAGGCGTTCGATACAGTTCCGCACTGTCGCCTGATAAACAGAGTAAGAGCCTACGGAATATCAGACCAGCTGTGTGGCTGAATTGAAGAGTTTTTAGCAAACAGAACACAGCATGTTGTTCTCAATGGAAAGACGTCTACAGACGTTAAAGTAACCTCTGGCGTACCATAGGGGAGTGTTATGGGAACATTGCTTTTCACAATATATATAAATGACCTAGTAGATAGTGTCGGAAGTTCCATGCGGCTTTTCGCGGATGATGCTGTAGTATACAGAGAAGTTGCAGCATTAGAAAATTTCAGCGAAATGCAGGAAGATCTGCAGCGGATAGGCACTTGCAGCAGGAAGTGGCAACTGACACTTAACATAGACAAATGTAATGTATTGCGAATACATAGAAAGAAGAATCCTTTATTGTATGATTATATGATAGCGGAACAAACACTGGTAGCAGTTACTTCTGTAAAATATATGGGAGTATGCGTACGGAACGATTCCAAGTGCAATGATCATATAAAATCAATTGTTGGTAAGGCGGGTGCCAGGTTGAGATTCGTTGGGAGAGTCCTCAGAAAATGTAGTCCATCTACAAAGGAGGTGGCTTACAAAACACTCGTTCGACTTATACTTGAGTATCGCTGATCAGTGTGTGATCCGTACCAGGTCGGGTTGACAGAAGAGATAGAGAAGATCCAAAGACGAGCGGCGCGTTTCGTCACAGGGTTATTTGGTAATCGTGATAGCGCCAAGGAAATGTTTAGTAAACTCAAGTGGCCGACTCTGCAAGAGAGGCGCTCAGTATTGCGGTGTAGCTTGCTGGCCAGGTTTCGAGAGGGTGCGTTTCTGGAGCTCGTGTCGAATATATTGCTTCCCCTTACTTATAGCTGCCATGAGATCACGAATGTAAAATTGGAGAGATTCGAGCGCACACGGAGGCTTTCCGGCAGTCGTTCTTTCCGCGAACCACACGCGACTGGAACAGTGGCACAAAAAGTGCCCTCCTCCACACACCGTTGGGTGGCTTGCGGAGTATAGACGTAGATGTAAGCTCCCTCGTTAACTAAGTCTGTATGCTAAATGTCGCCGTCACACACCCTGCTGGTCAGTCTCGGTGGTGCAACGCGGCTACGTATACTGCGCTAGAAGTAACTGCAGCGACAGCTGTTTTCCTGTCCGCGGCCACAAGCAGCGGCCCAATCGCGGACCGCATTAGCGAGCGGCCCGTCCTCCAGGCTCCGTTATTTCCGGCAGACTCCTCAGGAGTGCCGACGGCGTGGGGGCGGCAGGATGGCGGGAACCGGGGGTGGAGAGCAAGGCGGCGCCAAGACGTCCCATCAGCACCCCATCTCGACGCGGAAATGACGTCGGCTCGGCGCCTCTTCTCAGAGTCGCAGCACTTCAGGTGTGGGAGGCGTCGGCTGCTGCCAAGACGTTACCGGCGTGTCCCACTTGCTTTACAGCAACACTTCATACTTGCCAATACGAAGGTCGTAGGTGTAAAGTTAGTTTTTGGGCTACCACCAGGGTGATATACAGAGTGGTCCATCTGAAGTTTCGTATGAGATTTACCGTGTATATACAGGGTGGCCCATCTGAAGTTTCGTATGAGATTATCTCGAAAACTATACATCGGGTAAAAATAGTGGGTAAGACAAGTTCGTAAGCTCAAAGTGGGACATCAAATGATACTACACGTGACCCCCAGACCCCGTCCCCTTGGGCGGGGCGGAGGGCAACTTTTAAATCTTAAATGGAAACCGCTATTTTTTATTTCAGATTCGGATTCTCCATAAAAAATTTTGTCTGAAACGTTTTTTAAACCATTGAAAGATGGGGTTGAAAATTAAAATTGGGGAAGAACTTCGATTTATTTAGAATGATCCGAGAGGCACGCATCAAATGGATGCAAAATGTGCACCAATTCTTTCATTGCGCCAAATTAAGCTATTCTTTTACACACCGTATCCTTCCCGCCACAGTTTTTCATGGAGGGAGGCGGAATGGTATTATAATCTCGTTAGGAAACTCTTCACAATTGCATTACTCGCTCCACTGTGGCGCTACTGTGGCCAAACTGTTCACTATGGCTCAGTATAAAGGTCGGTGCAATGCGATCAGACATCACGTCACTTTCAGATTGTGAACGATAAACATCAACTGACGAAACTAAATTATTCCTTAGCGAAACATGGCTGACTGTCCTGCTACAGAGATTGTTGATATGATGTTAATTTTAGGTGAATGCCTTAACAATTACGCTGCAGCTGCGCAATTGTATGCGGATCGTTTCCCAAACAGACGACAACCAAGCGAAAACATTATCCAAAATTTCACTCAACGAGCACCGCCCACCTCGTCATCGGGAATACAATGAAAATGACGCTTGTATCCTCGCCGTTCTCGCCTGTGTTCAACTGGATTCCGAAATTAGTAGTCGTGCGATTCAGAGACAAACTGGATTACCGAAATAAACTGTTTTGAGGTTTCTGAAGGCACATAAATATCATGCGTATCATATCACACTGACACACGCATTAACGCCGAAAGATATGCAAATACAGGTGTATTTCTGCCAATGGGCCTTGGAAATGATAAGACGTGACAATGATGTTTTTTAGATACGTTATGTCCACATATGAAGCCACATTAAAAAACAATGGCAAATTAAATCGTCATTATTGTCATTATTGGTCCCCTGTCAATCCACGCTGGCACAGACCCATTGACAATCAACACAAATGGTCGTCAGTGGTCTGGTGTGGAATTTTAAACGATTATTTGATAGGGCCGTATTTTTTGGCCGAAATCTTTCTGGGGAATCTTGTTTAAAACTTCTTCGCGATGATTTGTTGGAGCTAATGGAAGATGTTGGATTAGAAACTAGGCAACGAATGTGGTTGCAACAGGACGGAGTAGCTCCCCATTATGTTGATAATGTGCGGAACGGTTTAAATTTACGGTACCCTGGTAGGTGGATCGGACACGGCGGATAAATTCAGTGGCCTCCACGTTCACCAGACCTGACATCTCTTGATTTTTTTCTTGTGGGGTTATTTAAAAAATATTGTTTATGAAAGACAGCCCACACCCAGGAACGATATGGAGCAACGCATACGAAGAGCGTGTGCAGCCATACGATGGGATGTGGTGCTCAAAACCGTGGACAACTTTCGTAGACGACTGACTTTATGCATTGAAGGAAATGTAGATAACTTTGAACAGCTTCTATGTGGCTAATTTCATTAATTAAACAAAACAAATTGTGAGAGGCAAGGGGTCTCACACTAATGAAGCACCCTCTAACAAACCTACCACAACAAAGGTAAAATTTAATTATGATTGTAGTGTTGTTAACGCTGCTAAATACTGCACTTTCGGGCAACAAAAAGTTTTATTATGTGGCAAGTGTCATTAGAGCACAGTTAATAAAGTCATTTCATGAAATAATAGATTAACTAGGCACTCATCTTTTCGTGTTTCCCACGCTGGTCTCGTCGAAAATCTAGGTGGTGGTGATTCCAAGTTCGGATGCAAAGAGGCCTAGATGTTATTCTGCGATATTCAAAAGTATTATAGATGTGTTTCACAAACCATTCTTGAAGATTAAATTGATAATATCTTCCTCACTGTTAGAGTTCACATTTTATAAACTGACTACAATTTTGCGTCTTGTCAACATGACGAGCAAGACTTGACTCTCTAATAACTGCTTACGCGCCCAAAAATCAGAGTTACAAGTACGTCAAAGATCATAAGATCACATAAGAATAATATCAATGCAATATAAACATATCGATGTATCAAAGAATCTCTACATTAATGAAATCAAATCTGAATGTTGTCTCAGAAATACGTTAACTATTCTACAGAAACACAGTAGAATATTGCTGGTTCCGAGAGGTTGAGGTGAGGTGCCGTCATGGTTACGTAATTCAAGTACCATTACAACCCAAACATGTGAGAGGCAAGGGGACTCAAACTAATGAAGCACCCCATGGAAACATCATTCTACTACGTCCATGTCGTTGTTCCTGGGTGACGCTGAAAATAGGATACAGTACATTTTGTACAAAAATAGCTTAATTTTGTGTAACGAAAGAATTGGTGAACATTTTTTATCGATTGGATGCGTCTTTCTCAGATAATTCTAAATAAATCAGAGTTCTCCAATTTTACTTTTTCTCGATTTCAGTGCCATCTGTCAATGGTTTAAAAAAGTGTGTTAGACAAAACTTGATTACTTTTTTATGGAGAATCCGAATCCGCAATAAAAAATTGAGGTTTCCATTCAAGATTTAAAAGTTTCCACCCGCCCCACGCAAGGGGGCGTGGGCTGGGGGTCACGTGTGTATCATTTGATGTCCTCCTTTGTTCTTACGAACTTGTCTTACCCCCTATTTTTACGCGATGTATAGTTTTCGAGATAATCTCATACGAAACTTCAGATGGGCCACCCTGTATATACACGGTGTCTGTCCTAAGAGTCCTCAGCCGAATTATCTCTTGTATTTCAGCAAATATTTGGAATTTCGTTTCTGCAATGTGCAGCTGGAGTCAGCTCGAACAAATACTGCCCATCACCTCTTCATGTAACGCTCAGCGTCTACAGAAAGCTGCTATTTGTTCCACACAAACTAAATCATTTTTAATGTGCAGTTTTATGTGTCGATAAGATAGAGCCATGCCACATTAGTCCAGTACAATATTCGTTTTTATTCTTTCTTTATGGGTGTTAATGGCGACAGCGAAACACGAAGAATAACCAGTACTGCAGCAGCGACAGTACCGACCTGGCCCGCGCCGGCTGCAGCGGTGCTGCTCGGTCGCTAGTGGTTATTCTTCGCGTTATAATGTTGCACTTAGTACATACCGATAATACGAGTATGGCACTACGCTGTTTTGGTACCATTACACCGAATAAGCAAATAAAATTCTGTTTGAAAATATCGTTTTTATAGTAAGGGGAAACAAACCGACACTTTCTGGTGCAGGCCGGGGTGGCCGAGCGGTTCTAGGCGCTACAGTCTGGAACCGCGCGACCGCTACGGTCGCAGGTTCGAATCCTGCCTCGGGCATGGATGTGTGTGATGTCCTTAGGTTAGTTAGGTTTAAGCAGTTATAAGTTCTAGGGGACTGATGACCTCTGAAGTTAAGTCCCATAGTGCTCAGAGCCATTTGTACCATTTTGAACACTTTCTGTTGACAGTGGGCGTTACGTGGAAAAAATGATAAGCAGTATTTGCTTGTGCTGACGGCAGCTACGCATTGCAAAGCCGAAACTACAAGTATCTGCCGAAACATAAGAGAAAGTAAAACAGAAGACAACTGTCACCTAACGGCTATTAATGGAAACTAGACTATGTAGTTGTTTCTCCAATAGCCGAGCTGAGGCGCTGCGATCGATGGTTTGGACAAAATAATACTTTGTAATACGTATATTCTTCTTGAAACACCCTGTATTTTAAAATCGTAAATTCTATGCTAAAGTTTGTTCTTAAAACTACGTAAATATTCTTTACTTGCAAACTGACTGCACTTAACATGGGTTACCATTGAGTTCCCACAGTTTATCACTTGGCGAGGTAAAGAAACCTTACTGCGAAACCTATCAAACACATTAATATAGAAGGTCATAATCATTTCAGTTAATGATACTAAATTTTGCATTACAGATTTTTGCAGCAATAAAATATCATTACCTCAGGAATTAATCTGTGATTCAGCATAATATAAAAGTTATTTTATTGTTGCCCTACTGCAGCACGTAAACAATGCTGGCGATGGCCCTTAACATTTATGCTGTCACACAGTCACATAACTTAACGTGAACAGTGGTGAGGAACAGAACTTGACATGTACACTACTGGCCATTAAAATTGCTACACCAAGAAGAAATGCAGATGATAAACGGGCATTCATTGGACAATTATATTATACTAGAACCGACATGTGATTACATTTTCACGCAATTTGCGTGCATAGATCCAGATAAATCAGTACCCAGAACAACCACCTCTGGCCGTAAAAACGGCCTCGATACGCCTGGTCATTGAGTACAACAGAGCTTGGATGGCGTGTACAGGTACAGCTGCCCATGCAGCTTTAACATGATACTACAATCCATCAAGAGTAGTGAGTGGCGTACTGTGACGAACCAGTTGCTCGGCCACCATTGACCAGACGTTTTCAGTTAGTGAGCGATCTGGAGAATGTGCTGGCCAAGGCAGCAGTTGAACATTTCCTGTATCCAGAAAGGCCCGTACAGGACCTGCAACATGCGATCGTGCATTATCCTGCTGAAATGTAAGGTTTCGCAAGGATCGAATGAAGGGTAGAGCCACGGATCGTAACACTTCAGAAATGTAACGTCCAGTGTTCAAAGTGCCGTCAATGCGAACAAGAGGGGACCAAGACGTGTAATCAGTGTCACCCCATACCATCACGCTGGGTGAAACGCCAGTATGGCGATGACGAATACACGCTTACAATGTGCGTTCACCGCGATGTCGGCAAACACTGATGAGGCCATCATGATGCTGTAAACTGAACCTGAATTCATCCGAAAAAATTACGTTTTGCCATTCGCAGGTTCGTCGTTGAGTACGGCATCGCAGGCGCTCCTGTCTGTGATGCAGCGTCAAGGGTAACCGCAGCCATGGTCTCCGAGCTGATAGTCCATGGTGCTGCAAACGTCGTTGAACTGTTCGTGCAGATGGTTGTTGTCTTGCGAACGTCCCTATCTGTTGACTCAGGGATCGAGACGTGGCTGCACAATCCCTTACATCCATGCGGATAAGATGCCTGTAATCTCGACTGCTAGTGATACGAGGCCGTTGGGATCCAGCACGGCGTTCCGTATTACCCTCCTGAAGCCACCGACTCCATATTCTGCTAACAGTCATTGGATCTCGACCAACGCGAGCAGCAATGTCGCGATACGATAAACCGCAATCGCGATAGGCTACAATCCGACCTTTATCAAAGTCGGAAACGTAATGGTACGCATTTGTCCTCCTTACACGAGGCATCACAACAACGTTTCACCAGGCAACGCCGGTCAACTGCTGTTTGTGTATGAGAAATCGGTTGGAAACTTTACTGATGTCAGCACGTTGTAGGTGTCGCCACCGGCCCCAACCTTGAATGCTCTGAAAAACTAATCATTTGCATATCACAGCATCTTCTTCCTGTCGGCTAAATTTCGCGTCTGTAGCACGTCATCTTCGTGGTGTAGCAATTTTAATGGCCAGTAGTGTATGAAGATGGTCATGTCCACCTTAATATAGTTATGTCCAACCGGCCATTGACCTTCTTCTTCCGTGCGGACGCACACGTATTGCCCGAACTCTTACGGGACTCGGTAAGATTGTCTACCGCGAGGAAAGAGTGTAATGGATAGGGGAGGTACGAATGTAGTGTGTGGGCATTACGTTGGGAATGTGGGTCTCACGGGGACCGTGCAAGGGATAAATCCCTGCAGTCGCACTATCCTCTGTGCCCTCGGTGGCTCAGGTGGATAGAGCGTCTGCCATGTAAGCAGGAGATCCCGGGATTGAGTCCCAGTCAGGGCACACATATTCAACGTGTCCCCGTTGATGTATATCAACGCCTGTCGGCAGTGTAGGGTCTTGATTTAATTATAATTTCAGATCTTAATATTGTTTACTTACTCACACAATTACTTACGTTTGCGTGGTTAGCAACAACTTTTGATAAACATTTGCCTTCTGAGTCGTAGTTTCCCACGTCACCCTCTGTTTTCTACAAATCTACCCTGAAAAGCATTTCCCTGGCACGAACATCGTACGCGTTTCTACTATTGGCAGCCATATTTTTCGCACGTACCACTTTTTAGATGCATACTTCCTGGCAAATTTGCCATTAGTAAGAAGCTGAAATAAGAGCGAGCGATACCATTTCTTAATTTATCGCAAGGAACTACACTAGTGTCCAAAATTAAAGCGATACAAGGAAACATTGTAAGGTTGCTTTTATTTTTCCACAAAACACTATAAACGGGTGATAGTAAAATGGAGACAACGTAAACAATACAGAACGTTAACAACTGCAAGATTCATATGGTAAACAAAAATTTTCTTCGTTTGTTTTTCAACTTAAACGTGTAATGTTGATGCATTAAGTTGTTCTGAAAGCGGTGCTGATATTCAAGATAATAAAAGCGGGTTAAAAGCTGTGAGCTATCTGGGGAAGTTTTCCTTGCATTACTGACCAACTGTTTCACCAGGTATCCAGTCTAGTTTACCAGATTGCTAACCAGGCTAACATTAATTATAATCTTTTAATAGTCATCTTACGACAACTCGTGATATATATATAAAGAGAATTTAAATAAAAAGAAATAAATCAGTTTATATTTAGACATTTATTTTAACATTGATCATTGTTCCGTTAAAATTTCAGCATATTAAACTTGATTCATAACTAAACTGGTGCCTTATTTAGGATTCTGAAAACGTGAGTTTTGTAATCTTACAGAACACATCTAACAGGGAGTCACGATTGGGAGCCTGCATACAACACTGCATTCATAAAATAACACGCGAAGAGCGGTGAAACATATGCAAGAGGAAATTAACCAGAACCAACCGATTCAATTTTCACCCAAAGAAGTAACGTCCGTAGCGGAATGCTGTCCATCATGAAATTACCACACACTGGTGTACTAAATTCATACTAACTCTCTGTGAAATCTTCCCGAAAAGAATAGCTAAGGGCTACTTTGATGATTACACCACATGCTTCACGTGGTCAACTTGGTTTACACAAAGAGTGTAACTCCACAATAATTTTGATAATTACAATAAATTACATCGAAACGCAATTTACAAAAGAAAAACCTCAAACTGGTTACTATCGTCTTACTATTAACCTGATGGGTCAAACAATTGTATAAGCACGTGGTACTGGTCTCAAAAAGTACACCCCTACGTGGGTTGAACATAAAGAAAAGTTGCTATATTGAAAAATATTGTCAAGACGAGACGTTATAATCTCACGCACATTCACATTTAAGATTGATGATCTTAGGGTTATGGATCATCAACACGTGGTTCCACTTTACTCACAAAGTAGTGACAAAGCAACTACTGGAAGATATTCCGAACTTCACACTCGAATTACACTGCATTGCAATTTAAGATAACATAAGATATTTTAGATCCAAATCTGAAATAAAGGTGATTAAATTTTCATTTAGGCTGAACTTAAGAAATCCATTGTCCTATGGACTTAGCAGAGACGCGCTTAGCTGGAGATCTTACCACCTCAGACGCTCGCCACGGACAGACTGCCGTGGTCCCTTCCTGAGGGTGCTTCACAGAGACAAACAGAAGTGACCAGAGAGGCAGCTTCCTATACCAACATGACAAGGGACAGACAGGACCATAGAAACCTCTTTTCTTTTAGAAAGTGTAGCTACCTGTTCCGACCTTGGTCCCACTGTTCTCTAGCAGACAGGCTTGTCTGCTGCCATCAAGCATGCAACTATAAATACATTTGCTCATTAATCCTTTCACACTGAAGGGAAGGGGGATGACAGTATCTTACCATATACAGTATATAAAAGAAAGCGCATGTAGGTTCTATATGATACTGTGTGACATGAATTACAAATAAACTGTGTTTTAAAGTGTTGTAGTGTGACAGATCGTTCTTGTTTATGTGTAATAGTAACACGTTCCACTGCTCAGTCTCCTCCCAGATGGATTCAGAAACACCACAGTAAATTCAGAAGTGGAATGTATGCCGTAAATGACAAGAGATTTAAGAAATTAACATGAAAGGAATCCACCAGAGACCTTTCAAACGATTTATACATACGTTCCGACAACAGACTGGCGTGTCCAGCATGGGGTGTGACCACCTCTGGCAGCAATACAGATCTTACAACGACGAGACATGCTGCGACTGATATCATCAATGTCATGTTGAGGCAGCAGCGCCCATTCTTCCTGTCTTGGAGACTGGTTGGTGAACGCTGGCGTGATGCACCTCATCTCCTTAGTGCGTCCCACACACGCTCTGTGGTATTCAAATCGGGAGAGCGTGTAGGCAGCGCCATGTGTGCAATATCAATATCAGTATTTAAAAAATGTAATCGATCATTAAAGCAAAATCTCGAGCTGGTTAACAAAACAGACCACTAAAATCCTTCCTCGAAGTGCACACATTACGCCCACGCACCCGTGCTCTATTAGGTCGAGTATTATCGTCGATCATTACGAAGCCTGGGTCCATAGCACCTCGCAAAACCGCACACGAGCTCCCAAGACCTCGTCACGATACCTGACAGGAATAAAACCTTGCCGATTATTCACCCATACAAGTTCAGGAAGAGCCGAAACTTCCTGACAGATTAAAACTGTGTGCCAGACCGAGATTCGAACTCGGGACATCTGCCTTTCGCGGGAAGTGCTCTACCAGTTGCTCTCGGTTGGTAGAGCACTTGCCCGCGAAAAGCAAAGGCCCTGAGTTCGAGTCTCGGTCCGGCACACAGTTTTAATCTGTCAGGAAGTTTCATATCAGCGCACACTCCGCTGCAGAGTGAAAATCTCATTCTGGAAACATCCCCTAGGCTGTGGCTAAGCCATGTCTCCGCAATATCCTTTCTTCCAGGAGTGCTACATCTGCAAGGTTCGGAGAAGAGATTCTGTGAAGTTTGGGAGGTAGGAGACGAGGTACTGGTAGAAGTGAAGCTGTGAGGACGGGTCGTGAGTCGTGCTTGGGTAACTCAGTTAGTAGAGCACTTGGGCGCGAAAGGCAAAGGTCCCGAGTTCGAGTCTCGGTCCGAAAGTTTTAATCTGTCAAGAAGTTTCATATCACTGCACACTTCGCTGCAGAGTGAAAATCTCATTCAGGAAGATCTGTTCCACACCATTAGGAATCCTCCTGAATATCAGTCTCTCTCCACAATGTTTGGTCCCGAAATTGTGTTCCACATCCGCTACAGATGCGAATCCGTCGAGAATCAGTCTCCAGACCAAATCAGGAGTTATCTGTGAAAAGACCATTGGCCCACTGTTCGATCGTCCAGGTGGTACGTTGACGACTCCACACTAGACTTTCCCTTTTGTGAGAACGCGTTACAGGTAGACATACAGCACGTCTCCGACAGTAAAGGCCACTCTGCCGATGCTTTCGGTACACCCTTTGCCTCGATACAACACGCCCAGTGGATGCTGCGATATCAGATGCCAGTTGTCAGCGTCTTCAAGACGATGAAGTCAAAAAAGTGGTGATAAAGTGGTTAACAAGTCAGGCGACAGACTTCTATAAGGAAGGTATTCAAAAACTGGTACAACGTTGTTACAAGTGCCTCAATATTGACGTAAATTATATAGGAAAGTAGATTAAGGTACTGGCTTTCTTGTAAAAATAAAGTTATTGAGATATTTTGGCATGTCATATTTTTAATTTCAAAACGGTACTTACTTAAAAAACGTGCCTCGTATTACCTACTCACTCCCCTTTACAAATCCCGGAAGATTGTAACGAGAATTTTCGAACGCCGTGTATGATATTATCGTATACTTTCATCAATGTCAGGTTTCGTTGTTAATAACGATGCGACCTGTATACAACAAACAGTTTGAGAGCTTGTAACCTCCCCACAATAAAACAATATAAATAATATTCACATTTAGCGTAACTACCCAACAGTGAAAATATGTATAGCATTGACATTTAGTGTGACCTAGCAACAGTTTATTATTCCGTAAGCTACCAATAATAACGTGACTAATTTCTCAATAAAAATGTGACTCACTTATAACCTTTCAATAATTGACTGTGAATTTAAACTGGAAAATTCTGATGAGTGGGTGTTGTGTGATGTCCTTAGGTTAGTTAGGTTTAAGTAGTTCTAAGTTCTAGGGGACTGATGACCTCAGATGTTAAGTCCCATAGTGCTCAGAGCCATTTTTTTTTTTTGGTAAATTTTGGACGTCAGCAGTGCTGCGTCATGGCCCTGAAAGATCATATTGAATAAATTGAAAATTCTTACCTCAATGAATTCGCCGGAAAACGCATTTATATCTCCTCTTATAATAACTTTTTCTGGCACAGCCCAGTGCAATGCTGGCTGATAGATTTGTCATGTATAAGAGGAAACAACTGATTTTTCTTTACAATAATCGGGATGGATTGAGATGAATGATTGTCAAAAGTTAATTTTTATAAAAAGGATTATTATTAAGACATTTTTTTTAAAAAACATGGGACTTGATATAACATACTACATATGCGCGAGGCTGCTTTTACCTTATATTATATCGCTCAGGCTCCGCCATCGCTCCCCACGACCGGCCCAGCCAACTTCATACACACGACTGATACCTACTACTTACTTACTCCTACCAACACACAGTTCCTACTGCATACAACACTGCTGTTTGGTCTGAAATTCTCTTATAAGCTTACATATCGCAGGCAGCGCGAGCAATCCATCGAAATTACCATCTGCTCCAGTGCGCTAGCAACAAATTCCTTAACCATGGACTTCTTACAGAGTGTCCAGAAAAGGACTCCCTGATTTCAAAATTAAATATCTCGAAAACAAAGATCGATAGAGGAATGCAGTAAACGGTATTTTTATTGTGGAAGCTGTAAGAAGTTATACAGCAGTTACCAAAGCTGATAACAGATGGCGCTGTAATCGCCATACGTAATGCCTAGTATAAATAGTGATCCGAAGCGCAGAGCGATCAGTCCCACTATTGAAACATGAAAGGAGGTTAGTGTACCGAAGGAAGAGATTAAAACCATGTACTCGAATTAACAACGCATTTTTCTGGTGCTAGAGTACGACAGGTTAGAAGAGAGTCCTACGGCAACAAGGCGAAGTTTTCAAGCACGATTTAATGTTCCAAAAGGACCCGATGCGAAAACCATTCGTACGCTCTTCGCAAAATTTCAACGAGCAGGCAGCGTAACTGATGATCTACTGGGGCATGTTGGCCGCAAGCAAACCGCAGTTACGCCTGAAAATATCGCCACAGTTTCTGGAATTATTCAGCGAAATCCAATGTCATCCGTACGTAGGATTGCATCTGAGACTGGTTTGAAGCGTTCCAGCACGCAGAAAATACTGAGAAAGAGCCTACACACGTTTCCATTCAAAATTCAAACGCACCAGGCCATACCCGTACGAGCTGTGCAACAAAGGGTTGCCTTTGTTAATCAGATGCTCACAATGATTTATACTGAATGTTTTTGTGTTGGCTGCATCAGGTTTACAGATGAAGCACACTTCCACCTAAATGGATACGTGAATAAGCAGAACTGGCGATTTTCGGGTTGCGAAAAGCCATATTGGTGTGAAGCGAAACCCCTGTATTCTCCTGAAGTTACTGAGTGGGCTGCAGTATGCAGCAGAGGCATTATTGGCCCTTTTTTCATTCGAGAAACGGTCACTGGTGCACGTTACGTTGAAATTTTGGAACAATTTGTTGCATACAGCAAGCGTTAGAGGATCGACCAGGTACTGAATGGTTTATGCAAGATGGAGTCCGACCACATCGGACCGAACAAGTGTTTCGCTTTCTTGAGGAATACTTCTGGAATTGAGTCACGGCTTTGGAATATCCAAAATTTACTGGTGCAGTCATGCATTGGCCTCCATATTCGCCGGATTTGTCTCCCTGTGACTTTTTTTTGTGGGGCACAGTGAAAGACACGGTCTACCCGAAGCATCCCGCCACGCTGGACGAACTCGAATCGGCGATCTCTGTGGCAAGTGAATCCATTTCGGTTGAGACACTACGAAATGTAATGGCGAATTTCATTCTTCGTTTGCGCCACCTCTGTAGTGCCAATGGTGAACAGTTTGAAAACATTGTGATGTGATTGTTTGCAAAGATTGTTTCCATGCGATTATTTCACTTATGTATGCTGATATGAGCTGTACAGCGTACAGCGCCATCTGTTAGCAGCTTCTGTAAGTATTATTTCAAACCGCTGTATAAACTTCTTACAGCTTTCACAATAAAAATACCGTTTACTGCATTCCTCTATCGGTCTTTGTTTTCGAGATATTTAATTTTGGAATCAGGGAGTCCTTTTCTGGACACCCTGTACAAGCTGAGACGTGCCACCGTGCCTACACTGGAGAAAGGAGGGTGAAAAAAGTGGACGAAGGGAGTCGAGAGATGGGGCGAGTGTAGACGGAAGAAGATTTCGCTCACGTTAAGGTCTGTGTGGCGCCCGGGGCGAGAGACCAAGTTGATGGACCGCCGGCAGCGCAGGGCCGCCCCGAGACAAGGAGCAAAGGGGGGGGGGGGGGGGGGGCGACGGGAAAAAGAAAGAGGCGGGCCGGGCCGAGCCGAGGGGAGGCTGGGGAAACTTGTCTGCGTGGAGCGGTTTCTGCCCGCGGCGGGCGCAGCCCTCAATTTCTGGGAAAGGCGACGTGGCGTGGCGTGGCAAAAAATAAACCCTCATCTCCGGCGCGCCGTGGGCTGCCAGGAAATGTGCCGCCACCGCCGCCGCCGCCGCCGCCCCCAGGAAGAAAGGAAGAAGGGCCTCCGCGCGGCGCCGCCTCCAGCCCTGGGGGCGAGCCTGTTAAACCGCGCGATCCTGCCACGCCCGCCGCAGCCGCTATCCATTCGATGCCTCGTTACACCGGCCGCGGGGGTAGCTGGCATCCGCTTAAAAAATTCCCGAATTAGAAAAAAAAAGGTCGGAGGCGGGGGCGAAAGAAGTTATCGCGGAAAATTTTTCGATTTTGTTCCATTTCCAGTGAGGTGTCACGGGCGTCTCCGAGCTCTACCATTTTTTCTCCATTTGCGTCATTTTTAATTTCGGAACTGTTAAACTAACTACTGATCGGGCAACTAATGAGTAGGTACTGAATCGAATTCGGAAGATAAAAAATTATGTGACATCTTTACTAAATACATGGTGGCACGAAATGTGTAACCATTTTGTTTGAAACGGCCCCTTAGAAAAATGATAAATGACTGTGCTTAAACTGACACACGCTATTTTTTTTTAGGGCAACGCAATCTGACTTTCAATAATCCCTACAAAAGAATGGCCCTGACTAACAATAACCTATACCTTTAATGAATCACTTACCTCGCAAAAATCTTCGTTTCTCGAACTACTGCAATACAGCGAGCGCCACTACTGCCAGCTAAATAAAAGATTCTAACTACTGAAGGCACTAACTACTGATAGGCATAGTTAGCAAATGAAATATTTTGATAGACAACAAACAATGTATTTACCTTAATAGTGTTCAAAAGTCACAGTTCATGACATCCAGTCTTACAAATTTACTGTCTGTGACGGACACACGTCCAGAACATCTGCTCTCAAAACTCCGCCATCTCTCTCCCCACATCCACCACTGCTGTGAGCTCGCCTCCAACTGCGCAACGCTACGCGCTGTTAACAGCCAACTGCGCAACACTACAATTGAAAATTCCAACAATGCAAACCAGCCACAGACTACAGACTGCACACTGCACAGCCAGTGATTTTCATATAGAGCTCTACATGGCGTTACCAACATAAAAACCTAAACAGCCTACTTACATGTTTTCGAGTATAAACTTTATTGTCAATACAATCTGAAAGGAACATACACTACAATGAAGAGCCGTCCATGGAAATTTGTTCTCACTCAGCACATGCTCAATTTTTTTCTAACTTCATTCAAACGAACAGTGAAGTTAGTGATTACCCTACGGCACATGTCTTCCGTACTTTCACAGCAAGCTTGAAGAATAAGTCTTCTGAGCTGCATTAAATCACGTGGACGTTTCGGGAAAATTTTTTCCTTTAGTTAACCCCAAAGAAAAAAATCACATGGATTGAGGTCTGGAATATTGGGGGGGCCAATTTTATCTGTCACTGAAGCGACCTGGAAACCTGAGTGAAATGATCCGCATGTCGAAATGCTCGTGTAAAAACTCCAACACAGTGTTTGCAGTGTATGGCCTTGCTCCATCTTGCATGAACCGCTGCGTGTTGAAGGGCAAGGCAGTAGCAGGAAGCTGTGGAATGAAGCGATTGCGAAGCGTGCTCAAATAACGCTCGCTGTTCAGTTTCTTCAAAGAAAAAGGGTCCAATAAGTCCGTGACTGGAAATTGGTGCCCACGCTGTAATGTTGTCGTTCATGAAGCACTTGTGGGTTTTCAGTGGCCGAAAAGCGTACATTTTGTTTGTTAACCACACCGTCTAAATGAAAATGTGCCTCGTCTGAAAGTCAAACGTTGTTGAGAGTTTCTTCCCTATCCTCCGCCCACTGAGCAAACAGTAGTCTCTGCTGCTTGTGTTCTTCAGTGAGCTGTGCACAGGTCATCTTGTATGGGTACATATGGAGGTCACTTTTAAGAGTGCGTTGAATGGAGTGCCTGGATATTTCCAGTTGCACTGCTGCCTTTCTACACGATTTCCCGGGATTTCTCTGTACAGCAACTCGTACCGCTTCAATATTCTACGGCGATCAAACAGGCTTAGGCAGAGGTCGCTTCGCTTCCAAAACTGTTGCTTCCTGTACAAATTTATCGTACAACATGTGGGTGGTCTTCTTGCAAGGGTCACAACAAGGCATTTCGTTCCATGAAAAAGTAACACGTTGCTGTGTCGTCGGTCTTCCATTGTCAACCATTGCTGCTTACTAGTCTCCTGGAGTCAGTATCGTGAATTACACGTCATTTCGTAACTCATTTGTTTTTCCAAGATCTGCTGGTACTGCTGTATAGATCTCAGCGGGATATCTAATGTGCGTCGTAAATTGTGAAAGAAACAATTGGTAACACATTTCGTACGCCACCCTGTATAGGAGTCAGTTGATAGAAAGACATCAGGGAATGGTCAAGTTGCTAATATTGGGAAGTATGCTGGAGTAAAAATAGCACGGGGAGACAAAACTTTTACTACAGTAATCAGCTTATTCAATGAGGTGACGAAAGTAACGAAATGACGATGTGCACATACGGAGTGTTCAAAAAGTCTCTCCGCATTGCCGTATGATTGTTAGCCGCGAGTGCCGTATGGCGCAGTGAATATACCGAAATGAAACTCGGTGAAATACCAGTTATGAATTTATTCAATATTCATTTTTACTTACAAATTTTCACATTAAATGTTGAAAGTGTCTCTCCTGCTGTTGAATACACAATTCAATTCGTCTAATCACGTTTTCAAACACAAGCTGTAACATTTCTTATGTAACAGAAGCAGTGAAAGTGGATATTGCTGTTTTCAGTCCCTCGATTCGACGCTTTTTACAGACAGTTGCTTCTCCTTGTAACGGTACTTGAATTACGTAACCATTATGGTACCTCACCTGAACCTCTCGATTACAGTAATATTCTACTGTATATCTGTTAACTACTTAACATATTTCTGAGACAACGTACAGATTTGATTTCACTTGTGATACATCTATATGTTTATATTGCAATGATATTATTATTATGTGTATTCTTTCTTTTGTCGCTATGATCTTTGACGTACTTGTAACTCTGATTTTTGGGCGCGTAAGCGATTGATAGTTAGTAGTTGAGTTGTTAGAGAGTCGGACCTTGAGAAGGTCAAGTCTTGGACGTCATGTTGGAAAGACGCTTAACGTATTCAACTTATAAAATGTGAACTTTAACAGTGACTGTGAGAGAGATGTTTTGTATTGTGAAATGATGTTAGTGTGTCACGTGATATTGCAATAAAATCAATTAATAGGAAGTGTAACTTAAATTCGGAGTGCTGATTTTTTTATTTTTTTTTTACTTCACTATTGTGCTAACTTTAAAAGGTTTAATCTCGAAGAATGGTTTGAGAAACGCATCTAGAAAACTTTTGAATACTTCAGAATAAAACCTAGGCCTCTTTGCATCCGAGCTTGGAATCATAACCACCTAGGTTCTCAACGATTGAGCCATGATTTCACACGAGACCAGCGCGGGAAACACGAAAAGATGAGTGCCTAGTTTTTTCATTATTACATGAAATGACTATTAACTGTGCTCTAATGACACCTGCCACATAATATGACTGTTGTTGCCCGATAATGCTGAATTTAGTAGCGTGAGCAACACCACAATCGTTATTAAATGCTGACCTTTGTTGTGGTAGGGTTGTTAGACCCTACACCCCAGAAGAGAGAGTCAGGTGGTGCTAGGTCAGGCGATCGTGGAGGCCAAAGTCCCTGTAAAATTATGCGACCACCGAAAACATCAGCAAAACTGACATTGAAACGCGAGCTGTATGCGCGATTGCACCATCTTGTTGAAAATAGCCGTTTAGTATTTCACTTAACACAGGTTCTCCTATGAATGTGTACAAAATATCACTGCAGTATCGTTGTGCGTTTATTGTTCCGTTGAAAAATATGGGACCCACAATCCGACGTCTAGAAATTGCAATCCAAACTCCTATTTTCACAGAATGAAGTCGTTCTTTATGAATACACAATGGATTTGTAGTACTCCACATACGAGAATTTTGCGAGTTCATGTACTCAGATAAATGAAACCACGCCTCATCAGTGAAAAACGTTTCATTAAGAATATCCCATTTTTTTGAACGAAATTTTAGAACCATTGACAATAACGCAGTCTTTTGCCATGATCTGTATTTTTCAGTTCTTGCACGACTGTCACTTTGCATGGGAAAAGTTTTAATTTTTTCCTTACAGTTGTGTGGGCCGTTCCGACACACTCGTTCCTGGGCGAGTTTTCTTACTGACTTGTTCGGACTCATGGACATTTCATCGGAAATATCGAGTAATTTATCCTCAGACAAAACGCAAGGACGAGCGCTTCTCTGTGCATCTGTCACTGAACCCGTACTTCGAAATTTGTTAATCAAATCTCGCACAGTATCGCGATGTGGAAGTGTTGTCTCCGGGAAAACTGAGTTAAATGTTTGATGAACAGAATCTGTGTATTTACCGCCAGCTTTAAACACACGTCCTTCAATGGTTAGAATTCTAACAGTGACAACAACGAAACAGACGAACAAAGAACTAAACTTAAACGTTCACGTCAACACGCAACGACACACACCAAAGATACTACTGACGCTGGCTGAGATAAACGAAACAGAGGAATGTTGGGAGAGTGCACTGGAAGGGAAGTAACCCAGGCAAGCGAACAATCACACGGCCCGCGCGTCTAACAATCATACGTCACTGCGGAGAGAATTTTTAACCATCCCGTGTATAGACAGTGGTAGTATCACATACACGAGGTAAAAAAGGGCAGTGCATTGGTTACGCTGTCATTTGTACTCAGGCGTTTCGTGTTAAAAGGTTTCCGACGTGATTACGGCGGCACAACGTGTGTTAACAGAGTTTGAACGCGTTGTAAGTATGGAGTGTGAGCGCGGAACCGCTTCTCTAACGGCGAGGAGTGCCGTGCACGTTCGCCTTCAAATGTTCACAGAATCGCTTGTAATATTTTGTAGAAAATGCTTCAATGTATATGCATTCTAATTCCGTAATTAAAAAAAAATCCAGTTTTATCGCCCCCCACCATGTTGTGTCCCCTTAATGATAATCGGACATAACTATTCCCGATGTAATCCTGCGGCCTGGCTGGTCACCCATTGCAGGAGATTTCAGTTGGTCTGGAAAACACACACACAGCTCGCGGCGGACGCGCTCCGCAGAGCTCGCGGCCATTTTAAGGAAACATTACGCCCCGAAATCGTGAGATGGTCCTCGGGGCTAGGCTGATTGCGTTCGGAAGAGCGGCTCCGTAGCGAGCCCGGGGAAAATTGCCGGCGGAACCTCGTTTGGCGAGCTGCTCGCCGTAAGTAATGGTCCGGCGAGATGACCCCGCCCCGTCTCCAGCCATCACGCCGCATCACATCACATCGCATCACGCAGCATCGCATCGCGTGGCATCGCATAGCCCCGGCTACGGCCAAGCCGTCTCTCAGAGATTACTTGCAGTCCAGACCCCTGCGTCGCACAACGCGGTGCCCAGAGCATTTCTAGGCTAATACCCACTGACGGCAGAGAAACTGCAGCAGCAACAATAATGTAGAGCAATCTGTAGGAATCAACATGGATTCCGTAAAACAACGATCGTGTGAGACCCAACTCGCTTTATTTGTTCATGAGACGCAGATAATATTAAATACATACTCCCAGGTAGATGCCATTTTCCTTGACTTCCGGAAGGCGTTCGATACAGTTCCGCACTGTCGTCTGATAAACAGAGTAAGAGCCTACGGAATATCAGACCAGCTGTGTGGCTGGATTGAAGAGTTTTTAGCAAACAGAACACAGTATGTTGTTCTCAATGGAGAGACGTCTACAGACGTTAAAGTAACGTCTGGCGTGCCACAGGGGAGTATTATGGGACCATTGCTTTTCACAGTATATATAAATGACCTAGTAGATAGTGTCCGAAGTTCCTTGCGGCTTTTCGCAGATGATGCTGTAGTATACAGAGAAGTTGCAGCATTAGAAAATTGCAGCGAAATGCAAGAAGATCTACAGCGGATAGGCGCTTGGTGCAGGGAGTGGCAACTGACCCTTAACATAGACAATTGTAATCTATTGTGAATACATCGAAAGAAGGATCCTTTATTGTATGATTATATGATAGCGGAACAAACACTAGTAGCATTTACTTCTTTAAATATCTGGGAGTATGCGTGCCGAACGATTTGAGGTGGAATGATCATATAAAATTAATTGTTGGTAAGGCGGGTGCCAGGTTGAAATTCATTTGGAGAGTCCTTAGAAAATGTAGTCCATCAACAAAGGAGGTGGCTTACAAAACACTCGTTCGACCTATACTTGAGTAATGCTCATCTGTGTGGGATCCGTACCAGGTCTCGTTGATAGAGGAGATAGAGAAGATCCAAAGAAGAGCGGCGCGTTTCGTCACAGGGTTATTTGGGAAGGACGATGGCGTTACGGAGATCTTTAGCAAACTCAAGTGGCAGACTCTGCAAGAGAGGCGCTCTACATCGCGGTGTAGCGTGCTGTCCAGGATTCGAGAGGGTGCGTTTCTGGATGAGGTGTCAAATATTTTGCTTCCCCCTACTTATACCTCCCGAGGAGATCACGAATGTAAAATTAGAGAGATTCGAGCGCACACGGAGGCTTTCCGGCAGTCGTTCTTTCCGCGAACCATACGCGATTGGAACAGAAAAGAGAGGTAATGACAGTGGCATGTAAAGTGCCCTCCACCACACATCGTTGGGAGGCTTGCGGAGTGTAAATGTAGATGTAGATGTATAGCCATCCATCGAAAGTGTTGCCGGTGCAGGATTTTATGCACGAGCTGACCTCTCGATAATGTCCCACATATGTTCGATGGAATTTCTTGACAACTTGCCCCAAGTGATTTCCACATCTTTGAACCACTCAAATGGGAGGAAAGAAGTTCCGTTGTGATAAAGAGGTACGCCACGCGGTGCGTTAGTGGTTGCGCGGACTACCAAAATAATTTTTTTTCTAAAAGAATTTACGCACTTTGTAAGCGCTAGAGGACTTCCATTGAGCGTGTAGAAGATTATGTTGAAAAGTGTCACAGCTTTGTACCACTTCTGCACAATAAATAATATTTTAAAAAATATTTAAGGTTTTCATTTGACTCACCCTCGTAGCTATACCGGGTGATCTAAAAGTCAGTATAAATTTGAAAACTGAATAAATCACGGAATAATGTAGATAGAGAGGTACAAATTGACACACATGTTTGGAATGACATGGTGTTTTATTAGAACTAAAAAAGTAATAATTAGAATAACAAAGTAAGACAAAGCAAAGATGATGTTCTTTACAGGAAATGCTCAATATGTCCACCATCAATCTTCAACAATAGTTGTAGTCGAGGAATAATGTTGCGAACAGCACTGTAAAGCATGTCCGGAGTTATCGTGAGGCATTGGCGTCGGATGTTGTCTTTCAGCATACCTAGAAATGTCGCTCGATCACGATACACTTGCGACTTCAGGCAACCACAAAGCCAATAATCGCACGGACTGAGGTCTGGGGACCTGGGAGGCAAGCATGACGAAAGTGGATGCTGAGCACACGATCACCACCAAACGACGAGCGCAAGAGATCTTTCACGCGTCTAGCAATAGGGGGTGGAGCCCCGTCCTGCGTAAACATCGTATGTTCCAGCAGGTGCTTATCGGCCAGGCTGGGGATGATGCGATTCTGTAACATATCGGGGTACCTCTCACCCGTCACGGTAGCAGTTTTCCTGTCCAGCGCCATCTGTCGAACATTTTGTGAACTTTGTTTTTTTTTTTGTTCTAATAAAACCCCATGTCATTCCAAGCATGTGTGCCAATTTTTACCTCTCTATCTACATTATTACGTGGTTTATTAAGTTTTCAAATTTATACTCATTTTGGTCACCCGGTATTCTGGAATAAAAATATTTGCACCTCTGGCCCTAGTGTGTAGATATGCACATGATAGAACTGTGCTGTCGATTTGTTCACAGGCATGACTGCCGAGGACGAGTGGTACAACAAGAGCCTCTCCGCACTGCGCATGAACTCGACGCACCACCCCAACCTGGCGGCGCCGATGCTGCAGTACCAGACGTAATGACGGCAGGCCATCTCGCCCCTCCACCACCTCCACGCCGACGCTGACGCCGACGCCGACCAGCAGCTCGCCACCCTACCCCAGCACCAGTACGCCGGCACTGGGAGCGGAGGCCGTCTCTTCTGAGGACGCTGCCACCGCTCTTCTCCTGAGGGGCCACCACTGGTGGTCGGACACTGCTTCAGAAGCTCGTGCTTCCAGGTGGTGCTTCGACCACTGCGCCGTGGTAGGTCCATAGGAGTGACCGACGATGGCGGAGGTCCCCTCTTTTGGGCCCGGTGTCGGGACCGCGTCAGCCGGCACTTTGGATGAGTCCAGGGGCGACTGTTCTCCTGCTGGGGATCTCACCTATTTGGCCTCCAACGGCGAAAGTTGACAACTGTCACCGACCTCCCCAGTCCAGTATCAGCTGCGGCCAGTGTGTGGTGTCGGGGCTCGACGCACGTCTCCTCTGCCTACCGGACTTTCTCTGACGGCGAAGTGACCCTGCGAAGATACACTTTTCAGAAGCCCATTCCATGTTGAAGTGAATGGAGCTCAAAGAAAGGCACTGGTCGGTCTCTGACTGTGCATCACTGTGCTGGATCGCACCCTCTTTCCACAGGCACAGTGGGCAGCCTCTACTCGTGTTATGATGTGTGGAAATATGGAACACCCCACTGTGGGTGAAACTGTGACCTACACTGTTTTAGCAGAGAGGAACCTGAATAATAATAATCAACTTTTTGACCGCCTCTTCTCACCACTACAGTTACTTTCACATAGTGACATTGCCATAGTACTAGTGCAGTGCAAGTGGGGTATTACAAAAGCTACTAATGTGTTCCACACTAAAACTTCATTACAGGTAAAGTTTCCTCTCCTAGCTTCTTCCATACAGAATATTATATCAACCGTATTTCCCTTTTAGGCATCCCACATTCCCAGAAACGTTAAGTAATTTTTTCGACAAACTGATCTTCTTTTCTATTTTTCTGTCTCGCATGTTACAGACAATCCTACAGTGAAATGTTTTCTTGTTTAGGAAATATACCTCACACCTTTAGCAGTGAAGGAGACTTCTGCAGGTTTTGAAAAGGGACAAATCTAGTGCGTTTCACTACGTATCTTCCGAGATTACAGTTTTAATGGATTGACGCTCAACTAGATAGTTCAGCTTGCTGTTAAATGCAAAACGTATTGCCATGCACCGAAGAGCAAGGAATAACTCGAACACTGAAGAGAGTAAATTCGTCTTCCTTTACTGTTTAGCTTCTCTCTGTAGAACTAACAATAAAACCAGGTGGATTCATGTTTAGAGTTACATTATTGAAAATAGTCTTACCGATTTCAAAATTTTTTCAAACTCTAACACAGCCGTCTGCGGATATACCCCATGCTTCCTTCTGCCATTCCATTCAAATTCAAACAGATGACACATCTCACATTAATTTGTTAGGTATAATCTCTGAAAAAATTATGTGAGAACTCAAGTGGATTGATTTCCCTTACGACACGATAAGCACCATTTTAATCTCTCATTTTTTTTTTCGGTCACACACGTAGGACTAACTCCTAAGTCCAAGAGTACGTTTCATACCTTTATAGCATGGATAAGATATATGGACATTTCGAAATTATTTTATATGTTCTTGCCCCTAATACTTTTCGCAGTTTCGGAGATATTTTCTATTTATTCCTTAGCTTCTTTACTTCATTTGTACTAGCAGCTATTTCATATTAGCTTAAAACCAGGAAGGAGAAAAGATTTTGTATGTACCAGAATCTTGAAAACTATACCGAAGTACTGCTATTTCGAATATTCTGCTTCGACTGTATTCGTGAGGTGTAGGGACTGTTAAAAGACCACGACTATTGAGAGTAGTCAAAACACAACTAAACATTACTCGAAGTTACTTTCATTTCTGCCCCGGTATCATTAGAATAACTATGCGGATCATCTGGTATGATCTTTATCTGATATAATTTCAAAGTTTCGAAAAACTAGACATGAAATCTGTTTAAGAATCATCGTTCACAAACAATTTATTCGACAACAATTTTATGTTAGAGTCTACAGAAGCATTCGTATTATAGTTAACCAGTTTCACCAGTAAGTTGCCATTTTCAGATCTGAGAAAAGGAAATCTAATTTCTGGTACTAATGGAGTACAACGTAACGTTGTTCTTAACAATTTGAGAATTCCAAACTAACTATGAGCGTTTGTTGGTACATAATGTGTCTATGAGAAAAAATGAAGTAAACTACTTTGGGAGTGTAAGGACAACGTAATGTGGTGTGGTGGACGGAATGATGGGATTACTGACAAAGCGCGAAGTTGCATTGTTGGGAAAGAGAACATTTACGACGTATTAGCTGTCCTGGGTTGGTTCGTCCTTGAGATGAAGAATTGACAGGACGATATTACTAAAGTAATAAAATAGTTAAAATTATAAAAGTAGGATGAAGAAATTTGCATTATAAAGACCATGAAACAGGCAACAAAAATTTTTAAAAAACTAATTTTAAAATTTACTATACAGTTCCTGATTTTATTGATATTTTAAGTTTTTTTAGTCTCTGAAATATTTATTTTTTTATCTTTGAGATACACATTGTCTGCTTTCATGATTTTTATTGGGACAGTTTTTCTTTGATAAATTTTAGTGTAACTTAAAACAAGCACATTTATGTCGCCACGTCTCAGTATATTCAGAAAAAAGTACATTGTGCTCCCTTACCGCGTACACTCGATTTTTCTCCCTTTCTACAGGCCATGAGTTGACTATATACAGCGAAACCGGTAAATCTGACTGAAATGTTATGTTTCGATCGTTGAGTGTTGGGAAAACAGTTATGAAGTATATTGCAGCGTTTAAATTCGTTGCTGCTATGCCCACATACGTGCCAACAATTAACGGTACAAACATGTAATTATTCCCGATATGCCAAACCTCTCTCTGGAAATGTTATGACCGTTAAATATTTTAAACTAAGGCATTTGATCGTGAGACAACGCCACTGAAATTGATATCTTATTGCTGAAAGTTATAATTTACTTCTTCCTAACCAATGGCAATTCTTGTAGTGACAGAAAACAGGAGTTCTGCTCGTAGCGTACACACCAACAATGAAAATAGTGGAAGTTTAAATTTTCACCTGACAAGAGTAAAACCTTCGAACTGCACCGTGACAGAAGCAAAATTTGTTACCTTCGCAATGAAATTCCGTTTCATTTGAGTCACGTATTATATTACTGTCGTAAAATAAATTATCTTGTTAACTACGATATAGTCAGAGTCCAGATGCTAAAATACAGGAAATCTCCGCACTCCTCTCAAGTTATTTTTACCTCCGGGATTGTCAACTACTTAAAAAGAAAAAAAGAAACGATTCCCTCAGTTAGAAAAATAATTCAATATATTGTCTCGCGCGACAAATTTTATGCCCTTCAAGCATTTACCTGTCAGATTATAACGAAATTAAGTGAAAACTGACAGCTGAGTTGGGAAGCAGTGTACCAAATACCTTAACTCGCAGTCGACGTGAAATTTCAAAACTGTCGCATCAAGCACTCTGACAGCTACATGGCTTGCGTTGAAAAGTCGGAGCGAAGGGTGGCGTAAATAGGTTACTTTTTTGACATATCGGAAATTTTTAACTTTAATTTTATTTGTGTTCTTCGTAATGCAATTTTTGCAACGATTACAAACATTTTTCGCGTGATAGAAAAGAATGTGGTTTCAAAATGCAAAGCTCAGAGAAGACGGCTCCATGTGTTACACACCATTGTATGTGTAGACATAGACTATGAATGTCTAGGGAGTGAGTCCACATAATAGAATTTTTGTCGCTATTATGCATTGCCTCCAAATGTTATTGTGACTATAGTCGATGTAGGAGATGCCTGTAAGATTTTATGTTGCTATATAGTTAGCAAGGTCAGGGCTTGTTCTAAAGTGACATAGATTTTACACACGCGTTTCATGGGCCCCTTAAGAATTTCATTCGATATTCATAACGACCTCGGTTTAACTGTTTAAGGAGAAACGTTAGAACATTTCGCTTCATTACGTGACAACTGTGATAATTCAGTTGTCGTAATATTTATTTATTTCTAACAGCAAAGTAAGTGATAGTCGCCGATATTTTTAGGTTTGTACTGCAGATGGTCGCATTGTCATTTCCATATTTTAGTCAATTATGGTGTTGCGGCATTCCGAAACGGTCTCCTAACCCACAATGAAATATTTTTAGGAATTAAGTTTTACCTTTTTTCCTTCCTGGTGCCATAAGCTTAAACTCCGTTAATTTTTCGCAAGCTAAATTATTTGTCGTACATAGTCATTCTGCATGATATAACTACTAGTAGAGGAAAGTGTTGTACGCCGGAACACTTTACAGAAGTCTAACCTATTTTCTTATTCCCCTTTTTAAACTTCATGAGCGCTGTAATCTTTTCCTGAAATTAGAAAAACTGCTCCATGATCATGTTCCCAGGAAAAAAACTATCTATTCAAACCTAAAAGTGTTTCAGAAGAGAAATGCTTGTCAGTACTGTGTTTAATAGTGTGTGTGTTATATTATTACTCTACTACAGACCAACAATTAGTAAGTAAAATGAAATCAAGAAGGAGTATTAGCAAAAATCCAGTTACAAGTTAAAAACATTCTGAAATAGAAGCTATTAGCAGCTAACACAAATCTGCATTTTCAAGGCGGAAAATTTTTAATACGTTAAAGAAACTCAGCTCATTTGGAGGTATCACGTTTTCTTTGGTAGGAGACCTCCTTCCGTTTCAAGATATACGATTGTACACGAACTAACGAGGTGTGGCTTAACCATCCACACATTATGTAATTGTTACTTTCTCGTAATGTGGGTCCAAAGACTCCATAAATTAGATGTCAGAATTTTATTTTACGATTTCATTTTCCGCATTAACCCATTTTCAAGCATAAGATTTTGGCACATAGGTTTACGTTAGGCAGAGGTATTGTGTTGTTATACGTAAACCCAGTGGGTTTAAGTATAAAGAAAGAGGTTTCGGTAGTCTGACGTTCCAGTGGGTGTTTTTGAGATTTATACTTTTTATAATGTTATTTTAACGCTTTTCTTAACATTTTAAGAGTGCAAATACAGTATTTGCACTGGTAAAAAATAAAACTCTCCATTGCACTAACACTTTCGTTACATGTTTTGTTAATTAAGTTAAGTATTATTTCTCAGTTTACGATTTGTTACGAAAAGGAAATTACATTAAGGTGACTACGAGTAAATTTAAACTATAAGATATTGAAAAAGAGAAACGAAAGCTTTACTGTTTATAAAACTGTCCAAAGCTTTGAAAGGTTTTCTTTGTACGTCACTCCTCTCTCTCTTTCCTCTTTCTTAGTGCCCATAGTGGAGTGCTGCTCATGAAGCAACCAGGATTCCACGTACCTTGAAAGGTCACAAACTGTAGTGAAGCAACTGTTTTTCATTCCCGTCAGTAATAATCAGATCCGTTTGGGAACACATTCTTAGATATTCACTAGGTGACACTGGAACTGCCTTGATGGCATCTAACAACGGAAGCAAATTTGTGAGATACTTTGTTTTCAGAATTTCCGCCAAGGTTCTCACAACTGTGAAAAACATATTCACGAAATTAGTCCTATCTCGTTTGTTCAGCTGAAAACGAACTGCAAGTTACTCGACGGCTTTTCCCCAAAAGTATTGTCTTTGATGTGTCAAGTTCTCTACGAGACGAACTGGCCACAGCCATCTCCAATTGCCCGACACTGCCTGTGTTCGTACCATATCTCAAAACCTACGGTTCTGTTTTCTTTTTCCGTCAGAGCTACTGGTCTGGTCACAAGCACTGTGTAAACCCATATGCCAAAATATTATCATTAAATTTGTTTAATGCCGAAACTGCAATTGTAAAATAAAATTCTAGTAGCAGAAAGCAAGATGACACTGTAAAAAAGTTACATAACTAGTTTAAAAAAAAAAAACAGAATTTTACTTTGACGACGAGACAAACAGAAGAATGCCGGAAACTGATTATGGCGGTCTGTGGTGCTCCTTCCTTTACGTGATTCTAAATTCAGTCACTAGCTCGAAACACCTGATAAGGAAACATCATGTGTTCGTAGATACACTATCGTCTGGCTACAACACTCTCCCCTACAACTGGGTCATTTCCTGATTACTGATGAAAATATGTTCAGTGGTTTGGACATCTGTATAATCAAGAGGTAATGACTCCGAGTGCGTTGCATAAATCTTATCTGTAGATGAAAACTGCTCGAACTGTGGATATGGATCAAGTTGCAGCAAACTTCGACACTGCAAATTTCTTTAGCACTTCTCTCATACCTATAACGCAGTACACATAAATTTGCCATACAATGTTAGCTCTTTATAACACTGCGTCTCCATATTCATCAACACATAAGCTGGCTCTCAATAGTATGACAGTTAAAATTAACATTTGTAGTACCTACGTAAGAAAAGAAACTTTTCCTTCCTTGGAGAATATCCATTTGTATCTGCAGCAGCAAAAATTTTTCTCCTTTGCTGTTACTGATAAGTATGCAAAAACAGGGCATGTAAGTGTCGTATTAAACTTTATAGTGACCACGGTTTTCTTCATTCTTCAGTGCTCGCAGTTCTCACAAAAACTCGAAAAAACGCCTTTGAAGATTAAAAGATTTTCGAGCAGTGTGGAGCATCAAACGCTTCGAGTTTATTTACATAACCACCGGTGCCTGGAAAAAAAGATGTGGCCGTCTTGTCTTTTATTCATATACTTACCGCTTCGAACGTCGCTAGTAGGAACATTTTTTTTTTACTTTGAAGTTCTGTCGTTAACATGAAGTGGAAACATTCAGTAACAAACACTGAATCATATGTTTTTAATAAAAATTACATCTTTTTATTTTTAATAACTAATTGCGTGAAAATGCGATTGTTCACAAGAAATTAAAATTTGTTGCAAAAATGGTTGGACGTCAAGTGAAAAATAAAATTCTTCTTCATTTCTAGACCCCCCTACAATTGATGAATTTCCCACGTCTATATCAAATTATAAATTATTTTCTTGCGACCAGTAATTAAAAATAAACATAATCATCTGTTCAAAGCTGCCTTTTTTTTCGAGTTTTTCTGACAACTGTGTCTTACTGCGTTAGGAAACTGATGTTCAGGCGCTGAACACTGAATATTATAATAATGAAGAAACTCTAAGAGCGTCAATACTTAAGGTCCGCGTGTTAGCAGACAATCTAAACAAAACAAACAGCGTTATTGTAAAGTCAGCCATCGGTGTCTGCTTAGGCCAAATACGTAGTACGTACGCTAAGCTCACTCCATAGGTATTCTTATACTATAAACATAGCAGGGAATGACAAATGCAGTATGGGAATAACCAGTAGGAACAGGAAAATCTCTTTGAATTGTATTTTTTTATACATTCGTCGCTTATTTAATCTCATTTATTAAAAGAGACAGGAATCGCAAGTAAAAAATAGTAATGAGTATGAATATGGACAGAGAAAGGCATTAACTCAGATTCTTTTTACTGAAACGTATACTAATAGTGAGCTTGTCAGACTAGTTGTAAGAAGAATATTCCATTTGTACATGGACAAGAACAATTATTTGTGAAATTGTAAAGCATGAAGTCTCCACTGCACCTGAACAACTTCTTCCGAAAGAAAATGCTGTGTTTGTTCATATATCAGTTCACTCAGCTCCCACAGTTGTACTTTTAACACTATCCTAGCACCAACTTCATGGACACCCTGAACTTGCACTGCTTTCGTATCTCAGCATCATCCGTAATGACAGGTTGCAACATGCTAAGCATCTGTAGCCGAAAAGCAATTACGTCCTCGTTTATTGTCCCATACACATATTAGGTCACCAAAATTAGGTAATACCTTCATTTCTATGTTTATTGTACTAACATAATTTCTCATTTACTGCGAGATATGGAAGGCGTAATAAGCCCATTGATGCATATTGCTAAGAAACTCTTTTATTAGGGTGGAACAAATGTGAAAAATATGAAACACCGATCGTGGACAATTTTGTGTGTAGGGCTAGATGGAAATTCAGTGATTTCTTCCGTGAGATGGAAGATTATCAGTTCGCAGTGACATTACTGATATCAACTATATAGAAACATATACAACAATCACCCTGTGCGTTGCTATCGACTCTCAGTCCCCAACTTGCGAAAATCGATTCTAATACAGAGGATCAGACAAGACGGTGAGGCATGGGAACACACTATATAGTTTCCCAGTGACTAAAAAAATGTGGAAACTGCATGGAAAACGCTGTTCGTATTACAAGTCTTGCTGTGTTGTTACTACACTGATACAGACGATTTATACTACAGACTGGGACTGTTACTGACTGTGCAAGAGATGCTTCGCCATGTGCCGGGTGGCGAAAGCAAGAGGAGCTCTCCTCCCAAAATTCCTATGGTTACTGGTCTCCTGAACGTAGGACTAACGCAAAGGAAGGAGAACAACAAATATAAACAATAAACTACTTCTAAGATGTTAATATTTTCATTCTAATGCTTAAAAGTCCTATAATACGTAATTAAGCGTTTCGTCCCTAGAGTAAGGAATATTTGTTGACTTAGTGTTCGTGAGAACGTAATGTTGAGTGTCCATTTTCTGTCCCATATCTTAAATGTTCGTGTAAATGGAGCCAATGTAATATAAGTGCCACAGTGTTTACAACGTTTAGTTCGTTTTATGTGACAGAAGGACTTGGAACTTGCTGTTTTATTTCGTACGCTGTAAAACATATTACTGTTAAGAATCACCTCTCTGGTGATGACGACATCTACTTTGCTGTACTTCACGCATGTTCTTGTCTAGCTGTTCTCTTTTATTTGTGTCCAATATGTAAGCTCATCCATCACTACTCCTCACTGCCCAGGCACTTCATTATTAACTTACAACATATTTCAGCTGCCTATCGAACTTTTCATTGGAGCAATGCATTGTCCTTTAAGCATTCATGTTAGCATACGGAGTGCGCTTAATTTAATGTACATTGTACCTAAATCAGGTTGATCTGATGGCAATACATTCTTGTGCATTCTTTTCCGTGTACGTGAGAGACACCAAGCCTTTTTATCCCGTCTACAGATTTGTCAGAGCAAACAGTTTTCAGTAGAGTTCTAAATAACATACAGCATATTTCTCAACAGGTTAGTAGCATACGGCAGGCATTAAGTAAACAGTGTTAACTGGACAAAACATACTTACTTTAACTACCAAAAAAAGCTCGTACTTCTATGCGTCTATTACCGACAATTAATGTATGTCATGTATTGTATATAATATATATTTAAGCTAATTAAATGGAAGGAAAAAACTTTTATTGTGTAATATTTGTAGTAGTTTTCTGTTATGGAGTAATAAAAGAAGTCAGAAAGCAAACAGATACCCATGATAGTTATTCTGTCTTATCTCACAAATTGTCTATGCTTTTCTCCAAGCTACAGTCCATTTAGTGCCCAAACAAAGGGCTTTCCCCGTCATTGAAGAACATATGTCGAAGTTATTCGTCTTCAAAAGGTAAGTGCAAAGTTTCTAAGCCACTAAAAAAGACCAGGAGTGTCTTCTTCCACATTAGCTCGTCGTAAGAATTCCTTTACATGCAGAACCCAGTAAGTAACTGTGAACAGAAAATCTTCATCAGAAACTCGTGTTACGTTGGGTGTTTCATATCAATGTGTATAAGGGGCAATACTCATAACAGTACTAATTTTGAACCCTACTAAACAACCATGTTGTTGTTGTGGTCTTCAGTCCTGAGCCTGGTTTGATGCAGCTCTCCATGCTACCCTATCCTGTGCGAGCTGCTTCGTCTCCCAGTACTTACTGTATCCTACATCCTTCTGAATCTGCTTAGTGTATTCATCTCTTGGTGTCCCTCTACGATTTTTACCCTCCACGCTGCCCTCCAGTACTAAATTGGTGATCACTTGATGCCTCAGAACATGTCTTCTAGTCAAGTTGTGCCACAAACTTCTTTCCTCCCCAATCCTACTCAATTCCGCCTCATTAGTTATACAATCTACCCATCTAATCTTCAGCATTCTTCTGTAGCACCACATTTCGAAAACTTCTATTCTCTTCTTTTCCATGTTTCACTTCCATACATGGCTTCACTCCATACAAATACTTTCAGAAACGACTTCCTGACACTTAAATCTATACTCGATGTTAACAACTTTCGCTTCATCAGAAACGCTTTCCTGCCATTGCCAGTCTACATTTTATATCCTCTCTACTTCGACCATCATCAGTTATTTTGCTCCCCAAATAGCAAAACTCCTGTCTCATTTCCTAATCTAAATCCCTCAGCATCAACTTACTTAATTCGACTACATTCCATTAACCTCGTTTTGCTTTTGTTGATGTTCATCTTATATCCACCTTTCAAGACACTGTCCATTCTGTTCAACTGCTCTTCCAAGTCCTTTGCTGTCTCTGACAGAATTACAATGTCATCGGCGAACCTCAAAGGTTTTATTTCTTCTCCATGGATTTTAATACCTACTGCGAACTTTTCCTTTGTTTCCTTTACTGCTTGCTCAATATACAGATTGAATAGCACTCTCACTCCCTTCCCAACCACTGCTTCCCTTTCATACCCCTCACTCTTATAACTGCCATCTGGTTTCTGTACAATTTGTAAATAGCCTTTCGCTCCCTGTATTTTACCCCTGCCAGCTTCAGAATTCGAAAGTTAGTATTCCATTCAACATTGTCAAAAGCTTTCTCTAAGTCTACAAATGCTAGAAATGTAGGTTTGCCTTTCCTCAATCTAGCTTCTAAGATAAGTCGTAGGGTCAGTATTGTCTCACGTGTTCAACAATTTCTACGGAATCCAAATTGATCTTCCCCGAGGTCGGCTTCTTGTTGGTAATTCATGGTAAGATCTGACACTCGTCAGATTCTTTCGTTGTATCATTCTTAATAATATAAAAATTCCTTTTATTTTCTCATCTAGAGGAGAAGTCCTCATGGAGTACCTGGACATGAAATGCATGTCAGAAGGTATTGCTTCGTTTTCCCAAAAACAAATTTGGTAAATGATCCTCACCCTATTATTATCCACGTACAACGAATGACATTAACATTACCTCAGTGACGATTCACAGATCCGATGGAAAGTATTCTTCGATATGTGGAAGAAGACAAAATTGTACGTTTCATGTCAGAACAACAAAATAACTTAATGTTGTTAAATATATGAATTATATTACATAAAATTACTATGATCAGACATATGTTGTAATAATTACTGTGGAGATATTAGTGGAATAGGATTTTCCCAACAGAAAGAGCTTACATTCAGTACTAAACTCCAACATATTTCTCACAAGATGTTGATCACAACTGTACCGATGTATCAAACTACATTCTGCATTAATGTTACATCCACGAATCTTTAAAAACTTTTCTTTGCCCTTATTATCGTTCTTGGCACTGTATTTTGAAGCAAAAAGAAATGCTAACACCGTCAAAGTACACTAATGAGTATGAAAACAGCGAAAAATTATCAGAACATCAATATTGTTGAAGAAATTTTCGCAGGTCGTTGGGTCTCTGCAGAATTTAATTGTACTACACTCCCGTATCCAGAAAATGTTTCTCTCTCTCTCTCTCTCTCTCTCTCTCTCTCTCTCACACACACACACACACACACACACACACACACACACACACACACACAAATAGACACACACAGACGCGCGCACACACACACACTCATAAAAATCTTAATTTTTCATTACACACATCAGAGGAATCTTCCATATTGTCAATTTACTGCGACGTCCTACAATAATATTGAAATTGCGACATCTCAGCGAGCCCCGCTTTCAGTGTCAGGTAGATAACTGACATACTAATGCAGCATCATGCAGCCCCTTCTTATACATAATAATGTTGGTTACATAACAGTACAAAGACGCCACTGAATAGATTACGTTGGTTTATCGGGTCCTAAGTAATAATAATTGCACTGTTGCATGCGGAGGAGTGAGCAGAAAGGTGGAACGAGTATAAATGATGAAACGCAAGGAGTAAGTTAATGTCCATGGAGGTGCCAGAAGAAAACTTAGTCGATTTGGAAGATATGGGAAATCAGTCAGTGTTTCGCAGAACTGTGGAATGGTTATGGTCAAACAAGCTAGATACGCAAGATAACACTCTTCGGAATTTATAAAGTCATTGGGAATAGTAGCAACCAAACTACAGTGGTGCCATGGAGAGATACACTATGCGATCAAAAGTATCCGGACACCTGCCTGAAAATGACTTAGAAGTTCGTGGCGCCCTCCATCGGTAATGCTGGAATTCAATATG
Organism: Schistocerca gregaria; assembly: GCF_023897955.1. Taxonomy (NCBI): domain Eukaryota; kingdom Metazoa; phylum Arthropoda; class Insecta; order Orthoptera; family Acrididae; genus Schistocerca; species Schistocerca gregaria. Next base: position 77,038,165 of record NC_064928.1, read on the forward strand.
GTGTTGGTTCACCTTTAGCTTTCAATCAGGTGCTGGAAGGTTTCTTGGGGAACGGCAGTCCATACTTCAAGCAGTGCTGCACTGAGGAGAGGTATCGATGTCGGTCGGTCAGGCCTGGCACGAAGTCGGCGTTCCAAATCATCGCAAAGTTGTTCTGTAGGATTCAGGTCAGGACTCTGTGCAAGCCAGTCCATTACAGGGATGTTATTCTCGTGTAACCACTCCGCCACAGGCCGTGCATTATGAACAGGTGCTCGATCGTGTTGAAAGGTGCAATCGCCATCCTTGAATTGCTCTTCATCAATGGGAAGCAAGGAGGTACTTGAAACATCAATGTAGGACTGTGCTGTGGTAGCGCCATATAAAACAAGAAGGGGTGCAAGCCCCCTACATGAAAAACACGACCACACCATAACACCAGCGCCTCCGAATTTTGCTGTTGACACTACACACGCTGACAGATGACGTTCACCGGGCATTCGCGCGACCCACACCCTTCCATTGTGTACTGTGGTTCGTCACTCCACACAACGTTTTCCCACTGTTCAATCGTCCAGTGTTTACGCTCCTTATATCAAGCGAGGCGTCCTTTGGCATTCACCAGTGTGATGTAAGACTATTAGCAGCCTGCCGACCTTGAAATCCAGGTTTTCTCGCCTCCCGCCTAACTGTCACAGGACTTCCAGTGGATCCTGATGCAGTGTGGAATTCCTGTGTGATGGTCGGGATAGATGTCTGTCTACTACACATTACAACCCTCTTCAACTGTCGGCGGTCTCTGTCAGTCAACAGACGAGGTCGGCCTGTACCATTTTGTGCTGTACGTGTCCATTTACGTTTCCACTTCACTATCACATCGGAAACAGTGGACCTAGGGATGTTTAGGAGTGTAAAAATCTCGCGTACAGACATATGAGACATGTGACACTCAATCATCTGACCACGTTCGAAGTCCGTGAGTTCCGCAGAGCGCCTCATTTTGCTCTCTCACGATGTCTAATGACTACCGAGGTCGCCGATATGGAGTACCTGGCAGTAGGTGGCTGCACAATGTACATAATATGAAAAACATATGTTATTGGGGGTGTTCGGAAACTTTTTATCACGTAGTGTAGCTGTGCGCGAAGTCAGGACAGCTGTTTGGAACCTGTGAAATGTCTTCGAGGCAAGTAAAACATTATTAAAGTTCAATCTTTTACTCACAATGCTCAATGGTCGTCTTTCTTATGCACCAGCCTCAGCTACACGTTGGATTCTAGCTTATTTAGAGTCAGCTCTGCATCTGTAGTGATCTCGACACCACACCAGGTTACCGGCGAGAAGAAGTGGCCATTGCCCAGCGTGAAGCGGTCTCGTGCTGGCTACTGGAGTGTCCTCAGTCCCACTCCAAATTAGCAGTGTGGCGGTGGTGGCAGTAAATTCCTATGCTGAGGTCACCGGTCCCTAGGATTACACACTACTTAATCTAACTTATACTAAGGACAACACACACGCACCTATGCCCAAAGGAGGTCTCGAGCCTCCGACGTGCCTAACCCGTGCGGCGTCAGTGGTGTACCTAATGTCGGTAACTCTGTGGTCAGTTGGTCTCATCCATACCGGCCTGGTAGTTTTCAGCACCTGGAGGCATTCGGGTGTTTAACAGGAACCTGGACTCCAAGAGGCCCTGTTCCAGGCTTCTGCATTGACGTTCATGGATGGCAGCACCCTGTGATGTGCTGTTGTCAGAAGACAGTTTGTCCATCAGTAGATGGTAGGTAATGAGCAACAGGCAGTTCATCAGGTGAAGACCATCAGTTTGAGTACTTCTTCGGCTAGTTCATAGACTGCGCTGCAGCATCTAGGACATACAGCGGATTCACTACAGTTTCGTAATCAGGGAATCAGGTGCTACTACTGTGAATGCCACTAATCCCAGTGATCGACTCATGATGAGTGCTGGAACTCTGGTGTGTTTAAAAGGAGATAGCGTGAGGTTATGTTGCATGGCTCAGTTTGTATTGATTCCATGTGACCTCCTCATTCTGCTACATCACTAAATAAGGTGGTAACTGCTGTGTACGATACCTGCCAGGTAATCTTGCGTAAGAGAAAGTGTTTCTTGCTGCATGTCTTACGAGCTAACGAATATGCTTGTCTCCCTTCCTTTGGTTTCCTGTCACAGTCTTCTTTCTGTTGAATGTGTATTCTGACTCACCAGACAGTGTTGTAATGTGTCGAGGGTCTGATCCACTTCCAACTTACCGACTCGCTTCCTACTGTCCACCTCTGTCTCTGGCATGATTTTACTTTTGGCAGTGTTAATGAGCTTTAATAAAAAATATCTAATTTCCTACCAATTACTATTGTGTACCATAAGAAAACTGTTATTCATTTTACTGTATGATGTGCATGAGAATGGAGACATACCATTGGACTTTTAGAAGAACATCATCCGCCCATTTCCAAAAGATCTGAGAAAAAGCAATACCTCATATTATTTTTATTATTATTTTACAAATAAGTAAATGTGACATACATAAAATAACAGATACAACATTCGTGAATTATTTGTCACTTTCCAATATAATCACCACCTTCATCTACAGCTTTTCCACATATTGAAACAAGACACACATGCCTTTGTGGTAAAAATCATGGTTCTGTTTCCTCAGCCACTGGGGTCCAGAATTATTCAGAGCCTTCATATCTTCAAAGTGATGCCTCTGGTGAGCTTCTCTGAGTGTGCCAAACAGATGGAAGTCTGATCGTGCAAGGTCAGGACAGTATGGTGGTAGTGAAGAGACAGGCATGTTGTTTTGCCTTATCGTGCTGAAGAAGGACATCCCACGTAACTTTCGATGGGCGAAATCACTTTCAATTTCTTCACTTCTGTGAAGTCACTGCAGTCGCTGGCCAGCCTTGCTGCATCAGCCATCCCTGTTTGTTCTTCAGCTTCTCTGCAGTGATGACCCCGTCTTCCAAGGGTGCTGAGGTCCACTCTAGCATCTCCATACACCTTCTGCAGCTTTTCATGAAGGCGGCTGGGCGATTCACTTTCTGCGAAAATGAATTTAGTGACAGAATGCTGTCTTATGTGTACTTCAATGTCTGCCATTTTGCAAACTTATAGAGCGCTGTCATCTGTTGCTGGGTTGAGCTACAGAGAAGGGTTAGTGGAAGTGCGCCAAATTCATGATTACTGTGTTACCAACTTAATGAAGGAGAAAAATAATAAGAGGCGTTTCTTTCTCACTGGCCCTCATAGCTATGGCATGTAAATGCGAGAACTATCACACAATCAGTTTTATCAATCATGCGTCTCAGTTGCTGACCAGAATAATATACAAGGCGTGTTTTTTAAGTAAGGTCCGTTTGAACATAAGTACCCAACGAAAGGTTATTCCAAAAATAGTAAATTTATTTTCAGAAAGTGCATACTTCATTCTGTTTTTCGACATAGTTGCCAAGTTTGCTCAAACATTTATCATACCTCTCAACCAATTTTTATATACACAATTCATAAAAACTTGCCGCCTGCTCCGATAACTAAGATTTCACTGCCGTTTTCACGTCGTCGTCATCATTTTAACAGTTGCCACTGAGGTGTTGTTTGAAATGGAGGAGCAGATGGTAATCGCTCGCTGCAAGTTCAGGATTCTAGGGTGGGTGGTCTGAAACTTCCCAGCCAAAAGTGTCCGATAAATCGCGTGTCAGACCCGCAGTGTGAGGTCTTGCATTGTCATGGAGAAGGACAATTCCCTTTGTGTCAGCATGCCGTGTCTTTTGTTTTTAATCGCTCTGCGTAGCTTTCTCAAGGTTTGGCAGTATGCTTCTGCACTGATAGTGCTTCTTCGTTGCATGAAGTCGACCAACAAAACACCATGCCTATCCCAAAACACCAACGCCATGATTTTGCGCTGGGATAGAGTCTGTTTGGCCTTTACCTTTACAGGTGAGTGTGTGTATCTTCATTCCATGCTCTGTTGCTTCGATTTGGGCATGATTTGCGAAACCCATGTTTCGTCTCCAGTTAACGATCTGACGCAATAAGCCGTCACCTTCTTCATGATAACGAGTCAAGAAATTCATCACACACTCAAATCTTTAGATTTTGTGATCATCTGTTAGGAGTTTCGGGACGCAACGGGAGCACAGTTTCCTAAAGTCTAGGCGTTCAGAAACAATATTGTAAAGCACTCATCTCGACACGTCAGGAAATCCATTTGAGAGACCTGTTATTGTGAAGCGCTTGTTCTCACGAATCCTCGCTTCATCTGAAGCCACTAATCGTCTGTAATCAATGAAGGGCGATCGGAGCGCTCCTCATCACGGACGTTGTCACGACCATCTTTGAATTCTCGTACCCACTGACGCACTTTGCTTTCACTCATAACAGTATCACCGTATACTTCGCAAATGTGTCGATGAATTTCTGCAGCATACAGGTTCCTTGCTGACAAACACCGTATCACTGGGCGAACCTCACACGCGTCTGGTGAGTTGATAGTCTTAAACATTTTGAAAGCACAGCACAGAACCGTACAGGTTAGCTACGGAGTTGAAACTGAGCACAGTTGTTCCCGAGGCATGCCGGTACACGACCCACGCGCTCGTTGCGGTATGCGCGAGAACTACTAGTATCTGCAAGAAACCAGCCCTTACTTAAAAAAACACTCTTCATAAAAAATAGTGGAAAAGTAAACATAACTATCAGTTTGGCTTTAGGAAAAGTAAATCCACCAATGATACAATTCTGCTGTCGTGCTTAACAATGGAGGCAAAACTTAATAAAATTGAAGACACGTTCATTGGATTTGTGGATAGCATAAAATGGTGCAAGTAGTTTGAGATTCTCAGAGAAACCGCTGGATGTTATAGGAAAACATGGGCAATACACATTCACAGGGGGCGTGAGGCAGAAGTGCATAACTTCTTTTCTACTGTTCAACCTGTACTTTGAAGAAGGAATGAGGTGAGTTATTCAGCCACCTGGAATTGGTAGGTGATGAGTTTGCTTGTGCGGCTTAGCATTAGTTTGTGTCCGGATCAGTTAAGACGGCCTGCATGGCCAAGCCGCAGGTAGAAAGGCAGTCAGCAGCTTAGCCGGAAATCGGTAAACCAGGGAGGACGTGGATGATAGCTGCTAGCTTAGCCGGCGGACAGTTTATTCACCAGAATGGGTGAATTGAAGACGGTCTGGGAGATGGCTTATTACAGCTCTTAGCATGGCGCTGTAGCTATCATCCCTGAAAGCTACCTACTTTTACTTGTAACCTCACATCGGAACTGGGGACTACATACTGGAGGAATTCCGCTACCTGGAAAGCAAATTAGTATGTCACAGCCGAAATAATGAGGGCAGAAGAACTAGGCTGGAATAGGCAAGAGTAGCGTTCCTCTCCAAAAGAAGCCTATTAGTACCCGACGGTGTCCTTCAAACTTCAGTGATGTTTGAGTGCAGTGAAATCTGTGCGCAGGAAACGTCGAAGAAAGATCCACCAACCCCCCATTAACTTCACGACTTGCCTGGCAGATGAAGCGGTTGTACTGATGGAGAGTACTGAAGGTTGAAGGCGCATGGACAAAAATTGACAGTCAAACGAAGTATTTTTTTTATTTTCTCTTGGAAGCCATCACAAAATAGTTACTTTGGAACTTCAGAAACTCTGTAACGGTTATGTTAAATGGGTCTTGTAAAGTGGTGCGATATTGCTACAGACCTTCAGTTTGGGCAGAAGGACAATGTGGAATTATCATGACATGAGCGTTCCACTGTGGCAGTTTTCTGACAAGACACAGCGTCACACATTTGAAAATAACGTTCTTGTTATCTATAGGCTGACTCCAAACGAATTATATGTGAGCAAAAGGAAACTCCAGCCAACTGTTTGGCCATAGAGATTGAGGCCAGGAACACTGTTGAAACTGCTCGAGGTGCCTCATTGTGTTGGCCCAAGCAAATGGGTTGTATCTCAGTCACAGGTCGCACGAAGTGTTGCATAATGTTGTAATTATTGTCAATTAAAGTTAGTATCATCGTAATTATTAAAAAGGACATGAATGTGATGACCGAGTACCATTGCATACTATAAAGTCTGGTTAGGACCTCTTGCAATCAAGTGCAGTGTGGCATCAGTACTTGTTAATTGTTTCAGTACTGTGGTGTCCTTAAATCTGGCGTCCCTGAAATTTACTTGCTGGAGTCGAGCTCCACAATGGCCTACGATCTTCAATTCAGAGTACTACGCCGTCTAAATAAGTCCACAACTTAGTGCTATCAACCGCTGCGAAAGGGTCTTCATTGTGGAGGCCAAAAGAGCACGCAACTTCAGCAGTTTTGTAAATTCCACATATACATGCAAAGCTGCATGGAAAGTAATAAATAGCACTACTAAAAATGAAAGAAATAAAAAAAATCAGTATGTGCTCTCAGAAATTCAATCATTTCGTTATTAAATCAGTACAAGAAGTAGGAAATGCTATCAACAAACCTGTCAGTAGTTCATCTGAGATTCTTTCAAAAAATGTCTGTAAACCACTAGTAAATACAAGTATGTTTAAATTTTCTGAGGACCCACGAAGTCTCATTCTAAAAATAGTTAAACATTTGATATCATCTGAGAGTGTGGACACATGTGACATTTCTTGTAACATTCAGAAAAAAGTAGTATATTGTACTGTGTATCCTTTAACATACTGCATAAATCTATATCTGAGGGATATATTCCTGAAGAGCTAAAAGTGTCTATATATAAAAAAGGAGATATTGACTCACCTTCAAGTCACAAACCAATTTCCATAGTCTCTGCTCTCTCCAAAGTGTTTTCGGAAAAACTTGGATGCTAGAGCCTCAGTAGTGTTTCAGGATAAAGGATTTCCCAGGTCGCCTTTTGTGATATAAGTAAGCATAAAATGCTCCTAGAAAACATGGAGTACTACAGCACTGTAGGTAACAGCCTTAAACTATTAAAATCATACCTACAAGATCGCAAGCAATCTGTTTGTATAGGTAAAGAAAAGTTCAGTATTGGATTAGTTAAAATAGGTGTACCACAGGGATGTGTACTGGGGCCTTTTATGTTCCTAATAATGATTAATGATCTGCCATCATTGATCGAGTCCATGACAGTACTATATGCAGATGATACACCTTCCCTTCATTGTAGTGATGATTTCAGTAGCCTCAAAGCTTATGTTGCAGAGACAATGGTTCAAGCATCCTATTGGTTTAAAGCAAATGGCTTCCTACTGAATAATAACAAAATGCAGCAGATGGTTTTTAATCTTAAAGACAAGCCTCCATCAGATGATCCTAGTTGTATTAAGTTTTTAGAGGTATATTCAGAGAGAAAATTATCCTTAGGTCAACATGTATGATATATTACTGGTAAATTGTCTAGAGCGATGTGTCTGCCACGGCGACTTATGTACTGTGAACCTCAAAATTATGTTAGAACGTCGTATTTTGCATTTTTCCAAAGCATCCTACCATATGGTATTATTTCATGGGGGAACTCGAGTTCAGAGCGTGACATCCTAATACTACAAAAAAAAAACCATTAGGCTAAGAACACTGCAAACCATTGTTCTGTGAATAAAAAATCATGTCTGTACTAAACCTAGATATTTACTATGTTTTACTACATACACAAAAGAAGTTACTAGAAGCAAAACATAGAGAAAATATACATTTCTACAACACGAGAAGGAGCAGTTGCATTTATACTCCATACCACAGACTACCAAAGTCATTTAACAGCTATGAACAGATGGGGAACAAATTATTTAATAAGCTTCCACAATTTGTACAAGAACTAGCTGAACAAGCATTGAAACAAAAACTGTATGAATGGCTAGTTGCTCACCCATTCTATGACATAAATGATTATTTCAAATGTAATATAATTTTGTAGTATTAATGACATGCCTCTTGTTTTCTTTGAATTAACAGGTATATTGTATTCTATGTTTGATGTTGTCTATTGCTGTAATGGCCGAGTGACAATAAAATTACTACTATTATTATTATAGATGATACCAGGTAAGTTTTCTCTATATAGACACTCTTGGCAAGGAGTCTACACATCTCCAAACGCAATTCACATGTTACCAAAATAAGGGAAGTGTTTCAACTACAATGGAAATTACAAACACCAAATTTCACACATGGAGTTTAAAAATAGTGTCTTTTCTACTAGACAAAAATACCTTAAAATAAATATAAAGATGTGTTGTTCTAAAAATGAGCCACAACAAAGCCAAGGTCTTGATGACTGAATGGACACTGGAGAGAAATATTCGGGTTGGAAGTACCTATCAGCAAAATATCACAGAATACAGGTATGTCCATCTGGGTCCATCACTTCCTAGATCTGAAAGAATACTAGAAACAAAAAATACTTCGAAGAACTGGAATGGACTTGGAAAATTACACAAGATTTTCTTCAGTTTTCAAATCTAAGCTTTCGGCCGAGAAACCAGGTTTTGATCAATGTATTTTATGGGAAATAACTTATGTCTGTCAGACACAGACACTGAGTTATTTGGTAGAAAACTCATAGCAGCTCAAAGAAGAATGGAGAAGTAAATGTTGGGCTACATAAAGAAAGACAGAAAGAAAGCAGTCAATATCAGATGCACAACAAAGTTCATGACATAAGGTAAACATAACTTTGGTAGTGGCATATCGTCATGCAGGAGGTCTGCGATAATGATGTAAAATTAAGAGCGCTTCTATGTCAATGCTGAATGGACAGCATAAAATTGAGATGTAACCTCTTCTTCCACTAAAATGTATTTCTCGATAGTGAAAACAGTGTAACAAATTTCTTGTTATGTCCATTTTTGCTGATGCTGTACATGAATTACAATAGTTCAAAATAAAAAAAAGCCTTTTGTATGCTGCATGTTAAAAAAAATAAATTTAAAATGCAGCATGCAAAATGCATTTTTCTTTTGAACTACAGCAAAATTATATGAGCTTCTTGCTGTTTAAACTCGACGAAATATGAACAACTCAGATGGGTGATATAACTCAAGTACTTAACTTGTTCTGGAATTCTCATAAGAACAGGATTAAGTGTGCCAGATTAACTGAGTAAAAGAGACGTCTTCATACTATTTATAATATTTTATTACTCTGAGTGACACAGGTGCTCCACTGTGAATACCAGATCAATAGTGAACTATGTATTCATCAACTCATGCCCTTGTAAACACATTCAAACAGTTACTTCACTGTTGGGATTACAATTCTTGATATCAAAAATAAAAGTACCACATCAAGCTAATTTGACATATGTGCAGAATTATTAAAATCGCTAATGTTCATTTCATACATTCGAATCATCCAGAAGCCAATGTTATTACCTGAGTTTACATGAAATATGCAGAATGAATAATGATCTTAACAATTTCATTAATTATGCAATAACAAGATTAAGTGTAGTGTTCCTACTATGTTTTGTGTATACATTTGACTAGGCCTTCTGGCCAATATTAACAGTAATTTTGTCTTTTATGCAGGAAGTATCTTTTAAAGATTTTTTACCTCTACTGAATTTCATTATTTTGTAAAGTCTTGTAATTATCTTAAAAATTGGTAATTTTTGTTTGATGCATTGGTTGCAAAGACGAATAATAGCAGTTCTCAAGTTATTACAGTTATTGTTTCAACTATTTAGGCCAACAACTTAATGAACAATATGGTATAAGACAGTTTCAGTATATGTTATTGAAAACAGAGTACAGTTTCAGATGTCGCTACCAACTGACCAAGTTTCATAGGTCTGATGTGTTGGTATTTCATAATCATTTACATAATACATTATCAACAAGGTAGAAATTACTGGTTCTAACATAACTATCTTGTTAAATGGATTCTTGGCTATGACTTTCCCTCAATGATCTGAGAGTCGTGCTACCGATTTGTTCAATTGATTTCCAAACTGGTCTGTTACGTTTCGAAAGGAACAGGTGTCTTGTTGTTCAAAAATTCTTGAACAACAAGGGACCTGAACAACAGATGACCAGTTCATTTCAAACAAGCCATTTAGCAGTCCTATAAGAAGAGCTCTCAACAATGGAAAGAATAAATACCTTGAAATGGCAGTGGGCTGGTTACGTGATACGAAGAGAGAATGACAGGTAGCCAAAACAGTTACTAGACTGGAGATCAGTTTACCAAAAAAAGGCTGGGGAGAAGATCACCAGACAGTTGGGACAGAGATTTCAGAAAGACAGCTTTATTCAGTTGTTGATGGGAAGCTCAAGATCACTAGAAATGGAAGAACCTGCTAGCATCCTATGTTGTACTCCGACTGAAAGGGGCCACATTACCAAGTGATTCAATTGGTTGATGATGATGATGATCAGAAATGGAAGAACCTGCTAGAATCCTATGTTGTACTCCGACTGAAAGACGCCACGTTACCAAGTGTTTCAATTGGTTGATGATGATGATGATCATTATCATCATCATCATCATAGGTGACATAAATTGTTTATAGTTTCTGTTCTCTCTCCTAATTCTGTCCTCAATACATGACTTAAAAAATGAAAACAATTTTCTTTATTCTCCCAATTATAATTCTGAATGTCATTGTCATTATTGGCAAGTGGAAGATATAAATGTACGTTTTAAATTTGTGTACTAAGTTATAATAGTTTTCAAAAGGAAAGAGCAAGTTTCATAATACATAATAACAAACAAATACATTTTCTAAAGCGATAACACATAACACAATTTTTTTATATTAGGACAGAGTGTGCACCGTAGAAGATGGAAAAACGTTATTTAGACTTTAAAAGAGATAAAAGCAGTGCAAAATGACTGTGTAAGGGGTGATGTCTATATTTTGCACATCATAAGAATAAACCTGATGTGAGCAAATACAAGCATGATGTTTGGTCAGCAGTTGTAGCTCTCATACAATGGTGTTGTTCCGCCCTTGGAAGTAGGTCCAACTTATGTAGTACACATCTTATTACTACGTCAGTGTAAATCAAACTTTAAGAAATTCTGGTGTGTTAACAGTCATCAACGTTTTCCTTAATCATACTTTAGCTACATAATTTTTATTTCAAAAGTCGCATACAGTCACAGTCTGTGTAAACGCTACTTGTGCTCTGAAACGCAGCTTGTGCCCATACGCTTTCCATACGTGCTGTGAAAATGGATGATACTGTTTCCTTCTTCGTAGTAAACACGCCCGCGGAACACGGTCAATGGCGAGAAACAAGTTGTTGTTAATGTTTTTCAAAATATTGATGATTGAAATCGGCCTTGACGTTATTCAAGAAACATTATGTAATAAAAATAAGAAAGAGTATTGTAGTTAGCTGGATGGCGTTATCGGTAACGTCGTCGATTGATATTCGGGCGTGTTATCGGACGAAGGTTCGAAACTCGATGTGGCAATTTCTTTTTTGTTCGGTTTGCACACCTAAACATTTAAATATGAAATTAATCAAATATATTGTACATAACTCATACTTAACCATCGTTTTTTTTTTAAATGCACGTCTTCTAGTTCATAATTACATATAGTATGCCAGATTCTAGTTTTTATTGCAAATATACGTTCTTAATTATCGATTTTTTATAAAAGATTGTTGAAGTTAAGGAAACGTTACACGATTAAATTTTATGGAGATAAATGAAAAACCAAATACTTGGTTTGAATATGCCCGTTGTTTTGTAGGACACATGTGGTCTCTCTCAGGCAAAAGTGATTAGCGTTGTAGAGACATGGAAAACAAGAATTTTCATTGCGTGGATCACTCTGTACAAATGCTGTATTTTTTAAGTTGTCGCCTTAACACTGCAATCTGAACCGAACAAAATTTATGTGGAGCCAAGTTCAGGGATTTTTCACGAGAAATAACGAGTCATTTAAGCTGCCAAACGTCCTGGAACTAGTGTGGACTCTTTTGTGACTTGGGATTCTGTTGCTGATCGCCTCGTTATCAACGTAGCAGAACTAAAACTTATTCCTTGGAGTCCGATATGGAATGAGTTCAGATATTACCAGACGGCTGACTGCAATGCCTTCAGTGACTTCAGTATTTAACTGCATGGTCAAAACCCAGCAGTACGCTTTTACGCCACACATAGCTCACACAGGAAAATTACCCTTTTTAAAGTCACGAATTTTCATCAATCTTGTTTGTAATTACAATACTATGTTAGCTAAGATCGACCGTATGTTATGTTTTCTGTCCGGTCACCTAAGAGTCGTATCGTCTGTGTTTTACCATATATTATTGATATTGATATGTACTGATTGCAATCAAGTCAATTATGAAGCACCTAGGATACGGCTTTCAATTGATGACGCCCAGGAATATATGGCACAGTATGACAATATCCATTATTTTTGAGAGAGTGGTAAGTTGAAACTGGTAGTCAAAATAAAATAACATCTCAATTACACGGCTGTTGGCGAATATCATTGCGAATTACTTGACCAGCTGCTGTCACGTGTCCACGATGGATCAACAGAGTCACAGAAGTTTAGTTGGACCACTTGCCTGGCCAGCGCTGTCGAAATTAAATGCGCCAGTAAAGCTGTTGCCCCGTATCATTACTAAGTCGATGTACGAGTAACGCGCAACGTAAAATGTATCATTATTATCGTACTTGCCTGTCCTCGAGACAGTTTGGCTTCCGCTCCATGTGAATGGAAATCCAATGAGGCTCCAGCAAACGCGGAAGAATACACAGTGCAATGTTTATATTAGGTTTGTTCTCCTTCTTGCAGCAGGATGTTTGCGTTACAAATCAGTTACATGGCAGCGTCGACACTGCTCAGAGTCACAGCATCTCCCTATGGGCATAAGGGGCGTTTCCGGTGGACGAGGACTGTCTGGGTGCAGTTAGACCGTGACATGGTGAGCAGGTAGATTCCAAGAATACTGGGCACAAGTTACACGGATTTCTGATGTCTGCAAATTTCAATAGGTGCCGTTTTCATACACTATGTGATCAGAAGTATCTGGACACCACCAAAACCAAAAGTTTTTCACATTAGGTGCATTGTGCTGCCACCTTCTGCCGGGTACTACATAGCGGCGACCTCAGTAGTCATTAGACATCGTGAGAGAGCAAAATCGGGAGCTCTGCGGATCTCACGGACTTCGAACGTGATCAGTTGTGTCATACGTCTGTACGATTTCCACACTCCTAAACATCTCTAGGTCCACTGTTTCCGATGTGATAGTGAAGTGGAAACGTGAAGGGACACGTACAGCACAAGGAAACGTGGCAGAGACCGCTGACAGTTGAAGAGATTCGTAATGTGTAATGGGCAGACATCTATCCAGAACATCACACAGGAATTCCAAACTGCCTCAGGAGCCACTGCAAGGAGTACGACAGTTAGATGGGAGGCGAGAAAACTTGGGTTCCATGGTCGAGCGGCTGCTCACAAGCCACACATCAAGCCAGTATATGCCAAGCGCCGCCTCGCTTGGTGTAAGGAGCGTAAACATTGAACGACTGAACACTGGAAAAACGTTGTCTGGAGTGACGAACCACGGTACACAATGTGGCGATCCGACGGCAGGGTGTGGGTATGACGAATGTCCGGTGAACGTCATCTGCCAGCGTGTGTAGTGGCAACAGTAAAAGTCGGAGGCAGTGGTGTTATGCGAATGAGTGAAGAAAAAACATTCCATGTAACTGACGTAACCGACAGACGCTTGTGTCAGTCGGTTGTCTCACATTAAGTGAAACCACTGAAACCTGGTGAGTGACGAGGCAACAGACTAGTTTACGGTTTTTTCATTCAACTGGAAAAACCGACTGAACGACTTTAATTCATCAATGATGATCGTCGCTCTTGGCGGTACATAGTTCACAATATCAATAGTAACTGATAATGGCGCCTTGCTAGGTCGAAGCAAATGACGTAGCTGAAGGCTCTGCTAAACTGTCGTCTCTGCAAATGAGAGCCTATTTTGTCACTGAAGAAGTATCGCTAGCAAAGTCGGCTGTACAACTGGGGCGAGTGCTAGGAAGTCTCTCTAGACCTGCCGTGTGGCGGCGCTCGGTCTGCAATCACTGACAGTGGCGACACGCGGGTCCGCCGTATACCACCGGACCGCGGCCGATTTAAAGGCTACCACCTAGCAAGTGTGGTGTTTGGCGGTGACACCGCAGTTGGTATGCATTGTTTCAATTAGCATTATTCCACAACCGACATAGTATTTGCATTCCAGTTGCATAATTCACTGTGACATGTTAAAACTATTGCTGAAGTAATATTACACAATTCAAATGCACGCAACACAGAACACACATGAAATTCACTGTTGAGAATGTGTCTTAGAAGTCGATGAAAACTGCAGTCCTTCCAGTCAGTACTAAACAGTTACTTCGTTCTTACAATTAGATTTTCCTTGAGACATTTGTTGAGTCCATGATAATGGAATCTGAAGGAACAATATCTGCTAGAGCGAGGACTTGAACCCCAGTCTCACTATCTAACAGACAAGAACGTTAACCATTACACCAAACTGTGTCCAATGGAGTACACATGTGCAGTGCCCTTCCCGCCACAAAGTTCAGTCCATACCTTCAGCTTACTGTCCCCTTCTTAGATCGTGACTACTGCCGAGTCTCTCCAGCACTGGAATAGGACCCCAGAGTTGGACATAATGGGGAAATACTGTACCTCAGATGTAGGTGATCTAATCATATTAGTTACAGGGCTGCAGTGGTGTAATGGTTAGCATTCCTTCCTAGTAAACATGCAGACCAGGGTTCAAAGTTTAATTCATTTTTTGAGATTTCACCAATTCCTTTGTTTATTAAGTGAGTGTGCACATGATCGTATTTGTGATACAGATGTTTCAAAAAGTCTGTGTGTGACATCCGAAACAAGAAAGTACTCACTTTCGTCATAATCAAATACTCCAACCATACATGTTTCTTTCACTTGGAAATTGTAATTACAGTCAATCTAGTCCTGCCATCTTCCCGTAACCACCTCGTAATGATGGAATCTGAAGGAACAAATTAAAGTTTCTGCTACAGTGAGGACTTGCTCACGAGAGAAGAATGTTAACCATTACAGCAGCACAGCACTACAGCAAAGACTGCTGCATGGCAGTACTCGTGTGCAGTGCCCTCCCCAACACAAACTTCAGTCCATATCTTCAGCTTATTTTCCTCCCAATACAACAAATGAGGACTAAAATCGTCTCGTTTCAGAGAAACATTAATTTTGACCTGTAAAACTAATATGAAACGTACATCTTCCACGGCAAACGTTTTTAATCACATCACAATAACTTGAGAAATGCACGCTGCACCCACAGCGTCGTGACGGCTGTTAGGAAATCGTTCCCTGTACAGCCTTTCAGCAGCGAGAGCATTGCAACGTACACTCCTGGAAATTGAAATAAGAACACCGTGAATTCATTGTCCCAGGAAGGGGAAACTTTATTGACACATTCCTGGGGTCAGATACATCCCAAGATCACACTGACAGAACCACAGGCACATAGACACAGGCAACAGAGCATGCACAATGTCGGCACTAGTACAGTGTATATCCACCTTTCGCAGCAATGCAGGCTGCTATTCTCCCATGGAGACGATCGTAGAGATGCTGGATGTAGTCCTGTGGAACGGCTTGCCATGCCATTACCACCTGGCGCCTCAGTTGGACCAGCGTTCGTGCTGGACGTGCAGACCGCGTGAGACGACGCTTCATCCAGTCCCAAACATGCTCAATGGGGGACAGATCCGGAGATCTTGTTGGCCAGGGTAGTTGACTTACACCTTCTAGAGCACGTTGGGTGGCACAAGATACATGCGGACGTGCATTGTCCTGTTGGAACAGCAAGTTTCCTTGCCGGTCTAGGAATGGTAGAACGATGGGTTCGATGACGGTTTGGATGTACCGTGCACTATTCAGTGTCCCCTCGACGATCACCAGAGGTGTACGGCCAGTGTAGGACATCGCTCCCCACACCATGATGCCGGGTGTTGGCCCTGTGTGCCTCGGTCGTATGCAGTCCTGATTGTGGCGCTCACCTGCACGGCGCCAAACACGCATACGACCATCATTGGCACCAAGGCAGAAGCGACTCTCATCGCTGAAGACGACACGTCTCCATTCGTCCCTCCATTCACGCCTGTCGCGACACCACTGGAGGCGGGCTGCACGATGTTGGGGCGTGAGCGGAAGACGGCCTAACGGTGTGCGGGACCGTAGCCCAGCTTCATGGAGACGGTTGCGAATGGTCCTCGCCGATACCCCAGGAGCAACAGTGTCCCTAATTTGCTGGGAAGTGGCGGTGTGGTCCCCTACGGCACTGCGTAGGATCCTACGGTCTTGGCGTGCATCTGTGCGTCGCTGCGGTCCGGTCCCAGGTCGACGGGCACGTGCACCTTCCGCCGACCACTGGCGACAACATCGATGTACTGTGGAGACCTCACGCCCCACGTGTTGAGCAATTCGGCGGTACGTCCACCCGGCCTCCCGCATGCCCACTATACGCCCACGCTCAAAGTCCGTCAACTGCACATACGGTTCACGTGCACGCCGTCACGGCATGCTACCAGTGTTAAAGACTGCGATGGAGCTCCGTATGCCACGGCAAACTGGCTGACACTGACGGCTGCGCAGCTAGCGCCATTCGACGGCCAACACCGCGGTTCCTGGTGTGTCCGCTGTGCCGTGCGTGTGATCATTGCTTGTACAGCCCTCTCGCAGTGTCCGGAGTAAGTATGGTGGGTCTGACACACCGGTGACAATGTGTTCTTTTTTCCATTTCCAGGAGTGTACTTCCCCATACACAAGGCGCATGTCAGCGAGTGCTGCGAAACTGTACCATCGTATTGTACTGTACATCTGTGAATAGCGCTGAATAATGAATGGGTTTGACGCTGATTCATAGCACATTCTGACATGGCACAATGTAAATGCGATACAACAGAGCCACCTTATGGGCAAGTAAAGTAAACAAAACCTGCATCATGACTTCCCAATAAGCACGCTCGTCCTCGTTTTCTTGCACTAAATAAAGAATGTCCACGTAAATAAACAGCGCGGTACGTGTAAACTTGTTCACATGTTGGTTGTAAATAACCCGGAAAACAATAATGTTAGACAAAGCGGTAGACTGGCTTTCTTACGTATCTGCTTAAGCTGGCTTCTCCGATCGCAGGTTTCCTACCTCAATTTGTTCAGTGGAGCATTCTCCACGTCCTTTTACATTTTTGCACGCTCCTACGGAAACAATTTCCATGTGGTACGGACATGGGTCCAGAAACGATGAATTTCAATATTAGAGCTCAGTTTCTACAGCTCTTTAACACACCAGCCATCAGAAACACACGGCAAAAGAACGGATCTGCACAATATGAAACTCTCTCCTTTGCAAGGATGTATGCTTTAAGTCGTTGTTGCACTGAATCCCTGGTGCGCTGATCTTTCCCTGAAGAACTGCATATTGTTTCATAGCCTTTGACATACGTACATGAATACTGAGTATATCTTGTACCGGTATTCTACACACACACACGAGGTTTCAAATGCACCAACAAACAAACAAAAAATCTAGTGGATTTAGATTCGTAGATCATGAATGCCACGGAACTGGTCCACCTCTACCGAGTCATCTGTCACAGAATCTATTATTTAGCAGGCTCTCAATATTAGAGCTGAAATAAGAAGGTGCACCAATCTGCATGAAGCACATGTTTCGATGCACTACTAAAGACATGTGCTCTAGGAGAGTACGTAGACTATTCTCTAAGAAAGCACGGTAAGTTTGTCCTTTGGGCCTGTTGGAAGAACATGAAGCCTAAAGAAAAGTCACCAACAATGCCCGCTCATAGACTGACAAAATATCTTTGTTGATAACGTGACTGCACAATTTCATGAGCATTCTGTGCAGCCAATAATAAGGAACAAGAATCGATGTAACATTGGAGCTTGTGAGACTCTCTTTGTGATTTCTCCATTGACACAAACATTTTTTCCTTCCATGTTGTTTGATTTATTCAGCTCAACATTTTGGTTTCTGTCTGTTAAGTATGATTTAAATCACTTTTGTTTATCGTAATTAATGTGATTATGAAGAGACGTAGAAAACGAGATGGCCATATAACACATTTCATTCTTCTATATGTGATTAATGTTCCCTGAAAATCTGGCCATACCTTCGTGTTACACCCTATATATCAAGGTGCAGTATTCGGTAAGTTATAGCACACGATGTGGTGAATTTTCTGGTGCGTTTATGATGAGTGTCCCACGTTTAAGGGTTGAAGGGAAAAGTGTTACTAAAATCTTAATAGCAGAGGACATGAAAGGAAATTTGTACATGATGTTACATTATGAGTGATAAATGAATGTGTATTGCAAGAGGTGCTGGAAATGACCTGCACACCCATTTAAACACGACAGGGATTTTTCGTGAATGTTGCTGCCAGAGTATTGGGCATACTTTCAGGATTTCGCATCGCATGTTGTCACATCGATGATGTATGGTTTGTTCCTGTACTCTTTACCTTTTAGGTAACCCCACAGAAAAAAATCAAGGGGGAGGGGACCAAGTTAGGAGGGCCTGTTGCTCATACTCCTTTGGAAATCACTCTCTCAGGGAAAGATGGCCCAGTGTCAGTTCCTCATCGTCTTACTGGTTCACAGGTTCCTGAAACAACACTTGGCGCATTTCATTGTGACAGAAACGAGAAAAAAAGTTTTGCCCGAATGATGCATCATCGTTATAATACACAGAAGACGCCCATCTTCGGTGAATGAAAAGATTCCTCAACGACTGCGTAGTAATTGTCAGTACTCCATAGCCGCGCTGTCTAGGGCGCCTTGTCACGGTTCGGGCGGCTCCCCCTGTCGGAGGTTCGAGTCCTGCCTCGGGCATGGGTGTGTGTTGTCCTTGACGTGAGTTAGTTGAACTTACATTAAGTATTCCATAAGCTTGGGGAACGATGACCTCAGCAGCTTGGTCCCATAGGAACTTAACACAAATTTTAAAAAAATACTACTCCGTAAAAGTGTGGTTTGTGAGTTCATGTATCCTGACAAGTGGAGCGACGTTTAATCACGGTGCCAGGTGTACTGCAGTATTCCTGGCCTTTCAGTGCTACATCGCTGAAACCATTGCCAGCATGTTAGGTGTTTCTCATGGTTTTTCTGTATCAGTTCATGAACAACTGTAGGCTTGTAGGGATACAGGGCTCGTTTCTCAGAAGCCCTGTGATATCTGCTATTCGACAGTCCGAGTTCCTCCGATAAGTGGCGAGGACACTTCGTGGGAAACGCCAACAATCGTGTCTTTACATCAGTCATATTTTCTTTCCATTGCGGACGCCCTCCCTTTGTCTCCAGCTTCGTCACCAAGCCCTGAATGCAGTATTTATAGATTGGTAATGTCGAGAATCGAAACATTCTAAAAACAGTGGCTGACATGTCTTAGGACTGGCTCTCACTAAGGTGGTACAGTATGTGATGGAATGTGGGACGCAACTCGCTAAACGGCGCAGAGGGAACCATCATTGGTGGGTTCGGTTGAAACGTGTTTGGAGTGACATGACGGTTTCGACAGCCATACAAACCGTTAATAAGAATCTCCGTCGTATCGCCTGACGCAACACGGAGTGCGGTTGCTCTACACAACTGTATAACATGATACGCGGGTAGGAAAATTTCATCTTATCTGTATGTGTGCCTCAAAGAATACTGCTTTATGCAGGTCCGCGATTCCCAGCCTGGGGCTAATTACCACCTGAGGGGTAAAACTAATTTTTCTCAGGGGTCTCTTGCTTTGGTCAAGAAATTAAATTCATTTGAAAAATTTGTTACTATTATCACTATTTTGTAACACTGTTAAACTTATTACACAAGTGACGAACAATACATTTCATTTTCCAAATACTGCACTTCTGGCCATTAAAATTGCTACACCAAGAAGAAATGCAAATGATAAACGGGTATTCACTGGACAAATATGTTATACTAGAACTGACATCTGATTACATTTTCACGCAATTTGGGTGCACAGACCCTGAGAAATCAGTACCCTGAACAACCACCTCTGGCCGTAATAACGGCCTTGATACGCCTGGGCATTGATCAAACAGAGCTTGTATGGCGTGTACAGGTACAGCTGCCCATACAGCTTCAAGAGCAGTGACTGGCGTATTTTGACGAGCCAGTTGCTCGGCCACCATTGACCAGACGTTTTCGCTTGGTGAGAGATCTGGAGAAAATGCTGGACAGGGCAGCAGTCGAACATTTTCTGTATCCAGAAAGGCCCGTACAGGACCTGCAACATGCGGTCCTGCATTACCCTGCTGAAATGTAGGGCTTCGCAGGGTTCGAATGAAGGGTATTCATAAAGCAAACTTACAGCGAAAGTGGGCCTTTTAGCATATCCACTTGACACAGTTCGATCGTTCACAATCTCATCGTGAATTAAAAGTTCAACACTCCACCTCGTTAACTATGCGAGACGTTATTCACACCAGGGGCGCGGCTTGCTCACAGCTCAGACTAAGTCCTGCGATACCACACAACGCAACATTTTCTAAGTCGTTTCACTTCCTAGCTACCTAAAGACCAGACCTGTCTCTTTCTGCCTATCTCCGGCCACGTTTTCCCGCGCGCCGAACATCGTCACTCAACTCACCTGGACAGTTCACTTTCCTCATTATTTTACATTTTAACGTATTTAAATAATCAAAGCTTGACCACTTTCACGTTCTAAATAAAGTAACTATAATATTCATTACATAATAAACGTTAAATTCTTTTACATAAAACCAATACAATTTCCTTCTTAGCTTTAAATGTCATGGCTACTAGCCTTGTACCAATGTGCGTTCTGATAAATTAGCGAAGAACAGAAGTAACTATTATGCACTAAACTTTACAATAATTATTCTATTACCTAATGACGGCCTTGGGAGAGCCAGTCCTGACTTCAAGAAGAATATAATAATTCCGATCCCAAAGAAATCAGGTGCTGACAGATGTGAAAATTACCGAACAATCAGTTTAATAAGACACGGATGCAAAATACTAACGCGTATTCTCTACAGACGAATGGGAAAACTGGTAGAAGCTGACCTCGGGGAAGATCAGTTTGGATTCCGTACAAATATTGGAACAGGTGAGGCAATACTGACCCTACGACTTATCTTAGAAGCTACATTAAGGAAAGGCAAACATACGTTTATAGCATTTGTGGACTTAGAGAAATCTTTTGACAATGTTGACTGGAATACTCTCTTTCAAATTCTGAAGGTGGCAGGGATAAAATACAGGGAGCAAAATGCTATTTACAATTTGTACAGAAAGCAGATGGTAGTTATAAGAGTCGAGGTGCACGAAATGGAAGCAGTGGTTGGGAAGGGAGTGAGACAGGGTTGTAGTCTCTCCCCGATGTTATTCAATCTGTATATTGAGCAAGCAGTGAAGGAAACAAAAGAAAAAGTCGGAGTAGGTATTAAAATCCATGGAGAAGAAATAAAAACTTTGAGGTTCACCGATGACATTGTAATTCTGTCAGAGACAGCAAAGGACTTGGAAGAGCAGTTGAACGGAATGGACAGTGTCATGAAAGGAGGGTATAAGATGAACATCAACAAAAGCAAAACGAGAATAATGGAATGTAGTCGAATTAAGTCGGGTGATGCTGAGGGTATTAGATTCGAAAATAAGACATTTAAAGTGGTAAAGAAGTTTTGCTATTTGGGGAGCAAAATAACTGATGATGGTCGAAGTAGAGAGGATATGAAATGTAGACTGGCAATGGCAAGGAAAGCGTTTCTGAAAAAGAGGAGTTTGTTAACATCGAGTATTGATTTAAGTGTCAGGAAGTCGTTTCTGAAAGTATTTGTATGGAGCGTAGCCATGTATGGAAGTGAAACATGGACGATAGTTAGTTTGGACAAGAAGGGAATAGAAGCTTTCGAAATGTGGTGCTACAGAAGAATGCTGAAGATAAGATGGGTAGATCATATAACTAATGAGGAGGTATTGAATAGGATTGGGGAGAAGTTTGTGGCACGAGTTAACTAGAAGAAGGGATCGGTTGGTAGGACATGTTCTGAGGCATCAAGGGATCACCAACTTAGTATTGGAGGGCAGCGTGGAGGGTAAAAATCGTAGAGGAAGACCAAGAGATGAATACGCTAAACAGATTCAGAACGATGTAGGTTGCAATAGGTACTGGGAGATGAAGAAGCTTGCACAGGATAGAGTAGCATGGAGAGCTGCATCAAACCAGTCTCAGCACTGAAGACCGCAACAAAAACAACCAAATGATTCAATAATGTGTCATGCTGTCATCGTTCAATGTGTTTTGTGTGGAGGAAATGATGATCTGATGCCTTAACTGTAAATACTGATAATTTAAATCTACTATATCTTTTAAACAAATAAAGTTACAGAGTTTTTATTTACAACGTTTGTCGTTTTAATAATGCGCTTCTATATGAAATGTGGATCGCTAAGATCGACCAAAGCGTTCAGATCATAGCATTCAGGTGTTTGTTATAAAACTTGTTATTTTCACTTTAGCAGTGAATACTAAACTACTATAAATATCATCAATATTCAAGTTTTATTGGGATCACCATGAAAATTCATCAAGGATGGTAGATTAAAAGAACTGTGACTTAATTCCCTGCACTACTACAGAATTAAATGATTTTCATAGGCGCTGCCCTTTATGGCTGATCTTAGGTCCGCCATATTTAACACTGCTTCGTCTCCTTGGCCACAAAGCCTTCTACTGGGTTTCCCTATGACGTAGGTTCTCGTCTGTCTCACTTGCTCACTACAGCGCTTAGGCGTCAATA
Organism: Schistocerca gregaria; assembly: GCF_023897955.1. Lineage (NCBI taxonomy): Eukaryota > Metazoa > Arthropoda > Insecta > Orthoptera > Acrididae > Schistocerca > Schistocerca gregaria. The sequence continues at coordinate 77,060,987 of NC_064928.1, forward strand.
GACAATACATGTCTGTGAATTTTCCTAATTCGTGGTGCATCTGCGCCCTCTGTGGCATTCGGTCCTGGACAACTGGGCACGTTTCACAATTCCTGAAGGCTGACTCATTCAGCCAGATACTGAAATGAGAGCGAAATGCTCGTTAACTCACAGTATGGAGACTGAAGTGACGAATGAAAATTTGTATGACGGCTGGGATTCGAAACCACGTATCTTGCTCACCATGCAGATGCGGCAACGATTACGCCACCCTGGCACACTGACTTTGCACAACTGCATGGATTACCCTAGCATGACTCCTCCTCAGTCCAAATTCCCACCCACGCCACAGCCCATTGGTGTTCTCTCTAAACTCGAACAGCACTTGTGCAAAGCCAGTGTTCCAGTGTAGCATAGTGTCTGTCGCATCTGCCTAGTGAGGAATCTATGAAAGTTGCGCGCAGTGAGATTCGCGCCCAACCAGAAATGTGTGAGATTCGCGCCCATTAGCTGCTCCCTTTGTGTCGGGCTTACCCGCGCCCGGCCCGTCCTAATGACACTAAACCACCTGCTCCTCGGACACAGGCACCTACCCCCCCTGTACTAGGCACACACAGACACAGCCTTAGTGCCGCTCTGGTTGTCGAAGAGTTCACATCGCGCAATTCGTGTATTTTTGACACAGTAGCTCAGATATGGAATTTCGCGAAAGAAGAGGGCGAGCGACGAAGAGACATCTATTTCAAAAATATATTCAGAACAGATGGGTTTAATGCATAATCGAGCCTATGATTTTGTCACTGAAAATGTCAGAGCAGCACACAATGAAGAGAGCTTTGTACTACCAGCTGGCAAAATCACAGAGAAATGAGAGAGATCCACCGACAAGAGAAGAAATTGACCTAAAGGCAGATTTACTGGCTATGAACGATGGCAGCAGTTTTCTGTCGAGCGACGACAAACTAGGAGAGAGGATAATAGTGTTTAGCGGAAGGGCAGGAAGAGAGGCTCTGAGGAGGAAACGAGACTCTCTTAAGGGTGGTACGTTCAAGTGCTGCAGCAAACAGTTTTCGCAAATGTGGACCACTCACGCCGACTTTGGGAGTGCAAATCCAGTTGCCTTTGCATTACTGCCAAACAAAAGAAAAGAGGCGTACGCCCGTCTTTTCCGAAATATGATGGAAAAAATTCCACAATGGGAACCTGCAAACGTGACCGTAGACTTCGAATCAGTTGCTATTTCAGCAATTAAAGTTGTATTTGCGACAGCTGCAGTGCACGGATGTTATTTCCATATGAAAAAGTGTCTCTGGAGAGAAGTTCAAGAGCTAGGACTTATTCGTGTATACAAAGGAAACGAAGAAGTCAGACAACATGTTCGCACGTGTGCTGCGCTGGCGTTTCTACGGCCTGAAGATGTATGTGATGGTTCGCTGGAGATACATTCACATGCACCGGATATCCCCAAAGTTTCTGAATGTTTTGACTACTTTGTAAGTAGTTGGTTGGAAAATGAAGAAACCCCTATCAACCTTTAGAGTTGCTACAAACGGCGCCACCGAACAACCGACGCTGTAAAAGGTTGGCACCACATAATTAATAACATGCTTTTTAAACCAAATCCGAAAATTAATGACGGTATTAGGTGTTTGAAAATAGAAGCAGAAAATTCAGCGTGCGCCTTAATGAGGGTAGAACTGAGTATGGAAGGTAAACGGAAAAAACAGTCTACATGAAACGTGATTAAAGGTTGGGAAAAATAGTAAAAAAATATGAAGAGTATTGTGAGATCAAGGATTGCTTGAAAGCCATATTCTACATACAGAAACTTGACAATTTATCAGAAGATCTATATAGATACAATAGTGTTCAAATGTAAATTCCAACTTACATAAAAAATAATAAAACTTTAAAAAAATATTGACGATGCTTATAAGTTGATTTTAAACACGCCTAAATGACTTTTGCTCTTTAGACGGTCCAAAGCCTGGATAAAGTGTGATGGAAATTAGATTATTTTTAAAATACAGTATATGTGTTTTACAATACACCAAAACAAAAGCGAACCCTTTTCAGAGTCAATCCTTTACAATTATGCTTCTCATTCAAGAGTCACCACCCCAATTCCTCGCTAGGTTTTTATAAATTAAGAGTTAAAATTAAGTGACATTGCTAATCGCCAAGTATAGAGTCACTTGATATTTCTGAGTATTCAAGAAATCTAGTTGTTATAATCAAAATGATATTCATAATGATTGCCGAATGGTATTGCAAGTGAAGCAAAAGAATATAATCTCTTGAATTTACTGCAGTTTGAAGTGGTGTCTGGTAGAAACTGAATGCTCTCTCTCCCTCTCTCTCTCTCTTTGTCTGACGGCTGAAAACTCCAACTCGGAAACCTCCAGGTAGCGTCCCTCAACTCTTTTGTCTGCCGGGCAAAGGGATTAGCGTACCTGTCCTCGACCATTTCTGGGCGCGAATCTCACTGCGCGCGTTTTTCACTGGGTGCGTTTTTCAGTACACCCCTAGTTAGTTGAAGACCTCGTTTCGAATAATGGCCTTGGTACCAGTTATCTTTCGTCGCTTCAGTCTGCATAAATACATGATAGATGTCTGAGACTTGAAAAGATCTCTGGAACTATATACTTTCATTTGAAACATGTACGTCATATCTCACGAAACTGCCTTGTCCGAGTTGTAGACACTTCCTACAATGGATCAGTGATTGCTTATTTTCATTTCGCAAAACATAAACGACTTAATTGACAGTAATAACAAAACAGTAATTATGTAATGACTAATATCTCGCTTAAGGGCTTACACAGCATTGTAATTACAGAGGTTTGCCCAGAAAGTAATGCATCGCATTTTCTTTTCTTCAACAATACTTTACTGAACATAATGAGAACTGCTCACCCTATTTTTGCGCGTTATCTCAATCGCGTTATACGGCCTTTCTCCAGCGCGAAACAAGAGCGTGTATGCCCTCTTGGTACCAATGCATCTCCTGGTGGCGAAGAAAATGCTTCACTGTGTGACTCGCCTCCCCATCATCCTCAAAATGTCTTCCACGAATGGCATCCTTCAATGGCCCGAACAAGTGGACGTCCAAGGGTTCTGGGTCAGCTGTGTCAGGTGCGACAGCTGTGAATGGTCTCCCCGAACGCGGCAAATCGCCGAACCGCCTTCTGATGACCTCACCCTCCGTGCCCAGCGACTAACTGTACTTCTGTCGACAGCAGATGCTCCATAGACTTTGCACCAGCGTTTGTGAATATTCCCCACAGTTTCTCTCTCTGGAATGAGAAATTCAATGACGGCATGTTGCTTGTAACGTACATCACCTACAGACACCATTTTGAAACAGTCCTGCAGCTACGCTATCTGTTGGAAGAGGCGGAAACTTGGCGCACTCGCTCAGGAGACTTCAGGTAATGCGTACGTAACGTCTCGCATTCGTAGTATTGTTTTCGGCTGAGAAAAATACGCAATGCTTAACATTCTGAGTAACCCTCTTATTACGAAGGTTATTATTGGCAGTGGTGATACGCTAATCCTTGGCAGCATGAAGTCTTCCAGTTTCTGTTAGTTCAGAAGTAAGGAGTCGAGCAATCAAGTGATTTACGAACAGTAAGTGTGTTGGGATCTTTGCCGTTCATATTGTATATTAATGACCTTTCACACAATATTTATAGTAAAATTACGCTTTTTGCAGATAATGCAGTTATATATACTGAAGTACTACCTGAAAGAAGCAGCATAAATATTCAGTCAGATCCTGATAAGATTTCAGCGTGATGCAGAGATTGGCAACTTTCTCCAAATGTTCAGAAATGTGTAATTTCGCACTTCGTAAATAAAAAACCCTAGTATGCTATGACTATCATATCAATGAGTCACTGTTGGAATACATACAAATACCTGTGTGTGACAGTTTGTAGGAATATGAAGTGGCATAATCATATAGTGGGTGAAGCAGGTGGTAGACCTCAGTTTATTGGTAGAATGCTGGGTAAGTGCAATCAGTCTACAAAAGAGATTGCTTGCAAATCACTCTTATGAGTGGTTCTAGAATACTGCTCAAGTGTGTGGGACCCATACCAGATAGGACTAACAGGATATATTGAACGCGCACAGAGAAGGGCAGCAAGAGACGTCACAGGTTTGTTTAATCTGTGGAGGAGTGTCACAGAGATACTAAAGGAACTTAATTGGAAGACTGTAGAAGATAGACGTAAAGTATTCCGAGAAACTCTCTTCAATGCTGTGTGCTACCCCCTACGTATCGCTCACATAGGGAACCCGAGGATAAGATTAGAATAATTACAGCAGGCACAGAGGCATTCAAGCAATCCTTCTTCCTGCGCTCCATACCTGAATGGAACAGGAAGCAACCCTAATAACTGGTACAATAAAACGTATTCTCTGCAGTGCACCTCATGGTAGCGTGCGGAATACAGATGTACATGTAGAAGTTGTCCACAACGAGGCTTGCTGCGATATGATACATGCAAGGACACTATCGACTGCTGTCTCTTGTGGATCGTCGTATCGCTCCCATGTGAACACGAGTGTCGCGCATATAACCATCGCGTCACGTAACCTTTGTTGTAATGAGATGTATTGCATATCATATCACCTCAGTGGGAATTATACCTTCAAAGAACCACTTACCCACCTGTATCACAAGAAACACGTGCTCTTCAGCAAGAACATCAATGCATCAAAAAAAATGGTTCAAATGGCTCTGAGCACTATGGGACTTAACTTCTGAGGTCATCAGTCCCCTAGAACTTAGAACTACTTAAACCTAACCAACCTAAGGACATCACACACATCCATGCCCGAGGCAGGATTCAAACCTGCGACCGTAGCGGTCGCGCGGTTACTGTAGCGCCTAGAACCACTCGGCCACTCCGGCCGGCTATCGATGCATCGTCAAACAGCAATGGTAGATGCAAGATGCAACGAACACCTCACTACACTAGAGCTCGCATATGAGCCACCAATACATCGGAATATCAATATATTGGAACCATTTATGTGATGCTTTTAATCGATGTTTATCCAGCCAATATACCGGTAACATCGGTATTTGGTTGCGACCGTCATCTAACTCATGCTGTTGTTGTTGTTGTAGTCTTCAGTCTAGAGGCTGGTTTGAGGCAGCTCTCCATACTACTCTATCCTGCGCAACCTTCTTCATCTCCCAGTACCTGCTGCAACCTACATCTTTCTGAATCTATTTAGTGTATTCATCTCTTGGTCTCCCTCTACGATTTTTACCCTCCACGCTGCCCTCCAATACTAAATTGGTGATCCCTAGATGCCTCAGAATACGTCCTACCAACCGATCCCTTCTTCTGGTCAAGTTGTGTCACAAATTTCTCTTCTCCCCAATTCTATTTAATACCTCCTCATTAGTTATGTGATCTACCCATCTAATCTTCAGCATTCTTCGGTAGCACCACATTTCGAAATCTGCTATTCGCTTCTTCTTCAAACTATTTATCGTCCAAGTTTCACTTCCATACATGGCTACACTCCATACACATACTTTCAGAAACGACTTCATGACACTTAAATTTATACTCGATGTTAACAAATTTCTTTTCTTCCGAAATGCTTTCCTTGCCATTGCCAATCTACATTTTAAATCCTCTATACTTCGATCATCATCAGCTATTTTGCTCCCCATCTAGCAAAACTCATTTACTACTTCAAGTGTCTCATTTCCTAATCTAATTACCTCAGCATCACCCGATTTAATTCGACTAAATTCCATTATCCTCGTTTTGCGTTTGTTGATGTTCATCTTATACCCTCCTTTCAAGACACTGTCCATTCCATTCAGCTGCTCTTCCAGGTCCTTTGCTGTCTCTGAAGAATTTCTATGTCGTCGGCAAACTTTAACGTTTTTATTTCTTCTACCTAACTCATAATAGAGAAAAATCATCTCCACTTTCTTCTTAACACTGAAATACTTACAACACAGGAGCGGCCCATAAAGTGTTTTTAATTAGAAATTCTTAGTGAAATTTCGACTGTTGGTAATTGCGTATTTTCGTAACCTTCTCTCACTCGAAATTTTTAGGCTGGTAAAACTGTTTAAAATGTGGTCCTCTAGACCTCTTCTGTTTGTGTTGTTTGTTGATCGTTGTGTTTCAATTTTAGTGGTTATGCAACGCAAAGACAAAAAAAAAAAAGGAAATTCCTCTCAAAAGTGAGGTGTGAAAGCATTTTAAATAAGTGCAGTTATTGTGGGAAGGTACTCCGAGCCTCTGGTAACACCACAAACTTAAAAGCGCCTCTAGAGTACCACCATCCGGAAACTTTTGGTGAGGGATGGACAGGCTCGATCACATCCAGGAAAACGTTGTTCAAAATCTCCGATAGAGTGATATGGTAAGCACGCGCCCTAATTCTGCTTGTAGTCCTGCAGTTACTTCGAATTCGTCAGCTGCTTATTCGATGTGCCTACAATTAGATATTGCCGCCGCTTTAAGAAAAATATGAAAAATAATGCATTACATTTCGTTTGCCTTTACTTTTTATCAATTCATAAAACCCACAATTTAAAATAATCCGAGCAATCACAAGTTATAATCTGAATTTAAAAACAATTTTTTTTTCATCGATACATCGAAATTTCAATGTTCTTCAGTCTATTAACAGTCTAAATCAGAAAATACCAGCACGAGTTCAGTAACATCGAATATCGATATTTATTTTTGATGACCCATACCTAAACTACAATGAAACACGAGACCGACACACAGCTTGCGGAATTTGGTTCTCGCCACATTTCACAGATACTGCCTTATCGACGAGTTGCAATAGTGTGGCAGCAATATTCACGAATATGCAGCATCGTGTTGAACTGTGTATACACAAGTATATCGACCATAGTGGCAAGAGTACCATTTTCTGTTTTCTCGTTAGCAACTTTCGTTTGCCGCAGTGTTTCCGATGCGTTGAAGATCCAGTTGCTCTCAGTTTGTCATACACATATTTAAATGTACGACGTGTAGGGTGAGTACTTTGAGGATATCTTTCAGCGCATCTCTAGCTCTCACTGAATTTCGTAGGCATTCTCCGTAAATGAGAAGCATATCGACTTGTTGTTCGAAAGAAAACATCATTCACATTCGGTTGATTAGACGATACTATTCTCACCGTTCCTATTAGTGTTGTTTTGCGAAACCGTCGAATGGTGTTTCAATGTGAATGGGACGTTAGACGGATACACCGTATTTGTCAAATATTTACTATTTGCACGATATAGGAGAGAGAACTGTCAGAGCATGTGGTTCGATAAGTGTCGAAGTGATAAGGAACGCCACTCAGTCCGTGATAACAAGATTGCAGCACTGCATTGATACCAATGGTCATCACTTCGAACACCTTCTGTAAATGGACGTTCATGCCACCTTTGCGACCTTCGTTGACCTTCAAAGGCCTTACACATCATTGGATTCGTGTCCATATCCGCTATCAGAAAGCAAGTACCAAACTGTAGCATACCATTTTAAAAAATTGAAAAAAAAAGAAGTTGACCTTCATATCTCTGATGCGACCCCATCTAGCAACAAAAAAAAGTCATATTACTGCCCCCGTTGTCCCATGCAACCTTTGTCCATGAAACTTTTCAGCTCCTATCATTACTTCGGAGTTATTCCTGGTGGCAATAGTTAGTGACTCACTCTGTATACGTTTTCCGTAGCACATGAATGAGCTTATGGAGCCAGCATCAACGGCATAAGACGTCGATGTTGAAATAATAACAAGGTAACAGCGCCAAAAATCACTGATCCACCATCGGGAGAAAAATCCCAACAAACATATGCCCTAGTGTCCGAAAAGCATCAGACTGGTTGGCTGTCGATGTTTGCACACTTCTGCAGTGCCTTCGTCTTGGTATAAGTACCTCTGCACACAGACGTTCTACAAACTGCCTGCCGCGTGGTCTTGAGCGCCTTGTCACGATTTGAGTGGTTCCCCGTCGTCGAAGGTTCGAGTCCTCCCTCGGGCATGTGTGTGTGTGCGTGTGTCGCCCTTAGCGTAAGTTGGTTTAAGTTAGATTAAGTAGTGTACAAGGTTAGGAACTGATGACCTCAGCAGTATGGTCCCACAAGAATTTACCACAATTTTTTTGAAACTGCCACATGATGGTTCCACATCACATCAGAACACTTGGTATTTCGCCCAATGCTAAGAATTGTTATATCACATCTCACCAACACTCTTAAATATCAAACAAACAAACAAGCTATAAAATCATTACTGGGACTCTCCTTCTTATACTATGATAACTTCAAAGAATGGCTCTGAGCACTATGGGACTCAACTGCTGTGGTCATCAGTCCCCTAGAACTTAGAACTACTTAAACCTAACTAACCTAAGGACATCGCACACATCCATGCCCGAGGCAGGATTCGAACCTGCGACCGGATATGATAACTTCAATTAGCAGTACTTAAATATAAAAACATGGAATGAACTTATAAATTACACAGACCATTGCCTACAGAGGAGTGATTTGGGAACATGGGCGGTACTTGCATAGTCACATTCCAAAATTGTTCCCAATATCTACGAAAATAAAGTAATACAGTAAGTGTAACAGGTAAAAGGTGACGCTATACATTTTTCGGTATTCAGGAAGTAACACTCTTCCTAACTTGCCCCTGTCACTCGGTCATGATCCCTATATTGCTGTACGGATATCAAATGCTTACGATTCACTATGAGGTGATACAATATGCAATACGATGTGCAGTTCAACTCTTAATGCGAAGCAGATGATTCCACATTGGTGGAGTGTGCTGAAATGTAATCGAAGCGAGTTAATTGGTTCAGAAGATCTTACACATACGCATCAAAAAATGTTTTGCATCATCTTGTTTCCGAAAGTTCCGGAACCTGTACAAGAATTAGGAATAGAGATCAACATAAATAACATTTCCGACCTTTTTACTGCTCATGAAAATTACACATTGCATGTTGTACCACCATACAGCGGGACCTTCAGAGGTGGTGGCCCAGATTGCTGTACACACCGGTACCTCTAATACCCAGTAGCATGTCCTCTTTCATTGATGCATGCTTGTATTCGTCGTGGCATAGTGTCCAAAAGTTCATCAAAGCACTGTTGACCCAGATTGTCCCACTCCTCAACGGCGATTCGGCGTAGACCCCTCAGAATGGTTGGTGGGACACGTCGTCGATAGAAAACCATTTTCAATCTATTCCAGGCAAGTTCGATATGGTTAATGACTGGAGAACATGCTGGCCGCTCTAGTCGAGCGATGGTGTTATCCTGAAGGATGTCATTCACGATATGTGCACGATGGGGGCGCGAATTATCGTCCATGACGCCGAATGCCTCGCTAATATTCTGCCCATATTGTTGCACTATCGGTCGGAGGATGGCATTCACGTATAGTACAGCAGTTACGGTGCCTTTCATGACCACCAGCGGCGTACGTCGGCTCTACATAATGCAACCTAAAACATCAGGGAATCTCCACTTTGCTGCACTCGTTGGACAGTGTGTCTAAGGCGTTCAGACACGTTTCGAATGATTGTCTGGTTGAAGGCATATGCACTCTCATCGGTGAAGGGAACATGATACCAATCCTGAGCGGTCCATTCGGCATGTTATTGGTCCCATCTGTACCACGCTGCACGGTGTCGTGGTTGCAAAGATGGATCTCGCCATGGACGCCGAGAGTGAAGTTGCGCATCATGCAGCCTATTGCGCACAGTTTGAGTCGTATAAAGACGTCCTGTGGCTGCACGTAAAGCATCATTCAACATGATGGTGTTCCTTTCAGGGTTCCTCCGAGCCATAATCCATAGGTAGCGGTCATCCACTGCAGTAATAGCCCTTGAGCATCCTGAGTGAGGCATCTCATCGACAGTTCCTCTCTCTTTGCATCTCGTCCATGTCCGAACAAAATCGCTTTGGTTCACTCCGAGAAGCCTGGACACTTCCCTTGTGGAGAGTCCTTCCTGGTACAAAGTAACAATGCGGACGCGATCGAACCGCGGTATTGACCGTCTAGGCATGGTTGAACTACAGTCAACACGAGCCGTGTACCTCCTTCCTGGTGGAATGACTGGAACTGATCGGCTGTCGGAACCCCTCCGTCTAATAGGCTCTGCTTTTGCATGGTTGTTTACATCTTTGGGCGGGTTAAGTGACACCTGTAAACAGTCATTGGGACTATGTCTGTGATACAATATCCACAGTCAACGCCTATCTTCAGGAGTTATGGGAAGTGGGGTGCTGCAATACTTTTTTTGATGTGTATAAATAAATTTTCTCGAGACATTTGAGTCTCTTCTTTATCTACGATAGTGAAGGAAGCTGAAGGAATGAATCAGAATCTGTTTGATAACCAGCAGGACTCTAACACAGACCTCCTTACTTACTGCGCCAGCACGCAACGTGAGAACTGCGAGTACCACCACAGAACACCAATATGCCCACCACTGCTGCATGGGCGCTAGTGCACTGTCCTCCCTCAGACAAACGACAGCGATAAACACCAATCCGATTCTCTGTCGTATATCGCAGCACAACAAGGAGTGCCGATTGCTCCTTGAAACTGCATCTTAGATACGTGGGGAGGGAAATTTCAACGCATCTGACGAGCACAAGAAAACTGTTTTACCGCAATGCTACATCCATCTCTACAATTGTTTTCACAGTACAACTTTTACTTGATGCAAAAAAAAAAGAAAAATCCAAGTATTGGCATTCGTTGTTCAAAATTTCTGATAGTGTGATAAACAGTAAACAGCCCTCTCAATTTGTTTGTAGTCCTCTAGTTTCTTCGAATTCGCCAGCTGCTTATTCAGTGTGTCTACAAGTAGGTATTCTCGTTGCTTTAAGAAAAATATGTATAATAAATGCCTTAAATTTGGTTCGCCTTAACTTTTTACTATTTCATAAAACCCACAATTTTAAATAAAACGTTAAATCATAAGTTATAATCTGAATTGAAAAACAATTTTTTTGCATCGATACATCGAAATTTCAATATTCTTCATTCTATGCAGTCTTTCTCATTAAATTTTGAGGAAACAATTGATAATTAACAGCTTTCCTTTTCCCTGTTATTGTGGTACTTCGAAATTAAGTAAAACACAGAGCATAGTTTGAAAAGTTTGCAATAAAAATGTAGTCTCTGGACAGTTTACGTTTGCTGCCACCAAAGAACACGAAGTAAATATTCCATAATTCGAATCGAGAACAGTTTCCAACATGAGTAACGTAGAAGTAGATAGCCTGGGACTAGCTAAGCAACTTAAATTAATTAACAAAAGCAACTGTTCTTGTCCAGACTGTATGCCACTTAGGTTCCTTTTAGAGTATGCTAATACAATAACTCCATACTCAACAATCATATATAACCGTTCGCTCGACGAAAGATCCGTTCCCAAAGACTGGAAAGTTGCACATGTTACACCAGTATTCAAGAAAGGTAGTAGCAGTAATCCACTAGACTACAAACCAATATCATTAACGTCGATGTGCAGCAGGATTTTGGAACATATATTGTGTTCGAACATTTTTAATTATCTCGAAAAAAACGGTCTATAGACACACAGCCAATACGTATTTAGAAAACATCGTTCCTGTTAAACACAACTAGCTCTTTATTCACATGAAGTGATGAGTGCTATTGACAAGGGATTTCAAATTGATTCCTTATTTCTAGATTTCCAGAAGGCTTTTGACACTGTACCATACAAGCGGCTTGTAATGAAGTTGTGCTTGTGGAATATCGTCTCAGTTGTGCGACTGCTTTCGTGATTTCCTGTCAGACAGATCACAATTCGTAGTATTTAACGGAAAGTCATCGTGTAAAACAGATGTGATTTCTGGTATTCTCCAAGGTAATGTTATGGGCCCTTTGCTGTTTCTTAGCTATATAAACGATTTGGGAGACAATTTGAGCAGCCGTCGTTTGTTTTCAGATGATGTTGTTGTTTATCATCAGAAGATAAAAAATATTGCAAAAGATTTGCAAAAGGTATCTGTATGGTGCAAAAATTGACATCTGCCCGTAAATAACGAACAGTGTGAGGTCATCCATATGAGTGCTAAAAGGAATCCGTTAAACTTCGGTTACACGATAAACCACTCAAATCTAAAGGCCGTAAATGCAACTAAATACCCAGATATTACAATTACGAGCGACTTAAAATGGAAGGAACTCGTATAAAATATTATAGGAAGGCTAACCAAAGAGTGCGTTTTATTTCCAGGACGCTTAGAAAACGTAACAAATCTGCTAAACAGACTACCTACACTACACTACACTCTGTCTCGGAGTCTGGTCATACGTAAAGCACACCATTGGCAAGACGCAAGAAATACCTTCACTGCGCGATAACAACGGTGAAGTCACTGATGACAGTGCCACTAAAGCAGAGTTATTAAACACGCCTTTCCGAAACTCCTTCACCAATGACGACGAAGTAAATCTTTCTGAATTCCAATCAAGAACAACCGCCAAGATGAGAAATGTAGAAATAGATATCCTCGGTGTAGCAAAGCAGCTTAAATCACTTAATAAAGGCAAGGCCTCCGGTCCAGATTGTATATCTGTCAGGTTCCGCTCAAAGTATGCTGATACAATAGCTCCATATTTAGCAATTATATAAAACCGCTCGCTCGCAGAAAGTTCCGTATCAAAAGATTGGAAAATTGCTCAAGTCACACCAATATCCAAAAAGGGAAATATGAGTGATCCGCTGAATACCAGGCCCATATCACTAACTTCAATTTGAGGTGAGATTTTAAAACATATACTGTGTTCAAACATAATGAATTACCTAGACGGAAACAATTTATTGACACATAGACAGCACAGATTCAGAAAACATCGTTCTTGTGAAACACAACTAGCGCTTTATACTCACGAAGAAATGAGTGCTATATATAGGGGATGTCAAATTGATTCCAAATTTTTTGATTTCCAGAAGGCTTTCGACACCGTTCCTGACAAGCGTCTTATAATAAAACTATGTGCCTGTGTAATATCGCCTCAGTTTAGGGACTGGATTCGAGATTTCCTGTCAGAGAGGTCACAGTTCGTAGTAATAGACGGAAAGTCATCGAGTAAAACAAAAGTAACATCCGGCGTTACCCAAGCAAGTCTTATAGGCCCTCCACTGTTCCTGATCTATATTAACGACATAGGAAACGATCTGAGCAGCCCTATTAGATTGTTTGCAGATGATGCTGTCGTAAGGAATCATAAGGATGATGCTGAATAAGGAAAAGTGTGAAGTTATTCACATGGGTACTAAAAGAAACCTGTTAAATTTCGATTACGCGGTAAGTCACACAAATATCAAGGCTGTGAATTCAACTAAATACTTAGAGATTACAATTACAAATAACCTAAATTGGAACAATCACATAGATACACTTGTGGGTAGACCAAACCAAAGACTGCGATTCATTGCAAGAATACTTAGAAGGTGCAACAGGTCTGCTAAAGAGACTGCTTATACCACGCTTTTCCGCCCTATTCTGGAGTATTGCTGTGCGGTGTGGGATCCGCATCAGGTGGGACTGACGGATGATAATGAAAAAGTTGAAAGAAGGGCGCCTCCTTTTGTACTATCGCGAAGTATGGGAGACAGAGCCACAAACATGATACGTGAATTTGAGTGGCAATCATTAAAACAGGAAATTTCAATCGTCAATTTTCTCCTACGATTGCGAAAACATGCTGTTTGCACTTACCTACGTAGGGAGAAATGATCATCATGATAAAATAAGAGAAGTATATACACTAGTCTGACCTTTTTTTGAATGCTGCTGCGCGGTGTGGGATCCTTACCAAATAGGATTGACGGAGTTCATCAAGAAAGTTAAAAAATGTTCAGCATGTTCTACATTATCGCGAAATAGGGGAGAGACTATCATTAAAATAATATATGATTTGGGGTGGACATCATTAAAACAAAGGCGTTTTTCATTGGGATGTTTTGCATCACCCCGGTTCCCACAACTTCTGAAGATAGACGTTGACTGTGGATATTGTATCACAGACACAGTCCCTTTGATTGTTCAGAACTTTCACTAAACCCGCCCAAAGATGTAAACAACCATGCATGAGAAGCGCCTATTAGACGGAAGGGAGCCGACACCGAATCAGTTCCAGTCATTCGACAAGGAAGGAGGTACACGGCTCAACCATGCCTAGACGATCAATACCACGGGTCAATCGCGTCCTGGTTGTTACTTTGTGCCAGGAAGGACTCTCAACAAGGGAAGTGTCCATGCATCTCGCAGTGAGCCAAAGCGATGTTGTTCGGACATGGAGGAGATACAGACAGAGAGGAACTGACGATGACATGCCTCGTTCAGGCTGTTCAGGGTCTAGTACTGCAGTGGATGACCGCTACCTATGGATTCTGGCTCTGAGGAGTCCTGAAAGCAACGCCACCATGTCCAAAATGACTCTGAGCACTATGCGACTCAACTTCTAGGGTCATCAGTCGCCTAGAACTTAGAACTACTTAAACCTAACTAACCTAAGAACATCACACACATCTATGCCCGAGGCAGGATTCGAACCTGCGACCGTAGCGGTCGCTCGGCTCCAGACTGCAGCGCCTAGAACCGCACGGCCACACCGGCCGGCCACCATGTCCAATAATGTTTTTCATGTAGCCACAGGACGTCTTGTTACGACTCAACCTGTGCACAATACGCTGCATTATGTGCAACTTCACTCCCGACGTCCACGGCGAGGCCCATCTTTGCAACCACGACACCATGCAGTGCGGTACAGATGGGACCAACGACAAGCCGAATGGGCCGCTCAGGATTGACGTCACGTTCTCTTCACCGATGACTGTCGCACGTGCCTTCAAGCAGACAATCTGCGGAGGCGTGTTTGGAGGCAACCCAGTCAGGCTGAACGCCTTAGACACAGTGTCCAGCGAGTCCAGCGAGGTGCAGGTTCCCTGATGTTTTGGGGTTGCATTATGTGGGGCCGACGTACGCCGTTGATGGTCTGGAAGGCGCCGTAACGGCTGTACGATACGTGAACGCCATCCTCCGACCGATAGTGCAACTATATCGCCAACATATTGGCGAGGCATTTGTCTTCATGGATTATAATTCGCGCCCCCATCGTGCACATATCGTGAATGACTTCCTTCGGGATAACAACATCGCTCGACTAGAGCGGCCAGCATGTTCTCCAGACATTAACCATATCGAACTTGCCTGGGATAGATTGAAAATGGTTTTCTATCGACGACGTGTCCCACCAACCATTCCGAGGCATCTACGCCGAATCGCCGTTGAGGAGTGGGACAATCTGGATCAACAGTGCTTTGATGAACTTGTGGATAGTATGTTACGACGAATACAGGCATGCATCAATGCAAGAGGACGTGCTTCTGGGTATTGGAGGAACCGGTATGTACAGCAGTCTCGAGCAGCACCTCTGAAGGTGTCGCTGTATGGTGGTACAACATGCAATGTGTGGTTTTCATGAGCAATAAAAAGGGCGGAAATGATGTTTCTGTGGACCTCCATTCCCATTTCTGAACACGTTCGGGAACTCTCGGAACCGAGATGATGCAAAACTTTTTTTGATGGGTGTATTTTGTTGACACCGACTTACATAGGGAGAAACGATCATCGTAATATAATAAGGGAGTCCAGAGCTCGCACGGAAAGGTACCGCAGTTCGTTTTTTCCGCGCGCTGTGCGAGATTGGAATAGTAGAGAATTATTGTGACGCTGCTTCGATGAACCCTCTGCCAGGCACTTAAATGTGATTCGCAGAGTATCCGTGTAGGTGTAGATGCATTTTAGGTAAGACAATGGTGCATACCAAATTTTGCTAACATATCGAAATTGTTTTTAACGCTGGATGGAGACCCATGCCTCCTTCCAGTCTCGAGTAAATAGGTGACATATTTGAAAGTTGTGATGCATCATAGCCAATGCTATTGCCCTGTGCTACATCTTGTTGCTTCTTGTATTGCCCCTCTGGAAACATGTGTTGTATTGACTCAGTGAAAACCATGACTTTAGGCGTGTCAGCACATGCAGCTAAAGTGATGCCAGAGCTCGTGACACTCACAAATTATGAGTACCTGCAAAGTTTTCAATAAGGGGTCAACAGAAAACATACGGGTGGATATTAATGTTAATAGAGCAGGTTATGGCATTAGAACTGACATTAGGTAAAGACAAGAAAAACGAAACACTTACGTTGCAACCGAAAATAGATTTCACACAATAATAAAATAAGGGCAACACACACATTTATGAAATAACTGTCATTTTAACACGAAAATCCTGTCTTCTATAGAAAACCTACCAATAGCTGTAAATAAGATTTTAGAATTTTACTATTTTCATTGATGTAGGCGTTTCGAACATGGGTACTCTAATCTTTAGTTCCACAACAGCAACATCAGTTGGGGGCTATTTCCCACATACAATTCACAATGTATACAGGGCTTTGTCTCACAAACCACGAGGTGTACACAGTTCTCTTCTTTGTGGTTACAGTGCATACTAAGTTTATTTATTTCTTCATTCAAAAATCTTTCAAGATTGTGAGATACATCATTCATTTGCAAAGACTGTGTACGAATATTTGTGCATACACATAGAGTTGCTGGTGCAGAAAGTTGAACTGTAATATCAGTTTGTTCTTCTTGTAGTTCCATAAGCTGCGAAAGTGTACCTGCAGACCACTGTTTGACTTTATTTTTGCAGTCAGAAAATAACAACACAAGTCAAACGGAGTACAGAAGCAATTACTACCCCATAACTGCGACATAACTCTTGTCTTTGTTGTTGTTGTTGTGGTCTTCAGTCCTGAGACTGGTTTGATGCAGCTCTCCATGCTACTCTATAATGTGCAAGCTTCTTCATCTCCCAGTACTTACTGCAACCTACATCATTCTGAATCTACTTGGTGTATTCATCTCCTGGTCTCCCTCTACGACTTTTACCCTCCACGCTGCCCTCCAATGCTAAATTTGTGATCTCAACATGCCCTACCAACCAGTCCCTTCTTCTTGTCAAGTTGTCTTGCCACAAACTCCCCTTCTCCCCAATTCTATTCAATACCTCCTCATTAGTTACGTGATCTACCCATCTAATCTTCAGCATTCTTCTGTAGCACCACATTTCGAAAGCTCCTATTCTCTTCTTTTCCAAACTATTTATCGTCCATGTTTCACTACCATACATGGCTACACTCCATACAAATTCTTTCAGAAACGACTTCCTGACATTTAAATCTATGCTCGATGTTAACAAATTTCTCTTCTTCAGAAACGCTTTCCTTGCCATTGCAAGTAAAACATTTTATATACTCTCTACTTCGACCATCATAAGTTATTTTGCTCCCCAAATAGCAAAACTCATTTACTACTTTAAGTGTCTCATTTGCTAATCTAATTCCCTCAGCATCACCTGACTTAATTCGATACATTCAATTATCCTCGTTTTGCTTTTGTTGATGTTCATCTTATTTCCTCCTTTCAAGGCACTATCCATTCCGTTCAGCTGCTCTTCCAATTCCTTTGCTGTCTCTGACAGAATTACAATGTCATCGGCGAACCTCAAAGTTTTTATTTCTTCTCCATGGATACCTACTCCGATTTTTTCTTTTGTTTCCTTTACTGCTTGCTCAATATACAGATTGAATAACATCGAGGAGATGGTACAACCCTGTCTCACTCCCTTCCCAACCACTGCTTCCCTTTCATGTCCCTCTAGTGTTTCGAAATGCTGTCACCAGCGAGCAGGGCTAGTTGCGTCAGAAAAAACGACCGAATTGAACTTTTTATGGCATGACAAAATCTGCGCCTATTAAGTGACATCACTAAAAACTCGGTGTTCACGCAACCATCTGTGGTGCAACTGCTGTATGCCACTAGCTGTGGCGCCACTTAAGTTAGGTGTGTGTATCTCACTTTAGGAAGAAATATCAAGGAAGACATGAGGTATTATGAAAAAGAGCGCAAAGAATATTTTTGGGTCCAGTATAGGCACCACTCCCCAGAGTGGATAATAGGAAAAAATTAATAATTTCAGATCCTGTTCATGTTAGAGATGCGTGATCCACTCTTGAAGCGATACAGAGAGCTAGATCCTTTCGCAGAGTGAGCGATCAGTGACTCAGAGAAAATGAGCAGTTATCTGTTTGTATCTTTCCAGTGACGTAGGCGTGCAGAAAGAAGGTTCTAGGGAGGACGATACAATAGTGTTCCCCCAAGCATGCTGCTGTAGTTGGTAAATGGCGGCCTGTGGGCCAGATATGGCCACGATTGTTTTCAGTATGGTCCCACAGGAGAAAATGTGCTACAGCAAGCGATATACTGCACAATTTTGCAAAGCAAATTTTTAAGACAGCCCTTGTAAAACACTACAAGCAAATCTAGAAGCACTGCTGCCATGTCATGTGAAGATAAGGCGCATGAGCCATACAGGGTACTCATAAGTGGAGGAAATATAGAAATTTTTTATGACTTTATTCAATTCTATAGTCTTTCCTGAAATCATTGATATATACATTATAGGGTTTAAACGAAAAATGACCTATATATACCAAATTTTAAAGTAATGGTCATCTATGCCACCACACCCCCTTTATTTCTGTTACAGAAATCAGTATTATTTTGGAAAGAATTGTGACTTTCTGTTTCCAACGATTATATGTATGATACATTACATATGTTGGTAACAGTGCAGGTTTCTAGTGTCTGTAGATGATAATCTTTGCTAGTATTTACTTTTGTTTCACTGAAGCAGTTTGTTCACGTGTTACTGAATTTTTTGTTGCCCAAGTGCTACATATATTGGTGGAAGTACATATCCTTTAGTGTGCAATAAATACGAACTACATCACGCATCAAAAAATTCCGTGATATCAGTTTACAAACAAATCAGGCCATACTGTTGAAAGCAAGCTATGCATCAGTTCTTCAGGGAAGGAACTCCCACATGGCACACCTCCTCCTAGTGATTCATATTTTTGTGTTAACAATGGTGCTGTTTGTAGTGGATTCGTTGTTGCTCATGTCAGTATCTTATCTTCTTTGATAAAGGAAGTGGTGAAATGTAAACAATGTGATGGTGTAGGCTTTCTGGTAATAACTGAACAGCACAGTAGCAGGAAGAGTTGAGCATCAAAATTAGTTCGTCTGTCATGATTCGGCAGTAAATAAACCTCGAAAATGACTTGGAAAATTGTGCATAATTCATATGATGTGAATTTGAAGTTAGTGTATGCAATGAATGCAATAGCAAAAGGAAAAAAAGGCTGCTCAAACGATTCGTGGTTTGATGGACCTTTCTCCTCCTCCCAGTCTCCGACGCGCCAGGCCTGCCACCATCGCCACCGACCGAGGCAGCACCGCCCGCCACCAACACATCCCCAGCTGCCGCGCCACCCACCGTCGCCCGCCTCTGTCTCCTACGCGCCAGGCCTGCCGCCATCGCCAGCGGCCGAGCCAGCGCCGCCCGCCGCCAACACATCCCCAGCTGCAGCGCCACCCACCGTCGCCCACCGCTGTCTCCAACCCACCAGGTCTGCCGCCATCGCCACTGGCCGAGCCAGCGCCATCCGCCGCAACACATCCCCAGCTGACACGACGCCCACCGTCGCTCACCGCTGTCTCCGACGCACCAGGCCTGCCGCCATAGCCACTGGCCGAGCCAGCGCCGCCCGCAGCAACACATCCCCAGCCCTCGCGCCGCCCACCGTCGCCCGCCGCTGTCTCCGACGCGCCAGGCCTGCCGCCATCGCCACTGGCCGAAACAGCGCAGCCCGCCGCAACACATCCCCAACTGCTGCGCCGCCCACCGTCGCCCGCCGCTGTCTCCAACGCGCCAGACCTGCCACCAACGCCAGCGGCCGCGCCAGCGCCGCCTGCCGCCAACACATTCCCAGCTGCCGCGCCGCCCACCGTCGCTCGCCGCTGTGTCCGACGCGCCAGAGCTGCCGGTCTCGCCACTGTCCGAGCCAGCGCCGCCCGCCGCAACACATCCCCAGCTGCCGCGCCGCCCACCATCGCCCGCCGCTGTCTCCAACGCGCCAGACCTGCCGCCATCGCCAGCGGCCGAGACAGCGCCGCCTGTCGGCAACACATTCCCAGCTGCCGCGCCGCCCACCGTCGCCCGCCGCTGTCTCAAACGCGCCAGACCTGCCGCCATCGCCACTGGCCGAACCAGCGCCGCCCGCCGCAACACATCCCCAGCTGCCGGGCGGCCTACCGTCGCCCGCCGCTGTCTCCTACGCGCCAGTCCTGCCGCCATCGCCAGCGGCCGAGCCAGCGCCGCCCGCCGCCAACACATCCCCAGCTGCAGCGCCACCCACCGTCGCCCACCGCTGTCTCCAACCCACCAGGTCTGCCGCCATCGCCACTGGCCGAGCCAGCGCCATCCGCCGCAACACATCCCCAGCTGACACGACGCCCACCGTCGCTCACCGCTGTCTCCGACGCACCAGGCCTGCCGCCATAGCCACTGGCCGAGCCAGCGCCGCCCGCAGCAACACATCCCCAGCCCTCGCGCCGCTCACCGTCGCCCGCCGCTGTCTCCGACGCGCCAGGCCTGCCGCCATCGCCACTGGCCGAAACAGCGCAGCCCGCCGCAACACATCCCCAACTGCTGCGCCGCCCACCGTCGCCCGCCGCTGTCTCCAACGCGCCAGACCTGCCACCAACGCCAGCGGCCGCGCCAGCGCCGCCTGCCGCCAACACATTCCCAACAGCCGCGCCGCCCACCGTCGCTCGCCGCTGTGTCCGACGCGCCAGAGCTGCCGGTCTCGCCACTGTCCGAGCCAGCGCCATCCGCCGCAACACATCCCCAGCTGACACGACGCCCACCGTCGCTCACCGCTGTCTCCGACGCACCAGGCCTGCCGCCATAGCCACTGGCCGAGCCAGCGCCGCCCGCAGCAACACATCCCCAGCCCTCGCGCCGCTCACCGTCGCCCGCCGCTGTCTCCGACGCGCCAGGCCTGCCGCCATCGCCACTGGCCGAAACAGCGCAGCCCGCCGCAACACATCCCCAACTGCTGCGCCGCCCACCGTCGCCCAACGTCTCCAACGCGCCAGACCTGCCACCAACGCCAGCGGCCGCGCCAGCGCCGCCTGCCGCCAACACATTCCCAACAGCCGCGCCGCCCACCGTCGCTCGCCGCTGTGTCCGACGCGCCAGAGCTGCCGGTCTCGCCACTGTCCGAGCCAGCGCCGCCCGCCGCAACACATCCCCAGCTGCCGCGCCGCCCACCATCGCCCGCCGCTGTCTCCAACGCGCCAGACCTGCCGCCATCGCCAGCGGCCGAGACAGCGCCGCCTGTCGGCAACACATTCCCAGCTGCCGCGCCGCCCACCGTCGCCCGCTGCTGTCTCCGACGCACTAGGCCTGCCGCCATCGTCGGCGGCCGAGCCAGCGCCGCCCGCAGCAACACATCCCCAGCCCTCGCGCCGCCCACCGTCGCCCGCCGCTGTCTCCGACGCGCCAGGCCTGCCGCCATCGCCACTGGCCGAGCCAGAGCCGCCCGCCGCCAACACAGTCCCAGCTGCCGCGCCGCCAACCGTCGCTCGCCGCTGTCTCCGACACGCCAGACCTGCCGCCATCGCCTCTGGCCGAGCCAGCGCCGCCCACCGTCGCCCGCCGCTGTCTCCTTCGCAGCAGGCCTGCCGCCATCGCCAGCGGCCGAGCCAACGCCGCCTGCCGCCAACACATTCCCAGTTGCCGCGTCGCCCACCGTCGCCCGCCGCTGTCTCCGACGCGCCAGACCTGCCGCCATCGCCACTGGCCGAGCCAGAACCGCCCGCCGCCAACACATTCTCAGCTGCCGCGCCGCCCACCGTCGCCCGCCGCTGTCTCCTTCGCAGCAGCCCTGCCGCCATCGCCAGCGTCCGAGCCAGAGCCGCCCGCCGCCAACACATTCCCAGTTGCCGCGTCGCCCACCGTCGCCCGCCGCTGTCTCCGACGCGCCAGACCTGCCGCCATCGCCACTGGCCAAGCCAGAGCCACCCGCCGCCAACACATTCCCAGCTGCCGCGCCGCCCACCGTCGCTCGCCGCTGTCTCCGACGCGACAGACCTGCCGCCATCGCCACTGGCCGAGCCAGAGCCGCCCGCCGCCAACACATTCTCAGCTGCCGCGCCGCCCACCGTCGCTCGCCGCTGTCTCCGACGCGCCAGACCTGCCGCCACCACCACTGGCCGAGCCAGAGCGGCCTGCCGCCAACACATTCCCAGCTGCCGCGCCGCCCACCGTCGCTCGCCGCTGTCTCCGACGCGCCAGGCCTGCCGCCATCGCCTCTGGCCGAGCCAGCGCCGCCCACCGTCGCCCGCCGCTGTCTCCTTCGCAGCAGGCCTGCCGCCATCGCCACTGGCCGAGCCAGAGCCGCCCGCCGCCAACACAGTCCCAGCTGCCGCGCCGCCCACCGTCGCTCGCCGCTGTCTCAAACGCGCCAGACCTGCCGCCATCGCCACTGGCCGAACCAGCGCCGCCCGCCGCAACACATCCCCAGCTGCCGGGCGGCCTACCGTCGCCCGCCGCTGTCTCCGACGCACTAGGCCTGCCGCCATCGTCGGCGGCCGAGCCAGCGCCGCCCGCAGCAACACATCTCCAGCCCTCGCGCCGCCCACCGTCGCCCCCCGCTGTCCCGACGCGCCAGGCCTGCCGCCATCGCCACTGGCCGAAACAGCGCCGCCCGCCGCAACACATCCCCAACTACTGCGCCGCCCACCGTCGCCCGCCGCTGTCTCCAACGAGCCACGCCTGCCGCCATCGCCGCTGTCCGAAACAGCGCCGCCCGCCGCAACACATCCCCAGCTGCCGCGCCGCCCACCATCGCCCGCCGCTGTCTCCGACGCAGCAGGCATGCCGCCATCGCAAGCGGCACAGACAGCGCCGCCTGCCGGCAACACATTCCCAGCTGCCGCGCCGCCCACCGTCGAGCGCCGCTGTCTCCGACGCACTAGGCCTGCCGCCATCGTCGGCGGCCGAGCCAGCGCCGCCCGCAGCAACACATCCCCAGCCCTCGCGCCGCCCACCGTCGCCCGCCGCTGTCTCCGACGCACCAGGCCTGCCGCCATCGCCTCTGGCCGAAACAGCGCCGCCCGCCGCAACACGTACCCAACTGCCGCGTCGCCCACCATAGCCCGCCGCTGTCTCCGACGCGCCAGACCTGCCGCCATCGCCACTGGCCGAGCCAGCGCCGCTCGCTGCCAACACATCCGCAGCTGCCGCGCCGCCCACTGTCGCCCGCCGCTGTCTCCGACGCCCCAGGCCTGCCGCCATCGCCTCTGGCCGAGCCAGCGCCGCCCACCGTCGCCCGCCGCTGTCTCCTTCGCAGCAGGCCTGCCGCCATCGCCACTAGCCGAGCCAGAGCCGCCCGCCGCCAACACAGTCCCAGCTGCCGCGCCGCACACCGTCGCTCGTCGCTATCTCCGACACGCCAGACCTGCCGCCATCGCCTCTGGCCGAGCCAGCGCCGCCCACCGTCGCCCGCCGCTGTCTCCTTCGCAGCAGGCCTGCCGTCATCGCCAGCGGCCGAGCCAACGCCGCCTGCCGCCAACGCATTCCCAGTTGCCGCGTCGCCCACCGTCGCCTGCCGCTGTCTCCTTCGCAGCAGCCCTGCCGCCATCGCCAGCGTCCGAGCCAGAGCCGCCCGCCGCCAACACATTCCCAGTTGCCGCGTCGCCCACCGTCGCCCGCCGCTGTCTCCGACGCGCCTGACCTGCCGCCATCGCCACTGGCCGAGCCAGAGCCACCCGCCGCCAACACATTCCCAGCTGCCGCGCCGCCCACCGTCGCTCGCCGCTGTCTCCGACGCGCCAGACCTGCCGCCACCACCACTGGCCGAGCCAGAGCCGCCTGCCGCCAAATCATTCCCAGCTGCCGCGCCGCCCACCGTCGCTCGCCGATGTCTCCGACGCGCCAGGCCTGCCGCCATCGGCTCTGGCCGAGCCAGCGCCGCCCAACGTCGCCCGCCGCTGTCTCCTTCGCAGCAGGCCTACCGCCATCGCCACTGGCCGAGCCAGAGCCGCCCGCCGCAACACATTCCCACCTGCCGCGCCGCCCACCGTCGCTCGCCGCTGTCTCCGACACGATAGACCTGCCGCCATCGCCACTGGCCGAGCCAGAGCCGCCCGCCGCCAACACATTCCCAGCTGCCGCGCCGCCCACCGTCGCTCGCCGCTGTCTCCGACGCGCCAGACCTGCCGCCATCGCCAGCGTCCGAGCCAGAGCCGCCCGCCGCCAACACATTCCCAGCTGCCGCGCCGCCCACCGTCGCTCGCCGCTGTCTCCGACGCGCCAGAGCTGCCGCCATCGCCACTGGCCGAGCCAGAGCAGCCCGCCGCCAACACAGTCCCAGCTGCCGCGCCGCCCACCGTCGCTCGCCGCTGTCTCCGACACGCCAGACCCGCCGCCATCGCCTCTGGCCGAGCCAGCGCCGCCCACCGTCGCCCGCCGCTGTCTCCTTCGCAGCAGGCCTGCCGCCATCGCCACTGGCCGAGCCAGAGCAGCCCGCCGCCAACACAGTCCCAGCTGCCGCGCCACAAACCGTCGCTCGCCGCTGTCTCCGAAACGCCAGACCCGCCGCCATCGCCTCTGGCCGAGCCAGCGCCGCCCACCGTCGCCCGCCGCTGTCTCCTTCGCAGCAGGCCTGCCGCCATCGCCACTGGCCGAGCCAGAGCCGCCCGCCGCCAACACATTCCCAGCTGCCGCGCCGCCCACCGTCGCTCGCCGCTGTCTCCGACGCGCCAGGCCTGCCGCCATCGCCTCTGGCCGAACCAGCGCCGCCCACCGTCGCCCGCCGCAGTCTCCTTCGCAGCAGGCCTGCCGCCATCGCCACTGGCCGAGCCAGCGCCGCCCGCTGCGAACACATCCCCAGCTGCCACGCCGCCCACCGTCGCTCGCCGCTGTCTCCGACGCGCCAGACCTGCCGCCATCGCCACTGGCCGAGCCAGAGCCGCCCGCCGCCAACACATTCCCAGCTGCCGCGCCGCCCACCGTCGCTCGCCGCTGTCTCCGACGCGCCAGACCTGCCGCCATCGCCAGCGTCCGAGCCAGAGCCGCCCGCCGCCAACACATTCCCAGCTGCCGCGCCGCCCACCGTCGCTCGCCGCTGTCTCCGACGCGCCAGAGCTGCCGCCATCGCCACTGGCCGAGCCAGAGCAGCCCGCCGCCAACACAGTCCCAGCTGCCGCGCCGCCCACCGTCGCTCGCCGCTGTCTCCGACACGCCAGACCCGCCGCCATCGCCTCTGGCCGAGCCAGCGCCGCCCACCGTCGCCCGCCGCTGTCTCCTTCGCAGCAGGCCTGCCGCCATCGCCACTGGCCGAGCCAGAGCAGCCCGCCGCCAACACAGTCCCAGCTGCCGCGCCACAAACCGTCGCTCGCCGCTGTCTCCGAAACGCCAGACCCGCCGCCATCGCCTCTGGCCGAGCCAGCGCCGCCCACCGTCCCCCGCCGCTGTCTCCTTCGCAGCAGGCCTGCCGCCATCGCCACTGGCCGAGCCAGAGCCGCCCGCCGCCAACACATTCCCAGCTGCCGCGCCGCCCACCGTCGCTCGCCGCTGTCTCCGACGCGCCAGGCCTGCCGCCATCGCCTCTGGCCGAACCAGCGCCGCCCAACGTCGCCCGCCGCAGTCTCCTTCGCAGCAGGCCTGCCGCCATCGCCACTGGCCGAGCCAGCGCCGCCCGCTGCGAACACATCCCCAGCTGCCACGCCGCCCACCGTCGCTCGCCGCTGTCTCCGACGCGCCAGACCTGCCGCCATCGCCACTGGCCGAGCCAGAGCCGCCCGCCGCCAACACATTCCCAGCTGCCGCGCCGCCCACCGTCGCTCGCCGCTGTCTCCGACGCGCCAGACTTGCCGCCATCGCCTCTGGCCGAGCCACAGCCGCCCTCCGCCAACACATTCGTAGCTGCCGCGCCGCCCACCGTCGCTCGCCGCTGTCTCCGACGCGCCAGACCTGCCGCCATCGCCACTGGACGGGCCAGCGCCGCCCGCTGCCAACACATCCCCAGCTGCCGCGCCACCCACTGTCGCCCGCCGCTGTCTCCGACGCGCCAGGCCTGCCGCCATCGCCTCTGGCCGAGCCAGCGCCGCCCACCGTCGCCCGCCGCTGTCTCCTTCGCAGCAGGCCTGCCGCCATCGCCACTGGCCGAGCCAGAGCCGCCCGCCGCCATCACAGTCCCAGCTGCCCCGCCGCAAACCGTCGCTCGCCGCTGTCTCCGACACGCCAGACCTGCCGCCATCGCCTCTGGCCGAGCCAGCGCCGCCCACCGTCGCCCGCCGCTACCTCCTTCGCAGCAGGTCTGCCGCCATCGCCACTGGCCGAGCCAGAGCCGCCCGCCGCCAACACATCCCCAGCTGCCGCACGGCGTACCGACGCCCGCCGCTGTCTCCGACGCGTCAGACCTGCCGCCATCGCAACTGGCCGAGCCAGAGCCACCCGCCGCCAACACATTCCCAGCTGCCGCGCCGCCCACCGTCGCCAACCGCTGTCTCCGACGCGCCAGACCTGCCGCCATCGACACTGGAAGAACCAGCGCCGCCCGCCGCAACACATCCCCAGCTGCCGCGCGGAATACCGTCGCCCGCCGCTGTCTCCTTCGCAGCAGGCCTGCCGCCATCGCCACTGGCCGAGCCAGAGCAGCCCGCCGCCAACACAGTCCCAGCTGCCGCGCCGCAAACCGTCGCTCGCCGTTGTCTCCGACACGCCAGACCCGCCGCCATCGCCTCTGGCCGAGCCAGCGCCGCCCACTGTCGCCCGCCGCTGTCTCCTTCGCAGCAGTCCTTCCGCCATCGCCACTGGCCGAGCCAGAGCCGCCCGCCGCCAACACATTCCCAGCTGCCGCGCCTCCCACCGTCGCTCGCCGCTGTCTCCGACACGCCAGACCTGCAGCCATCGCCACTGGCCGAGCCAGCGCCGCCCGCTGCCAACACATCCCCAGCTGCCGAGCCGCCCACTGTCGCCCGCCGCTGTCTCCGACGCGCCAGTCCTGCCGCCATCGCCTCTGGCCGAGCCAGCGCCGCCCACCATCGCCCGCCGCTGTCTCCTTCGCAGCAGGCCTGCCGCCATCGCCACTGGCCGAGCCAGAGCCGCCCGCCGCCAACACATTCCCAGCTGTCGCGCCTCCCACCGTCGCTCGCCGCTGTCTCCGACGCGCCAGACCTGCCGCCATAGCCACTGGCCGATCAGCGCCGCCCGCTGCAACACATCCCCAGCTGCCGCACGGCGTACCGACGCCCGCCGCTGTCTCCGACGCGCCAGACCTGCCGCCATCGCCACTGGCCGAGCCAGAGCCGCCCGCCGCCAACACATTCCCACCTGCCGCGCCGCCCACCGTCGCCAACCGCTGTCTCCGACGCGCCAGACCTGCCGCCATCGACACTGGCCGAGCCAGAGCCGCCCGCCGTTAACACATTCCCAGCTGCCGCGCCGCCCACCGTCGCTCGCCGCTGTCTCCGACGCGCCAGACCTGCCGCCATCGCCACTGGAAGAACCAGCGCCGCCCGCCGCAACACATCCCCAGCTGCCGCGCGGAATACCGTCGCCCGCCGCTGTCTCCTTCGCAGCAGGCCTGCCGCCATCGCCACTGGCCGAGCCAGAGCAGCCCACTGCCAACACAGTATCAGCTGCCGCGCCGCAAACCGTCGCTCGCCGCTGTCTCCGACACGCCAGACCCGCCGCCATCGCCTCTGGCCGAGCCAGCGCCGCCCACCGTCGCCCGCTGCTGTCTCCTTCGCAGCAGTCCTGCCGCCATCGCCACTGGCCGAGCCAGAGCCGCCCGCCGCCAACACATTCCCAGCTGCCGCGCCTCCCGCAGTCGCTCGCCGCTGTCTCCGACACGCCAGACCTGCAGCCATCGCCACTGGCCGAGACAGCGCCACCCGCTGCCAACACATCCCCAGCTGCCGAGCCGCCCACTGTCGCCCGCCGCTGTCTCCGACGCGCCAGGCCTGCCGCCATCGCCTCTGGCCGAGCCAGCGCCGCCCACCGTCGCCCGCCGCTGTCTCCTTCGCAGCAGGCCTGCCGCCATCGCCACTGGCCGAGCCAGAGCAGCCCGCCGCCAACACAGTCCCAGCTGCCGCGCCGCCCACCGTCGCCCGCCACTGTCTCCTTCGCAGCAGGCCTGTCGCCATCGCCACTGGCCGAGCCAGAGCCGCCCGCCGCCAACACATTCCCAGCTGCCGCGCCGCCCACCGTCTCTCGCCGCTGCCTCCGACGCGCCAGACCTGCCGCCATCGCCACTGGCCGAGCCAGCGCCGCCCGCTGCCAACACATCCCCAGCTGCCGCGCCGCCCACTGTCGCCCGCCGCTGTCTCCGACGCGCCAGGCCTGCCGCCATCGCGTCTGGCCGAGCCAGCGCCGCCCACCGTCGCCCGCCGCTGTCTCCTTCGCAGGAGGCCTGCCGCCATCGCCACTGGCCCAGCCAGAGCCGCCGGCGCCAACACATTCCCAGCTGCCGCGCCGCCCACCGTCGCTCGCCGCTGTCTCCGACACGCCAGACCCGCCGCCATCGCCTCTGGCCGAGCCAGCGCCGCACACCGTCGCCCGCCGCTGTCTCATTCGCAGCAGGCCTGCAGCCATCGCCACTGGCCGAGCCAGAGCAGCCCGCCGCCAACACATCCCCAGTTGCCGCGCCGCCCACCGTCGCTCGCCGCTGTCTCCGACACGCCAGACCCGCCGCCATCGCCTCTGGCCGAGCCTGCGCCGCCCACCGTCGCCCGCCGCTGTCTCCTTCGCAGCAGGCCTGCCGCCATCGCCACTGGCCGAGCCAGAGCCGCCCGCCGCCAACACATCCCCAGCTGCCGCACGGCGTACCGACGCCCGCCGCTGTCTCCGACGCGTCAGACCTGCCGCCATCGCAACTGGCCGAGCCAGAGCCACCCGCCGCCAACACATTCCCAGCTGCCGCGCCGCCCACCGTCGCCAACCGCTGTCTCCGACGCGCCAGACCTGCCGCCATCGACACTGGCCGAGCCAGAGCCGCCCGCCGCCAACACATTCCCAGCTGCCGCGCCGCCCACCGTCGCTCGCCGCTGTCTCCGACGCGCCAGACCTGCCGCCATCGCCACTGGAAGAACCAGCGCCGCCCGCCGCAACACATCCCCAGCTGCCGCGCGGAATACCGTCGCCCGCCGCTGTCTCCTTCGCAGCAGGCCTGCCGCCATCGCCACTGGCCGAGCCAGAGCAGCCCGCCGCCAACACAGTCCCAGCTGCCGCGCCGCAAACCGTCGCTCGCCGTTGTCTCCGACACGCCAGACCCGCCGCCTTCGCCTCTGGCCGAGCCAGCGCCGTCCACTGTCGCCCGCCGCTGTCTCCTTCGCAGCAGGCCTGCCGCCATCGCCACTGGCCGAGCCAGAGCAGCCCACCGCCATCACAGTCCCAGCTGCCCCGCCGCAAACCGTCGCTCGCCGCTGCCTCCGACACGCCAGACCTGCCGCCATCGCCTCTGGCCGAGCCAGCGCAGCCCACCGTCGCCCGCCGCTACCTCCTTCGCAGCAGGCCTGCCGCCATCGCCACTGGCCGAGCCAGAGCCGCCCGCCGCCAACACATCCCCAGCTGCCGCACGGCGTACCGACGCCCGCCGCTGTCTCCGACGCGCCAGACCTGCCGCCATCGCCACTGGCCGAGCCAGAGCCACCCGCCGCCAACACATTCCCAGCTGCCGCGCCGCCCACCGTCGCCAACCGCTGTCTCCGACGCGCCAGACCTGCCGCCATCGACACTGGAAGAACCAGCGCCGCCCGCCGCAACACATCCCCAGCTGCCGCGCGGAATACCGTCGCCCGCCGCTGTCTCCTTCGCAGCAGGCCTGCCGCCATCGCCACTGGCCGAGCCAGAGCAGCCCGCCGCCAACACAGTCCCAGCTGCCGCGCCGCAAACCGTCGCTCGCCGTTGTCTCCGACACGCCAGACCCGCCGCCATCGCCTCTGGCCGAGCCAGCGCCGCCCACTGTCGCCCGCCGCTGTCTCCTTCGCAGCAGTCCTTCCGCCATCGCCACTGGCCGAGCCAGAGCCGCCCGCCGCCAACACATTCCCAGCTGCCGCGCCTCCCACCGTCGCTCGCCGCTGTCTCCGACACGCCAGACCTGCAGCCATCGCCACTGGCCGAGCCAGCGCCGCCCGCTGCCAACACATCCCCAGCTGCCGAGCCGCCCACTGTCGCCCGCCGCTGTCTCCGACGCGCCAGTCCTGCCGCCATCGCCTCTGGCCGAGCCAGCGCCGCCCACCATCGCCCGCCGCTGTCTCCTTCGCAGCAGGCCTGCCGCCATCGCCACTGGCCGAGCCAGAGCCGCCCGCCGCCAACACATTCCCAGCTGTCGCGCCTCCCACCGTCGCTCGCCGCTGTCTCCGACGCGCCAGACCTGCCGCCATAGCCACTGGCCGATCAGCGCCGCCCGCTGCAACACATCCCCAGCTGCCGCACGGCGTACCGACGCCCGCCGCTGTCTCCGACGCGCCAGACCTGCCGCCATCGCCACTGGCCGAGCCAGAGCCGCCCGCCGCCAACACATTCCCACCTGCCGCGCCGCCCACCGTCGCCAACCGCTGTCTCCGACGCGCCAGACCTGCCGCCATCGACACTGGCCGAGCCAGAGCCGCCCGCCGTTAACACATTCCCAGCTGCCGCGCCGCCCACCGTCGCTCGCCGCTGTCTCCGACGCGCCAGACCTGCCGCCATCGCCACTGGAAGAACCAGCGCCGCCCGCCGCAACACATCCCCAGCTGCCGCGCGGAATACCGTCGCCCGCCGCTGTCTCCTTCGCAGCAGGCCTGCCGCCATCGCCACTGGCCGAGCCAGAGCAGCCCACTGCCAACACAGTATCAGCTGCCGCGCCGCAAACCGTCGCTCGCCGCTGTCTCCGACACGCCAGACCCGCCGCCATCGCCTCTGGCCGAGCCAGCGCCGCCCACCGTCGCCCGCTGCTGTCTCCTTCGCAGCAGTCCTGCCGCCATCGCCACTGGCCGAGCCAGAGCCGCCCGCCGCCAACACATTCCCAGCTGCCGCGCCTCCCGCAGTCGCTCGCCGCTGTCTCCGACACGCCAGACCTGCAGCCATCGCCACTGGCCGAGACAGCGCCACCCGCTGCCAACACATCCCCAGCTGCCGAGCCGCCCACTGTCGCCCGCCGCTGTCTCCGACGCGCCAGGCCTGCCGCCATCGCCTCTGGCCGAGCCAGCGCCGCCCACCGTCGCCCGCCGCTGTCTCCTTCGCAGCAGGCCTGCCGCCATCGCCACTGGCCGAGCCAGAGCAGCCCGCCGCCAACACAGTCCCAGCTGCCGCGCCGCCCACCGTCGCCCGCCACTGTCTCCTTCGCAGCAGGCCTGTCGCCATCGCCACTGGCCGAGCCAGAGCCGCCCGCCGCCAACACATTCCCAGCTGCCGCGCCGCCCACCGTCTCTCGCCGCTGCCTCCGACGCGCCAGACCTGCCGCCATCGCCACTGGCCGAGCCAGCGCCGCCCGCTGCCAACACATCCCCAGCTGCCGCGCCGCCCACTGTCGCCCGCCGCTGTCTCCGACGCGCCAGGCCTGCCGCCATCGCGTCTGGCCGAGCCAGCGCCGCCCACCGTCGCCCGCCGCTGTCTCCTTCGCAGGAGGCCTGCCGCCATCGCCACTGGCCCAGCCAGAGCCGCCGGCGCCAACACATTCCCAGCTGCCGCGCCGCCCACCGTCGCTCGCCGCTGTCTCCGACACGCCAGACCCGCCGCCATCGCCTCTGGCCGAGCCAGCGCCGCACACCGTCGCCCGCCGCTGTCTCATTCGCAGCAGGCCTGCAGCCATCGCCACTGGCCGAGCCAGAGCAGCCCGCCGCCAACACATCCCCAGTTGCCGCGCCGCCCACCGTCGCTCGCCGCTGTCTCCGACACGCCAGACCCGCCGCCATCGCCTCTGGCCGAGCCTGCGCCGCCCACCGTCGCCCGCCGCTGTCTCCTTCGCAGCAGGCCTGCCGCCATCGCCACTGGCCGAGCCAGAGCCGCCCGCCGCCAACACATTCCCAGCTGCCGCGCCGCCCACCGTCGCTCGCCGCTGTCTCCGACACGCCAGACCCGCCGCCATCGCCTCTGGAGAAGCCAGCGCAGCCCAGCGTCGCCCGCCGCTGTCTCCTTCGCAGCAGGCCTGCCGCCATCGCCACTGGCCGAGCCAGAGCAGCCCGCCGCCAACACAGTCCCAGCTGCCGCGCTTCAAACCGTCGCTCGCCGCTGTCTCCGACACGCCAGACCCGCCGCCATCGCCTCTGGCCGAGCCAGCGCCGCCCACCGTCGCCCGCCGCTGTCTCCTTCGCAGCAGGCCTGCCGCCATCGCCACTGGCCGAGCCAGAGCCGATCGCCGCCAACACATTCAAAGCTGCCGCGCCGCCCACCGTCGCTCGCCGCTGTCTCCGTCGCGCCAGACCTGATGCCATCGCCACTGGCCGAGCCAGCGCCGCCCGCTGCCAACACATCCCCAGCTGCCGCGCCGCCCACTGTCGCCCGCCGCTGTCTCCGACGCGCCAGGCCTGCCGCCATCGCCTCTGGCCGAGCCTGCGCCGCCCACCGTCGCCCGCCGCTGTCTCCTTCGCAGCAGGCCTGCCGCCATCGCCACTGGCCGAGCCAGAGCAGCCCGCCGCCAACACAGTCCCACCTGCCACGCCGCCCACCGTCGCCCGCCGCTGTCTCCTTCGCAGCAGGCCTGCCGCCATCGCCACTGGCCGAGCCAGAGCCGCCCACCGCCAACACAGTCCCAGCTGCCCCGCCGCAAACCGTCGCTCGCCGCTGTCTCCGACATGCCAGACCTGCCGCCATCGCCTCTGGCTGAGCCAGCGCCGGCCGCCGCAACACATCCCCAGCTGCCGCGCGGGCTACCGTCGCCCGCCGCTGTCTCCGACGCGCCAGACCTGCCGCCATCGCCACTGGCCGAGCCAGAGCCGCCTGCCGCCAACACATTCCCAGCTGCCGCGCCGCCCACCGTCGCCCGCCGCTGTCTCCGACGCGCCAGACCTGCCGCCATCGCCACTGGCCGAGGCAGAGCCGCCCGCCGCCAACACATTCCCAGATGCCGCGCCGCCCACCGTCGCTCGCCACTGTCTCCGACGCGCCAGACCTGCCGCCATCGCCACTGGCCGAGCCAGAGCCGCCCGCCGCCAACACATTCCAAGCTGCCGCGCCGCCCACCGTCGCTCGCCGCTGTCTCCGACGCGCCAGACCTGCCGCCATCGCCACTGGCCGAGCCAGAGCCGCCAGCGCTAACACATTCCCAGCTGCCGCGCCGCCCACCGTCGCTCGCCGCTGTCTCCGACACGCCAGGCCCGCCGCCATCGCCTCTGGCCGAGCCAGCGCCGCCCACCGTCGCCCGCCGCTCTCTCCTTCGCAGCAGGCCTGCCGCCATCGCCACTGGCCGAGCCAAAGCAGCCCGCCGACAACACAGTCCCAGCTGCCGCGCCGCAAACCGTCGCTCGCCGCTGTCTCCGACACGCCAGACCAGCCGCCATCGCCTCTGGCCGAGCCACCGCCGCCCACCGTCGCCCGCAGCTGTCTCCTTCGCAGCAGGCCTGCCGCCATCGCCACTGGCCGAGCCAGAGCCGCCCCCCGCCAACACATTCCCAGCTGCCGCGCCGCCCACCGTCGCTCGCCGCTGTCTCCGACGCGCCAGACCTGCCGCCATCGCCACTGGCCGAGCCAGCGCCGCCTGCTGCCAACACATCCCCAGCTGCCCCGCCGCCCACTGTCGCCCGCCGCTGTCTCCGACGCGCCAGGCCTGCCGCCATCGCCTCTGGCCGAGCCAGCGCCGCCCACCGTCGCCCGCCGCTGTCTCCTTCGCAGCAGGCCTGCCGCCATCGCCACTGGCCGAGCCAGAGCAGCCCGCCGCCAACACAGTCCCAGCTGCCGCGCCGCCCACCGTCGCCCGCCACTGTCTCCTTCGCAGCAGGCCTGCCGCCATCGCCACTGGCCGAGCCAGAGCCGCCGGCGCCAACACATTCCCAGCTGCCACGCCGCCCACCGTCGCTCGCCGCTGTCTCCGACATGCCAGACCCGCCGCCATCGCCTCTGGCCGAGCCAGCGCCGCCCACCGCCGCAAGCCGCTGTCTCCTTCGCAGCAGGCCTGCCGCCATCGCCACTGGCCGAGCCAGAGCAGCCCGCCGCCAACACAGTCCCAGCTGCCGCGCCGCAAACCGTCGCTCGCCGCTGTCTCCGACACGCCAGACCCGCCGCCATCGCCTCTGGCCGAGCCAGCGCAGCCCACCGTCGCCCGCCGCTGTCTCCTTCGCAGCAGGCCTGCCGCCATCGCCACTGGCCGAGCCAGAGCAGCCCGCCGCCAACACATTCAAAGCTGCCACGCCGCCCACCGTCGCCCGCCGCTGTCTCCTTCGCAGCAGACCTGCCGCCATCGCCACTGGCCGAGCCAGAGCCGCCCACCGCCAAAACAGTCCCAGCTGCCCCGCCGCAAACCGTCGCTCGCCGCTGTCTCCGACATGCCAGACCTGCCGCCATCGCCTCTGGCCGAGCCAGCGCCGCCCACCGTCGCTCGCCGCTGTCTCCGACGCGCCAGACCTGCCGCCATCGCCACTGGCCGAGCCAGAGCCGCCCGCTGCCAAGACATCCCCAGCTGCCGCGCCGCCCACTGTCGCCCGCCGCTGTCTCCGACGCGCCAGGCCTGCCGCATTCGCCTCTGGCCGAGCCAGCGCCGCCCACCGTCGCCCGCCGCTGTCTCCTTCGCAGCAGCCTGCCGCCATCGCCGCTGGCCGAGCCAGAGCCGCCTGCCGCCAACACATTCAAAGCTGCCGCGCCGCCCACCGTCGCTCGCCGCTGTCTCCGACGCGCCAGACCTGATGCCATCGCCACTGGCCGAGCCAGCGCCGCCCGCTGCCAACACATCCCCAGCTGCCGCGCCGCCCACTGTCGCCCGCCGCTGTCTCCGACGCGCCAGGCCTGCCGCCATCGCCACTGGCCGAACCAGCGCCGCCCGCCGCAACACATCCCCAGCTGCCGCGCGGCCTACCGTCGCCCACCGCTGTCTTCGACGCGCCAGACCTGCCGCCATCGCCACTGGCCGAGCCAGAGCCGCCCGCCGCCAACACATTCCCAGCTGCCGCGCCGCCCACCGTCGCCTGCCGCTGTCTCCGACGCGCCAGACCTGCCGCCATCGCCACTGGCCGAGCCAGAGCCGCCCGCCGCCAACACATTCCCAGCTGCCGCGCAGCCCACCGTCGCTCGCCGCTGTCTCCGACGCGCCAGACCTGCCGCCATCGCCACTGGCCGAGCCAGAGCCGCCGGCGCCAACACATTCCCAGCTGCCGCGCCGCCCACCGTCGCTCGCCGCTGTCTCCGACACGCCAGACCCGCCGCCATCGCCTCTGGCCGAGCCAGCGCCGCCCACCGTCGCCCGCCGCTGTCTCCTTCGCAGCAGGCCTGCCGCCATCGCCACTGGCCGAGCCAGAGCAGCCCGCCGCCAACACAGTCCCAGCTGCCGCGCCGCCCACCGTCGCCCGCCACTGTCTCCTTCGCAGCAGGCCTGCCGCCATCGCCACTGGCAGAGCCAGAGCCGCCTGCCGCCAACACATTCCCAGCTGTCGCGCCTCCCACCGTAGCTCGCCGCTGTCTCCGACGCGCCAGACCTGCCGCCATCGCCACTGGCCGGGCCAGCGCCGCCCGCTGCGAACACATCCCCAGCTGCCGCGCCACCCACTGTCGCCCGCCGCTGTCTCCGACGCGCCAGGCCTGCCGCCATCGCCTCTGGCCGAGCCAGCGCCGCCCACCGTCGCCCGCCGCTGTCTCCTTCGCAGCAGGCCTGCCGCCATCGCCACTGGCCGAGCCAGAGCAGCCCGCCGCCAACACATTCAAAGCTGCCACGCCGCCCACCGTCGCCCGCCGCTGTCTCCTTCGCAGCAGACCTGCCGCCATCGCCACTGGCCGAGCCAGAGCCGCCCACCGCCAAAACAGTCCCAGCTGCCCCGCCGCAAACCGTCGCTCGCCGCTGTCTCCGACATGCCAGACCTGCCGCCATCGCCTCTGGCCGAGCCAGCGCCGCCCACCGTCGCTCGCCGCTGTCTCCGACGCGCCAGACCTGCCGCCATCGCCACTGGCCGAGCCAGAGCCGCCCGCTGCCAAGACATCCCCAGCTGCCGCGCCGCCCACTGTCGCCCGCCGTTGTCTCCGACGCGCCAGGCCTGCCGCATTCGCCTCTGGCCGAGCCAGCGCCGCCCACCGTCGCCCGCCGCTGTCTCCTTCGCAGCAGGCCTGCCGCCATCGCCGCTGGCCGAGCCAGAGCCGCCTGCCGCCAACACATTCAAAGCTGCCGCGCCGCCCACCGTCGCTCGCCGCTGTCTCCGACGCGCCAGACCTGATGCCATCGCCACTGGCCGAGCCAGCGCCGCCCGCTGCCAACACATCCCCAGCTGCCGCGCCGCCCACTGTCGCCCGCCGCTGTCTCCGACGCGCCAGGCCTGCCGCCATCGCCACTGGCCGAACCAGCGCCGCCCGCCGCAACACATCCCCAGCTGCCGCGCGGCCTACCGTCGCCCACCGCTGTCTTCGACGCGCCAGACCTGCCGCCATCGCCACTGGCCGAGCCAGAGCCGCCCGCCGCCAACACATTCCCAGCTGCCGCGCCGCCCACCGTCGCCTGCCGCTGTCTCCGACGCGCCAGACCTGCCGCCATGGCCACTGGCCGAGCCAGAGCCGCCCGCCGCCAACACATTCCCAGCTGCCGCGCAGCCCACCGTCGCTCGCCGCTGTCTCCGACGCGCCAGACCTGCCGCCATCGCCACTGGCCGAGCCAGAGCCGCCGGCGCCAACACATTCCCAGCTGCCGCGCCGCCCACCGTCGCTCGCCGCTGTCTCCGACACGCCAGACCCGCCGCCATCGCCTCTGGCCGAGCCAGCGCCGCCCACCGTCGCCCGCCGCTGTCTCCTTCGCAGCAGGCCTGCCGCCATCGCCACTGGCCGAGCCAGAGCAGCCCGCCGCCAACACAGTCCCAGCTGCCGCGCCGCCCACCGTCGCCCGCCACTGTCTCCTTCGCAGCAGGCCTGCCGCCATCGCCACTGGCAGAGCCAGAGCCGCCTGCCGCCAACACATTCCCAGCTGTCGCGCCTCCCACCGTAGCTCGCCGCTGTCTCCGACGCGCCAGACCTGCCGCCATCGCCACTGGCCGGGCCAGCGCCGCCCGCTGCGAACACATCCCCAGCTGCCGCGCCACCCACTGTCGCCCGCCGCTGTCTCCGACGCGCCAGGCCTGCCGCCATCGCCTCTGGCCGAGCCAGCGCCGCCCACCGTCGCCCGCCGCTGTCTCCTTCGCAGCAGGCCTGCCGCCATCGCCACTGGCCGAGCCAGAGCCGCCCCCTGCCAACACAGTCCCAGCTGCCCCGCCGCAAACCGTCGCTCGCCGCTGTCTCCGACACGCCAGACCTGCCGCCATCGCCTCTGGCCCAGCCAGCGCCGTCCACCGTCGCCCGCCGCTATCTCCTTCGCAGCAGGCCTGCCGCCATCGCCACTGGCCGAGCCAGAGCCGCCCGTTGCCAACACATTCCCAGCTGCCGCGCCGCCCACCGTCGCTCGCCGCTGTGTCAGACGCGCCAGACCTGCCGCCATCGCCACTGGCCGAACCAGCGCCGCCCGCCGCAACACATCCCCAGCTGCCGCCCGGCCTACCGTCGCCCGCCGCTGTCTCAGACGCGCCAGACCTGCCGCCATCGCCACTGGCCGAGCCAGTGCCGCCCGCTGCCAACACATTCCCAGCTGCCGCGCCGCCCACCGTCGCCCGCCGCTGTCTCCGACGCGCCAGACCTGCCGCCATCGCCACTGGCCGAGCCAGAGCCGCCCGCCGCCAACACATTCCCAGCTGCCACGCCGCCCACCTTCGCTCGCCGCTGTCTCCGACGCGCCAGACCTGCCGCCATAGCCACTGGCCGATCAGCGCCGCCCGCCGCAACACATCCCCAGCTGCCGCACGGCGTACCGACGTCCGCCGCTGTCTCCGACGCGCCAGACCTGCCGCCATCGCCACTGGAAGGACCAGCGCCGCCCGCCGCAACACATCCCCAACTGCCGCGCGGCCTACCGTCGCCCGCCGCTGTCTCCTTCGCAGCAGGCCTGCCGCCATCGCCACTGGCCGAGCCAGAGCAGCCCACCGCCAACACAGTCCCAGCTGCCGCGCTGCAAACCGTCGCTCGCCGCTGTCTCCGACACGCCAGACCTGCCGCCATCGCCACTGGCCGAGCCAGCGCCGCCCGCTGCCAACACATCCCCAGCTGCCGCGCCGCCCACTGTCGCCCGCCGCTGTCTCCGACGCGCCAGGCCTGCCGCCATCGCCTCTGGCCGAGCCAGCGCCGCCCACCGTCGCCCGCCGCTGTCTCCTTCGCAGCAGGCCTGCCGCCATCGCCACTGGCCGAGCCAGAGCAGCCCGCCGCCAACACAGTCCCAGCTGCCGCGCCGCCCACCGTCGCCCGCCACTGTCTCCTTCGCAGCAGGCCTGCCACCATCGCCACTGGCCGAGCCAGAGCCGCCGGCGCCAACACATTCCCAGCTGCCACGCCGCCCACCGTCGCTCGCCGCTGTCTCCGACATGCCAGACCCGCCGCCATCGCCTCTGGCCGAGCCAGCGCCGCCCACCGCCGCCCGCCGCTGTCTCCTTCGCAGCAGGCCTGCCGCCATCGCCACTGGCCGAGCCAGAGCAGCCCGCCGCCAACACAGTCCCAGCTGCCGCGCCGCAAACCGTCGCTCGCCGATGTCTCCGACACGCCAGACCCGCCGCCATCGCCTCTGGCCGAGCCAGCGCCGCCCACCGTCGCCCGCCGCTGTCTCCTTCGCAGCAGGCCTGCCGCCATCGCCACTGGCCGAGCCAGAGCCGATCGCCGCCAACACATTCAAAGCTGCCGCGCCGCCCACCGTCGCTCGCCGCTGTCTCCGTCGCGCCAGACCTGATACCATCGCCACTGGCCGAGCCAGCGCCGCCCGCTGCCAACACATCCCCAGCTGCCGCGCCGCCCACTGTCGCCCGCCGCTGTCTCCGACGCGCCAGGCCTGCCGCCATCGCCTCTGGCCGAGCCTGTGCTGCCCACCGTCGCCCGCCGCTGTCTCCTTCGCAGCAGGCCTGCCGCCATCGCCACTGGCCGAGCCAGAGCAGCCCGCCGCCAACACAGTCCCAGCTGCCACGCCGCCCACCGTCGCCCGCCGCTGTCTCCTTCGCAGCAGACCTGCCGCCATCGCAACTGGCCGAGCCAGAGCCGCCCACCGCCAAAACAGTCCCAGCTGCCCCGCCGCAAACCGTCGCTCGCCGCTGTCTCCGACATGCCAGACCTGCCGCCATCGCCTCTGTCCGAGCCCGCGCCGCCCAACGTCCCCCGCCGCTGTTTCCTTCGCAGCAATCCTGCCGCCATCGCCACTGGCCGAGCCAGAGCCGCCTGCCGCCAACACATTCCCAGCTGCCACGCCGCCCACCGTCGCTCGCCGCTGTCTCCGACGCGCCAGACCTGCCGTCATCGCCACTGGCCGAACCAGCGCCGCCCGCCACAACACATCCCCAGCTGCCGCGCGGCCTACCGTCGCCCGCCGCTGTCTCCGACGCGCCAGACCTGCCGCCATCGCCACTGGCCGAGCCATAGCCGCCCGCCGCCAACACATTCCCAGCTGCCGCGCCGCCCACCGTCGCTCGCCGCTGTCTCCGACGCGCCACACCTGCCGCCATCGCCACTGGCCGAGACAGAGCCGCCGGCGCCAACACATTCCCAGCTGCCGCGCCGCCCACCGTCGCTCGCCGCTGTCTCCGACACGCCAGGCCCGCCGCCATCGCCTCTGGCCGAGCCAGCGCCGCCCACCGTCGCCCACCGCTGTCTCCTTCGCAGCAGGCCTGCCGCCATCGCCACTGGCCGAGCCAGAGCAGCCCGCCGCCAACACAGTCCCAGCTGCCGCGCCGCAAACCGTCTCTCACCGCTGTCTCCGACACGCCAGACCAGCCGCCATCGCCTCTGGCCGAGCCAGCGCCGCCCACCGTCGCCCGCCGCTGTCTCCTTCGCAGCAGGCCTGCCGCCATCGCCACTGGCCGAGCCAGAGCCGCCCGCCGCCAACACATTCCCAGCTGCCGCGCCGCCCACCGTCGCTCGCCGCTGTCTCCGACGCGCCAGACCTGCCGCCATCGCCACTGGCCGAGCCAGAGCCGCCCGCTGCCAAGACATCCCCAGCTGCCGCGCCGCCCACTGTCGCCCGCCGCTGTCTCCGACGCGCCAGGCCTGCCGCCATCGCCTCTGGCCGAGCCAGCGCCGCCCACCGTCGCCCGCCGCTGTCTCCTTCGCAGCAGGCCTGCCGCCATCGCCACTAGCCGAGCCAGAGCCGCCCGCCGCCAACACATTCAAAGCTGCCGCGCCGCCCACCGTCGCTCGCCGCTGTCTCCGACGCGCCAGACCTGATGCCATCGCCACTGGCCGAGCCAGCGCCGCCCGCTGCCAAAACATCCCCAGCTGCCGCGCCGCCCACTGTCGCCCGCCGCTGTCTCCGACGCGCCAGGCCTGCCGCCATCGCCACTGGCCGAACCAGCGCCGCCCGCCGCAACACATCCCCAGCTGCGGCGCGGCCTACCGTCGCCCGCCGCTGTCTTCGACGCGCCAGACCTGCCGCCATCGCCACTGGCCGAGCCAGAGCCGCCCGCCGCCAACACATTCCCAGCTGCCGCGCCGCCCACCGTCGCCTGCCGCTGTCTCCGACGCGCCAGACCTGCCGCCATCGCCACTGGCCGAGCCAGAGCCGCCCGCCGCCAACACATTCCCAGCTGCCGCGCAGCCCACCGTCGCTCGCCGCTGTCTCCGACGCGCCAGACCTGCCGCCATCGCCACTGGCCGAGCCAGAGCCGCCGGCGCCAACACATTCCCAGCTGCCGCGCCGCCCACCGTCGCTCGCCGCTGTCTCCGACACGCCAGACCCGCCGCCATCGCCTCTGGCCGAGCCAGCGCCGCCCACCGTCGCCCGCCGCTGTCTCCTTCGCAGCAGGCCTGCCGCCATCAACACTGGCCGAGCCAGAGCAGCCCGCCGCCAACACAGTCCCAGCTGCCGCGCCGCCCACCGTCGCCCGCCACTGTCTCCTTCGCAGCAGGCCTGCCGCCATCGCCACTGGCCGAGCCAGAGCCGCCTGCCGCCAACACATTCCCAGCTGTCGCGCCTCCCACCGTCGCTCGCCGCTGTCTCCGACGCGCCAGACCTGCCGCCATCGCCACTGGCCGGGCCAGCGCCGCCCCCTGCCAACACAGTCCCAGCTGCCCCGCCGCAAACCGTCGCTCGCCGCTGTCTCCGACACGCCAGACCTGCCGCCATCGCCTCTGGCCGAGCCAGCGCCGTCCACCGTCGCCCGCCGCTATCTCCTTCGCAGCAGGCCTGCCGCCATCGCCACTGGCCGAGCCAGAGCCTCCCGTTGCCAACACATTCCCAGCTGCCGCGCCGCCCACCGTCGCTCGCCGCTGTGTCCGACGCGCCAGACCTGCCGCCACCGCCACTGGCCGAACCAGCGCCGCCCGCCAAAACACATCCCCAGCTGCCGCCCGGCCTACCGTCGCCCGCCGCTGTCTCCGACGCGCCAGACCTGCCGCCATCGCCACTGGCCGAGCCAGAGCCGCCCGCCGCCAACACATTCCCAGCTGCCACGCCGCCCACCTTCGCTCGCCGCTGTCTCCGACGCGCCAGACCTGCCGCCATAGCCACTGGCCGATCAGCGCCGCCCGCCGCAACACATCCCCAGCTGCCGCGCGGCCTACCGTCGCCCGCCGCTGTCTCCTTCGCAGCAGGCCTGCCGCCATCGCCACTGGCCGAGGCAGAGCAGCCCGCCGCCAACACCGTCCCAGCTGCCGCGCCGCAAACCGTCGCTCGCCGCTGTCTCCGACACGCCAGACCCGCCGCCATCGCCTCTGGCCGAGCCAGTGCCGCCCACCGTCGCCCGCCGCTGTCTCCTTCGCAGCAGGCCTGCCGCCATCGCCACTGGCCGAGCCAGAGCAGCCCACCGCCAACGCAGTCCCAGCTGCCGCGCCGCAAACCGTCGCTCGCCGCTGTCTCCGACACGCCAGACCTGCCGCCATCGCCACTGGCCGAACCAGCGCCGCCCGCCGCAACACATCCCCAGCTGCCGCGCGGCCTACCGTCGCCCGCCGCTGTCTCCGACGCGCCAGACCTGCCGCCATCGCCACTGGCCGAGCCAGAGCCGCCCGCCGCCAACACATTCCCAGCTGCCGCGCCGCCCACCGTCGCTCGCCGATGTCTCCGACGCGCCAGACCTGCCGCCATCGCCACTGGCCGAGACAGAGCCGCCGGCGCCAACACATTCCCAGCTGCCGCGCCGCCCACCGTCGCTCGCCGCTGTCTCCGACACGCCAGGCCCGTCGCCATCGCCTCTGGCCGAGCCAGCGCCGCCCACCGTCGCCCACCGCTGTCTCCTTCGCAGCAGGCCTGCCGCCATCGCCACTGGCCGAGCCAGAGCAGCCCGCCGCCAACACAGTCCCAGCTGCCGCGCCCCAAACCGTCTCTCGCCGCTGTCTCCGACACGCCAGACCAGCCGCCATCGCCTCTGGCCGAGCCAGCGCCGCCCACCGTCGCCCGCCGCTGTCTGCTTCGCAGCAGGAATGCCGCCATCGCCACTGGCCGAGCCAGAGCCGCCCGCCGCCAACACATTCAAAGCTGCCGCGCCGCCCACCGTCGCTCGCCGCTGTCTCCGACGCGCCAGACCTGATGCCATCGCCACTGGCCGAGCCAGTGCCGCCCGCTGCCAACACATCCCCAGCTGCCGCGCCGCCCACTGTCGCCCGCCGCTGTCTCCGACGCGCCAGGCCTGCCGCCATCGCCACTGGCCGAACCAGCGCCGCCCGCCGCAACACATCCCCAGCTGCCGCGCGGCCTACCGTCGCCCGCCGCTGTCTCCGACGCGCCAGGCCTGCCGCCATCGCCACTGGCCGAGCCAGAGCCGCCCGCCGCCAACACATTCCCAGCTGCCGCGCCGCCCACCGTCGCTCGCCGCTGTCTCCGACACGCCAGACCCGCCGCCATCGCCTCTGGCCGAGCCAGCGCCGCCCACCGTCGCCCGCCGCTGTCTCCTTCGCAGCAGGCCTGCCGCCATCGCCACTGGCCGAGCCAGAGCAGCCCGCCGCCAACACAGTCCCAGCTGCCGCGCCGCCCACCGTCGCCCGCCACTGTCTCCTTCGCAGCAGGCCTGCCGCCATCGCCACTGGCCGAGCCAGAGCCGCCTGCCGCCAACACATTCCCAGCTGTCGCGCCTCCCACCGTCGCTCGCCGCTGTCTCCGACGCGCCAGACCTGCCGCCATCGCCACTGGCCGGGCCAGCGCCGCCCGCTGCCAACACATCCCCAGCTGCCGCGCCACCCACTGTCGCCCGCCGCTGTCTCCGACGCGCCAGGCCTGCCGCCATCGCCTCTGGCCGAGCCAGCGCCGCCCACCGTCGCCCGCCGCTGTCTCCTTCGCAGCAGGCCTGCCGCCATCGCCACTGGCCGAGCCAGAGCCGCCCCCTGCCAACACAGTCCCAGCTGCCCCGCCGCAAACCGTCGCTCGCCGCTGTCTCCGACACGCCAGACCTGCCGCCATCGCCTCTGGCCGAGCCAGCGCCGTCCACCGTCGCCCGCCGCTATCTCCTTCGCAGCAGGCCTGCCGCCATCGCCACTGGCCGAGCCAGAGCCGCCCGCCGCACACACATTCCCAGCTGCCGCGCCGCCCACCGTCGCCCGCCACTGTCTCCGACGCGCCAGACCTGCCGCCATCGCCACTGGCCGAGCCAGAGCCGCCCGCCGCCAACACATTCCCAGCTGCCACGCCGCCCACCGTCGCTCGCCGCTGTCTCCGACGCGCCAGACCTGCCGCCATAGCAACTGGCCGATCAGCGCCGCCCGCCGCAACACATCCCCAGCTGCCGCACGGCGTACCGACGCCCGCCGCTGCCTTCGACGCGCCAGACCTGCCGCCATCGCCACTGGCCGAGCCAGAGCCGCCCGCCGCCAACACATTCCCAGCTGCCGCGCCGCCCACCGTCGTCCACCGCTGTCTCCGACGCGCCAGACCTGCCGCCATCGACACTGGCCGAGCCAGAGCCGCCCGCCGCCAACACATTCCCAGCTGCCGCGCCGCCCACCGTCGCTCGCCGCTGTCTCCGACGCGCCAGACCTGCCGCCATCGCCACTGGAAGAACCAGAGCCGCCCGCCGCAACACATCCCCAGCTGCCGCGCGGCCTACCGTCGCCCGCCGCTGTCTCCTTCGCAGCAGGCCTGCCGCCATCGCCACTGGCCGAGCCAGAGCAGCCCGCCGCCAACACCGTCCCAGCTGCCGCGCCGCAAACCGTCGCTCGCCGCTGTC
Organism: Schistocerca gregaria; assembly: GCF_023897955.1. NCBI lineage: Eukaryota > Metazoa > Arthropoda > Insecta > Orthoptera > Acrididae > Schistocerca > Schistocerca gregaria. The sequence goes on from NC_064928.1 coordinate 77,105,328, forward strand.
TCCGACACGCCAGACCCGCCGCCATCGCCTCTGGCCGAGCCAGCGCCGCCCACCGTCGCCCGCCGCTGTCTCCTTCGCAGCAGGCCTGCCGCCATCGCCACTGGCTGAGCCAGAGCAGCCCGCCGCCAACACAGTCCCAGCTGCCGCGCCGCAAACCGTCGCTCGCCGCTGTCTCCGACACGCCAGACCCGCCGCCATCGCCTCTGGCCGAGCCAGCGCCGCCCACCGTCGCCCGCCGCTGTCTCCTTCGCAGCAGGCCTGCCGCCATCGCCACTGGCCGAGCCAGAGCAGCCCACCGCCAACACAGTCCCAGCTGCCTCGCCGCAAACCGTCGCTCGCCGCTGTCTCCGACACGCCAGACCTGCCGCCATCGCCACTGGCCGAGCCAGCGCCGCCCGCTGCCAACACATCCCCAGCTGCCGCGCCGCCCACTGTCGCCCGCCGCTGTCTCCGACGCGCCAGGCCTGCCGCCATCGCCTCTGGCCGAGCCAGCGCCGCCCACCGTCGCCCGCCGCTGTCTCCTTCGCAGCAGGCCTGCCGCCATCGCCACTGGCCGAGCCAGAGCAGCCCGCCGCCAACACAGTCCCAGCTGCCGCGCCGCCCACCGTCGCTTGCCACTGTCTCCTTCGCAGCAGGCCTGCCGCCATCGCCACTGGCCGAGCCAGAGCCGCCGGCGCCAACACATTCCCAGCTGCCACGCCGCCCACCGTCGCTCGCCGCTGTCTCCGACATGCCAGACCCGCCGCCATCGCCTCTGGCCGAGCCAGCGCCGCCCACCGCCGCCCGCCGCTGTCTCCTTCGCAGCAGGCCTGCCGCCATCGCCACTGGCCGAGCCAGAGCAGCCCGCCGCCAACACAGTCCCAGCTGCCGCGCCGCAAACCGTCGCTCGCCGCTGTCTCCGACACGCCAGACCCGCCGCCATCGCCTCTGGCCGAGCCAGCGCCGCCCACCGTCGCCCGCCGCTGTCTCCTTCGCAGCAGGCCTGCCGCCATCGCCACTGGCCGAGCCAGAGCCGATCGCCGCCAACACATTCAAAGCTGCCGCGCCGCCCACCGTCGCTCGCCGCTGTCTCCGTCGCGCCAGACCTGATACCATCGCCACTGGCCGAGCCAGCGCCGCCCGCTGCCAACACATCCCCAGCTGCTGCGCCGCCCACTGTCGCCCGCCGCTGTCTCCGACGCGCCAGGCATGCCGCCATCGCCTCTGGCCGAGCCTGCGCCGCCCACCGTCGCCCGCCGCTGTCTCCTTCGCAGCAGGCCTGCCACCATCGCCACTGGCCGAGCCAGAGCAGCCCGCCGCCAACACAGTCCCAGCTGCCATGCCGCCCACCGTCGCCCGCCGCTGTCTCCTTCGCAGCAGACCTGCCGCCATCGCCACTGGCCGAGCCAGAGCCGCCCACCGCCAAAACAGTCCCAGCTGCCCCGCCGCAAACCGTCGCTCGCCGCTGTCTCCGACATGCCAGACCTGCCGCCATCGCCTCTGTCCGAGCCCGCGCCGCCCAACGTCCCCCGCCGCTGTTTCCTTCGCAGCAATCCTGCCGCCATCGCCACTGGCCGAGCCAGAGCCGCCTGCCGCCAACACATTCCCAGCTGCCGCGCCGCCCACCGTCGCTCGCCGCTGTCTCCGACGCGCCAGACCTGCCGTCATCGCCACTGGCCGAACCAGCGCCGCCCGCCGCAACACATCCCCAGCTGCCGCGCGGCCTACCGTCGCCCGCCGCTGTCTCCGACGCGCCAGACCTGCCGCCATCGCCACTGGCCGAGCCAGAGCCGCCCGCCGCCAACACATTCCCAGCTGCCGCCCCGCCCACCGTCGCTCGCCGCTGTCTCCGACGCGCCACACCTGCCGCCATCGCCACTGGCCGAGACAGAGCCGCCGGCGCCAACACATTCCCAGCTGCCGCGCCGCCCACCGTCGCTCGCCGCTGTCTCCGACACGCCAGGCCCGCCGCCATCGCCTCTGGCCGAGCCAGCGCCGCCCACCGTCGCCCACCGCTGTCTCCTTCGCAGCAGGCCTGCCGCCATCGCCACTGGCCGAGCCAGAGCAGCCCGCCGCCAACACAGTCCCAGCTGCCGCGCCGCAAACCGTCTCTCACCGCTGTCTCCGACACGCCAGACCAGCCGCCATCGCCTCTGGCCGAGCCAGCGCCGCCCACCGTCGCCCGCCGCTGTCTCCTTCGCAGCAGGCCTGCCGCCATCGCCACTGGCCGAGCCAGAGCCGCCCGCCGCCAACACATTCCCAGCTGCCGCGCCGCCCACCGTCGCTCGCCGCTGTCTCCGACGCGCCAGACCTGCCGCCATCGCCACTGGCCGAGCCAGAGCCGCCCGCTGCCAAGACATCCCCAGCTGCCGCGCCGCCCACTGTCGCCCGCCGCTGTCTCCGACGCGCCAGGCCTGCCGCCATCGCCTCTGGCCGAGCCAGCGCCGCCCACCGTCGCCCGCCGCTGTCTCCTTCGCAGCAGGCCTGCCGCCATCGCCACTGGCCGAGCCAGAGCCGCCCGCCGCCAACACATTCAAAGCTGCCGCGCCGCCCACCGTCGCTCGCCGCTGTCTCCGACGCGCCAGACCTGATGCCATCGCCACTGGCCGAGCCAGCGCCGCCCGCTGCCAAAACATCCCCAGCTGCCGCGCCGCCCACTGTCGCCCGCCGCTGTCTCCGACGCGCCAGGCCTGCCGCCATCGCCACTGGCCGAACCAGCGCCGCCCGCCGCAACACATCCCCAGCTGCCGCGCGGTCTACCGTCGCCCGCCGCTGTCTTCGACGCGCCAGACCTGCCGCCATCGCCACTGGCCGAGCCAGAGCCGCCCGCCGCCAACACATTCCCAGCTGCCGCGCCGCCCACCGTCGCTCGCCGCTGTCTCCGACGCGCCAGACCTGCCGCCATCGCCACTGGCCGAGCCAGAGCCGCCGGCGCCAACACATTCCCAGCTGCCGTGCCGCCCACCGTCGCTCGCCGCTGTCTCCGACACGCCAGACCCGCCGCCATCGCCTCTGGCCGAGCCAGCGCCGCCCACCGTCGCCCGCCGCTGTCTCCTTCGCAGCAGGCCTGCCGCCATCGCCACTGGCCGAGCCAGAGCAGCCCGCCGCCAACACAGTCCCAGCTGCCGCGCCGCCCACCGTCGCCCGCCACTGTCTCCTTCGCAGCAGGCTTGCCGCTATCGACACTGGCCGAGCCAGAGCCGCCTGCCGCCAACACATTCCCAGCTGTCGTGCCTCCCACCGTCGCTCGCCGCTGTCTCCGACGCGCCAGACCTGCCGCCATCGCCACTGGCCGGGCCAGCGCCGCCCGCTGCCAACACATCCCCAGCTGCCGCGCCACCCACTGTCGCCCGCCGCTGTCTCCGACGCGCCAGGCCTGCCGCCATCGCCTCTGGCCGAGCCAGCGCCGCCCACCGTCGCCCGCCGCTGTCTCCTTCGCAGCAGGCCTGCCGCCATCGCCACTGGCCGAGCCAGAGCCGCCCCCTGCCAACACAGTCCCAGCTGCCCCGCCGCAAACCGTCGCTCGCCGCTGTCTCCGAAACGCCAGACCTGCCGCCATCGCCTCTGGCCGAGCCAGCGCCGTCCACCGTCGCCCGCCGCTATCTCCTTCGCAGCAGGCCTGCCGCCATCGCCACTGGCCGAGCCAGAGCCGCCCGTTGCCAACACATTCCCAGCTGCCGCGCCGCCCACCGTCGCTCGCCGCTGTGTCCGACGCGCCAGACCTGCCACCATCGCCACTGGCCGAACCAGCGCCGCCCGCCGCAACACATCCCCAGCTGCCGCCCGGCCTACCGTCGCCCGCCGCTGTCTCAGACGCGCCAGACCTGCCGCCATCGCCACTGGCCGAGCCAGTTTCGCCTGCCGCCAACACATTCCCAGCTGCCGCGCCGCCCACCGTCGCCCGCCGCTGTCTCCGACGCGCCAGACCTGCCGCCATCGCCACTGGCCGAGCCAGAGCCGCCCGCCGCAACACATCCCCAGCTGCCGCGCGGCCTACCGTCGCCCGCCGCTGTCTCCTTCGCAGCAGGCCTGCCGCCATCGCCACTGGCCGAGCCAGAGCAGCCCGCCGCCAACACAGTCCCAGCTGCCGCGCCGCAAACCGTCGCTCGCCGCTGTCTCCGACACGCCAGACCCGCCGCCATCGCCTCTGGCCGAGCCAGCGCCGCCCACCGTCGCCCGCCGCTGTCTCCTTCGCAGCAGGCCTGCTGCCATCGCCACTGGCCGAGCCAGAGCCGCCCGCCGCCAACACATTCCCAGCTGCCGCGCCTCCCACCGTCGCTCGGCGCTGTCTCCGACACGCCAGACCTGCAGCCATCGCCACTGGCCGAGCCACCGCCGCCCACTGCCAACACATCCCCAGCTGCCGCGCCGCCCACTGTCGCCCGCCGCTGTCTCCGACGCGCCAGGCCTGCCGCCATCGCCTCTGGCCGAGCCAGCGCCGTCCACCGTCGCCCGCCGCTATCTCCTTCGCAGCAGGCCTGCCGCCATAACCACTGGCCGAGCCAGAGCAGCCCACCGCCAACACAGTCCCAGCTGCCGCGCCGCAAGTCCGTCGCTCGCCGCTGTCTCCTACACACCAGAGCCGCCGCCATCGCCTCTGGCCGAGCCAGCGCCGCCCACCGTCGCCCGCCGCTGTCTCCTTCGCAGCAGGCCTGCCGCCATCGCCACTGGCCGAGCCAGAGCCGCCCGCCGCCAACACATTCCCAGCTGCCGCGCCTCCCACCGTCGCTCGGCGCTGTCTCCGACACGCCAGACCTGCAGCCATCGCCACTGGCCGAGCCACCGCCGCCCGTTGCCAACACATTCCCAGCTGCCGCGCCGCCCACCGTCGCTCGCCGCTGTGTCCGACGCGCCAGACCTGCCGCCATCGCCACTGGCCGAACCAGCGCCGCCCGCCGCAACACATCCCCAGCTGCCGCCCGGCCTACCGTCGCCTGCCGCTGTCTCAGACGCGCCAGACCTGCCGCCATCGCCACTGGCCCAGCCAGAGCCGCCCGCCGCCAACACATTCCCAGCTGCCGCGCCGCCCACCGTCGCCCGCCGCTGTCTCCGACGCGCCAGACCTGCCGCCATCGCCACTGGCCGAGCCAGAGCCGCCCGCCGCCAACACATTCCCAGCTGCCACGCCGCCCACCGTCGCTCGCCGCTGTCTCCGACGCGCCAGACCTGCCGCCATAGCCACTGGCCGATCAGCGCCGCCCGCCGCAACACATCCCCAGCTGCCGCACGACGTACCGACGCCCGCCGCTGTCTCCGACGCGCCAGACCTGCCGCAATCGCCACTGGCCGAGCCAGAGCCGCCCGCCGCCAACACATTCCCAGCTGCCTCGCCGCCCGTCGTCGTATACCGCTGTCTCCTTCGCAGCAGGCCTGCCGCCATCGCCACTGGCCGAGCCAGAGCAGCCCGCCGCCAACACAGTCCCAGCTGCCGCGCCGCCCACCGTCGCCCGCCACTGTCTCCTTCGCAGCAGGCCTGCCGCCATCGCCACTGGCCGAGCCAGAGCCGCCCGTTGCCAACACATTCCCAGCTGCCGCGCCGCCCACCGTCGCTCGCCGCTGTGTCAGACGCGCCAGACCTGCCGCCATCGCCACTGGCCGAACCAGCGCCGCCCGCCGCAACACATCCCCAGCTGCCACGCCGCAAACCGTCGCTCGCCGCTGTCTCAGACGCGCCAGACCTGCCGCCATCGCCACTGGCCGAGCCAGAGCCGCCCGCCGCCAACACATTCCCAGCTGCCGCGCCGCCCACCGTCGCCCGCCGCTGTCTCCGACGCGCCAGACCTGCCGCCATCGCCACTGGCCGAGCCAGAGCCGCCCGCCGCCAACACATTCCCAGCTGCCACGCCGCCCACCGTCGCTCGCCACTGTCTCCGACGCGCCAGACCTGCCGCCATAGCAATTGGCCGATCAGCGCCGCCCGCCGCAACACATCCCCAGCTGCCGCGCGGCCTACCGTCGCCCGCCGCTGTCTCCTTCGCAGCAGGCCTGCCGCCATCGCCACTGGCCGAGCCAGAGCAGCCCGCCGCCAACACCGTCCCAGCTGCCGCGCCGCAAACCGTCGCTCGCCGCTGTCTCCGACACGCCAGACCCGCCGCCATCGCCTCTGGCCGAGCCAGCGCCGCCCACCGTCGCCCGCCGCTGTCTCCTTCGCAGCAGGCCTGCCGCCATCGCCACTGGCCGAGCCAGAGCAGCCCGCCGCCAACACAGTCCCAGCTGCCGCGCCGCAAACCGTCGCTCGCCGCTGTCTCCGACACGCCAGACCCGCCGCCATCGCCTCTGGCCGAGCCAGCGCCGCCCACCGTCGCCCGCCGCTGTCTCCTTCGCAGCAGGCCTGCCGCCATCGCCACTGGCCGAGCCAGAGCAGCCCGCCGCCAACACAGTCCCAGCTGCCGCGCCTCCCACCGTCGCTCGGCGCTGTCTCCGACACGCCAGACCTGCAGCCATCGCCACTGGCCGAGCCACCGCCGCCCACTGCCAACACATCCCCAGCTGCCGCGCCGCCCACTGTCGCCCGCCGCTGTCTCCGACGCGCCAGGCCTGCCGCCATCGCCTCTGGCCGAGCCAGCGCCGTCCACCGTCGCCCGCCGCTATCTCCTTCGCAGCAGGCCTGCCGCCATAACCACAGGCCGAGCCAGAGCAGCCCACCGCCAACACAGTCCCAGCTGCCGCGCCGCAAGTCCGTCGCTCGCCGCTGTCTCCTACACACCAGAGCCGCCGCCATCGCCTCTGGCCGAACCAGCGCCGCCCACCGTCGCCCGCCGCTGTCTCCTTCGCAGCAGGCCTGCCGCCATCGCCACTGGCCGAGCCAGAGCCGCCCGCCGCCAACACATTCCCAGCTGCCGCGCCTCCCACCGTCGCTCGGCGCTGTCTCCGACACGCCAGACCTGCAGCCATCGCCACTGGCCGAGCCACCGCCGCCCGTTGCCAACACATTCCCAGCTGCCGCGCCGCCCACCGTCGCTCGCCGCTGTGTCCGACGCGCCAGACCTGCCGCCATCGCCACTGGCCGAACCAGCGCCGCCCGCCGCAACACATCCCCAGCTGCCGCCCGGCCTACCGTCGCCCGCCGCTGTCTCAGACGCGCCAGACCTGCCGCCATCGCCACTGGCCCAGCCAGAGCCGCCCGCCGCCAACACATTCCCAGCTGCCGCGCCGCCCACCGTCGCCCGCCGCTGTCTCCGACGCGCCAGACCTGCCGCCATCGCCACTGGCCGAGCCAGAGCCGCCCGCCGCCAACACATTCCCAGCTGCCACGCCGCCCACCGTCGCTCGCCGCTGTCTCCGACGCGCCAGACCTGCCGCCATAGCCACTGGCCGATCAGCGCCGCCCGCCGCAACACATCCCCAGCTGCCGCACGACGTACCGACGCCCGCCGCTGTCTCCGACGCGCCAGACCTGCCGCAATCGCCACTGGCCGAGCCAGAGCCGCCCGCCGCCAACACATTCCCAGCTGCCTCGCCGCCCGTCGTCGTATACCGCTGTCTCCTTCGCAGCAGGCCTGCCGCCATCGCCACTGGCCGAGCCAGAGCAGCCCGCCGCCAACACAGTCCCAGCTGCCGCGCCGCCCACCGTCGCCCGCCACTGTCTCCTTCGCAGCAGGCCTGCCGCCATCGCCACTGGCCGTGCCAGAGCCGCCCGTTGCCAACACATTCCCAGCTGCCGCGCCGCCCACCGTCCCTCGCCGCTGTGTCAGACGCGCCAGACCTGCCGCCATCGCCACTGGCCGAACCAGCGCCGCCCGCCGCAACACATCCCCAGCTGCCACGCCGCAAACCGTCGCTCGCCGCTGTCTCAGACGCGCCAGACCTGCCGCCATCGCCACTGGCCGAGCCAGAGCCGCCCGCCGCCAAAACATTCCCAGCTGCCGCGCCGCCCACCGTCGCCCGCCGCTGTCTCCGACGCGCCAGACCTGCCGCCATCGCCACTGGCCGAGCCAGAGCCGCCCGCCGCCAACACATTCCCAGCTGCCACGCCGCCCACCGTCGCTCGCCACTGTCTCCGACGCGCCAGACCTGCCGCCATAGCAATTGGCCGATCAGCGCCGCCCGCCGCAACACATCCCCAGCTGCCGCACGGCGTACTGACGCCCGCCGCTGCCTTCGACGCGCCAGACCTGCCGCCATCGCCACTGGCCGAGCCAGAGTCGCCCGCCGCCAACACATTCCCAGCTGCCGCGCCGCCCACCGTCGTCCACCGCTGTCTCCGACGCGCCAGACCTGCCGCCATCGACACTGGCCGAGCCAGAGCCGCCCGCCGCCAACACATTCCCAGCTGCCGCGCCGCCCACCGTCGCTCGCCGCTGTGTCCGACGTGCCAGACCTGCCGCCATTGCCACTGGAAGAACCAGCGCCGCCCGCCGCAACACATCCCCAGCTGCCGCGCGGCCTACCGTCGCCCGCCGCTGTCTCCTTCGCAGCAGGCCTGCCGCCATCGCCACTGGCCGAGCCAGAGCAGCCCGCCGCCAACACCGTCCCAGCTGCCGCGCCGCAAACCGTCGCTCGCCGCTGTCTCCGACACGCCAGACCCGCCGCCATCGCCTCTGGCCGAGCCAGCGCCGCCCACCGTCGCCCGCCGCTGTCTCCTTCGCAGCAGGCCTGCCGCCATCGCCACTGGCCGAGCCAGAGCAGCCCGCCGCCAACACAGTCCCAGCTGCCGCGCCGCAAACCGTCGCTCGCCGCTGTCTCCGACACGCCAGACCCGCCGCCATCGCCTCTGGCCGAGCCAGCGCCGCCCACCGTCGCCCGCCGCTGTCTCCTTCGCAGCAGGCCTGCCGCCATCGCCACTGGCCGAGCCAGAGCCGCCCGCCGCCAACACATTCCCAGCTGCCGCGCCTCCCACCGTCGCTCGGCGCTGTCTCCGACACGCCAGACCTGCAGCCATCGCCACTGGCCGAGCCACCGCCGCCCGCTGCCAACACATCCCCAGCTGCCGCGCCGCCCACTGTCGCCCGCCGCTGTCTCCGACGCGCCAGACCTGCCGCCATAGCCACTGGCCGATCAGCGCCGCCCGCCGCAACACATCCCCAGCTGCCGCACGGCGTACCGACGCCCGCCGCTGTCTCCGACGCGCCAGACCTGCCGCCATCGCCACTGGCCGAGCCAGAGCCGCCCGCCGCCAACACATTCCCAGCTGCCGCGCCTCCCACCGTCGCTCGGCGCTGTCTCCGACACGCCAGACCTGCAGCCATCGCCACTGGCCGAGCCACCGCCGCCCGCTGCCAACACATCCCCAGCTGCCGCGCCGCCCACTGTCGCCCGCCGCTGTCTCCGACGCGCCAGGCCTGCCGCCATCGCATCTGGTCGAGCCAGCGCCGTCCACCGTCGCCCGCCGCTATCTCCTTCGCAGCAGGCCTGCCGCCATCGCCACTGGCCGAGCCAGAGCAGCCCACCGCCAACACAGTCCCAGCTGCCGCGCCGCAAGTCCGTCGCTCGCCGCTGTCTCCGACACACCAGACCCGCCGCCATCGCCTCTGGCCGAGCCAGCGCCGCCCACCGTCGCCCGCCGCTGTCTCCTTCGCAGCAGGCCTGCCGCCATCGCCACTGGCCGAGCCAGAGCCGCCCGCCGCCAACACATTCCCAGCTGCCGCGCCTCCCACCGTCGCTCGGCGCTGTCTCCGACACGCCAGACCTGCAGCCATCGCCACTGGCCGAGCCAGAGCCGCCCGCCGCCAACACATTCCCAGCTGCCACGCCGCCCACCGTCGCTCGCCGCTGTCTCCGACGCGCCAGACCTGCCGCCATAGCCACTGGCCGATCAGCGCCGCCCGCCGCAACACATCCCCAGCTGCCGCACGGCGTACCGACGCCCGCCGCTGTCTCCGACGCGCCAGACCTGCCGCCATCGCCACTGGCCGAGCCAGAGCCGCCCGCCGCCAACACATTCCCAGCTGCCTCGCCGCCCGTCGTCGTATACCGCTGTCTCCTTCGCAGCAGGCCTGCCGCCATCGCCACTGGCCGAGCCAGAGCAGCCCGCCGCCAACACAGTCCCAGCTGCCGCGCCGCCCACCGTCGCCCGCCACTGTCTCCTTCGCAGCAGGCCTGCCGCCATCGCCACTGGCCGAGCCAGAGCCGCCGGCGCCAACACATTCCCAGCTGCCGCGCCGCAAACCGTCGCTCGCCGCTGTCTCCGACACGCCAGACCCGCCGCCATCGCCTCTGGCCGAGCCAGCGCCGCCCACCGTCGCCCGCCGCTGTCTCCTTCGCAGCAGGCCTGCCGCCATCGCCACTGGCCGAGCCAGAGCAGCCCGCCGCCAACACAGTCCCAGCTGCCGCGCCGCAAACCGTCGCTCGCCGCTGTCTCCGACACGCCAGACCCGCCGCCATCGCCTCTGGCCGAGCCAGCGCCGCCCACCGTCGCCCGCCGCTGTCTCCTTCGCAGCAGGCCTGCCGCCATCGCCACTGGCCGAGCCAGAGCCGCCCGCCGCCAACACATTCCCAGCTGCCGCGCCTCCCACCGTCGCTCGGCGCTGTCTCCGACACGCCAGACCTGCAGCCATCGCCACTGGCCGAGCCACCGCCGCCCGCTGCCAACACATCCCCAGCTGCCGCGCCGCCCACTGTCGCCCGCCGCTGTCTCCGACGCGCCAGGCCTGCCGCCATCGCATCTGGTCGAGCCAGCGCCGTCCACCGTCGCCCGCCGCTATCTCCTTCGCAGCAGGCCTGCCGCCATCGCCACTGGCCGAGCCAGAGCAGCCCACCGCCAACACAGTCCCAGCTGCCGCGCCGCAAGTCCGTCGCTCGCCGCTGTCTCCGACACACCAGACCCGCCGCCATCGCCTCTGGCCGAGCCAGCGCCGCCCACCGTCGCCCGCCGCTGTCTCCTTCGCAGCAGGCCTGCCGCCATCGCCACTGGCCGAGCCAGAGCCGCCCGCCGCCAACACATTCCCAGCTGCCGCGCCTCCCACCGTCGCTCGGCGCTGTCTCCGACACGCCAGACCTGCAGCCATCGCCACTGGCCGAGCCAGAGCCGCCCGCCGCCAACACATTCCCAGCTGCCACGCCGCCCACCGTCGCTCGCCGCTGTCTCCGACGCGCCAGACCTGCCGCCATAGCCACTGGCCGATCAGCGCCGCCCGCCGCAACACATCCCCAGCTGCCGCACGGCGTACCGACGCCCGCCGCTGTCTCCGACGCGCCAGACCTGCCGCCATCGCCACTGGCCGAGCCAGAGCCGCCCGCCGCCAACACATTCCCAGCTGCCTCGCCGCCCGTCGTCGTATACCGCTGTCTCCTTCGCAGCAGGCCTGCCGCCATCGCCACTGGCCGAGCCAGAGCAGCCCGCCGCCAACACAGTCCCAGCTGCCGCGCCGCCCACCGTCGCCCGCCACTGTCTCCTTCGCAGCAGGCCTGCCGCCATCGCCACTGGCCGAGCCAGAGCCGCCGGCGCCAACACATTCCCAGCTGCCGCGCCGCCCACCGTCGCTCGCCGCTGTCTCCGACACGCCAGACCCGCCGCCATCGCCTCTGGCCGAGCCAGCGTCGCCCACCGTCGCCCGCCGCTGTCTCCTTCGCAGCAGGCCTGCCGCCATCGCCACTGGCCGAGCCAGAGCCGATCGCCGCCAACACATTCAAAGCTGCCGCGCCGCCCACCGTTGCTCGCCGCTGTCTCCGTCGCGCCAGACCTGATGCCATCGCCACTTGCCGAGCCAGCGCCACCCGCTGCCAACACATCCCCAGCTGCCGCGCCGCCCACTGTCGCCCGCCGCTGTCTCCGACGCGCCAGGCCTGCCGCCATCGCCTCTGGCCGAGCCTGCGCCGCCCACCGTCGCCCGCCGCTGTCTCCTTCGCAGCAGGCCTGCCGCCATCGCCACTGGCCGAGCCAGAGCCGCCCACCGCCAACACAGTCCCAGCTGCCCCGCCGCAAACCGTCGCTCGCCGCTGTCTCCGACATGCCAGACCTGCCGCCATCGCCTCTGGCCGAGCCAGCGCCGCCCAACGTCGCCCACCGCTGTCTCCTTCGCAGCAATCCTGCCGCCATCGCCACTGGCCGAGCCAGAGCCGCCTGCCGCCAACACATTCCCAGCTGCCGCGCCGCCCACCGTCGCCCGCCGCTGTCTCCGACGCGCCAGACCTGCCGCCATCGCCACTGGCCAAGCCAGAGCCGCCCGCCGCCAACACATTCCCAGCTGCCGCGCCGCCCACCGTTGCTCGCCGCTGTCTCCGACGCGCCAGACCTGCCGCCATCGCCACTGGCCTAGCCACAGCCGCCCGCCGCCAACGCATTCCCAGCTGCCGCCCCGCCCACCGTCGCTCGCCGCTGTCTCCGACGCGCCAGACCTGCCGCCATCGCCACTGGCCAAGCCAGAGCCGCCGGCGCCAACACATTCCCAGCTGCCGCGCCGCCCACCGTCGCTCGCCGCTGTCTCCGACACGCCAGGCCCGCCGCCATCGCCACTGGCCGAGCCAGAGCAGCCCGCCGCCAACACAGTCCCAGCTGCCGCGCCGCAAACCGTCGCTCGCCGCTGTCTCCGACACGCCAGACTCGCCGCCATCGCCTCTGGCCGAGCCAGCGCCGCCCACCGTCGCCCACCGCTGTCTCCTTCGCAGCAGGCCTGCCGCCATCGCCACTGGCCAGCCAGAGCCGCCTGGCGCCAACACATTCCCAGCTGCCGCACGGCCTACCGTCGCCCGCCGCTGTCTCCGACGCGCCAGACCTGCCGCCATCGCCACTGGCCGAGCCAGAGCCGCCCGCCGCCAACACATTCCCAGCTGCCGCGCCGCCCACCGTCGCCCGCCGCTGTCTCCGACGCGCCAGACCTGCCGCCATCGCCACTGGCCGAGCCAGAGCCGCCTGCCGCCAACACATTCCCAGCTTTCGCGCCGCCCACCGTCGCCCGCCGCTGTCTCCGACGCGCCAGACCTGCCGCCATCGCCACTGGCCGAGCCAGAGCCGCCCGCCGCCAACACATTCCCAGCTGCCGCGCCGCCCACCGTCGCCCGCCGCTGTCTCCGACGCGCCAGACCTGCCGCCATCGCCACTGGCCGAGCCAGAGCCGCCCGCCGCCAACACATTCCCAGCTGCCGCGCCGCCCACCGTCGCTCGCCGCTGTCTCCGACGCGCCAGACCTGCCGCCATCGCCACTGGCCAAGCTAGAGCCGCCCGCCGCCAACACATTCCCAGCTGCCGCGCCGCCCACCGTCGCTCGACGCTGTCTCCGACGCGCCAGACCTGCCGCCATCGCCATTGGCCGAGCCAGAGCCGCCCGCCGCCAACACATTCCCAGCTGCCGCGCCGCCCACCGTCCCTCGCCGCTGTCTCCGACGCGCCAGACCTGCCGCCATCGCCACTGGCCGAGCCAGAGCCGCCGGCGCCAACACATTCCCAGCTGCCGCGCCGCCCACCGTCGCTCGCCGCTGTCTCCGACGCACCAGACCTGCCGCCATCGCCCCTGGCCGAGCCAGAGCAGCCCGCCGCCAACACAGTCCCAGCTGCCGCGCCGCCCACCGTCGCTCGCCGCTGTCTCCGACACGCCAGACCCGCCGCCATCGCCTCTGGCCGAGCCAGCGCCGCCCACCGTCGCCCGCCGCTGTCTCCGTCGCAGCAGGCCTGCCGCCATCGCCACTGGCCGAGCCAGAGCAGCCCGCCGCCAACACAGTCCCAGCTGCCGCGCTGCCCACCGTCGCTCGCCGCTGTCTCCGACACGCCAGACCCGCCGCCATCGCCTCTGGCCGAGCCAGCGCCGCCCACCGTCGCCCGCCGCTGTCTCCTTCGCAGCAGGCCTGCCGCCATCGCCACTGGCCGAGCCAGAGCCGCCCGCCGCCAACACATTCCCAGCTGCCGCGCCGCCCACCGTCGCTCGCCGCTGTCTCCGACGCGCCAGACCTGCCGCCATCGCCACTGGCTGAGCCAGCGCCGCCCGCTGCCAACACATCCCCAGCTGCCGCGTTACCCACTGTTGCACGCCGCTGTCTCCGACGCGCCAGGCCTGCCGCCATCGCCTCTGGCCGAGCCAGCGCCGCCCACCGTCGCCCGCCGCTGTCTCCTTCGCAGCAGGCCTGCCGCCATCGCCACTGGCCGAGCCAGAGCAGCCCGCCGCCAACACAGTCCCAGCTGCCGCGCCGCCCACCGTCGCCCGCCACTGTCTCCTTCGCAGCAGGCCTGCCGCCATCGCCACTGGCCGAGCCAGAGCCGCCGGCGCCAACACATTCCCAGCTGCCGCGCCGCCCACCGTCGCTCGCCGCTGTCTCCGACACGCCAGACCCGCCGCCATCGCGTCTGGCCGAGCCAGCGCCGCCCACCGTCGCCCGCCGCTGTCTCCTTCGCAGCAGGCCTGCCGCCATCGCCACTGGCCGAGCCAGAGCCGATCGCCGCCAACACATTCAAAGCTGCCGCGCCGCCCACCGTCGCTCGCCGCTGTCTCCGTCGCGCCAGACCTGCCGTCATCGCCACTGGCCGAACCAGCGCCGCCCGCCGCAAACCATCCCTAGCTGCCGCGCGGCCTACCGTCGCCCGCCGCTGTCTCCGACGCGCCAGACCTTCCGCCATCGCCACTGGCCGAGCCAGAGCCGCCCGCCGCCAACACATTCCCAGCTGCCGCGCCGCCCACCGTCGCCCGCCGCTGTCTCCGACGTGCCAGACCTGTCGCCATCGCCACTGGCCGAGCCAGAGCCGCCCGCCGCCAACACATTCCCAGCTGCCGAGCCGCCCACCGTCGCTCGCCGCTGTCTCCGACGCGCCAGACCTGCCGCCATCGCCACTGGCCGAACCAGCGCCGCCCGCCGCAACACATCCCCAGCTGCCGCACGGCGTACCGACGCCTACCGCTGTCTCTGACGCGCCAGACCTGCCGCCATAGCCACTGGCCAAGCCAGAGCCGCCCGCCGCCAACACATTCCCAGCTGCCGCGCCGCCCACCGTCGCTCACCGCTGTCTCCGACGCGCCAGACCTGCCGCCATCGACACTGTCCGAGCCAGAGCCGCCCGCCGCCAACACATTCCCAGCTGCCGCGCCGCCCACCGTCGCTCGCCGCTGTCTCCGACGCGCCAGACCTGCCGCCATCGCCACTGCCCGAGCCAGCGCCGCCCGCCGCAACACATCCCCAGCTGCCGCGCGGCCTACCGTCGCCCGCCGCTGTCTCCTTCGCAGCAGGCCTGCCGCCATCGCCACTGGCCGAGCCAGAGCAGCCCGCCGCCAACACAGTCCCAGCTGCCGCGCCGCAAACCGTCGCTCGCCGCTGTCTCCGACACGCCAAACCCGCCGCCATCGCCTCTGGCCGAGCCAGCGCCGCCCACCGTCGCCCGCCGCTGTCTCCTTCGCAGCAGGCCTGCCGCCATCGCCACTGGCCGAGCCAGAGCAGCCCGCCGCCAACACAGTCCCAGCTGCCGCGCCGCAAACCGTCGCTCGCCGCTGTCTCCGACACGCCAGACCCGCCGCCATCGCCTCTGGCCGAGCCAGCGCCGCAAACCGTCGCCCGCCGCTGTCTCCTTCGCAGCAGGCCTGCCGCCATCGCCACTGGCCGAGCCAGAGCCGCCCGCCGCCAACACATTCCCAGCTGCCGCGCCTCCCACCGTCGCTCGCCGCTGTCTCCGACACGCCAGACCTGCCGCCATCGCCACTGGCCGAGCCAGCGCCGCCCACTGCCAACACATCCCCAGCTGCCGCGCCGCCCACTGTCGCCCGCCGCTGTCTCCGACGCGCCAGGCCTGCCGCCATCGCCTCTGGCCGAGCCAGCGCCGCCCACCGTCGCCCGCCGCTGTCTCCTTCGCAGCAGGCCTGCCGCCATCGCCACTGGCCGAGCCAGAGCCGCCCGCCGCCACCACATTCCCAGCTGCCGCGCCGCCCACCGTCGCCCGCCGCTTTCTCCGACGCGCCAGACCTGCCGCCATCGCCACTGGCCGAGCCAGAGCCGCCCGCCGCCAACACATTCCCAGCTGCCGCGCCGCCCACCGTCGCTCGCCGCTGTCTCCGACGCGCCAGACCTGCCGCCATCGCCACTGGCCGAGCTAGAGCCGCCCGCCGCCAACACATTCCCAGCTGCCGCGCCGCCCACCGTCGCTCGCCGCTGTCTCCGACGCGCCAGACCTGCCGCCATCGCCACTGGCCGAGCCAGAGCCGCCCGCCGCCAACACATTCCCAGCTGCCGCGCCGCCCACCGTCGCTCGCCGCTGTCTCCGACGCGCCAGACCTGCCGCCATCGCCACTGGCCGAGCCAGAGCCGCCGGCGCCAACACATTCCCAGCTGCCGCGCCGCCCACCGTCGCTCGCCGCTGTCTCCGACGCGCCAGACCTGCCGCCATCGCCACTGGCCGAGCCAGAGCAGCCCGCCGCCAACACAGTCCCAGCTGCCGCGCCGCCCACCGTCGCTCGCCGCTGTCTCCGACACGCCAGACCCGCCGCCATCGCCTCTGGCCGAGCCAACGCCGCCCACCGTCGCCCGCCGCTGTCTCCTTCGCAGCAGGCCTGCCGCCATCGCCACTGGCCGAGCCAGAGCAGCCCGCCGCCAACACAGTCCCAGCTGCCGCGCCGCCCACCGTCGCTCGCCGCTGTCTCCGACACGCCAGACCCGCCGCCATCGCCTCTGGCCGAGCCAACGCCGCCCACCGTCGCCCGCCGCTGTCTCCTTTGCAGCAGGCCTGCCGCCATCGCCACTGGCCGAGCCAGAGCCGCCCGCCGCCAACATATTCCCAGCTGCCACGCCGCCCACCGTCGCTCGCCGCTGTCTCCGACGCGCCAGACCTGCCGCCATCGCCACTGGCCGAGCCAGCGCCGCCCGCAGCCAACACATCCCCAGCTGCCGCGTTACCCACTGTCGCACGCCGCTGTCTCCGACGCGGCAGGCCTGCCGCCATCGCCTCTGGCCGAGCCAGCGCCGCCCACCGTCGCCCGCCGCTGTCTCCTTCGCAGCAGGCCTGCCGCCATCGCCACTGGCCGAGCCAGAGCAGCCCGCCGCCAACACAGTCCCAGCTGCCGCGCCGCCCACCGTCGCCCGCCACTGTCTCCTTCGCAGCAGGCCTGCCGCCATCGCCACTGGCCGAGCCAGAGCCGCCCGCCGCCACCACATTCCCAGCTGCCGCGCCGCCCACCGTCGCCCGCCGCTTTCTCCGACGCGCCAGACCTGCCGCCATCGCCACTGGCCGAGCCAGAGCCGCCCGCCGCCAACACATTCCCAGCTGCCGCGCCGCCCACCGTCGCTCGCCGCTGTCTCCGACGCGCCAGACCTGCCGCCATCGCCACTGGCCGAGCTAGAGCCGCCCGCCGCCAACACATTCCCAGCTGCCGCGCCGCCCACCGTCGCTCGCCGCTGTCTCCGACGCGCCAGACCTGCCGCCATCGCCACTGGCCGAGCCAGAGCCGCCCGCCGCCAACACATTCCCAGCTGCCGCGCCGCCCACCGTCGCTCGCCGCTGTCTCCGACGCGCCAGACCTGCCGCCATCGCCACTGGCCGAGCCAGAGCCGCCGGCGCCAACACATTCCCAGCTGCCGCGCCGCCCACCGTCGCTCGCCGCTGTCTCCGACGCGCCAGACCTGCCGCCATCGCCACTGGCCGAGCCAGAGCAGCCCGCCGCCAACACAGTCCCAGCTGCCGCGCCGCCCACCGTCGCTCGCCGCTGTCTCCGACACGCCAGACCCGCCGCCATCGCCTCTGGCCGAGCCAACGCCGCCCACCGTCGCCCGCCGCTGTCTCCTTCGCAGCAGGCCTGCCGCCATCGCCACTGGCCGAGCCAGAGCAGCCCGCCGCCAACACAGTCCCAGCTGCCGCGCCGCCCACCGTCGCTCGCCGCTGTCTCCGACACGCCAGACCCGCCGCCATCGCCTCTGGCCGAGCCAACGCCGCCCACCGTCGCCCGCCGCTGTCTCCTTTGCAGCAGGCCTGCCGCCATCGCCACTGGCCGAGCCAGAGCCGCCCGCCGCCAACATATTCCCAGCTGCCACGCCGCCCACCGTCGCTCGCCGCTGTCTCCGACGCGCCAGACCTGCCGCCATCGCCACTGGCCGAGCCAGCGCCGCCCGCAGCCAACACATCCCCAGCTGCCGCGTTACCCACTGTCGCACGCCGCTGTCTCCGACGCGGCAGGCCTGCCGCCATCGCCTCTGGCCGAGCCAGCGCCGCCCACCGTCGCCCGCCGCTGTCTCCTTCGCAGCAGGCCTGCCGCCATCGCCACTGGCCGAGCCAGAGCAGCCCGCCGCCAACACAGTCCCAGCTGCCGCGCCGCCCACCGTCGCCCGCCACTGTCTCCTTCGCAGCAGGCCTGCCGCCATCGCCACTGGCCGAGCCAGAGCCGCCGGCGCCAACACATTCCCAGCTGCCGCGCCGCCCACCGTCGCTCGCCGCTGTCTCCGACACGCCACACCCGCCGCCATCGCCTCTGGCCGAGCCAGCGCCGCCCACCGTCACCCGCCGCTGTCTCCTTCGCAGCAGGCCTGCCGCCATCGCCACTGGCCGAGCCAGAGCCGATCGCCGCCAACACATTCAAAGCTGCGGCGCCGCCCACCGTCGCTCGCCGCTGTCTCCGTCGCGCCAGACCTGATGCCATCGCCACTTGCCGAGCCAGCGCCGCCCGCTGCCAACACATCCCCAGCTGCCGCGCCGCCCACTGTCGCCCGCCGCTGTCTCCGACGCGCCAGGCCTGCCGCCATCGCCTCTGGCCGAGCCTGCGCCGCCCACCGTCGCCCGCCGCTGTCTCCTTCGCAGCAGGCCTGCCGCCATCGCCACTGGCCGAGCCACAGCAGCCCGCCGCCAACACAGTCCCAGCTGCCACGCCGCCCACCGTCGCCCGCCGCTGTCTCCTTCGCAGCAGGCCTGCCGCCATCGCCACTGGCCGAGCCAGAGCCGCCCACCGCCAACACAGTCCCAGCTGCCCCGCCGCAAACCGTCGCTCGCCGCTGTCTCCGACATGCCAGACCTGCCGCCATCGCCTCTGGCCGAGCCAGCGCCACCCAACGTCGCCCGCCGCTGTCTCCTTCGCAGCAATCCTGCCGCCATCTCCACTGGCCGAGCCAGAGCCGCCTGCCGCCAACACATTCCCAGCTGCCGCGCCGCCCACCGTCGCTCGCCGCTGTCTCCGACGCGCCAGACCTGCCGCCATCGCCACTGGCCGAGCCAGAGCCGCCCGCCGCCAACACATTCCCAGCTGCCGCGCCGCCCACCGTCGCTCGCCGCTGTCTCCGACGCGCCAGACCTGCCGCCATCGCCACTGGCCGAGCCAGAGCCGCCCGCCGCCAACGCATTCCCAGCTGCCGCGCCGCCCACCGTCGCTCGCCGCTGTCTCCGACGCGCCAGACCTGCCGCCATCGCCACTGGCCGAGCCAGAGCCGCCGGCGCCAACACATTCCCAGCTGCCGCGCCGCCCACCGTCGCTCGCCGCTGTCTCCGACACGCCAGGCCCGCCGCCATCGCCTCTGGCCGCGCCAGCGCCGCCCACCGTCGCCCACCGCTGTCTCCTTCGCAGCAGGCCTGCCGCCATCGCCACTGGCCGAGCCAGAGCAGCCCGCCGCCAACACAGTCCAAGCTGCCGCCCTGCAAACCGTCGCTCGCTGCTGTCTCCGACACGCCAGACCAGCCGCCATCGCCACTGGCCGAGCCAGCGCCGCCCGCTGCCAACACATCCCCAGCTGCCGCGCCGCACACTGTCACCCGCCGCTGTCTCCGAAGCGCCAGGCCTGCCGCCATCGCCTCTGGCCGAGCCAGCGCCGCCCACCGTCGCCCGCCGCTGTCTCCTTCGCAGCAGGCCTGCCGCCATCGCCACTGGCCCAGCCAGAGCCGCCCGCCGCCAACACATTCAAAGCTGCCGCGCCGCCCACCGTTGCTCGCCGCTGTCTCCGACGCGCCAGACCTGATGCCATCGCCACTGGCCGAGCCAGCGCCGCCCGCTGCCAACACATCCACAGCTGCCGCGCCGCCCACTGTCGCCCGCCGCTGTCTCCGAAGCGCCAGGCCTGCCGCCATCGCCTCTGGCCGAGCCAGCGCCGCCCACCGTCGCCCGCCGCTGTCTCCTTCATAGCAGGCCTGCCGCCATCGCCACTGGCCGAGCCAGCGCCGCCCGCTGCCAACACATCCCCAGTTGCCGCGCCGCCCACTGTCGCCCGCCGCTGTCTCCGACGCGCTAGGCCTGCCGCCATCGCCTCTGGCTGAGCCAGCGCCGCCCACCGTCGCCCGCCGCTGTCTCCTTCATAGCAGGCCTGCCGCCATCGCCACTGGCCGAGCCAGAGCCGCCCGTTGCCAACACATTCCCAGCTGCCGCGCCGCCCACCGTCGCTCGCCGCTGTCTCCGACGCGCCAGACCTGCCGCCATCGCCACTGGCCGAACCAGCGCCGCCCGCCGAAAACCATCCCCAGCTGCCGCGCGGCCTACCGTCGCCCGCCGCTGTCTCCGACGCGCCAGACCTGCCGCCATCGCCACTGGCCGAGCCAGCGCCGCCCGCCGCAATACATCCCCAGCTGCCGCGCGGCCTACCGTCGCCCGCCGCTGTCTCCTTCGCAGCAGGCCTGCCGCCATCGCCACTGGCCGAGCCAGAGCAGCCCGCCGCCAACACAGTCCCAGCTGCCGCGCCGCAAACCGTCGCTCGCCGCTGTCTCCGACACGCCAGACCCGCCGCCATCGCCTCTGGCCGAGCAAGCGCCGCCCACCGTCGCCCACCGCTGTCTCCTTCGCAGCAGGCCTGCCGCCATCGCCACTGGCCGAGCCAGAGCAGCCCGCCGCCAACACAGTCCCAGCTGCCGCGCCGCAAACCGTCGCTCGCCGCTGTCTCCGACACGCCAGACACGCCGCCATCGCCTCTGGCCGAGCCAGCGCCGCAAACCGTCGCCCGCCGCTGTCTCCTTCGCAGCAGGCCTGCCGCCATCGCCACTGGCCGAGCCAGAGCCGCCCGCCGCCAACACATTCCCAGCTGCCGCGCCTCCCACCGTCGCCCGCCGCTGTCTCCGACGCGCTAGGCCTGCCGCCATCGCCTCTGGCTGAGCCAGCGCCGCCCACCGTCGCCCGCCGCTGTCTCCTTCATAGCAGGCCTGCCGCCATCGCCACTGGCCGAGCCAGAGCCGCCCGTTGCCAACACATTCCCAGCTGCCGCGCCGCCCACCGTCGCTCGCCGCTGTCTCCGACGCGCCAGACCTGCCGCCATCGCCACTGGCCGAACCAGCGCCGCCCGCCGAAAACCATCCCCAGCTGCCGCGCGGCCTACCGTCGCCCGCCGCTGTCTCCGACGCGCCAGACCTGCCGCCATCGCCTCTGGCCGAGCCAGCGCCGCCCACCGTCGCCCACCGCTGTCTCCTTCGCAGTAGGCCTGCCGCCATCGCCACTGGCCGAGCCAGAGCCGCCTGGTGCCAACACATTCCCAGCTGCCGCGCGGCCTACCGTCGCCCGCCGCTGTCTCCGACGCGCCAGACCTGCCGCCATCGCCACTGGCCGAGCCAGAGCCGCCCGCCGCCAACACATTCCCAGCTGCCGCGCCGCCCACCGTCGCCCGCCGCTGTCTCCGACGCGCCAGACTTGCCGCCATCGCCACTGGCCGAGCCAGAGCCGCCTGCCGCCAACACATTCCCAGCTGCCGCGCCGCCCACCGTCGCCCGCCGCTGTCTCCGATGCGCCAGACCTGCCGCCATCGCCACTGGCCGAGCCAGAGCCGCCCGCCGCCAACACATTCCCAGCTGCCGCGCCGCCCACCGTCGCCCGCCGCTGTCTCCGACGCGGCAGACCTGCCGCCATCGCCACTGGCCGAGCCAGAGCCGCCCGCCGCCAACACATTCCCAGCTGCCGCGCCGCCCACCGTCGCTCGCCGCTGTCTCCGACGCGCCAGACCTGCCGCCATCGCCACTGGCCGAGCTAGAGCCGCCCGCCGCCAACACATTCCCAGCTGCCGCGCCGCCCACCGTCGCTCGCCGCTGTCTCCGACGCGCCAGACCTGCCGCCATCGCCACTGGCCGAGCCAGAGCCGCCCGCCGCCAACACATTCCCAGCTGCCGCGCCGCCCACCGTCGCTCGCCGCTGTCTCCGACGCGCCAGACCTGCCGCCATCGCCACTGGCCGAGCCAGAGCCGCCGGCGCCAACACATTCCCAGCTGCCGCGCCGCCCACCGTCGCTCGCCGCTGTCTCCGACGCGCCAGACCTGCCGCCATCGCCACTGGCCGAGCCAGAGCAGCCCGCCGCCAACACAGTCCCAGCTGCCGCACCGCCCACCGTCGCTCGCCGCTGTCTCCGACACGCCAGACCCGCCGCCATCGCCTCTGGCCGAGCCAGCGCCGCCCACCGTCGCCCGCCGCTGTCTCCTTCGCAGCAGGCCTGCCGCCATCGCCACTGGCCGAGCCAGAGCAGCCCGCCGCCAACAGTCCCAGCTGCCGCGCCGCCCACCGTCGCTCGCCGCTGTCTCCGACACGCCAGACCCGCCGCCATCGCCTCTGGCCGAGCCAGCGCCGCCCACCGTCGCCCGCCGCTGTCTCCTTCGCAGCAGGCCTGCCGCCATCGCCACTGGCCGAGCCAGAGCCGCCCGCCGCCAACACAGTCCCAGCTGCCGCGCCGCCCACCGTCGCTCGCCGCTGTCTCCGACACGCCAGACCTGCCGCCATCGCCTCTGGCCGAGCCAGCGCCGTCCACCGTCGCCCGCCGCTATCTCCTTCGCAGCAGGCCTGCCGCCATCGCCACTGGCCGAGCCAGAGCCGCCCGCCGCCAACACAGTCCCAGCTGCCCCGCCGCAAACCGTCGCTCGCCGCTGTCTCCGACACGCCAGACCTGCCGCCATCGCCACTGGCCGAGCCAGCGCCGCCCACTGCCAACACATCCCCAGCTGCCGCGCCGCCCACTGTCGCCCGCCGCTGTCTCCGACGCGCCAGGCCTGCCGCCATCGCCTCTGGCCGAGCCAGCGCCGCCCACCGTCGCCCGCCGCTGTCTCCTTCGCAGCAGTTCTGCCGCCATCGCCACTGGCCGAGCCAGAGCCGCCCGCCGCCAACACATTCCCAGCTGCCGCGCCGCCCACCGTCGCTCGCCGCTGTCTCCGACGCGCCAGACCTGCCGGCGCCATCGCCACCGGCTGAGCCAGCGCCGCACGCCGCCAACACCACCGCCGCCGCCCCCCGCAGCCACTGCGCCACGCCGTCGCCGCCGCCCGTGCGTCGCACCGCCTCAATCGCCATGTAAGTCGCCACGATGCTTTCAACATTAGCTTCGACGATCTTCCGACGCTGGATTGAGAATCTTTGTGGCCGTACTTTTTTTGTAACGATTATTATTTTCTTGTGTCACTAGCGTCCCGTAAAATTGTTAACATGCCGATGGGAACACGAGCGACGGAACTGGATTCCCCAGCGGGGGCACCTGCCTCGCAAGACCCTCTCGAGGCCCTTAATGCGCAAATGCGCCAGTTATTCGCACAAAATCAGGAGCTACTTGAGCAAATCCGTGTCTCGAGACAGACGCTGGAAGCTAGTGCGCAAACTTCGTATCTGTGGCTAGCTCCACCCCTGTAACAAATGTTCAAACAGAGGCAACGAACACTAATTCTGTCTCTAATACAAACGCCATAGTTTCTGCTAACATGGCGACTGTAAGCAATTTTCCTGCTGCTGTTTTCATTCCTACGTTTTCTGGGAAGTCCCACGAAAATGTGGCTATGTTCTTACAAAATATTCGTG
This sequence comes from Schistocerca gregaria, assembly GCF_023897955.1. Lineage (NCBI taxonomy): Eukaryota > Metazoa > Arthropoda > Insecta > Orthoptera > Acrididae > Schistocerca > Schistocerca gregaria. The sequence goes on from NC_064928.1 coordinate 77,128,871, forward strand.
ACAGGGGAAGCCCGAATGTTTATAGAAACGGTGGACGAATTGCGTGATACGCACGAATTTGAGGTATTGGCCCGAGGATTGACTACACGATATCAGAGGTACCGCACATTACAGAGATCAATTATCGACACTCAGGCAGAGGATTTTGATGCCTTTGCAAATCGCATACGAGCAGTATCTTGTCGTACCTATAAGCTAGGTGAAAATGCCAGTGAAAACAGAATTTTGCGCTCAGAAGCGGAAGCGCGTGTAATTGATGCATTTGTTCGCGGTATTGACCTCCGCATCGGAGGAGAAGTCCAAGCAGACTCCCCCACTTCTCTGCTCGAAGCTCTTCATGTGGCAATGTTACGCGAAGAGGTGTTGCGTTTTTGCGCTGCCGCACCGCGCCCGCCGGACCCAGTCCCACCAAAAGAAGTATTTCGTCAGCGTTGTGGGGAGCCCAACCATACAGCAGTGCGCTGTCGCGCGCCGTATTGCACTGTTTGCCAGACAGTAGGCCACGCTAGTAATGTTTGCCCCACGAAGACACCATTCTCTAATCAGTTGCGCGGCCACCGCCGCAACGCGGGGTCCAATCAGGGAAACGCTTGGGGGGCAGGTTCCCCCACCCACCCGCGCCCCCAACATACGTAATACTCCCGGTTAGGACTGGAAAATGTAGAGAGGTGGAACACGTTAGTCTAGTTGGCGTACTCGGGAACAAATTAGTTAGAATTTTAGTTGATACTGGTGCTCAACTTAGTGTGCTGTTTGTGGAGAAAAATGATCGAAGGGTGTTACAACCACCCAGGTACCATATCAGTGGCCTTGGAGAGGAAGTAATTGTCTGGCGGCACACCTCCAACTGCTTAACGCTATGCGCTGTTAACATCCAGCTGCCCAACACTACAATGGCAGACAACAATGCAAACCAGCCACAGACTGCACATGACACAGCCAGTGATTTTCATACAGAGCGCTACGTGGCGGCGGCGTTACCAATAAAAGAAACCTAGACAGCCTACTTACATAGCCCCCATGCTCCCCACAAAAAAATTTTACAAGTTGTTTTGGGCGGTGGCCAATAATGATTTGATAAAATTTTTTGTGGGGAGAATGGGGGCTATGTAAGTAGGCTGCTTAGGTTTTTTTATTGGTAACGCCGCCGCCACAAGTAGCGCTCTGTATGAAAATCACTGGCTGTGCTGTGTGCAGTCTGTGGCTGGCTTGCATTGTTGTCTGCCATTGTAGTGTTGGGCAGCGGCAGCTGGATGTTAACAGCGCATAGCGTTGCGCAGTTGGAGGTGAGCCGCCAGCAGTGGTGGACGTGTGGAGAGAGATGGCGGAGTTTTGAAATTTGTAAGACTGGATGTCATGAACTGCTATATATATTTTGACTATTAAGGTAAATACATTGTTTGTTCTCTATTAAAATCTTTCATTTGCTAACTATGCCTATCGGTAGTTAGTGCCTTCAGTAGTTTGAATCTTTTATTTAGCTGGCAGTAGTGGCGCTCGCTGTATTGCAGTAGCTTGAGTAAGTCGACCCTTAGCCGAAGATACCTCATTGGAATCTTCTGACTTTTTCTTGTAGTTTGTGTAATTAGTGTAGCTTTTGTTTATTGCTAGCGCACAATTATAGAGAGAATTTTCTTTGTAGTTGCAGTTTTTCATTGTTGTACAGTAAAACAGTTGTGGTATGCATGTAGATTTGCAGCAAGTATTTCGCAGCTGCGCTTGCAATTAACGAGGTATTATTTTCAGAGCTACGTTCATGTGTTCTCTTATTTTTGCTCTTCAAATTGTGCATTTCTGTGTTATCGTGTGAAGTATTGTGACAATAATGGCGTGTGAAAAACGTAACACTAGGTTCCAAAGTAAACTGAGAAATGACAGTGAAGATGAAAGCAGTGTGTTAGCGCCACCGACTAATGAATTAACTAATGTTCAAATTAGTAATTTGGTAATTGTACATAGGGAAATGGAGCGGGCTGCAAACAATGGTGTAGACAGTGAAACAGGTAGTGAACAGGGAAGCATTATCGATCGATCGGTCGGCAACAGCTTGTCTCAGGAATCCGAAATAACAGGACTCAATCTTGCAAATACTATAGATTCAGGTTTTGCGTCCTCACCGTTTTCTCAAATAAGTCAAGACATATTTTCTGCTTTTCAAACTGCGAATATTGCCGGTTCAAATGCATTGCCGAATAGCACTGAGGAACATGTTTCAGACACCAGTGCATTGTTATTACAATTAATGCAACAAATGGGACAAAAGCTTCAAAAGTTAGACACAATGGAACAAAATCTTCAAAAGTTAGACACAATGGAACAAAATCAGAGACTAACACAGCAAAAGCTTCAAAAGTTAGACACAATAGAACAAAATCAGAGACAAACACAGCAAAATCTTCAAAAGTTAGACACAATGGAACAACACCAGAGACAAACACAGCAACAGTTAGACACAATGGAACAAAATCTTCGGAAGTTAGACACCACACTTGAACAAACACGTGAAGATTTAACTAATGAGTTACATAACATTTAATCGAAATGTCAAAAAAATCTGTAATGACGTAAAAACACAAATTTGTGAGCATTTTCAACCTATTTTTTCGCTGCATGAAAATGCATTACAGAATCACGAAGCAGCTATAAAAGAACTACAAACTATTGTTCGTGAAAATCACGATACCTTGCAAGCTAAAATGGACTCAGTTGCATCCACCGATTCGGTTACGCAACTTGCAAGAACACAGGAAAACTTAAAGGACACAGTACATTCGATTTCAACACAAATGGACACTCTGAAACTTGGTTCAGAAAAACACACTGAGGATATGTGTTCACTATCGGAGAAAGTAGCCGAACTTTCGGATCAGTTCACTAATTTATCTACGAAGGTAGATGATAATCTGAATGACACAAAACCGGTAGTCTTTAATGACACAGAAGAGTGCGAACAAATTAGGAAATTCAAACAAAGACTGAATCAAATTAGTACGCAACACCAAAGAGAAATCCGGGAAGTACAAGATCAGCTGACACAGGTAATACAAGAATTACGTATTTCAGAGTACACTCGTGCTCCAATACTGGAAGAGGGACATAGAAATACGGAACAGCCACAAAGTAATAACACAGGGCACTTCGAAAATTATGAAAGAAATTGGCAAGGTACACCGAATTTTGAGATGGAACCGCCAAAACGACGTAACAATGACCGACATGCGACTCGCCGACATGGTGATTTTGACTATAAGCTGTTCATTACTACACGTAAATTCAAAACATTTAAGAATTCTGGCAATGACATTCATCCACAAGCGTGGCTTCATCAATTCTCTCATTGTTTCCCCCCCAACTGGTCATTAGAGCACAGATTAGAATTTATGTGTGGCTACTGTAAGAATGCGATCGGTCATTCACGATTGCCACAGTGAAGGAGAATTTTACCATTCCTTCCTCTCAGCATATTGGTCTCAAGCCACACAAGACCGAGTTAAACACAGCATCATAATGATGAAACATTTCGAACAATCTGAATTTTCCAGTCTTGTCAAATACACTCCTGGAAATAGAAAAAAGAACACATTGACACCGGTGTGTCAGACCCACCATACTTGCTCCGGACACTGCGAGAGGGCTGTATAAGCAATGATCACACGCACGGCACAGCGGACACACCAGGAACCGCGGTGTTGGCCGTCGAATGGCGCTAGCTGCGCAGCATTTGTGCACCGCCGCCGTCAGTGTCAGTCAGTTTGCCGTGGCATACGGAGCTCCATGTCAGTCTTTAACACTGGTAGCATGCCGCGACAGCGTGGGCGTGAATCGTATGTGCAGTTGACGGACTTTGAGCGAGGGCGTATAGTGGGCATGCGGGAGGCAGGGTGGACGTACCGCCGAATTGCTCAACACGTGGGGCGTGAGGTCTCCACAGTACATAGATGTTGTCGCCAGTGGTCGGCGGAAGGTGCACGTGCCCGTCGACCTGGGACCGGACCGCAGCGACGCACGGATGTACGCCAAGACCGTAGGATCCTACGCAGTGCCGTAGGGGACCGCACCGCCACTTCCCAGCAAATTAGGGGCACTGTTGCTCCTGGGGCATCGGCGAGGACTATTCGCAACCGTCTCCATGAAGCTGGGCTACGGTCCCGCATACCATTAGGCCTTCTTCCGCTCACGCCCCAACATCGTGCAGCCCGCCTCCAGTGGTGTCGCGACAGGCGTGAATGGGGGGACGAATGGAGACGTGTCGTCTTCAGCGATGAGAGTCGCTTCTGCCTTGGTGCCAATGATGGTCGTATGCGTGTTTGGCGCCGTGCAGGTGAGCGCCACAATCAGGACTGCATACGACCGAGGCACACAGGGCCAACACCCGGCATCATGGTGTGGGGAGCGATCTCCTACACTGGCCGTACACCTCTGGTGATCGTCGAGGGGACACTGAATAGTGCACGGTACATCCAAACCGTCATCGAACTCATCGATCTACCATTCCTAGACCGGAAAGGGATCTTGCTGTTCCAACAGGACAATGCACGTCCGCATGTATCTCGTGCCACCCAACGTGCTCTAGAAGGTGTAAGTCAACTACCCTGGCCAGCAAGATCTCCGGATCTGTCCCCCATTGAGCATGTTTGGGACTGGATGAAGCGTCGTCTCACACGGTCTGCACGTCCAGCACGAACGCTGGTCCAACTGAGGCGCCAGGTGGAAATGGCATGGCAAGCCGTTCCACAGGACTACATCCAGCATCTCTGCGATCGTCTCCATGGGAGAATAGCAGCCTGCATTGCTGCGAAAGGTTGATATACACTGTACTAGTGCCGACATTGTGCATGCTCTGTTGCCTGTGTCTATGTGCCTGTGGTTCTGTCAGTGTGATCATGTGATGTATCTGACCCCAGGAATGTGTCAATAAAGTTTCCTCTTCCTGGGACAATGAATTCACGGTGTTCTTATTTCAATTTCCAGGAGTGTATTTCGGAGACATGTTGCACAAGAATCAGTACCTGTCAAACCTATACAGCCCCTCAGAACTCATCCACATTTGCTTAATCAAATTGCCTGAACATTTACGACATATTATTCTGGCAGGACGTTGCAGAGAGGACATTGAAGCTTTTCAGGGACTGTTACAAGAACTGGAAATTGACACTGACAATCGCGGAACGCGAAAACAGGAGCACAACAATTACAGGTCACACCTGTCACAATTCCGCGATGACAGAAATAATACACGACAAGGCTATTCGTACAACGTAAATCGTGACCAAAACAGACACCAACCATATGACAACCGTTGGCAGAGTAGTAATAATTACAGGGAAAGATCACCTCTCCGCGGTAGTGACTATCACAGAGACAATCAGAGAAACAGATAATATGGGAACCAAAATAATTATTATCAAGGGAGACAGAACAACTTTGGACGCAACGGTCCAGCGCGCAGTTACGATTCTCCACCACGTGACCGACAAGAAAGAAACTATGGAATCTACCGACATGACGACAGACGATATGATCGTAACGACAGACCTGAATTGCAGCAGAACTGGCAGGATTCAAACAGAGAAGGGCCCTCTCGACAAGGTGAATTTGTAGAAGTTAGGTCTCCAAATCCCATTAACGACGCGCGCCAACAAAGACACAATAGGCAATGACTCATACCGCTGGCAGCCACAAAACGTACTTCTGAAACTGACGACGCAGCTGCCGTAGCTAGTAATTACGTAAAAATGGAAGACATTAGGGACATCTTACTCCAGGAACACGACGTAAAACATAACAACATTGCATATCCTGTGATTCACATTACAGTAAATGACGTAAAATTTACGGCAGTACTTGACTCTGGCAGTCCCATTTCAGTAATATGGAAACAACCTTTAGCAAATGCAACAAATCGAATGATTGTCCCACACTTCCGTTACGTAAGATTAAATTACAAGGTGCAATCTTTGGGAAAAATGTAGATGTACGCCAACAAACCAACTTATAATTCTCTTGTCAAAGCCACAGCTTCTCTATGAACTTTCTTATTGTTCCATTGTGGTCGACGGAAATTATATTGGGAGTAGACTTTTTCAATGAATACAAAGCAATCTTAAACTTTCACGATGCTGAAATAAATTTAGAGAAAGAAGGTAAGTCAATAGCTTTGAAATTTGAAGATTGGCTCTCAAACCATGACGAGGAAATTAATCGGCTTTCGGCTTTACCTTCTGTTACACCCCCCCCCCCCCCCCCTCCCGAACCATGGACCTTGCCGTTGGTGGGGAGGCTTGCGTGCCTCAGCGATAAAGATAGCCGTACCGTAGGTACAACCACAATGGAGGGGTATCTGTTGAGACAAACGTGTGGTTCCTTAAGAGGGGCAGCAGCCTTTTCAGTAGTTGCAAGGGCAACAGTCTGGATGATTGACTAATCTGGCCTTGTAACAACAACCAAAACGGCCTTGCTGTGCAGGTACTGCGAACGGCTGAAAGAAAGGGGAAACTACGGCCGTAATTTTTCCCAAGGGCATGCAGCTTTTCTGTATGATTAAATTATGATGGCGTCCTCTTGGGTAAAATATTCCAGAGGTAAAATAGTCCCCCATTCGGATCTCTGCGCGGGGACTACTCAAGAGGATGTCGTTATCAGGAGAAAGAAAACTGGCGTTCTACGAATCGGAGCATGGAATGTCAGATCCCTTAATCGGGCAGGTAGGTTAGAAAATTTAAAAAGGGAAATGGATAGGTTAAAGTTAGATATAGTGGGAATTAGTGAAGTCCGGTGGCAGGAGGAACAAGACTTCTGGTCAGGTGACTACAGGGTTATAAACACAAAATCAAATAGGGGTAATGCAGGAGTAGGTTTAATAATGAATAGGAAAATAGGAATGCGGGTAAGCTACTACAAACAGCATAGTCAAGGCATTATTGTGGCCAAGATAGATACGAAGCCCACACCTACTACAGTAGTACAAGTTTCTATGCCAACTAGCTCTGAAGATGACGAAGAAATTGAAGAAATGTATGATGATATAAAAGAAATTATTTAGATAGGGAAGGGAGATGAAAATTTAATAGTCATGGGTGACCGGAATTCGAGTGTAGGAAAAGGGAGAGAAGGAAACATAGTAGTTGGATATGGATTGGGGCTAAGAAATGAAAGAGGAAGACGCCTGGTAGAATTTTGCACAGAGCACAACTTAATCATAGCTAACACTTGGTTTAAGAATCATGAAAGAAGGTTGTATACATGGAAGAACCCTGGAGATACTAAAAGGTATCAGATAGATTATATAATGGTAAGACAGAGATTTAGAAACCAGGTTTTAAATTGTAAGACATTTCCAGGGGCAGATGTGGACTCTGACCACAATCTATTGGTTATGACCTGTAGACTAAAACTGAAGAAACTGCAAAAAGTTGGGAATTTAAGGAGATGGGACCTGGATAAACTGAAAGAACCAGAGATTGTACAGAGTTTCAGGGAGAACATAAGGGAACAATTGTTAGGAATGGGGGAAATAAATACAGTAGAAGAAGAATGGGTAGCTTCAAGGGATGAGGTACTAAGGCAGCAGAGGATCAAGTAGGTAAAAAGACGAGGGCTAGTAGAAATCCTTGGGTAACAGAAGAAATACTGAATTTAATTGATGAAAGGAGAAAATATAAAAATGCAGTAAATGAAGCAGGCAAAAAGGAATACAAACATCTCAAAAATGAAATCAACAGGAAGTGCAAAATGGCTAAGCAGGGATGGCTAGAGGACAAATGTAAGGATGTAGAGGCTTATCTCTCTAGGGGTAAGATACTGCCTACAGGAAAATTAAAAAGACCTTTGGAGATAAGAGAACCACTTCTATGAACATCAAGAGCTCAGATGGAAACCCAGTTCTAAGCAAAGAAGGGAAAGCAGAAAGGTGGAAGGAGTATATAGAGGGTATATACAAGGGCGATGTACTTGAGGACAATATTATGGAAATGGAAGAGGATGTAGATGAAGATGAAATGGGAGATACGATACTGCGTGAAGAGTTTGACACAGCACTGAAAGACCTGAGTCGAAACAAGGCCCCCGGAGTAGACAACATTCCACTGGAACTACTGACGGCCTTGGGAGAGCCAGTCCTGATAAAACTCTACCATCTGGTGAGCAAGATGTATGAAACAGGCGAAATACCCTCAGACTTCAAGAAGAATATAATAATTCCAATCCCAAAGAAAGCAGGTGTTGACAGATGTGAAAATTACCGAACAATCAGTTTAATAAGCCATAGCTGCAAAATACTAACACGAATTCTTTACAGACGAATGGAAAAACTAGTAGAAGCCAGCCTCGGGGAAGATCAGTTTGGATTCCGTAGAAATACTGGAACACGTGAGGCAATACGGACCTTACGACTTATCTTAGAAGAAAGATTAAGGAAAGGCAAACCTACATTTCTAGCATTTGTAGACTTAGAGAAAGCTTTTGACAATGTTGACTGGAATACTCTCTTTCAAATTCTAAAGGTGGCAGGGGTAAAATGCAGGGAGCGGAAGGCTATTTACAATTTGTACAGAAACCAGATGGCAGTTATAAGTGTCGAGGGGCATGAAAGGGAAGCAGTGGTTGGGAAGGGAGTGAGACAGGGTTGTAGCCTCTCCCTGATGTTATTCAATCTGTATATTGAGCAAGCAGTGAAGGAAACAAAAGAAAATTTCGGAGTAGGTATTAAAATCCCTGGAGAAGAAATAAAAACTTTGTGGTTCGCCGATGACATTGTCATTCTGTCAGAGACAGCAAGGGACTTGGAAGAGCAGTTGAATGGAATGGACAATGCCTTGAGAGGAGTATATAAGATGAACATCAACAAAAGCAAAACGAGGATAATGGAATGTAGTCGAATTAAGTTGGGTGATGCTGAGGGAATTAGATTAGGAAATGAGACACTTAAAGTCGTAAAGGAGTTTTGCTATTTGGGGAGCAAAGTAACTGATGATGGTCGAAGTAGAGAGGATATAAAATGTAGACTGGCAATGGCCAGGAAAGCGTTTCTGAAGAAGAGAAATTTGTTAACATCGAATATAGATTTAAATGTCAGGAAGTCTTTTTTGAAAGCATTTGTATGGAGTGTAGCCATGTATGGAAGTGAAACATGGACGATAAATAGTTTGGACAAGAAGAGAATAGAAGCTTTCGAAATGTGGTGCTACAGAAGAATGGTGAAGATTAGATGGGTAGATCACATAACTAATGAGGAAGTATTGAATAGGATTGGGGAGAAGAGAAGTTTGTGGCACAACTAGACAAAAAGAAGGGATCGGTTGGTAGGACATGTTCTGAGAAATCAAGGGATCACCAGTTTAATACTGGAGGGCAGTGTGGAGGGTAAAAGTCGTAGAGGGAGACCAAGAGATGAATACACTAAGCAGATTCAGAAGGATGTAGGTTGCAGTAGGTACTGGGAGATGAAGCAACTTGCACAGGATATAGTAGCATGGAGAGCTGCATCAAACCAGTCTCAGGACTGAAGACCACAACAACAACACCTTCTGTTAGACAACAGTTCGGAATTTTCTACGGAACTAGATACTAAGAATCACTCTGCAAGTACTTACAGGGATGATATCGACGGCATATTTGAAAGTAATGAGTTAGTTCAGAATAAAATTCAAACAATTGAGAATTGTAATGACACTGATAGGCAGGACCTTTTTGCGATTTTACAAGCACATTCCACAGTTTTTACTCACAAAACAGGAACAATCAATGGATTTCAATACCAATTTCGTGTTCGTGAGCATACTAAATTTTATGTTAAACCATACATAATTCCGGCGCATTATAGGGACCGTGTTAGAACAGAAATACAGTCTATGCTTAACGAGGGCATTATTGAGCCTGCAGTAAGCTCGTACAACAATCCATTACATGTTGTTGAGAAGAAAAATGGATCGATCAGGCTTGTCTTAGATTCGAGACAAATCAATACTTTCATTATTCCTGAAACAGACAGGCCGCAAACGTTGGAAGAACTTCTTCAAAATTTTAATGGTTTAAAAGTGTTGTCTTCCATTGATCTCAGATCCAGCTTTTATCAGATCGAACTTCATCCAGAATGTAGAAAATACACAGCTTTCCTTTGTTTCGGCGTTTGTTATCAGTTTCGGAAACTTCCTTTTGTTTTGAACATTTATTTGACAGCATTCATTCGTGGGCTAAATACCACATTACCTGATTTCTTAAAACCTCACATCACCTTATATGTGGATGATATTCTAATAGCAGAATCCTCATGGGAACAACATAATCGCATCCTGGCAGGATCGCCATATGAAACGTCCCCTTGAAAAATTATACGTGACTGTGCTTAAACTGACACACAATATTTTTTAGCGCAACGCAATCTGACTTCCAAAAATCCCTACGAAAGAATGGCCCTGACTAACATTAACCTATACGTTTCACAAATCACTTACCTCACAAAAATCTTCGTTACTCAAGCTATTGCAATTACAGCGAGCGCCACTACTGCCAACTAAATAAAAGATTCAAACTACTGAAGGCACTAACTACCGATAAGCATAGTTAGCAAATGAAAGATTTTAATACAGAACAAACATTGTATTTAGCTTAATAGTCAAAATATATATAGCAGTTCATGACATCCAGTCTTACAAATTTCAAAACTCCGCCATCTCTCTCCCCACATCCACCACTGCTGGCGGCTCACCTCCAACTGCGCAACGCTATGCGCTGTTAACATCCAGCTGCCCAAAACTACGATGCCAGACAACAATGCAAACCAGCCACAAACTGCACATGGCACAGCCAGTGAATTTCATACAGAGCGCTACTTGTGGCGGCGGCGTTACCAATAAAAAAACCTAAACAGCCTACTTACAACAGACATTATGGTTGACCCGCTCACCCAGAATGATGTTTTAGATCGTCAGTCAGTACATCTGCCGACCGGAGAGGAGACAGAAGAACAGCCTAAGACCGACATTATGGTTGACCCGCTCACCCAGAATGATGTTTTAGATCATCAGTCACTACATATAAAGAGAAGTATCTGCTGACCGGAGAGGAGACAGAAGGGTTTTGCGTTACCAGTAAGTATAGATAATTTTGGTGTAAAAGATGTTGTGGTACCGAAGGGTACTATTGTTGCCAGTGGACAGGAAATTTTTGAGGAAATAAGCGGAGCTGAGAAGCAGCGAGATAAAGATGAGAAAGGAAGGAGAAGAAAGAAAATGTTCAGTTAGGGAAGTGCGATATGTCGCGTCGACGTTAAGGAGTCCGTTAGCAGAGAAGTTAGGTCATTTAAACGGTGAAGAGAAAAGGATGTTGCAGCCAGTATTCGAGGAACTTTCGTGGTTGTTCGAAGAGAGGCAGTTTCTTCCGGCTACGGATTTGGTTCAGCACGGAAATCCGACCGGAGAAGCTCGGCCTATTACGCCAGCAGTTCCACCCAAAAAAACAAGAAAGAAGGTAATACAACCGCCTAGACAGCAAGATAGATATGCTCTAATGTCAAACCCCTATGATTTGCGTTCCAGAAAGTAGGTCTGAAATGGTATGTAAACAGTTGGAAAGTCCTGCATGCAGCAAGAGAATCAATTGACGGAAAACACCGTCGTTACTATACCTTTAATTAATTTGTGCATGTTAGTTGTAAGTAGACGTAATAATTGGCAACCACTGGTAATAGAATTTATGACGTCACACGTTAATGGAAGTGATTGAAGTTACGTAATCATTTTGTCTTGTGTCATTTAACGTCTCCAGCAATGTTATCGTAGCAGTCGAGAAGTAGAAACACAAACATTCTTTTATCATGGAATTAAGGGGAAAGTTGTCCTTGTCAAAAGAACACGTAGAGAAAGAATCAGTTAATATTGTGTATATCAAAGGGAGTCACACTTTACCTGTTGCTTTAAGAATAATGTACGAACACAGCTGTCAAAGCTTTACCGTAAAAACATGATAGTAACACGCCTTCGTAACTGCCAACAGATCAGTGACTACATGCTGCTGTCTACCTGTCCTTTGAAATACGCCCTATTACGTGTATGTTTTGCTAAGTGATCACACGACGATAATAACATGAATAAATACGTTCAAGTTAAACAACCAATAAGTTACTGTAAAGTAAAAGGAGTCTACCTCAAGTGTGTTTTATTGTTTTCATTATGCGATGTTGAACAGACAACAAGGTAACTTTTTTTGGTACCACGTATTTCTCTTTATCAAATGCCACGGAGGGAGTCGCGTAAATACCACCGCTGTTGTCTTCAGCTGTTCACTTGTGGCGAGCCCCGCCCCTCCCTGTCAGCTGGCGAAGCGGTCCCCTTCCCTTCCCTTTCCTTCCCTCCCCTCCCTACAGCCTGCAGAGAGAGAGAGAGAGAGAGAGAGAGAGAGAGAGAGAGAGAGAGAGAGAGAGCGGCCATTGCAGTTCCCCCTTCCCCACCCACCGCCTCTGTCTTTGGCGCGTGCAGCATCTGTACATTTCCCCTCGCCCCTACTCGCCACCCACCCTTCGCCCTGCAGGCCACGTGCCTCAGCCACGACACACCTTCCTACATTCGTACGTTGCAGTTTAAACAGAAAACCTAAAGGGATAGTTATAGAAATAAATTCACCAGCTCAATATTGCCCTGCAGATTATACAAGCATGATCTAAAGATGGAAATGTGTTTTTGTTTTCTATTTGAGTTTTCAGTAAAATCGTGAGATAGAACTTTTTCCTAGTAGGCATTGTCTAAGTCTAAACCATCAGGATTAGCAAACATTGGAATTTCAGATCGACCTCCGGCTATGTTGTATCACCACCACGGTTAATAAACGGATCTATATGGCGTCAAGGAAGCCGGCACTTGCCGCTATATCTGTCCAGTAAACGACCGCTGCGTGGGAAACGCGTTTGCTAAGGAGCTGGGTTTGGATTGCCATCGCAAAATACAGTTTATCTAGAAGCCTAACACCTGCCAGTTACTTAAATTTTAGAAGAACAGTGTTTAAGTCAAATAATTGGAACCCGATAGTTTTGTGACCTCTAGCGATTGAAGTTATTAGAGTCCCTTAGAAAAGAACATCCTCCATGCATAACTGTCGTGAACAACATAAGATAACACTGTAAGGAAGTTTTGTGACAGTACCGAGAGACTAAACTCCATGCGTAGCAAGAGGACGGACCCAGCGTGAACGCCAGTTCTGCCGCCGAGCCAGTGAAACCAGACGCAGCTGTGCTGTCAGCAACTAACAATCTCACGAGCGCTACGTGTATCGCACCTTAGCACCTCAAGCTGCACTGAATCTCAACACAGAAATACTTAACCATTCTATAACGAACCCTTCGAATATCTTCACGCACATTTTCAATAGTAAGGAACATACATTGCTCCCTACACACTTTTTATATCACAAATGAACTCTAATTTTATTATAAACCAAAGCACCGACAGGTAACTCATATCGACGTCTTCTGAGATGCAAGTAGCTTCGTCGAGCAGGCAATAATGATTATATGGAAGCAGGTAGGTGAGAGAATTAACAAAAGGAACAACGATCGTAGCTTTGAACGATTGACTGGGTGACTGATAATCACAAATATTTGCAAAAACAAATCAACACAGCAAACAGTATACCACATGTTTAATAATTATTGGTCTGTTCATTGGAAGAGACATAAAATCACTTTTCATCAGAATCTTGTTAAAGGAAGTACTAACGTGACATTACAATATTCGACAGCATTACACCCAACATTGCCATTACTTAATGACAGTTTTCATGTAGGTAGAAGTACCAAAGACTATCAGTTGGTTTGAAAATACAAACGAGAGCATAAAGGAATACCAAGGAATACTTGCCTTCATTTTGCTACAAAATGTAACTGAGCATAAGGAAGTTTTGTATAAAGGAAATAATATCTTGAACTTTTGCTTTTGTTGCGGTTTTGCCACCGCTTATATCACTATGACGAGTTGCCAATTACTTATGTCAAATTGCTTGTGTCTAATTGCTTATGTCCAATTACTTATGTCCAGTTGATCATGTCTAATTACTTATTTCGATGTATTATTTTTACCATTGTTCATTTTCACTACGTTTTATTACCAACTAGTCACAGAATTTTGCTAAAGTTTTGCCAGCACCGGTAATTTAGTATTTGTATCAGCCTAGTGTTTCCATGTGTCACTGTGCTACTAGATTGACGAGGATAATCATTTTGTAGGATTGCAAGTATGCTAGAGTAAGTTCCCGAGTACTGCCAACTATTTGTTTAGTAATAATGACGTCTTAGGTAATAAATTGTTTTGGAAGGGTAATTTAGGATGTAACCATGCTTTATTTTCTTTGTATTTGAATGTTTATTTGGAGGGACATACCGCATGCCTACCCCCGCGATAGATAACGTAAACAGAGTGAATCACACCCACAGAACGAGCAAGCTTTGGCCATATACCCAGTCTGTCGGATGAATAAGAGAACCACACCCGCACGGGCACGTGCCTTACGTGACGCGGCTGGCACCCGCGCAGACCCTTAGCTGTCTGTGTCGTTTCTTCACTTTTCCGTTTCACGACATAGTCAATTCTATAATCTTCCATGTCGAAAAAGAATTCACGAGAGCAGTGTTCCGTGCTCTCTGACAACAGCTGATCAGGCAACATCAGACGCGAACCGCGTCTAGCCCGCAGCTAAGCCGCCAGTAAGCGGAAATCTCTGTTCAAAAGCTTGAGCCTTCTTTGACACTGCTTTTCCGTTGTATTTCCGAAGGAATACCGACTATTGAGGTAGTAGCATTTAACTGTATGATGTGTCCCAGGACACCGCGAGATAACCAACGATAGACGGAGTTTTAAGCAGCCAGCTGGGCCCGAGAAGGCCAGCACTACGGAGTTATAGAGACGGCGAGTTTAGTCGCAAAATGTTGAGAGGATGAAGACGGCGAATTTGGTCGCAAAGTAAAGTTAGTCGCAAAGTGTTGAGAGGATAAAGACGGCGAATTTTGTCGCACAGTAAAGTTTTTTTGATGTGAGAGAAGTGGAGTTCGAAGAAGTATGAAGTAGCTATCTTGAAGTCGCAGAATTGTCGTATACACAGTTAAGCAGGCGATACCGTCGTGTCAATGATGCGCCTCGCACTGTACCTTCATAAAAGAAAAGTTCTTCAGAAATTAAGCTCAGTTTAGCTGTTTCTAATTTAATTCCTTGCGCTTTCTGCTTCCCCTGTGCAAATCTTTAGATTCTCGTCGAGTTTTGTTTCTCTCCTCTCGTTAGCTACAACGTTGACATCCTACGACACAATCTACGCCCCACCTGCCCTAAATTGGTGTCACTTTTCTTTGTCAGTCTCACTTAATGGTGTTCAGCAAATATACTGAGTTAAGAAAAAATTCTTCTCAAAATGTGAATGTTATTACACTTGGATGGTTAGCCTAAGGAAACAGCTAACTTTTTTTTTAGTTATTGATATGGTATTTGCAACAATTTGATATGATACTTCCGTGCTTCATTTCTATATTTCTGTATGTTAATGTAATTTTAAACAGAACCCACTGCAACAACTCATCTAGCTTTATGTCACGCGTAATCCCACTTCTGTTTTGCTGGTCATCATTGAAAAAAAAAACATGTCGATTAGGTACATCTATTCCACTTTGTGACATTATTCCGCTTTGTGACATCAATGTTCGTCACTTGGAAGCACATAAATACGCTCATCTGGCGCAGGAGCCCAAGAACATGTGGCGAGAGTGTAAGTACAGACAGCGTAGTGAACAGCGTCGGTAAGCTTCATCTCTGTCTCGCTCTTAAACCTGACCCTCCCTGCGCCGCGCACGTGCTCGCTGCGTGCGGCATTTGACAGTCGCAGCCGCCTAGGCTTCGCACCCCAGCTGCCGCGTGCAGATCTGACGCCGCGCTGGCCTCCGCGCGCCTTTCTGAGGCAGCGCGAGATTCGGCCTTGCAGTCAGCTGCCACTCTGACGTAGCCTCCGTGCAGATCTTCGGCAAACGGTTCCTGTTGGAACTAGAGATGGGCAAAACTATTCTTTTCAGAGATCGGATCAGAACTGTTCACTCCCTGAAATGAACTAGCTCTTTTTCATGACTCACCACCCATTCACAATAGAAAATAAATGGAAGGCACATTGCTCTTTAAACTTGGTTTATGCCAGTACTATACCTGTATTTTGATCTTATTTGATCCTATTTTGAAGTAACAGAGGTAATGAGTACGAATTTTGTATTGTTTATTGAAATTTCCACGATATGACAGACTTTTTGATTATTGATTTATTTTGCACCAACGTGGTTTTTTGGGCGATCGGAAAATGTTGTAACTTGAGACAGTAACAATATATTTGGCTATAATGGATTAAAATTTCATTAACCTCGTACAAATACATCGCAAGCCATATATTTTTAAAGTGAACGTTTCCTTCCAAAGGCGCCTAAAATCGCAAAATCCGCACTACAATAAGAAAAAAATATATAAATTTGACTGTATGACCAAAGTGCTGCATATAGCCTTACGCAGAACAAAACAAGGAAAATATTGGTGTATCACATTTTGCGATACGTTTATCGGTTCGCTCGTAATTCTCTTGCGGGCAGGTTGTTGCAAGTAGTTCTTATGTTCTCCGCTAGGAGGCTCTCTGTCCTGTTGCTCGCATCAACTGCCCAGAGGGCAGGACGTGCGACTGAAACGATCGCCGACGGAGTGCGATGCCAAGTTAAGCTGCGCCAGACACTGCACGCGGCAGAGGAAGCACAGAGACGGCACGGCATACGTGAAACACAACATCCAATGGGGCACTGCACAATGCAGGCAGCCAAGGTAGAAGCAGGGCAGAGGTCGGCGCTGGCTATGTTGTGTGGCGTGCAGTGTGCTCTGACCAGCAGAGGTCCCGCTGCTGATCTGCTCCGACTCCCTCTCTCTCTCTCTCTCTCTCACTGCTGTGGGGAACGTTTGGAGCTACCGTTCTTTTTTTCTGAATCGCTGATTGTTCACTCCTTTGAAAGATTCAACTCTATGAATCAGTTCAGGAGCGGATCCCTCATCTCTAGTTGGAGCGCCACTTACAACCTTTCATGCCACTACGGCTTACTCAATATTCGCGCCCCTTTAATTATGTTTTTTTTTTTTATTTTTATACCTGAAAGCTTATTAGTGATTCCCTACTTTAACCAATAAATCAAATGATCAGCTGTCATCAATTGATGACTTGCTAAAACATGAAAAAGCACAAATTTCTTACATTCGCCTGTTGGCACACTTAAATAAATGGCAAACAGCCACAAACTAAACCTAACAAAAATGAGAATGACCTATCAGGCATGTGCCCTCCCTTAGTTTTAAAGAGTGCAATGGTGATACCAACTAGTGTGGAAAAACTAGTGTAGTGTAGAGAAGTGTTCCCTAAGTGATAACTCGCTTCTCAACTGTGTTTTGACACATGTGGACCTCCCCTCCTACCCCGCCTGCGCTGAGTTGCAGTGCACGGAGCTGGCCACGGCCACGCCCCCTTCCCGCAGGCAGGCTGCGTGCTGTCCGCTGAGCACAACACACCACGCAGCCACGCGCCACACGCCCCCGCAGTGACTCATCAGCGGTGATATGTTTACATTTTCAAATTATTCTAACAAAAGCAAAAAAAAAAGACATTTTTACTTCAACTTAGCAACAAGAACACTTGACATGTTACCTACCTCACACTGTTATGTTCCGTTATAATTTTGTTTCGATGTTTTATGATGTTTTGATGTTTTATGATGAATCTTGTATACACACAATATTGTTGACATGTGTAAGCTCCCTTGCGACCCATAGATTAAGACCCCTGCCGTCTTCCGTGAGGGCCATTCTTAATCAAGTAATGTTTACTTCGTTTTGCAAGCGAAAATTGTTTACATTTAAATGACAATTACATTGAGCGAATTCACACACGTTCTCCACTCCCACGGAAGGGGGAGTAATGTAAAGGATGAGCCAGACAGTAGGAGATTTTACTTTATTATATGAGCCTCCAACCGGTTACTTCAGTTTTCCATTGCGGCCAAGCCACGGCCGGCACTGTTAGCTGCCTGTAAATTCTTCCGTCCCACAGTCTAGAAACAGGAAGACATCACCGATGAAGGGCACCTGGATCACGCGCCTCTGTCATGTGCTGAGGCTAGGCGCAAATTGAGACGCGTATAGCGCGTGTGGCGCGACGCAGCGCAGTGCGTGTTTTTGTAACATCACAGGTTCAAATTGGACCACAGCGCAAACTGCGACGCGACGCGACTGGGACGCGACACGCGCCTGCGGCAGGTCGCGCGGCGTTGTGGTTGAGGCACAGCTTCTCGCGCCGCGCTTGCCTCGCTAGTTCAAATGGTTCAAATGGCTCCGAGCACTATGGGACTTAACTTCTCAAATCATCAGTCCCCTAGAACTTAGAACTACTTAAACCTAACTAACCTAAGGACAGCACACACATTCATGCCCGAGGCAGGATTCGAACCTACGACCGTAGCAGTCGCGCGATCCCGGACTGAGCGCCTAGAACTTGCCTCGCTAGCATCGTGGGAGATTTGAGGAGGGAGCGGAAAAGTAGCCCAGCCATATGCTCACATCGGAACGGCGCATATCAGCTGTGGTAGTATTGCCAATACGATAAATTTTGCCTTACTGTGTACTGAATTTTATTGCCTTTGGGTAGTGTTTCGTTTTTCGCCATTTAAACGCTCCAGCTTTCTTCGATAGCACGTTATACTTTTCTGTTATTTATATCTGCATAATTTTATTTTGTTTTTCTTCTGTCAAGAAAAATGTTTACTTCGGTAATGGATGAGCCATTGGCCGCTGGAATTGCACCATATGCCTCCATGACGTTTTCAGATCGCAAGAAGGGACAGAGGGTAGTGAATAAGGAAGCAAGGAATATTATAAAATCATGTGATTAAGAATCAAGGCAAGAAAGCAAGGTTATATTCTCGCTGCCTAGTAAGCTAGGGTATCTGTACGATCTGTTACAAAAATTTAGAAAGGGATGATCTCCACAGGTGTGATCCCTTTGTTCTTGTGGTAAAAAGCATCCAAGATCTGAAGCATAGAAGTTTCACTGTGATTACTCTGATATGTATGTAAGAATGTAATACGACACACTGTACTACATGCATGTGAACAACATATTTGCACTGCAAGCTAGAAACAGTCGAAAAGCAGTCACAAATAACAATGTTTTAATTGGTTCGCCGTGATGAGAAAAAGCATTTCAATTGTTGCATGGACATTGTCGGCATTAATAAACTAAGTATACAACAACAGGCTACACAAATGAAGAAAATGGTCGGTATTATTACGAAAGTAGGAATATCCTAAAAGAATGTTATGATTAGATATATTTAATTTGTTGAAATGTGCTGCTGACAAAGGCAGATCACTTTCATGACAATGTTTTTCGAACTCCATCTCACAAGGCACACATGGCTAGCTTGTGCATTCCTGTCACGCGCATTATCCTTCGCTGCTGACAATACACTGACCATTGTGTTGTGCGACAGACCAATTGTTTATTTTTCTGAATAACTACTATTTTGTTCGCGATCACGCATTGTCAGTTTGGCAAGCCCTAGGTGAGTAAACAGTATCTGGCATGTGGCTATCATTCCGCCTGAAGGAACGCTCGTCATTATTTTAATACGATGGGTTACGAGGATTCCACCAAAATTCCAACAGAATTGCCAATCTGTTTTCGTGTGAGTTGTTAACCTTTTCTCATTCGAAGAAGCATCACCATTTATGAGTAAAGGCCACATTTCTCTTGGTGACTGGTTTAATTGTACTTTCTTTGTCACAATGTAATTTGCCAAATTCATCTCACAGCAGCTACTGAGACAGAATTCCGAAACGTAGGTCCTGATTAAACAAGTAATTGGCAATTACTGAGCTGAATAGCTTACGAAAAACCTCGTAGTATCGGTTTGCAGTAACACAAAAGAAAAAAATTCATGTTTATTTTCATACTAGGAAGCTCTTGTTTCGCTAGCTGTCGATAACTCTTAAAAAATTAGTCACTGGAGTGAAATAAATAAAAAAAGAAGTATAAGTAGTGATATATCGCCATAGATAAGAAAGTTCCGTGTGTTTAATAAATGGCAAAACACTCTCCTCCTTGTGTGCTATCATTCGCCAAACTTTCGTTTCGATGTCTCGAGCGGTTTAGGAGATACGAGAGATGTTGCGAGTATTTCATTCTCGCGGGCGTGAGATCGGAAGTGAGCGCGCTACATGGCATCCATTTTCTCGAGATCGGAGGCAGATACAGATCTCCTCCCAAGTCTAAACAAAAATTCAGCATATTAGTTAAATTTCATACGCAGCACCATATGGTTTAATACGCACCAAACGCAAAATCATAGCGACCCCTAATTTTCGTTGCAAACTTTTTGAGTTTTGCGTAGTGTCTAACCGAAATGTGTACATCACAATAAGAATGGTCATTAGCGAGGTGATGGGCACGAAGTTGACATATAACGCTACAAGTAAGGCAAAAATCATATATTTTTAGAGAATAGTTTCTGTAAATCGTTTGAGAAAGATGAGAGGTTGCGCGCGCTTCGGTTCTGTCAGCACAGAGCTTCGCCAGTCGGCGGATGCGGAGTACGGTGTACGCGTCGCAGTATGCGCTGCACCCGCGCGACCCGTGCGTGTCGCGCTGTAGTGCCGTGTGACGTCACACGTGGTACACGCTTCTCAATTTGCGCCTAGCCTTAACGAGGTAACGCCACCCCAGGCGTCGCTTAGCAGGCAACGCTCTGGAAAGTTCCATGCCGCCCGCACGGTTTGCTCGGTCCTGACCAATCAGGGCGCAGGAAGCCGCGTGGTGCGTCGAACACACCCGGCCGCCCGTCGCCGGGCTCGCTCTCTCGTATTCTTGCTCACCCGCGAGTCAGGTGCGCGCCCTGTAGCATTAAACATCACCCGCTTCTCCCGGTGCTGCGGCACTGTGGACTCAGTTTTGCCAGACAACAACTTTCGGTAGCTTCGCGAACAATGTTAGCCAAATTATAAGCTCTGGCTCACCCTCACCTCCCTAGTCCTATGTAGCCCTTTTCAACCTGCTTTAGCCAATACATGACCTTTCTTTAAAACTTACACTATTATTTCATAACGCCCACCGCCTGCCCATACACGCCACCCTGTACAGAGGAATGACTGGCTGGCAGGGAGAATGAGCAGAATAGGGAACATTTCCTCAACATAAGGAAGACGAAACGAATCATGAGAGTACAGCCGAGAATATGTCTAACCAGTTTATTAAAAGGCGCTGAGGCAGAGAGCCACAACAAGAATTTTAGAAAATTTTCGAATGCTTAAAAAATCGGAGATGTGGATTTCAGAATCGAACCTTTTTCATTAGAGATAAGAAATGCGACTTGATAAATGATGGGGAAAGAATTGTAGAAATATGAAGAGAATATGACTCAGAACTCTTCAATCGCCAAGACCCAGGTGGTATGCTATCTGCAGACACTATGGAGGAAAGTGAAGATGACGAAGAATATTAACTCAATGTGAGACGTCCTCTTTCAACAATTATAAACGAATGTGCTTAAACTGACACACAAAATTTTTAGCGCAACGCAATTTGACTTTCAAAAATCTCTACAAAAGAGTGGCCCTGACTAACATTAACCTATACATTTCACAAATAACTTACCTCACAAAAATCTTGGTTACTCGAACTACTGCAATACAGCGAGCACCACAACTGCCAGCTTAATAAAAGATTCAAACTACGGAAGGCACTAACTACTGATACGCAAAGTTAGCAAATGAAAGATTGTAATAGAGAACAAATAATGTATTTATCTTAATAGTCATAATATATATATCAGTTCATGACATCCAGTCTTACAAATTTCAAAACTCCACCATCTCTCTCCCCATGTCCACCACTGCTGGCGGCTCACCTCCAACTGCGCAACGCTACGCGCTGTTAACATCCAGCTGCCCAACACTACAATCGCGAGTATTACAACAATGCCAACCAGCCACAGACTGCACACAGCACAGCCAGTGATTTTTATACAGAGCGCTACGTGGCGTTACCAATAAAAAAACCTAAACAGCCTACTTACATAGCCCCCATGCTCCCCACAAAAAATTTTACAAATTGTTTTGAGCAGTGGCCAATACAGATTTGGAAAAAAAATTCATAATTACAATAACAAAGATATCAAATGCACACTTATTGATACAATGTTGGTTAAAAGCTAAAATTTTCTCACAGTCCCATAAAGACAGTCCTGATCATTCATCACAGTAAAATTGCAGTTTTTTTTTTTCCTCAAAGACTGAGCAGCAAAAGAAAATGCACACGGAAGTTGTGGATTTCCATGCAGTCTTGAAGAAGTAGTGTTGCCCTTCCAACGGAAAGACAGTGCTGACTCTTGACATGCAGACAGGTAATGGGCCACAACAGAGCAAACCCACAGTAGAGTCAGTCGAAGTTTTAAAGAATATTGGTAGGTTGGGCATCACAGACCAGACCCACTATAGTCCTAGTAGAGATTATGGTATTGGTGGGCCACCAGAGGTGCAGACCCACTGCAGTCCTTGTAGAAATGGCTAGCACCCAACTGCTGTGACTCTGCAGGTGCGCAATTACCATCGAAGAGTCTTGTGGACAATATAGCAAGTCCATAAACCACCACTTGTGCACTCACAAAGTTTTTTTTTTAATTGTCCTTAGAACCAGCAATGCTGTTAACCAGTCCCTTGCTGAATTATCAACACACGTGTAAATACAATCAGTCCCTACTCCTCACATATTGTCCATATACTATGACCAACAGAAATATGTACAGTGAAATGTAATTTACAAGTTATTTAATTTGATGAACTGGTGTCACATTTTTACAACGTAAGAATACAATAACAAAGGTACAAAATACATCATTAAAAACATAACAATACAGATAACATTTGTAGTAATAGGGACTTTACAAAAGAATCGAAATAACAAATACATCAGTGTTACAAAAATTATGACATAAGTATATACATAAAAAACCAGAATAACTTTTGAAACATCAGCTTCACACATGAGCATTAGAACAAAACAGAATAAATAATTTCTAAACATATTATTAATGCAAATTATATTTGAGGATAACAGTATTCCTCATCATAGTGAATGTAGCTGAGTATTAGAAAATTCTACAACATAAGTCTTATCAGGTGAACAAATAAAGACAGGAAGAACATAAATACCCAAGGATACACAAACACATAGTGCGATAACACAAGGTGGAAAGGGCAGGGTTTGTTTTCAGGGTAACATTTGGTACTGCATCCCAACCTAAAACTTCATTCCATAGATCGTCCCTCATATTTCAACATTTTCTCCAGCCAAAAAAAAAAATCCTATCCAAGCATGCTTTCTGTATTCTGTTCACATCCTCTTTCAAAAATAGTTTTTCTCCACTGTACACTACTTTTTTGGCCAAACCATTTTCTTATAGCTTCTCAATGCTTTTCTTCCAATTCATCATAGTTAGTTTCTTATATAGTCTACCCCCTCTTAAGCTAACTTAAACCTACTGAGCTCAGATGCTAAACTAAGGGACGACGCAATGCAGCAGCACAAAACATGTAATACAAACAGCAATGAAAAAAAAAATGGAAATTGTCAAAGCAAGCAGCAATATTACAACTAATATAAGGCACTGTGCAGCAAACAAAAAAATAAATCCGTAGTAAAACTGGCTTAACAGAGTAACACAAAGTCAAATTCAGTAACACTATGCCTGGCAAACAGCAGCAGCAAATGCAATAACTTATATCTAAACATGACAAAGCTCAAGCAGAAAAAATATTACACTAAAGACAACAATGCAGATAAGGGAAATGTATATTCACATCTTAATGTCCTTGTAATGAAAGTGGTGCACCACAAAAGCTAATTCTACAAAAAAATTACCAAGTAGTTGAAAAGAAAATTAAGTATGCAGTGACTGTTATTAATCCCTTCTTATTGTTCTTTCCTATCTGAGTGCTCCTTTTTCGAAGAACGTGAATCATAAAATGATTATTTAATAGATCTGTTGACAGAAAGTGTTCACATTAGCAAATGCATTTAATTTTATTTTATAAAACCAATGCTGCAACACAGCTGGAAACCAGATATCAAACGAAATAAGCAACTATGAAAGGCAAAGCATAAAAATATCATTCAATAGTCATGTGACATTTCATAAGTTAGTACAAATTCTCTCAACTCTAGTAGAAAGACGCTTGTCATTATCAGGTGTGCAGATGTAAATAAGTATCTTTTTCAAGTAATGAGCATGTCATTTTTGCGATACTTTCTACAAAGGAATGCCAATAGCGATGATAATGGCCTCTTTTTTTTCTTGTGCCTCTGAAAGGCACACACTAATGGCTTGTTTCCAGGTGGCTGTCGCGCAGCTGGGTGCCCACGACGTATTACGTGCAGGTGGTCACTTAACTTTCTTACCGAAATATTTACGACACCAGTTTCCGCTACAGTGGCACTCTCATATAAAAAAATATCACAGGTTGAGAATTTGCGTTACACATCTGTAGAAACAAAATCCTATTGATATAACAGTGTCCAAAAAATTTTCGTCGGCATTGTAATACATTCAAGCATTTACATACATTTCATAATTCTTAAAGTACGATTCTAGGTTTATAACAACCTTTTTCACAAACCAGAGTCCCTAACCACTATTCATTATTCCTTACCTTATTCGTCGACACTTCTTCAATATTTCATCATAACAGATACGTAGAATAATCAAATAACTCATATAGCATCAGCTTATTGATCATAAACATACCGCAACAGCATAGTACACATAGTCATCGTAATAATAACATCATAACACCTCAGTCAACTCTCAAAATCGTCGTAGTTTCCTCCAATAATTTCAAAACCTGAAAAAAATTCTCTGCTCATGTCAAAAGTGTCATCTGCCTCAAACCTACTTTAAAAAGCATGATCCCATGCCAAATACATCATTCAGAGCTCTCATAGTATCACAATGGTTCAGAAAAAATATGAAAATTTCACAAAGTACAGACAAAATACAATTTCATAAGTGTGAAGTTATCCAACCGTGTAATTACATAAACATCTGTCACTGATGTAGTAAAAAAATTTTGTTTCCCTGTTGAATAATCAGATAGCTGTGTTCGAGAAATATAGTACCGATGTGTATAGTTGTATAAGCAAATACCATATTAGCTAGGGCTCCTTGTGCTTGCCAAACACATGGTACACAAAGTAAGAGTGTACCCCCCTGAGGATTAATGTAATTATACCCTCAGGTGTTACAGATTACAGCAATGGAATGAAATGTTTCACAGAAAACCTTTGTATCATTGTACTTCAAATACCTTTAAAAATAAATGATTTAAGTACAAAACTAATCACTCAAATACGTGTACTGTAGCGCTAAACTGTACGTCTTGTTGTAAGATAATCTCTGTGGAAGTGTCGTAGTTATCGTCCTCTGAAAGCAAATTTCTGCTGAAGTCAATGTACTTCCCTTGTAATAAACGAAGTGAATTGCTTTGCGTATAGATATCTTAGTTATTACGCTTATTGGCGTGATGAAGGAAGTGCTGTGCAGTAAAGTATTGTTGTGCTACAGAAAAGGCTGTCTCATTGTAGCTATATCACAAAGTTACTACTAAAACATGTTTTCCTTTCCAGAAGAATTCAGAAAAACTGTGCAGATATAAAACAGATACACAGCAAAAGCACAATGTAAATTGTGTCACACATTAGTAGCGTTGTGATATAATCGTGTAGCTATCAAAGAAACCAAATGCTAAGTCATTTTTAATCTCACAGACAGTAC
The DNA here is from genome assembly GCF_023897955.1 of Schistocerca gregaria. Classification (NCBI taxonomy): domain Eukaryota; kingdom Metazoa; phylum Arthropoda; class Insecta; order Orthoptera; family Acrididae; genus Schistocerca; species Schistocerca gregaria. The sequence goes on from NC_064928.1 coordinate 77,154,732, forward strand.
TTCAAATAAAGAATTTCTTTTCAACTAAACCAAAATGTTGCATTAAAATCTCATTAACAGTATATGTTCTAAGCCTTATAGTCGTTACGTAATCGTGCAACTAACAAGCAAGAATGTACAAATAACAACACTGTGTCGTCTGTTCTCTATAACAATGCATTCGTAATTTCTGTTTAAAAATGTTCCCTAGGTTCTAGACTGGATAGTTAACTTCAAAACATTGTTGCATGTTAACAGTTTCTCAGTGTGACAAAGCATACTAGAAATGTGAAGTGAAATGTTTTATGCCAAAGACAAAGTTAAAAAGCAGATTATCTTTCAATTAACGGTTTTACATGTGAAATGTGATGTAAACCTTTACTCTGCCTAGTACGCAGAGTTTCAACTTCAACGCAATTATCATGTGGTATACGTCGGTAAGGAATGCTAAAATTTTTCTCAAGGTTAGCGTCTATGTTATTTTTCGCTGAGCCAGCCGGCGCACGTGGCTGCCTGCGGTGCGAGTCATTGTCTGCTATCTCTTTGTTGGCGTGCGTCGTTATTGGGAATAGGAGACGTAACTTCTACAAATTCACCTTGCCGAGAGGGCCCAGCTCTGTTTGAATCCCTCCAGTTCTGATGAAATTCCGGTCTGTCGTTATGATTATATCGTCTGTCGTCATGTCGGTAGTTCCTGTAGTTTCTTTCTTGTCGGTTAAGTGGTGGAGAATTTCTCCCTGAATTATCACTGCGTGGTGGACCCTTGCGTCTGAAATTATTCTGTCTCCCGTGATAATAATAGTTCTGGTTGCCATATTGTCTGTTTCTATGATTGTCTGTGTAATATTCATTACTACGGAAATGCGATCTTTCTCTGTAACTATTACTCTGCCAGTGGTTGACATATGGGTGGTGTCTGTTTTGGTCACGATTTGTGTTGTGAGAATAGCCTTGTCGTGTCCAGTTATCGTTTCTTTCATCGCGGACTTGCCACAGATGTGACCTGTAGTAATTGTTTTCCTGTTTTCGCATCCCGTGATTGTCTGTGTCAATTTCTATTTCTTGTAAGAGTCCCTGAAAAGCTTCAATGTCGTCTTTGCAACGTCCTGCCAAAATAATATATCGTAAATGTTCAGGTAATTTAGTTAAGCAAATGCGGATGAGTTCTGAGGGGCTGTATGGGTTTGACAGGTACTGATTCTTGTGCAACATGTCTTCAAGATATTCCACAAGACTGGAAAATTCAGATTGTTCGAAATGTTTCATCATTATGATGCTATGTTTTACTCGGTCTTGTGTGGCTTGAGACCAATATGCTGAGAGGAAGGCATGATGAAATTCTCCTTCACTGTGGCAATCGTGAATGACCGATCGCATTCTTACAGCTGGTTCATTCTCTAAGTAGCTACACATAAATTCTAATTTGTGTTCTAATGACCAGTTGGGAGGAAAACAATGAGAGAATTGATGAAGCCACGCTTGTGGATAAATGTCGTTGCCAGAATTCTTAAATGTTTTGAACTTACGTGTAGTAATGAACAGCTTATAGTCAAAATCATCATGTCGGCGGGTCGCATTTCGGTCATTGTTACGTCGTTTCGGCGGTTCCATTCGGTGTACCTTGCCAATTTCTTTTATAATTTTCGAAGTGCCCTGTGTTATTATTTTGTGGCTGTTCCGTATTTCTATGTCCTTCTTCCCGTATTGGAGCGCGAGTGTCCTCTGAAATACGTAATTCTTGTATTACCTGCGTCAGCTGATCTTGTACTTTCCGGATTTCTCTTTGATGTTGCGTACTAATTTGATTCAGACTTTGTTTGAATTTCCTAATTTGTTCGCACTCTTCTGTGTCATTAAAGACTACCGGTTTTGTGTCATTCAGATTATCATCTACCTTCGTAGATAAATTATTTAGCTGATCCGAAAGTTCAACTACTTTCTCTGATAATGAACTAATTTCCTCCATGTGTCTTTCTGAACCAATTTTCAGAGTATCTACTGTGTCCTTTATGTTTTCTTAAGTTTTTGCAAGTTGCGTAACCGAATCGGTGGATGCAACTGAGTCCATTTTAGCTTGCAAGGTGTCGTGATTTTCACGAACAATAGTTTGCAGTTCTTTTATGGCCTATTCGTGATTCTGTAATGCATTTTCATGCCGCGAAAAAATAGGTTGAAAATGCTCACAAATTTGTGTTTTTACGTCATTACAGACGTTTTGACATTTCGATTCGATTTTATGCAACTCAATAGTTACATCATCACGTGTTTGTTCAAGCGTATGTTCCACTGAGTCTAACTTCTGAAGCTTTTGTTCCATTGCGTCTAACTTTTGCTGTGTTTGTCTCTGATTTTGTTCCATTGTGTCTTACTTTTGAAGCTTTTGCTGTGTTTGTCTCTGATTTTGTTCCATTTTGTCTTGCTTTTGAAGCTTTTGCTGTGTTTGTCTCTGATTTTGTTCCATTGTGTCTAACTTTTGAAGATTTTGTCCCATTTGTTTCTGATTCTGTTCCATTTGTTGCGTTAATTGCAATAATAATGTATTAGTGTCTGGAATCTGTTTCTCGATGCTTTTTGACAGTGCATTTTCACCGGCAACATTCACATTTTGACAGGCAGAAAATGTGTCTTGACTCATTTGAGAAAACGGTGAGGACCCAAAACCTGAGTCTACAGTATTTGCAATATTGTGTTCTGTCATTTCGGATTCCTGAGGCGAGCTGTTGCCGACTGATCGATCCTACCTGTTTCACTGTCTTCACCATTATTTGACGCCAGCTCCATTTCCCTATGCATAGTTACCAAATTACTACTTTGAATGTCTGTTAATTCATTACACAGTGGTGCTGGTAAGCTACGCTCGTTGTCACTATTATTTCTCAGTTTACTTTGGAGCCTAGTGTTACGTTTTTCACACGCCATTATTGTCACAATATTTCACACGATAACACAGAAAACCACAATTTGAAGAGCAAAAATAAGAGAACACATTAACATAGCACTGAAAATAAAATTTAGTTAATTGCAAACGCAGCTGCGAAATACTTCGTGCAAAACTACATGCATGCACACAACTGTTTTACTGTACAACAATGAAAGACTGCAACTACAAAGGAGATTCTCTCTACAATTACGCGCTAGCAATAAACGATAGCTACACTAATCACACAAACTAGAAGAAAAAAATCAGAAGATTCCAGTGAGGTGTCCTCGGCTACGGGTCGACATATGGAACGTCCTCTTTGAACAATTTTACACGAATGTGCTTAAACTGACACACAATATTTTTAGCGCAACGCAATCTGACTTTCAAAAATCCCTACAAAAGAATGGCCCTGACTAACATTATCCTATACGTTTCACAAATCACTTACCTCACAAAAATCTTGGTTACTCGAACTACTGCAATACAGTGAGCGCCACTACTGTCAGCTAAATAAAAGATTCAAACTACGGAAGGCACTAACTACTGATAGGTATAGTTAGCAAATGAAAGATTTTTATAGAGAACAACCAATGTATTTACCTTAATATCATCAAAAGTCATAATATATATAGCAGTTCATGACATCCAGTCTTACAAATTTCAAAACTCCACCATCTCTCTCCCCACGTCCACCACTGCTGGCGGCTCACCTCCAACTGCGCTACGCTACGCGCTGTTAACATCCAGCTGCCCAACACTACAATGGCGAGTATTACAACAATGCCATCCAGCCACAGACTGCACACAGTACAGCCAGTGATTTTTATACAGAGCGCTACGTTGCGTTACCAGTAAGAAAACCTAAATAGCCTACTTACAAATGAAGAAGATCGGAGACTGCAATCAAAAGGCTGGAAACATCAAGGCCCCAGGGGATGACAGAATAACAGGTGAATTAATCGAAAATGGAGGTGAGAGCTTGTTCTTAGATATATATAAACCGATCTAGTTGATATGGAAGAATGAGACATTTCCAGAACAATACAAATTGCCCGTAATGTGCCTGATATATAAGAAGAAAAGCAAAAACTTCAGAGGCATCAGACTTTTGAATGTAACTTATAAGGTAGTGTGTATCATTATCCTCAGGAAATCACAACTATTCATACAGAACAATATACAGAATACAAAGCTGGCTTTCGACCAAACTGACTGTAGTACATCACATTTTCACTCTGGCAACTTTTTGGAAAAAACTGGAGATATAGTAGAGATACCCATAGTCTGTTCGTCAATTTTCAGCATGCTCACATCAGCATCCACAGGAGTCGCCTATTCAATGCACTTCGTGGCTTTAGAATCCCTGAGAAGCTGGTGAAAATGGTGCAAACTTCTGTGGGTGGATCAAGGGCAACAGCGCATTTCCGACAGGTCAAACAGAAATGTTCTAGACTAAGAAAGAGCGTTCCTAGCGGTGCGATCGACTTTTTGAACCAATGTATAAGGTGATATAGGTTAAGATCCCAGGTATAAAAATGGTTCAAATGGCTCTGAGCACTAAGGGACTTAACAGCTGTGGTCATCAGTCCCCTAGAACTTAGAACTACTTAAACCTAACTAACCTAAGGACATCACACACACCCATGCCCGAGGCAGGATTCGAACCTGCGACCGTAGCAGTCACGCGGCTTCAGACTGTAGCGCCTAGAACCGCATAGCCACTATAGCCGACCCCAGGTATAATACTCTGCAGCCATTGATCCAGGTGGACCCTCCTTTCCGAGTAATTGACACAAAAAAAGCCCTAAGAAAATCGCGGTATACAGTCTCCTTGTCTGGTATAATGGGTTGGTTAACAGCTTTGCTTGCAGGAGGTTGAGTGTCCAAATCTCATTACGTATGATAAGGTTTTATTTTGTTTTCAAATGTTTATAAAAATGACTTTGATCATCATTTTTATTCAATTAACGGATTTGAATGTAATTTTTTATTTCTTTTCCTTTGTGACATTATTTTGATAACGGTATGAACCTTTTCATTAATTTCATTTTTCTTTGATATCATTATTTTTCCAATAAGAATTTTTGTGACTCTTAATTTAGTTATGTTTATCTATTTTAACATTCAATTATTTGAAAATTCCGATCTACCAGTTAAAAAACAAATGACGAAATAATCTATTTATATTTGTATAGTGGCAGGAGAAATGTAGTTCTGTTACCAGATACGCAGTTTTTTTTTACACAGTAATCGTCATACAGACATTTAAAACGTCAACAAAATACCTATTGTACTGTGGACGAAATAAGGCAGATGAAAATTTCATTGAAAGATAGCTTTGTAAGTAAAACGAATATCAAGCAAAATGAAAAATAGATATAATGAACGCAACAATATGGATGAAAAAGCAGGGTGATAAAACAGATGAAAATAAATCGAAATTAATGCAAAAAATTAATTAAAAATACATGAACAAAGATGTCAAGTGGAGAAAGAATGAAAAATGGGAGCAAACGATGTAGTTTATGTTATAATTATATGACAAATGAATGAAATTAAAAGACATACATTTAAATTAATCATGTGAGTAAAATGATGATGGAAATCATTTCGATAAAGATTTGGAAAATTAAAAAAAGACTTCCTGCACCTGACTGGATTCAAACCCGTAACCTCCTGCATATGAAACTCTTATTTTACCCACTATACCACAGGTCTAGACTATGTAACGTCTCTTCCTTAAGACTTCAGTGTCGTACAAAATTTCGATTTTTTTTTTTTCAATTACTCGCAAATGACGACCATGGGGTGAATAGCTGCAGTGTGTGATACCTGGGATCTTAACCTACATCACTGAACAGATACTTTAAAAAAGTCGATCACACCACAGGGGAGCTCTCCTTGTAAGACAGATCTCAGATATGGGGATGCTTTCTCATGTGTTCCATTCAATGTCTTCTTAGAGAAAGTACAAGTAATAAGGTCGTGTAGGCAACAGGAATGGGCTGCAGTACAGATGGATGGTAATTGCAATTGCCTCTCATATACAGATCACACAGTACTGCTAAGTGAATCAAACCACGAGTTGAAAGAGATCTCGATATCCAAAAAATGAACAACTACATGCAGAAGATGGGCCAAAGGTGAGTCAAGACAAAATGGATCTTGGTCTACCACCAACAACAGCATAGAAACAAACATGAAGGAAATAATAGCAGTCGGAATGAAATGCGTGTATTCCCTCCTGGAGACACTCAACTCAAAATCAATATCAGCGAATATTAAGATATATGTCGTAGTTATATGGGCACCATTCATCTTCAGTTTAGGAACAGGGTGCAGAATTGATGAGACTAGGAAAATGCTATTAATATTCGAAAAAAGTTTAATGAGAAAGATATGGGGATCAATCTTAGATAAAGGAGAATGGAGAAGGAGGAAGAATGAGGATATGTACCTCTTAATGCAACGTCCAACAATACTACAGAAGATGAGGAAAAAAGAACTCACGGAGCAGGACTGTATGCCAGAAGAAGGACAGGTGAAGAAAGCACTTGAAGGGAAATTGAACACCAGGCGCCCCATAGGACGACCGAGGCAGCGCTAGATGGGTGACCTGATGAAGGACCCGGCAGCTCTAGGGACTGAAGACACCTGGAGAAACCGAGCACAAATTAAAAGGGAATGGAGGCAGTTTCTGGAAGCAGCATGTGGTCCATATATATATACATATATATATGTTGTTGTTGTGGTCTTCAGTCCTGAGACTGGTTTGATGAAGCTCTCCATGCTACTCTATCCTGTGCAAGCCTCCATCTCCCAGTACTCACTGCAACCTACATCCTTCTGAATCTGCGTACTGTACTCATCTCTTGGTCTCCCTCTACGATTTTTACCGTCCACGCTGCCCTCCAATGCTAAATTGGTGATCCCTTGATGTATCAACACATGTCCTACCAACCGATCCCTTCTTCTAGTGAAGTTGTGCCACAAACTCCTCTTCTCCCCAATCCTATTCAATAGTTCCTCGTTAGTTATGTGATCTACCCATCTAATCTTCAGCATTCTTCTGTAGCACCACATTTCGAAAGCTTCCATTCTCTTCTTGTCCAAACTATTTATCGTCCATATTTCACTTCCATACATGGCTACACTCCATACAAATACTTTCAGAAATGCCTTCCTGACACTTAAATCCATACTCGATGCTTACAAATTTCTCTTGTTCAGAAATGCTTTCCTTGCCATTGTCACTCTACATTTTATATCCTCTCTACTTCGACCATCATCAGTTATTTTGCTCCCCAAATAGCAAAACTCCTTTACTACTTTAAGTGTCTCATTTCCTAATCTAATTCCCTCAGCATCACCCGACTTAATTCGACTACATCCCATTATCCTCGTTTTGCTTTTGTTGATGTTCATCTTATATCCTCCTTTCAAGACACTGTCCATTCCGTTCAACTGCTCTTCCAAGTCCTTTGCTGTCTCTGACAGAATTACAATGTCATTCGGCGAACCTCAAAGTTTTTATTTCTTCTCCATGGATTTTAATACCTACTCCGAACTTTTCTTTTGTTTCCTTCACTGCTTGCTCAATATACAGATTGAATAACATCGGGGAGAAGCTTCAACCCTGTCTCACTCCCTTCCCAACCACAGCTTCCCTTTCATGTACCCTCGACTCTTATAACTGCCATCTGGTTTCTGTACAAATTGTAAATAACCTTTCGCTCCCTGTATTTTACCCCTGCCACCTTCAGAATTTGAAAGAGAGTATTCCAGTCAACATTGTCAAAAGCTTTCTCTAAGTCTACAAATGCTAGAAACGTAGGTTTGCCCTTCCTTAATCTAGCTTCTAAGATAAGTCGTAGGGTCAGTATTGCCTCACGTGTTCCAACATTTGTACGGAATCCAAACTGATCTTCCCCGAGGTCGGATTCTACTAGTTTTTTCATTCGTCTGTAAAGAATTCGCGTTAGTATTTTGAGGCTGTGACTTATTAAACTGATTGTTCGGTAATTTCCACATCTGTCAACACCTGCTTTCTTTGGGATTGGAATTATTATATTCTTCTTGAAGTCTGGGGGTATTTCACCTGTCTCATACATCTTGCTCACCAGATGGTAGGGTTTTGTCAGGACTGGCTCTCCCAAGGCCGTCAGTAGTTCCAATGGAATGTTGTCTACTCCGGGGGCCTTGTTTCGACTCAGGTCTTTCAGTGCACTGTCAAATTCTTCACGCAGTATCGTATCTCCCATTTCATCTTAATATACATCCACTTCCATTTCCATAATATTGTCCTCAAGTACATCGCCCTTGTATAGACCCTCTATATACTCCTTCCACCTTTCTGCTTTCCCTTCTTTGCTTAGGACTGAGTTTCCATCTGAGCTCTTGATGTTCATACAAGTGGTTCTCTTTTCTCCAAAGGTCTCTTTAATTTTCCTGTAGGCAGTATCTATCTTACACGTAGTGAGATAAGCCTCTACATCCTTACATTTGTCCTCTAGCCATCCCTGCTTAGCCATTTTGCACTTTCTGTCGATCTCATTTTTGAGACGTCTGTATTCCTTTTTGCCTGCTTCATTTACTGCATTTTTATATTTTCTCCTTTCATCAATTAAATTCAATATTTCTTCTGTTACCCAAGGATTTCTAGCAGCCCTCGTCTTTTTACCTAGGTGATCCTCTGCTGCCTTCACTACTTCATCCCTCAAAGCTACCCATTCTTCTTCTACTGTATTTCCCCCATTCCTGTCAATTGCTCCCTTATGCTCCCCCTGAAACTCTGTACAATCTCTGGTTGTTTCAGTTTATCCAGGTCCCATCTCCTTAAATTTCCACCTTTTTGCAGTTTCTTCAGTTTTAGTCTATAGGTCATAACCAATAGATTGTGGTCAGAGTCCACATCTGCCCCTGGAAATGTCTTACAATTTAAAATCTGGTTCCTAAATCTCTGTCTTAGCATTATATAATCTATTTGAAACATGTCAGTATCTCCAGGCTTCTTCCATGTATACAGCCTTCTTTTATGATTCTTGAAGCAAGTGTTACCTATGATTAAGTTGTGCTCTGTGCAGAATTCTACCACGCGGCTTCCTCTTTCATTTCTTTGCCCCAGTCCATATTCACGTACTATGTTTCCTTCTCTCCCTTTTCCTACTACCGAATCCCAGTCACCCATGACTATTAAATTTTCGTCTCCCTTCACTATCTGAGTAATTTCTTTGATTTGATCATACATTTCATCAATTTCTTCGTCATCTGCAGAGCCAGTTGCCATATAAACTTGTACTACTGTAGTAGGTGTGGGCTTCGTATCTATCTTGGCCACAATAATGCGTTCACTATGCTGTATGTAGTAGCTTACCCGCATTCCTATTTTCCTATTCATTATTAAACCTTCTCCTGCATTACCCCTATTTGATTTTGTGTTTATAACCCTGTAGTCACCTGACCAGAAGTCTTGTTCCTCCTGCCACCGAACTTCACTAATTCCCACTATATCTAACTTTAACCTATCCATTTCCCTTTTTAAATTTTCTAACCTACCTGTCCGATTAAGGGATCTGACATTCCACGCTCCGATCCGCAGAATGCCAGTTTTCTTTCTCCTGATAACGACATCCTCTTGAGTAGTCCCCGCCCGGAGATCCGAATGGGGGACTATTTTACCTCCGAAATATTTCACCCAAGAGGACGCCATCATCATTTAATCATACAGTAAAGCTGCATGCCCTCGAGAAAAATTACAGCCGTAGTTTCCCCTTGCTTTCAGCTGTTCGCAGTACCAGCACAGCAAGGCCGTTTTGGTTACTGTTACAAGGCCAGATCAGTCAATACTCCCGACTGTTGCCCCTGCAACTACTGAAAAGGCTGCTGCCCCTCTTCAGGAACCACACGTTTGTCTGGCCTCTCAATAGATACCCCTCCGTTGTGGTTGAACCTACGGTACGGCTATCTGTATCGCTGAGGCACGCAAGCCTCCCCACCAACGGCAAGGTCCATGGTTCATGGGGGGAGGATATATATATATATATATATATATATATATATATATATATATATATATATGTGTGTGTGTGTGTGTGTGTGTGTGTGTGTGTGTGTGTGTGTGTGTGTGTGTGTGCGCGTGTGTGTGTGTGTGTGTGTGTGTGTGTGTGTGTGTGTGTGGGTGTGGGTGTGTGTGTGTGTGGGTGGTTGTGTGGGTGGGTGGGTGTGTGGGTGTGTGTGTGAATCTATAGATTATACAGGGTGGTCCATTGATCGTGACCAGGCCAAATATCTCACGAAATTAGCGTCAAACGAAAAAACTACAAAGAATGAAACTTGTCTAGCTTGAAGGGGGAAACCAGATGGCGCTATGGTTGGCCCGCTAGATGGCGCTGCCATAGGTCAAACGGCTATCAACAGCGTTTTTTTAAAATAGGAAACCCCATTTTTTATTTCATATTCGTGCAGTACGTAAAAAAATATGGATGTTTTAGTTGGACCACTTTTTTCGCTTTGTGATTTATGGCGCTGTAATAGTCACAAACATATGGCTCACAATTTTAGACGAACAGTTGGTAACAGGTAGGGTTTTTGGATTAAAATACAGAACGTAGGTACGTTTGAACATTTTATTTCGGTTGTTCCCATGTGATACATGTACCTTTGTGAATTTATCATTTCTGAGAACACATGCTGTTACAGCGTGATTGCCTGTAAATACCACATTAATGCAATAAATGCTCAAAATGATGTCCGTCAACCTCAATGCATTTGGAAATACGTGTAACGACATTCCTCTCAACAGCGAGTAGTTCACATTTCGTAATGTTCGCACATGCATTGACAATGTGCTGACGTATGTTGTCAGGCGTTGTTGCCTCGCGGGACTAGCCGAGCGGTCTCTGGCACTGCACTCATGGATTGTGCGGCTGGTCGCGGCGTAGGTTCGAGTCCTCCCTCGGGCATGGGTGTGCGTGCTTGTCCTTAGGTTAGGTAGTGTGTAAGCCTAGGGACTGATGACCTTAGCAGTTAGGCCCCATAAGATTTCACACACATAATCATAATCAGTCAGGTGTTGTCGGTGGATGACGATAGCAAATATCCTTCAACTTTCCCCACAGAAAGAAGACCGGGGAAGTCAGATCCGGAGAACGTGCGGGCCACGGTATGGTTCTTCGACGACCAATCCACCTGTCATGAAATATGCTATTCAATACCGCTTGAACCGCATGCGAGCTATGTGCCGGACATCCATCATGTTGGAAGTACATCGCCATTCTGCCATGCAGAGAAACATCTTGTAGCAAACATCGGTAGAACATTCCCTAGGAAATCAGCATACATTGCACCATTTAGATTTCCATCGATAATGCTGCACCATACAGTAACCCACCAAGGTCGCTGATGTTCCACTTGTCGCAGCCATCGTGGATTTTCCGTTGCCCAATAGTGCATATTATGCCGGTTTACGTTACCGCTGTTGGTGAATGACGCTTCGTCGCTAAATAGAAAGCGTGCAAAAAATTTGTCATCGTCTCGTAATTTCTCTTGCGCCCAGTGGCAGAACTGTACACGACGTTCAAAGTCGTCGCCATGCAATTCCTGGTGCATAGTAATATGGTACGGGTGCAGACGATTTTGATGTAGCATTCTCAACACCGACGTTTTTGAGATTCCCGATTCTCGCGCAGTTTGTCTGCTACTGATGTGCAGATTAGTCGCGACAGCAGCTAAAACACCTACTTGGGCGTCAGCATTTGTTCCAGGTCGTGGTTGACGTTTCACATGTGGCTGAACACTTCCTGTTTCCTTAAATAACGTAACTATCCACGGTACGGACACTTAGATGATGTCGTTCAGGATACCGAGCAGCATACATAGCACACGCCCGTTGGACATTTTGATCACAATAGCCATACATCTACACGATATCGACCTTTTCCGCAATTGGTAAACGGTCCATTTTAAGACGTGTAATGTATCACGAAGCAAATACCATCCGCACTGGCGGAATGTTACGTGATACCACGTACTTATACGTTTGTGACTATTACAGCGTGATCTGTCACAAAGTGAAAAAAGTGCTCCAACTAAAACATTCATATTCCTTTACGTACTACAGGAATATGTAATAAAAAATGGGGGTTCCTATTTTTAAAAACGCAGTTGATATCCGTTTGACCTATGGCAGCGCCATCTAGCATGCCAACCATAGAGGCATCTGGTTTTCCTTTCAAGCTAGACAAATATCGTTCTGTGTAGTTTCTTCGTTTGACGCTTATTTCGTGAGATATTTGGCCCAGTCACTATCAATGGACCACCCTTTTGTTCTCATTTTAAGTTTTTACTATTTAAAAAATGCATCTTCATAGTAAGTATTATAATTTTGCCATATATTGTATTTTTCTTTGCATTGAAGAGTTTCAAGTGGTATATGGTATCATTTTATCACACTGCGCAAAAGAAGTAAAATGCTGTTACTATCATGAATAGCTTCCTGTTTTGGCTCCTGATCAAACCTGAAGATACATCTAAAGTTGAAGCATCCTACAGCACCCCTGGAACAGTGCGAGACAGTAGCTCTTCACGATCTGAATCAGCCAATGACTGCCATGCAGAAATGTGAGAAGTTGTTTTTGCAAATCATCATCATCAAGGTTTGCTTCCACTTCAGCTGAATCTCCCAGTCCAAGAAACCAAAGCGAGTGCCACTCTTTTTCCTACCTACCGTTGCCATTTAGTTTCCAATCAGATCCCAATTTAGTTTCTTTTTCTATAGCCTCGCTCCCAACACATTTTCGTTTGTGACACATAAGAAAACCTGACAATGCTATAAAGCTGACCAAATTAAATAAAATTATTAATTTCTTGTACTATGGGCCATCAGCTTGTATAAAACTTTTCAAATGACATCATATTCACTTATAGGAGTTACTGTTTTTATTTCACTGTTATAGTTTCTGCATTTGTGCCATTTTCAAGCATCTGAAAACCATAAAACAATGTAATAATAATATGAGTACAGTATGTAGCACTAATTTTTACAGCTTTATAACTTTCAAATCCTTACAAGATTTGATGCTATATCATAAAAATATATTAAAAATAATGTTAAAATATTTCTGCACTACTTTTTATGCAGTCACTGGCTGTTACTGATGATATTAGTAGTGTAGTGGATGGGTGACAGGAGGTGTCATATTAAAAATCGGCTGAGCTTTTCAAATGATTTATTCGTTTCCACTACAGTGCTTCGTTCATCTCAATCCGCGTCACAGGCCCCGCAATGCTGTGGCCGCTGCCCCAGCAACCTGTGCAACATAATGTTGTGTCGTGCCGGCCTTGTTCGCCAGCTGCAGAGTTCCAGTTACGTGAGGATGGCTGCGACAGCATCCGACTCAGCAGCCACCGTCCCCGTTGACTCCACGCTGCTCCTCTGGGAGTCATAGGCCATCCCCGCTGCTGCTTCTTCCTTGGCTGGCATATCTGGGAACGTGGCGGCAACAACTGCCTGCGATCCGGCGACGGAACCTGCAGCCCTCGCCAAGAAAGTCTCTGGTGTGTGTCGGGAGCCGAGACGACTGCCCATGGTATCGAGCCAAAGGGTGGCCCGCCCTGGCTGGCTGTGGTCTATGCGTCGGCCGCAGATGGTCGAACCAACGACTCGCCGTGGACTGGGACACTGTCACCCCATCTGTTGCTGCATGTAGCCTGACGAAGTGTCACACCTCGCCACCCAGGAGAACTGCCACACTTGAATGAATCTCGTTACAAAACAACATCTATTTATACTCGGGTGTGCGCCTCTGTTTTGCTAACACATTGCTCCACGTCATGTACTCCGCACACCCTGGTTGCGCCAGTGGGCCCCTTCTGCCTGTAGTTTGTGACATGCGAACCGCTGTGTTTACTCATTTCAGCAATTCGATGGCCCCTGTGGGCTCCATTCTACTTTGCAACTGCTGGTCAGCGTAACTTACTGCAATCCAGCCTGTACCTGGCTGTAACTTGTGCGCTCCAAAATATTGTACCAAATCTAACTTCCCTACTTTAAACTGTGGTGCCGCTACATTATTCTCTTCTTCGGAAAGACCAGGACCCCGTCGTCCTTTAACTAACTCTTAAAACTTGTTTGGATTGGCACTTATGACATACTTACTATTAGAAACCTTAAATATAGTCTACTGCCCTCTTAAAACCATGACATGAAACAAAAAGTAAAAGTTCCTTGCAGGATGACCACTGCTTGATCAACCCCTTACCTACTCGTCTCACGCCCTCAGTATCCAATCCACTGGGACATGGACTACCCTTGGTTCCCTGCTCTCCACCTGATCAGAAAGGAAACAACACATAACAAAGTTAAGACTGCGATGACACTTGGCACAGAGCTGCTCAAATTGATCGTTATTTGCCGTTGCCTTTCCCTGTACTGCGCGACATGTTGAACAATTTGTTCAGCTGATATGCACCCCTCTTGGTCTGAAATGAACTGGTTTACGGATCTCAACAGACCTGGTTCCAGAGTTTGATTTAACAAGGTCAGATTCTGCCTTGGCTTCTGGCCAGTACAGCTGCGGCTGCGTTACATTCAATTGTGTGACTCCTGAAATTGACGCTGGCAGATGGAAGATTGGTCCTATTATGTTACACTTAGTTCCATTGATTAAAATTCCACTTCCTTCGAGCTCTACACTTTTGGCTTCCATAAACACTCCTTGCTCAAAACATCTTGCTACCACTATCAAATTCTCGTAGGTGGAGAATATCCAGTGCATCCAGACTCGTTGCAAGTTGAGTTTTGGTTCCACGATGTCCCTTGGACGGTCTATTCCTTTCCCCCTGTCTAAAAATAATTGCACCGCGTATGTGTCCCATATTTGTAGCTTCACGGATTTTCCTCCAACATTCACTATTTTTGATTCAAACTCAACACCGATTGTGTGACTACTTTCACCCTTAAATTTGCATTATATGAATTGGTCCAATAAACACGACTATACTGACCTAGCACTGTCAATAACTAAAAATTTAAACAAAAAATCGTACGACTCTGACATCGTTCAACACATATTTATTACGGCTTTGCCGCAAAATTTACTCCGACGTATTTATTTCTCCGACAACACTCCACATACGTCATATGCTACACTTCCCTTTTCTGTGTAGGGATCACCATCACTCTTCCTCCCTCTTCAAAAGGACTGCTGCCCCTAGCACGCTTACAACACTCGAAAACACATATAAAATACAATGCCTAATTAATCTATGCAAACCCAATGATACATGTCACGAAAACAAAACAAAAAAAACTAAAAATACTCTACTACTTTCTAGAATGTAAAGCTTACGGGTACTTCATACGGTACTCTATCTTCCTTGTTTTCTCTGCGCTTGGCACCTCTCTTCACTCTCTCTTTCTTCCTCTTTCCTTCTTGTGACACGCCTGGAATCACACCCGGGGTACCCTGAAATGGCTGTAATCGCCCAACGTGTTCTATCGTCGTTGTAGTTGGCAGCTGAAGCTTAACATTAACAGGAGATGTGGTTTCAACAACTTGGGATGGCCCTTGAAACCTCGTGACGAACTTCTTCGTTTTCCCTTTTTGCATATTGGGGCTGGACAGCATTACCCATTGCCCCACCTTATACTGCGGTAAACTTCCTTTCCGCTTTACCGCGTCTTCCTGTCTTTCCAAAGCCTTTGTATTCGCCTTTCGTACTCGTTTCCAGACATCCAGAATTGTCCTTGCGAATTGACGTACAGGTTCACCAGTCCTTCTTTTCTGTAGCTTCACTAAATCAAACGGTAACGGCATTTTTCGCCCTTACACTACCTCATATGGAGCCAAACCGGTACTTGTATGGACTTTTGCATTGTATGGGCGTACAATATGCTTCAAATGGTGATGAGAATCCACATAAAAAACTCAGCATCTTCCCGATTGTTCTGTGTACCCGTTCTGTCCTTCCGTTGGCCTGTGGATGCAATGCGCTCGTCCTCAACTTCTTTACGTTCAACAATTTACATAGTTCCTTCATTAAATCCGACATGAAGTTGGTCCCTTGTTCAGTAATTATTGTCTCTGGCACACCAAACTTCAAAATCCACTTATTTACTAACGACCATTGCTGCCTGTTGATTTGGCATAGCCACCATCTCCACATACCTTGAAAAATGGTCTGTTATTGTCAGAACGAGTCTGTTCCCAGATGGTGTTCGCCTAAAAGGTCCTAAGACATCAATCCCCAGGAAAGAGAATGGACATGTTGCTTTCGGTAATGGTTGTAGCTGTATCTGTTTCCGACTCAAAGCTGCTCTCTGCGCACATGGTATGCAATTCTTGACATACTGATCCACATCTCCTTTCCTACCTCTCCACCAATACCTCTCCGCCACTCTCCTGTTCGTCGCTCTACACCCTCCATTACCATATCATGTGCTTCCTTTAAAACCTCACCCCTCAGTTTCGCTGGTACTACTACCCTTGGCCCTAACTTCGTTTCCCTGCACAGATGACCGTCGTACAAATTAAACTGCGGCTGTGTCCAATACAGTTTACAGTCGTTGTCGGCGTCCTGTAATTTTTGCCATACCGCTAGGTCATAACCTATGACTTCTACTTTTGCCACCTTCCTACTTAGTGCATCTGCATTACCGTGCTTCTTCCCAGACTTGTGCACCACCTCGTAGTCGAATTCACTGAGCCTCACAGCCCATCGAGCGAGTCTTGTAGACGGATCCTTCAACCCCAACAACCACTTCAACCCAGCACGATCTGTCACTTCCCGAAATCTTCTCCCATAAAAATAGCATTTAAAATATCTGAGTCCATAGATTACGCTAAGCATCTCCCTCTCTGTTGTTGAGTAATTCTTCTCTGCTGCATTCAACTGCCTAGACGTATAGGCTACGGGATGTTCTTTCCTATCAATTTCCTGACTAAGAACACACCCCAATGCTTGATTCGATGCATCGCATGCTAGGATAAACTCCTTTTCAAAATGTGGTAACACAAGAACCGGACTTGATGTTAATACTTCTTTCAGTTTGTCAAACGCTTTCTGACACTCTTCCGTCCACTCAAATTTCACAGCCTTCCGTGAAAATCGCCTCAACGGCCGTGCTAAATCTACAAAACCCTTCACGAACTTTCGATAGAAATTGCAAATTCCGATGAATGACTGCACTTCCTTAACTGTTTTCGGTTCCCGAAAATCCCTTACAGCCTGTACCAACCTTGGATCTGTTCGCACTCCGTCCTTACTGATAATATGATTTACTTCTAACGCGAAATGACACTTCTCCAGGCTCAACGTCAAACGAGCTGCTGTTAACGTCATAAAGACTTCCCTTAACCGCTGTCTATGTTGCTCCATACTACTTGAAAACACTATAATGCCATCCAAATAGACAAGACAATGCCGTGGTTTCAAACCCCTCAAGACATTGTATAGCAACCTCTGAACCGTTGCCGGAGCGTTTTTCAAACCGAATGACATTCTAATGTACTGGTAATGGCCTACAGGTGTAGAGAAAGCAGGCTTTGGACGATGCTCTGGAGCCACGTCTGATGATAACCACTCGTCAAATCCATCGTAGAAAAGTACTGGCACTGTCCTAAGTGATCCAAAGTCTCCGATATGTTTGGAATGGGGTATGCGTCCGTTACTGTCTTATTATTGAGATTGGTAGTCACAACAGAACCTGCATTTCTTAGTTCCACCCGCAGATTTCTTAGGCACAGCGACAATTCCCGCTCCCGGGCAACTATTACTATGCTCTGTAATACCGACCGCAACCTGCTGATCAATGAAATCCTCCGCAGTCGGCTGTAAATACCTCGGTATTCTGTATGGTTTACGGTAAACAGGTGCTTCATTCCCTGTTGGTATCCTATATTGAACTAAAGGAGTTGCTAGTAACGGCCCTTGTGGAAAAAGCAAATCCTTAAACTCCCACAATAATTCTTCCATGTGCTCCCTTTCTTCTCCTTCCAATTGCTTAATTCTGTCACGCAATGCAGTTTTATCGGCAGTTAGTGGTTGATCGTTTCGCCTACATCTCGAACACCAGTCTTCATCATCTGGCACATACAAATTTGCTACTAAAACTCCTTTGCCCAAATTCGCGTCTACAGAGCTAAAATTGTCCACATTCACGGGAACTACTCACCCGTCCTTCCTCTCCTGTACGCGTACAACACTACGTTTCACAAAACAACCCAGTGAACCCAAATCTGCATTATCCTCCAGTGGTTCAATAACACATACTGTACCCACAGGTAGATTCGACTCCACACTTACCCAAAGCTACTTCCCGGTGCCACTAGACACATACTCATGCGAATTAAGCCGTAATGCTAATGTATGCGGCTCAATTGGTTTGTTCATTACGTTGAACGCCCCTCGCGACAGCATTGACCACTTTTTCGCCTAGCGGAAATAACATTCCACCAAGTTCCACAGCTCGTTGTCCAAGGTCAATTTTGGTACGATGTTGATGCAAGAAATCTACTCCTAGGATCATGTCGTAGCCCTCGCTCACCCATGGTACTACCTCCATGCATGCATTAAATCGGACTTCCTCTATGCGAAAGTCAACTGTCACTGACCCCAAAGGCATGACCTCCTTATCCCCCACTGCACGCAGCATATAACGTGCTGGATCTAACTTCCTTCGTCCCATTATATTCTTAGTAGCCACTGACACTTGCGCCCCTGTGTCTAACAAAATCTTAAACCTTTTAGTTCCTATGGATCCTACCGCTGAACATTCCACCTCTGCATACGTGTTCATAGCACTGAAATTAAATGGGAGCTCCTTTATGTGGGCCCCTCTGTCGTTTAACGACTGTCCACCTCTCCTATCTCCACTTCTCCATCCTCCACGCAGCTGATTTCCACCCCTCCCTCTATTCCTCGCTGACTGGGTACACTGCCTCTGCACATGTCCCACACGACCACACTTATAACATTTTATGCCCGCTGCAAATACTGTTTGCCTCTCGCGTACTCCTGTTGCCACGTCTATTTCCTCACACTGAATTGCCAGCTGAATGGCCGAATACAAAATACTTTCGGAGTCCCTTCACGCACTTTCCGTGACATACGCGCCGGTAACCCTCTAAAAAATACATCAAATGCCTTTTTGCTCGGCCTCCTGCAACAGAAGACTATTTGCTTCATCACTCTGACCCAACTCGTCAGTGTACTCACTAATTTCCCTCATCCTGTCCTCAAATTTCTCCACTGTCTCCCCCTATCTCTTTGTCATTATACTTCACTCTCCCTAAAGTACCGAGCGCTATTCTGTTTCTTGCACCTTTGTAAAACCCCTTCCTTTAACTGCTTAAAATGTAGTGCCTTCCATAAGGCCTCAGAACGCTTTACATATGTTTTTGCTTCACCCATTATCTAATATTGGCTACATGTAACAAGTGCTCATCAGACCAACCACTCATCGCAACTGAAATTTCCAAGTCCACAAACGAACGCACATCCTCAGATGCCTTGCCAGAAAACGGAATAATCATACTAACAGCAGCTGGATCAATCTCCTGCTCCCTAGGCAACAACGACTGATCAGATGCGGTTTCCCACTCACTTCTAGATTTTAAATTCATTTCTCAACTGCGTATTGTCCACTGTCAATTGGGCTATCTTTTCCATTAAAATCTGTACCACTTCTGGTTCCGACACACCTTGCGTCCTTGACTCTGCCATTATGTTGCTTTCGTTCTCAGTTAGCAGTTTTGTTTCGGGACTAAGTACAAGAATAATCTGACTTCCTACAACTCCATGTCATCACACTCGATAACATCATAAACCAATACACAGTAATCAAATGCTTTTGCAACATCTTACTGTCCCAAATACATTACATCTTATTCTGATAAAATAAATAATATGCATACTCAAAACATCTAAATGTGGCTTCCGGTAAGCCATACTCAAAACACCAACCAGAAAGAAAACGTCCAGCACTCAAAAGAACAATTTTGACAGCAGTCATCACATCTTGTGACTGTACTGTAGGCGGTGGGCTCGAACGTCGTAGCGGACAGTCAACGTCCGCTATTCTGACACCAGATGCAGTGGATGGGTGCCAGGAGACGCCGTATTAAAACTCGGCCAAGCTTCGCAAATGATTTATTCGTTTCCACTACAGTGCTTCGTTGACCTCAGCCCGCATCACAGACCCCGCAATGCTGAGGCCACTGCCCCAGCGCCCTACGCAACGCAACGCTGCTTCATGCCGGCCTTGTACGCCAGCTGTAGAGTTCCGATTACTTCAGGATGGCTGTGCCAGCAGCCGACTCAGTGGCCACCGTCCCTGTTGACTCCGGGCTGCTCCGCCTGGAGCCGTAGGCCGGCCCCGCTGCTATTTCTTCCTCGCCTGGCGTAGCTGGGAACGCAACAGCAACGACTGCCCACGATCCGGCGTCGAAATCTGTGGCACCTCGCCACGAAAGTCTCCGGCGTGTGTCGAGAGCCGACACGACTGCCCGTGGTAGCGAGCCGGGGAGTGGCCTGCCCTGGCTGGCTGCAGAGGGTCGAACCAACGACCGACTGACGCCCCATCTGTTGCTGCGTGCAGCCCGGCAAAGTGACATGCCCCGCCGTCCAGGAGACCTGCCACTCTTGAATAAATCTCGTTAGAAAACAACAGCTATTTATACTCTGATGCACGCCTCTGTTTTGCTAACGCATCGCTCTCAGCCACGTATGCCCTACGTCTCGGTTGCGCCAGTGGGCCCCTTCTGCCTATAGCTTGTGACACGCGAACTGCTGCGTTTACTCTTTTCAGCGGTTCGATGGCCCCTGTAGACTCCATTCCACTTTGCAACCGCTGGTCAGTGAAACTTACTGCAATCCAACCCACACCTGTCTGTAACTTGTGCGCTCCGAAATATTGCACCAAATCTAGCTTCCCTATCTTAAACTGTGATGCCGCTACAGTAGACTTATTATTGGTAGGCATCCATAGATATATTATTTTGTATGCACTCAAAGTACATTCTGTAGATGAAAAAATTGAATTAAAATTGAACTTTCTAGAGTACATCCAGTCTGAAGAAAGACACAATGCAGAAAATATTTCAAACTGGTTAAAGGTTGTTAACAGCAAATATAATCTCAAGTCTAATATTACTGTTATAATAATGGACAATACTTCAAATATGAAGGCAGTTATCACACTTTTTAACCTTCCATATGCCCCATGTTTTGCACATTCTTTACATCGTATTGTGCAACAAACAATACAAAAGTCAACAGAGAAAACTGTTGACGAGGTCATAAGAGCAGTTATGTTTTTCACTAAGAGTCCATTTACCTTAAGACAGCTTGTTGAAATACAAGGCAGTTAAAAGGAAGACCAATCACCAACCAATTACTGTTGCTGAATGGTGCTAGCATGGTGGGCCAGGGCAGTGCTGCAGCTGCTTGAATACTGGTTATTAATCGTGTTTTAATGTTCCTTTCAATACATATTGATAAAACGAGCATCACATTAGACAAATTTAGGACTGCTCTGCCAAATAGGCATGTCAAATTCCGTTTTCAACATCATTTTGTTTGTAATGGTGAACAAACACCAACTTTCCATTGACACTTGATGTTGCATTAAAAATGTGATGCGTAGGATTTTTTTGGGGAAAAACGAAATTGCAAATATCTGCCAAAACACCAGCGAAAATGTACCTGTTGAGACATAATGTGTCTGAGGTGTTACCTGAGTAGTTGTTAATGATTTCATGGGACAGCGAACTTAAGTTGGTAACATTTATTTCAGTTAGTTTTTGTGTTAACGCAGTGTCAGTGTGAAATGTATATAATTTATTTTACTCGTTGATCATTCAAGGAAACAAATTTCAAACCTGAAAAGACAATGCAATGATGCTAAGTAGCTAAAGAACGTGCTATATCCACAAAACTCATGGATTTGATGATCTACTTGTTTAAAACTGATATACAACATATAAGAAAGAGGAAGATCCCAACTGGAACCACATATTCTAGTTAATAGTAATCGCCAATCATTTTCATTATATTTGATACGAGGGATACCATTATGGTGCTAGTGGTGGTTCAAATGAGGCGGAGAACAGTGGTACTGTAAACTGATGATAGATACATCCATCCACATGACAACTCTGCAGTTCACAATTAAGTGCTTGGCAGAGGTTCTGCGGAATCTTTTTCAGACTAGAATTGGAAGGAGAATCAGCATTGGTCGTACTTTTTTGTTTTATTATCCGTGAAATCGATTTTCGGTCACTTAGTGACCATCCTCAGTGCTGTAATTTACAATTAAAATTGTTAAGCACTGGTATCAACAACCATAGAGTGATCACATATTTGATCGCTCTAAGCTTGTTGATACCAGTGCCTACCAATTTTAATTGTAAATTACACCACTGAAGATGGTCACTAAGTGACCGAAAAACGATTTTGCGGATAATAAAACAAAAAAATACGACTTCCAATTCTATCCAATATTTGGACGTGGTGCACAGAACACTCCATGGAGTCGCCCATCAATACTTTTTCAGACTATTTCCTGCGTGTTCTGCGCTGGAATAAAGTGTGAGAAAAATGAACATCTAGATCTTTCTATATGAGCTCTGAGCTTGGTGATGGTAATTTATCCATATGTAGATGGAAGTCAAATATTTTTATATTTGTAGGTGAGAGTTGAAACTGATGTGCACCAGTCTATTGCCAGACAATATAAAATCCTATAGAGAAAACTGTTGCTAGTCATAAGGTGATTCGTTATCATTAATACCTGGATGTAACTCCCATTGCTTGATAAAACAGTTAATGCAAGCAATGAATAATGCCAATGGTTACAAGAAGAAATTGTCTGCATGTGTATTAATTCCTTCTTTTCCTGGTGGAGGCTGTGCATGTAATTTTCTCTGTAGCTTAGTTGAATGCACGACGACGCAATCTGGATGAGCCAGACAACTGATACACTTTTAGGAAGTATCTCCCCCCCCCCTGGAGGCTGCAGGCTGTTCTTTTTGAACAACAGCACAAGCTCCAGCGACCACTGGGAGCAGATCCTGGGTGCAGTCCCGGCTGCTGTCGGGGTTCTTGACGACCATACGCCTTCCTGCCAGGCCCCGGAAGTAGACAACATTCCATTAGAACTACTGACAGCCTTGGGAGAGCCATTCCTGACAAAACTCTACCATCTGGTGAGCAAGATGTATGAAACAGGCGAAATACCCTCAGACTTCAAGAAGAATATATGAATTCCAATCCCAAAGAAAGCAGGTGTTGACACATGTGAAAATTACTGAACTATGAGTTTAATAAGTCACAGCTGCAAAATACTAACGCGAATTCATTACACACGAATGGTAAAACTTGTAGAAGCCAACCTTGGGGAAGATCAGTTTGGATTCCGTAGAAATATCGGAACACATGGGGCAATACTGACCCTACGGCTTATCTTAGAAGCTAGATTGAGGAAAGGCAAACCTACGTTTCTAGCATTTGTAGACTTAGAGAAAACTTTTGACAATGTTGACTGGAATACTCTCTTTCAAATTCTGAAGGTAACAGGGGTACAATACAGGAAGCGAAAGGCTATTTACAATTTTTACAGAAATCAGATGGCAGTTATAAGGGTTGAGGGACATAAAACGGAAGCAGTGGTTGGGAAGGGAGTGAGACAGGGTTGTAGCCTCTCCCCAATGTTATTCAATCTGTATACTGAGCAAGCAGTAAACTTTGAGGTTCGCCGATGACATTGTAATTCTGTCAGAGACAGCAAAGGACTTGGAAGAGCGGTTGAACGCAATGGACTGTGTCTTGAAAGGGGGATTTAAGATGAACATCAACAAAAGCGAAACGAGGACAACGGAATGTTGTCGAATTAAATCGGGTGATCCTGAGGGAATTAGATTAGGAAATGAGTCACTTAAAGTAGTAAAGGAGTTTTGTTATTTGGGGAGCAAATTAACTGACGACGGTCGAAGTAGAGAGGATATAAAATGTAGACTGGCAATGGCAAAGAAAGCGTTTCTGAAGAAGAGAAATTTGTAAACATCGAGTATAGATTTAAGTGTCAGGAAGTCGTTTCTGAAAGTATTTGTATGGAGTGTAGCCATGTATAGAAGTGAAACATGGACGATAAATAGTTTGGACAAGAAGAGAATAGAAGCTTTCGAAATGTGGTGCTACAGAAGAATGTAGAAGATTAGATGGGTAGATCACATAACTAATGAGAAGGTATTGAATAGCATTGGGGAGAAGAGGAGTTTGTGGCTCAACTTGACAAAAAGAAGGAACCAGTTAGTAGGACATGTTCTGAGGCATCAAGGGATCACAAATTTAGGATAGGAGGGCAGCGTGGGGGATAAAAATCTTAGAGGGAGACCAAGAGGTGAATACCCTAAGCAGATTCACAAGGATGGAGGTTGCAGTAGGTATTGGGGGATGAAGAAGCCTGCACCGGATAGAGTAGCATGGAGAGCTGCATCAAACCAGTCTCAGGACTGAAGACCACAACAACAACAACTGTATAATGTGGGTCCAGGGCTACATTCACATAAATACACTCCTGGAAATGGAAAAAAGAACACATTGACACCGGTGTGTCAGACCCACCATACTTGCTCCGGACACTGCGAGAGGGCTGTACAAGAGCAATGATCACACGCACGGCACAGCGGACACACCAGGAACCGCGCTAGCTGTGCAGCATTTGTGCACCGCCGCCTTCAGTGTCAGCCAGTTTGCCGTGGCATACGGAGCTCCAATCGCAGTCTTTAACACTGGTAGCATGCCGCGACAGCGTGGACGTGAACCGTATGTGCAGTTGACGGATTTTGAGCGAGGGCGTATAGTGGGCATGCGAGAGGCCGGGTGGACGTACCGCCGAATTGCTCAACACGGGGGGCGTGAGGTCTCCACAGTACATCGATGTTGTCGCCAGTGGTCGGCGGAAGGTGCACGTGCCCGTCGACCTGGGACCGGACCGCAGCGACGCACAGATGCACGCCAAGACCGTAGGATCCTACGCAGTGCCGTAGGGGACCGCACCGCCACTTCCCAGCAAATTAGGGACACTGTTGCTCCTGGGGTATCGGCGAGGACCATTCGCAACCGTCTCCATGAAGCTGGGCTACGGTCCCGCACACCGTTAGGCCGTCTTCCGCTCACGCCCCAACATCGTGCAGCCCGCCTCCAGTGGTGTCGCGACAGGCGTGAATGGAGGGACGAATGGAGACGTGTCGTCTTCAGCGATGAGAGTCGCTTCTGCCTTGGTGCCAATGATGGTCGTATGCGTGTTTGGCGCCGTGCAGGTGAGCGCCACAATCAGGCCTGCATACGACCGAGGCACACAGGGCCAACACCCGGCATCATGGTGTGGGGAGCGATCTCCTACACTGGCCGTACACCTCTGGTGATCGTCGAGGGGACACTGAATAGTGCACGGTACATCCAAACCGTCATCGAACCCATCGTTCTACCATTCCTAGACCGGCAAGGGAACTTGCTGTTCCAACAGGACAATGCACGTCCGCATGTATCCCGTGCCACCCAACGTGCTCTAGAAGGTGTAAGTCAACTACCCTGGCCAGCAAGATCTCCGGATCTATCCCCCATTGAGCATGTTTGGGACTGGATGAAGCGTCGTCTCAAGCGGTCTGCACGTCCAGCACGAACGCTGGTCCAACTGAGGCGCCAGGTGGAAATGGCATGGCAAGCCGTTCCACAGGACTACATCCAGCATCTCTACGATCGTCTCCATGGGAGAATAGCAGCCTGCATTGCTGTGAAAGGTGGATATACACTGTACTAGTGCCGACATTGTGCATGCTCTGTTGCCTGTGTCTATGTGCCTGTGGTTCTGTCAGTGTGATCATGTGATGTATCTGACCCCAGGAATGTGTCACTAAAGTTTCCCCTTCCCGGGACAATGAATTCACGGTGTTCTTATTTCAATTTCCAGAAGTGTAGCTAATATGGTGCGACAGACGCCTGCACTCAGGAAATAGTCACAAACTTCAAAGGAGCTTTGTTTTGCGCTGAGAATTTGCTCTCTTGGAATAATATGCAAGGTTTAGTCAGTGACAGAAAAATATCATGGTGTGTGTGAGAAGTAGCTGGCTTTATTCTCAAATAGGAATTCTTTTCTACTTGTAGACCACAGGGTCGACTCTCCATTACTGCTTTATGTGAGGTGAAATACATCTGAGCTAAAAAATGTAAGAGGGCTTGTCATCGTCTAACCTAAAGAAATATGGAAAAAGAATAAGTCAAGTTAACATTTTTCGAGAAGTGCTTATGTGTAGGCGGTCACATTGGCTAGAATATCAGACTAGCTGAAGACTGCGAGAGGAACTCAAAATTGTTTAAGAGCTGCGAGCCCAGGTGTGTAATACAGGTTAATGTTGCATGGAGGGAAGATTACTGACTCACTATCAATTATATCACTGGCCACCAGTTTACAGAACCGTTTTTATTGATGCAAGAAAACTGTGTGGACTTGAAGAGTGAAGAATGAACTCAGCTTTGATGGAAAGAACACTTATTTTCAAGGCAGAGTAGAGGAGACTTCTGGGTGAGATGCAGAGGAGACTTGAATTCATGAGACAGAAGAGAACACTTGACTTGAGATTTCGGCAGATGTGTTACAGACTGTGGCAGATCGTGGCACCCATTTCGTTTAACATTGGCCGCCACTATGCGAGAATTCACGTATATTTATTGCTATACTCTTAGGAGTAGACACATTTTGCAATCCAATACCTAAATTTGTGATCATCTGCAGGTTGATTAAGAATCAATTGAAAATGTTAAATGCGTGTATAGTTTTTTCATTCTTCTGGCAGACAAAGCCAATCACTGAAGAAACACTGTGGATTTACTTCTCCATAAGCGGTGTGAACATTAGTCTTGTCCCGTCCACCTGAATAAGCCAATTTTTGACAAAGTATTCGTGTTTTGGATTTGTATTTACCCATGTAAACATGTGGTAGTTTTCTTATTAACTGCACTGTTTCTGATCGAAGTGCTCCTGTAATAATCTGCTATTCATGTATTTCAGCAGAGAACTTTGTAATTAATTGGGATCAATGAGAACTTTGTAATTAATTGGGATCAATGTGGACCACTGTTTCATTTCATAGTTAGATGAACAGTATGTTTGTTACCTTCTGTGAAGTACAGCACTCACGACTCATCTTTGACAGGGTCACTGTTGTGAGAGGTGTTTTTCACTAGATGCATGCGATCCCATGGGAAGTGGTGTGATTTTAGGCTAGTTGAACTGATGCCAATCATTCTGGCATCCACAGGGATATGTCAAAGACTCAGCTCACACTGATTGAAATTTCATGAAAAGATCTAATGAAAAACGCCTTCATTTTAATAATTTGACTACAACATGCATATCGAATCTGTGATACTCTGTCCCCTATTTCACAATAATACAAAATGAGCTGCCCTCCTTTGAACATTTTCCGGAAGAGGATGGACAAGTGTAGTTTACACAGTGCCTTTCATAGATTTGTTACGTCTTCTAAATGTTGGCCAATAAAACAGTCTTTGATAATCCACCCACATTACATTTTCAATATGACAGCTCCAATTTAAGTTTTTCATGATAGTATTCCCTTGGAATTTAGATGTGTTGAAAACAATAAGTTTGTGTGATTTATTGCATAACCGGAATTTAATGGATACTTTCCAGTAATCAGGTATAGCGCTCACACTTTTTATTGTTTAGGGTCAATTTTCATTTTTCTCACCATGCAGGTGTCTCATCTACATACTTCAACAATTCATTTTTGTCTTTTGATAACTTCAGTAGACAGGAGTCACTTCATTTTCAATTGATGTCTCATTGTTAGTTTCTATGACCTGTGACCTTTCTGAATAGAAATCATTAATCCAATCACACACTGAGACAATACCCCATTTTCATGCAATTTGATTACACTCCACGTGCAAAGAATGGTTTCAAAAGACTTATGAAAATCAATAAATATGGAATCAACGTCAGATTTCCTGACGACAGCACTCATTACTTGTGCGAATAAAGAGCCAGAACAGTATTTTCTGAATCCTTGCTGGCTATGGGTCAATAAATCGTTTTCTTCTATGTATTTCATAATGTTCAGACACTGTTTATGTTCTGGAATCCTGCAGCAGATTGAAGTCAGTGATATAGGTCTATATGGCAGTGGATTACTTTTTCCTCCCTTCTCATGTACTGGTATCACCTATGTAATTTTCCAGTCCTTAAGCTGGTTTCACACACACAACTGATGAGGCACTACAGCTTGTTGCTTTCTGCAATGTCCTGTGAGCCACCTTTCACACAGGACACCACAACTTCTATGTAGGTGCACACCTTTCAATATGGCATCAACTGAAATCATATGGGCAGCTATCGATGCTACAGTATAGGTTGTGTATTAGAGTTATGACAAGAGTTAAACACAAGAAAGATGGAACCCAAATGTTGGATCAGAAAATAGATTTTGCGCAGGGATAAATCAGGGCCTCTCAAACACATTTATAAAAGAAATAATACTGTGAGATCAAATGTTGTCTCTGTGGCAAACTAGCCAACATCTGCACTTGAATATCTTCTACAGACAAGTCACTGATTCAAGTTTTTAGAATCTTGTTGGTTTTTATTTTTCAGCAGTACAATGAAAATGCTCTGAAACAGAATGGATTACAGCAGCAATTACACCACCATTGCTGCGACAGGATGCTTGTGTTTGTAAATAAATCCTCCAGGGGGTAGTGATGGAAGGAAAATGACACAACAAAGTACATCGAAGTTGAACTTTTTGTGGCATAACAAAAGTTGCAGCTATTCAGTTGCGCCACTAAAAATTAAAATTTCACACACAAAACTAAACAGCAACTACAATATGCCACTATATGTGGCGACACTTATGTTGCATGTTTGAAACTGACTTTAAGTGAGGATCGTTCATCAAGTGAGCAGTTGTATATGATTGATAGAAAATGGAGCTATCTCATATGCATGCTTTGAAAGGAACCTAAATGGTGTATAGTCTACTCTAGAAGTATTGTCTTTATTAATGACATAAGTTGCTTCTCTACACAAGTGTGTCGACTACCAAATTACTGATGCCAGTTGCTATTCTTGATTCGAATTCTGGAATTTTTACTCCAACCTCTTTGATGAAGGAATTTCAGAAAGTCTCTTTAGTTGCATCAGCACTCGCAACACTAACATTGCTATTGTGCAGGAACAATACTGATTGTATTTGACCAGTCATATATTTTAAATATGACCAGAATCTCTTTGATTTTTCAGACAGATTTCGTGACAGAGTTTCTTTGTGGAAACTATTAAAGGCATCTCACACGATAGCCTGTGTTAAGCTTTTAGCTTCCATAAAACATCAACAAACTTGGAGACTTTATGTTCTTTCAAAATTGGCATGCTTTCCTTGTTGCTTCTGCAACATATCCTGACCTGTCTTGTGCACCATAAGGGATCTGTTCCATCTCTTATTACTTTACTCGGTACGAAACTCTCATTTGGCGTCAATACTATTTCTTTGTATATAAGTCACATATGGTCTATGCCTGCATAGTTATTTGGGAAGACATGGAGCTTAGGAAGGCAAGAAAATTTAATCAACATTTTGAAATAGGTATATTTTATTTTTGTTTTCGGTGGATATGGATGTTACAGTATTCGTTTAGCTATGACCTAGTGGCCACTAATCCGATTTCATCCTGATACTCACTATTTGTTCAAGATTATTTGTCACTGAGAAGTCTGTTATATTACTGCAACCGTTTACACTTTGAGTGAGCCCTTGAACTATTCCAATTTTTATAAAAAGTATTCTGTCAGCAAGTGATCCACCAGTCCTACATAGTAAGATCGGATAGTACTGCTTCAAATTAAACCCATTTCACAAGGTATTACACATTGTCAAAAAATTCCTCTAAATAATGAGCTATAAAAAAGTTAGCTGCTTTTGAATTTTCTAATATTCCCAGTGACTAATTTGACATGGACTGAAAAATTGTTGTGTACCTTTATGTCTGAATAATATACTATTTTCTGTCTTTTGCTAGGCTTTGTTACTAATTTGTGAAGATCATGTCTCCTTCTTGTTCCTTTGTCATTTCATGCACTGTTTGCTGTACAATTCTTGTTTACAAAATGCGTTAATGAGGAAATGAATTGGCATGACATGTTGAGGGTCCCAAGCTGCTGAATAAATTTCAGCAAGAGTGTCTAGTATGCACTTTATTCATAATTCTGATGACTTTCTTCTGTGTAATAAATACTTTATAACTGAGTGAAAATATCCAAGATAAGCAGCTTTGATTGTTTCCAAGCTATGAACAGAATGACTGAATGGCAAATACTCCCAAATTCAGTCTTTTCATAGGTCAACGAAGAGGACTCACCAGTAAAGTTATTATAAATATTTTATCCCAGAAATTTGTGAGACTCATCTCTCAATAGTAGTTCTTTGTCATCACATTTTATTTCAACATTTTCCTGTTTTTTTGTTTTCTACATGAAACTGAATGAAATGAGTATAGTTAGTATTGAGGAGTAGACCATTTCATGTGAACCAATCTAGAGCTTCCTTGATTATAGTGGTCACAGTGTTCTCTAGAATGCAGTTAGATACTTTGTCAATCACAGTGAATGTGTCATCTGCAAATATGGTGAAATGTCCTTTCTTAACTCATATGCCATGGCAAGCTGCTGATAAATTTAAGAAAAGTTAAGGACCAAACACAAAGCCCTGAAGCACTCTATATTTCATTGTGCCCCAGCCAGGGAAGACAGGTGCCATTTCAAAATTATTCAATACTACCTTCTCCTCTCTATTATCTAGATATGACTCGAGTCACATACCCACTTTACTATTTAAGCCATAGTGTCAGTCTTCCTATGTAGAATTTTCAGAACTACACAGACGAATGCTTTAGTCAGGTCATAGAAAATACAAACTGGTGACATTTTATTGTTTATGGATTTGGGAAGTTGCTTGACAAATGAGAAAATGACCTGTTCATTTGAAATACTCTTTTGGAACTTGAAGTGATTTCTGTGAAGAAAGTTATGTTTATTAAGACGATCTATAATTCTGTTGAATATAACTTTCTCTAGAATTTTGTAATGAGTTGTTAGCAGTGAAATTGGCCAGTAGCTGGAAACATCAGCTTTATTACATTTTCGGAACAGTGGTACAATAAATGCATATTTGAGTCTACTAGGGTGATTAACTTTGATTTAAAGAATCATGAAATATGTGACATAGAACTTTAAGAACAAACTGGCAGTAGTGCTTCAGAACTTTGATAGATGCGCTGTCCACACCAGTAGAATTATTGTGTTCCATTTCGCTTGTTACCTTCTCAGCCTTATTTGTTGTGATGTAGGGTACATGCATCAGGCTAATTTTGTTGTGCACTGTTTTTTTGTAAAAGGTTTGTGGCTTCAGCCATAGGCCCTTTATAACCATCAAAACTTGTAGTTGGATATAGTGGCAACTATTTCATCTTCATCTACCACGCTTCCATAATGACACAGTCTTGTACTCTCTGTATACCCTGAAATTCAAACTTCCTCCCTTTTGATCATCTTCCAAATTGTTTTTATTTTATTATTTGAACTGCATATAAAAATGCAGTAAATGAAGCAGGCAAAAAGGAATAAAAATGTCTCAAAAATGATATCGACAGCAAGTTCAAAATGGCTAAGCACGGATGGCTAGACGACAAATGTAAGGATGTAGAGGCTTATCTCACTAGGGATAAGATAGATACTGCCTACAGGAAAGTTAAAGAGACCTTTGGTGAAAAGAGAACCACTTCTTGGAATATCAAGAGCTCAGATGGAAACCCAGTTCTAAGCAAAGAAGGGAAAGCAGAAGGGTGGAAGGAGTATATTGAGGGTCTATACAAGGGCGATGTACTTGGGGACAATATTATGGAAATGGAACAGGATGTAGATGAAGATGAAATGGGAGATACGATACTGCGTGAAGAGTTTGACAGAGCACTAAACTACCTAAGTCGAAACAAGGTCCCGGGAGTAGACAACATTCCATTAGAAATACTGACAGCCTTGGGAGACCCAGTACTGACAAAACCCTACCATCTGGTGAGCAAAAAATATGAGACAGGTGAAATACCCTCAGGCTTCAAGAAGAATATAATAGTTCCAATCCCAAAGAAAGCAGGTGTTGACAGATGTGAAAATTACCGAACTATAAGTTTAATAAGTCACAGCTGCAAAATACTAACACTAATTCTTTACAGACGAATGGAAAAACTGGTAGAAGCTGACCTCAGGGAAGATCAGTTTGGATTCCATAGAAATGTTGGAGCTTTTGAGGCAACGCTGACCCTATGACTTATCGTAGAAAATAGATTAAGGAAAGGCAAACCAACGTTTCTTGCATTTGTAGACTTAGAGGAAGGTTTTGACAACGCTGACTGGAATACTCTCTTTCAAATTCTGAAGGTGGCAGGGGTAAAGGTAATTTACAATTTGTACATAAACCAGATGGCAGTTATAAGAGCCGAGGGGCATGAAAGAGAAGCAGTGGTTGGGAAGGGAGTGAGACAGGGTTGTAGCCTCTCCCCAATGTTATTCAATCTGTATATTGAGCAAGCAGTAAACTTTGAGGTTCGCCGATGACATTGTAATTCTGTCAGAGACAACAAAGGACTTGGAAGAGCACTTGAACGGAATGGACAGTGTCTCGAAAGGAGTATATAAGATGAACATCAACAAAAGCAAAACGAGACCAATGGAATGTAGTCGAATTAAATCGGGCGATGCTGAGGGAATTAGAATAGGGAATGCGACACTTAAAATAGTAAAAGACTTTTGCTCTTTGGGGAGCAAAATAACTGATGATGGTCGAAGTAGAGAGGATATAAAATGTAGACTGACAATGGCAAGGAAAGCGTTTCTGAACAAGAGAATTTTGTTAACACTGAGTATAGATTTAAGTATCAGGAAGTCGTTTCTGGAAGTATTTGTATGGAGTGTAGCCATGTATGGAAGTGAAACATGGACGATAAATAGTTTGGACAAGAAGAGAATAGAAGCTTTCGAAACGTGGTGCTACCGAAAAATGCTGAAGATTAGATGGGTAGATCATATCACTAATGAAGAGGTATTGAAGAGAATTGGGGAGAAGAGGAGTTTGTGGCACAAATTGACTAGAAGGAGGGATCAGTTGATAGGACATGCTCTGAGGCATCACGGAATCACAAATTTAGCATTGTTGGGCAATGTGGAGGGTAAAATTTGTAGAGGGAGACCAACAGATGAATACACTAAGCAGATTCAGAAGGATGTAGGTTGCACTAGGTACTGGGAGATGAAGAAGCTTGCACAGGATAGGGCAGCATGGAGAGCTGCATCAAACCAGTCTCAGGAGTGAAGACCACAACAACAGCATCTGAACTACGAATTTCATATTTATTAAACATGCTCTTTGTTTTCTTAACGACATTCTTTGGGATACATCAGTATAATTTGTAGTGCCCTAAGGTTTATGAGAATTTTTGAGTGAAGCATAAAGCATTCTCTTTGATTTATGGAATGTTTTGATTCGCTTAGAGAACCATTGCTTTCTGAAGCCAATGAAGTCGGTACTTTTTGAAATTCCCTTTATTAATACAGCTTCAAAAAAAGGGTAAAAAAATTCATTCAGGAATAAGTTCCATTCATCCATGTCATTTTTAACCTGATATACTATGTTTCATTCTCTTCACCCAGTACTATGCAAACACTACAAAAAATAATCAGTAATTAGAGAGGTAGCCCAAAAAACCATGAGAAAAAAGTAAATTCTTGCCTCCACACAATTCATCACTATGAAAAAATCCTGAATAAAATCATTCACATAGCGAGAACCTTCACTATCCTTGGGAACTGATGGTATTCCAGACTTCATCAGAAAGGGATATATTATATGTGGTAACGCCCATTTAAGATACAATCTACTCATCCTTTCGGACAGGAACCTTTCCTACCAATCTTAAAATTGAGAAAATGATCCTTATTCATAAAAAGGTGACAAAAAATTTATGAAACTATAGATCATTCACTCTTTATTATCAGGTTTTGCCAGACCCACTGAAAGAATCAAATGTGGTATTGAAGAAAGTATCCTACAGCCTACTTTTACTTGCACATTGGGCCAGCTTCTGTACTGTTCAAATTGCGTGCTTTGCCCAGTTCTACATCATTCTACAGTGCAGGATTATGCACTGAGGTATTGCAACTGCTAGCTCAGTCACCTTCTTGGCACAAAAAAGAGCTATAAGAGCAATACAATATGCACAACAAACAGCTTCCTGCAGGCCTCCATTTCAAAAGTCTTCTATCATGAATGAGATTTTGACTCTACCTGTATTTTTGTTCTAGAAATTTGTTGATCTATGAGACAGAATTTAAAACAGGTAAATAGAAATTTTAATATACATGAACACTGACACCAGACAAAAAGACAAAGTCCATGTCTAGTCAATAAGGACAAGTAGCTGTCATGGGATTTTCCCTGTAAGAAGAACGAAGGTATTTATATGTGATTCAATACTTGTATCTAGGTCTTTCATGTAAAGAAGGAAAAGGATAAGCCAAAAAATGGTTTCTTGAGGAACCCGATTTTTTGTGCATCTGAAAAATACGTTCTGGTACTATAATTTAGTTCATATGTTATTACTACTTTCTATTGCCGATTTTATGAGTATGGGGAGAAACACTGTAAATGCCGTGCCTCTAACGCCACACTTGGAGAGTTTCCAACAGGATTTTGTGGTACAAGATGTCAAAAGCTTTGCTTGTATCTAATAAAATATCATCATTGCATCTAGAGCGTTTGGTAAAAAAATTATAGGTGACATTAGTCACGGAGTTATTTTCATGAATACCAGCTGGACACCAGTGAGGATTTTGTTCTTGTCCAGGGATTTCATGAATCTGTTATACATGATTCTTGCAGTGATTTTGGCTTATAGGACCGCTATTAAAAATAGTGGTATACTTTGTAGGATCGATAATCCAAAAAATAAAAGTTATTCCCTATTACCACTGTTTTATAAATCCTTAAGCATAGTCTTATTAGATAGCTGTTTCTACTGAGTCACAGAATTTTGAGACCTTGTGAAGTTTAAAAAACTTGGGGTAAGAATGTGCAGTAACTGCTTCTAGTCCTGAAGCACCATCTAATGAAATTAACCTAATGGAAATAATTTACTGCAATATTACAATATATTCTGACGTTATATATCATATCTGTGTGTGAGTGTAGAAGTGCATACACTCGCCAACCTGTGTAGGTACTTACTAGCAAATAACGTCCCACAATCTGTAGTGATTTCCTGTACCTCCCTCTAATAGAATTTATCTAATCCTATATGGTGAAATTTCCTATCCGGGCTCTCAGATGTTTCTTTCCACTGGGAGCTGGAAAGTACCTGTCGTCCTATGAAAATTATTCCCTTCGAAAACAGCATAGCAGGCCCACATCGCAATCCATTTAGAAGGATCATAGGGAAGGACCAGTCATGTTCCATGAGTTGTACAATATTCCCGAACAAAATGACCTCCTCCATGGCAATCTACATGAATCCCGAAAACATCGATCTTGTGAAACTCAACATACGCTTTACTCATGCGACATTCTGAAAGCATTGTTCAAGGCAGTCAGGCAGATACTGTATTTCTTGACTTCCGAAAGACATATGACTCAGTAGCTACACTGTATGACTGTATGTGGCATGAAGCGAAATTTGTCACTGGATTGAGGATTTCTTGAAGTGAGGATTCAGCATGTTACCTTGGACGCAGGACCATCGATAGATGTAGAGGTTACCTTCAGGTGTGCTCCAGGCAAGCGTTTAGGGCGTCCTGCTGTGCAGGTTGAATTTTAGTGACCTTGCAGACAATGTTAATGGTAAACGGACTTTTCGCAGATTACACGATTATCTGTAATGATGTACTCTCTGGGAAAAAGCTGCAAAAAGTATCCACTCAGGTCTTGACAGGATTTCAAAGGGATTCATAAAGATTGGCATCTTGCTTTAAATGGTCAGAAATGTAAAACTGTGCACCTTACGAAACAAAACAAAACAAAAAATGAAACCCTATGACTACAATATTGACAAGTCACAGCTGTAATAGGTTGCCTTCTACATAGACCTCGTTGTAACACTTTTTATGGATATGTCATGGAACAATCACATAGGCTGACGATTTCAAAGAGGTGCAAAGAAAGGCAACGTGCTTTAAATGTTCAGAAATGTAAATTTTAATTCGAATTGCAGCAAATGCCTGTTGAAGGTTTCCAGAGTCTCCCTTTTCATTAATCTGAAGATCCTTTGATAAAACTAATCTTTCTGGCAGTGATTACATCATGCATCTCCACCCACTGCCCATCATGGTCGGGAAAACTATTTATGATTTGTGTTACACATATATTATCAGTTCTGTAATTCTTATTTTCGACAGTGTCTGAAGAAACAGATATCGGTGACGATATTGCATGTGTAATAAATTTATGAAATTTATTCGCAGCTGCTTAATCTTTCTGAAATAAGTTGCGTTAAGTATGAACATAGCACATATTAAAGTGACACATAAACCAGGACCTGGATTTCTCGTTTTGTCGCAAGTGTTGACCTTAACGACTTCGGCTATATGAGCACATCTCTGTGTCGGTCGGCCCACACACCAGGGTCAGCGTCAACTCTTTCTTTCCGAGGAACCTTTTTCTTGGCGTGCCGTTCTGCTCCGTTCCGTTGACGGCCTGCATGAATGCTACCATTTGAAATGCATTGTGGATTGTTTTAACGTTTCCTGTACTGTAACACGACGTTAACTCATGCAATTTGTATGAAGGGAGCTTGAATATATGAAAAGTCGAGGGACTCAAGATTAACTCCAAAACAGGTACATTCTAAAAATTTGAATTAAAATTTCCTCTTAGTAGTACCTAGCTCTGCTTGTAAGTTAACAGGCCCAGTAATATGTCGAGTCGTTTCATAAATATTTCAAAATTATTATCATTTATCAGTTATTAGTTGCACTCGCTTTAATTACATAAAATCATAATTATTCGTCAAATTTTGCCATTTTCTTAGAAGTCTGCGAAATGAAGATTCGCAGGCACGTTCTCTTCCCCAGTGCTTTTTTATTCACTATGTTGGCAGCCTGCAACCCACGCCGGCAGTTGTTTAAGATCCCTGATATTGGTAATGCAGCCCTTGGCGTGCTGCTAGGTGCAGTATAATTAGATGCTAGTGTGTCCTGGAGTTTGATTCTGTACCACTGTTAACTGGATTGATTCTACGATTACTGAATAGGTTATTGGAAGCTTGTTTTCGAAAGTTGTAAGCATGACAACCCTGAGGCCCTTCACTTGTAATGACATGTTCAAATTCAATAATGTGTAAGTAAATATAAAATTTGCAGTAGTGCAGCAGTGAGGCTTAAGAAACTGCTTCACAGACGTTTATTCGTTGGCTAAGTAGAAGACGCACTATGTAGGCTTGTTTCGTAGGTGTAAGCAAGTGTATTTTGCGTAATGAGATTGCTCAGTTTTGATAATTTCGTCTCTGCCGTAACAGTCATGTGCTTATTTCCACCTAGTCACTGTGAAAAATCCAATGTATTTGCATAAATTATATAATAGCAACATTGTTATGGTGAGAATTATCAGCTAGCCCTCCTCATCAAAATCTTTGGCACCAAAGTGTGAAGATGTAGTAGGATGGTACGTCGTTCACGTATCGTATTTACATTAAGTATTTTAAGTATGAAGGAGTCTATTTATTGAACATCGAAGCACTAACACACCTTTTTTTCTCGTTTGCAGGAATCTAGATCCACTGACTGAAACTGTATCCTTATATTAAACTTCTAGTTGTAGCTATAGTGTACGAAAGTTACCAGAAAGTTCCTTAATATTTGTACAGTATGGATTGTCTTTCTACATGCAGTACCTCGCTCACTGGCCTGAATATTTTCAAGTGGCAGAATCACCAAATGGGGAAATCATGGGTTACAGTAAGTACGGCCTATATACGGCGCTCAAGTTGTGTGCGGAACGTAGTGTATTACTTATAGTTGTATTTACTTTTTATGATTTTTCGGAATATAATAATCTTAAATAATTTTCCTAGACATTTTAAATAGTATGTCAATAGCAGATTGCTTCAGTTAATCAGTGATACGTTCATGTTGTTTACAAGGTTGTTTGTAAACATTAAAAGTAAGTAGTCACTTTCTAACTTACTTTTTAGACGTGGAGCTGCAATAGATTTGTAGTACGTTCCATTTCTAAAGCACACTAATTAATACTTCGTAATTGATGTACTAACAGTTGAATTTTTTGCTGATTTTAATTACATCTAATTTCCTGCCCCAGCTTTCTTTTTGAAATTTAATTTTATTTAAAGATTTCTGAAGTATGAAACAAAAATATTTTGCTCATGTTTTAGGTATTTGCTTTTTTATAATATTCAAATCGGTTTCGTGTTGTATACTTCTGATGTTTAAATTGCATAAATATTCACTAGAGTAGTTTTTTGTATTTTATTTGCCGCATATGTTTTAGACAACAAAGTCCTCTAAACTATAATCCAAAAAATAAAATGAGAATTTTCCATAACAGACTTTCCTGCATTGTATTCATGGGTGTGAAATGGAAAATTTTTCTTAATCAGCCTTTGCTTTGAAGCCTTATATCCATGTGCAGCCTTGACATTCAGACCTGTGTTGTATTATCATTCCTCTGTTCAAAAGGAATTGATTGTGTTGACAGATGTATAGTGCAGCCTGATATCCATATTTGTGCCCTATTTAACACACATTCCACTATAAAAACCCAAATTGCTAGGTACATCCAGAAAAAGTTATAATTTCCCTAGGTTTAATACACAAATCTCAGGATTTGAGTATATATTATGTATGTATACTGTGCATAAAGTATGGAAGAATGAGTCATTCCATGTCAAATCAACACACCTATTTTACCTCACTCTTAGATTTTACTGATAGTTGGTATACTTATAGTGGGCACTGAGACTTAGAAAAATACCAAATTTCAATTTATCTCGAACCATTACTGAAATATGGCTATGTAAATTTTTCAAAAACCAGCCAAAATGTGTGAACACTTTTTTTTAAAATTGACCTAGGTGCTGCACTAATTGAGCTAGAGAACTGGGAAAGGAGTCATTTTGCTTGCTCTTTCCAGGGATATACAACAAAACATAGCTTCTAATTAATAACCTTTTTCAAAATACTAATTAATATTTAGATTTAATTTTAATTTTTTACAAAAAGTACATAATTGAAAATTTTCAAAATATTTCCATAACTACTTCATAATGTTGTAAATCACATGGCAAAATATAAATCTGAGATGATGGGTTCACTGTTTTTTTTTTTTTTTAAAAAAAAAAAATCCCCACTCTTGACTAGTTTGACCAAATAGACCTTTAACAAACAGAAATTTCTTTAAAATATACTGAAAGGTAAGTAAAAAAGTATTAGAAATATTAAACCAAAACTAATCAGCATATTTTATAATTAAGTTGATTGCTTATTTTATTTTCATACAACTTCACTAACAGTGTAGTAACCAATATAACAAAAACAAGAAATTGAGCATTTAACTACAAACTGAAATGTATGAACAAGTAAAAGTGTTTACATAATGCTTGTTTTTGAGTAACGGTATCTGTACATAGCTAAATTTAACACCATAGGTACTAACAATAATTTTGAAATAACTTTCTATAA
Organism: Schistocerca gregaria; assembly: GCF_023897955.1. Lineage (NCBI taxonomy): Eukaryota > Metazoa > Arthropoda > Insecta > Orthoptera > Acrididae > Schistocerca > Schistocerca gregaria. Next base: position 77,194,445 of record NC_064928.1, read on the forward strand.
AATATACATAACACTAACCAAAGACAAAAATTAAGTTTTGAGTTGAAAGCAGTTTCCCAATAAATTGTCTTGGAACTTCACATATTGCATTTTAATAAAGCTGACTGGGTTTGGTTTACATCGCTTTCATTGAGAATGTATGTTCTCCCTGTCGTAGTAAATGCATTCACTTTTGTAAGAACATCCACAACTGACACCCACAGGACATCTGCATGTGCAGGATAAGAGAATGACGTAGCTTTCTGCCATATACAGTGGTCACATAGCCTTATACATCTTGTAACTTCAGTTTGATGTGGTTACTTCCGTCTCCCAACTCTGCATATCACCTGAGAAGTGTTTGACTATTACTTTTGATGTAGTGTTGGGATTGAAAGTGTGAAATTGCTGTGTTCCTTTGTCAATGCCTCTTAAAGTCGGCTTTTTAAGAATATTTCTGAGCAGTGTAGTCTTCTTGAGTGGAATATGCAAAATCAACATTTGTGATATTATTTACTGCCCACTCAAATAGATCTCGTGCGGTGTGGATCTGATTTTGGTATGGCCTTTGCAAACCTGCACGAGCTCCAGTCATTTTGCTGAACCCCCTACTCCATCACAAGGCCCTTTCCCATGTGCTGTGGCTGAAAAGTGCCACTCAGCTTTTATATTGAAGTCTTCCTCATGAAGGCCAAGGTTCAGGAAATTTTTCTTATTTTTATACTGAGCGGCAGAACCATCAGCATATTTTTTATTTTTTTAAAATCTTTTGAAATTTGTTAGATATGAAATTAGCTTCTTTTGAAAGGTGTAAACTGCAGTTGTATTGTGCTCCAGGCAATCAGAAACAATGACAAAGCTCATATGCTCAATTTTGCCTTCCTGTTTGTAATATATAACAAAAGGATGAATTGTAATCTGTTGTCTTGTCCAGTGGAAACTCTGAGCTTCATCCTGTAGAACTATACTATAATTTTCTGAAAAATTCACATATGACAACAATTCAGATTCCATAAGGTTTTCTCTTGTAGAGTTAAGGAATGTTCGTTGTTGCTTTGCAATGAAGTCATGCCGAATCAGACATCTTACTACAAAATAAATCTAAGAATTCAACTGACATCCACTGTCGGAACTGAACTTGTTCAATTAAGTTTTCATGAAAAGAGTCTTCTAAAATTTTACGTATGACAGTTTCTCCTGGGCAGTATTCAGTTTCCCATGTTGCAATCAACTGGTGATGGGCTGCACAGCATTTTTCAATGCACTGCTTATAATTGTTTAAGCTGCTGTTTGTTACTGTATTTAGTTCGGCATTTTCTATCATTAATTTTATATTTTGGTGAGTCGTGCACATGCAGACAGTGTGCGTGCCACTCCGGCCAGCCAATATACAATGTTTGGTCTCAACTCAGCAGATTTAGAGAAACCTATTTTTATGTTAGGGAAACTTGTATTTAAAATGCTTGTAAGCTTCTTTAAGGTTACACAAAATAAGTCTCTTGATATTTTTGTTTTATTTCCACTTGTTTCTGTAATTGTCACACAATCTTTAATAGCTGGCATTCCCCTGCTAACTTTTATTCATTTTCATAAAATGAATTTACAGTTTTGACAGTTTCTGTTGGTAAACACTTTGCTGGTTTTGGGTTTGGACCTTCCATGAATCCTTTCTCTTTTCAAAATTTTTTGGACTGCCGAACAATGTAATTAGGAGCATTAAATTCCCTCATTATTTTCCTGACACTCCACTCTTCAGGTAAACTTGTAATAATCATTAGTTTTTTCTCTCTGCTTATAGAGTTTTTAAAGTTTCTTTTAAGATTTTCAAGAACTGATTCATCAGCATCTGAAGAAGTAGTTTCAGGAGCAACAAAAAGTTTACGTGTCATTGATGAGATTTTCTTCACTTTTGATTTGGCGTAATGCCTAAATATTAGTTTTTTCTTGTCAATTGGAAACTAGTTCTTGAAGTGTTGTGTTAAATGTTTTAACAGCTACTGAAGTTGGAGTGAAAAACCACTTATAAACTGTCCTTCAATGTATAGATTTACTATTAAATATAATAGATACAGACTGGTCAACACAGAGGTAACAATTGATTTGCACTAAAACCACAGTGCACAATAATGCTGTAGGCACACAGAGCCTTAGAAGGTAACAATGCAGACTAAATCATCTCAACAATGGCTCCAGTCTTTGAATTATTGTACAGACATCAAGCCCTATGTATATGGTCCTCTACTGATGTACTACCTTAAAGGTCAGTTTGGTCAAACTAGGGCTGTTAGTGAAAAACGAGAGTCTGGAATAATTTTTTTATTTTTTTAATGATGAACCCATCATCATCCCACATTTATATTTTGCCATGTGATTTACAACAGTATGAAGTAGTTATGGAAATATTTTGAAAATTTGCAATTATGTAATTTTGCAAAAAAATTAAATCAAAATATTAATTACCATCTTGAAACAGGTTATTAATTAGAAGCTATGTTTTTTGTTTATTACTGGACAGAGCATGAAAAATGCTGCAAAATGACACCTTTTCCAGGTCTCTAGCTCAATTAGGGCAGCTCCTAGGGCAATTTAAAAAGTCCATTCACACATTTTTGGCCAGTTTTTGAAAAGTTTAAAATCATATTTCAGAAATGGTTTGAGGTAAAAAAAATTGACATTTGGTATTTTTCTTAGTTTCAGCACCCCACTGTAAGTAAACCAACTTTCAGCAAAATCTAAGAGTGAGGTAAAATTTTTATTTAAAGTGTGTTGATTTTACATCGAATGACTCGAATGCAAGAGGGAGGCGGGGGGCATTACGCAACTCTTAGCAACTTCACACTAGACCAGACCCTGATCCAAACTATCTGCTGAGGTCTGATAGATATGGATTTAGGTAAATACTAATCCAGCTATAAATATGATGGAATCAAATGTTTCGTGAAATAGTATGGATATTGACTGTGGAACCTTAACACAAGTGAATGGTATTAGTTGTAAAAACAAAAAAAAGTATCCAAAACTATAGTATGAATAATGTGGCCAGTTTATCCTACAAGAATCGGTTTCCCAATTACTAGAAAGGGAACATTAGAAAACACATGAAAATTCACACAACTCGCACACACATGACCACTGTGTAGCCAAAGCGACCAGAGTGTTTCTTGTGTGCGTGCGCACATGATTTTGGAAGGAGGCCTTTTGACTGATTTCTTACATGCATACCATTCTTTTCATTATCTGCAGCTCACTGTATCCTGTATATGGCAAGTAGCAATCTATCCCCCTCACAATTTTGTCCTTACAGAAATGCTTAGCATGTAGAGGAAAACTTAACAGCTGCCTTTAAATGTTGGATGACTTAGACATATCGATAAATTTAATGCAAGAGACGTAGTATTCAAGGGGATTGCAGAAGTCTGTCTGGTTCCATCTGTCTGTTTTGACCCGTGACATCATCAATATGGCAAAAATGGTGAAACACGCCAAAAAAAATTGGTAACTCATTGGAAAACTTCCAAACCTTACATTTGGAATTACACACACTGCCGCCAACGACTTCGCACATCCAACATCAAGAATCAAATAAACCCAGTACAACACATTATACTCAGCACATATATAAACACCGTCAGAGGGCACCACGAAACACAACAAGATGACATCTACAAACACAACCAGCTCATAAACATCACAGCCACAACACCCTTATGTTGTGGGTCAAAGCAGATGGGTGGAATCGGACACTTCCAATGTCCATATTCATGTTGCAGATTCTCTGATCCCATCTTTTATATTTAATTTTGGAAAATTTGTGTGCCCCTCCTGCCCAATTCCAAGAGGCTCTGATTGAATTTTGACCACATGATTTCATGTGCATGGGAGGATTTCATTGGTAGTAGACTTGGCCTGTACTGTAAGGTATATTCCTAAGGGCAATCAGCTGTCACATACTTTGTTTTGAAGCACTGTAGATGATGTAGTCAATGCAGGGGACAATATGTCCAATGGAAACAAGGACCTCATGTGATTTTTCAGTTTTACCTAAAAACTGCCACATTTCATGGTAACATTAACAAAATAGTTTACATTTGTTGAGATGAGATTTTCTGTGTGAGTAATGAAGGTAGTAGCAGTGAAGGGATAGTAGTAGCAGTGTTGCATTGATACAGTGTGTGGCATATGATATAACTTTGTGGTTATAAAAGGCAACCAGTTAAACAAAAGTTCATTTCTTTGCCAGTGTCAGGCTCCTAGTGCCCTTCCGAAGAGGACTTTGTAGAAAAAATATAACACTAATAAGTACAAGGTAGATAACATTTTAAAATTTAAGAAAGAAAAGTTAAAGATAGAGACAGTGCATACTTAAAATTATCATGTTATTAGCAAGTGTCAAAAGTAAGCACGTTAATGCAATATATTACTGTATCCTCAAAAAAAAAAAAAAAAAATCACAAGAACAATATGTAATTCAACAGTAATGGTGCTTTACTTCATAGATCCAAGTAGTGTTTACAGTTAACAAGGACTTCGTCGTTCAACATCAGGAAACGGGCTTATTGTACTTATTTCATAAAATTAGTATAAATGTTGCTAATTATATATACTTAATAAAGTGTATTAGGAATTATGTGATTACATACTTCCTAAACTTGGCTCCATTGTGCCACATGTTATATACACTGAATTATTTCAACAAATAAACTTTCAGTTGCAGAAGACAGGTAAAGTACTAAATCTGAAGTAGCAGACATAAGTCTGAGACCTGAGTTCCGACAAGAGCAAAACATGTTACTGATTTTTAAGAGATCTACCAGTAACTGAGTTTGTAGTGTAAAAGTATTGTAATTGCATAATTACTGGTTCATCTCTCAGCAGCAGCAGCAACAACTTTTTACTTTTATTTGAAATCTGTTTTCATCAAATGTAAAGATTAAATAACAAATATGGAATTAAAGTTTTTAATCATAATAAGGATACAAGGGTTTAGAAGCATATTTTGCTACGGGAAAGATAGATACTCTCTACAGGAGAATTAAAGGTCATTTGGAGAAAAGAAAAGCAGCTGCATGAATATCAAGAGCTCAGATGGAAAACCAGTATGAGGCCAACAAGGGAAAGCTGGTAGATGAAAGGCATATGTAGGGCTACGTGAGGGAAATGAACTTAATTGCTATATTATGTAAAGGGAAGAGGAAGTAGGTGAAGGTAAATGTAAATGTCATGTGACTAGGGCCTCCCATTGGGTAAACCATTTGCTGGGTGCAAGTCTTTTAATTTGATGCCACTTCGGCAACTTGCACGTCAGTGGGGATGAAATGATGATTAGGACAACACAACACCCAGTCCCTGAGTGGAGTAGATTTCTCCTACCCAACTGGGAATTGAACCCGGCCCTTAGGATTGACATTCTGTCGTTCTGACCACTCAGCTATCGGGGGTGGGCAGTAGATGGTGAGATGGAAGTTACAATCCATGGAAGAAGACTGACAGACTGAATGACCTAAGTCAAAACAAGGACCCTGGAGTAGACGACATTCCATCATAACTACTGATAGCCTTGGAAGAGCCAGCCATGACGAAACTTTTCCATTTGATGTGTAAGACGGGGGGAAAACCCTCAGGCTTAGAGAGCAATGTAATAATTCCAATTCCAAAGAAAGAAATTGTTGACAGATGTGAAAACTAGCAAACTGTCAGTTTAATAACTCATGATTGCAAAATACTAACATGAATTCTTTATGGGAGAGTAGAATAACTGGTAGAAGATAACCTCAGGAAAGATCGATTTGGATTTTAGAGAAATGCAGGAGCAAGGAAGGCAATACTGACCCTATGACTTACGTTAAGGAAAGGCAAACCTACATTTATACCATTTGTAAGCGTAGATAAAGCTTCAGACAGTGTTGACTGGAGTACTCTTTCAAATTCTGAAGATTGCAGTGGTAAAATACTGAGAGGAAAGGTTATTTAAAACACATACAGCAACCAGACGGCAGGCTTTGAGTTCAGGAGGCATGAAAGGAAGCAGTGGTTGAGAAGGGAGTAAAACAAGGTTGTAGCCTATCCCTAATATTGTTCAATTTGTACATTGAGCAAGCAGTAAAGTAAACCAAAAAAATTTGGAACAAAAATTAGTCCAAGGAGAAGAAATAAAAACTTTGGGATTTGCCAGTGACATTGTAATTCTGTTCAGAGTCAGCAAATGACTTTGAAGCGCAGTGCTTGAAAGGGGGATGTGAGATGAAAATAAAGAAAAGCAAAACAAGGATGATGAAGTGTAATCAAATTAAATTAGGAAATGCATCACTTATAGTAGGTGATCTTTGCTATTTGGGGGAAAATAATGATGATATTGAGGATATTGATGTTGTGTAGTTCTTTTTGCTGATGATAAAAGTATAGTAATAACATCCAAGAACTAAGTGATGTATTTGTAAAGGATGTTTTTCACAAAATTATTAAGTGGTTGTCAGCAAATGGACTCTTTAAATTTCGATAAAACACAGTATATACAGTTCTGTACAGTAAATGGCACAACTCCAGTAATAAATACAAACTTTGGACAGAAGTCTGTAGTTAAGGCAGAATTTTCAAAAATTTTAGGTGTGTGTATTGATGAGAGAAACTGGAAGCAACACATTGATGGTTTGCTGAAACATCTGAGTTCAGCTATGTATGCTATTAGGGTTATTGCAAATTTTGGTGATGATAATCTCAGTAAATTAGCTTACTATGCTTACTTTCATTCACTGCTTTCGTATGACATCATATTCTGGGGTAATTCATCGTTGAGTAGAAAAGTATTCATTGCTCAAAAATGTGTCATCAGAATAATTGCTGGAGTCCACTCACAGTCATCCTGCAGACATCTATTTAAGGATCTAGGGATCCTCACAGTAATATATATATATATATATATATATATATATATATATATATCCAAGACTTACCAAGTGGGAAAGCGCAGGTAGATAGGCACAATGAATAAAACACACAAACACACGCACACAAAATTTCGAGCTTTCGCAACCGGCAGCTGCTTCGTCAGGAAAGAGGGAAGGAAAAGGAAAGATGAAAGGATGTGGGTTTTAAGGGAGAGGGTAAGGAGTCATTCCAATCCTGGGAGCGGGAAGACTTACCTTAGGGGGAAAAAAGGATAGGTATATACTCGTGTGTGTGTGTGTGTGTGTGTGTGTGTGTGTGTGTGTTTTATTCATTGTGCCTATCTACCAGCGCTTTCCCGCTTGGTAAGTCTTGGAATCTTTGTTTTTAATATATTTTTCCCACGTGGAAGTTTCTTTGAAATTTGTTGTTAATAATCCCACCCTGTTCAAAAGTAATAGCAGTGTGCATAGCTATAACACCAGGAGAAAGGATGATCTTCACTATGCAGGGTTAAATCTGACTTTGGAACAGAAAGGGGTAAATTATGCTGCCACAAGTCTCTTTGGTCACCTACCAAACAGCATCAAAAAGCCTGACAGATAGCCAACTAACATTTAAAAATAAATTAAGAGAATTTCTAGATGACAACTCCTACTCATTTGCTGAATGACATCACAGGTCTTCTACTGTGATTTTTGGATAAATAAATAAATACTGAATGTGTTCGAATCGGTCAGTTATGAGAGAATAATCTTAAGTGGCTCATATTGTCAAACATGTTCACACAGTGGAACAAATTTACCCCTGAGAAAGGGTACTATTATACATATGCAACATGTAATACTACAGAATGTTGTTGTTGTTGTTGTTGTTGTTGTCTTCAGTCCTGAGGTTTGATACAGCTCTCCATGCTACTCTATCCTGTGCAAGCTTCATCATCTCCCAGTACGTACTGCAGTCTACATCCTTATGAATCTGCTTAGTGTATTCATCTCTTGGTCTCCCTCTAAGATTTTTTACCCTCCACACTGCCCTGCAATACTGAATTGGTGATCCCTTGATGCCTCAGAACATGTCCTACCAACCGATCCCTTCTTCTAGTCAAGTTGTGACACAAACTCTTATTCGACAAAAATTTCTGTCTTCTAGAAAACAGAAGGTTAATTTTAAAAAAAGAAAAAAGCTTGCGGAGGAGAGAGAGAGAGAGAGAGAGAGAGAGAGAGAGAGAGAGAGAGAGAGAGAGAGAGAGCGCAAATCCACAAGTTTTAACACCATAACACTGCAGCATGTGATGGCACCCACTGTACTGCTGTCATTTTAAGAGACTTTTATATGATCTCTCTTGTCATTAACTGACTTTAATTATAATTAATTGTACCAAGAAGTTTTTTATAAATCTTCGTTGTCATTGACTTAAAACAGCATACTTTCATAACACATACTTCATAATATCAAAACAGGAGAGTTCTTTAAATGCTAAATATAATGCTTTATCACTTTCTCACAAGTTCAACCAATGACATATTCTCGAGATATCAGTAGTGTGTTAGTGCTTTGAAATGACATTTATCCATAGGGTGTAAGTTAATGTAAAACCTACCTATGGGTTTAAATGGATCAGGAGAAAATTCAATATGATATCTCCCAAGTTGTTCTTGTGACGTAGACATAACGTGACATGGGGTGGCTACGCTGAAGAGAGAGAACTGTTGGTTTACGGAAAGAAATCTTCCTAGTAATTGTTATAAATGTCAGTAAAAAAAGAGGTTGTGGAGCCTTGTAATGGAGAGTCAGGAACAAAATTGAATTTTTGTGATATCCGTTGCTCAATTGTCTGCTTGGTGACCTTGGGAATATTCATTGTTGTCCACAGGGTCTGGTAATGGCGACGGGCAATGGTAATGAGATTTTGAGGGGTGGCCATGCCTGTTAACACAGAATTATTGACTTAAACTTGGAATCTATATTACTAAATAGCTAACCCTGTTCCTGGCACCAGCTCTTAAATAGGCAACGCAGTTGCACGGTTGCGTATCGAAGAGCTTCCAGGTGCAACAAAATTTTTTCATTTCGTGCAATTATTGACTGAATGTAAAATACTGTAATAATCCATTCATTGAGAGGTATAATCTTGAACAGTGTTACAGTCAGATACTGTGGATACACCTCCAGGCAATGTAACCCTTCACATGTGGATGATCAGCCTACATTTGCCCAGTAATTGTGTGTGAGATTATTTTGACTTGCAATGAACACTAAATATGTTTCAAACATTTCCTGAACTTTTTTGCTACATTCTTAATATTTAATGACTGACTCATTTGTAAAGTAATCAGAAGTTTGAAGCTGCTTTGTGCACGAGTTTGATAGCTTTACTGGTACTAGACTCTAGTAGTAAGTTATGTGGCAACTCAAATTTCTCACATACAACAAAAATTGATTCAGGACAACTCAGAATATTAATGTCGAAATATCAAGGAAACATCCCCAATTAGAATTAAATTGAATCTTCTGTAGTAAATTTATTCGAATATTCCGCATGTACAAATGTGATGTGCTGCAGCTGTAAGTACTCCTTTATTTTAGGCTTTGTTGTTAAACCCTTAAGTTAAGACCCACTTGTCTTGTTCTTGTTATTTTGACAGAATCATCAAATCCTGATTATACTTAGGATTGTAAGAAGACCTTCAGCCTAAAAAAAGACAGAACCCCACTTATATCTGAGCACTTAGTTAAGGATTGGATTGCTAGAGAGCATCAGTTTTTAAATTTGTAGCCTGGCTTTTGTGTTATGGTTGAGGTAGTTGCTACTTTTTATCAAAACATGTGCCTGGTCTCTCTTGTGTATTGTAATGCTTTCAAAAAAAGGATGGCTGTATTGATCCTGAGTTTCACATTGAATTTAGTATCTCAGAAAGTGGAGAGGAATGTGATGTTATTTCATTAGAGATGATAGATAATCAATTGAGTGACAAGAGCTTGCCAGTTATATGAAATAGACATCCACTGTGCCTAGACAGCTTCTCCATTCATGGTTTAACATCATAGCTACACAAGCTCTAAAAATGGCTTGGAGGGTATTTGTCAAAGTCCAGTACATAAGTATACTTGGGATTTTATTGTTGGTGATATTCAGACTTTAACTCATTATTATAAGCCGTAAAAGCTACCTTAATATGTCCATACATAATTCATTACGGTATGTTTTTCATTAATAAAAAATATTATTTTTTGGTACATAATTAGGAAAAAATGATTCGGGGGGGGGGGGGGGGGGTTAATCAAGTCAAATAATACAGCAGTTTGTGATTTTTTTTTCAGTTATGGGCAAGGCAGAGGGCCACGGAGAAAGCTGGCATGGTCACGTGACAGCACTGACGGTGTCACCAGAGTACCGTCGACTGGGGTTGGCAGCAACTCTAATGGCCTGGCTCGAAGACGTGTCTGAGAAGTATGCATACATAGTGGACTTGTGTATAATATTATCTTTAGCCTGTTGTACAAGAACTGTTTTTGTTTGTGAATGAGGTCCTCGTTGGTCACGTGCCAGTGTGTACATCAGCTGCCAATCATCTTTAGTGGGGCGAGGGGATTTGGGGGGGGGGGGGGGGGACACCGTGAAGGGTACAGGAAATTGTGTCGAGCACAAATTTCTAAAATCCTGTATATTGATCGCCGTGTATGCACAGAAACAGTTGTCTGTTCACATCAAAAGTTACGACCTGTTCTCCAGACTCACTTGTTTTATAGTAATAGATTATTTGCTTTGTTTTCATGACTCATTACAAAGGTTAAATGAGGAATTGTTACTTTTTCCTCAGTATCTGAAAGCAAACTATAAAGAATTTAGGAGTAAAGGAGGCCACTCACTGAATATTAGAAGTGTTGAGTTTTCAATGTGCACTTACATGGTGTATATGTGGACAAGAAGGAAAAATAATCACAAATTTCCTCAGTTTGATACACACTTTTTCCCCGGATGAAAGCACATTTTTTTCGTGTGAAGTGACAATACAATTTCCCTTGGAGCTCTAAAACTTAGCAAGCCTTTGAATGATAAAGATTTTATACACTAACATAGAACATTGTGGCACTTTAGGACACGAAACCTGGCCACAAAAAAGTGTTTTGAAAAGAGCTTTGATGTGCAGAAACATGTACACTTTGTATTTTCATGTTACAAAGTGCAAATTTGAATTCATCTGGCACTTAGAACTACAAAGACACAATTACTAAAGTGAGAGGAGCACATGTTACCTTTTTGAATATTGGTTGACGTTTAATAGTTTTAAAGTTCTTGAGTGAAAGTTGTTTTTGAAAAGTTTGGACCACACTTTTTACATTCTTTCAGTTACTAGCAGTGTGAAGAATGTACTGTGTGACCTTTGCCTATTATATCCATTACAAACATTGCATTAGTCATTAATATATTCCACCATTGCTGGTTCTTTAATGCTGTTACTATATTCAGATTTTTTGTTTGGATAAGTCTTCCTAATAACCTCATTTTTGCCTTACTGCAATTTGGTGTTAATATGTGAAAATGTCACCTTTTCATGGAGATACCCCATGACATTCTATTTACATCCAATGTGAATTGTCTCTGGTGCCAAACTGTACAGCAGACAAGTCACTCAAGGGACATGAATTTTAATACTGTTGTTTATACACAAATGAGCTCCAGTACAGCAGTAATACTCTAGAGACACTGCTGTAGATTCACCATGTGTAGCTGAGACTAGCCAGTTAGGTAAAAACAGCTTTAGGGAGACACTAAACTCAATGGTTTGAAAAGTACAGCCGCATGTTTTGTCAGTTTAAATTTTCATATTTTATACATCAAAATTTGGATCAAGTCACTGACTTTTATGAAGGTACTACACTAATTATTGATGTTGAACATGTGTGGTTTTTCTAAATAGGTCATGAATCACTAATCACATTGCATGGTATCTGTATTTGGATTTGTCTCATTGCTCAAAAAACCCGTAGTTCATTTCAGATGTTGACCAGCCTAGGTTATCAGATGTATTTTTTTTTTTTTTTTTTTTTTTTTTTTTCAAGAATTCCATGTAGATCACTTAGACTTTTTGTTTCATTCAGATGCAAAAATTTGTTACAGAAAGCGCGCCTACTTTGTTGATCTGTTTGTACGTGTCTCCAACAAAGTTGCAATAAACATGTACAAGACCCTAGGGTACATCGTATACAGAACTGTTTTGGAATACTATTCAGGTGATCCTGATGAAAATGCTTTTGGTAAGTGTCAGTAATAGTGTGTGTGTGTGTGTGTGTGTGTGTGTGTGTGTGTGTGTGTGTGTGTGTGTGTGTGTGTTTCGTATTCCAGTACTGGACTGAAAATAGTCAGCATAGTATTCTAGCACATATTACATTTGCTTTATGTACTAAGAAAATGAGCTTACTACCTTCTGTTTGATTGTTCCTTCTTTTAAGAGATAAAGTTCTTAATGTTTTCAGTTACCACCCCCACTTGCATTGTGAAGGATATGGACATTGTACCATTTTCTTAGCATTTCAATTCCAGTGTAAGTTTAAAACTGGAAGGAAGCATTAGTACCGCTTAATGTGTGGGGATTTCATGTAGTATAGGCAGGTGATGGGTGGAATACAAATAATGAAAACAGTAAATATGTCTCAGTGTATAGATGAGGTGTTGAGATCAGCAGCCACATGAACTGATACATTTTGTAAACAGCAAAGCAACAAAATCTCTGTTAATTGTGTCTCAAACAAAAATTCATTTCTAAAGTGATTTTTATTGTGTGCTACTTCACAAGTTGTGTATTTTTAAACTTAAATATACAGAGTTCAAATAGCACACACATCTAAGAATATTGTCCAGTAACTTATTTGTGAATATCTACTACTTACACTTCAGCTTTGTGATAAGTAGTTACCTTTACTCCTTAAGTTTGCTGTCTGTTAATTCACACTCTTTTAGTGACAAAGTTTCTCAAGATGATATTGCTGCAAGAGAAAGAATTCTTATGATGCAAGTTTGTATGATCAGGAGCTGTTTTGACATTGCACAACTTTCACTGAGCAAAACACAAATAGCACCTATTACATATAGTGTTACAAAATTATTTTTACTACATATTTCAGAAATGGAATAAGTAGTAAGGTGTGGTTTTCAAGTATAATGTTCACACATACCTAAAATTTCAGTGGCTGTTAGAGATCAATATGTGTACTGTCTGGCCTTGCACGCCTTCGTTAATGTGTGAAATTGCCGCTCTTACGCAAGTTAGCAGTTCCTCTACTATGGTTTGGTAGACTGCATGGAAAGTGCCAGCATATCAAAGTACAGAAATTCAAACTGTTCCAACACATCCAGATAAAAAGCCAAGGTTGACGCCTCTGCAAAGAAAAAGGACCTGCGACATAGTCATGATGCAGACCACATCACATCCTTACCTTTGGACCAAAATTTTCAGGCTAAGGTGGGTGCTCTTGGAGCCACAGAGCCTCACATGGCAGCTTACCTTCCTGGTCACATGAAAGCCAGCTTCACCCATGATCATTGCCTTTCTTTTCTCTCCAGATAGTGTGCCATCATGTATGAATTTGAGAATCTAAATTGCAAATGCTTTGTACTTCTGCCTGTTACCAGATTGGAGTACATGCAGCAGCTGCACCTTATAGGCTTCAGTATTCATTCTTCTGTGTAGCTTCCTGTGCACTGTGGTTAGTGGTTGCTGAAACTGTTGACAGTTGATGGATTTATTTACTTGGGCTCCATATAAAATCGTGCTGCACTCACATCTGCATACCTCATGATTGTATGCTCAGAACTTGTCCCCTTCATGATACATCAAAGTTTCTTGAACCTTGCGTGCCAGACATGATGGTGTGCATATCTGTAATGTCTGGAACTTCTGCTGGACCTGGGTGTCAGATTTGCTCTCTATCAAGCATTCCACACACTGTGCCATCTGCTGGGAGTGGTGGTTTTTTTAACAACAACCTGCAGACGTAGTCAACTTCAAACATGGGTGAACATTAAGCTGCCAATCGCAACTTTCTCTCTATACACTATATCCTGGAATTTATGCGATCAAGGTTGTAAAGATCACTTTGGAACATTATGTAGGAATTTCGTATCACATTTGATGCAACTGGTTAAGTCATTATTTTGTGTTTCATAAAACTTCTTGTTAATTGACTGATGCAAAATGTCCAAAGAAATCTACAGTTCATAGTCGTGGAAAGTCCACTAGCTGGCATACTAAACTATCTTTCCTGTATATTAATGGCTTTAACTTGCCCAGAAGTTGAGACAGCACCCAAGGCAAAACGAGCAGCCTTCTGCACTAAAATACTGGTTGTAATGTGATAAAAAAATTAATGTTCAGTAATGGAAGCAACAGTCTCTAAGAGTGGAGAAATGTCAGTACCTGGGGCACAGGAACTGCTCATGCCATTGAGGACATGAAAAAACCTAATCAAAAATTTTCCAGAATGTGCATTTCATATTTTGCCAAGACTAGTCTGTCTCCTTTCTCACCTGAACCTGTAATTGGTAGTTCATGCTTCAACTAGCATCTCCTTAATTTTGAGTCCAAGCAGAATGATGATGCTGTTTACTTCCAACAAAATGTTGGCATTGTCAAACATCTGTACAAGACTGTTGGATTGGCAAGGTTAATCACTAGTTATAATTTTAGTCTACTGGGCCTCTGCAATAATGTGATTTAATTTATTTTCAAGGGGATATCTTCAGATGTTCCTCTTTCAACACCAGATACTAGAGTTGTACAATGTTAGGATACGCTATGGATGAAGTTGGGTGCTATAGACACATCTGACATGTCACCCACAGCAGTGAATTCATATCGAACCTCCTTATTGATGTAGATATTTAGTGTGGCTGTCATGCGTGCCGACAAAGACAAAAAAGACAATGAACCTGTGTAAACTAGCTGAGCATTGTGGACTTCACAATTTACAACCTATTTTTAATAACTGTATGTTAATGTTATGGTGGAATAAACTGAAAATTGTGATGGCTTAAGTATGTGTCCTAAATGTGAATCCTGATAACTATGTTTTGGCATATATTGAAGGTAATTTCTTCAAACTACATCCAAACTTTAATAATTTTATTTACATTTAGCTATGATGATTAGCGTAGGGGTCCTGAAATCAGCCATTCTGTGGGCTGACGCTTCATTTGGTCGTGCAGAGAGGTATCTGAGATAATCTTTGCAGCCATTTGGGGTGGACAAAACGCTAAGCTGAGCTAATAATATACATAACTATTAATATAGCATACAGAAGTTCTTTATAATAGCTGGTTCTCTAGATATATTTCTTGGTTCATTTCTCATACCTGTGGGTTCTTTTTCAGATATGCGGAAAGCGCTATCTAGGGATGTGAAGAAAAAATCGATGATTCCGCTGACTCATCCTGTACGACCAGACGAAGTGGACTGACGACAAGTTGTCTACTGAATGTCCGTCGGCAGGGTGTTTGACATTCAGTAGATTGCTCTATGTGAAAAACTGTCAAAGCATTTCGTAGGCAACAAAATACCTCTGCTAATTCTGGTTCAAAACAATCTGACTGAAAATACAAACCGAAAATTTTCATTTCTCGAGTGATTTCTACTGTGTACTACTTCACAAGTTTTGTACTTTTAAACTGAAATGTGCAGAATGTTGAATATACACCTGAGCATTGGAGAAGAAACAATTGTCTGAACTATAAGTGCGTGCGAGAAATAAAGTTTTTCAGTAACAGGGAACAACCCTGTGCCTTGGCATCCCAACTTATTTTATTATATTTAGTCCAGCCCATGCTGCAGATTATCTACTTGGTATATTTCACATTCTTCCGTAAGTATTAAGATATGCCAAGTTCTTTTTGTCTGAAATAGTTTAATATGTATGACTTAAATTTGATACTTGTCCTATATTGTTAAATACCTTTACATCTACATTCAGACACTAGAAACCATTATGAAGCACAGTGCATGGCAGAGGAACATCAGGGTTCCTATCAATTGTCGAAAGTGGAAGTTTGCTAGCAGCTCTCTGACATGTAACATTTTTTAACACATTACTGATCAGCTATAATGGTTCCAGGTAACTGCAGTATTTGAGTATACTGCTAATAGACCCACACAACATTCATGCTCAAATCATTGGGGAAAGGATGACATGTAAGAAATATCAATATTTAGTTCAGTGCTCTGGAAAGTCTATGACTCTGATGGCTTATTATGGAAATTTATTTTTACTATGATTCAGTAGTGAGGAGATCCAACCTGTGTTCCAAACACTGTGCATTGTATTCGGAGGGGGGGGGGGGGGGGGGGGTGGGTGGAGAGAGAAGGTAGTCTTAAAATATGATTTCCTTGACTATATCAGAAATGCTGTTTGACAGCACAATAAACTTCTTAAGGGATGTCTTCCTGCAAGAATTGCTAAGATTACTGTTTCCATAGAGGCAACAAAAAGCTGTAGCTTTTCATAGCCACAACTTAACCCATACTACACATTTCCAGTAATACCACATTAATTCATTGCTTTTGTGCACATTCTTTACATACTGCTATGTATGTGTATTTAGGGGTATGAGGCATTGTTACTTTGAGTTGCTAACAGAATTTTTGTGAGCCCCTAACAATATGTAGCATTGTCACCAAGATTTAAAATGTTGTTTTACAGTAAAAGCTTCTTTTGATTAGGTCTCTCTGAAGAATTTATTTACCTCTGATGCTGTCAGCAGAAAAGAAAGCAAGTGTCCGTTTACCATTTTGTCAGTTGCTGTGAATATGTTCTCAACTAAGATATCATGAAAATTCAATTTAATGCGGACTCTGAAGCAACTCCAGAGGTGAAGTTAAGCTGGATATGAACTACAGACTAACTTCATAACCTAATATACATTGATTTGGTTACTACTTCTGTTACATCAATGCTTGTGTAGTTGCCACGACAGTTTCAATAGGTCCGACATCCAATTTTAGCACACGGAATCACACTTGCTGTCTATCTGGACAGCAAAATTGTAAATTTAAATTCACTTCTTGTAAAAATGGCAAAATTTCTTTGTGATATGAATCACAGGAATATTTTACATGTACTAACCTGCATTTTAACCTACTTTACTGGCATGGCTAGCATCATACACCCTGAACTCCTTTGGCACTCTTGTCCATTTTATGGGTGGACCACCCATCATTTGCATGACATCTTCCTCATAAATTTATTTGACTAGATCACAGGTAAACAATGCAACACTCCAGCAAGAGCAAAATCTGAAGTGGTGGATCACATATACTGTCCACAGGTTGGTTCTGCCTCCCATTGCATAATTTCCCACTACTCTATACAGATCAACACCACTCATATGTAGAGCCAAAGAATTAACCACTTCATTTGTGGACAGTTTTATTGGTTCATAATCACAACCTGTTTCAGGCAATTACAATCTCATACTCAGGTGTACAAGACTGCAAAACAGGAAATGAAGAAACTATAATAAGAGATTGTGTACTCTCGTTTGTTATAACAGTGGGGATTCACTGTCCAACTACAAATGAGGTTGATATGATGGATTAGTAAGAATGAAAAGATGGGTGTCACTCCAGGCAGCCACAAAATAATGTAGAAGGGAGCAGTCAAAGGAAGCAAAAAGTGAGAGAAGTCACCAAACGTGAGGCATATGGCATCCACGCACTGAACAGGTGACATACGGAATGACACATTGATAGAAGGCAGCTGCACACACAAACTAGTGATAGAATCATATTACAAGACGAAGTGATGCCATCTCGTGCCAAATAGCATGAGAGGTGACTGGCTAGTCTGAATATTAACAAATGGTTAATACACAACTGAATATAATTAAGTGTACTTCATCAAAATATAAAAATAAACTGGAAAATTGTGTACTTGGGTGCACAGTGAGTGAGTGCCAAACCATCTGTTAAAAATTATATAAAAAAATAAATATAGCCACAAATGAACCAGTAGTGTTGCTGCATATAAATAAAATGAGCATTAAGTATCCATAAAGAAAATATAGTATCAATTTGGCAACTAAAATTAGAGACATGAATAGAAAATTACTTTGAGTAATATTGATGAGGTTTGGATACTATTTCCAAAAGGAATAATTGTTTAGATGATGCACATTCAACACCGTTTGCTTGTTAATGGTGGTTGAACTTGTCAGAAATTATGCACAGTGTAAACATATTTCCTCTAATAAGAAATTAAGCATGTAACCTTTAGTATGACCAATGCCCATTACCTTTCAAATAACTACATTGGCAATCATTACACTCAATTCCAAGTCAGTCAAAGTGCACACTTTTAACATCAGATTCAAGAAAGATCAGGACCTTAATCATTCTGAGACCACGTTATCTACTCACTTGAAAGCCAAGGAGCACACTATTGGTGACATAAATAACTGTTCAAGTATCCTTAGGCACCATAAAGGTCACGTCACAAACTGCTCTGAAGCACGTGTATCTTGTAAACGATTCATTTTTTGGAACAGTACCCAAACGTCAGCAATATTCCCCTCACTTTCCTCTCAAAGGAGTTGTATTTTATTTTTAAATGTCGAAGGAATCTCCCAGCGGCCCTGCTTATATAGGCTTGTCTGATGCAATCCCCCGTGATCATGCGCATCTCCCATGTCATGTCAACCTTCCAGAACATTCTGTCATAGCTAGCCACGTAGCTCCAGCATTCCTTGCCTCAAAAACGCAACCTTTCCTGCTTCTCATCGTCCTGGCTGATGTTAGGTTCCTTTCCTACATGTTCATCTTATGCATTTCTACTCACATCCGAGATCCATTCACGACACCTCCCACTCCGAGGGGAAAATTTTGTAGTCTCTGTCCTCAGAGACTGCAAAATTTCGCTATCAATGAGTTAGCTTATGTGTCTAGCATTCAACTTTTTATTAAATCATAAAATTACATTTTCTTTATGCATTTACTTTTTCTTTAAATTGCATTCATGTCTTTTAAAACCATTTCTTTAGCAAAAATCACCTGATTCTTTTACGTTTCAATGGTATTTTACCAAATCCTATTATGAATATAAAAATTCATGAACAAAGTAACACTTTCTCTTTTCAATAGCATTTAAAATCATCTTGAAATTTACATATAGCTAATCAACCCCCCCCCCCTCCCCCAAATGAACCATGCACCTTGCCATTGGTAGGGAGGCTTGCATGCCTCAGCGATACACATGGCCGCACTGTAGGTGCAACCACAACGGAGGGGTATCTGTTGAGAGGCCAGACATACATATGGTTCATGAAGAGGGGCAGCAGCCTTTTCAGTAGTTGCAGGGGCAACAGTTTGGATGATTGACTGATCTGGACTTGTAACACTGACCAAAACGGCCTTGCTGTGCTGGTACTGCGAACGGCTGCAAGCAAGGAGAAACTACAGCCATAATTTTTTCCCGAGGGCATGCAGCTTTACTGTATGGATAAATGATGATGGCGTCCTCTCGGGTAAAATATTCCGGAGGTAAAATAGTCCCCCATTCAGATCTCCGGGCGGGGACTAGTCAAGAGGACGTAGTTATCAGGAGAAAGAAAACTGGCGTTTTATGGATGGGAGCGTGGAATGTCAGATTCCTTAATTGGGCAGGTAGGTTAGAAAATTTAAAAAGGGAAATGGACAGGTTAAAGCTAGATGTGGAAATTAGTGAAGTTCTGTGGCAGGAGGAACAAGACTTCTGGTCAGGTGAGTACAGGGTTATAAACACAAAATCAAATAGGGGTAATGCAGGAGTAGGTTTAATAATGAATAAAAAAAAAAAAAAAATAGTGCGGGTAAGCTACTACAAAAAGCATAGTGCGCATTATTGTGGCCAAGATAGTCACGAAACCCACGCCTACTACGTAGTACAAGTTTATATGCCTACTAGCTCTGCAGATGAAGAAACTGATGAAATGTAAGAAATTATTCAGGTAGTGAAGGGAGATGAAAATTTAATAGTCATGGGTGTCTGGAATTTGAGAGTAGGAAAAGGGAGAGAAGGAAACATAGTAGGTGAATATGGATTGGGGCTAAGAAATGAATGAGGAAGCCGCCTGGTAGAGTTTTGCACAGAGCATAACAATCATAGCTAACACTAGGTGCAAGAATCATGGAAGAAGGTTGTACAAATGGAAGAATCCTAGAGATACTACAAGGTATCAGATAGATTATATAATAGTAAGACAGAGATTTAGGAATCAGGTTTTAAATTGTAAGACATATCCAGGGGCAGACATGGATTCTGACCACAATCTATTGGTTATGAAATGTAGATTAAAACTTAAGAAACTGCAAAAAGGTTGGAATTTAAGGAGATGGGATCTGGGTAAACTGAAAGAACGAGAGGTTCAGAGTTTCAGGGAGAGCATAAGGGAACAATTGACAGGAATGGGGGAAAGAAGTACAGTAGAAGAAGAATGGGTAGTTCTGAGGGATGAAGTAGTGAAGGCAGCAGAGGATCAAGTAGGTAAAAAGACGAGGGCTAGTAGAAATCCTTGGGTAACAGAAGAGATACAGAATTTAATTGATGAAAGGAGAAAACATAAAAATTCAGTAAATGAAGCTGGCAAAAAGGAATACAAACATCTCAAAAATGAGATCGACAGGAAGTGCAAAATGGCTAAGCAGGCATGGCTAGAGGACAAATGTAAGGATGCAGAGGCTTATCTCACTAGGGGATACGATAGATACTGCCTATAGGAAATAGAGAGCCCTTTGGAGAAAAGAGAACCACTTCTCTGAATATCAAGAACTCAGATAGAAACCCAAGCAAAGAAGGGAAAGCAGAAAGGTGGAAGGAGTATATAGAGGGTCTATACAAGGGCGATGTACTTGATGACAATATTATGGAAATGGAAGAGGATGTAGATAACATGAAATGGGAGATACAATACTGCGTGACGTGAAGAGTTTGACAGAGCTCCGAAAGAACTAAGTCGAAACAAGGTCCCAGGAGTAGACAACATTCCATTAGAACTACTGACAGCCTTGGGAGAGCCAGTCCTGACGAAACTCTACCATCTGGTGAGCAAAATGTATGAGACAGGCGAAATACCCTCAGACTTCAAGAAGAATATAATAATGCCAATCCCAAAGAAAGCAGGTGTTGAGAGATGTGAAAATTACCAGAATATCAGTTTAATAAGTCACAGCTGCAAAATACTAACACTAATTCTTTACAGATGAATGGAAAAACTGGTAGAAGCCGACCTCGGGGAAGATCAGTTTGGATTCCGTAGAAATATTGGAACACGTGAGGCAGTACTGACATTACGACTTGTCTTAGAAGAAAGATTAAAGAAACGCAAACCTACGTTTCTAGCGTTTGTAGACTTAGAGAAAGCTTTTGACAATGTTGACTGGAATACTCTCTTTCAAATTCTAAAGGTGGCAGGGGTAAAATACAGGGAGCAAAAGGCTATTTACAATTTGTACAGAAACTAGATGGCAGTTATAAAGAGTCTAGGGACATGAAAGGGAAGCAGTGGTTGGGAAGGGAGTGAGACAGGGTTGTTCTCCCCGATGTTATTCAATTTGTATATTGAGCAAGCAGTAAAGGAAACAAAAGAAAAATTTGGAGTAGGTATTAAAATCCATGGAGAAGAAATAAAAACTTTGAGGTTTGCTGATGACAATGTAATTCTGTCAGAGACAGCAAAGGACTTGGAAGAGCAGTTGAACGGAATGGACAGTGTCTTGAAAGGAAGATATAAGATGAACATCAACAAAAGCAAAACAAGGACAATGGAATGTAGTCGAATTAAATCGGGTGATGCTAAGGGAATGAGGTTAGGAAATGAGACACTTAAAGTAGTAAAGGAGTTTTGCTATTTGGGGAGCAACATAACTGATGATAGTTAATGTAGAGAAGATATAAAATGTGGACTGGCAATGGCAAGGAAAACATTTCTGAATAAGAGAAATTTTCTAACATCAAGTATTGATTTAAGTGTCAGGAAGTCATTTCTGAAAGTATTTGTATGTAGCGTAGCCATGTATGGAAGTGAAACATGGACGATAAATAGTTTGGACAAGAAGAGAATAGAAGCTTTCGAAATATGGTGCTACAGAAGAATGCAGAAGATTAGATGGGTAGATCACAAAACTAATGAGAAGGTATTGAATAGCATTGGGGAGAAGAGAAGTTCGTGGCACAACTTGACTAGAAGAAGGGATTGGTTGGTAGGACATGTTCTGAGGCATCAAGGGATCACAAATTTAGCATTGGAGGGCAGCATGGAGGGTAAAAATCGTAGAGGGAGACCAAGAGATGAATACACTAATCAGATTCAGAAGGATGTAGGTTGCAGTAAGTACTGGGAGATGATGAAGCTTGCACAGGATAGAGTAGCATGGAGAGCTGTATCAAACCAGTCTCAGGACTGAAGACCACAACAACATCCTCCACATCACAGTTATTTACTCTCTTTGTATAGAATTCATAAGCACTTACATGAACATTACTATCACAAGGACATACACATTATCTAGTCATAACTCACTAGAAATATCTACTTTCTGTACAATCATGGGGACATAATAATTTCTTTGTTTTCAAGGGCACAAGAATAATTACATCTTGTATTATTACATTAATACAATCTTATTCTTTTATCTCATGTCTGATCTTGACATTAACATTACTGGTGATTGTCTTTCGATCTCTTCCGAATATCTTGTTGCTACTATCCTTCTTTTGTAACTCGCATGGACGCGCTCTCTCTTGCCTCGTATCTGATCGCATTCTTTCATAAATAATTTTCTCCAACTTCCCTATAAGCAGGTTGGTACCTAACCATTTCTCTACTTGGATGCTGATTTATAATTTTATTTCTTACACAGATCTTTTTACAACAATCATACCTCATATTCTTAAACATAAATTTGTAGCATTCTCTACAACATTTACAGTAGTTGCAATTACATAGAAGGATTATTATAATTACAATACTTGAGCCCATATAACTCCACATGGACATACTGCTTAGTGAAAATCTGCCCAAGGTGGTCCTTTGCTGATATAAAATTTCATTTTCCAATTCATCTAACTTATGTCTAGCTGCATTTGAGTCATCTAACTGTCTCACAACATGTTCAACTGTCAAATTTAAGGTAAGCTCTGTTATATTTTGGTTTTCTTCGTCAAAAATGCAACAATCTATCTCTGTATTCAGATTTGGAACAATATTATCATTTGTTACATTTGTTCTAATTATGTGCTCAGATTGTATTAATATTTGAGCACCATGAACTACATCTCTGGGCTCATTATCATCTTTTGGTGCTACAAATAACCATTTGTTACCACTGATTTGTGTCCATATGCTTTCATTTAATACTATATAACTTTGGTTACAATCTTTCGGTATCTTGGTAACTGGTTGTAGCTTTCTAGCTTCACACATCTCATGATCATAAGCAAACAAAAGAACAAATGTTTGCTTACATATTCTGTGACTTTGGTCTACTTTTTTACATAACAATTGCTCATAGTTTAATTTCACATATTGTCTTTTCACATCATCTATTAACAGTACCTCTTTCTCCGGAGATATATATGTAAACAACTATTTCATGGCATCTACTTCAACTGGTAGGGGCCACATTTTACACATATCAAATATACTGCTATCTATCAGGGGAATGTTTAATACATAACTTAGCGGCTATAAAAACATAAAGGTCAATTACCTTAAGTAACTGATAACCATTGTTCCCTGTAAGTGCTATTGGGAGTCTTTTGTCTTTTATATCATCTTTTATTAACTCCAAATATCTAACTACTTGCACAGGAATAATCAAACGCGATTCTAAAATACCTTTCTGTGATTAACAAACCATATTCCCATTCTAGCTCGTTGAAAATAGACAATAGTTTAATCAGCTGCTCATTAATGGTTATCAAAATAACTGCTCTCTGTAGCCACTTATCAGTGCTGTTTTCAAACTGTATAATGTTCTGACTGAGCCTTTCCATTCCTTGAGTAATTACCTGTTCATTTCTGTCTATTGAGCTGACAGTTTTAATCAAACTTGTTAATGGGGTCTTTACTATTATGACTTGTTCTTGACTTAATTTTAACAGCTGTTTCTGTTCTCCCTCTAACACGCAAATTTTTGACTTGAAATATGATGCGTCATAATCAACTAGAGTTCCAAATAAAACTTTACTTTTTTCTCCAACAAACTGTAGCACTACCTGTTTTCGTATTCTTCACTCCACTTCACTCAACTGTCCAATTAGACACGGAGATTTTTTATTTTTCCAATGCGCCATTCTAATGCATGTTTCGCACTGGCACATTCAGAAGCATTCGTATTAAGTAAAGCGAATCTTCTCTGATAGAATGTCACAGCTCTGGTAGCTAATACTTTGGTGTTTTCATATTTCTTTTGTAACTCTAGCAAGTCAAAATAACTTACAATTCTCCATGTCACACTATAGAGACTGACAATCCTGGTGATGGTTGGTATTTTGTAAGGTGAAGATGTAGATGAAGTGCCACTGTTTGGACCGAAGTAATCCTGAAGGCTATTATGGCCATTCTAATTATTGGCTGTGTCATTGCCATCTGGTAATTAGAAAAGTTCTTTCAGGTGATTGGCGTGTACCATCAGGTACTTATTGTTTCTTATCTGTATGACCACACTTGCTCCTTTAGTTTCTTTTACTATGTATGGGCCTCACCATTGACTATCTAATGAATTGGAACTCTATTGGATGCTGGTTTCTGTCATAATATTCCTTGTTCTTTAATCTAATTTGGGCATTATAGCTTTGCACACACTGGTGCATAGATTGCATTCCCTCTTTTAGTTCAAGCAAGTAACTGTCATAATTATTTGTTACTTCTGCTGGGTGCTTTTGTAGTACTCCCAGTACATTACACAACTTCACGAAGAACTCGTGCAGTGTGCACCCAGTTTATGCCCAATCTATGTAATGGTGGAGCATTTCAGTTAAGTTTGTGTGTGTTCTTCCTAGCACTCCATTAGTCTTCGGGCAGTATCAAGTGGTTTGAATTTTATCTATGCGCAATAATTTTCAAACTCTCCGCATTGTTCCACTAACAAAATAGCTGCCCATATCACTTAGTAATATGGATTGTATGCCAAACTGCAAAATGATCTTTAAATTGGCACTCTTGCTACCGTTTTGAAATGTTGTTTCTCCATAGGTTCTGCGACCAGAAATTTTGTTAATGCATCTTGAAAAGTAAGGATGTACTTATTGCCCTTGTCTGTGGGGTCATTGAACCAACAATATCAATGTCACACTTTTCAAATTCATGCTCAGGGGTAGTCATAATTTCCATGGGCATTTTAGTTTTGTTCTGTGTAATTTTATTCCTTTGACAGCTTTTGCATTTGTGAATATACTGCTCTATATTTACTTTCATGCCTTCCCATGTACAATATTCTTTTATAAGTTCTTCCTATCCCATGATGACCACCAATTTGTGAATCATGAAACTGTTTGAGGATTGTATTCTTCTCCTTTAAACTCAACTTAGTGACCGATTCCTGCACGGCTGCCTTTTTTTGTGACGGCCTATGTATCTTTGCCTTCCACATGGCCCTGCTTATCTCCCCTCCTGCAGCTGGCTCTTTTACGTCACCACTTGCGAACACAGAGACCACTTCTAAATTACTGCTCATCCCAGCTGTTTCAGCTGTTCCTGACTCCTTTCGGTCGCACACCTGTCGTCATCTACCTCGGTCGTTGCCCTCAGATTTCGTATTCTGGATAGGGCATATGATACCTGGTTTCGTTTACCACTTTTGTACAGAATTTGGTAGTCATATTTTTCTAGTTACAGTCTGAATTTCATTAACCTTGACGACGGATTGGTAACACTGCTTACCCATGTTAATGGCTTATGGTCTGTGCAAATTGAGAATTTTCGACCAAACAAATACAGTCAAAAATATTTCACTGCCCTACATATAGCTAACATTGTGTTCTCTCTATGGTGCTACATGATCGCTCAGCTTTACTCAGTGCTCTTGAAATATGTGCTACAGGTAAATCATTACCCATTGTGCCTTAACTCAAAATGGCTCCAATGGAATTTTGTCTAGCATCTGTGGTTACTATAAATTCCTGTCCAAAATCTGGATACTGCAATATTGGGGGATTTATCAGTTTTTCCTTCAACTGATGAAATGCTTCCTCTTGTTCCATTCTCTAATTATATATGAATCCCTTCTTTACAAGTTCGTAAAGGGGTTTTGCAATTTTACTATAATCGCTTATAAAACGCTTACAATACCCGCTGAGTCCGGGAAAATGTTTTAACTGTGTAGAAGTCCTTGGCTGCGTATATTGTCTCACTGCTTCGATCTTTTTTGGATCTGGCCTTAATCCTTCTGCTGTAAGAATGTGCCCCAAAAATTTCACTTCTTTACGTAAGATCTCATACTTGTTGACCTGTAATTTTAAATTATATTTCCTGAGTCTTTCAGATGTTTCTTCAAGTCGACTATTGTGTTCTTCCAGTGAGGATCCAAATATTACTACATCATCTAGGTATATAAATACCTTTTCTCCCTGCAGTCCCATTAACACTGAACTCAATAGTTTTTGAAACGTACTAGGAGCTGTCTTTAGGCCCACTGGCATCCTTTTATACTCGTAATGCTCATAGGACGTATTAAACGCCATTTTCTCTTGATCTTCCTCATTTAATCGCGTTTGATAGGCCCTTTAGCTAAATCAAGTGTCGAAGTAGTTTGCCTTTCCTAGGCCATCTAAGATCTCTATTATTGGAAGAGGATACATATTATTAATTGAGATCTCATTCAGGCGCCTATAATCCGCTACAATTCGCCATTTCTGTTTGCCACTAGCATCCATTTTCTTAGGAATCATCAATAATGAGAAATTCTATGCATTCTTGCTTGGAACTATATCGTCTTGCAACATTTTATCAATTTCCTCTTGCAAGACCTCTTTTTGCCTCTATGGTATTCTGTAGGGTCTTGAACAAACTATTCACCCTTCTGCTTCTGGTATTAATTTAATTTCATGTTTTGTAACGTCTGTATACATTAATTTATCTCCTGGCAAGTGGAAGATATCATTATATGCCATGCATATTTCTGAAATGGTATTCCTTTCTTCACTATCTAATGTTCAACCCTCAGGTTTCTCTCTCTTCACTTGCCGTCCCTTATACACCACCTCAGGTGGTACTGTCTCTGTCACTAATACCAGACACTTCACTTCATAGATAGTCTCTCATCCGTTGTGTTTAGTACACTTATACAAGTGCCCTCCTTAACTCGTACCAGTGCTTCTGGTACATGAACACCAGGATTCTCTTCCTGTTTAGGAATAATCACCCCTGATTCATTCCTTGCATTGGCTTTGATTCTAAGAATTCTCTCTTCTCAAGGACCCATTACTATTCTTTGCCCCTTTTGTTTCACTCTCGTGGTTTCTCGTCCGCACTGACTTAATCTCTGTGTCACGGCACCAACGGTATCCGTATTTTCACACTGTTTCGCAGTTCCATCTGCCATTGAACCGGCACCACCCACGTTCGACCTATATTTTTCTTCTCTTATGGCAAACGCATCTGAACTGTTGACTCTCCATTTCGCAGATTCTACTGCCATTGGACCGGTCCCAACTGTGTTCGATGTGTCTTTTATTTCTATTGCGACTCCAATTGCTATCGAACCAGGTCCAACTACATTCGTTAGTTGTTTACTTCGTGGCACCAGCCGCCTTCTCACTTAATAGCTATCTCTCGCGGCTACCGTCGCCATCCAACTGGTTCTGACCTTGTTCAATCTGACGTCTCGGTTTCGCGGCTCCAACCGCAACCGAACACGTACATCTCTTTCCTGCAGCTCCTACCGTGCTACCATTATAACTGTTTCTACAGAATTCCTTCCCTGTAGACTGACATTCCCATGCCGTTCTTAACTCCGCCTCCCACTAATTCATACACATTTTGCTCCATAATCTATCACTGAATCCTG
Source organism: Schistocerca gregaria (assembly GCF_023897955.1). Taxonomy (NCBI): domain Eukaryota; kingdom Metazoa; phylum Arthropoda; class Insecta; order Orthoptera; family Acrididae; genus Schistocerca; species Schistocerca gregaria. The sequence continues at coordinate 77,222,341 of NC_064928.1, forward strand.
TCTTGTTAGGAAATCTTTCCCTAGCAAACCTTCAAACAGCAGATCTACCTCTGTCTCTATAACATGAACTGCATGTTTTACAGGCAGATCCCTTGCAACTCTACTGAACCTTCAGTCTTTGCTACAGTATTAGTGATTCCCCTTATCCTAATACTGTCTCTTGGGTTACATTTCAGTGTTCCATAAACTTCCCTTTTTTACTTAACTTATTTGTGCCCCACTATCTATTAAAAACTTCACTGAATTTCTTTTTCCTTTTGTGCGCCCTAACTATATAAAATTGTTTCTATTTGTGCAGTCTACTGTAAACACCTTACTGAAAGTGGCACAATGTGACTGCCTCATTGCGCCTCCTTATAGTTTACCGGCCTCTTATTCTTTTGTTTCACCAACCGTGGGCATTCATTACACTGTCTTGCTTAACGGCCTCTCTGGTTGCATTTAAAACACATTACATCACTTGAATCTGTACAAGGTGCTTTGTGACCTGACAAATTACACCGAGTACACTTAACCAGTATCAAACTTTCTATTTCTCTACAGTGCCCCTTAAATTCTCTATTTATCTCTGCTAGCCTGTCAGCCCTCTCCCGTTCCAAGTTCGCTAGCCTGTCTGTATTTTCTTTCTCTACCCAAAGCTTTCTATCTGCGTCTTTTTTGAAAACTCATACACATCTGTGCACATGACAGTCTTTTGCCATGTGCCCCGACTTTCCACAATTGTAACACAATGGACTTTTAGTCTTGTCCATCCTTGGTGTTCCAACCATATTTCTCACGGTCGGCTTCTCTTTAGCCAATGCTATTGTGCTTCCCTCCATAGCAGCAATGTCAATGGCTTCAGAGTGTGTCATGGACTCTCCTCTAGCCATCAATGTTGTTTTGATTCTGTAGTCATAGAGTCCCTGTATGAACATGGCTCTTCCTAATTTCAACACTAGCACAATACTCCCAGCCAATTCAGCTTCTGCTATCACACCTCAGATGGCTTCTCTAAACTGATGATGTAATGTGTCAATACGTGAACCCCACTGTGCAATGCTTTCACCTCTTTCCTGATGACTTGCAGTTTCCATGCAAAGTAATCCTTGTGTTTACAAGCATAATTTTCAACAAGTATAGCATGTACATTGGACCAAGTGGTTTTCAAGTCTCTAACTAATAACTTACTTCTAGCTGCACCCACTATGCACACCTTGACAAACTTCAGTTGCACACCGTGCTGTTCAGGGGCCACTAACTCTAATGCACTTTCACAGTTGTCTAGAAATTCATTACCATCAAAAGGTTGAGGCAACAATTTTAATGCATCACTCAAACTAACATGTTGCCTGATTGGTAATGATTGCACAATATTATTACTGGTTGATTCTGCCTGCCCTGACTGTAGCATTTTGTACCAACAAGGTTTATCTTACATTATTAAGTGTCTTTGTAGTATGTGCTGATTTGTGCATCGTTTCTTGTTGCTCGCATTGGCTCGGCAGCCACACGCCTCATTATCTACTTCCAGCAGTTGACGGGCCTCTGCGGCCCTCCCGAGGACCGATAACGCCGCCTCCCCCTCTGGAGCTGCGTCCTGTTTACGCCACGCTGTTGACAGCTTCCTGCGTCTCGAAACAGTGCTGTGATGGACCTTCCCAGCCTGTCAAAGTCGTCTCCTTCTTTTTTCGCCTCAGTACGCACCTTGTATCAGATTGATTGCTCAAAGCCATTAGTCTTTTCTTGACTTTGGGATGAGTACTGCCAAAGGTTAAAATCATCCAACACCTATTCCTCAAATCCGTGGCCTGGTTAATCCCGGTACTATGTGTAAGACCAGCAAGGCTAAGGCTTCCACAAAAAGCCAACACCCATTAGAAGGGATGCCTGATTTGTGCCAACCTCACACCTGGCACCGAAAAGTGTGGATTGTCTGTCATGTCTATAGTTTCCTGCAAAAGCGGATCAGGATGGGAGCTAGATGCTAATTCCAGTAATGAGGTGGCTCATCCAACTCGAAATACTGGTGCTGGAAATTCTTTGCAGATAAGGGAACTTGGTGGGATAAGAGACATATACTTCTGACGAAATAACTGAGATTTAACACGAGGTAGGATAAGACCACTGTTGGACCCTAAGAGGCACAAACACAGTCAATGTAAGTTTTGCAATCCTGCATGTACCCTGTGCAGCTAAGTGCCATGAGAAACTAAGTCCCAGCATCTGAAGGGACTGTCAAAGGAATCTCCCAGCAGCCCTGCTTACAAAGGCTCGTCTGATGCAATACCCCGCGATCACACACGTCTCCCGTGTTTTGTCGTCCTTTCAGAACATTCTGTCATAGCTGGTCATGTAGCTCCAGCATCCCTTGCCACAAAAACGCAACCTCTCCTGCTTCCCAGCACCCTGGCTGATGTTAGGTTGCTTTCCTACATGTTCATCTTATGCATTCTTATGCATATCGACTCACATCCGTGACCCATTCGCGACATTGTCTTTTCATAAATTTATGAAAAGACAATGTAAAATCAGTATGACCTTATTGTAAAATCGCTTTTGTAATGCCATTTAGTCTGAAGCTGATGTATTCCCTCAAAACATGTCGCTAAATAAATAAGTAATACAATAGTTAACAAAGTCTGTGACTGGTAGCAGTAATTTTAAAAAACATTTACATATTTCTTGAGACAATCATGGTCGAAAAAAAGTCAAAGTGGCTTCAAATACATAATTTTCGTCTGTATTCACCATTTGTTAATGTTCAAATGGTCAGGCAACTCTTACACTATTCACCACTAGATTGCTTTACTTTCCCTTGTAATACCATGGTTGCTAGTTTTGTGTTTGGCTGCTGTCTACCACCACGTGCCTAGTGTAGCAATCACATGTCTCACAGTGTGTTATCTGACATTGTTCGCTGATGTTCTCATAGTATTTCTCTCCCTCTGACCACTCACTTTTCTTACGTTATTTTGTGGCTATCTCGTGCAACACCCATGTACTCATTCTAACTCAAAACCTTATATTTATAGCTGGACATTATATCCCCATATTGTTATAAGAAACAAGTGTTATAAAATCTCTTGCATGGGTCATCCTTGAAAGTATTAATTTTTGCTGTTATTGTAATAAAATAAATGCCTAATTCATTTGTGTGTAAAGAAACGATGTAATGTAACACAGATAAATGAAAGCTCACAAAAGAACATTTAGCAAATAGGGAAGAACTCACCACTATAACCAAGTAAACAAAAACAGATTTGTAGTAATGGTCTTGAGGTATTAGGAATATCATCTCCAGGTGATCATTTTGATCAATAAAGGCATTTCCTATGTAAAGATATCTTTACATGGCAAATGAAACATTTGCAAATATAAATATGCTTCTAATCTAAATGTGTGAATATTTACCTTTCTTATGTCCTGACATGCTGCATGCCTTTCTAACATTCAGTTTCAAGCTGCTGCTGCCACCTAGGGATATCACAAAGAAGTCTGAACAAGTGACAAAACAGAATGCACCAAATGTCTACTCTGATGCCTCCAGCATTCAGAAAACGCAAAAATAAATAAAACTGGCGGTATTATTATATAATACCTATGGACACTACAGGTTAAGCACATATTGAGTAGTTAAAAATTTAATACTAACTGTGTGGTTAATTTTATAAAAGGCCATGGAGTATTTTAATGAGACATGTTCAATTATTTTTGGTTGTTGAATAAGATATACCAAACTGTTTATTACAGATAGTTTAAAGTTCTCTTTCTTGATCTGCTGCTAGGTGTTTGCCTGAACTTTCTGACTACCTTCCAAGAATTCTTAATGGGGCAATTACCTGCACTGATTATTTAAATTTTTGACATTAACCTAACTTTACAGATAAAAGATTTATGTTGAATGGAAGCATTAATGTCTTTATTATTTCTTTTAACTTGATTTTATGCAAAACAAGATCCATTCTTTTGTGGTATCACTAGGATGTAAAATGACAACTGCAACTGAACTTGCCCTGTGAAACAATGAGGTGAAAGTCTGAATGAAAGATATTTCCAAATTCAACTCAAGAGTTAATTTTTTGTGCTAACCTAAGATTAACTGATTTATACATATGTCCTTCGACCAATTATGCTTGTTCTGAGAGACCAAATAGACATGCTAGTAACTTCACCAATATTGGTAACAAAAAAATTGGATTTTATATTCCAAAATTACATATTTTTGGCAATTAATATTAGATACTGTGAAACACCAATTTTTATAGAGTGGAAAAGTATTGCTTCACATTGCATTGGTATCGCTAAATTGTGGATAGGGTTAATATTGTACAGGATGTGATTCAAAAGTTTCAAGACTTAATTCAGAACTAGAAATTTATTGGACATTTAAGTACAGTGGACTAAAATTCTTCAAAATATGATCCTTCAGCAGCAATACGGTGCTGCCAGTGTGCCTTCAACTGTTGGTAGCCCTTCTGGAAGGCCTCAAGTGTCATGCTGTCAAGGGCTCTCATCGAAGCCTGCTGGATGGTGTCGATGGAGTCAAATAGCTTCCCTTTTAGGCCTGTCTTGATTTGGGGGAAGAGGAAAAAGTCACTTGGAGCCAAGTCGGGGCTGTAGGGTGGCTGCGGCAGTGTTGTCACGTTAACCTTACCAAAACTCCACCAGTGGCACGCGACATATGAATGGGCGCATTGACGTGGCAGAGAATCCAATCGCCCTTGATCGCCGGGTGGACACAGCGAACTCTGTCCCTCAAGCAACAGAGCACTCACACTAAGACTTTGGTCATTGTTTAGAAGTTCCCGACTTTCTCCACATTTTGATCTGTTCGGCTTGATGATTGCCCCCCCGGAGCGGTCGTCGTCTTCAACATTTCCATGGCGATCTTTGAAACATTTGTGCCACATGAAAACAATTGCATGGGACATGGCTTCTGCCTTAAAGTCCTCTTGAATCATACTGAGAGTCTCTGTGGCGGTTTTGTTCAGTTTCACACAAAACTAAATCACATAACACTGCTCCATTTCCGCCTCTCCCACTTTTCGACCGAGGTCAATGAAACGCATCCACGCTGCAAGCGATGTGCACTCTCCAGGGTTCCGGGGGCAACTGCCGCAGCATCAGTTAATTCCCTGAGACCCAACACTACTTCCCCCACTTGTCGGAACCAGTCCGCATGTGCTTCCTTACTCCAAAATGAATCACACCTTGTACATACACTTTCTTTTTTTGGTATCAGGGCAAATTTTGATTTTGATGTACTACAAATAGGATTATCGCTGGCCCTTACATGAATGTGGTCTCACTTCAGTCTATAAATATAAAATTTTATTTACAGTACAATTTTTTTTCAGTTCATAAATAACATTAAATTTACTGCATTATAAAATTTGTACATAAATTTGTGCAGACAGTGCACAATGGTCTCCATTACATGAAGACACTGCCGAAGAGGTCAGCATGGACTTTCTTTATAGTTGAGTTTTTCTTCGATTCTTCAGTGCCTAGAAAAATAAAAAAAAAATCTTGAATTCTGTACTAATAATGCAGATTGATACATATTTGGAAAATAAGGAGGGGGGTTCCGATTTCTACTCTTACATTCCTCTATTGGGAGAGGAAAAAGTGATGTCAAATTGGAAAATTCTATTTATCCATGAGAATCTGACAAAATTCTTTAAATTGGAGGTTCAGTCCTCTTAATTTATACCCACATTTTTTCCCTTTAAGCATTAGTGAGGTAGGCATGCTTCTGTCATAAATATTTATTTAGTTTGGCATAAGTTGTGAGACTGCATAAAATGGTAAAGGAACAGTTTTTGTGCAGTAGAGACTACACAATTTCTAACCATAATCATCAGCTTTCTAAGAGATGATCAGATGATGTGAAGTGGAATGATCTCATAAATTTAGTCGTGTGGAAGGCAGATTTTAAGGATGGGTAAATTACTCATGAAGGTGGTCACTTAAAAACATTGGTTCTACGAATTCTTGAGTATTATTTGTTGTTGTGGGATGTGTACTTAGGTTACTCTCAGATTTATTTACCAAGTGCAAGATGGAGAAAGTTTTACTCCGCAAGAGACCCCATTTTGAGTCACAAAATGTTACTTTACACAACGTATATTCATATCATTAATTTGAACCCAACATTTACCAAACAGCCCTCGCCAAAGATTTCCTCTATTATATTCATATCATTAATTTGAACCCAACAATTACCAAACAGCCCTCGCCAAAGATTTCCTCTATTATATTCATATCATTAATTTGAACCCAACAATTACCAAACAGCCCTCGCCAAAGATTTCCTCTATTATATTCATATCATTAATTTGAACCAACCATATATATATATAGTGATGCTGATGCAAAATCAGGACAACACACAGCTTCAGATTATAAGTAAAAAAAGAGGATCCCGAATGCAAGACAATGACAATTAACTTAAAAATACATACAGCAAAGTGAACACAAAGCTGACATGATTATGCCATAAGTGACCAGTTCTATTTGATAATTTAATTTCAACTGGTTGTGGCACTTTTTTGCTATCGGTGAAACTGAAGTACACAGGGAGTTGTGTGGGTTAGTATGGACAGAGGTTGTACTTGACAACTGGAAAAAATTATCAACTGATTTCTTTTATTGACCCCTGACTCGGGTGATATAGTTGCAGAAAGGTTCCAGGAAAATTAAAAACTCATTTCAACTATGTGGCCACCTCATATAAAAATAGTTGGTGGTGACTTCAATCTACCCTCCCAGTCGGTGAGAATACAAGTTCTAAGTCAGTGGTATGCATAAAACATCGTTTTAAATTTTACAAAATGTTTTCTCCACAATTATTGAGGAGTTAGTTCAGGACTCCACACAAAGTGTAAATGATTGTGATAATATATTAGACCTTTTAGTGGCAAACAATCCTGAATACTGTAGCATCTAAATCCACCAAAAACAAATGCAAAATATATCAATTTTAAAAAATAAAAAAAGTTGTCAGTTCAACTAAATACCTAGCGGCTACAATTATGAACAACTGAAATTGGATGCATCGCATACAAAAGGTTGTGGGGAAGATGGAACAAATCTGTCAAAGACACTGCATACACTTTTTCATACAACCCATCAAGAAAAGGAAGAAACTTCAGGGGTGCATACTGAGTCAAGGTTCATGTTTATTTCAGTTCAATATAATCAAGTAAATCAGTAAAGAGGCTGCTCCTTTGAGGAAGCAGCAACCTTTTTATTTTTCACTAATACTAGATAATTACTGTTGGTAGCTTAATAGTTACTTGATTACAATGGTATTTTTCAAATGGGATATTTAATAACTGTAAATAATACTGAATTCTATTTACAGTGCATTCCTAATTTTCATGCAGCTTTGGAACAAACACTGCTACTTGCCATGTCACTAACTTGGCCTCAATCTATAATTTGTAGACAGACAGGCTTATGAGGGATGTTTATAACACCTTTTCAGTTGGTGTGGTTTCCCAAATTTCCTGCTCTGTGTTAAACAGAAATTTGCTGAATATCTTCTCATTAGAGCACATTACTCCACTCTGAACCCTAGACAAAGAGGCAAAGACTACATGAGAATTACCTTTGTGTCTTTTATTTTGATCGTGTACATCACATTTCAACTTAAACTAATTGTGGCAGCAACAAAACTCATTCAGGAGTGGCTGCAATAATTCCAGAATCCTTAAAAAGACTTCTGCAAGATGCTCTCTTCTGCAGAATGAACACTTTATTTTCTTTAGGTGCACTGCTCCGCAAGATGATTCCAAACAACACTAGGGAGTAGAAATATGCAAAATTCTTGCCTTTAAGTCAACACAATGCTAGATGTTTATAAGGGCAAAACACAATGAACTTTAGCATCTTGATTAGTTTGTCCATGTGTTGACTCCACTCTAGCCAGTTATCCAGCTGGACACTAATGAATTTTACGCACAGTGTTTCTTTTAGTGTACAACTAAACTTCTTGTTCTAAAAGGTCAGAATTACTCATTTAGAACTGAGTCTTTGTGAGATTAATCCTTTAACTGTTAGCTGTGATCCACTTATACCCTTTTCAGCCATTATCTGAGCTATGTCTGCTAAGGCTGAGTTTGGATCCTTGATTGCTACAAGGAAAACATTAGTTTTGTTAAACAACCTTCAAAATTTCTTGAATATCATTTGTGTATGTTACAGACAAAAGGGGGGCACATACTGATCCTTATGGAATCCCCACATTTTACATTTCTCCATTTTGAGGTTAGTTTTATGTCTGTGGCACAATTTGTCAATGATGTCCTGTGCTTTCTGTCATGTTTGGCAGCTTAAGGGTAGTCGTATCTAGTCCGCACAATCTTTTAATACTCTTTAGAAACACCATTGTAGCCACAAGAATTCCTAGAGTTTCATGATATGGTGGATTCTGAATCCCCTTAGGGGTTGTAGTTTTGAAACCAGTGTCTGTTGGTGATGCTTGCAGTATCTGCACAAGTAAATCAGTTTCATCTGTATTGGATTGCTTATTAGAGGGTGCAATATCTGCTGCCACTGTGAGAAAGTAATCACTGAAAGTGTGTTATCAAGGAACATGTCAATGTAACAGCATCTTTACTGAAAAATTTTCATTATGTCTTATATTTCATTATACTTTCCCTAGCACAGAATTCAGTGGTGTGTGTTTACCAATCACACTGTAACACAGCAAGAAGGAAATACACTACGTGATCAACAAAAGTATCCGGACACCCCTGAAAACACACATTTTTCATATTAGGTGCATTGTGCTGCCAGCCACCTACTGCCAGGTACTCCATATCAGCAATCTCAGTAGTCATAGACATTGTAAAAGAGCAGAATGGGGCACTCTGTGGAACTCACAGACTTCGAACATAGTCAGGTGACTGAGTGTCACTTGTCTCATACATCTGTATGCGAGATTTCCAATCTGATAGTGAAGTGGAAATGTGAAGGGACACGTACAGCACAAAAGCATACAGGGCAACCTCGTCTGTTGACTGATAGAGGCCGCCGATTGTTGTGTAATAGGTAGACACCTATCCAGACCATCAAACAGGAATTCCAAACTGCACCAGGATCCACCGCAATTACTACGACAGTTAGGCAGGAGGTAAGAAAATTTGGATTTCATGGTTGAGCAGCTGCTCATAAGCCACACATCATGCCAGTAAATGCCAAACGACGCCACACTTCGTGTAAGGAACGTAAACATTGCACGATTGAACAATGAAAAAACATTGTATGGAGTGACGAATCATGGTACACAATGTGGCGATCTGATGGCAGCGTGTGCGTATGGCGAAAGCCTGGTGAACGTCACCTGCCAGCGGGTGTACTGGTGTTTTTCATGGAGGGGGCTTGCACCTCTTGTTGTTTTGCACAGGACTTTCATAGCACAGGCTTAGATTGATGTTTTATGCACCTCACTGCTTCCCACTCGGGGATGGTGACTGCATCTTTCAACACAATCGAGCACCTGTTCATAGTGCACAACCTGTTGCGGAGTGGTTACACGACAATGACACATCCTTGTAATCATTGTTTGTTCAAGATCTTATGACTAGGCAATATTCTGGGAAACTAAGACCAAGAAGTGACTTCAGTGGCACCTACAAAGAGAACACTTACAAAGGAATTGTGTCAGACAAAATTAAAAAGAAGGAAAGGTATAACGAATATAGACTGAAACAAAATTAGCATATGTTCATCATCTTCTAGCTAAGTTCACATTCACTGTGAGGTGTCAATAGCTGCATACCTGGAAACACTTTCACGATTCATTTCGTGGCCCATCGCTGTCCTGGTCGCCTTCCCGTTCCTCCTCTTCTTCACTATCACTGTCACTGATGCTGTCATCAGCATCCAGGTTAGGATCATCAAGCCCTGCTTCCCCTGCTCCCGATTCGGCCTCCTCCTGTTGCTGCTGCTGTTCTTGTTTCCTCTTCCAGGCCTTTGCCATCTCCAGCAGCTTAAGGTTTGGTTTCGTCGCCTCATCTTCAGGGAAGATGTAGTCGAAGAACTCCTCCCAACCTTCCTCAGACTGAAAAAAAAAGGGAAAATTAGATCTTCCTCTCCAGAACTGCTACAAACAAGATAAAAATGGTTACTTTTAATGTAATATGTCAACATTTTTGTGCACATTTTGTTTCACAAAATGCATACTAACAGCCACAGAAAAATGAGGCTTGATTGATCCAATGTTAGCATACTGGAGAATATATTAATCACTGTTACAGCTACCATTTGACTTCATCCAGATACTGAAGATTTCAGATTTAAAAGAGGGGTCAGCCATTCCATGTCACCAAATAGTCTCAGCAGCCATATAGGAAGTTTTCAGATCTTTAAATCAGGAAAAGAACCATTGAAGAGTGGAAATGAAAATTATTCTAAGTGCTCTTCTGTTCTTGGTAGTTGTTACATGTTTCTAGACTTGTTCCAACTGTAACAACCATAGACAACAGATATGCATTCGATGAGTCAGTTATGCATTCGATGAGTCAGTTGTGGACATGCAGCCACAGTGTGTCAACACTGTCACAAAACACAATGGAGCAATGAATTGAACATCTCTAAATAAAGTGTTGAAGACATTCTCCAGAATATTTTAAAGAAGAGAAAACTGTGAGAGAGGTTGACGCTGCACACCTTCAACTCTCGAACAATTGGATATAGACACTTGTCACAACTTGCTTGAATTAAAAAATATGGAAAATTCTTTTCTGATAAATGTCACCACAGGTGACGAAACTTGATGTCATCAATACAAGCCTACCATGAAAAAGAGCAGAACAAGTCCCTGATGGTTTGCCAAGACCAAAGAAGTTGTGAATGTGATGTGCAAGATTAACATGAAGCTCTTTTTTGAGAGTTTCACATTGGTGTATGAATGCTCTGTGCACTGCTCAAGTGGGAGAAGATGATGTATAACATGGCATTAAAACCATCACCTCACCTTTTCTCATTTTTTTTATCCAGTCCCAAAAGCATTTTGACTGACAAGATATAGAAAATCCTAGCAGTAATCCAAAAGAAATATGTGGAACTTGTATACACACAGAATGATGAATTCATGAAGCTCTTCCAGCCAACCATAAGTTGCAACTATTTTACATTTAATGGTAACATTTATAAGCAGTCAAATGTATCATAAGCAGTCAAATATATCATAATAGGGTCATTTCAAAAGTCCTGCACAATGCACATATGCGAATGTTACAGTAACATGATAAAGCTGAAATTTGTGTTCAGTTGTGAATGAGAGTTTATGTGTGATGGTTGTATATTTGTTTGCTCGTTCATGTGGCTGTGTCATGAGTAATTCAGTTTTAAAATGCAAGCTGAAATGACTGCTTACACATAGCGACCAGCATTCCTCTATGAAAATCAAATACCTACATGGAAATAATTTACAAAACTGTAAGAGAGGTGTGTGGGAATAGTGCAGTGGATCATAGCACACTATCAATATGCTCTGTTTGTTTCCATGAAGGTCATGTCAGCACTGGAAAGCCATCAACTGCAAAAGACTATGCCTCTCAGATTACTGTTGTTGAGAGAGGATAGATGAAAAACATGAGAGAAAATTGAATATGAGGCCAGAATGTCTGTCAGTAAGAAAAGTTGTTGCTAGATGTGATCACAGAATATGAGTGAAGAGCAGATGGCAGGTCACAAAAGAATTGCTTCAATGTTATCAAACAGAAAAACAGTTTCTGAAAAGGGTTGTGGCACTTGAAGAAACCCGGATTTGAGATTTTGAGCCTGAACTGAAGTCTCAGTCAGCACAATGGAAAATAATCTAAATATATCCATCACCAATAATCATAGGTTAAACTGATGATGATGTTTGCGTATGACACAATCAGAGTCATGGCTACAAATAGAGTGTCCCAGGGGACATCTGTAATAGGAGCATACTACAAGCTGATACTGCAAAATATTTTGCTCCCAAAACTTTGTCAAAGAAGACCACACATACTTGTTGCTTATGTCCTCATTTTTTACGATAATACAAGCCCGCGTACTGCCCTCCCAGTGAGAGACACGCTTGATGAATATAGGTCAGAAAAACTTCCATATCCACCATACAGTCCTGATATGAGCCCATCAGACTGATTTGTTTCCCAAACTAACTAACAACTCCATAAAAAACATTTTGATACAACTGATGAGGCTTCCACTGAGTCGACCCAAATAATGTGACAGCTCAACAATGAATGTCCCTTATCCCAAATACAGAAGTTGCCAAAATGTTGGGCAGTTGTCATAAGGAAAAATGGAGATTGTATTGAAGGCCTCTAAAGGATTTTGTAAAATAAACTATTTTCCTCAATTCTATCTTGCACTGTGCAGAACTTCTGAGACAACAGAAAAAAAACAATGGCCAACACCACAATCCCTGCAACTTCACGTCATCTGAATATTCATGAAAAAAAGCGGCACACAGGTCAGTGCTGCACAGGGTAAATAAAATACCATTTAACTGACCATGCAACAGGAAATAAAAAAATTGGAAATATTACAGTTGCCAATGACTACACAGCTTTCTCGGTTGACTTACTACTAGGAACAGTAAACACAGACCCTCACACAACCACATGACAGAAGAAGATAAAAACAAAATATTAATGTACATACATACTGTACATTAGCAATATACTACAAAAGATTTAAAATGTCTACAAATACCACAAAGAAATAACGGGATTTTCTACATCTAATAAACTACAACACAAACTAACATAAAATAAAGAGTAACAATGACTCACGTTCAAATTCTGGAATATACAAAAGAAGATGCCAGTTTAATGTGGACTCCAAACTCCAGAAGTAATATGTGACAGAGAGTGTCCTAGAACTCATGGGACATTCAATGCTACCTATGGGTTTATAATCAGAAACTTAAGCACCAAGCCACCAAGCTACACTATGAAGCACTAAGCCACCAAGCCACACTATGAAAAGTTGCACAACAATATACTTGGTGGGAGTATACATTTATTTTCAGCACTCCCTGTACTTTGAACATCAATCGCTCTCTCTCTCTCTCTCTTTGTGTGTGTGTGTGTGTGTGTGTGTGTGTGTGTGTGTGTGTGTGTGTGTGTGTGTGTGTGTGTGTCAGAGAGAGATTAAGTGAGTGACAGAGAGAGAGAGAGAGAGAGAGAGAGAGAGAGAGAGAGAGAGAGAGAGAGAGAGAGAGAGAGAGAGAGATTAACTGAGTGACAGAGAGAGAGAGAGAGAGAGAGAGAGAGAAAGAGAGAGATTGAGTGAGTGAGCGAGAGAGAGAGAGATATGTGTGTGGCAGGTCTTAATGCAATTATAAAAAAGCAAAGTATCTACAAGGACAGGGCGCTGCTCACCCCATCATCAGCCTGCACACGCTGCCGCTTCTTGACCCTGCGTGGCATGCGTGCTTGCACCCCAGCTACAGAGTCTGCATCACCATGACGCTTCTCAAAGTCGCGCCATGCCTCCAGCAACATCACCCTCTCCTCCTTGTCCTGGGCACTCCGCAGCGCCTGGTTTGCTCTCTCGAACACGCGGCGGGCAAGCGCTACTGCTGCCTCCGGATCTTCACCTCCGACAGCCGACATCTCAAATTGGGCATAGCTCATCCATACCTATAAAGGCCGGAAGAAGACTGTATGATGCAAAAGGTCTTATACATTACAAAAAATAATATTTCAGTTAAAAGCTACTGGATTACTGATAACTGTGTGCCAAAACATGTAACAAAAACTAGGACACATTATGCACATGAAGAGACAGGAATAAATTGTTTTATTTTATGACTACTTTCAGTGATATTTTTTGGATTTTAGTATTATTTATTCCCAACTGTGGTTTTACTTTTCTACAGCCAATTTTTCATTTCTTTATATTTGCTTTTGTATAAATAAGTGACAAGAAAGGTAATAAGAAACAAAGTTTCACAACAAAAGTAAGGATGTTGAGGTCACACACACACACACACAAGAAATCGCGGTAGGATTGTGATATAAAGAAATGAATAACTAAATTAGCGAAGCTGAGAACAAGTTCATGTGAGTGAAAGAGTCATGTAACAAGCAACATTGATGTAAATGTATTTTCAGTGAGGTTGCTCAATGTGTTATGCGCTGCCAATGTTAGTGAGCAGTGTCATTTTGTATACACAGAACATCTGACACTGACATTCAGTTGCATGCAAACTAACTCCAACACTTACAATGGTTAACAATGAATCGCTTTTCTTAAAGGTAAAGAATTTATCTTCTGTATTTTTGGGCGCCAATTCAAAAATTCAATCACATGGAGATTTATATAAATTGAGAATTTTCTTTGAAGTATGCAAAACGTAGGTATTTAATCTTTATACGAAAACCATTTATTGTTTCATGAACATTTGGAATGTAACTTGCTAAAAAAAATATATATACATATGATGTTTTCTAGTCTACTAGAGAGCCACTCATATACAGGATGTCCCTTCAAACTTCTCACATTTCAAAGTCCCGGGGAAACAAACTGCAGTAGATATGATAATGACACTGCATGCACTATATGCTGCTAGAGGATCTCAAAGAATTTATATTCCCATGTCAGATGTGCTAATTATTGTCACCAGAGCGCAGCCTGATCACATGAAGAGAAAATGGCAATTCCACAGCAGCATGTGCAAACAGTAGTGTTGTTTGCAGAAACATAATCACCAATTACTATGCAAAGAAATCATTTTAGGTAGGATGGATGTGATGCGCCTGATGTGAAAACAGTTAGGTGCATGTCATAGTGTTTAGGAAGGGACAGAGGAGTACATCAAACAACAGTTTCTCAGAAGTGCATGCAAGTCAACTGTTTAGGCATCTACACAATTTAAGGTACCCCGAGAAACATTGTTTTATGTAGTATATCAGCATCTTCATATGTGTCTACAAAGTGCAAATTCTGCAATATCTTATGTCGAACAACAAACCATGCCAACAACAATTTGCTATGGATATGCTGCCGAATACTGACACAAATACCAGCTTCCTGGAAAGATGCTTTCTTTTCATGTATCAGGGATGGTCAGCATAATATTTGGATTTGGAGCTCACTGCACCCGGATGCTGTCATTAAACATGTTTGTGACAGGCCTACACTGAACATCTGGTGTGTGGGCTAATGAACACATGACAGGACTGTTGGACTGTTCATCTTCATAGAAAACACAGTTAACAGGTCAGTGCATCTGGACATGTTGGAGCAGCTTATATTCCCTCAGGTATAAGACTTGCAACCCATCATCTTTCAACAAAACGAAGCTCCACCACATTGGTTAATGGCTGTTTGCAAGTTCCCAGATATTAAATTTCCCAATTGCTGGATCAGACACAGGTGATGCATTGCATGGCTACCAAAACATTACCCCACTGTATTACTTCTAACATTCATAACAGACCGTGTGAATGTGACCAGAGCAAATGATATTCTTATGTTAAAACGTTGCATCACTGAGGCGAATTCAACAATGACTGAAGACATGCTATAATGAACTACGAAAGAAATTTAATCCAGGCTGCTTCATATTACATGTGGTTCACATGTAGAGGTGTACACATGGTTACTATTGAACTCTTCTGAGATGCTGAAACATGATGCAATTTCATTATCATAAATAGTGTAAGTTTTTTCTGACCCTTTGAAATGTGAGGGATTTGAAAGGGATACACTGTAATTCTGTTAGATAGTAATGTCAAAGCCTTACATTTGTTTTGAAGGCCACTTCTCATGCAAAACTTAACAACTGATGATAAACTGACTGGTACCTGCTATTGCAAATTAATGGCTTCAAGAGGTGAAATTAATTCTCGTGACCACTTCTGCTACATCTGCAGTAAAATTGCAATGAAAAAGCAGCAGCAGACAATCTCAAACTTTGTTGAAGTGTGTTTTGTGTAGTTTGGCATAAAGACTGGTCGTCACATGTCATGGGCCCAACATCAAGTGTGTTCAAGTTGTGATGGAGGACTGTGCATGTGCTCTAAGCAATGGCTGAAATTTTTGTACTATGAGGTGCCAGTGGTATGGAGGAAATCTTGAAATCACAAACATGAAATACTAACAATATTATGAAAAAGATAGATGCCACTCACCATATAGCGAGGATGCTGAGTCGCAGATAGGAGCAACAAAAAGACTGCCACAAAATAAGCTTTCAGCCAACAAGGCCTTTGTCAAAACTAGACAAAACGCACGCGCGCGCGCGCGCATCCACCCACCCACACACACACACACACACACACACACACACACACACACACACACACACACACAGTGTGTGGCTTCAGCTGCCAGAGACTGCAGTCGTGTGTGTGAGTTGCGTTTCCAAAGCTGTTTCGCAGAGGAAGACCAGACTGCAGTTCCTTCTTTAAATCCTCACCCCCCTTCTAACAGCTGTGCACCTCAAGTCTCTAGA
Source organism: Schistocerca gregaria (assembly GCF_023897955.1). Taxonomy (NCBI): domain Eukaryota; kingdom Metazoa; phylum Arthropoda; class Insecta; order Orthoptera; family Acrididae; genus Schistocerca; species Schistocerca gregaria. The sequence continues at coordinate 77,238,794 of NC_064928.1, forward strand.
GGAACGGAAGGTTCAAAATGATTGGAAAAGAGCACAGGTAGTCCCAGTCTTCAAGAAGGGTCGTTGAGCAGATGCGCAAAACTATAGACCTATATCTCTGACATCGATCTGTTGTAGATTTTAGAACATGTTTTTTGCTCACGTATCATGTCGTTTCTGGAAACCCAGAATCTAATCTGTAGGAATCAACATGGACTCCAGAAAGACCGATCGTGTGACACCCAACTCGCTTTATTTGTTCATGAGACCCAGAAAATATTAGATACAGGCTGCCAGGTAGATGCTATTTTCCTTGGCTTCCGGAAAGCGTTTGATACAGTTCCACACTGTTGCCTGATAAACAAAGCAAGAGCCTACAGAATATCAGACCAGCTGTGTAGCTGGATTGAAGAGTTTTCAGCAAACAGAACACGGCATGTTGTTCTCAATGGAGAGACATATACAGACATTAAAGTAACCTCTGGCGTGCCACAGGGCAGTGTTATGGGACCATTGCTTTTCACAATATATATAAATGACCTAGTAGATAGTGTCGGAAGTTCCATGCGGCTTTTTGCAGATGATGCTGTAGTATACAGAGAAGTTGCAGCATTAGAAAATTGCAGCGAAATGCAGGAACATCTGCAGCGGATAGGCACTTGCTGCAGGGAGTGGCAAGTGACCCTTAACATAGACAAATGTAATGTATTGTGAATACATAGAAAGAAGGATCCTTTATTGTATGATTATATGATAGCGTAACAAACACTGATAGCAGTTACTTCTGTAAAATATCTGGGAGATTGAGTGCGGAACGATTTGAAGTGGAATGATCATATAAAATTAATTGTTGGTAAGGCAGGTACCAGGTTGAGATTCATTGGGGGAGTCCTTAGAAAATGTAGTCCATCAACAAAGGACCTATACTTGAGTATTGCTCATCAGTGTGTCATCCGTACCAGGTCGGGTTGACAGAAGAGATAGAGAAGATCCAAAGAAGAGCGGCGCGTTTCGTCGCAGGGTTATTTGGTAAGCGTGATAGCGTTACAGAGATGTTTAGCAAACTCAAGTAGCAGAATCTGCAAGAGAAGCCCTGTGCATCGTGGTGTAGCTTGCTGTCCAGGTTTCGAAAGGGCCCGTTTCTGGATGAGGTATCTAATATATTGCTTCCCCCTACTTATACCTCCCGAAGGGATCACGAGTGTAAAATTAGAGAGATTCGAACGTGCGCGGAGGCTTTCGGGCAGTCGTTCTTCCCGCGAACCATACGCAACTAGAACTGGAAAGGGAGGTAATGACAGTGGCATGTAAAGTGCCCTCCGCCACTCACTGTTGGGTGGCTTGCGGAGTATAAATGTAAATGTAGATGTAGATCTGCAACTCAGCATCTTTGCTATATGGTGAGTAGCAACTATCCTTTTCATTATATTGTTACATTCCATCCCGGATTTTCCATTGTTTACTCATGAATTACTTTCATTCTTGTAACAGACAAAGAAAACTTTAAAAGGAAATCTGTTATCCAAGCACTGGACCTTCACTGTGACCTGTGTCTCGCGGATTTGATATCTGTACCTCTGCCGCCTGTCAGTTTTAGGGAACATGACGTGTGACTTTTCTGATGAATATTATGAAAGTAAGACTGCTATGGGCCACAAGTGTTTGTACATTCTGACTAAAGACTTGTCACTTCTAAAAGATGCTGCATAGCTGTTATAAGAAACAGAATAAAATATTCTTCTATTTCTTTCCTCATCGCAACGACCTTTTATACTGCTCTGATGTTCCTGATTTGATACATGTGTTTGGAATTTAGCACAAGGCAGAACGGTAGAATTAATTCTCCAAACAGAAGTCTCAAAGCTGTCCTTCTCCATTACAGGAACAAATGTGTTTCCACACCTGTTAGATACTCAAAACATTTGAAAGAGAAGAATGGTTCTTTAGCCTTTATTGTGAACAAGCTTAATTACAAAGAATACAGGGGGACATATGTTAGGATTTGAAGGTACTCTACATGATCTTTGGTCAATAGGGTGGCTAACCAAGAACAGATGCTCACTGTGCAAATAGGGCAGTCACGCAAAAAACAAGCAATGATTTCAGAAAATTTGGCTCATTAAAAAAATGTAGTAATCAATACTTTAGGGTATCCAGGGAAAGCTTCTGCCTCCACTTCACATACAACTTTGCATTATGAAACAATTTATTAAAGACTTACCAAAAGACAGTAACACTTTCAAGTGCGCGGCCACTAAGTTATCAGATATGTTAGGATCTAATATGAAAGAAGAGGTTCTTGCTGGTTCTGACATTGGAAACTAATGAAAGACAAAACATCTGATGACAAAATGAATTAAATTATAAATCATCTTGGATCTCCTTTAAGGCTGTCAACAAGTTTGTTGGCAACTTCGAAGACTCTTTTAAATAGTACAGTAAGAAATATGCAGGATAACTTCAGAGTATTGGATGCCTCAATGGCTCATAGCTGCAATTTGTGAACTCCTACATCAGCTACTTTCCAGAAAATCGTGAGTGAGGAACGTGAAGAAAGGTTTCATCAAGACATTAAACAAATGGAACGAAAATACCAGGACTGATAGGCTGTCAGCATGAGACATGATTACCAGAGGATGCTGCCCAGGGAGTGTCCTCAGGCAGTGCACAGATGAAAACAGAATGGAGTTGCTGCTGTCTTTTTTTGAGGGGGGGGGGGGAGATATATTAAGATTTATGAATTTTTATTAGTCATGAAGAACACCAATTCATTTTAATATGTTATCTTTTGTTTAAAGTATTTTGACTGTATGTGTTTTGTAAGAATTTTCTGGATCTTCATCATTATTTTATATCTGATGTGATAGGAGGAAACCTTAGCCATGGTTGCCACAGGTTTCCCCAAGTGAAATTCCCTTATATTTCCCTGATTTCGAGACAAGTTTTAGAATTTTTCCATAACAAATTTTGAGATCTTAAGAGTAAGTAAAGAAATAAGCTGACAAAAAAATGTAAGGACTGTAGTATGTCTCCCATGTGAGCAAAAATCTTAGCAACACCTTTTGTAATGAACTGTTTTCAGATGGAGAAAGCAAGCCAAATGGTTGTGTGTTTAATTAAGATCACTGTTGTTATTTTATTTCAGTAAAACAACACACATTTGGTGACAAAAGAATACATTTCCTTGGAATTGCAAGACAGATTTACAATACCTTCACTGATTTCAGAAATAACCTCAGACAAAAGTAGGCCTCTTGAAAGAATTGTATAAGGCAGGGAAGAGTTTTGTAAACCAACACTATAGGTGACCACAAATAAAATGTTGGTTCTACTATGTTTGTTATTGTCTGTTCTTAGTCACTGTGTTATGTCTATTATTTTACAGGTATTGTGTGAGTTTTCTTTTGAGAAATATATGAGTACATAGCGTACAAACGGCCAGCAACTGCCACAATTTCCTTCTTCTCATCATCCATAATTTCTCACATTTAAATTATTTTTGAAGTGCCACACTGTATTAGAATAAATAAAATGTTTATACAATGCCACACACTACAATGTTCTTCTGGTGAGACAGTTGCAACTCCTGAAATCCACTGCCTGTGGCCCCTGGCCTGCCAAGGAGCAATGCAGTCCTGGGTTCTGGGATACACCACGAAAATCCGCCGCATTATGTCACACGCAAACAGACCACTTCTGCACACAGGTCAGTGGCACTAAACCCAATGGGCAGAGCTTGCACATTAGTGGGAAATGATGGTGGGCTTCAGATTAGCAAGGCTAATCCGTTATAGACACCTGTAGAAATGGCCTGCAGTCTTGACACATCATGGGAGTCCACTCATGTGGTCAGCTATTCATCTGTCACACACTCCATGTTGATGAAATGAGACCCAGGTGATCAATCCACGCAACAGATAACTTGTGCAAATACTCTGAGAATCAGTACTGATGAGGGTAGGTAGCAACTCACCGTAAAGATGATCGCTAAGCCATAGACAGGCATGTAGAAAAGACAGTCACACTCTCACAACTAAATTTTTGGCCACAGCCTTTGTCAGAAAACGAGAGCATACACACATTCACAGTCACTCAGACACAACTACACACACGACAGCCATTTCTGGCTGCTGCATCAACAATCTCCGAAAATCGGATACAAACAAACCACTCCTAACACCTCCCTGCCTCTCGTCGGCAGTTGCTAGGCCAGTGGCAAGAGGTGGTGGCAGCACTGACTGCAAGCTGAGGGGAGTGGCAGGAAGTGGAGAAGCAGTAAGAACGAGGGAGTAGGGAAGCGGCGCACGTACTCAGCTGCACCCAGCAGTGCCCGTGCATGACATCTCAGGAAACAAACCATTTCACCTACTAAGGCAAGAGCAAGATTTCTCCAGTGCTTCTTTTCTTTTCCTAAATTTCCCCGATTTCGCTGACACGTTTGGAATTCCCTGATTTCCAGAACTTGTGGCAACCCTGTTACAGGGTGTATACATGGACCAGGAAAAAAAAAATCCCTGTTTTCCCGGTTGAAAATACACTTTCTCCCGGGTGAAACAACACTTTTCCCGTGTTAAGTCACAGTACACTTTTCCTTGGCACTGTAAAACATAATCCTTTGATGGTTTATGGTTTTATACACCGCTGTAGAATTTCCCAGCACTTCAGAAAATCAAACTCAGGGAAAAAACATGTTTTGGAAAGATCTCTGATGTGCAGCAACATGTTTGGTGTTACAAAGGTATAAATTCAAATTCCACCAAGCACCACATATTACTTTCCGAAGCATTTAAATCGACATTTCGACGCGCTTTTGTAAGCCAGTCACAGCTTAAGTCAGGGGATCTCAAGTTGATTCCGTATTTCTAGATTTCCAGAAAGCTTTTGACACCGTTCCTCATAAGCGACTTCTAATCAAGCTGCGGAGCTATGGGGTATCGTCTCAGTTGTGCGACTGGATTCGTGATTTCCTGTCAGGAAGGTCGCAGTTCGTAGTAATAGACGGCAAATCATCGAGTAAAACTGAAGTGATATCAGGTGTTCCCCAGGGAAGCGTCCTGGGACCTCTACTGTTCCTGATCTACATAAATGACCTGGGTGACGATCTGAGCAGTTCTCTTAGACTGTTCGCAGATGATGCTGTAATTTACTGTCTAGTAAGGTCATCCGAAGCCCAATATCAGTTGCAAAGCGATTTAGAAAAGATTGCTGTATGGTGTGTCAGGTGGCAGTTGATGCTAAATAACGAAAAGTGTGAGATGATCCACATGAGCTCCAAAAGAAATCCGTTGGAATTTGATTACTCGATAAATAGTACAATTCTCAAGGCTGTCAATTCAACTAAGTACCTGGGTGTTAAAATTAGGAACAACTTCAGTTGGAAGGACCACATAGATAATATTGTCGGGAAGGAGAGCCAAAGGTTGCGTTTCATTGGCAGGACACTTAGATGATGCAACAAGTCCACTAAAGAGACAGCTTACACTACACTCGTTCGTCCTCTGTTAGAATATTGCTGCGCAGTGTAGGATCCTTATCAGGTGGGATTGATGGAGGACATTGAAAGGGTGCAAAAAAGGGCAGCTCGTTTTGTATTATCACGTTATAGGGGAGAGAGTGTGGCAGATATGATACACGAGTTGGGATGGAAGTCATTACAGCATAGACTTTTTCGTCGCGGCGAGACCTTTTTACGAAATTTCAATCACCAACTTTCTCTTCCGAATGCGAAAATATTTTGTTGAGCCCAACCTACATAGGTAGGAATGATCATCAAAATAAAATAAGAGAAATCAGAGCTCGAACAGAAAGGTTTAGGTGTTTGTTTTTCCCGCTCGCTGTTCGGGAGTGGAATAGTAGAGAGATAGTATGATTGTGGTTCGATGAACCCTCTGCCAAGCACTTAAATGAGAATTGCAGAGTAGTCATGTAGATGTAGATGTAGATCTCCTCAGCTGATTCTCACATGTAGTTCATCTCGTATAAAAGGAAATTTACTTTGAAAGCAACGCTTTTCAAACCACCATTCGCAATATTTTCCCATCGCCTGTCAGAAATAGGTTTGTTTCAGCAGTTGGCAGAGAGCACCACTGCGCTTGCACAGCTACGATGACACAGGAAGCCCGTGTGTTTGTAAGTGTAAAACATTTAAAAGATCTTGCATTAAAACAAATCTCGTGTAAACAGCTGTCACGTCACGCTCATCGGAGGCAATTTGTTGTTACGAATCATTGTATAATCTTCATGAAGCCTATGACACACTTTGCATTTGGCAAATGCTTGTATGAGCACTGTGTTTTGTTGCTGTATATGGCGCAATTCCTTTCCGACTTAAGTTTTATTTATTTATTTTTTGCTCTCGTTCATGTTTTGTTACTGCAGTATTATACTGTGGGAGTGGGATACAGTAATATTCTTTGTTAGAGTATTCGTGCTTACCAGTTAAAATCACAAAAATTTAACTGAAAACTAAAACAATGAAAAATTCCCAGAATTCTAAAAAATTCCCGGCTTTATCCTGGTTTTTTTAAAGCCGGGAATTTTTTAGAATTCTGGGAATTTTTCATTGTTTTAGTTTTCAGTTAAATTTTTGTGATTTATCCTGGTTCCCCCCCCCCCCATGAACCATGGACCTTGCCGTTGGTGGGGAGGCTTGCGTGCCTCAGCGATACAGATGGCCGTACCGTAGGTGCAACCACAACGGAGGGGTATCTGTTGAGAGGCCAGACAAACGTGTGGTTCCTGAAGAGGGGCAGCAGCCTTTTCAGTAGTTGCAGGGGCAACAGTCTGGATGATTGACTGATCTGGCCTTGCAACATTAACCAAAACGGCCTTGCTGTGCCGGTACTGCGAACGGCTGAAAGCAAGGGGAAACTACAGCCGTAATTTTTCCCGAGGACATGCAGCTTTACTGTATGATTAAATGATGATGGCATTCTCTTGGGTAAAATATTCCGGAGGTAAAATAGTCCCCCATTTGGATCTCCGGGCGGGGACTACTCAGGAGGATGTCGTTATCAGGAGAAAGAAAACTGGCGTTCTACGGATCGGAGCGTGGAATGTCAGATCCCTTAATCGGGCAGGTAGGTTAGAAAATTTAAGAAGGGAAATGGATAGGTTAAAGTTAGATATAGTGGGAATTAGCGAAGTTCAGTGGCAGGAGGAACAAGACTTCTGGTCAGGTGACTACAGGGTTATAAACACAAAATCAAATAGGGGTAATGCAGGAGTAGGTTTAATCATGAATAGGAAAATAGGAATGCGGGTAAGCTACTACAAACAGCATAGTGAACGCATTATTGTGGCCAAGATAGATACGAAGCCCACACCTACTACAGTAGTACAAGTTTATATGCCAACTAGCTCTGCAGATGATGAAGAAATTGAAGAAATGTACGATGAAATAAAAGAAATTATCCAGATAGTGAAGGGAGACGAAAATTTAATAGTAATGGGTGACTGGAATTCGAGTGTAGGAAAAGGAAGAGAAGGAAACATAGTAGGTGAATATGGATTGGGGCTAAGAAATGAAAGAGGAAGCCGCCTAGTAGAATTTTGCACAGAGCACAACTAAATCATAGCTAACACTTGGTTTATGAATCATGAAAGAAGGTTGTATACGTGGAAGAACCCTGGAGATACTAAAAGGTATCAGATAGATTATATAATGGTAAGACAGAGATTTAGGAACCAGGTTTTAAGTTGTAAGACTTTTCCAGGGGCAGATGTGGACTCTGACCACAATCTATGGGTTATGACCTGTAGATTAAAACTGAAGAAACTGCAAAAATGTGGGAAATTAAGGAGATGGGACCTGGATAAACTGAAAGAACCAGAGGTTGTACAGAGTTTCAGGGAGAGCATAAGGGAACAATTGACAGGAATAAGGGAAAGAAATACAGTAGAAGAAGAATGGGTAGCTCTGAGGGACGTAGTAGTGAAGGCAGCAGAGGATAAAGTAGGTACAAAGACGAGGGCTGCTAGAAATCCTTGGGTAACAGAAGAAATATTGAATTTAATTGATGAAAGGAGAAAATATAAAAATGCAGTAAATGAAGCAGGCAAAAAGGAATACAAACGTCTCAAAAATGAGATCGACAGGAAGTGCAAAATGGCTAAACAGGGATGGCTAGAGGACAAATGTAAGGATGTAGAAGCTTATCTCACTAGGGGTAAGATAGATACTGCATACAGGAAAATTAAAGAGACCTTTGGAGAGAAGAGAACCAAGTGTATGAATATCAAGAGCTCAGATGGCAGCCCAGTTCTAAGCAAAGAAGGGAAGGCAGAAAGGTGGAAGGAGTATATAGAAGGTTTATACAAGGGCGATGTACTTGAGGACAATATTATGGAAATGGAAGAGGATGTAGATGAAGACGAAATGGGAGATATGATACTGCGTGAAGAGTTTGACAGAGCACTGAAAGACCAGAGTCGAAACAAGGCCCCCGGAGTAGACAACATTCCATTAGAACTACTGACGGCCTTGGGACAACCAGTCCTGACAAAACTCTACCAGCTGGTGAGCAAGATGTATGAGACAGGTGAAATACCCTCAGACTTCAAGAAGAATATAATAATTCCAATCCCAAAGAAAGCAGGTGCTGACAGATGTGAAAATTACCGAACTATCAGTTTAATAAGCCACGGCTGCAAAATACTAATGCGAATTCTTTACAGACGAATGGAAAAACTGGTAGATGCAGACCTCGGGGAGGATCAGTTTGGATTCCGTCGAAATGTTGGAACACGTGAGGCAATACTGACCTTACGACTTATCTTAGAAGAAAGATTAAGAAAAGGCAAACCTACGTTTCTAGCATTTGTAGACTTAGAGAAAGCTTTTGACAATGTTGACTGGAATACTCTTTTTCAAATTCTAAAGGTGGCAGGGGTAAAATACAGGGAGCGAAAGGCTATTTATAATTTGTACAGAAACCAGATGGCAGTCATAAGAGTCGAGGGGCATGAAAGGGAAGCAGTGGTTGGGAAAGGAGTGAGACAGGGTTGTAGCCTCTCCCCGATGTTATTCAATCTGTATATTGAGCAAGCAGTAAAGGAAACAAAAGAAAAATTTGGAGTAGGTATTAAAATTCATGGAGACGAAGTAAAAACTTTGAGGTTCGCCGATGACATTGTAATTCTGTCAGAGACGGTAAAGGACTTGGAAGAGCAGTTGAACGGAATGGACAGTGTCTTGAAAGGAGGATATAAGATGAACATTAACAAAAGCAAAACGAGGATAATGGAATTTAGTCAAATTAAATCGGGTGATGCTGAGGGAATTAGATTAGGAAATGAGACACTTAAAGTAGTAAAGGAGTTTTGCTATTTAGGAAGTAAAATAACTGATGATGGTCGAAGTAGAGAGGATATAAAATGTAGACTGGCAATGGCAAGGAAAGCGTTTCTGAAGAAGAGAAATTTGTTAGCATCGAGTATAGATGTGAGTGTCAGGAAGTCGTTTCTGAAAGTATTTGTTTGGAGTGTAGCCATGTATGGAAGTGAAACATGGACGATAACTAGTTTGGACAAGAAGAGAATAGAAGCTTTCGAAATGTGGTGCTACAGAAGAATACTGAAGATAAGGTGGATAGATCACGTAACTAATGAGGAGGTATTGAATAGGATTGGGGAGAAGAGAAGTTTGTGGCACAACTTGACTAGAAGAAGGGATCGGTTGGTAGGACATGTTTTGAGGCATCAAGGGATCACAAATTTAGCATTGGAGGGCAGCGTGGAGGGTAAAAATCGTAGAGGGAGACCGAGAGATGAGTACACTAAGCAGATTCAGAAGGATGTAGGTTGCAGTAGGTACTGGGAGATGAAGCAGCTTGCACAGGATAGAGTAGCATGGAGAGCTGCATCAAACCAGTCTCAGGACTGAAGACAACAACAACAACATCCTGGTTTTCTCTCGGATGAAAAAATTCCCGGGTTTTTCCCGGATCTCCCGGTTGTCCCGGGTCATATACACCCTGCTATTAGTACTTCTGACCTTAGCATATCAGAATCACCTACAGTTATTAAGAAAAAATTGCACTGTATAAATAAGTAGACCTGTGTTATTGATCACATTTAGTAATTACTGGAATTCAATCACAGTAATCTTTCACTGCTGGTCAAATGGATTTCTTTCGAACCAAAGCTATTGATTCTTGTACACTATTTTCATACTGTAACAGTTTAGCTGCACGTTAGGAAACGTGAAACATAACAACATTACTTGAGAGTCTTAATTGTGCTGGTTGTGCTTGCATGTGTGGCATACAGCAGATGTTACCTTCACATCACCGTGTCAGTTTGACACAGTTTTCATATTTGAGGATCGTATGGGGCAGCCAATGATCAGCTGTTAACCATCTTTATGCCAGAAATAGTGAATTATTTGCACTGTGTGCATGGTCCTGCCCCCACAATCTGCTTTTGCCACACACTGATACATACAGCACTCACACATTCTTTATACTGAAACAGTTATTAATAAATCCGTCTCAAATATTGAATCTCATTATGGGTGACAGACCGATCTGTTGTGTCTGGTTTGCCCAAGGACTAGGCTAGATTGGAAGGTGACAGTTTACTTTTCAGTTGGCAGCTGATGAAGCTAATTAATGTCAATAAAGAATTGAGAAGGAATATTAGACTTGATTGTTTTTACATTCAGTGAAATCTGCAACTTCAATGAAATATGCAGCTACCATTTATAAGCCTCAATAAAATTGATTTTTTGTTCCAGATGTCATTGCTTTTAATGAAGACTTAAGTATTACATCATTTGATGTGAGTTTCTTTTCTGGGAAAATTCTGTTTGATTGCAGTCTTGTACCTACAACATTAAGATTATTGTCATGTAAAAAACTATTATTTGTTTCACCATAGCTGAAACAAAAACATAGCTACATCTACAGTCCTCAAGCCACTTTACAGTGCGTGGCAGAGGGTGCTTTTTGTACTAGTATCATTTCCCCCTTTTCCTGTTGCAGCTGCAAATGGTTCGCTGAAAGACTGATTGCTGGTAAGCCTCTGTGTGTGCTCAAATCTCTCTAATATGATCTTCATAGTCTTTTGCAAAATTAATATAGGAGGAAGCAATACATTAGCTGACTCTTCTCCGAACATATGCTCATGTAACTTGAACAGTAAATCTTACTGTGATGCAAAATGCCTTTGTTACAGAGACTGCTACTGAAACTGGCTGAGCATCTATGTGATGCATTTGCCCATTTATGAAATGAACATGTAATGAAACCTGCTGCTCTTCTTTGGATCTTCTCTATCTCCTCTATCAGTCCTCCCAAACAGATGAGCAATATTCAATTGTTGCTCAAACAAAAGTTTTGTAAGCTACTTACATTGTTGATAGACTACATTTCTTGAGGATTCTTCCAATGAATCTTGGTATGGAATCTGCCCTACCCATGATTCATTTTATGTGGTGGTTCCACTTTAAATCATCCTGTACACACATTTACAGAAGTAACTACTTCCAGTTATTGTTATACAATTGTGTAACCATACAATGAAGTTCAATAAAGTTTCTGTCTATGTATTGCCAATATGTTTTATTGTTTATGTCCAGAGTCAAATGCCACTCTCTGCACCCAATGTGAATCCTCAGCAGGTGTTGTCACATTTTGCTACAACTTTCCAGTGTTATGACATCTCTGTATACAGCAGCATAATTTGCAAAAAGCCTCACGGGCCTTCTGATATTATCTATCATGTCATTTATATGTATTATGAAAACCAATGGTCTCTCTGAAAAGCCTTAGGGAACTTCTGATGTTATCTGCTATGTAATTAACATACATTGTGAAAAGTAGTGGTTCTAGAACACTCGCTTGGAGCACACCTGAAGTTACATCCTTGGCTAAACAAGTCAACTGTTCCATCAGCTTAACTATCCTAGATACAGTGTGACACGTGTCACAAACATACACTTTCAAGTAAGAATGTGGATGGCCCTTCTTAAAGATTTACCAAATTTTCATGCCCAGTGTATAAGATTTGCAAGTGCACTAGCTGGATGCTTGCAAATTAATGGGTGGCACTTTGGACTGACCTTCACATGCAGTGTCCTCTCCAGAAGGCGCTCGTACAGTTCGCGAGCTCGGCCCATCTCCTCCTGGCCCACCTCAAAGTCAATGTATGCCTTCCACAGAATCTCAGGCATGTCCAGACGGGGCTGATTCACGGCCAGCTCGTAGATAGCTCGGGCACGGTCAATGTCGCCGAGGAGCGTTTCCAGCTCTGCAAACTGACAATTACTACACACTAGTCATATATACATATGTAAGGCAGTATCTTATACAAGGCTATAGCACCCCCAAAACACACACACACACACACACACACACACACACACACACACACGAGAGAGAGAGAGACAGAGAGAGAGAGAGAGAGAGAGAGAGAGAGAGAGAGAGAAGGTAGAGGGGTGGTGGGCTGTGAAACGTATGCAGCAACTGAAATATGCGAGGGCTATTTGTTTTCCAAAATGTGATCAGTTGCAAAATGGAAACTACAGTGAGGATCAAAACTGTTTCGGTTGCATCATTTAACTACAACTTGCAAGTACTTCTTTACATAGCTGCCAATGCGACTAACTTTCCAATAGCATCATTGTACAAAGCAGCTGCTTCTGCTTTCGTGCAATTCTCTATGCTGGTCTGCACCTCATTGCGTATGCCAAAATCCTGTCCTCATAGCCAGTGGTTCATGTGAGCAAAGAGATGAAAATCAGAGGTGCTGCCAAGCCCTAGCTGTCTGGTAGGTGATCAAACACTTCTCACCAAAATCACTAGAAGATTTTTGTTGTAGCTGCAGCGTGCGGCCAAGCAAGCCACAAAGAACAACAATGACAGATGACAACATTCATCTTCGCTTGTTCTGAAATGCTCTTCACAGACAATTTTCTTAAATTGCAGATCCACTCATTGAACAAGATCATTAGTTGCCAGTTACTTTCTTCCCTGAGCGCCTGCACCATGAATGTCTGTACATCCTGCTTTTTAAAGTTCCTGGCAGCACTGAAGCATTTTGCTGTCATGTATGACAGTTATGTTATGGAGACTGCATGATATCAGGTGGTAGCCCTCAGCATGAAGAAACTGAATAACAGCAAGCACTTCATACTTGGAGACACTATTGCCCTAAGCAACTTTATACACTCACTATGTATCAGAACTGAAAAACGTTATGTGATGCAACGTGATCGACAGGTGTACTAGAAATGCTGTGCAATGCGTCTGCACGGAGCTTCCATCAGATTTTCCCTGTGGTTATAATTTTGTAACTGAGTGAACCTTGGAAAAAAATAGCCATCATACTATTAACACTTCACATTCTGAAGAAGCATATGAAATTGAAGTTAGTTTGTTAGGTTTTTTTTTTTTGGGGGGGGGGGGGGGGACATGATATTAAAGGATAAACAAATAACAGATGCGTTATTTGTACTCTACAGAACACGTGTATTGGAAATAAATTGTGGTTAGACTTTCCCCACAGGAGTTACTGACACCATAAAACCAAATGGGGAACTTTTTACTACTCAAATAATATAGAGTAGAACTTGGATCATAACTACAGGAATAGAGCCAGAAGTGGAAGATACCAAATGCAATGACATGAAAATAGAGACCAATATGCCTGAAGTAACACAACTGAAGCATGAAATGGAACATGATATCACAGTAGAACCCAAGGAATGCAACATTAAAATGAAACCAAAATTTGGGTTTTAAAACATACATAGAATGTACAGGCAACTTTCTAAATTTCTTTCTTACTGCTGATCCACACATGTAAGCCATACTTTCTATTTGTGTTTCTAACTGCAATGACTGTGATGTGGTGATGATGATGACTGGTTTGTGGGGCACTCAACTGCGCAGCTATCAGTGCCCGTACAAAGTCCCAACTTTTACACAGTCCCATTTTTTTTCACAGTCCAATCTAGGCGCTATCAAAAATGATGATGATGATGATGATGATGGTGATGGTGGTGGTGGTGGTGGTGCTGGTGGTGAAATGATGAGGACAACACTAACACCCAGTCCACGGGCAGAGAAAAATCCCCAACCAGGCTGGGAATCGAACCCGGGACCCTGAGATCCACAGTGACAGTGATGTGCTTACAAAATAGAGGTATTTAATGGATTAATTAGTAAGTTAAAATAGTCCATGTCAGACGTGAATTTAACTAATTATGACTGAGTAATACATAGTTACTAAAGAAACATATCCATCAGTAACTCAATGAAACAAAGCAAATTAACTGTAAGCTAACATCAGAACCACTTTATTCTCTACAGATAATTTGTTTAACGTTAGTGAGTAATGATATTTCAACATTTTCTTTATAGCTGTAACACATCTGTGATACAAAAAGGACCATCTCCTTCAATCCAGAGTATTAACATTCTACAAGAAATTTCCTATGAATAGAATAGACTGCTACTCAGCATATAGAGCAGGCATTGAGCTGCAGACAAGTGTGTGTGCACGCGCTTGTGTTTGTGTGTGAAAACTTGCACTTTCTATTTCAAAAGAAGGCCTTTTGACTGAAAGCTTAAATGTTACGTAATCTTTTTCATTGTACCTGTCTGCAACTCACCCTCTTGTATGATGTTAGCAGCAATCTATCATTTTCATATTATTGTTGTTCTTCCAACCTGGACTTTCCATTATTTGTAATACATCTGTCCAATATAAACTCTGTGAATGGTTCCTTGGGACTGTATATTGTTGACTGATGCGGTTTCAAACTTGAGATAAGTCTCCACTAGATGGCAGTACCGGAAAGACACATACTGCAATATTAGAGACACACTACTGTCCGAGGCATTTCTGTTGGCTTTCAACACTGGAGCTCCTACTTTGAGTTTAAGTAAACATTCAGTTATCACAGACTGGGTCCCGTTCCAATCTTCCGTAAAAATCCATCACAGTTTCGAACCGAGGTAATCTGTGCATGAACCAGCACACAGTCAGACACTGACAATCACATCTGCATGGACTTCAACTCAGGCCTGATTTTGTTTACGACGATGGTTTGTTAAGTTTGGTAAGATAGCAACAAAAAATGTTTATTTCGTAAATAACTAACCTTACTTCTCGGCACAGTCTCCTTTGAGAGATATACGCTTGGTCCAGTGATCCTCCAGCTTTTTTATCACATCAGAAAACTATGTTCTGTCAAACTCTGTAACATATTTGTTGACTGCAACTATCACTTTCCAATTTCGTGACTCTTTCATCCCATCAAGCCAAAGTTTCAAGTAAGGGAACTGGAAGAAGTAATTTGGGAGCTATGTCTATGAATATTTTGTATGAGGTACCAACTCAAAGCCCAATTCATGCTCTTTTGCCACTGTTATTGCTGATGTATATGATGGTGCATTAACCTATTTTTGCTTTTCGGCCAACAAAAGTTTCACACACTCCAGCAATGAAGCATAATAGGGTCCAGTAATGTGACTTTTCCAAGTAATCTACAAGGATTATTTCTTGGGAATCCCAAAACAACAGTGGCCATCAACTTATTGGTTGACAAAATGGTCTTTGACTTATTCAGTGGACTTTCAACAGCCTTTGGGCATTGTTTTGATTGCTGTTTTGACTTGTGCGTATAACAATGGAGCCAAGTTCCATCAAAAGTCACAAATCAATGTAAAAACACATACAGACTGCGATAGAACATCGGCAACTATAGTGTTGAAGCGTTTGTGCTTTATGCGCTTTTGTTGGACTGTGAGCAATTGTGGTGCTCACCTTGCACATAGCTTCTTCATAGCCAATTCTCCAATCAGGGTATTATGAACTCGCTCAGTTGAGATGCCTACAGTCTCAGAAATCTCAGGCATTTTTTTATTTGTTGGTCTTTTATTTCCATACAATGGATTTTGTCATTAGTTTCCTTTGTGGTGAGCTCAGTTGGACGGGCAGGGTGTACTTCATTTTAAGAATTTGAACAATCATGTTTAAATACATTAATCGAAAAATAAATGGTCTTTGGTGACGGTGTAGAGTCCATGTGAACTTCATCAAATTCTGTTTTGATTTGCACAGCAGTCCATGCTTTCAAATGAAAATGGTTCATACCAGCAAACATTCTGCAATCAACACACTGTTCAATTCAGACAGCTGCCAACAATGAAGTGTACACTGCACATTTTTGAAATTCTTTATATGACCCTTGAAATAATCAAACTTACCAACCATGAAGGCACAACAAAAATGTTCCATTCTTTGATGCAAATTTACCAGACTTACCAAACCCCCTTCCTATATTTGGAGTACCTCACTGCTGTACGCGGATTCATTTCCGAAGTATCTCAACAACTTTTTTTTGTTTAATAAATGTAATAATTTTCAAGATTTCATAATTAGCTTCTTATAATATCACTGGAACTGCACCATATGCATTTTCATGGACATGTTCCAATGGAAGTTGTGTAGCCATGATTTCAGCCCCATACAAATATTCTTAGCAGATCATTCAAAGAATAACATGTTTTATAGCTAGTAGCAACCACTAAATAGTGGTTGGTAGCTTTTTAATATACTTACTTAAAAATACAACCACAGATTCATCAAATTGTCGTCTATGTTTTACAATATAATAAGCCCCATATGTTAAAAACCCAGCATTAAATAGATGTTTCATATGGACAGTGAAATGACACATCAACATTGCTATAGTGAGTTTTCAGTTTTTCCTGACATATTTTATAACAAAATGATCATTGGGATTACTAACAGTTGTTAGTGTTGAAAAAATACAACTGATGCTGTCACCATCATCAAGTGCGCTATGAAACAACCAACTGATGACTTTTGGGGCCACATATACAGTCATCCTCTCCCCCCCCTCCCCCCCCCCCCCCACACACACCGTCATCCTAACCCCCCCCCCCCCCCACACACACGCACACACGCACGCACTACACACACACACACACACACACACACACACACACACACACACACACACACTCCTCCCCTCTGATGATGTTCTATCAACAGCCCACTCTCAGATGTAAACTGTGTTCTGTAGACTATTTGCTCCCTACAGTGTGTGTCAGCGTGCTGACATCAGCAGTTCTATCAATCCTTGGAGTCAGTTCCCTTTGCTTGTGGAAATTGCTGATGTTGTAGCCAGTGCTGCACTTGATTGGTTGGTCTATGGTATAAAATTTCAATAGATTCCTTGATAACAAAGTTGCAGTAATGAGTTACTGGAACCAGACTCTGGTGCATTTGAACACCACTGTGAAACGGCTGACTTGTTGGGCTGCAATACATACGTATGTCAATGATGTTCTCAGCAGTGGTGTCAGATGGTTTGTATTGGGTGGGCAGAGCTTTTGAAGTACCACACTTTGGCACTAGAAAAGCATAGAGCGAACATACTAGAGTCAGTAATACAAGTGCGGAGGTCAAACTAGTTTTGGCAGGATTTATAGTGACTACTGTTTTGTGTGATTGTCGTTTTTGCGACAGGTGATTTTTGTGAACAGCGTATGTCAGAGAAATTCTGCTTTTTGCTGGGAGAAAGGAGACCAGAAACTCCTGAAATATTAAAAATGGTATACAAGGACACTGCTATAGAAAAAAACCCAAGCATTTTGTGATTTTCCTTTTCAAATAAGGTGAAATATCAATTGATGACAAACCCCATACTCATCATCCTTCCACAACGCACAAAAATGTTGAAAACATTCATGCAATCATCAATTAAAATCTACAACAGACTACTGAAGAAACTGGAGAGCTGTCGTGAGTGACTTCGAGTTCAGTGCAGCGAATTGTGACAGAAGATTTGGGAATAAAAAGGGTGGCTGCCAAAGTCATGCCGCAACTGCTGACTGCTGAAGAAAAACAAGGTTGCAAAAAAGGATGCTGTCCTTTGAAAGAACAGTCCCAAAATGTTCCAAACTTTTTTTTCAAAAATCATCACAAGTTACAAAATTTGGTGCTGTGCATACAATCCGGAATCAAAGCAACAATCAAGCCAGTGGAAGACTTCAAGTTCGCCTCACCTCACGAAAGCTCATCAGGTGAAATGAAACATTAAAACAATTCTGATCTGTGTTTTTTTTTTTTTTTTAATTTGAGAGCAGCCGTCCATTCAGAGTTCGTTCTCTAGGGTCAGATACTTAACCAGACTTTCTACTTGGAAGTTTTCAAAAGATTGCACAACAGTGTGCAGCAGAAATTGCCTGATTTGTGGCAGTCGGATGACTTTTCCATTATGACAATGTTCCTGCTCACACAGCCCTGTCTGTACAATAATTCTTAACCAAAAATGGTATGACCCCTGTTCCTCAACCCCCCCCCCCCCCATACTCATCCGACCTTGCCATGTGTGACTTTTTTATTTCCTAGAATGAAAAGAGATGTGAAAGAAAACTGTTAAGCGGATGATGCTCAGGTGAAGAAAAAAACAATGGAAGTGCTGTCAAACATCACAATAGATGAATTTAAACAAAGTTTTGAAAAACTGACTAAAAGATTACACAAGTGTATTAGTGCAAGTGGATGGTACTTTGAAGGGGATCGAAGGTTTGTGCTTTTTTTTTTTTTTAAGTTGAGTATCTTTCAAGTACCACCTCATACAGTCTTTTTGATGTATGATTTGCCATAATGAGAGGAGATATGGTACACTCTAGCCTTGTGAAGTGTCGGATTGTTCTTGACACTCTCCAGTATGATTCAACAGAGGGGTGGAACCTCATGGGCACTACAAACTGCATCTAAAGCAATCTTCTTAAAAAGAATGGAGGAACAGGAACAGAGCGCTACCACTGCATTTTTTACCATACACTAAGACTGTTATTGAGGAAAATAGGAATCATCATCCCAAAACACAGCTTTAAGATTTTGTTCTACACAATCCCTACAACAAAAGTGTTACTGGGAAGTGTAAACAATAACCTTATATTTTGCAAGGTTGAAGTGTGTTACCTAAAATCCTTTGTTAATATGCTAAACCATACAATGATGTGTATACTCCCAGTCGAAAGCTGCTACCAAAAACATTGACATCATACTTGTTTAATGCAGTCAAAGTCAGCTGCTACAGAACACTGCCTTTTGAAAACACATGGTATGCAGTGTGAAAACACTAGAGTCCTGGCTCTGACACCACATTCCTGAGACAGCATCACCAAGAAACCTATTGAGAGTTGACCAAGGATCAACTAATTAACTGCAATGCTGGCTACAACCTCAGCAAAGCTTGAAACCCCACAACTGATGTAATTAGGATCAAATGGAACACTGGCTGGGAAGAAGGGATGGGGGAGTGAGAAGGTACAAGCAATCCCTTAGGCACCAGACTGTCACTTTATCTGCACACTTGATAGTTCTGACACAACTAATCACTGAAATACTGCACCACTTGGCCACCTACAACATACACTACACCTAGAGATTTAATTTGTTAATATTAGTATTACACTTCCTTCGTCAGTCTATTCTCAATTCTGGTTATGACCCCAAGTAGCTATTTCTAAAAATGAACATAAGTGTCTCCAAGAAGTTATTACAGTCTGCTAGTGTTGAATGGTGGAAGATGAAGCAGATAATATGCCAAGAATAAGAGATAGTTGACAGCAAAAAATTAAATAAATGGAAAGCTGAAATTACTCGTATAGCAGAGAGGGATAGGAAATCAGCAAGAGAAAGACAAGCTATAGTTGAACAAAACAAGAAAACTTAATTCATGTCCAGAAATAGTTCCTCAAATCAATGGCACAACTTTAGGAATGGTTGTTGAATGCGAGGAACTATAATCCAACATCTACAAAAATGTATAATAGCTGTCAATCACCTGCAGTCAAATGATAGCTATTGACTAGGCCCACTTACAGATAGGATACTGACAATAACTTTGGCTGTTCTATGTCTATCTTTTGTTCATACACATGAGCAAACTATGAAGCTACTGTGATCACCTGGTCTCTTAAGTGTGCCTTGGTGTCAGTCACGATTCATCAACAGGTGATAAATTGCCAGACATTTTGTTTTGCACATTGTCCCCATCCTAGAAAAGCCATTATCATAAATAATGCATGTATCCAGACAAAGCAACCCAGTTCTGGATTGTCAGAGACAGTTTTCAAACAAAAGTTTATCAAACAACAATCAGTAGTTATATAATGAAAAGGACAGTTGCTACTCACTATATAGCTGAGTCACAGAAAGGCACAACAAAAAGCTTAGCTTTTGGCCAATAAGGGCTTTGTCAAAATTAGACAACATACACATATGCACTCATTCACACAAACACAACTCACACACACACACGACCACAGTTCTGGCATCTGGAGTTAGACTGTGAGCAGCAAGGCATTACACGAGAGGCAACTGGGTGGGGGTAAGGAGGAGACTGGGGTGAGAAGGGAGAGGGATAGCAGGATAGGGGTGCAGGATGGTAAAGTGCTGCTGGGAGAACACAGGGACACGGTGGAGAGTGGGACAGCTATGTGCAGTTGGGAGGTTAGGTAGAGGGGAGGGGAGGGGGTGTTAGCGGATAAGGAGAGAAGTAAAAAGACTGGGTGTGTTGGTGGAATATAGGGCTGTGTAGTGCTGGAATGGGAACAGGGAAGAGGCTAGTTGGGTAAGGACAATGACTAACAAAGGTTGAGATTAGGAGGGTTACGAGAACATAGGATACATTGCAGGGAGAGGTCCCACCTGCACAATACAGAAAAGCTGATGTTGATGGGAGGCATCCAGATGGCACAGGCTGTGAAACAGTCATTGAAATGAAAGACAATGTTGGGAGGCTTGCTCAGCAAAAGGGTGGTCCCATTGTTTCTTGGCCACAGTTTGTCGGTGGCCATTCACTGTTGTGCCTTTCTGCGGCTCAGCATCTCTGCTATATGACGAGAAGCAACTATTTTTTTCATTATGTTGTTAATATCATCCTGGATTTTCCATTGTTTAACAGTCATTTTTTATAGATATAAATCTTTACCTTCATCCACGTGACACAGTTTTCAGGTCCAAATTCTAAGAACTTCTGGTACAAAATGCGACAACGGTCAAATTCTCGGAGCTGGATTTCGAGATCGATGTATCCCCGGAAGAGCTTGTCCTTGGGACACATTCCAAGAGCCATGCCCTATAATTAAAAAGATATAATGTAAATGCTTTAATTACTTTTTCTGTAATTACTGGAATTAAGAAAAGAAAAGAGAAGTAACTTGAGACCACGTGTATCTCAATAGAGACAAAACGATAATGTTCCCTTTGATTAATTTTATGTGTAATTCTTCATGTAACCACAATGTTTACACTATAGTCTAAATGAAGTCATGTTTAATAAAACATTCATCAGAGATAATGGTATTCACTACGACCTGTCAGTGTGAGACTTTTTCTCTACAAACTATTTCTCATTTATTTAAGAATATGCTAATAATTGCTGTTACTGCAGCACAATTTCAACAGACAGCAACAATGGATCACATTACAAACCAAACTTCCTCCACACTTTGGTCATTGTTAACTTCAAGCATGAGATTGTGAGAAAGTTGGCACAGTGCTACTTTGCACTGAAATAGGTAAGAAAGGAACTAATGCTCATCTACAAAACAAGCATATTCAAATATGGAACATTATTTTTTTATAGTATTAAACACCGACCTCTGCTTTTGTGTTGATGACAAATTAACAACTACATGACATAGTGTCACACATGGGTTAGACTCCATCACACAATCGTGGAACGGGTCAGGGAACTAGACCGTGAACTCACGGGCAATAATGAAGTTTCCCAAGGCCAGCAAGTGTGACGGAAGCAGCTGTAATCAAGCAGTAAACAGTTTCCTTAAACTATTTCAAAACCAATTGTTCCCAAAACAGAATCTCCGGGTCAGCCCCTATTTTTAGTCCACTCACTTTCAAATTGTTGAAATACATTTTTAATTTCATGGTCACAGACAGAACACACACACAAAGTACATGGTAAGATCACATGCTATTTCGTAAGCATCTATTGACATATTTTATTTAATCTTATACTGAAACCTGAATGTCACAGCAGGCCTACAGTTCCTGAAAAAAGTTCAACAATTTCTTGAAATGTCTTTTGGTTAATTAGAATCCCTGCCAGCAGACATCATGATAGAGGTTGTGTCGGTAGCACAGTGGATCAGTGCGAACAACTGCCATGGGCAGGCCGACTGACAGAACTGTTTACCTTTGGATTTCCTATTTCCGTGAGCTCGGGCACCAGGCGCCCTCACCTGTCGTGTGTCGCATTCACCTCCATGTATGCGGTTTCGGACTTTCTGCTTCCGCTTAAGTTTGAAACGTATGATGAGTTTTGATTTCCTCCGGTGGGGCGACCATTGGCCCATACAGTGCCTTGTGCTTACAGTGTTGTTTACTGGTGTTGTCACACTTGTGCAGACATTAAAGTTAATGCTTCAATGTTTGGAGCGAAACATATGCTCATTATATGACTGGCTCCAGTCAAGTGACCATCAGCATTCCTAAGCCTTGATTTAATTACTGAAAAAGCACTTTCACACAAGTAATTGGTTCTGAACTTACTGCAGACTTGAGCGGCAATTTTAAACAACTGAGGGTACTGTTCATGAGGATACTTATTTCTAAATATTCTGCACTGCAAAATCTCTCTCTTTCCATACAATTATGCTGGAGGTCAAGTAGTATTTCAGGAAGCAACTCTTCAATGTACACTGCAAAAAGAATTGCTAAAATATCAAAACGCAATTAAAATTGATATAAATTACTAAATATATTGTCAAAGCTCTCTCTCAGAGCTTGTAAGTTTGTGATACAGTAATATATACAGTTAAATGTTTGGTTGGTTGGTTGGTTGATTGGGGTTGAAGGGACCAAACAGCAAGGTCATCAGTCCCTTGTTACAAAGGCGGTCAGTTCCGACAGAGGGACAGCTCAGAAGAGTCAAAAACGATAAAAGGTAAAAGGTAAAAGGTAAAAGGCTAAAAAAGTGCAGTTGTGTCGTCAATGATAAAAACACAAGGAGGGAAGTCAGTAAATGGGCAACCTCAAGAGAGGAAATATCCCACCTGTGATGCAGTACAAGCAAGACCACATGCTATTTAAAAGCGTTCAACCGCCAGAGTGTAAAAGGGCGGATTGTAGAAGGGATTAAACAAACCTAAAAGGCGATAAAAACAGTAAAAGGGAAAAAAGAAGGAACATGGCCAGGGAGGGGAGTCAGGAATCTCCAAGCACAGCCTACAGTGGGAGACATCCCAACCCTCACCGCCCTGCCCCTACTCCAGAGGGAGATGAAAATCCTTAAAACTGAGAATAAAAACCACTTTCACGGAGGAAACTGAGAACCAGTTCAACCATCCGGGAATCGTCTGCTAATATTAAGGGTAAAGTGCAGGGAAGTCTGTACTTAGTACGCAAAGCTAAAAGAAGGGGGCATTCCACCAAAATGTGGGCCACTGACTGGAAAGCTCCACAACCACAAAGTGGGGGTGGCTCACCACGCAAAAGAAAACCATGGGTCAGCCTGGTATGGCCGATGCGAAGACGACAGAGGGTGGTTGAGTCCTTTCGCGAGAGGCGTAAGGAAGAACGCCATGGGACAGGTGTCACCTTAATCGCACGAAGTTTATTAGACAAGGGGGTAGCCTCCCAGGATGTGGCCCATGATTGCGCAAAGTGGGATTTGAGATGAAGCCGTAAATCCGCCACAGGAGGGGTGACAGGGAATGGGGGATAAGTGACTGCTCCCCCAGCCAAACGATCAGCAAGCTCATTTCCTTGGATGCCCACATGGCCAGGGACCCAAAGGAAGCTAACAGAACAAGCAGCATGGTGGAGATCAGCGAGATGGTCATGGATGGAGGAGACCAAGGGATGACGGGAGAAACACTGGTCAAGTGCCTGAAGGCCACTCATTGAGTCTGTACATAACAAAACGCGATTGAGCTTGGACTGTTTAATAAAGGCCAGGGCCCGGGAGACCGCCATCAATTCCGCAGTGAACACCCCACATGCATTTGGCAGGAGATGATTTTCCATGCCTACAGAGGAGGTGAAGGCATAGCCCACACGATCAGCAGATTTAGAGCCATCAGTGTAAAAAACAACAGCATCCCGAAACTCAGATAAAATACGGCGGAAAAAACAACGGAACACCATCGGGGGAACGGAATCTTTCGGACCTCAGCAGAGATCCATCCGAACTCGGGGCCGAGGAACTAACCAAGGAGGTGTGTTGGGGAGGGAACGTGGGATACAGGAAAAGGAAGGAAGCTGAAAATCACGGCGAAGAGACGCTAGGCGGAGCCCAACCGGTAAACCCGCCCGAGGGCGGGAGTCAGGTGGGCGACTTCCTTGGGCAGGGAACAGGATAGAATAGGAAGGATGAGTGGGAGAGGAACGGACAGTGATTGCATACGAAACCAGAAGCTGGGAGCGCCGAACGGAAAGGGGGGGGATCCCAGCCTCAACCAGGAGACTATCAACAGGGCTAGTCGGGAAGGCACCGATGGCCACACGGATACCACGATGGTGGACCGGATCCAAGAGGCGCAATGTAGAAGGGGCAGCTGAACCGTAAACTTGACAACCATAGTCCAAGCGAGACAACACTAAGGCCCGATAAAGGTGGAGGAGAGTGGAACGGTCAGCACCCCAAGAGGTGTGGGCAAGGAAGCGAAGGACGTTTAGTTTACGGAAACATCCTATCTTCAGGCGTCTGATATGAGGCAGCCAAGTGAGCTTGTTGTCGAAAAGAAGGCCAAGGAAACGAAACTGTGGGACCACAGGTAATCGTTGTGCATTGAGATAGAGCTCTGGATCGGGGTGGACTGTCACACGGCGACAAAAGTGGACCACTCGCGATTTTAAAGGAGAAAACTGAAATCCGTGTGAGATGGTCCATGCAGAGGCACGCCATATAGCACCCTGGAGCTGCCGCTCTGCAGCGGCCATCGAAGAGGAACTAACCCAAATGCAGAAATCATCCACATACAGAGCAGGAGTGACCAAAGGACCGACGGAGGCCACAAGTCCATCTATAGCAATGAGGAACAGAAGTACACTCAATACGGAACCCTGAGGGATGCCATTCTCCTGGGTTCGCGGAGAACTTAAAACTGTACCAACCCTAACCCTAAACGAACGATGAAACAAGAACTGGCGGATAAAAATCGGGAGTGGGCCCCGAAGACCCCACTCATGAAGTGTAAGTAAGATATGATGGCGCCAAGCCGTATCATAGGCCTTGCGAAGGTCGAAAAATACAGCAACCAAATGGCGGCGCTGGGAAAAGGCCTGCCGAACTGCGGATTCCAAGTGAAGTAAATGATCGATCGGAGACCGTCCCTCTCGGAAGCCACACTGGTAAGGGGACAACAGACGCCGAGATTCGAGGACCCAAGTGAGCTGACGGGCTACCATCCGTTCAAGTAACTTACAAACAACGTTCGTCAGACTAATTGGCCGATAGCTGTCGACGAACAGGGGGTTCTTACCGGGCTTAATGACGGGAACCACGATGCTATCCCTCCATTGAGAAGGGAAGTCACCCTGGAGCCAAATACGGTTAAATACCCGGAGAAGATGTCGCTGTTGTGGAGCACTGAGATGTTGAAGCAGTTGGTTATGAATGGAGTCTGGGCCAGGGGCCGTATCATGAGAAGAGGAGAGTGCGGAAAGAAGTTCCCATTCAGTAAAAGCGTCGTTGTATGATTCTGACTGGCTGGGGGTAAAACATAAGGCGGAAGCTTCGGCCCGCTGTATCTGGGGAAGGAAAGCAGCCGGATAGGAGGCTGATGCCGCCGCTGTTGTTCCGCTGGTGTTCCGCGAGAATCAACAGGTCCGTGCAAAGGCCATCCGGGAGGTGAAGACCCGGGAGGGTAGACTGCCGATGGCAACCTTGGAGAGAGCGAAGTGTAGCCCATACCCGCGACAGAGGGACAGCAGAACCGAGGGAAGAAACAAAGCGTTCCCAACACATCCGTTTGCTCCGTTTGATTAAGTAACGGGCTTTTGCGCGAAGGCGTTTAAAGGTAATAAGATTGGCAACGGATGGATGCCTCTTAAGGTGTTGCAAAGCTCGACGGCGATCAC
This sequence comes from Schistocerca gregaria, assembly GCF_023897955.1. NCBI lineage: Eukaryota > Metazoa > Arthropoda > Insecta > Orthoptera > Acrididae > Schistocerca > Schistocerca gregaria. Next base: position 77,264,870 of record NC_064928.1, read on the forward strand.
GGATGGCAACGGCAATGTCCGAACTCCACCAAGGGACCTGCCGGCAGCGAGATGGTCCAGATGAGCGCGGGATAGCAAGGCTAGCAGCGTGAACAATCGCGTCAGACATGTCACGTATGACATCATCAATACCATCCGACAATGAGGGAGAAAAAACGACCTGTGCAGTATACAGAGGCCAATTGGCACGTTGGAAGGACCAACGAGGTGATCTGTCCATGGGGGAGCGGGAAGGGAGCGAGAGAATCAACGGGAAGTGGTCACTATCGCAAAGGTCGTCGTGCGGTGACCATTTTAGGGAAGGGAGGAGGGAGGGAGAAGAGAGAGAAAGATCAATGGCAGAAAAGCTACCATGACCGGCACTGAAATGGGTAGGGGAGCCATCATTAAGAAGGCACAAGTCGTGGTCGGTAATAAACTGGTCAATGAGATGACCCCGACTAGATGGAAATGCACTGCCCCACAAGGGATGATGTGCATTAAAATCGCCAAGTATAAGGAAGGGAGGAGGAAGTTGCTGAAGGAGGGCACTTAAGGAGGCAGGTGTAGGAGTTCTGTCAGGAGGGAGATACAGATTGCAAATTGTGACCCCAGAGTCCAGGTGGATCCTAACAGCAACTGCTTCCAATGTAGTTTGGAGAGGAATCCACGTGCTGGCAATGTCCGTTCGGACCAACGTGCAAACTCCGCCAGACGCCCGTAGGGGGCCGACCCGATTTCGGCAGAAAGCACGGAAGCCACGGAGGGTTGGTGAGTGACCACCAGTAAAATGAGTTTCTTGTAGAACCACACAAGCCGCAGAGTAAAACGAAAGAAGGGATTGCAACTCCGGTAGGTGACAGTAATAGCCATTACAGTTCCATTGGATAGCCAAAGAACGATGAGTCAATTGGGGGGTGAACAGGCTAATGTCAGTCATGCCGGTGGGTCACCACCCGTCACCGACAAGGAGGGGGCGACATCCATGAATAACAGGTCAGAGACAGGTTGTGAAGATGGGGACGAGACCTCTGGCGACACCAGAGACTCCTTGTCCCGGGACTTGTGCTTCTTCTTTCTTTCTGTTTGGGATCGTGGAGGGCTGTGCAACAAAATGGAGCCAGCCACAGCAAGATCGGGAACAGAAAGAGAGCGGGCGATCTGGGGGCCCGCAGACCGTGGTTCTCGTGGTGGCCGCGTGGCAGCAGACCTTTGGCCTGGAAGGTGCCGGGAAGGGGGATCCCGCGAGGGGCGCCCATGACCGGCAGACGCCGAAGAAGCAGGACACTTCTCCAGCCGGGGAGAGGAAGCGGTGCCCGGAGGGGATGGTGTGGGAACCACAGGGGGAGGGGGGAGGAAAGGGGTTCGGGACTGGGGTAAGGAATGAGGAGGAGGGGGTTAAGATACTACTGAAGCATAACTAGTTGTCAGGGTCACTGGATGAAGGCGTGTATACTTTTTACGGGCCTCGGTATAGGTGAGACGATCAAGAGTCTTATACTCCTGTATCTTTTTCTCTTTCTGATACACTGGGCAATCCAGTGACCGTGAAGAATGATTCCCACGACAATTTACGCACACAGGAGGGGGACACACAGGAACTTCCCTCATGGAACGGATGTCCACAGTCACCACAGAGGGGGGCCTGCGAACAGCACGAAGACATGTGGCCAAAACGCAAACACTTGAAACATCGCATAGGTGGTGGGATGTATGGCTTCACGTCACACCGATAGACCATAATCTTGACCTTCTCAGGGAGGGTGTCCCCTTCAAAGGCCAAGATAAAGGCACCAGTGTCAACGCGGTTGTCCTTCGGACCCCTCTGAACCCGCCGAACAAAGTGAACCCCCCGCCGGCTTAGATTGTCCCGAAGTTCCTCATCAGATTGAAGGAGGAGGTCTCTATGGAAAATTACACCTTGCACCATGTTCAAGGACTGGTGTGGGGTAATTGACACAGGAATCGTACCAAGATGGGTACAGGCACGGAGAGCTGCAGACTGGGTAGCTGAAGCAGTTTTAATCAACAGCGACCCAGACCGCATCTTGCTGATCCACCGCGCCAAACTTGTCTTCGATGTGTTCAACAAAAAACATAGGTTTCGTATGAGTAAAAGTATCCCCATCAGTTCTGGCGCAAACCAGATAGCGAGGGAAAGGTTTCGCCCCCAGCCGACGAGCCTGGCCCTCCTCCCAGGGGGTAGCCACGGAAGGGAAGGCGGAAGGGGCAGAGGAAGCAGCACGTGAAGAATCTTTTCCAGTCAAAGAGACGGCCGGAGAACGGCCAGAGTTGTGGACTCTTATGCGTTTCATGAGCATAGTGTCCGCCCTGATACCACCCACTCCGATCAGGGGCTCTCCTCATGGGCGCCACCCAGCCACAGCAAGGGCCGTCTGGCACGGCGGCCATTGCTGGGAGTTCCGATGCTCCAGGACGACAAGCAACCACTCCTAGGCTTACATGAGGTGGTCACAGCTCAGGTATCAGACGTGTGATCCCTGTGTTTTCAGGGGGCTCAACCAAAAGGGTACATAGCGACCCCACCACACGGGCTGGCTACCGTGCTGGCTATGGACCCTAGCGTCAAACAACGACGTAAAGGAAACGATGGAATCAATGATGATGGCACACGCCGGAGACACTAGGTAAGGTGCTCTTCGCCAAATGGCTCACACTACGGAAGAAAATTTAGTGATGGAGGTCAAACCCCAGAGGGGACCAGAGAATACCAAAAGGATGAAGGAATTACAGAACAAGGCCGAATTGCAAGGTCAACAGAACCAGGAGAATAGCAGGGCCAACATAAGGAGGGACACCATAAGTAGGGACACCAAGAGAGGGAGAGGAGAGGTCGGAGGGAAGGATGAAGGACAGGAAAGGAGGGGAAGGGAAAGGAAATGCAGCCCGGAAAAAGAAGGAAGGCTGCAATAGCTCGGGGCCCCGTGCTCGCCACGCACGTACTCACGAAAGGACCGCGAGCCCCCTGGGGGGAGTTAAATGTTTGTTCAAAGCCCTCCATTCTTCTAGATTTTTTCATTATCATCAGGCTAACATTTGGAAAGTGCTCTCATGAACAGTAGTTTCAAGGGCATCATGATCTGTTGACCTTGTGCCATTAGCAGTGTCCAAGTTAAGATCACATTTTTGCTAAAAAGCCATATTTTTGAGAATAAAACAGCCGAGGAGGATTCATGGTCTGAAAAACGAAAATCTAATGAATCTCTGCCCTTCAATCCACAGTGGGAAGAAATTTACTTGTTTATGGAACACAAAGGGGCCCACACTGTTTTGTAATATAAAATTATTGGAGGCGAACACGTGTAATCTGAAGTGACATTCACAACCATTTCAGGAGAAATTAGTCACCAGATAGAATGAAGGGAGGAAACCAACCACCTTGTGCATCAAAATATGTCATTTTTTAAAAAAAATTGTTACTAATATTGATAATGATTTGTGTGACTTTGCACTTGATTTTACTCCGTCCTTGGAAGATATCTACAGGAGGAAAATCACACTATTCTTAATCATGCTGCTATGAAACTCAGCTGTCACACAGCTATTAAAACAAAGAAAAAAGTGTGTCCTTGAAGTCATGGAGCATTTTCTGTCTGGGTGACATTCCTCTTCTCAAAAGAGACTGACTTTTATGGAGAACAGTTTTCTGTTATATTGAGGATTTGGAGACACAATGTAGCAGCACAGTTACAAGATGGGAATAAAGATTTGTTTTCTTGTCTTTGGTTTTGAATGAAACCACTGATGCAACTGACATGCTCAACTTGCTGTTGTATTCAACATCACGGAGGAACGCCTACATTTTGTCCCAATTCATTTTGTAACTACAGTGGACAATATATAATATCGCTTAGAAAAGTAATTCAGAAACATGAGCTAGATCTTTATCTTATTTTGGTGAGGAAAAAATCCACCAGGAAATAGCAACAGTGAAAAATGAAATGAAATGTCACAGCGTCATCACATTCATCTGTTGGAAAAATGCATTAAAACACATTGTGTTGTGGGCATAATTGTAAAGACAATTAAAACATTCAGATTGCATAATTTGGGACATCGATAGTTCACATCTTTTCGAGCGCAAGTCTGCTGTGTATGAAGCAATGTGCCTTGTTCATTTTTTTTTTTTAAGTACAATGGTTCAGCAGAGATGGTTGAGTAGAGACGTTTTCAGATGTTTTTTTCAGTTTGCTTAAAGACATACTGCTGTTTGGGAATATGAAAGGAAAGCCAGTACAACAGTTTGATGACTCAGTGAATATTAGATTTTGCCTTCCTAATTGACCTAACAAAACACCTATATCTGACAAAACAACTTTGCAGGGCAAACATAATTACCAAAAATTTTGTGGGGATCCACAGCCTCCAGGCCTAATAAAGTAAACACGGTCCATAGTAAGCAGTAATAAAGTTTATTTAATCATAGAGGGTCTATACAAGGGCGATGTGCTTGAGGACAATATTATGGAAATGGAAGAGGATGTAGATGAAGATGAAATGGGAGATACGATACTGTGTGAAGAGTTTGACAGAGCACTGCAAGACCTGAGTCGAAACAAGGCCCCGGGAGTAGACAACATACCATTAGAACTACTGACGGCCTTGGGAGAGCCAGTCAAGACAAAACGGTGCCATCTGGTGAACAAAATATATGAGACAGGCTAAATACCCTCACACTTCAAGAAGAATATAATAATTCCACTCCCAAAGAAAGCAGGTGTTGACAGATGCAAAAATTACCAAACTATCAGTTTAATAAGCCACAGCTGCAAAATACAAATGCAAATTCTTTACAGACGAATGGGAAACTGGTAGAACTCGACCTTGGGGAAGATCAGTTTGGATTCCGTAGAAATGTTGGAACATGTGAGGCAATACTGACCTTACGCCTTATCTTAAAAGAAAGTTTAAGGAAAGGCAAACCTACGTTGCTAGCATTTGTAGACTTAGAGGAAGCTTTTGGCAATGTTGACTGGAATACTCTTTTTCAAATTCTAAAGGTGGCAGCGGTAAAATACAGGGAGTGAAAGGCTATTTACAATTTGTACAGAAACCAGATGGCAGTTATAAGAGTCGAGGGACATGAAAGAGAAGCAGTGGTTGGGAAGGGAGTAAGACAGGGTTGTAGCCTATCCCTGATGTTATTCAATGTGTATATTGAGCAAGCAGTGAAGGAAACAAAAGAAAAATTCGGAGTAGGTATAAAAGTCCATGGAGAAGAAATAAAGACTTTCGATGACATTGTAATTCTATCAGAGACAGCAAAGAACTTGGAAGAGCAGTTGAACGGAATGGATAGTGTCTTGAAAGGAGGGTATAAGATGAACATCAACAAAAGCAAAATGAGGATCATGGAATGTAGTCGAATTAAGTCGAGTGATGCTGAAGGAATTAGATTAGGAAATGAGACACTTAAAGTAGTAAAGGAGTTTTGCTATTTGGGGAGCAAAATAACTGATGATGATCCAAGTAGAGAGGATATAAAATGTAGACTGACAATGGCAAGGAAAGCGTTTCTGAAGAAGAGAAATTTGTTAACATTGAGTATAGATTTAAGTGTCAGGAAGTCGTTTCTGAAAGTATTTGTATGAAATGTAACCATGTATGGAAGTGAAACATGGACGATAAATAGTTTGAACAAGAAGAGAGTAGAAGCTTTCGAAATGTGGTGCTACAGAAGAATGCAGAAGATTAGATGGGTAGATCACATAACTAATGGGGAGGTAATGAATAGGATTGGGGAGAAGAGGAGTTTATGGCACAACTTGACAAGAAGAAGGGACCGGTTGGTAGGGCATGTTCTGAGGCATCAAGGGATAACAAATTTAGCATTGGAGGGCAGCGTGGAGGGTAAAAATCGTAGATGGATACCAAGAGATGAATACACTAAGCAGATTCAGAAGGATGTAGGTTGCAGTAAGTACTGGGAGATGAAGAAGCTTGCACAGGACAGAGTAGCAGAGTAGCATGGAGAGCTGCATCAAACCAAGTCTCAGGACTAAAGATCACAACAACAACAACAACAATAATAAGATTGGGTAATTTCGACCAAGCATTGTTGTCAAGCATATTTATAACATTTCATGTAATTTTCAAATCACTCCCAATTACAAGTAAAATTACCAAGTTATGTTTTTGGTTTCAAGAGAAAATAATTGTTGTGGCTAAAGCAACTTCAGGGAGTCCAAATGTGAACTTTCCAAATTTTAGTCTGATTATAACTGGAAAAATCTGGAAGAAGGGACGTTGAACAAACATTTAGATGGACATATTACTGTACTAGAAGGGTTAGGCAGGTGGAGGAGCAACTCGATAACTGTCAGAGTGGAGTGGGCTGGGTTGGGGTGAGGGATGGGGGGTCGGGAAGTGGGATAGTAGCCTGGGGAGGGGGTGAGGGAGGGAGGGGGTGAGGGAGGGAGGGGGGGGGGGGACTTGCTGGCAACTGTTACAAGTCGAAGTGAGTACCCTTGCAGTCTTGCTTTGGCCAGTCTCTCAGAATTTTACAAGTCTTTCAGAACCACCTTAGGTTCTCCTGACTTTTCCATCAAATTCAGTTTCCTTTGTCAGGTTTTCAAGACAGGTTTCCACTCTGAGGCAAGCACAGTGCCCAATTGTTTCTGAAGGTGTCATCACTGACTGCACTGCCTGCCAAAGGTCATAAACGATGCAGGAAGCATGACGGTGTGCAAGTTTGTGTTACAACATCAGTTAAAGTGAGCTAAAACCCAGGCAGCGAGAAACTGTAGCCGGCCACAGGGAATGGATGTCGGTGCGGAAGCAGCCTCAGTTGAAGGCTCCCCATGGCAGTTGTCTGTGGCAGGATGCGTACCATCCACGCTTGTCCCATACAACATCACTGATACACCTAGAAGGGTCATCGAATGAATAAAATGAGGTAGAAAATGAAGACTTATACAGAGGGTCAAGACCCTCAGGAAACATATGACCTCATTAGTTGCTATCCAAAGGTTCACAAGTAACAAAGGTAGAGAGATAGACAAGTTCGAAGCTTGTCTCAAATCAATGAGCAGAGCACACACTGGGAGTATGGGCTACTGTGAGAGGACTGCCACAATTGCATTGGGCACGAGGGTGAGTCCTCCTGATGTAAAAGGAACTTGTGATTAAGGCAGGTGTGGATACTGTGTAGTCAGCACAGTATGACTGCATCTTTCCAAGAATCTTGAAGTGAAGTACAAAATGCCTTGGTGGTCTCTTAGAATGCCCTCAGCTTATTGAGCATTGATTGTTGTAGCCTCCCATGCCATATTCCAGGTTTCCGAAATTTGACATCTCAGTTTAATTGTAGGTCTGTGCCTAGTACTCTGATTTCAAGTGTCTCCCTCGAGGCTGCTTCTTCAGCTAATTTTTCAGTGAGTTCATTTCCTGGTACACCCACATGGTTTGATATCCATATGATCGTCAGAGTAGTTCCAGAGTTGTGGAGGTCAACTAAGAGGCCTTAGATGGTAGCTACCAAAAGGCTTCTGGGGTAGCACTAAGATGTTTCTTGTAAGACTGTCATGGAGTCACAACAAAGCACAAAGTTCTTAGAATTTTGATGTATTACTACACCCAGCATATGGCAAAAAATTCTGCAGTGTATACACTGCAAGTACTTGAAGAGAATGCTTCTCGTGTCCCCCTTTGTATGCAAAAGCATAACCAACACTATCACTGACTTTCAGTCTATTCATGTAGATGTATTTCAAATTGGAGTAGTTGTGGAAAACTGAATGGAATACATATTTCGTAGTGTGTGGGTTCTGCATTTTCCTTAGGACCATAGAAGAGGTCCCTATGAAACACAGGACAAAGTATACATCCCAGGGGACACACAGGGGGAATGTCCTGTAAACAGGCAAAAGAGGACAGTTGGAGGTCCTTGCACAGAGCCTCCAATTGTACTCAACCGGTCTTTCTAGTTTTTGGTGAGTCGCGAAGTCTGCATTGTTCGCTGTGAAACACAGTTGATTTACAAGGATGGTTAGGGACCGGTCAGGCTGTCATTGCATACTTTGCCAGGAGTTGCTGGTGTCTAACGCTCAGTGGTGGCACACGGGCTTCCAGCAGGAGGCTGTCTGTGAGGCTGGTACAGAGGGCTCCAGTTGGCAACCACACACCATTGTGGTGAACAGAGTCCAGCATGCTCAGTACTGACAGTGGTTTCGATAAGTAAGCAACAAATCCATTGTCCTGGAAGAATAAAATCAAATATTTGTAGAATCACAGTAGAAATGTGCGAGGAATCTGAGGGTATTAACTTTCCTCATAAAATTTGCCTTTAGCTGATACTTATTGCCAAACAAAAGGCCTAAAAATTTAAAAATTTCTAGAAACTTCAAGTAATTAGTCACCTCAAGTGAAGTTCTGTGTGAGGATGGACACTCCCGAGTTAAAAAAAAGGACCCAGTTTTGTACTTGTTTATGGCTCCCTGAAGCTGGTGCTCTTCATGCACAATGATCGAGAACAATAACACATCCAAAGCTCATCCACATACAGAGACAGAGAGGCCACGGGTCCTGCAATACTGTCTTGTATGTGGACGACCAATGACTGCAATGACGAAGGGGGTTATGCTCATATCTGATCCCTGAGAGGTCCTATTGTCATGTACATATTGGTTCCTAAGGGCTGAACTTACCCAAACCTGGAACTCTCGGAGGGATATGAAAGTCTGGATAAAAATGAGTAAGCAACCCACGAAGCCCCACTAAAGCAGGGTAGACAGGAAATGAAGGCACCAGGTGGTATCACACCATATGCCTTCTACAATCAAAGAACACAGCAGTCAGTAAGTATTGGCAAAAACACAAAAACATTGCACAATACAGATACAGCTCATCTGTAGTATGTTGCTCTGTATTTGCAATAAATAACCTCTGTTTTGTATTGCCACAGTCTGCATTTGACCATTCTCTCAAAAAATTTACACAGTTCATTCATTAAAGAGATTGGCCACTAAATCATCATAAGTTGAGGGTATTTTCCAGGTTTCAGGATAGGAATAATAATATCCTCCCGCCATTGGGAGGGAAATTCTCCTCTTAGCCAAATATGATTGAAAAAGCTAAGGATGTGTTTAAAGCTGTAATTGCTAAGGCGTTTAAGCATTTTATTGCTGATTTTACTAGGTCCAGGGGCTGTCTCTCACACACTGCTAAAGAACTATGTGAGGATGGACACACCTGAGTGAAAAAAAAAAAATAGTATGACAGGACCCAGTTTTGTACTTGTTACTTGTTTATGACTCCCTGAAGCAGGTGCTCTATCATGCACAATGATGGAGAAAAATAACACAGGCAAAGGTCATCCACATACAGTGCGTGCATAATAATGCAAGGTTTTAGATATTATGCCCATCTCGCAGAATTTTATTTCATTATCACCTTCCTGGTGAACATATTCTGCTACGGCTGATTTATCCACGTGACTCGGGTGGCAATTCCTCTTATTTTCAACAAGACGGGTGTTCACACTTCTCTTTGTGTATAAAAATCTTTGTAGTTGTGGACAGGTTTATATCAGTACTGCAAACAGAAGTGTCAACACCCGTCTTGTTGAACATATAACGAATTGTGGCCTGGGTCACACAGGTAAATCGGCCATAGCAGAACATTTTACCAGGAAGGTGATCCTGAAATAAAATTCAGCAAGACAAGCATCATACCTAAACCTCACATTATTATGCGCACATGTATAGAGAGGCTATTGAGATTGATAAACACAGTTATAATTTTAACAGGAAAGACTAAACTGTTAAACTGGATAAAATTTGGATGTTGGATGACACCATTGCACCGAAAGCATAACGATCGACTATTTTCAACAGAGAATGTTGGCATTACCAGAGACAGTCTCATAGCCGACATCATGTGACGGATGGTGGTGCCCTCTGTACTGCCTATGTAATCAGCACTTCTTTGATTTCTCTTTGCAGTTCACCGCTTCACCTCGGAGGATGTTTCCCGCAGTCAGAGATGAAACGTCGGCGGAGAGTTTTATACATCGGCCACGGCCTATCAGCCTGGAAGTTTTAAGTGAAGATAATACTGTAATGATTCCTCAGCCTCCATGTTTGCCAAACGTGGCCCTATGCCAATTCTTTCTGTTCATTTTACAAGCACAGATGAAATTAAAAATGTATGACGGAGAGCTAAAAGCTTTCACAAGAGTATTTCAGAGAATGGAGAAAACACTGGAATATATGTAGCAGAAATTTGAAATAAATAATTATCCCACACAGTCACGGTCCACAAACATACCCATTATGACTGAAAATAATTATGATTCAACCAGCCAAGTTGTGAAAGTATTTCATACATACAGAAAAATTAGATTAAAGTTACTTAAAACATGTCTTGATATAAAATTCAACAAAACCTGTCTATACGAAAACATAGGACCTAAATATGTGAACATTAAGACTAACTGTAAATCTATCTCAGCACAACTTGCTAAAGCTGGAAGTGAGAAGTTCTGGCTAAGATGTGAAGTAAAACATTTATACAAAAAGAAAGAAGACCTAAACTGATTAGCTCACAGCACCTATCTGGAATTAATGTTATTAGCACATCTAGCACAGATCCCATTACTCCATGATATCCTTGGAAACATAATAAAAAACACATGCAATAAAATAAACAGCACTCATCAAAAAAAGCTTGACAGTTTCAGAAAGAGAAACAAGCTGCTTATTGATAAATACACAAATAATAAAAGTAATCCCCACAAATATTTCCCAAGAGTTTTATATTCAACCAACATTGAATTCAGTCAGACAGAAATGACACTACTAAATAAGGGTTTGAAGCATAATATAAATCCAAGCATCAATCACAAAAAACATAAAAGACACCATATGCTCACTAAAGATAGCCAGTGACTTTGCAAAACTTAATAACACTGAACAAACGCTAATAGGCCACAAGGCTAATCAAATTATACACAAACACACAACCACAAAAGCAACAAAAACAAACAACTTTGAAATAAATGTACTCCAGTCAATCATTAAGAAACTACACATAATGCCCTGGCAGTAAAATCTGATAAAGGTTCCACAACAATGATTGTGATTATATACACAAAACACTCGAATTCTTTGCAAACCACCACTTACTCGAAGTCCAAGTTGACCCCATAGTAAAGTTTCAAGCTAAAATAAGAAATTGCCTCAACAACAGTAACTTCCTTTTCACTAAGAATGAAGTACGAGACCTTATTGTGATGAATCCAATAGCCTCCAAACTCAGAGCACAACCAAAAGTCCATAAAACCAACACAACTCTCATCAGGACTATTGTGAACTCAATTAATAGCCCAGTCTACAAATTAATGAGAGAACTAAATGACATACTTTTAGAAAAATACACATTTTAAAAATCATATTCCATAAAGAACAGCTATGAACTTATCAAGAGTTTGAAAGATTTGACGGTACCACATCAAGCCAAGCTTCTATCCCTAGATATTGTTAACCTTCACAGCAGTATACCTGTAGATTAAACAGAGATTCCAAGACTTACCAAGCGGGAAAGCGCCGGCAGACAGGCACAATGAACAAAACACACGCACAGAATTACTAGCTTTCGCAACCGATGGTTGCTTCTTCAGGAAGGAGAGGGAAAGACGAAAGGATGTGGGTTTTAAGGGAGAGGGTAAGGAGTCATTCCAATCCCGGGAGCGGAAAGACTTCCCTTAGGGGGAAAAAAAGGACAGGTGTACACTCGCGCACACGCGCACACACACACACACACACACACACACACACACACACACACACACGCACACATATCCATCCGCACATACACAGACACAAGCAGACATATTTAGGCAAAGAGTAGATTAAACAGTTGAGATAATAAGAACGAAACTATTGAGAAACAAGACAAAGAGCAAACCAGAAATCATAGAACTTGTAGATGTACTTAATCTAGTGCTCTCACCAACTTTGTTTGTGATGTTATCATTTAGTGTTAGAATTTTATTTTCTATATAGTTGATAAATATTTCAGCTAATAGGCCACTGAGAGGGCTTCCCATTGCTAGTCCTTGGTCCTGCTTGTAAATTTTATTGTTAAGCATGGAGATGACATTCTTAATGAAATAACGGTATTCAAAAACTCAAAATTCTTCAACAGTCTTCAGCCAGTTCTACCTCTATAGATTCAAGAAATGTCAACATAAATAATTGACTTGAACCAAGAATATCGATACAAAACCTCGATAACCGATACAGACTCTCATGTTACAGTCCGCCATCTTGTGTTGTGTGTATAACATCGAAGCAATTTGTGCAGTGGCAATCAGTGACAAAATATAATGTGCAATAGTGCAATGTCAAACAACAGCTCCGCCATTACACCAGTGATACAAGTGAAGCAGCAAGAGGATGAAATTGTAAGTGATCAACTGTCAAATAAAAACCTTTCACACTATTTTCGTAACACATAACTGGAGCAAATCTATCTATATACGATACAGGCTGTAATATACATAGTCAACAACAAAGAAGAAAACCAGCAGAAGACATCACTGATTTTGATTTCTAGATACACACTGCCCACCTCCTTCCCCCAAATGCCACACCAACAGCTACATTAAAAAATTAAAAAACAATGGGCAAAGTGTTCTAGTTTAAGACTGTTTATTTTTAAGTAACATGTATGTATGTATGTATGTATGTATGTATTAACGCTTGAAAATGGACAGAACATGTTCGAAACATGTTGCATTATGTTAGATTAAGGATAAAATAAAATAAAAGTGACTGGGAGCAGAAACTTGAAATAAATAATGTGTACAACAGGTAAAGGGGATTATTTTCAAGAAGTTAACATTGATACATGTGAATAACTAAAATTCTTTTCCAAAACACAAAAATTCCAGTTATTTTTTTAACTCTTCTCATGTATCAATGACTTGCCACAGTTTTCGGACTCAAGTGTGAATTTATGCACCAAAGTCATTCAATGCACAAATTCAATAAATCGTCAATATTTTTATAAAACAGAAACTGGAATAACAGCTTTAAAGCTATATTAAAATTTAATAAACATTATACATCACATACCAGTTATTTAAATACACTCCTGGAAATGGAAAAAAGAACACATTGACACCGGTGTGTCAGACCCACCATACTTGCTCCGGACACTGCGAGAGGGCTGTACAAGCAATGATCACATGCACGGCACAGCGGACACACCAGGAACCGCAGTGTTGGCCGTCGAATGGCGCTAGCTGCGCAGCATTTGTGCACCGCCGCCGTCAGTGTCAGCCAGTTTGCTGTGGCATACGGAGCTCCATCGCAGTCTTTAACACTGGTAGCATGCCGCGACAGCGTGGACGTGAGCCGTATGTGCAGTTGACGGACTTTGAGCGAGGGCGTATAGTGGGCATGCGGGAGGCCCGGTGGACGTACCGCCGAATTGCTCAACACGTGGGGTGTGAGGTCTCCACAGTACATCGATGTTGTCGCCAGTGGTCGGCGGAAGGTGCACGTGCCCGTCGACCTGGGACCGGACCGCAGCGACGCACAGATGCGCGCCAAGACCGTAGGATCCTATGCAGTGCCGTAGGGGACCGCACCGCCACTTCCCAGCAAATTAGGGACACTGTTGCTCCTGGGGTATCGGCGAGGACCATTCACAACCGTCTCCATGAAGCTGGGCTACGGTCCCGCACACCGTTAGGCCGTCTTCCGCTCACGCCCCAACATCGTGCAGCCCGCCTCCAGTGGTGTCGCGACAGGCGTGAATGGAGGGACGAATGGAGACGTGTCGTCTTCAGCGATGAGAGTCGCTTCTGCCTTGGTGCCAATGATGGTCGTATGCGTGTTTGGCGCCGTGCAGGTGAGCGCCACAATCAGGACTGCATACGACCGAGGCACACAGGGCCAACACCCGGCATCATGGTGTGGGGAGCGATCTCCTACACTGGCCGTACACCTCTGGTGATCGTCGAGGGGACACTGAATAGTGCACGGTACATCCAAACCGTCATTGAACCCATCGTTCTACCATTCCTAGACCGGCAAGGGAACTTGCTGTTCCAACAGGACAATGCACGTCCGCATGTATCCCACGCCACCCAACGTGCTCTAGAAGGTGTAAGTCAACTACCCTGGCCAGCAAGATCTCCGGATCTGTCCCCCATTGAGCATGTTTGGGACTGGATGAAGCGTCGTCTCACGCGGTCTGCACGTCTAGCACGAACGCTGGTCCAACTGAGGCGCCAGGTGGAAATGGCATGGCAAGCCGTTCCACAGGACTACATCCAGTATCTCTACGATCGTCTCCATGGGAGAATAGCAGCCTGCATTGCTGCGAAAGGTGGATATACACTGTACTAGTGCCGACATTGTGCATGCTCTGTTGCCTGTGTCTATGTGCCTGTGGTTCTGTCAGTGTGATCATGTGATGTATCTGACCCCAGGAATGTGTCAATAAAGTTTCCCCTTCCTGGGACAATGAATTCATGGTGTTCTTATTTCAATTTCCAGGAGTGTATGTGAATGGAGAATATGTCAGAACTCACCAGTGTTTTCCTCGCCACCTGCAGATTCTTGCACCTAACTTCAAACTGGGCATAAAGCAACCATATCTTCGAAAAGGTAAATATCTTATGAGGCAGCAACTGAAGACATGCCCTGTAGACCTGCCTCGTCCGTTCTTCATCTTCTGCTTCCAGCTCTTCAAACAGGGCGTAGTTGATCCAGAGATAAATATATCTACGCCAAAATTGCTTCTCCTGGAATGCACCACAATGCTAAGACCATGAGGGCTAATCAAGGAATGTTCCATTTGAAAAAAATGCAATTTACACTTTCTAATTCTTATGTCTATCATTAACTGCTAGCCCAAATTACACTCTTGTGACTGTAATGATGTTAAATGGTTAACAGTTCTAAACGATGGACTGGAAGAACAGAAGTCTATTAAAACCAAGAAATACATGCATTAACCCTTTGACTGCTGGGGATATGTTAACTCGTCGTGCCTCGCTGTTCCCCTGGCGCACCCAATTTGTTTAAGTGCGGCTCTTGGTCTTCCCTACAGTGCTAAGGACACGTTGACGCATACCGTACCACCGGCCTTGCCATCGCTAGGGACGAGTTTAAGCGTGCTGAGTCACAGCTAACTGAGAACAACAGATGTGTAAACATGCAGAACTGTCTTTTCGCCTCGCTCTTCCAGTAGCTGTGCAGTGGTCTGACTGTATTGTTCGAGAGTGCAAGTATGTTTGTTGCCGTATTGCCTCTTTGCAGAATTCGATTTCGCGTCCCGAGTTTTCACCAATTTTCTTGTGTTCTAAAGGAGAAATGTCACGTCACCGTGGATGCACAGATTAATAGATCCTGGATATGCTCACTAGGAGTGACAGTGAGTACGAATTATCTGAAGTTGCTAGCAGTGATGAGTCTTCAACAGAATCTCAAAGCTTTAATCTTCAGCCTTTTATATCAGAGGGGAGAGCAAGAATTACAGTCAGCAGTTCTTCTGAATCCGAGAAATCAGAAAGTGAAAGTGAAACGGTTCAGAAAATAGCGCGCTTAAGTGACACATTTGACTGGAAAGAAACCAATTTCACCTTTAAATCATTACTCTGCTGACTCGAGTTCAGGACACAAATGCAAATTCGATACTGACCCAAGCATTCTTTCATTTTTTGCAATATTCAGTCTGAAGAACAGTTGCAATTTATTGCAGACAAAACAAATCATTTTTACGTTTACACCAGACAAAATACTACAGGATCTTTGAATTCTCGACTGTCAAAGTGGAAAGACACTGGATTTGAGGAAATGTATTGTTTTGTTGCTATTTGCCTTCTAATGACATAAGTTAAGAAGTTAAAATTAAGTTATTATTGGTCCAGAGATACACTTTTGAACTCACCCGTTTGCAGCGAAATTATGTCCCGAGATCGTTTTTGTCTACTTCTGAGAATGTTACACTTCAGTGATAACTGTGTGAGCACAGGAGGCAACAGTCTATTTAAAATTAGGGCAATTGTTGAGAAGGTTCGTAAGACATTTCATAATTAATTTCATCCACATCATAAGCTTTGTACAGATGAAAGTCTGTTGCTGTTCAAAGGACGATTATCTTTTAAGAAATTTATTCCAACCTAGCGAAGTAGATTTGCAATAAAGACATTTGTTCTGTGTGACTGTAAGAGTGGGTATATTTGGGATTTTATTGTACATACAGGCACAACAACAGAAATTGGGTTCCACAATTTAGGAAAAAGTGGCAAAGTAGTGGCAACTCTTATGGGACTGTATTTGGTACAGGATCATATTCTATATATTGATAATTGCTACTCCAGCCCAGACCTGTTCCTCTTGCTGCACAACCGTGGAATAGCTGCTTGTGACACTGTACGTAAGAACAGGCGCAACATGCCAAAACTGCAGAAGAAATTAAAATGAGGAGAAACTGAGTTTAAGTCCACTGACATGACCCTTGCTATCAAGTGATGTGATATGAGACAGGTGTGCATGTTGACCACAAGTCACACAACACAAACAGAGAAGACTGACATAAATACTAAACAGAGAAAACTGACAGAAATACTGGCAAAAAATAAAGAAAATACAATGTATTGTAGATTGCATTTCGAGTATAGGTGCAATTGACCATTGTGACATCTTACTGAGCTCAGTGGGATCAGTGTGTAAGACTGTGAAATGGTACAAGAAACATTTTTTTTTCTTCACATTCTGGATTTGTACATTATAATGTTCATGCTCTCCACCATTTGGTAACACGGCGAAAAATGGCATTCACAGAGTTTCATCTTTCTCTCGTAAGGGAGACTGTAGAAAAATACTCACAGGGAGACATTTTCTGGCTGTTATCGTGAGTGAACATTCGCAGAAAATTACGTTAATGTGCAGATGCGTGGTTTGCACGTAACAGAAAGTGCATCAGGAAACTAGATACCAATGCAAAACTTGCAATGTTCTATTATGCGTTGTACCCTGCTTTGAGACTTATCTTACAAAGAAGCATTACTAATCATTGAGAACTAAATCTGAGAAAATTTATTGACCCTTTTGAAAGAATTACGAAAAAAAGGAAAAGACAAAAATGTAAAAAATATATAAATTTGTTTTTAACTTCACCAGTGCTGGTCCAAAGCCCAGATCGAAAAGAAGGATGGGAAATAGATGCAACAGGTGTAAATTTATTCAAACAATGCCTGACTACTTCGTATGTAGCAGATCACAGGCAAGTGAACAGTCTTGGTGATTGAGATGGCACAATAGCTGTACCATGGCAAATGTAATTACACCGAGTATGTTGCACCAGTATAGCAAACCCCATGTATTAATCTACATACGATACATTGAAATTATTAACATGTAACATAGACAGTTATATTCTTTTATCCTTAGTAGTACAAATATGGATGACATTCGACTCACTGTTCTGGGGAGGGTGGGGGGCTTAAAATTGGTTGTTCGAATGAGACTGGCTTTGAAGCACTGACAGAAAATAGTACTTGTAAAAGTAGTATTGAATATACCCTGATTTTATCTTCTCATAAAAATGAATATCACTTCGACTAATTTGTAGATTATTGGAAAACAGTAGGAGAATAAAATTTTTTAATCCATATCATTGTGATATCAATCTATTCCACCTAAATTTCATTTTTATCATGTGTTCACTCTACGAATCTGAAGTTTACATTGTTTTCGGGCCTGATTTTTGCGCCCAACTTTCATTCCAATTGTACAGCTAGGAATGTTGTACAGAGCGTAGTTTTTTGTAGCAAAATCAGAATGAAAACCCCACATTTTTAATGTTTCTACAAAATCTGCAATTTTGCATTTAATTCATTCAGTATTGGAAAGTGCTACAGAAATGAACTTTATATTGAAGAAAATTGTGTTGTTAGATTACTACATGTGAAGTTTCACATTCGTCATAGCATTAGTCCAGGGGATGCAAGAAGCCAAACTTAGAATTTTTATGGGCACTTATGTTTTGGCCAATTTTACCTACAATATTCAGACTCAATACGGCTCATAAAATTCTTTTCATTATTATTCTTAAGAGAACGCATAAAGTTGTAAAAGATGGCTATATCTGATTTCTTTACAAAACTACTGCCCGAGATATTACAGCTCAAAGTTGCCAAAAATTCAAACTGGCTTTGTGCGGATCGTAATCAGCCCAGAAGTATTCAGCTAAGGTGTGGGTTGGGCAGCACAGGTTGCTCCGGTCCTAGCGGCGACTCCGAGGGACCGGCACTTAGTGCAGGTAGTCGGATTATGCCACAGGCCGCGGTGCCTCAGCACGCCCAGCAGATGGTGCACCTCCAGCAGTCAAAGGGTTGGTGCATCAGTTCTACTGAACTGTAATTGTAACTGAAATCAGTCAGAAAAATGTATCATTATACTAACCTTTGTAGGTGGAACATTTGCTATTGCTCTCTCATACGTATCCCGAATTACATCTAAATTTCCTTCACTCTCAACTAGTCGCAAGTAATCAAACCATGCATCATAGTTAGTTGGATTGGCTTTCACCTCCTGAAAATAAACATGTCAGACAATCATTTCACTTATTCAGGGTTACAGAATGCTTGCTGTACAAAAATGTTCAGGGCAATGAGATCAACCATATAACATGACCTTTACAGCACCTATTCATAAAACTATGACAAAGTGCTATAAGTCATTTTTTTGAAAACTAGAATTCAGCTGCTACATAAAATGGATACAATAATACACTATTCAAATGTAAAACAAAGTCCAAAAAATCATATTTCATCATATAGATTACATAACACTAAGAAAAATTTGTGTAATTGCAGCTTTGCAAGTGCGACAACTGTTATTTCTTGATAATATAGTCTTACCTCCATAATATTTCAACAACACTTATTGCAATACTTTTGGCTATGTGAACACAACAGCAAATCCGCCTGCTAAAATAGTGTGTGGTCTACGAGTGACTTGAGAGTCATACACACCAAAAATATTAAAGAAGATACAAATTTTTGCTTTGACAGTGAACAATGCATGCAAGGGTTTTGTCATTTCAGAGAGGCTGAGTAGCAAATGCGAAAACGTTCCAGAATTATTCTTCTGAGCAAGTATAGCATGGAGAAACCCACGGACATACACAATCATCATTAGCTAAACGTGTATTCAGATATATCACCTCCATGAACAAAATAAATTAGTATGCTGATAACTCTCTGTTTCCACTAGTCGTGGAGCTGTTTGCATACAACTGTATGGACATCAAACCAATTGTAAAATTTGAGAAGGATGGCAAAATATAATTTTTGGATATCATCGTCAAAGACTGAAACATGAAAGACACTGAAATACCTGGAAAAGACACAATCATCCCTAAGTACCAAGCAACAAAGTAACCCACAAGTCTTGTAAAAGTTCCCTTTTATTATCACATGATCAAACAACCAGCAAGGACATGGCATTTTAAATTTTTAGGACTGAAGATAAATACATGGCATTCTTGGAAGTTTCACATTGAGCATCTTACCGTATTTACTCGAATCTAAGCCGCACTTTTTTTCTGGTTTTTGTAATCCAAAAAACTGCCTGCAGCTTAGAATCGAGTGCAAAGTAAGCGGAAGTTCTGAAAAATGCTGGTGGGTGTCACCACAACTAACTTCTGCCGTGAAATACATTTAGCGCAACACAGGTCTGCTTTGCAGGCACAAAGATAAATACTGGCGCCACAACATCTGAATCAGTAAATAAATTAAAAGAAAAGGTAGAAGAATGTCAACATTATGCCATGTATTCTTTCGTGTTTGCTGCTATCTCATTTAAAGCCTATCTGCCTAATAAAACTACAAAACTAGAGTGAGACAACAGCAAATGCGGAAGAATATACATATCATGTCATGTAAATTCGTATTATTCTTAAGCTGAATAGTGATACAGTCAGAAATGAAGCATGGCAACTGACTAGATTTTTAAATCTAAGATGACTAATTTCTATGCAGAATGTAATGTACCAAAGAGGCGTCTGCAAAGATTTTCAAACGAAGAAAAATTTTCCACTAAACTCTCGTTCAGAACATCATCTATCATATGCAGTCTATTATTTGGTTCTTGTTGATCATTATCAAAGAAAGCAGCAGTGTAAGTAACAACAAATAGCAGTCTCTTGGCATTGTTTCGCTTATGAAACAATTCTTCTCTTTTTGTTGTTATTGTAAGCCGCGGTAGCGCGCACAAAAGCAAGCCATGCCACAAGTGGCAACAGGTCATAAACACTCATTATCAGAATGTGACAAACAAGGCATGACAAAGTTCAATAATGCATTTTCAGCTTAGAGTGATGTAAGCCCCTACAACAAAGAGAACAGCACTTATCAGATCAAAGCAAAATAAGCAATCTATTCAAACCAGACGAAGCACGTGAAAAAGGAAGAGTACCTGTATAAATACGGACGGAATGCCTGACACGTAGCAATGGCTACTTTGTTAAGCTTAACTGTTAAGCTTACGATTTGAACCAAACTACTGCAGCTGTATCTTCATCCATTCGAACTCAATTGTGTTTCACGTTACAATGGAGCAACTTTGTTTCGATTTGGAGGGGCGGTCTAAAACTTCTCTCTCACCTTGAATTTTGAGTCTTCAATTTCAGGAGCGGCTTAGATTCAAGAAATTTTTTTTCCCTTCATTTCGAGTCTCATTTTTCAGGTATGGCTTAGATTCAAGTGCGGCTTAGATTCGAGTAAATACGGTATTTAGAAACTAAGTATTGCAGCAGTTTCAGCTGTCAATAAAATTTCAATTCGACTGATTTTAAATTTTGCTTATTTACTGCTGGATACCCACACATTCATGAAAAATATTCTTAGCCCAGCAAAGTCGTCTCAGAACAGTGTACAAACTTCATGCAGGTCACTGTTCACTTGCCTTTAAATTTGAATACTGTCATCCCAGTGGACATGGGGATTTGCAGTTATTAACATTGTCTTGTCTGAAATGTAGTGTAGTGCTCACTGAACAGTATATAGAGGATACATTTCCACATGAATAACATTCCCTTATCAGGGAAGTAGATAACACACAGACATTCATGCAAGCACAACTCACACACATATGACCATTGTCTCTGGCCACCAAGACCAGAATGTCTCTGCAGCCAGAACAGTGTGTGTGTGTGTGTGTGTGTGTGTGTGTGTGTGTGTGTGTTTTTTGTCTACTTTAAAAGAAGGGCTTTTGGTAGGTAAAACACTTGTTTAGCAGTCTTAATGTTGTGCCTGTCTGCAACTCAACATCTCTACTATATAGTGAGTAACAATTTATTCTTTTCACAATATTTTCACTTGAACTAAGTATCTGATATTGAACCACACTAAACCTCACTAACTACATATCAAACAAAAGAAATAGGCTGCCTGTTCACTGATATAAATAACTATCTTAACATAACTGACAGAACTTAAAAGACCATACATCTGATCTGTATGAAGAATACAAATTTTCATTGATTGCACAATAAATGAAATGAAAGTTCTTAAGCCTTTAAAATCAAATTTATTCAATTAAAATCAAAAGACAATAATGTAAATTAGCCGATCAAAGATGTTAGGTCAGTTCCAACCAGTTCATCACAAACGTGTGCACAGTTTCACAGGGGGAAGCAATGCTTTCTTGTTCTGTGAACTAGATGTTCATAAAAGGTGTAAATAAATGATTCATAGATTAACATACACTATTAGCACTGCTTTCCTCCTCCTTTCCATTATGCTTTATCCAGCCAACACCAGATTCAGACTGGTATATGGCTCTTCTCTAATTTCATTAGCATTTATATAGGTTCTAATTACAATGGAGTCACCTTTCCCATCAGCAGTTTAAAGCTACTGCCAGCAACTCTCCAGGGAGGAATCCATGTATCCCTCCCATCTGTGTCTGGTGTAATCAGACAGTCATGTGTCACACTGTTTTTCAAACCATACGCAAATTGCCTATCTGAGGCGGGATGCAGAACTAGCCCTACATTTATCTAGGTGAATTTCTAAAACCACGAAAAAAAAAACCACATCCATTCTCGCCGGCACACCAGCCCCCGTAGTTAATTTGTAGGCCACATTCAATCCTGGGCCAGTTCACCTCCCCTTGCCCCACAAGCTAGTGCTTTAAACAAGCTCAACTATCCGGGCAGGTAAATTATTAGCACTGTTTTATGATATTAATTTATCCAATAGATTTAAGGTTCCCAGATATGTAAATGGCTCAAAGACTTCATAAGTAATCGTACACAGTACACGGTCCTCAATGTCAAATGTCCATGAGAAACAAAGGTACCACGAGGAGTGCCCCCAGGGAAGTGCAATAGGACCAGTCTTATTCTCTCTACAAACAAATGATCTGATGGACAGACTAAGCAGCAATTTAAGTATGTTAGCTGACAACACTTTTTTTTTTTAGGGCGCACAACTACAGTGGTCATTAGCGCCCAGACTAAGTTATGAATGTACTGCAAGGCACAAGGTCACAACAGCAACTAAAAAGAACAACACTATAAAAGGCACATTAACAGGCAAGGGATTAAAAGAAAACAGCATAATCAAATGTCTTTACACAGGTTTGTCAAGTGGATAAAACAAAGAACGCGAGCAGTTGCACCTGGATCATCCGCTAAAATGGCATCCAGAGTACACGGCAGGCCAAGATCAAAGTGCAGCGTATTTAAATTCGGACAGGATGTTAAAATGTGGTGTACCGTCAGCAATTGCCCACACGGGTAGAACAGCACCAGCGCAGCCGTCAGCAGATGGCGGTGGCTGAACCGGCAGTGTCCAATCTGTAACTGGGACAAAACAACCTCCTTCCACCGAGAAGGGTGTGAAGAGTTCGTCCGAGCCGTGGGGAGAGGTTTCGAGGCCCGAAGCTTGTTTTCAGTAAGTGTAGACCAATCGGCATGCCACAGTGATAAAATGCGCTGACAAATGACCCTGCTAAAATCAGATGAAGGCACACAACAAGAAGCTGTCCGAAGGTGGAAGACCACAGCCTTGGCTGCAGCATCTGCAGTTTCATTCCCAGGGATACCTACATGGCCAGGAACCCACATAAAGGTAACTGGAGAACCGTCGTCCGCCAGCTGCTGAAGAGAGCGTCGGATCCGGTGCACGAAAGGGTGAGCCGGATACATATCACTGAAGCTCTGGATGACGCTCAGGGAATCAGAGCAGATGACATAAGCAGAATGTTGGTGGCGGCAGATGTAAAGAACAGCCTCGTAGAGGGCAAATAGCTCAGCTGTGAAGACCGAACAATGGCCATGGAGCTGGTATTTGAAACTGTGTGCCCCGACAATAAAAGAACACCCACACCGACATTGGTCTTAGAGTCATCTGCATAAATGAAGATCTTATTAATGAACTACGAACGAAGTTCGACAAACCGAGAGTGGTATACCGAAGCTGGGGTAACCTCCTTTGGGAGCGAGCTGAGGTCAAGGTAAACGCGAACCTGAGCCTGGAGCCAAGGTGGCGTTTGGCTCTAGCCCACTCAAAACGTTACAGGGAGTGAAAAATCGAGGTGCCGAAGGAGGCGACGAAAGCGAACTCCAGGGGGTAGCAGGGCAGATACATACAACCCGTATTGACGGTCGAGACAGCGGTCTTAAAAGGAATGATATTACGGGTGGTCGGGCATTGACAACAGCTGACAGGCATGCCGACAAAGCAGTACATTGCGCCGGTAGGTTAGTGGCAATCCACCGGCTTCAGCACGAAGACTCTCGACGGGACTAGTATAGGACACTCCGATCGCAAGACATAACCCCCGATGCTGTACAGAGTTGAGGCGGCATAAGATGGACGGCTGTCCAGAGGAGTATACAAAGCTCCCATAAACCAGCTACGAGCGGACGATCGACCGATATAAGCAAAGTAGGACGGTTCGATCCGCTCCCCACGATGTACTGCTGAGAACACGGAGGACATTTAGAGGACAGGTACGACGGGCAGCCAAATAGGACAGATGTGGAGACCAGCAAAGTTTCCTGTCAAATGTAAGACCTAAAAATTTTGTCGTCTCCACGAATGGGAGAGCGGCGGGATCGAGATGTAAGGCCAGTAGGAGAAACTCTCTGTAGCGTCAGAAGTTAATACGGACCGTCTTCTCGGCAGCAAACCGGAAGCCATCGGTGACACTTCTGATGACACTGTGGTGTATGAAAAGTTGTCATCATTTAATGACTATAGGATGCAGGACAACTAAAGACAGAATTTCTAATTGGTGTGGTGAATGGCAGCAAGCTTTAAATGTATAGACATGTAAGTTAATGTGGTTGCGTAGGAAAAACAATACAGTCATATTGATCAAATATCGAAGCACAAAACTGCAAAGCAATATAAAATAGAATCAGCACATCAGGTTAGTAGTAGGGAAGGCGAATAATTGATTTTGTTTTATTGGGAGAATTTTGGTAACTCGCAGCTAACCTCTAAAGGAGTCATTACATAGAACATTAGTATGACCTATTCTCGAGTACTGGTAAAGAGTTTGTATTTCCCACCAGGTCAGATTAAAAGAAGACATTGACGTGATTCAGAGGCTTGCTGCTAGATTTGTTACTAGCAGGTTCAATCAGCACATACACACTATGGAGGTTGCTCCACAGAGGAAATTTAGAGAACCAGCATTTGAGGCTCACTGCAAAACAGCTCTTTTGCCACCAACATACATTTTGCATAAGATAAGATAAATTAGGGCTCATAACATACTTACGGATAGTCATTTTTCCCTCGCTATGTTTGCAAGTGGGACAGGAAAGGAAACGACTATTAACAGTATGCAGTAGATGTAGGTTTCCTTCGCTCAGGGGTATTATTTTGTTGCCTACTACATATATTTTCTTATATGAATGGTTATTAGCCAAAAATACATTTTAAGGCTCCTAATTTTCCACTCAAAGCTGCAAATTTAATTCAAGTTTGATTATAATTAGCAGCTATAAGTGGAAAAGTACAGCTTTTAAATATAGCGTGAGGAACACATGAGATCCAAGAGATGACGCAGCTGTGCCCTCACCTCCTCGTACTGGAACTTGCGCTTGCTCACAATCACATCCTCGATGCCAGTCCTGTCGCCGTACTTCTTTTCGTGGATCGTGTATGCTTTGTACAGCTCCTGAGCACGGTCTTTTGGTATGTGCTCCAGTGCGTACTTGTAGATTACACGAGCTCTATCATGCTGGCAAAAAAACTGATATCAACCACACTGCATGTTCTGCTGAAACTAGGTTCACAATTGCATCAGTCTAAGAAGAGACAAATGCATCACTCTAAGCAAACAAGCACATACACAGAAAAGACAGACAAGTACACAATCATAAAAATACACACACAAACACACACACACACACACACACACACACACACACACACACTAATTACTGCTCCATAACAAAACGTAATGGCAGACAGACTAGTTTTGTGACTCAACTTGCTTTCAATAACACACTCCTATGCAATTTCATCATAGCAATATGCAAATGAAAAGACTAGTAAATTACGAGACAGAATTGCTAAATAGCACTTAACTTCACAAGGTGAAATGTTTATTGTTTTCAGCACGATTGATGAATGCTGTACTTTAGGATATAGTCTTTAGTTATTGCCACCGTCAATATACTCCCCTCTTCTGTCCCTACAATACTATTTGCAAATTCTCCACTGATTGAAACAGTACCGGATGTCTTATTTGGTGAATACCTCGACGATGCTCTTTCACTGCTTCAGATGACTGAAATCTTGTTCCTTTTAACGCAGATACAACCTCGAGGAACAGATGAAAGGAACATAGGTGCTAGGTCAAGTGAGTAAGATGGGTTGATGCAGTACTTAGCTAGAAACCTCTTTCAAGACAATGCACTATGAGACAGTGTGTAGTTTTGATGCAGAGCCCACAATCTGTTTTTCAACAGTTCGAGTCATTTTTTTCTTATTTTCTCACGGAGTTGATTCCACGTGGGAAAAATATATCTATAAAGATGATGTGACTTACCAAACAAAAGCGCTGGCAGGTCGATAGACACACAAACAAACACAAACATACACACAAAATTCGAGCTTTCGCAACCGGCGGTTGCTTTGTCAGGAAAGAGAGAAGGAGAGGGAAAGATGAAAGGGTGTAAGGCAAGTCTTTCCGCTCCCGGGATTGGAATGACTCCTTACCCTCTCCCTTAAAACCCACATCATTTCATGTTTCCCTCTTTCGCAACCGGCGGTTGCTTCGTCAGGAAAGAGGGAAGGAGAGGGAAAGAAGAAAGGATGTAAGGCAAGTCTTTCCGCTCCCGGGATTGGAATGACTCCTTACCCTCTCCCTTAAAACCCACATCCTTTCATCTTTCCCTCTTTCCTGATGAAGCAATCGCTGGTTGCGAAAGCTCGAATTTTGTGTGTATGTTTGTGTTTGTTTGTGTGTCTATCGACCCAGTCATTGCTTTGAATCTTTTATTTTGTTCATTTGAGCCTTTTTCACTCTTGGTGAAGCTCGACCTTTTCAGTGGTGCATAGACTAGCTGTTACTCTCTGGATCACAAGTTAAAAACCAGGATTCATCACATATTATCACTCTCCCCAAGAAATTAGGATCATTTTCAGTGATACTGAATATATCACTACAAACATTATCATGACCTCCTTTTTGTTCGATCGCGAGAACTTTTGGCACCAGTTTCGCACACACTTTTCTCATCTTAAACTGGTTACGCAAAATATGCATTAGGGATTACTTTTCAAATACTCAACCCATGGTCAGATCAAATCATATTAGCCTACCCACTTTTTCAATACTTTCTTCCATTTTTGATGCTGAAGGGCATCCTGGGGGTGAGTCATCTCCAAGGTCTTCTCAGTCATCTTGGAAACATTTGACCCACTCAAAAACTCAATTATATAATACACAGTCTTTACCATACACTTCTCTGAGTAAAAGATAGATCTCAGTGGCAGCTTTTCCAAGTTTCATATGAAACTTCACAATAATTCTTGCTCTGTTATTACACTTACCATTTTTTTGGCAAAAAAAAAAAAACAAAAAAAAAACATGCTGCATTTGACTGAGAACGTTTCATGGTTCACAGCTATTGGGCATCCACCTTTGGCACATGTGTGCTTACTCTGTGACAGGATCAGTTCCGTTATTTTTTAGCCACTCTTCGTGCAGCCAAGTTGTTTCAATGAAAACAACTCAGATGTACAGTCAGAAGTACACCTTCATATTAATATTGCTGATAGACACCTATTATTGTTGTTGTTGTTGTTGTTGTTGTTGTTGTCTTCATTCCAAAGACTGGTTTGACACAGCTGTCCACACTAGTTTGTGCTATGCAAGCTTCCCCATCTCTGCACAAAGGCCACAACTTACGTACATTTGGCCCTGTAGCTTTGGTCTCCCTCTACATTTTTTCTCTCCCCCCCCCCCCCCTCCCCCAATACACCGATCCATTCTTTAAATCAAGTTGGACCATAAATATCTTCTTCTGCCAATTTGAAACAGTACTTCATCTGTTATTCAATGTACTCATCTAATCTTCGGCATTAGTCTACATTCCCTTATAATCTGAATTGTTTATCGTCCGTATTTCATTTCCATACAAGGCTACATTCCAGGTAAATACCTTGGAAAATGACTTCACTAAATTTAAATTTATATTAGAGGTTAACAAATTTTCCTACTTCAGAAATGTATTCCTTCCTACTGCCAGTCTGTGTATTATATCCTCTGTGCTACAGCCTTTGGCAGTTATTTTTACTGCCCAAAAAGGAAAACTCATCCATTACTTTTAATGTCTCATTTCCTTGTCTAACTTACTCAGCACTGCCATATTTAATTTGATTACACTCCATTGTTTAACTTTTGTTAATGTTCTCATCTTACATTGTCCTTTCAAGACAGTATCCAGTCTCTTTAACTGTTCTTCTAAATTCGTTGCTGTCTGTGGAGAGAATTACAGTGTCATCGGCAAGCTTTAAAGTTTTTATTTCTTCTCCAGGAACTTCCGACTCCCTTCCCAAATTTCTCATTGGTTTCTTTTACTGACTGCTAAATGGACAGACTAAGTAACTTTGGGCATAGGTTATAACACTGTCTCACCGCCTTCTCAACTACACCTTCCTTCTCATGCCCTTCAACTCACAGAACACATTCTGGTTTCTATACTAGCTGTAAATAACATTTCCCTCTCTGTATTTTACCCCTGCTACCTTCAGAACTTTAAAGAGTGTGTTCCAGTCAACATTGTCAAAGGTTTTTTTTTTTTAAAAAAATCTACAAATGCTATCAAGATAGGTTTGCCTTTATACAATCTTCTACGATATTCACCTTCTACCAATTTTCTATTCTTCAATAAATAAACTGTGTGTATTCTGCAAATATGACTTATTAAAATGATGGTTCAGTAGTATTCAACTGGCAGTTCTTTCAAATGGAAATATTACTATCTTCCCACACACACTTATGAAAGCAATAGTGGCAACAATATCCTAGCTTTCAAAACAATTGGTACCTTCCAGAATGAGAGCACTTGCCCGCGAAAGGGAAAGGTCCCGAGTTCGAGTCTCGGTCGGGCCCACAGTTTTAATCTGCCAGGAAGTTTTATATCAGCGCACACTCGGCTGCAGAGTGAAAATCTCATTCTGGAAACATTCCCCAGGCTGTGGCTAAGCCATGTCTCCACTATATCCTTTCTTTCAGGAGTGCTAGTTCTGCAAGGTTCGCAGGAGAGCTTCTGTGAAGTTTGGAAGGTAGGAGACGAGATACTGACAGAAGTAAAGCTGTGAGTACCGGGCGTGAGTCGTGCTTCGGTAGCTCAGATGGTAGAGCACTTGCCCGCGAAAGGCAAAGGTCCCGAGTTCAAGTCTCGGTCGGGCACACACAATTAGTACCTTTCTTGAGAAGGAGATGATTAGGTCGCAGAAGACTGAAAAGGACCAGCAGCTCACTCTCACACAAAATGAGAGGGCCCATTCAACCTTTAGTGAGTTCTCTCTTAACAAGCACTATCACCAAGAACTAACAGTTCCAAAAGCTAGGATAGTGTTGACACTTTTCCTTTTATACGTGTCTCTCAACAATACTAAACACATCACCTCCTCAAGTGAGTACTGGGGAGTAATACTGTCTCATAATTTCTTAAACTCCTTTATAATGCTAGTAACACATAAAAGGACATTCTAACATAAATAACACATAAAGCAAAACTGTTAGGCATTCATATTCTCAATTAAACCAAGATGAACATATTTTCATGTACCAAAGATGACATCTCAAGTGACCTACATCATGTTGACACTGACAAATGGCCATTAGTGGTATTCCAGTGATAATGCAGTTTGAATTTTTTTACATAATATAAGGACACCACCTGTCATGTCAGTAATAGGTGTGAGGGGTAGTTATTATCAATAGTGAGACGACATGGTCGCTCGTTCCCCTTATGCAGCACTGGTTCTCTGGAACATTTGGAGCTAAGTATGTCTTTTCTGGCAGAAAGTACTCAACTATTGTTTTGTTCAACAATGCCTAACCACTACTGCCCACATGCCTTTATCTGAGGCAAAAGAGTTGTCATTAAGGTCAGGTATGGAATGGACCTATGCAGTCGAGTTACTTACGATTTAAAATTGTAAAAAATAATAGCCCGCAAGTGTTCTCCAGTCATGTTCATTTTTTGGTACACACAAAATCTTTAAAAGATGATAATTAAGAAACTACTGAACAAACAATATGACAATCAACTCATAAAATATTCGAGAGTAGCTGTGAAATACAAATAAATTTCATTGGTTTTAAGAATCATGGCATTCTAAAAATTTCCAGTGCCTTCCTTGTATCATTGGTGGGTATGGTCTGGTGATCATAGATCTTGTGCAGAAGCAAGTGTAAAGTGTTCTGTTGAATTTAATGTGTACTGAATGGTGTTAACTGGGACACAGCTGCAGCTCTCACCATGGACCTCTTTTGGCAATGATGAATAACTGCAGTAATTGCTGTGATTTCGTCTGGTGTAAATACAGCTAGTGTGAATCCAACATTCCCCACTAATGCTTACACCATGTTGCCAGACCAATGACATCTGTAGTAAAAAGTCGTCTCTGGGTCTTTTTCAGAGTTAAAGCGATCTTGGAAACAAGAATTGTTATCATACGACTGAGAATTGTTCAGTGATTTTCCAGCACCAGTAACACACACTGTTCCAATAAACAGACTGTGTCATCTACTTTCTTCGGAAGACACATACTGGCCATTAAACTGCACCAGGGAACTCCGTTGATGCTCATTTGGTGATGCAGTGGGGACTTTCACGTGGCAGGCACTGTACGGTGACTGCAGAAACTGTTGCCACCTGCCGATGATATTTGGAACTGACTCAGGAAATTGTGTATCTACTTCATTTGGTGTTCTCAAATGAAACACCACTTGTTGGAACACCATATCATTCACTGTTGCCAAGTTTTTACCTCAATGTTAGTAGGTTCTTTGTGAAATACACTTTACTTGTAACAATGATATTAATATTAGCAATTATAGAGGCACGGCTAAGTGTTACATTCCTTAGTGCCAATTACTGATGACAAAATTTAAATTTGAATGTTAAAGCTATACTTACTTCTTTCTGGCCTTCCTCGAACTTGGCAAATGCAATGTACAATTTCTCATCCATCATTTCTTCACCATAGAATTCCACTGCTCTTTCATATACTTTTCTCGCTCCACTAATAAATCCATGCTGTTCTTCAAACCTAAACAAAAAATTATTATGTACATAGCTGTCTCTATAGCAAAATCAAGAAGGAAAGCTGCATGTTTTATTCAAGCAGCTGAACAGTAAACTAGTGTCAATATTCAATGTATAAATTTCATGAGAATGTGCAAAAAAAAGGTGCAAATTTGGACACCAGGTAAGTAGTCTGTTTGCATTTAATGTCTAACATAGCATCCAATACTACGCTTTACTCATGAGTTCTGTTACATTGTTCAATAGAAAGAACTTTCTGTCATGGTACTAAATACACTCTCAGTCAACAACAACTATGACAATCAATAGTTAATGTGTGCCTTTTCTGACGAAATAGTTCACATATTTATAATTTCTTTTATTCTGCAAGCCACAGCATGGTAAGTAGTGAAGTGTAAGTCATGTTACTAGTCTACTTTCCAGATTTTTAGGAAGGAAATAACTTTAGAGTTTAACATCCTGTCGACAAGGCAGTCAGTAGACAAGGATCACACGCTCAGGTTACAAAGGCATTGGGAAGGAAATCAGCTGTGACCTTTTCAAAGAAACAGCACTTGCCTGGAGCAATTTATGGAAACCACAGAAAACCTAAATCTGGATTGCAGGACAGGTATTTGAAATGTCATGCTCCGCTATGCGAGTCCAGTGTGCTCAACAGTGACACTCTGTCAGTCAGTTTTAGTATGAGAGTATTATTAGAAAAGAAAAAGATTCTGCGTATTTCCTCACTCAGGAAAAAAAACAGCTGGAGATGGTGAGAGCTTGATAAACCAATTAAATGCCTCAGAAACAAAG
The DNA here is from genome assembly GCF_023897955.1 of Schistocerca gregaria. Taxonomy (NCBI): domain Eukaryota; kingdom Metazoa; phylum Arthropoda; class Insecta; order Orthoptera; family Acrididae; genus Schistocerca; species Schistocerca gregaria. The sequence continues at coordinate 77,296,439 of NC_064928.1, forward strand.
CTGCAATGTGGAAGAAGTGCATTTCAGATGAACAGATACACCTCATCTCAATAAATTGGCAGTTTCTAAAAATTTTAGTAAGTTTTAGTCAACAAGTCCAGGATGCATAATGGACAGAAACACATTTCAACTCCAGTCAACAAATCACTATTTGCCCACAATAAGAAAACTGTTCTTACTGGTGCTGTCAGTTGCAGAGAAAACTGGTGTTAACAAGAACATACTGCATTTATTTGTCTTTCAGTACTGTCAACATTTCCACGAGTGTCACCTCTGCTTTCGTATAAACAGGGAACATGGGTGATGGGGTCAGCACTGAGGGAAGGAGTCTGTGCTACCCTCCGCTTACACTCTCCCCCCGTGGCAGTCCTTATGCAGGGCCAAGGCACGCTTTCTGCCATTCCTGACAGCCACCACACAAAAGGTCTTAATATTGTGACCAAACAGTAAATTATACAAGAGCAGCTCGTATTTATGTAGTATTTCTAGCTTGAAGAGAAAAGTGTGTATCTAACAAGCAGCACTATCTTTAACTGAGTAACTGTGGGTTGACACAACTGCTCTGAAATCACTTTTATTCAATTTTCAAAGTTTCTAATAACGTCTTTTTAATAAATGCTACACCTAAGGAATTCTAGTAGATACTGTGCTATGCTTCCATTGTTAACCACAGAGATAAAATGTCATACTCTGCAAGAAATTCGGCCTAGCTGTCTCTTCTTACCTTGCATATTTAATCCAATTTCTGATTTCTGCATGCACATAGACAAATCGCTCATATATCCCTCTTGCGCGATCTATCTCCTTGTACCGCAGTTCAAACTTTATATAAGTGAGCCACGCCTGTTCATCAGGTTCCCATTCCATCCACCTTTCGAATACAAGTCTTGCACCTGTAGTCAGAAAGAAAACTGTGTTACTCACACACTTACACACATGAGTTTGATCCTTTGTATCATGTTGATTACAATGTGATAAAGTTATTCTGACAAAAGTAGTAAAAGGTTTACACATAAATAAAGCTGTATATATCATATAGGATGTGTGTGATCTGATTAATCTTTGTTGACTGTATTTATTTCATTACAGTACTGAAACAAGCAAATCTTTAGTATATGAGGCAGGTACGGCCGTGTATATGATTCCAACAAATTCTCCCATGAACTTCAATATTAAAATCTTTATTGTTCAGAATGCAACAGACACGTGCCTAATGACAATGATATTAGTAGATTGTGTAAAAAGAATGTATTTAAGGAAATATTCAATTTTTTTAATATTCAAAAATCATGTGCGCTTGAAAATTTAATCCCGCTAATAAGTATTTGTTTTAGGATTGGCATACGTCATTTGAAAGTCCAGATTCTCTTCAATGCAAAGAATATCTTTTATGTTATTTCTAAATTTTGAAATTCAGGAAATATCACTACTCAAAAACTCATTCAAATTTTAGAATATAAATCTTTCAAAATCTTTTTCTAATAGTTCTATTTTTTTCTGTTTCTAAAAATGTACACCTCTACTTTTAAAAAACCACTAGTTAGTTAATAAAATATCATAACTATAAAACTGGACTGCTAGGAAAATCTTGCCAAGCTTTGCTAGGTAACTGTATGCCTACAAATCGATTCCAAACTATAGGTCATATTAATGCCTTTTTAACAACATACAGTTGATAATTGAATGAACTAACTCTACCGCAAGACGTGTATAAAAATTATCTATTATCCTCACCTTCTGTGCTACTACTAAATATAGTATGTAACTGCTCTGTATTCTGATATTTTGTAAAAACCTTCCTATGCATGTCTTTAAGCAGGCGCAGTCAGTCTCTGCTAAGGTTTCAATAAGAAATTTTCTGTAGAACCAGTCTCTGTTAAAATGTCATCAAATAACACTGAAATAAGCAATGGGCATAAATATGGGACTGAACCAGCGTACCTGCACACAAACATCCCAGATCCGAGGTCTCAAGGGGACATTATTACCATTACCAACAGTTAGCTTTTTTATATAAGTAAAGGAAAAAGGTAATTACAAAACACACACACACACGGGGAGAGAGAGAGAGAGAGAGAGAGAGAGAGAGAGAGAGCCTCTGCCCCTACATGGTGCCCGTTGAGGGCAGTGTGAGGTGGAGTGGGTAGAGGGAGAGGGAGGTGGCACGCACAAAGAGTGACTGTGGATGAATGGCTAGCAGCTGCGACAGAGGTGGCCAGTTTTCCACCTAGAAATGCAGGAGGGAGGTGTTGCAGGTACATAACATGGTATGACTGAAGTGGCCAGAAGGAAGCAGTGCACAGTGAAGGCGACATAGAGACGTGAATTTGGAGAGGGTGGCAGAACGGAGGAAGGGGAAACTGTTGGGTGGGGGGCGCAGGGACAGGGGCTTACCTGAGATAGAGGCCAGGATGATAATGGATTGGTGGGTTGGTTTGGGATATAAAGGGACCAAACTACATGGTCATCAGTCCCTTTTTTTCTGAGGCAAGTAATGGTGAAGGTACAAAAACATCCAACACCACACCTAAAAAGAAAACAAATGGAACAAACAAAAATTGAAGAAAACGTACACCACAAGGAAAAGCAGCAGAAGATATTAAAACCTTAGAGCATATGGTCTGGGCTGGCTGGGAAAAAAAAGGGAGGATGACCAAGCCACTCTGCAAACGCATTAAAATGTGCACCCCAAAAATATAAGGTGAGATGGATACATGAAGGGAAAAGACGACCACCAAGTCAAACAAATGCAGAGAAAGTGCGACAGAGTTAAAGTGGACCGAGGGTGACAACCTCAGAGAGAAGGCTAAATGCCCATCCTTAAATGGTATGATAAAAACTCCCCGCATGAACAAAACATAAAACTAAATCTGCTATTGAGGTATTGTCGCACAACACCAAAGGCAGGGTGCTGGAAAGGTTAAAAGTCCGCCACAGAATGGCTAAAAGTGGGCAGTCCATCAAGATGTGAACAATAGTCATACGTGAACCACAGTGACACCAAGGTGGGTCCTCAAAACGGATGAGGTAGCCATGTGTTAATCACACATGGCCAATGAGGAGCTGGAAGAGAACCACAGAGTCCCTGCAAGAGGCCTGTATGAAGGTCTTATACACATTTGTAGTCTCCTTAAGGGCATGCAGTTTGTTGTGCATACTGAGATTATGCCATTTCATCTCTCAAGGCTGAAAAACCTTGCTGCATAATAATGATCGCAGGTCAGTTACAGGGATGCCGATCTCCAGAAGTGGTTTCCGTGTAGTCTGTTTGGCCAGCCTGTCGGAAAGTTCATTTCCTGGGATTCCATCATGGCCTGGGGTCCACACAAGCACCACAGAATGACTGGACTATTCCAGGGAATAGATGGACTCCTGGATGGTAACTACCAACGGATGGCAAGGGTAGTATTGGTCAATAGCTTGTAGGCTGCTCAAGGAGTCAGTACAGTGAAGAAACGACTCGCCAAGGCATGAATGGATGCGCTCAAGAGCATGATATATGGCCCCCAGCTCTGCAGTGAAAACACTGCAGCCATCTGTTCAATAAGTCTTCCATGAACAAATGTAAAGCCAACATGACTATCAGCCATTAAGCCGTCAGTGTAAACCACTTCATGGTCCCGGCACATGTCAAGAATCGAGAGGAAGTGACAGTAGAGAGCTGCGGGGTTAACTAAGACCTTAGGACTATGTGAAAGGTCCAAGCGGAGCTTCGGCCTAGGTGTACACTGTGGAGGTGTACATGAATGGACTCGAGTACAGATGGTAAAGGCAAGGGCTCCACTTCAGACAGAAGACATCAGACGTGAACCACGATCTTATGCCCTGACCTCTGCCTCCAATGTGGGAGATGAACAGCCATAGGTGGGAAAAGGAGGTGGTAACTTGGATGCTCAGGAGAACTATGAATGGATGCAATGTAGCTGGTGAGCAGTTGTGCATGCCTAACCTTCAATGGAGGGACTCCAGTGTCCATCAGGACGCTGGTCACCAGACTCATCCTAAAAGCTCCTGTTGCCAGTCAACCATCACAGTGGTACACTGGATCAAGTAAACGCAACACTGAGAGTGCCGCCGAACCATAAACTAGACTCCCATAGTCAAGGCTCTGTAGAACTGCAGCTGCATAGAATGACCTGCACCCTGGTTGGTGTTGCCCAGGCTGCGGAGGGCATTGAGGTGCTACCAGCACTTCCGCTTCAGATGACGAAGATTAGGAAGCCATGTCAATTGGGCGTCTAAAACCAGCCCCAAGAATCGGTATGACTGGAGTACAGTGAGTGGATCGTCATTAAGGTAAAGTTCTAGTTCCAGATTATCAGCACAACATCAAGATAAGTGCATGACCCACAACTTCGCAGCTGAAAACTGGACGCCGTGGGCTAGAGCCCATGACTGCACCTTGGGGATGGCTCCCTGTAGGTGCCACTTGGCAACACCAGTACTGGCGGAGCAGTACGAACTGCAGAAGTCGTCTGCATACAGAGAAATTGAGACCAAAGGCCCATCAGCTGCTGCTAGACTGTTAATGGCAACTAAAAATAGAGATACACTCCTGGAACTACGGGAAGCACCAACTTGGACTCGGAAAGTACAGAGCGAGAGGAAATTTTGGATAAAAATTGGGAGCGGGTCCTGGAGACCCCAATAATATAATGTGGCAAGGATATGATGTCGCCAGGTCGTGTCGTAAGCTTTTCGTACATCAAAAAAGACGGCAACCAGGTGTCGGCATCTGGAAAAGCATGTTTGAATGGCAGACTCGAGGGAAACTAGATTATCAATGGTAGAGCGACCCTGACAGAAACTGCCCTGGCATGAAGCCACTAGGCCACATGACTCCAGGACCCAACACAATGGCCGACTTAACATACATTCTAACAGCTTACAAAGAACGTTGGTAAGGCTGATGGATCGATAGCTATCCACACCAAGCAGGTTTTACTGGGTCTGAGCTCTGGAATGAAGGGCCTCTCTCGCCACTGCGATGGAAAGGCACCATCGCAGCAAACCCGGTTAGAGATGATGAGGAGATGTCACTTGTTGTTGGATAAGAAATGTTTGATTATGTGACTTTGGATCCAATCTGGCCCAGGAGCTGTGTCAGAGCAATGAAAGACACTGAGAAGCTACCACTCTTATTATTATTATTATTATTATTATAAGGTTCACTGTGACATTCAGTGAACAAAAGGGTTTTCCTTTCCACTTGCCATTTGGGGGTGTGAAATGCTGGGGGATACTAAAAGGTATCAGATAGATTATATAATGGTAAGACAGAGATTTAGGAATCAGGTTTTAAATTGTAGGACATTTCCAGGGGCAGATGTGGACTCTGACCCCAATCTATTGGTTATGACCTGTAGGTTAAAACTGAAGAAACTGCAAAGAGGTGGGAAATTAAGGAGATGGGACCTGGATAAACTGAAACAACCAGAGGTTGTACAGAGCTTCAGGGAGAGCATAAGGGAACAATTAACAAGAATAGGGCAAAGAAATACAGTAGAAGAAGAATGGGTAGCTTTGAGGGATGAAGTAGTGAAGGCAGCTGAGGATAAAGTAGGTAAAAAGACGAGGGCTGGTAGAAATCCTTGGGTAACAGAAGAAATATTGAATTAAATTGATGAAAGGAGAAAATATAAAAATGCAGTAAATGAAGCAGGCAAAAAGGAATACAGACGTCTCAAAAATGAGATCGACAGGAAGTGCAAAATGGCTAAGCAGAGATGGCTAGAGGAAAAATGTAAGGATGTAGAAGCTTATCTCACTAGGGGTAAGATAGATACTGCCTACAGGAAAATTAAAGAGACCTTTGGAGAGAAGAGAACCACATGTATGAACATCAAGAGCTCAGATGGAAACCCAGTTCTAAGCAAAGAAGGGAAAGCAGAAAGGTGGAAGGAGTATATAGAGGGTCTATACAAGGGCGATGGGCTTGAAGACAATATTATGGAAATGGAAGAGGATGTAGATGAAGACGAAATGGGAGATAAGATACTGCGTGAAGAGTTTGACAGAGCACTGAAAGACCCGAGTCGAAACAAGGCACCCGGAGTAGACAACATTCCATTAGAACTACTGATGGCCTTGGGAGAGCCAGTCATGACAAAACTCTACCAGTTGGTAAGCAAGATGTATGAGACAGGCGAAATACCCTCAGACTTCAAGAAGAATATAATAATTCCAATCCCAAAGAAAGCAGGTGCTGACAGATGTGAAAATTACCGAACTATCAGTTTAATAAGTCACAGCTGCAAAATACTAACGTGAATTCTTTACAGACAAATGGAAAAACTGGTAGATGCGGACCTCGGGGAGGAACAGTTTGGATTCCGTAGAAATGTTGGAACACGTGAAGCAATACTGACCTTACGACTTATCTTAGAAGAAAGATTAAGAAAAGGCAAACCTACATTTCTAGCATTTGTAGACTTAGAGAAAGCTTTTGACAATGTTGACTGGAATACTCTCTTTCAAATTCTGAAAGTGGCAGGGGTAAAATACAGGGAGCGAAAGGCTATTTACAGTTTGTACAGAAACCAGATGGCAGTTATTAGAGTCGAGGGGCATGAAAGGGAAGCAGTGGTTGGGAAGGGAGTGAGACAGGGTTGTAGCCTCTCCCCGATGTTATTCAATCTATATATTGAGCAAGCAGTAAAGGAAACAAAAGAAAAATTTGGAGTAGATATTAAAATTCATGGAGAATAAGTACAAACTTTGAGGTTCGCCGATGACATTGTAATTCTGTCAGAGACGGCAAAGGACTTGGAAGAGCAGTTGAACGGAATGGACAGTGTCTTGAAAGGAGGATATAAGATGAACATCAACAAAAGCAAAACGAGGATAATGGGTTGTAGTCAAATTAAATCAGGTGATGCTGAGGGAATTAGATTAGGAAATGAGACACTTGAAGTAGTAAAGGAGTTTTGCTATTTGGGGAGCAAAATAACTGATGATTGTCGAAGTAGAGAGGATATAAAATGTAGACTGGCAATGGCCAGGAAAATCGTTTCTGAAGAAGAGAAATTTGTTAGCATTGAATATAGATTTATGTATCAGGAAGTTGTTTCTGAAAGTATTTGTTTGGAGTGTAGCCACGTATGGAAGTGAAACATGGACGATAACTAGTTTGGACAAGAAGAGAATAGAAGCTTTCGAAATGTGGTGCTGCAGAAGAATGCTGAAGATAAGGTGGATAGATCACGTAACTAATGAGGAGGTATTGAATAGGATTGGGGAGAAGAGAAGTTTGTGGCACAACTTGACTAGAAGAAGGGATCGGTTAGTAGGACATGTTTTGAGGCATCAAGGGAACACAAATTTAGCATTGGAGGGCAGCGTGGAGGGTAAAAATCGTAGGGGGAGACCAAGAGATAAATACACTAAGCAGATTCAGAAGGATGTAGGTTGCAGTAGGTACTGGGAGATGATGAAGCTTGCACAGGATAGAGTAGCATGGAGAGCTGCATCAAATCAGTCTCAGGACTGAAGACAACAACAACAACAACAACAACAACAACAACAATTCTCTGACATGGAGACTCAGCAAAGTGCTAGGCAATTGCACTTGTGTCAGTAGATAACACGCCATTGATGTTAATGCCAGTAACACCTGTCGGGGTCTGGTACCCACAAACATGTCTCATGTTCGTCCATACTTGGGACAGTGATGTATGGCACCCAATGGTCGAGACATACCTCTCCCAACACGCCTGTTTCCATCTTTATATAAGAAGGCGAATGTGGGCATGGAGCCGTTTAAAAGCTATTAGGTGCTCTAGGGAAGGCTGCCACTTATGTCGCTGTAGAGCTCGCCCTTGCTCTTTAATAGCCTCAGTGATTTCCAGCAACCACCAAGGTACTGACTTTCACTGGGGGCACGCTAAAGAACAAGAAATCGTGTTTCCTGCCGCAGAAACGATCATTCTAGGGACCTGCTCAACTAGCACATTGATGTTACCTTGTGGGGAAGATTAAACGGTGACAGCAGAGGCGAAAACTTCCCAGTCTGCCTGTTTAAAGCCCATGTCAGTAGACATCCGGGGGAGTGGCAGGAAGATGGGAAAGTGGTCACTACCACACAAGTCATTGTGGGCTCTCCAGCCCTGGACTGCAGAGGGATATATCAATGGCCGAGTAAGTGCCATGAGCCACACTGAAATGTATGGGGGCCCCAGTATTTAAGAGGCAGAGGTCGAGTTGACACAGAATGTTTCAGCATCTCTACCCCGGTCAGTAAGCACAGTGCCACCCCACAAGGGGTTATGGGTGATGATTCAGTGCAGCCAATGCGTTCAGGGGTACTGTACCATTTGCAGGAAGATATATGTTGCAGACAGTTATTTCCTGCAACGTCCTTAGCCACAGCTTCAAGAGGGGATTGAAGGGGCACAGGTTCATTGGATCCTATTGTTGATGAGGCACCAGTGACATCCAGGTCATCAGGAGACTCCGAGATCTCCACCTCACCCGCAGGTGCAGAACTGGTAGGGAGTGGTGGTGTTGGGGCCACCAGACAGGACTGGGAAGCTCTTCGTCCAGCAACTTTTGGCTCCTTTAGTCACTAGCGAGAGTCTGCTCTGGCACTAGTGGAGACCTTGGGAGAGAGGGTCCAAAGGGAGCCCTTCCGCACCACGAGAGGAGCCTGTTGCTTCTCCAGCTGGAGGGAGGGGACCGATGTCCAACGCATTCCCGCCCCCCTCGGAGGGAGTGGGAGTCTTGTTCCTGAAGTAGGTACTTCGGGGGCAACGGAAGGAGATTTTCACTCTACTACCAAGGGGGCAGGTGTATTCTGGAGGCCCGGAGGGGAAACTGTTCATGGCACAGTGAAAGGGAAGACTGGTACTTGTGATGGCAATGGTAATGTAGCTGTAGCGTATGTGGACATCAACCGAACAGGGCCTAATCATTCAATTTACAATAGCCTCTTGGTAAGTTAAACAGTCCCGAGTCTTGTACTCCACGATTTTCCACTCCTTTTGGAGTACTGTGCAGTCTGGTGAGCAGGGCGAGTGCTGCTCTCCACAGATGATACAAGTGGGAGGAGGCACACAGGGAGTATCTAGATGCAGTGGATGTCCGCAGTCTCGACATGTGGTAAACCACCACCTTGACTTTTTCAGGCAATGAATCACCCTTAAAGGCCATGATGAAGGCCCCAGTAGCAACCCTCTTGTCTTTGGGTCACCTGTAAACTCGACAGATGAAATGAACACCTCACGGTTTTAGACTGGCGTGGAGCTCGTCGTCAGACTGCAAGAGGATGTAATGATGAAAAATAATCCCCTGGACCTTGATGAGGCTTTTATGGGGAGTCAGTCAAAGTGAGTAACACCCGGGATTGGGCTGGAGATGCTGTCTGAATCAAGGCTGCACCACACTTCTCATCTTGGACAAAGCTGTCACTTCTCCAAACTTATCCTCAAGATATTCAACAAAAAATTGAGGCTTCACAGGTAGAGAGGAGTCCCTGTCCATTCTGCTACACACTAAATACCGAGGCAAATATGGCTCTCTTCTTTTTGTAGCCCTACATTCCTCCCACGGTGTAGGAGGGAGGGGAAATGATTTAGGGTCATACCTATCAGCACTATACTCAATCTTGACCTCCTTAGAGGCTGCTGGCACAGTACAGCCACCAAAAAGAGATGACTTAGTCCCCTTCATTGGGGGTCATCTGCCCTGATGCCAGCCACTCCAATCAGGGGCTCTCCCATGGGTGCCACCCAGCTACAGCGCAGGCCACCTGGCATGATGGCTGTAGCCGAGAGTCCTGATGCCCCAGGAAGACAGGCATCTACTCCTTACCATATCTGGGGAGTTTACATCTCAGGCATCAGCAGTGTGATCCCTGTGTTGTCAGGGGGCTACCACCAAATGGGTACATGATGGACCCACCACAATGGGCTAGCTACCACACTGGATACTGCCCGCAGAGAAATCCAATATTATCATGGGGGCAAAGGAGGCATGAGACAATGGAACAAGAGGACATAATCCAAGAAAGTGTCCTCGACCAAATAGATGAATTGCAGGTGGACAGGAGGTTCAACAAATCGATTTTAAGAGCACTACGGATAACTCATGCACCACGTAAGGCATCCTTCCCCATATGGCCAGCACTTCTGTACAATTTGGAAAGTGGCAGGTCAAACCACAAAATGGGATCTGAACTTATAGGGCCGAAAATTGAGAGACTCCTTTTAGTTGCCTTTTACGACAGGCAGGGATACCTGGGGCCTATTCTAACCCCCAGGCCTGCAGGGGGAGATGATAATGGGAGTGGAGGATGTGTTGAAAGGATAACTCCAATCTGCATACTTCAGAGAAGCTAGTGTTGGATAAAAGGTTCTGAATGTGAAGCAGCCTTTGAAATTCAACAAATTCTGTACAGCTTCATGTTGATTCACTGGATGGTCAGCATTGTTCTTAACAACAGTTTGGTGGTGGCTCCTCACCCACAGATGGACAACTGATGGCAGTGTGGTTGGTATATGACATGGTTGCTTTCACAGACCTGTGACAGAATTAGAGTACAGAATGCTGGGTGAATGGAGTGGGCAGGTCTTGCACCTTTATCTGCCACAGGGTTGTGATCCCTGTAGTGACGGGGTGGGAGTGAGAGTGACATACCGATGGACTACGATATTGTGGAGGTTGGGTAGGCGACAGAACAACACAGGCATGTGGGTAGGATCTAAGATAGGATGGCCCTCATTTCGAGGCCGGAGAGAGGGAGAGAGAGAGAGAGAATCAAATCCACAGCAAAGGATATAATTCAGTCGTTTCAGTCCAGGGTGTTACCGGATTACGCGAGGGTGTTCCTTTGTAGCTAATTCTTGGGCATAGCGTGAGGACTGGGGGTATATGAGGATATGGGACAGGAAATCAATTTGTGGACTAGATTTGGAGGTTATTGCCTGTTGGTGAAGGCCTCTGTGAGGCCTTCAGCGTACTGCGCAAGGTAGTTCTCATCACTGCAGAATCATCTTCCATGGGTGGCTAGGCTGTATGGTAAGCATTTTTTGGTATGGAATGGATGGCAGCTGTCAAAATGCAGGTACTGCTGGTAGTTACTTGGTTTAATGTGGTCGGAGGTGTGGATAGAACCATCAAAGAGATTGAAATTAGTGTTAAGGAAGGTGGCACATTAGGTAACGAAGGACCAGGTGAAGATGTTGGAAGGAATAGGGCATCCACGTCACAAAGATATTATCAATGAACCTGAACCAGAGCTGGGGTTGGTAGTTTTGGGAGTCTAAGGTTTCCCCTAGATAGGCCATAAACTGTTTGGCAGTGGGTCAGGATATAGTTGGTAAAATGTATAATGAATGAGGTACTGGGTTTGGAGTCTGAAGGATGTTGGGAGAGGTGGCATTCGATAGTGGCAAGGCCATGGGCATGGGCGATTTTGGTGTATAATAACAAGTAGGGATCCAGGAAGCGAAGGAGTGGGGATGGCGAAAAGTTAGTGAAGGAAGTGGCTAGTATCTTTGATGTGGGAAGTTAGATTTCAAACAATTGACTGGAGGTGTTAGTGAGCTATAGAGGACATTCTTTAGCGGGAATACAACAGCCAGCAACAATGTAACATTCAGGATTGTTGTGTTTGTGGGTTTTTGGGGAGCACATACAAGGCATTGTTGGGGTGAGGAGGGAGATGGACTCACGGGAAAGGCTCTGGGAAGGTCCTATGGGTTCCTGTAAGGATTGGCAGTTATGTTGCACTTCCATGATAGGATTGCTTTGACAGAGCTTGTAGGTGGAGGAGTCAAAATTGTGGCAGATGCCTTTTGTCAGATAGTCACAACAACTCATCCTGACATTGGTGCAACCTTTGTCTGCAAGGAGGATGATTACACACCGATCTGTTTTCACATTGTGTATGATTGTCTTTTCTTCTGCTGAAAGGAAAGGGCCAAGGAAAGGATAGAAATGCCAAGGTTTTCCTGGAAGCTGGCTATTGTCCATTTCTTAATGATTGACCCCTGACTTGGAGCACATTTCTGGTCACATTGCATGACAAACATCAATGTGATATACCTCACTAGAATCATGAAAATGTCTACTTTTACTTGGCATACGAATATTACACTTTAGTTGAAAAGGGGGCAGCATACGCGATAATATTTAAGAGAATGTGTGCTTTTCTGACCATTTTTCGGTGAGTGTCAAATTTGAGGATTCATAGAAGTCAACAACAATTACGAGAAAAAGTTCTTTTGCACAGTTTACTGATAAAAGCAAACTCAACTTTGAGACGAATTGTCCTTCCTTTCCAATTAGTTGTTTTGTCCTAATAATTGTGGGTGCAGATTGCAGCAATTTGCCTAATGGTGATACTTTTTTACAAGACAAAAAGCATAAATACAAGCTCTGTTGCTGCTTTTCACAGCTATTATGTTTTTGTGCACTTAAATCTACATCTTTAATTTATTTGTTTTGGCATTTCTCTGTGCTGTATGTTCATATGTTTTATGTTGCCAGACCCCTGTACAGTGCTTCCACTTTACTGCTCATTGCTGCGGTATTTACATCGCAGCTTCCTGTCAGACAGGAAACAATCATGCTCGTTTTTGTATAACATGATAAGTCATCTTGTTCTTGCATGAAACTATGCATCATATATAGATTTGGGAAAACTCTATTGTGATCAGTGTGCATGCTTACTTTGAGGCCAAAAAAGAACACGGTGCAATCAGTTCCGTACCACAGCCAGTAAAGAGATCTTCTGAAGTCTCTATTAGTGAAAGTACAAAGTACAGTGAAACAAATTTCAAGAGAATATAGAGAAATTTCATGTCTTATCTAAGAGAGAGAGAGAGAGAGAGAGAGAGAGAGAGAGAGAGAGAGAGAGAGAGAGAGAGAGAGAGAGTTCTGGCAGGCGACAGAAGTTTGGACGAGTTTATACAGGGAGTCACAAGAAGAAACATTCATGACTTATCTGGAAAATCAGTTTCCAACAGTGACAGCTGTGAAGGAAAAGTTGAAGGTTGAAGTGGATGATTTTACCAATATGAGTGAAACAACCTTTTGGCATGCTATTTGAAAATTGGGTTGCAGATACAAAATGTTCAATGAAAAACCTGTGCTGATGAAAAATAATCAGGTAGCAAGAAAAAGAGAAGAATTTTTGTGAAAAATAAAACATGTCCACGACACTGATTTGAGGTGGTGTGGTGTGAATCATTCCAGACTGTTTGGTTGGCAGGAATAAAAAATGCCTTGTGCATCAGAAAATGGATATGATTATCACAGACCAACTGTTCAAGAGTGGAATGGTTGGAGTGGTTTAAGAGTGCTATCGAAAAATTACCAAACAGATCTGTGATCGTTTTATATCAGGCTCCATATCACACAATGATAAATTCTACATCACAAAATCCATCTACAAAATGGAGAAAGGATCCTATTATTGAATTGATGGAAAGCAGTAATACAGAGCTTCCATCGAATGCCATATCATATGAGGAATTCACTAAAGCTGACTAACTGGAACATTTGCGACTGCACTTCAGGGTGCAGGAATACCTTTTGGAAAGCATACTGTGATCAGTGGACAAGGAAATTAAACTTCTGTGGTTGCCTGTAGGGCACTGCAAACTGAACGCCATTGAACTTATATCGGCATCTGTCAAAAACAAGGTAGCAAAGGAGAACAAGAATTTTAAAATAAATGGTACTTTACAGTTGTGTCACTTTGCTTTGGAATGTGTTTCTCAAAGTGCCTGAAGGAACTCGGCGAGTCACGTACACAAAAACAATTATCTAGAAAGAGCCCACCATCTTGACACAGCAATAAAAGCATTGCTGATCCACGTAGACGAGTAGATGACTGCAATAGCAGCAGCGAGACCTCAGCCAGCAGCGAAAGTGATTAAGATTTTATTTCAGTCATCATTCTTTAGTGCAAAATTGATTCGAGCAAATTGACTTTTCCATTTACTGTTGACATGTGCTATACAAATTGTCAGCTGCTTGGATATCGGGCATTTATTTGGAATTTTCCATATTATGTCTCTCTACTTGCAGCAAAAATTGAAAGCAGCAATGCTGTCCAGGAATGAGACTATGAAGTTGGCATTCTTCTCTGGTGAACAGGCACTTATTGTACTTTACAACACTGGTGGCATGCTGATGTGAAAAGTACACTCCATCACAACTTCACATATACTGCAGCTACTACAACAATTGCTTTGTGCAATATGCAGTATGAACAAACACAAAATTCTATGAAGACAGTAGTATACTGCCAATTTTTCATGACTAGAAAAAAAGCAGTTCTCATAGATTTCTAAAACATGCACACACACGTACCCGCTATGTTCCCCAGCATTTCTTCCATATATGTGTATTTGTACCAAAACTGATTGGCACGAGGTAGTATAGTGACTGCTCTGTCCCATAGATTGCGCGCATGGTTTACTTGTCTGTTCCGCATTTCCATTTCGGTATACTTCAACCAAAGGGTAATGTTGCGATGATCTACATCCAATGCACGTTCGTAAATGGAGCGTGCTCTGAAAACAAACATTTATGTGCAACATGTGTCTATCAGGATATGAGAGAAAAAGTATATTCAAAGTCTTAGAATAATTACTTCTGAGAAGTGTAAAGTAGGCTAATATAAAACTCACATTACAATATATATTTCTACAGACATGTTTATAGGTATTCAAAATTGATACCCACTAATGAAAACTATTTTTTGCAACAATAATGTAATTCACATGAATGCTGTAAATTAGCATCTAGATCAAAGGCACAAAACATACACGTTGGAAAGAAGCTGTTGAGTGCAGGAAACAGAAGATAATTTTTTTACACTGTTCTCTGTAAACAATGTCCTGTGTCACATTTCCCTAACACATGCAACAAACAGGTTGTTTCCTGAAGATAACTCACGACATTGGTACCTTTGGATTTCCTTCTGACTTTCTTCCCATTGTGCGTATTTTATCCAGTTGCTGATAACTGTCCTGTTCTTTCTTAGGCTGTCTTCAAAACCTCTTCGCTTCCTATGCTGGTAATCCGCTAATTCTTCTGGATCAGAGATTTTTTGTTTTGGAGGCTAAGGAAAGAAATTAATGGTTTGTTATTAATATGCACACAGTACAGAATACCATTTATCATAATTCAAATTTCGCTGTCGACGTACCGGCGGTAGTATCTCAAGATCCCTTTCCTTCGCTTCACGCAGAAGTTGTTCTGCTGTAATCTGGATTTCTGCTGGTGCTTTATTTTTTACCTGAAACAGCAAAACGTATGCAGAACATCAAACAAATATGTAAACATTGGTTAAACAGACGGCAAATGTGCAGTTTCTCAAATTTATTTTCAAGTAATTCAAAAACAGATCGAAAACACTCACTTTTGCCACTTTGGGCATTTTCTGTGGTTTGGTTTCCATGTTTTTCTCCGTGACCTACAATACACAAATATTCCCCACAACACTACTCAAACACTCACTGTCAACAATCTCATAGATTCTACACCTGTATGCCTGTAAGTCAGAGATCACTGCTGTATTTAGTAGCTAGCTATCAGAGAGTATTAAAGAAGTTTCAAAGATGTGACATAACATATACCAAAGCTACAATGATCGTTAAGGTCGATTAATTTAATACAGTTGAATATGTGTAATGTTGTTTAGAATAATGTTATAGTTACAGCTAGAGTGAAGTTAACTAATCTCGAATGTCAAGTCCCACTAAAAGCTGTATGCTGATATAACCAACGTATTATTTGCACTTCGCACATATTATGTGGATCTGTCGGGAAGGGATGTCACTTCGCTCTCAAGTTGTGCTATACGTGGATCTTCCACATATTTTACTATATTTTCGATAATATTCGACACAGAGCATGCTAATACTGATTTGCGTCTCCACATGGTGTGGTGACAAATTGGTCAAAAGTTACTGCAAAAGAGATTTTAATGGCGCCCATGTCGAAACTGGCCAATAGCACACCAAATAAATGCTAAATTTACAGCTATGATGAACTATGTTTTCTTTATCCTAGCGTTCTTGTAACCGTAGTTCTTTAACTTGTGATAACATTGATTTTAAACTAATGTTTATACTACAAGTTACCTGAACAAATTGTGTGTAAATCAAGTAACATTGTAGAACAGCGACCAACCATATGAGACAGAGCAGCTGTTACGATACCGACCACATATTCAGGACGACGAAGTTGTTCCGTCCAGCAATCCTGATTCAGATTTTAGTGACTCACTTAGGCAAATGACAAGATTGATCTTTCATCAAGGCCACGGTCGATCACCTGTCCTATTCTCATAGACCACTATCCTGTTCTCATAGACCACCTGTCCCATCCTCAGAAAGTATTTCACTTGAATGTATTTTGTGTTTTATATTTTGAGCTATTGAGCAGCGTTGTGTTACCTTGACAATCCCTATAAAATTGTGAGATAATCCTTGGCTGAATAAAGAGAAATAAATAAAGTTAAGGTATTCTAATTATTTTCTTACCTGTGTTTCCACAATACAGTTTTAACTTCCACACAGTGTTGTGCTCTAAATGCACTCTTTCAGAAACTCTTCTCAATTCTATATAAATATTTGATACAACATGGCTTCCTTGTTTCCCTCAGCTCTTCCTGTCTTTGGTCATCATGTGTTTTAGTTTTTAGATTACAGGATTGTTTTACTTCTTCTTTGTCATTGTTAGCTTTAATGATCTACTGCTCACGATTACCTTCGATTAATTTCAGCATGTGTTTTGTCTAAAGTATGTAACTGTCCACCTCGTCCTTAAACTACGTCTATAAGGCAGTGACATCCGCTACACTTAACATTGGTGTCTATTTCTATGCACTTTTAATTCCCTTACAAAATCTTCTTTTGTTGTAGATCTACAAAAAGATCCACAAACCAGTACTATAAAGCTATCCTGATTTTTTTCTATTAACAAGGTCAAGTCAGATTTTCTTCATCCAGCATCTCCATTTTCTACCTGTTGTTTGGTCTATGCTTCCAATAGAACCCAAGATAGGAACCCCTGAAAAATCACATTTTCGCGCGGCAGCTTTTTGGAACATACTGGTACCGTGAACAACGAAACATGGTGGTACCAGTATCGTGCATGGTAACAACATGTTCCAAAATGCCGTGCACGAAAGCACGATTTTTCAGGCGGTCATATCTCTGGTTCTATTGATACTCATAAAGATACAGCGTCAAGTGTATGGATAGCCCTTTGTATACTTATCGGAAGGATGGGCATAGTGTAGCTATCTTGCAGTAGCTACAGCATCAAAATTTAAACATCACACATTTCCTCGAGACCAGGAAAATTGAGCAAATCATTTGGTTCTTTTGAATTTGGTGCAGTCCAGAACGGGCTTTAGGTGGCATATAAAATAATATTTTGTTCATGGTTGGTTACTCGGTAAACTCTTGATTTTTGGTTATGAAAACTACCTTTTGTGCACATGGCCCCTTCTGTCTTTCTACTCACAGCAAATCATCGAAATTTTTACCATATGTTCTTGAAATGATGTTCTCTGCGAACCTCCTAACTGTTTGCAATATCGTAATCCATTACTGTGATCCAGAGGTTTAAAGCTACTGTCCTTACACACATAAAATATGTAGCTACATAATATCCCATCTGAGGCGTAAATGTAGTTTTAAGTGACGTAAGATTCTTGAGTCATCACTAGGGCTCTTAGTCGACCAAACTATGTTTTTAGTCAGCTTTTTGTCATCAATAAAATTTTTTGACTCGCTGTCAGTGTATAATGGGCACTTTACAACTATACAACCTAAGTGGTACCGTACTGCAGTGACAAAAAACGGGCTAAGAACTTAAAATTATGCCAAAAATTATCGAATACTGGGAAGACTACAAATTCAGTAAAACATTTCTAATAAAATTTTAACTTTTTTAAAATACAAATCGTAAGCCTGGTGCTTTCAGTAAATTGCGATCGACGAGTGAAGCATCCCAAAAAAATGTAAATCAAACGATATGGTGTTAACCATTACTCTAATTTGTTGTTCATGTGTCTAATTATATAAATGGGTAGAAGTACATAAATAAACTGTCAAAACTTTACTGGCCTATAGAATTCACATTATGAGGGATATTCATAATATCTGAGGTCATCAGTCGAACTGAACTTAGAACTACTTAAACATAACCAACCTAAGGACATCACACACATCTACGCCCAAGGCAGGATTCGAACCTGCGACCGTAGCAGTCGCTTGGATCCGGATTGAAGCACCTCATACCGTGGCCACCAATAAGAAATACAACACCTTTTTTCTCAGTTAATTTTGGTTGTGGGACATCCTAGATTATTCCCACTTGAGCCCCTACGGTTCATTGAAGTAGCGATAGGTGGAAGCCCTATATGTGGCCTTCAAAATGGCATCTCTAATGGCATTGCATTCAAAGCAGAGAGCAATCATTGAGTTTCTTTTGGCAGAAAACCATGGTGTTGTAGGGATTCATAGGCATTTGCATAATGCCTACGGAGACCTGATAGTAAACAGAGGCATGGTGAGTCATTGGACGAGGCATCTGGAATCATCGATATGAGGTCGGACAAAAACTGTACAAACTCCCATTTGCAAGCCGGTGGCACACAGTTGTGACTCCTGCAATGTTGGAACATGTGGACACTCTCATTCAAGGTGATCAAACGGATCACAGTCAAACACTTCACGGCTCAAATGGAAGTGTGTGTTGGTAATGCTGACACTCTCCTCCACCAGGTGGGATACTCAAAAGTGTTTGCCCACTGGGTTCCTTGCCGCCTAACTGAAGACCATAAAGAGTAAGAAAGGACTATCTGTGTGGAGTTGCATGTGCATTTTGAGACTGGTCTTCACAATTTTTTGTCGAACATCGTCACAAACTATAAAACACGGGTTCATCACTTTGAACTGGAAACAAAATGTTAATCCATGGAATGGCGCCACACCACCCATCCTCTGAAGAAAATGTTCAAAGCCATACCCTCTGCTGATAAAGGGCACGACGACAGTCTTCTGGGACTCTCCTTCCTCCTGGTGCAATGATCGACTATCGAGTGTATTGTGATATCCTGAGGAAATAAAGAAACGACTTCAGTGTGTTCATCACTACAAAAATGCAATCAAACTTCTCCTTCACAATGACAATGTAACGCCTTAAGCAAGTCCGCACACTCAAGAGGAGCTCAGGAAACTTCACTGGGCTGTACTTCCTCATCCACCTTCCATGCCAGATCTTGCACCGTCTGATTTCCACCTCTTTGTCCCAAAGAAGGGCACGCTCCTGGGTAAGCCATATGCGGATTATGGGGAAGTTATTGATGTACACACATTGGCTCCAACGTCCACAGTAGCGTGGTACCATGCATGCACACAGGCCATCCCAGTAAGGTGATGAAAGACCCATGCATTGAACGAAGATTATGTTGAAAAAATAGAGTTTTTTAGCCAAAAGGGTGGGAAATAGTATAGTGTATTGGAATCCTCAACAAAATGAACCTGCTTTCAGAAAAAAAGTGCTGAATGGAGATTATGTTGAAAAAATAGAGTTTTTTAGCCAAAAGAGTGGGAAATAGTATAGTGTATTGGAATCCTCAACAAAATGAACCTGCTTTCAGAAAAAAAGTGCTTTATTAATTATTGAACACCTCTCATACTACATAGTACAGTTATAAAATTATTAAGGTCTATAGTTGTGAACTTATATGCCAACTAGCTCTGCAGATGACAAAGAAATTAAAGAAATGCATGATGAAATAAAAGAAATTATTCAGATAGTGAAGGGTGACGAAAATTTAATAGTCATGGGTGACTGAAATTCGGTAGTAGGAAAAGGGAGAGAAGGAAACGTAGTAGGTGAATATGGATTGGGGGAGAGAAATAAAAGAGGAAGAAACCTGATAGAATTTTGCACAGAGCACAACTTAATCATAGCTAACACTTGGTTTAAGAACCATGAAAGAAGGTTGTATACATGGAAGAACCCTGGAGATACTAAAAGGTATCAGATACATTATATAATGGCAAGACAGAGATTTAGGAACCAGGTTTTAAATTGTAAGACATTTCCAGGGGCAGATGTGGACTCTGACCACAATCTATTGGTTATGACCTGTAGGTTAAAACTGAAGAAATTGCAAAAAGGTGGCAATTTAAGGAGATGGTACCTGGATAAATTGACTAAACCAGAGCTTGTACAGAGTTTCAGGGACAGCATATGGGAACAAGTGAAAGGAATGGGGGAAAGAAATACGGTTGAAGACGAATGGGTAGCTCTGAGGGATAAAGTAGTGAAGGCAGCACAGGATCAAGTAGGTAAAAAGACGAGGGCTAGTAGAAATCCTTGGGTAACAGAAGAAATATTGAATTTAACTGATGAAAGGAGAAAATATAAAAATGCAGTAATTGAAGCAGGCAATAAGGAATACAAACGTCCCAAAAATGAGATTGACAGGAAGTGCAAAATGGCTAAGCAGGGATGGCTAGAGGACAAATGTAATGATGTAGAGGCTTATCTCACGAGGGGTAAGATAGATACAACCTACAGGAAAATTAAAGAGACCTTTGGAGATAAGAGAACCACTTGTATGAACATCAAGAGCTCAGATGGAAACCCAGTTCTAAGCAAAGAAGGGAAAGCAGAAAGGTGGAAGGAGTATATAGAGGGTCTATACAAGGGCGATGGGCTTGAGGACAATATTATGGACATGGAAGAGGATGTAGATGAAGATGAAATGGGAGATACGATACTGCGTGAAGAATTTGACAGAGCACTGAAAGACTTGTGTCGAAACAAGGCCCCCGGAGTAGACAACATTGCATTGGAACTACTGACGGCCTTGGGAGAGCCAGTTCTGACAAAACTCTCCTATCTGGTGAACAAGATGTATGAAACAAGCGAAATACCCTCAGACTTCAAGAAGAACATAATAATTCCAATCCCAAAGAAAGCAGCTGTTGACAGATGTGAAAATTATCGAACAATCAGTTTAATAAGCCACAGCTGCAAAATTCTAAGACGAATTCTTTAGAGACGAATGGAAAAACTAGTAGAAGCCAACCTCGGGTAAGATCAGTTTGGATTCCATAGAAATACTGGAACACGTGAGGCAATACTGACCTGATGACTTATCTTAGAAGAAAGATTAAGGAAAGGCAAACCTACGTTTCTAGCATTTGTAGACTTAGATAAAGCTTTTGACAATGTTGACTGGAATACTCTCTTTCAAATTCTGAAGTTCACAGGGGTAAAATACAGGGAGCGAAAGGCTATTTACAATTTGTACAGAAACCAGATGGCAGTTATAAGAGTCAAGGGACATGAAAGGGAAGCAGTTGTTGGGAAGGGAGTAAGACAGGGTTGTAACCTCTCCTCGATGTTATTCAATCTGTATATTGAGCAGGCAGTAAAGGAAACAAAAGAAAAACTCGGAGTAGGTGTTAAAATCTATGGAGAAGAAATAAAAACTTTGAGGTTCGCCGATGACATTGTAATTATGTCAGAGACAGCAAAGGACTTGGACGAGCAGTTGAATGGAATGGATAGCGTCTTGAAAGGAGGATATAAGATGAACATTAACAAAAGCAAAACGAGGATAATGGAATGTAGTGGAATAAAGTCAGGTGATGCTGAGGGTATTAGATTAGGAAATGAGACACTTAAAGTAGTAAAGGAGTTTTGCTATTTGGGGAGCAAAATAATTGATGATGGTCAAAGTAGAGAGGATATAAAATGTAGACTGACAATGGCAAGGAAAACGTTTCTGAAGAAGAGAAATTTGTTAACATTGAGTATAGATTTAAGTGTCAGGAAGTCACTTCTGAAAGTATTTATATGGAGTGTAGCCATGTATGGAAGTGAAACATGGACAATAAATAGTTTGGACAAGAAGAGAATAGAAGCTTTCAAAATGTGGTGCTACAGAAGAATGCTGAAGATTAGATGCGCAGATCACTTAAATAATGAGGAGGTACTGAATAGGATTGGGTAGAAGAGAAGTTTGTGGCACAACTTGACTAGAAGAAGGGATCGGTTGGTAGGACATGTTCTGAGGCATCAAGGGATCACCAATTTAGTGTTGGAGGGCAGCGTGGAGGGAGACCAAGAGATGAATACACTAAGCAGATTCAGTAGGATGTAGGTTGCAGTAGGTACTGGGAGATGAAGAGGCTTGCACAGGATAGAGTGGCATGGAGAGCTGTATCAAACTAGTCTCAGGACTGAAGTCCACAACAAAAACAGTTGTGAACATAATTTATAGGCACATTTTATGAGATTTCAGTTACACTAAAAAGTGGAAAACAAACAAACATTGCATAAACCTTCTGTCGTTATTCATTTCTAACTCAGCATTACACTAATGATTCTCATACTCATAACAAAGAAAGCACACTTTTATTTAATACAAAGCCGTTACAATAGCAGTACATCTTTACATTCAAAACCCATTTGACAGTGCAAATTTGAAAGATTGTGAAAGTAGTCTAGCTTAATCGACAGCGACGTGGGAAGGTGCGTGGATTATTGGTGGAGGTAACGTGAAGTCAGTATGGTTGTCCTTGTATCTCTGTGTGGAGACAGCAGATGTGTTGTTTACAGCTGCAGGTTCAACACTGAGATGAGATGGCATGCAGGTGATACTCGTGAAGATCTGCCAGCATGTGGTAGAGGCAGCTGAAATGTAAATGCATGCTAGCATCAGAGGTTGTACTGGGTTACTGCCAGAGCTGGTTGGTGCCACTGACAATACATGTCTAGTGGGTGTAGATGTCGGGCCTTGGTGGTGATAATACCATCTGGAGAAAAGCAGGAGGAGAGAGAAATGTTGTCAGTGCCTTGTGGTAACATAAAAGTTTAGTGGAAATGACAGGTGGTAAAGCCATCCGAGGTCTGAATGTTGTCCCTCAATGAAAGGGCCATTGCCAATCAACTTGATGTTGAGGTCTTCAGGGAGAAAGTCGCGGACATCAAGTCACAACTCAAAGGTTGGAGGTACCGGGTGATCTAAAAGTCAGTATAAATTTGAAAACTTAATAAACCACATAGTAATGTAGATAGAGAGGTGAAAATTGACCCACACAAGCTTGGAACGACATGGGGTTTTATTAGAACCAAAACAAAAACCAAAGTTCACAAAATGTCCGACAGATGGCGCTGGACAGCAAAACGTCACTGATTGTGCATGACAATTGTATATATAAGGAGCTGTAATGAGAGAGAGAATCAGATGCGCCAGCAGTTGCAGCATGTTGACATTACCCGAAAAGGCAGTTTTAGTGAAGCTGTATTATCTGAATGGGGAATGTGCTAGTTCAGCATTACTATCCTATCGCCATAGGAAGGGGTTTGAACGGGTAAAGATCCGTTGACAAATAGAGCTGTGGCGAGAATGATTTTGAAGTTTGAAGCCATGGGTTGTTTAGACGATAGACCCTGTAGTGGCCGACTGAGCAAAAGGCTTAATGCTGCTGAGACATTTCAGGGAGAAATGGAGACTGTAGTGGGTTCGTCTATATACGGGGAAGTCAGCGCTCGTGCAGTCGCACATCACACCGGCATTCCCTGCATTACTGTTTGGCTGGCACTGAGGCATATCCTCCGATGCTATCTGTACAAAATCCATCGGCATCATGAACTGTTACCTGGCAATTTAGTGAAGCGGAGGGTATTTGCGGTGTGGGCATTTCAAAAGATGGCGGAAGATGACGATTAGTTGAGTAATGTGTTGTGGACCGATGAAGCTCATTTCACGCTCCGAGGGTCTCTCAACGCCCACAACTGCAGAATTTGGGCTACTGAATATCCTAGAACTGTCGTGGAAACTCCATTGCATGATGAGAAAGTCACAGTATGGGTTGGATTTACCACATCTACCATTATCGGGCCTTTTTTCTTCGAGGAAATGCGTGATTCTGGTTTTGTGATTGCAATAGTGACAGGTGAGAGGTACGCCGATATGTTACAGAATCGCATCATCCCCAGCCTGGCTGATAAACACGTGCTGGAACGTACGATGTTTCTGCAGGATGGTGCTCCACCCCATATTGCTAGACACGTGAAAGATCTCCTGTGCGCGTCGTTTGGTGATGATCGTGTGCTCAGCCGCCACTTTCGTCATGCTTGGCCTCCCAGGTCCCCAGACCTCAGTCCGTACGATTATTGGCTTTGGGGTTACCTGAAATCGCAAGTGTGTCGCGATCTACCGACATCTCTAGGGATGCTGAAAGACAACATCCGATGCCAATGCCTAACCATAACTCCGGACATGCTTTACAGTGCTGTTCACAACATTATTCCTTGACTACAGCTATTGTTGAGGAATGATGGTAGACATATTGAGCATTTCCTGTAAAGAACATTATCTTTGCTTTGTCTTACTTTTTTATGCTAATTATTGCTATTCTGATCAGATGAAGCGTCATATGTCGGACATTTTTTGAACTTTTGTATTTTTTTGGTTCTAATAAAACCCCATGTCATTCCAAGCATGTGTGTTAATTTGTACCTCTCTACCTACATTATTCCATGATTTATTCAGTTTTCAAATTTATACTGACTTTTTGATCATCCGGTACATCGGCAGCAGTGGGAGAGTCGTAGGATGAAGTAGTGGGGCGAGCTTGGCAGGAACCCTCAATCAATAAAATGTTTTGCAGTGTCCACATCAGCTTAAGATGATTAATGGACGCTATCATGGGTTTCATGTATAGCAGTATCTCAAAGGTACAATTGTCCCTTTGAGTTACATTGTGAGAGCCACAGTTGGGGGGTTTCAGTGCTTCTCATACTGTGTTGTCACATAATATCACAATCTTTGGGACCTTTGTGAATGAAAACTTCGTGCGTTAATTGCAGAACAGGGGGAGGTGTTTGAGGGTGAGTGGTGTCTTGCTTAGCTCGTGAGACTGGTTCAGACAGATTATTTGAGCACAATTCTGCATGTAGGGGTAGGACTTCACAGCATAGAATTTCAGCAAGCGAGGCTCCCAGATGGTGTTTGTGTGCCGTATGGACTTCCAAAAGTGTGCAAGGTAATGCCTGTGTCCATAGGCCACAGTGGCACATGAGAGCAGCCTTTAATGTGTGTTGCCACCTCTCAGTGAGTCCATTGCTCTGTGGGTGATATACAGTGATTCTAAATTGCAGGGGGCTGACCATGTTGCACAGTTAAAGGAAGAGGGTGGATTCAAACTAATGACCCTGCTCGGTTGCGATAGACACGGGTCAAACTGGAATGACATACGGCACTGATGCACAAGAAGTAATCTGCCACAACATTTACCACACCTTTCAGATGATGTATGTCGGTGGTGAACTGTACAATGTAATCCGAGTGCCAAAAGTGTCAGGGGTAAGGGTCCATTGGCATGTTTCAGAAAGTCAGCAAGCAGATGGTGGTCTGTGTAAAAATAAGAGGACATTCTTCAATGTCTTGCCAGAAGTGACGTACTGTTTTGTAGACTGCTAGTAGATCTCAACTGTATGTTTACCACTTGCACAGCAAAGATGAGAACTTGCACAAGAAAATCTCAACCTCTTGTTGCAGGGCAGTGCCAATAACAGAACCACTTGTGGTAGCAGTTGTGATGAGCTGAGAGTCAGGGAAGGGGTGCACCAATGTAATGGCTGGGACAATATAGTCTTTAATGCACTTGAAAGCAGACTGCATCTCTGTCATCCACATGAGTTTGCATTTCCCAGTAGTGTTCTTGCTGGTGAGGGATTGAGTGAGTGGTGCCTCTGACAAAAATTTACCATGCCTAAAAACTGGCATAGTTCTTGTAGTCCTGTGGCAATGGTAGTTGTTGTACAGTCTATGTTCTGTGGTGTACAGTGAAGTCCAGGAGCACTTACTGCATGATCAAGGAAAATGGCTTCCTTTTGTCAGAGTTGGCATTTATCCTCTTTGATCACAACTCTGCCAACAGGAAGCATGTTGAGAAATTGTGTGAGATGCGAGTTATGGGAGCCATCATCTGGAGTGAAAATTAGGATATCCTCCAGACAGGCATAACAGAACAGAAACTTGATAGTATGGCATCAATAGAGTGCTGCCTTATTTGAGAGCACTTCTTTTGAGTCCATATGACATAAACTCAAACAAGCTAAAAGACATAATAAATAACAGCATTTTTTTAATTATTGTCTGGGCACACAGGGATTTCCAGGTATGCTGTTTTGCAGTCAATGACATTAAATGCAGAGGTCTTTACCAAATAATGAGTGAAATCCTGGATATTCAGAACTGGGTAGTTGTCCAGTATAGTACGAATGTTGGGAACTCTTCAGTCTCCATACTATCATAGATCCATCTTTTTTGGAAACTGATTTCATGGGTGATACCCAGGAACTGTTGGAGATCATGTGATGCCCACTTGTAGGAGTTCATATACTGCTGCTTTCGCAATCTGGAGTAAATCTGTCAGTAGTCTACATGGTTGGTGGTGTTGTGATAATCTCGTAAACTGTTCCATTTTTAATGGTTAACTGCACAGACTATTCTATCAGGGAAGGGCATGGAGACATGCCAGGGGAGGGATGGAGAGCAAGTGAAAAGCCCAGTATTGGCCTCTGTCAGTAGATCAGTGTTGCGGCTGTTGCTACAACTGTCGAAAGAGCCTTGTGGGTTATGATGGTGCATCAAGGTCAATGTGTCATCAGAATTGAGCAGAGGCAGTAAACATAGCTGCTCAAGATACCATGTGGAGTTATTGCTCAGCGTCATGAACTCTGCACTGAATAGTGTGATGTCATGCTTCAGGTGGATATTCATCACATGTGTTGAAGCAGAGCTGTTGTACTTGCTGATAAGGTCCACGGTGAAAACAGTCCTGAAAGTACTGATGACCATCAAGCATTACCATGGATGGTGGAAGGTGACATATAAAGTGAGTGGCTCCATTGTGTCGAGCTGCTGAGGGGGCATGGTTAATGATACCTGTGACAGGTTGGCTGCTAGCAGTGTGAGCCAAAATGCCATCATGCAGATCAAGAAGCAAACGAAAGTCTTGAAGGACGTCTGTGCCGAGCACTAGCTCATTGACATTGGAGACAATGGATTTCAGGCAAAAAGTCATCAAAACTGAGGTCTAGAATGCAGGGTTGAGATCCACAAACTGAGGCAGTTGAGTCGTTTGCTGCATGACATTGGATGGCTGAGGATGCAGGCATCAGGAATGAAGAAGAAGGTGGTGAAGTACTTACTTCTGAGCTTGAGTCTACTAGAAAGTGTTAGCTGCTGGCACTGCCAAACCACTCACTTCCAAGCTTGAGTCTACTAGGAATTGTTGACCACTGATGCGATCATGAACGAACAGTCTGTTGTCGGTGAGGAGAGGGAGATGCGAGGGAGCTGCCATTGCCATTCAGAGTGTCTAGGTGACTCAATTATCCTGTACTGTCTGGTGTGCCTCCCACAAACTGTGCACTGCATCTGGGAAGTCACACGGAGACTGCACTTGTGTGCAAATTTACCAAATTGTGTGTGATACCAGTAGATGCACTTCTGTGTAGACACGGACATGACATGAATGGGGGATGTTCTTTGCAGACACAACATGGCAGGTGGGGGTTTGTTGTAGTGGCACAACAGTCTTCGCTCCAGCTGGGCACAGTGACATTAGGGTTGGCAGGGGCTGAGCGAGTTTGGCTCTGCTCAGGGTAGGTGGGAGGATGACTCAGCTCCTACTGTACTTGCAAGTCATGTTTGACACTATTGTTGACAGCATTGTTAATAAATTGTCAGTGTTGCATTATGTAAAATACCCTGTCCAAAAGTTTATGTTGCACATGTAATGGCTCTTGCTTATGGACAAACATGGCTATTTGCACTAGTGTGTCCAAACAGAATGATCAAGCATGAAGTGTAAACTGATTTGAATGTGTAGCCAACGCCATAGTCACGATGGAGCCCTGATCTTTAAATCTTCGTCACAGATGATGTGGTGTAATAACAGGGTAGCAGGAGAGGCAGCTGAGGAGTGTTGTTTTAGTTAATACATATTTATTGCTTGAGGGTGGGCTGAGGATGATATCTGTCATTGACTGTATCTGTGTGTTCATTCAAGTAACTAAGCAGTGTTACAAATTTTGTGCTGTCACTTATAATGTCACTCAAAGCAAAAATGTCATCCACAATGACAGAGCACAGGCTGCACTGATATGGCCAAAAATATGACAGCTTAAGATGAGCCCCAGTCCAGTAGGTTGTCATAGTGACATCTGTACAGGAAGAATTGCTGTGTAATTTGGCTCTGTGCATGGCATGATTTGGTGCTCATTAGGGAAGTCAGAAGATTATGCAGCTGGTTGCATGAAGCTCACAGAAAATGAGTTTGCACATGGCATGGATGACACTTCAGTCAAAGCATGCAAACATGTATCCAATCAACTGGATCAATGTGGCTGGGAAGTAGCCCAGTTTGTGAATGAAGTGGAGTCCACTGCAAAATCACAGAGTAAGTTGCCCAACATAGTCCATTGTTCAGTAACACTATTCGTTGTCTGAGCATTGTCGTGTAGAGTTTCACTATCACTTTTGATAACTTGAGGTGCATGGAGGATATTGTCCATTATCCCTGGTACCATAGCATGAAAACTGCTGCCTGAAAACATGAAGTGTGCAGCACAATGTCGATACTTCGGCACCATTTTAGTAGAGCGATAACCATAAGTTTCTTGAATAAAATGTGAACACCATTCTCATAGGTCACCAGTGTAGTGCTCCACTACAGGTGCGATGCAGGATGTATAGTAACACAAGCCAAAACTGAGTACACGCACTTTCATTTAATACTACGGTGTTACAATAGTGATACATCTGTACATTCAGAAAGAATTCCACTGTTAAAGATTGCATCTGTGGTCTCGAGTGATTGACAGTGATGTACTTTGTAGTTGTGGATTTCCCACACTCTGTTAAGTTTTGTGATGGTAACTCTCTTATAAAAATCTGAGTGTAAGTCACATGTTTCTTACATTTTTATATCAGTTTAAATTACATTCTATTTCATATACTTATCACAGTATTTAGTGGCTCTGAATTTAGTGTGTACAGTAGCTCAAATTACCTTCTATTTGCTATACACAGAATAGATTGCAGTGGCTTCGAATACATATATTTGACTCCTGTTGACTTGTTTGGCCTCAGATCATGCACAGCTGTGGAAAACTTTGGTCACTTGTTTCTTCCAAATTAAATTCTTCCTCATCTTCTGTCGTTCTTTGGGATAGTTGCTCTGCATCATAACAGGCCTTTGTTGCAGTATTCACAATCATCTAGTTTTAACAAAAGGTTTTCAGTTGCACATTTTTTTAGAGTTCTATGCAGTTATATTTAATCTTCCTGTGCATCACTTTGATTTATTGTATAACCATCTCTTTCTTTCTCATCCATACTGGTTTAGCCTGCTGACATTTTCTGTTAGTTTTACTTCTAAGCAACCTGTGTAGCTAGTTTAATGTTGTTGTATAGCTAATTTCTTATATTGATCTCAGCATTCTTGTATTTTCTTCTTTTATTGATAAGTTGGAGGACTTCTTGAGTTACCTGTGTCTGATGTACCTCCATCACTACTGTAAGTATGATGTCCTACCCTACCTTAATCATTTTCATTTTTGGAGGAGGAGGAGGAGATTAGTGTTTAACGTCCCATCAACAACAAGGTCATTAGAGACGGAGCGCAAGCTCGGGTGAGGGAAGGATGGGAAACGAAATCGGCCATGCCCTTTCAAAGGAACCATCCTGGCATTTGCCTGAAGCGATTTAGGGAAATCACGGAAAACCTAAATCAGGATGGCCGGAGATGGGATTGAACCGTCGTCCTCCCAAATGCGAGTCCAGTGTGCTAACCACTGCGCCACCTCACTCGGTCTTCGTTTTTGGTACATGATGCTTGGCGAAGAGTAATTCAGTCACTATGATGCTCATGAACATTCCGCTGTTCTCTATCTTTCTATTTATAATTATACAGAAACCTGTCACACTGTTCTCTAATGCCACTGTTAACTGTCTGTTGAAAAATCCCCGTCCTTTTCCATTTCAGTTCATTATTTCTGTCATGTCTAAGCTTAACTTGCTCACATTCTTTTCAGATTCTCCAATTTCCATAAAACATTCATTCTTTGACTATTCCAATACTTCAATACTCAGAATGTTGACTTTAGCCATCTTATTCCTGACAATACCCTCCTAGGCAGCTGGCACCCACAGATCTGATCAGAACTAATTTACCTTCATTTTGGACAGGAAGACTGTGTATCCTATGAATAAACTTTTTGCAAAGAATAGTGAATACTAGTAGCATTACTTTTTATATTTTACTAGTCACCCCTCTGGCTTCATATAACTAGCACAAGGTACCTATGGCCAGATGACTTGTCTGATGTAGTGATGGTAAATTATATAAACAAACCTTCCTTGTGAATCAATCTGTCTATTAGTGAAAACTATTCCAAAATCTGTATTGTAGTTCCTGGCATTAGCCTTCACATACAGGCAGAAAAATGTGGTGGGTTGCTTTAATTTATCACATATAGTGATTTAACAAGAAACCTGAAATAATTTATGTTTAGTGTCATGCGTAGTGGGTTATCTTCCACTAGGTGACATTACAACTTTATTACCCACTGGTCTTACAGGAATTTTTGAATACCTTTGAATGACTTAAGCCCTGATTATATGCTGGCACATCATCCACCCTCTCAAATCATGAGGCACTCGCCTAAAGTGAAGTAGAAGATACTTATACTCTTCTATGCATATTATCCTATTTACATTTATTTTAAATCCAAAACTAGGTGTGGTGGTTTCACAAACTCATATATTTTTGTGAGTGAGTAGTATGGACTAGGTACAGACAATATCTCAATAACCATAATCTTGTACAATTTCCTGCCATGGGAAGCATCTGCTTGACCAAAAAGCTGTCCATCTTCTCACCACTTCTCTGAATATTTTCTTCCCCTCCTTTTAGTCACTTGTCCCTTGGCCTTGCTCTTTTTCCCCTCCCCAATCTTTATCATACGCACTTTCCTTGGCATCTTACTTGCAATTCATTCTCTTCATATGCCCATAACATTCTAATTTTTTTTCTTTAGTCTTTTCTTCTAGCAAGTTCCTCATGTGTTATCTCACCAAGACATTCATTTCTCATCTTTTGCATTCTCGTTACACTTAATTGAGTTTTATAAAATTTCATTTCACATGCACGAACCTCACTTTTTTCATGACCCAGGTTTCTACTGTGTGCAAAGAATTGATCTCTAATACATTTGGTAAATGCCATCTTACTTTTCTGGGGAACTTCTTTCTTCTACATCAGTCATCTCACAAAGCTGTCACCTTGTGTTGCACATACACTAATCTCTTTTATCATTTCTCCTATATTGTGCTGACCCAGTGCTCGAAACTTACCACAATTCCTTGAAACTTACCACCATTCCTCGAAACTTACCACCATTCTCAGCTGCTCCCCACTCAGTGATGTGTTGACTAAAGCTTTCATGACCACTAGCTTACACTTTTTTGCAATAAATTTTAGGCCATAGTCTTGCAAAGCTTCTTTGTAAATATTTAATTACTTTAGTAATCCCTTGTCATAGTTCCTACACATAATCAAATCACTGGCAAACAGTGTCTTTGTCATCCTCTCTCTCTTGCCACTCGTGTCATTATATCACCCATCACCAGTGTGAAAAGCAACAAAGGACTTCTTTTTTTCAGACTATTCTCGGTGTCAGCAATCATGTTATTTCTTTTCCCATTGTCATCCCTACCCACTTTTATCCACCACACAGTCTACTCATTTCTTCAAAATCCCCTCAGAAATGTTTGAACAGTGGCATGTAAGGGTAATGTTGCTATACTTTCAGATTCACGATGCAAATCAATAAATAGTCTCAGCCTCTATTGCAGTCTTGTAATTTTTTTTATTAATTCCAATAATGTATGTCATATGGTTAGAGAGCATACAGTATGGGGCCCTGTTGTCATGTAAAATAGTGGCAGAAAACACCCTTGTCATAAACTACAAGTTAATGTAGGGGAATCTATGGCAGAAGGAAGATCTGGTGCAGCTCTAAGTGTATGTTTACAACCATCAAATTGAATAAATGGAATTACAGTGCCCTCAGTGACCATAAACGCAGAAGATGTATCTAAAACACCTTCCTCTTCTTTAAAACCTACTTCTTAACTTTAGATTTCGCTGAAGTGTCTCTTTGCAACAGCTGAAGTTGCTAGTTCGTACACACATCCCCTTCTGCTTCTATCAGTGTGCTCTTAAAACTTCCCATTACTCTTCTCCACTCTGAATCTCACACAGCGGGATTTTATTTTCAATTTTTCTTTGCTTTTGCTCCTTCAAATTTGCTTCTTTCAGCTTTCATACTTTTTGTATTGCCTTTCACAATTCTCTGCTTCTTTTCTCTGATGTTCACTGATAAGAGATAATGGTCACTATGGTGGCCTCTGATAGTTCTGCCTTTATTCTGCTATGTTTCCTGGCATTTCATCTACTAATGCATAATCAACTACTGCTTTTTACACAATCACTGCTGTACTACACTACCTTATGGCTTTCTCCCTTATCAAACCATGAGTTTCAGTATGTACATCCTTTTCTTAAAAGCCCAATAATAATTTTTCACCTTTACTGTTTCTGCTTCCGCAGCCATTTGCTACAAGTACAGTTTCATACTCAGGTCTCTGTATACTAACATATATCTTCAGGTCTCCCATTACAATTATGTGTTATTTATATATTCAACCAGGATTCATCTCACAGTGACGTACAGTTTGTCATCAAAACACAATGAAGATAAAGAGCTCGGAAGTATATAGACAGGATGTTATTACCAGAATATGACAGGTGGTCCACCGTGGCCTTGTTGAAGATTCTATCCCAATAATTAGCCTGGAATTATTTAGGAAAACCAGGGAACAACTAAGGTGGGATGACCAGAGGAAGGGAATTCCATTCTTCCAAATACAATGTCAGTCTCATAACAGTTGTGCTGTCTCATTCTGTTGGCTGCTATGTGCATTGTTCTTTTGTTTACGCACAATTTGCCCAGGATAATTTTCAATACAAAATGATGAAAGTAATCAGTTTTTGAAAGTATAGTTGTATGGATAAAAAATTTGCTCACTAAGTGGTGGTAAGAAATGTGGATGAGAAGGAAAGTGTTTTTCCTTCTCATTCTGTATGGTAAGTTTTCCCTCACGTGGAGTTCTGGGTAACTTTTCCGTAACTCTCCCCATTTCCAACACCTTGCTAGTTCTTTTCCTTCATCCATTTTCCTTTTCTTTCAACGTTTCTGTCAGGAGGAGCCACTGGCTCCAAAAACTTGCACATCTCCATAAATTTTCTAAGTTTTCTCCTGCTGTCACTTGGTGAGTAAATTTTTTATCTACTCAATTATATTGTAAAATAAAATGTATCACTATTTCTTTGGAGCTTTCTACAATATCACAGCACACACTGTAGACACACATTATCCTGTCATCAGCTTCTGTAATTCTTTTTCAATCTCCTGAAGTGGATTTTGTCTGAGGGGCATACACTTGTGATATCATCACTGTTTTCCCTTTCAATGATATTCTCCCTTATTTATTCCAGTTAACTTCCTCTTTCAGTCCATCTATCTAAACTTTTCCCACTCCATTTTTGATGTCCTCACTGCAATTCCAATACAGTCTAAACTTGTTTCTCAATTCACACCATCCTTCTTCTTGCCACCTGGTTTCTGACATCTGTAACACACCCATTTTTTGTCTCTCCACTTTGTCACATCCTTCCACTTCTTCTCTGAAAGGTCAAACATAGAATATTTCAGATTGTATACTATGTTGATAACGTAGATTTTCCCGGCGTATCAAATACTGATGATTTTCACGGGTTTGCAGCCGGGTTCCATCGTCCTGACGACAACACGATATTTCAGCGGACCATCTGGCCGCCATCTTCAGGTGAGATTGAGTGCACAATCATGCCGGAACTGAAGAGACCTCAGATTCAGCCGCTCCTTTATACCGCGGGTACTGGCCATTTAGCGTGCACGAGCAACGGAAGAGCTGTCCACTGTGAAGTGAAGTATTGCAGCAGCGCAGCGGTGAAAACAGTCAAAAGCGAGGAATCGCAAAATTAAAATGCAGCCGGTCGGAGACCAGACCGTTGTTGTTTTATATGTGATAAAATAGGATTCCACGCCTTACTTAAAGGAAAACCTTTATCTCCATTAATAATATCATCAGACAGATGTATTTCAATTGATTCTTTCAATACACAATCCCAGTAACATGAAACCGAGGCAACAATTTGCGTCTCATTATACGACATATTGTGCCCTTCATTAAGACAGTGTTCAGCAACGGCTGATTTTTCCAGCTGGAGCAGACGTGTATGACATTGATGTTCCACACATCGATCTCGAACTGTACGAATTGATGTTCCACACATCGATCTTGAACTGTATGAATTAGTCTGTCCAATGTAGGCTTTTCGGCAATGACAGGGAATCTTGTATAGCCCAGGCTTCCTCAGTCCCAGATCATCTTTAACCAATCCAAGAAGGGATCTAGTTTTGGCTAAAGGCATAAGGACACTTTTAATATCATATTTCCTGAAGATTCTTGAAATTTTTGAAGAAATACTTCCCATGAAGGGTAAAAAAGCAACTGATTTGGAAGTGTCCACCGTTGGTTCTCGTGGGGGTCCAAATTGAAAAGCACAAGCAATTTCGTGATCAGAATACGCATTCTGCCTGAAAACAACCTTAAGGTGATCCAACTCCTGTTTCAAGTTATTGGAATCCAAAACAGCAAAACCCTCTTGACCAGTGTGCGTAAAACTCCCCAGTGTTGATGTTGTGGATGACAACTTGTGGCATGGAGGTAGCGGTCCGTATGCATAGGTTTTCGGTACACACTGTGTCCCACAGTCCCATTTTCTTTCTTATGTACGAAGACATCCACAAAACGTAATTTGCCATCTTTTTCAATTTCCATCGTAAATTTGATTCGTGGATGAAGGCAGTTAAAATGATCTAAAAATAGATGAAGAGATTCCATTTCATGTGGCCAAACAATGAAAATATCATCCACGTATCTCAAAAAACATGTTGGTTTAAGAGAAGATGTCCTAGGGGCCATATGCTCAAAATCTTCCATAAAGAGATTGCTGACAATAGGGGAAAGAGACTCCCCATAGCCACACCGTCAGTTTGTTCAAAAACTGTTTCATTAAATAAAAAAATACGCCAATGTCAACACATGGCGACACAGCTCACTAGTTTTGTCGTCCAATAGCTGACCAATTAGCAATAAAGACTCCTCCAAAGGTACCTGAGTAAAAAGTGAAACTACATCAAAGCTCACTAGAAGGTCAGATGTTCCAGGGCGTAGAGACATCATGTGTTGAATAAAATCGTACGAGTTGGATATGTGGTGTTCACACTTCTCAATGTGTGGGCTCAGAACAGGAGCAAGAGATTTGGCCAAATTATAAGTAGAGGCACCCAAGTTACTAACGATCAGACGAAGAGGTGCCCCAAGATTATGTACCTAGGCTAGACCAAACAACCTGGGTGGTACTGCTTCTCTGGATGCGGTTTTTTTAATGATATCCTCAGGCAATGATCTCTTCTTAATAAGAGAGATGGTCTTCTGCTTTATCCGATCAATAGGATCACTCCGTAGCTTACGATATGAAGAATCCTCCAACAAACAAGCCATTTTTGCCAAATAATCTTCACGAGTAAGAAGAACAGTGGCACTGCCTTTATCAGCAGAAAGAACTAAAATATCCTTATCTTCCCTCAGTAACCGGATGGCCTTCCTTTCACTAGAAGAAATGTTTTTCCATGGTGGTGGTGCTAGACGAAGATGATGATACACGTCCCGTCTAATTTCTGCCCGATCTTTTGGAAAACGGCCGATGGCCTGCTCCACAGCACATTCAACAGTAGGCAAATGTCTCAGTGTGGGAACGAAATTCAAGCCTTTCTTCAAAACCAACAAAGTGGCTTCATCCAATATCTTGTCGGTAAAATTAATAACACTCCGGCGACTACTAATGTCAGCAGATGTGGATGGTTGTTGGCAAATTTGATGAAATTTAGAAGATCGTTTCTTCACAGTATTCTTTTGAGTATACTCCGAATAGGCCATGAGGCTTTGTCAACCCTATTCCAAGTTGCGACAGACGTGAAGAAAGTTCCAAATGTAAAAATTACAGATCTTTGGATACTGAATCCGATTGTCAACGTGTAAAATGAATTCTCTCATGTATCAAAGCAAAACTAGCACGTTTCATGATCTTTTTAGCCATGTCAGTATCAATAAAATGAGAAATTTTAGCAAATTTTGGAGTGATACCTTCATCCCTGCATCTCAATAAGAACACCAGTGCACTCAGCAATTTTCCTTTCTTCTTGCGTAATTTATCAAATTTCTTCACAAGAATAACTATCTCCTCCCCATAGAGGTTCTTGATGTTATAACGTAGATTTTCATGGCATATCAAGTACTGATGATTTTCACAGGTTTGCAGCCGGGTTCCATTGTCCTGATGAAAACATGCTATTTCGGCGGACCATCTGGCTGCCATCTTCAAGTGACATTGTGTGCACAATCACGCCGGAACTGAAGAGACCTCAGATTCGGTGGCTCCTTTATACCGCGAGTACTGGCCGTTGCGCGTGCAATGGAAAAGCTGCCTTCTGTGAGGCGAAGAATTGCTGCAGCACCAGCGGTGAAAACTGTCAAAAGCGAGGTATCGCAAAATTAAAATGCAGCCGGAAACCAGACTGTTGTTGTTTTATCCGTTATTAATTTTACTGACAAGACATTGGATGAAGCCACTTTGTCAGTTTTGGAGAAAGGCTTGAATTTCGTTCCCACACTGAGACATTTGCCTACTGTTGATATTATTAGTGCTGTGGAGCAGGCCATCGCCCGTTTTCCCAAAGATCGGGCAGAAATTAGACAGGACGTGTCTCATCATCTTCGACGAGCACCACCACCACGGAAAAACATTTCTTCTAGTGAAAGGAAGGCCATCTGGTTACTAAGGGAAGATTAGGATATTTTAGTTCTTCCTGCTGATAAAGGCAGTGCCACTGTTCTTCTTACTCGTGAAGATTATTTGGCAAAGATGGCTTGTTTGTTGGAGGATTCTTCATACCGTAAGCTACGGAGCGATCCTACCAATCGGATAAAGCAGAAGACCATCTCTCTGATTAAGAAGAGATCATTGCCTGAGGATATAATTAAAAAAACTTCATTCAGGGGCGGCAGTACCACCCAGGTTGTATGGTCTACCCAAGGTACATAAACCTGGGGCACCTCTTAGTCTGATCATTAGCAACTTGGGCGCCCCTACTTATAATTTGGCCAAATATCTTGCTCCTGTTCTGAGCCCACACATTGGGAAGTGTGAACACCACATATCCAACTCGTACGATTTTATTCAACGCTTGATGTCTCTACGCCCTGGAACATCTGACCTTCTAGTGAGCTTTGATGTTGTTTCACTTTTTACTCAGGTACCGTTGGAGGAGTCTTTATTGCTAATTGGTCAGCTCTTGGACGACAAAAGTAGTGAGCTGTGACGCCATGTATTTACATAGACGTATTTTTTATTAAATGAAGCAATTTGTGAACAAACTGACGGTGTGGCTATGGGGAGTTCTCTTTCCCCTATTGTCACCAATCTCTTTATGGAAGATTTTGAGCATATGGCACTTAGGACATCTACTCTTAAACTAACATGTTTTTTGAGATATGTGGATGGTATTTTCATTGTTTGGCCACCTGGAATGGAATCTCTTCATCCATTTTTTAGATCATTTTAACTGCCTTCATCCACGAATCAAATTTACGATAAAAATTGAAAAAGATGGAAAATTACCTTTTGTGGATGTCTTCGTACATAAGAAAGAAAATGGGACTTTGCGACAGTGTGTACCGAAAACCTATGCATACGGACCGCTACCTCCATGCCACAAGTTGTCATTCACAACATCAACGCCTGGGAGTTTTACGCACACTGGTCACGAGGGCTTATGCTGTTTCGGATTCCAATAACTTGAAACAGGAGTTGGATCACCTTAAGGTTCTTTACAGGCAGAATGAGTATTCTGATCACCAAATTACTCGTGCTTTTCAATTTGGACCCCCACGAGAACCAACGGTGGACACTTCCAAATCAGTTGCTTCTTTACCCTTCGTGGGAAGTATTTCTTCAAAAATTTCAAGAATCGTCAGGAAATATGATATTAAAAGTGTCCTTATGCCTTTGGCCAAAACTAGATCCCTTCTTGCATCAGTTAAAGATGATCTGGAACTGAGGAAGCCTGGGCTATACAAGATTCCCTGTCATTGCCGAAAAGCCTACATTGGACAGGCTATTCGTACAGTTCAAGATCGATGTGTGGAACATCAACATCATACATGTCTGCTCCAGCCGGAAAAATAAGCCATTGCTGAACACTGTCTTAATGAAGGGCACAATATGTTGTATAATGAGATGCAAATTATTGCCTCATCTTCCCATCACTGGGATTGCGTATTGAAAGAATCAATTTAAATACGTCTGTCTGATGATACTATTAATAGAGATAAAGGCTTTCCTTTAAGTAAGACGTGGAATCCTGTTTTATCTAAGATAAAACAACAACTTTCTGGTTTCTGACGAGCTGCATTTTAATTTTGTGATTCCTCACTTTTAACAGTTTTCATCACTGGCGCTGCTGCAATACTTCACCTCACAGAGGGCAGCTCTTCCATTGCTCGCGCACGTGCAACGACCAGTACCGACGGTATAGTGGAGTCACCGAATCTGAGGTCTCTTCAGTTCCGGCGTGATTGTGCACTCAATCTCACCTGAAGATGGTGGCCAGATGGTCTGCTGAAATATCATGTTGTCGTCAGGATGATGGAACCTGACTGCAAACCCGTGAAAATCATCTGTAAACTGTGTTCATTTTTGTGTCATCTTTTTAAAGACCATCTTGATTAAGTGGAACTTCTGCAGTACCCTGTGTATTTGTTCCTCTCTCTCTCTCTCTCTCTCTCATATATAATGTACTGATGCAGTTTTTAAAAATCTCCTTTATTTATCCCCTGGATTTGCTGTGTCTATCATAACTCCATATTCACTACTTTAATTTTATGGCACCAAGCTGCCACCTTTGTTAATGAAAACAGTATCCAACTTCATTAATGTAAATAGTACACAGGCACTTTCAAACCATCCTTTGCACTGGCACATTTACATACCTGTTTTCAGAGTACCTACTTCACTTGATCCCCCCTTCCCCTTCTCCATCACCTCTAACACAGTGCTTTTTAGAAATGGTGGGATGCAATCGTGCACACGGCACCAGGAACCTACATTAGCTGCCTTCATGGCTAGCATAACAAAATATATAAACAAAACAGAAATTTGTAGTACAAAGTTTATTACATAACTCTATATGTGTGAAGCATGAAAAAATGTCTTCTGAACCTTGTTATAGTCGTCAGCCTTACCTTTTCATTGTGTGTTTGCCACAATTATTTGTCAGTACTGAAGACACTGACATTGATTATTCAGTCATCTTGCACGCAAATTTTTTTGTAAATTTTCTAAAGATTTTGCATGAAGCCCTTAACAAGTAATTCAAAATTCTACTTCTAATACTTGTAGGTTTAGGAAAAAAGATTTCTTTTTGCCCCACTACTACATGAGTATTACATAGTTTTAGACTAACTTGCAGAGACTTTTTTAAAAATAGAAAAAAAAGAGGAATTTATAATACAGTTGGCGTGGACTTTTTTGCTCAACTTATTATCATCAGTT
This sequence comes from Schistocerca gregaria, assembly GCF_023897955.1. Classification (NCBI taxonomy): domain Eukaryota; kingdom Metazoa; phylum Arthropoda; class Insecta; order Orthoptera; family Acrididae; genus Schistocerca; species Schistocerca gregaria. The sequence goes on from NC_064928.1 coordinate 77,336,290, forward strand.
TCCACTGTTGGATAATAAATTTCTGTAGACTTCCAAAAATAACTGGTTTCTGAAAATGCTGTTACTAAACCATTTACAAATTTTCAGGTAGTATAAAACATAAGCAACAGATGGAAGGTTACAATACCCCATCTTCTTCATCTCTGTGTTGTTCATAACTGGTCCTCACATTATGTCAATTGGCTTTAATTTTCAAGACTATACATCAATTTTACTTCAAGTTAAATTATTTTTTGTATACTGCATGTTTTTAATTGTTGTGAATGATAATTAAAATATCAATCTGAATATAAATGCATTACCTATGTCATATGGTGATGCAATGAGTAATACCAATTGCCCAAAAACCATTTTATAGTCCAGAAAGATAAAGCACTTACCTATTTCACATTTATGCAACAGTATTTATGTTTCTCTTGCCACAGGCCCTACTTTTGGAAACACTTGATTACCGGTATTATTTATACCAAATAACATCCACCTTTCTTCAGTGTATCTCACTCACTGCTTACAGCTTCATAATTTTGGAATATGGTACTCATACCTCTCTCAGGTCATTACATGTGAAGTGATGCCTTCAATTGTAACTACCTCAGCCTGGTTACAATGTAGTTTGGATATTTTTCAATGTATAGCTCATGTAATAGGAATTTTGACAGTCTAATAAGATTTTCACTACCCTATTGACACTCTTGGTTGTTGTAAGAAGATTTTGCTTCATTTTGTAATTGGCAAAGTTAATAATAGCACATAAAAGAAGGAATGTTTTCCTACTATAAAAGTTCAATTTTGTATGAAGATTGTCCCTTTTACAAAAATTAATATTGATTATACAGTTAATACAGCATTATATTGGCATATGGTCAAGCTATTGAAAAGTGTAAAAATTATTGTGTTGAACATAATAAAAATTCTATAACAGAAAACACTGATAAAAATAGATGTTCACAAAATTTTATGGTTACAATATTATATGAAAATATTAAATGGTTTTTCACAAGCAATTGTGTCATTAAATTAACTGTAACTGATATTGTAACAAAGAAGTGACTGAGTTTCAAAAAGTAAAGTGAAAGAATTAATGCCTCATTACGTTTTTATGATACTCAGGTCCAACACATTTGCTATCAAATTCCTACGGTTTTATCCAATTATTGCCTCCTCCACTGCGTGGCTGTTGCCTCCTCAATTGCTTGCATGCATTGTGAAAAATATGATGTTTGTATGTTATATTAAATACTAAACAAATTATGTAAAATTATTAATCCTGAAGTCTAAATCAGAGACCTGAAAAATTAGAACCATAACACATAATGAAGCACTACTAAATGATTATGTTGTGTTGTATCCCTTTTGTCTTTAGGGATTTTATGCTGCATGATTATTACCGTCTCTGAATTTCATTCTTTATTTTACATTTGGGCTCCACAGTTCTAAATCAGTATATGTTTGAATACTTCAAAGCCTTGGTAGTGCGTCTGGTTACTGACAACACTACCCAACAGTCATCACTGTGTTTTATTTCACTATGCTATGTTCTAGTTGTTTGTGTTGGAGTAAGTTTAAAGTTCCTAGTTTTAAGCATACAATATCTTCATTTGTAATTTCCTTTCTTAAATGTTCAGTCATCGAACCCATCGTTCTACCATTCCTAGACCGGCAAGGGAACTTGCTGTTCCAACAGGACAATGCACGTCCGCATGTATCCCGTGCCACCCAACGTGCTGACACTCCAGCCAGTCTTAGAGGGCCTCAGGTTTGACATGGGACCTACACATTTACCACCAGTGGTACCAGCTGGCTTGGCCTTAAGGTACCAAGCTGACAATACGATTAACATCATCAGCAAATTGCTGCCAATCTGGTGCTTTGTCAGTGTATTGTTGTGGATGTCATGAGCTGCCCACTGGCGATGATTGGCTCCTGGCCTGCTGACATCAAGATATTGTACCAAAGGCATTGAAAAATAAAGAATGTTCCTGATGAGGAAGCATTCTTGACTCCACACTCACCACCATACTGTAGAGTCTACACACAGCTCCCTTTGTATATAATTCTGAGCAACATATGCATCAGAAGTGGCTGCCGTGCAACTCCTTCAGCAGTGTGTATTTTGATAGGTGTTATAGGCATCCACAAAAGGGGAGAGCATGAGATAGACTGTTTAGAAGGGGTACTTGCTCCATCTTACAATTTGGGAAATGGAATTTTGATTTGTTACAGAATTTTAACATTTCTAGAAGTAATTATATGCAATTCTACTGAACCGTAGAGGCAGAATTGCTGTGTGATGGGAAATTCTGTGGCCTTAATAGTCACTGTATGGCTTAAGTTTCATTGTTTGTCAGGCTTCTCAGGAAATATTGTGCACTTTGTTTGACAAGGCTGCAGTTTCAGCACTATCTTGCAGCTGAAGAGAACTTTATACTGGGTGATCAAAAAGTTGGTATAAATTTCAAAACTTAATAAACCACGGAATAATGTAGATAGTGAGGTAAAAATTGACACACATGCGTGGAATGACATGGGGTTTTATTAGAAGCAAAATGCAGGATGGTGCTCGACCCCATATTGCTAGACACGTGAAAGATCTCCTGCGCGCCTCGTTTGGTGATGATCGTGTGCTCAGCTGCCACTTTCATCATGCTTCTCCTCCCAGGTCCCCAGACCTCAGTCCGTGCGATTACTGGCTTTGGGGTTACCTGAAGTCGCAAGTGTATCGTGATCGACAGACATCTCTAGGTATGCTGAAAGGCAAAATCCGAAGCCAATGCCTCACCATAAGCCCGGACATGCTTTACAGTGCTGTTCACAACATTATTCCTCTACTACAGCTATTGTTGAGGAATGATGGTGGACATATTGAGCATTACCTGTAAAGAATATCATCTTTGCTTTGTCTTACTTTGTTATGCTAATTATTGCTATTCTGATCAGATGAAGCACCATCTGTCGGACATTTTTTGAACTTTTGTATTTTTTGGTTCTAATAAAACTCCATGTCATTCCAGGCATGTGTGTCAATTTGTACCTCTCTATATACATTATTCCATGATTTATTCAGTTTTCAAATGTATACTGACTTTTTGAACACCTGGTACAACAGTGCCAAAATAGTAGCCCCTATATCTTTCCTGTATTACTTCCTCACACAGTTTTTACTGAGCAGCAGAAAATTATCAGGCTAACATCTTGGTGCCCAATGTTAATTCCCAGAACAAACTTCTCACTCATCAGCGCAACATAAACCTGACAGTAACCTACCTGGCCATCATCTGCCACTAAGTGAGGTGGCACAGTGTTTAGCACACTGGATTCACATTTGGGAGGATGACAGTTCAAAGCCAAGTTCAGGCCACCTAGATTTAGGTTTTCTGTGATTTCCCTTTAACACTCCAGACAAATGGCTGGATGACTCCTCTGGAAGGGCACGTTTGAATTTCTTCCCCAACCTTGAAACATTCCGGGCTTGTGCTGAGTCTCTCATGAGTTTGATATCAATGGGATGTTAAACTGTAATCTTCTACTTTGTTCCAACATCTGCCATTAACTCCCACAAGACTACTCTCTCTCTCTCTCTCTCTCTCTCTCTCTCTCTCTCTCTATCTCTCTCTCTATCTCTCCATGCTGCACCAGTTAGTCACAATAGTAGGATTTCATTCTGGGAAAAGTGGAGATGTCAGTAAAATCCCCTTTACACTGAAACGAACACAGGTGAATGATAATTCTCTCTGGTATAAATGCTAGGCATGCCATGCACTGTTATGAGTGATCTCACACACAGGTGTTCACTTGTGATCCACTGGTTAAAATGCCAATGTGGGAAGTGAGAAGAAAAATGAACTACTCACTATTTACTTTTAGGGATGAAAGGTCTTCAGAATGTTCATCGTCAGGAATGGATGCAGTGGAAGAATATAATTCCAAATGGTTTGCCTTCAAATCACTGTCATTCATTCTTCAAACTACAAAGTGAGGAAAAGAAGATATTCAGAGAGAAAAGATTTGCGTGGCAAAGAGAGAAAAGATTTGTGTGGCACATATTGAATTGGCAAGTAAGACCTATCTTCTTCATCAATTGTCCCTGAAAATGTAGTAAATTAAGAAATATTATTGTCTTTCAGGAACCCATTCACACAGATGAGGAAGTGATGGAAGCTGCATTAACTCGAGAAGTGGTGGAAGATGGAGGATTAAGTGATGTCGTATTTGTGCCAAAACTACAAGAGATACACAGAGAGGAGCTAGCAGGAGAAAATAAGGCATCACAAAGGGAAAAAAGTATAACCAATGGAAAGTAAATTATCTGATGCTAAGCAGATAATCAGACATATTAGTGGCAATATAACAGATAGCAGAAAACAAGAAAATGGCAAAATCACAGAGCAGAGAACAAGAAACAAAGTCAGCATTTGACAACTTTGGCAAGTATGTTGCATCAAAAATGAAAAATTATAGCTACCACATTCAGAATACGGTGCAACATAAGTTGACACAAATCTTGTTCCCGGCAGACCTGGGAAATTTCACCCCCCCTTCTGAAGAAGTCCTGTCTAGGAACATAATATAGCCCACTTCCTCCATTACATCTATAGATACTGCATAACTCACAGATAATTTGGTGCACAATATTTCTGGTTTTATTTTGTTTTGTTCTTTCCCCTTCATTTTTTACTTTTGATTTGTTTAGTGTCCTTGCTATAAAAAAGGTCACTAAAATAAACAGGAAACATAGATTAAATGTGACATAAAATTATATGAAAGACTTGATCATTCTCATGGCTTACATTCGATATACCTCTGTTGATGTCATAGTTTTGCTACTATTTTGCTAAATTTAAATACAGAAACAGAATAAGTGATTATTGTTTCCCGTCCAATAATAAAGCATTTTACCATCAAAGAGTAAAGCACAAGCCATGAAATTGCCTTAAAAGGCTGGTCTTTAACACATTTTTACATTACAAATTATTATTGGCAGCATATCCATCTCATTTAGCTTGACAAAATCAACAGGTGTTTCCTGTATAATGCTATATACTTCAGGAATTATTTTGGAAACAGATGTGGTTGAAAGACAAAATAAAAATTTGCGGCTTGCATAACTGTCACCTGTGCTAAGAACTGCAGTGTTAGTGCTAGCCTCTCTTCTGCTTACATGGCCCACCAATAATTTGTGCTTTGCTTTAAATTATTCAGTTCTGCTGCAGCTAGAGTAAGGTGAAAATCATCTATTGACATGCAGGTGAAGTTTCAGAAAAGAAGCAAATGGTGGTTGCAGCTGCAGATCACTAACAAGAGCCAAACCACCACTTCTTTCACACCTGCGCAAAAATTCAGACACCTACATTTTTCCGTGTATACATTCCTGGAAATGGAAAAAAGAACACATTGACACCGGTGTGTCAGACCCACCATACTTGCTCCGGACACTGCGAGAGGGCTGTACAAGCAATGATCACACGCACGGCACAGCGGACACACCAGGAAACGCGGTGTTGGCCGTCGAATGGCGCTAGCTGCGCAGCATTTGTGCACCGCCGCCGTCAGTGTCAGTCAGTTTGCCGCAGCATACGGAGCTCCATCGCAGTCTTTAACACTGGTAGCATGCCGCGGCAGCGTGGATGTGAACCGTATGTGCAGTTGACGGACTTCGAGTGAGGGCGTATAGTGGGCATACGGGAGTCCGGGTGGACGTACCGCCGAATTGCTCAACACGTGGGGCGTGAGTTCTCCACAGTACATCGATGTAGTCGCCAGTGGTCGGCGGAAGGTGCACGTGCCAGTCGACATGGGACCGGACCGCAGCGACGCACAGATGCGCGCCAAGACCATAGGATCCTACACAGTGCCGTAGGGGACCGCACCGCCACTTCCCAGAAAATTAGGGACACTGTTGCTCCTGGGGTATCGGCGAGGACCATTCGCAACCGTCTCCATGAAGCTGGGCTACGGTCCCGCACACCGTTAGGCCGTCTTCCGCTCACGCCCCAACATCGTGCAGCCCGCCTCCAGTGGTGTCGCGACAGGCGTGAATGGAGGGACGAATGGAGACGTGTCGTCTTCAGCGATGAGAGTCGCTTCTGCCTTGTTGCCAATGCTGGTCGTATGCGTGTTTGGCGCCGTGCAGGTGAGTGCCACAATCAGGACTGCATACGACCGAGGCACACAGGGCCAACACCCGGCATCATGGTGTGGGGAGTGATCTCCTACACTGGGCGTACACCTCTAGTGATCGTCGAGGGGACACTGAATAGTGCACGGTACATCCAAACTGTCATCGAACCCATCGTTCTACCATTCCTAGACCGGCAAGGGAACTTGCTGTTCCAACAGGACAATGCACGTCCGCATGTATCCCGTGCCACCCAACGTGCTGACACTCCAGCCAGTCTTAGAGGGCCTCAGGTTTGACATGGGACCTACACATTTACCACCAGTGGTACCAGCTGGCTTGGCCTTAAGGTACCAAGCTGACAATACGATTAACATCATCAGCAAATTGCTGCCAATCTGGTGCTTTGTCAGTGTATTGTTGTGGATGTCATGAGCTGCCCACTGGCGATGATTGGCTCCTGGCCTGCTGACATCAAGATATTGTACCAAAGGCATTGAAAAATAAAGAATGTTCCTGATGAGGAAGCATTCTTGACTCCACACTCACCACCATACTGTAGAGTCTACACACAGCTCCCTTTGTATATAATTCTGAGCAACATATGCATCAGAAGTGGCTGCCGTGCAACTCCTTCAGCAGTGTGTATTTTGATAGGTGTTATAGGCATCCACAAAAGGGGAGAGCATGAGATAGACTGTTTAGAAGGGGTACTTGCTCCATCTTACAATTTGGGAAATGGAATTTTGATTTGTTACAGAATTTTAACATTTCTAGAAGTAATTATATGCAATTCTACTGAACCGTAGAGGCAGAATTGCTGTGTGATGGGAAATTCTGTGGCCTTAATAGTCACTGTATGGCTTAAGTTTCATTGTTTGTCAGGCTTCTCAGGAAATATTGTGCACTTTGTTTGACAAGGCTGCAGTTTCAGCACTATCTTGCAGCTGAAGAGAACTTTATACTGGGTGATCAAAAAGTTGGTATAAATTTCAAAACTTAATAAACCACGGAATAATGTAGATAGTGAGGTAAAAATTGACACACATGCGTGGAATGACATGGGGTTTTATTAGAAGCAAAATGCAGGATGGTGCTCGACCCCATATTGCTAGACACGTGAAAGATCTCCTGCGCGCCTCGTTTGGTGATGATCGTGTGCTCAGCTGCCACTTTCATCATGCTTCTCCTCCCAGGTCCCCAGACCTCAGTCCGTGCGATTACTGGCTTTGGGGTTACCTGAAGTCGCAAGTGTATCGTGATCGACAGACATCTCTAGGTATGCTGAAAGGCAAAATCCGAAGCCAATGCCTCACCATAAGCCCGGACATGCTTTACAGTGCTGTTCACAACATTATTCCTCTACTACAGCTATTGTTGAGGAATGATGGTGGACATATTGAGCATTACCTGTAAAGAATATCATCTTTGCTTTGTCTTACTTTGTTATGCTAATTATTGCTATTCTGATCAGATGAAGCACCATCTGTCGGACATTTTTTGAACTTTTGTATTTTTTGGTTCTAATAAAACTCCATGTCATTCCAGGCATGTGTGTCAATTTGTACCTCTCTATATACATTATTCCATGATTTATTCAGTTTTCAAATGTATACTGACTTTTTGAACACCTGGTACAACAGTGCCAAAATAGTAGCCCCCATATCTTTCCTGTATTACTTCCTCACACAGTTTTTACTGAGCAGCAGAAAATTATCAGGCTAACATCTTGGTGCCCAATGTTAATTCCCAGAACAAACTTCTCACTCATCAGCGCAACATAAACCTGACAGTAACCTACCTGGCCATCATCTGCCACTAAGTGAGGTGGCACAGTGTTTAGCACACTGGATTCACATTTGGGAGGATGACAGTTCAAAGCCAAGTTCAGGCCACCTAGATTTAGGTTTTCTGTGATTTCCCTTTAACACTCCAGACAAATGGCTGGATGACTCCTCTGGAAGGGCACGTTTGAATTTCTTCCCCAACCTTGAAACATTCCGGGCTTGTGCTGAGTCTCTCATGAGTTTGATATCAATGGGATGTTAAACTGTAATCTTCTACTTTGTTCCAACATCTGACACTAGATCGCGTGTTACTACTCTCTCTCTCTCTCTCTCTCTCTCTCTCTCTCTCTCTCTCTATCTCTCTCTCTATCTCTCCATGCTGCACCAGTTAGTCACAATAGTAGGATTTCATTCTGGGAAAAGTGGAGATGTCAGTAAAATCCCCTTTACACTGAAACGAACACAGGTGAATGATAATTCTCTCTGGTATAAATGCTAGGCATGCCATGCACTGTTATGAGTGATCTCACACACAGGTGTTCACTTGTGATCCACTGGTTAAAATGCCAATGTGGGAAGTGAGAAGAAAAATGAACTACTCACTATTTACTTTTAGGGATGAAAGGTCTTCAGAATGTTCATCGTCAGGAATGGATGCAGTGGAAGAATATAATTCCAAATGGTTTGCCTTCAAATCACTGTCATTCATTCTTCAAACTACAAAGTGAGGAAAAGAAGATATTCAGAGAGAAAAGATTTGCGTGGCAAAGAGAGAAAAGATTTGTGTGGCACATATTGAATTGGCAAGTAAGACCTATCTTCTTCATCAATTGTCCCTGAAAATGTAGTAAATTAAGAAATATTATTGTCTTTCAGGAACCCATTCACACAGATGAGGAAGTGATGGAAGCTGCATTAACTCGAGAAGTGGTGGAAGATGGAGGATTAAGTGATGTCGTATTTGTGCCAAAACTACAAGAGATACACAGAGAGGAGCTAGCAGGAGAAAATAAGGCATCACAAAGGGAAAAAAGTATAACCAATGGAAAGTAAATTATCTGATGCTAAGCAGATAATCAGACATATTAGTGGCAATATAACAGATAGCAGAAAACAAGAAAATGGCAAAATCACAGAGCAGAGAACAAGAAACAAAGTCAGCATTTGACAACTTTGGCAAGTATGTTGCATCAAAAATGAAAAATTATAGCTACCACATTCAGAATACGGTGCAACATAAGTTGACACAAATCTTGTTCCCGGCAGACCTGGGAAATTTCACCCCCCCCTTCTGAAGAAGTCCTGTCTAGGAACATAATATAGCCCACTTCCTCCATTACATCTATAGATACTGCATAACTCACAGATAATTTGGTGCACAATATTTCTGGTTTTATTTTGTTTTGTTCTTTCCCCTTCATTTTTTACTTTTGATTTGTTTAGTGTCCTTGCTATAAAAAAGGTCACTAAAATAAACAGGAAACATAGATTAAATGTGACATAAAATTATATGAAAGACTTGATCATTCTCATGGCTTACATTCGATATACCTCTGTTGATGTCATAGTTTTGCTACTATTTTGCTAAATTTAAATACAGAAACAGAATAAGTGATTATTGTTTCCCGTCCAATAATAAAGCATTTTACCATCAAAGAGTAAAGCACAAGCCATGAAATTGCCTTAAAAGGCTGGTCTTTAACACATTTTTACATTACAAATTATTATTGGCAGCATATCCATCTCATTTAGCTTGACAAAATCAACAGGTGTTTCCTGTATAATGCTATATACTTCAGGAATTATTTTGGAAACAGATGTGGTTGAAAGACAAAATAAAAATTTGCGGCTTGCATAACTGTCACCTGTGCTAAGAACTGCAGTGTTAGTGCTAGCCTCTCTTCTGCTTACATGGCCCACCAATAATTTGTGCTTTGCTTTAAATTATTCAGTTCTGCTGCAGCTAGAGTAAGGTGAAAATCATCTATTGACATGCAGGTGAAGTTTCAGAAAAGAAGCAAATGGTGGTTGCAGCTGCAGATCACTAACAAGAGCCAAACCACCACTTCTTTCACACCTGCGCAAAAATTCAGACACCTACATTTTTCCGTGTATACATTCCTGGAAATGGAAAAAAGAACACATTGACACCGGTGTGTCAGACCCACCATACTTGCTCCGGACACTGCGAGAGGGCTGTACAAGCAATGATCACACGCACGGCACAGCGGACACACCAGGAAACGCGGTGTTGGCCGTCGAATGGCGCTAGCTGCGCAGCATTTGTGCACCGCCGCCGTCAGTGTCAGTCAGTTTGCCGCAGCATACGGAGCTCCATCGCAGTCTTTAACACTGGTAGCATGCCGCGGCAGCGTGGATGTGAACCGTATGTGCAGTTGACGGACTTCGAGTGAGGGCGTATAGTGGGCATACGGGAGTCCGGGTGGACGTACTGCCGAATTGCTCAACACGTGGGGCGTGAGTTCTCCACAGTACATCGATGTAGTCGCCAGTGGTCGGCGGAAGGTGCACGTGCCAGTCGACATGGGACCGGACCGCAGCGACGCACAGATGCGCGCCAAGACCATAGGATCCTACACAGTGCCGTAGGGGACCGCACCGCCACTTCCCAGAAAATTAGGGACACTGTTGCTCCTGGGGTATCGGCGAGGACCATTCGCAACCGTCTCCATGAAGCTGGGCTACGGTCCCGCACACCGTTAGGCCGTCTTCCGCTCACGCCCCAACATCGTGCAGCCCGCCTCCAGTGGTGTCGCGACAGGCGTGAATGGAGGGACGAATGGAGACGTGTCGTCTTCAGCGATGAGAGTCGCTTCTGCCTTGTTGCCAATGCTGGTCGTATGCGTGTTTGGCGCCGTGCAGGTGAGTGCCACAATCAGGACTGCATACGACCGAGGCACACAGGGCCAACATCCGGCATCATGGTGTGGGGAGTGATCTCCTACACTGGGCGTACACCTCTAGTGATCGTCGAGGGGACACTGAATAGTGCACGGTACATCCAAACCATCATCGAACCCATCGTTCTACCATTCCTAGACCGGCAAGGGAACTTGCTGTTCCAACAGGACAATGCACGTCCGCATGTATCCCGTGCCACCCAACGTGCTGTAGAAGGTGTAAGTCAACTACCCTGGCCAGCAAGGTCTCCGGATCTGTCTCCCATTGAGCATGTTTGGGACTGGATGAAGCGTCGTCTCACGCGGTCTGCACGTCCAGCACGAACGCTGGTCCAACTGAGGCGCCAGGTGGAAATGGCATGGCAAGCCGTTCCACAGGACTACATCCAGCATCTCTACGATCGTCTCCATGGGAGAATAGCAGCCTGCATTGCTGCGAAAGGTGGATATACACTGTACTAGTGCCGACATTGTGCATGCTCTGTTGCCTGTGTCTATGTGCCTGTGGTTCTGTCAGTGTGATCATGTGATGTATCTGACCCCAGGAATGTGTCAATAAAGTTTCCCCTTCCTGGGACAATGAATTCACGGTGTTCTTATTTCAATTTCCAGGAGTGTATATCATTATGCTTTAAACAACCAACACGACACTTGACTTACAAAATACACCAAATTGTATGTTTCCATTTTCCATCACAAAGTATGGAACATAAGCTCAGCAACTTTGCCCAGACAATGTTGTAGCGCCAAGAAACAAAACACAAACCACCTCTTCCGTTCGTTCCTGTGTTAATTGCTTATTCGCAGGTACAAGTCACTGTTGGCATGCATAAGCGACCGCACTGTGAATTGCTTGCAAATGTGCATTTGTTTGTGTTTGCTTAAGTGTGGAGGGCACTGAAGGGCAACTGGCCACCAACTGTCACTGACATTGCCTCAACCCTTACAGCAATACTGACCCACCGGAAGGAACAGGAAAAAGGGGAAGGAGAAAGTAGTTCACCTTTTCTCCATATGCACACATAAATGTTTGGTGGGACTAAATTTACATGGCAGAGTGATTTTAATGGATTCTGAAGAGCAATGTCATTTCACATTGTTGGTGTGCTCATCCATGGACCCAAATGTACAAGTTGGAAGAGTAGGGGAGCTGTTTTACAAAAGTGTGAAATTTCAAGAGTGAAAAACATTTGCATTTCATGAGTAGGCATCATTTCAATTTCTATGGAATGTAACACTTTGTAACAGGGGAGTTCTACAGCTATGTATTCAGCAAGTACATTGGCGTGGTAGTGCAACATTTCGAATTGTATTTCAGACTCACACTATTTAGTCATCTTCCATCAGAAATTATGACCTAAGTGATGCCAAATCATATTACAAGGCTGAATTTGGAACTGGATAGTTTAACCACCTGGTAAATGGACAGTTTCCTGGACCTACATGCCCCAGAGGAGTTCAATGAGTAACCACTGTTGCACTGACATTCTTTCCATCTAATACCAAACAAACCACAGAATAATTCCGCATGTAGTTCCTTTCAAAGTGCCGCAGCTCTTCTTCTTCTTTTTCTTCTTCAATTCCCTTACGCGTTGGAGTAGCCTTGCTCTACCGTTTTTTTCCATTCCATTCTGTTCTCGCAGAGTCTCTTTATTTCCGTGGTTGTTTTTCCCTGCATTTGTCTCAATTTATCGACTCTGTCCTCCCAACCATTTTTTTCCATTTCATTCTATTCTCGCACAGTCTCTTTATTTCCGTAACTGTTTTTCCATGTCTTTATCTCAATTTATCGACCCTGTCCTCCCATGTGATGTGGGGTCTTCCTCATTCAGCTCCTGTCTAAAAGTTCATTCCAAATACTTGTTATAAGATGGAGTATAGGGAACAAAGAAATGAAGTGAAATGAATAGTGAAGGAAGCTACAAGGAAATCTTGGTACGAATTTGGGAACATGGTTGGAGACAGGGCAAGAGAAAACAACACAAGGAGATTCTGGAAAACCATAAAAGCACTGAGGGGGAAATATGGGATGCGAACAAAGACAACTAAAGATGTGGGGAAAAAAAGAAAACAAACCAACACCACGAAGAAGGAATTGTTGTCAGACAATATGAAATCGTGCAAGACCGACCGAGAAACTGAAGGAGAGATAAAAGAACCAGATGTGAAAATGACAGTTGATCACGTTAGCATAGGGAATACTGTGGGGTGTGATAATTCCAGAAATAATAAAGTATGATGGAGCAGAGGTGGTAAAGGGACATACCAAGCTGTTCCAGAGAGTGTGGGAGGAGAATAGTGTCACATAGGGATGGGAGAAGAACATACAACTGCATGTGAAGGGGAACAGTAATGATGGTGACAACAACAGGACTGTCTGCCTATCATCAGTAGTCTATATTATCTATACACATATATTGGAGAGGTAATTGAGAAGGGTGGTGGAAGAGGGTACAGAGGAGGGACAGGCTGCTTTTAGACCATGGCAGCAGACACAGGATCACATCTTCACTAAGCACCCCAACTCAGATGGTTAAAGTCAAATAACAATGATTTCAAAATATGGAGATGCATCTATTCTACCAACCATCAAGATAACTGCTCCAAAAAAACTCTGTGTAAAATCACTGTTTTAAGGTTAACAAATCTATGGGTCACAGAAGCCAAGTTGCAGCATGTGGAAAAGCTGCATCATTTTCAATGTATCTGCACCAAAGAAGTCCAATATCAATAGCTACAGTGAATATATTTCCAGATCTGTACCTCAAGTTGTGTTTTAGTGATTTAATTTAAACTCTGCATCTGCACTTCAATGAAAAATGATGAGCATATGATACAACAGCAACTTTTGGGAAATTTCAGTCTATATAAGAACTGCATATGCTGGCAGATCTTGAGTTCTTCGCCACATTTCAGCAGAAGACAACCAAATGGAAGGAGAGTAGACAACATCAGAAGGCATACAGGAGCACCATGGATGAGTATATACAAGGTCCAGTTACACTGATGTGCCCACAGCGTATGTTTGATGTCAATGTGGGACAACCACTTACAGACAACGAATGGAAGCAGTAGCAGTGCATAGAATATAAAGTATGTCGAGGAGATGCAGAAAACAGTACAGTTATTATCATAATGCAGAAACAGGGCTATTTATACAATGACTTTCAGGCCAAGGCTGGAACCAACCGCAAAATGGCTAAGTTTGTAAACTGTTTGTGTGCTGCATGGTTAAAGTGTATCGTGCATGGCAAAATGGCACTATCCACACAGAGCAGAGTCAACTGTGGTGCACCATGGGCCATGGATGACAGGGATGAATGATGGCTACAGAGATGTGTAAAGGCATGCAACTGTTGAGAAACTGATCACCCAGATGAACTGAAGGGTTACCAAAATGTCTTCTCAAAGATGGTTCAGCAAATGTTGTCGCAGGAGGCCTCCGCAGTAGGCACCTCATTCATATGCTTTGCTGACTGCCATTCATTGGCGATAAAGGATGGAATTTTCACGCCAATACTGAAACTGGATATCAACTGAACAGTGATAGATGACCTTTTCAGATGAATGCATGTTTTAGGGGCTTGGGAATGTTTTCGTTGCATTTTCAGGTCGTCTCTTCATTCTGGAAGGCACAATGAATCAACACAAGTATGGATCTATCCTTGGGGATGATGTCCACCCCTACATGCAGTTAGTTTGTTGCTTGACACAACGGCATCTACCAGCACGACACTGCAACATGTCACACAACCGGCAGTGTATGTGTGTGGTTTTAAGAGCACCAGGATGAGTTTCTCATGCTTCCATGGCCACCAGACTACCTGGATTTAAACGCATTCAAATCTGCGGGACTATCTTGATCAGGCTGTTTATGCAGTGGATCCTCAACTAAGAAACTTAGCACAGCTGGCCATGACACTGGTATAAGCATGGCTCAACAACCCTGTTGGTGCCTTCCAAAATCTCACTAACTCTCTTCTTGCACATCTCACAGTGGTCCACATTGCAAAAGGTGATTATTCAGGCTTTTCACAAGGGTCACATTAATGCGACTGGACACTGTATTTTGGGAAATATGACTATATAAGTACTGCATACATAGTCATATCTTCAGTTCTTTGCTACATTCCAAGATATAGGAATAAACTGAGAAGACAATAAAAAGGAAGGAGGGTAGATAACATCAGAATGAAAAGGAAGGAGGGTAGGTAACATAAGAAGGCATATATGAGTACCTTGGATGTGCATATCTCAAGACTGTAAAGCATACGAGAATCTAGAGGAGACCTTTATCCAGCATTAGGTGTGAAGTAGCTATTGATGATAAATTATATACAAGACTGATTCAGCCACCTTTTTCCACATAAGCAACTTATCATTTGCCACCTACCCCGCTCCTTTTCCATCACAGAAAATTTTTGCTGCTAACTGTGATAGGCACAGTATACAGATCTTAAACCTGGATGCCCCTCACAGCTTGGCACCCCAAGCAGACACTACTGATGCTTCTGTATAGAAATCTTGCAACTGTGGTGCATCTGTGCTCCTCTCAACTCCGCACTCCAAGCAGTGGCTGCTGTCAACTGTTCTTTAAAATAGCTTTGAATATGTATAAAAGGGAATTGAACATAATGTATAAATACTTGCAAAAACTAGGCCTGTCAGAAATTGTGTGTTTGCATGTATAAATCAGTTATGATTTATTGTTGCTCTATGATGACACGTCTACTATCATTGTAAAATGATCTGTGAATGAACAAACAACTAACAAGAGACATATAATTTCATTCTAACTCACAGAGATGCAATGTGCAATAGTTGTAAGGTAGTAAGAGTCAAAGAAAACAGAAACTAGTTCCAGACATGCTGGATGTGATTCTGTGAAGGAGCAGAGCAAATACTTAAGATTAAAAAGAAGAAGCATATTTAACTATTCTCTCTTATCTTTTTCTGTCACTTCTGCTCTCCGTATGCATTTATGATCACCTTTCACCAACTATGTCAATACTTTCACCCATTTCTGAGTCTCACTCAGCACCATTTTCGATGTTTGAACAATGTCTTTCTTGCCCCTAGTTTGTCCCTCTCATTCCTTCATCCCATATTATCTACTCCTTATTTCCATTGCTTTTTCATTAATACTTACTCATGTAACAACAATTATACCGTACTTTCAGGACATATTTGTGTAAAATAATTGTAAATAATGTGAATCAAACAATGGAAAATCCAGGATGGAATTGTAACAATATTATGAGTGAAATATAATTGTAAAAGTAAATAAATATTGTATTACAAATTTTACATTATAATGAACTGCAAGGTAATATGCAAAATATAGATATGACTACTTTGGCACAATTATAGATCTTTTAAGTTTTCTACCTATATTAAATTGTGCAATGCCAAAAATTCATCAAGTTTCAGGATTGTTGGACTACTTCTGAGCAGATGAGTCAACTCATCTGAAGGTAAAATGCAGGTGCTTGGAAGTAAATGACACCTGGCTGTAATCTCAAACCTTTGTTGAGTGTTTCCACTCTTAACCTATACAGCAGAAATTAAAGAAACATGAGAGGACTAGCCTGCATTCTTGAGTTATTAGTAATAATGCTCACATACAACTGTGTTATATATGTCAAAAATATCATTACTGACTTGCCAGAAAGTATAAAAATGTAAATGAAACTTTACAGATGATATGACATGACAATCTTAAATCTTACTTGGCACAAAACACAGGCACATTCTTATCATTCTGTAATAGTGTAACAATGACAAGATAACATTAACACACTACAAAATCCTGGACATCAATTTCATATTTTTCTCTCAAATATTTTATTTTTGTTTTAAAATAAGAGAATATGTCTTCTGGATTTTTTTCATACAGGTTTACCATTGCTCTGCGAATTTTGCACAGTCTTGCAAAGCCAGTAGCTGTATCTTCTACGTCAAACATGTCACACACTTCTGGAGAAAATGGTGTTATATTGTTGCTGGAAAGAATGTCATCTATAACATCTATTCTTGATTTATAGAAACAGTAAGTGCTGATATTCATCTTCTTTCTTTCTTGATCACACCTATATTTCACCTTTTCATTATCTGAGTCAGTACACTGTTCATCACTTTTCTTTCTTTTGACTGCTACTATTTTTTTGTCTTCTCGAAGACACCTGTACAAAGGGTAGTCCATCTTAAGAAATTTGAGTTCAGTATTCTTCTCTCTTCTTATGTCCTTCGTATTCATGTAATCGACACATAGTGTATACAACTTGGACCATTCAAGAACCCAGCTGAGTTCCTTGTACCTTGAAAAAGACAACATTTGAATAAATTATAATACTTATTTTACTTATTTTTTATTCAATTTATCATATACTGTATTATCACCATGATATTATGATTAGCAATCTAAATGTGATGTAATTTTGAAAGTTATTTGCACACATGATGTACCAGAGTATGTTAATAAGTGACATACATTGGGCTATTATGAAACATATCATATTCAGTGTTATGGACCTGTTGATTTATAGCTGCTAATAATGTTATACACGGTGATACAGAGAAGTGGGAAATTTTGAAATTTGTGTTGGTAGCCCTGAGTGATTGTTAGTGCAGAGTACCATATAGAAACCAGCTCGTGCCCTCTTGTCCACACTGGACTCACATTCGGGAGGGCAACAGTTCAATCCCGCATCCGGCCATCCTGATTTAGGTTTTCTGTGATTTCCCTAAATTGCTCCAGGCAAATGCCGGGATGGTTCCTTTGAAAGGGCACGGCCGACTTCCTTCCCCATCCTTCCCTAATCCGATGAGACCAATGACATCACTGTTTGGTCTCTTCCCCCAAGCAACCAAACCCATCTTGTCATTTAGTTAATATGGGTACTAGGAGTAGTTCGCAAAGTATTTTTATAAAAACAATGCGAATCTGGAGCCTGCATGGAGAAAGGATTGCTATGACTATAATTTATGATGCCATTATCACTTTCCATCAGCACATGAATTTAAGCAGTGGATATGTAATTTTGAGTAAACAAGTTCAAACAATGGAATAGCGTACTCCATGATATAGGCCAACTGTTTGACAATTATCAAAGCTATTTGTGCTGCTGCCATAAGCAGACTACATTATTCAATCAGTCACCGTGCTTTGCCTTTGCAGTTGCATAGTTCAAGTGTTCAAAGAAATGACTTCCATTAACATCTATACAAGCTGTAGAGAATAAAAAATTTAAACAATTGTTATGGAATGTGGCGCGATAGATGTGTGAATGAATGATTGATAAGAATAAACGATGACAATGAAATTCTTAGCAATCTGTGGATGTTGGGGGAAGGCTATTTCCATCTTTATGGATTTCTTAACATCTTAATGGATTTATTAGCATACAAAATATTTGTTAATGGGCAGAAGATAATCTTTCTCACATAGACAAATGTCCACTGCACGGCAACAAAGTTATCATGTGGTGTGCTGTGTCATCGTATGGCATAACAGGCCCTTATTCTTTTGAGAACAAGATTCGCCTCACTATTACAGTGACATAGGATTATTATGCTACAGTGCTCAAAATATTTGCTGTGCTAAAACTACAGACATTTACACAAATTGCTGACAGTGGCTGGTTTCAGTAAGATGGACCAATGTCAGTAGTGTGAGGCGCAGCATACAGCAAATATTGATGGCTGCTATACGCAAACTGTATGGCTATCATTTAATTTCAAGAAAAGATGACATGCTGTGGTTTCCCAGATCCCCAATTTGTCAGTGTGGGATTTCTTCTTGTGAGGCCATCTTAAAAGCAAAGTGTATTGCAATCAGCCTGTTTCAGCAGAAGAACTGAAAACTAAGTAAGACCCAAAAAGTAGTTTCTGAATGTCCTACTGAAACATTACTTTGAACCATGCACACTTCAAAAGACTGCAGGAACGTTTGTACACAAATGGAGCTCACCTGCAAGATGTCATTTTCAAGAAATAAATTTACTTTATGCGTTCTTATATTACATGTTTTTTTTTTTTAACTATTAAATGACATAAGTAAATTTACTTAAAAGCATTCTTTTCATAACACTTTTTTTTCCCTTCAATTTTCCATTTCTCTGAATCAACCTGTATCATTGTTTTTGAGATTATATCTGTGCACAACTGAATAAATATTATTTATCTTCTGTCATGCATCTTCAGTGGCAGTCAGGCGGAGGATCCAATTTGTTTTCTTTTTCTTTCTTTTTTTATTGGGGGGGAGGGGGGGGGGCACACCATTCACGCTTTGTTACTGTCTCCCCCCTCTCCCCAAAATATAATATGTTGCTGACACCACTTCTGTTGTCAAAGATGTCTGTGATTTCAGTTATATCTTCCCATGTTCTGGAAGTCAGCCTTTGTCATTTTTTCCCTTAGTGGAGTGCCTTTTCATCTAGCCTTAATCAATTTCCTGTGGCTTTGCTAATTTTTCCCCATGAACTGATAAACCATGTCAGATTTGTTCTTCAAAAAGGTATAGTTGGCTTCTAATGGTTTTACCTGCCTGAATGTTTGAGGTCACACTGCAAATGCTTCCGCATGAACAGGTCTGGGCGCAAGTAACCGAAAAATATCCCATGTTAATAGTAGACATTAATTTCTAGAAATCCTTCCTATTTTCAAGACACTTAGTTTTTGTTCTTCACAAAGAAAATTGGAAATAGATATATGCAAAAGTATAAACAATTCTACAACAATTTTTTCTTGGAAGTAATGACACCCATGACACTCGTGGATCATTGTTTGGTGGTAGTGTGTGTTGATACTGCACTACATGTGTGCTTGCTTTTCCAGTGGTGAAGATATTCTGTTCTGCAACTATTTATTAGCACAGCATACCAACTGTAAACACACTATAACACAATGGAAAAAATGTATACTAATTAGACAGTACAGCTTGGCACTTTGTGAACGGGGTGCTGAGAGCAGACGTAAATGATGCCTACCTCCCACATGCACTACTTTCACAGAGAAGACAGCATATAAAACAAAACTGTTGCAAACAGTATCTATAAAAAAGCAAGGGTGACACACAGAAGTAACAATCACTTAAATGATTTTTGGTATTCAAAACTGAAATCTTATTGCTACAAATCATAATGTAAAATGCTACTCCAAACAGTACTGTTTGCTAATTAAAGTTGTTACTGACTTGAGACATGTCCATACCACAGGAATTCTATTGATGCTGATTCTGCCATTATCCACAGCCAACAGTGTCATGTTTTATTTTATGCACACTTTACAGTTAGGGTGCTCAACTGACAAGTGGCTATAGAGCTAAATGGCTTTAGCAGCAGAAAAGCAAGCACACATGTAATGCTACTGTAACATATTACGATGCTAAATCTAACTGAAATAAATTGAGGTGAAACATAAATTTCATTTCTTTACATACTTTTAAAGCAAAGGTGACCACCCGCCATAAAACAGAAGCGTTGAGACATCAATAGGCATACGCAAAAAAAGAATTATACTTGCTAACTTTTAGAGTTTGGGATGGGGCTGTGTCAGGTGGGGTGGCTAGAGAGAGAGAGAGAGAGAGAGAGAGAGAGAGAGAGAGAGAGGCAGGAGACAGGAAGAGAGGCTTGGGGTGGATGGCTAGCAGCTTGAAGAAGGGCAGCTGGGATGCCTGGTAGGAATGCTGGAAAGAGGGATGGCAGGTGCAAAGGCTAGGCAGGTGATGCATGGGTATCAAAGCTGGTGGGGAGTGAACACACTGAAGGTGACGTGAATGAAGAGAGGTTGATAGGATGGAGAAGGGGGAAACTGTTGGGGGAGGGTGTGGGGGCAGTTAGTTACAGAAGGTTGAGACCAAGATGATGACAGGAGCAAAAGATAACTCTCATCTGTGTAGTTCAGAGAACCTGGTGGTGGGAAGCATACAGGTGGCCTGGATTGTGAAGCAGGCACTGAAACACAGCATGTTATACTCATCTGCATGTTGTGCCCGCATGTGGCCAACTTTTGTTCATGGCATCAATTTTCTAGTGGCCATTCATCCTGATGGACACCTTGCGTAGAAGGGATGGCAGTTGTCTAAAAGCAGGCACTGTTGGTGGTTGGGGGATTTAATGTGGACAGAGCAATCTGAGAGGTGGAGATCAGTGCCCTTTGAGGAGGCTGTGTTGAGGAGGATCAGGTGAAGCAGATGGGAGGGAAGGTGTTGAGGTTGTGAAAGAATGAGGAATGCAGTCTTGGCCCTGACACCAGATAATGAAGATATCATCATTGAACCTGAACTGAACCAGGAGGTTTGGGGTTTTGAGAGGGTGGGAAAATTTCCTCATGATGGTCTATAAAAAGGTTAGCATAGGAGTGAGACTTGCCCATGGCTGTGGCACAGATTTGTTTGTACACCTTCACCTTCCCTTCAAAGCAAAAGTAGTTGTGTGTCAGGATGTCATTAGTAAATTGTATAAGAAATCAGATAGTGGGTTTCAAGTCTGATGGACATTTGGAAAGGTAGTATCTGATAGTGGTAATGTCACTGGCGTGAGGGATGTTGGTGTATAAGAAGGTGGCTAAATCTGATTTTATTTATTTATTATTTTATTTTTTTTAATTTGCCCATGGTGAAACCTCAAAAACATGAAAACACAATTAAATATTTTTTTAGGACTTAAAACTATGTAATAAAGACCGATCTTTAAACTGACATATTCTCTAGAAATAAGACTTTTCACAGATGCTCATAATCAAAAGAATAATTTTATTGCTGGAAAACCACACTCCTTACTACGGCAGAGCAGGAACTGAAAACTAACTAGTTACTAGTAGCATCAAGTAAGTGCTTTTAAAAATCGTGCTATGTAGTTACTATGTTAAAAAAAAAAGTCCATTTCATTTGGAACCCCCTCCCCCTTTCCTGCTTCCCTCTCCAATTCTTCTGGTGGAAAATATCTCTGCAACATACCCTTCAAGCCCCCCACCCCTACCCCCCACCCCTCCAACTACATTCCACTGACTTCATTTCAGCCTCAAATTCCTGTTTGCCTTCTTTTCCTCCTTTTCTTATGTCTTGCTTACCCCATGAAACCTCAACCTTCCCCATTCTCCAGGTTATTATTGTTTCTTCAAGAGTTAATACTTTACATAGGTAACTTGCTACAAATCTGAGGAAAAGCGTGGTCATAGCTGTCTGCTGTACACATTCAACTTCATTCTCTACCTGTTTTGGTTTTTATAACCATCATCACTGAAATACTAAACAACAACAGGAAGATGTAAGTAGCGTACACAGACAAAAAGAACGAAACGTCTCTGAATTATATATTATATACATCAAAGTCATAGTCAGTACTTACAGACCAGTACATCAGATGGATCAAAAATGCACAATTCTCACAAATAATTCATCAGCATGCCAAATACACACAACAATAAAAGTTTTGCCAAATACACACAACAAGAAAAGTTTTGCATCATCTCGGTTCCGAGAGTTCCTGAACGCGTACAGAAACCTGGAATAGAGATCAACATGAACTTCCTTTCTGACCTTTTTATTGCTCATGAAAACCACACATTGCATGTTGTCCCACCATAAAGCAAGACCTTCAGAGGTGGTGGTCCAGATTGCTGTACACACCAGCACCTATAATACTCAGTAGCGCATCCTCTTGCATTGATGCATGCCTGTATTCGTCGTGGCATACCATCCACAAGTTCATCAAGGCACTGTTGGTTCAGATTGTCCCACTCCTCAATGGCGATTCAGCGTAGATCCCTCAGAGTAGTTGGTGGGTCACATCATCCATAAAGAGCTCTTTCCAATCTATTCCAGGCATGTCCGACAGGGTTCATGTCTGGAGAACACGGTGGCCACTCTAGTCAAGCAATGTCATTATCCTGCAGGAAGTCATTCACTAGATGTGCACAATGGTGGGCGAATTGCCATCCATGAAGACGAATGCTTCACCAATATGCTGCTGATATGGTTGCACTACAAGTCGGAGGATGGCATTTATGTATTGTACAGCCATTATGGTGCCTTTCATGACCACTAGCGGCATATGTTAGCCCCAACATAATGCAACCCCAAAACAGCAGGGAACATCCACATCACTGCACTTGCTGGACAGTGTGTCTAATGGATGTGAATGGGCGCATCACGTGTAACTGTCTTTTGGTTAGAAAACCCAGTATTTCAAAATGAAATGAGATATTCCTCTGCGCTCAACTTTAAGTATAACTTCAGTATCTTATCTACACATCAATCCCTGCAATGTATGAACTAAAATCGACCACATACAGAGTTTACCCAATGTGTTTTTACCTCTGCAAAATCTTTAAAATTCCATGCAATGTTTTGCTTACGTTGATGCAGCACAGTAATTATGGCATACAACAAATTAAATTCAGTCCTTTATGAAGCAGAGACATCAGTTTGTAAGATGAGCAAAAATAAAATTTTTAAACTTTCTTTTTCAATGGGTGATAAGTATTTCATAGCAGCCATCAAGTCCACATAGATGGAACTGGGTGCGCCACACCTATCGTCTGTTAGATATAAAACCCAATAACTTGTGAACAAAATGAGATAATTTTTTGCTCTCAATTTTAAATAAAATAAATACAAAGGATAAAAAAAGAAATTCAGTTCTTTATCAAGCGAAGGTATCACACTGTAAGATGCGCAAAGGTAAATTTTTTTCATCTCTCAGTTTTTGAAAAATTGGATAATAAATATTTTATATTGGCTGGAAAGCCATCTTTCAGCACAGGCACCAGCATTTGGCGATCAGTCTAGCCATAAGAAAAGCTGCCTCAGCACAGAATGCAGAAAGCACATTTGTAGCAGCAAAAAGGTAAGTCTGTGTTGTCCAGCCTTTGTAATTATATTGTATTTTATATCTGTGTCACCTATTTCTTATTATTCATTAATATTTTTGCCTACATTTTCCTTCCCATAGTTTTCAGTCTTGTGAACAAAATGAGATATTATTTTGCTCTCAATTTTAAATAAAATAAGTAAATAAAATGGACAAATCATGACCTCTACTCTTCAGTGAGTTGATACCTTTACTCTTAAATTATTTACATTCTACCAGAACTTCACATTACCAGAGTTTATGAAGATAACATTAGGATTTTAAAATTAAACTACAAATAAATGTAAGTTATTATGTGTATCATATGTTTTTGGCTATCTATGTTGTAGTCACCTGAGTTATCAGATGAAATTTTGTTATTCATATGAAGAAGAGGAAATGAGCCATTAAAACATGTCTTGAAGGAGTATTTAGAAATATGTGATTGTGTATTGCATACAATTTGCCTCATAATTTGAAAACTGTAACATATATTTTTTTAAAACTCTCATCCATTACGTATTATTTTTAAACTTTACAACTCTCTGTCATCAATTTACATTTGTTTCTTTACTGATATGGAAGCATGTTACAGGAACAACAGATGAGCTTATTACTAAAACAATGTTATAAAACCTACCTGAATGCAGAGACTAGAGAAACCAATTGCTCAGCAACATTTCTTTCGATACCAAGAGATTTATTATCAAGCATATGACACCGTGGAGGGTCAGTGAGATTGTTATCCATAACATGTTCTGGAAGAGGAAACCATACTAACGATCCCATGTCAGCGCTGTTATGCACTTTCCCATGAGTGCCAAATCTGCCGCATTTACTGCACAGAGTGTGGGCTGCAGTATCTCGGCACCAGCTGCAATGTAATTATGATACAGTTATCAGTTTTATATCCATATGGATTAGTGTATTAATTATGCTTGTGATACGCAAAATACATTATAACCTGAAAATTTAGAACACCATTAAACAGACAATATTCCGAATGTGTGTGTAGGGTCTTTCAGAAGGAAACAGACATATGTTCAGATTTAATAATATGGCTGGTCCAGAAGGGGAAAACATATACAAATGTGCTCACATCTCAATGGTTTCTGAGGAGCTACAATTCAATTTAACATTAAGGGAATCTGTATATTGGCCACTTGAATCCACACATCAAAACACCTAACCATACAATTTAAAGAATGTCACATTGGTAATAAGGACTGGAATGTTTAGGGAAAGATTGCTGTAACTGGTAAATTTTTAAGAAATTTCAAGGAATTTGACAAGTGACAAGAGTGTTCATAAGCATTACTCCAGTAGCAGTTTATTCCAACTTTCAAACAAATGCAATACACTACTCCACATCTGCAGTTATGTTAAATGATCTGTGCCACAAATTTTGTATAAATGGCAAAAATGAGCATCATCTATTAATAAACCATTTTTATTTAGAAATGTGGAATGCAGTCCTAATAGAAACTGAGTTGAGAGAAATTTTTGGTACTTCATTACTGTAAATATGATCATATAAGCATTTCAAATTTGGCACATTTCAGAAACATTATTTAGGTTTCTAGAGGGAGAAAGAGAGAGAGAGAGAGAGAGAGAGAGAGAGAGAGAGAGAGAGAGAGAGAGAGAGGGAGAGGGAGAGGGAGAGGGAGAGAGAGAGAGAGAGAGAGAGAGAGAGAGAGAGAGAGGAACAAAAGAAAAAGGAGTTGATAAAAGTCATGATATGTCTAGAATTCCTTTGCTTTTGTGCCTGTAAGAATGGATATACATGCCGTGAATTAAGAACGTTGTCTCTTGGAAAGTTGAACCATAATTTTAAAGGCTTTTCTGATCGTTTTCTCACTAAACTTGGAGTGAAAGAAGTGATAAGTGATAGATGAAAATTCTAGGACTGACCAGGATGGAACCCAAGACCTGTGGATCCTTTATCTGGCACTTCAACACTCAGCCACACCTGATATTTCATAAGCATATAATTTGCTCATTAGACAACTGTTTAGAACTTTATCAAATGAGGATCAACCTGTGAGCTGCTATCTGCAGCCTTCAGGGTCTCACAGACAAACAGAGGAAGATCGGTTTCACTTCATCATTGTTAGCAGAATACATGTTGATTCCTACAGGGGAAATTTTCAATTTTCAGAAAGGTCACATTTTTTTAAGTCACCAGTCAGGTTTGATGTGGCCCACCAAGAATTTTCCTCCTGTGCCAATTTCTTCATCCTAAACTATCACTTACAACCTTAGTCCTCAATTATTTGATGGACGTATTCCAATCTCTGTCTTTCTCTACAATTTTTGCCTGCTACAGATCCCTCTAGTACCATGGAAGTCATGCCCTGAAATCTTCTAAACAGATGTCCTCTCATCTTGTCCCTCTTCCTTGACAGTGTTTTCCACATATTCCTTTCCTCTCTGATTTTGCGCAGAACCTCCTCATTCCTCAGCTTATCAGTCCACCTAATTTTCAACTTTCATCCATAGCACCACATTTCAAATGCTTCAATTCTCTTTTGTTCCAGTCCATGTTTCACTATCATACAATGCTGTACTCCAAATGTACATTCTCAGGAATTTCTTCGTCAAATTAAGGCCTATGTTTGACACTAGTAGACTTCCCTTGGCTAGGAATGGCCTTTTTGCCAGTGCTGTCTGATTTTGATGTTCTCCTTGCTCCATCTGTCATTGGTTATTTTGCTGTGTAGGCAGTAGAATTATTCCTTCAGTTCATCTACTTCATGACCATCAATCCTGATATTAAATTTCTCACTGTTCTCATTTCTGGTACTTCTCATTACCTTCATCTTTCTTCGATTTACCCTCAGTCCCTAGTTTGTACTCATTAGACCGTTCATTCCATTCAGCAAATCATGTAATTCTTCTTCACTTTCACTCAGGATAGCAACATCCTTTGACTCAGGATAGCAATATCATCAGCAAATCATATCATTTATATCCTTTCACCTTGAAATTTAATTCCATTCCTGAACCTTTCTTTTAATGCCATCATTGCTTGTTCCATGTACAGACTGAACAGTAGAGGCGAAAGTCTGTCTTATACCCTTTTTAATCCAACCACTTCGTTCTTGGTCATCGACTTTTATTATTCTCTCTTGGCTCTTTTACATATTGTATATTACCTGTCTCTCCCTCATAATATGCAGGCATAAAACATGTTCAAAAATTCTACAACAGAATGACATGTGGGTTTTAAGCTGTGTGCATCTGTTCGACAGTCCTTATTGAAAATGGAAATGACCTATGTATTTTTTCAATCAGTCGGAGTCCTTTGTTTCTCTGGTGGCATACAGTAGGCTGCTAGAAAAGAAGCAAATTCTTTCACATACACACTGTGTAGAATCATATGGGTATCCCATCAGGTTGAACCACCTTTCCTCTGCTGCATGGTTTCAACTTTTTCTATCCCATCATCACTTACTTTAATACCTGTCATTCTAATGTTCATGCAATAATTTTAAAGAGGAATCTGCAGTATCATTTTTCTCAGTGAAACTACTTCAAAAAGAGGTATTTAGTCGTTTGCCCTTCTCGCTGTCATACTCGACTCCAATGTCATTATGGTCACTGAGAGTCTGGACTAATGACTTTGATCCATTTACTTTTTTAACACATGAAATCTTATTAGAACTTTTTGTCAAATAAGTAGATAAAATTTTAATTTTGAAGTCATTAAGCACTTCATACATGGTGCAACATTAATTTTGTCGTTCTGTTTGTTTGTTGATGATACTTTCACTACATTTAAATCCATGGTGAAGAGAACTCTTGCACTTTGTCCATTTATACTCCACATTTTCATGTTCTGAGATGGCAATATTTTTTGTTATCTGATCAGTAGTCATAAACTATTTCTTTTGACACTAAGCACAAATATCTTCCCACCTTGCTTTGCATTCCTATTTAGAACTGTAGTCAGTGATGTAATAACGATATTATACCCACTGATTCCCTGCTCCATGTTAAATGAGTCAAAAGTTCAGATCTGTTTATAGGTGGGACATATTAGATGTTACCTTGTCAAGTTAGTTCACTGAGGGACTGCTAAAGAGAATTTTTGGATAAAGCATTTAGATAAATTTCACCTTTTTCCTTGTCCCTACTACGTGCGATAATCATTCAACTCCCACAGTATCTACCTTGTTAGTTGAAATCGTAAGTTGAGATATTCCCCTAATACTATAACATGATCACAAAACTTGTCAGAGGTGAAAGAACTAATAATTGGGGAAAAAACATAAGACTGATTGAGGAATGAATCCTGGAACTTTGGATTCATAGTCTGATGCTTATCCGCTTAGCCATAGAAAACGCATCTGCAGAAGAAAGCCACATCTGGCCTCAACAGCAAGAGATAGTGGTCATGTGTGTGTGAGTTGTATTTGCATGAATGTGTGTGTGTGTGTGTGTGTGTGTGTGTGTGTGTGTGTGTGTGTGTGTGTGTGTTGTCTAATTCAGAAGAAGGCCTTTTAACCAAAAGCTTATGTGTTTAGCAATCTTTTTTTTTTGCCTGACTGTGACTCAGTATCCCCACTATAATATGTTTAGCAACAAATACTTACTGTGATATGGGCAATTTTACTTGTGTTCAGAATGATCAGCACTCAGCGAGTAACAAAAACTTTGTTATTCACTGTATAGTTTCACAATTGCTCATGACAATATTAAAGTTAGTTCTCTTGGAAATATTTTTTCTAAAGAAATATTCTTGATTTGTTGTGCAAGGAGACAAGATGAAGGCAAAGTTTACAATGAGCAAAGAGTTGTTTCCATATAGATAATTTAAAAGCCCTCATTCTCTTCCATTCAACAAATGTCCTACTTTTTCCAAAAACTATATATTTCAAAATATATTTGTATGCAAAATTTTCGTCTTCCAGAATGATCAAATCTTAAAATTTACTTCTTTCTGTATCCAATACCATAGTTTCATTGCCCTAATTTTTCCAGTTACAAAAATGTGCAATTTACCTAAAATAACGTTTTAGCTGGTTGATTATTCAAACCACAAAATTGTTCTTTCTCATGATTTTACCAGCACACTTCAGGAACCCCCTTTCTGTCAATATTGCTCTCCCGATGAATAGTTACTAAGGATACAGCAATTGCAAAGTCTCTTCAGCTTCTCTGCCTAATCCTAAAATCAATTAAATTCAATATTTCGGCCATCCACCTGTTCGCCATCTTCAGGATAATTCTGCTGCTGAGTCCCACTGAGAACTGATGCCAGGGCTGCCAATCAACATCCTATATAGACCTCCATATCGTACACGGTGCATGTGCTGCCCACGGCAGTTGCTGCCCACCAAGCTGGGGAAGTGGCACTGCCCTTAGTGGAACACTGGTGGCAATGATATATCATGCTCAGAGGCTATTTTTGAACACTTAGACTAGCCGCACTGAAGAATGATCTGAATTGATGCGGGATAGTACAAGGTTCCACGTCCTGCTAAGAGGAAGCCTATTGTCTCTATTAATCAAATTATCTGCCAACCTAATTTCAATTCCCTCTTTCTAAACACTGTTCCAAAAAACCGGAAGTGTTGGCAACCATCACAGTTGCATCAAATTTCATCACATGTTTAAGCAATGTTCTGCTACTGCCAGTTTTTCTGGCTGTTGCAGCCTCGCATGGCAGCAATGTTCCATGCACGTAGCCTCGTATAACAGCAGTGTTTCATGCACGTGTCCTAAGCTCTGTGGACTGAATGGCCAATGTAAGCCTCCCAAAACTGACACAGAATTTTATATATGCCAGGCTTCCTAAGCCTCAAGTCTTCTTTCACAGAGCTGATTAGTGCCCTAATCTTGGAAGGTGGATGAAACACATGTTTAAAGTTAAAACTCCTTAAAATTCTTCCAATCTCAAATGATACTTTAACCAGCATGAGGAATAAGGCCATAGATCTTTGGTCCTCTTCATGCATCTCTGAGGACAGTCCTGGTCCTCTTCATGCAACTCTATGGACGGTCCAGATGCCACAGCCCAATGAACCTTCTCCTCAGAGTAACCACTTCCTTAAAAACAGCCATCAAATGTGCAAATTCTTGGGTTAAACTGTCTGCATCATAAAGGGCATATGCTCTGAGTACCAGAGTCCTAAGGATGCCACTGGATGGCAACCCTTAGCATGCAGGTACCAATCAGTGTTGTCGCCATTCGGTGAACTCTTTGTCCCAGAAAACCGTATGACTTTTTAAGAAGTTTTAACATTAAGAGTGTGTTCCATCCACCTCCCAAGATTACGGCACTGCTCAGCTCTGTGAAAGATGGCTTGGGACTTAGAAAGAGTGGCATATATAAAATTTGTCAATGTGGTAGGCTTATACTGGTTGCTCGATTCACACAGTTCAGAGCAGGTGCATTGAACATCACCGTCATATGAGGCTACAACGGCCAGAAAAATCGATGGTAGCAGAACATTTCTTAAACGATGGAAATGCGATGAAATTTGATGGAAGTGTAATAGTTGCCAACACTTCCAGTTTTTGGAACAGTGTTTACCAAGAGGCAACTGAAATGAGGTTGGCAGATAATTTGATTAATAGAGAAAATGGATTTCCTCTCACAAGAACATGGAACCCTGTACTGTCCTGCATCAAAACAGAACATTCTCTCATGCGGCTAGTCTGAGTGTTCAAAGATAATCTCCAAGCGCGATATATCGTTGGGAATTTTATGTTGCAATAAACGTGAAGAAATTGAAAATCATTTGCTGCAGTGTTGTGTAATTTCTTTAACAAATGTCCAGCAAAATAAAAAGAGAATGTCTAAAGAAGACTGGATATAAGATTAATATAGGTGACTTTCCAGGACATTAAGCTTCACAAGAGGTGTAGCATGCCTTCCTATTCGCAGTCATTGCTCACTCCGTATTAGTGGTGTTTGTCTCTGTACTTAGTCCTCTAACTGTGATACTATTTTTAGGCATAGCTCTTACAACTGTTTCCTTCATCAGACATTCCATACATGTTGTTTTGAGGTTGTGTTGTAACCAGAAGAAGATTAGTCATTCCATAGAATTTGAACAACGTAAACAGTGAAACTGAATCCTTTTATTCCACTTGAGAAATGGCAGATATGTTATTCTCTGTAAGAGTGTGTGTTTCTCTTTTTCTGATGAAAGCTGTGGCTGAAAGCTTCATGTAGCATGTTTTAAGTGGGCCTATCTACAACTTAACATGTCATCTTTACAGTAAGTAGCAATCTATCTTTTCCTACACTGTTGATATTCCTACCTGGAATTTCCATTGTTAGATATGGTATTCTGATACTGTTAAGCCAACAGTGTTTGGAGATGATGCAAGTAGAGGAAGATCCTGAAATTATTATGCAAAGAACTGGAGCTGCTGAAGGCATAAAACAAGATTTTGTATAGTCAACTCTGTACAGATAGTTAACTTTATCCATATCATTCACAATAAATGCAGGCTCGAAGGCCTCAGGATTACCGTGCCAGATTACAGTTCTGCCTATTAATTATAAGAGAGCTTGCAAAGACGCAGGATTCACACATAGTGGGATACAAAATTACCACCAAAATACCTTGTGTGCAGATACAAATTCTTGAGCGACTCTAGAAGTGTGTGTGTGTGTGTGTGGGGGGGGGGGGGGGGGGGTATTATTATGGGTAATGGACTTAAAGGACCATATTCTTTATCACAAAAATTAAATGGATCTATTTATCACTAATTTTTGTGCTCAAATAATACACTCCATTACAGAGGATCAGCAGATATGGTTTATTTGTGATGGGACACCACCTCATTTTCCATGCATCATAATGACAGAGTGATGGACTCTTTACAAAAGTACAATATCATGACCTCACCATTTACTTGCCATTAATCCTCTAGATTTCTTACTATGGGGCTGGTTGTGTACTATGTACCCACCAACAATATGCACATACCTCATGCATCTTCTTTAGTGTCAAAACACAAACAGGTGTCACAGAAAAGAGTGGTCTGTATCTCAACAAGTATTTATTTCTAGATATGTGTTTATGAATATTTGTTTTTAGTTTTGATCTGTACTATCAAGTGCAAAAATGTGGAACATTTTTAAAAAATGTTTTGTATATGAAATTATTTAAATGTACTGAAACAAAATGAAGGGCTCAATGAAGATGAAATAAAATAAAATATAAGATGAAATACTGGTTTAAACTGTTTCAAAATGCAGGAAAAGAGACAGCTTAAATGCCTCTCTGCTTGCTATAATTAGTCTAATCTAGTATCCTGGTACATAATGAAGGGATACATAGGGATCTGTAGTATATTCCTAGATTCCTCACTGGTTCCTGAAGCTTTGTAAGTAGCCTTTCAAATGATAATTGCCATTATCTTTGTCTGCCCATTCATTTTTCCCTGCCATGGGTTAGGTAAACCTGTTAGATTTGTGCCACCCTTTTTGGTATAAATTCAACATGTTTTATTTGGCCCCACACACTTGAACAATATTCCGGGATGGAATTCACGAATACTTTGAAAGTAATCTCCTTTGTAGATTGGCTGTATATTTCCAGTATCCTACCAACGAACAGAGCAACTAGTACAATGATTGTGTGTAGTGAGTTTAAAAGAATGGCATACAATGGTTAAACACAAATTTATGCAATCTATACTAAGTAATGCTTGAGGTGGTGTAATGCACAATGTCACTGGACAGTGGATGACTGGAAACGAGTGATCTAGAGTAATGAATCACATGTAGTGTAATACAGCATTACAAAGCATACCCTGCTCCACTATTAATATTAGTAGCAGTTACAGATGAGCATGGTATATGATATAGAAAATAGGAGCAGATGCTATGCAACCCAGCGCATGTTTGTACAGAGGGTATGTGAACAGTGACAACTACAGCAGCGGCAAGTTGTCAGGAAATGAGTGCTACTCACATGCTGTACAAGGATACAGATATGCTTTGACACTCTATTTGAGTTGGCAGTGTCATGGACGGCTTGGAGTAAGAGGGCCACCAACAATGGGGAGGGAAAAAAAATTTTTTTTTTTGATGTTGGACTTTGATGTACGACCTACGGGTCACATGAATAATATTGTGTTGGAAGTTTAAGACTATTTCAAACTGTACAAGGGTAATCCCAAAAGTAAGGTCTCCTGTTGTTTTTTTTTTTTTTATATAAGTACGTTGACCTGTTTATTTCTACAATGGTTTACATCAGTTTACATCTTGAACATATAGCTATTTTTCGATATAATCACCATTTCTGTCAGTGCATTTTTGTAGACACTGTGGCAGTTTTTGTATGCCCATGTCATACCAGCTCACCGCCATGCTGTTCAGAAAGTTATGAACCTCTTCTTTCATCTCATCATTTGAGCTGAATCACTGGGACCACAATTAATACTGACAGGTACTGTTAGACTCTGAAACAACTCAAATGGGCAATTCAGAAATGGAGAAGAGGAATGTTGAGCAAGGACGTACATATTCTCCATGACAATGCTGACCCACGCATCGCTCAGCAAACCATTGCTCTCCTGCAACAGTTTCTGTGGAACATAATCACCCGTCCACCTTATAGTCCTGATTTGGCGCCCAGTGACTATCACCTGTTCCCTAGGTTAACAGAACATTTGGCCGGAAAGTGATTCAGCTCCAATGACGAGGTGAAAGAAAAGGTTCAAAACTTTCTTAAAGGCATGGCAGCGAGCTGGTATGACATGGGCATACGAAAGCTGCCACAGCGTCTACAAAAATGTATCGACAGAAATGGTGATTATGTCGAAAAATAGCAAAATATTCAAGCTGTAAACTGATGTAAATCATTGTAGAAATAAACAGGTCTATGTACTTACAAAAAATAGGAGACCTTACTTTTGGGATTACCCTCATACATATGGGGACCTATTGTTGTGAGAGAGGAACAATTTAAAATATAAGGAAGTAAAACTTAAAAAAGAGTTGGAAGTTTATAATAGCCAAAATATGCAGTTTTTATTGTGCTCATTTCCCTAGTGTCTGAAATTATTCTTAAGGAAAACGTTGCTGAGCTTAGCCTTTTGCACAGATCTTGGAATATGGTGGTGGCACTTCATTTTGCTATCTATATGCAGACCCACAACCTTCAAAATCTCGTGCTCACCCATTTTTAGGTCCATTTCATTTCATTAGTAACATTTGTGTTAGAAGAGAAATGAATGTAATTTGTCTTTTTTAGGTTGACTGTAAGGCCATTGGTTTCAAACCAGTTTGTCAAATCTGCAAAAGCTTTATTCGCAGCCTCATTTGACACATTCCCTGAGAGATTATTAACTGATAAAAGTGGTGTCATCAGCAAACATGAGTATTTTCCCATATTCTGTATATAGTGCTAAGTCATTTATAAATATTAGAAAGAACAGTTGGCCCAATACTGAGCCTTGAGGTACTCCTGCAGTAATGGAGCCCCATTCTGAAGATACCTGCCTACCATCCAGTCCTTCCATGATTACTTTCTGCTTTCTACCACACAGATAGGATTCAAGCCATGTGCCCACGGTTCCACCCATTCCTAGGGTCTTGGCTTTACTCAAGAGAATTTGGTGACTTACACTGTCAAAAGCTTTCGACAGGTCACAAAATATTCCAACTGTCATTATATTATTATTTATGGCTTCCATAACATTGTCAACAAAGGCATGTATTGCATCCACAGTTGATACCCCTTCCTGAAAGCCAAACTGGCTACTGTTGAGGATGTTATATTTACTAAGATGCTCAACCATTCTGTTGTGCATCACTTTCTGTAGTCCCTTGGAGAAAACTGAGAGTCAGTCGATAGTTTGTAGCCTCAGTCTTTCCTCCCTTTTTATAAATTGGTCGTATAAGCCCATACTTTACCTGTCAGGAAAAACACCATCTTCCAATGACGAATTACTAATATGGCAGAGGACTGTACTTATTTCTTTACAACAGTATTTCAGTAACTTGCTGGAAATGTTGTCAGCTCCAGCAGAATTTTTACATTTTAAAGACATAATTATTTTTTCTAATTCTATCACCGTAGTTTTTCGAAGCTGCATCTCATCTATTTTGTTATTTAAGGTGTTGTGCAAGTATTCTGTAGCTTTCTTTACAGAACCCTGGCATCCCATTTGGTTGGTGACTATTAGGAAATGATTGTTAAAGATATTAGCCACCATTTCGGGAGCATCCACCGAAAGGCTCCCAGTTCTTAAGCTAATCACTTCTATGGCAGATTGGCTTTTCCCCGTCTCGCTTTTAACATATTTCCATATGGTTCTCATTTTGTTATTTGATTTGTCAATTTCCTTTTTTAGATACGTGCTTTTACATTTCTGGATCACCTTCCTTAATGTCTTAGAGTACACTTTATATTGCCCCATCACTGCAGTATTGTTAGACTGTTTGGCTGAGGCATACAATTCTCTTTTTGTTTTACATGAAAGTTTGATGCCCTGGGTAATCCATGGCTTAAATGCAGGGTTACATTGATTTTCTCTGAATCTTTTATTTGGAAGCACCTCCTCAAAAAGATTTGATGTTAAATTAATAAATACATTAAATTTTATGTTGACATCTGCTGAGTTGAATACTTCAGACCAGTCTACTACTGTAGCTTCTGCCTGTATGTCTACATTGTTTCTTTATTTATTGGTCTCACATTTTTCCAGATAGCTTTTGGTTTTCCACTAAGATTTGAATGGGGGATTGTCAGAAGTATAGCATCATGGTCTTACAGCCCATTTAGGACTTGACTGACTGTCAAGCTACTGTGCCTAGACTTATCAACAAACACATTATCAATTGGAGTATTGGAGTGGTCAGTTACCCTAGTGGGAAATTCAACTACTTGTATTAGATTGTAACAGCTCATTAGTGGCTCCGTTCCATTTTGTCATAACTTTCATTAAGGAAATTTACATTAAAGTCGCCTAGTATTATGACTGAAATGTTTTTTCTGTACAATTTTGATGACATTGCTTCAATCTGTTTGAGAAAGATTCCAAGATTCCCTGCAGGTGCTCTATAAATTGATAATATGACTACTGATACACTATTTGTTGCCATTTCTACACCACACACTTCAAAGTGCAGCTCAATACAAAATTTGCTTACATCAGGAGTTCTAAATACTACATTATTTCTGACATAAATCACTGTTCCACCCCTCTCCATGTTGGATCTGCAATACTGAGATGCTAAACTGAATCTGTCTAAGCAGAACATCTGAATACCCCAAGTGACATTCCCCACTGACACCATTCTCACACACCCAGTGGGAAACCACTAATGGTAGTGTATGGATATCACTGGTGGAAACATCAGTGAAAATCAAAGTTTGAGTCAGGCCTGGACATGTGTTCAGATAGCCTACTGGTTAAGGAGACTGCTTGCAGTAAGCAGGAAATCTGGATGCGAGAGCTAGTCTGTCACAATTTGCCAATTGTCACCACATATTCATCAGATTGCAGGTTCAGCATATGTAAATCGTTTGCGCTGATATCATTTTATGTCAGTGCATCTTCAGCGATTTCATCTCCATCGATCCACTCACTTAATTTATTTTGTACTAGCAACTCACCCTGGTTTCATAAGGGTAGGGCTAATTATCTACGGTGGACCCTTTGACTGGTGTAGCGTAATATTCATCCCCATTGACCTATCACTTAATTTATTTTGTACTAGTGACTCATCCCGGTTTCATACAGGTAGCACTAAGTATCTAAGGCTGGACACTTTGACTCATGTAGCATAATAAATTACACACGTAATACCTTTTTCATAAAAATAAATTACACACAGAGGACTTTTTCATGAAACATTCTCTCTCTTAGTGGACACTGTATCAGAATCCCTACAGTAGTTCCTGAGATTAGGCTGAACATAAAGACAGAAACTGTGGTGAGGGATTTCAATTTATAACCATTGGTGTGAAAAACTTAAGTATGAATATAACTTTTGCATGTTCTGTCACTGCGAAGTAACACAGCCCGATGAAACTTGGACCATACATACAAAGAACTGCTACAGTGAAGTACAGAGTGTAAGTGAAACAAGTATGCAACGAGACGAACTGAAATGATGTCACCATGACTCATGATGGTCCCCCAGACATTACAAAAGGCAGGACCCAGTTCTTAGCAAGGTGTGTGGTCAGCACAGATAGCAATGCACACACTGCTATTTGCTCCACACTGTCTGAAAGGTTGGTAAGAAGGTATTGTGGTAGGGTGTTCCATTTATCCAGCAGTGTGGAATGACTGCTGGATGGTCATCGGTTCTTGTGGATGTGCAGTAATACTTCTCCCCATCATATTCTGCACATGCTCAATGGGATTTAAGGCACAGGACAATGGGTAGGCCAGTCCATTCACTGAATACCCTCTCCTTCCAAGAACTCTTCCACCTGCACTATTCAATGTGGTCATGCATTATCATAAAAAAAATGAAGTCAGGGCAGAATTCAATCCTAAAAAGACACACATGGGAAAGGAGTACAGTACCAGAATACCACTGACTTGAGAGTATACCACGTTCGAAGTTTTGGAGGTCAGTATGCCAATGCAACATTGTGCCCCCTCATGCATATGGATCGCCAAAATGATCAAGGTTTACAATGCTAGACATGCCCTCATATGGCATTTCTTTCTATGTACCATCCAAGTTTCATTACGCTATGTTACTTTGCAGTGACACAACATGCAAAAGTTACTTTTGCCCTTCAGTTTTGCACACCAGTATATGCATAGATATTGGGTGAATGCTAATTAAAGTGACAAACTGCAGGGATGTGTTCCTGACAGGAAATGGAGGAAAAAAGATCCGATGAACAAGTGTCTGGAAATGACCATTGCCACGGTAAATGGTGATGACAAATGAAAATTCCTGACCATGTGCCATGTGTTCCTTGTGTGTTGAATGCTGTGTGGTTGATGCAGCATACTGTAAGCATCAGAATGGTATGGTATTCAGGTCAGGAACTCACTGAGATGGTGTTTGTGCGTGAGCAGCCAGATGGAAATGGTTGAGAGGCAGGGCAGCTATACAAAAAAAAAAAGAACATTCACATACATTTCAAGCCCTTTTTGGGGTCCTTTCAGACAAAACATGCACGAAGGCAGTGGACTGTGTGTACACTATATCTGAAGGACTGGGTTCCACAGGATATTGAGACAAACCCTAGTAGATCCAGCAAAGTGGACCAGCAACATGGTGTAAGCCAAAGTATGATCATGTGTGAGCTACATTACAACCGCTACTATCCCTATCACCTACAATGAGCACAAGGATTATCACAGCAGCTTTTCCTCTACAGGAAGGATTTTGTTGATGGTTTTTGCAACAGACCATCACAATTATGGGATTTCTGTCATCAGTCCTCTTTACCAATGTGCTAATGCATGCACTGCATCACATGGAGGCTACTTTGAATATCTGTTGCTATGTGGATGAGATGTAGCTCTTACTGTGTTCCGAGTTGATTTGCTGTCATTGCAGGCACAGCATCAATTTCTGGACACGTGTTCATAGGTCTTTATTTCCTCCGTTTCCAGCCAGGAACCTGTCCCTGCAGTTTGTCTGTTATATTAATGTTCACCCTGCATAGTTAGAACAAGAAGAAATATATAGATTCTGGTAATAATAATTTCATGAAGTACAAAGGCCTTATGCAGCTCTTTCAACTGGGCACCACTTCGACTGACTTTCGAGCCCATAGCCCACCCCAGTTACCCAACCAGTGAAAGACGGCCTACATTTTTCTGTGAAATTTTAATCAGGGTTCGCTTCAGGTGAATCTCAACATCATTGAGAGATGAATGCTAGGTTGAAAGGATTGATGAAAAATTCTTATCGCACCCAGGATTTAATTCCGCAACCTTTTGGTTTTGGTTTACTACTATACCACCCCGTCTGACACAGTGTCTGTCTGGTCAGACTATGATATATAATGTTTTCTGGAGTTGCAGTGACATAGTATCTTGTCAAATTATGAGATATGATATTTTCTGGAGTTGCAGTGGCTGTTTACCACTCTTCCTACCAGATGCCACCTCCTCTGCAACTGACCAGCTTGTTGCTCCCATCACTGCCATGAGATGTCACTCCAAACACCTATTATACACCATTCAAAATTTAAAAAATTGCCACTTTTGTGGAACCCTTTTTTAATTGTCTCCCATTGTGAAGCATAAGTTCAAAATTTGGCTCAAAGGTGTCTACAACTTTCCACTGTAATTGTGCGAAAGCATGGCATCCTGAAGTGTCACCCTCGGGCTCAGCAACATTTCAAATAGATAGGTGTTGAGGGAGGGGGAGTGACATTGGCACTGAATTTCGTGGACAATTCTGCCAACACGATTGTGGATACATGATTAGAAGCTCATCACACCTCCTTTTACCCCACATTTCAACACTTCTTTCTACATGTCTGTGATGGAGGTCAAAAGTAAGACACCTAGTGTTGAAATCATGCAGTTTTCTTATGGTTGGAAGAGGATAACATTTCAGATGCACCACTGCTCAAAATCAACATGAAAAGCCCTCAGAAGCTGGCATAAAGGGTCAATGAAACCACCTTTTCATTGGGGTATTGATTCCTACACCTTTCACAGAAAAAAAAGTTCACGATGGATGAGTAACAGTATGACATTCTTGACAACATTTGACACCTTTGACAGCCCCAGATGATTCAGTATTACTCTATGAACATCTTAGGGCTGCAAACCCACTGAATGTGATCTGATCCCTATGAAGCATAGTGCAACTCCAATTTTTTCTCTAATGTACTAGACTGAATTACTAGGGACAATTCCAAA
This sequence comes from Schistocerca gregaria, assembly GCF_023897955.1. Classification (NCBI taxonomy): domain Eukaryota; kingdom Metazoa; phylum Arthropoda; class Insecta; order Orthoptera; family Acrididae; genus Schistocerca; species Schistocerca gregaria. Next base: position 77,375,786 of record NC_064928.1, read on the forward strand.
GCACTCAACAAAATTTGAATGTGATCCAAGACAGCAAAGGGTGTTTATGGTTCCAGCCATCCTGTTTGGTGCCCTCCTGTAGTGTGATAATGGAGAAGTGATATATTAAGACACGCATGAATAAAATGACACAGGGTCCCTCTAAGAAATCTCAGTTCAACAACACCTTTGGTGCCACCCAAGCACCTTTGTTGAGCACATTAAAAATGTACTTGTCAGAGACATTGAAATCCATTAAGCTGAGTGGTGCCTCAGGGCTGTTCTAGCATCTGAAGGCAGGCAATCCTTTTGACACCTCTTAGGTGGGACTGCTTGCATGTTGATTCTGAATGGTGGTGTATGTGACATCATTACCCAACCTTAAATTAATTTTGCTTTTTGAAATGTTGCCGAGCCCATGGTGATGTTACAGGGCACCACATTTTATAATCATTACAGACAAATGTTGTAAACATCTTTGGGCCAAATTTCAAACTTATGCTTCACAATGAGAAACAATTACATAGTTTTGCAAAAGAAACAATTTTTTGAGTAGTGTATATGGAACAGGTAATAATACCTGTATCAGAGCCTCATCATTATTTAGTGGTAATAAATCATACACACAAACCTTTCCTTGAATCTACCTACCATTGAAAACCGTACCAAGGTCCTTTACAGTACCGTAGTTCCTATGAGTAGCCTGAACATACAGAATAAGTTAAGGTACCTTAACAACAGAATAAATTAAGGTGGGGTCTTTAATTTATAATATGTATAATAATATAAAATGTATAGGTACACCATTTTTAAAATTTTTTATATGAGTACTTTTCTTTATGTGTTAGTCTATGTCATTACTGTTTAAATATATGTCTTTACCAAATACAATGTAATCCTCCTGTGTGCGACCAATTGTATAGAAAACAACAGAAGTTCAATTAACATTCTATTCTATTCAGTTCCAGAGGAACTATTCTGTGCAGAGGAAGCACAATGCTTTGCCACCCAAGTGCTATCAAACTAGTAGCACTCGGTCACTCCCTGTCACAGTGGTTCAAAGAAAAATGGATCTCCATCATATGTAGTCAAAAAATTCTTCAGCTGTATTCTTGTGAGTAGCCATCTGCTGGTCATTCAATCTGCATGCCACAAATTGAGAGTGGACTTTTCACTTACCCCAATTCACAGTTTATCTGGTATAAATCTCGAGGAACAGTCATTAATGTTTCATCGGCATCTTTTTCCACTTTTGATCGATGTTATCTTTAGTTATGCATCTTCATAGTGGACCCAAATGGTCTCCATCATCAACGGTTGCCATTCCATCCTGAAATCATCTGAACCAGTCCTAAAAACACTTTTTGCGCTTAGCTTCTGTTCTGTACAGTTGCATGTGACAGCATGCTTCTCCATCACCACCTTTCACAATCTGTTACAAAACTTGATATCTATGCAGCAGTCTACTGCAATTTGATATGAGTGTTCAGTTCCAAAAGCAGGCATGACCTGGAATTGTACAATGACTGACGGATTAATAAGGCCCAAGGATATGACCTTAGACTGCAGTATAATTACTGTACTCATAGGCAGTTTTGCTACGCAAAAGGCAGCATCTTTAGACTCTTTAAGTATGCATATAATACATAAACTGACAAAAAAGTTTCACTAGTAAGAATAATGGAAGGAGTAAAGATAAACTCTTGCATGATATTGATAAGACATAAACGAGACTGTAAATGTTGCTGAGTTTTTGGCAATGGGGGAGGGGAAAGAGTGGCAAGTCAGATTACCCATATTAGTTTCATGGATGAGAGAGGGGTGGAGGAAACGAAATTAGTTAACCATAATACTCAGAACTATTGAAAAACTGTGTTGGTTAATCACCAAACACAATAATACTATCCTTTTACAAGGGTGGTTTGTTAAGTCTGGTAAACTTCCATGGAACGATGGATTATTTTTGTTGCACCTTCTTGGTTGGTAAGCTCATCATTCCAAGGATTGGACTTTCTTGATTTGTAAGCTCATTATTCCAAGGATCACATAAAGAATTTGAACAGTGTACTGCACAGAAAAACATTAAAAAATCCATGATGTGGTAATGCAAGGCAACCATATAAAAATTCATGAGATGGCTGAGACTGTGGGCATCTCAACTGGGCGAGTGCATAATATCCTGCATGGAGAATCAGTTATGAAGAAGTTGTGTGCAAGCTGGATGCCGCAACTGCTTACAGTCAACCAAAAGCACATCTTGCACAACATTTTAAAACAATGTCTGGTTGTGTTTATTTGCAACCTGCAAGACATTTTGCATTGGTCTGTGACAGTTGAAGAAATCTGGATCCATCATTACACCCAAGTGCCTAAACAGCAGTCAAAGCAATGACTCAAGGATGGTGAAAATGCACTGAAAAAGCCAAAGACCATTTGATAAGCAGGCAATGTGATGGCCACTGTTTTTAGGATCCCCATGGAATAATAACCATAGATTACCTGGAAAAAGGCAGACCTATAACTGGTCCCTATTGCGCTTCATTGTCAGATAATCTGAGGCTAGCATTGGCTGAAAAAAGACCACAGTTGGGAAAAAAAGATCAGTGCTCTTCCACTATGATAATGCACCATCATACACATCAGCAATAACAATGACAAAAGTGCATGAACTGTGCTTTGAATTGGTTCCTCTTCCAACCCATTCTCCAGACTTATCCCCAAGTGACCTCTTCCTGTTCCCTAAATTCAGGCTTTGCTTGCTGAGAAGAAATTTTCATCTAATGCAGATGTGATATTTGCAATCAAAGAATATTTTGCAGAGTTTGACAGAACCTATTTTTCTGATGGGCTGAGAAGCTTCGGATCACTGGACTAAGCATACATCTCTAAGAAGAGACTATGTTGAGAAGTTTGGTAAGTTGTTTACAAAACAAACAATTTTTCTTGCTTTTTTACCAGACTTACTGAACCATCCTTGTATAATACATATCTGCTATGCACTGGCATGTACTTAAGACAGAGAACTGTTAGTATGAGATTTGTAATTTTTAGATATATATGAATACTTTCTATGCCCTCATTTTAATAGACTAACTCTGAAAAAAAAAACTAGGAAAAAAACAGGACTTACTGAAGGTGTATTACCACAGCAAGATTTTGGAATCCACAGCCATCTTGCATTTTCAATTTCAAAGAGAGTTACAGCAAAATTAAAATAATTTATAGTTTTCATGACAAATGGTTCTGACTAGTCAACATAGATCATATATTCTGGCTTGCTTCAAACTAATACTGAACTGACATGTCTGTCTGCATGGTGAGGCAGGATGCAAATCTGGTTTGTGGAGATAATAACTTTCTTTTCTGGTGGGGAGGGAAAGAGACAGCTGCCATGCCTTCACTGAGTACTGCTTTGCACGTTGCTCTGCTTCAGAGATTTTTCTTTTTTCCCTTGGCCGTATTCCACATACCCATGAGGTCAGCACGTTAATCTGGATTTGGCAATGTTAGTGGTAGACGATGGCAGGTGCCCTTCCTGTGTCCACCCAGGACAGAATTTGTGTACTCCGCCTGTCTGCACTTGAAAGAGTGAGAATGTGTTTTAAATGTCAGTGAATCATGTAACTAATCTAGGACAAAGGCACTAGCTTAATATTGACCTAACTGGATGTGTGAAACTGCGTAAAAACCAATCCAGGCTGGCCAGCACTGGCCCTCATTGCTAATCCAACACGCAGATTTGATCTGGGCACGGCATGGTTCCCCAAATCCTGGAAGCGACATGAAACATGATATAACAAATAAACAGCTATGGTGTGTCACACTCATGTGAAATCAAACAATAATGTGGACCCACTCAGTCAGGCAATCATGAACATGTACAAGAGTATTTATTTCAATATTCTTGTTGGCCAAGCACTGCTCTTTCTTCCATATCTTTACGGTGGGTATGCTGTGCACACTTCTTGTCTTCCAAGATAACAACAGCCATTGTCACAGGACTGCAACATGCATATTGGTCTGACAAACACTCCTATCCTACCTTGACCGGCCCTGTAAATCATCCAATCTCAATCCAACAGAAAATGTCTGGGACCATTTGGAACAGTGGATTAAATGCAGCAATTAATATTGCCGAAATCTATTGGCTCTGTGGAATTTAAGCATTACTGTCTTCACCTGGATGTGGCACACATGAAGAAGCTTGTGGACTCACTTCTTCAAAAAACTGAGCTCATTGTCAAAGAAAGAGGTGACATTATGCAATATTGCATGATTTATTCTGGGGTGACTACTGTTTTCCCCATAGTGCTTATTGCTTCTGTGTGTTTACACATTGATACTCTGTTGTCTACTATCAGTTCTGTACAGTGATTTTGACTGATGTTCTCTAACCAGCAAATAAACAGATCTTTTCTCTTCTTGTAAAGTCTTCGGCCAAGCTTATCTGTGAGTTGCAATCATGGCTGATGTGTGTCGATAGATAATCCCATGTTATTCTTACTGTTTTAAGTTACCTTCTGACGTATTAGACATAATTGTAGGATCCGATGAGGCTGTCTCTGGAGTAGTCAAATCTGATGATGCTGCCTTTGGAGTAGTCAAATTGCTTATCAATAAAGTAATGAAACAATGTGCTGAGGCAGTGTTATCAAGTCCTCCACCCAACTACATTCAACTGACCACTGTAGAAAACTCTGCTTCAATTCAATTTACTTGATGCTGTGTGTTGTTTCTGTACATATATCTTCATGTATAACTGCATGTAGCCATTTGTAATACAATGAAATGGAATGAAAAATTTGTAAGTCACTCTTGGATGACACCTGTTTTTGCCACTGGAGGGGAGCACTAGTAAACAAATGAAAGCAACTGGCAGTCAACTATTGACATTTCACGAATAGGAAGGAAGGAAGATTAGGATTTAACATCTGTCAATATCAAGATCATTAGAGATGGAGCATAAACTTGGAATGTTTTAAAGGATGGGGAAGGAAATCTGCTGTGCCCTTTGAAAGGAATCATCAATACATTTGTCTGAAGTGATTTATGAAATTCACACAAAACAAAAATCTGGATGGCTGGATGCAGATTTGCACCATTGTCCACCAAACTGTGACCCCAGTGTGTTAACTATTGCAACAGATGAGAGAGGTCGAGAATAGTGTGGAAATTCTTGAGAGAGAAGAAGTGACTGTGTGTGCATGTGTGTGTGTGTTACAAGAACCTTGCAAGTGTAGAGGATGATTTATTGTGTTAAATTTCATAAGCTGGCATATAACACGGTTGTTGTTTTAGTTGTTAGTTCATTTATTTTGAGAGGATGAAAGAAGTTCAGTGCAGTTTTCATGGAAAGGCAATTGAAACTAAATTTGTGGGTGTAAAGTAAAATTGATCGTCAACAATTGTCAGGCAGTATTCCCATTTCTTGTGTTTTATTTACAGGGTTTAAATACAATGTGATTGAACTAACAGTAAAAATATCTTACATCAAAGCGATTTTCCAAATATTTACTTTTAAGTACCCCACAAAAACCTAACTGCATAGATGTGGAGTAGTCAATAATAACAAAATTAGTGACAAAAATCAACAACTGCACATCTTGATTATTTGGGTTAATGGTGTCAGTTGTGTGATGTCTCATTTTGTGTTTTGGAGGGGAATATTTTACAAAGGGAAATTCCCAAATAAGATTGATTTATTCTCAGTTATCTATAGGAATACTGACTAACTTTGGAGTGGTGAAAGTTGGTTTATGGTGTATAATGTAGTTCTACTGAATAGTTTTATTGCTAAATGCCAAGTATTTCACTACAACATGCTACAATTTGCATATCGATCCATTCTCCATATTATTAGACTCTCCTTGTCTTAACATAAAATCTATCATCAGTTCATCAAAATATTCTTTTTGTGGTAACAAATAAATTGAAAAAGCAACAACATACACACCTGTCAGAAAATGGCACAGTACATCCTCTAGCACTACAAGTCTTCCCCGACAGCCTGGCCACAAGTAGAAGCTCCTTGAACCAATGCTTGTTAGGTTGCAGTGAGAAAGCTGTCAGCAGTAGTTCACGTTTCACAAGCCATTGGGTATTGAAGAGCTTGGCCAGTCTACCAAACACTGATGCAAGAATTGGATTTATGTTCATCTCCTGCTTGTCAATTGTGCTCACAGACTTGCTGTCCATCCTTCTATTCAGCTCCAGCTTAAGGCCCATCAAGTACAGCTCAAGGCAAATACTTCTGTATTCTGGGCAGAACTGTACACAGATGGGGCAGAATGTTACATTACTATTTTACTGTTTGAAGGAACACTACAGTAGAACCCCTCTAATCCAACCTTGGATGGTCCGTCACTCCGGTTAGTCCGACCACGCTCAGGCTCGCGAGCCTGTAACGACTTGTCAGTGAGTGGATGCCTGTTGGGCCATTATTGCGGTGTCTATTGCTGTGCATATTGTTATGCTGTACATTATTGTGCAGTTTTACCCTTTGTTTGGATTAGAAAACGTCATTGTTTGCTTTATTCTGTGTTCTCTACAGTAATTATTACTGTAGCTTCAGCCGGGTTTCACACAACGATGCAAAAAACGCTTTTGACATCGTCCTTCCACAAATAGAGCAGAATCCAACTTCAGCTCCAATGGACGTTGTGTGGATAAAAAAAATGGAGGGACACTGCATCTAAATCTAGAATAACATCTGCTAAACAAAAATGTGTCACTGACTTTTTTTCCACATAATTTGTTTTCGATTTTACTGTAAAAACAATGCATACAGTATAATCAATTTTTTAGTTTATACATATAGTAGTTTATTTCTTTGTAAAAAAATATTTTTATATACAGTGCTGTAAACATTTTTTAGTTTACAGTATATATAATTTATACGTTATTAAGTACAGTACAGTACTGTAACCCAATACATATTATAGTGTGTGTAGACGATTTTCAGTTACTATATTGTTTAACACTGAGTAAAAGACATCTTTTTATATTGCTATAGACGTTTTTAATTCTTAAATCATTTATTTTTTGTACTAAATGTCCTTTTATATTTTCTGCAATAAATATTAGATTTTTTGGATAATCTTACCTTTTGTTCGTTCCGACCATGGTCCCGGTCTCGAAGGTGACGGATTAGAGGGGTTCTACTGTATGTTCAAAATCTATGACTCTGCAGGTGCTGAGTAGTTTCAATAAGTGCAAAATATGTGAAACATCAATAAATAATGTCATAAATGATATTTATAATGAAGGAGAATACAATATTACCAATATTTATTTAATAAAGCATAATTTGTGTGTAAATTCTGACAAATAGGAATTTTAGGCTTGCTGAAACAAAACAAATCATTTCACAGCTGTCTACCATGATGAACGGCCACTGCCAAGCTGTGGCCAAGAACAAAGTAGACTGTACTGTGGCACAACATGCCGTTGAACCTAGCGTGCTTGATTTCAATGGCTGCTTCACTTCCCGAGCTGCCTGGATCCTCCCGTCCACCTCAAGCTTTCCTGGACTGCGCATTTGGAAGTGATCATTACAACACATTTTTTGCTCCCAAAATTATCCCGGCATCAGTCTATGGTAACATACTGCCCAACAGTTTTCATGCCCTCTGTGATCCCACCCTCTTTATGTGCTGCCCTCTGCCAACACAACACCCATATTTCCCCACTCTTCTCCTTTTTCACTCCATTCCCTACCCCACAGACTCCCAACACTGCACCTGTTGGCAGTCTAGTCCCTGCACATTATGCCAGACAGCACTTTTCTCTCCCCCCATCCATACACTGCTATCCCTTCCCCTTACTCACCCTCTCAAGATTGCTCCTTCCATTCCACATGACAATTTTATTCTCGTCTGAGGTGTTGGAGATGACGGCCATACGAGTGAGGTGTGCTTGCTTGTGTGAATGAATATGTGTTGGTTTCTCTTACTTTTTCTGACGAAAACTTTGGTCAAAAGCTAATGTGTATGTGTCTTTTAATTGTGCCTGTCTGCCACTTAACATTTCATTTTTATGGTAGGTAGCAATCTTTTCCTTCCATTTTGATATTCCAACCTGGAGTTTCCATTGTTTGAAAGATAGATTCCCATACTTGATGATAGCTTTGTTTTGCACATTCAGACCCCTCTATCAGGTGTACATCTACATCTACATTTATACTCCACAAGCCACCCAACGGTGTGTGGCGGAGGGCACTTTACATGCCAGTGTCATTACCTCCCTTTCCTTTTCCAGTCGCGTATGGTTCACGGGAAGAACGACTGCCGGAAAGCTTCCGTGCACGCTCATATCTCTCTAATTTTACATTCGTGATCTCCTCGGGAGGTATAAGTAGGGGGAAGCAATATATACGATACCTCATCCAGAAATGCACCCTCTCAAAACCTGGACAGCAAGCTACACCGCAATGCAGAGTGCCTCTCTTGCAAAGCTTGCCACTTGAGTTTGCTAAACATCTCTGTAACGCTATCATGCTTACCAAATAACCCTGTGATGAAACGCGCTGCTCTTCTTTGGATCTTCTCTATCTCCTCTGTCAACCAGACCTGGTACAGATCCCACACTGATGAGCAATACTCAAGTATAACGAGTGTATTGTAAGCCACCTCCTTTGTTGATTGACTACATTTTCTAAGGACTCTCCCAATGAATCTCAACCTGGCACCTGCCTTAGCAACAATTAATTTTGTATGATCAATGATCATTCCACTTCAAATCATTCTGTACACATACTCTCAGATATTTTACAGAAGTAACTGCTACCAGCGTTTGTTCCGCTATCATGTAATCATACAGTAAAGGATTCTTCTTTCTATGTATTCACAGTACATTACATTTGTCTATGTTAAGGGTCAGTTTCCACTCCCTGCACCAAGTGCCTATCTGCTGCAGATCTTCCTGCATTTTGCTGCAATTTTCTATTGCTGCAACTTCTCTGTATACTACAGCATCATCCACAAAAAGCTGCATGGAACTGCTGACACTATCTACTAGGTAATTTATATATATTAAGAAAAGCTATGGTCCCATAACACTCCCCTGTGGCATGCCGGATTACTCTAACGTCTGTAGATGTCTCTTGATTGAGAACAACATGCTATGTTCTGTTTGCTAAAAACTCTTCAATCCAGCCACACAGCTGGTCTGATATTTCATTGGCTCTTACTCTGTTTAACAGGTGACAGTGCGGAACTGTATCGAACACCTTCTGGAAGTCAAGGAAAATGGCATCTACCTGGAAGCCTGTATCCAATATTTTCTGGGTCTCATGAGCAAATAAAATGAGTTGGGTCTGACACAATCGCTGTTTCCGGAACCCATGATGAATCCTACAGAGCAGATTCTTGGTTTCCAGAAATGACATGATATGCGAGCAAAAGACATGTTCTAAAATTCTACAACAGATTGATGTCAGAGATTTAGGTCTATAGTTTTGTGCATCTGCTCGACGACCCTTCTTGTAAACTGGAACTACCTGTGCTTTTTTCCAATCATTTGGAACCTTCTGTTCCTTTAGAGACTTGCGGTACATGGCTGGTAGAAGGGGGGGCAAGTTCTTTCGCGTATTCTATGTAGAATCAAATTGGTATTCCATCAGGTCCAGTGGACTTTCCTCTGTTGAGTGATTTCAGTTGTTTTTATATTCCTTGGACACTTATTTCGATGTCAGACATTTTTTCGTTCATGCAAGGATTTAGAGAAAGAACTGCAGTGCGGTCTTCCTCTGTGAAACAGCTTTGGAAAAAGGTGTTTAGTATTTCAGCTTTACGTGTGTCATCCTCTGTTTCAACGACATTATCATCCCAGAGTGTCTGGATACGCTGTTTCAATCCACTTACTGATTTAATGTAAGACCAGAACTTCCTAGGATTTTCTGTCAAGTCGCTACATAGAATTTTACTTTCGAATTCACTGAACACTTCACGCATAGACCTCCTTATGCTAACTTTGACATCGTTTAGCTTCTGTTTCTCTGGGAGGTTTTGGCTGTGTTTAAATTGTAGTGAAGCTCTCTTTGCTTTCACAGTAGTTTCCTAACTTTGATGTTGAACCATGGTGGGTTTTTCCCGTCCCTCACTGTTTTACTCGGCACGTACCTGTCTAAAACGCGTTTTATGATTGCCTTGAACTTTTACATTATAGAAGTTCAGTCTTACTGTCTTTTCTTTTTTTATAATTAGCTTGTTATAGCAGAACCACTGTTCTACACTGTTCATTGTTTGGATAGAGGAGTCAATTAGTTTTTCTTCTGTTTTACCACTAATAGGGAAGCTTGTATTGTCTGCAAATTGGAGGGTAGTTTGCAATACTTGTTGTATATAAGATCATTGGCATAGAGGAGAAACAGAATGGGTCCTAATACTGATCCTTGAGGGACGCCACATTTTACATTTTCATATCCTGAATAGCAGTAGCTGGTTTTATTATGGTCAGTATATTGCACTTCAACCACTTGTTTGTGACCACATAGGTATGTCTTGAGCCACTCATTGGATATACCTCAAATTCCTAATTGGTCAAGCTTCTGCAGTAGGGCATTATGGTCAATGATGTCAAAAGCTTTAGATAAATCAAGACATATGCCTGTCACAAACTCACTTGCATCCAGTTTAGTATAGATTTCATCAAGAAATTCAAATATTGCACTTTCAGTTGAATTGCCTTTCCTGAAGCCATGCTGTGAAGGAGAGAGAATTTTATTTTTATTTAGGAAATCAGACAATCTCTTATTTAAAAAAATTCTAAAAGGCTATTGGTCTATAATTTGATACACATTCTGGATTTCCTTTTTTGTACAGTGGTTTCAGTTTTGCTGTTTTTAAACATGAAGGGAAGGTTTCCGATGCCAGTGAGCTGTTACACAAGTGTGTCAAGGGCTCAGCTAAGGCAAGACACCATTTTTTAATAATTGCATCTGGAATTGCATCAATTCCACATGAGTATCCATTTTCAAGGTTTTTGTAACTGATAAAATTTCTTCAGTATTTGTGGGTGAAAGGAACAAAGGTGTAGACACATTTCTCACACTATTGCATGATGGAGGTGGTATTTTGTTGTGTTCTTCCACTCCACTCACCAACTGTTCACTGTTGTTGTGATCTTCAGTCCTGAGACTGGTTTGATGCAGCTCTCCATGCTACTCTATCTTGTGCAAGCTTCTTCATCTCCCAGTACCTAATGCAACCTACATCCTTTTGAATCTGCTTAGTGTAGCCATCTCTTGGTCTCCCTCTACGATTTTTACCCTCCACGCTGCCCTCTAATTCTAAAATGGTGATCCCTTGATGCCTCAAAACATGTCCTACCAACCGATCCCTTCTTCTGGTCAAGTTGTGCCACAAACTTCTCTTCTCTCCAATCCTATTCAATACTTCATTAGTTATGTGATCTACCCATCTAATCTTCAGCATTCTTCTGTAGCACCACATTTTGAAAGCTTCTATTCTCTTCTTGTCCGAACTAGTTATCATCCATGTTTCACTTCCATACATGGCTACACTCCATACAAATACTTCCAGAAATGACTTCCTGACACTTAAATCTATACTCAATGTTAACAAATTTCTCTTCTTCAGAAACGCTTTCCTTGCCATTGCCAGTCTACATTTTATATCCTCTCTACTTTGACCATAATCACTTATTTTGCTCCCCAAATAGCAAAACTCCTTTACTACTTTAATTGTCTCATTTCCTAATCTAATTCCCTCAGCATCACCTGACTTTATTCGATTACATTCCATTATCCTCGTTTTGCTTTTGTTGATGTTCATCTTATATCATCCTTTCAAGACACTATCCATTCCATTCAACTGCTCTTCCAAGTCCTTTGCTGTCTCTGACAGAATTACAATGTCATCGCCGAACCTCAACATTTTTATTTCTTCTCCATGGATTTTAATACCTACTCCGATTTTTTCTTTTGTTTCCTTCACTGCTTGCTTAATATACAGATTGAATAACATCGGGGAGAGACTGCAACCCTGTCTCACTCCCTTCCCAACCACTGCTTCCCTTTCATGTCCCTCGACTCTTATAACTGCCATCTGGTTTCTGTACAAATTGTAAATAGCCTTTTGCTCCCTGTATTTTACCCCTGCCACTTTCAGAATTTGAAAGAGAGTATTCCAATCAATATTGTCAAAAGCTTTCTCTAAGTCCACAAATGCTAGAAACGTAGGTTTGCCTTTCCTTAATCTAGCTTCTAAGATAAGTCGTAGTGTCAGTATTGCCTCACGTGTTCCAACATTTCTACGGAATCCAAACTGATCTTCCCCGAGGTCGGCTTCTACTAGTTTTTCCATTCGTCTGTAAAGAATTTGCATTAGTATTTTGCAGCTGTGACTTATTAAACTGATTGTTCTCTAATTTTCACATCTGTCAACACCTGCTTTCTTTGGGATTGGAATTATTATATTCTTCTTGAAGTCTGAGGGTATTTCGCCTGTCTCATACATCTTGCTCACCAGATGGTAGAGTTTTGTCAGGACTGGCTCTCCGAAGGCCGTCAGTAGTTCCAGTAGAATGTTGTCTACTCCGGGGGCCTTGTTTAGACTCAGGTCTTTCAGTGCTCTGTCAAACTCTTCACACAGTATCGTATCTCCCATTTCATCTTCATCTACATCCTCTTCCATTTCCATAATATTGTCCTCAAGTACATCGCCCTTGTATAGACCCTCTATATACTCCTCCCACCTTTCTGCTTTCCCTTCTTTGCTTAGAACTGGGTTTCCATCTGAGCTCTTGATGTTCATACAAGTGGTTCTCTTATCTCCAAAGGTCTCTTTAATTTTCCTGTAGGCAGTATCTATCTTACCCCTAGTGAGATAAGCCTCTACATCATTACATTTGTCCTCTAGCCATCCCTACTTAGCAATTTTGCTCTTCCTGTCGATCTCATTTTTGAGACGTCTGTATTCCTTTTTCCCTGCTTCATTTACTGCATTTTTATATTTTCTCCTTTCATCAATTAAATTCAATATTTCTTCTGTTACCCAAGGATTTCTACTAGCCTTCATCTTTTCACCTACTTGATCCTCTGCTGCCTTCACTACTTCATCCCTCGAAGCTACCCATTCTTTTTCTACCGTATTTCTTTCCCCCATTCCTGTCAATTGCTCCCTTATGCTCTCCCTGAAACTCTGTACAACCTCTGGTTCGTTTAGTTTATCCAGGTCCCATCTCCTTAAATTCCCACCATTTTGCAGTATCTTTAGTTTTAATCTACAGGTCATAACCAATAGATTGTGGTCAGAGTCCACATCTGTCCCTGGAAATGTCTTACAATTTAAAACCTGGTTCCTAAATCTCTGTCTTACCATTATATAATCTATCTGAAACCTGTCAGTATCTCCAGGCTTCTTCCATGTATACAGCCTTCTTTTATGGTTCTTGAACCAAGTGTTAGCTATGATTAAGTTGTGCTCTGTTGCCCCTGCAACTACTGAAAAGGCTGCTGCCCCTCTTCAGGAACCACACGTTTGTCTGGCCTCTCAACAGATACCCCTCCGTTGTGGTTGCACCTACGGTACGGCTATCTGTATCGCTGAGGTATGCAAGCCTCTCCACCAACGGCAAGGTCCATGGTTCATGGGGGGAGGAAAAAAACTGTTCACTAACATTTGCAAAATATTTGTTGAAGTCCCCTGCAATTTCTGTTGGGCAAGAAATCATTTGTCCTTCATAACATAAGTTCATATTTTTATATTGTTTAGTTTCAATAGTTGTTTGATTTTTAAAACTTCCCATATAGCTTTAGATTTGTTTTTTGAATTTTCAATGTATTTGTCATTTGCCATTGTTTTAGCTTTCCTTACAACATTTTTGAGGATCCTCTTGTAATTCTTCAGGTGCAAATGAAATTCATGAGGCATGTTCTGTGTCTTTGCTATATTGTGTAATTTCCTTTTCTTTGCACAAGAGATTCTAATACCTGTTGTAATCCATTTGTTCTTTCTGAAGTTAGGTTGACATTTGCGTCTTATGATTTGCATCTTATGTTGGGTCTGAGTCAGTTATCTGCTATGCGGATGATACAACCTTAATCACCACAGATCGAGATTTATCAAAGGTACACCAGAAATCACAGGACACTCTAACCTTAACAGTAAACTGGTTCTTGGCTAACAAACTTCTCTGTAATCCAGAGAAAACACAGCATCTGCAGTTGTGACTGGCTAAGGAGGTAGAACCAAAATTCGTAAAACTTCTTGGAATACACATTGATTACAAACTTAACTGGCAACCCCATATTAACCAGGACTGCAAAAAGTTATCGAGGGGGTCCTATCTCATCTGGAAACTGTCTGGTCTAGTGAGTAACAAATATCTCAGAACAGCTTACTTTGGACTTTTTCAGTCTCATATATCTTATGGGCTGTTACTATGGGGCATGGCAGTGATGTACTACTGATGCAGGAAAAGGTGCTACAAATAATGTGCAAGGTTGGTCCAAGGGAACACTACCATCTCTTATTCATCAAAATGAAAATAATGACAGTGATAAATCTTTATATTTATGCAGTGAGTATTGACATTCCAGGCAACTCTCACAAAGTGAACTGTTTGAAATTATTTAACAAATTACCACACACTGCACTCAATACACCTTTCAATAATTTTAAAAGTTAACTGCACAAATGGTTAATAGACAATCCGTACTACACTCTTAAAGGATTCTTGGATACTTGTAAAGTAGAAATTGAGTTTTAAGTCTATTATTGCAATATTGTACAATTGATTAATGTAGAATAAATAATTTGTACTTGTAATGTAAAAAATAACTAATGTAGTAATGTATCTTGACATTATTGTAATGCCTGTTTCACTGCATGTGGTCAACGGCAAATAAAGACCCTTCTTTGTATACATCTGTGGCGCCAATAAGGTCGACACCAGCATGGATATGTGTTTGTCTTTGGACTCTGAGCATTGTCTTTGGACTCTGAGCATTGTCTTTGGACTCTGAGCATTGTCTTTGGACTCTGAGCATTGTCTTTGGGCTGTTCCACCATGTTCAGTTCTTTGTGAGCCTTGTGTAACTAACCCGAACCCAAAGTAATGGGCTAATCAAATGCTGGCACCACACTTTCAAAGCGCCTCTTCAATGCCACAACTCTCTATGGATGGAGGCCCTTCCCCTTGTGCTACTCGGCATTCGTGCGATCTATAAGAAAGACCTGAAAGGCACAATAGCCGAGTTCATATATGGCCAGAACAATTTTTGTCCCTGGCGAACTTGTGAGCCCTTCCACTTATCCCCATCAGTCTGACTTACATTCCTTCGTGGACCACGTCAGACATCACTTCATCAACCTCCATATCCCTCGAACCGCCACCCATTCCTGCCCTAAGGTTCACATCCCGAAATCTTTGGACAATTGTGAGTATGTCATGCTGCAAGATGACACTGTCTGTGCTCCCCTCCAACCTCCATATACCGGTCCGTACCGAGTTCTCCAGCACTCAGCCAACACCTGTGACATCCAGATGAAAGATTCAGCTGTTACAGTCTCTCTCAATAGACTTAAGCCTGCTCATGTTGAGCCTTCTTCCACCCCTCTTCAGGCCACAACCAAGCCACTCACTGTCGTGGCTCACGAGGCTCCGACCACTCCCTTCACGTCGGACTTACACACTCCGTTGAGTGACTTCCAGCTCCAATCATCGAGCTCTCCTCCAACCTCACCCTCTACTCCGGTCTCATGCACTCTGATGAGTGAACACATGCTCCCCACGTCAAGGTTACCTATGATCACGCCCTTGCCGCCGGGCACTTCGCCGGTCCCTTCGACCTCTCCACCGTCGCCTGCCTCGTCCTGTTGAGGTTTCTCATGCCCCCCCCCCCCCCCCCCCCCCCGCATCTTGAATGTGCCCTCGCTCAAGGTTTTTGTGCATGTCCCCCCCCCCCAGACATAATCCATGAGATCTCAATAATACTGCATGATTATACATTGTTAGTCATGCGTTTCTCTTCATCCAGTGCTCATGACACAACCTCCACTATTCCCTACCACATGGTGAAATGTGTTTCCTTTCTGCCCGACCTCAACCTGGACATGCTTCGTGTGTTCGCCACACCCACCAAAGACATTGTTGTCATCACTCCGTTCCACCTGCACACCGCCGGCCTACCTATCGCCGCACGACCTGTACGAAGCCCGGCTCACTTCAACGACTTCCAGGTTCAGTGGCTGAACCTTCCTTCACATCTACTCACACAGCTCCCTGAGTACGCTGTCGAGCTGACCGTGGTCCAGCTCCCGCGGACCACCCCTGCCGACACCTTTGCCCCCCCCCCCTCCCCCCCGGCCTCTCAAGAGTACTCCGTACTGAGGGGGAGGGGGCTATGTGTGCCGATGAGTCGACACCAGCATCGATATGCGTTCATCTTTGGGCTCTGAGTATTATCATTGGGCTGTTGCGCCATGTTCAGTTCTTTGTGAGCCTTGCATGTGTTTAGGTGAATAAATGGACTACCGCTAAATGGGTGTTGTTTTGTGTAACCAACCTGAACTTCTCCCTCACATCGAATATCCCATGTTAATTTCAATTTCATATGGATCTCACATAATTGACCAATATTCTAAGAGAAGCACACTAGTGACTAGTATATAGTCTCCCTTACAGAATGACTGCATTTTCGCAATATTCCGCCAATGAAATATGCCATTTCATTTCATATCCCTACAAACTATTGCACCTACATATTTGTATGAAATGACTGATTCTAATTGTGAACCACTGAGTTTGCAGTAATAGGATATTACTTTTCTTCAATCTGTGTAGTGCATTATCTGTGTGTGTGTGTGTGTGTGTGTGTGTGTGTGTGTGTGTGTGTGTGTGTGTTTGGGTAGGAAATTGTGATGTTTGTGTGAGTAGTTGTTTTCCACAGAAATGTTGATGACTCAGGACCTGTGAGGCATGCAAATCGAGATTTGAACAATTCCATAATTAGAAGTATGTGTAGGTTTTTCAACCAGGTAACACTTACAACAACTCCTAACACAAACACCACGAGATTATCAGGAAATAACAATAGCTGTGTTACAGCCAATGCAAGCATTGGCAACTGTAGCAGAAATGTCTCTTGCACCAAGTGAGTTTGTGGCTTTTCTACCATTTAATGAATAACATGAAGAGTGGGACTCTACTGGCAGAGACTGGAATTATATTTTTTAACTTCTCAAATATCCAATAGAAGGCAAAAATGTCATCTGCTTGTACGGAAATCGCAACTTCATCATCTAAAACAAAAAATAGAGAAAATAATGAATCCAGTGGAACCTGAGTTTCCTATGATATTTTCTCTATTGCAAGAATATTCTTTGACAAACACATATTATTGTGGACAGGTTAGAATTTTGGCAACCGAAAAATGGCCTCCACAATTATATGCAGATGGGGATAGCAACCAACATGGATTAAATGTTTGTGGGTAGCATATGTTACTTTTATCAGATACATATCTGATAGAGCTAAAGGAAATAGATGTAGCCTTTGAAACTGCCCATGCAGCCGAGAGTACGTTTATGATGGAACAAGATGTCTCCCCAGCACTGGTAATGCAGAATATCATGCATCTCCAGTGGAGTTCTCACTCACTCCACGGCCCGAACAATTTCACATACAATTGTGCCAGCAGCATTTTTCCCATCAGCAGCACAGCCATTGCCTGCCTGTAAACACAATTTCCTTCACCACACATGCAGCCCGTGCTCACATCGGCACACAGCCTGCCACCGCTGTGGCGAAAAAGGACACTTGCAAGTGTATGTTTTAGCAGTTCTAATGCAGATATGTCCCAACCTATGGCAGTATACCAACTGAGTAATAAATCTACTGAAGTGCAGATGTCTCATGATGAAAGCCACCAAATGTACCTATAGGCAGCCCACCAAACACCCTGTGGAACTACTTCTGGACACTGATGCTTCTGTGTCCTTGTTAAATCAATCTAATCATTTAAGGTTATGGGCACTGCCCTTGCAAACAGCAAAAGAAAAGCCTGTGGACCTACAGACACCATCATGTGTACTGCTAGGTAAACTTTCAGTATTAATTATGACAAGTCATTCATGCAGTAAATTTTCTTGTGGTAGCTGATACCAAAGCTGAAAATTTTTTGGAATAGACTCTTTTCATAGTTTTAGGTTTGTGAAACAGCAAAAGGACTAAAATACAGCCTATTGTTTTTTCAGACAACTGCCCATGATAGGTTTGTGTATCAATATGATGCAGCTGCCACCTACATGGAAATGATGCTTAACACTGCACTACACTGTGGAAAGGAGCACATCAATAATGCATGGGATCCCTGTATTGAAGCCACTATGTTCACTTAAAGCTAGATATCCACAATGATATAGCAGCTTTAGGACTACAGATAGCGTCAATCTCCAAATTTGAACCTCCAGCATCTATGAAAATTGGCAGAGGAGGAAGAAGATTAACTGGAGTGGAATATGCAATGGAACTTCAGTGAACCAAAATACCTGATGATGGTGTCTTCATCTGACAGCAGAATATACCAATTCAATATTTATCTATGACTAAATACTCACTTATTCGTGCTTCAAGCTTCAGCAGTGCTGACTTAATATATTTTCCAAACTATCTTAAATTTTAATCGGATATTCCTGGACAGAATAATGCGTAAACCGTCTCACAGCTATTGTGCATGTTAGGGTGTGTTTTCTCACTGGAGAAAGAGCAAAAGCTCAAAAGCTGGGGCAAATAATCTTTTCTGTTGCGTGTTTCTATGCAATACACATCAGCAGCTGTAGGTGAGTGTTTGCCTTATCTTAATTTTACATTACATTTAATTGAAAAATGGATACTAATATAGACTCGAATCCTGTGCAACAGAAATATCTTAATGGAGAATTTTTACTCACTTTCATCCGAGAAAGTCTGTTAGCAAGAACAAATATGTGTACAGGCTGGCTTTCAGCACTGGCCAACATTTTAGCTCGTTCTGCAAGGGCACTCACCCTCCTGTTTAGTGCTTTGTTGCAAGCAGCTGGAGCCCTGTGGCCCAGAGCAAGTTCCCATCCCACCATTTTCAGCATGGGAAGCTGTCGTCCCATTCTGCCTTGTGAGAGGGCAATGCCAGCAAACACTTCACTTGCGTGAAAGTCTACTGTGCTTGCCTAGAGAGAAAGAAAGGTTGGTCATCTGGTACAGTTTCTTTAATAAGTAGTAAAGTTCCTATAATTACATCTGGAAAGAAGACTTATCATTTTACACAGTGGAGTTTGTATTCAAGAAGTGTGTATTTCTTTTTTGCTCCCAATGATTCTAAAAATAGGTAGCACTGGAAGATTATCTATATGTGCCTAAATGCCTATTCAATTCAATCACAGAAGAATATGTAGAACTATCAATATTAAACCGTTCTCAGATATATACAATTTGCTCTTTGCTGCTGACTACCAACCAACTAAATCAGAACATCCTGTTTTGTGGTACTGCCCAGAAAAAGAGGAAGTGTATCTGTCCCTTCAAATCACATATTTACTGTGTTCATGATGCTGATAAGAAATTTCTTTGCAAGCTGACAGAGCAGTTAAAGTTCCCTCGTACATGAACAAATTAAAGTTATCATGTAATGGGAGGAGGGAGGATGATACGAAAAAGTTTACCTATAAAAAAAAAAAAGAAAAAAGAAAAACACGGACAATTTGTGTGCAGGCACAATATGCTTGCCTGTCATTCAGAAATGCAAATGTTACTTTTTCAGAAAGTTACCATATGGACTTAATTTGCTTATTTAAGTTATTGGTCATTAATTTAAATCAAGAAACACAATATGCATGCAGGCAGCACATCCTTGTTTATCTTTCAGTGAAATGTGTGTTACAGTGCAGTATACATTTTCATTTGGCTTTAGCAGGAATTGAAATCGTTGTATATCAATCTGTGTCTTCCAACAGAGGTTGAAAGGGTGTTTTCTTGGAAAGTGCCTTCTATTCACTGAAGAAATATCTAGGGCATATGTTACTTAAATGAATGGAATTTAGGGTATATGGTTTCTGTAACTGAATCTCAGGATTATACTTGCTCCAGATATTATGATGTGGGCTGTGATGAAACTGAATAGTGTGCCGCACTCAATTTAGTATAAAAACTGATACAAGCCAAATAAAAGATTTTTTTCAGTGGACAACACAAATGTACAATTATCTATACGCAAAACTGAAATCTTAGCATAAATAAATTACATTATTGAGGTGGATAATATTAAGCAGAAACTGTATAAGGAAAATTCGTTAATTAGAAAGTAAATCAATGACTCTGAAGTGACATAGCTATGCGCTCTCTTCAGGCAGCACCTTTTGGCAGCAGTTTTCAGTTAGACTGTGTACAGAATGGTATTTTGTTAATCGGTACTATGCTATCCATGGTGAAATGTTCTTGAAAAACCAAGAGGAATAACATTTCTAAAAGAACAACCAAAATGACCTATGACATTTTCATTTTAAACATGTATATGGCATGCATTTAAACACAAAACTCATTTTTACAAACACGAAACATTATTTAAACTACTGTGCCTGTTATGACAATTAACAGTGATGGGGAAAAAACTACAGATAAGTAGAAAGAGGAGGGGGAGATTAGTGTTTAACATCCCGTTGACAATGGGGTCATTAGAGATGGAGAACAAGCTCGGATTAGGGAAGGATTGGGAAGGGAACCGGCCATGCCCTTTCAAAGGAACCATCCTGGCATTTGCCTGAAACAATTTAGGGAAATCACGGAAAACCTCAATCAGGATGGCCAGAAATGGGTTTGAACCGTTATCCTCCCGAATTCAAGTCCAGTCTGCTAACCACTGCACCACCTCGTTCGGTAAGGAGAAAGAGTATGCAGTGATCACAATGTGGATTTTAATATAATTTCTAAGATTTCCTTTTATTTCATCTTGAGGTGTGGTAGAATTGATCACAAATCAGTTCACAAAAGGTACTTGTGACATTTGCCAGTCAATAATGTAATAATTATCCTACAAAGCAAAAATAAAAAGAGGTTAAAAATTTTACCATAGCTATTCCACATCATTCCAGGATTAGATTGTTCCTAGAAACAGACAATGATCACCATACTTCTCATTTCGTGCTCATTATTATCAAACCTAAATTTACGTCTTATGGAGTCACATTGCTACTACACTGATTGAAGTGGGCAGTGTTAACCATGAAGTGTCAGTTCAATATTTATCAAACTGTGTGGAGATGTTCATTACATAAAAGGCATTAAATGATTTTATATTATGCCTATAATCAGCATCAGATGTGACCTTCATGTATCTGAATATAGTCTTGTATTCAGTATTCATTGATCCATTGTTACATGGAAATACACTGCCTCTGTGTGTCATTTGGAGGACTTTCTTGGCATGCTTGAAGAAACACATGCTGCATCTTTCTTTCAGGTGTTAAGTGTTTTATTTTATGACTGCAATATCGGCAAAGAGCCATTTTCAAGCATCTACAAACCATAATACACTGTAATGACAAGAATGTACTGTGGGATTATGTAAAGTGGGATTAACAGTAAGAACAATCAATTTTGTAGTTATGATATGATATTGCAATGCCTGAGCTATTCCAAATTTTGCTTGCCTGGTGTTGGCAGATAAATATGATATTGCAGTGCCTATGTTATTCCAACTCACGATGCAATTTCCTTCAGACATACATGCATGTCTGAGGGAACATGTAATGTATTTGCAGTTGTGAATATGGACAACCATCAACTGTATAATGGAATAATGACATTGAAAATTTGTGCTGCACTGGGACTGAAACCTGGATTTCCTGATTATCAAAAGCAATCACCTTACCATTAGGCTATCCGAACATGACTCAAGGACAGACATTGTGAATATATTCAATATATTTCATAATGGTTGTAGTTGCCGCAGTGCTGTTCCCTCAGATGATGGAATATTGCTTCATAATTTGGAATAACAAAGATCCTGCAATACTGCAGTTCTCTGAACGGGAGTATACATACTAGATGCACGAGTACAGGTCATAGACACATGGTTGACGCATATCGACATTTTGATCTGGGTGTGAGTCATGCTCGCATAGCCTAATGACGAGGCGACTGCTCACAATAAGTGGGAAATCTGGGTTCGAGTACCGGTCTGGCACAAATTTTCATTGTTGTCACTCCATTATACAACTGATGGTTGTCCATATTTGCAACTACAAATGCATTTCATATAATTCTGTAGTATGTTGACACTCAGATTTAGATATAGCGATTTATGTTAGGCAGAAATAACAATGTAATATGCACATCAAAGTATTATGACAGGCTGAAACCAAAAGAGTGTACTTATATTACATTAGACCAAGTGCCTAAAGCAATTGAGAAAATGTTTATTTCTGAGGTTTGTTTGTTTGTTCATTGAGTATGTATTGTGGTTGTTCTTTGAAGGTGCTACAGATTTCAATTTCTTTTCGAGTGTCCATTGATATGCCTTTCTCTACGATATGTAGTACCTTTAAAGATTTCTTGATGCTGCTGGTGTTATGATTGCAGTTTGTAGATGTGCACTAAATGAAGATTGACAATTCTCGCTTATGTTTGTGTGCTCTCTTAAAAAAAAGTCCATAAATCTTAGTCTTGGTCATCCCTTGCCATACATTCAATTTCAGGGTCTTTCTCTCCTACTCTTCTGCCTCATGATGATTGTTGTCCAGCAACTGAAAATCAAAAATCGCATGTGTGAATGTGGTCTTGTCTGAGCAGGTTATCTAATAAGTTTTCATTTTCTAGATCTCCAAAAGATCAACGTACATTTCAATATGGGTAGTAGGTTGATGCAATATGCCATTTTATTCAGCATAAAATCAAGAGTACACCTGACAGTGGATTGTGGAATGTTCAGCTAAGGGCTCAGCTACAAAAAAAAGCAAGTGGGTACTTTCACTGGTCTCACTGCTCTGAGTGCATCGTCAGACATTAATCATCATCCAGGATGTTCCTCATTAAACTCACTTCCTCATTATCTGAATTTGTTGACAAAAAGCCCAATACTGGACCTCATTGGTGACTTTTTTCCATCTTTAACAGTACATCTCACACAACTCCTTGAATGTTTTACCAAGTTTCCAGAAAACATTGACTATTCTTTCTTCTACAGAGAGAATCTCAAAGACCTTTGAAAGAAGCATTGATTACATTGTTTTTATGAAAATGAGTCACAACTCTTGGGGCGTTGTATATCTTGTAGACCAGTAAAGCACTCCTTGATTCATCTACTGTCCATTTACATGTCTACATATACTGCCAACTTCCATTTATTTTCCATTATGGTTATAATTGAATTTTCCATCACAGTATTTTCCCAGATCCACTGATTTGTTTTCCTCTTTCTCCAAGTAATTCTCATCATGCATCTCTTCACTGCTTACTGACCAAGTCTGACTTTTTGAATAGTTTTTGCATTAGAAGTATTGTCTCACTGGCAAAAATCAAACTGGCAACACATTCTATCTTAAGTTTTTCTTTTCACACATGTACCATAAAAAGCATAGTTTTTAAAATCTTATTTAGTTTACCAAAACCATTTGAGGGGACATTCAATCTTCAGTTTATTTCTTTTGATATCCATCCAGCTGTTGTGTTTAATGGTCCCAAATAGTAAAGTTCACGATGAGTTCTATGACTTCATTGTAAACTTACACAATTTTCTTTTTGAAATGTTCATTTTACAGTATTTTAGCCTTATAATAGTTGATTTCTTGGCCTATTTTCAAGTTGCCTATATTAATTTCTTCCATTTGTTAGTAGTACATCCGCACATGAGGCTAGCGGCCGAATGTTACTAGTGCAACGAAGGTGGGTGATTCATATATGATTCATTAACCCATATCCATTCTTCATTTTCCTTAATTACAGTTTTAAAAGTTAGCTTTAGGACTGCAGTAAGCGGTTTTTGTGTAATGGAATCTATTTATTTGTTTCCTCTTTCACTTTAGAAGTTCTTATTATGCTGATTGAAGCATGGCAGCTGACACACTGACTTACATGTTCTCCTGTACGCTAACACACAAATCAGTGCCATGGTCCTTACAGTTCTGATGCCTTATCCATCTCCTTTCTTGTGAAGTAGGGCAATTACAGATCTGTTCAATTTTAGAGCACTGTCTTCTTTCGCGTACATTCTGTAAACAGCTATACAAGTTCCTTTTGTGTAACTTTTTTGAGGAGCTTTAAATATTTCTGTTAAAACATCACCTTATGCATTGCATTTTGCATTATTTCCAAAATGTCATTGCTTTCAGTGTCAACTATATGTGTTTCTGATTCACCTCTGAAATTTTTTCTGATGGACATATGCAATAAAGTTAAATCATTTACCAGGATATGAAGACTATACAAATGAGTGGCGGCTAAAAACAAAATAAGAAAGAAAGGATCCAACAGTTATGGTATCATCGGAATGGATGGTAGTTACAATTATAAATGCAGCAGAAATCATAATGTGAAATGTTTTCTGAACAGGACCATAAAGCAATTTCATTTTTGCAATTACAAAATTTTGGTGTCAATGTCCAATCAAGCAGGATTGAATATGTTGCACATAGCTGCAATACAACTTAATGCTTAATGCTTTAGAAATGAATGACTAACAGTGAATCATACCTGACTAGCAAGTGATGCAGGCAAACGACCAGGCCAGTTCCTGATGCGTTCTCGCATATTTGAAACAGTGTGCAGTGACATGTTCTCATACATCTGTTGAAAAAGAGAGTACATGTTTGTAGGACACCAGGATATTTACTGATAGAAAATTAACAACATGAATATGTAATATAATTTGGTCCTCTACACAAGCGATGCTACATGTCAACAGCTGGAAGGAACATGGTCTCCCAGTAACATGCTCATTGCACGGTGTTTTTGAATAGTATAATAAACTTGTGGGAAGGGTGAGGGTTGAATAATGGGATAAAAACAAGGCAGAGTATTCCCAAGAATGTAAGCCATACAATGCACTGCAAGTGAGTTATGTGTTACACCATTACCACATTTTGTTCCATAACACTACTCAATGATGTCTGGGATCTGTCTACCAGCTGTACTGCAGTACAAGGTCATTTATCTTAACAACCAGAGTACTGTGCAAAATACTTTTTATGTACCTCACACCCTGAATTAAAAATTAATTAGGGGGCAAGTTAATCTCATAGATACAGATGCTTGATATGTCTTGGGACAGAGTTGAAAAAAATCATTTACACCCAGACTGAAGTACAGGGTTATTCTAAATGATGGACCCATTTTCAAAAATTAATATGCGTCCAAGAAGATATCCAGCGATCACAGGCCCTGCAGACCACGCACTGCTTCCACAAGCTGCCTCCATTCCTTCCTACTTTGTGCCTGGTTCCTCCAGGTGTCTTCAATCCACAGGACTGCAAGCTCCTTCAGCAGGTCGTCCATTCAGCACTGCCTTGGGCATCCAATGGGGCGTTTGGTTTCCCCTCGCGTGCCACCTTTGCCTGTCTTTCATCTTGCATACGGGCTACATGGCCCACCCATTGCATTCTTTTGCTCTGTATCTTCTGTAGGATAGTTAGTTGTCACATCAGACGGTACATTTCCTCGTTTTTCCTCCTCCTCCTCCAGTCTCCATTATCTAAAACAGGTCCCCATATCTTCCTCATTACTCTTCTTTCACATATTAATAGTTTTTCCTTTTCTCACTTAGTCATGCACTATGTTTCTGAACCATACATTATTGCTGGGCTTATCACTGTGTTGGAGATTTTCATCTTAGTGTTCACTGAGATGTATTCAAGTACAAATCCAAAATGAACAAGCTTTATACCAATGAAAAGAAGAAGTTTCAAAGATTTTGGCGAGTGGCAGTGGGTGATGGTTTCAGAAGCAGCTGGCAGAGTTTGCATGGCAATGGGGTCGTCATTCTGTTTTACTGTCAGTGGTGAGTGAGACGATGACTGTGGAGCAGAAGATTTTCTGCTTCCTTGAGTTCGTGAAAAGTGAGTTGCAAATTGCAATGCAGCGGGCATTTCGTACCAAATTCGGTATTCAACCACCAACTTGCAAAAGCATTAGCCATTGATTTAAACAGACTGGGAGTGTGTGCAAAGGAAAAAAGCACAGGCTGACAGCTGTGTGTCAGAGGATGATGTCCGACTGATTCAAGAAAATTTTGTGTGCAGTTCCAGTATGTCTACCAATAGAGCCAGTCGAGAACTTTGAATACCACAACCAGTTGTATGGAAAGTTCTGAGATGGCGTTTGCTGTACAAGCCCTAGCGATTACAACCTGTGCAGGCTTTCAACCCCAATGACAAAGAGAAACGTCTAGCATTTTTTGGTTATGTGCTAGCAAAGAAAGAGGAGGACGCATTTCTATACTGTGTAATTTTTAGCGATGAATCGACATTCCACTTTAGTGGAAAAGTTAACAGTCGCAATGTTCAAATATGAAACTTGGAAAATCCACATTCACCATTGCAACATGAAAGAGACTCACCAAAGATCAATGTGTTCTGTGCCACATCTCTTGCGGAAAGAACTGTAAAGGCAATCATGTACCTGAACATGTTGGAACAATGGCTGATCCCTCAAGTTATGGAAGATTCCTAGGACTTCATTTTCCAACGGGATGGAGCTCTGCCCCATTGGCTCTATGAGGTACGAGGTTTATGAATGACTCCCTTCCTCAGTGGTGGATCGGTCACAGAGGACTTCAGGACCTGGCTCTGCACACCTGGCCACCGATATCTCCTGATCTCACACCCTGTGGCTATTTCTTATGGGGTTATGTGAAGGAAGCTGTTCATGTTCCGCCTCTATCAACCACTCTGAATGGTCTGCGGAACCGGATCATTACTGCCATGCACTCAGTAACAACAGATATGTTTTCGCATGTATGGGACGAGTTTGGCTACTGCGTTGATGTTTGCCATGCAGCCAACAGTGGCCACATTGAACATTCATAACATTTCTAATTATTAAATAATTATTAAAAACTAATTAATTAAAAATTATTAAAAATTATTAAATTTATTAAATGGATACCAAACCTTATGAAAAAAAATTTGAAACTTCCTCTTTTCATTGGTGTAAAGCTTGTTCATTTTGATTTTGTACTTGAATAAATACGAAGTTTTGAAAATGGGTCCATCGTTTAGAATAACTCTGCACATTGGGCCTAAATGTGAACGAACCACAAGAAATCTGCCAACATTAATTTTTGGTTGAATTAAGTAGGCCAGTAGTTTATTATTTTGTTGCTGTTATTATTGTTTTTATCCATCGACCCAAATAACGTGAGTTGATAAGATATGGAATGATCAGTACCTGTTTTATAAAATTTAAGAAAACAAATATTCACAATACTACTCTTAGCTGAAACAATGGAAGCATTCTGGTCATAATGGAGACAATACCTCAGTAGAATATTTGCTCTGAAACACCAATCCTTTGACGATGTGCTGAAAAACAAAATTTGCAACTTTGTAGCATTACGCTACATAGACCATTACTCATTAGTGGATACATAAATCACCACAGCTGCTTGTGAAGTTATTTTCATAACTAAGCAAGTACCAGCACATCAGTCAAAGAATATGACTTTTAACTTGCTTTGAGCAAGAGTATCAAATTATCAACCACATGCTACACATATGCATTAATTTGGCCTACTCTGATAATCCAATAATCAATAACAAGTAATTAGAAAGACTTCGTGAACAATGGGCAAGTGTTGTGGGTGTATATCAATACATCCAAACACAAGACTCCGTCAGCTAAGTCTATTTTGATATTAAAAATAACAAGAGTGAACTAATTCGTCTATCAAAAGTGGTGACAATTTACATGGCTGTACTCCCAGCCACTGACAGAGCACTACATTTTCACTTGATTATAGCTGCTGACCATCTTGTCAAATTCATGGACTTTCTCTCTGCGGTGATAGCAGTTACTCAATTAGTAAGGAGAAAAAGGAGATATTACCTTATATAGCAAATAGCTGCTGCTGTAATGGATTGTATCGAACTGTGTGGATCAAGGGTCATGGTGGGATTGTGGGGGAATAAAAAAATAAGCTATTGGCTAAGGACATGATGACTACTCATCTACAAGGGCAATGCATTCCCGTGGAAGATCTCATTGCTACGATTGCAGGCTTGGCCAGGAAGGACTGAAACAGAGCATGAAAGACTGAAGATTTACTCCATGACACCCAGTAAAAGTGAATCCACCAGGTGCAATGGTATGCTGCTTAAGTAGTTCTGAACTGCAACTCACCTGACATAGGTACTGCGAGACAGTTTGTGAGAATCATTAACAGGTTGAAATTCAATCAATGCTGCCACTGAGAACACCTTTACAGACTTGACCTCATACAATTGACATATTGCGACTGTGGGGAGCTTGAGGACATTGATCACATCTCCAGCTGGCCTCAGTACATAGGGAAATCAAACTGGTTGAATATGGAACCAATCCACAAGCATCAAACACTTACTTCTCATGCATTAATCATCTTGTTTATGAAGAATTTAGAATTTTGTAAATTATTAGCGGCACTTGTTTTAGAAGCTGGAATTAAATTTCAACTGTTAAGTTTGGGGTTCTGTGTGTTTGTGTGTGTGTGTGAGTGTGTGTGTGTGTGTGTGTGTGTGTGTGTGTGTGTGTGTGTGTGTGTGTGTGTGTAAAGCTGTTCTTTCACACAGTTGGAAATATTATTGATAGTTTTAAGGGCTGATGTATTTATTTCTGTATGCTTCACCACATAATTGCATTTTGATTTACCTTTCTAAGACCTGTATATTTTATTATTATTATTATTATTCACTATGCAACTGAAATTTCTAAGAAGAGAGAGGGAAAGGGAGGGAGAAGGGAGGGGTAGCCTCATATCAAATGACATCTTTTTGCATGAAAACAAATGTTGTTTATTTATATTTACATTTCCCCACTAACTAATAAACCCCGCATTTATTTATAGCTGTGCCCAAGACTCCATATGTGTGGAATTAATTTTAACTTATAAAGCTTCTCTCTATGCAATGTTTGAAGTAGGATGTTTGGGGACATGAACGAAGGGCTTGTTTTCTTCACTAACACGGGAGAGAGCCACATAGAGCTGGCCATGCAAAAAGCAAGTGACACTATGGTTCACACCCACAACGTGCAGCATTTGGCCTTATGCTTTGTTTACAGCCAAGGCAAAACATAAGCTCACTGGGAATAATGCACTTCAAAACAAAATGTAAATGGTTAGTGATACAAAACCTCATTCACCTGCACTACTTCCATCAACATTTCTGCTTCTATGGTATTACATTAGAGGTTATAGAGAAGTCACATTAAGCCTCTATGAGTGAATGGTTCTGAGGAGTGATATGAGGCATGACACACTCAAACCAGAGCTTTGTAGTGTCTTGCTTTTGGAAAGAGCTTACAAACCATGAGTAAAAGGTTAATGATTAAAATTCTTCTGAGTGTTGTACGGTGTCATTGTAAAAAAAACTTGAATTATAAACTTAAAGCCAAAGTTTTGACCATATTACAATGAATTTCCTCAGGACGAGACTTGTTTTGGTGGAGGACAGCTGAACATTTATTGCAGACAATCAGTGTCAATACATTACATTTTTGAAACTTTACTGGCCCTAGAATATAGTAGGCTAGTTATGATGGAAGGGGGAGGGCAGGAAAGAAGCTACTGGTGGGCTAGCCATCTCATCAGTGCAGGTGACAGAGTTTGTGCCCAATGAATTCTCTGCCTCATAACCAATCGTGGCCCGCTCGTCTGTGATAGCTAGCAACCAGGATGCAGCAAGTTTGTACTCGTCTCTCAAATTTTTCATTGGTGCATCCATCACTATTTTGCCAGCACACAGGCTTTCTGGAACAAGATAGGCTGTTCATAACCACTGTGGTGTTCCACTATCATAAATTTATTATGCTGTGCTAATCACACAAAGCATTCATGTTCTGCTATTTGTGTGCTAACTGGTCTCCTTGTCTCCCCTATGTATGCCGCTCTGCACTCTCAACATAGTTCGTATACTCCTGCAGTATTTACTTTCCTGATTGCATCCTTGTGGATCCTGTGAATGGATGTTGATGATCCTGTGACTGCTACGAATAATTGGTTAGAAACCTCATTGGCAGATGGCATTACCTACCCATTGATTGATGTTCCTCCCATATGGTAAGTACAATGGTGAAAGATTCTCTTCCTGGCCCTGTTCTCTTTTTTTAGTTTGGCTGGCCTTTGTCATCTTTCTTTTAAAGTCGGTGTCATGACCACTGGCATGAAACATGTGGTCTAGCTCCCCCAATTCTTCTTTGGTGTTGTTAACCCATCTGGTAAATGAGATTACTTACACCTATCATCAAAGTACTTCACATTAGGGGGAAAATATTACAAGCAATTAGATGGAATGCCAATGGGCTGCTTGCTCTCCCTGGTCACTATGGACATCTTCACAGAAGATTTTGAGCAACGAACCAACGGACCCCGTTGCTGGCTATGCTATATAGATGACACATTCGTTATCTGGCAACACGGGGAGGTAGAGTTGAGAAGCCTCCTTCAGAATTTAATCAGACTGCAGAAGAATATACAGGTTTACCACAAAACTGAAAACAAGGGTGTGTTACCATTTTTGGACCTAGAGGTATACTGAACTGCATATGGTACACTGGAGCACAAAGTGTGCCAGAAGCAAACCCACATAAACCAGTATCTCCACACAGACAGCCACCATCACCCAGCTCAGAAGTATTCAGTTCTGCACACTGCCTGTGCATTATCAGTTAAGCGTCAGAAACAACTTCAAAGAAGAACTGAGGGAGCTATATCACATGTACGTCAATTCAAGTCAAGCGATCCAATAAAAATTAAATTGGTTGCTTGACCATTTTTAAGTAATCTGACTTTTTTATATGTGGTTACCCTAAAATTGAGAAGTTCAAAACAGTTTTTAAAGAATTACCTTGCACTGTTACTGAATAGTGGCCATTTTTACTTGTAAGCACACAACGGTTTTTCAATTTGGCAACATTAGTGTTAATTTGAATATCTTTGCATTGAGTTAAGTTACACATTGCAATTGACGTGACTGTTTTTATAAAAGTGTCCTCTACAACACTATTACCCAAAACACTCTAAATTCAAAAATAACCTATCAAAAGACCTCCAAAGTTTGGTATTGAAAATTTAGAAAATCCACTTCTTAGAACCAAAACTACCAACCAAGGAGTGATTTATGAGAGAGTATTTTTTTCTCTAAGTAGATATTATAAATTAGAGCAGAGCTTATACAGAGCAAGAACACTAACAAATGTTTCCTTAATTTTGAAAAATTTTATTTTTTGTAAAGTTTGGGGCTATCTATCTATAGTGAAACTGAATATAAAAATTTGAGGTTTGTTTTTTGTACACCTGTATGATAGCAAAGTACTGCAAAAATTTCAACATTGATATTTGACTGTGAACAAAGATATGAATTTTTGAAAAATTAGGAAATAATTCACACTACAAAGCACGTGATCTTATGGCTGTTGCCTAATTCGTGTGTGATACTGGCTATATGTAATCAATTATTACTGCAGTTAAGGTGCTGAAATATATGCAAAACCTCAAAAAAATACTGAACTAAACATTTATATTACCTTGACAAATTTAAAATGAATATTTACTGCTGACATACTTTTGAGATTTGATGCTTCCTAATACTAGAGATGATTATTAATAACACTTATTTGTTCAGACAGATTTTGTGATATAGAATAAGACCTCCCAGTTTCTGTGGTTAAGTTCAAGCAATGAAAGCTTCCTTAATACATTTTTCAGTGGTATCCTAACTTTATCACTAGCAGATTTATTGAATGATGTTCTTGAGCCAACAGGGTGGTAAAAATGCACAAAAACATCATTGTTTTCCAAACTTATTCTTTCAACCGGTGCAAACCAGCACTGTCCATCATACACGCATTCCACTATGTCATTCACTGTTAAAAACAGAGGTGTAATTTTACTGACACAGTGATCCTTTTAAATTTCAGTTTCTGATATTACACAGAATCGAACTAAGTTTTCTACTATGCCAAGCCATTTGTGGAACTGCCTTGTTCCTTCATTGCTATACCATATTCAAATCTGTTTTGAAGTGTTTTTTGATATGAAGAACTACCTCTTTCTTGATGAGAAAATAGGTGATGCCTTTAATATTATCCTTGAAAAAGGCATGCATGTCCTCTATTACAAGAATTTGGTCTTCGGTCATTCTTTGTAGGAAGACTTTACTCCCTTCAGGTTTGTTGTACTTTTTACTTGATTTCATACATTTTTACCATGGCAAGAAGCAAAAAAATGCCATTCAGCCACCAACCTGAGCTCTACTTTTTGGTTGCAAAGATTTGAAAAATTCTTTATCTTTTCGTATTGACGACCCACATTAAAAGTATATGAGCTTCTCAACCTTAGGCAATTTTTCTTTTATGTAATTTGTTACACACTTTCGAAACACATGGACAACCATAGTGTTGCGCTCCAAGTAGTTGCCTAGCATGCAAACTGAAGAAATGCAAACTTAATCTTTCTCATTTTTGAAGTATAGAACAAATGGATGCATTGTTGCCTGGTCACTAATCTAGGGGTACCCTTGTACATAATCCTGAACCACAAATGTAAAGTTTTCTGCAAAATCAGCTAGCACTATGCATACAGTTTCATCAAGTTGTGCTCTTTTGCTCTTCAAAAACTTGATTTCAAAAACATAGTGTGGACTTTTTAGATTTTCTATTAAAGATTGAAAGTATTCTTCCTGAGGTTTAATCACTGTTATAATTTCAGCCTTGTCACTTGTGACTCAGTGTTTGAAGATAACACTGTCAGGCATTTCTTCCTCAGATTTTGTTAAACAATCCAAGAGCAGTTTCTTTACCAGGGCATTCAACACATAAACTCATCATACAGCCATAGAGTCACAGACCATTAAATCTAATAACTCTCTGTCGTTAACATGACTAAGTTTTGCTCCCACAGTAATCAGTTTGACATTTTGATGATATAAAACAGACACATATGGAATGTGTTCTTGAGGAGCCATCCAAATTACAATACTTTGGGCAAAGGTCATAAAATTCAATTTTGTATTCAAAATGAGCATTTTTTAAAGCTGCATTAACTTCATTTAAATTTGACAGCACTAGTCGTTTCTGCTTTGTTGCTTTAACTCCATTTATATCAACTCTTTTTCTATCTTTGCTACCATGGCACATTCTGTTGTTTCATTGCCTTCAAAAAATTACAGGATATTTTCAATTGTTTCTTCACTTATACCTATTCTTTTCTTCTCTCCAAAACCTAGCAGAATACCTTGCTCATTCACTAATTTTAGTCAGTCTAACTAAACGATCAGAAATTTTGAAATCATGAACTATTTTTTTCTCTTGACCATGAGTCTGGGAGTAAACAAATAATTTTAACTTTTCCCCCTTTAAGTGTCACTGGACACTTACTTTTTAGTTTCTCAGTTAAGCTCAAATATTCAGTGTCAAATGATTTTGGAAGAACGTTTTCTTCTTTTTAGAAATAATGTTGGTATCAGCTTTATTAAAGCATGATTTTAAGTCTTTTCTAATTTTGTCTGAAATCCATTATTTCTCACTTTCAATAGTAGCTTTTCTTTTTCCACTACTCAATTTGCTTATTTTCAAAGCAGGACCAAGTGAGGTGGTGCAGTTGTTAGAACAATGGACTCGCATTCGGGAGGACGACGGTTCAATCCCGCGTCCGGCCATCCTGATTTAGTTTTTCCATGATTTCCCTAAATCACTCCAGGCAAATGACAGGATGGTACCTTTGAAAGGGAATGGCCAACTTCCTTCCCTAATCCGATGAGACCGATGACCTCACATTTTGGTTTCTTACCCCCCAAACAACCCCCTCAAAGCAGGAGATAGATCTAAATTAAAACAAGAAAAATCCTGATTGCTAATGACTTCCTCATTAGAAATATGACATTAACAAGATTACATGATTCTGGCTCTAGATTTATGATAAATATTTCTGAGTAACAATTTGGGCACAGGGAGTATTTATAGCTTCAGGACTGCCTCAAGTTTCCAGAAATTAAATTACCTGATATTTCCCTGATTTCTAGACAAGTTTCAGATTTTTTCCCTGACAAATTCTGATATCTCAATAATATGTAAGAACTTCTGTATTTGCCGGCCGCTGAGGCCGAGCGGTTCTAGGCGCTACAGTCTGGAAACGCGCGACCACTATGGTCGCAGGTTCGAATCCTGCCTCGGGCATGGATGAGTGTGATGTCCTTAGGTTAGTTAGGTTTAAGTAGTTCTAAGTTCTAGGGGACTGATGATCTCAGATGTTGAGTCCCATAGTGTTCAGAGCCATTTGAACCATTTTTTTGGAACTTCTGTATTTGTTCCCAGTATGAGCACAAATCTTAAGTACTAACATCACATCTTTTCAAATGAAATTTCTTTAGATGGAGAAAGCAAGCCAAATAGCATGTGTGTTTCATTAAACACCACTGTCATTGTTTTGTTAAAAAAAACACACACACACATTTGGTGACAAAAATACGCGTTTCCTTGGCATCGCAAGACAAATTAAAAATACCTTTAGTGCTTTCATAAATAATCTCAGAAAAAAGTAGGTCTCTTGAAAGAATATAAGGCAGGGAAGAGTTGTGTAAACCAACACTAAATGTGACTGCCAATAAAATCTTGGTTTTGCTATGTTTGTTATTGTCGGTTCTTAGTCACTGTGTTATGTCTATTATTTTACAGGTGTTGTGTGATTTTTCTTTTGAGAAATATGTGAGTACATAGCGTCCAAACTGCCAGTGACCACCACAATTTTTCTTCTAATTGTCCATACTATCTAACATATAAACTACGTATGAAGTGAATAAATGTACTATAATAAATAGGATGTCTATAAAACATTACTCTCTACAATGTACTTGTGGTGAGACAGTCACAATTCCTGAAATCCATCGCCCGAGGTCTCTCGCCTGCCGAGGAGCACCACAGTCCTGGGTCCTGGGACAAACCACGAAAATCCACCACATTACGCCATACACAGACAAACCCAGCCAGCAGACATATCGGTGAAACTAGAGCCTATTGGCACTGCCTGCTCATTAGTGGGAAATGACGAGCTTCAGATCGGCAGGCCCGATCCATTAGAAATATCCCAGGAATGGCCTGCGGTCTTGACCCGTCACTGAAATCCACTTGTGGGCCATCTAATCATGTGTCACAGACACCATGTCAATGAAATGAGACTGTGGTGATCAATCCACGCAACAGATAATTTGCGCAAATACTCTGAGAATCAATACTAATGAGGATAGGTAACAACTCACCGTATACATGATCAATGAGCCGCAGACAGACATGTAGAAAAGACAATCACACTCTCAGAATTAACATCTTCATGGACATGACCACCTTCTTTGGCCACTGCATCAACAATCTCTGAGAATCACATCCAAATAAACGACATCTCACGCCTACCTGCCTCTCATCGGCAGCTGCTAGGCTAGTGGCAAGAAGTGGTGGCAGCACTAACTGCAAGCTGAGGGGAGTGGCAGGAAGGGAGAAGCCGTAGGAATGAGGTAGTAGGGAAGTGGTGTACATACTCAGCTGTCCCCAGCTAGCGACGCTGTACAGCTCAGTAAACAAACCAGTTCATCTGCTGAGACAAAAACAAGATTTTCCAGTGTTTTTTTCAAATTTCCCTGATTTCCCTGACATGCTTGAAATTCCGAGATTTCTAGAACTTGTGGCAACCCTGAGCTTTCACATTAAGTTTCCCTTGGGAAGCCTTTTTCCTCACACTTAACAAAGACAAATGTTCAAGTTTAATTTCCCTCAAGCCCAAGTTTTATGTCCCTCAAACCTGGCTTTTTATGAACTTTGAGTGAATGCGAGCATTGTTTTCCAAAAATCTGATTGTACTTCAGAATATATATTTTTTTTCTCATAATACTCGCACACTGATGATACAAGCTTACTCATAATTTAAACCAAGTTTGACTATCTACATCAAAATCATTAAATTTTTGAAGTTTTTTGAAACTTACAAAAAATAAAGATTTACAAAATTTCAAAAAATTATAAAAAATTAAGGAAACATTTGTTAGTGCTCTTGCTCTATATAAGGCTAGTAGTTTATGATATATAACTAGATAAAAAATATACTCTGATAAATCACCCCTTGGTTGTTATTTTTGGGTCTAAAAATGGATTTTCTAAATTTTCAATTCCAAGCTTTGTATGTAATTTTGACTGGTTATTTTTAAATTTAGGATATTTTGAGTAATAAACAGTGTTGTAGAGGAGGCTTTCTAAAAACAATCAGTGAACTGCAGTGTTTTAACTTAACCCAGTGCAGAGATATTAAAATTAACACTAATGTCTCAAAACTGAAAAACTGTCATGCACTTACAAATAAATATGCCCGCCATTCAGTGCAAGGTGAAATCTTTTTAAAAACGATCTTGAACTTCTCAATCATAGGGCAATCACATATTTAAAAAAAATCAAAATATTTCAACATGGTGAAGCAACTCCCATTGGGTCACTGAACTTTGATTGACCCATGTGACCAGGGCCAAACGAAATGAAACAAGAGAACAGGGCAAGACAGAGAACCTTCTGTTAGTGCACTTACTATATGTGAAGGTCATCAGTGAATCACTAGCCAATGTCCCTTGTCGCCAAGGCTTTTAACCGATTTTCTGCAGCAGCCACAGGATCCACAACATGTTAGATTCCACCAAGGATGCAGTCAATAAACTAAGTACTGCAGGAATATACAACATAGGTTGTGAGTGCAGAGCTGCCTACCTAACAGAGACAGGGACACCAGTCATTACAAAGTTAAAAGACCATGAATACCATGTGCGATTAGTACAGCATAATAAATCAGTGGTGGAAGAACACTGCCACGACTGTGGACAGGCTACGTTGTCTCAGGAAGCTTGTGTGCTGGCAAAAGGGTCATGGGAGATGACTGAAATTATTAAGCAGACTTGCAACATCAATAAAGAGGACAGCTGCAATCATCCAGCATCCTGGTTGCCAGCTATCCCAGTTGGAACAGCCCATGATCAGTCAAGGGACAGAAGCCTCATTGGGCATGGATGTGACAGCCTAACAAACAACTACAGGGAAATTGTCAGTGCATCTCCACACACATGAGGAAGAAATCGTGCCGACCAGAAGCCGTCCACTGACTTGCAGACTGTTGCCGATAGCCGACAAGCTGGCTAGCTTCCCAGAGGCTTCTTTCTTGCCTTCCCCCTTCTGCTATGACTAGTCTATTATATTCTAGGACCAATTGAATTTTTAAAAAAATGTGACATATTGGCACCAATCATCTGCAGTAAGCAGAGTCAGCTTACCTCAACCCAACCAGTCTTACCCTGAGAGAGGCCATCAGAAAATTGTCGAAACTTTGTTTTTAAATTTATAATCGAAGTACTTTACACAATGACTTGATATCACACCCAGAAGAATTTTAATCATCATGACTGGTTGCAGAAGCCTATGTAGTTACTAATGTCCTCACACGCCACAGCAGGGCTCACGTCCCATTCTTAACTGAATTCTTGAGAATGCATAGTCCACAGTCTTTTAGCCGTTCTAGTGTATTCAGAAGGACTCAACCATTTTCTAGGCATTTTTATTTGAAAACAATATGAAATAAAAAAATGTAATGTAGTCACAAGGCACACTTAATAAATCCATTTTCCATGAAAATAATATAAATAAAACCTATCAAAAGAAGTAAAGCAATGCCATTAAGTTTTTAAGATAAAAAATGAAATCAGTAAATCCTAATGTCTTAGCCAAGTAAATTTGTTGTTAGTTTGTTTTTGTAAAGATAAGATTGTGGAACTTAATTCTGTCACTAACATACACTTACAAAAATATGTAGGGATTATCAAAGTCCAGATAAAGGAAGATGGTGGTGTACAAAGAAGTAAAAAATGAAATGCCAGAAAAAAATCTACAGGGAAATATTTGAGACTTAATAGCTTATTCATAACACTGAGGTTGACTTTCATTAGGGTTGCCATACATACTGGGAAACTGGAATTGTACCAGATTTCTGATCAATCTGAATGGTCGAGATTCAAAAAATATCAATTATATTTTACTTCACTGTTGAAGTAAGTAAACTAGTGAACTGTATTTTGTTTGATCAGGTCACAAAATTAGAGTCTTTTAAGAAAGAGTGCAGAATTAAGAAGTTTGTTAGCTAGCAAAACGTGAGTACTATTCTTCAAAAGTCTATGTTTGAAGAGCAATGCTCTGAACTTCTGAAAATAGTCCAGTTTTATTTCTCTCTTACTGGCCACAATGCTGGTGTAGAGAGAGTGTTCTTAGTAATGAATGCCCACTGGACTGAGGACAGAAATGAGTAAAATTAGGCATAAATTAAGGCCATTCTTGAGATCCAATATAATATGGTAAATGTCAGTTTTTCTGAATCCTATAGATTTATCTCCAGTGATAAAATGTTGAAATACTTTGACTCTGTAAAAGCATTTCACATGGAAACTATGCCAAATACATGGTCCAGTCACATTAATGTGACCACCTGTCAAAAGCTTGAATAACCACCTTTCACAACACAGATCACTGAAAGATGTGCAGGAAGAGAGGCAATGAGGTTCGAGAAGTTATTGACTGGGATGTGGAGCCATGGCAGCTCTAATGCTGTGGGCAGCTGCACTAGGTTTCTCGGTTGAGGATCCGTGGTGGAAATAGCCTGACCAAGGCGATCCCACATATTCTCGATTGGGTTTAAATCTGGAGAATTTAGTGACCAGGGGAGATTACATTGATCCTGGTGGTCCCCAAAACATGCAAGTACACTGTGAGCTGTGTGTCATGTTGCACTGTCCTGCTCGTAGATGCCATCATGCTGAGGAAAAACTAATTGCATGCAGGGATTGACATGGTCCCCAAGAACATATGCATGCTTGTGTTGACCCGTTGTACCTTCTAAAATGACAAGATCTGTTTCTGGAGACTAGAAATCTACTCTGTAGGAATCAGCATGGGTTTCGAAAAAGATGATTGTGTGGAACCCAGCTCGTGCTATTCGTCCACGAGACTCGGAGAGCCATAGACACGGGATCCCAGGTAGATGCCGTGTTTCTTGACTTCCGCAAGGCATTCGATACAGTTCCCCACTGTTGTTTAATGAATAAAGTAAGAGCATATGGACTATCAGACCAATTGTGTGATTGGATTGAAGAGTTCGTGGATAACAGAATGCAGCATGTCATTCTCAATGGGGATAAGTCTCTGGAAGTAAGAGTGATTTCAGGTGTGTGGCAGGGGAGTGTCGTAGGACCGTTGATATTCACAATATACATAAATGATCTTGTGGATGACATCGGAAGTTCACTGAGACTTTTTGTGGATGATGCTGTGGTATATCGAGAGGTTGTTAACAATGGAAAATTGTACTGAAATGCAGGAGGATCTGCAGTGAATTGATGCATGGTGCAGGGAATGGCAATTGAATCTCAATGTAGACAAGTGTAATGTGATGCGAATACACAGAAAGAAAGATCCCTTATCATTTAGCTACAATATAGCAGGTTAGCAATTGGAAGCAGTTAATTCCATAAATTATCTGGGAGCACGCATTAGGAGTGATTTAAAATGGAATGATCATATGAAATTGATCATCGGTAAAGCAGATGCCAGACTGAGATTCATTGGAAGAATCCTAAGGAAATGCAATCCAAAATCAAAGAAGTAGGTTACAGTACGCTTGTTCGCCCACTGCTTGAATACTGCTCAGCAGTGTGGGATCCATACCAGATAGGGTTGATAGAAGAGGTAGAGAATATCCAACGGAGAGCAGCATGCTTCATTACAGAATCATTTAGTAATCGCGAAAGTGTTACGGAGATGATAGATAAACTCCAGTGGATCACGCTGCTGGAGAGACGCTCAGTAGCTCGGTACAGGCTTTTGTTGAATTTTCGAGAACATACCTTCATCGAAGAGTCAAGCAGTATATTGCTCACTCCTAGGTATATCTCACGAAGAGACCATGAGGATAAAATCAGAGAGATTAGAGCCCACACAGAGGCATACCGACAATCCTCCTTTCCACGAACCATACGAGATTGGAATAGAAGGGAGAACCGATGCAGGTACTCAAGGTACCCTCCGCCACACACCGTCAGGTGGCTTGCAGAGTATGGATATAGATGTAGATGTAGATCACTCACGGAATGCAACAGAAACATCCGCAGACCGTGATGCTCCTTCCTCCAGCCTGGACCCTTCTCACATTTGTTGTAGAATGTTTACTTTCTGTCGTTTAACACTGTACATGGCTCTGAGCACTATGGACTTAACTTCTAAGGTCATCTGTCCCCTAGAACTTAGAACTGCTTAAACCTAACTAACCTATGGACATCACACACATCCATGCCCGAGGCAGGATTCAAACCTGCGACCGTAGCGGTCGCGCGGTTCCAGACTGTAGCGCCTAGAACCACTCGGCCACACTGACCGGCTAACACTGTACATGCCAGTGGCCATCTGCAGCATAAAACATGATTGACCTGAAAAGACAATCTGTCACCACTCACTGGATGCCCTGTTGTGATATTAGTGTTCTAATTCCTGACTTCATCCCCAACAAACAGTAGTCAGAATGGGTGCATAAACCAGGTGCCTGCTGAAGAGGCCCACATGCAGCAATGTTCACGGAACGGTTATTGAGGAAACACTGCTGGTAGCCCATTGATTCGTAAGGGCAGTCAGCTACTCAATAGCTGCATGTCTATTTGCCCGTACACATCTCTGCAGCTGTAGTGGACCCCTGTCATGTATGGGCCTGGTGCACCACAGTTGCCTTGGCACCAGTTTCGGATAGCGTCATTTTGCCATCCGTGGTATACTTTAACCATGGTAGCGTGCGGACAGTTTACAAATGTGGCCTGAAAGCCAATGATCACTCTATTTTGGACGTCAGGAAAATTGCTCCATTCCTGTGTTACGACAACGACTCCACTATTTTTCACATCCCCCACCCCAACACACTTTACATGCCCTCCATTGCTAGAGCTGCCACTTGTCGTCCACGAGAGGTTACTGCACGCTGACATCAATTGTAGATTATGGTCAGAATATAATAGGAGGAAACATTCCACACGGGAAAAATATATCTAAAAACAAAGACGCTGTAACTTACCAAACAAAAGCGTCGGTATGTCGATGGGAGACAATAAAAAACACAAACACACACACAAATTTCGAGCTTTCCCAACTCGAGGTTGCTTCGGCAGGAAAGAGGGAAGGTGAGGGAAAGACGAAAGGATGTGGATTTTAAGCGAGAGGGTAAGGAGTCATTCCAATCCCGGGAGTGGAAAGACTTACCTTAAGACTTACTGTCCATTCGCATGAACGGATACAGGCAGACAGTGTTTGTCGGTAAAGGATCACCCTGTGGCTAAACATGCCTCGGTGCACGGCCGGCACATCTTGGCACAGTGTTACACCGTCCGGGTTATCTGGATACTTTCCACTGACGCCAACCTATCACTACTCCGGAGATGGGAACTTGCCCTTCAATATATTCTCTCCTCCCGTTACCCGCCGGGCCTCGACCTCTGCTAATTTCAAGTTGCCACCCCTTGTACCTCACCTGTCGTTCGACAACATCTTTGCCTCTGTACATCCACCTCGACTGACATCTCTGCCCAACCTCTTTGCATTTACATATGTCTGCCTGTGTCTGTATATGTGCGGGTGGATATTTGTGTTTGTGCGAGTGTATACCTGTCCTTCTTTCCCCCCTAAGGTAAGTCCTTCCACGCCTGGGATTGGAATGACTCCTTACTCTCTCCCTTAAAAACCACATCCTTTTGTCTTTCCCTCTCCTTACCTCTTTCCTGATGAAGCAACCTCGGGTTGCAAAACCTTGAAATTTGTGTGTGTGTTTGTGTGTTTTTTATTGTCTCCTGTCGACATACCGACACTTTTGTTTGGTAAGTTACGGCATCTTTGTTTTTAGATATAGATTATGATCACATTAATATGACTGAACAGTGTATTTTTCAATTCCTTATTTACTATAATTAATTGCTAATAAGCATTTATCCCAGTATTGTGGAAGACAAATGTGGCAACCCCAGCTCAGATTGATCTCCCTATTATCTTCAATGAATGTTGGAAATATTTGCAAATAAGCAACTACCCTTTATTTATAAAAACACAGTAGGTGGTCCAGTCTCCAAATTTTGGGGACTGAGAACACAATATGAAAATGTGTGAAAGAGTCTCTAACATCTTTGCCCAATACACAAATACTTTGTTAGTACATTGAACATCCATATGCTTCTCAAGATTGGTAAACTGAAGCAAAGATTGGGAAACTGAAGCAACTAACAGGTGCAATAGATAAACTTAACATCCACATTACAGTACTACAAGAAACAAGATACACTGATGAAAATCACATTGAATTGAGAAAGTATAGAACTTACATAGGGGAAGTAGCTGCTCCATTTCTTTAAAAATCACTACAATTTGGCACTGTAATTGCAGTCTGAAGAAGTATAATAAATTCAGTACTGAACTTCACATGCATGCATGTTCAAAGAAACAAACACTGCTGAGGATTTATAGCCATATTAAATCCTGAATCATATTCAAAAATTGTGAATACAGTACCTCCACATCTACACAATTTACTGGAAACAAATAAAAATCTGTGTCACACTGCAATGCGAACCTGAATTTTCCGCTTTACGTGAGAGGTTGCCTTAACCGCTTCGGTTATCCGAGTGTGCTTCACAGACAGATTCAAACTTACATGTCCCAACATCTCTTTCCCACAGTGCTTGAAGATTAATGTGATTCCTGCACAGGGAGGGACTCATATAGTTTTATTGTCAGAATACCTTGGCTTTGGCACAAAATACAATAATGCAATGTCTGTAAGGTTCAATGCAGTGTTCTTTTGGAATAAGTCATTCTGATCACCACATGGCTCCAACTAAACTGAAGTTTCAACCTAACAATCTCACATCCAGAATGAGCTGAAACTCACAAATTGGCTCTGGCACTTTTGTTTTAAATATTTACTATCAAAACCATTCCAACTGGCTTGACCTTAAAGATATACTCTTGAAAGCTTTCCTAGTACAGGCACGCCTCTGAGGAATGCCATGTGAAAAAGTGAGAGAACTTACAACAAAAACCTGGTAAAACTGGAATTTCTGCAAGACTACACAAAAGTAGCATGCGTTCACTAAAATCCACAAACAGACTTCAAAGGTCATCAAAGCTGAAAAGGTCATTATGTTGAAAACAGAATGGCAGCAGGAACTGTACGAGATTTCAAGAAAGACAATGTATGGAATTTGTACAGAGTATTTACAGAAGACTGACATATTATGAGGCACCTACTCTCTGTTTTAAAAGGTGAAGAGGAACTTTGCAAATAATAAAGAAACCTGAACACTTCTAGCATATTACTTCAAAGATCTTTTTAATTCTGTACCACCGAAAGTCGAACACACTTTTGATAGCAACTGAGCAAACAATATGTGAAAAAATTACACAGCTACAGGGAAAGATAGTGTAACCACCAAAATCCAAACAATTTGTGGCAAAAACCATGAGATTCCCACCGATATCTGGGTCATGGGTCAATTGTAGGGGGGGGGGGGGGGGGGGGGGGACGACTTATGGTGACTGCCACATAAAAATTAAAATGCAAGTAAATAGAGAAACAACAAAACTTATCAAACAGCTATTAACTAACATCTCACCAAAAGTTAAATGCTTAGGCAAAATATCTGAACCTTTGACACGAGGAAAGGAGTCCAACAAAAAGATGGACTATCCCTCTTGTTTTTTAATATTCTGTTGAAAAAAAAAAAAAAAAAAAGACAGAGAAAGAGAAGGAACCTGGGATAAAGAAGTTGAAGAAATAACCACTGGCAGACCATGTAAAAATAAAATCCATTTACAGTGTTTGGCCTTTGAAGACAATCTGGAAATTCTCTCCAAAAATGAACAATGGAAGTGATTCACTGCCTAGGAGTACTTCACGAAATTGAAGGTAAAACTGGACCACAGATCTGACAATGGAAGATCTGGGTTGGCTGGTTGGAGGAGGGGCCTAAACAGTGAGGTCATCAGTCCCATCACCTGAGGAAAGAATGGAGAAGAAAATCAGCCATGCCTTTTTAAAGGAACCATCTCAGCATTTGCTTCAAGCAATGTAGGGAAATTATGGGAAACCTAAGTCTGGATGGCTAGATGTGGGTTTGAACAATTGTCCTCCCGAATGCAAGTCCAGTGCACTAACCACTCATCACCTCACTCTGTGAAAATCTTGGATGGAATAACAACAGTGTTCAATTAGGATACATTGCTATTTGCAGTATCAATGGAATATTTGTCAACTGCACCCAGCACACTGCACACCACTCACAGCTATGCGAGAGACGGCACTTTTGAATGTCATGCCAGCACACTCCAGGGTGAGGCTGCCCTTTCATCACTTGTTGTTTCTAATGAGGGGTGCCATAGATACATGCCACCAGAGGACATAAATCCATATGACCTCACTGCTTGAGACACTGATTGGCTGGTGCACACATTTAAGCCACAGCAATTCATAGTGCACCCAGATTAAATGCATCTATACATATAAGAACTTTAGTGTGGGAGACTTCAGTGAGGAACATTACACTGGAGTAACACAATGTTACTATCTCACATATTTCAAGTTGCTCAAACTATATTGTAAAGTATACTTCAGACCCAAATTACA
Organism: Schistocerca gregaria; assembly: GCF_023897955.1. Taxonomy (NCBI): domain Eukaryota; kingdom Metazoa; phylum Arthropoda; class Insecta; order Orthoptera; family Acrididae; genus Schistocerca; species Schistocerca gregaria. The sequence goes on from NC_064928.1 coordinate 77,420,664, forward strand.
TAAATATAGGTGTTCCACAGGGTAGTGTCCTAGGCCCAATACTATTCCTCATTTACATAAATGACTTCCCACAGAGCATCAAGCATGGACAAACAATATTGCTTGCAGATGACTCAAATGCTCTAATCAATGACAAATCACCAGATGCACTGAAAGAAAAAGCTGAACAAACACTAAACAGTGTACGTGAGTGGGCATCCAATAATAAACTAACACTAAATTTAAAAATAAATAAATAAAAAAATATAAAAAAATAATAAATTCTGTTAGCTTCTATGTCTGCAAAAAACCACTCTATAACAACTTTAAGTTAAACGATGAAACTATAGAATGTGTAGACTACATGAAATTTCTTGGTATGCATGTTGACAGTCAGTTAAAGTGGGAAGGACATATTAAAATACTTAGTAACAGAATCGCTACAGCATGCTATGCTCTTAGAATTCTGACTGCAGTGTGTGATACTACATGTGTCCGATCTGTATATTTTTCTTACATACACTCTGTTATTACCTATGGAATAATATTTTGGGGAGTGAACAATAAAAATATTCAAATAGTTTTCAAATTACAGAAAAAAGCAATTCGTATAATAACCAAGAGTGGCAGTAGGGCTCACTGCCTTGTACATTTCCAAAAGCTGGAAATCGTAACTGTCCCCAGTATTATGTATGTAAAAAAAAATATTGACTGCTGCGTTAAAAATTCTTTAGTACACAGCTATGAAACTAGAAACCAGTACAATCTGTATCTAGAGAAGAAAAATAAAGTTAAAAATCAGCAGAGCTTGTTGTACAATTCCGTTAAATTATATAAAAAATCACCCCAAAATATAAAAGATATTGACACAATTGGAGAGTTCAAAACAAAAGTAAAAAAATTTTTATTACATAAAAGTTACGCAGTAACGGACTATCTGAATTAAAACATGTAGTGTAATTAAAGTAGCCTGCATTGTAATACACGAGGAAACAATCATAATATGAAATCCAGAATTGTACAGTACTATAAGAAAATTACATAAGGATATAAAACTAATGTAAGATACCTTAAAAATGTGTGTAAATATTAATTTTATGTGTATAAATTGTAGGTATATTGTATTGTATATGATTTTGCTGACGAAATCCACACAATGTAAATTGTTGCATGGATTAATAAAGAAATCAATCAATCAATCAATCAAACCCCAGTATCACAGTGAATACAACAATCACTATGACAGGTGAAAGAATAAACACAGCAGAATGGGCTCAGCTGCTACCTCGGCTAAATCTTCTGAAGTCTTGTTTGAAATGCTATGTAATGCAAGACCGCAATAACTGCTTCCTCCATTAAATGGAATGTTGACACAGCCATAAATCAGGACACACACAGCAAGTGTGCATGCAAAGAAAATACAAAGTTAATTCTGATCCACGCAAATGTAGACTTGAGAAAAACAGAAATAAATATGATCTCTCATTCAGAATCTGTATCTGCTCCTCCTGGCAATTCACACTGAAACCATGGACAAAAGCAACAGAATCGTATGGCTGAACACTCAGTGCAAAACTTGCTTCATTCTACCCAGCTCTCCCTCCAATAGAAGTATAACTAAATGCTTCATAAGTCACAATTTAAACACTGAAAGTCTTCTGCAAGTCAGAAGATATAATTACATCCAAAACCACAAACTGTTTTCCTCTCTGTAGATTTGCTATCAAAATGTAGCATTTCAATTAGATATTGGTGCTCCAGTCACAGTGATTAATCAAAATACTTAGGCACAACTGGACACCCCCAATTACAAAGATTGCACCCACACCTCGTAGCCAACAACAGTGAAAGTATTTCTGTGGCTAGAATATGCACTTTGCAAGTAATATATAGAAATATGACCACATCAGTGCCATTCATAGTAACTCAGACACTTTCCAGTTCCATATTCTTGGCATGGATAATTTTGAATTTTTTGGTTTAGCTATTCAGGATAAGGGGCATGCTATTGATACTCAACTTTCCTATTCTAGTATTCATCAGTTGTGTGTAAACAGGGACATCTGTTCAATGGCACACCAGAACATGTGAAGAATTTTCACGAGCATATTATACTCAAGGACAATGCAAAATCTAAGTTTTATCTTGCTCATCTGGTGCCAAATGCCATTTGCGATGAAGTTTCTTCTGACCTTCACAAAAGAGAACAAATCAGAATTCTGAAACACGTTTCTGCAAATCAATGGGTTTCTACCTATGTAATCTCAACAAATGTGAAGAGGAAGACCAGACTTTGTGCCAACTTTATAGCCACAGTTGAAACCCAGACAGTGATTGCTTCATTCCTCTTTCTACAAATTGATGAGCTAATTGATTGCCTTGCACATGGATGATTCTTTTCAGAAATTGATTTGACCGATGCTTATCTTCAATGTCCCATAGATTGGGGGAGGGGGGGGGGGGGAGATTAGCTGTCATCTATGTCAGCTTGTATCATGCCTTCCCTTTTGAAGCGCCTCTGCTTCTTCTTTATTTCAATGCTTGCTTGAACAAGTGATATCAAAAGTGCTGCCCTGATCAAATTATTTAGATTAGTTCATTGTCTCAGGACAAACTCTGCAGCAATATATCAAAAATTTTGAGTATCTTTTTCAAGTTTTTGATTGATGCAGGACTCAAGTGTAACTTACATAAACATTCCTTCTTTCAGTACTGATACTGAATATTTGGGACATGCCATTGACACTCATAGTGCTTACCCTCGATACAGCATTTAGAGGCCACAGAGAGAGTACCTTCTCCTACAAATGTACAAAAACTACAAGTGTTATTGAAAAACTGAAATACTACAACTTCACTTTGAATGCTGTGCAAATAGCCACCCCTTTACATTGCATCTAAGTGTAAAAATGTTCCTTGTGTACAATCTTTTCAGAAATTATAACTTGTATTGCTTAGTTGCCCATTCTTATGCATTTTGATTTCCAAAACCAGTACTGCTTGCAGTTGTCATGTCATCACATGAATTAGGGGCAATTTTATGACACAAGGTTGCAAAACACAGAACGCGCCATTGAATTTGCAGCTAAAATGCTGTACAATGCTAAAGTTAATTACAGTTGGAAAATGAGGCTTTAGCCATAATTCATGATGTCAAAACATTTCATCAATATCTGTACAGTAGAAAAAAATTTTTTGTGACTGATAATTTACTGCTGACTGCCCTTTCTTATCTGGCAAAAGATATACCTGATCGTACAGCACAGAAACTGCAACATTGGTCATTACTTCTTTCCAAATATCAATGCAAAATTGAAACTTCCTGACAGATTAAAACTGTGTGCCAGACAGAGACTCGAACTCAGGACCTTTGCCTTTCGCGGGCAAGTGCTCTACCAACTGAGCTACCCAAGCACGACTCACGACCTGTCCTCACAGCTTCAATTCTGCCAGTAACTTGTCTCATACCTTCCAAACTTCACAGAAGCTCTTCTGCAAACCTTGCAGAACTAGCACTCCTGGAAGAAAGGCTCTGCAAGTTTCGCAGATGACGTTCACTGGGCGTCCACCATACCCACACCCTGCCAGCAGATTGCCACATTGTGTACCGTGATTTGTCACTCCACACAACGTTCTTCCATTGTTCAATTGTCCAACGTTTACACTCCTTACACCAAGCAAGGTGTTGTTTGGCATTTACTGGCGTGACGTCTAGCTTATGAGCAACCGCTCAACTATGAAATCCAAGTTTTCTCACCTCCCGCCTAACTGTCATAGAACTTGCAGTGGATCCTGACGCAGTTTGGAATTCCTGTGTGATGGTCTGGATAGATGTTTGCCTATTACACATTACGATCTTCATCAACTGTCGGTAGTCTCGAGGTGGCAGCACAGTGCATATAATATGAAAAACGTATGTTTTTGGGGGTAACCAGATACTTTTGATTACGATCAAACCTGGGCATCTTTCAGCAGACATTAACATGGGGTGTGTCCACCTTTCATCATTATGATGGCTTGAACTCTGCTGGGGACACTTTCAATGAGGCGTCTTAATGCCTGTAGATGAATGGCAGACCTTCATCAAGAGCTGAAATCGGAGAAGGTAGTGACATCGGAGGCTGGGGTCTCGAGGTGCTAAACTGAGTTCAGGTTGGGGCTCTGGCCATACCAGTTCATTTCACAAATGTTAATTATTGACAATCCACTGCCTCACAGATGCTTTACAACAGGGTGGATTCTCATCTGATACTAACAATCATCGTGTTCGAACTGTTTCTCTACTGTAAGCAGTACACAATGCTGTAAAATATGTCCATTTTTCTGCATTCTGCATTTTTTGGTGCAAAAGGGAACCACATCCTAACTACAAAAGACACCTTCTTACCACAAAAGCACCTCATCCATGTCCACCTGCTTAGCTGGGTGGTAACGTGCTTGCCTGCCATTCGAGCAGGGCCGGGTTCTATTCCCGGTCAGGTCGGAAATTTTCTCCGCTTGGCAACTGGGTGTTGTGTCATCCTCATCCATTTCATCCTCACCACTGGTGCGCAAGTCACCCAACGTGGCATCAACTGAAACAAGACTCGCACTTGGCGGCCGAACTTCGCCGGATGGGGTCTCCCGGCCAACGGTGCTATACGCTCATTTCATTTTACCTCATCCATATTTCACTGTTGGCACTACACGTATTCCAGCATTCACTGAACACAAAGCTTTCTGTCGGGTTACCGCAGGGTATAGCGGGACGCATCACTCCAAAACGTACTTTGCAGTCACCCACTGTTCAGTGGTCTCATTATTGACAACACCTCAAGCGTCATTTAGCACTTAGCACAGAAATGTGTTTTATGAGCTGCTCAGCTATTATACCCCCTTTTTTTTAAAAAAAAAACTCCCTGCACACAGTCACCATGCTAGTTTGACTGTTGCTAGTAGTTTGAAACCCACAAATGATTCCTTCCACTGATTTCACACTATTTTATACAATCATCCTCCACAATGTTCGATGATTCCAGTCCGTCAGTACATGAGATCTGCCTGGTCTTGATGTACCTTTGGTTCCTTCATGTTTCCACCTCACAATCACATTGCCAACAGAGGTGAAAGGTCACTGGTGGGTTTGTTTCTTAACCATCCATTGCTAGTCCATACTTGAAAATGCTGAGTTCTGACAACCATTCTGTTGTTACTGTTTCCCTACTGGCAACACAATACTCACCACCTTTTTTTATACTAGTGGATCCACCTCTCATGACATCTATTGGTTAATTACACATTCCATAGGGGTGTCTGGAAAGGTTTGATCAGAGAGTGTATGAGTTTTAGGAGGGCAAAAAGCTGCTTTAATAAGAGCCACAGCTCCCCCTGTTTAACAACGCAGCTGCTGTGTTTTGCTGGTAACAGATACCTGTAAATACTGCAAGATCATGAACAGCTTGAAATTGCCCAGTGGAACAACACTGCACAGCTCCGTTTTACACAAAATGGTGTTAACCCTCTAATCTCGGACAATTTTCTGATTGTTCTATGCAAAATCACAGGGCACTATTATTTGATAGTTAAAACTATTGTATGGATAGAATTGGAGGAATGTAACAAGAAAACCAAAAACTTAATTCAGAGTTGATATTTAACTGAAATGTAATGTAAAAAATAAGGGAAACGTGAAAAAAGCATTCAATGTTATAAACGCTGAATAAGCTTATTAATAATTTTTCTGAGTGTTGTATGTCTTGACACAAGGTTCCGTACACAACCCAAGGAATAAGGTTACAAAATTACTGGTGCAAGAAAGTATATGTGAAAGTATGTGAGTGAAACTGGAAAATGTGTAAAGTGTGACTCCCAATGTTTCAAGTGGGAAAATAGCGACCTCCGACATTCCAGAGCAATAACAAAAGATCTGACAGGAGAATAGCATCCTACAATGGCCCTGAGAAATAGAAAAGCATTTGACAGGAAAATCGTGACTTACAATGTGCAAACAGAGTAGAAATGATGTCCAATGTGATAGCAGTGGGGACTGCCAAATTCTCCCAGAAGAGCTGAATGCTCATATTCGTGTCGCCCACGATTGGAGGGTTAATTACTCTCATAAGGTGTTTCAAGATCATTTATCAGGTTGAGGGACTGACAGATATACCTTACATAACCGGCCACATGTGGCTCTTTTATTTGGGGTGGAGCCAACGTATGACTTGGGAACAACATTCACCTGTGTATGTACAAATGGGTTGGGTTAAGGAAGAGGTGCAGTGACAGACCAGAAGCCCCTGTATGAGGGTGTCAAATATTATTCGCAATTTAGTTATATTTTTGTTTATTTTGGTAGTACTGTCATTTTACATTGATGATGCATGCTTTGTGTATCTGTTGTTATATCTTTGCAATTTTCAAACTGCTAGGTTAGTTTTGTTATCGCTGCCGTGCAGTTAATCGTGCCTGCTCCACTGTCCATTTACACCAAAGAAGAGCAATGTTCAGTGATCAATTTTTTGTGGTTGGAAGGCATATCAGGGGCTGAAATTCATCGAAGACTTTCAGTACAGTACGGGAACAGTGTTTTGCCACACAACAGAGTGTCTACGAATGGATTGAAAAACTCCAAAATAGTCGCAAAAGTGTTATGCACGATGAAGGAGCCGGACGACTATTTACCGCCACAAATGAAGAAACCATTGAACGTTCAAGTGAAATGATTCTCTTAGACAGACAATTAACTATTGATGAAATGGTACATCATCTGAAAATTAGTCACAGTTGTGGCTACACTATCATCCACAACAGACCTGGGTTTCATAAAGTTTGTGTAAGGTGGGTCCCAAAACAACTCACACAGCTGCATAGACAAATGTGCTTGGACATCTGTAAAAAACATTTGGATGATTATGGTAATGAAGGGGACAACTTCTTAGACAAGATCATTACTGGTGATAAAACATGGATCCATCATTACGAGCCAGAGAGCAAAATGCTTACGGTTTTTTGGGACGCACAAGGTCCAGTACTGGAACCTTATGGGGAAAGGGGCACAACAATAAACAGTGTACGTTACAGAAGAGATGCTTACTGCCAGGCTAAAGCCTGCAATTTGAAGCTATCAAAAGGTGTCGTGTTGTTGCACCACTATGCCCACACTGCTGAAACGCTCCAGAAACTCAAATTTAGAGTACTGGATCATCCTCCCTATAGTCCTGATCTTGTCCCTTCTGACTATCACTTGTTTTGTCCAGTCAAACAGGCATAATATTTGCCTCGAACGAAGCAGGGAAAGAAGTGGTGCATTCCTGGCTCGCAGCTCAACCAAGAACCTTTTTTTATGAGGGAATCAGGAAGCTTGTACAATGATGGACCAAGTGCGTTGAAACACAAGGAGACTATGTCAAAAAATGATGTTCTTGTAAGTTTGGTATTTGATTACAATAAAATTTTATAACTACTTTTCTGATAATAATTAACTTACCCTCATATGACTTGCAAAAAACATTCACCTCTGTCCTCACAAATATTCTGTGCAACATGTTGAAAGTGGCAGTTAAGATGTACTGGATCCATAACAAAAATAATTTGACAATATGAGTGGGGGGATGGTGAATAAAACTTTGCAACAAGGAAATAAAAGAAAAGTATTAGAGAAAAAATTGTGCTGAAGAAGAAACAATCAGAGACGTGGAAAGATAAGAAAGGCATGAAATCCTTCCTAGAAACATAGGAAATTAATAATATGAAAGAAACTGTTTACATAGATGCCAACAGTATTACAAAAGCGTATGCAATGTGTAGTATACTGATCTACTTACATAATGCCTCATTTCATCAATTTTTCCTTCTCTGGCAAGTAATGCTAGAAAAGCATCTTGAATGTCAAGTGGACATCCAGCACAGAGTACATCAGTATTTTGATTTTTTTCATGGAATTTTCCTTTATTGGTTAGGTATCTCAAGGCCTGTGTTACATAACTGAGGGCTGGTGAAATACTGTCACCCGCTATCTTGTGTTGTGAATTATGCTTCAGAATATTTTTAGTGACAGTAGAATTTTCACACAATACCTCCAGTCTGGTCCATACCATTGTTTCACCTTCATCTCTGAAGTATTTTGCCACTGCAACAAGGTATATGATTCATATTCACAAATTTGTGTATTTATAATGGAGAGTTAACAATATGTAGGATGTTATACATATTGTAGAACTTAACATCTAATGTCTACCACAATTCATCCATAGGAAATAAAGAAACAAATAAATCCTGTAAAGGGTAAAGAGATTTTCAATAGATGAACTTCAAGATTTTTTTGTTTTAATCCAGTCAACTTACCAATAACAGAACTGAAATCGTAGCAATATACAGTCTTATGTTTGCATAATGTGCTCCATTATATACCATGAATAGATTTCCTATCTAATATTTAAATTATATTTACTAATTGTATCACTATCAATCACAACCACACTATGCACTGATCATTTTGTAAATTACATGAAGCAAATAAGCGAAAAAATTGCATGTTGAGGATCGCCTGTTGTTTAAACGAATTCCTGCAAGAGCATCTAGGATTGCATAGTCAAGATTCTTCGTTGCTAGTGACTGATATCACCAGAATGTGATACTATCTGTCATTATGAACAGAACAGAGTTAAATAAGCTGCTTTCACTGTACGCATCTAAATATATGCAATAGTATGAATGGCGACTGCAGCCAAACTCGGTTCCATCAATAAAATAGTGCTAAACCATATTGTATAGTTTACTTTAAAAGCGCTTTAAATTTAAAAAGGTGCACTGATACTAATGAACTTCATTAATCAAGAAACAAACATAGAGAATGGAGCCAATGTGCAAAAAATAAGAATGAGCAATTTGTGGAAATTATGCAGATATCGCCCATGCAAAGTCCCAAGTCACTCGAAAAAGGCTCTGGTGACTTGTATATATAAGAATGGTTGTACAAACAGACTCACAAAATTACAGACCAATAGCAGTTTGCTGCAGGATTCTAAGTATAACTATGGTAAATTTTCTTGAGATGAAAGAGCTTCTATCAACAAATCAACACAAATTTAGAAAGCACCAATTGTGCAAACTTACATTGCCCTATTCTATCATGATATCCTGTGAACCATGGATGAAACGGAAGTGGGCAAATTCTACTCTTACAGATTTCCAGAGTGTTTGACACAGTGCACCACTGCAGACTGTTAACAGAAATGTAAGCACACGGAATAAGTTCCCCGATATGCAATTCAATGACTTCTTAAGTAATAGAACCCAGTATTTTTCCTCAACAGTGAATGTTCATCACAGACAAGTGTATGATCTGGTTGACAGGTTGAGCAACAATTTGCAGCTGTTTGATGATGATGTTCTGGAGTACAGGAAGGTGTCATTGTTGAGTGAGTGTAGGATGGCACAAAAGATTTAGCAAAATGTATGGGTGGTGTGATAAATGGCAATTTATTGTAAATGTATAACAATGTAAATTCATGCAGATAAGTAGGCAAAACAATACTGTAATGTTCATACACAGAGTTAGTAGCGTACTGCTTGATATGAGATGATGCCCAAAACAAAAAGAATAAAACATTGCCATGGGCGGAACTTGTGTAGTATGCATTTCTGCCACTATCTGTTTAACTCATTCCCATGTCAGTGCCACCTGTGTTGTCAACTTGGCTTGTTCTGTTCATATGCAGTGATTGTTTTTGCAAGCACTGTTTTGATGTTGTTTTATTTTTTTATGATGGCAAGTTCAAGTGAACAATATGCAGCTGCGTAATTTTGTTTTCTACTCAGTAAAAATGCTACTGAAACTGTTTTAATGGTGAAAACAGTGCATCAAGATGAAGCTATTGGAAAAACTCAAGTGTACGAGTTGTTTGCTCCATTTAAAAATGACGACATGTCGTTTGACGACAAACCTCATTCTGGTGTCCATCAACAGCCCGAATCAACGAAAATATTTAAAAAACTCGAGAGCTTGTACTCATAGACTGTGGACAGACAACTGATCAACTGTCAGAGATTGGTGGATTATCTTGGAGCTCGGTTGAGCAAATTTTAACAGAAAATTTGTGAACAAAAAGGTGCAAAATTTGTTCCTCAGGTTCTGATTGATAATCAAAATGAATATTGAGTTGAAACATGTGTTTTGAAATAACAACTTGAAACTGATTCAAATTTTCTGCCAAAGGTTATTACTGGTGATGAGTCATGGTGCTATGGTTAGGAGCCAGAAACAAAGCAACAGTCAGGTCAATGGAAGCTGTCATCAAGTCATCCCATCCAAAAAAATTTCATCAAGTCAAATCAACCATCAAAACAATGCTGATTTGCTTTTTTGATGCCAAGTGCACAGTTCATTCATTTAGAGTTCGTTTCCCTGGGCCAGACCATCATCACACCTTTTATTTGGCAATTTTAAGAAGACTGCACACTGCACAGCAGTGATCATCAAAAAAAGACCTAATTTGTGGCAGACAGGAGACTGGTTCTTCCACCATGACAATGCACCTGCACATGTAGACATGTTAGACAGTTTTTGGCTAAAAGTGTTATGGTTCCACTTCCCCATGCACCTTACTTGCCTGACCTGGCTGCACGCTACTTTTTCTTATTTGCACACGTGAAAAGAGGCATGAAAGAACACCAATTTGATGACATTGAATAACTCGAAAAAAAAAAAAAAAAAAAAAAAAAAAAAAGGGAGGAGCTGTCAGCCATTTCGAAAGATGACTACAAAAAAATGTATCGAACAATGGAAGCGCTGGTGACACAAATGTATTAGTTGTAATGGAGAGTATTTTGAAGCAGATAAGGTTATTTTGTAAACAATTTGAAAACTTACAGTTTTTTTAAAAAAAATCCTGTTTTTGGGTACCTCATAGTACAGTCAAATCAATTAAATATCTGGGTGTAATGTTGCAAAGTGATATGAAATGGGCCAAACACATAAGGACAGTAGTAGAGATGATGAATGATCAACTTCATTTTTTTGGGAGGATTTTAAGGGAATGAGATTCATCTGTAAAGGAGACTGTGTATAGAACACTAGTGCAAACTATTCTTGAGTAATGCTCTAGTTTTTGGGATTCCCACCACTATGGTTTACAGGAAAACATGGAAGCAATTCAGAAGGAGCTGCTAGATTGTTACTGGTGGGTCTGATCAACACACAAACATTATGGAGGTGCTTTGTGAACTCAAGTGGGAATCACTGGAAGGAAGACAATGCCCTTTTTGTGTAACAGTATTGAGAAAATTTAGAGAACCGGCATTTGAAGCTGACTACAGACAAATGAACTTTTCACTCAATGACCACAAAGATAAGGTGTGAGAGATGAAGGATCATATGGAGGCATATAGACAGTAATTTTTCCCTCACTCTGTCCGCAACTGGGCAGGAAAGGAAAAGACTAGTAGCGTTATAAGGTACACTCTGCCATGCACCATACAGTGGCTTGCAGAGTATGTATGTAGATGTAGATAAGCCAATCGTAGTGCACTATGAGCATGCTGAACGAATTACAACCCTGGATTGTGTGCAGAATTTACTTAGACCTAAGAACTGGTAGTGACAACTACTGAAAGAAACCCAGTTATCAGCAGACACTACAGAAGCACGGGAGTAAATCTTGTTTGTTTTGAATTTTGACATAGATGAACCTAGATTATCCTTTTGCAAAATCTGGCCTTCTGCCTCCATACTTGCATCTATACTCCGAACACGTATTCTTCAATACTTGAATGTCACTGAGTTGTGCAGAGATGAAGATGCTTGCCTACACTAGTGCGCAGAGCTGCAAAAACCAGTCTTCAGACTGAAGGGCAAGAATATCTTTTTAAAGAAGATGTTTTCTACTTAATATTTATATCACTGTAATATATAAGAAATTACATTTATAACTTCACTAAAAGAACTATAAATTCTCTATGTAAATACTGTATGTGGATAACATAAGGGAAAAAAGAAGTATCTCTGTTAGGAGCAATACTGCACATTGTTACATTTTAAGTTTGTATAATTTATGATGTGTTTATGTTGTTAAGGGAAGGGAAGGAAGAAAAGTGAAAGCTAGTGCTGACAGATAGCCTACTCTTCTCAAACAGCACTAAGGAGGCTGTTGAGGTCACATCCCCAACCAATGGACAGTCATCATGGATAATGTCACATTCCCTCACACTACAAGACACTGTGAAGATGATTGGTATTTGATATAGGACAATGGCTCAAAGTCTGGTTGGCACAAGTTGCAAGCCACCACTTCTTCTCCCACTGAAGGCCAAATACTAGAGGCAAACATTTGTTCCCTGACTGAGATTCGAATCAGCTATCTCTGAGTTTAGTGCCACTGGACAAGCATCCATTCACATAACATCAGCATTACTGAATCCATCCTCTCTTACCTTTCATTCACATATACTGCCTGGGGAAACTAAGTTTACAACACAAAAATTCAGCTACTTCTGTTCTCACCTTCTATTAATAATTATGATTTCCTTCCCTTCTTCCCTCCTCTGAAATATTAGATCTGAACTATGTCCTTACACTGGATGCTGTCAGATTTCTTATGATCTACTAATTACTTGCTTCCTCCCCCCCCCCCCCCCCCACATACACAGACAACACACAAATAAAATGTTTTTACTGACCTTGTCTGTCATCCAGTTCCATGCTATCTGGACAGATTATAGCTGTAAGTATTGGATGTTTCCATGGTCTGTTTACAATTTGTTTTAATCTGTAGCATAAATTATTCACAATCAGTGAAGAAGTAGTTAGACATAAATCATTTAGTTCACTCTTTAAACTTTTTGACCACCTTGAGGTAGGTTGCCAATCAGGACTCAGTACTACCTGTAACGAATACCTGTAACCATATAAGCAGAGAAAAATATTAACTATAAAATAAATAATTTTAAAATTTTAGTGGTAATAATGTGTATTTCATAAAATGAAATGAAATAAGCTGGGTGAACAATATAAGGTCCATTACAGCTACATCAACCATAGAGTGCATGGCAGACAGTACCCTGTACCGTCATCGTGTATACTCCTACAGTCACTCAACGATAACACCTTGTCATGCACCACAGCATTATCAACAAACAGTAGCAGACTGCTGACCAAACTGCCTGCCAGATCATTTATGTATGTAGAAAATAACAGCGATCCTATCACACTTCCCTGGGGCACTTCTGTCAATACCTTTGTTTCTGAGGAACATTCACTGTTGAGGACAACACATTGGGTTACATTACTTAAGAAGTCTTTGAGCAAGACACATGCATGGAAGCCTATTCCATATGCTCATACCTTTGTCAACAGTCTGGAGAGGGGCACAATGTTAACTACTTTTCAGAAATCTAAAAACATGGACTCTGTTTGTTGCTATTCATCCATTAGAATTATATTACGTAATGGTTAGAATTCTATAGGGCCAGTTTTTAACATCAAACTGCTCATTTTATGACAAAACGTCAATAGTTCTGCAACCGAGACAGTAAGCTGGCAAAAATGAAGCACATTATGTATGAGCCAGACACACAAGCAATACACAGAATGCAGGAATAAGAGCAGAGCAAAATGAAAAAGATGGTGCCTCATAAGCAGAAGGAATGCTGTAACATAAAGACCTGACGGTTGCTATTTCCAGCAAATAAAGGGGAGGGAAACTAACAGCAATTGCAGGGATGAGATAGGAGGAGAAGAAAGGAAGAGGAAGTGAAAGACAGGGCAATGGAGATTCTTTATCTTTATGTTTACTTTGAGAAATGAAAACTATATAAAGAAAAGAAACTTACCGGTATAATAGATACACAGTCCTTTCACAAACGTCTTTAAATGTAACTGGATGTGACTTATATGATTTCCAGCCTTGTTGGAGCCTTACTATGTTTACATCATATCTCCTCTTCACTCCACCAGGAGTCGGGTGCAAAACCTAATTTTCATAATAATCTTTATTTAAGAATAACAACATTGACATAAAATACGGAAAATAAGAAATTAATAAAAAAACAATCATGTGGCATTATTTGCACTTATTTTACACCAACAAAAACCACTGTAGTTAACTGAAGAGCAATAATGCTGAAGGATAGAGAAAAGATTTTATGCAAACAAATAAGGATGATTTTTTCATTTAAATATTTTATAGATATTAATATTACCTGGAAAAGCAAGCCAAAAACCTGGCCAAGGTGGAAACACCATCTGCACCTACATCTATACTCTGCAAACCAATGTGAAATGCATGGCAGATGGAATATCCCATTGTACCAGTTTTTACAGTTTCTTCTCATTCCATTCACATATGGAGTGCAGGAAGAATGGTTGTTTGAATGCCTCTGTGCCTGCTGTAATTATTCTATCTTATCCTCACAATCCCTGTGTGAGAAATTCGTCAGGGATTTTAGAATATTCCCAGTTCTTGAAACTTTGTTAGCAGATTTTCTTGGGATAGTTTACATCTGTCTTCAAGAGTCTGCCAGTTATGTTTTCTCAGTAACTCTGCGACACTTTCCCATGGATCATTCGTGTTGTCCTTCTCTGTATAGTACAATACCCCGTTCATTCTATTCCTGCACACACTTGAGCAATGTTCTGGAACTGATAGAATGATAGATTTGTGAGCAATGTCCTTCGTAGACTGACTGCACTTCCCCAGTATTCTACCAATAAACTGGAATCTACCACCTATTTTACCCACAACTAAGCCTATGTGATCATTCCATTTCATCTCCCAACAAAGTATTACAGCCAAGTATCTGACACTAACTCACTGATATTATAGTCATATGAAACTATGTTCTTTCATTTTGTGAAGCACTCAATTTTACATTTCAGAACATTTAGAGAAAGTTGCAAGTCTCTGCAACATGTTGAAATCTTATCAAGATTTGATTGAATATTTATGAAGCTTCTCTCAGTAGTATAACTGCATCATCAGCAGAAAACCTGATTTTGCTATTAATATTGTCTGCAAGGTCATTAACAGACAGTATGGGTCCCAACACACCTCACTGGAGAGTAGGTGAAGTTACTTCTACATCTGATGATGACGCTTCATCCAAGATAATATTCTGCCTCCTCCCTACCAAAAAGTCCTCAATCCTGACAGAAATTTCATTTGATACCCCATATGATCATACTTTTGACAATAAGCATAGGTGTGGTACTGAATCAAATGATTTTTAGAAATCAAGAAATACTGCATCTATCTACTCACTTTGATGCAAAGCTTTCAGTATGTCATGTGAGAAAAGTAAGAGTTGGGTTTCACATGATCAATGTTTTTGGGATCCACACAGTTAGGCATGGAGGTCGTTCCATTGGGGTTCCCTCATTATGTTTGAGTTCAGAATATGTTTTAAGATTCTACAATGAATCAGTGTAAGGATATTGGACGGTAGGTTTGTGGATGACTTCTACTCCCCTTCCTGTTGATGCATGTGACTGGAGCATTTTTCCAAGAAGTGGGGATGGTTTTTTGTTCCAGGGATCTACAAATGATAATAGTTGGAACAGGGGCAAACTCAGCTGTAAATTTAGTATAGAATCCAACAGGGATTCCATCATGCCCCCTTAGTTCAATTTCAATGATTTTAGCTGTTCCTCAACACCACTGACACTAATACTTAATTTGCTCATCTTCTCAGTGGTACAAGGATTAAATTGGGGCATTTTTTATGGATTTTCCTTTGTAAAGGAACATTTGAAAATGGAGTTAAGCATTTCAGCTTTTGCTTTGGTATCCTCAGTTTCAGTTCATGTCTCATTTGCTAGGGTCTGGACACTAACTTTGGTGCCACTAACAGCATTTACCTAAGACCAGAGTTTCTTTGAGTTTTATGAAGGATCATTTGACAATATTCTGCTATGGTAGTCATTGAAAACTCCACACATTACTCCCTTGACAGTGAAACACATTTCATTTAGCACCTCCCTATCTATAGCCCTATGCTTTGTTTTACACTTTCCATGCACTAATCTGTGTTTCTTTAGAAATTTCCTTACAGTCAATGTATACTTTGGAGGGTTCCTCTCATTATGAACTGTTCTACTGGGCACATTCCTATCCAGTGCATGACCAATTATTCTTTTAAACTTGAGCCATAGTTCCTCTACAAGCTCTTGCCCCATGCTGAATGTTTCAAATTCCTCATTGAGATATGACAATACTGACTTTTTACAAAGTTTACTGATCATTCCAGTCCAAGAAATAATGAGGGCTGGTACATTCTGATAACTAGTGGAGCAATTCATTCACACACTACACTTTTGTATGATAACTTCCTGCACAGTGCCCACCTGGCTACTGCCAGAGGTACAGAAGTCACTTATTAGAAGAACAGAAACAAGATACATAATTTATCCATCTGAACTTAGCTGGAAGTATCCAAACCACGTTCCATGGAGATGTTGCTATTGATTTTCTGTCTTTTCTTTCAGTTGCGGATGATAATACTGATTATTCTTTTGAACCTATACCAACTGGTATTATTATATTAGTACTTTTCAGTTTCCTTATCCATCAAAGCATCTCTTTCATCAAACACTGTTTCAGTGTGACACATAGCTCAAAAAGCATCAAGTGGTTTTTTTTCAGTTCCAAGTGCAAGTTGCTTGACATTTTTTGATTATAGATTTTATTCTCTGCATTATTGCAGTTTCATGGCATTGGATTTAGTTCTCAATATTGTAGCAGCAGTAGGAGGGGAACAAATCCAATTTTTTCCAAAAATCCACTTTCTTCAAAATTTTATTAATGGAATATGAAGGAGCTGTATAGTGTTCCTTAATAAGTGCCAAACGTCCATCCTTCAAATTCTCTTTTGTAATGTATGTGATTACTGGCACGCATGACTCTATCTGGCTTTTACTGAAATAGGTGAAGAGGATTTATTTTTCTGCTTGTTGTATTTATGACTCATTAAAAATAGTGGCTGTATTTCTTGGACATAATCCTAAACTGAGTCCAGTCACTCTATATTTTGTAAGATTTCTCTGCTCATTTCTGAATGACAGTCTAAAGTTTTGTTGTTTGAGTCCTATCTAAGAAGTTAATATGGAACAAAACTCACTGCACCACCTACATGCACAACAGTTAACTTTGCCAACATTTATTCACATTATAATACGTATGAATTTATATTTCATCTAATTAAACCACTGGTAGCTTAGAACCCAGATGCCACAAGCTAAACAGCTTTTCTAAATAGTTTTGTTGTTTCTTGTTCACATCCAGTGCTGTGAAGTTCCACAAAGTTGGCATCTGCAGCATAATCCATTATATTGCAAAAACTGCACTCTAGTAACATAGTTATCTAAATCCTTGAAAGAATATTTTATTGTGTGCAGCTTGCTGCTTTTTATTTGGGGTAGATACCTGAATCACACTTCTCTCAACACTGTGTCCCTCCTTCTGTAACTTGTACGTCATCTACTAACTCTACATGCTTATTCATAAGTACCTAGATAGTTTCAGAAAACAACTGTGTGCAAACTACTCAGAAGTGAATATCCTCAGTGTAATGAAGCAGCTTGAAGCACTATTAAGTGCAAGTCTTCTGGTCCAGATAGCATACCCATGAGCTCCTTTCAGAATATGCTGATAAAATACCTCCATATTCCCACTTAGCAAGTAAAAACAACTGCTCTCTCAACTAAAGATCTTCACCCAAGGTTAGAAAATTGCACAGGATACATCAGAATGGAAATATGAGTACTGTCAGCACAGACTAAGAAAATATAGTTCTTGTGAGATATAATTAGCTCTTCATTTGCACAAAGTAATGAGTGCTATTGATGGGGAATCTGCCATTGATTCCATATTTCTAGATTTCCAGAAGACTTTTGACCCATTCCTCACAAGTGATTTCTAATCAAACTGCATGCTAATGGAGTATTGCTTCAGTTGTGCGACTGGATTTATGATTTCTTGTCAGAAAGGTATGTAGTAATGAACAGAAAACCATTGAGTAAAACAGAAGTGAATCCAGTACTATCTAAAAGTATAACAGGTCCTCTGCTGTTCCTAATCTACGTATACGATTTAGGATATAATCTGAGCAGCCATCTTATGGTTGTTTGCAGATGATGCTGTCATTTGATATCCAGTAAAGTCATCAACAGATCAAAATTAATTGCGAAATAACTGAGACATGATATCTGTATGGTGCAAAATGCGGCAATTGTCTCTCAATAGGTTATCCAAATCAGTAAAAAGAAATCTGTTACATTCCATTACACAATGAATCACACAAATTTAAAGGCTGTCAATTCAACTCAACATGTAGGAGCTACCATTAGAAACAATTTAAAATGTAATGATCACATAGATAATGTTGTGGGGGCGGCATACCAAAGACTTATGTTTTATTAGCAGAATGCTTAGAAGATGCAACAGGTCTGCTAAAGAGACAGCCTACACTACACTTGTTCATCTTCTGCTAGAATACTGCTATGCTGTAAGGAATCCTTATAAGATAGAATTGATAGAGGATGTCATAAAAATTCAAAAAAGGATAGATTGTTTTATATTATTACGAAATAGAAGAGAGAGTGTCATGGATATGATAATGAAGTTGGGATGGCAATCATTAAAATGAAGGCATTTTTCTTTGTGGTGAGATATTGTCATGAAATTTCAGTCCTCAACTTTCTTCTTTGAGTGTAAAAATATTTTAGTGTCACCATCTTACACAGGGACAAATGACTATCATCATAAAATAAGAGAAATCAGAGCTCGTGCGGGAAGATTTAAGTATTCATTTTTCCCCAGTGCTGTTACAGAGTGGAACTTTAGATAAATTATCTGAAAGTGGTTCAAAGAACCCTCTGCCAGACATTTAAGTGTGAATTGCAGAGTAGCCAAGTAGATGTAGATGTATACAGAAAATAGACATATGTCAGTGGATAGATCATCTTGCCAAGTTTTTAACTTACATTACAGGTTTTCAATACAGGCACTGTCTGCAACACAGCAAATGTCAATAGTTGCATGCAATTTATTGAAGGCACTGGCACTAATTGGCTGGGAGGGTTTGACAGCAGCACACCTAGGAAATCAGTTCATTGGATTGCCTATCTGCAAGTGTAAACTAATTTGATGCAACAATATGTAGTGCATGATTCGTATACTTGTTGTGATATGCCTACTACCTACTGCAACTACACCATGACAAACATTATGAACTGAATCTCGAAGAGATGCTCTACCCACTGAACCGTGTATGTGGTTCCCCAAGGCTCAATCTTAAGTCCACTATTGATCTTTGTTTACGTAAATGATCTTCAGTCTACTACACAACAGAAAGAATTAGTACTTTTTGTAGATAACATTAGTATTACAATCAATCCAAGCAAGCACACATAAATGAAGAAATGGTAAACAATGCTCTTAAAAGTATCACTGACTGGCTTTCTGTGAATGGTCTCATGCTCAATTTTAAAAGATGCAATATATTGAGTTCTGCACACCTAGGGTTACTACACAAATGATGTGTAAAACATGGCGAGGAAATAATCAATAGTGTGGAGACTTTAAAATTCTTAGCTGTCCACATCAATGTGGATTTAAACTGGAAAGAGGGCATTTGGAACTCCTAAAACAACTTACATCAGGCACATTTGCACTTAGAATCATTGCAAATCCTGGGGGAGACAAATCAGTAAGTTGACATATTTTCATTCAACGATGTCTATGTTCTGGGGTAACTCATCTTTAAGGTAGACAATCATTATTGCTCGAAAACCTGCTTTAAGAATAATATGTTATGCTCACCCACAGTCATCTTGCAGACATCTGTTTAAGGAGTTAGGCTTGTGAGTACTGTTCCACAGTATATTTATTCCCCAATGAACTTTGTTGTAAATAATCCACTATAGTTCAAAAGGAATAACGATGTACATAGTTACAAAAGCAGAAGAAGAACTGACATTAACTGCTACATATTAAGGTTATATTTAGTACAAAAATGGGTGCACAATGCCACAACAAATTTTTGATTACTTACCCAGTGACATAAAATGTCTGACAGACAGCAAAGTAAAATTTGAAAACTAACTGAGTAATTTTCTGCTTGACAACCCCTTCTATTCCATAGAAGAATTTCTATAATTGTAATGTGTACAAGGAGATGGGCAGGAGTCATTAACTCACATCTGTACATCTTGTTTCTTTTTGAATAAAATATTCTCGGACTTCTTGCCGCATCAAATCTTAGTAAAACCTCGAGCTTTTTGCAAAAACAGAGCAAGAAACAGTTCAGAATTTGCCAATTTGTGTTGTGAACGTAAAATGACTACTTCAACATCAATATGATTTTATCATACAAAATGATGCATGGAACATGAAACTAATTAACTATCACCAACAATAATAATAGGTTGCAAGGCTGTCAAACTACCCTAAATATGGAACTGTTTATAACGACTTTCACAGTTTGTAGACTCAAGAAGACAGCAAGGAAAACGGAAAGAGGTCAACAAAAGAGGGGAATGGTAACTAGATATTAATGTCTGCCATGGAATACTCCATAACAATATGCTACATGGGGTGGTGTCTAGCAGTTTCAAACAAGTAAAAGAGATAGAGAGGGCTGGTAAAAGGAACGAAACACTGGGAAATTGGTAACTACAGTACATGTTACAAAGTCTGCCATGGAAATTTGCCATTCCTACAAAAGAGTGCTGCTGCATACTCACATTCTCTTGTGAACCTGACTACAAGCTATTTCCAGCAGTGCAGTGATGATTTATCTTAATAATCCAAATTCATATTTTCACATTGCCCCTGTTGTTTCCCAAAGTTTCACACCACAGGTCTGACGGGCCCCAGAGGTTTCTACAGCTAAAGGACACAGTGCTGACATTTTCAATCTCATATATAAGTTAATGTATAACGACATTTGCATGAGAAGACATAAGGATGTGGTGACATTTTACTTTACTACTACAATCCTATTCTGGCTTGGGATTTAATGAGACATTCCGGAATCACAGCTCCTCTTTTTGGCTGTACAACTGTTAAAATGAAATAACACATAAAATAGGTAGGCCAAGGCCAATGGGACCAACTATTGACCTGAGATGTAATACAGGTATTTATAACATTATTTAGGTAATGCACTCACAGTATTGATCAAAATTTTCCGCAATGAGTCACACCCGCAAATGTAGGTTTGACAGAACGCCATTCAGATTGAGCTGTATCTGTAAATAAAAACACAACTTGACTCTGCTGCAAAGAATTTTTACATGAACTGCTAATGATTAACATAAATACAGGTGGCATCAAAACCAATGCACAGTCATAAAAGATGATGTACATTAAGCCTCTAAGAAGAAATGGTTGATCTACTTCTATGACTGATGCTATTACTAGCAATTACTATCAACTGTGATCAATGAAAGAATAGAAGTAGAAAAATAAATTTTCAGGTTGTCATTCTGTGGTGTTCCGATATGCTTCCTCCTGGCTCTGATGGATCCATGTTAGAAAAGAACAGCAAACATATGTTTTGTCCGTACTTGGTGCTAAAAATGTAATGTACATCTACATACATACTCCGCAATCCACCATACGGTGCGTGACGGAAGGTACCTCGTACCACAACTAGCATCTTCTCTTCCTGTTCCACTCCCAAACAGAACAAGGGAAAAATGACTGTCTATATGCCTCTTTACAAGTCCTAATCCCTCTTATCTTATCTTTGTGGTCTGTCCGCAAAATGTATGTTGGCGGCAGCAAAATTTACTGCAGTCAGCCTCAAATGCTGGTTCTCTAAATTTCCTCAGTAGCAATTCATGAAAAGAACACCTTCTTTCCTCTAGAGACTCCCAACCGAGTTCCTGAAGCATTTCCGTAACACTCGCGTGATGATCAAACCTACTAATAACAAATCTAGCAGCCCTTCTCTGAATTGCTTCTATGTCTTCCCTCAACTCAACCTGATAGAGATCCCAAACGCTCGAGCAGTACTCAAGAATAGGTCGTATTAGTGTTTTATAAGCGGTCTCCCTTACAGATGAACCACATCTTCCCAAAATTCTACCAATGAACCAAAGACGACTATTTGCCTTCCCCACAACTGCCATTACATGCCTGTCCCACTTCATATCACTCTGCAATGTTACGCCCAAATAGTTAATCGACGTGACTGTGTCAAAGCGCTACACTGCTAATGGAGTATTCAAACATTACAGGATTCTTTTTCCTATTCTTCTACATTAATTTACATTTATCTATATTTAGAGTTATCTGCCATTCTTTACACAAATCACAAATACTGTCCAAGTCATCTTGTATCCTCCTACAGCCACTCAACGATGACACCTTCCCGTACACCACAGCATCATCAGCAAACAGCCGCTATGCACCCTATCCAAAAGACCATTTATGTAGATAGAAAACAACAGCTGACCTACCACACTTTCCTGGGGCACTCCAGATGATACCCTCTCCTCCGATGAACATTCACATTGAGGACAACGTACTGGGTTCTATTACTTAAGAAGTCTTCGAGCCACTCACATATTTGGGAACCAATTCCATATGTTCATACCTACAAGTTACAGACGTGTGTGTGTTTGTGTTTGAGTGAGAGAGAAAGAAAGGGGGTGGCAGTGGAGAGAGAGAGAGAGAGAGAGAGAGAGAGAGAGAGAGAGAGAGAGAGAGAAACATGGGGTATTTTTTCCCTGCTTTAATTTTTTTAATGCCATAGAAAAAATCTGCTGTTGTACACCTACTTTTTATGACTGACAAAACTGGTTAACATTTTGGACTACAGCTAAAAACTGAAAAACCCATTAAAAATACTAAATAGTACACTGGATAGTACACTTCAGCAAAAACATTCAGTTAATGTAATATGTGATACAAACATGAAAATACACTCATGTTTAGAAAGAAACAGAACACTTGAGTGACCAGAAATAGGATGTTCAAATCACATGAAATGTACATTAGTATGTTCTGCAGAAATGATGAGGTCTGCCACGGGTCTCGATAACCTGCTCCGTGCATGATGGCATTGACGCATATAAGGCGAATGGCGTCTTAAGAGTAGAGCCGTCCACATTGCATTCACCTGATCTCAAAGTTCATCTGTGGTTGTTTGGCACTGGGACACAGTGCTGCATCTGTCATTTCACTATATCCCACACATTTTCGATTGGCGACAAGTCTGGTGACATGAGAGGGGGGGGGGGGGGGGGGGGGGGACAAAAGGCTGACATTCTGTGACATCAAGAAGGCAAATGTTAGTACAACAGCATGTGGCCGTGCATCTGGGGGTGTAGTGCAGAAAGGGTATGGCTATGAGTCGCAGGATGTCATTCACATAGGTCACACTGGTCACAGTGACAGGACACACACCTGCTGTGGTTTGTGGCGTACCCAGTAGCACCCCACACCATACGGCCTCGAGATGGCGCTGCATGTCTCACGCAAATGCAGTCACAGGGATGTCGTTCCTCCTGTCCGCAGCGAACTGATATGTGGCAATCGTTCTCACACAAACTGATCCTAGATTCGTCCAAAAATACTATCTGATGCCGTAGCTGTCCCCAGTGATGCTATTCCTTAAACTAGTGCTGTCTAGCATGTTTCTGCACATTCATCAAAGGTAGGTGGACAAGCGGACGATGCGAATGTAGCCCATGCCGTAATAAGTGGCAAAGGACTGTCAAACCTGATAATGCACGACGGGTTACGCTGTTCTACTGTTGCGTCAGAGCCGAGGTGGTTCACAGATACGGTATGTCATTCAGGGGGGGGGGGGGGGGGGGGCGCTGGATGGTGCGACCTGACCGTGTTAAGTGCCAGTATATTTTCCCTCCGAATCGGAAAACTTATCAATCCTTTGAATGGTCAAGGTTTTATATACCGGCGTAGAACCTCCCGCCCCTTTAGGAAACGAAACCCAGTAAAAAATTCGTTTTCAAAAGCTATTTGATTTGCAGCAACAAGAACGCTGCATATTTTCGTATTAATAATAATAATGTCGTGTGATTATGGCCTCCCGTCGGGTAGACCATTCGCCGGGTGCAAGTCTTTCCAGTTGACGCCACTTCGGCGCCTTGCGCGGCGATGGGGATGAAATGATGATGATTAAGACAACACAACACCCAGTCCCTGAGCGGAGAAAATCTCCGACCCAGCCAGGAATCGAACCAGAGCCCTTAATATTGATAGTCTCTCGCGCTGACCACTCAGCTACCGGGGGCGGAAATTTTCGTATTACGAATGTATATAACCGAATTCCATCAAACACAGAACGTTTGTTCCCGAAGCACTGAAATCGAGATGTGCTTTTTTAAGCCAATCAATCACGTGATTTCGCCAGCCGATGCTAGCAGATATTCATCGCGTTTGCATGGGATTTCGTGAATCGATCTCCCAATACCACTTCTGGGTGGTTACCGTATGTAGACACACAAAAATCTGTTCTGGAAATCCGCTTCTGGTTGCTGGTTCTCCGATTCCGCAATCGATTTTCGCTCCCATGTAAACCCAACCGGTATTGGGCTGTAAGATTTCGTCCCGTTTTTTAAAATTTCGGCTAATGTTGATGGAGTGGCTTTTGTACAGTGAAGGATAAGTAAAAATAGTACACTGAAGCTGTTTCTACCTCGTGTAATTGAAGAGAAATAGCGATTGTGCTGACTAAATCATCAACTATATCTGCAGTTTTCCAGGCGCCGTAGTTAACTGGGCTGGCGAATCTGCTTCAGAGAGCGAAAAACGGTTTCCGAAATTCGGTTTTCGTCTTTCAGAAGATATGTCGCAAGTGAACGTAATGATTCAGAGCTAGGACACACACAAATAGAAAAAGTTAATGGTATAAACTAATGTACATAGTGTAGCTACAAGAAAAGCTAAGCTTTCACATATAATATTTGTCTTTTTTTGTGTGTGTTACACTTCGATACATCACACAAATGAACCAGTAAAATGTTAGGTTCTGACGTAAATGTCTTGGTCTTCTGGGCTCGAAATTCTTCGAAGTGGCTGGCCCTCAAAGTGTTTAAGCTTTAAATGAGAATCGAACGCTCCGTGATTTAAGAAATTCAAAACACGTTCGCACACGTAACATAACTCATATTGCGTAAAATTAAATGTACTTCGAAAGTAACTATTTTAAAACCATCAATTGCAATATTTTCCCGTGACCTATTAGAATTCACCAGCTGTCAGAAACGCCAGAAAACAGCGTTACTGTGTCGGCGCAACTGCGGTGACGTAGGTAGTCTGTATGTTCGTACGTTACACAATTAAGAGATCTTACATAACGTCATAAACGAAATAGGACATCATCAGAGAATGATCCAAGACCATTGGAATTTCGTAAACTATAATGAAATGCACAAATCGACTTAAATAGCACATTTGTATGTGCAGACTTACAAAGATGTACGCCCCAAGCTGATATTAACCTTTTCAGTGTGGTTTTCGGGATGCAAATTTTTTCCGAGTACCAGCACCATATTATCTCATGTTTAGTTCCTTATTATGGCATAATGCAATACGTCCCAAAAGATAACAACTTGCAATTCCACAAACACTTGACACTAGCCAACACTGTTTCCAATAAATTAACCGCATCTGAGGAAAAGATTAATTAAATCCAATATTTTTTACTAAATCGATAGAAATAACTTCAGTATTCTGCAAGGCAATTAATGCTCAACTGCCAAAAACCTGTAAATGAAATCAGAAAACTGAAACTAATACCATATTTTAGCCTTCCATAATTATGTGAACGTATTTTAATTCACCTTATAGCTCCCGGCCACAGAAATCCGTTTTGTTTTCATTTGACTTGAGACCTGTTAACCAAGAGGAAACAGCAAAATCACTAAACGTAAACACGGTTCACCCCTCATCTTACTAACTATAGGATGGCCAGATGCAACTGTTTAAAAAGGAGGACAAACAGCCTCAAAAAGGAGGACAAAGGAAGAAAAAAGAGGACACATCAAACGGGTCAACTGCAGATGAGCATACCACCCGTGAGCTTTGGACAAGTCACGTGACTGCCGGGAATTACCGGTAAAACCAGTAGTTAATTGTTACTGATGGTCAGGTGGTGATTAAATAAACATCATCATCATCATCATCATCATCATTTAAGACTGATTATGCCTTTCAGCGTTCAGTCTGGAGCATAGCCCCCTTATAAAATTCCTCCATGTTCCCCTATTCAGTGCTAACATTGGTGCCTCTTCTGATGTTAAACCTATTACTTCAAAATCATTCTTAACCGAATCCAGGTACCTTCTCCTTGGTCTGCCCCGACTCCTCCTACCCTCTACTGCTGAACCCACGAGTCTCTTGGGTAACCTTGCTTCTCCCATGCGTGTAACATGACCCCACCATCTAAGCCTGTTCGCCCTGACTGCTACATCTATAGAGTTCATTCCCAGTTTTTCTTTGATTTCCTCATTGTGGACACCCTCCTGCCATTGTTCCCATCTACTAGTACCTGCAATCATCCTAGTTACTTTCATATCCGTAACCTCAACCTTGTTGATAAGGTAACCTGAATCCACTCAGCTTTCGCTCCCATACAACAAAGTTGGTCGAAGGAGTGAACGGTGCACAGATAACTTAGTCTTGGTACTGACTTCCTTCTTGCAGTACAGAGTAGATCGTAGCTGAGCGCTCACTGCATTGGCTTTGCTACACCTGGCTTCCAGTTCTTTCACTATGTTGCCATCCTGTGAGAATATGCATCCTAAGTACTTGAAACCGTCCACCTGTTCTAACTTTGTTCCTCCTATTTGGCACTCAATCCGTTTATATTTCTTTCCCACTGACATTACTTTCGTTTTGGAGATGCTAATCTTCATACCATAGTCCTTACATTTCTGATCTACCTCTGAAATATTACTTTGCAAACTTTCAATCCAATCTGCCATCACAACTAAGTCATCCGCACATGCAAGACTGCTTATTTTGTGCTCACATATCTTAATCTCACCCACCCAGTCTATTGTTTTCAACATATGATCCATAAATAATATGAACAACACTGGAGACAGGTTGCAGCCTTGTCTTACCCCTGAAACTACTCTGAACCATGAACTGAATTTACCGTCAACTCTAACTGCTGCCTGACTATCCATGTAAAGACCTTTAATTGCTTGCAAAAGTTTGCCTCCTATTCCATAATCTCGTAGAACAGACAATAACTTCCTCCTAGGAACCCGGTCAAATTCCTTTTCTAGATCTATAAAGCATAGATACAATTCCCTGTTCCACTCAAATCGCTTCTCCATTATTTGCCGTAAGCTAAAGATCTGGTCCTGACAACCTCTAAGAGGCCTAAACCCACACTGATTTTCATCCAATTGGTCCTCAACTAATACTCGCACTTTCCTTTCAACAATACCTGAGAAAATTTTACCCACAACGCTGATTAAAGAGATACCTCTGTAGTTGTTACAATCTTTTCTGTTTCCATGTTTAAAGATTGGTGTGATTACTGCTTTTGTCCAGTCTGATGCCATACTGGCACAGAAATCCAAGAGTTGTTTCCCGTTCCTGTTGGCCTCCATATCCTCTCCAAATTTACCCATAACCTTTTCATACCCTTCTGTTCGATTTCCAATCCTGGCATTAAAATCACCCATGAGTAAAACACTGTCCTTGTCCTTTACTCTAACAACTACATCACTGAGTGCCTCATAAAAGCTATCCATCTTATCTTGATCTGTCCCTTCACAATGCGAATATACTGACACAATCCTAATTTTCTTGCTAGACACTGTCAAATCTATCCACATCAGTCGTTCGTTTACATACCTTATTGCAACTACGCTGGGTTCCATTTCTTTCCTGACGTAAAGCCCTACACCCCATTGTGCTATTCCTGCTTTGACTCCTGACAGGTAGACCTTGTATTCTCCCACTTCCTCTTCTTTTTCACCCCTGCCCCAAATGTCACTAACAGCTAAAACGTCCAGCCCCATCTTACTTGCTGCCTCTGCCATCTCTACCTTCTTCCCAGAGTAGCCCCCATTGATATTAATAGCTCCCCATCTCATTACCTTAGGAGTCCCTGGTTTGTCATTTAGAGGTGGGACTACGTCACCTCCAAAGGTCCGAGGCATTTTGCTCTTATTGTTACCAGCATCATATTTAAAGTACTAGGGAAGCAGGTTGCTAGCCTCACTTGCCCTGAGTCCCATTGGGTATTACCCCTAACGGTCGAGGGACTAACCGGTGGATTTGGTAGTCTTTGCCATATGAGCACAAAGGTGACCACGACTCAGAATATGTCCGAGATGCCCAGCCTTATTCCAAAGTAACTGGTATCCCGACTGTCGGGACCACTTACTTGGCCACTCATACGTTGCCCGTGGTTCATGAACTAGGACATGACTACAGGAGCCCACACCATGAACCACGATTAAATGAGCAATATAAAAAAATTAAAAATATTGTTTGTGGTGACAGTGTGGCGTCAATTGTTTTGTTACATCAACAACACGGAATTGTTTACATAGCGAAAACCGTAAGACCATTTACCTCACTTCATTCAACGCACCGCTACCAACATCTACAATTCAAATGGTTCAAATGGCTCTGAGCACTATGCGACTTAACTTCTGAGGTCATCAGTCGCTAGAACTTAGAACTACTTAAACCTAACTAACCTAAGGACACCACACACATCCATGCCCGAGGCAGGATTCGAACCTGCGACCGTAGCGGTTGTTCGGTTCCAGACTGCAGCGCCTAGAACCGCACGGCTACTCCGGCCGGCATCTACGATTCAAGCAGCAGCTGACGACATGTAAACTGCACTTTAACCTTCCGAATACAAATAAATTGAATGGCTATGAAACAATGAAATAAAGCCATGACAGGTCCACATATCTTACATTCCGCTTCAAATTCAGTTCTCCCTTCTTAAAGCCGGATGTTTGCAGGAAAGGACATCAGAAAATGTACACTTCCGTTTAGGCATAGCCAAATATTTTACGTAACTCACTCGTTTAAAAATGACACTCACAAATCGCACGTGCACTACAGGAAGCCAAGCCAATACAAAGCGAAGCTACGAAACGAAAATTTTAAATAATCGATATTTGCATTCGCTTATAGGTCGATCAACGATAACATCGACGATCCTGGTGCCACCTACTAACACCGCCTTCGTGCGTGCTTATCACGAAGGCTGTACAATAGTTAAAGTATTTAAGAAAAGAGCAATAGAACGGGACGAATTGTAAATTTAACTGTATTACGCTCAACTTTGCGAAAAAGCCGGGCACTGTAAAAAACCGGCCGGACCCCGGTCTAAAAAGGAGGACATGTCGGGATTAATCCGGACGTCTGGCCACCCTACCTAACTACAACTCAGACTGCTCTGCGCCGTGTGTGAATCTGGCAGCTTGGGCACTCAAGAAAAATGTTTCCGGGTAGCATCTGGCTGCTTGTTGCTACTGCTGATACAGCTCGTGTCTTGTTACCACAGCCACACCTCAAGAGCCGGAAGCGGGAGATGGTAGTGACTGCTCACACGCGACTCAACTGCGTATGCGCAAAAGCTCGCTGGCAACTACTCAAACGAACCTAATGAAACGCTCGTCGGAAGCAGTTTGTTGTTGTGAACTATTGGGTGGTCCTCGTCCGAAAGCATTTGACACATTTTGCCGCTGGCTTGTGTGTGCACTGTGTTTTGTTGGTGTAAATGGCGAATTTCCTTCGAAACTTACGTTTCATTTATTTTTTCCTTGTTTATGTTTTATAGCTGCAGCATCATATTGCAGTAGCGGGATAAAGTAAAATTCTTTGTAAGAGTATCAGTTCTTACCAGTCAAAACCACAAAAATATAAGTGAAAAGTAAAACAATCAAAAATTTCTAGAATTCTAAAAAAAATTCCCTTGTTTTTCCCGGTTTTCTCCCGGATGAAAAGATTTTCGGATTTTTCTCGGTTGTCTCTCTGCTGACCCACCTTGACATGTTCTGCGGCCTTCGGTGAACCATTCTGCACACACCCATTGTACTTTCGAAACACTTCGTCCCACACGAGCAGCAATTCCCTGGATGGATGCATCACATTCTCTCATATCAATGATGTGCCCTCTTTCAATCTCACAGATATGATGGTACGGTTCATACATAAGTTTGTGAGGCATCTTGCACGCCTACTCAAGTCACACTGGCCTATTACCTTCGGTTTATTGCGACAATGAGAGCACATTTTACTGGTACGTGGTGTTGCGGCGCAATATCAATGCAGACCTTGAACCTGTGGGCTGACATGGTTCAAATGCTATTCATTTCTGCATAATATACTAATACAAGTGTCCTATGATTATAAACGTACTATCTCTAGTAGTTCAAGGTGTCCTGTTTTTACTGAACATGAGTGAAGCATGTAATTAAATGCAATCCATCAAAACAATGAATGATAAATGTGAGAACATGATGCACATGGTGTGTTTAGGAAAAAGAGGTAGTTATTAGAGTGGTCAGAACACTGCCTTGTTCTTACCAAAAAAAATGAAAATGATGGTATGTCTCAGCACAAAAATTATTTTCTTTTTGTTAATTAGAAATATTCTCAGCGCCAATTAGGCACAGATTATTATGAACAGAAAATTTCTGAAATGCGTTACAGCAAAATTTGTTTTATTGTAATGTGACGCATAATAAGGCAGGTACTAATTTCGTAATGCTTTTGTGTCCCTATATAACGAAACAAGTGGTAAGAGAGATAGGAAATGACGACAGCGATACTTCTTTCTGGCAGTTTGATGATGTGGTGCAATAATGAAGGGTATGTACAGAAGCAATTACATGTTTAGTAAATAGATGTGCAAGAGTAGCCTATGCCCTAAAATTTAATGTGAAGAAGTGTGAGCTGGTGCTTGCAACAAGGAAAAAGACCAGACCTGTAGTAAACATGACACTGGGTGGGGAGCAGCTAAACATTGTGGAAATTTTCAAGTATCCGGGAAGTGTAACACGGGAAAATGAAATGCCCAAGAGATAAGTGAACATGCAAGGCAAGATGGTAGCTTTGTAAGAAATAATATGGGACAAAGAGCCCACAGGAAAGAAGTGTGAGAGAAATAGTACGGAATAAAGAGGCCCCACATGAAATTAAGAAGGTGACAACCAAACATATTAGATACCAGTACCAAATCTGTTGTACAGCATAGAAATCCGAGTCATGAAGGAAAATAAACAAGTAAGGCACAAAAGTCGGAAAGACGATAGATGAAACTATTAGCGAGATAATGCATGAAATAACCAAACACGAGAAGATTAAGGAGAAAATATTAAAATAGCATTGATATGTGAAGAGAATGGAGAAGTTGTGCATGCCTAGGAAGTGCAGGAGATGGCGATAGAGGGCGAAATACTGAGGGGAAGGACAAGGGATAAGCGGGTATTTAGAGGAGTAGAAGAAAGCACTTAGAAGACAGGATGGCACACAGAGTAGCGTCAGAGAGGTTGTCGGAAGAAGAAGCAGAGGCTTGTGTTCTAACCAGATCCTTCTAGTGGTGGGGAACTGTACACGATGCTGTTACTGTTATTGCTGATGATCAGAGTTCGAGCAGATGAGGACTTTTGTAGCTTTTAATGTCTCATGTGTCTGAGGAGTAAGAAAAACTACAGGGGGGGGGGGGGGGGGCAACTTTGAATCATCAGTGGAGATTGGAATTTCGTTGTATTGCTTATTGAAGACACTAAAAAAACCTCAGTCTGAAAACATGATATGACAGAGATCCTCTTGTACACCTAATGTATATAGTGCCATAGGCCAAGACAAAGAGAGAACAACATGACTTTTTTTCAACTTTTGTAGTGTTGTCTTCCTCAGTTGCGTGTAATATCACGGTATATTGATAAGTTTTACTTATGGACCGTCTGACAGCAACTGAATAAAACACAATTTTAGTGCCATACGCGTTTCGCCATTATTTTCTGCAAGGCATCAACAGTGGCAGGTTGTGTGGACAATTTCTTACATATTACGCTCCTGTTGCATTTTTGGTGTTGTTCTTCTTCTTATGAATGCCAATTTGCGTTTTTTTTAGCACATTCCACAGCACTATGAACTAAACGCTTGTTTTAAAGCCTTGCAGAAAATAATGGTGAAACGCGTATGGCACTAAAATTGTGTTTTATTCAGTTGCTGTCAGACGGTCCATAAGGAAAAATTATCAATATACCAAGATTTTTTTTATATGTCGGATGCCACAGTGAAAAGACTTCATGGACACAATATCTGTACTGTGAGCATTTCTTAATTGCGTCTAATATCTGCAATGTGATATCCAAATTAGCCAAAAAATTGGCCCACATGTTGCAACTTCTGATATAGTTCTATACAGACTATCCTACATAATTTGCCCTTCCTTCATACAGTACATCTGGATAAGGCTTTAGACAAACGATACAATTTAAAGGAGCAATCGCTTTTCTATGCAGACAGTTCTCATAACGCATTCATCAGTTATGAGACTGAACAAACCACAGTTTAAAAAATGGAACAATTTATTTAAAATATTACATGACAGTCCTTTAAAAGATTACTGTGACTTTTTCGAAATGCTCTAAAACGTAAACTGGAAGGTGCTTGAGGACAGATTCTAGTATCCTGTGAAATCCCACTTACAAAGTTCCAAGAACCAGTACTAAGAGTTGAATCTAGGAATGTACTGCAGCCCCATTCATATCAGTCCTATACAGACCACGAAGACCGCATTAGATTAGTTAACTTGAACAGAAGCAATTCTTTATGTTCATTATGCATGCGGAATGAGAAGAAACTCAATACACAGTACAATGGAAAGTTTCCTCTGCTATGAACTTCAAATTGGTTTACATAGTACGAATGTGGACGTAGGCCAAAATTCTCATTAATGTCTCTAATGTTTGTTTTTGCAGAAACGGCAAGGAACATGTTTCAAGTGTAAAATTGGTTCAAATGACTCTGAGCACAATGGGACTTAACACCTGAAGTCATCAGTTCCCTAGAACTTAGAACTACTTAAACCTAACTAACCTAAGGACATCGCACACATCCATGCGCGAGGCAGCATTCGAACCTGCGACTGTAGCGGTCGCGCGGTTGCAGACTGAAGCGCCTAGAACCGCTCGGCCATACCGGCCGGCTTTAAGTGTAAAGCTGCAGTGGTCAGAAATGGTACAATTACACCTGTACCATCACAAACACTGTGCTTTATGGTACCATAATATGAAATCTAATTCTCTGCTTGAAAATGGTGCAAAAGCCGAAATTTCAATAGTGCAATAAAACATGCAGCGGTGCGCCAGGAAGGTTCTCAAGAGGCACGACTTAATCGACAAACGTACTGTGCTTCAGCCAATTTGCGAATTATAACACGAACCAGAATGAAATTTTCACTCTGCAGCGGGGTATGCGCTTATATGAAACTTCCTGGTAGATTAAAACTGTGTACCGGACCGAGACTCGGTCCGGCACATAGTTTTAATCTACTACGAAGTTTCATTACACGAATCGTCATCGTGAAACAGTCTGTGATTGAAAATCTTATCAAAATTCCTATAGCAGTTCCTGAGATTAGCCTTCACGTGCAGGCAGAAAAACGCGGCGAGGTGGACTTGTAATTTATAACGTATGCTGGTAACAAAGCTTTTCTTGTTAATGACAATCTGTAATTAATTTGGTAAAATATTTATAAATCAGTATCGCGATCTGCTTTCCACAGTTCGGCAGGAATTTTCAGTAATGTGCGATCGGAAATTTACACAGTGCGACGTGGTTTTCTTCTGTACCGGTATGTAGAATCTGCCAACCTCTTACTGAGACCACAAGTAAAACATTATTAACTCACAAAGAAAACAGCAACATTATTTCATGGGTATTCAAAATGTGCCAGTCAAACTTTTTCTGTGCTCATCAACAGATTTAGAAAAAAAAGACTGGCACCGTTTTAAGAAGTAGAAACACGCGTCGTTTTCATAGGTACTAGAATGAGCCTACCTCCACAATTATTTACGGGACTTGAAAACACGGCAGACGCTTTTACTGTAGTCGTCGAAGACTAAAAAAAATATATAATACGACACGATTCTAACCCTATGATGAACTGAAACGTTACTTACTACAGATTATATGTAGCTCAATCGCGATTTTCAGTTGTTTATTAGCATTAGGGTAACGTCGACCAAAACATTCTTAGTACCATAAATACGTATTTTTAATTTCCCGCAGTGTGTCAGCTGATCATCTTCGCCAAAGCCACTATTACAAAATTTAAGGGGCGTTCTATATCGCCGGTTATCAACCCGATCTGCTTCCTCTTCCCCCTGTGTCTATAAAAATATTCAGTACTCTGTCTCCCGCATGCCTGACATATACTTCAGGGTTAAAAAGAAACAAACACGACACTGTTCACAAACATTACACACTGCAGGAAACACATTAGTGGGTGCAGATTGTAGACGGTGCAGAATACAAATGATGGAAAAAAAGATCACAGACCACTAAGAAACTGGCTGCGTAATTCGAAAGCAATGCTAAGAAATACTCGCGAATAACAGCAGTTCTACATTTCGATATCACATTAACGTTAACAACTAGCAGAAGAATTTATGGACGGAATACTATATAAACTACTTACCCGTTATGAGCGAGGGTTTGAATGCAGTTGTAAAATTCTCTCAATGGAGTATTGGTAGATTCCAGTGTTAAGCAGTTCGTCTTCCGCTCTACTAATGATGTTTTACTTTACTCGTTCAGATATTACCACTACAGAAATTAAAAAATCTAACAATGTAAAGCAGCAACATCGCGCTGTCACATTTTACCATTGTTAATCTAGCGTTCCGTTATCGATATCGCAGCTGATCGATAGCAAAGTTTGTTATGGTTTAGTGAGACTAATATCATCGGATTACTTTTATTAATATTTTTTGGTACGATACAGCTTCGATTTGTGCAGCAGAAAGGTCGCATTTCTTCGGCAACTGAACGCAACATATTTTCACTATAACATTAAACATTCTTTCATAATAACGCCGAAATCTCAGTTAATAGTGCAGGTAGATGACGAATCTTAGAGTAAACATACCAAATAAACGACCGAGTGATTTAGCTTCAGTCAATAGAATGTCTGTGTTGGTGAGAAAACCTTGCGTAAATTACTGCTATATCTATAAAGTGGCTGACACAAGAGGGCTATTCTTTCTCTAATATAACTGTATGGTTCATTTATCAAGAATAAACTGACCCACAGAGTCTATTAACATGTCATTTTCACAAAGGTCATACGTAATAGCAATTATCTGCATGCCTTACAGAAAAGGGCTAAGCAAAGCATTCATCCCTAACGCACATGTGGTTCTAAGGGTGGCAACTGCGTGCATGATCAACTTTGCATATGTAGCGCGATATAAAAAGACTAATTGAATGCCGTAAACGCTGTAATTAGTCTAAATTAATATCCGCAATCCCTACGGAAGCGATACCACACAAAGGGATGAAGTATGTTCCTATATGGGCCTACATGGGCGTCAGTAGAAATTTTCCAAAAGGGGGTGGGGCTAGAGTCTAGATTCTGTGAGTTTGAGAACATAGGCCTGTCAGTCCCAAGAATTAAGTCGGGCAAGGAGTATCCAAATCTTATAGTATAGTATATCAAACAACTGATGCCACATTTATGATTTGATCAGCTGAAATTACACCCTCTTATGATTAAATTAACGTAACCAACTTCAGTTAGATAATAGAGCTGTAAAATATTCATAAAAATTCATATTCATAAAATTCATATTCATAAAATATAGTTTAATTATGCATCAATAATGTTAGACAGACACTGATAATGGAACATGTAAAATAGAAACAAAACTCAAAAATGCTCTGAAAATACTGTTGGATGCGAACAAAAATAATCTAGAACGCCATTGATTGAAAGGTCACAACGTGAACAAACCTGAAAAAAAGGTTAGGAAATGCTTATTGAACTTAGATGGGATTTGTAAACATATCTTCAATTACAGCACTTCAGTCTTAAATGTTAATGGATTTGCTGCATTATGTTAATACCATCTTTTTTGAATGTTGACTGTTATAATTAAATTAGAAACAAAATATGTTTTGGCATCAAACTGTTTTGGATTATGTGGGTAAAATTCAGCCCAGGGCGAACATTCGATGAGATAAATATAGGAAACATCTCAAAAGAATTCTCACATTTACCATTTACCATTAAATACCTGAAAAATGTGGTATTGTTTCCCCAGTTTGCCACATTATTATGAAACCCTGCAATTGGCCTGTAGAATTTGTAAATATATGATCATGTGTTGCCTGTGCTGCACCCCAAAGGGTTTGAGAAGCGTAAGTCCTATACGCACAATCTGTCCAAAAATTTCTCAGACTTGTTTTATTCCTGATGCAACATTAATGCAGTTACTATGGTAGCAGATTGAACTAACAAAAGTAAATGATAGATGTGCATTCGACTAGTCGGCTGTAGCGGCAGTGTTGTGTATCGGATGTGGAGCTGTATAGTGTGTCAAGGCTATCGTCTCACAAATCGCAATGGAGCAAAATATCCAAATGAAGATATTCGCCAGAATGTTTTGAAGTTTGTCCTGCACAGTTTGACTACTGAACAACAACGACGCGTGAGCTGCGACTTGACTGAAATGCTAAATGCAGACAATTTTCTTCTCCCAAAAAATCATTATCGGTGATAAGAACCTACCACAAATCGATGAACAGTAGAAATTCACATGAGAGGTCGCAACCCCCCCCCCCCCCCCCCCACACACACACACCCCGCAACTCATACTAAACCTCCAGAAATGTCTCAGTTTAGCTGTTGAGTCTGTAGATGTTTGTGTAAGTGGGGTACAGTCCAACTGACAGCGCTTTCTCACCCGTGTTTCGCATTAAGTAAGCCAATCCGTCCTTGAAATGACTTTGTGAGCCGTCGCTTACGAATTCTTCCTACCTGTTACGTGTCGATGCTGTCGTAGTTTTGTGTCCCTTTGCATAGTCGTAGCAACGCCATCAGATTCTGAAAATGCAGTTCTGCTGTATGTTTTAAGTAATAAAACAGGAAGAAGTTTTTGTGTAAATAATTTTTGCACGGGATGTAATTACGGTGCGTTTATTTAAGAAACGCGTTAAAATGAACTTGTTTACACTGATTATAAGCTACCTATTAACGGTACGAAAGTATGGTCTACCGCACAACTACACCGAAAAGCATCCTATGGATGACTGCCGATTGCCTACTGTGGCGCACTGTCTGTAATTTATGCGTACAATCGGTATAGTTCGTATAAGGTGCAGAAGTTATTCACTTATTTTTTTTTATTATTATTATTAGTCGCAAAGCTCCCAGAGTGGAAGACATAAGTAAAGATGGTTCATTCGTCAAACTCAAGAAGAATTGGCACGATTAGTGGGAGTGACACAGCAAGCCATTTCAAAACGTCTCAAGGTTATGGGGATGATTCACAAAGAAGGAACCTGGATCCCGTGTGAGCTGAAACCAAGAGATGTTGAACGGCGTTTGTGTATTTGTGAACAGTTTGCCTCAGAGGCAGAGACGGAAGGGATTACTGCATCGCATTGTGACCGGGAACGACAAATGGATACATTAAGATAATCCTAAACGCAAAAAATCATGGAGATATCCCGGACATACTTCCACGTCGACGGCCAAACCGAATATTCACGCCTCCAAGATCATGCTCAGCATTTGGTGGGACCAGCTCGGCGTCGTGTAGTATGAGGTGTTAAAAACAAGTGAAACAATCACAGGTGCTCGTTATCGAACACAATTAATGCGTTTGAGCTGAGCATTAAAATACAAATGGCCGCAATTCAGCGAGAAGCAAGATAAAGTGAGTTTGCAGCACAACTCTCGACCCCACGTTGCAAACGAGGTCAAAACGTACATGGAAACGTTAAGACGGGAAGTCCTACCCCACCCGCTGTATTCTGCAGACATTGCTCCCTCTAACTATCACTTGTTTAAATCAATGGCGCATGGCCTGGCTGACCAACACTTCCGATCTCATGAAGAAGTCACAAATTGGATCGATTCGTTGATCGCTTCAAAACATGAACATTTTTTTCGTACACTGCCCGAAAGATGGGAGAATGTAGTGGCCAGCGATGGAAAATACTTTGAATGATACATGCGTATCCTATTTGTTTCATTAAAGCCTCAAATGCTGGGGAAAAAACGGCGGAAGCAAAGTTGTACGCCTTGTACTTTTATTCTAAAATTGTTCCTCACGTCTGTTTCTTCTTTGGTGATTTTGGCTAATTCCAAGACTTTTTAACATTTTGGATCCATTCTCCTCCATTAGTGAGGGACTCTACGTATTTTACTATTCTTTTTGTCAGTCTGTGTTCCGAAAGCCTCATTATGTGTTAGAATACTCTCAAATTTTGGACGTTTTCTGTAGTCTATATCCACAATTTTTCTAATTATGTTTATTCTTTCTTTAGATTTTCTAATTCAGTTTTCCTGTTTAGTACCAAGGTTTCGATGGCATCTAACATTCATGGTTTAATTACTGTTTTGTAATGTCTAATTTTGGCATTTAAAGATAAGCATTTTTTATTATAGAGGTTTTGCACTAATCCTAAACCTTTGTATTCTTTCTTGTTGTTCATATTTTTCAGAGACTTCTCCTAGATATTTGAAGTGTGAATGTCTAATTTTGGCATTTAAAGATAAGCATTTTTTATTATAGAGGTTTTGCACTAATCCTAAACCTTTACGAGCTTTTTGTATTCTTTCTCGTTGTTCATATTTTTCAGAGAGTTCTCCTAGATATTTGAAGTGTGATTGTTAATTTCTCCATATTTGGTTTGAATTTTGAAAATGTCTAAATTTGTTGTTGTAAACACTGTCTTTTCAAATGATATTTGCGGGCCGGCTTTCTCTGGGCATTCTTTTAGCGTTTCTATCTGTTTTACCGCCATCTCACAAGAATCTGTCATTATTGTGAGATCGTCCGCAGAGGCTAAGTAAGAGATTCATAGGTTAGTATTATTATTGTTTTGGTTCTTAATGAAATTGGTTTCCAGCAGTTTTCTTCTTGACGTTTCTTTTCCCATTCTTCCATGACTCTATGTAGAACTACATGGAACAACAAATGCGATAACCCATCACCTTGTCTAACCCCAGTTTTTATCTCGAATGGTTTTAAAAGTTTTCCCATAAATTTCAGTTTGGATGTTGGATTTGTTATTTTCTGCTGAATGATTTTCTATGTTTTCCGATCCAATCCTTTTTCTTCAAGAATCCTAAATAGTATGGGTCTATGAATCTTCCTTATTCTTGTGACTAATTTTAGCTTTAAAATTGGCTCAGGGCACGATCTATTTGGCCTGAAACCAGCTCGGAAATCTGAGGTTTTGAGTTCTAGCAGCTGTTGTGCTTTTTCAAGACTACAAGCTGATAATATCTTATATGTGACAGGGAGTAGAGAAATTCCTCTGTAATTATTCACATCAAAAGGGTGTATTAAGGCACACCTCCAATCTTCTGAGATTTCGTCGGTGACCATATATTTTGAATAATTCTTACTAGCTCCTTTCTTGAATTAGGCCTTAGACTTTGGAGACATTCGACCACAATTCCATTCTCCCCAGAGGCTTTATTATTTTTGAGTTTGATAATTTCTTCTTCAGTTGGCGGTGGAGGATCTTTTTGTTGTGGAGCTTTTGTGTTGGGAATTGGGAGGGTTTCTGTTGGTTCTGAACAGTTTAGCAGTTTTTCAAAATATTAGGCTAGTACTTCACAATTTTCGTCATCGCTTAGTGCTAAATTCCCATCTGGTTTTCGGAAGCAAATATTTTGAGGGCTATATCCTTTAATTTGGTTTGCGAAGGTCTTGTAGAATCCATGTGTATTATAATTTTTAAAAAGTGTTTCTATTGATTCTAGTTGCTGGATTAGATATTTTCTCTTTTCTTCTCTGATAATTTAATTCAAAACCTTAATTGAGTTGTATTTTGCGAAGGCTTTTTTGTGAAGTTCAGCTGCCTTTCCATATACTACATTCCGCCACGAATGTTTGGGTTTCTTCTGTAATGATATTTGTTATTTCATTTATTTATTAATATCAACATTTCCTGGCATCGTAAAATTACTGAAAGATAGTATTTATGACCGGCACGCTCCTCCTAATGCCTGAGTGGCAAAAGATAACTTTTGTTGGCAAATATTTATTAAAAACAATAACTTCATTCGCATCAGAGTAAATGTACTTTCCCTACGTTATCTCTTTGCTGACGTCACAAGCGATTTTTGCATCGGCACCCTATACCACTGGCTCTGAAAACGCCGATGGCCAACCGCCTCGGCTAGCCAGTGCAGGAACCTACCGCTTGCTCTGTATGTTCTGCAGCGCTGATACATTCACATGTGAAACAGCAAAACCGGAAATCAAGTAAAATGCGTCCTTATCTGCAAATAAGGGGTGCCTTACAATGTCAACATTTTTACATGCCCAACAGTCAAGTCAATGTGAAGTGTGAGTTGAATAACATCCCAAAGAGGGGCTTTTTTGATCGTTTCACATGCACATGGTTGTATGAACGTTCTGTGCGTCGTACTCTACAGGAAGGAGGCTATGTAAAACACCCGAAGCATTAAAACCACCATCTTAACTTTCCTCTGTTTTTTATAGGTGTAAGCCGACGCTTTTTGGATTGATGGGTAATTTCTTATAAACAACCCGACAACCAAAGAAACCCAGTTACGCTGTGATACAAAATTCTGTTACGCTCTGCAGTGTTAAATCTGAGGTTTAATAGGATTACACACATTTATAGAGTTTAGCGTTCTGTAATGAATCATTAAAAATATGTATACCTAGGCTAGAATTCAAGAGGTGCAGGGGCACCCTTTTGCCGACCCTATATCTGCATAATTCATTTACTACTGGGTCTTTAAACTTTGTTTATTTACTTTGGCGGTGTAACTGGTGACAATTTTCAACGGACTGTCAGTTAAGGCTTTCAACATTTCAATGACGCTCTCTTATGAATCAAACAAACCTGACGGCGTTCAACATTTCCCATTAGTACTTTACTAGTAAACTCCGATTCCTTAAAGAATCGAACTCCAGTGTATAAAACAGCTTCAAACGTCTGTTTACTCCGCAAATGAGTTAAAGTGTAACACAATACACTTTATTTTATAGAAAGTCGATACACATGACACACGACACAACAGAATCGAGTCACAGAGCGAACTCAATTCCTACTGTCAACCGTCAAGAGATGAGACTGCGAATCGTTTTCTCTGGCCAACGATGTTAACGTTCCCACAAATATTTGACTTGTAAGCATGTAAGCGAGAAAAAGTTTGAAATTCTGCTTCAAGTTTGCTGGAAGCCGCTAAGTGCTCTAATTACGCAACACTGGATGAACATAGTCTGGGTAATATGGATCCATTTTAAGAAAAAGCAATTTTTTCACATATCTCAATGTTTATAATGCTGAAACTTCCTGACAGATTAAAACTGTGTGCCGGACCGAGACTCGAACTCAGTACCTTTGCCTTTTGCGGGCAAGTGCTCTACCAACTGAGCTACCCAAGCACGACTCACGTCCCGTCGTAACAGCTTTACTTCTGCCAGTACCTCGTCTCCTACATTCCAAACTTTACAGAAGCTCTCCTGCGAACCTTGCATAACTAGCACTCCTGGAAGAAAGGATATTGCGGAGACATGGTTAGCCACAGCCTGGGGCATGTTTCTAGAATGAAATTTTCCCTCTACAGAGGAGTGTGCGCTGATATGAAACTTCCTGGTAAATTAAAACTGTGTCCGGAGTGAGACTCGAACTCTGGACCTTTGCCTTTTGCGGGCAAGTGCTCTACCAACTG
Source organism: Schistocerca gregaria (assembly GCF_023897955.1). Classification (NCBI taxonomy): domain Eukaryota; kingdom Metazoa; phylum Arthropoda; class Insecta; order Orthoptera; family Acrididae; genus Schistocerca; species Schistocerca gregaria. The sequence continues at coordinate 77,462,535 of NC_064928.1, forward strand.
AGCTACCCAAGCACGACTCACGTCCCGTCCTAACAGCTTTACTTCTGCCAGTACCTCGTCTCCTATCTTCCAAACTTCACAGAAGCTCTCCTGCGAACCTTGCAGAACTAGCACTCCTGAAAGAAAGGATATTGCCGAGACATGGCTGGGCCACAGCCTGGGGCATGGAGCTTATAGTGTTCTTTATCTCCTGAATTATGTTTCGTACAATGATATATCTTTCCAGGTAAATTCAGTGATACATGTACATACGTTTGGTAAAGTATGCTGCGAATAGAGTTAGCAGTAAGGAAACAATAAACTAAAACGTCATGTATGAAGGTTAGTCTTCATGTCTGGTAAGAAGTATTTTCATAAATAATGCGACTAGAAAAGCTCAGAGAACCTTTAAATTGCATTACAGTAAAGTGCATGGTGAAACCACGCTATAACAAAATAGCGTTAATTTTATATTAATTACTGAATCTAATGGGAGAAGCGCACATAAGTGCCGGGTTTGGGCGGGAAAAACAAAAATGTATCAGAAAAACGGGAAAATTAAATGAATGACTACCAACACGAAACAGTAGCATAAAATGTGGAGAAGCCGACACACTAAATTCTAAAAGAAAAGCCAGTACATGACAAACGAATATCTGCAAAAAATAAATAATACTGGAATCGATAACTAGCATTAACCTGTGTAGGTAAATTCCAGTTACAGATTCCAACCGCTCCACGACTGATATGCAAATTATTTTTGCAGCTGTATGCACTGAAACGTAATACCGTTTCCACATTTGAAATTGCTCTCTAAAACTACTGCTGTGAATAACAAAAATTGGAATAGGTAGCTATAACTGACTTATATAAGTTAATTCTAGTTACCGATTCCAATATTGCCGGCCGGGGTGGCCGAGCGGTCCTAGGTGCTACAGTCTGGAACCGGGCGACCGCTACGGTCGAAGGTTCGAATCCTGCCTCGAGCATGGATGTGTGTGATGTCCTTAGCTTAGTTAGATTTAAGTACTTCTAAGTTCTAGGGGACTGATGACCTCAGCAGTTAAGTCCTATAGTGCTCAGAGCCATTTGAACCATTTGATTCCAATTTTAGTAACTTTTTTGCATTAGTTCAGAGCGCTATTACAAATGCAGTAATCTAATTAATGAATCAACAGGTTCATACTAGGTGCACTGTGCTGCCACCTACCGCCAGGTACTCCATATCAGCGACATCAGAAGTCATTAGACATCGTGAGAGAGCAGAATGGGGCGCTCCGCTGAACTCACGAACTTTGAACGTGGTCAGGTGATTGGATGTCACTCGTGTCATACGTCTGTACGCGAGATTTCCACACTTCTAAACATCTCTAGGTCCACTGTTTCCGATGTGATAGTGAAGTGGAAACGTGAAGGGACACGTACAGCACAAAAGCGTACAGGCCGACCTCGTCTGTCGACTGACAGAGACCGCCGACATCTGAAGAGGGTCGTAATGTGTAATAGGCAGACATCTTTCCAGACCACCACACAGGAATTCCAAACTGCATCAGGATCCACTGCAAGTACTATGACAGTTAGGCGGGAGGTGAGAAAACTAGGATTTCATGGTCAAGCGGGTGTTACGCCTCGCTTGGTGTAAGAAGCGTAAACATTGGACAATTGACCAGTGGAAGAACGTTGTGTGGAGTGACGAACCACGGTACACGATGAGGCGATACGATGGCGGGGTGTGGCTGTGGCGAATGCCCGAAGAACGTCATCTGCCAGCGTGTGTAGTGCCAACAGTAAAATTCGGAGGCGGTGGTGTTGTTTTGTTGTTTTGCGTGACACTATCACAGAACAGGCCTACATTGATATTTTAAGCACCTTCTTGCATCCCACTGTTGAAGATCATTCGGGGATGGTGATTGTATCTTTCAACACGATCGAACACCAGTTCATAATGCACGGTCTGTGGCGGAGTTGTTACATGACAATAACATCTCTGTAACGGACTCGCCTGCACAGAGTCCTGACCTGAATCCTACAGGAAAACCTTTGGGATGTTTTGGAACGCCGACTTCGAGCCAGGCCTCACCGACCGACATCAGTACCTCTCCTCAGTGCTGTACTCCGTCAAGAATGGGCTGCCATTCCCCAAGAAACCTTTCAGCACCTGATCGAACGAATGCCTGTGAGAGGGGAAGCTGTCATCAAGGCTAAGGGTGAGTCAACACCATACTGAATTCCAATATTACCGACGCAGGACGCCACAAACTTGTCATTTTCAGCCAGATGTCCGGATACTTATCATGACATAGCGGAAAGCTGCATTTAAGAAATCTGTAATACAGTGCCGCTAAATTACCGCATTGGCTGAGGCGAATTGAACATCAAAGGTGAACGTTTGGAGCAGGTTTATTGGAGACTACCTGTCTGGTCCTTACTCCACTGAATAAACCATAACGACTAAGAGATAAGCACAATTTCTTATCGAAGAGATACCGATGGTCTTAGAGAAAGTACTACTTGGAATATGTAGATGTAAGAGGCATGTATGGAAAGTAAGTGCCGTTTTCGCTCTACCGCGACTGCAGCGCTGCCTCCGAACATTCCCACTCGCCCCTCTGCCTCACTGTCATTCCAGCGGCGACATTGCAGGCGAATTGTGTTCACATTTGCTACTGATCTTTCAAAATGTTTAAAGCAATCTCTGCCTCCGTCGATGTGAAGTGCGTTCTGTAATACGGGTTTTGAACGCAAAGAATGTTGAGGCAGTTGAAATTCATTGTCAATTTGCAGAGATTTGTGGTGAAAGTGTAATGACTGATAGAATGGTCAGAAAGTGGGTGAGACGCTTCAATGATGGACGAACCAATGTTCATGACGCAGCACGGAGTAGGTGTCCTCCTGTTGTCAGTGATGGTACGGTTCAGAAAGTTAACCAGAAATTGCGTGAAAACGGTCGGTTCAAATAAGAATGCTTCCGCAAACTTCAAAAGCTGTTTAGCATGAGACAGTCACAGATCGGTTCAATTTTCACAAGTTGTGTTCCCGTCGGGCTCCGTAAATGCTTATGAATGTCAACAAACTGAAGCGACTTGGCAGTGCTTCGACGTATTTATTCCGATACACTGATGAGGGAAATGAATTCTTAATCTGAATTGTGAATGGTGATGTAATTTGGATTTGTCATGTCACTCCAGAATCAAAACAACAATCGACGGAGTGGAGACACACGATGCCCCAAAACACAAAAATTCAAAACAACGTCGTCAGCACAAAAAAATTATGTACAAGGTGCTCTGGGGCAGACAGGGTGCTTGTTGAGTTCATTACCAGAGGTTCGTTGGATGGTTTGAGGTATAAAGGAACCAAACTACAGAACCATCAGTCCCTTTTTCCTCAAGGAAACAAGCCTCAAAGGAAAATAATGAAAATAAAGGAGTTGAGGGAAGTAAAACGGCATAAAACTAACGGGCAGCTACACCGAAAGAGATAAACGCACGCTAAAAGAAAAGGTAGAGGAAGGTAATAAAATCATAGAGAAGATGGGCTCGGCTGGCTGATCACAAGGATAAAAAAGGATGAGTCAGCCACTCTGCAACATACTAAAATCGCGAGCCTAAAAGACAAGGGGAGCAGAGCACACATAGGGGAAAGACGAACACTAAGGCAAACAAAATCAAGGAAAGAGTGACGAAGAGGTAAAGGGGAAGGATGGTAGAGGCCTAGGAGAGAAGGTCAGATGCCCAACCTTAGGCTGTACGATAAAAATCCTCCTCACGAATAAAATCATCATCATCATCATCATCATTTAAGACTGATTATGCCTTTCAGCGCTCAGTCTGGAGCATAGGCCCCCTTATAAAATTCCTCCACGATCCCCTTTTCAGTGCTAAAATTGGTGCCTCTTCTGATATTAAGCCTATTACTTCAAAATCATTCTTAACCGAATCCAGGTACCTTCTCCTTGGTCTGCCCCGACTCCTCCTACCCTCTACTGCTGAACCCATGAGTCTCTTGGGTAACCATGCTTCTCCCATGCGTGTAACATGACCCCACCATCTAAGCCTGTTCGCCCTGACTGCTGCATCTATAGAGTTCATTCCCATTTTTTCTTTGATTTCCTTATTGTGGACATCCTCCTGCCATTGTTCCCATCTACTAGTACCTGCAATCATCCTAGCTACTTTCATATCCGTAACCTCAACCTTGTTGATAAGGTAACCTGAATCCACCCAGCTTTCGCTCCCATGCAACAAAGTTGGTCGAAAGATTGAACGGTGCACAGATAACTTAGTCTTGTTACTGGCTTCTTTCTTGCAGAAGAGGGTAGATCGTAGCTGAGCGCTCACCCTCACGAATAAAACGTAAAACTAAATCGGTCGTGGCCTAGCACCATAAGTAGGGAGCTGGCAAGGTTAAAAGTCCGCCGGAGAGTGGCTAAAATTGGGCTGTCGAACAAGAGGTGGACGACAGCCATATGGCGACACCGAGTGTCCTCGCGACAGAGAAGGTGACCATGTGTTAGCCACGTTCAAATGGTTCAAATGGCTCTGAGCACTATGGGACTCAACTGCTATGGTCATTAGTCCCCTAGAACTTAGAACTACTTAAACCTAACTAACCTAAGGACATCACACACATCCATGTCCGAGGCAGGATTCGAACCTGCGACCGTAGCAGTCGCACGGTTCCGGACTGCGCGCCTAGAACCGCGAGACCACCGCGGCCGGCTGTTAGCCACGTACGGGCGATGCGGAGTCGACAAAGGACAACAGAGTCTCTGCGAGTGGCTAGCACGGACGACCGCCACGCATTGGATGTCTCCTTGATGACACGGAATTTATTTGTGGTACTGAGGGTGCGCTATTCAGTATTCCAGATCGCGAAAATTTGCAGCCGAAGACCCATCGGAGATCAGTCTCCGGAGGGCCGATCTCCAGTGTTGGTTTACCAGTAGGGTAGCCTGTTTGGCCAGGCTATCAGCAAGTTCATTGTCCGGTATCCCGACATGTCTTGGGGTCCACATGAAGGTCACTGAACGTCTGCTGGTCCCGAGGGCATAAAGAAACTCCTAGATAGTCATTACCGAAGGATGTCGAGGGAAGCACTGGTCGAGAGCTTGTCGGCTGCTTAAGGCTTCACTACAGATGCGGTGGGTGCGATATTGTGAAACACTGAGAAAATTTCGTCGCGGAATTCAAAAGGAAAGGCGTGGAATGATCAGACAAGGCATTGTGTTGCTGCATGAAGACGCACGTTCCCATTCTACTGGTGTCACTCAAAACTTCTTATTAAGCGATTCGGTTGGTTGCAGTTCGGTCACCCCACATATTACAGTCCCGATCTCGCACCTTCTGACCACCACTTGTTTCCGAGGATGGCGTTTCCACAGCGATGACGACGCAAAAAACGTTCAGCAACGGCCTTCTTCACTGGGGACACTCAAAGTTTTCTCAGGAGAGCACAGAAAAGATGGTTTTCTGATACGTTAAATGTTTGAATAATGGTGGCAACTACGTAGAAAACTAGTTTAAGAAACACTCTTTTTCGTAAAAATAAATTTGTTTCAAAATAATTTCATAAAATTTTGAACATAGCTGCTAAGGTTCAGTGACTGTGTCAGAATTAATTGTAGCAAATAAGCCGTCGGTCACAAATATTAAGTAAAAATTGACCTGGTTTCGACGGATACTATGAGCGTCATCTTCAGAATTAGACTAACTGTACTAAAACGTTAGGTATATAGAACATTAATAAAATTAAAGTTTGTACTGACTCGAAAAGATGCAGTACTTACAAGTGACATATTAAAAAATATCTAAGCCGGAAAGGCCAATTAAATTATTTAGACTTGACGCTTACAATAGAAGACAATAACATCACTTTCAATATTTTTCGAAAAGAAACGTATACTGACGAAATCGTGCCTGCTTCCTCTTTCCATCCACAGTCTCAAAAAATGGCCTTTTTTCACTCTGCCGTCCACCAAGCCACCTCCATACCACTTTCAACAGAAAAGTTTATTGAGGAGATTAATTTACTTAAAATCAAGGCAGTCAATAATGAATATACGCCTAACACAGTGGACGATATCCTAAAAAAGAAAACTGCAAGAACTACCACGCCCAACACCTCATGCACTGAAATTAACCAAAAAAAAGTTTTTCTATTCCTTTCGTAGGACCCATTTCCTATCAGGTTCAGCGCATTCTTCGCTACGTATACAACTGCAGTGTTGCCTTCTATACTAATAATAATCTGAAGAGAAACTTCATTCATAATTTGAAATCCATTCGCTCCCCTACATAAACCTCTGGCGTTTATAAAGATCACCTGTGATACCTGCTCCTCCTATTATATAGGGAAAACTGGGCGTGCTTTCACCATAAGATATAAAGAAAATCTTTTGAGAAAGAACAGCACCAGTCCCCTAAATTCATCCTTTGCCGATCATCTCTTAATTACTGGACACGTGCCTAAAGCCATAGGCGTTAACAATATTCTGCATACCGAAAAGAAGGGGCGTATGTTAGATGTCTTAGAGGAATTGGAGATTTTCAAACATCTCACTCGTCATGATGGCCTCATTCTCAACGAACAGCTGCAGCTGCGGAATAAGAAACTTTTTTGACTGTATAAAGCCATTGCTTGATCTTTGATTCAGATTTCCTCATGCAGTTTACCGAAATCTTGTTTTCCTGTCACATCTTTGCTGTTTTCATGTATGTCATAACTAACGTTTTTACGTTACAAAATGTATCTCTATTTAAAGCAGATAAATATGTAACTTCAACCTGTTATTATTCATGTTTACCTAATGCCTGAAGCAGCTGCATCACAATTTCATGTGTCTAATTTTGAATGTACAGTAGCCTAGTTGTTTCTGCGGGTACTAGATGGCGCTCGTAGCAACACCATGTTTAATTGCCCACACTTTCTAACGTGGGCACCTGTCTTGTTGCAACCCTTGTTCACAGTACGAGCAGCCCTTAGCGGCTCGCCATCTCACAAGTGTTCAACACGTCGCCTTTCCGGCTTAGATCTTTTTTAATATGTGACTTGTAAGTACTGCATGTTTTCGAGTCAGTACTAACTTTAATTTTATTAATGTACTATATACCTAATGTTTTAGTACAGTTAGTCTAGTTCCGAAGACGACGCTCATAATTTCATAAGTTTTTACCTTTGTGGTACCAGCACGATGGCTCACTATTCCGCTGTGGCAGGTAGAGCGTTCACCCAGCTCTTCCCTGGTTTCTGGTTAAGACGTGAAGGCGACATCGGTTGGCTTGCATGTTTGCCCGATATGACTGGCCTTTTTCCTTGGGGTAAACTCAAAGATGGGCCAACGGCCTTGCCGTAATGGTAACACCGGTTCCCGTCAGATCACCGCTGTCGGGCTGGGCTAGCACTTGGATGGGTGACCATCCGGTCTGCCGAGCGCTGTTGGCAAGCGGGGTGCACTCAGCCCTTGTGAGGCAAACTGAGGAGCTGCTTGATAATGAGAAATAGCGGCTCCGTTCAGGGAAACTGACCTACGGCCGGGAGAGCGGTGTGCTCACCACGTGCCCCTCCATATCCGCATCCATCGACGTCTATGGGATGACGATGACACGGCGACCGGTCAGTGCCGTTGGGCCTTCATGACCTATTCGGGAGGAGTTTAGTTTTAGTTTTTAAACTCAAAGATGAAGACTATGCACAAATTGCGGCCACCCGAGAGGATTTAAAACATCGCATTGTCTCAGCATGTGCAATGATATCAAAGGAGTCTATTCACTCTGACTAGAAACCCTTGCACCAGCGGCAGCGAACGTATTTTGGAATTGATGGCTGGAATCTCACATATTTTATGACGTAAGTGTTGTGATGAAAAAATATGATGAATGAGATTTTTAGCAGCAACTGCCAGTGCCACAACCATTTGATGTAATTTGATCGATAGCTTGATCCATTCAGATAGGTAGCATCAAGCTGAAATATGTTCTGACTCGTCAGTCAACGGTAAGAGACGGGAGAGTGAGGTTGTTTACCTTGCCTGTCGCGCATTATGGATTTGAACAACGCGCGAGCATTAAGTTCTGTTTCAAGTTGCAAAGAAATGAGAAAAAATTCGTGAAATGTTAAAATTGGAGTATGGCGATAATGTTGTAACTCTGAAGACTGTGTACAAGTGGTGTGAGCGATTTAAAAGTGGAAGTGGGTCGGTAGAAGGCGAGCAACGTTCGGGTTAACCTCAAAAACAGAAGAAAAGGTGCAAAAAGTGACGAAATTGTTCGTTCAAACAGGGGAGCTCACTGCAGAGCTGAGTATCTCGTACGGGTGCGTGCCTAGCACTTTAACCGGTAATTTGCAAATGAGACGAATGAGTGCAAAATTTATCCCCAGACTTTTGAGTGATAAATAGAATGAAAATCGTGTGTCGGTTTGCACGAAATTGAGGGATTCTCTTCATTCATATCTGGACTTCATATCCAGAATTATAACTAGAGAGGAAACTTGAGTCTGTGGGTATGAGCTTGAGAAAAAAATTAAGAGTTCCCGGTGGAAAACCAGTGAATCTCCTCGCCCTAAAAAGGCTCATCAGTGAAAGTCGAATATCGAAGTCATGCTTATTGTTTTTTTCGATGTTGAAGGCATGTGCGATGAGAGTTCGTTCCAAGAGGAACAAAGCAACCTTTGCGCAACGATGTACGAAGAAAGAGAGAGAGAAATGACACACGACAACGCGCCTTGTCACACCTTGTTTGCGATTCACGAGTTTTTGGCCGGGAAAAAAATGTTCCTGTCGCTCCACATCCACCTTACTCGTGAGTTTTAGCACCTTGCAACTTCTGGATCTCCCCAAAAATTAAAACCGTGCTTAAAGGAAAACGTTTTGATGTCATTCGTGAAACTGGGATGGTCATGACAGAGCAATTGAACGCTCTCCCAAAGAAAACTTCCAGAAATGCTTTTGGTCATGGATTCACCGTTCGGATCATTACACTGCTAGTCAGGGACACTACTTCGAAGGAGATTAAATCAAATTCCATGTACACTTATTACTTTGTTTCTAATAAAGTTATTCGACGTATTTTTGATCACATCTCGTAAATGGAATTTTAAGGAAGTATTTATGACGACATTATTTTCTGATTTCCTTTTTGTTACTGTCGCAATTTTGCATTGTAAGTATGGATTTTGATATTAAACTGATGACGCTAAGTAGGGACTTAACAACTCAATTCCCTATTTTACAGATCCATCTTTCAACGCCTCTGTCAGAAACACGAGCGGAAATATTAGCGTAATTAACTGGCGAATCATCCTTAGATGCCACGTTCTTCGGCTCCCAGCTGGATTTTCGGTCCACCCACCTGTCTCCAAGACAGTGTGATTAGTATGATGCGCTACACCGCTTTTGTAAGCAGACTCTCATAGATACGTCGAGCTAGAAGACCCTATCGGTCTGAGGCGACAACTTCTACTGGTTGAAACTAATTAACCACCGTTAAAACTGCGACGACGAATATTCCGCAACATCAAATTTCTTCTGTGGCTCTTTCTCGACGGATCTGGGCGCACGACGGGAAAATACGGAATTAACATCCTACTGTGTATGCGGAACATATTGGATAAATAAGCAACTTCCACCTACCGCGGCTGAATATATGGAGATGCAGGCGTTGAGGCGAAAGGTGTGTAAAAGTCCTTTTACACCGCATTAGTTCAGGCCATACGGAACGTCGACTCTGCAGATTGATGCCAGGACCAATTTAACATTCCAAAACCCGTACCCAACAAACGCAACGGCAATGGAATTCCTGTCCCACTATCACGATGCGTGCTTGGTGTATACAGGTCATCAAAGTCTAGTGATGTCCTTAGGTTAGTTAGGTTTAAGTAGTTCTAAGTTGTAGGGGGGTGATGACCACAAATGTTCAGTCCCTTAGTGCTCAGAGCCATTTGAACCATTTGAACCAAGTCTACTGAAGGTGTTGTAGGTGCTTATTGAGTACCCCGAAGCAAACAACAAGGCCTAAACAAGCTAGAGCAACAATCCACTGCCATGACTGCAGAGTTGATTGCCATTCTGGAAGCCCTGCCATGCGCACAGATGACCATGGCAGGCACAACAGTCGTGATCTCTCAGAGTATATCGTTCCTGCAACTGACCGCCCAGTCAATGAAGACCAAAAACGGCAAATAGGGAAAAAATTCGTGTAGTCGCAAATTTTTGTACAGTGATAGGGGGAGTGCCATGAGCAACATACTAAAAATTTCCTCCAGTGGGGCGTGAGAATTGGGGTAGGACGTGGAGGCGTTTAAAGATCACATTTTACGTTTTTCTTGAATAGTTCTAAAATCGCGGATGTGTCCCAGCACAAAATTAAACTACATTAACTTTCGTACAGAAAAGATCCTATTCATTTTTTCTCTAGAGCTAATAGTTTCTGCGTTGCAGGGGATGGAAAAATCGCAGATTATGAAAAATATTATTTTAATGGTATAAAATTAATGTTTTTAGTTAAATCAAGTGAGTTAATGACTGCACCATATCTGCTACAAAATAGCAGGTCAGCAACTGGAAGCAGTTAATCCCATAAATTATCTGGGAGTACGCATTAGGAGTGATTTAAAATGGAATGATCATATAAAGTTGATCGTCGGTAAAGCAGATGCCAGACTGAGATTCATTGGAAGAATCCTAAGGAAATGCAATCCGACAACAAAGGAAGTAGGTTACAGTACGCTTGTTCGCTCACTGCTATAATACTGCTCAGCAGTGTGGGATCCGCACCAGGTAGGGTTGATAGAAGAGATAGAGAAGATCCAACGGAGAGCAGCACGCTTCGTTACAGGATCATTTAGTAATCGCGAAAGCGTTACGGAGATCACAGATAAACTCCAGAGGAAGACTCTGCAGGAGAGACGCTCAGTAGCTCGGTACGGGCTTTTGTTGAAGTTTCGAGAACATACCTTCACCGAGGAGTCAAGCAGTATATTGCTCCCACCTACGTATATCTCGCGAAGAGACCATGAGGATAAAATCAGAGAGATTAGAGCCCACACAGAAGCATACCGACAATCCTTCTTTCCACGTACAATACGAGACTGGAATAGAAGGGAGAACCGATAGAGGTACTCAGGGTACCCTCCGCCACACACCGTCAGGTGGCTTGCGGAGTATGGATGTAGATGTAGATGTAGATGAGTACAGCATAGCAGAATTTAGGGATAAATTGTGTTGTGAGTGGTGGCAGAGGGATGACAACTACACGCTGTTTCACAAACACCCCGATCTTTCTCAGCACGCTTGTAAATCATTGGTGTGACGCAGTGCACAGACACATCTGAAGGGTGTTTATTTTCCACAACACGCGCTGTACGCAGGCAAGTCTGGGAAGTGTTTACTTTCCACAAAATTCATTAATACTAACTGGAATACAGATACTAGTTACTAAAAAAACTACACATACGAAGAGAGTCTATGTAAATCAGCGCATACCGTCTTGTACTGCAAGTAAGGGAAATTCATGCCCGCCCGGTTAGCCGTGCGGTCTAACGCACTGCTTTCCGGGCAGGAAGGAGTGCCGGTCACCGGCACGAAACCGCCCGGTTGATTAGTGTCGAGATCCGGTGTGCCAGACAGCCTGTGGATGGTTTTTAGGCGGTTTTCCATCTGCCTCGGCGAAAGCGGACTGGTTCCCCTTATTACGCCTCAGTTACACTATGTCGGCGATTGCTGCGGAAACACTGTCTCCACGTACTCGTACACCATAATTACTCTACCACGCAGACATTGGGGTTACACTCTTCTGGTGTGAGACGTTGCCCGGGAGAGTCCACTTGGGGCCGAACCGGTGTGTGGCGGCGGTGGGGTGAGTGGACTGCTGTAGCCTGTTGTGGGGTAGCGATCCACTGGGGGCTACGGCGGGGACGAAGCCCCTCCGTTGTTTCTAGGTCCCTGGTTTAATACAATACAATACAAGGGAAATTCATTGCTAGTCATCCTGTATGACTGCTGTGGCTTTCTTCTGGGGAACGTCAGTTCCCCAACCACCGTTACTGCTCGTTCTTCAGTTTACACACAGAATTATCGACTATACCCTTCCCTGCATTTCCCGTCCAGTTCTCTTGTGTGAGTAGACAAATCAACTGCACTGTGTTCTTATTTAAATAGTGGAATGATTTTTACTTTATTAAATGTGTACAAGACGATAACAGATCGTGAGTGTTGTGGTGATTGGCCTGTGGTAAGAAAAAGATACCATTCTTCCATGCAAGCGGTCATTTTCCTTTTTTGGAAATGTGCCCATCTGTACGTGCACGACATGGTAGCATTAAATACGAGCCACCCACGTGTGTTCAAGGATTTTGCAGGTAAGGGTTATTTCACGATAAATCGAACTGCTTCTTCTTGGGCAGGGGTTCGATTAGACCTGACCATAGAACAGACTTTACTGCGCTCCATTAAAAGCTAAGGTGGTCTGATAGGAGGAAGGGGCGTAACTGATTCCGTTCTAGCCACGAATACTACAATAAAAGGTCAGGCGGGACTGCGAGCTGTGACGTCACCGCAAACCGTCGGCTTACCGCACTGTATTGGAGCTTATAGGCTCGCGACGCATGCATGTTTAACTCATACGCAGGTACGAACATAATCGAGATTTCCCGTGTTTTAATGTATTATTATTTTACTGACATTATTATTAAGTTTTATATTAATTAGACCATATTTTTCTGTTGTCGGCGAAACGCTAGTGTAAGGCTTCCGAATGACGTCAATCTTTTTCACCAACTCGGAGGGCTCCGGTTTTTTTTCCTGGGCGAACAGGCTCACACAGGCTTAGACCGCATTGCCCTGTAGTACGAAGAAACCCCCTATAACGTCATTTTAGACTCTTTAAGTGTATTAGTAAGTTTCCTTTTCCTATTGCGTATAGTTATGTTACGACTCTCTTCATTTTTTAAGTTTTTGTCTTTTGTTCACTCTCAGTCCGCTTACTGCCTTAGCATGTGTTTTCTTGTTGAAAGCTTTCATTCTAATGAAATTTCGTGCCCTTACAAACACATTACAGCTAAGTTCTCCAGTCCTGGACACTTCTCGTTTATAATGTGCTTTAAACTTACAAAAACTTTTGGGTCACCTTCAGTGAATTACTGTGGGATTGTTGAAATTCTCTTTCCATTTTCAAAGCAATTTCCCTATAACTTTCAGTTTGCTTCATTAAAGATCCACTTGAAATTGTTTGAAATCATTTCTTTCCTACCACACACATAGTTTATATAAATGCGCTAATTCGGGGTGTTTGCATTTAATTCTATAAGCAATACATCCTTCAATCATCTCTAAGTGCCCAACATTTTCCTTCATATCTGGAAGATTTTACCCTTAATACTCTCAGCAATTCTCAAAAATTTCTCCTACCTCTAAAACAATCTCTTCAAAAATGGTTCAAATGGCTCTGAGGACTATGGGACTTAACATCTGTGGTCATCAGTCCCCTAGAACTTAGAACTACTTAAACCTAACTAAGTTAAGGACATCACACACATCCATGCCCGAGGCAGGATTCGAACCTGCGACCGTAGCAGTCACGCGGTTCCGGACTGAGCGCCTTAACCGCGAGACCACCGCGGCCGGCAATCTCTTCAACTTCCTTGCTGTCACTTTCACTTTTCTGTAGACAGTAAGTGTATTATTTCCCAGAAAACGACGGTTCTAAAGTGGTAGCTCGAGTACCGCCAAAGAAACTGGTATGAGCATACGTTTTCAGAGGTATGTAAACAGGCAGAATACAGCGCTGAGGTTTGCAACGCCAATATGACAAGTGTCTGGCGCAGTTGTTTGATCGGTTACTGCTGCTACAATGGCAAACTATCAAGATTTAAGTGAGTTTGAACGTGGTGTTATAGTCGGTGGGACACATCTCTGAGGTACCGATTTTCCCCTCTGGGGTACCGATTTTCCCCTCTGGGGTACCGATTTTCCCGTACGACCATTTCACGAGTGTACCGTGAATATCAGGAATCCGATGAAACATCAAATCTCGGACATCGCTGTGGCCGGAAAAAGATCCCTCAAGAACGGGACCAACGACAACTGAAGAGAACCGTTCAACGTGAAAGAAGTACTACCCTTACGCAAGTTGCTGCAGATTTCAATGCAGGACCAACAAAAACGGTCAGCATGCGAGCTTTCTGAGCCGAAGACCCACTCGTGCATCTTTATGATTACGACACAAAGCTTTACGCCTCGCCTGAGCCAGAACACTGACATTGGACTGTTGATGACTGGAAACATGTTGCCTGATTGGACGAATCTGGTTTCCAATTGTACCGAGCGGATGGACGTGTACGGGTATAGAGACAATCTCATGGATCCATGAACCCTGCATATCAACAGGGGACTGTACAAGCTGGTGGAGGCTCTGTAACGGTGTGGAGCTTGTGCAGTTGGAGTGATGTGGGATCCCTGATACGACTCTGGCAGGTGACACGTACCTAAGCATCCTGTCTGATCACCTGCATCCATTCATGTCCAGTGTGCATTCCGACAGACTTTGGCTATTCCAGCAGGATAACGCGACACCCCACACATGCAGGATTGGTACAAATTGGTTCCAGCAACACTCTTGTGAGTTTAAACACTTCCGCTGGCCACCAATCTCTCCAGAAATGAGCATTATTGTGCATATTTGGGATGCCTTGCAATGCACTGTTCAGAAGAGATCGCCAACCCCTCGTACTCTTTCCGGATTTATAGACAGTCCTGCAGGATTCATGGTGTCAGTTCCCTCCAGCACTACTTCAGACATTAGTCGAGTCCATGCCACGTCGGGTTGCGCCACTTCTGCCTGCTCGCTGGCGCCGTACACGATAGTGGGCAGGTGTACCAGTTTCCTTGGCTTTTCAATATATTAGCTGTTACTGTAACAAATTCTTTCTCATTCTCGCATGTACTACCTGACATTATTTCGCTCTTATTACGGCTCTACATCAAAGACTTTATTTTCAAGGGGTGCGGTGGTAGGCAAAGAGTGGTAGGCAACGTAAAGTCACAAGCTTTTCAATATCTTCGGATGACCAGCTGGTGCATCGTCTTTCATAACCACTTGTTGACAGCCAGAAAAAGAGCCCTGAATCACTTTTTGTTTAATTTATGAAAGCACTACATCGCGAGACGGTCCTGCAAATCTGCATTCTTTTGTCTAAGGACTTTTGTTTCTGTTAGCATAATTTCTAATTAATTGCGAAAGCACGCGTTGTCACATCTTCAGCAGTGTTCGTTTTCACGGTTACCATTTTGTCTAATACTAATCTCTTCATTAGTTGACAAGATATTTCCCTTCTTCCGTACAGTAGCTTCGTTTCTTTGCCCGCATATTTCTCTCATTATTACGATCATTACTACGCTGGAGGGTGGTAGATTTACAGGTGGAACAGAATCATCTTTAACTTGCGTCTCGAAGGAATATTTAACATTTTACTTTTCAAATCAAATGAAAACGAATCTACACTTTTACAAGCATTTATCCATTTTCGTTTCTTCTCATTGTTTTTAGGGAATATATGAAACTTAGATTCCAACTTACTTACTTGTCTGCTATGGTTAGTACAACTGTCGATCGCGCAGGAAACTATTCTTTTTCTCTTAAAAACCTATTATTGTTGTTGTTGTGGTCTTCAGTCCTGAGACTGGTTTGATCCAGCTCTCCATGCTACAGTATCCTGTGCAAGCTTCTTCATCTCCCAGTACTTACCGCGACCTACATCCTTCTGGATCTGCTTAGTGTGTTCATCCCTTGGTCTCCCTCTACGATTTTTACCCTGCACACTGCCCTCCAGTACTAAATTGGTGATCCCTTGATGCCTCAGAACATGTCTTCTAGTCAAGTTGTGCCACAAACTTCTCTCCTCCCCAATCCTATTCAATACCGCCTCATTAGTTATGTAATCTACCCGTCTAATCTTCAGCATTCTTCTGTAGCACCACATTTCGAAAGCTTCTATTCTCTTCTTGTCCATGTTTCACTTCCATACATGGTTATACTCCATACAAATACTTTCAGAAACGACTTCCTGGCACTTAAATCAATACTCGATGTTAACAAATTTCTCTTCTTCAGAAACGCTTTCCTTGCCATTGCCTGTCTACATTTTATATCCTCTCTACTGCGACCATCATCAGTTATTTTCCTCCCCAAATAGCAAAACTCCTTTACTACTTTAAGTGTCTCATTTCCTAATCTAATTCCCTCAGCATCACCCGACTTAATTCGACTACTTCCATTATCCTCGTTTTGCTTTTATTGATTTTCATCTTATATCCTCCTTTCAAGACCCTATTCATTCCGTTCAACTTTTTCTTCCAAGTCCTTTGCTGTCTCTGACAGAGTTACAATGTCATCGGCGAACCTCAAAGTTTTTATTTCTTCTCCATGGATTTTAATACCTACTCTGAATTTTTCTTTTGTTTCCTTTACTGCTTGCTCAATATACAGATTGAACAACATCGGGGAGAGACTACAACCCTGTCTCACTCCCTTCCCAACCACTGCTTCCCTTTCATGTCCCTCGACTATTTCAACTGCCATCTGGTTTCTGTACAAATTGTAAATAGCCTTTCGCTCTAATCTTCAGCATTCTTTTGTGGCACCACATTTCGAAAACTTCTATTCTCTTCTTGTCCATGTTTCACTTCCATATATGGCTACACTCCATACAAATACTTTCAGAAACGACTTCCTGACACTTAAATCTATGCCCGATGTTAACAAATTTCTCTTCTTCAGAAACGCTTTCCTGCCATTCCAGTCTACATTTTATATCCTCTCTACTTCGACCATCATCAGTTATTTTGCTCTCTAAATAGCAAAACTCCTTTACTACTTTAAGTGTCTCATTTTCTAATCTAATTCCCTCAGCATCACCCGACTTAATTCGACTACATTCCATTATCATCGTTTTGCTTCTGTTGATGTTCATCTTATATCCTACTTTCAAGACACTGTCCATTCCGTTCAACTGCTCTTCCAAGTCCTTTGCTATCTCTGACAGAATTACAATGTCATCGTTGAACCTCAAAAGGAAACTATTCTTTTTCTCTTAAAAACCTATCCTAAAAAAAGCCCTCAATAAACTACTAATTACGGTATAACTTTGTACTGAATCGCCAGTCACTAATAAAAATTAACACGGTCTTAAACAACCTCGTTTTCGTTAGTAAACGGAAATAACAACAAAAAACGTCATGGCAATTGTGGGGTCCCGGAGGCTGAGCGTCGCATTCGCCTCATGATCCCTACAATGTTTTCTAATATACGTGGTTCCAGCGAAGTGAGTTAGAGGCTCCCTTGGAGCAACTGCCATCTGCTCGTCGTTGATGAGATTTGCTGAGGTGATTTTTTTCAAGTTGGGAGCAGCACATTGATCTACGTGTATTACGTCAAAATAGGGATGGGCATGACCGGGCAAAATTTTATGAATGGTTCAACGTCTATTCTTCTTTTCCGAAAGTGAATGGACTTACCTGTCTGCAAACAGCAATAATCTGAAACTCTAAAATAAATAGCCACGAGGCCTTGCAAATTGGTACCAGAACCATGTAAAGTTGTATTGGTTGTAATTTTGTCAACAGAAAACCGTCTCAGAGAAATGTGGTATTGTAGTAGTATGAAGAACGCCGTAAAATTGCAGGTTGAAATTGTATCTGTGGAACCTCTGACAATTTTCCAAAGAACATTGCAAAAAAGAATGACAATGTTGCAAAGCTTGTTGAATACGAATTATTACCGTTGGCTCTTTTTAATGTCAGGGGAATGAGGAAAGAACAGGAATTTTCTCTCTACGACGCTTTTCCAGAGGACAATTATGCAACTCATGACATATGAACGATCGCTAATGTAGTAGATGGAGGCTTCCGCCTCCACTGCGTGAAATGTAATTTGGGCGCCAAGTTTTCAGTACTTTGCAGTCAATACATAGCTCGTATACTAAAATATTATGGTCAAAACTGTACAGTGGTTTTTGATGGTTGTCGTGACGTCAACAGTACAAAAGGAGCAGAACAGAAGAGAAGGGTCCTCACAAAAACTTCAGTTGACAATCAATGTTAATGAAAGCATGACTGTTAAACAAAAGCATTTTTCGCAAATGCAAATAACAAAACCAGACTAACAGAACTCCTCAGCGACATAATGACAGCGAGGGGTTTAGAAACAGTAATTACTATAGACGATGCTGACGGTACTGTAGTTAGACTTGCGTTAGAGAAAGCTCCCCTGTCACGATAATAGGGGAGGGCGTCGACTTGACTGTTTTACTCATTGCTTTTTCACGACCAGCCACTAAAATATACTGCATGAAGTCTGGTAGGGTCAAGGTTGAATCCAGACGGTTTTCATCAAATTCTAACAAGTACATTTCACGGAAACCATCCTCCACCTCCATGTGTTAACAGATGTATCACGACCTCCCCTATTTGCAACAAAAGCTAAGGGGGGAATGCTTCAGCTGTTGAGTAAATTTCTTAGGCAAATGAAGAGGTATTCATTAACCTCTCGACACTAGCAGAAAAGGTCGCACAGGATACTGAGGTAATGTTTCTAAAAAAATTTAACAAGCGCATGAGCATCTGCAAGATCTGAATAAATTCCGGTATGGTGCATTAATAAGGCCAAATCCAGAGTTCACCCACTGCTGCCAAACACAGGAGCTCTGCACCAGTACTCTAGGAGTTTGTTTACACGTATATTAATTTTTATTAATTTTCTGTTTTATATAATGATCTTTAAAACATAATTTCTTGTTGCTTTCAGGTGTTCGGTTACTTACAGATACAACAATGGCTCAATAACCCCCTGTCGCAGAGCAAGTGGGGATGAAGCCGAGGGGAGGATAGATAGCTCTACACTGTGATACCCGAAGACAAAGTAGCGCCTGAAGCTATACTGAAGAACAATATCTTTTGCTGGGTGTTGGGGAGACGTGGATGCCGAAAAGCCAGCATTACATGTCCCACGACTTGCGACATGTGCCGCGGTACATGTACGAATGGTGAGCCGTTACTCGATCTACAAAATGGTGACGATGATGATGATACAGTTGTTGATTTTTGAAAGTACCCATTCAAGCTAAGATGTTATTTCATAACAACTAATGTAGAATATCCGTTATTTCTAAGTTCAGTGAGCATTAAACATTAATTTTATACCATTAACACATTATTTTTAATAATTTGCGATTATTCCATCCCCGGCAACGCGGAAAGTATTAGTTTTGATAACAAATAAATAGGTCCTTTTTTGTAGGAAATTTAATGTAGTGTAATTGTGTATCGGGAAAGACTTTCGATAGAAGCCAAGGTTTTCGGTGACTTAATCAAGAAAAACGCAAAAAAATGATTTTTAAACGTCGCTCCACCCAGCGTTCACACCCTGCAAGTACGGATTGCTAGTATATTGTTCATGACACTCTATGCTAGTACTGTACAAACATTTGCGACTACACAAATTTTTCCCCTAATTTTCCTTCGTTGATTGGAGTATGATTAGAAACCATCACAATAGCTGAAATAACCTCATAGTCACAGCAATTGTCGATCTTGTGCTCCGGGTGCAGAGAAACAATCGCAACATCATTCAATGGTATGGGTAAAAGGCCACTCTGGGATATCTAGAAATGAACAAGTAGATGTCCTAGCAAAGAAAGTACCTCTGCATGGAGCTATTAAATATGATAACGCTCCTCTCACATATATAATACCCTGCTCAGAAAACAGTTATCATCGGACTGGAAAGAGGGACGGTCAATGACATCTACATCATTACTCTGCAATTCACATTTAAGTGCTTGGCAGAGGGTTCATCGAACCACAATCGTACTATCTCTCTACCACTCCACTCTCGAACAGGGCGCTGGAAAAACAAAAACCTAAAACTTTCTGTTCGAGCTCTGATTTCTGTTATTTTATTTTGATGATCATTCCTACCTATGTAGGTTGGGCTCAACAAAATATTTTCGCATTCTGAAGAGAGAGTTGGTGACTGAAATTTCGTAAATAGATCTCGCCGCGACAAAAACGTCTTTAATGACCTCCATCCCAACTCGCGTATCATATCTGCCACACTCTCTCCCCTATTACATGATAATACAAAACGAGTTGCCCTTTCGATGTCCTCTGTCAATCCCACCTGGTAAAGATCCCACACCGCACAGCAATATTCTAACAGAGGACGAACGAGTGTAGTGTAAGCTGTCTCTTTAGTGGACTTGTTGCATCTTGTAAGTGTCCTGCCAATGAAACGCAACCTTTGGCTCGCCTTCCCCACAATATTATCTATGTGGTCTTTCCAACTGAAGTTGTTCGTAATTTTAACAACCAGGTACTTAGATCAATTGACAGCCTTGAGAATTGTACTATTTATCGAGAAATCGAATTACAAAGGATTTATTTTGGAACTCATGTGGATTGTAAGGTGTCAGGCAAATCCAACACCTTCCATGAAAACCCTGACATAATAAGCAAATTTACTAGTATGTCACATAGCTCCGAATAAATCGTGACATGAAATTAACCAAAGCAATAGAAGTAACGAGTGAGCAAATGGAATGCCACAGACTAACACAAGAATGCCTAAATGCATGTCGTACCTTCCCACCGTGAGGCAGACGCAGTTCCGAGGGGAGAAACGAGGACAGAAGCCGAGAGCAGAACCGTGTTAAGCTAGATAAGGGAGGGGCTGGGCACCCACGCCGCGAGCCTACCTGTACGGCTATACAACCCGCACGTTTTAGCGTGAGGCTTTTTCGCGTCTCAGGTATGTCAAGGACAACCCCCAGCCCATGTTAAAAGCTAGAGCCCTCCAGAAAAACAGTATAGATCTTACGATAACACAAAAAGGGCCACTACCACCCGCAAGTTTTAGCGTGAGACTTTTTCGCGTGTCTGTTACATTAGGATCACTCCCCAGCCCATGTTAAAAGATAGAGCCCTCCAGAAGAGCAGTATAGATCCTACGATAACGCTAAAAGGACCACACTAGCTACAGGTTTTAGCGTGAGACTTTTTAGCGTCTCTGTTACGTTGCAAACTTTAAAAACATTGCCCCACCACGAAAAATATAACGTTTCTCGTTGGATAGACAGTATTTTTGTAGGCGGAGCATAAGGTTAACATCGAGACCCTGATTGGTCAGATGAAAACATAGCCAGATAGTTTTTTTAAACTAACTTCGGTAAATTGTAGTAAGGAGAAGTTAGAGTTGAGTTGGTTCCGAGACGGCGAGCTGGATGGCTGCTGCGCCGGCCGCTGCCGCCCTGACGCTGCTTAGACACCGACAAGGTAATGAACGCACGCGATGCCGCATTTTTGAGCGCATAAGGCTTCACTGAGAACTGCAGAAGTCTCATCTGTTACACCCTCTTTTTGCGTAATACTAGTGTCGATCGTTAATTAAAACTCATGGTGTTCACATTTGCCACTTGAAGAACAGATCTGAAACGCGATGATTTTTCTATTTTATAGTTATTGAGAAGCCACATCAGCCACTGTAATTTACGAGTCAGATAAGTAATTAAAGATAACTGAGGGTCACTGTAGACCATTTTGATAGTTTTCTCTTTTGTGAAACTTAAATTAAACCTAGATTATAGATGTGATATGGCATAGGTCATCCTTCGATCGATTGTAGAACTTGGAAACCCATTCAGGGAATATTCGTTCACATTTTTGTTGAACGCAGTTGGTTTTTACCATCCTGTATTAAAACATTTCCTTTTATCAATAGTGCAATTTATAAACGATGTTTTGTGATTAGAATAAATTTCCAATGGTAAACTTAACTGCTATTTCGACGTTATTTTACCAGCTAACTAAAAATAGGAAAGCCTTGAACCCTTTCCACTATATTTAGTTAGAATTAAGATTCTTTTAGAGGGAGTGCAGTGGAGCTGACGCTGAGATCATTTAGTATTTGGTTATATCATCGCTAGTCTCACTGAACTCTTCTGAATTCTACATGTCATGTGTGGTCTGGCGTCTCCTTACCAGCAACAGGTCCCAGGTTCAAACTAGTTAATTCCCTAAAAAACATGCTCAGAGCGTCGTTGCGCGAAAGTGGTAGGGAGACACGATATAGAACAAACAGACACCACCATGAATGTTTAGAGGATCACCTCACACTTTTCGTTATTTAGCGTCAACTGCCACCTGACACACCATACAGCAATATTTTCTAAATCGCTTTGCAACTGATACTGGTCTTCGGATGACCTTACTAGACGGTAAATTACAGCATCATCTGCGAACAACCTAAGAGAACTGCTCAGATTGTCACCCAGGTCATTTATATAGATCAGGAACAACAGAGGTCCCAGGACGCTTCCCTGGGGAACACCTGGTATCACTTCAGTATCTAAAACCAAAGGCAGCCACTATGCACTAATTCATCCCACGATTCTAAGAGTACACAAACATCGAGGAGCATGACTGAAATTTCATATTTGTAAGTTCATCAAACATTTCTATGGGCGAATCTTAAGCGCCATCCCTCAATGTGTTTGCAGTGAGGGAGAAGATCCAAATCATTTTATGTTTCCACAATGTCGTCGGGACACGAGTCACATTAACGTTCTTCAACTAATCTTCGACACTTGTAATCATTTGCCAAGCACCCTCCAAACTTTGGTAGCGTCCAACGATATAGAACGTATAAAATGCTGTACGAGTTCATATATTATACCTCCATGCACTGTTAATATAATGCTCTTGACACTTAGAATGCCAGGAGAAGACCAAAGCACCATAGCCTGACTATTTTCACGTGCTATTCAACAGGATATAGAACGCTCAGCCTATAATTGTTTGACGCTATGTCCTCCTATGTGTGTTTGTCTGAGTACTGGTTTATCTACACGTAAGGCTATAATACCAAAATCTGGTTATTATCTACAGTTCTCATGTTTTACTTAGGTGGTACTTACAGACCTGCACAGACATTCAATTATCTATCAGCAACTTTTGAAACAATTCTTACAGGAAGGCAAAGGTAAATTAAAATTCGTTTTATATCGGAGTGCGTCCTTTATTAAGCCTATTAACTTCGTACCAGGATATGACTTAAACTCACGTATACTCTGCGGTGTCGAAACAAACTGTAGAATCATATTTCCAGTGTTGGGATGGCTGTATCGGTAAGTACCGAAAAAAAAAAAAACGAACTTCCGCGTAAGACAGTAATCGCTTTCGAGTTCAAAACAGATAAATCCTAAGTCCTAGATATAGTAATTTCTACGAAACTTCTTATAGGATTATGACGAGTGAAATGCTGTTACATTTCTCTCTTTTAAAATTATCATAAAAGCAGCAGAGATTACTATACTCCCATTTCAAACAGAGAAGTTGATACCGGCATCTATGTAACTGATATAGCTATTAAAAGACATTATACGCCTTTAAATAAGGACTTTCTCAGAAATCATTGGGGTGAAAACAGTATTACGAAATCTTAAAATGATTCAAGGAGTATCCGATGCCAACGACTTAGCTGAATCATCCCGTATGTAACCTTGCCATTAGAAGAATTGCAAACTTTAAAGACGTAGAAAACAGTATTATAATTGGCTTCTTTCCATTCACTACTGTCCAACGGGGTAATGTTTCGGAGTTACTCCTATCTTAAGTAAAAAGTATCCGTTGTACAAAAGAAAGTGATCAGATAGATGTGTGGAGTTCACACTTAGATATATAGGGTGTTACAAAAAGGTACGGCCAAACTTTCAGGAAACATTCCTCACACACAAAGAAAGAAAATATGTTATGTGGACATGTGTCTGGAAACGCTTACTTTCCATGTTATAGTTCATTTTATTACTTCTCTTCAAATCACATTAATCATGGAATGGAAACACACAGCAACAGAACGTACCAACGTGACTTCAATTTGTTACAGGAAATGATCAAAATGTCCTCCGTTAGCGAGGATACATGCATCCACCGTCCGTCGCATGGAATCCATGACGCGCTGATGCAGCCCTGGAGAATGGCGTATTGTATCACAGCCGTCCACAATACGAGCACGAAGAGTCTCTACATTTGGTACCGGTGTTGCGTAGACAAGAGCTTTCAAATGCCCCCATAAATGAAAGTCAAGAGGGTTGAGGTCAGGAGAGCGTGGAGGCCATGGAATTGGTCCGCCTCTACCAATCCATAGGTCACCGAATCTGTTCTTCAGAAGCGTACGAACACTTCGACTGAAATGTGCAGGAGCTCCATCGTGCATGGACCACATGTTGTGTCGTACTTGTGAAGGCACATGTTCTAGCAGCAGGGGTAGAGTATCCCGTATGAAATCATGATAACGTGCTCCATTGAGCGTAGGTGGAAGAACATGGGGCCCAATCAAGACATCACCAACAATGCCTGCCCAAACGTTCACAGAAAATCTGTGTTGATGACGTGATTGCACAATTTCTTGCGGATTCTCGTCAGCCCAAACATGTTGATTGTGAAAATTTACAATTTGATCATGTTGGAATGAAGCCTCATCCGTAAAGAGAACATTTGCACTGAAATGAGGATTGACACATTGTTGGATGAACCATTCGCAGAAGTGTACCCGTGGAGGCCAATCAGCTGCTGATAGTGCCTGCACACGCTGTACATGTTACGGAAACAACTGGTTCTCCCGTAGCACTCTCCATACAGTGACGTGGTCAACCTTACCTTGTAAACATTGCACTGACTGCAAAACCACGTTCGTGATGAACACTAACCTGTTGATGCTACGTACTGATGTGCTTGATGCTAGTACTGTAGAGCAATGAGTCGCATGTCAACACAAGCACCTAAGTCAACATTATCTTTCGTCAATTGGGCCAACTGGCGTTGAATCGAGGAAGTACAGTACACACTGACGAAACTAAAATGAGCTCTAACATGGAAATTAAGCGTTTCCGGATACATGTCCACATAACATCTTTTCTTTATTTGTGTATGAGGAATGTTTCTTGAAAGTTTGGCCGTACATTTTTGTAACACCCTGTAAACAAATGGGAGTATTTGCTACAGCCACACAGTAAATTTATTCACTGGTGAGATTCGTTGACAAGAATCCATCCCGTTTTTCTTTCTTTTTTTTTTCGAGTAATAGCGGTATTCAGAGCTCGGTTCAATGCTAGTGTCCGACTCCTCACGTCGGCTTTGAGCAATGACGTCATACCTAAGGAAGAGAAGCTACAGAGAGGCAATCTCTGAAAGCAACCGATCATATACAAAACAAGCGAATGTAGCGTACGATAAAATTACACAGTTCACGTGATTGATTACTTAGCCATAAATTAGCAAAGAGGAGTATACACGTCTGAAAAAGAATAATTATCGTAATTTATGCGAGTAAGAAGAGCACAGAGAACCTTTAAATCCAGTGCAGTATAGCGCATGGTGAAGTCATAATATTATGAATCATCGCCAACTATTGATACTAATTGTTAAATCTATACAAGTAATGAAATTTGACAAAAAGTAGAGTCTAACAAATACTGAAATCGGTAATGGGACCTACCTGTATAGGTTAATTCTAGTTACTGATTCCACCCATTCCAATTCTAGTTACTGATTCCACGTTTTCCACCGTTCGTTATTTAGATCGCAGGATTTCTGCATATGGTAATAAAATCTTCAAAAAGAAAAAATGGGAATCTGTTCCAACAATACTTATTGGTTTTCATAGTAGTTCTGAGATCAATAAGAAATCCTACAAAATCGTAGTCCACAGATTTATTGCAAAAATGTCCGAAATTATGAACCATTGGAAAGCTGGAATGGTAACGAGAACTGACCTATATAGGCCAACTCTGTCAGTTCCAGCCAAGCGATAATTCATTGATTGCATCGTTTTTTCAACACGTGTGTGTATTAAAACGTAGGCTAATATGATTTCTACATTTGTAATTGCCCTCTGAACGACTGAAAATAAGTTACCAATATTGGAATCGGTAACTAGAATTGACCTATATAGGAGGTCAGTTCTACGTATCTAGCGCAGTTTTCTTTATACATCGCTGTAGTTTTAGAGTGCAATTACAAATGTAGAAATGGTATTACGTTTCAGTGTATATAACTGCAAAAATTATTTCCATGTGAATCATGGAGCTGTTGGAATCTGTAACTGGAATTTAGCTACAGAGGTTAATTATAGTTATCGATTCCAATAGTTAATTTTTGTAGATATTCGTTTGTCATGTATTGGCTTTTCTTTTAGAATTTAGTGTGTCGGTTTCTCCACATTTTATGCTAGTGTTTCGTATTTGTTATCATTTGTTTTTAATTGTTTTGGTTATCTTCAGTTCGTTTCGATGTAATTCATGACTAACTAAATAACTGCGTGAATGCGATTGTAATTTTATCGTATGCTACATTTGTTTGTTTACGAATATGACCCGTTGATTTCATGGCTTGATTGTACGCAGCGTCTTTGCCTTAGGTATGATGTCATTGCTCCAAGCCGACGAGTGGAATCGAACACCAGAACTTATCCCAAAACACAATAGTAGGAGTGAAATGCGATAAACTGGAAATTGTGATACTGCGTGTCCAGTTCGACCTGTCTCTTAATTATCAAGACTGTGTGTCAGCAGTCTACGTAATCAACATGGCGACTACAACGTCATATCTTTGGCTATATTTGGTGAGAATTTTTATTTTATTTGTGGTTTCCACTCCAGCTGTAAAGCTTTTTTACGATAATGGATTGGCGCTCTCTATGCGATAGACGGTAGTAAACTTCGCTTTGGACTAATCGCTTAGATTTTTTTCTGATACGTAACTGAAGTGCAACAGTTTTCAGTCTTCATACATAAAAACATTGCATCTACATCCGTTCATCTCCTATCTTCGTTTTAAGTTTCAAAGCATAGGAACTATCATTAATAAATGTTTCTAATTTTAACAGGCCTCGAAGGACATGTAATAGACAAGATACTTCCTAATTGAAACGCGCTTGGTTATGCGAAGGGCAATTTTTAAAATCAACAATACTTTTTAACTATCGTAGCAAAACATTAATGCGGCACTTACTCCAAAAGCTAGTGGTACAAAAATCAGTGTCTAGATAGTTGAGGACGAAACAGTAAGCTAAATGGTTTACAGCAAAGCAAAAGTCTAAATTTTTGAATTTTTGTCAACAAATAATTTTTTAAATATACGTCTATATAAAAATCTAAAAAAATCAGACATTTCCCATACTCACCCCTTCGTGTACGTACCATAACTTGACGAAATCTTCTTTACCTTGCACTTCTTATGAAATTATTGCGATGTTCACAGAAGCGCAAACGTCACTTCACACTTTGCAGAGTGGAAAATACCGATGTCACACTATAGAAATGAAGCTTATACTTCTTAGTGGTTTCGCATTTCTCCAATTCTTCAGAAGTTCAAGTTGTTTTCTTCCTTCGTCAGCACACGGTTGTTGTCTGTCTTGGAAATCAGCACACACGTGAAACCGAGCGAGATAATGCACTAGCTAAGACGACTGACTCGTCTCCTTGGGAGGTGCGGCCTTCCGATCCATGTTGGACTAACCAAAATTGAGTTTTCCGTGTTTTCCCTAAATCATTTCAGCTGAAATCTGGGACAGATGAACCTTTAAATAGGTAGTGCATGATTTACATTTTCATCTTTGTCCACTTCGAATTGATGTTCCGACTGATTTCGACTTCATCGGGAAAACCTCTTAGCAACCTCTTTCTCTTCTTTTGCACACATGAAGACACGGGTATTATTTGAGTCAAACTACAGAAGGCCAACTCAGTGTTCGCTTTCAGGTGGTCAACCTTTAGCTGTTTCCCTCCAAGCATTTCAGTTTTTTGCTATACATCAAAATGAAGGCGTTTACTGGAGTGAAATCAGGTGAACCAGGTGGCATTTCAAAAGTCGTAAACGCCGTCCTGTTTGTAAACTTTATTTACGCATCATGTTTATGCTATCACTTCGGGCAAAACTGAAGTAGGTTATTAATTTACCATCTATACATTACTTACGATTTACAGCGCCTGTTGAGAAACTTATATCAATCGGGGCTTGCTCGGAAAGATGTAGATTTTCCGAGAACTAGTAAATATTGTTTTGCCGATTTACCTGTCCAGTCAGCTCCAAGGCAGGTTGATGCGACCATAACATGAAATGAACTGGAGCTAGTCCGATGCTGATCAAGCATTAGCTCACAAAACTATCTTCTCGTGGCATAATATTGCAACTAGAGAACACAAAAAGGACGTGAGGCTCATTCGTATAAAATCCATTGGAGTTGTTGGCGTGGAATGTTGGAATATTCTGGATGAAACCTTCCTTTGGTGTCTGTGATACTTCGATCTTAACAGCAAAACAACTAGGCGTTTCTGTTTCATCGATAAACGCTGTGTAACTTGCGTCGGGAAGACTTCCAATAGCTTCAGGTTTTCAAATATTTTCTAAGTGCCACGCAATGGCGGAGGCACATGAAATGTCTTTGAAATTCACATCGAACGCCACTAACACGACATTAGTAACTCTTTTAACGGAATTTCCGTAATGAACATCGAGAGAATAAAAACTGACTGCAACACCGACTGCATTCAACTGTCACTACAGTTACGTCTTGGTTCATTGTTGGGAACAGTGCAGCCAACATGCCAGATAGCCACTCTACTTTGGGTGTACCGTTGATTCTGTCATCATAAATATCGCAATCTGTTTGTTCCATCATACGTTACGTGATCGTCCCAGTCTCATTTCACTCTGTGAATGTCTTACACTACAACTTCTCAGTACTTTCAGTGCTTGCACTTTTTTAAAAACTGCAAACGATTGTACCACATACTTATCGATATCTTTCAAACTTTTTCTCTTAGCCTTTGCTTTGAAAATGGAAGATGTCTCAACCCAAGTAGATCTAGTGCGAGCCTTGTTCTAGCGTTTTATTCCCCTGTGCAATTTTTGACCGCATATCTGCCTCGCCATAGAATGTTGTTAGTTAGATTATACGATAACGATCTTGCAACTATATTCTTTCGCATTGTATATGGACTCACGAAATAGCAACCAATGGTATCTTCGTAACGTTATTCACAAACGATGAAAATCATACAAACTTTAATATAGTTGTATAGTAATTGATAACTGTACTTTCCAGTCAAAATACAGCACATTTTCATTTCAAATATTAAAGTTTGTATGATTTTGTCGTTGGTACTAAATTCTAAATTGGTACTAAATTCGGTAGCTATCTGTTTCTTGGATTCATCGTTACTGTTTATACTAGGTGAAAGCCGATCACCAATATATTTAAAGCCCGAAAGTATATTTGACGTAAAGGGTTAATTGAGACGGCCCTACATATTATGAATGCTGGTAGGGGATTCATGTTATATTAACAAAAGTGTCTTATCCATAGAGACAAGAACATAAATTTTTGTTCTTTCATATTGAACAATATCGGGAAGAGAAATCCAGCGATATAATTATTTGATTCGTCCCCTGAGAAACTAAGAAATAAAAAGGCATTTAAAAACGGGGGTTTCTGTTGTTCTTACTTCCTGGTTAATGGCGCTTGTATCGAACGTTAATTACTTTCTCTAAGGAATTGGTCAGTTGAGTATCACACGTCACTTCTGCAAATATATGTTTATTCTCCAACAGCTGATTCTAAAGAGGAGAGCATACTAGAAAATCAAACGTCTGATTACAAATGAGTATGTTCTGCGTAATTTGCGTTCAGTTTAAGCAAACCTATTTCTGCACGCATCTGAATGTCTATGGTGTCATGCCTCCTGAACAACACTGACGAGAAAAAATTCGCAGCACAAAAAATAATTAATGTAGAGTAATGAAATTTCGGAAATATATTTGTCTGGGTAACACATTTAAGTTGACACTGCCAAATCATTGGTTAACGTAGGCGCGAGATAAGCCTTTGCAAATGTCAAATGCGGATACATTAATAGCCGATGTAACCGACAGAATGCTGAATGCAGGCATACAAATGAGCATGCATTGTGTTGTACAGGTGCCATATGTCCGTTTGTGGGATGACTGTTGCACATGCTCGCTTAATACTGGATATTTTTAACATTTTTATGCACCGACAGCAACTGATATTGTTTATATAAGAACATACAGCCTACAGTTGCAGGTTAACTTTCTCGCGAAGCCTTCGCGGTCCGCATTCTCTAGTTACACGACGAGGCCCATACAACGGGCTTAAAGTTAATTAGTGCAGCTTGTTTAATAGAAGTGACAAAACATTGTGGTTATGCATCTAGTTTTATAAAGTTGACTTAGGACATGGCTTGTTTTAGGCAAACATTTAAATAATATTTTATGTAAGTACTACACGTTGCATCCTGTAGGATGACCATATCTAATATAATTTACTAGTACACTATAATAATAACTTTTTGCAGGTTCTGAAGAAGACGTTATTACTAACGTTGAAACCTAGGTAAACGATAAAGTTAACCTGCAACTGTAGGCTGTATATTCTTATATAAAGCTTAATACCGGGGCGGTTGTGTTGTACAGGTGCCGGATGTCAGTTTGTGGGATGGAGTTCGTTGCCTGTTGCACATGGTCGCTCAATACAGGGCCGGTTAACGCTGTTTGTGGGTGACACTGATGATATCCCGTATGTGCTCGATTGGAGACATTTCTGGTGATCTAGCACGCCAAGACAACATGTCAACACACTGTAGAGCATGTTGGCTTACAGCATATGTGGGCGAGCGTTGTTGTGTTGGAAAAGACACCCCTTGAACTGCTGTTCATGAATTTCAGCATAACAGTCCGAATCACCGGACTGATGTACAAATTTGCAGTCAGGGTGCGTGAGATAACCATGACAATGTTCGTGCTGTCATTTGAAATCGCACGCCAGACCATAACCCCATATATGACTCCAGTGTGTGTAGCATGCAGACAGGTCTGTTGCGGGACCTCAACTGACCTCCTTCTATAGTCCGTGAGACGAGTGATTGGTACTGACAGTTCCGGCAGGCAGACGGCGCTGTTGCCGAACGTGGCTCACAGCACGCGGCGCCCTCTCTGCTACACGCATTCTCTAGCAGCAGAAATAAAAGCGAGACAAAATACGAGTCGTATTGGTACGCGTGAATTTATTTAAAGTTGCTGCTTGAACTATATTAACTCGAAAACTGATAAGAGCTATTTAGTACAAGTATCTAAGATGCTGAAACATAATAAAGTTATTTGTTAAACTTCACAACTGAAATGAAAACTATTTTCGCAAGTTGTTGAAAATTAGCAGTTTTGGTTTCATTTGTTAAGTATTAGCATTATTAATTTGTTCTACTGCAAGCTACAGAATAATTTAGATAGAGTGGGATGTTCCCTTCTCTTATAATAGCTGTATAAATGACGACGAATAGCGTCTTTCTGAAAATCGTCCAAAGCTGTCACCTGCTTATTTCTCGGTCGCTTCTTTCCTGGTGTGTGCAGCTTTGTTGTGCCACTCTCTTCACAATCTACACTATACTGTTCTTTCCCTATCTTTACAACAGTGTTCTTACTTATTTTCAATGCTGCTGCAATTCTCTTCACAACCTGAACAACAGGAATTAAGGGCCCACCTTTGTCCTTTTCTGTCTCAAAGTAATCCCTCACAGAGCACACGAATTCACGGGCCTGGGTGTGTAGCACACTTTTCTTCCTCCGTTTCACTTCTTGTGTTGGGCTGGTACTACCCGCCGCACTAGACATTGTTTACAACGAAACATAAACAAAGAAACACTAAAAACAACAAAAACGAAATAAACTGTGAATTCCACTTCAGACAAACGACGAACGACCGCACCGCCTGCACGCGAGACACTGGTAAGTTTCATAAGCGCGCGCGACCGAGTTCCAGAGCGGCAACGTGGCCCTTGCTACCCGCTCAAAGTCAGACCGTCATTGGCTGCCTGCTTGCGGTCGCTAGGCAACGGAAAGACGCTACCGAGATGTCAGTACCAAAGACTCGTCTCCCAGACTATAATCATCACATGGACATCTCTGGCACCGAGGGAAACCCAGCCTTCATCAGAAAATACAACAGACTTCCACTCTGCCCTCATATGAGCTCTCGCTTGACGCCACTGAAGACGCAGCTGGCGGTGGTACAGTGTCAGTGAACGCAGGCTACAGGGCGTCTGGCTGTCCTTGAAGTAACCGATTTGTAACAGTTCGTTGTGTCTCTGTGGTGCTAACTAGTGCTCAAATTACTGCTGCAGATGCAAGACTCTGAAAATGACAGTCTTCCGTCTCGGTAGTCCTACGTGGCCGCACATTGTCACGATGTAACATTATGTGATTGCCTTATCACTTTAAATCATTCACTAATCGAGCAGTCGCTCGGCAACAGCTACAGTTAGCAAATAATGTTGCAAGAATGTAAAAGGTGAACGACCTGTGACGTAACTTGTTTATTGTCGAAGCGCCGTCAGAGATGCAGTGAGTTATTGACTTTGAAAACCGCGGCGCGAAAAACGGACAGAAGAAGAAAACTTTTACACATTTTCTTTTTTTTTATTTACGCGATATTCTCGATGAACTGTTACTCATTCTTCTCTTGTCTCTTGTAACTTGTGTCGGACGCGCATGTCTTGCCGCCGTATTATTACCGTTAAAAATAATATTATTTTAGTGTAAAGTAAAAGTGCAATACTAAAAGTGCAATACTGCATAGCAGCAAATTTATTGTGCGACGTGTATGTGAAAACGTCAAAGGAATTATTGTCATTACCAGAAGAGAAGTGCCAGTCAAAACGGCATCCATGTTAAATCTTTCATTGCAGATACGTTCTTCTATTAATTGCCATAAATTCAGATTGAAATGGAATTGGTGTATGGACTATTTATTTAGTGTAGAATATATGTCTCACTCCTTCATGAAGTTATTTAATTTTCTTCATGTTTCTGCCAAATAGAGAGTTCACAGTCACGAATTCTTTCGTTGAAATCGGACGGAAGTTGTATGCGGCGAAATATTTTCTCCGCGCCACATTCTACTGGTAAATGCATGATAAACTACGGTCCCTTAGGAAATTCATGTTGAGCTATCCAAAAGTAATTATATTTTGAATAGGCATTTACTCTCCTCTGCAGTGCAACTTCCGACTGATCAGACGATCCAACAAGAGGCAGTCGCATACGATCGGCGTTCGCAAATATATTTCCAGCACTGATTATAGCAATATGTAGTAGCACAAAAGAAACATATTGTTATAATTACTACGAACGGGCACGTTTATAACGTATGTTTATGTATACACATTACGTAAACATATCGTTATAACGACCACTGCTGGTTTGGTTAGTATCTGCATTTATGTTCAAGGTTGCATCAGCGTTGCGTGCGTAGATTCAGGCGGCCCGCCAGATATAATATTTGTGCCGGTTATTCTCATAGCGAAGACCGTAGCGCACGAGACATCTCCGCCTTTGACTCAGATTCGGTTCCTATTACCGTCCCACGTCCAACTTTGGTTTTACTCTTTTGTTCGGTTTTAGGAAATCACTAGCGTAGAACACTTCTGGCCACACAGTCTCTAGCAATCTGCTTGATAACGGCCTGATTGGCTACTTCAATGCTAATTAACTCGGAAACAGTGCAACATACTGAATTTTTTTCTGATGAGTCTTGCTCAGAACAACCTGTCCTGCAACATTCTTAAAAGCTTTTCAGATTATGTCTAACCACCATGTTTTTTTGTGTGTGTGTGTGTATGTGTGTGTGTGTGTGTGTGTGTGTGTGTGTGTGTGTGTGTTACGTGTGTACGAGGGTGAAACTGGGAAAAAGAAGCTAGTATGACATAAAAAAGGGGCAACCATTGAAACATCTACAAAGTTCTGGTACTGACGAACTGGAATTAGGCCTGAATAATAATAATAATAATAATAATAATAATAATAAGCAAATATCTGAAATCACACAACTGGCCATTAAAATAGATACACTACGAAGATGACGTGCTACAGACGCGAAATTTAACCGACAGGAAGAAGATGCTGTGATAAGCAAATGATTAGCTTTTCAGAGCAGTCACACAACGTTGGCGCCTGTGCGACACCTACAACATGCTGACATGAAGAAAGTTTCCAACCGATTTCTCATACACAAACAGCAGTTGACCGGCGTTGCATGGTGAAACGTTGTTGTGATGCCTCGTGTAAGGAGATAAAATGCGTACCATTGCGTTTCCGACTATGATAAAGGTCGGATTGTAGCCTATCGCGATTGCAGTTTATCGCATCGCGACATTGCTGCGTGCGTTGGTCGAGATCCAATGCCTGTTAGCAGAATATGGAATCGGTGGGTTCAGGAGGGTAATACGGAACGCCGTACTGGATCCCAACGCCCTCGTATCACTAGCGGTCGAGATGACAGGCATCTCATCCGCATGGCTGTAACGGATCGTACATCCACGCCTCGATCCCTGAGTCAACAGATGGGGACGTTTGCAAGACAACAACCATCTGCACGAACAGTTCGACGACGTTTGCACCAGAATGGACTATCAGCTCGGAGACCATGGTGTGCGGATACGCTTGACGCTGCATCACAGACAGGAGCGCCTGCGATGGTGTACTTAACGTTCCAACCTGGGTGCACGAATGGCAAAACGTCATATTTTCGGACGAATGCAGGCTCTGTTTACAGCACCATGATGATCGCATCCGTGTTTGCCGACATCGCGGTTGAACGCACATCGGAAGCGTGTATTCGTCATCGCCATACTGGCGTATCACACGGCGTTATGGTATGGGGTGCCATTGGTTACACGTTTCGGTCACCTCTTGTTCGCATTGACAGCACTTTGAACAGTGGACGTTTCATTTCAGATGTATTACGACCCGTAGATAATGCACGACCGTATGTTGCAGGTCCTGTACGGGCCTTTCTGGATACAGAAAATGTTCGACTGCTGCCCTGGCCAGCACATTCTCCAGATCTCTCACCAATTGAAAACGTCTGATCAATGGTGGCCGAGCAACTGGATCGTCACAATACGCCAGTCACTACTCTTGATGAACTGTGATATCGTGTTGAAGCTGCATAGGCAGCTGTACCTGTACATGGCATCCAAGCTCTGTTTGACTCAATGCTTAGGCGTATCAAGGCCGTCATTACGCCGAGAGGTGGTTGGTCTGGGTACTGATTTCTCAGGATCTGTGCACCCAAACTGCGTGAAAATGTAATCACATGTCAGTTCTAGTATAATATATTTCCCCGATGAATACCCGTTTATCATCTGCATTTCTTCTTGGTGTAGCAATTTTAATGGCCAGTAGTGTAGATGTTTAAGAAGAGTTACGTGAACAACAAAACTTGACAGATGGAGGAACGAATATATCCTAAAGTAAGTCTCTAAAACCGAAATTAACGATGTAACAAATTACGCAGAAAAATGGTTGGCATGTGTCAGACGGAAGAAAACGACAGACTCCCGTTACATTTGCAGAACTAGAGACCTTAAAGCGGTAAGACCACATCTGCTTACGACGGAGCAGTTCGAGTCATCTTTTTAATATATTGGTGTGTTTCGAAGTGTTAAGTTCTTAACGGGGCAAAAAAGAGCATCAAATCGATAGCTGTATCGGTTGCAGTCAGTCGCAGGTGTCGGCTTAATGCGCCCTCTTCTTCCGCCAGCTAGTGGTAATTAGTAAGCACCTCCGACATCTTGTCGCAGCCATAGACTGGGTGATAGTGGAGGGGAAGACTTCTAGCAGTTTCTAGGAGGAGGAGGAAATTTGGAAATTTGTGGTAAGTCGCTATGGGACCAAACTGCTGAGATCATCGGTCCCTAGGCTTACACACTACTTAATCTAACTTGAACTAACTTACGCTATGGAAAACACACACACCCATACCCGAGGGAGGACTCGAACCTCCGACGGGGGGAGCGGCGCGGACCGTGTCAAAGCGCCGCTACCCCGTGCGGCGAGCACGAGAAGATTAATGTTTAAATCCCGTCGGCAACGAGATCGTTAGAGACGGAGCACAAGTTAGGATTGGGAAAGGATAGAGAAGGAAAGCGGCGCTGCCCTTTCGAAGGAACCAACCCGGCATTTGCCATGAGCGATTGGAAGAAACCTAAATCAGGATGGCCGGACGCTGGTTCGAACGATCGTCCTCCCGAATGTGTGCTAACGCTCTCTCCGACCCCGTCACACATACGCCGTTCATCGAACAATCCCGACCAGTATTTGGAACACAACTGTGTAGTCTAAGCGTAAAGTTCCACTGTCAAAAATGAACTACTATGTAATGTTCGCAGCAGCGTCAGTTGATCTCCGTAAGTCGACTGATACTAGCAATATATATATATATATATATATATATATATATATATATATATATATATATATATATATAATCGAGCACTGCAATTTATTAAATAATTTTGGGACTCTTTGTTTTGGGAAAGCGGCTAGTTGGTTCATAAATAGCTCAAAATCACCAGCTGGAACCCAGTATGTTGTGGCTATTGCTATTAACCTTCCAAGAATTTCTGCCTCTACGCACAAGCTTCAAATGGCTGCCGACTGAAAAACCTACAGATTATCAATCTATCCCTACTAATATTTTAAATGCGAAAGTAACTCTTTATGTTAAGCTTTCACGACCCAACCGATTTTGATAAAAGTTGGTGTGAATGGAGCTTGAACGCTAAGGTAGAACACAGGCTACTTTAGAAAGTGTGTGGTACAAGATATTTATTGATCTGAAGAATACAACGCGAAATATGGAACAATAATTACTCTTTGAAAAAGCTATTTACTCTTTGACTTTTAAACAACTTGATTATATTTGTGCAAATCCGTTTATTTCTCGATATTTCCTACATAATACGATTCAGCGCAATGACTACAACTCTTATTCAGTCATCAGCGTCTTCAATTCATACCTCCATACTGATTCAGTCACAAACCCGTCGCATTTCAGTCTCTGAGAGTCACGCATTTCTTATACCTTCTGAGACCCTTGAAACTCATTGCGTCGGCTCCGTTTAAATGCTGTACGACAAACAGAGAAACTTCGTGCGTTCACATATAGAATGTGGGAGGCTTTTAGTGACGCTACATTTGATTATGGTATGTTAGCGCAACATCAGGTGACATTATTATACGTGCAAATATTATAAAATTTGTGCTGCACTACAAATTATTTATTTTCTTTCTTTGTCAATTTAAAGCCGTTTAATAATCTCAGAACGTCCGCCCCCGGTAGCTGAGTGGTCAGCGTGACAAACTATCAATCCAAAGGGCCCGGATTCGATTCCCGGCTGGGTCGGAGATTTTCTCCCTCAGGGACTGGGTGTTGTGTTGTCCTAATCATCATCGTTTCATCCCCATTGACGCGCAAGTCGCCGAAGTGGCGTCAAATCGAAAGACTTGCACCAGGCGAACGGTCTACCCGACGGGAGGCCCTCGTCACACGACATTTCATTATATGAGAAAGTCCACATTTTACTTTAGTACCACCATGAGTATTAACCATAACTAAATTACTGGCAGAGCATGGTCTTCTGGTTAGCATTCCTACCTATCGATCATGAGGTCCTGGGTTCGGCTCTTGGCTGTATTGGATTTTATCAATTTGGGACAGCACGTGTAAGTTTTCCTCATCATATTATCATCATCGACACGCAAGTCACCGAAGAGGCGTCAAATATAAAGCACAAGGGGACCAAACATCCTGAACAGCGCCTCCCAGCCAATGAGGCAATACACACAGCGCTGTAATGGATAACAGCTTGAATACAATGCTCACACAATTATCAATTTGTAATCCATAGTTCCATACTGATATTACTCTGTCAGTTAAGTTTTCATGACTAAATCGCTGAATTGATTTCGATGAAATTTGGTGTGGAGATACAATAGGTCAGGCTGTTGCAGCTCGTCTGCTCCGTTGTTAGCCGCGGGGCGCTCCCTGCTCCAGGGAGCCGCGTCGCTCGCTGTCACCAGTCGAGTGGGCCGCCACGCCGGCACGTGGCACGGCTGGCTGAGGCCGGCGGTAGGGCAAGCGTTCTGACGAGCCAGCTGCGTCTTACAAGATCGAGAACCTCATACCCTCAGCTCAGGGGCGGGCAGTTAACAGGTGTACTGCGCTCACACAGGGGCAAGCTGGCCACCCGCTTATCTCCCCTCTCCACCATACCTTCTGTCCTCTCCTTCCTCTGTAATGCGTTTTGTTTCCTAGTTTGCTTTATTGAATGATGGAATAAGGTTAGAAGGAGGGCTTGAAAGAAATCATGGTTTGAAAGAGTACCTATTAACTACGTTACGTTTTGTTTAATTATCACAGGTTAATATCTGGAACAAAATTTCTACGTACAGACAAGCGCACACAGTTACGTAAATTTTCTTCACTTATGTTTGCTCTTAACCGAGGCTTATTAATTCAGCAAATGGTTTTCCAGCTCTCCCAATATTAAGCGCAATTTTATAACTTCCACGTACCGCTGGGCTATTATTGTTGTCGTCCTGAAAAACTGAAAACAGTGCTCCATAAAATGTTAAATCAGTTAGATGAGAGACATGACGAAAGAAAGTAGCAGATCTCTCGTGACAACAGCAACTAGGACAGATTCATCAAATATCGTCAGATCGCTCTTCTTAAGCTCAGTCAATTTCCCCCTCCGCTCAGAATCCGACAATAAATTGTACTCGTCCTTGTGAAATTTATTATAATGGCCTTCAATACTAAACTTCTGCTGACCAGAGAGAATACTGCCACATATTAAAAATTTGCGAATTTTCACGTTTTTGCAAAAAAAAAAAGATTCTCCCATTACTTTTAAAAGATAGCAGATCTCCACTTCTCCGTTTCCTCGTTTCACTCTGCATTTTCCGGTTCTTGAAATACAAAATTCACTATGTAGTGGTCGCTTCGCATCAGCGTTCGCGACTTAGCCTGGCACTACACCGCCGCAACCTGCCGGCTGTCGCCACAGCCCCATTCGACGGTTGCACGTGAGCAGCACACGTGCAGCGCTGTGTGCTTATGAGCCGCGTGCAACGTTTCCCGCCCCTGTCTTAGCTGCTAAGACGTGGTGACATGCTACACCAGGAAATACGATGTTCAGGAAATAAATAAGAAACAACTGTTTTACAAGAAATTGCATACTAGTAGGTTGACATGTAGGTTGTAGGTTGACATTTTCTTTTCATTATAAGATCGGAAATATCAGGCGTCAAAGTGTTCGCAGCATTAATGCGGAGAATGGCCTTTATTGTTGCATCCGGAAGAAACGATCGTTCCTTACTTTTTACTCTTTTCATTGCTGAGAAAAGCTGCTCACAACAGTACATAGATCCAAACTGTTGCACATGATCTGTGTGGCATCGTTGTGAAGCTTAGGAGATGTTTTTTGCTGTAATGAACGATACCATCGTGACAAATCCAACGTGTTGTAGTACCTCTATTTCAACAAAGTTGAATTTAGCAAATCAGTAATCTCCAATGGAAGTGACAATGACAAGTCATCGGGGGAATCTGAAAACGGAGTGCTGAACACCTTAAGTTCCATTTCCAAACTAGTTACGTCTCGGAATCGTGTTTCAAACGACTTGATGAGCTGCTGTAACTTTGCTTGGTAATCTCCGAAAGTAGTACCTTCAGGTAGTTTGTAAGAGATCCATAATGAAAGAATTTGTTGCTAGCGCACTCGAGCTGATGTAATTTCGATGTATTGCTCACTCGCTGCCTGCGATATGTAAGCTAGAAGAGAATCTGAGACCAAAGAGCAGTATTGACTGCAGCAAGAACTGTGTGTTAGTAGGAGTAAGTAGTTGCTAGCGAGCAGTCGTGTCTGGTGTATCGTGTTGGCTGGGCCGGTCGTGTGCAGCGATGGCGGAGCCTAAGCGTTGTACGATAAGGTAAAAGCAGCCTCGCGCATATGTAGTATTGTTACATCAAGTCCCATGTAAATGTTTTAAAAAAATCTGTTAATAATAATCTTTCTCATAAAAAGTAACTTTTGACATTCACCTCAATTTAAAGAATTCACTAATTTCTCCAATCCTTGGCCATCCCAATTATTGAAAAGAAAAATCAGTTCTTTCCTTTTATATAAGACAAATCTATCGGCCAGCATTGCACTTAGCTGCGCCAGGAAAATTTCTTATAGGAGCAGATACATACGCGTTATCCGGCGATCTAATTAAGGTAAGATTTTTGAGTTTATTCAGAATGATGTATCAGGGCCATGACGCAGCACTGCTGACGTCCAAAATTTACCAGGTTAAATTGACTGTCTATTATGGAAAGGTTATAAGTGACCCACATTTTTTTATTGAGAGATTAGTCACAATTTATTATTGATAGGTTACGCAATTTATTTTTTGGGTGGTTACTCTAAATGAGAATATTATTCATATTATTTTATTTTTTGTGGGGAGGTTACATTTGGCGACAACCGGCCAGGATCGTATTTTTGTGAATTTCTGAGAAGTAGTCAGCTATATATCTGCTCTTAGTTACTTAATATTTAAAGTAGTTTGTCACTTTTTCTTTCACAGGTCATCGGCAATTTAATGCTCTTTCTTGTAACTGTATTTGTTCCATTTTTGCTTCGTCTTTGTTTGATTTTAGTGCTTAACTTTGAGTTGTGGAAATGCCGCGAAAAACTGCTAACAATACATCGCCAGTCGTAATGGGTGAAAAAGCCGACTTTAATAATTTGACTGATAATACTAGCGACACTCACTGTCTTGATGATAATCCTCCAGTTACAGACAATCAGTGCGTACCGACCACCAATAATGATTCTAGTCTAAATGATGAGCAAACAAATTCAATTGTGTCCAATGTAAATTTAACGACAATTGATGACGCGGCACTTTCCGTTACAATGAACGCTGTCCAGGTTGACACGCCTGATTTGCAAAATTTACGTAGCGAACAGATAATTGTTTCTAACGAAGGTGAACAACATACACAAAACACGTCAGATTTATTTGATTCCGTTCTAGTGGCCAACAGTGCACATCCGATTAGCGAACCTTTTCGTGAATCAGACAATGACCAAATGGTTTCACAAAACGTGACAAATGCAGATACACCATCACACTATACAGAGAATAGAGTCGGTAAATTTGGCTTGGATCAAATTGTAGCATTATTGCTACAATTCAATGAAAAACAAGACGTCAGTTTCAAACGACTTAATGAATCGGACAAACAACTTAATGAAAAACTAGACAACAATTCCAAATAACTTAATAAAAATCTCAAACAGATTAATGAAAAACTTGACACCTCTAGTGAGCAGCTTACTGAACGGATTACAGCCGTTGCCGAGCAGTGTAATGAAACTAAAAAACAGCTACGTGAGGAAATTAAGGCTAGTGCTAGGAATAGTAGAGAAGAAATTAGATCCGTTGCACAAGAAATATGTAATACACATGCAGCCACAACCAAATTACTTAGAGATGAAATTAGTGCAGTCGCTAAACAATGTTCTGAAAGCGCAACACAGTTACGCGACGAGTTTAAATTAATGTCAGCAGAACTTTCACGCACACTGGATGCGAAAGTAGACAAGAAATTCGAACAACAGAACAGCCTAATTGACGAACGTTTTGATCACCACCTACAAAACAGTGAAACGCGTTACCGTAAATTCATACAGGAACAGAACAGAGTAAAGAAACAAGTCATGGAAACAATTACTGCACAGAGACAGGAAGATAAGCGTAAATTATTTACGAAAGCAAAAACATACGTAGACAATAACATTGCTACAGTATCAGACGAAATCACTACTATTAAACAGTTGAACACCGAATTGCATGATGAAATCTCCGATCTTAAAACAAAAACAGACACACACACAGTAGACTTTCAGACAGTGACCAACAGACTTGAACAATTAGAATTAATACAGGATCCCGATGCCATTAAAGCAGACGTTAAGAAATTGAACAAAACTACCCGTAAAATCCAAAAACAAATTAATGCTTGTGACACTAAAAATGATGATCAGGTTAAAGCATTGACTGAAAAATTTGATGAATTGGCCAGTCGTATTGACGTTATCGAAAACAACAATGACACCAAATCAGACGATACGTCACCAGTTTCGTTTAATCAAACACCCGAATTCCAAAATTTACAGCAGACTATTAGTGAGATAGGTTCGTCCAATAATACATTACGTAGAAAATTCTCATCTTTACAGCACGAATTGACGGAGATGAAAAATATTTCAGCCTTTAACATATCACAGCATGCGCCACTTTCCGAACATTTCTCACACTCACACAGCCAGTACAATTTAGGTAATTTACAGAGAGTACGTGACTTAGATTCCGAACAGTCACAGACAAACAGATTATCATACAGTGCTGAACCTGTTCAGACATTCAGAGACGAAAATTTTGATTACAAGCAATTTTTATCCGTAAAAAAATCTAAGGTGTTTAATAATGACAGATCACAGATTCACGCTTTGGACTGGATACGACAATTTGCTTTTGTATTTTCACCAGCTTTGCCTGTAATGCAGAAACTAGAATTGGACTGGATGCAACAACTTCTTTTTGAATTTTCACCGGCATTGCCTGTAACGCAGAAACTAAAATTTATTTGCAGCGCGTAAGTGACCTCAGGGGATTCATTACACTTGGATGAATATGTGCCGTAGCGTGCACAGGGCCCCGAGCCGTAGTAGTGCTACTTCATGTTTAGTTTTCTGCACTGCTGCCTTCTCTTTTACTATCCTTTATATCTATCAAAACAGCTCTTCGACTATCGATCTATCTAGAATTAGGAATGAGTAATGAAAACCTGATATGACAAGTTTTACCGAAAGTGACAGTTTTCATTAGACACTCCCGAAATAACAAGTAATATCAGTATAATTTTAATAACAAACCATATGTTAATAATCAGTATGTACAAAATTTTCAGCAATCGCAGACACATTTTGGCAACAATAGAGGGTTTTCTCAGCAACAGCATCAAAAGCAGTCGGTTGGCATACCTAACCAACAATGCAGTCTGCAAGGTCAACCAAGCTTTAATGTTTCGCCGCCTACACGTATAGCGTCGGCTCCACCAAATAGTAACGCACAGCATCAAGGAAATCACTACAAAACACATCATTTCAACTCCTATCACAAGGCGCCGTATAGTAATAACTATCATAACAGACGTAAAAGTAATGAGCACAGTTTTCAGCGTAACAGTCGGTCTTACCAGCAGCAGAATCATCGGCCACAGTTATCATGAATGAACCAGACAGTAGATATCATCCCGAACGTAATACGTCAGGGAGAAATAACAGAACAGTACAAATAGTGGAAATGCCACAGCATTCTCCCGCAAATAACAGCACGTCAGATAGAATTTGACTAGATACAGCACAGATTGAACCTTCCAGCGATGTAAGCAATACTTTTGATACACAGACTCTTGTTCACGAAAATGTTATTACTTTTGACTGCATCCGAGACACTCTTTTGCAGGAAAAACCAGTTATTCAAAAAACCATTTCCCACCCTGTCATTGAAGTAAAGATTGGATCATTCAAATTTTCAGCAGTAATCGACTTTGGATCACCTATGTCAGTTATAAATGAGGAAACTTTCAACGAATGTAACGAAGAGAATATTTATCCTACGTTACCATTAGGCAAAACTAAAGTAAAAGGAGCAGTATCTGGTAAAGGAGTAGATGTAAAATTACAGACACACTTATCGTTTTGTATTGCAGGTCATACGTTCCACTCAAATTTTTGGATTATTCCCTTATTGACAACAGACGTTATTTTAGGTACGAATTTTTTGGTACAACACGACGCAATTATTGACTTTCAAAATTCCTGTTTAATGTTAAAGGATAAAAATGTACAACTGGCATTAGAATTTCAGCACTCTTTACCTGCAGAAGAACAAACAATTAATCGGACAGAGGTCATTCTGCATCACGTAACATAAACTG
This sequence comes from Schistocerca gregaria, assembly GCF_023897955.1. Taxonomy (NCBI): domain Eukaryota; kingdom Metazoa; phylum Arthropoda; class Insecta; order Orthoptera; family Acrididae; genus Schistocerca; species Schistocerca gregaria. Next base: position 77,506,475 of record NC_064928.1, read on the forward strand.
TCATTCCACATTGTTCACAGATACGTATGTTCACAACTACAATACACCAGACGAAGCCGACTATGACGTTATACAAATGATTTCGGATAATGTTAAACAGAGCAGTGCAAATACAGACGACGAACGTACGCAACTACGCAAAATTATTTTACAGCAAGCTCCAGTTTTTGACAACATCCCTGGTGCTATGTCCGGTTTCATGTATGAATTCAAGTTAAACAGCACGACACATTTAAAGCTGAACATTATCCCATTCCGTATATTCACAGAGAACAGGTTAAGAAAGACTTGCAAGCTGTGCTTGACCAAGGTATTATTGAACCAGCAATTAGTCCGTACATAAACCCGCTTCATATTGTTAAGAAAAAGGATGGATCACTTCTACTCGTACTTGATTGGCGTCACATCAATGACATTATTATTAATGAAACAGATCGCCCTCAAACACTAGAAGAACTTCTACAGAAATTTCATGGTACTGCTGTTTATTCCACATTAGATTTGAAATCGGGATTTTGGCAAATTCAGCTCCATCCGAACTGCAGAAAGTACACAGCATTTCTCTGTTTTGGTGATTGTTATCAATTTTGTAAATTACCGTTCGGTTTAACAATTTCTTCAGCAGCATTTATTCGCGGTTTGAATACTATACTTCCGACAGAACTTACAGACAGAATCACAACGTATGTAGACGACATTCTTATTGCAGAAGCTAACTGGTCTGAACACAATTTGATTCTGGAACAACTGTTGCAAACTTTTCGTGCATGAGGACTGACAGTTAATCTTAGAAAAGCGCACTTTGGCAGAACTTCCATAAAATTTCTGGGACATGTAATTTCAGCCGAAGGCATTGCGCTGAGCCGGAAAAACTCCAAGCTTTACGTGACATTACTGTTCCAACGACGAAGAAGCAACTACGTAGCTTTCTGGGCTTAATTAACTTTTTCCGTAAATTTATTCATTACTCTGCTTTAGACACCCCTAGATTGTTCCAACTGACGGGTAAAAACACCATTTGGTCCTGGGATAGCCAAGCGCAGTCTGAACTTGTCAATCTGAAACATGCCTTATTGAATGCACCCCTTTTATCACATCCAAATCTTACTAGAAATTTTTCCATTGCCACCGACAGTTCTAACACAGCTTTAGGCGTACACATTTTTCAGGAAATTGAAGACGGTACTACAGTAATTAAAAACATCGCCTTTGCAAGTCCCATTCTGTCACCAGCTGAACGTAATTATTCTGTCACAGAACTTCATTATGAGTTGATGGGCATTTACCCGATTTAGGCATTTTCTTTATGGAAGACATACTACCGTTTACACAAACCACAGAGCTATACAGTTTTTACTTTCCGCTAAATTTACACATGACAGATTAAGCAGATGGAAACTTTATTTACAGGAATTTAATTTTACAATTGTTCACATTCCCGGTACACAAAATATTGTAGCAGACGCACTATCCCGTTCTCTCTTCAACAATCAGCAAGACATCGCTACCAACTTCTGCCAAGCAAATTCTAGCGTCATGTATATTCAACATGTCGCATTTGAAAATTTCATTTCATCGTCATTACGAGACATAGCACAAGAGCAGAGTGAAGACAACGTATGGAAAGAAATTAAACACCTTTGGCAAGATAAGAATAACGTTACCATTAGAAACCATTACACGCTACGCAATAACATTATGTTCCGCCGCTCTCATCCTGACGGCAACAACTGGTTATTATGCATTCCTGACGAGCTTGTTAACAAATTAATTTGGTATACTCATTTGAGTTACGCACATTATGGAGCCAGGAAATGTTTTCTTATACTGAGACAGAACAGTTATTTTGCCAACATGGAGAAACGTATTCGACGAGTTGTAGCGTCATGTACAATCTGCCGGGAAGCTAAATCAGACACGACTTCACATATTCCTCCGTTACATCCCATTGTACCTGTTAAATTGAGACACATGGCCGCTGTAGACATTTTTGGTCCGATTCCCAAAACTAATAGAGGTTTTTGCTACATCTTTGTCGCTGTTGAACTCACTTCGAAATTTGTTACCTTCACTCCGTTGCGCAAAGCTACTGCTATTTCGAATGCATTTGTAAAACATTTTTTATTTCATGTAGGGCATGTATTGAAAGTAATTTCGGACAATGGACCACAATTTCGATCTGCGATATGGACACGTATGTTACGAGCTAGAAACATTTCTCCGATCTATATATCCAAGTATCACGCTTCTTCGAACCCTTGTGAACGACTGATGAAAGAAATTGGTAAATTATGTAGAATATACTGCCATAAAAGACATATTGATTGGGATACACACATACTCTCATTCCAGGATGTAATTAACTCCATACCAAATGAATCTACTATGCTATCTCCGACTGTTATATTGAAAAATGTTGAACCACCTAACAAAATCAAAGAATTAGTATCCTTTCCTACATCTCGTCGACTACGCCACCATGAAATAATTGAGATTGCGCTCAGCAACATCAAACGTGCCGCAGAGCGCCGGAGAAGACAGCAAAAACAGGTTTGTACACGCCGTGACTTTCACATTGGACAGAAGATATTAGTACGCACACACTATTTATCCAACAGAGGAAAGAGTAGATGCAGTAAATTTGAACTGCTATACGCAGGTCCATACAGAATTCGCAGCATTCCTCATCCCAATGTGGTACATGTTGAAACTTTGAGAACCAGAAAAAGCAAAGGCAATCACCATGTCTCCAATATTAAACCCTTTATTGAATGAATATACTTTATGATTTATCACATTTTAATGCCTTTTCCGGTTATTGATATGAACATTTACTGATGATTATCATATTTTTTCTTGGCAAGTGCCCGGCAAGGTAAGGTTAGCAGGTCGCTTTTCTTGTCGTTGTATATCAGACCGTGCACATTTTCGATTTTGTGTATATATGACTGTTTTCCTATCGAAAGTAGAATTTTTGTCTGTATGCACTATGAAATGTTTAAGATGTAACAAACACCAGTTGACATTGACATTTTGCATTATGATATCTCAACATCTTGACTATTTTACATTTTTTGCTACTACATTATGATACTGTGTGTACATTTTTTGCACTTGAAAACTGTCTATGTTTTTGACCTAATACGTTTTCTGTCATGCTATGCTGTATGATTAATTATATTACTAGAAACAAGTTTTTATTTAATGAGTATATGAATTAAATGCAAGATATTAATCCTTATTCATCATTTTTCAGAAAGCAATACCGTGTAAAAGAAATGAATTAAACAACTACAATGGTTTACTATGAAATGGAAATTTTACCATCAGAATGAAGGAAAGAAAATGCAATATCTTGTCATGAAGAGTAAATGGATCAGAATTAACAAGCATTAACCAGAATATACTGTACACATCGTATAATTGCAGTCTTGACAAATTATTTTTCTTTCAGAATATAAGGGGATTGATGCACGCTGTCAGACAGAACTACAGATGTTAATTTTAGTGATGAAATATGCTAGATGTAAGAAACTCTATACTATATGAAGTAATGAATGATAATGGATATTTGTATGAAGTAAATGGTAACATGAGTATGCATAATGAAGTGTCTATTTTTTGCAAATGATAATAAATGATGATGAATAGTTATATGAAGAATATGCTAATATGAATGATGAAGTTATTCTTTGCAGATGATGATAATGATGAAGTTTATATATTTACTGTTAGTTAAGAAATGCTATGTAGTTATTTAAGTATTCGTTGCAGTTCCTTTTGACAGTATGTCTTATGTCGCATAGTATAATGACTGAATATTTTGGAAAAGAGAGCTAGAGTACATACATATTAAGTACACGTTTCATTACCTGTTAATTCGAAGTTCACTATTTTTCAGCATAATATGCATTTCTTCTTTCAGCTCAATAATCCTTTTTGTATTTTTTCCAGGAGAAGCTTTTCGTGACATAACATGCTACACTAATGGAAATTGAAATAAGAACACCGTGAATTCATTGTCCCAGGAAGGGGAAACTTTATTGACACATTCCTGGGGTCAGATACATCACATGATCACACTGACAGAACCACAGGCACATAGACACAGGCAACAGAGCATGCACAATGTCGGCACTAGTACAGTGTATATCCACATTTCGCAGCAATGCAGGCTGCTATTCTCCCATGGAGACGATCGTAGAGATGCTGGATGTAGTCCTGTGGAACGGCTTGCCATGCCATTTCCACCTGGCGCCTCAGTTGGACCAGCGTTCGTGCTGGACGTGCAGACCGCGTGAGACGACGCTTCATCCAGTCCCAAACATACTCAATGGGGGACAGATCCAGAGATCTTTCTGGCCAGGGTAGTTGACTTACACCTTCTAGAGCACGTTGGGTGGCACGGGATACATGCGGACGTGCATTGTCCTGTTGGAACAGCAAGTTCCCTTGCCGGTCTAGGAATGGTAGAACGATGGGTTCGTTGACGGTTTGGATGTACCGTGCACTATTCAGTGTCCCCTCGACGATCACCAGCCGTGTACGGCCAGTGTAGGAGATCGCTCCCCACACCATGATGCCGGGTGTTGGCCCTGTGAGCCTCGGTCGTATGCAGTCCTGATTGTGGCGCTCACCTGCACAGCGCCAAACACGCATACGACCATCATTGGCACCAAGTCAGAAGCGACTCTCATCGCTGAAGACGACACGTCTTCATTCGTCCCTCCATTCACGCCTGTCGCGACACCACTGGAGGCGGGCTGCATGATGTTGGGGCGTGAGCGGAAGACGGCCTAACGGTGTGCGGGACCGTAGCCCAGCTTCATGGAGACGGTTGCGAATGGTCCTTGCCGATACCCCAGGAGCAACAGTGTCCCTAATTTGCTGGGAAATGGCGGTGCGGTCCCCTACGGCACTGCGTTGGATCCTACGGTCTTGGCGTGCATCCGTGCGTCGCTGCGGTCCGGTCCCAGGTCGACGGGCACGTGCACCTTCCGCCGACCACTGGCGACATCATCGATGTACTGTGGAGACCTCACGCCCCACGTGTTGAGCAATTCGGCGGTACGTCCACCCGGCCTCCCGCATGTCCACTATACGCCCTCGCTCAAAGTCCGTCAACTGCACATACGGTTCACGTCCACGCTGTCGCGGCATGCTACCAGTGTTAAAGACTGCGATGGAGCTCCGTATGCCACGGCAAACTGGCTGACACTGACGGCGGCGGTGCCCAAATGCTGCGCAGCTAGCGCCATTCGACGGCCAACACCGCGGTTCCTGGTGTGTCCGCTGTGCCGTGCGTGTGATCATTGCTTGTACAGCCCTCTCGCAGTGTCCGGAGCAAGTTTGGTGGGTCTGACACACCGGTGTCAATGTGTTCTTTTTTCCATTTCCAGGAGTGTATAAGCAGTTAGTTATTAAACCTGTTCTAGTAGTTACATTTTTTTTCCAGTTGTTTCTACCATTTATGAATGTGATCACATATACTGTACTTGTTTCATAACCTTGCTACAGCTGACTCATGACTCATGACGTTAATAATCCTTATTTCCAGCAATAAGTCAAAAGCAAATATTTTCATGCCCCAGCAAGTATCAATCCCAATGCAATGCATTGCTAAAAAAAAAAAAAATAAATAAATATTACGAGTCCCAACTATTATCAGTATACAAGAAAATAATGCTACCAGTTTAAGATATATTTTTAGTCCTAAATATAATGCAAATGTTCTGTGTATTGATTCCATTGTGTCTAGGTATTATCGGAATACCGACCATGAGTAATAGTTCCAATATCCTACATTTTAAATATGTCTTATGTCACTTACATGATATCATATATAAACACCAGTAGCTTGATGCTACACTTAATAGCTCCTGTTTTAAATGATGACTTGTGAATAACACTGAATAATGTTTTGTAACACTGTATGAATACTTTGTAACTGGGCAATGAATGCCACTGATTCAATCAGATGAGTTATGAATAGTGTTTTGTAATACTCAATACTTGCTACATGTTTAGTAACTGGCCAATGAATGCCACTTATTCAATCAGATGAGTTATGAATAGTGTTTTGTAATACTCAATACTTACTACATCTTTAGTAACTAGCCAATGAGTGCCAATAATTGTTCATATCGGTTGATACACTAGTGTAAGTCTATGATGACTAACATAAGACTTAATGTGTCCTTCACCTTCTTACCTAATTACCAGCAATTACTGCAATATCCGTTTATCCTGTCCATCCTCATGATCATGGAGCGTATATACTCAAGGCGTATATACTTTGTCATTTCTGAATATGTTTTGTACTCAGTGTGTGTGCACTTTATTTAATTTCTTAATATGTCCTGCACTTATCAATGATGTATATACTCTGTGATTGTAGCCTTAGTAAACTAATACCCAGTGGAGGGTTATGTAAGAGGTCCATAATTAAAGAATTTGTTGCTAGCGCACTCGAGCTGCCTGCGATATGTAAGCTAGAAGAGAATCTGAGACCAAAGAGCAGTATTAACTGCAGTAAGAACTGTGTGTTAGTAGGAGTAAGTAGTTGCTAGCGAGCAGTCGTGTCTGGTGTATCGTGTTGGCTGGGCCGGTCGTGTGCAGCGATGGCGGAGCCTGAGCGTTGTACGATAAGGTAAAAGCAGCCTCGCGCATATGTAGTATTGTTACATCAAGTCCCATGTAATTGTTTAAAAAAATCTGTTAATAATAATCTTTCTCATAAAAAGTAACTTTTGACATTCACCTCAATTTAAAGAATTCACTAATTTCTCCAATCCTTGGCCATCCCGATTATTGAAAAGAAAAATCAGTTCTTTCCTTTTATATAAGACAAATCTATCGGCCAGCATTGCACTTAGCTGCGCCAGGACAATTTCTTATAGGAGCAGATATATACGCGTTATCCGGCGATCTAATTAAGGTAAGATTTTTCAGTTTATCCAGAATGATGTATCAGGGCCATGACGCAGCACTGCTGACGTCCAAAATTTACCAGGTTAAATTGACTGTCAATTATTGAAAGGTTATAAGTGACCCACATTTTTTTTATTGAGAGATTAGTCACATTTTATTATTGATAGGTTACGCAATTTATTTTTTGGGAGGTTACTCTAAATGAGAATATTACTCATTTTATTTTTTGTGGGGAGGTTACAAGTTTTAAAAAGCAAGACGATTGAAGAACGTTAAATGTCCATTACTCATCTGCCTCTCAAATATACGTGACTTTTCCACGAACGCATTGATCTGGTCGTGCATGTCAACGATTAGCTGCCCTTTGTCCTGCAATGACAGATTTAAATTATTCAGATGCATAGTTATGTCAGCTAGGGAAGCCAGGTCTGATTTTAATTTTATATCTTTCAGTCAACGCATTTCTTCCCCTTTCATTTCGAGAAAAGCGATATTTTCTCACGAATGGCAAAGAAAACGTCAAGGACTTGTCAAAAAAATGGTTCAAATGGCTCTGACGACTATGCGACTTAACTTCAGAGGTCATCAGTTGCCTAGAACTTAGAACTAATTAAACCTAACTAACCTAAGGACATCACACACATCCATGCCCGAAGCACTATTCGAACTTGCGACCGTAGCGGTCGCTCGGCTCCAGACTGCAGCGCCTAGAACCGCACGGCGACTCCGGCCGGCTAAGAACTTTTCCCCGACTCAGCCAACGAAGTGTACTGTGGTAAGGTATATGCCATACTCCGCTTTCATATCTTTCAGGAATCCTTTGAATTGGCGATGATTCATACCGTGACGCCGCACAAAATTCACACACTTCACATCTTTTATAACGCCACCTAGCTCTACTGTTTCAGCACACAGTGCCTCTTGGTGAATAAAACAATCAAGAGTCAAAATGTCTTTCCCGAATTCGTCCCTGAGATTATTTTTCAAACGAGAAGCAAAACCTTGGTGACGCCCGATCATTTGTGGTGCACCGTCTGGCGCTACAGAATGGAGCTTATCCCACGGCAAATTCATATTGTCCACTAATTCACAAACAGCTTCAAAAATGTCACGTCTGTGTGATCGAGTGGTACCACATCCAAGAGTTCTTCAGTTACTTGCAGCTCCATGTCGACATCACTCACAAAGACTGCAAGCTGAGTACAGTCCGATATGTCAGTACTTTCGTCAAGTGCTTAGCGAAAATGCAACAAAGCTCTCCGCCTTTTTCCTGAGCTGTGTCTCTAAATCCGCTACCATGTCCAGGATTCGACGAGACATTGTTTGCTTCGACAAGCAAAACCCTTCAATTGCCTGCACCTCCCTTGGAAACAAACATCCTGCAACCGCTACTATGCACGATTTTGCGAGTGGTCCTACCGAAAACGGCTTGCCACTCATCGCAATGCCCGCATCTCGTGGTCGTGCGGTAGCGTTCTCGCTTCCCACGCCCGGGTTCCCAGGTTCGATTCCCGGCGGGGTCAGGGATTTTCACTGCCTCGTGATGGCTGGATGTTTTGTGATGTCCTTAGGTTGGTTAGGTTTAAGTAGTTCTAAGTTCTAGGGGAGTGATGACCTAAGATGTTAGGTCCCATAGTGCTCAGAGCCATTTGAACCATTTTGAACTCGTCGCAATGATGTGAGCGATCCTGTAGCTTGCTCGGATTGCAGATTCAGTAGTGTTTTCTCCGCTTTCATTCACCTGAAAATTATAAACGCATTACAGAACACGAACTATGTTGCATGTTTTGATACCCTTCGTATTACGAAACCGTTTTTAAGCTTACGTCTTGTGGTATGTCGTTCTTAAGCCTGGCCGCCAGTTCTCTGCGTGCAACACCTTCTACCTGATCGTAGTGCGCTGTGTGAAGACGTGTATAATGTCGTTGTTTATTGTACCTCTTCGCAGAATTAAATACTTTATCACATACAAGAAACTGCGGACGACCATCTCTCTCAATGAATAGAAAGGTATCCTCCAATAGAGGTACAGGACTCCCGCAACTAGACATAGCTGTCATTGAACACGGATTATTGCGTCAGTTGTGGCTGCATGCGGCCAGGGGGCAGTGAGTTCGCTTTCCCCCTTCACGCGGGATCCGAGCTGCCGCAGTGAGCGCTCCGGCTCCCTGGAGCTCGGTTGGAACAGCCTGCACTAGGTGATCAAAAGTATCCGGACACCCCCAAAAACATACGTTTTTCATATTAGGTGCATTGTGCTGCCACCTACTGCCAGGTACTCCATATAAGTGACCTCAGTAGTCATTAGACATCGTGAGAGAGCAGAATGGGGCGCTCTGCGGAACTCACGGACTTCGAACGTGATCAGGTGATTCGGTGACGCTTCTCTCATACGTCTGTACGCGAGGTTTCCACACTTCTAAACATCCCAAGTCCACTGTTTCTGATGTGGTAAGGACGTGGAAACATGAAGGGACACGTACATCACAAAATCGCACAGGCCGACCTCGTCTGTTGACTGAGAGAGACCGTTCGCAGTTGAAGAGGGTCGTAATGCGTAATAGGCAGAGATCTATCCAGACCATCACACAGGAATTCCAAACTGCATCAGGATCTACTGCAACTACTATGACAGTTAGGAGGATGGTGAGAAAACTTGGATTTCATGGTCGAGCGGCTGCTCATAATCCACACTCCACTCCGGTAAATGCCAAACGACGCCTCGCTTGGTGTAAGGAGCGTATACATTGAACGATTGAACAGTGGAAAAACGGTGTGTGAATCGACTAATCACGGTACACAATGTGGCGATCCGATGGCAGGGTGTGGGTATGGCGAATGCCGGGTGTACGTCATCTGACAGCGTGTGTAGTGCCAACAGTAAAATTCGTAGGCGGTGGTCTTATGGTGTGTTCGTGTTTTTCATGGAGGGGCTTGCACGCCTTGTTGATTTAGTGACACTATCACAGCACAGGCCCACATTGATGCTTTAAGCACTTTCTTACTTCCCACTGTTGAAGAGCAATTCAGAGATGGCGATTGCATCTTTCAACACGATCGAGCACCTGTTCGTAATGCACAGCCTGTGGCGGAGTGGTTACACGACAGTTACATTCCTGTAATGGACTGGCCTCCTCGGAGTACTGACCTGAATGCTACAGAACACTTTTGCGATGTTTTGGAACGCCGACTTCGTGCCAGGCCTCACCGACCAACATCGATACCTCTCCTCAACGCTTCACTCTATGAAGAATGGGCTGCCATTCCCGAAGAAACCTTCCAGACCCTGACTGAGCGTATGCCTGCGAGAGTGGAAGCTGTCATCAAGGGTAAGGGTGGGCCAACACCATATTGAATTCCAGCATTAGCGGTGGAGGGCGCCGCGAACTTTTAAGTCATTTTCAGCCAGGTATCCGGATACTTTTGATCACAGAATGTAGCTTCAGCCCTCAGGGAGAACATAGGCTACTTTAGAAAATAATGAAAAAAAAAGTTCTTAAGAGAGTGAAGTTAGGAATGGAGCATCGTTTTTGACATCTGTGAAAAAATGTTAAAAAAATATTAAATTTGTTCCATTAACACACACGTTGCACAATGTGTAGATACCCTCCACACACAACACTCAGCAGTGACCCTGCGTGTGCTGTGTCATCTGGTGTTGGAGGTGTTGGGACAGTTGGAGAAGGGGTCACATCACGAGCTACGCTTACAGGCAGACACGCGAGGCAGCTGACGTTGTTGGATGTACAATAGGTTACTTACTGACCAGCATTCATCATTACAATACTACTGATGTGGGTTGCGCAGCCGTGGATAACAGCTTGTACTACTATAATGACAAGACACTGTTTAATGTCTCAAAAAGTGCACGACTTACTTCAGTGTCTTACACGATACTTATTAAACATTTGGGCTGACATGGGCTACATATATTTTAATATACTGCATATGTAACGCAGCAGCTATTCTGAATGGCATGGATTTGACAAGGCCATGGTAAATTTATGGAGCTATGTGGCACCAGATATTTAAGCACAAGTCATAAAATTCCCATAAATTACGGGAGGGTAGTTTGTGGACGTGGAGTTGGCACCCGATACTATCCAAAATTTATTCCATCTGTTGGCCATGATGTCGACATAAGTCCACTAACGTGCTCCTCAAACCACTGCAGTACGATTGCAGCTTCTTGACAGGTCAGTTGTCGTGGTGGTAGATGCCATTGCTGTTGAGGTTGAGGTAGACATCAAACTTCAAGGCGTTGGGGGGGCCTGTGGCTAGGTGCATGTCTCGACCAGCCGTTAGCCTGGATAACGGCATGGCTGGATAAGGCCATCGACCTTCTGTATCGAGAAACATCATGAATGAGACGAGGCACCACGATTCCATTATCCATGGTCCAATCTTGATGATTTCGCTCTCACTGCAGTTCTAATTGACGATGTTGTTGCTTCAGCAAAACATATAGGTATCGTCTACTGCAGAGCCCCGTGTTCATCAACGTTCGTTGAAGGATGTGGTCCGACACATTAAGGTTCAAAATGGTTCAAATGGCTCTGAGCACTATGGGACTTAACATCTGTGGTCATCAGTCCCACAGAACTTAGAACTATTTAAACCTAACTAACCTATCACACACATCCATGCCCGAGGCAGGATTCTAACCTGCGACCGTAGCGGTCGCGCGGTTCCAGACTGTAGCGTCTAGAACCGATAGGCCACTCCGGCAGGCAAACATTAAGGCTTCACCAGCATTGTTGTCACATCCTCAGATCGCCTAATATCCTTCTTTAAGGTACACATACACTGAAGAGCCAAATAAACTGGCACGCCTACCTAATACCGTGTAGGGAAGAAGTACTTCAACACGACGTGGTGTGGACTCGGCTAATGTCTGAACTAGTGCTGGAGGGAACTGACACAATGAATGCTGTAGGGCTGTCCATAAATCCGCAAGAGTACGAAGGGATGGAGATTTCTTCTGAACAGCACGTTGCAAGGCATCCCACATATGCTCAATAATGTTCATGTTTGCAGAGTTTGGTGACCAGCGGAAGTGTTTAACTCAGAAGAGTGTCCTCCTGCAGCCACTTTGTAGCAATTCGGGACGTGTGGGGTGTCGCATTGTCCTGCTGGAACAGACAAACTCCGTCGGAAGGCACAATGAACATACATACAGGTGCAGGTGATCAGACAGGATGCTTACGCACGTGTCGCCTGTCAGAGTCGTATCTAGGCGTATCAAAGGTCCCTTTTAAACATCCCCTTAGAAAAAATTATGAATTACTGTGCGTTGATACCCCTTACGTTATTTGATTTTCAAACCGCTGAGCAGTTCTGAACGTACTCAGACATTTCGCTCTTTACTTATCAACACAAAACTGACACACAATATTTTTTGCGCAACGCAATCTGACTTTCAATAATCCCTACAAGAGAATGGCCCTGACTAACAATAACCTATACCTTTCATGAATCACTTACCTCATCAAACTCTTCGTTACTCGAACTACTGCAATACAGCGAGCGCCAATACTGCCAGCTAAATAAAAGATTCTAACTACTGAAGGCACTAACTACTGATAGACATACTTAGCAAATGAAAGATTTTGATAGAGAACAAACAATGTATTTACCTTAATAGTGTTCAAAAGTCATCATATATATATATCAGTTCATGACATCCAGTCTTACAAGTTTACTGTCTCTGGTGGACACACGTCCAGATCATCCGCTCTCAAAACTCCGCCATCTCTCCACCCACATCCATCACTGCTGGCGGCTCACCTCCAACTGCACAATGCTACGCGCTGTTCACATCCAACTGCCCAACACCACAATAGCGTATATTCCAACAATGCCAACTAGCCACAGACTGCACATAGCACAGCCAGTAATTTTCATGCGGAGTGCTACGTGGCGTTACCGACATAAAAACCTAAACAGCTTACAAACACCAACTGCACACGTCCCGCACCATTACAGAGCCTCCACCAGCTTGAACAGTCCCCTGCTGACTTGCAGGGTCCATGAATTCATGAGGTGGTCTCAGTTGTTGTTGGTCCCGTTCTTGCAGGATCTCTTTCTGGCAGCAGCGATGTCGGAGATCTGATGTTTTACCGGATTCCTGGTATTCACGGTCCACTCGTGATATGGTCGTACGGGAAAATCCCCACTTCATCGCTACCTCGGAGATGCTCTGTCCCATCGCTAGTGCGCTGACTAAAACAACACGTTGAAACTCAATCAAATCTTGATAACCTGCCATTGCAGCAACAGTAGCCAAACCAACAACTGTGCCAGACACTTGTTGTCTTATATAGGCGTTGCCGACCGCAGCGCAGTATTTTGTCAGTTTACATATCTCTCTATTTGAGTACGCATGGTGCATGGGTGCTTACTTAAATAGAATGCAAATAATGTTAATTTTTTGAGTCGCAATTTGTCCGGTTACGCAGTTTCGTAACCGGTTGGCCCTGAATAATAAAAATAAAAAATTTTCTTTACCTTCATATATATTGACGAAAAATACACTTTGATCATTACAACATCCCCAATCGAATAACATATGGTGTCTTGCCCAACAGAACAACTAATACTCTATCGACGTCTCAACAAGCACAGATCACGCCTACCTCAGAACTACTACTGCCCTCACCAACTTCTCAGCGGCAACTGCCAGTGGAGGCGGCTGAATAATACTCTTTGGCGCAATCTCTGGCGCTGTGACTCAGTGTAGCCACCTTTCAATGGCTATACTACTTTCTTTGGCACTTCAGTGTGCAAAGAAGCTATGTTAGCTGCAAAGCAGGGGCCAGCACGTGTCGGCCTGAAACTGCGCGTAGAATAATCCCGTGTTATCTAATGCAGTAGCCCACAATGACAGCCGGCTGATTGCCACTAACAGATGTGGGGACGTGCCTGCCAGCGGGCTGCCTGTACGAGACATAGTTTGCCAGTGTCCACTCCACCGGCTGACGATATACTGTCTTGACATAATCGAGGTGCATTCCCTAAATTTTTTCTCAAATAATTTTAAACAAACTATTTGGCAGAAAAAAACTGATTTTTTCGCTGCTTATAGTTTTACACTACTGGCCATTAAAATTTCTACACCACGAAGATGACGTGCTACAGACGCGAAATTTAACCAACAGAAAGAAGATGCTGTGATATGCAAATGATTAGCTTTTCAGAGCATTCACACGAGGTTGGCGCCGGTGGCGACACCTATGACGTGCTGGCATGAGGAATGTTTCCAACCGATTTCTCATACACAAACAGCAGTTGACCGACGTTGCCTGGTGAAATGTTGAAGTGATACCTTATGTAAGGAGGAGAAATGCGTACCAACACGTTTCCGACTTTCATAAAGATCGGATTGTAACCTATCGCCATTGCGGTTTATCGTATCTCCACATTGCTGCTTGCGTTGGTCGAGCTTCAATGACTGTTAACAGAATATGGAATCGGTGGGTCCAGGAGGGTAATACGGAACGCCATGCTGGATCGCAACGGCCTCGTATCACTAGCAATCGAGATGACAGCCATCTCGTCCGCATGGCTGTAACGCATCGTGCAGCCTCGTCTCGATCCCTGAGTGAACAGATAGGGACGTTTGCAAGACGACAACCATCTGCACGAACAGTTCGACGACGTTTGCAGCAGCATGGACTATCAGCTCGGAGACCGTGGCTGTGGTTACCCTTGACGCTGTATCACAGACAGGAGCGCCTGCGATGGTGTACTCAACGATGAACCTGGGTGCACGAATGGCAAAACGTCATTTTTTCGGATGAATCTGTGTTTGGTGAACACACATTGGAAGCGTGTATTCATCATCGCCATACTGGCATATCACCCGGCGTGATGGTATGGGGTGCCATTGGTTACACGCCTCGGTCACCTCTTGTTCGCATTGACAGCACTTTGAACAGTGGACGTTGCATTTCAGATGTGTTACGACCCGTGGATACATCCTTCACTCGATCCCTGCGAAACCCTACATTTGAGCAAGATAACGCACGACCGCATGTTGTAGGTCCTGTATGGGCCTTTCTGGATACAGAAAATGTTCGACTGCTGCTCTGGCCAGCACATTCTCCAGGTCTCTCACCAATTGAAAACGTCTGGTTAATGGTGGCCGAGCAACTGGCTCGATACAATACGCCAGTCACTACTCTTGATGAACTGTGGTACCGTGTTGAAGCTGCATGGGCAGCTGTACCTGTACACGCCATCCAAGCTCTGTTTGACTCAATGCACAGGCGTATCAAGTCCGTTTTTACGGCCAGAGGTGGTTGTTCTGAGTACTGATTTTGCAGGATCTATACACCCAAGTTGCGTGAAAATGTAATCACATGTCAGTTGCACTATAATATATTTTTCGAATGAAAATCCGTTTATCATCTGCATTTCTTCTTGGTGAAGTAATTTTAATGGCCAGTAGTGTATACATCAGCTTCATGGCGTATCCCATAATTTCAGTATCTGGCACAGTTACTGGGCGTATCCCTTAATTTCATTATCTGGCACAGTTACTGTGATATTTCACATTTAAGAAACACTCTACATGAAATCAGAAAAGTTTGTAAGGAAAAATAGACTCGCTGTGATTCTGCGTTTAGTGCATATTAGATCATACAGTGCTGTGTGTGATATCTAGGTAACATATCGTTTTTTCTAAACTTGGGAGAATGTCTGTATCTAGCTCCAATCTAGAGAAAACAGATTTTGTGTAGTGGGTACCATTGCGCTTGCATAAACTAACGATACAATGAGTATGGACTTTTCATATGATCCCTTTCATCTCCTAAATGGTTTGAAATATCGAAATGAGATTTTGGCAAATTATAGCATGCAAAGAGGTGAGTATTTTGCCACCTAGTTAATATACGAAACATCCTTACTTTTGGCGAAGTAGCAGTAACTGTAGTTTTCATTTTTCTTTCCAATTCAGTACTATAATTTTTTAAGAGTCGTTGACAGCTAGTGAAAGACAATTTGCTAATATGAAAAAACCACGAAATTTCGTTGTGTATGTTATTGCAAACTGCAGAGTGAGGTTTCCCATAAGCTGTTGAACTTTCAAGTCACCAATTTCTTGTCTAATAAGACACTCTGTTTCAGGATTATGTCGCAGTAGCTACTGAGTTCTTAGTAAGCCGAGTGTGCGCTTTTTACTGTCTTTTGGCAAAACAAGCAAAATTGAACCCTTCAGTAATAGAAATATAGACGTTACACGATGATGCTTTTTCAAAGGAAAGAAGGTTAACAATTCAGGCTAAAATAGCCTGCTTGCTCTACTGCGTGGTGGAATTCCGTAACCCACTGCGCTCCTAATAGTGCATGACTGGGATGGAACCGTACTGCGGTCGTTAGTCCCCTAGACTTACAACTACTTAAGAACGTCACACACATCCATGCCCGAGGCAGGATTCGAACCTGCGACTGTAGCAGCAACGCGGTTCCGGACTGAAGCGGCTAGAACCGCTATGCCACAGCGACCTTTTTGTTCCTATCTCCATTCAGAATGAAGTGCTGAATTTCTTCACCTTAATTAAATATCATTTGATAGGTTAAGGATAGATGATATATACAATTATAATCTATTTTCACGCTAATGGGGAATGTCAAGCGTTCATAAAGTAATGATCGTCATGAAATTAATATCCACAGATAAAAAGGCACCAGTTTTGTTATTTCTAGTAGAACAATGTTTCATTTTTTTCTGCAGGGCAGAAGTGAGGTAGTCAACTATGTAACTCTGAAGCTGTGAACACTTTTCAGAGTCTCGCCAATAACTGGTCAAATCCAATGGCACTGATGGAGTAAAACTAATCTGGAGTTAAAACAGTCACTCCAACACTCTGAAAAAGTTACAGGAACGGAAAGATGACATGCTATTTGCTGTAATTTTTCATGTGCCAACGATAACTGAAATGTAGACAGAAAATCCTTTGGTATGTTTCTGTTCCAGCTAGGTATTATTACAAACACACCGGTTTACAGGAATCCGTTGAAACTGTGGCAGAAGCAATAATTTAATTGCCTCAGACTTTTTACTTTTCTCCTTCTCAAAGAAGCGTATCGATGACGAATTTTGACTGAGAATCTTGCTCCCACGTTAAAATTCTCTTGATTTGACAAAAACCAGCAGAGTGTACATGATATCACCTCACTAAATTGCTAGTGCAGTTACAGCTGCGACAATACGCTGAAACAGTGGTTTATTATGTGAGGAACTGAAGACAGGTGTTGTGCGGGCGGTGTGGCTCAAATGGCTCTGAGCACTATGGGACTCAACTGCTGTGGTCATCAGTCCCCTAGAACTTAGAACTACTTAAACCTAAAAGGACATCACACACACCTATGCCCGAGGCAGGATTCGAACCTGCGACTGTAGCAGTCGCACGGTTCCGGACTGCGCGCCTAGAACCGCGAGACCACCGCGGCTGGCGCGGGCGGTGTGGCCGCGCGGTTTGATGCGCCATGTCACGGATTGCGCGGCTCACCCCACCGGAAGTTCGAGCCCTCCCTCGGGCCTGTGTGTGTGTGTTGTTGTTGTTGTTAGCATAAGTAATTTAAGTAGTGTGGAAGTCTAGGGACCGATGGCCTCAGCAGTTTGGTCCCTTACTGGGGGCGGTTCTAGAAGTCGGTCAAGGGGGAGGGGGGGGGTTAACGGCTGGGGAGGGAGGAGGGTGTTTGGGGGAATGGAATATCGCTTTAAGAAAAGGGGCCCTCCACCGACAAACTGGTAAAATTTGATGTGGCCTAAAGTAGGTTTTGGTAACTGTTTTGGAGTTCAGGGTAAAAACGTGTCTACAGAATGTGTCTGCCCGGGAAAATTATACGATTTTACCCAGATGTCCGTCGATTTCGAAGCTATTGTTTGGGGTCAGCAATTTAAGTGTTGGTAGCTATACCCCGCATATTTAGCTTTTTTGAATATTATAAGTGGTTCTCGTACATTAATATACATCCAATGTATATTAATTTTACGTATATATATGTATATGTATGTATATTTAATGTATATTAATTTTAAGTTAAATGATATTGATTGGTTTAGATAGTAAGCTGTTTGCTGCTCTCATCCTTTTGTTAAAATGTGTTTGACATACATTGCAACCTATATTGCTACATAAATATAAAAAACAATGATTGAATCTGTTGAAGTAATATATTCGCTGATTTCTGAAGTCATTTTGTCCAGTGTAATATGATATTCCATTGGAGGGGGGGGGGGGGGTCTACAGCCCCCATAGCTCCCTCCCCCCTAGCCACCGCCTCTGTCGCTTAGGAATTCACACACATTTGAACATTTGAAGACAGGTCGGGTCATTAAGCTTATGAAGAAGCACGTCCTCACTATAAAACCAGAAGTGTAATTTCTTCAGAATGTCGTTAAAAATTCACACTTAAGTTCATTTCACCAGTTATCGGTGATACTCAGAAAATTACATTATTCCATTGGTAATGTCTGTAGTTACTCATAAATCACGGTATATAAGAAATTTCTGCATGTTAACTATATGTCAAAATAGGCTCCTTTTTGTGTTCTGTCAAAACGTATTTTTAATTTCGACTCTTTTTAGGAAATGCAGTGAATATTATGAATATTTCTTTCTTACTGTATTGTTAGTTATGCTATAACAGGTGAACCCATTACATAAAATCCATTTTCTCGAGATTAGAGGCACGTACAGATCTACCTCCATATTTATGGGAAAGTTCAATATCGTAGCAAAATGTCATGCACAGCGATATACGATCTAGTATGCACCAAATGCCAAGTCACAGCGACCCCTATTTTTCCTGCAAACTTCTCTAACTTGGCACAGTGCTGTTTAAATCTAAAATATCACAATCACTACGACAATTAACGAAATGGTGCACACTTCACCATGTATGTCCATCCTTCTGATTGGAGACCTGAGGGACTGCGGCTGTTCACTTATATAATACACTACTGGTAACTAAAATTGCTACACCATGAAGATGACGTGCTACAGACGCGAAATTTAACCGACAGGAAGAAGATGCTGTGATATGCAAATCATTAGCTTTTCAGAGCATTCACATAAGGTTGGCGCCGGTGGCGACACCTATAACGTGCTGACATGAGGAAAGTTTCCAACCGACTTCTGATACACAAACAGCAGTTGACCGGCGTTGACTGCTGAAATGTTGTTGTGATGCCTCGTGTAAGGAAGAGAAATGCATACCATCACGTTTCAGACTGATAAAGTTCAGATGGTAGCCTATCGCGATTGCGGTTTATCGTATCGCGACATTGCCGCTCGCGTAGGTCGAGATCCAATGACTGTCAGCAGAATAAGGAATCGGAATGGAATGGTTTTCTAGATACTGATTTCTCAGCATCTATTCACCCAAATTGCGAGAAAATGTAATTACATTTCAGTTCTAGTTAAATATATTTGTCCAATGAATACCCGTTTATCATCTGCTTTTCTTCTTGATGTAGCAATTTTAATGACCAGTAGTGTAAAATGGAACATCTACAGCTGTCCTACACTCGTTCGTCCTCTGTTAGAATATTGCTGCGCGGTGTGGGATCCTTTCCAGGTGGGATTGACGGAGGACAACGAAAGGGTGCAAAAAAGGGCAGCTCGTTTTGTATTATCGCGTTATAGGGGAGAGAGTGTGGCAGATATGATACACGAGTTGGGATGGAAGTCATTACAGCATAGACGTTTTTCGTCGCGGCGAGACCTTCTTACGAAATTTCAGCCACCAACTTTCTCTTCCGAATGCGAAAATATTTTGTTGAGCCCAACCTACATAGGTAGGAATGATCATCAAAATAAAATAAGAGAAATCAGAGCTCGAACAGAAAGGTTTAGGTGTTCGTTTTTCCCGCTCGCTGTTCGGGAGTGGAATAGTAGAGAGATAGTATGATTGTGGTTCGATGAACCTTCTGCCAAGCACTTAAATGTGAATTGCAGAGTAGTCATGTAGATGTAGATGTAGATGTAGATTATATGGCTACCAGTTTCGGTGGTTCAGTGCACCATCTTCAGGCTTTAGCTGACGTTGAGGTGGTTAAATGTGTATATGATTCATCAGCGACCAACATCTATGAACCGGTTTTCGCAGACTACGTGTAACAAGGATGTTGTGTCTCCAACCGTCAATTGAGTTGGTAATTGTTAGTTGGAGACACAACATCGTTGTTAACGGTAGTCTGCGGAAACCAGTTCACAAATGTTGACCGCTGATGACTCGCATGTACGATTAGAGTTAAACCGCTCAGCGTCAGGTAAGGCCTGAAAATTGTGTACTGAAGCACCAAAACTGGTGGCCATATAATAAATAACATCGTAAGGACGGCTGTAGGCGTTACATTTTATTACGTTTCACCATGAAGGTCACGTATAAAACTATAAGTAATGAAAAAATCATTTACACATATTTTCTAATAGAGCACGTGGAACATTTTGCTTGTAACTGGGCTGCTGTACCTTATATAGTGGGTACAGAAAGAAAGTGCATGCGATTAATGTGGCCGGTAGATGTGTGGTCAGCTGGGCAAGGGTGCGGAGAACAGCAGTCGTGGGGATTAGTGGGTCAGCGATGCACTGTAGGGGAAATGGCGGGCGCTGAAAGGTGCGAGGGTACGAGACTTTCCAGATATTTTGTAGCCAAAGTTTGGAAATAAATAATTTCGTTGAGTGTAAGTGAAATCTCATACTGATTCTGAATATAAATGCGCAAGCTTTATTCGTAGAATTACATGCATTTCTTGTTATCCAGGATAATCTTTCAGAATATAAAGTTTTAGTTATTGTGTAGCCGGGTTTATTAGGGGGCAAGTTATGTTTTGTGTATTTGACTATTTGCCTGGTCGCTGTGCCGTTCCAAGATAGTTGAAGACATTCTTGGAATATTGGCGGGCAGAGTAGCCAAAGGCGACAAAGAGTCTTTGCGCCAGCCACGCTATCAAGGAATATCAATGACCAGACGTTAATATCAGTAATGTATATATGTATTACTTACTCTACTGGCCATTACAATTGCTACACCGAGAAGAAATGCAGATGATAAACGGGTATTTATTGGACAAATATATTATACTAGAACTGAAATGTAATTACATTTTCACGCAATTTGGGTGCCTAGATCCTGAGAAATCAGTATCCATAACAACAAACTCTGGCCGTAATAACGACCTTGATACGCCTGTGCATTGAGTCAAACAGATGGCGTGTACAGGTACAGCTGCCCATGCAGCTTCAACACGATACCACAGTTCATCAAGAGTAGTGACTGACGTATTGTGACGAGCCAGTTGCTCGGCCACCATTAACCAGGCGTTTTCAATTGGCGAGAGATCTGGAGAATGTGCTGGCCAGAGCAGCAGTCGAAAATTTTCTGTATCCAGAAAGGCCCGTACAGGACCTGAAACATGCGGTCGTGCATTATCCTGCTGAAATGTTGGGTTTCGCAGGGACTGTACGAAGGGTATATCCACGGGTTGTATCACATCTGAAATGTAATGTCCGCTGTTCAAAGTGCCGTCAATGCGAACAAGAGGAGACCGAGACGTGTATCCAATGGCACCCCATACCATCACGCCGGGTGATACGCCAGTATGGCGGTGACGAATACACGCTTCCAATGTGCGTTCACCGCGATGTCGCCAAAAACGGATGCGACCATCATGGTGCTGTAAACAGAACCTGATCTCCCCCCAAACAATGACGTTTTGCCATTCGTGCACCCAGGTTCGTCGAGTACACCATCGCAGGCGCTCCTGCCTCTGATGCAGTGTCAAGGGTAACCGCGGCCTGGTCTCCGAGTTGATAGTCCCTGCTGCTGCAAACGTTGTCGAACTGTTCGTGCAGATGGTTGTTCTCTTGAAAACGTCTCCATCTGTTGACTCAGGGATCGAGACGTTGCTGCACGATCCGTTACAGCCATGCGGATGAGATGCCTGTCATCTCGACTGCTAATGATACGAGGCTGTTGGGATCCAGCACGGCGTTCCGTATTACCCTCCTGGACCCACAGATTCCATATTCTGCTAACAGTCATTGGATCTCGACCAACGCGAGCAGCAGTGTCGCGATACGATAAACCGCAATAGCGATAGGCTACAATCCGACCTTTACCAAAGTCGGAAACGTGATGGTACGCATTTCTCCTCCTTACACGAGGCATCACAAGAACGTTTCACGAGGCAACGCCGGTTGGTTGGTCATGTTGTCCATATGCAGGCTTTTTCAATGTATCCCAGGCATGTTCGATAGGGCTCATGTCTGGAGAACATGCTGGCCACTTTAGTCGAGCGACTTTGTTATCCTGAAGTAATTCACTCACGAGTTGTGCACGATGGAGGCGCGCATTGTCGTCCATGAAGACGAATGCGTCGCCAATATGCCTCCGATATGGTTGCATTGTCTTCTACACTTATTGTTCCGTCTTACCTCATTTACACATTATATATTACCTCTTGGCTCTTTTACGTATTATACACACATCAAAAAAGTTTTGCATGACCTCTGTTCCGGAAGTTCCGGAACCTGTACAGCAAATTGGAATAGAGCTCAACGTAAATATCATATCCGCCCTTTTTATTGCTCATGAAAACCACACGTTCCTTGTTATAGCGCCTTAAAGCGAGACCTTCGGAGGTGGTACTCCACATTGCTGTACACACCGGTATCTCTAATACCCAGTAGCACGTCCTCTTGCATTGATACATGCCTGTATTCGTCGTGTCATACTATCCACAAGTTCATCAAGGCACTGTTGGTCCAGATTGTTCCACTCCTAAGGTCGATTCGGCGAAGATCCCTCAGAGTGGTTGGTGGGTCACGTCGCCCACGAACAGCACTTTTCAATCTATCCCAGGCATGTACGATAGGGTTCATGTCTGGGGAACATTCTGGGCACTCTAGTCGATCTATGTCGTTATCCTGAAGGAAGTCATTCACAAGATGTGGACGATGGGGGCGCGCATTATCGTACATGAAACGAATGTCTCACCATATGCTGCGATATGGTTGCACTATCGGTCGGAGGATGGCGTTCACGTATCGTACAGCCGTTACGGCGCCTTCCATGGCCAGCAGTGGCGTACGCCGGCCCCACATAATGCCACCACAAAACAGCAGGGAACCTCCACCTTGCTGCACTCGCTGGACAGTGTGCCTAAGGCGTTCAGCTTGATCAGGTTGCCTCCAACGATTGTCTGGTTGAAGGCATATGCGACACTCATCGGCGAAGAGAACGTGATGCCAATGGGGACCGGTCCATTCGGCATGTTGTTGGGCCCATCTGTAGCGCGCTGCATGCTATCGTGGTTGGAAAGATGGACCTCGCCACGGAAGTCGGGAGTGAAGTTGTGCATCATGCAGCCTACTGCGCACAGTTTGAGTCTTAACACGACGTCCTGTGGCTGCACGAAAACCATTATTCAACATGTTGGCGTTGCTGTCAGGGTTCCTGCGAGCCATAATCCATAGGTAGCGGTCATCCACTGCCGTAGCAGTCCTTGGGCGGGCTGAGCGAGGCATGTCATTGACAATTCCAGTCTCACTGTACCTCCTCAATGTCCGAACAACATAGTTTTGGTTCACTCTGAGACTCCTGGTCAGTTCCCTCATTGAGAGCCCTTCCTGGCACAAAATAACAATGCGGATGCAATCGAACCACGGTATTGATCGTCTAGTCATGGTTGAACAACAGACGAGCGGTGTACTTCCTTCCTGGTGAATGAGTGGAACTGATCGGCTGTCGGACCTCCTCCGCCTAATAGGCGCTGCTCATGCATGATTGTTTACGCGGGTTTAGTGACATCTCTGAACAGGGACTGTGTCTGTGATAAATTATCGACAGTCAACGTTTATCTTCAGGAGTTCTGGGAACCGGGTTCATGCAAAACTTTTTTTGGTGTGTGTATAACAGTGAAGATACATCCTAAAGACACGGTGACAAGACGGAACTGTCATATTCCCACTAATTCTGCGTTTGGAATGAAGTGGTAACGGTATCCCGAATCCACATTATAGCTATGAAAGACATGGCATCGTTAATACAGGCGATACAGTATTATGCATAAGGTGTGCTATCTATTTTTCAAATTATCTAGTAGTATTTACAGTACCTTCCAAGCTACAAGATTCTGCTAAACCGGTAGGCATCCATTCACTTGCTAAACTGCTAGTTCTATGAAAAAAGTTGCTGACATGCTGTAAATCCTGTTACTTCGTGTCATTTTGTTGCTGTGGAGTGTGTTTTGTAAAGGTACCTTTTGTTTGGATTCTGAATGCTGTGAAATTCTCTCCCAGTACTTACGAATTGTGGGTCACATGTATTTTGAATCACAAAATATCGAGTGTTCCATTTATCTGATGACTGCCTGCCCAGGGTATTGCAAGAATGGGTCCCGCAAGACTGCACTGTGGCTCCCCTTTTTTTGTGACGTTTAGCCCGATGGCCATACAGACACACACGCCTTGTCGGCCAGTGTCATTCGAGCAGTGAAACAGCCATCACGAGCATAACAGTGAAGTTTGCGAACGCAACAGTGGCAAGCACGAATTATTCAATTCCACAACGAATGTTTGTTGACGATTCGTTTGTGTGTACGGAGTCCGCTCGTACTGTCCGGAGATTGTTTGAACAGAATTTTCCAGGCGTTCGAGTTCCGAGTTGTGATGCAGTTCACCAATTAGTGAATAAATATTGTGGAACGGGAAGTGTTCAAGACAAGAAGCGTAAACGGTGACATACAGTGCTCACAGAACCTCGTCTCAATGACATTGCTTACTGCCTGGAAAATTCCCCTAGGAAGTCTCTTAGACATCTTTCGCAGAAAACACAAAATTCGTTCAGCTTTGTACAAAGACGTGCTAAGCTACTTGGGCTAAGGCCCTATAAAATATCAGTAGTAGAAGAACTTCGAGCTGGCGAACCTGCGCGCAGGGTTAAGTTTTACGAATGGGTTTTAAAACAAGTGCATGATGGTGAAATGGACCCTTACCTCATTCTGTTTGCAGGCGAGGCTCGATTCCATTTACACGGGTATGTTATTTCCCAATTGGAGCGCAGATAGACCTGTCGCGCTTCATGAGGAACCCCTTCCTCATCAGAAAATAGTGGTGTGATCCGCAGTTGGAATAACAGCCCTAATTTTTTTAATGACACCGTTACAAGTGAAAGATATGTACAAAACATTTTGGACCGTTTTTAATGAACTGAGTGAAAGAGAACGAAGCTTCGTATTTTTTTCAACACGAATCGGCAAGGGCTCATACGTCCAATGTTTCTTTGCACGCAATTCATGGTGTGTTCGATGAAAGAGTGATTAGTAAGAGTATCTGACCCGCCAGAAGTCCCGATTTGCTGTCGTGCGATATTAATTTACGGGATGCACCGAAGGACATAGTGTAAACAACAAATTCTCACACAATAGAGGAACTCAAGGATAATGTCCGTGAACCAACTAATGCAGTATCTCAACGGGAATTACACCTTATGATTATTGATTTCTTGAGAAGATGTTAGAAATGCGTGGAAAATAGTGACAGGCAATATCCTTGCATGACATGGGCGAGTACAATATTTATTTGCTCATATTTTAATCATAGCCATGTACCGCAGCACTGGACGGGCGACACGGCATCTGACCGCCGAGCAACGGAGAGCCCCCTGCCCGACATCGACTGCGCCACACAGGCGGTCATCAGATAAATGGAACACCCTGTATTTGAATGCAGTGTTAAATGGAATAGCTCCAAAACATAAAAGCGATATACACAGATGGATCACACATTGACACTAGCGAAGTGCTAGGGCACCACAGATAAAATAAGTTCAAACAAGAAATTGCTAAAAAACAAGCAGTGTCCAAACCGGCATTGAAGGACAAGAAGTACGAACAGGCTGCCATGTCAGCCCTTAGTTGTCAATGGATGCTGATATGGAGGGCCATGTGGTCAGCACACCGCTCTCCCTACCGTCTCCGTGACCACTGCTGCTACTTCTCTGCCAAGTAGCTCCTCAATTGTCGTCACAAGGGTTGAGTGAAGCCCGCTTGCCAGCAGCACTCGGTGACCCATCCAAGTGCTAGCCTAGCTAGACAGTGCTTCAGTGATATGACGGGAACCAGTGTTAGCACGGCGGCAAGGCCACTGGCAACAATTTAGCAAAAGCCATCGTACACTGAGAAAAATATGCCAATAAGGGGATCACAGTAAACAAAAAATGTTTCAGGTCTTAGAAAGCTGCAGTGCAATTAGTTACCAAGTCTTATGGCCAAATGACATGTGATTCACAAAGCGTGGCTAAGAAACCTGAGGGTTCGAATTGCAGCAGTACAATGACTTACAAATCGTGGCCAAACAAATTGCTGCTAAACAGTTAACCGACTTGTGGCTTTGCTCATAGACTGAAAATTTAAGAAAATCAAAAAACGAACTTATCACCTGGAAAATTCGCTTAAGGCCCAATAAAATGTATGTTACATCGTTAAGCGATTTTTTTTAAGAATATAAAGAAATATAGAGAATCTAGAGAACAGAGAATATACGTAAATAATTCCAATCTAAAATTTACTCTTAGCCACTGCACCAACGACTTAAGGCCCAATGATAAAAGCCTATCATACAGGGTACAATTGTTGAACTATACGGAAAAACGTAAATTTGTTACACACTACGGCGTGTACACATTTTACTCATCATGTAAACGTCACTACAAATATTCGAATTAAGTCATGACATGTTCCATATGCCTGCCATCATTGGCGATGAAGTGGCCCAGACCAATAGCGAAATTCTGCATGAGCCACTGAGGTGTCGGAACATCGATGCTGTCAATGATCTCCAGAATGGCTGTTTTCAGCTCTTTTGAGGTTATTCCTCTACACCTTGTCTTTAACATAGCCCCACAAAAAGGAGTCACATGTGTTCAGATCCGAAGAATATGGCAGCCAATGGAGGCCGGTACCAGTGGCCTTTGGGTACCCCAGAGCCAGAATGCGGTCCCCAAAGTGCTCCACCAGGACATCAAACACTCTCCTGGTTTGATGTGGTCGAGCTCCGTCTAGCATGAAACACATCTTGACGTAATCAGGGTCACTTCTCGATCGCGAAATGCGGATTCTGAATCCCCAAAAAGCGCCAATTTTGTGTACTGACCAACCAGTCCAAACGAAAGTGGGCTCTTCAACTAAAAAAAAACAAAAAAAAACAAACATATGACATGCCCCGTGGCCAACCGTGCAGTCTGAACGTCCTAACGCAAAGTGTTCAGGAGTTATGACGATTTGATATCATATAGTTCGATAACTGTCACCCTGTGCATATGCAGTAGGTTAGGTGGTTTTTGTAAGCCAATTTGAGGTGTGTTCCGCGCTTCATGGACCACAAGTGTCTTGAATGAGATTTCCACTCTGCAGCTGTCAATGGCTCTGCAGCGGAGTGTGCGCTGATATGAAACTTCCTGGCAGATTAAAACTGTGTGCCCGACCGAGTTCTAGTCTCGATCCGGCACACAGTTTTAATCTGCCAGGAAGTTTCATATCAGTGCACACTCCGCTGCAGAGTGAAAATCTCATTCTGGAATCCCCCAGGCTGTGGCTAAGCCGTGTCTCCGCAATATACTTTCTTTGAGGAGTGCTAGTTCTGCAAGGTTCGCAGGAGAGCTTCTGTTAAGTTTGGAAGGTAGCAGACGAGGTACTGGCAGAAGTAAAGCTGTGTGGACGGGGCGTGAGTCATGCTTGGGTAGCTCAGTTGGTAGAGCTCTTGCTCGCGAAAGGCAACGGTCCCGAGTTTGAGTCTCGGTCCGGCACACAGTTTTAATCTGCCAGGAAGTTTCACACAAGTGTCTTGCATGAAGCTGTTCATTTCGGCTTCCTCTACAGCACTGTAATACACTGTATAGAATCATCGCTTACACGTTATACACTCCTGGAAATGGAAAAAAGAACACATTGACACCATTGTGTCAGACCCACCATACTTGCTCCGGACACTGCGAGAGGGCTGTACAAGCAATGATCACACGCACGGCACAGCGGACACACCAGGAACCGCGGTGTTGGCCGTCGAATGGCGCTAGCTGTGCAGCATTTGTGCACCGCCGCCGTCAGTGTCAGCCAGTTTGCCATGGCATACGGAGCTCCATCGCAGCACTGGTAGCATGCCGCGACACCGTGGACGTGAACCGTATGTGCAGTTGACGGACTTTGAGGGAGGGCATATAGTGGGCATGCGGGAGGCCGGGTGGACGTACCGCCGAATTGCTCAACACGTGAGGCGTGAGGTCTCCACAGTACATCGATGTTGTCGCCAGTGGTCGGCGGAAGGTGCACGTGCCCGTCGACCTGGGACCGGACCGCAGCGACGCACGGATGCACGCCAAGACCGTAGGATCTTACGCAGTGCCGTAGGGGACCTTACCGCCACTTCCCAGCAAATTAGGGACACTGTTGCTCCTGGGGTATCGGCGAGGACCATTCGCAACCGTCTCCATGAAGCTGGGCTACGGTCCCGCACACCTTTAGGCCGTCTTCCGCTCACGCCCCAACATCGTGCAGCCCACCTCCAGTGGTGTCGCGACAGGCGTGAATGGAGGGACGAATGGAGACATGTCGTCTTCAGCGATGAGAGTCGCTTCTGCCTTGGTGCCAATAATGGTCGTATGCGTGTTTGGCGCCGTGCATGTGAGCGCCACAATCAGGACTGCATACGACTGAGGCACACAGGGCCAACACCCGGCATCATGGTGTGGGGAGCGATCTCCTACACTGGCCGTACACCTCTGGTGATCGTCGAGGGGACACTGTATAGTGCACGGTACATCCAAACCGTCATCGAACCCATCGTTCTACCATTCCTAGACCGGCAAGGGAACTTGCTGTTCCAACAGGACATTGCATGTCCGCATGTATCCCGTGCCACCCAACGTGCTCTAGAAGGTGTAAGTCAACTACCCTGGCCAGCAAGATCTCCGGATCTGTCCTCCATTGAGCATGTTTGGGACTGGATGAAGCGTCGTCTCACGCGGTCTGCACGTCCAGCACGAGCGCTGGTCCAACTGAGGAGCCAGGTGGAAATGGTATGGCAAGCCGTTCCACAGGACTACATCCAGCATCTCTACGATCGTCTCCATGGGAGAACAGCAGCCTGCATTGCTGCGAAAGGTGGATATACACTGTACTAGTGCCGACATTGTGCATGCTCTGTTGCCTGTGTCTATGTGCCTGTGGTTCTGTCAGTGTGATCATGTGATGTATCTGACCCCAGGAATGTGTCAATAAAGTTTCCCCTTCCTGGG
This sequence comes from Schistocerca gregaria, assembly GCF_023897955.1. Lineage (NCBI taxonomy): Eukaryota > Metazoa > Arthropoda > Insecta > Orthoptera > Acrididae > Schistocerca > Schistocerca gregaria. Next base: position 77,535,713 of record NC_064928.1, read on the forward strand.
ACAATGAATTCACGGTGTTCTTATTTCAATTTCCAGGAGTGTATAAGCGGATCAGATACGAATGGGAAATCATTCTAGACTAAACACCAGAAGTCCAGAGAAATTTATGTATCACCAGAATAGTAGGCATTACCCTTGGCCAAAACACTGCACACACTGGAAACAGGTTAAACTTATTCAGAAGAGGCCAATGGTGGAGAAACATTCTAGCGACTATTATTTATTTTTATTTATTTATTTAACTTGGCAAGATTAGGCCCATCAGGCCATCTCTTACATCTAACCAGGCATTCTACTTATTTTACATTCATATGTTTTAGTAGGCATGTTAATCTACATCTAGTACATCTAATACAAATAATTACAAAGGCACACTTGGAAAAATACATACATGTAGAGTTTATATTCCTAGATGATAAGTACTGTTATAATTAGACCTTATGAAAGAGACAGATTTTGGATAGGAGTGCTTGCAGCACAGAGTAGGAGGGAGACTGATGGTGAAGAGAGGAGAAGAATAGAGACATGACGAAACATAACTAAGGAAATATAAAGGAAAAGAAGATTGAGTGGCTAATAGAGATAGACGAAGAGGAAGAAGAGAAAGGTGCAAGATAGGAGACACTAGCTTTGCTATTTGACAGAGGAGAGGATTGGCCCTCTACGTTAATTAAGTGGAAACATTATGAGGATGATAGTAGGAAATGCTTCAACTTCTTAAAAGCAGTAGGGGAGTGAATTTTGCTCAAAGTAAGGGGCAATTTGTTCCAGAGGCGGACAGCGCCAATTGAGAAGGAGTTTGCAAAAGTTTTTGTTTTGTGAGTGGACACAGTTAGGATACCAGATAAGAGTGACCTCGTGTTTCGATTATGATGGCATGACAGGTTTTTAATCTCTGAAGCTAGGTACTGGGGTGCTTGCTCGTCGAGGAGTCGGTGAAGTAGACATACACTCCTGGAAATGGAAAAAAGAACACATTGACACCCGTGTGTCAGACCCACCATATTTGCTCCGGACACTGCGAGAGTACTGTACAAGCAATGATCACACGCACGGCACAGCGGACACACCAGGAACCGCGGTGTTGGCCGTCGAATGGCGCTAGCTGCGCAGCATTTGTGCACCGCCGCCGTCAGTGTCAGCCAGTTTGCCGTGGCATACGGAGCTCCATCGCAGTCTTTAACACTGGTAGCATGCCGCGACAGCGTGGACGTGAACCGTATGTGCAGTTGACGGACTTTGAGCGAGGGCGTATAGTGGCCATGCGGGAGGCCGGGTGGACGTACCGCCGAATTGCTCAACACGTCGGGCGTGAGGTCTCCACAGTACATCGATGTTGTCGCCAGTGGTCGGCGGAAGGTGGACGTGCCTGTCGACCTGGGACCGGACCGCAGCGACGCATGGATGCACGCCAAGACCGTAGGATACTACGCAGTGCCGTAGGGGACCTTACCGCCACTTCCCAGCAAATTAGGGACACTGTTGCTCCTGGGGTATCGGCGAGGACCATTCGCAACCGTCTCCATGAAGCTGGGCTACGGTCCCGCACACCGTTAGGCCGTCTTCCGCTCACGCCCCAACATCCTGCAGCCCGCCTCCAGTGGTGTCGCGACAGGCGTGAATGGAGGGACGAATGGAGACGTGTCGTCTTCAGCAATGAGAGTCGCTTCTGCCTTGGTGCCAATGATGGTCGTATGCGTGTTTGGCGCCGTGCAGGTGAGCGCCACAATCAGGACTGCATACGACCGATAGAGGTACTCAGTGTACCCTCCGCACACACCGTCAGGTGGCTTGCGGAGTATGGATGTAGATGTAGATGTAGATGTAGACCGAGGCACACAGGGCCAACATCCGGCATCATGGTGTGGGGAGCGATCTCCTACACTGGCCGTACACCTCTGGTGATCGTCGAGGGGACACTGAATAGTGCACCGTATATCCAAACCGTCATCGAACCCATCGTTCTACCATTCCTAGACCGGCAAGGGAACTTGCTGTTCCAACAGGACAATGCACGTCCGTATGTATCCCATGCCACCCAACGTGCTCTAGAAGGTGTAAGTCAACTACCCTGGCCAGCAAGATCTCCGGATCTGTCCCTCATTGAGCATGTTTGAGACTGGATGAAGGGTCGTCTCACGCGGTCTGTACGTCCAGCACGAACGCTGGTCCAACTGAGGCGCCAGGTGGAAATGGCATGGCAAGCCGTTCCACAGGACTACATCCAGCATCTCTACGATCGTCTCCATGGGAGAATAGCAGCCTGCATTGCTGCGAAAGGTGGATATACACTGTACTAGTGCCGACATTGTGCATGCTCTGTTGCCTGTGTCCATGTGCCTGTGGTTCTGTCAGTGTGATCATGTCATGTATCTGACCCCAGGAATGTGTCAATAAAGTTTCCCCTTCCTGGGACAATGAATTCACGGTGTTCTTATTTCAATTTCCAGGAGTGTAGAATGTGGTAGTCACGCAATTTGTCCGGCCGCAGCCACCCTAGCTCGGAGTATGAAGCACTAACATGATCATATCGGCGAATGTTGCAGGTGTAACGCACTAGCCGTCTTTTGTTTTCACTGCTCATGCCTTGTTTAATTACATCAGAGTAGTGGAGGTTAACGAATGCTTGCACGAGCTGGCGTTTCAAACCCTGGGGAAATACGTTTCGAAACTTTTTGGGAGCATAGAGACAAGCAGACGTCTTTCGGCACACTGCGACTGTATTCTCCACCCAGTTGAGATGCTCATCCAAAATTACACCCAAGTTCTTAACTGTTTTCTGATATGGTATTGGAATACCGTCGAGCAGAATAGGGGGCAGCCGTTCGCGGAAATCTGAACTTAATAATTTCTGATGGGCTCTTAAGATTACTTGCGTCTTGTTTGCATTTAATTTAAGCCCCTGGTTTTTCGCCCGTGTCACTATTGAAGACAGATCATTATTCATCTGAGCGATTGCAGTACTCATATCTTCAGGTCTGACGCTTAGGTAGAGCTGGAGGTCGTCAGCATAGAAATGATATTTACAGGAGGAGAGAACCGACGAAATATCGCTGACATATAAAGAAAACAAGAGTGGTCCTAAGGCTGATCCATGTGGCACTACCAAGGAGACATGTGTCCAGGAATATTTTTCATTTACGCGGACAACACATTGCTATCTGTCTTTTAAGTAGCTTTCAAAAAATGGTTCAAATGGCTCTGAGCTCTATGGGACTTAAATTCTGAGGCCATCAGTCCGCTACAACTTATAACAACTTAAACCTAACTAACATAAGGACATTACACACATCCATGCCCGATGCAGGATTCGAACCTGCGACCAGAGCGGTCGCGCGGTTCCAGATTTTAGCGCTTAGGTAGCTTTCAAACCATCTCATTGCACTGCATGAGAAATTAAGCCGTTGCATTTTTCTGAGCAATATCTCAAATTTAACAGTGTCGAAAGATTTGCTGAAGTCTAGTAGCGTCAATATAAGGGCCACAAATGGGGAAGGCCACTGACATAAGTGACTTTCACAAAGAACGCTTTGTTATGGTCTGGTGGCAGGGAATGGGCATCGCAGAAATGGCGAAAACTGGTTGGCTCTTCATATTCTATTGTTGTGAACATGTATTTCTGGTTCGGCGACATTGCACACACATGGAGGTGACAAGGCGCTCGGCACCCACACCTCGTCAGAGAATGTCAAAGTCGGGAACGCTGGTTAGGGTCTGTGCTGGCCCACAGTGGCGAATTTTCGTCCAAAGCGCCAGCGAGTTCATTCCTTTGTTCGGAAGACGAACCGACATTGTTTGCTCGTTTTCAGTCGTGTGGCGACGCGCTGCACTGATACACTACTGGCCATTAAAATTGCTACAAGAAGAAATGCAGATGATAAACGAGTATTCATTGGACAAATATATTATACTAGAACTGACATGTGATTACATTTTCACGCAGTTTGGGTGCATAGATCCTAAGAAATCAGTAACCAGAACAACATAATTTTTGAAATTTTTATGCAGCGACAGCAACTGATATTGTTGATTATACAGTGATTCATGCCGTTGAGCAGTGGGACAATCTGGACCAACAGTGCCTTGATGAACTTGTGGATAGTATGCCACGGCGAATACAGGCATGCATCAACGCAAAAGGCGGTGCCACTGGGTATTAGAAGTACCGGTGTGTATAGCAGTCTGGACCACCAACTGTGAAGATCTCACTGTATGGTGGTACAACGTACAATGTGTGGTTTTCATGAGCAATAAAAAGGCCGTAAAAATGTTCATGTTGATCTCTATTCCAATTTTCTGTTCAGGTTCGGGAACTCTCGCAACCGAGGTAATGAAAAACTTTTTTTTGAACCAGGCAATTGCTAATATGTGTGGGGAATTAGGTATACATCCTTACCTCTCTCTCCCCAATTTCTCTGCCCATCTCCTCTCTCTTTTTATCACCTCCTCTCTCACTCCATCTCAGATGTCGCCCTATCTCTCTCCACCTCCTCCTCACACCTCTCTCTGTCCATCTCCTCCCTCTCCTTCTCTGTATCCATTTCCTTCCCCTTTCTGTCCGTATCCTTTTCCCACTGTCTGATCATGACCCTTGTTTATTGTTATTACTAATGAATGGTTGATTGGGGATTGCAGTCGCTTGAAATTAATGGGTGAATCAGTTAGTATCATCGGTATAAGAGCTATGAGAGACCTCTACTGCTGCTGGATGGTAGCTTTATTGAAGTATATCGTGTATTTGTAATCTATGAACGTGTAGCATTACAAAGTTTCAAATGATTCAAATTCCGTAGTAGTATTCTAACTACAAGCCGGTAAGCTATAAATACCACTATCTCGTTTTCTGTGAAAACCAACTATGGTATAAGGAAGAAAACAAAACAGCACATAGTTGTGTATGCAGTTTTTCAAAATGTTCAAATGTGTGTGAAATCTTATGGGACTTAACTGCTAAGGTCATGAGTCCTTAAGCTTACACACTACTAGACCTAAATTATCCGAATGTCAAACTCACACATCCATGCCTGAGGGAGGACTCGAACCTCCGCCGGGGGCAGCCGCACAGTCCACGACTGCAGCGCCTGAGCCCGCTCGGCTAATCCCGCGCGGCTATGCAGGTTTTGTTTAAAATTATATATAAGGAGAAAGAATGTCCGCGGATTGGAACTTTAATAGTGGGCTGGCCGGAGTGGCTGTGCGGTTCTGGGCGCTACAGTCTGGAGCCGAGCGACCGCTATGGTCTCAGGTTCGAATTCTGCCTCGGGCATGGATGTGTGTGATGTCCTTAGGTTAGTTAGGTTCAATTAGTTCTAAGTTCTGGGCGACTGATGACCTCAGAAGTTAAGCCCCATAGTGCTCAGAGCCATTTGAACCATTTTAATAGTGGCAACTATTTATTTAAAGTTCATACAAAATAGATAATTGTTTCAGAGTTTTACTGATCTTCAGAGTAGTCACCAGGATTATGTATTGCCCGTTGCTAGCGATTTGGAAGTTGTAGGATACTCTTAGCAGTGGCAGATGTGTTGACAGTTCGAGCGGCGCGGTCTATTGCCCGACGAATTTGTAGTAGTTCTGAAGCGAATGACGTGAAGTTCAGACATCGAGTTGAACTCACTAGGGCTTAACTTAGGGAAGTACAGTAGGTGGAATAGCTTTTAGCACTCCAATCAGTCAAACAAAATAGTAACAGCTTGCACTGTAAGTGCTTGAGCATTGCCCTGCGAAATGATGGTCAGATGCTTCAGAAAGTGTCATCACTTCTGTCTCTATGCTGTTCATTGGAACACAACCTACTACCAACTTAGAGACAAAAGCGATGACACTTTCTGCAGGACCTGACCATCATTTTGCAGGACAATGCTCAAGCACGTACAGTGCAAGCTGTTACTGATTTGTTTGACTGATGGGGCTGCTAAGCGATATACCACCTACTGCACTCGCCCTCGTGAGTTCAACTCGATTTCTAAACTGAAAGAAACACTTCACGGCATTCGCTTGAGAACTGCTACAAATTCGTCGGGCAATAGACCGCGCCGCTCAAACTGTCAACACAAATGGCACTGCTAAGAACATCCTTCGACTTCCAAATCGCTAGCAACGGGCAATACACAATGCTGGTGACTACTTTGAAGATCAGTAAGACTCTGAAACACGTATCTATTTTCTATGAACTTTAAATGAATAGTTGCCACTATTAAAGTGGTTCAAATGGCTCTGAGCACTACTTGGAAACACGTAACTATTTTGTACGAGCTGTAAATAAATGGTTGCCACTATTAAAGTTCCAACCCTCATATATGGGAGAAACAATTTGTTCAATGGTTTAAATGCATCGCTATGTTAATTAAAACTGAGTGCAAGCAAGAAAACGAAGACACGCGCTTTTACAGCGCAACATAGCACAGCTTTTTGTTTTTCGCAAATCTATTTTAACAGAAACTCGGAACATTTTTGTTTAAAAATATGTAGACTGTGTCTGTCTGAATATTAAAAAAATAGCACCACACATGAAATGCTTCGATTCTCTTCTGTTCTGGTTTTCCCACAGTCCATGTTCCACTACAATACAATGCTGTGCTCCAAACGTACATTTTCGGAAGTTTCTTCCTCAAATTAAAATCAATGTTTGACACTAGTAGACTTCTCTTGGCCACGAATGCCTTTCTTGCCAGCACTAGTCTGCTTTTTCTGCCCTCCTTGCTCCATCCATCGTGGGCTATTTTGCCTTCTATGTAGCAGAAACCCGTAGCTTCGTCGTCTTCTCGATCCCTGATTCTGATTCTGCTACTTGTCATTGCTTTCGTCTCTCTTCGATTTATTCTCAACCCGTGTTCTGTACTCATTACACTATTCAATCCAGTCAACAGATACTGTAATTCTTCTTCAAGTTTACTGTGGACAGGAATGTCGTCAGCGAAACTTATCATTGGTATCCTAGAGCCGTGCTAACTGCCAACTATGCGTTTTCATGAACTTCGCTATCTGTGTTTGTTTCCCACCCTTGTTGCGGTTACGTTGTGGTTCTTCTTCCCTCTATGTGTAGCAACAGTGATGTGTATCGATATTTGCGCCATGTACCGACTTCGATTTGGTGCATATAGTTTCCGGCTAGGGGTACAGCAATCAGTCAGTCCTTCAGCCGCTCCGTCGGTCGGTTGTTGCGGCCGAGGGAAGTTACCTCCGCGCCATGTAGTCAGCTGGGGCCACTAGAAAGGGCGCGCAGAGCGGCCTGAGCTAGCGAGGCGAGCGCATCGCTGCCGTAGCGCGCTACGCTAACTCGGCCGTTGAGAGCTCGTGAAGAGGTTTCTGTGCTGTGGGAGCCGCGCAGAGCAAATTGTCGTGCGTTGTTTTCACAACGCGTGCAGATTGTCGTGTTCAGCGCCTCACAGCATGGGAAAGAAGGGTGCGCAGAGGAAACCTGCCGTTACGAAGGGTCCTTCGGTTGCGCCACTCACTGAGTCTGCCGACCATGCAAGGAACTGCCGAGAAGACGAGTCGCGGCCTGTCCCCCCTTTGTACATCAAGTGTAAAGGCGGGTGGACAGCGCTGTTCGACACCATGACGAATTGCGCTCGGAACGAAGTGGTCTACGAGTCTGTCGATACAGACTCGCTGATCTGCGTTCGAGCTGCAAACGTGGCCGACCACAGGGCGAACAAGGTCGCAGTGGCCGACCACATCGTCGACGCGCCGCCGGCGCGTGAGAAGGCACCTTCCGCAGGAAGGATGAAGACGACCGAGGCACTCCTCAGGGGGCTACCTTGGTGCTGTGACGAGGCAGCGGTCCGGGAAGGGCTGCTGCGAGCCGGGTTTGGTGGTGTAACCGCAAGGTTGCACAACCGGACCAACAAGAAGAGGGCGCCGCTCTATGCCGTGACCGTGCACACAGTCGACGGCGGGAGCGACATCTTCGACTTGCGGAAGCTGCTGGGCTTTCCGGTGACGTCAGAGGCTCTCCCGACCACCATGGACTCCCAGCCCCAGTGCTTCAGGTGCCAGGGCGAAGGCCATGTGGCGAAGTATTGCCGCAACGCGGTGCGGTGCGTCAAGTGCTCAGGGGAGCATGACAGCCGCGCCTGCAACCGCGGCAGCAACGTTCTGCCGACCTGTGTCCGGTGTAGCGGCCCGCACGTCGCCAGTTGGCGCGGTTGTGCGGCTTTCGCAAGCAGCAGCCGTGCCGGGGGCGGCGAGGCGGCCGCGGCCGCACCGACGCAGCGGAAGAAGCGAAGACGACGTCGGAAACGGCGTAGGGCGCAGAACAGCCCGGCGCAGCAGAGGGACGGCGGAGCAGCAGCTCCACCTGCCAGGAGCAGGGAAGACCGCTTGGAAACGGGCGGCCAGGACGCAGCCCGCGCTCCCGAGAAGGTGCGTGACCTTGAACTCGGCACCGCTGTGAAGGAGGCCACTGCAGCCCTCAGCGCCGTCTTCGCGGCAGAGAGGGCTGCCTTCGCAGCCGCCGTGGCTGCAGAGAAAGAAGAGGCCTTAAGGCAGCTGCGAGCAGTCTTCGCCCGAGGCCCCGGCGCAGTATTACCTGCGAACACTCCTGCGACCTCGCAGAAGGACGTCCGCGCACCTGAGCCAGCGGTTGCCCCAGCAGCACCGCAGGTGAAAGGTGCTAAGAAGAAAACCGCCGCCCCAGCTGAACCGGTGGCAACGCCGGGAGCGGGTCCCGCAAGGGATCGAGAAGCCAAAAGGGCAGCCTTTATCGCCGAGTCGCGCGCGAACGGCAAAACTTCCTCGGACGCAGAACTGACGCAGCTCTTCGAACAAACGGAGCTCTTTGAAGCTACATTGCGAAAGGGCTGCGGCGTGCAGTAGAGGAGGACGCTGAACGGTAGCCTTGCTGCCGTTCTGCACCAGCCTGATGAAGCAGCACCAAGTCCCCGACGACAAGGCGCAGCAGAGGTCCTAACAGCAACGCATGCGCTGCCGCGCCGAACTCTTATGTTAGAGGGAGGAAGCCACTGCGGCCGGCCCAGCAGACTACAAGCGAGCCCAGCCGCAGCACTCGGACTGACCCAGCTAACGGACACGCAGCACATAGGTAACGATGCACGATACCTCACGCTAACCGACCTCACCTTGCATGCTCTATCGCAGCTAGCAAGCCGCTACTGCCCTTACTACCCGTCCTACTGTCGCAGAGGTTTTTTCCCTTGGCGCTGGCCTTGGCACTTTTTTCCCTCTGCCCTTACAACCGCTACCCTTCGATCGCTTTCGACCACTTCTATCTCCTGATGGACCATGTAAATGAGTAGTCTTACCCAGACGCATGGACAACATCACAGCCTGCATCCTGTGACGCCTGATTCAAAACTAACATGCTTACGGAGGTGACAGTAGAACTTTTGGTTTGGTCACCACGTTGGTGCGGGCGTGGAGGGGCCCCTTCGTGGTTCACTGACCGAGGACCTCAAAGTTGAGTTGTGGTTTCAACTACCCAAGCCACGTCCACTCATGTTGTGGGGATTCACTTCGGTGGTTTGCTGTTGGGGAGGTTTTCCTCCGAGTGTTTCTAATGCTGAAATTTAGCCGCCACGCGGTGCAATTAACTAATTTGGTCGAGTACAATTTGAATGCACCAATGGGATTTTCTGTCTTGTGGCCGTTAGTGTTCTGGCTACTTGCCCTGGGCACTGACGTAAAATTCAGGCAGTGTTATTTCGAGTGAAGTTAACTATATTACCGTGTTTCAAATTCAAGTGTACCAGCGGAATTGGTTACCTGCCCTGTCCACTAACGTTAGTTCAGGCAGCGTCCTTTCCTCACCTGTTGTCGCTGTCCAACATGGTGTGTAATTTTGACAGCTAATACATACTCCGTTGTGGATTATCACGTTTGTAACCTTTCCGGTTTGAGTCCTCATGTACTGATTGACGGGAAGCAAGTCGTTGTGACGCTCGGTCCGTGGCTGTCCCCTGGTTGGGTTCCAACGGCTCACCACCTGTCTTGCCTAAGTGAACGAGGGCAGACCGACCACCCTGGAGGCTTCTGAATGCCACCAGTGTTTAATTACCTGTTGTCAGCGACTTTGAATCCAATGCTTATGGTTATTTTTTTCCTAAAAAAATTGTTAAATTCATTTTTAAATATATGTTTCAAGGCTAAACATTACGTCTTTCTGCCTTTAAAACTTTATGGTAATATATTCTAAAATTTTAAAACTTAACTGTGGCCTTCAGCCACTGGTATTGCACCTAGCATATGTATGTTCTATCTGCTTAGCCTTAAGACTTTCCACGTAGCCGTGATACGTTTTTTGTTTATTTGAATTGCCTCTTTAATTTTATTTTAATCTTACTGATTTTTAAGATTTCTCGTTCTAAAACATTCTGGCTTTCTGCATTTAAAAGTCTATGGTAAAATATTCTAAAATTCTGATATTTAATTGTGGCTCTCAGCCATTTGTATTGCATTTTGCATATGTTTACTGGTTTCTAAAACTATTTATTGCTATCTTAATTGAATTTTTATCTTGTTGATTTCTTAAGATTTCTTGTTTGGAGGCCTTCAGCCGTGAAAGAGATGCATTCGGTAAAGGTCCGGCTATGTGCTTCTTTGGTTGTAAAGGTTATTAAATTACAATAAATGACAATTAGGGGAAACTGACCTCAACCTTTGGCCCTTGTTGTTGTTGTTGTCTTCAGTCCTGAGACTGGTTTGATGCAGCTCTCCATGCTACTCTATCCTGTGCAAGCTGCTTCATCTCCCAGTACCTACTGCAACCTACATCCTTCTGAATCTGCTTAGTGTACTCATCTCTCGGTCTCCCTCTACGATTTTTACCCTCCACGCTGCCCTCCAATGCTAAATTTGTGATCCCTTGATGCCTCAGAACATGTCCTACCAACCGATCCCTTCTTCTGCTCAAGTTGTGCCACAGACTTCTCTTCTCCCCAATCCTATTCAATACTTCCTCATTAGTTATGCGATCTACCCATCTAATCTTCAGCATTCTTCTGTAGCACCACATTTCGAAAGCTTCTATTCTCTTCTTGTCCAAACTAGTTATCGTCCATGTTTCACTTCCATACATGGCTACACTCCAAACAAATACTTTCAGAAACGACTTCCTGATACATAAATCTATATTCGATGTTAACAAATTTCTCTTCTTCAGAAACGCTTTCCTTGCCATTGCCAGTCTACATTTTATATCCTCTCTACTTCGACCATCATTTATCACAATAGAATTACCTGTTCTGCCCAGCGGGTTTAGCGGGCGTATCAATCCTTTCTTGTTGAATTTCAATTCTTCTCTTGAACCTTTCTTTTGTCATTCTTTCTTTGCAGTATAGACTGAACTGTAGGGGCAAAATACTACAGCCCTGTGTTACCGACTTTAATCTGAGCACTTCGTTGTTGGTCTTCTACACTTATTGTTCCATCTTACCTCATTTACACATTATATATTACCTCTTGGCTCTTTTACGTATTATACACACATCAAAAAAGTTTTGCATGACCTCTGTTCCGGAAGTTCCGGAACCTGTACAGCAAATTGGAATAGAGCTCAACGTAAATATCATATCCGCCCTTTTTATTGCTCATGAAAACCACACGTTCCTTGTTATAGCGCCTTAAAGCGAGACCTTCGGAGGTGGTACTCCAGATTGCTGTACACACCGGTACCTCTAATACCCAGTAGCACGTCCTCTTGCATTGATACATGCCTGTATTCGTCGTGTCATACATACTATCCACAAGTTCATCAAGGCACTGTTGGTCCAGATTGTTTCACTCCTAAGGGCGATTCGGCGAAGATCCCTCAGAGTGGTTGGTGGGTCACGTCGCCCACGAACAGCACTTTTCAATCTATCCCAGGCATGTACGATAGGGTTCATGTCTGGGGAACATTCTGGGCACTCTAGTCGATCGATGTCGTTATCCTGAAGGAAGTCATTCACAAGATGTGGACGATGGGGGCGCGCATTATCGTACATGAAACGAATGTCTCACCATATGCTGCGATATGGTTGCACTATCGGTCGGAGGATGGTGTTCACGTATCGTACAGCCGTTACGGCGCCTTCCATGGCCACCAGCAGCGTACGACGGCCCCACGTAACGCCACCCCAAAACAGCAGGGAACCTCCACCTTGCTGCACTCGCTGGAAAGCGTGTCTAAGGCGTTCAGCCTGACCGGATTGCCTCCAAACACGTCTCCAATGGTTGTCTGGTTGACGGCACATCCGACACTCATCTGTGAAGAGAACGTGATGCCAATCCTGAGCAGTTCATTGGGCATGTTGGTGGACCCATCTGTACCGCGCTGCACGGTGTCGTGGTTGCAAAGATGCACCACGCCCTGGACGTCGGGAGTGAAGTTGCGCAGCATGCAGCCTTTTAGAACAGTTTGAGTCTTAACACGACGTCCTGTGGCTGCACGAAAACCATTATTCAGCATGGTGGCGTTGCTGTCAGGGTTCCTGCGAGCCATAATCCGTAGGTAGCGGCCATCCACTGCCGTAGCAGTCCTTGGGCGGGCTGAGCGAGGCATGTCATTGACAATTCCAGTCTCACTGTACCTCCTCAATGTCCGAACAACATCGTTTTGGTTCACTCTGAGACTCCTGGTCAGTTCACTCATTGAGAGCCCTTCCTGGCACAAAATAACAATTTGGACGCGATCGAACCGCGGTATTGACCGTCTAGTCATGGTTGAACAACAGACAACACGAGCCATGTACCTCCTTCCTGGTGAATGAGTGGAACTGATCGGCTGTCGGACCTCCTCCGCCTAATAGGCGCTGCTCATGTATGGTTGTTTACATCTTTGGGCGGGTGTAGCGACATCTCTGAACAGTCGATAGGACTGTGTCTGTGATACAACATTCACAGTTAACGTCTATCTTCAGGTGTTCTGGGAACCGGGTTGATGTAAAACTTTTTTTAATCTGTGTATATTACCGTCTTTCCCTAAAGCTCGCCCCTACTTTTCTCAGAATTTCGAACATCTTGCACCACTTTAGTTTTACTAGGGCGAAAAATCCTATGAACATGCCATGATTTTTCTTCGGCAGTTCTTCCGCTATTAACCGCAACCTCAGAGCTGCCCCTCTGGTGCGTTTATCTTTCCTAAAGCCAATCCGATCATCACCTGACCGATCCTCAGTTTTATTTTCCATCCTTTTCTACATTCATGAAAATATTCTCTGTTCGAACATAACATACATCGTACAGCTTCTGTTCACAAATCTGTACGATTTAGAAAGCATCGCCCGTGGGAAACCCAGCTTGCTCTTTTCTCACATGATATCCTGCGAATTATATACGGAGCACCACATGCGGATTCCATATTCCTAGATTTTAGTACAGCATTTGACACGGTGCCACATTGCCTACTCTTAACAATGGTGTTACCATACGGAATAGGTTCCAAGATATGTTACTGGTTCGAAGAAAGAAAAAGTAGCAGAATCCAGCACATTTTCCTCTACGGCGACTGTTTATCAAAAGTGTAATTCATATGTGAAAGATTCGAAATGGCTCTGAGCACTATGGGACTTGAGGTCATCAGTCCCCCAGAACTTAGAACTACTTAAACCTAACTAACCTAAGGACAGCACACACATCCATGCCCGAGGAAGGATTCGAACCTGCGACCGCAGCGGTCGCGCGGTTACAGACTGTAGCGCCTAGAACCGCTCGGCCACCCCGGCCGGCATCTGTGAAAGAGATCACATGTAGGACACTAGTGCGTCCATTCCTGAGGACTGTTCCAGTACATGGGATCCGCACCAGGTCGGCTCTAATGAAGACACCGTAGAATTTCAGAGGTGGGCCTCTAGATTTGTTGCCGTGAAACTTCTTTATTTAAAGCAGTGTGGCTGTACTTAAACTGCCGAATGACTGAGACCCACAATATCCTAGCGCAACACAATCTGACTGCTCAAAAAAATGATAACCTCACTTCAAATAATTAATTCAAAAGAATGGCCCTGACAAAAAAGAAATTCTAACTATAACCTATACATTTCATTAAATCTGCATTACGCGAACTACTTCAACACAGCGAGCGTCAATACTGCCCGATAAATAAAAGATTCTAACTTCTATTAGGCATGTGGTTAGCAAAGGAAAGATTTTCTTGCAAACCAAATAATGTTTGTTTTTTTCCTTACTAATGTGACATTCAGTTCAGACACGAATATAAATCGTCATTGACATGCAGTACAAAGGTACATAATCATGAATAATATTCTATCTCCAACATGTACATATCGTTAGCCTGCGCTAACACTTCAGATCTCTACCCTCCATCAGTGCTAACTTCTCACATCTAACATCCATCACTGCTGGCTGTTCACCTCCAACTGCCCAACAGTACTTCCATCACTGCTGGCGACTAACTTCCAACTGCCCTACACTACTGGCGGTTAACTTCCAACAACAAGTGCTGTAACGGCCGTGTTAATTACCTCTGAGACTGGACGCGGTAAGTTGATGGTAGTCAACAATGCCTTTAAGTCGAGGAGAGGCCATTATCAACAGCTCGCTGAGTTTGAACGAGGTCGTGTAATAAGGCTACGAAGGAACTGGACGTTCCTTCTGTTACACTGCAGAAAGACTTGACAGGAAAGTAGCCACTGTGCATGATCGCCGGCAGCTGTGGTCACGAAAATGTACGTTCGCAAGAAGACCGGGTTCCGGACGGCTACATATGTGGCATTACCTGCAGGGAAGACCGTGGTGTTCAGCGTGTTGGAGGGCAGGGTGGAGACGTGTTTTGTGATGAAAGCTGGTTTTGCCTCTGTGCCAACGACGGCCGTGTTTGGTCAGAAGGAGGCAAGTTGAGGGCCAGCAACGAATCCTTCTGCGTGTCAGACACGCTCAACCTACACCTGGAATTATTTCGTACGGCAGCAGGAGCCATCTCGCGGTTATCCCACACACCACAGAGGGTGTTTTCCAACAGGATAACGCTCGTCCAGATACGGAAGTGCTCCACAGAGTATCGACATGTTGCCATGGCCTGATCGATCTACAGATCTGTCCCTACTCAAGCACATATGGGACATCATCGGACGGCAATTCCAGCGTCATCCAGAAACACCATGAACCGTCACTGCACTGACAGACCAAGTGCAACAGGCATCGACCTCCGTTCCACAAACTAACATGCGGCATCTGTACAAAACAATGCACGCACGTTTCCATGCTTGTATTCAACGTTCTGAGGCTACTACATCTACGTCTACATTTATACTCAGAAAGCCACCCAACGGTGTGTGACGGAGGGAACTTTACGTGCCACTGTCATTACCTCCCTTTCCTGTTCCAGTCGCGTATGGTTCGCGGGACGAAGGACTCGGGAAATCTTCCGTGCGCGCTCGAATCTCTCTAATTTTACATTCGGGATCTCCTCGGGAGGTATAAGTAGGGGGAAGCAATATATTCGATACCTCATCGAGAAACGCACCCTCTCGAAACCTGGACAGCAAGCTTCGCCGCGATGCAGAGCGCCTCTCTTGCAGAGTCTGCCACTTGAGTTTGCTTAACATCTCCGTAACGCTATCACGCTTACCAAATAACTCTGAGACGAAACGTGTCGCTCTTCTTTGGATCTTCTCTATCTCCTCTGTCAACCCAACCTGGTACAGCTCCCACACTGATGAGCAATACTCAAGTATAGGTCGAACGAGTGTTTTGTAAGCCACCTCCTTTGTTGATGGGTTACATTTTCTAAGGACTCTCCCAATGAATCCCAACCTGGCACCCGCCTTACCAACAGTTAACTTTATATGATCATTCCACTTCAAGTAGTTCCATAAGCATACTCCCAGATATTTTACAGAAGTAACTGCTGTCAGTATTTGTTGTGCTATCATATAACCATACAATAAAGGATCCTTCTTTCTATGTATTCGCAATACATTACATTTGTCGATGTTAAGGGTACGTTGCCACTCCCTGCACCAAGTGCCTATCCGCTGCAGATCTTCCTGCATTTCGCTACAATTTTCTAATGCTGCAACTTTTCTGTAAACTACAGAATCATCCGCGAAAAGGTGCATGTTACTTCCGACACTATCTACTAGGTCATTTATATATATTTTGAAAAGCAATGGTCCCATAACACTCCCCTGTGGCACGCCAAAGGTTACTTTCACGTCTGTAGACGTCTCTCCATGCTGTGTTCTGTTTGCTAGGAACTCTTCAATCCAGCCACACAGCTTGTCTGATATTCCATAGGCTCTTACTTTGTTTATCAGGCGATACTGTGGAACTGTATCGAACGCCTTCCGGAAGTCAAGGAAAATGGCATCTACCTGGAAACCTGTATGTAATGTTTTCTGGGTCTCATGAACAAATAAAGCGAGTTATTATGTACCAGCATTTCTCATTTGCAAAGGCTTATCTCGTGCTTCCCGTAACCTGTGATCTTGCACTCTTAATTACTTAAATATGCTACCTACACAAATGAATTCCTGCAATTTCATTACCCTACATCAATTATTTTTTGGTTTAGCATTTTTTTCGCCAGTTTATTTCTATCGCTTAACAGTCATTATCACGCTGAAAGTTTAAGGTTTCTGTGCAACGTGGTGCTAATTTCAGCGCTTTCTGCTTGACTAATTACAACAGTAGTTGTTATTACATGAAGCACATCTAGAAAGAATAGTTGTTCATGAAAGGTACGAGAAATGAAGCATTAACAATATCGCAGTTACTGCTCACCCAAGATTGTTGAGAAGAACGCAGAACCGGAAACGAAACCGGCTGTGATTGGCTACGGCAATGACGTCACTGTAGAAGCAGAATTAGACAGCGGCTGACGCAGCGAGCAGACCGGTTTGTTTTGAACCACTGCTGCTGTGACAGAGACGTCTCGCTTACGTGGGCGAGGGGGCCCGCTGTGTTAAACGACAGTCGGCACTCCACGTCAGCTGCAGCGGCGTCATGCAGTATGCATCGGCTGGAGCCGGTTTATCCCCTCTCTCTCTCTGTGTGCGTGTGGGGGGAAGGGGGGTGGCGTGGGGGAGGGGTAGCGGGGGGTCTGTGACAGGCGACGCGCTGCGAAATTCATGTCCTCGCCACCCACGCCCTCTGTCCTCGTACTAGCGTAGCCGGCGAGCCAAGGCACATCAGCTTTTTGGCACGTTCAGTACAGAACAAAAGAAGCAGCAATATGCTGGCTTAGGCGCCAAACAGTTTTACACTATTGGCCATTACAATTGCTACACCACGAAGATGACGTGCTGCAGACGCGAAATTTAACCGATAGCAAGAAGATGCTGTGATACGCAAATGATAAGCTTTTCAGAGCATTCACACAACGTTGGCGCAGGTGCGACACCTACAACGTTCTGACCTGAGGAAAGTTTTCAACCGATTTCTCATACAAAAACAGCAGCTGACCGACGTTGCCTCGTGAAACTTTGTGATGCCTCGTGTAAGGAGGAGAAATGTGTACCATCACGTTTCCCACTTTGATAAAGGTCGGATTGTAGCCTATCGCGAATGAGGTTTATCGTACCGCGACACTGCTGCTCGCGTTGATCGAGAGCCATTGACTGTTAGCAGAACATGGAATCGGTGGGTTCAGGAGGGTAATACGGAACGCCGTGCTGGATCCCAACGGCCTCGTATCACTAGCAGTTGAGATGACAGGCATCTTATCCGCATGGCTGTACCGGATCGTGCAGCCATGTCTCGATCCCTGGGTCAACAGATGGGGACGTTTGCAAGACAACTTCCATCTGCATGAACAGTTCGACGACGTTTTCGGCAGCATGGACTATCAGCTCGGAGACCACGGCTACAGTTACCCTTGACGCTGCATCACAGACAGGAGCGCCTGCGATGGTGTACTCAACGACGAACCTGGGTGCACGAATGGCAAAACGTCATTGTTTGGGGTGAGATCAGGTTCTGTTTACAGCACCATGATGGTCGCATCCGTTTTTGGCGACATCGCGGTGAACGCACATTGGAAGCGTGTATTCGTCATCGCCATACTGGCGTATCACCCGGCGTGATGGTATGGGGTGGCATTTGTTACACATCTCGGTCAGCTCTTGTTCCCATTGACGGCACTTTGCACAGTGGACGTTACATTGCATATCTGTTACGACCCATGGTTCTACCCTTCATTCGATCTCTTCGAAACCCTACATTTCAGCAGGATAATGCACGACCGCATGTTGCAGGTCCTGTATGGGCCTTTCTGGATACAGAAAATGTTCGACTGCTGCCCTGACCAGCACATTCTCCAGGTCTCTAACCAACTGAAAACGTCTGGTCAATGGTGGCCGAGCAACTGGCTCGTCACAATACGCCAATCACTACTCTTGATGAACTGTGGTATCGTGTTGAAACTGCATGGGCAGCCGTACCTGTATACGTCATCCAAGCTCTGTTTGATGCCCATGCGCATGAAGGCCGTTATTACGGCCAGAGGTGGTTGTTCTGGGTACTGATTTCTCAGGATCTATGCACCGAAATTGCGTGAAAATGTAATCACATGTCAGTTCTATTATAATATATTTGTCCAATGAATACCGGTTTATCACCTGCATTTGTTCTTGGTGTAGCAATTTTAATGGCCAGTTGTTTATATTAAACTAGCGAACCCGGAATCCTTTCCAAATGATAAATGTGTATTGGATTTCCATATACATCCCTATTTACTTGCCACCCCCCCCCCCCCCCTCCCCGCTGTCCATCTTCTCATACCGCCCTCCAGTCTCCTCATCGTCTGCATAACCTCTCCTCCCCTCTTCCTGTTCATCTCCTCCTGCCCTTCTCTATGTCCGTTCTTGTCTGAATGTCCTGTAGAGAATCGTGTAAAAATTTGAAGTAAATCCATCAAGATCTTTTCGAGGTTTCTTGTACCAACGTTTGCCCCCTGTATATACATTTTTTTTTTTTTTTTTGCTATGAAAACATCTGACAGAGGAACTGTCAAACTGAACGCAATTTTTTTTATTATCTTTTTCATACCAAAAGACTATAATATTCGACTTGGATTTTCCAAAAAAAATTGTTTGACAAAAACTGTTCTCAAATGATGATCTTTGATATATGCGGCAATTGGTTTTTGTTTACATAGATACAACAGCCAACGAAGTCTGTAGAGCTTTTCTTAACTGAGGATATTTCATAGATGTGGCAGTTGATGTTAATTTCCGACGTTTGAGTTGGATTTTCCAAAAATTTTCTGTCACACAAATCTGGTACTCGAAATAACGAACGCAACAGCAGCAGCAGCAGCAACAACAACAACAAATCAACCAATTGGATCAAGCGTTCTCAGGTGAAGATTTTTCATACATGCGGAAACTGATTTTTATTGATATAGATTCATAAAAATGAATTAATTTTTTTTTCGGTTTGGTTGAAATAGTGTTATCTTGTGCATACACACGGTAGTGGCGGTGGCACAAATTCAACTTTCCCGCCATGTTATGCACGTACTTACCACGTTACCGAGTGTGCAGTACTGCTCATAAAAATAAGGAACACTTACAACTGTGACTGTAATTGAGTTACACCTTATTGATATTCATCACACGCACGCACGCTCTAAAAACGCACACGAAAATCTGGATTGTGTCATTTCTCGGAATTCAGATGTGAAAAAGACACTTGAAATCGTGAGGTTGTCTCTAGGGCGGAACATGCAGGAGATACTTCCCGCTTTACCACTTATTATGGCTTCTTGCTGTTGCATTCAGATATGCAGCACGAGAAAAGTGATTGCTGAAAACCTCGGTGCGCACCGTAATCAATTTGAGCTGCTCCTTGCTGTCCCTACAATAGGGATAAGTAGGGAGCTGCAGTATATTCCTTGATTCGTCACTTAAAATTGGCTGTTTGAAGATTGTAAGCAGGCTTCCACGGGAGATTCTGCGTCTGTTTCTGACGTGTGTCAGTTCAGTTTTTGCAGCACCGCCATGACACCCTGCTAAGAATCAAACAAACCTGTCACCATTCATGCCTCCCTCCTTTGTCTACGTCCAACATTCCCCTGTGTCCGTTTTGCTATGAGTTCCATATACTTGATCAATAGTCTAGAGTGGGTCGCACGAGTACTTTTGAGGCAGTCTCGTTCGCAAACTGATTCCAAGTATCCAAGCAATGAATGAAGTGCGCCACCTACTTTACCTACAAGTGAACCTATGTGATCGTCCCTACAAATTATTACACTCAGTATCAGCCAGCGGTCTTGCCGTAGCGCTACATCTACATCTACATACATACTCCGCAATCCACCATACGATGCGTGGCGGAGGGTACCTCGTAACACAACTAGCATCTTCTCTCCCTGTTCCACTCCCAAACAGAACGAGGGAAAAATGACTGCCTATATGCCTCTGTACGAGCCCTAACCTCTCTTATGTTATCTTTGTGGTATTTCCGCGAAAAGTAAGTTGGCTGCAATGAGACTGTACTGCAGTAGCCTCAAATGCTGGTTCTCTAAATTTCCTCAGTAGTGATTCACGAAGAGAACGGCCTCCTTTCCTCTAGAGACTCCGACCCGAGTTCCTGAAGCATTTCCGTAACACTCGCGTGATGATCAAACCTACCAGTAACAAATCTAACAGCTCGCCTCTGAATTGCTTCTACGTCTTCCCTCAATCCGACCTGATAGGGTTCCCAAACACTCGAGCAGTACTCAAGAATGGGTCGTATTACTGTTTTCTGAACCGAAGACGACTATCCGCCTTGCCCACAACTGCAATTACAAGCTTGTCCCACTTCATATCGCTCTGCAATGTCACGCCCAAATATTTGATCGACGTGACTGTGTCAAGCGCTACACTACTAATGGAGTATTCAAACATTACGGGATTCTTTTTCCTATTCATCTGCATTAATTTACATTTGTCTATATTCAGAGTTAGCTGCTATTCTGTACACCAATCACAAATCCTGTCCAAGTTATCTTGTATCCTCCTACAGTCACTCAACGACGTCACCTTCCCGTACACCACAGCATCATTAGCAAACAGCCGCAAATTGCTATCCACCCTATCCAAAAGATCATTTATGTAGATAGAAAACAACAGCGGACCTACCACACTTCCCTGGGGCACGCCAGATGATACCCTCACCTCCGATGAACACTCACCATCGAGGACAACCTACTGGCTTCTGTTACTTAAGAAGTCTTCGAGCCACTCACATATTTGGGAACCAATCCCATATGCTCGTACCTTAGTTAGGGGTCTGCAGTGGGGCACTGAGTCAAACGCTTTCCGGAAGTCAAGGAATATGGCATCCGTCTGATACCCTTCATCCGTGGTTCGCAAGATATCATGTGAAAAAGGGGCGAGTTGCGTTTCACAGGAGCGATGCTTTCTAAAATGTGTGCTGATGCAAGGACACCAACTTCTCTGTCTCAAGGAAATTCATTATATTCGAACTGAGAATATGTTCGAGAATCCTGCAACAAACCGATGTTAAGGATATTGGTCTGTGATTTTGAGGATCCGTCCTTTTACCCTTCTTATATACAGGCGTCACCTGCGTTTTTTTTCCAGTCGCTCGGGACTTCGTTGGGCAACAGATTCGCGATAAATGCAAGCTAAGTAAGGAGCCAATGTAGCAGAGTACTCTCTGTGAAACCGAATTGGAATCCCATCAGGACCTGGCGATTTATTTATTTTCAACCCATTCAGCTGCTTTATAACACCAGGGATGTCTATCACTATGTCCTCCGTACGGAAATCTGTACGAGACTCAAACGGCGGTATGTTTGTACGATCCTCCTGCGTGAAAGCTAATATCGGTTCCCGCCAGATCATAGAAGTTAAGCGCTGTCGGGCTGGGCTAGCACTTGGATGGGTGACCGTCCGGTCTGCCGCACGCTTTTGTCAACTGGGGTGCACTGAGCCCTTGTGAGGCCAATTGAAGAGCTACATGTTCGTAGCGCCACCAGTCACGAAAACTGACAACGGCCGGGAGAACATTGTGCTGACCACATGCCCCTCCACATCCGCATCCAGTAACGCCTGGGTGGGCTGAGGTTGACACGGCGGTCGGTCGGTGCCGTCGGGGCCTCAAGGCCTGTTCGGACTGAGTTCTTAGATTTAGTATTTGTATGAGTTGGTCGATCAAGCTGCGACTCATTCACACATCCTACCAATGTCGAAAGGACATATATTGAGATAACTGTCTAACATTCTGCATGGTGTCTGTTTGTTCTAAGTCGTGTCTCCCTACCACTTTCGCGCAACGACGCTCTGAGCGTGTTTTGTAGGGAATTGACTAGTTTGAACGTGGGACCCGTTGCCGGTAACGAGACGCCAGACCACACATGACATGTAGGGTTCAGAAGAGTTCAGTGAGACTAGCGATGATATAACCAAATACTCAATGATTTCAGCGTCAGCTCCACTGCACTCTCTGTCAAATAATCTTAATAGTAACTTAATTTAGTGGAAGTGGTTCAAGGCTTTCCTATTTTTAGTTAGATGGTAAAATAACGTCGAAAAAGCAGTTTCGTTTACCATTGGAATTTTTATTCTACTCACAAAACATTGTTTATAAATTGTACTATTGATAAAAGGAAATATTTTAATACATGATGATAAAAACTAACTGTGTTCAACAAAAATGCGAACGAATATTACATGAATGGGTTTCCAAGTTCTATAATGGATCGAAGGATGACCTATGCCATATCACATCCATAATCTAGGTCTTAAATTATGTTTCATAAAAGAGAAAACTCTCAAAAAGTGGTCTACAGTGACCCTCAATTATCTTTAATTACTCATTTAACTTGTCGTAAATTACAGTGGCTGATATGGCTTCTCAATAATTATATAACAGAAAAATCATCGCGTTTCAGATTTTAACTTCAAGTAGCAAATATGAATACCGCGAAGTTTAATTGACGATCGACACTGGTATTACGTAAAAACGGGATGTAACAGATGAGACTTCTGCAGTTCTGAGTGAAGCCTTGTGCGCTCTTATGCGGCATCGCGTGCGTTCATTACCTTGTCGGTGGTAAGTCAGCGTCAAGGGGCGGCGAGCGGCGCAGCTCAACACACCTCGCCGTCTCGGTAGCAACTCTCTCGAACTTATCTTTACTACTGTTTACGGAAGTTGATTTAAGAAAAAGGTATCTGGCTCTGTTTTCAACTGACAAATGAGCGTCTCAATGTTAAGCTACGCCTACAAAAATTCTGTCTATCCAGTGAGAAACGTTATGCTTTTCGTGGTGGGGCAATGTTTTTAATGAAACTTCCTGGCAGATTAAAACTGTATGCTGACCGAGACTCGACTTCGGGATCTTTCGCCGGAGAGCTTCTGCAAAGTTTGGAAAGTAGGAGACGAGATACTGGCGGAAGTAAAGCTGTGAGGACCGGGCGTGAGTCGTGCTTATTTGTTTTTAATGTTTGCTATGTACCAGAGACATGTATAGTCTCACGCTAAAAGTCGCAGCTGGTGTGCCCCTTTTAGTGTTATCGTAAGATCTATACTGTTCTTCTGGAGGGCTCTATCTTCTAACATGGGCTGGGGGATGGACCTCCCGGCGGTCGGCCGGCGATTTGGGTGTCCCATTGTCCCGCTCTTGCTGTAGGGCCTTCTAGCCTACACGGCTCTGCTCTCGGCTTCTGTTCTCGTTTCTCGTCTCGGAACTGCGTCTGCCTCACGGTGGGAAGGTACGACATGCATTTAGGCATTCTTGTGTTAGTCCGTGGTATTCCATTTGTTCACTCGTTGATCGTATTACTTTGGTTAATTTAATGTCAGGATTTATTCGGAGCTATGCGACATATTGCCGGATTTGTTATCATGTCAGGGTTTTCATGGAAGGTGTTGGATTTGCCTGACACCTTACAACTGATGGCGCAACAGAATAGCAAGTACCATTGCTTAGTAGTGGAAAGGCATCAGGACCAAATGATATTCCATAAGATTCTGCAAAAATTATGCAGAAGAACGTACTCCCCATCCGCTCGAGCAACGAAGGCTACCTGGAGAGACTGGAAAAGAGCGCGAGGCATTCCCGTTTTCAAGAAGAGCTGGAGGATAGATGCACATAATTATAGACCTATAATGTTGACGTCAATCTGTTGCAGATTTATAGAACATGTTGTATGCTCAAGAATTATGACGTTTTTGGACAGCGAAAATTTCCTCTATACAAATCAAAATGGGTTCCACAAACAGAGATCTTGTGAAATTCAGCTCGCTCTATTCCTCCATAATATACACGGCGCTGTAGACAACGGCGCTCTGTTTGCAGCTGAGTACCTTGACTGCGGATGGGCGTTTGACACCGTTCAGAATTGCCTTGTAGTGAAAACAAAAATACCAGTTCACCGAGCATCGGACTGTGTTTGAGACTGGATTCGAGACTTTCTAGCAGACAGATCTCAACACATGGCTCTTACCGGAAACAAAACCGACAGATGTGAAGGTAATTTCCAGAGTACTCCTAGGAAGTGCGACAGGACCGTTACTGTTTACAATCTACGTAAATGATGTGTTAGACCGCACGGACGCTTAAATGTTCAAATGGCTCTAGGCACTATGGGACTTAACATAATCCTCTAGACTTGTTGCTGTGGTCTTCAGTCCTGAGACAGGTTTGATGCAGCTGTCGATGCTACTGTATCCTGTGCAAGCTTCTTCATCTCCCAGTACCTACTGCAGCCTACATCCTTCTGAATCTGCTTAGTGTATTCATCTCTTGTCTCCCTCTACGATTTTTACACTCCACGCTACCCTCCAGTACTAAATTTGTGATCCCTTGATGCCTCAGAACATATGTTACCAATCGATCCCTACTTCTAGTCAAGTTGTGCCACAAACTCCTCTTCTCCCCAATTCTGTTCAATACCTCCCCATTAGTTATGTGATCTATCCATGTAATCTTCAGCATTCTTCTGTACCACCACATTTCAAAAGCTTCTATTCTCTTCTTGTCTAAACTATTTATCGTCCATGTTTCACTTTCAGAAACGACTTCCTGACACTTAAAGCAATACTTGATGTTAACAAATTTCTCTTCTTCAGAAACGCTTTCCTTGCCATTGCCAGTCTACATTTTACACCCTCTCTACTTCGACCATTATCAGTTATTTTGCTCCCCGAATAGCAAAACTCCTTTACTATTTTAAGTTTCTCATTTCCTAATCTAATTCCCTCATCATCACCTGACTTAATGCGACTACATTCCATTATCCTCGTTTTGGTTTTGTTCATGTCCATCTTATACCCTCCTTTCAAGGCACTGTCCAGTTATAAGAGTCGAGGGACATGAAAGAGAAGCAGTGGTTGGGAAGGGAGTGAGACAGGGTTGTAGTCTCTCCCCGAGGTTATTCAATCTGTGTATTGAGCAAGCAGTTAAGGAACAAAAGAAAAATTCGGAGTAAGTATTAAAATCCATGGAGAAGAAATAAAAACTTTGAGGTTCGCTGATGACGTCGTAATTCTGTCAGAGACAGCAAAGGACTTGGAAGAGCAGTTGAACGGAATGGATAGTGTCTTGAAAGGAGTATATAAGATGAGCATCAACAAAAGCAAAACGAGGATAATGGAATCTAGTAGAATTAAGTCGGCTGATCTATACATCGAGTATAGATTTAAATGTCAGGAAGTCTTTTCTGAAAGTATTTGTTTGGATTGTAGCCATGTATGGAAGTGAAACATGGACGATAAATAGTTTGGAGAAGAAGAGAATAGAAGCTTTCGAAATGTAGTGCTACATAAGAATGCTGAAGATTAAATGGTTAGAACACAGAACTAATGAGGAAGTATTGAATAGGATTGGGGAGAAGAAAAGTTTATGGCACAACTTGACCAGAAGAAGGGATCGGTTGGTAGGACATGTTCTGAGGCATCAAGGGATCACCAGTTTAGCATTGGAGGGCAGCGTGGAGGGTAAAAATCATAGAGGGACACCAAGACATGAATACACTAAGCAGATTCAGAAGGATGTAGGTTGCAGTAGGTACTGGGAGATGAAGAACCTTGCACAGGATAGAGTAGCATGCAGAGCTGCATCAAACCAGTCTCAGGACTGAAGACCACAACAAACAACAACATGAGTAGTCCCTGCCCGGAGATCCGAATGGGGGACTATTTAACCTCCGGAATATTTTACCCAAGAGGACGCCATCATCATTTAATCTTACAGTAGATCTGCATGCCCTCAGGAAAAATTACGGCTGTAGTTTCCCCTTGCTTTCAGCTGTTCGCAGTACCACAACAGCAAGACCGTTTTGGTTAGTGTTACATGGCCAAATCAGTCAATCATCCAGACTGTTGCCCCTGCAACTACTGAAAAGGCTGCTGCCCCTCTTCAGGAACCACTCGTTTGTCTGGCGTCTCAACAGATACCCCTCTGTTGTGGTTGCACCTACGGTACGGCTATCTGTATCATTGAGGCTCGCAACCCCTCCCCCCCCCCCCCCCCCCCTCCACCAACGGCAAGGTCCATGGTTCATGGGGGGAGAGAAACTACGGTTAAGGGTTGTAAAATTGGGTCGCAAGTGAAGAAAGGTGTAACATCTGCAACACATTATTCACTTTTCGTATAATATAGGGGTAAATTAAGAGGAGGCAGCTGGGAAGAAGTGTTCTGTGTGTTGTGCGAGTACTTATGGGAAAAATGCGCAAAGAAAAGATATTCTTGTTTTAATTGAGATCGTTCTGGTGTGAATAATTTTCCACATAAAGGAAGTCTCGTCTTCTGATTTAAGTGACTGTTTACCATTTAATCCTCATGCGACATTTACATTCAACAGGCAAGATTCAGAGGTCTTGTGTAGGAGTATTGCACGCTCGAATTCGAAACAACAAAAATCAACAGAGTGACTATTATTGCAATTTTGCTTGAACGTCATCAGGTCGCTCATTGAACATTCCTAAGCAACGCTGTTGCTGGTGACGTGTTACGATGACTTAATTGTTAATTTCCTAAGAAGAAATGAAAGGATGAGTCCTACCAAAACACCTAAACTCGAGCAAAGAGTAGTGTGAACATAATATTTTACATCCGATAGCTCCAAAAGTGAGTTTTGCACTAAGAATTCTTCCCCAGGATGTGTCCATCACAGCTGGAATTTGATACCAACAACTCAGACAATTTTCGGTCGCAGTGCAAGAGAATCGACCGACAAAAATTCGTCACGTGTGCTACTGCATGGTAACGTACTCCGGTGATCTGAGAAACAAAACTATTTAGGATATTGATAGGGAAGTCATCTCTCAGGCATTTGTTCCTCATATCGCATACTCGTAAAAGTTTACTTTTCCCGCTCCTCAGCCAAGGCAACTCATTTCTAGACGAAAATGCTCTTCAAACTACACTAGGTCAATGATATCCTTAGAACCAGTAGACTTCAACAGGCGTTGAATTTGTAAACTACTGTGGCATTGTCAGATTGGTTTAGACATTGTGAAAGAATGTACTGTTGCTGATTAATTTCTTTCTGATGTTTACCATTGTAGTCAGTAAACTAATGGAAAATGCAATTAAAATAGTCGCTGTACTAATACTAATTAAATTCAATTTGCTATACAAACATTACGACGGCAGTCTATCTTCATAAATCATTAAGTGGCTGTAAGACTATTGTGCCTATTTTTACACGAATTAGTAGGATATTACCGACTTATGACTTCGAGAAGGTCTGTATTTACTTCATGTGCTGTATCATACTCAAATATTATGAAAAAGTGGCAGTTCATACATAAAATTGTGTATTCATAACAACGAAACATATGTCAGCAGAAAACAAAAGTGGCGTTATGAATTTTGCAGTACTGTAAGATTTTCGCTCTGACGCTATGGGGTACTGAAAGTAGCAAGACGAATTTTGCCCGAGCGTTGTCTTACGATTCCCTTATTGAGTTTCTATCTGCCTGGTTCTAGTTGTGCTACAAGAGAATTGAAAACCTGGCGTTCGGCGAACATCAGAAGGCGAACGGAGGCAGTTTGTAGCTGGCAGGCTGGCACTTTACCTTTGAGCTAGCGAAGAGGTGGAGAATAGGGGGCCCTACTTACTGGGCCAGAAGCCACTATGGCAGATAAATCCCAACATAAGAATCAAGAGAAGTATTTTTCGTGTGGGTCGACTTTCGTGGACTCAAAACCATTAACTGATATCCGTATATCACGTCTCAAGAGGAAATCCTCACATTATGCGATTGCAATGACACGATAATACCAAGGGAATTTAGAAGGATAGTTCTGTGCCATCAAGGAAGTAACTCGTCGGTCACAGAGTTGCCAAACATATTCTGCGTTGTTGCCAAGTTTCAGTTATACTACAAGGAAGGGTACTAGCTGTGAGTGACTTCGGAAATGACTATAACTTTGTCTCAATGTCAATAAGTTTTATTTGGATTTCTGTAATTAGGTTTAAGGGCTAGAGTGTAATTACTTGTAACGCTTGGATGCACTGAGTGCAAGCAAAAACGTCATAAATTAATAACTGTTACAATTATTTGTGTTTTACTGCCTTAATCGGACCGAAACCTTGAAAGTGTATTCACCAGACGCGATTCACAATTTTGGAGATTCTCCAGAGGCTGATTTGGCAACTTATCTTTGCTATACAATGTTGTTACTGAGATCACTGTCATTGTCACATGTGCAAGAAGACAGGCAGACCTGTCTTCTTGTTATCAGCTTTTCTGACGGATATAATGGCGTTGCTCGAGAGGTGAAGACTTAAGGTGAATTCGAATATTCCAGCTCTAACATTCAAAAAATAGTTACAATAAGTGGCAGAAAAGCGCCTGTTAACTGACAGTTAATAATGCAGTCATAAATAGTGGAATCTGTTAAACTCCGTCTGTCATCTGATAATTGTGAAAAACTACATTTCTCATCTGCACAGTACCACAGTCTGAAGAACTCAAGGGTTTTGCTGGATTCCTATACTTTATTTCGTTGTGTCCGTTTTCAATAACTGTAGGGGAGGAGCAAAGCTATCTGACATGAAATATACTTTTCCAGCGGGGATTGAGTCTTTGGCTACAGTTGCAGTGGCAAATCCAGTGAGGTATCACGAATGTGAGCATTCACTCGGTGCTGTAGTATAGGCTAGGGTGCAAAGAAGCAGGTTTCCCACAAAGTAAACTATGAGAGACGCTGTAATTAACGCCTAAAGTAGCCATCTCGCCAACGTAAATTTTTCAAACCGCTGTCACTGATTAAGCATGAATTGTTCAGAAAATTACAACTATATATATAGTGAAATGAGTAGGTTAATTCAGCTCAGTCCGTCACTATTATTGAGTTGCCAAACATTTTCCGAATAACACTGTGTGTGTGTGCGTGCGCTCGTGCCCGCGTGCTTGTGTGTGTGTGTGTGTGTGTGATGTCTGTTCTTTCGGACATGTCGGAATGATCAGTCACTACGATTCGAAACAGACAGCCTTGTTAATCAATTAAATATCGAAGGACAGATGTCCTGGCTTTCCCAGAGCGTTGAAGTACAGCTAAGACGGCAGATGAAAATTTGTTCCTCACATGTCCGAAAGAATAGATACCACACATATATCCAAATACAGGGTGTTTCAGGAGGAAAAGGAGATATTTTAGCAGGTGATAGTATAGACGAATTACATAAAAAATTCCATATAAACGTGTCTACTTTTTATTGAGTACAGAGATACAGCTGTCAGTATGTAACCCTAATTAGGTGTGCGTACTGTAAGACCTTCGGTACACACGCCATCAGGTTATTTGACTTGTCGCTCTAACGAAGTAGGCTAGTGTCAGCAATATGTCTCGTGGTCTTATCGTGGCGTGTCTCTTCTGCCGTTGGGTCTGACGATAGAAATGCCACTTACACGCTTAGAGTAACATATTGACGGTGACCAACTTTAAACAGAACTTGATTAATTGTCACAGACATTTATTAAAATAATAACAAGCATAAAAATAACTTAATATGCTTCTAGATACTATTTACAGTTGACAATCTGAAGTTCCTTTGGTCCTGGTACGTTAATCTTATTCTCACATACCTCTGATATTTGACAAAGTGTCTATTCATTTATCTTCATGGCTATGTACAGGAATATGGTAATCTTATTAGGGGCAGACTGAAACTTGATTATAGACTAATGGAGACTGACTAATCGGAGGTCTGTACACTCGTTATAATACCTTGAGCATTCAGGTATCACTGAATCCGCGAGGAGAAAAGGTTCTACGTTAGCAGCAATCTCATTGGCTGCGTTACATATTAATACGCGGATCGGCGGAAGCAGAATTTGGTCCGTCTCTAAGACAGCGCCATCTTGTAGTGCGGAGACAGACGAGCGCTGCGCGTGCGCTGTTGTGCTTAGCGGGGCGCGCTCTAGTGGGAAAGTTGTGTACGCACTGACTATGCGGAACTATGTACACAACACCTAACAAACTCAAAACTAAGGCAAATGAGGACATTAAAAGTTGGTTTTCAAAAATTCCCCCACCAACTTCAATGCACTTTTGACTGTTCTTGACAACAGCAAGTGTAACTCTTCTGAGGTTGTCTCTGTAGTCTTTTATGAGTGCTGCACTATTCGTCATACGAACGATCAAATCGGCTCTGGGGTTTACTTTTTCTTAGTAGACTTCGCCCTTCAAACATCCCAACAGGCAAAAATCCAATGGTCCGGGGACCCTGGTAGTCAAGAAAAGTGCCCATATCTACTGATCCATCTTCTGGGAAATTTTGGGTTTGGATGATGTGTCACCTGACGACTAGAGTGTACAGGAGCCCCGTCATGCTGCAGGAACATACGCTTTCTTGCAGCCAAAGGAACCTCATCCATTAATGCTGGAAGCTCATTTTCAAGGAAATGCAGACAACGGGGTCTTGTAAGGTCCAACGAACGAAACGAAAATGCATTGAACACAGCTGTATGTACTCAATAAAAATTGGACACATGTTATATGGCATTTTTTCTGCAGGTTGTCTATACTACCACCTCGTACAACATTTGCTGTTCCTCCTGAAACTTCCTGTGTAATTATCAGGTCTCGATGGGCCATCGAAACTTTTCAGTTCTAGACTCACGTCATCGTCAGAACCCTCGTGGGAATATAGTGTGGCTGCGAGCAAGTGGAATGATGGACGGAGCGGTACAGCGTATGTGTTATGCGGCAAACATGGGAATTTGCGTTTGAAGAGGTGCGTGTGTATATAGGTCCTGGCAGCCCAATACTCAGCACGTCTGCCTAGTAAGCAGTAGGTCCAGGTTTGAACCCTGGTGGGGCACAAATTTTCATCTGCTGCCGTTGTTGTGTTTCAACACACTGTGACAGTGTGGACGTCTGTTCTTCGATATTTAAGATGCAACTGTTTTATGAGGCAGTACAGGTGATATGCGAACATTTGTCTTGCCATCAACGTAACGGGACTTCAACAGCACCCACTCCTTAGTCATTGGTTTTTGATGGCGCTAACCCATGTCACATGCATTCCAATAAGATTGTAGAGCATATTTAGTCAAATAACGAATGGTCAGTATACAAGTATTTACGAGCAGTAGAAGCAGAATTGCATCGAGTTGACCACTTAAGCAAGTGCAACCTAGAGTACCTGTGTAGTGAGTCATTTCAGCTGCGTAGCTGACGATAATATTTGTCAAGCAATTCACAGGAGAATTAATGTAATACCCGCTCGATGATCTCTGTAGTCTACTGTATCATTAGCAGCTTACGAATGGAATACTATGTTCCTTAAATCAGATTAGTCAAGATGACGCCAAATAAAGAGAAGTTACGACTCCACCACACTATCTTTACTCAGGTAGTCAGCGCTAGATTATTTGCGCCACCATTAACGTTACTGTAAGCAGTTTCACAGCATAACACCACAACATCCACTGACAACCTGTACCATTATCATCATACACGAGGTGAATACAAGTTGCTGATGTTTATCAAGAATAGCGGAAAGCGCCTCATGAATGTGAAGTTCCATTTGCACTACGCCCAGGACAGAAAGAATCTTAAATAACAGTAAGAGGTTGCCCAATGAAGGGAAGAGGTCATGTACTGTCTCGAGTTCTTGCAGTCTGATATTAATGTAGTTCTCGATGATTTCACACTAACGGGTTTTTTTGGCTATCGGAACACTCATATGGGAATTATCAAAGTATAACTGCTAGAACATTCCTCATTTTGGATTAAATATTACTCGGAAAGCGACGTTAGTTTGACGTTTCCGTCCGTCTCCTGACAACTTACTGAATGAAATCTGAAGTGCACTCGCAGTTGTGTTGCCTGCAGCATCAGTTTCGTAAAGTGTTAGGGCAGCTGGGAGCCATTGCTGAATACAAACATCTGCAAATATCTTGACTACTCCAGGGAAACTCGTCTTTGTTCCATTTTTTCCATGCCGTAATTAGCACAGTAACACAAGACTCACTCTGCTGAAGAACTTGATGCCAGCAAGACCTTAAATAGGAATCTGCGAGCGGTAATAACGCATGAAAGGAAATAGACTCTTGGACAAAAGAATGGAGAGCTCCCTGCTTTTTGCGTTTCCGATAGGTCCTACGGTGTCATATTTTTTTCACTTTATACTAAAACAAAAGCTATGATATGAGAATAGGAAATGACTTATATGCTTCTCAGAAACTTTAGTTTTTGTTCTTATTTTCTCCCTTCATACTAAAACAAGGGCGTTGATGTGAGAGGAGGAAATGAAGTACACGCTTCCAAGACGTTTATATGCTACTACTGCGAGCATGAAAGCTCTGCAGTTAATTTTTGTGTGTTGTGTAAATATTGATATCACCTCACATTCCTTTGTGAGAAAGTTCCTGTTTTCTTGGGATTCAAATGGAGTCGATATTTCATCACTGGTTAATATTCTGATGATGATGATGATGAGTCCCATACTTGTTTACAGAGTGTAGGGGGGCGACTAATATTCTGGTACCCGTTCCAGTTCCTCCATGGCGTCTGTGAGTAGAGTCTCCCGTCGCTGACTTTGAGGACAAGCAGTCAGAGCCAAGGTGATTTATTCCTGTTTATGGCGAAGCGTCTGGCTGCAGTGTCCACGCTCAGCCGACATAAACAAACCGCGGCGGCAATAGTCACCGCTAATCGCTGCACTTGTCGCGAGCCGGGACAAGAGCGCACTGTATCTGCTAACGATATTATGAAGTTAATACAGGGTGTTTCAAAAATGACCGGTATATTTGAAACGGCAATACAAACTAAACGAGCAGCGATAGAAATACACCGTTTGTTGCAATATGCTTGTGACAACAGTACATTTTCAGGCAGACAAACTTTCGAAATTACAGTAGTTACAATTGTCAACAACAGATGGCGCTGCGGTCTGGGAAACTCTATAGTACGATATTGTCCACATATCCACCATGCGTAGCAATAATATGGCGTAGTCTCTGAATGAAATTACCCGAAACCTTTGACAACGTGTCTGGCGGAATGGCTTCACATGCAGATGAGATGTACTGCTTTAGCTGTTCAATTGTTTCCGGATTCTGGCGGTACACCTGGTCTTTCAAGTGTCCCCACAAAAAGAAGTCACAGGGGTTCATGTCTGGCGAATAGGGAGGCCAATCCACACCACCTCCTGTGTGTTTCGGATAGCCCAAAGCAATCACACGATCATCGAAATATTCATTCAGGAAATTAAAGACGTCGGCCGTGCGATGTGGCCGGGCACCATCTTGCATAAACCACGAGGTGTTCGCAGTGGCTCTCAGTCGTTACCTGAAATTATTAAGACTGATTCTTACCTTTAATTATTTATACTGGATCGCCATCTGACTGCTACAGCAAACTGTGGAATGAATATACTTACTTCTCTTTAACATAATTATAAGCTGCTGGTGGAGTTTCATAATACTTTGTGACTGGAGTTCTTTAAGTTGAAGTTAATTTAGATTTGATAAAAGCTGAAGCTCAGTTTAGACTTTTCTTTTAAGATAACAATAAATTCCGTAAAGCATTTACGTGAATGATTTTGGGATAGAAAATTCTTAATGCATTTAATCTGGTAGAAGTTAACTATATTCTGAGAACGATCTTGACAAACAATTACAAGGGGTATAGTTCTTTACAAAAATTCTTAAAAAGTAGCGTTGCGCTACATACCTAATTTTCCATCAAAATTACATAACTATATTCTGAGAACGATCTTGACAAACAATTACAAGGGGCATAGTTCTTTACAAAAATTCTTAAAAACTAGCATTGCGCTACATATAGCGAGTGGCTGGCGAGCACACCGCTTCTTTCAAAGTGTTAATTCATACCTCGCTTACAGCGACCTCCTCTCATGTCTCGCTAGCTACGACTGCCTCGTCTCACATCTTACTCGCAACTGCTCGCTTCCAACGCTCAATGCTACAAAAGTGCGGTCTCGCCGCCAACAATGGTTTTTGGTGCAGACAATCCCTGCTACCATTACAGATGTATTACTGCGCGCTGTTTCCCGCTCTTTCTCAAAATGTATCTATGCGCGGTTTCCCGCTCTTTCTCAATAATACACAATGCAATTTAATTAACAAAACAATTTAAATAAGAAACAGTTCAGATAATTACATGCTAAAACAGTTTAAATACGCCTATTACATAATTACAAGTGTTATCTTGTGCATACACACGGTAGTGGCGGTGGCACAAATTCAACTTTCCCGCCATGTTATGCACGTACTTACCACGTTACCGAGTGTGCAGTACTGCTCATAAAAATAAGGAACACTTACAACTGTGACTGTAATTGAGTTACACCTTATTGATATTCATCACACACACGCACGCTCTAAAAACGCACACGAAAATCTGGATTGTGTCATTTCTCGGAATTCAGATGTGAAAAAGACACTTGAAATCGTGAGGTTGTCTCTAGGGCGGAACATGCAGAAGATACTTCCCGCTTTACCACTTATTATGGCTTCTTGCTGTTGCATTCAGATATGCAGCACGAGAAAAGTGATTGCTGAAAACCTCGGTGCGCGCCGTAATCAATTTGAGCTGCTCCTTGCTGTCCCTACAATAGGGATAAGTAGGGAGCTGCAGTATATTCCTTGATTCGTCACTTAAAATTGGCTGTTTGAAGATTGTAAGCAGGCTTCCACGGGAGATTCTGCGTCTGTTTCTGACGTGTGTCAGTTCAGTTTTTGCAGCACCGCCATGACACCCTGCTAAGAATCAAACAAACCTGTCACCATTCATGCCTCCCTCCTTTGTCTACGTCCAACATTCCCCTGTGTCCGTTTTGCTATGAGTTCCATATACTTGATCAATAGTCTAGACTGGGTCGCACGAGTACTTTTGAGGCAGTCTCGTTCGCAAACTGATTCCAAGTATCCAAGCAATGAATGAAGTGCGCCACCTACTTTACCTACAAGTGAACCTATGTGATCGTCCCTACAAATTATTACACTCAGTATCAGCCAGCGGTCTTGCCGTAGCGCTACATCTACATCTACATACATACTCCGCAATCCACCATACGATGCGTGGCGGAGGGTACCTCGTAACACAACTAGCATCTTCTCTCCCTGTTCCACTCCCAAACAGAACGAGGGAAAAATGACTGCCTATATGCCTCTGTACGAGCCCTAACCTCTCTTATGTTATCTTTGTGGTATTTCCGCGAAAAGTAAGTTGGCTGCAATAAGACTGTACTGCAGTAGCCTCAAATGCTGGTTCTCTAAATTTCCTCAGTAGTGATTCACGAAGAGAACGGCCTCCTTTCCTCTAGAGACTCCGACCCGAGTTCCTGAAGCATTTCCGTAACACTCGCGTGATCATCAAACCTACCAGTAACAAATCTAACAGCTCGCCTCTGAATTGCTTTTACGTCTTCCCTCAATCCGACCTGATAGGGTTCCCAAACACTCGAGCAGTACTCAAGAATGGGTCGTATTACTGTTTTCTGAACCGAAGACGACTATCCGCCTTGCCCACAACTGCAATTACAAGCTTGTCCCACTTCATATCGCTCTGCAATGTTACGCCCAAATATTTGATCGACGTGACTGTGTCAAGCGCTACACTACTAATGGAGTATTCAAACATTACGGGATTCTTTTTCCTATTCATCTGCATTAATTTACATTTGTCTATATTTAGAGTTAGCTGCTATTCTGTACACCAATCACAAATCCTGTCCAAGTTATCTTGTATCCTCCTACAGTCACTCAACGACGACACCTTCCCGTACACCACTGCATCATCAGCAAACAGCCGCAAATTGCTATCCACCCTATCCAAAAGATCATTTATGTAGATAGAAAACAACAGCGGACCTACCACACTTCCCTGGGGCGCTCCAGATGATACCCTCACCTCCGATGAACACTCACCATCGAGGACAACCTACTGGGTTCTGTTACTTAAGAAGTCTTCGAGCCACTCACATATTTGGGAACCAATCCCATATGCTCGTACCTTAGTTAGGAGTCTGCAGTGGGGCACTGAGTCAAACGCTTTCCGGAAGTCAAGGAATATGGCATCCATCTGATACCCTTCATCCGTGGTTCGCAAGATATCATGTGAAAAAGGGGCGAGTTGCGTTTCACAGGAGCGATGCTTTCTAAAATGTGTGCTGATGCATGGACACCAACTTCTCTGTCTCAAGGAAATTCATTATATTCGAACTGAGAATATGTTCGAGAATCCTGCAACAAACCGATGTTAAGGATATTGGTCTGTGATTTTGAGGATCCGTCCTTTTACCCTTCTTATATACAGGCGTCACCTGCGTTTTTTTTCCAGTCGCTCGGGACTTCGTTGGGCAACAGATTCGCGATAAATGCAAGCTAAGTAAGGAGCCAATGTAGCAGAGTACTCTCTGTGAAACCGAATTGGAATCCCATCAGGACCTGGCGATTTATTTATTTTCAACCCATTCAGCTGCTTTATAACACCAGGGATGTCTATCACTATGTCCTCCATACGGAAATCTGTACGAGACTCAAACGGCGGTATGTTTGTACGATCCTCCTGCGTGAAAGCTAATATCGGTTCCCGCCAGATCATGGAAGTTAAGCGCTGTCGGGCTGGGCTAGCACTTGGATGGGTGACCGTCCGGTCTGTCGCACGCTTTTGTCAACTGGGGTGCACTGAGCCCTTGTGAGGCCAATTGAAGAGCTACATGTTCGTAGCGCCACCAGTCACGAAAACTGACAACGGCCGGGAGAGCATTGTGCTGACCACATGCCCCTCCACATCCGCATCCAGTAACTCCTGGGTGGGCTGAGGTTCACACGGCGGTCGGTCGGTGCCGTCGGGTCCTCAAGGCCTGTTCGGACTGAGGTCTTAGATTGAGTATTTGTATGAGTTGGTCGATGAAGCTGCGACTCATTCACACATCCTACCAATGTCGAAAGGACAGATATTGAGATAACTGTCTAACATTCTGCATGGTGTCTGTTTGTTTTAAGTCGTGTCTCCCTACCACTTTCGCGCAACGACGCTCTGAGCGTGTTTTGTAGGGAATTGACTAGTTTGAACGTGGGACCCGTTGCCGGTAACGAGACGCCAGACCACACATGACATGTAGGGTTCAGAAGAGTTCAGTGAGACTAGCGATGATATAACCAAATACTCAATGATTTCAGCGTCAGCTCCACTGCACTCTCTGTCAAATAATCTTAATAGTAACTTAATTTAGTGGAAGTGGTTCAAGGCTTTCCTATTTTTAGTTAGATGGTAAAATAACGTCGAAAAAGCAGTTTCGTTTACCATTGGAATTTTTATTCTACTGACAAAACATTGTTTATAAATTGTACTATTGATAAAAGGAAATATTTTAATACATGATGATAAAAACTAACTGTGTTCAACAAAAATGCGAACGAATATTACATGAATGGGTTTCCAAGTTCTATAATGGATCGAAGGATGACCTATGCCATATCACATCCATAATCTAGGTTTAAATTATGTTTCATAAAAGAGAAAACTCTCAAAAAGTGGTCTACAGTGACCCTCAATTATCTTTAATTACTCATTTAACTTGTCGTAAATTACAGTGTCTGATATGGCTTCTCAATAATTATATAACAGAAAAATCATCGCGTTTCAGATTTTAACTTCAAGTAGGAAATATGAATCTCTCTCCCCACGTCCACCACTGCTGGCGGCTCACCTCCAACTGCGCAACGCTACGCGCTGTTAACATCCAGCTGCCGCTGCCCAACACTACAATGGCAGACAACAATGCAGACTAAACACAGACTGCACACGGCACAGCCAGTGATTTTTTCATACCGAGCGCTATGTGGCGTCACCAATAAGAAAACCTAAACAGCCTACTTTCAAGATGAAACTTCTGCAGTTCTGAGTGAAGCCTTGTGCGCTCTTATGCGGCATCGCGTGCATTCATTACCTTGTCGGTGGTTAGGCAACGTCAAGGGGCGGCGAGCGGCACAGCTCCACGCACCTCGCCGTCTCGGAAGCAACTCCCTCCTAACTTCTCCTTACTACAATTTACCGAAGTTGATTTAAGAAAAAGGTATCTGGCTGTGTTTTCAACTGACCAATGAGCGTCTCAATGTTAAGCTACGCCTACAAAAATTCTGTCTATCCAGTGAGAAACGTTATGCTTTTCGTGGTGGGGCAATGTTTTTAATGAAACTTTCCGGCAGATTAAAACTGTATGCTGACCGAGACTGGTATTCGGGACCTTTCGCCGGAGAGCTTCTGTAAAGTTTGGAAAGTAGGAGACGAGATACTGGCGGAAGTAAAGCTGTGAGGACCGGGCATGAGTCGTGCTTATTTGTTTTTAATGTTTGCTATGTACCAGAGACATGTATAGTCTCACGCTAAAAGTCGCAGCTGGTGTGCCCCTTTTAGTGTTATCGTAAGATCTATACTGTTCTTCTGGAGGGCTCTATCTTCTAACATGGGCTGGGGGATGGACCTCCCGGCGGTCGGCCGGCGATTTGGGTGTCCCATTGTCCCGCTCTTGCTGTAGGGCCTTCTAGCCTACACGGCTCTGCTCTCTGCTTCTGTTCTCGTTTCTCGTCTCGGAACTGCGTCTGTCTCACGGTGGGAAGGTACGACATGCATTTAGGAATTCTTGTGTTAGTCTGTGGTATTCCATTTGTTCACTCGTTGATCGTATTACTTTGGTTAATTTAATGTCACGATTTATTCGGAGCTATGCGACATATTGCCGGATTTGTTATCATGTCAGGGTTTTCATGGAAGGTGTTGGATTTGCCTGACACCTTACAACTGATGGCGCAACAGAATAGCAAGTACCATTGCTTAGTAGTGAAAAGGCATCAGGACCAAATGATATTCCATAAGATTCTACAAAGATTATGCAGAAGAACGTACTCCCCATCCGCTCGAGCAACGAAGGCTACCTGGAGAGACTGGAAAAGAGCGCGAGGCATTCCCGTTTTCAAGAAGAGCTGAAGGATAGATGCACACAATTATAGACCTATAATGTTGACGTCAATCTGTTGCAGATTTATAGAACATGTTGTATGCCCAAGAATTATGACGTTTTTGGACAACGAAAATTTCCTCTATACAAATCAAAATGGGTTCCACAAACAGAGATCTTGTGAAATTCAGCTCGCTCTATTCCTCCATGATATACACGGCGCTGTAGCCAACGGCGCTCTGTTTGCAGCTGAGTTCCTTGACTCCGGGTGGGCATTTGACACCGTTCAGAATTGCCTTGTAGTGAAAACAAAAATACGAGTTCACCGAGCATCGGACTGTGTTTGGGACTGGATTCAAGACTTTCTAGCAGACAGATCTCAACACATGGCTCTTACCGGGAACAAAACCGACAGATGTGAAGGTAATTTCCAGAGTACTCCTAGGAAGTGCGACAGGACCGTTACTGTTTACAATCTACGTAAATGATGTATTAGACCGCACAGACGCTTAAATGTTCAAATGACTCTAGGCACTATGGGACTAACATAGTCCTCTAGACTTGTTGCTGTGGTCTTCAGTCCTGAGACGGAATTGATGCAGCTGTCGATGCTACTGTATCCTGTGCAAGCTTCTTCATCTCCCAGTACCTACTGCAGCCTACATCCTTCTGAATCTGCTTAGTGTATTCATCTCTTGTCTCCCTCTACGATTCTTACACTCCACGCTACCCTCCAGTACTAAATTTGTGATCCCTTGATGCCTCAGAACATATGTTACCAACCGATCCCTACTTCAAGTCAAGTTGTGCCACAAACTCCTCTTCTCCCCAATTCTGTTCAATACCTCCCCAACAGTTATGTGATCTATCCATGTAATCTTCAGCATTCTTCTGTAGCACCACATTTCGAAAGCTTCTATTCTCTTCTTGTCTAAACTATTTATCGTCCATGTTTCACTTACAGAAACGACTTCCTGACACTTAAAGCAATACTTGATGTTAACAAATTTCTCTTCTTCAGAAACGCTTTCCTTACCATTGCCAGTCTACATTTTACAACCTCTCTACTTCGACCATTATCAGTTATTTTGCTCCCCGAATAGCAAAACTCCTTTACTATTTTAAGTTTCTCATTTCCTAATCTAATTTCCTCATCATCACCTGACTTAATGCGACTACATTCCATTATCCTCGTTTTGGTTTTGTTCATGTCCATCTTATACCCTCCTTTCAAGGCACTGTCCAGTTATAAGATTTGAGGGACATGAAAGAGAAGCAGTGGTTGGGAAGGGAGTGAGACAGGGTTGTAGTCTCTCCCCGAGGTTATTCAATCTGTGTATTGAGCAAGCAGTTAAGGAAACAAAGATAAATTCGGAGTAGGTATTAAAATCCATGGAGAAGAAATAAAAACTTCGAGGTTCGCTGATGACATCGTAATTCTGTCAGAGACAGCAAAGGACTTGGAAGAGCAGTTGAACGGAATGGATAGTGTCTTGAAAGGAGTATATAAGATGAGCATCAACAAAAACAAAACGAGGATAATGGAATCTAGTAGAATTAAGTCGGCTGATCTATACATCGAGTATAGATTTAAATGTCAGGAAGTCTTTTCTGAAAGTATTTGTTTGGATTGTAGCCATGTATGGAAGTGAAACATGGACGATAAATAGTTTGGACAGGAAGAGAATAGAAGCTTTCGAAATGTAGTGCTACAGAAGAATGCTGACGATTAGATGGTTAGAACACAGAACTAATGAGGAAGTATTGAATAGAATTGGGGAGAAGAGTAGTTTATGGCACAACTTGACCAGAAGAAGGGATCGGTTGGTAGGACATGTTCTGAGGCATCAAGGGATCACCAGTTTAGCATTGGAGGGCAGCGTGGAGGGTAAAAATCATAGAGGGACACCAAGACATGAATACACTAAGCAGTTTCAGAAGAATGTAGGTTGCAGTAGGTACTGGGAGATGAAGAACCTTGCACAGGATAGAGTAGCATGGAGAGCTGCATCAAACCAGTCTCAGGACTGAAGACCACAACAAACAACAACATGAGTAGTCCCTGCCCGGAGATCCGAATGGGGGACTATTTAACCTCCGGAATATTTTACCCAAGAGGACGCCATCATCATTTAATCTTACAGTAAATCTGCATGCCCTCAGGAAAAATTACGGCTGTAGTTTCCCCTTGCTTTCAGCTGTTCGCAGTACCACAACAGCAAGACCGTTTTGGTTAGTGTTACAGGGCCAAATCAGTCAATCATCCAGACTGTTGCCCCTGCAACTACGAAAAGGCTGCTGCCCCTCTTCAGGAACCACTCGTTTGTCTGGCCTCTCAACAGATACCCCTCTGTTGTGGTTGCACCTACGGTACGGCTATCTGTATCATTGAGGCTCGCAAGCCCCCCCCCTCCCCCCCCCCCCCCCCCCCCCCCACCAACGGCAAGGTCCATGGTTCATGGGGGGAGAGAAACTACTGTTAAGGGTTGTAAAATTGGGTCGCAAGTGAAGAAAGGTGTAACATCTGCAACACATTATTCACTTTTCGTATAATATAGGGGTAAATGCAGAGGAGGCAGCTGGGAAGAAGTGTTCTGTGTGTTGCGCGAGTACTTATGGGAAAAATGCGCAAAGAAAAGATATTCTTCTTTTAATTGAGATCGTTCTGGTGTGACTAATTTTTCACATAAAGGAAGTATAGTCTTCTGATTTAAGTGACTGTTCACCATTTATCCTCATGCGACATTTACATTCAACAGGCAATGTTCAG
This sequence comes from Schistocerca gregaria, assembly GCF_023897955.1. Classification (NCBI taxonomy): domain Eukaryota; kingdom Metazoa; phylum Arthropoda; class Insecta; order Orthoptera; family Acrididae; genus Schistocerca; species Schistocerca gregaria. The sequence goes on from NC_064928.1 coordinate 77,577,785, forward strand.
AGGTCTGGTGTAGGAGTATTGCACGCTCGAATTCGAAACAACAAAAATCAACAGAGTGACTATTATTGCAATTTTGCTTGAACGTCATCAGGTCGCTCATTGAACATTCCTAAGCAACGCTGTTGCTGGTGACGTGTTACAATGACTTAATTGTTAATTTCCTAAGAAGAAATGAAAGGATGAGTCCTACCAAAAGACCGAAACTCGAGCAAGGAGTAGTGTGAACATAATATTTTACATCCGATAGCTCCAAAAGTGAGTTTTGCACTAAGAATTCTTCCCCAAGGATGTGTCCATCACAGCTGGAATTTGATACCAACAACTCAGACAATTTTCGGTCGCAGTGCAAGAGAATCGACCGACAAAAATTCATCACGTGTGCTACTGCATGGTAACGTACTCTGGTGATCTGAGAAACAAAACTATTTAGGATATTGATAGGGAAGTCATGTCTCAGGCATTTGTTCCTCATATCGCATACTCGTAAAAGTTTACTTTTCCCGCTCCTCAGCCAAGGCAACTCATTGCTAGACGAAAATGCTCTTCAAACTACACTAGGTCAATGATATCCTTAGAACCAGTAGACTTCAACAGGCGTTGAATTTGTAAACTACTTTAGCATTGTCAGATTGGTTTAGACATTGTGAAAGAATGTACTGTTGCTGATTAATTTCTTTCTGATGTTTACCATTGTAGTCAGTAAACTAATGGAAAATGCAATTAAAATATTCGCTGTACTAATACTAATTAAATTCAATTTGCTATTGAAACATTACGACGGCAGTCTATCTTCATAAATCATTAAGTGCTGTAAGACTATTGTGCCTATTTTTACACGAATTAGTAGGATATTACCGACTTATGACTTCATGTCTGTATTTACTTCATGTGCCGTATCATACTCAAATATTATGAAAATGTGGCAGTTCATAGATAAAATTATGTATTCATAACAACGAAAAATATGTCAGCAGAAAACAAAAGTGGCATTATGAATTTTGCACCACTGTAAGATTTTCACTCTGACGCTATGGGGTACTGAAAGTAGCAAGACGAATTTTGCCCCAGCGTTGTCTTACGATTCCCTTATTGAGTTTCTATCTGCCTGCTTCTAGTTGTGCTACAACAGAATTAAAAACCTGGCGTTCGGCGAACCTGGGAAGGCGAACGGAAGCAGTTTGTAGCTGGCAGGCTGGCATTTTACCTCTGAGCTAGCGAAGAGGTGGAGAATAGGGGGCCCTACTTACTGGGCCAGTAGCCACTATGGCAGATAAATCCCAACATAAGAATCAAGAGAAGTATTTTTCGTGTGGGTCGACTTTCGTGGACTCAAAAGCATTAACTGATATCCGTATATCACGTCTCAAGAGGAAATCCTCACATCATGCGATTGCAGTGACACGATAATACCAAGGGAATTTAGTAGGATAGTTCTGTGCCATGAAGGAAGTAACTCGTCGGTCACAGAGTTGCCAAACATATTCTGCGTTGTTGCCAAGTTTCAGTTATACTACAAGGAAGGGTACTAGCTGATGTGTCCTGTGAGTGACTTTGGAAGTGACTATAACTTTGTCTCAAAGTTGTGGGTGGAAAGGGCCGGAATATCGTCATTATATGCCAATGAGTCTTATTTGGATTTCTGTAATTATGTTTAAGGGCTAGAGTGTAATTACTTGTAATACCTCGATGCACTGAGTGCAAGCGAAACGTCATAAATTATAACTACAACAATTATTTGTGTTTTACTGTCTTAATCGGACCGAAACCTTGAAAGTGTATTCACCAGACGCGATTCACAATTTTGGAGATTCTCCAGAGGCTGATTTGGCAACTTATCTTTGCTATACAATGTTGTTACTGAGATCACTGTCATTGTCACATGTGGAAGAAGACAGGCAGACCTGTCTTCTTGTTATCAGCTTTTCTGACGGATATAATGGCGTTGCTCGAGAGGTGAAGACTTAAGGTGAATTCGAATATTCCAGCTCTAACATTCAAAAAATAGTTACAATAAGTGGCAGAAAAGCGCCTGTGAACCGACAGTTAATAATGCAGTCATAAATAGTGGAACCTGTTAAACTCCGTCTGTCATCTGATAATTGTGAAAAACTCCATTTCTCATCTGCACAGTACCACAGTCTGAATAAGTCAAGGGTTTTGCTGGATTCCTATACTTTATTTCGTTGTGTCCGTTTTCAATAACTGTAGGGGAGGAGCAAAGCTATCTGACATGAAATATACTTTTCCAGCGGGGATTGAGTCTTTGGCTACAGTTACAGTGGCAAATCCAGTGAGGTATCACGAATGTGAGCATTCACTCGGTGCTGTAGTATAGGCTAGGGCGCAAAGAAGCAGGTTTCCCACAAAGTAAACTATGAGAGACGCTGTAATTAACGCCTAAAGTAGACATCTCGCCAACGTAAATTTTTCAAACCGCTGTCACTGATTAAGCATGAATTGTTCAGAAAATTACAACTATATATATAGTGAAATGAGTAGGTTAATTCAGCTCAGTACGTCACTATTATTGAGTTGCCAAACATTTTCCGAATAACATTGTGTGTGTGTGCTTGCGCTCGCGCCCGCGTGCTTGTGTGTGTGTGTGTGTGTGTGTGTGTGTGTGTGTGTGTGTGTGATGTCTGTTCTTTCGGATATGTCGGAATGATCAGACACTACGATTCGAAACAGACAGCCTTGTTAATCAATTAAATATCGAAGGAAAGATGTCCTGGCTTTCACAGAGCGTTAAAATACAGCTAAGACGGCAGATGAAAATTTGTTCCTCACATGTCCGAAATAATAGACACCACACATATATCCAAATACAGGGTATTTCAGGAGGAAAACGAGATATTTTAGCAAGTGATAGTATAGACGAATTACATAAAAAATTCCATATAAACGTGTCTACTTTTTGTTGAGTACAGAGATACAGCTGCCAGTATGTAACCCTAATTTGGTGTGCGTACTGTAAGACCTTCGGTACACATACCATCAGGTTATTTGACTTGTCGCTCTAACGAAGTAGGCTAGTGTCAGCAATATGTCTCGTGGTCTTATCGTGGCGTGTCTCTTCTGCCGTTGGGTCTGACGATAGAAATGCCACTTGCACGCTTAGAGTAACAGATTGACGGTGACCAACTTTAAACAGAACTTGATTAATTGTCACATACATTTATTAAAATAATAACAAGCATAAAAATAAGTTAATTTGCTTCTAGATACTATTTACAGTTGACAATCTGAAGTTCCTTTGGTCCTGGTACATTAATCTTATTCTCACATACCTCTGATGTTTGACAAAGTGTCTATTCATTTATCTTCATGGCTATGTACAGGAATATGGTAATCTTATTAGGCGCAGACTGAAACTTGACTATAGACTAATGCAGACTGACTAATCGGAGGTCTGTACACTCGTTATAATACCTCGCGCGTTCAGGTATCGCTGCGCGAGTGTGATCCGCGAGGAGAAAAGGTTCTACGTTAGCAGCAATCTCATTGGCTGCGTTATATATTAATACGCGGATCGGCGGAAGCAGAATTTGGTCCGTCTCTAAGGCAGCACCATTTCGTAGTGCGGAGACAGGCGAGTGCTGCGCCTGCACTGTTGTGCTTAGCGGGGCGCGCTCTAGTGGGATAGTTGTGTACGCACTGACTATGCGGAACTATGTTACAACACCTAGCAAACTCAAAACTAAGGCAAATGAGGACATTAAAAGTTGATTTTCAAAAATTCCCCCACCAACTTCAATGCACTTTCGACTGTTCTTGACAACAGCAAGTGTAACTCTTCTGAGGTTGTCTTTGTAGTCTTTTATGAGTGCTGCACTATTCGTCATACGAACGATCAAATCGGCTCTGGGGTTTACTTTTTCTTTGTAGACTTCGCCCTTCAAACATCCCAACAGGCAAAAATACAATGGTCCGGGGACCTTGGTAGTCAAGAAAAGTGCCCATATCTACTGATCCATCTTCCGGGAAATGTTGGATTTGGATGGTGTGTCACCTGACGGCTAATATGTACAGGAGCCCCGTCATGCTGCAGGAACATACGCATTCTTGCAGCCAAAGGAATCTCATCCAATAATGCTGGAAGCTCATTTTCAAGGAAATGCAGACAACGGGGTCTTGTAAGGTCCAACAAACGAAACGAAAATGCATTGAACACAGCTGTATGTACTCAATAAAAATTGGACACATTTTTCCTGCAGTTTGTCTATACTACCACCTCGTACAACATTTGCTATTCCTCCTGAAACATCCTGTGTAATTATCAGGTCTCAATGGGCCATCGAAACTTTTCAGTTGTAGACTCACGTCATCGTCAGAACCCTCGTGGGAATACAGTGTGGCTGCGAGCAAGTGGAATTATGGACGGAGCGGTACAGCGTTTGTGTTATGCGGCAAACATGGGAATTTGCGTTTGACGAGGTGCGTGTGTAGATAATCCTGGCAGCCCAATACTCAGCGCGTCTGCCTAGTAAGCAGAAGGTCCAGGTTTGAACCCTGGTGGGGCACAAATTTTCATCTGCTGCCGTTGCTGTGTTTCAACACCCTGTCACAGTGTGGACGTCTGTTCTTCGATATTTAAGATGCAATTGTTTTATGAGGCAGTACAGGTGATATGCGAACATTTGTCTTGCCATCAACGTAACGGGACTTCAACAGCACCCATTCCTTACTCATTGGTTTTTGATGGCCCTAACCCATGTCATATGCATTCCAATAAGATTGTAGAGCATATTTAGTCAAATAACGAATGGCCAGTATACAAGTATTTACGAGCAGTAGAAGCAGAATTGCATCGAGTTGACCACTTAAGCAAGTGCAACCTAGAGTACCTGTGTAGTGAGTCATTTCAGCTGCGTAGCTGACGATAATATTTGTCAAGCAATTCACAGGAGAATTAATGTAATACCCGCTCGATGATCTCTGTAGTCTACTGCATCATTAGCAGCTTATGAATGGAATACTATGTTCATTAAATGAGATTAGTCAAGCTGACGCCAAATAAAGAGAAGCTACGACTCCACCACACTATCTTTACTCAGGTAGTCAGCGCTAGATTATTTGCGCCACCATTAACGTTACTGTAAGCAGTTTCACAGCATAACACCACAACATCCACTGACAACCTGTACCCCATAATCATACACGAGGTGAATACAAGTTGCTGATGTTTATCAAGAATAGCGGAAAGCGCCTCATGAATGTGAAGTTCCATTTGCACTACGCCTAGGACAGAAAGAATCCTAAATAACAGTAAGAGGTTACCCAATGAATGGAAGAGGCCATGTACTGTCTCGAGTTCTTGCAGTCTGATATTAATGTAGCTCCCGATGATTTCACACTAAACGGGTTCTTTTGGCTATCGGAACACTCATTAGGGAATTATCAAAGTATAATTGCTAGAACATTCCTCATTTTGGATTAAATATTACTCGGAAAGCGACGTTAGTTTCACGTTTCCGTCCGTCTCCTGACAACTCACTGAATGAAATCGGAAGTGCACTCGCAGTTGTGTTGCCTGCCGCATCAGTTTCGTAAAGAGGGCAGCTCGCAGCCATTGGTGAATACAAACATCTGCAAATATCTTCACTGCTCTAGGGAAACTCGTCTTTGTTCCATTTTTTCCATGCCGTAATTAGCACAGTAACACAAGACTCACTCTGCTGAAGAACTTGATGCCAGCAAGACCTTAAATAGGAATCTGCGAGCGGTAATAACGCATGAAAGGAAATAGACTCTTGGACAAAAGAATGGAGAGCTCCCTGCTTTTTGCGTTTCCGATAGGTCCTACGGTATCATATTTTTTTCACTTCATACTAAAACAAAAGCTATGATATGAGAATAGGAAATGACTTATATGCTTCTCAGAAACTTTAGTTTTTGTTCTTATTTTCTCCCTTCATACTAAAACAAGGGCGTTGATGTGAGAGGAGGAAATGAAGTACACGCTTCCAAGACGTTTATATGCTACTACTGCGAGCATGAAAGCTCTGCAGTTAATTTTTGTGTGTTGTGTAAATATTGATATCACCTCACATTGCTTTGTGAGAAAGTTCCTGTTTTCTTGGGATTGAAATGGAGTCGACATTTCATCACTGGTTAATATTCTGATGATGATGATGATGATGATGATGATGATGAGTCCCATACTTGTTTACAGAGCGTAGGGGGGCGACTAATATTCTGGTACCCGTTCCAGTTCCTCCATGGCGTCTGTGAGTAGAGTCTCCCGTTGCTGACTTTGAGAACAAGCAGTCAGAGCCAAGGTGATTTCTTCCTGTTTATGGCGAAGCGTCTGGCTGCAGTGTCCACGCTCAACCAACATAAACAAACCGCGGCGGCAATAGTCACCGCTAATCGCTGCACTTGTCGCGAGCCGGGACAAGAGCGCACTGTATCTGATAACGATATTATGAAGTTAATACAGGGTGTTTCAAAAATGACCGGTATATTTGAAACGGCAATACAAACTAAACGAGCAGCGATAGAAATACACCGTTTGTTGCAATATGCTTGGGACAACAGTACATTTTCAGGCAGACAAACTTTCTAAATTACTGTAGTTACAATTGTCAAAAACAGATGGCGCTGCGGTCTGGGAAACTCTATAGTACGATATTGTCCACATATCCACCATGCGTAGCAATAATATGGCGTAGTCTCTGAATGAAATTACCCGAAACCTTTGACAACGTGTCTGGCGGAATGGCTTCACATGCAGATGAGATGTACTGCTTCAGCTGTTCAATTTTTTCCGGATTCTGGCGTCACACCTGGTCTTTCAAGTGTCCCCACAAAAAGAAGTCACAGGGGTTCATGTCTGGCGAATAGGGAGGCCAATCCACGCCGCCTCCTGTGTGTTTCGGATAGCCCAAAGCAATCACACGATCATCGAAATATTCATTCAGGAAATTAAAGACGTCGGCCGTGCGACGTGGCCGGGCACCATCTTGCATAAACCACGAGGTGTTCGCAGTGTCGTCTAAGGCAGTTTGTACCGCCACAAATTCACGAAGAATGTCCAGATAGCGTGATGCAGTAATCGTTTCGGATCTGAAAAATGGGCCAATGATTCCTTTGGAAGAAATGGCGGCCCAGACCAGTACTTTTTGAGGATGCATGGACGATGGGACTACATCATGGGGCTTTTCGGTTCCCCATATGTGCCAGTTCTGTTTATTGACGAAGCCGTCCAGGTAAAAATAAGCTTCGTAAGTAAACCAAATGCTGCCCACATGCATATCGCCGTCATCAATCCTGTGCACTATATCGTTAGCGAATGTCTCTCGTGCAGCAATGGTAGCGGCGCTGAGGGGTTGCCGCGTTTGGATTTTGTATGGATAGAGGTGTAAACTCTTGGTGCATGAGACGATACGTGGACGTTGGCGTCATTTGGACCGCAGCTGCAACACGGCGAACGGAAACCCGAGGCCGCTGTTGGATCACCTGCTGCACTAGCTGCGCGTTGCCCTCTGTGGTTGCCGTACGCGGTCACCCTACCATTCCAGCACGTTCATCTGTCATGTTCCCAGTCCGTTGAAATTTTTCAAACAGATCCTTTATTGTATCGCTTTTCGGTCCTTTGGTTACATTAAATCTCTGTTGAAAACTTCGTCTTGTTGCAACAACACTGTGTTCTAGGCGGTGGAATTCCAACACCAGAAAAATCCTCTGTTCTAAGGAATAAACCATGTTGTCCACAGCACACTTGCACGTTGTGAACAGCACACGCTTACAGCAGAAAGACGACGTACAGAATGGCGCACCCACAGACTGCGTTGTCTTCTATATCTTTCACATCACTTGCAGAGCCATCTGTTGTTGAAAATTGTAACTACTGTAATTTCGAAAGTTTGTCCGCCTGAAAATGTACTGTTGCCCCAAGCATTATGCAACAAACGGTGAATTTCTATCGCTGCTCGTTTAGTTTTTATTGCCGTTTCAAATATACCGGTCATTTTTGAAACACCCTGTACATCTTACTTACTTAACGTAATATTCAGGACATGGGTTGGGTAAATATTCAGTTTGTAGTAACTAGCCATTGGATTAAAATACTTAACAGTATATTTGATGCAATATTTATTGTTGCTTGTCTCTCTAATGTATTGATTCAGATTGTGCGTGAACACGAAAACTGCAACTGGACTTTCGGATTCTGGGGAGTCCAGGCTAGCACAGCAGAGAATATCGCAGATCCCTAGTAAACTTCCCTAGAAGAAGAAAACATTCATTGGAACACGAAATATCAATACGTTGACCCAAACAGAAAAACTACATAATCTCACATCAGAAATCGACCGATGAAAAATTCTCATCCTTGCGCTTCAAGAAACATGACTGACAATGGATCCTTGCACTGCCAAGACTATCGCATCATAAAGAGCAAAACACAACAAAAGAAAGCGAAAAGCGCACCAAGTTTCAGCATGACATTTCTCGTATGCAGATCCATCATAAGCTCTGTCAAATAAATCACACCCATCAACAATGGACTTATGACTATGAGCATTCAGAGCGCCAATAAAAAATATACACTCATCAATGCACACGCCCCCACCAACATCGAAAATAAGAAAAGCCCCGAAAATGTCGAAAAATTCTGGAACACACTCGAAAGAACCGTGGGCAAAATTCACAAATATGACGTGAAAATCATAATGGAAAGTCAAACATTCAATTTGGGACATAAAAAGACATGTAGGAAAACCGTTGGTAAAAAATCAGCACACCAAAACACTAACACCAACAGCACACGTCTGATTGTAATTGGCCAACAATTCAACCTAAAAATAATGTCTACCCACTTTAGGAAAACAAGAGAAAACATGGCGATCCCCGATCCAGCATCTTGGTGAATACCAGATCCACCACGTTGGCATCTGCTACGCTCGCTACAGAGTCAAAAAAATGGTTCAAATGGCTCTGAGCACGATGGGACTTAACTTCTGAGGTCATCAGTCCCCTAGAACTTAGAACTACTTAAACCTAACTAACCTAAGACCATCACACACATCCATGCCCGAGGCAGGATTCGAACCTGCGACCGTAGCAGTCGCATGGTTCCAGACTGTAGCGCCTAGAACCGCTGGCCCACTCCGGCCGGTCTACTACAGAGTCATCCACGTCACTGAAGTCCGACGAGGCGCGAACATTGACTCAAACCGCAATCTCACACGAGTTCGAGTGAAATTCTGTCTGAAGAGAGTTCACCTTAAAAATCTCAGCATCCGAAAATTCGAAACATCCAAAATTGAAGAAATCAATATCACAGGTGAATGGCAGAAAGGACCAACGAACAACTGGACTGACTTCTGCAGTAAAATTATCAGAAAAGCCAAAGAATTAATCTCATTTAAAAAAAGGCAAAACACTCATGGTGGGATCCAAACTACGATCAAGCCATCATCAATCGCCGATTCGCCTTCCAAAAATACAACAGCAGCAGATCGACAAGAACCATATAACACTTCCTCGAGATCTGCAAAAAGACAAACAGAACCATCAGAAAAACCAAACGCAACTACATCACGAAAAAGTTGAAATCAATTTCGGAAACTACAACAGCAGAAATTTCTGTAGAACTTTCGCAAACAAAATTATAGGTTACTCACCACAAAATTTGACCTTCAAGAAAAAAAAATGAAAATGTTACCCTCACCAACCAAGGAAACTATGAAGAATTGGCATACTACTTTTCCGGTCTCCTTATCTGCCTAGAAGCATCTGAATGATTCCCATACACATCCCCAAAATCCGGATGCCTATCCACCGACACAAGAAGAAATCCAGCTCCACATACATCCCAAAGATACAAAATCCGGAAGTCTATCCACCGACACAAGAAGAAATCCAGCTTCACATAAAAAACAACGGAAAATCGACAGGAGAAGGAATCATCGCAGGAATACTTTAAAAACATGGACCACAAACATTACAGGAAATCACACAGACAATATAGGAAATCTGTCGAAATGAAAACATTATAGACGACAGGAAATGTGCACTGATTCAACCACTCCACAAAAAAAAGAGACAAATCTGATGTGAATAACTACAGGGAAAGTTCCCTTCTTTCAGTCTCTCATAAAATTATCTCCATGTGTCTCTTATAACGTGTACATGAACCAGTCAGACTCCTACGTGGTGAACATCAAGCAGAATTCAAACCACACAAATTTGGCACTGTACAAATTTTATAGCTGAAATCCTCACTGAAAATATTACGGTGCTCTACAGGTGAAAAATGTAGTTTTTCACAATTATCAGATAACAGATGGAGTTAAACAGATTCCACTAATTATGACTGCGTTATTACTTCTTAATTCACAGGCGCTTTTCTGCCGGTTTTGTAACTATTTTTTGAATGTTAGAGTTGGAACAATAGAAACATCAGATTTTCGCGATGTGGAATATTCGAATTCACCTTAAGTCTTCACGTTTCGAGCAACGCTACTATATCCGTCAGAAAAGCTGACAACTAGAACTGGGTCATGCCTGTCTTCTCGCAAATGTGACGATGACAGTGATCTCAATAACAATATTGTATAGCAAAGATAAGTTGCCAAATCTCCAAAATTGTGAGTCGAGTCTCGTGAATACACTTTCAAGGTTTCGGTCCGATTAAGGCAGTAAAACACAAATAATTGTAACAGTTATTAATTTATGACTTTTTGCTGGCACTCAGTGCATCCAAGCATTACAAGTAATTACACTCTAGCCCTTAAACCTAGTTACAGAAATCCAAATAAAACTTATTGACATATAATGAGGATATGCCGGCCCTTTCAACCCACAACATTGAGACAAAGTTATAGTCATTTCCGAAGTCACTCACAGCTAGTACCCTTCCTTGTAGTATAACTGAAACTTGGCAACAACGCAGAATATGTTTGGCAACTCTGTGACCGACGAGTTACTCCCTTGATGGCACAGAACTATCCTGCTAAATTCCCTTGGTATTATCGTGTCATTGCAATCGCATAATGTGAGGATTTCCTCTTGAGACGTGATATACGGATATCAGTTAATGCTTTTGAGTCCACGAAAGTCGACCCACACGAAAAATACTTCTCTTGATTCTTATGTTGGGATTTATCTGCCATAGTGGCTTCTGGCCCAGTAAGTAGGGCCCCCTATTCTCCACCTCTTCGCTAGCTCAAAGGTAGAGTGCCAGCCTGCCAGCTACAAACTGCTTCCGTTCGCCTTCTGAGGTTCGCCGAACGCCAGGTTTTCAATTCTCTTGTAGCACAACTAGAACCAGGCAGATAGAAACTCAATAAGGGAATCGTAAGACAACGCTCGGGCAAAATTCGTCTTGCTACTTTCAGTACCCCATAGCGTCAGAGCGAAAATCTTACAGTACTGCAAAATTCATAATGCCACTTTTGTTTTCTGCTGACATATTTTTCGTTGTTATCAATACATAATTTTATCTATGAACTGCTACATTTTCATAATATTTGAGTATGATACAGCACATGAAGTAAATACAGACCTTCTCGAAGTCATAAGTCGGTAATATCCTACTAATTCGTGTAAAAATAGGCACAATAGTCTTACAGCCACTTAATGATTTATGAAGATAGACTGCCGTCGTAATGTTTCTATAGCAAATTGAGTTTAATTAGTATTAGTACAGCGAATATTTTAATTGCATTTTCCATTAGTTTACTGACTACAATGGTAAACATCAGAAAGAAATTAATCAGCAACAGTACATTCTTTCACAATGTCTAAACCAATCTGATAATGCTACAGTAGTTTACAAATTCAACGCCTGTTGAAGTCTACTGGTTCTAAGGATGTCATTGACCTAGTGTAGTTTGAAGAGCATTTTCGTCTAGAAATGAGTTGCCTTGGCTGAGGAGCGGGAAAAGTAAACTTTTACGAGTATGCGATAAGAGGAACAAATGCCTGAGAGATGACTTCCCTATCAATTTCCTAGATAGTTTGTTTCTCAGATCAACAGAGTGCGTTACCATGCAGTAGCACACGTGATGTAGTTTTGTCGGTCAATTCTCTTGCACTGCGACCGAAAATTGTCTCAGCTGTTGGTATCAAATTCCAGCTGTGATGGACACATCCTTGGGGAATAATTCTCAGTGCAAAACTCACTTTTGGAGCTATCGGATGTAAAATATTATGTTCACACTACTCTTTGCTCCAGTTTAGGTCTTTTGGTAGGACTCATCCTTTCATTTCTTCTTAGGAAATTAACAATTAAGTCATCGTAACACGTCACCAGCAACAGCGTTGCTTAGGAATGTTCAATGAGCGACCTGATGACGTTCAAGCAAAATTGCAATAATAGTCACTCTGTTGATTTTTGTTGTTTCGAATTCGAGCGTGCAATACTCCTACACCAGACCTCTGAATCTTGCCTGTTGAATGCAAATGTCGCATGATGATTAAATGGTAATCCGTCACTTATATCAGCAGTCGAGATTTTCTTAATGTGGAATACAATTCATGCCAGAACGATCTCATTTGAAAGAAGAATATCTTTTCTTTCCGCATTTTTCCCAGAAGTACTCGCGTAACACACAGTTCAAATCTTCCGAGCTGCCTCCTCTGCATCTTCCCCTATATTAGACGAAAAGTAAATAATGTGTTGCAGATGTTACACCTTTCTTCAATTGCGACCCAATTTTACAACCCTTAACCGTAGTTCATGTTTTTCAAGTATGTAATCTCCAATCTTTAACTGCAAGATGATAACTAGAACTTCAAATTCGAAGATGACAGGTGATACATACACTGACAGCGTGGCGCCGCGTTCACATGGGCAGCGCCGGATTTCAGGCGGCGGGTGGCGTCTGGCCGGTAGCCGGTAGCCGCTGCAGCGCGAGGAAACGCTCGAGCGTAAGCTGTTATGATCGCGACGCAGCTGCGAGCTGTCCTGCGGAATTGTTTCTGGAAGTACTTGTTATTACTGGTGGGTAGAATGTCAAGCGAATTGTGTTAGATGTTCTGTCGGACTCGTAACTTCAGGCGAGGGCCGAAATGTTGTAAAAAAAGAAAAAAAAAGAGATACAGTCAGAAGCGAACACGCGACTATACGTTTACAATGCACACCTCATTTTATTTTATATTGTTCGTGAATTTGTTCGTGGCCGAGCGATTCTGGCGGTGCAGTCTGGAAACGCGCGATCGCTACAGTCGCAGGTTCGAATCCTGCTTCGGGCCTGGATGTGTGTGTTGTCCTTAGGTTAGTTAGGTTTAAGTAGTTCTAAGTTCTAGGGGACTTATGACCTCAGCAGTTGAGTCCCATGGTGCTCAGAGCCATTTGAACCATTTTTTTTATTTGTTCGTGGCGGACGTCCGATTACACCCGTTCAGGTTGTTCGTTGATCCAATCACTCAGTTGTTTTATTACAGAGGGTAGCTAAACCCTCTGACCGAACACGCTAAGCTACCGTGCCGGCAGAATCTAATTTTGTTCTCTTCGTTGCATCTGCTCGGGGCGGACTTCGTAATACATCCGTTGAAGTTCGTTGTTTATCGATTAACTCAGTTTATTTATTTATTTATTTATTTTATTTTGTTACAGAGGACAGCTGACCCTTCGACCGAACACGCTGAGCTACCGTTTCGGCCACTAGACCACTGGCTCACACAATACAAAAACGTTTCGGTATTAGCCAACACTTCCTCCTGACACCTCCCCATCTTACGGTGTTGCCAAGTCGTGCAGATAGCAGGACTTAGCGGTATCAGGGGCGGTCGGTTTTATTGGACACCTTAAGTGATCGACTCGTAGCTAGTCTCTGTGGCGGCCGGCCGGCAGTCACTTTTTTTGCCTAAGACTGTACCTTTACTCAGCCTTGATTAGTGAAAAGTCATATTTACAATTGAATGAATGTAACTCCATTAGCGAATCAAAAATGGTTCAAAATAGCTCTAAGGCCTATAGGACTTAACATCTGTGCTCATCAGTCCCCTAGAACTTAGAACTACTTAAACCTAACTAACGTAAATACATCACATACATCCATGCCCGAGGCAGATTTCGAACCTGCGACGGTAGCGGTCACGCAGTTCCTGACTGAAGCGCCTAGAACCGCACGGCCACACTGGCCGGCCATTAGCGAATCAGTTTAGGAATGAGCAATATACTACCATTGGAATTTATCTCATTTACCACAAAGGCAATTTCATTGTGCTTATGGCCTGTATCTCAACAACATTTCTTCTATATCTGATTGAAAAAGGCGACATAGCAAAGAAAGTTTGCTACAGTATTGTCACAGAAAATGCTTTGTCGTGTTATAATACATAACATCACATGCTTCATAATATATCACAATACAGTTACATGTATAAAACGGTAACAGCCTATAAATACACAGTTTATCACTGTAATGGTTCTAACTCAGATTTTTAAAAACCAACCAATATTGTTTTATATTCCTTAGAACTGTAGAACTGTTTTTTGCATTAGTTTACTGATGTGTACATTAGTTTATGACAGCATCCTTGAAATTTTGTTAGTTAAACTGTTCATCCACCATACAAACAAGGTATTGTTAACAATTTGTGCTGCTGTAAGCACCCACATATCTGCTTACCTGCATATATAAAGAAAGAGGAAGATGTGATGTATAACAAGTAGAGGAAAAATATAGAAGAAATGTCTCCACAAAGACATGGGAGCCAAGAAAATGAGGAGAGGATGAGTGAAAATGGTAAAGAAGAAATTGTACCAAAACATGAAGACAGTATCAGGAAAATATGTGAGACTGAAACATTTACACGAATATAGTCAGGATGGGCATGGATACAATGGCCAAGATGGTATGGGAGAAAATGGGGAAGTGAGACAGAAAGCAACTGGATGCAGGAGCTCAGGAAAAGACACACATGTTCTCATTAACTGTTTTTCACTGTCAAAACTATTCTTTATTTGCCATTAATATCACAGAAAATGTGTAGAAGCTTGTAATACATTTACTGCATTGCAGAAAAACAGCTGTCGACAGAACCAATACTGATTTTGTTTTCCGCATTTCATATATTATGTCAAATGAGAGCTGCAAAAACATATTAATTACAAGAAGTGAACAGAAGTGATGTGTGGGAAGACATTACTTTAATGGTTTGCACTAAACAACAAGAGTGTAGAATGGAATTTCAGTACCCTTGCTTCATCTGCCTTTTGGGTTAAATCATGTTTAATACTGATGTCATTATTAAAGAATATTCTTAGATTAAAATCATTTTTAGCTGTTTACTTTTGGACCTCCTCTCACGATTACTGGAGTTCAGCTGTCATTTCTTTTTCGTTTTGGTTGTATCTGTGTTTTCAGGCAGCACTCATTTCTAACTAGCCATTAAAGAAGCAGTCAGTATTTCTTCACTGAGGAAGTTATTCAAGTAGAAGATTGTAGTGAATTCATATGTTAGAAAACATACGAGTATGTTAAATGTACTTGTGCTGTTTGAAGCTTGGGTAGTAATGAACCTTTTACATTAGCTCTTATTTACTCAAGTGTTCTTTGTTCACTGATAATAACAAACCAATGATGCTGTTTAAACTCACGATGTCATAGATTAGATTAGATTAGATATTACAGCGTAAAAAGGGCAGAAAAGGAGAGACTTTGCTGTAGCTAACATTTAATGGCCCTGCATAGAGAAATTTTTCTGGAATTTTGGAATGGGACAGACCTTTCGCAGTGGGACACAGTGTGATGGGGTGAGCAGAGGATACTGACGATCTCAGCAGAAAAGTCACAAAAGAAGGACGACATGGTTGAGGAGGCTCCGTGAGAAGAAGAGGCAATTTAAACCTTGTACAGAACGTCCACATATGGACAGATGCTGCAACAAAAGGACAAATAAGAGGGAGCCTTTGATAGCTTATTGATTAGTATGTCGCCATATCTAAAATGTAAATCATTCATGTGTAACTGCTAGTTATCTGCACTGAGAGTACCATAGAGAATCCTTTAGTATTTAATCTCCTTTTCAGATTTCAACCAATGAGTTCGTTTTTCAGTCAATGAAGCTCTCAGTAAATACTATAAAACTCAGTTATCTGTTTTGGGAACAATATAATAGAGGAAATTAACCTTTACTTGACTGTTACAGGTAAACTTGGGGAAAAATTTCATCTGTCATATAAACACTACGGTAGAAAACCAAGAAAACTAATTTTAAATGGAAAAAATTGGAAATTTATGGTAAGGACTTATGGGACCAAACTGTGGAGGTTATCGGTCCCTAAACTTTCGCACTACTTAACCTGACTTAAACTAACTTACAGGACAACACACACACCCATGCCAGAGGGAGGACTCGAACCTCCAAAGGGAAGAACCGTGCTGGGAGTGACAAGACACCTGAGACTGCGTGGCTTCCCTGCACAGCTAATTTTAATTCTCTTGTGTACATACTTTGCATAAGATAATAAAAAACTGCAGAAAGATAGTTTCACAAATTCTGAATGTTTCAGTTGGTTATTAAGCATTATGTACTGGATTGTATACTTCAGTTATCTAGTTCAGACAGTATGATTGTAGAAAGTGATTTTAGTTCATTTGTTCACCATCAGAATTTATTGGGCTGATAATTAGAAATTTATGAAAATTCAATAATTTATGCTAGTCAGCTTGTCTGCAGATTATCATAACTCAGCATCAGTTTTGTTGCGTTTTCCAGTGGATTAAAATTATACCCTGTGATTTTGTGGAAGACCTAGTTCATATAAAGATTGTTTTACGCTATATAAAGATAGGGCATTCGTTTTTCAGAAAATAATTCACTGCCAGATAATCATGCAACCCCCTATTTTCTATTACAAACTATTTTCTATGCAGGGCATCTGCAGCTGATGAAGATCATGATGAATGAAAATGACCCAGGCAGCTCGTAAAACTTAGTTTTAATTGACTGGACTATTGGTTTTGCAGCAACCTACATGTTTAAGAATTGAAATATAAAAATAAACTGTAGTGCAATTTTGTGCTGTTATAGATAATTATGTGGTTAATGCATATATTTGTTGAGTTTTTGTTTTGGAAGTTGGTACTATTATTGATTGCTGATATTATTATTGACTGCTGATATTATTATTGACTTATTTTTAATTTATGGTTCAATGTTGCTATTTGAGTTTGCATATTGTCATTTTGTCATTAGAAGTAGTAAGTGGAGCTGTGGAAACTAAAAAATGCAGTGAAAAGTGCAGAAATCGGAACTTTTCCGACATATTCTTCTGTGTGAGTTCAGTAGAGGGGTGACAGCATCAGAGTCAGCCAGAAACATTTGAACAATGTAAGCGAATAATGCCATTTTACAGAGCACAGTAATAAAATGGTTTTCTCATTTTAAGGAGGATTGTTTTGACATTTGTGTCTCTCCATGTTCAGGGAGACCTTTGGTGTTTGATGAAGATCGTTTAAACGCATTACTCCACAATGATACACATCAGTGTACTTGAGAACTAGCAAATGTGATGGACTGTGATCAATGCACCACTATGAGACGTTTGTATGCAATGGGGAAGGTTTAGGAATCGGGTGTGTGAGTATGGCATACTCTGAGTTACACCATTAACGAGAAGAGGGTCATAGCATCACAAGTCTTGCTGATAATCTTGTAATCCTCCATAGAAAAGAAAAAGGACATTTTAAATCTAATGGAAAAAGTGAAAATTTTTAGATACAAGAAAGGTAGTATACACAACACATTGAATAGTTTGCTGACCTTAAAGCAATATAATATTTTGGCATACTTTTATTACCCGTACAGTTAACTGCATAAAGGGAAGGACGTTCAGTATTATATTTTCAATGTAAGGGGATGATGCAACACTCTTAGTCACGTGTACATTGTGACAGCATCCACACAATTGCTAGTATATACTGAACAGTTAGTGTTTCCTGGAGGCTGGAGTAGACAGGACATACTTTTCCAAACTGCACCTTATATGTCTGGTTTGACATAGGTAAGAGAACAGCGCACCTAATTTATTCTGCTCTGTACCTATAGTCTTGCACTATTTCGACTATGAACTGTGTTATGAATTTGAAATTGTTTTAAGCCTTCTGCATTGTTTCCTTGTCTTATAGATACTTGCTCATACAATGAATGACTAGAATGCCAGTTCAATCTATGCAGCAACATTCATAGAGGATATCACATGTACCACATTCTCAATTATCCTTTGTTCATCTAGTTTTTTAAGTGATGACAGTATTCTCAGAATGACAATATCTAGAATAAGAATGTTGGGTTCAACCAATGATTGATTAATGTAATATTTTTTGGGAATATAAGTATTCAAATAATCATCTATAATATAAATTGCAAAACATTTTATCATTATATTTAAGATCTTAAATATGTAAGTTCCACCTGAAGATCTGCCTGTAAGCTGTGAAACTTGTAGTGTGGTCAATTAAAACTAAGTTTTACTAACCGGCAGTGGCGGTTTTATTCTTAATATTTTCTACTATTTCTGCCACACTGTTAAATATGCTAGTTGTTGTTAATAACAGAGCAATTGCTGAAATGTATATCATCCTAACACATCAGATAGGGAAAAAAAGACGAGAGGGAGAGAGAGGGAATGAGAGATAAAAAGTGATTACTTTACAAACAAGATGTAAAAGCATCTGCTGCAGAAAGTATGAAATGGCTATACGTTTTTTCTTCGATATCTTTTGAGGGTACAACTTTTATAATCTACTCAAAACAATCGAACATGGTCAAAAACTCTAGCCTCTTGGTTAGTTGTAATCCCCTTACAGGTGAGCTGTGGTTTGATGTTTATTTCCATTACTAAAATAAAGTTTTATGTAAATCGAAAATCGAAATTCAATCGAAAATACTGCACAATTTTATCATCTTAGCAAGCTATCAAGAGAATAATTTGTGGGTTACCTACTTGTGACTTCAGAGACTATTATCAGCTATTTATATTATGATGGCTTGGCAATGGGAAGTAGTTGTCTGGGATATTAGCTGACGTTCATACCACCCATGTAGAACAAAAAATACTTCTCAACTTATCAGCAAATCACAAACAAAATAATATAGTGCAAAAGAAATGTTCATGATGCAGTCCTCCTTTTTGATGGTACAAATAGTGAAATTGATGTGTTGGCATCAGACCTCAGCAAAATGATTTAAAATATTAAATTCAGAGTTCAGCATGAAACAAATAAGAGCATAAATTTTCTTGGTCTTAGAATTTGTAACCTTAGCTATAAACATAAACTTAGCATATAAAGAAAGCCTACCACCAATTATTCATGGTACTAAATACTAGTAAATTTTGAAGTATTGTATTCATAAATGTTCAGGTAGCATTTAAGGATTTCACACGTCTTCTTGTCCACATTTGGTCTCTATTGTTACATAAAATAAGTTTTTAACACTATAATACACAAATTCTGTGTATTTATAGTTATCTATCTGCGTTTAATGCCATACGTGTAATGTAAAATACTTTTTCAGTTTAAGAAAATAGTAATTTCACATCCTTTCCCAATAATGCTGTATCTTTGTATCGTTGTATTGCAGCACCTTTGGCACTCGTGAACTTTGTAAGCTCTGTGTTTGTTTTTGTATGTCGTGAATCAAAACATGTGGTGCACATTGAAAATTCGTTTGGTGGCCAGTTGAAAGTATTTTACAATGCAAACCAACGTGTGTAATTGTTAAAATACGAACATTCTTGAGATCAACAATGTCAACACTGACAATTCCTGTTGTAATCCTAATGAATGGAAAAAAATTACATGTTTCAGAGACATGGTACATGAAATGCTGAAAGTATCTATGAGTCATACAGATAAACAAAACGAAATCAGTTTAATCAAAACAATTATTGCTGATAATAATGGCTATGATCCTATAATAACAAACTCCACAATGAAATAAAAACAAAAGTCACAGTCTGGCAGAACACAAGTTCACACAGCATTCAATCCAACACAGATCACCCTCCCACAGAAGCCAAACTAATATATTCCCATTATCCCATACAAAGACCCAATATCATACCAAATTCCAAATATATTTTAAGTGAAGAATAGTAATGGCAGCTTCTCTGCTAATAGTAAATTACAGCAAAAAGTGATCTATGATGTAAATCATTTCAAGGCCCCTACAGTGAAACATGAATATACAAGCTCCAATATGATTCATGCCCAAAATTCTGTACTGGTCAGACAGGCAGAAGTTACGAGATCAAATACAAAGTATACCTTGATACCATAAAATTTGGAAACTTTAACAACTTTGTATTTCCATCCACCAATGGAGAAGAAAATCATTCAGTGAGAAACACCGAAAGCAACATGAATATATTACATTTTGCAGAAAAATGAGCCATTATGTATCTGTTAGAGAAAGTAGAAACAAACACACACAAAAACACTTCTCCTGAAAATATTCTTAATGAGCAGACTGAGTAGGTATAACACTCTATTCCTGAAAACCTTCCACAAAGAACTTTTCATATTCCAATATAAGTGACATTTGTACACCTGTCTGCAGATCAAGTAACTAATCTTACAACATTGTATATAAATATAATAGTTATAGTTATTCATGGCTATAAATACTAATAAATTTTGATCTATTATATTCATCAATGTTCAGATAACATGTAAGGATTTGACACATCTTCTTGTCCACATTAGTTTCTCTGTTGCTATATAAAATAAGTTTGTAAGGCTATAATTCATAAAAACCCATGTATTTATCTTCATCTACCTGTGTTTAATGCCCTACCTTTAATGTAAAGTACTTTTTCAACTTAAGAATCAGCAATTTACACTTTCATTGTATTGCAGCGTCTTTGACACTCATGTACTTTGTACACTCTGTATTTGTTTTAGTATGTTCTGAATCAAAACTCATGGTACATATTGAACATTCGTTTAGTGAGTAAACGAAAGTATTTTACAATGCAAACCAATGTATGTGATGGTGAAAATACGAATATCTTCGAAAATGTATTTCATTGGAAGAAAATTGAAAAACAAATGCGCCACATGGACATTTCATATAAGTCGCATTCTAACATAATTCTATAGCGCTATCATTTTTGTTACATGTTTGTAATTGCGAATTATTGTTTATCCTATGACAATGTATTGAAAACCGATGTATCATTTGTTTTAATGAGAATATGAAAAACTGTCTGATGGTGAATAGTGAAAAATTCAAACTGGTAACAGAACTTTTTGAATAAAGTAACCTAAAACCTCTTTGTGTCTGGTTGCTGTACACTATCAACAATTTATTGCATATAACAGCTACTGGTCATGAACTACGTCTTTATATGACAAAACAGCAACAATCAGTTATTTTCGAAATATTGATTTTTGGCATATAAATTTTCTATAAAGTACTAGTTAAATACTCATGCTAGGACCGGATTCACTGGCAAATAATTATGAACCGTTTGGTGTTTCCCATCAGCTCATTATGATGCTCAGATATGAAATGTTGATTGCAAAAAAGGTATTTATTGCTGCTATATATCTAGCAAAGATTTTAAATTATATTCAGGAAGGTATTGATTCAATAATCTGTACATAACAACAATAATATTTCAGTCTATTTAATTATTCATTGAAATAGTTGTCCATTTTCTACATTCATTTAATTAGTTGATTATTTGGTAACATTTATACCCAGCATCAGATCAAAATTTTTCTTATAAAATTTCAACAAATTTCAGACATGTTTTTTTTTCTAAAACTAACACCAGTCTTAATTAACTCCCTGCCATTGCATTCAGCCAATAGTATCAGTCAATCTTTCAACAATATTATTTCAATTTGCCATATTGTTTTATGGTTCACAAAGAAAATCTAAAGCAAATTAGTGTGTTTTTATATGTCACAAAGTGTCAGTTGAACATAAACTCTGCTCTGGCTAGTAACTATTCGCATTATCTTTTTTCTAACTCCTAAAAATATTTAATTTGAAATTAATTACGAATCAGAGTGTAGAAATATTTCATCCTGTAATACAGGAATCATTCACAGATTTAAACTTGTTCATTTGTTTGTAAAGCTAATACTAGTGTCTCTTAAGTGTTTTGGAAGATGTAATGCTGGTGTCATTCAAAGTTACATGTCTATAATCTAACATTTCTATTTTAGTTACTTTTTTATTTTATGATTCAAGAAGAAAATGGAAAGAGAGTTAATATGTATTTGTTTGTAGTGATGTATCACTTGAATGTAAGCTCTGTTATTTTAACTGGCACCATATAGATATACAAAGTATTTTGACTCTTCATTCCCAAACCAAGCTACATTTAAATTCATGAACAAAGTAGGAGTGTTGAAACTTTTCGTGCTGTAGTGGCACTGCTACACAATAAGAGCAGGAAGAGTATGACAATCCCTTTTGACCTAACCAGACTAGCGGCGTTATTTTGGGAAAATGTCAAGCGTTAATTGTCAAACAATGGCGGCAAAGAAGTTAGTTATGTAATGTTGCAGGGCACTCCAACCAGCGGCCTTTTCTTATGGTGCACAAGGGGCATCAGTCATCTCAAGGCACGAGCAGGTTGCTGTAGTGTTTGATAGGCTGAACATAGCAAGTGTTGGTGCTGGAACCTTCAGTATATAGTACAAACTGAAGTACCCTGACGCGTTTTTCTGTTTGCAGATGAAGATAATTCTCAGGAAATATTGCAGGGGCTTTATACTGTTTTCTATAATAAGTAGACTGATTCACGATGAAGGTTTTTGTATGTAATTTACTTCTGCTATAAGAGACAAATTGTCCAGCTACAGATGCTTAGCACCACCATAAGGCTTGGGTGTGTTGCTTGAATTATGCAACATTTTTGTTATTTTTTCCATTTTAGTTTATGATTTATCAGGGAAATGTAAAGGAGAATATTGCATATTCATGTGCAATGAAATATCAGTTAAATGTAAACTCTGAGATCTGATATACTGGCAAACAGAAGTACAAGTGACTTCAGTTCAGTTTTGTTCTTTCTTAGCCCGAAAACGTGATTTATTTAACATTAATAACGAAGAATGAGTCTAGAAATTTTCTTCACTGCACTACATCTACTAAAGCAACCATTCCCATATAATATATTTGTTTGTTTGTAAGACTAAGACCATTGTCTATTAATGTCTTTGTGAGGTATACGGCTGATATCATTCAGTGATACTTGCAAATCGTCTAACGTTACTTTTTTGTTGAGCATTTTCTTTTGTGATTCATGTAGAAAATCGAAAGGGAATTAGTGTGCATTTGTTTGTAATAATATAACGTATACTGTAAACTGTGTTATTCAATCCACAGGTAAATAAATATGTAAATGATTTTCCTCTTTCTCACTCCAAAAATATGCTTTATTGGAAATTTATAACAAAGCAAAAGTGCAGAAACTTTTCAGACTGTAATACAGCTACAACATTTTACCCATTAGATGTCAAAAAATGGGTACAAAGAAGATATTTGTTTAATGATACAGTCTGTTACAGCCAGCGGCCTTTCCTTACAGTGCACAGGAAGAATGATCATCCCACAGCTCTAGGTGGGTACAGTAGAGCTTGATAGACTGGAAGCGGCACAGGGTGCCTACAACGGCACCGCCATCTTGGTGAGGGTAAGAGCAAATGGCAGCTCTACGGATAGACACACTCGGTGTTGTTCTGAAGCCTGGCGCTGTCCACATAGCGGAGCCCTGCGGCCTCAAGCCGCTGGTGGAGCTCCTCACGGGGCAATGCCGATGAAGCAGGATCTCTTCCTAAGACTGAGGTCCACTCGGAGCCGGTGGGCCGTACGCACGTGGTGACGGTCATGAAGCGCGCGTCGGGCGTGAAGTCCACCACGGCGACTGAGGCACCCATTGTGACTGTGCACGCAGACACAGAACGTACTGTCGTCACGAGAAACAATGAACAGTGTTACCACAGAGATATACATACACAGCCACAGCACACAGCAAAGCATAGCACCTATCTGAGGACCCTGTGATGCCAGATGGAGCTCCCACATGTAGAAGGTTAAAAGAAACATTGGGGACACCTGTATCTTGGTGTGAGGTGGCAACACTGATCATTTGTACATTGCAAAAACAGAAGAGCATCTGATTGAAGAGATACAGCCTGTAGTCACACTATCATCCAGAAGGGAAACTGACCTGTCAGTGTCTGTAGACAATATCAAGTTGCCTCAAGACCCCAGACTGCACTATCCCCACTGCATCCACTGTCTGTATCCATAACACCAATTAATGTAAGGGGCACATGCTCTATGAAACTCGTCTTGTTCAACAATCAGAATAAACACAAAAGTTATTACAAAATAAACCCCTGTAAAGACTTGGTACCAAGACCCCATGTGCATCTGTGGCTAAACAACTTCTGAAAAAGCACACTTGTGCTCAATCACCGTTACATCCCATGTAGTTTAGCCAGAATAAATTGCTTTGTCTTACATAAATCCCGAGTAAAATATCTGAATAAAAAAAAACCATATCATTTGAAACAAAACAGAATACTCCAAGGCACACAACCTTACAGTTAATTTTCTGGAAAAATGTAGGCATAACAAATTCCCCACATGCGGACATCTAAGCTCTTATTTTGTGTGAGCTCCCCAATTTAATCTTTTCAACTGCTACATCTGTGGTCATACATCCTGAGGGGCCCAAGGAATTACAACTACCCCACTGTTCACTTACCATCATTCCTGCGTTCAAGGTGGCTGATCTTGAGCTCACAGTATGGGAGATTAAACAGAAGGTAAGCCCAAGTCAGAAAATTTAGATTTATAAAACTAATTCCATCCTAAACCTGACCAATTATAAGGGGACTAAGAAGTTAAACAGCATCATCTGAGAGTTCAAACCGCGCACGTGTATGGTAGAAGATCTAGATGGCACTGTTATTAGTGACCAGCAATTAGCAATAGCTAGGTGGAAACCACACTGTGAAACTACTGCAAAGAACATAGAAAAAGAGAACATTTGTATGGAATCAAATAAAGAACCTGATATCCTATACAGTGAAATCGAAGATGCCATCAAGCATCTGAAAAACAACAAAGTCTCAGGTATAATGGCTCTAAGCACTATCGGACTTAACATCTGAGGTCATCAGTCCCCTAGAACTTAGAACTACTTAAACCTAACTAACCTAATGACATCACACACATCCATGTCCGAGGCAGGTTCCAACCTGCGACCGCAGCGGTCGCGTGGTTCCAGACTGTAGCGCCTAGAACCGCTCTGCCACTCCGGCCGGCCTCAGGTATAGATGTTATTAGCAGAGAAATGCTGATTACGATGGGAGAGGAAGGCATGCATGCCCTACATTAACTATGTAATAAGGTATGGAAAACGAGTGAATAGCCTTTATTACTATCCTGCTCCAACAGCCCACGGGTATACTGCCTGTTCATAGTGTCCAACGGGCACAATATTTCGGCGATCGGACATGTAACCATCGTCAGGTGCGCTGACGAACTGAGCTCCTGAGGGCGGGCGACCGATTTAACGGTCGCGAAGATGTGGGCGTCGGAATCTGTCGTAGCGTCTATCTGTCGTAGCGGGATCTAAATATGCCGCCCGCCCTCAGGAGCTGTTCGTCAGCGCACTTGACGATGGCGACAAGTCTGATCGCAGAAATATTGTGCCCGTTGGACACTATGAACAGGCAATATACCCGTGGGCTGTTCGAGCAACAAATACGCCCGGAGAAACTAAAGAATCACATACGTCTATCCTAATTGCTGTTCAGGTCACGGCGAAGGTTCGAGTCCTGCCTCGAGCATGGGAGTGTGTGTCTGTTCCTAGGATAATTTAGGTTAAGTAGTGTGTAAACTTAGCGACTGATGACCTTAGCAGTTAACTCCCATAAGATTTCACACACATTTGAAATTTTTTTTTGAAAAGAATCAGTTAGGGACTGTTCCAACTATAGGACCATGATATTAATATCACATGCTAGTAAAGTCCTCCTGCATATAATAAATCAACGCCTAAAACTTTTCTGCAGTCTTAGATTTTCATAGAACAAGCGGGTTTCGTGTCAGGTAAAAGCACTCGAGAAGCAGTCTTGAATTTAAGGCATATAACTGAAATATGTTATGAGTTCTGTTTCCCTGCCTACATTTGCTTCCCAGATTATAAAAAGGCCTTTGATTGTGTCGTGTGGGACAAGTTGTGGCATGTGGTCAAAGGGTCTGGGGTTCCAAAACACCTGGTATCCTTCCTAAAAGGTCTTTATCATAGCCATACTGCAACCATAAAAGTAGATGGTGAAGACGCGGAGTTTTTAGATGTGACAAATGGCGTCAGACAAGGCTGCTTACTGTTACCTCAGCTCTACAATATCATGCAGAGTGTGTAATCAGAAAGCGCTGGATGGCTGGGACGGTGGGATTTCAATTGGTAGCAGGAAATCAACAATTTACGCTTTGCAGATTTTACTACACTCATAGCAGGAAGTGAGGAACAATTTCGTATTCTGGTGAAATCTTCTCGAGCTTCCATCCGGGTAGCTGCGTCAAAAATCCGCGACGTTTCGACGAATGTTATTCTCATCATCTTCGCAGCTACCCGGATGGAAGCCCGAGAAGATTTCATCAGCATTGTACACCGGGAAAGCCTACATTCACATACAACTTGGTATTCTGTTCTCAAGAGTGAAAGATATTAGTCTAAACCTTGGCCTAGAGATAAACATGAAAAAAAACTAATGATTATAAATCGTCAAGGCATCGATCAAAACCAACTTACAGGACGCTTAACGAATCTGGAGATAGTAAGTGATTATGTATATCTAGACTCTCTGATCAATTGCACAGGAAAGTGTGATAAAGAGATAAGACGACGAAACATTCTTGGCCCAGCAGCAATGGTCAAATTCAGTAAGACATGGCAGAATCGCGCGATCCAAGACAACGAAGATGCTCTTGGTAGAAGCACTGGTGTCTCCTGTATGGTTATGCGGATGCGCGACCTGGGCCGTGATAGGCAGCGAGCGACAAGAGCCGCACTGCTGGCTTCGAGACGTGGTGTTGGCGGAGGATGCTGCGTCTGCCGGGGACACACAAAAGAGCACATGTTTCAGTAATGGAAGAACTTAAAATCACAAGAAGGTTATCTTCCAGTGTCAGCCAGAGATACCTTCAGCTCCCTGGGCACATCATGAGAAGGAAAGGGGATAGTTTAGAGAAGACCATCGTGCAGGGAAAAGTTGAGGGTCAGAAGACCACGTGGGGGAGCGGAAACAGATGGTTGGATGAAGCGAAGAAGATTACCAGTCTGCCGCTTCACGTCACATTAAGAAAGGCCGAAGATCGCTGTGGATGGAGAAATGTGTCTGAAGTTTCAACTGCTCATATATTTCCTGCAACTCTTTACTTTCCATCCTAATGTTGGGAGAATCATTTTTTTCGTTAACACACTGGCTTACTATGACTGATAGAGAAAGTCGCTTTCTGTAGTATTCGTACACTAGTGTACAAAGTATAATAGGTGACAGAGGACAATGGAAAGGGATCAATGTTTCTAATCACGCAATTCTGGCCATTTAATTTCTAGATAAATATCAGACGAAACAAGGGCTCCTTAAAACGAACAAAAAAATCACGATAAGATGGGATTAGTTATGGAATGTGCCAATCTTCATAATGCTTTTTTTTTTCTTTTGGCAAAGCTACCACTTTCAGGAAATACGGAAAAGGTGTGTCTTCTGTCTGTCGACTTCCTCTCAGCCTGTCGTTGGTCGGCTCTGAGAGTATCTACTACCAGGTCCGTACATCGCTCCAGAAGCATGGTAGGGTCAAGAAGATAGAATTGTGTCTGAGCCACGCTTCCCACTTCTTAATCACTTCACTCACAGGTATGTGAGCTATAACAAAGGGGTAGCGCTAATGTGGTGCCTGGGACCGGCGTAGTGCTTATCGGTCCGTCTGAAGGGGTTGCGAAGCAACTCAAATCGCTTTGTACGGGCAAGTCATCAGGTTCAGATTGTATACCGATTAGGTTCCTTTCAGATTACGCTGATACTATAGCTCCCTACTTAGCAGTCATGTACAACTGCTCGCTCACTGATAGATCTGTACCTACAGATTGGAAAATTGCGCAGGTCGCACCAGTGTTTAAGAAGGGTAGTAGGAGTAATCCGTCGAACTACAGACCTATATCATTGACGTCGTTTTGCAGTAGGGTTTTGGAACATATACTGTATTCAAACCTTATGAATCGCCTCGAAGGGAACGATCTATTGATACATAATGAGCATGGTTTCAGAAAACATCGTTCTTGTGCAACGCAGCTAGCTCTTTATTCGCGCAAAGTAATCGACAGGGGAACACAAGTTGATTCCGTATTTCCAGATTTCCGGAAAGCTTTTGACACCGTTCCTCACAAGCGACTTCTAATTAAGCTGCGGGCCTACGGGGTATCTTCTCAGTTGTGCGACTGGATTCGTGATTTCCTGTCAGGAAGGTCGCAGTTTGTAGAAATAGACGGCAAATCATCGAGTAAAACTGAAGTGATATCAGTTGATTAGTCGATAAATAGTACAATTCTCAAGCCTGTCAATGCAACTAAGTACCTGGGTGTTAAAATTACGAACAACTTCAGTTGGAAAGACCACATAGATAATATTGTGGGGAAGGCGAGCCAAACGTTGCATTTCATTGGCAGGGCACGTAGAAGATGCAACAAGTCCACTAAACAGACAGCTTACAGTACACTCGTTCGTCCTCTGTCAGAATATTGCTGCGCGGTGTGGGATCGTTACCAGGTGGGATTGACGGAGGCCATCGAAAGAGTGCAAAAAAGGGCAGCTCATTTTGTGTTATCACGTAATAGGGGAGAGAGTGTGGCAGAAATCATAAGCGAGTTGGGATGGAAGTCATTTAAGCAAAGACATTTTTCGTCGCGGCTAGATCTATTTACGAAATTTCAGTCACCAACTTTCTCTTCCGAATGCGAAAATATTTTGTTGAGCCCAACCTACATAGGTGGGAATGATCATCAAAATAAAATAAGAGAAATCAGAGCTCGAACAGATAGGTTTAGGTGTTGGTTTTTCCCGCGCGCTGTTCGGGAGTGGAATGGTAGAGAGATAGTATGATTGTGGTTCGATGAACCCTCTGCCAAGCACTTAAATCTCAATTGCAGAGTAATCATGTAGATGTAGATGTAGATGAATGAATAACTGACAGCTTATTCTGAGAGTGTATTCTGCTGCAATATATTCGCTGTAAACCAGGTTTACCCACCACTACTCCTACTTTTGTGTCGAAGGACCCTGTACTTTCTTTGTAGGGAGGGAATACGCCCTTGGGTTGCTTCATTGGCCAACGGTCAGTCTATCGCTCTTCTGGTTTCTAATAACATTCTTGTGACTACATGCCTGTCACTACTTCCTTTTCTTTTTTGAGTCGTTAGTCTTCTGAATGGTTTGATGTGGCACAATACGAATTCCCTCATCTGAGAGTAACACTTGCACTGTTAGTCCTCAATTCTTCTTTGGACATGTCTAATTCCTGACATACCCTATATATTTTTTACAATCAACATCTTCCTCTAGTACAATGGAAGTTATTCCCTAACATTGTCCCTTCTTCCTTTCAGAGTTTTCTCTACTTTCCTTTCTTCGCCAGTCTTGCAGGGAATCTCATCATTCCCTATCTTACGAATTCACCCAGTTTTCAAAATGCTTCTGTAGTTCCACATCTCAATTTCTTCAATTCTCTTCTTTTTCGGTTTTTTCCACAGTCTATGATTGACTACCAGACAATACCATGCTCGAAATTTACGTTCTCAGAAAGTTCTTCTTCAGATTAAGGCCGACTTCTGATACTAGCACATTTTTCTTTGCCAGAAATGCTGTCTTTGCCAGTGCTACTATTGTCTTTCCACTGCGTCCCTGCTTCGTTCTTCATGTGTTATTTTGTTTTCAAAGTAACAGAATTCTTCTCTTCAGCTACTTCCCAGTCCGAAATTTTGATGTTATGTTTATAGTTGACTTCATTTCTGTTGCTTCTCATTACTTTCCTAGGTTTATTCTCAAACTATAGTATGCACATTTTAGACTGTCCATTCGATTTAATGTAGTTTGTAATTGTCTTCACTTTCACTGATGATAGCAGTGCCATCAGCAAAATTTATCGTTCATATTCTTTCACCCTGAATTTTAGTCCCACCCTCGACCCTTTCTTTTGAGAGAGGACAAGTTACTCTCTCAACTATTTTTCGTATACAGAAAATCATTAAAGGTTTTATTACATCATCATGCACCTTGTGTGGTGTCACCGCCAGACACCACACTTGCTAGGTGGTAGCCTTTAAATCGGCCTCGGTCCGTTAGCATACGTCGGACACGCTTGTCGCCACTATCAGTGATTGCAGACCGAGCGCCGCCACACGGCAGGTCTAGTGTAGAGAGACTCCCTAGCACTCGCCCCAGTTGTACAGCCGACTTTACTAGCGATGGTTCACTGTCTGCATACGCTCGCATTTGCAGAGTCGACAGTTTAGCATAGCCTTCAGCTACGTCATTTGCTACGATCTAGCAAGGCGCGATATTCAGCAATTAGAATGAATTATAAACAGATAATACTGTGAATCATGTACCGTCAAGGGCGACGTTCATCATTAATGATTCGGCCTCTACTCGTAACACGGTGTTGGCTCTTCTGCCAACACAACACCTTGAGTGAGACTCTTGACAGTTAATGTCCTGAGCATACGTTGATGGAGCCTGGTACGGCACTGAAAGCGTGAGGTATTTTTATGGTTCTTAGCTCTTAGAAACGGCTTGTTGGGAGTTTAAAGCGATTGGCAGCTAGCCCATCCCTCAGTATATCTTGCTGCACAGGCCCACAGCCGTACAGGGCAGACAGAGCAGCTCCTCCTCGATACAGGTCTCCAGCAGAACAATGCTGTTATACCTGCATTGGCGCCAGCCGAAGGCTGGGCTGGAGGCGACGGACGGAATGGAGTTGTAATCAGGGAATTGCGTGCAGAGTCACACATAATAAAAATTCACAAGTTTCCATGTTCGCTGATACTGCAAATAGGCCTGTGACCCATTCCATTGGCCGCCTCAGTTCTATAAGAAACTCCAGCGTCTGAGAAACGTTTAGAGGTAGAATCTTTATTACACCTCATAGCTGGGACTAACAATATCCAAGGCACAGGCGATTTAGATAAAGATCTGTAAGATTGTATCTGTTCACTTGTTGCCGTGGGACGTAACGCGACTTCAGAGAAAAACACCTTCCCTCTCCGTGAAAACTTAAAAAAGCCAGTAATTGGCGGTTTCCTTTTTTTTTCAGAGACGCAGGTTTTGTAACTCTTGCCCTGGTTCGACAGGAGTTTGTGCTGTAGTGTGGGAGGGGAGAGCCCTGTAATTGGCTCAAGACGACGTGAAGGTGGTGTAGTTCATGCACTTGGCGGGAAAACGGATTTTATTTTCTGAAGAGGTGTGAAGCACTCGGGTGCTGGATTTTTGTCTTGTAGGAGATCTTTTGGTCGAAGCTCTGACATGTGTGGTTGGTACTTGTCCATCCTGAGACTGGCTTCTCATGTGAGTAGTTTGGACTGGGGAGCCTGTGCTGAAGTTCTTACGGTACCGATAGTGTGACTTCAAACCTCTTTGACTACTATTTTGTCGAGGGCACACCTATTCGTTTTTGGTTTACCGGTGTTGACGATTGGTATCCTTGTGCGCTCTGTCGTATAAGTGGGCCGAGTAGGTCCTTGGTACAGTCAGTGAACGGGTGTGTCACACTGAAATCTACCATGATTTCATGGCACTGATAGAGAGTAAATCGCGATCTGTCTGTCTGATCACTAGACCGTGATATTTTTGCATTTCTCTCGTGGCCGCGATAGATTTACAGGTGACACCTCACGTATCTCTCTAGCTGTAACTTACATCGCTGCACAAAGCAAACAGGGTAACGTACTGCCGCTCCAGGCCACTTGCTCTCAGCTGCACCTATATCGAGAAACTTCTGTATATTTCAACAATCCAAGTCTGCTCAGCGTCAGATCAATTCAGATTGCGTTATCCACAATTTTAGGGCCAGAGTACTTGACTCACTTCTGCCACCCATCACCCTTCTTCATTATGGTCCTAAACCACCTGTTATTTCTTTACAGTATTAAATCATAACTTGTTTAACACAATGTATGTCTGCCCTTGTTTTCGGAAAATAAATGTTGTCAGTAAACTAAATTTTGCATACATTCTCAATCATTTTAGATAACAGGCCCACAGGGTTAACAATCACTTGCTTCTTCTGTCTACTGACTGGACAGTCGGAGCAAGAGGCTGCATCCTTTCTTATTCCGAACATTTCGTTGTTTGTCTTCAGTTCTTATTGTTCCGTTCCGGCTTACTTCTGTTTATCTAAGAATTTCTAACATTTTGTACCCTTTTACACTGTCGAACACTTTTTACATGTCGACAAAAGCTATAAACGTTATTGATTTCTGTTAATTCTTAATTCCATTATAAGAGGAAAGACAGAACTTTCTCTCTAGAATACATTCCTTCCCAAACCTGATGGTAAATGTCGAGTCTCATATATTCTACACGCCAACTTGAATAGTCACGTTACCACTTTCCCCAATGCTACACTATGTGATCAAAAGAATCCGGACACCTGACTTAAAATGGCTTACAAGTTTTTTGGTGCCCTTATCGGTAATGCTGGAAATCAAAATGGAGTTGGCCCACCCATAGCCTTCATTACAGCTTCCACAGTATACTTTCAATCAGGTGCTCGAAGGTTTCTTGGGGTGTTGCACTGAGGAGAGGTACTGATGAATTTGAAGCCATCTTGACTATTTTTCGACCGTGAATGTCTCAAGAAATATGTAAAGGTTTTTTTTTTTAATTACCGCTAACAGTCACAAACTTTGTCAGCTATTGTATTACTTATTTATTTAGCGACATGTTTCGAGGGTTAAACCTCATCTTCAGGCTAAATAACATTACAAAAACAACTTTACAATAAGGGCATACTGATATTACATAGCCTATCGTAAATGCTGTGGTCATCTTTGAGACTGCCACGCCAGAAGAACAAATATGATCACAGCATTTACGATAGGCTATGTAATATCAGTATGCCCTTATTCGATGGCTAAACCTCATCTTCAGGCTAAATGACATTACAAAAACAACTTTACAATAAGGGCATACTGATATTACATAGCCTATCGTAAATGCTGTGGTCATCTTTGAGACTGCCACGCCAGAAGAACAAATATGATCACAGCATTTACGATAGGCTATGTAATATCAGTATGCCCTTATTGTAAAGTTGTTTTTGTAATGTCATTTAGCCTGAAGATGAGGTTTAGCCATCGAAAGATGTCGCTAAATAACCAAGTAATACAATAGCTGACGAAGTTTGTGACTGGTAGCGGTAACTAAAAAAATAAAAAAAATAAAAGAAAACCTTTACGTATTTAGAGGTATTGATGTTGGTTGGTGGGCCTGACACAAAGTCGGCGTTCTAAAGGTGTTCTGTAGGATTCAGGTCAGGAATATGTTCAGGTCTATCCATTACAGGGATGTTATTTTCATGTATACACTCCACCACAGACCACGCAAAAGGAACAGGTGCTCGATCATGTTGAAAGATGCAATTGCCATCCCCGAATTGCTCTTCAACAGTGGGTATGGTATCAGCACCCTACTCTCCTGGCTGTTATTAGCTTTCATAATTTTGGAGCTGCTACCTTTCTTTCAAGTAACTCCTCAGTCGGCATCACGAGACTGACTGGACCCTATTCCAAGCAACAATCCCTGATGGCAGTTACGGGAACTGAAGCGAGGTCCTCCACATGGCAGGCTTCCACACTGATCACTCAATCATGTAGATAGCCTAAATATTTGTTTCTTATTACATAGAATTCAGTATCGTTACAGTTCTAAGGCAACCTTCAATAAAACTACGTCCCATCACAACATCAGCAGCTAACTGAAAAACCTCAGAACATCACTGGACTGCCTTTAGATAGGCCAGCACCTCACAGTTTACAAAATACAAGACGTGCTGTATCCCAATTACATACAGGGTGACAATTAATGAACAAAATGAAATAAAATCATCATAACTTCTGAACGGTTGTGTGAGAGCGTTAAAAGTGCGTGTCTGGCCGCGGGGAATGATGGCAATTAGTATCCACATGCGCACATGCCTCGTTATCAACTGCCATTTTCATTTGAGTGGGTTCGTTAAAATGGTTCAAATGGCTCTGATCACTATGGGACTTAACATATAAGGTCATCAGTACGCTAGAACTTAGAACTACTTAAACCTAACTAACCTAAGGACACCACACACATCCATGCCCGAGGCAGGATTCGAACCTGCGACCGTAGCGGTTGCGCGGTTTCAGACTGAAGCGCCTAGAACCGCTCGGCCACAACGGCCGGCCCTGCGTCTTGGATAGAAACATTAATCTCAGTGGGCGCTTTGGTAATGGGGGGAATACGCCATGTCCCACAACAGGTTTTGCCATCTCCTTTCTCTCCTACCGCAAATACAGCCATCAACTTACATACACTCACGACAGTCACCTCAACATGTACACTTAAGGCATGACACGCTGAGCACACACAAAGAAAGTGACGACTTAATCCACTCCTCACGATTACACAGGCAACAATACTGTGCAACTTTGCCCTTCTTACTGTTTCTCAGTAGCCCAGAACAGTGCATTTTCCACGACAGAGAAACCTTAGATTAGTTACGTTATTTGTATGTTTTGTACAGTCTTGCAAAGTGAAACCCTCCACACAGCATCATGATAGAGGATATTTCCACTGGCTGTGTAATGGTGTCTCGAGACTTATTGCACAGGTAGCAGCAAGGAAATCAATTTTCCAGTATAAAACAACACCATATACATAATTAAAGCGATGACGGCCAATGATCCGTTCAGTGCAGATGCGTACCAATGGGAATCTGCGAGATGCCGCTAGAGAATGGCTCTAAGCACTATGGGACTTAACATCTGAGGTAGACATAGAACTACTTAAACCTAACTAACCTAAGGACATCACAAACAGAATGGCTGAAGCAGTATTCGAACCTGCTTCAGGCTTGTCTGAAGCAGGATTCGAACCTGCGACCGTACCAGCAACGCGGCTCTGGACTGAAGCGCCTAGAACCGCTCGGTCACAACGGCCGGCGATACCGCTAGAAATGAGATTAATGAAAAGGGGCCTTACATCGGTTGTGTGTGGTATAAGTTGAGAATTTCGGTTTGCGGTAGACGTACTAGGGTAGTGGTGACGAATGTGTTCCGACGACATAGTTGTCAAGACATCTGCCTTCTAACCAACAGACGAACATTTGAATCTCGGTCGGGCACAAATTTTCAAGTTGATTCATCGATATAAACTGGTGACCTCTGGCAGCTCTGGGCTATGAATAAAATATTCATTTTTCGAAGGCTGTCACCACTTTCATCAGGAATAAAAAGCCACTGGGGGTTGGGCACGGTGTTGCGAGCATGTAGGAGCGATAACAGCGCCTGGAACCTTCCAGTGGGATGGAGGTGACGATGGGATGAGTGGGAGAGTTGGGCAGCTTATAGCAGCTCCTGACAGCAGAGGGACCAAGGCTAACGGGATATACTGGCCCGCTGGCGTGTGTCACAGCACGTGGCACGGCCAGCCTTAGGATTTGCAGCGACCGTCTCCAGAGGGGAGCGGGTTACCATGTGAGACCACTTTAATATTCCATACCTGCGTGTTTAAATAGACTTACGCTCGTGACACCAAATGACAAAGTTAAGGTCTTTATTAAGTACCTTTTCCCATCTGGGTCCAGACGAAGTTGAGCGTTCGTGATGTATGTTGAGGAATGCAACTAGGGAGACGTCTCAAGTTCGTTGTGGGGCCTGTCTGCCCTGAGAGAGACTGGGTTACGTCATGTGCCACGACAGGTCAGCGACACATTTGAAATTGTCACTCCTGCATTGCTACAATCGTCAAGAATTAATCTTTACTGTTGCGGGACATTCAAAGCCCACACAGACGAGCTACTATTTTGCACCCCCTCTCACTCCCCTCCCCCTTTTGCCTCATACAGTTTCACTCGTGTCAGTTTTTACTACTGATTGTGATATGCACTGAATACAAATCTTGGCCCTGGGTTCACAAACTGATTTGCACCTGTTTAAGTTTCCAGGGGCAGATGTGGACTCTGACCACAATCTATTGGTTATGAACTGTAAATTAAAACTGAAGAAACTGCAAAGAGGTGGAAATTTAAGGAGATGGGACCTGGATAAACTGAAACAACCAGAGGTTGTACAGAGTTTCAGGGAGAGCATAAGGGAACAATTAACAAGAATAGGGCAAAGAAATGCAGTAGAAGAAGAATGGGTAGCTTTGAGGGATGAAGTAGTGAAGGCAGCAGAGGATCAAGCATATAAAAAGACGAGGGCTAGTAGAAATCCTTGGGTGACAGCAGAAATGTTGAATTTAATTGACGAAAGGAGAATATATAAAAATGCAGTACATGAAGCAGGCAAAAACGAATAGAAACGTCTCAAAAATGAGATCGACAGGAAGTGCAAAATGGCTAAACAGGCATGGCTAGAGGACAAATGTAACGATGTAGAGGCTTATCTCACAACGGGTAACATAGATACTGCCTACAGGAAAATAAAAGAGACCTTTGGAGAAAGGAGAACCAATTGTATGAATATCAAGAGCTCCGCTAGAAACCCAGTTCTAAGCAATGAAGGGAAAGCAGAAAGGTGGAAGGAGTATATAGAGGGTCTATACAAGGGCGATGTACTTGAGGGCAATGTTATAGAAATGGAAGAGGATGTAGATGAAGATGAAATGGGAGATATGAATCTGCGTGAAGAGTTTGATACAGCACTGCAAGACCTGAGTCGAAACAGGGACCCGGGAGTAGACAACATTCCATTAGAACTACTGACGGCCTTGGGAGAACCAGTCCTGACAAAACTCTACCATCTGGTGAGCAAAATGTATGAGACAGGCGAAATACCCTCAGACTTCAAGAAGAATATAATAATTCCAATTTCAAAGAAAGCAGGCGTTGACAGATGTGAAAATTACCGAACAATCAGTTTAATAAGTCACAGCTGCAAAATACTAACGCAAATTCTTTACAGATGAATGGAAAATCTCGTAGAAGCCGACCTCGGGGAAGATCAGTTTGGATTCCGTGGCAATATGGGAACACCTGAGGCAATACTGACCCTACGACTTATCTTAGAAGCTACATTAAGGAAGGGAAAACCTACGTTTCTAGTATTTGTAGACTTAGAGTAAGCTTTTCACAATGTTGACTGGAATACTCTTTTTCAAATTTTGAAGGTGTAAGGTGTAAAATACAGGGAGCGAAAGGCTATTTACAATTTGTACAGAAACCAGATGGCAGTTAAAATAGTCGAGGGACATGAAAGGGAAGCAGTGGTTGGGAAGGGAGTGAGACAGGGTTGTAGTCTCTCCCCGATGTTGTTCAATCTGTATATTGAGCAAGCAGTAAAGGAAACAAAAGAAAAATTCAGAGTAGGTATTAAAATCCATGGAGAAGAAATAAAAACTTTGAGGTTCGCCGATGACATTGTAACTCTGTCAAAGACAGCAAAGGACTTGGAAGAAAAAGTTGAACGGAATGAATAGGGTCTTGAAAGGAGGATATAAGATGAAAATCAACAAAAGCAAAACGAGGATAATGGAAGTAGTCGAATTAAGTCGGGTGATGCTGAGGGAATTAGATTAGGAAATGAGACACTTAAAGTAGTAAAGGAGTTTTGCTATTTGGGGAGGAAAATAACTGATGATGGTCGCAGTAGAGAGGATATAAAATGTAGACAGGCAATGGCAAGGAAAGCGTTTCTGAAGAAGAGAAATTTGTTAACATCGAGTATTGATTTAAGTGCCAGGAAGTCGTTTCTGAAAGTATTTGTATGGAGTGTAACCATGTATGGAAGTGAAACATGGATGATAAATAGTTTGGACAAGAAGAGAATAGAAGCTTTCGAAATGTGGTGCTACAGAAGAATGCTGAAGATTAGACGGGTAGATTACATAACTAATGAGGAGGTATTGAATAGGATTGGGGAGAAGAGAAGTTTGTGGCACAACTTGAACAGAAGAAGGGATCGGTTTGTAGGACATGTTCTGAGGCACTAACGGATCACCAGTTTAGTATTGGAGGGCAGTGTGGAGGGTAAAAATCGTAGAGGGAGACCAAGAGATGAATAGACTAAGCAGATTCAGAAAGATGTAGGTTGCAGTAGGTGCTGGGAGATGAAGAAGCTTGCGCAGGGTAGAGTAGCAGGACTGAAGACCACAACAACAACCTGTTTAAGAGGAACAGTGTGCCCTCCCTTGAAACCTCGAGTGTTTTATTCAAAGCGATGAGGCCTGTAAACCGAGGAGATTTTTTTTCTGCATGCCACTGTGAACGACTCTGGTGTCATACTTTTCCAGTACATTGCAATCGTGAGGAGCAGACATTAAGCCTGGCACACCACAATATAGAGTGCCGCAGTGAACAAGCAGCGGAGGTCAGGAGCCGACTCCCTTCCATCACTGCAGTGACAGATGGCAGCTGCAGTGTCAGGGTGACCAGTGCTGCCAACTAAAACAGATGCCGGGTGTCCCCACAGTGTGGGGACCATCGGCAGCAGGGAGTGGCGGGAATGGCGAGACTCTCACCGGGCTGATCCCAGATGGCGCCGCCCGAGCCCGGAACGACGGTGGTCGTGTCGACGCGGTAGCTGGACGTGTGGTGCTCGTTGACGTGCCGGTTGAAGCCGCGCATCACCAGGTGCTCGGGGCCCACCGCAGGCGGCGGAACCACCTCAGGCATCAGGTTGTTCTCCTCGATGTCCCAGCGCCAGAAGTCCACTCCGGCACACGCGTCCCGCCGCTTCTCCTTCTCCTTCTCCTTATCCACATTTGGGGACATTATCTCCAGCACGTACCAGCGGCCCAAGACCTAGAAAAAAGCAAACGTTAGGGAATAATTTATGCTGTATTTCATTACAAGACCAGGATGTGTGTCGGCTATGAGAACAATATGATGGAACTATGTAACAGACAAGCTGAGTACCTGGCTTTGCCTTCTACATCTACATGATTACTCTGCAAATTCACATTTAAGTGCTTGGCAGAGGGTTCATCGAACCACAATCATACTATCTCTCTACCATTCCACTCTCGAACAGCGCGCGGGAAAAGCGAATACCTAAACCTTTCTGTTGGAGCTCTGATTTCTCTTATTTTATTTTGATGATCATTCCTACCTATGTAGGTTGGGCTCAACAAAATATTTTCGCATTCGGAAGAGAAAGTTGGTGACTGAAATTTCGTAAATAGATCTCGCCGCGACGAAAAATGTCTTTGCTTTAATGACTTCCATTCCAACTCGCCTATCATATCTTACGTGATAATACAAAACGGGCTGCCCTTTTTTGCACTCTTTCGATGGCCTCCGTCAATCCCACCTGGTAATGAGTGTAGTGTAAGCTGTCTCTTTAGTGGACTTGTTGCATCTTCTAAGTGTTCTGCCAATGAAACGCAACCTTTGGCTCGCCTTCCCCACAATATTATCTATGTGGTCTTTCCAACTGAAGTTGTTCGTAATTTTAACCCCCAAGTCCTTAGTTGAATTGACAGCCTTCAGAATTGTACTGTTTATCGAGTAATCGAATTCCAACGGACTTCTTTTGGAACTCATGTGGATCACCTCACACTTTTCGTTATTTAGCGTCAACTGTCACCTGCCACACCATACAGTAATCTTTTCTAAATCGCTTTGCAACTGATACTGGTCTTCGGATGACCTTACTAGACGGTATAGTACAGCATCGTCTGCGAACAACCTAAGAGAACTGCTCAGATTGTCACCCAGGTCATTTATATATATCAGGAACAGCAGAGGTCCCAGGACGCTTCCCTGGGGAACATCTGATATCACTTTAGTTTTACTCGATGATTTGCTGTTTATTACTACGTAGGCCAGCAGCTTGAATAGAAGTCGTTTGTGAGGAACGGTGTCAAGAGCTTTCCGGAAATCTAGAAATACGGAATCAACTTGAGATTCCCTGTCGATAGCGGCCATTACTTCGTGCGAATAAATAGTTAGCTGCGTTGCACAAGAACGATGTTTTCTGAAGCCATGCTGATTACGTATCAATAGATCGTTCCCTTCGAGGTGATTCATAATTTTTGAATACAGTATATGCTCCAAAACCCTACTGCAAACCGACGTCAATGATATACGTCTGTAGTTAGATGGATTTCTCCTACTACCCTTCTTAAACACTGGTGCGACCTGCGCAATTTTCCACTCTGTAGGTACAGAACTGTCAGTGAGCGAGCGGACGTACATGATTGCTAAGTAGGGAGCTATTGTATCTGCGTAATCTGAAAGGAACCTAATCGGTATACAATCTGGACCTGAAGCGATTTGAGTAGCTTCGCAACCCCTAAGGTATCTACTTCTAAGAAACTCATGCTAGCAGCTGTTCATGTTTCAAATTCTGGGATATTCCATTCGTCTTCCCTGGTGAAGGAATTTTGGAAAACCGCGTTCAATAACTCCGCTTTAGCGGCACAGTCGTCGGTAACAGTACCATCGGCACCTGCGCAGCGAAGGTATTGACTGCGTCTTGCCGCTTGTGTACTTTACATACGATCAGACGTATTTATTTCAGTATGTATTTATTTCAATATTCTATTAGTCTATCTCCTTCTTCACCTTCTTTCGGCTTATCTCCTCCTCTCGCTCTGTCTGTCCAACTCCTCTTCCCTCTCTCCGTCAGCCTCCTCCCTGCCTCTCTCTCTGTCTATCGCATCCTCCCCCTGTATCTTTGACCCACTCATCTCCTCCTCACCCACCCTATCTCCACCTACCCTAACTCTCTGTCCATATCCTCCTCCCTCCCCTCTTCCCATCTATCTCATCCTTCCCTCTCTCTGTCTACTACCTCCTCCCTCCTGTACTTATACATCACTTCCTCCACCTCTCTCTGTGCAGCACCACCTCTTTCCTCTCTGTCCAAATACTCTTCCTTCTCTTCCTGTACATCTCCTCCTCTCCCCACTGTGCAATTCATCCTCTCCCTCTCTTCATCTCTTCCTGTTTTCTTCCTCAACCCATTCACTCCTATTCGCTCTGTGTTTAAATCTCCTCTTCCCTTTCTCTGCCCTTTTATCTCTCCCCTTCTTTGTGTCCACCTTTTTTGTCCCCTCTCTGTCTGTCCATCTCCTCCTCCCCCTACTTTTTCTGCACTATCCCCATTCCCAGAGATTGTTGCTGTTTCTTACACCCACAATATTTCTTCCTGGCTAGTAAATATGTGTACCAAATTTGGTTTCAATCGATTCAGAGTTTTAGGAGGGGCTTTTTACCTGCAACTTGGCCACCTGAGTTCAAATGGTTCAAATGGCTCTGGGCACTATGGAACTAAACATCTGATTTCATGAGTCCCCTAAACTTAGAACTACTTAAACCTAACCAACCTAAGGACATCACGCACATCCATGCCCGAGGCAGGATTCGAACCTGCGACCGTAGCGGTCGCGCAGTCCCAGACTGTAGCGTCTAGAACCACTCGGTCACCCTGGCTGGCGCCGCATAAGTACTTGTCACACATATTTCACATACATTTAACATATTCCACTCATATTTTTGCGCATGTTTCACCTGTATCTCTAGAGATTTTTGTCCTGCAGTTTCACTTTCATGTGTCTCATTGATTACGGCTTCATCTTGACGTATCTGCCGTATAATCACATATTTTTGCTAGTACATTCAGGGCTACATGTAAATATTGTCTAAATAATCTGTTGCGAAAATAGTTATTAGTAATGAAGTAGTAAATTAAAACGCCGTGCCTGATGCGGCAGTTTTACTGCATGATCAGCGAAAAAGTAGTATGTAATAAACTGTTTTCCTTTCATCATTTTGTAGGGGTGTCAGCGAGAAGGTGTCTCGTAAAATATTATTAGTTAACCTTGTTGCAAGCCACTAGGAGCTCTGATTCTCAAATAATAGATGAATATAGTCTGGCTATTTGTGCGTCGTCAGCTTCGATACTTTTTCACGCCTATCCCTTTGAGTGGCAGGCGGTTCTCAGCCACACAGTAGTTCCCTCCAGACAGTAAGTTATACGTGTACCAAGTTCGGTTGAAACCGATCCAGTAGTTTAGCAAGAGATGTGGAACACACATACATCCACATTTATAATATATCTGGATTGCAATTAGGACGAATCCTTTATGGGGAGCAAGTGTAGTTGACAGGCTGCCTGCCTGTGTGTGAAACCTTTGTGTAAGAAAGGAGATAAGAAAATACCATCAAACTTATGTCCACTTTCAGATTTTCCAGCATCCTCAAAATTTTTAAAAAAAGGTAATATAATGCCGTGCTCTTAACTATCTCACCAGAAATAAAATATTGTCCAAGTCACAATTCGGATTTTTGAAAGGTTCCGACATTAAGAAGGCTGTCTAATTTTGGGGTAAGTTATGCATTTTTTGACTGATATTCCACGGCAAGTATTCAAAAAACATGCTTTTTGAGGTCGCCAAAACCAAACACACATGTAAATATGACACTTTTAATGATTAACTATTACCACAGTACATTATGTAAATATTTAAGCTCTTTCTACGTACCAAATCTTTGTTTCACTTCAAGGAACTTGTCCCTGCATTACTAGTGTGTTAAAAAAGAATGATAGCACAGTGTATTAAAAACAATGACGTCGCTATAAATCTGCCATACAGTAAGACTATAGCAGACTTGTAAATAAATACGGGAAATCCGAGTAGGAGCGTATTAACAGACAAGTCTTCTTTATTCGTGTCGGAAATGAACACATAACATACAAAGAAAACTATACAGTTTTCACCCAGGATTGGGCAACTTTTATAGCATTACGTGCTCCAGACGTTTAGTCCTTCATGCTACAGCTGGTTGGGCATGAGTTACATTGTCTGAAATTTACCGCATTCGCACAGTGTTGTGTTGACAGTTGGCAGTTGG
The DNA here is from genome assembly GCF_023897955.1 of Schistocerca gregaria. Taxonomy (NCBI): domain Eukaryota; kingdom Metazoa; phylum Arthropoda; class Insecta; order Orthoptera; family Acrididae; genus Schistocerca; species Schistocerca gregaria. Next base: position 77,620,832 of record NC_064928.1, read on the forward strand.
AAGTTCCATTTAAGGAGATTCTCCTCTCGATCTTGCGACTTCGGTCCGCAGTCTGTTCAAGGACTTCCAGATGACCCACTTCTCCATGTGTCCAAGCGGCAGCGATTCTTGTGGTGTCATCCAGTTTGACAGGTGTTGGCATCTTTCTTTCCACTTGGTGAGTCCGGTAGCCGCAGCTGATACTAAGGGCTGTGAAGTTGTTAGGAAACTCTTCCTGGACTTCAGTCTTGGCTTGGCAGATTGATGTTCAAAGAGTGGATGTGAGGTCACTGTATTTGATTTTAGCCTCTCGATGTCAGCGGCGACCTCTCTTCTGATGTCACATGGAGCAATCCGTAAAAACAAAAAATAAAAAAAAACGTGCAAAACACATCACTAAATTGAGCTCTGCATAATTTCCTCCATTTGTGATGTTACCGCTGGTCTAGGATAGAGAGCACATGTCTGATGACGTCCTAAACGAAGAAACAGGAGTCTATAGCGAAGAGATAGGGATCTAAAATTTATTTTTTCCTTGAGTCATCATTCTTCTGACTGGTTTGATGCAGCCCAACACAAATTTCTCTCACGTGCCGACCTCTTGATATCAGAGAAGTACTTGCAACCTACGTCCTCCACTGTTGGCTGGATGTATTCCATTCTCGGTCTCCGTCCATAGATTTTGCGCTCCGCAGCTCCCTCTAGTACAAAGTAAATTAGCCCCTGATAAGATTTTCACTCTGCAGCGGAGTGTGCGCTGATATGAAACTTCCTGGGAGATTAAAACTGTGATCTGTGTGTCGGACCGAGACTCGAACTCGGGACCTTCGGGGCATGAGTCATGCTTAGGTAGCTCAGTTGGTAGAGCACTTGCCCGCGAAAGGCAAAAGTCCCGAGTTCGAGTCTCGGTCCGACACACAGTTTTAATCTGCCAGGAAGTTTCATAGCCCTTGATATCTTAACGGACGTCCTGTCATCCAGTCCCTTCCTCGCCGATTCTGCAGAGAACCTCCTCATTCTTTACCGAACCAATCCATCCAATTTTTAGCATTTTTCTGTAACACGTCTCAAATGCTTCAATTCTTTTCTGTTCCGGTTTTCTCACACTCCATATTTTACTACCCTACAATGCTGTGCTCCAGACGATCAGTCTCAGAAATTTCTTCCTCAAATTAAGGCCTCTGTTTTATATCACTGATGATGATGAAGTCCCATACTCCTTCATAATAGAGCATAGGGGAATGATGCGGGACACCCACACCGCCGTACTAGACAAGGTCCAAATGGACGTGGTTCGTCATTGCCTTTCTACGACCGTACTGGGGATGAATGATGATGGTGAAGACGAGACACCCACACCCAGTCATCTTGTGGCCGGGAATCGAACCCGGGACCCCGTGCTCGGGAAGTGAGAACGCTACTGCAAGACCACAAGCGGCGGACTTTATATTACTGGACTTCTCTTGGCCACAAATGCCCCCATTGCCAATGCCAGTCGGATTTTTGTTCCTCCTTTCTCCGTTTATCGTCGGTTGTTTTGCTGGCTAGGTATCAGAATTCCTTAACTTTGTCTACTTCGTGATCCCTAATTCTGATGTTAAGTTCTCGTTGCTCTCTTTTCTACTACTTCTCATTACTTTGGGCTTTATTCGTGTTACTTTCAGTCCATATCCTGTATGCATTAGACTGTTCATTGCAACACCGGATCTCGTAAATCTTATTCACTTTCGCCGAATATAGCAATGTCATCAATGGGGCGAAAATTATTGAACTATGTGAAAAAAAAGTAAATTAGTTTCAAACCACGGAGTGCACTTGTAAGTAGGATGTTTAGGTTTTTTGTAATTGGTAACGCCGCCGGTGTGCAGTCTGTGGCTGTTTGGCATTGTTGTAAAACTCGCCATTGTAGTGTGGGGCAGCGGCAGCTGGATGCTAACAGCGCGTAGCGTTGCGCAGTTGGAGGTGAGCCGCCAGCAGTGGTGGACGTGGGGAGAGAGATGGCGGAGTTTTGAAATTTGTAAGACTGGATGTCATGAACTGATATATATATTATGACTATAAAGGTAAATACATTGTTTGTTCCCTATTAAAATGTGCTAATAGTAAACTGCAGTGTAAGTAAGCTGTTTAGGTTTTTTTATTGGTAACGCAGCCGCCACGTAGCGCTCTGTATAAAAATCACTGGCTGTGCCGTGCGCAGTCTGTGGCTAGTTTGCATTGTTGTCTGCCATTGTAGTGTTGAGCAGCGGCAGCTGGATGCTAACAGCGCGTAGCGTTGCGCAGTTGGAGGTGAGCCGCCAGCAGTGGTGGACGTGGGGAGAGAGATGGCGGAGTTTTGTAATTTGTAAGAATTGGTGTCATGAACTGCTATATATATTATGACTAGTGAGGTTTTGAAATTATTGCTGAAAGCTATGACGTTTTTGAGATTTGACTGAGGTGTTATGATGTTATTATTACGACGACGATGTGAATTATGCTGCTGAGGTATGTTTAAGCTGATGCTATGAGTTATTTGGTTATGCTACATATCTGTTATGATGAAATATTGAAGAAGTGTCGACGAATATGTATATGTATAATAAGGTAAGGAATAATGAGTAGTGGTTAGGGACTCTGATTTGTGGAAAAGGTTGTTGGAAACCAAGAATCGTACTTTAAGAGCTATGAAATGTATGTAAATGGGTGAATGTATTACAATGCCGACGAAAATTTTTTGGACACTGTTATATCAATAGGATTTTGTTTCTACAGATGTGTAACACAGATTCTTGACCTGTAAAATTTTTTATATGAGACTGCCACTGTAGCGGAAACTGGTGTCGTAAATATTTCGGTAAGAAAAGTTAAGTGACCACCTGCACGTAATGCGGCGTGGGCACCCAGCTGGGCGACAGCCACCTGGAAACAAGCCATTAGTGTGTGCCTTTCAGAGGCACAGGTAAAAAAAAAAAAAAAAAAGGGGACCATTATGCTCGCTATTGACATTTCTTTGTAGAAAGCGTCGCAAATACGACACGCTCAAACCTGAAAACATATGATTATACTGTGGAGCTCTTAATTTATGATATTTACTAAAATGCCTAATGAAACGATGAGAAACATTACACGGCTATTGTCTTGCTAGTTGAGAGAAATGCCATATGGATTGCTTTATATATTTATTTACTCATTTTGTTTAATATCTAGTTTCTATCTGCACTGCAGCATTGGTTAAAATACAATTTAATAGATGTACTAATATAGTTATTTTATGCCTACAGATGCAGTAAATAATAATTTTACGATGTACTTAAAAAAACGAAGGAGCACAAAAAGACTTCCCTTCACAGGAACTGCATACATAATTTTCTTTTCAAGTACTTGGTAATTTTTATGGTAGGATAACTTCTTGTGGTGCACCACTTTAATGACATAGATATTAATATGTGAATAGACATTTCCCTTTTCTGCATTGTTGTCTTTACTGTAATATTTTTTCTGCTTGAGCTTTGTCCTGTTTAGTTATAAGCTATTGCATTTGTTGCTGCTGTGTACCAGGCGTAATGTTACTGAATTTGACTTTGTATTACTCTGTTAAGCCAGTTTTACTAGGGATTTGTTTCTCTTGTTTGCTGCACAGCGCCTTATATTAGTTGTAATATTGCAATTGCTTTACCAATTTCCATTTTTTTGGGACATTGCTGTTTGTATTAATTTGTTTTGTGCTGCTGCTTTGCCTCGTCCCTTAGTTTAGCATCTGAGCTCAGTAGATTTAAGTTAGCTTAAGATGGGGTAGGCCATATAAGAGAACGAGTTGCGATGAATTGGAAGAAATGCATTGAGAAGCTATAAGAAAATGATTTGGCCAAAAAAGTAGTGTACAGTGGAGAAAAACTATTTTTGAAAGAGGATGTGAGCAAAATACAAAAAGCATGCTTGGATAGGATATTTTTGGTAGAAACAAATGTTGAGATATGACGAAAGATCTACAGAATGAAGTTTTGGGGTAGACTGCAGTACCAAATGTTACACTGAAAACAAATCCTGCCGTTTCCTCTTGTGTTAACCCACTATGTGTTTGTATACCCTTGGGTATTTGTGTTCTTCCTGCGTTTATGTGTTTATCTGATGAGAGTTACATAGTAGAATTTTTATGATAGTGTGTTATTTACTTTGTAAAGATGTTTAGACATTATTTATCTGTTCTGTTTTATTGCTCATGTGTGAAGTTGATGTTTCAAAAGTTATTCTGATCTTTTATGTATGTACTTATGTCATAATTTTTGTAACACTGATGTATTTCCTATTTCGATTCTTTTGTAAAGCCTGTACTACTACAAATGTTATCTGTATTGTTTTGTTCTTTAATGATATATTTTGTACCTTTGTTATTGTATTCTTATGTTATAAAATTGTAATTGACACCAGCTCATCAAATTAAGTAACTTGTAAATCACATTTCACTGCACACGTTTCTGTTGGTCATAGTATATGGACAATATATGAGAAGTAGGGACTGATAGTGTTTGCACGTGTGTTAATAATTCTGTAAGGGACTGGATAACAGCATTGCTGGTTGTAAGAACATTTCAAAAACAATTTTTGTGAGTGCACAAGTGGTGGTTATGGACTTGCTATATTATCCGCAAGACTCTTCAATGGTGATTGTGCACCTGCACAGTCAAACAGATGGCTGCTGGCCATCTCTACAAGGACTACAGTGGGTCTACACCTTTGATGACCCACCAATACCATTATTTCTACAAGGACTGCAGTGGGTCTGCACCTCTGGTGGCCCACCAATAGTAATCTCTACCAGGACTACAGTGGGTCTGCTCTGTGATGACCTACCTACCGATAGTCTTCAACGTCGACTGACTCTGCTGTGGCCCATTACCTGTCTGCATGTCAAGAGTCAGCACTGTCTTTCGCTGGAAGGACAACACTACTTCTTCAAGACTGCTTAGAAATCCACTACTTCCAAGTGCAATTTCTTTTATTGCTCAGACTTTGAAAAAAACACTGCAATTTTACTATGATGAACGATCAGGACTGTCTTTATGGACTGTGAGAGAATTTTAGCTTCTGACCAACATTGTATCAATAAGTGTGTGCATTTGATATCTTTGTTATAGTAATTATGAAAAATTTTATCAAATCATTATTGGCCACTGCCCAAAACAATTTGTAAAAATTTTTTGTGGGGAGCATGGGGGCTATGTAAGTAGGCTGTTTAAGTTTTTTTTATTGGTAACGCCGCCGCCACGTAGCGCTCTGTATGAAAATCACTGGCTGTGCCGTGTGCAGTCTATGGCTGATTGGCATTGTTGTAATACTTGCCATTGTAGTGTTGGGCAGCGGCAGCTGGAAGCTAACAGTGCGTAGCGTTGCACAGTTGGAGGTGAGCCGCCAGCAGTGGTGGACGTGGGGAGAGAGATGGCGGAGTTTTGTAATTTGTAAGACTGGATGTCATGAACTACCATATATATTTTGACTATTAAGGTAAATACACTGTTTGTTCTCTATTAAAATCTTTCATTTGCTAACTATACTTATCAGTAGTTAGTGACTTCCGTAGTTTGAATCTTTTATTTAGTTGGCAGTAGTGGCGCTCGCTGTATTGCAGTATCTTGAGTAACGAAGATTTTTGTGAGGTAAGTGATTTGTGAAATGTATAGGTTAATGTTAGTCAGGACCATTCTTTCATAGGGATTTTTGGAAGTCAGATTGCGTTGCGCTAAAAATATTGTGTGTCAGTTTAAGCACAGTCTTGTATAATTGTTCTAAGGGGACGTTTCATATAGACCAGTCTTGTATAAATTTTACAAAGGGGACGTTTCACACTCACTTCATTCGACATGTAAACGTCGCTGCAGATATTCAGATTTAGGTTATGACATGTTCGATATGCCTGCCATCATTGTCGATGATATGGCGCAGGCGAATAGCGAAATTCTGCATGACTCGCTGAAGTTTTGGATGCTGTCTATGACTGAATGGCTGTTTTCAGCTCAGCAAAAGTTTTGGAATTATTGCTGTACACCTTGTCTTTAATATAGCCCGATAACAAAGAGTCACGTGTCTTCAGATCCGGAGAATATGGTAGCTCATCGGCGGTACCCCAGAGATAGAATGCGGTCTCCAGAGTGTTCCTCCAGGACATTACTTTCCAGGTTCGATGGGGCTGAGTTCCGTCCTGTATGAACCACATCTTCTTGAAATTAGGGTCAGTTGGACAATGGGGATGAAATTATCTTCCAAAAACTTCACGTAACGTTCGGTAGTCACTGTGACACCAAGGAATACCGCACCAATTTTTGCGTAACTGGACACTGCACGCCACATAGTTACATGTTGTGGGTGAAGAGACTTCTCGGTCTTCTCAATCGCGAAATGCGGATTCTCAGCCCCCAAATGCGCCAGTTTTGCTTACTGCCGAACCCATCCAAATGAAAGTGGGCTTCGTCGCTAAACCAAACCATACAGCGCATACTAATTCCCATCATGCCCCATGGCCAACCGTGCGGTTTGAACGACCTGACGCAATGCGTTCAGAAGTTATGACGATTTTTTTTAATATAGTTCAATAATTGTCACCCTGGGTCTTTGATATCCTTTCACAAAATGGTTCAAATGGCTGTAGGCACTATAGGACTATGGCAGCTGAGTTCAACAGTCCCCTAAACTTAGAACTACTTAAACGTAACTAACCTAATGGCATCACACACATCCATGCCCGAGGCAGGATTCGAACCTGCGACCGTAGCAGCCGTGTGGTTCCGGACTGAAGAGCTTAGAACCGCTCGGCCACCGCTGCCGGCTGTCCTTTCACCTTACACTTGAATTCCACTCTTCAAGCTTTCTTTTATTTCAGTCATTGGTTCTTCGATGTATAGATTGAACAGCAGGGATGAATGACTACATCCTTTGCATAGACCGTTTTAAATCCGAACACTTCGTTCTTGCTCATCCGGTCTTATTCTCCCCTCTTGATTCTTGTGCATATCGTCTTCATCCGTCTTTCCTATGGAACATCCCTGTTTTTCTCAGAATTTCAAACATAATATCCCAGTTTAATTTGTCGAAAGCATTTTCTAGGCCGACATATCCTATGAAAGTGTCTACCTTTCTCTTCAGTCTTGCTTCCATTATCAACCGCTATATGAGAACTGCCACTCTGGAGCCTTTTGCTTTACTAAAGCCAAAGTGATCGTCATCCACCAGATTCTAAATTTTCTTTTCCATTATTCTGTATATTAATTGTGAGCATCTTGCATATATCAGCTTGTGGTGTTATTCTCACAGTTGCCGACTCTTGCTATCTTCGGAATTGCGTGGATGTTTTTTCCGAAAGTCTGATGATATATCGGAAGTCACGACCATTCTACACACCAACGTCGATGGTCTTTTGCCCCAGTGATTTTAGAAATTCCTATGGAATGTTATCTACCCCTTCTGCCTTATTTGTTATTATGTTATTCAAAGCTCTCTTAAATTCGGATTCTAATACTGGATCCCCTACCTCTTCCTGTCAACTCCCGCTTCTTCTTTCAAAGCTCTTTTAAATTCTGTGTAATACTGAATCCCATACCTCTTCCCTGCCAACACCTGTTTCTACTTCTACCTCGTCATCGGACAAGTTCTCTCTCTCAAGACGCCTTCGACGTACACTTTTTACCTATCTGTTCTCTCCTCTGCATTTAATAGTGGAATTTCCATTGCACTCTTAATGTTACCACTCTTGATTTTAATTTCACGCAAGATTGTTATAACTTTTCTATAGGCTGAGTCGGTCCTTCTCACAATCATTTCTTTTTCGATTTCTTCGCAGTTCCCATGCCGCCATTTCCCCTCTCCCCCCCCCCATCTTCCCTGCAATTCCTATTTATTTCATTCCTAATGACTTATATTCCTGTATACCTTAATTTGCCTCATCATTTTTATACTTCCTTCCTTCGTCGATCAACTGACTTAGTTCTTCTGTTACCCATGTTTTCCTCGCAGTTTCTCCATGTTTTTCTTTCCATCTTCTATGTCTGCCCTTTTTGGAGACGTTAATTCCTCTTCAATTGAACTGCCTGTCGCGCTGTATCGACGTATCTATAGCCCCAGAGAATTTCAAGAGTCCCTCTTCATTCCTTAGAATTTCCGTATCTCATATCTTTGTGCATTAATTTTTCGTGACTAGTCTCTTAAAGTTCATCCTAGTCTTCATCACTACTGAATTATGATCAGAGTCTGTATCTGCTTCTAGTCACCCCTTACAATCCTGTATCTGATTTCGAAATCTCTGACTGACCATGATGTAATCTAACTGAAATCTAATCGTATTTCCCGACTTTTTCCAAGTATATCTTCTCCTCTCATGATACAAGAACAGAGTATTCGGTATAACTGGCTGAAATTTATTGCAAAATTCAATTAGTCATATTCCTCTCTGATTTCTACTACCAAGCCCATATTCGTCCGCAAGCCCTTCTTCTGCTCCTTCCCCTACAACTGCATTCAATCCCCCATGGCTACTTTCATCTCCCTTTACGTACTGTATTACCCTTTCAATATCCTCATACAGTTTTTCGGTCTCTTCATCTTCTGCCTGCGACGTCGACATGTATACCTCAACTATCGTCGTCGATGTTAGTTTGCTGTAGATTCTAATGAGAGCGACCCTATCATTCAACTGTTCAGTCTCTGCCCTACCTTGCTGTCCATAATGAATCCTACTCCCGTTGTGCCATTTTCTGCTGCTGTTGATATTATCCTACACTCATTTTACCAGAAATCCTTATCTTCTTTCCATTTTACTTCACGACCCCCAACTACACTCCTGGAAATGGAAAAAAGAACACATTGACACCGGTGTGTCAGACCCACCATACTTGCTCCGGACACTGCGAGAGGGCTGTACAAGCAATGATCACACGCACGGCACAGAGCACACACCAGGAACCGCGGTGTTGGCCGTCGAATGGCGCTAGCTGCGCAGCATTTGTGCACCGCCGCCGTCAGTGTCAGCCAGTTTGCCGTGGCATACGGAGCTCCATCGCAGTCTTTAACACTGGTAGCATGCCGCAACAGCGTGGACGTGAACCGTATGTGCAGATGACGGACTTTGAGTGAGGGCGTATAGTGGGCATGCGGGAGGCCGGGTGGACGTACAGCCGAATTGCTCAACACGTGGGGTGTGAGGTCTCCACAGTACATCGATGTTGTCGCCAGTGGTCGGCGGAAGGTGCACGTGCCCGTCGACCTGGGACCGGACCGCAGCGACGCACGGATGCTCGCCAAGACCGTAGGATCCTACGCAGTGCCGTAGGGGACCGCACCGCCACTTCCCAGCAAATTAGGGACACTGTTGCTCCTGGGGTATCGGCGAGGACCATTCGCAACCGTCTCCATGAAGCTGGGCTACGGTCCCGCACACCGTTAGGCCGTCTTCCGCTCACGCCCCAACATCGTGCAGCCCGCCTACAGTGGTGTTGCGACAGGCGTGAATGGAGGGACGAATGGAGACGTGTCGTCTTCAGCGATGAGAGTCGCTTCTGCCTTGGTGCCAATGATGGTCGTATGCGTGTTTGGCGCCGTGCAGGTAAGCGCCACAATCAGGACTGCATACGACCGAGGCACACAGGGCCAACACCCGGCATCATGGTGTGGGGAGCGATCTCCTACACCTCTGGTGATCGTCGAGGGGACCCTGAATAGTGCACGGTACATCCAAACCGTCATCGAACCCATCGTTCTACCATTCCTAGACCGGCAAGGGAACTTGCTGTTCCAACAGGACAATGCACGTCCGCATGTATCCCGTGCCACCCAACGTGCTCTAGAAGGTGTAAGTCAACTACCCTGGCCAGCAAGATCTCCGGATCTGTCTCCCATTGAGCATGTTTGGGACTGGATGAAGCGTCGTCTCACGCGGTCTGCACGTCCAGCACGAACGCTGGTCCAACTGAGGCGCCAGGTGGAAATGGCATGGCAAGCCGTTCCACAGGACTACATCCAGCATCTCTACGATCGTCTCCATGGGAAAATAGCAGCCTGCATTGCTGCGAAAGGTGGATATGCACTGTACTAGTGCCGACATTGTGCATGCTCTGTTGCCTGTGTCTATGTGCCTGTGGTTCTGTCAGTGTGATCATGTGATGTATCTGACCCCAGGAATGTGTCAATAAAGTTTCCCCTTCCTGGGACAATGAATTCACGGTGTTCTTATTTCAATTTCCAGGAGTGTATATCTAAACTGCGCTTTAGAATTTCCCTTTTCGGATTTTATAGATTCCTTAACTAGTTCATATCTTCGACGTTTCACGCCCCGATTCGTAGGACGCTATCCTTTCGTCCGTTTTTCAATATTTTTCTCGTGGTAACATACCCAAAGATCCGAATGGGGCACTAGCTCGGAATCTCTTGTGCTGTGGAGAGATCATAATGACATTTTTTCAGTTCTTCAAAATCGCATTTCCTTCTGCATCCTCATGTATCATAGCTGGTACTTCGGACTTTTAGGGGCTGTTTCCCACGCCGAGGGCAATTGAGAGACCTGAACCTTTGTCAGTTCGTCGGCCCTCTTTTGACAAGGCCATTGGCAGAACGAGAGTGACCTCTTATGCCGTGAGTCTTCGGTGTCATTGCTGCTGATTACTCAAAATACATACAGTTACAAGATCGGAATCCAGGACGTTTTGATTACTGATCAAAGACGCTACTCTTAGACCGCAAGTGAACCACCAACCAAGTCTTGAGATGACGATCAGCTTGACTTTAGTAATGGTAAACGTACCGAAGGAAGTACTCAGTTCGAAGCCGGACTGATCACTGACAGCAATACTACAGAGATTCCAGACCGAACAGACGTCTGGAGACGCCCCAGGCAGCGGCGGGATACAGCCAGATAACGAGGGGTGGCAGCCTGGACTGCCATTTCTTTTGGTAGGTGGACCACTTTACCAGTCATCCGTGGCACCTTCACAGCACAGCGGTCCGTCGACGATATTGGCTCTGAGCACTATGGGACTTAACATCTGAGGTCATCAGCACCTAGAACTTAGAACTGCTTAAACCTAACTAACCTAAGGACATCACACACATCCATGCCCAAGGCAGGATTCGAACCTGCGACCGCAGCGGTCGCGCGGATTCAGACTGAAGCGCCTAGAACCGCTCGGCCACCACGGCCGGCTCGACGATATTCTACGGCCCGTTTCGCTTACTTTCATGGCAAGCTATCCTCAGCTTACATTTAAACAAGACAATTCCCACCCGCTCACGGTGAGAGTTTCTACCGGTTGCCTTCGTTCTTGCCAAACCATATCTTGGTGTCTCCACAATTGAGAAAGATTGGAGCATTAGGACAGCGCTCTCCAAACAGCTCGTGATTTTGACGATATAACTGACCAGCTGGTCAGAATGAGACATCCAACCAGTCTGTCCCTCAGTGCCAACCCGAATAACTGTTTGCATAAGTACCAGACGTGAATCAACGTGTTATTGACTTCCTCAGTTTGTGAAGCTTTTTCTCTTGAATAAATCATCGAATTTTTCTGAATTTCTAATCACTTGTTTTGTATATCTGTGTAACATCTCTCTGTTTCCATTCAATTCGTATAATGTCTTCGTGGTGCTTTGTTTATTTTATTTTAGAGTGTATATACGAGGGTTGGAACTTTAATAGTGATCACTATTTATTTACAGCTCGTGCAAAACAGATACGTGTTTCAAAGTTGTACTGACCTTCAAAGTAGCCACCAGCATTGTGTATAACCCGTTGCCAGCGATGTGGAAGTCGTAGGATACTCTCAGCTGTGCCGGTTTCGAGCGGCGCGATCTATTGCTCGACGAATTTGTAGCAGATCTCAAGCGAATGCCGTGAAGTGTTTCCTTCAGTTACTGACTTGTTTGACTGATGGGTCTGCTAAGTTCTATACCACCTACTGCACTCCCCTGACTTAAGCCCTCGTGAGTCCAACTCGATTTCTAAACTGAAGGAAACACTTCACGGCATTCGCTTCAGAACTGCTTTAAATTCGTCGGGCAATAGACCGCGCCGCTCGAACTGTCAACACAACTGGCACTGCTGAGAGTATCCTACGACTTCCACGTCGCTGGCAACGGGTTATACACAATGCTGGTGACTACTTTGAAGGTCTGTAAAACTTTGAAGCACGTGTCTGTTTTGTACGCTCTGTATGTAAATAGTTGCCAGTATTAAAGTTCCATCCCCTCCTAACTACATCCAGGATATTCTGATTCCACTTTTCGTTCGTAGATGTTGATTTTTTCTTACAGGAATTGAGATAGCAGGGGAAGAGTGTTTGAAGTCTTACTGTTCATGTCGCATATTTATGTCCTGTCCGGCAATATTAGGTGCTGGACATATATTCAGTCAGGTCTTGATAACACTTCAAATTTGTGCAAATATTGGTAATTTGTTTTGAATGTTCAGCAGTCTAAAATTTTGCACTTCACAAAATGAAAAAAATGTAATATTCTGTGACTACAATACCGGTCAGTCACAGTTGGATTTATGGAACTCATACAAATAGCTGGGCGTAAGAATTTGTCGGTGCGTTAAGTGGAATGATGAGGTAGGTCCGCAGGTAACTACGATTCATCGGTGGGAAGCTTAGATATGGGAATCAATCTGGAAAAGAGAGTGGATACAAAACACTTGTGCGTCGCCTGGCAGAAAATTGCTCAAGTGTGTGAGACCCATACCAAAGATGACTGAGAGGGGGTATTAAACGGACACAAAGAAGGGCAACTCGGTTGGTCACAGATTTATTTGAGCCAGGTGGAGCGTCACGGAGACGCTGAAATCCTGAAGTTGCAGCTCCCGGAAGACAGACATTCCGCATCCCGCAAAATTGTGCTTACCAAATACGAAAATACGAAGACATAGACTTTCAAAGATAAAGGAAGATTAATAAACATTACATGAGAAATATGGGCCCCAAACACCGAACTAAATCAATAAAATCCAAAATACGCTTTGCCTACATCGGCAAAGCATAATTTCTCAGTGTGAGTTAACTGATTGATTTCTAAGTTTGGGGTCCCATGTTTCTCATGTCATGTTTGTTTATCTTCCTTTATTTCTCAAAGACTATGTCTTTGTATTTTCGAGTTTCGAAGGTGAAACACTTATAATCATATTGACTAATATGTTTCCACATACCAATTTTCAGCAGAGAATCTTGATCTTATCAGAATATAAATCTGTTAATAACCCACTATAATTTATTGTTCCTAAAACTAATTTATTATTCAAACTTGAGAACATGCCATTATTATTCTACACAAACTGTTCTACACAAACGTTATCTGTGAAGAAATATCGATATGAATGATACCCTATGATCTATCGAACAAACCTTCTGTATCTCTGATAACTGTTGCTTGTTACTAGCAGTAGTTGGCAGTGAGCAGTGAAAGAGCGAAGTCGTAATATAACTGTGTTGATGATTGGACGTGCTGAGGTAAGACTGTATGTAACTTATCTGCAATGCAATGTGAAATATGTTGTCGGTGTTTGAAGAAATGTGAAACATTGTTCTGTGTTTATTCAAGAGTGAGAAAATGTATACAATAGTGATTTCAACTGTGTTTCATTTTATATCTGATTACAGTATTCTCAGAACACGACCCAGAAGGCCTTTTTGTAGACGACTGAATTGCGACAATATACTGAGTCCAAGAAGAAGGTTAGTATATTATTCTTAAACACATTCAAGATCAAGGCATCCTCTCGACGAAATCGTATCGCGTTTATTTTCAGGACAATGAGCTATATCAATTACTACGGCAAGAAATTAAAGATTATTACTATTTTCAACAATTAACTTTCACAACGTACAGTGTTAACGTAATAGATCTAGCGCCTGTGCGCTGGGAATTGATGTAACCAGTTCTGCATCATATGTGCACAGAAAGATTTTTCGTGATTGTTGTATTATTACAATAATTATTCAACAATATTCTAATTATGCCGCAGGACAGGGCGGCTTCAGAAGATGCAAATATAAGACAAATTTTCTGGAATATCCATTTAAAAAATAATAAATGAACTTAAACTCTAATATATCATATATATGCGCTTTCGCAATAATTCGTCCTCTAATAATAATAGATCAAGTAGACTATTGATGGCAAGTGTACAATACAATATTCACTCCGTAGCCGAAACAATGTGTCTTTCATGTGCAGTCAGCATTCAGATGTCAAAATATTCATTGGTAAAAATCTCTTTATAAAAAGAGATAAAGTAGACAATTACTGAACAGTTCCTAGCTGCTTGTGGTTCGAAAATTTTTACGGGGGCAGTTTGTAAAAGTGTAGTAGCACATGTTACCAAACAGTTTGATAGACTTGCAGTTTTGACTTTACAACAAGGACATCAACAAAACGTTCCGGTTCTTCTTTTGACTGCAAAGTACTTGCAGAGCCAAAGGTGTCAAGGACAGTAGGTATTTTGTTTGGTTTAACAAAAGCGTTTGAGTGTGATACACGTTTTCTTAGGCTGCAACCCTGTGGAATTTGAGAAAAAGCCGTACAATGGTTAATTCCCAAAACAAAAAAGCAAGGTACAGTGTTTTGATCCCCAGTTTCAATAAACAGGAAACGATCTGAATCTGAATGGGATAGCTTAATGTTTTGCTTCTGTCGGTTTTATTATTGTTTACCAACGTTTTGCTGCTAAACAAGGCACTTTATTAAAAACAAAAATTGTATAAGCAGAAGGCACTATTAGCAGGGGGTAAAAATGTAATTGTCAAAGATATAGAATGCAGTGTTAATGATTCAGCAGACAGGGTAGTGGGCAACATCAGCTAGTCACGTAACAGCTAACAGATCGAAGGTTAATTGCAATGCAGTGTAAACATTTTCCGTTTCTGAAATATTTAACTCTTTCTCAAAGTTTAATGTGACCTGGGGAATTACTCGTTTCATGACCAACTAGGCGTGGTTCACATAGCCTCAAGAATCGTGATGTTTGAAAAAAAATAAAAACAACACGTTGCAACAGTCACAACTGTCATCAGGTATACAGATATCACATAATTAAATTCACTACTGTGATCAAAATATAAAACATACGTTCATGTAATACAGGGAGCCTTGATTTAATGAATGTTTCATATTTTGATCGCACGAGTGCGCTTTAATGAAGTGACATAAAGTGCTAGGTACGGGATGATGACAGTTTTTAAACGCACTGTTGTGTAAGATGAAAGTTATTTTACACTGAAGTTGATTGCTGTGGCATCATCACCAGTTCCGTTGGGACTCATTGAGATCTCGCAACAACAGTCAACATTACAAGTGTGCGAAGCTGGTAAGCATAAATGTTTCCAGAAGTACCACCCTCTATGTAAGCATGATGATCTCAACTATTTTTACTACGCTCAGAAAGCCTGAAACAGTACACTGCAAAAATATTAAGCTGCCACCAACACAAAGATTGGTTTCCACCGATATTCACAAGCCTACTAACTGTGGTATGCTAGGCCAACTGAGAATTGCACCACTTTACATTAATTAGTCAGTAAGTTACATGTACCATAGATCATTTGAGCGATTCTCGAATCGAAATGTTGTAGAACGAGTCAGTTTATAGGATACACACACACGATCTTTGTTAACATTAATGAACACACAATTTTTTTAGCTCTACTCGTACAACCACACTAATTTTTCTTTATTTTTATTTTTTGCTGGCTATCAAATTTTAAGCTGAAATTTGCGAATGGAACATGAGTTGTCCAGGACGAATGATTTTAAATTAGTTAAAACTTGCTTAGTTATTCTTTAGACATTTTATGTTATTGAGCAAATGATCAAAAGCTTTTGTACCTACATATTGAACTCCCTTCTGAGCCACAGTTAGAACAGTGGGTAATAAAGTTCATTTTTCCCTCTACTGTTGTAGGTATAGACATCACAGTCCTCAAATTGTGACGGATGTGTTTTATTAGCGAGTATATATATTGTGACGGAGCAGTTAAAACGCCTAGCTCCTTAAAGAGCGCCTGAATGACGTCCTTGAGTGAACATCACATATTATTCTTACTGCTCGCTTCTGTGCAGTCAATACTTTCTTTTTACGTGATGTGTTACCCCAGAAAATTATTTCGTAAGACATTACTGGACGGAAATGTGCAAAGTATGTGAGCAGGTTGATACGTCTGAGTCCAGGATTATTAATTATACGAAGAGCAGAAGTAGCTCAAATTGACTGAGAAGCTCCAGGTTACGTATTCATCAATATGTATACCCAGAAATTTGGAGCATTCTACGCTATTTACTGACTCCTGCTCTTGTGCTACATCAATTGTTATTTTACAGAACTTAATGAAGTGTGTTTCTTTTCAAAACTAAGGGTGAGTCCATTTTCAGAGAACCACTTAATAATTCTCGGGAAAATATCATTTACCAACTCTTCTGTTGCTTTCTGTCTAATGGATTTTATTATAACATTAGTATCATCTGACCTAAGTACCACTATTGTTAGTTGAATGTTAACTGGAAGCTCATTGACATGTACAAAGAACAGCAGTGGACCCAAAATAGAACCCTGTGGAAGACCCTTCGTGATTATTTACTTATTTATTTTTTCTCCATTCGGTTTACGACATTATCTGTATTATTCAATACCCCCTTTTTGCATACTGTCTGTGAAGTGTGATTCAATCCTGATGTGTGTAAAGCCTTCAGTTCCATAAAACTAGAGTTCTTCTAAGAGACTAACGTAGTAACACAATCAAACGCTTTCGAAAGATCGCAAAAAACACTAACTGGCGGTAAGTTCTGTTTGATGAAGGAATGTATAAATGGTAGTGTTGATACAGACATGTTTAGCTAAGAAAGCACACTCCAGTAGCAACAATGGACTCACCGTTTCCAGGGAAACGTTAGAGACAGGCTTTATGAGACCACAGGCCCAGCCGATCTTCTTCAGCAGCTCGATGCCAGAGGGTGTCGGGGGCTCGGAGGACGCCTCGGGAGAAGTTTCGGTGCTGGTCGCGTCGACGTCGGCGTCGGTGGCGACCTCGGCGCTGTCCCCATCCTTAATGACCATTGCCGAAGCCGCTGCAGCCACCAGCAGCAGGATCAGCGATACGGCCTGGAGGTCCCGGACCCAGCAGCGGGACGTCATCTTGGCTTTGTCGTGCAGCGAGTGAGGTACAGGTGCACCGGAGTCGCGGCGTGAGGACGCAGTAATGCACTGGATGGCCCCGTTTGGACGTTTTATAGTGACCAGTTAGCGCGCAGCAAACAGCCCCCTCTAGTCGTGACCGTAACGAGAACCACTTGTCGCCAGTGCGGTGGGTGAGGGAGGAGGGAGAGGAGGGGGGGGGGGGGAAGGATTGGTAAGGAGGAGCGAGCGGGCAGGATGGACTCCTGATGGGGTCTAATGGGTCCGCGCGCGCCGGCCAGGGTCAGGGCAGTGCGCTAGTTCGCGCGCCCGCCGCCAGAGCGTGTCCAGCAGGTGCGGCAACGAATTGACGCCGCGGACGGAGCCCCTCGTCACGTGTCAGCCAGCGGGTGGCCGAAGGGGAGGGGGGGGGGGCGCGACGAGAGGGAAGCGCCCACTCAGAGCCCGCCGCTGAGTGGGAAGTGGTCGCCGACACGCGCAGCGCTGCGAATTGCATGCACGGCGCGCCGCCCTGACAAGGCCGCAGGAATCTGCGCTGATTAGGTTTGACGTTGCCGCCGCGCACCGTACCGCCCCCGCCCCCACCCTTTGTCACCCTCCCACTCCCTCCCCTCTCTTTCAGATCCCACTAGCCCTTCCCCCTGCTCAGCTAACTAACCTGTGACACCGCGGCGGACGTCAAGGGCGGATTCATATACTGCACCCTCGCTGTTGCACAACAGTCCTCGGAATCGTTTCGCGAAAGGAAGAAAACACTTCAGCATCTATTGAGCCTTCAGTCCGAAGCTGCAGCTCTACACGTTGGCCTGTTTTGTGTACGCCCCTTCGTCCTGGCGTAACTATTATAACATAACGTCCATTTGAACCTGCACTCTGTTCAGGCTTTGGTTTTCCTCTACACCAGGGGCGGGCAGGAATCCTGCACGTGTGCGGTGCAACTTGCACGCGTGCAGTTAACAGGTGTTCTGCGTGCACACAGGGGCAAGCTGGCCACCCGCTTACCTCACCTCCCCACCATACCTTCTGTCCTCTCCTTCCTTTGTAATGCGTGTTGTTTCCTAGTTTGCTTTATTGAATGATGGAATAAGGTTAGTAGGAGTGCTTGAAAGAAATCATGGTTTGAAAGAGTACCTATTAACTACGATACGTTTTATTTAATTATCATGGATGGAGTTTACAATACGTTTAATATCTGGAGCAAAATTTCTACGAACAGACAAGCGCAAACAGCTATGTAAATTTTCATCACTTATGTTTGCTCTTAACCAAGGCTTATTAATTCAGCAAATAGTGTTCCAGCTCTCGCGACATTAAGCGCCATTTTATAACTTGCACGTACCGCTGGGCTATTATTGTTGTCGTCCTGAAAAATTGAAAACAGTGCTCCATAAAATGTTAAATCAGTTAGATGAGACACATGACGAAAGAAAGTCGCAGATCTCTCGTGACAACGGCAGCTAGGACAGATGGATCTAGTATCGTCAGGTCGCTCTCCTTAAGCTCAGTCAGTTTTCCCATCCGCTCAGAATCCAACAATAAATTGTACTCGTCCTTGTGAAATTTATTATAATGGCCTTCAATACTTAAACTTCCGCTGACCAGCGAGAATACTGCCACATATTAAAAATTTCGAATTTTCACGTTTTTGCACAAAACAAATGATTCTCCCATTTTTAAAAGATAGCAAATCTCCACTTCTCCGTTTCCTTGTTTCACTCTGCATTTTCCGGTTCTTGAAATACAACGTTCACTACGCAGTGGTCGCTTCGCATCGATGCCCGCAGCTTAGCCTGGCACTACACTGCCGCAACCTGCCGGCTGTCGCCACTGCCCCATTCGACGACAGCACGCGAGCAGCACACGTGCAGCGCTGTGCGCTCAAGAGCCGCGTGCAGCGTTTGCCCGCCCCTGCTCTCCACAGTGTTACAAAAAGGTACGGCCAAACTTTCAGGAAACAATCCTCACACACAAAGAAAGAAAATATGTTATATGGACATGTGTCCGGAAACGCTTACTTTCCACGTTAGAGCTCATTTTATTACTTATCTTCAAATCACATTAATCATGGAATGGAAACACACAGCAACAGAACGTACCAGCGTGACTTCAAACACTTGGTTACAGGAAATGTTCAAAGTGTCCTCCGTTAGCGAGGATACATACATCCACCCTCCGTCGCATGGAATCCCTGATGTGCTGATGCACCCCTGGAGAATGGCGTATTGTATCACAGCCGTCCACAATACGAGCACGAAGAGTCTCTACACTTGGTACCGGTGTTGCGTAGACAAGAGCTTTCAAATGCCCCCATAAATGAAAGTCAAGAGGGTTGAGGGCAGGAGAGCGTGGAGGCCATGGAATTGGTCCGCCTCTACCAATCCATCGGTCACCGAATCTGTTGTTCAGAAGCGTACGAACACTTCGACTGAAATGTGCAGGAGCTCCATCGTGCATGAACCACCTGTTGTGTCGTACTTGTAAAGGCACATGTTCTAGCACCACAGGTAGAGTATCACGTATGAAATCATGACAACATGCTCCACTGAACGTAGGTGGAAGAACATGGGGCCCAATCAAGACATCACCAACAATGTCTGCCCAAACGTTCACAGAAAATCTGTGTTGATGACGTGATTGCACAACTGCATGCAGATTCTCGTCAGCCCACACATGTTGATTGAGAAAATTTACAATTTGATCACGTTTGAATGACGCCTCATCTGTAAAGAGAACATTTGCACTGAAATGAGGATTGACACATTGTCGGATGAACCATTCGCAGAAGTGTACCCGTGCAGGCCAATCAGCTGCTGATAGTGCCTGCACAAGCTGTACATGGTACGGTTCTCCCGTAGCACTCTCCATACAGTGACTTGGTCAACGTTACCTTGTACAGCAGCAACTTCTCTGACGCTGACATTATGGTTATCGACAACTGCACGAAGAATTGCCTCGTCCATTGCAGGTGTCCTCGTCGTTCTAGGTCTTCCCCAGTCGCGAGTCATAGGCTGGAATGTTCCTTGCTCCCCAAGACGCCGATCAATTGCTTCGAACGTCTTCCTGTCGCGACACCTTCGTTCTGGAAATCTGTCTCGATACAAACATACCGCGCCACGGCTATTGCCCCGTGCTATTCCATACATCAAATGGGCATCTGCCAACTCCGCATTTGTAAACATTGCACTGACTGCAAAACCACGTTCGTGATGAACACTAACTTGTTGATGCTACATACTGATGTGCTTGAAGCTAGTACTGTAGAGCAATGAGTCGCATATCACCGCAAGCACCGAAGTCAACATTACCTTCCTTCAATTGGGCCAACTGGCGGTGAAGTACAGTACATACTGACGAAACAATAATGAGCTCTAACAAGGAAATTAAGCGCTTCCGGACACATGTCCACATAATATCTTTTCTTTATTTGTGTGTGAGGAATGTTTCCTGAAAGTTTGGCCGTACCTTTTTTAACACCCTGTATAACATAACGTCCATTTCAACTTGCACTCTGTTCAGGCTTTTGTCTCGCTCTATAGTCTACTCCTTTCAGTGTCCACACTTCCCTCCATTTCTAAACTGATGATACTTAGATGACTCAGGATTGTAGAAGTATGTGCCGAAAAAGTGGGTTACGGCCGGAAAAGACCCACCGTGGTTTAACAGCGCGTTTCGGAGAATGCTCAGGAAGCAAAAACAGTTGCACTTGCGGTACAAGAAAGATCGAGAAAATGAGGACAGCCAAAAGTTAGTATAGATTCGTGCTGCTGTAAAAAGAGCGATGCGCGAAGCATACAACCACTACCACCGTCATACCTTAGCAAAAGATCTTGCTGAAAACCCAAGGAAATTCTAGTCTTACGTAAAAACGGCAAGTGGCTCGAAGGCTTCCATCCACTCAGTCACTGGTCAATCTGGCCTGGCAACGGAAGACAGCAAAACGAAAGCTGAAATTTTAAATTTAGAATTGGAGAAATCTTTCACGCAGGAGGATCGTACAAATATAGCGCCGTTTGAGTCTACTACAGATTCCCGTATGGAGGACATAGTGATAGACATCCCTGTGGTTTTGAAGCAGCTGAATGGGTTGAAAATAAATAAATCGCGAGCTCCTGATGGGTTTCCAATTCGGTTTTACAGAGAGTACTCTATGCATTGGCTTCTTACTTAGCTTACATTTATCGCGAATCTCTTGTCTAATGTAAAGTCCCGAGCGACTGGAAAAAAGCGCAGGTGACGCCTGTATATAAGAAGGGTAGAAGGACGGATCCTCAAAATTACAGACCAATATCCTTGAGTGTAGGTTGCAGTAGGTACTGGGAGATGAAGAAGCTTGCACAGGATAGAGTAGCATGGAGAGCTGCATCAAACCAGTTTCGGGACTGAAGATCACAACAACAACAGCATCATTAACATCGGTTTGTTGCAGGATTCTCGAACATATTCATAGTTCTAATATAATGAATTTCCTTGAGACAGAGAAGTTGCTGTCGATGTATCAGCACGGCTTTAGAAAGCATCCCTCCTTCGAAACGCAACTCGCCCTTCTTTCACATGATATCCTGCGCACCACGGATGAAGGGTATCAGACGGATGCCATATTCCTTGACTTCCGGGAAGCGTGTGACTCGGTGCCCCACTGCAGACTCCTAACTAAAGTACGAGAATATGGGATTGGTTCTCAAACATGTGAGTGGCTCGAAGACTTCTTAAGTAATAGAACCCAGTACGTTGTCCTCGATGGTGAGTGTTCATCGGAGGTGAGGGTATCATCTGGAGTGCCCCAGGGAAGTGTGGTAGGTTCGCTGTTGTTTTCTATCTACATAAATTATTTTTTGGTTAGGGTGGATACCAATGTGCGGCTGTTTGCTGATGACGCTGTGGTGTACGGGAAGGTGTCGTCGTTGAGTGACTGTAGGAGGATACAAGATGACTTGGATAGGATTTGTGATTAGTGTAAAGAATGGCAGCTAACTCTAAATATAGATAAATGTAAATTAATGCAGATGAATACGAAAAAGAATCCCGTAATGTTTGAATATTCCATTAGTAGTGTAGCACTTGACAAAGTCACGTCGATTAGATATTTGGGCGTAACATTGCAGAGCGATATGAAGTGGGACAAGCATGTAATGGCAGTTGTGGTGAAGGCAGATAGTCGTCTTCGGTTCATTGGTAGAATTTTGGGAAGATGTGGTTCATCTGTAAAGGAGACCGCTTATAAAACACTAATAAGACCTGTTCTTTAGTACTGCTCGAGCGTTTGGGATTCCTACCAGGTCGGATTGAGGGAGGACATAGAAGCAATTCAGAGGCGGGGTGCTAGATTTGTTACTGGTAGGTTTGATCATTTCGCGAGTTTTACGGGAATGCTTCAGGAACTCGGGTGGGAGTCTCTAGATGAAAGGAGGCGTTCTTTTCGTGAATCTCTACTGAGGAAAATTAGAGAACCAGCATTTGAGGCTGACTGCAGTACAATTTTACTGCCGCCAACTTATATTTCGCGGAAAGACCACAAAGATGAGAGAGACTAGGGCTCGTACAGAGGCATAGAGGCAGTCATTTTTCCCTCGCTCTGTTTGGGAGTGGAACAGGGAGAGAAGATGCTAGTTGTGGTACGAGGTACCCTCCGCCACGCACCGTATGGTGGATTGCGGAGTATGTATGTAGATGTAGATGTAGATCTTTACTTTTAGTCAATTTGTGCAATAAAATTCTGCTTCCGCTTTTCGATTCACCACACTTTCATTACTTGCTTTGCATTTGCTTTCTAGTCTGTTACGTGCCAGTGAATTCATGAGAAAGAGTGATTTTACTGACCTTTTAAGAAATGTGGAATACATAACTCGTCTGTCGAGATCCGAAGATGTTAACATTCATTACCTAAGCCTGGTACCGAGAATAAAGCTTATTATTAGCGATCGTGGAAAAGAAGTTTAGCTTTTCTTACGTAATATTGAGTTTTCTGAGTGGTGCACATATTTGATTTTGTAACATACGAGGTGCGTTTGAAAAGTCCGTGCGAAAGTAAAAACTACTTCCGTGTTTGGGGTAAACGATTTTTATTATTCGACATAGTCTCCTTTTAGACTTATACACTTCGTCCAACGCTGTTCTAATTTGTTGATCCCTTCCGAATAATATGAATTGACCAAGTCTGCAAAATAGCTATTAGTTGATGCAATCACCTCCTTGTTTGAATAAAATCTTTCTGTCGCCAGCCATTTCTTGAAATTGGGGAACAAATAGTAGTCCGAGGGAGCCAAGTCTGGAGAATAGGGGAGATGTGAAACGAGATTGAATCCTATTTACATTAATTTTGCGACCACTACTGCTGCGATGTGTGCCGGTGAATTATCGTCATGGAAAAGGACTTTTTTGTGGTCCAATCGCCGGCGTTTTTCTTACAGCTCGGTTTTCAAACGGTTCAATAACGATGAATAATATGCACGTGTAATAGTTTTACCCTTTTCCAGATAGTCGATCAGGATTATCCCTTGCGAATCCCAAAAGACAGTCGCCACAGCCTTTCCGGCCGAAGGAATGGTCTTCGCCTTTTTCGGTGCAGATTCTCCCTTGGTAACCGATTGTTTAGATTGTTGTTTGGTCTCAGGAGTGTAGGAGCGTATCCATGTTTCATCCACAGTGATATGAAACGACGCTTAACGACTCCTTTTTTTTTTTTTTTTTTTTTTTTTTTTTTTAAAAAAAGCGTGAGCTATCGCGGAACCCATCTTGCATATAGCTTTCTCATGTCCAAATGTTTATGCAAAATATTATGTGCCCGTTCATTCGAGATGTCCACAGCCTTGGCAATCTCATGCGCCTTAACTCTTCTGTCATCCATGACCATATCATGGATTTTATCAATGATTTCTGGAGTCGTAACCTCAACAGGGTGTCCAGAACGTTCATCACAGCATCACTTCTGCCCATATGGCCACTACGAGATTTTTGAAACATAAACGTAGGTGCAGAGTCACCGTAATGTTTATCAAGCTTCTCTGTAGTCTCCTGAGGCGTTTCACCTTTAATAAAGTTATGTTTAATCACCACACGAAATTATTTTTCGTCCATTTTTTGAGAATCACTCGACTTCCTTAATTCACACGAATACCAAAGACAAAGAAACAGACCAATATGGCTGAAACTTGGTGTGTGTTCTTTCCATAGAGTAAATATCTCTGGAGTGAGCATTCACATGCATAGGACATATCTTGTGCTGTCAACATACATTGCCGGCCAGGTCACGTGTTCTCGGGGCGTCGTGTGTTTGTACGTATAGCGCCCTGTATATTTCGAATGTCACTACATCCCTAGTACAGACGGATTCTTTTCGTACGTGTCGTGGATTATTTATATACACTCCTGGAAATTGAAATAAGAACACCGTGAATTCATTGTCCCAGGAAGGGGAAACTATATTGACACATTCCTGGGGTCAGATACATCACATGATCACACTGACAAAACCACAGGCACATAGACACAGGCAACAGAGCATGCACAATGTCGGCACTAGTACAGTGTATATCCACCTTTCGCAGCAATGCAGGCTGCTATTCTCCCATGGAGACGATCGTAGGGATGCTGGATGTAGTCCTGTGGAACGGCTTGCCATACCATTTCCACCTGGCGCCTCAGTTGGACCAGCGTTCGTGCTGGACGTGCAGACCGCGTGAGACGACGCTTCATCCAGTCCCAAACATGCTCAATGGGGGACATATCCGGAGATGTTGCTGGCCAGGGTAGTTGACTTACACCTTCTAGAGCACGTTGGGTGGCACGGGATACATGCGGACGTGCATTGTCCTGTTGGAACAGCAAGTTCCCTTGCCGGTCTAGGAATGGTAGAACGATGGGTTCGATTACGGTTTGGATGTACCGTGCACTATTCAGTGTCCCCTCAACGATCACCAGAGGTGTACGGCCAGTGTAGGAGATCGCTCCCCACACCATGATGCCGGGTGTTGGCCCTGTGTGCCTCGGTCGTATGCAGTCCTGATTGTGGCGCTCACCTGCACGGCGCCAAACACGCATACGACCATCATTGGCACCAGGGCAGAAGCGACTCTCATCGCTGAAGACGACACGTCTCCATTCGTCCCTCCATTCACGCCTCTCGCGACACCACTGGAGGCGGGCTGCACGATGTTGGGGCGTGAGCGGAAGACGGCCTAACGGTGTGCGGGACCGTAGCCCAGCTTCATGGAGACGGTTGCGAATGGTCCTCGCCGATACCCCAAGAGCAACAGTGTCCCTAATTTGATGGGAAGTGGCGGTGCGGCCAACACCGCGGTTCCTGGTGTGTCCGCTGTGCCGTGCGTGTGATCATTGCTTGTACAGCCCTCTCGCAGTGTCCGGAGTAAGTATGGTGGGTCTGACACACCGGTGTCAATGTGTTCTTTTTTCCATTTCCAGGAGTGTATGTTGAGCAGACATTTTAACAGTATCCATTTGATACCGGGAATAAATCAACTACGTAGCGTTTAAGGGCAAGTGATATTGAATTCTGCTTCTTTGCGATAGGTGTCACAGTTCAGATGCACTCGATTTTTTGTAGTTTTCGGTATGATACGGCACTTTATAGTATTACAGAGCCTGACGTATATTTTTGCATTGATAGTCTTGCAAAACGACTTGACAGTACGCTAGTACTTTTGCAAGTGTCCCAAAACCACCTAATTTGCCACGTATAAGCGATTATATCCCTGCTAATTCGTCCTTTTTTCTGCAATTTCTGCGTATTTATTTTCTCGTTTTTCCGACCAAAAGCACAATTTTTATTACTTGTGACTCTTTGAAGTGTTTGTTTAACACATTTTACGTACTTGCTCCCAGTATATTAAGTAAATAGTAGACTGTGTAAGAAGGGGGGAAAAAGGCGATCGGAGAATAAATGTACTGTAAAGCAAATACAGTTAGTCATGTAACAGTCAACCCATATAACACCATTAAGAGAAGTGGAAAGTGACACAAATGAAAGATTTTGGGGACATGTTTACTTATATTTTACCCTTCTTAATCAAATGACGAAGAAAATAAATTGAATGTGTACTTTGATTAGCTACACTATTGTGTTTTATATTTGATTTGTGCTGAAAATGTGTTTAAGCTGAATGCAGAAATTGGTAGTAAGTGCTGTGGAAAATTAAAAATATTTGGTATAGCATATACCTTCAGCCACACACGTCTAAATTTTTCTCTGTCTAAACATTCCTCTTCAAAGTGTATTGAACATACTTCGGAATATTTTGTGGGGACAAAATTGCTCCTACTTATTTTCTGGAGCCATATCTTTACTCGTTGCCCATCCTTCGGGAAACCAAAATATAAATAACACATAATCATTCTCCATCTCCAAGACACACTTAACATGGTCTCCTACTGTAACTTTATAGTAAACAAAAAGGTTTGGACAAATATTATACGAAGACAATTACAGACTCCCACTCTATTGAATTTATCTGTCTCCCGTCTTTCAAACCTATAAACATAATCGACAAGTCACTGATAAATGCATGGAGGATAGTATTTGCTGAAACTAACCATTCCCTTTCCTGTTCCACTAGAAAATTTACGAGAGGAAGCGATTGTTTGTAAGTTTTTGTATGAGCCGTAATATCGATTATATAGTCATAAAATCGTAGAAATATAGGTCTACAGAATAAAGCCTTAATTATAATGCGTCTCGAAATTTTTAAGCGTAGTACACATGAAAAGTTACTATCCCTCCTTTCATATATTTTTCTTTGCATCCGTAGCAACAACAGTAATTCACAATAGCTATTACACTATCAACAAACGGTGAAAACACAACAAAAACACTTGATATTATAAACGTCAAAGTCTGCGGGAAGCATACACGCACAGCGAAGTCCCGAAAACAGGTGACAATCCTGGTTTAATGTTGACAACATTCTAAGAACGCAATGCTCACTCCAGAGATATTTACTCTATGGTTCTTTCCAAAGATGCTACTAACTAAACATGACCTCGATAAGTGCAGGTGATGCCATCTCTCGGACTTCGCATGGACTTTTCAAACGCCCCACGTAAATAGTTCACGTTTCATGTAAACGCAGCCCGCACCATCATGCAGCCACCAAAAGCTTGCACATTTCCTTATCGACAATCTCTGTCGATGGCTACGTGGGGTCTGCACCACACTCGAACCCTATCATCAGCTCTTATCAACTGAAATTAGGACTCACCTGATCAGATCAAGGTTTTCCAGTACTTTAGGGTACAACCGATACGGCCACGAGCCAAGGAGAGGCGCTGCAAACGATGTCGTGCTGTTACCAAAGACACTCACGTCGGTCGTCTGCTGCTATAACCCATTAACGCCAAATTTCACCGCACTGTCCTAACAGACACGTTCGTCGTACGTCCTACATTGATATCTGCGTTTTATCTCACGCAGTGTTGCTTGTCTGTTAGCACTGACAACTCTATGCAAACGCCACTGCTCTCGTCGTCGAACACTGCGCTGTCCGTGGTGAGATGTAATGCCAGGAATGATACTCTTGATACTGTGGATCTCGGAAAACTGAATTCGCCAATGATTTCAGAAATGGAGTGCCCCATGCGTCAACTCCAACCTTCTAACTCCAAGCTCCAGTCCGTGACTATGATCAATGATCATGTCAGAAACCTTTCACACGAATCACCTGGGTATGAACGGCAATCTGTCTATGTGCATGAAACTTCCTGGCAGATTAAAACTGTGTGCCCGACCGAGATTCGAACTCGGGACCTTTGCCTTTCGCGGGCAAGTGCTCTACCAACTGAGCTACCGAGGCACGACTCACGTCCGGTACTCACAGCTTTACTTCTGCCAGTATCCGTCTCCTACCTTCCAAACTTTACAGAAGCTCTTCTGCGAACCATGCAGAACTAGCACTCCTGAAAGAAAGGATATCGCGTATCGCTATGCCATTACTATCACTTCAGTGTATGCTGTGTACGCGAGAAAAAAAAAAAAAGGAAGTGAAATCGGTAGATGTGATGCATTGATAGAAAATGATTACAGTTTCAGAAAAATTGTATGATTCATTCAAGTGAAAGAAATTCACAAATTGAGCAAGTCAATGAGACTAGGCTATCACTCATGGTTGTCGGACAGTTTGGCGCAGGGGACACTCAGATTGGTTGGTATCCAATCGCTGTCTGGAGCGTCTCCGAAATGTCTCCGGCTGGAATCTCATTGACAGCAGGTAGAATTGTCTTCAGTGGAGAACTCCATTTCGAATTGAGCCCAGACGAGCAGCGAAGGTGCGTCTGGCGTCACTTCGGACAGAAACTTTCCTGGCAGATTAAAACTGTGTGCCGGACCGAGACTCGAACTCGGGACCTTTGCCTTTCACAGGCAAGTGCTCTAGTTCAACTAGGTTCGCAGAAGAGCTTCTGCGAAGTTTGGAAAGTAGGAGACGTGGTACTGGCGGAAGTAATGCAGTGAGGACGGGGCGTGAGTCGTGCTTGGGTAGCTCAGTTGGTAGAGCACTTGGCCGCGAAAGGCAAAGGTCCCGAGTTCGAGCCTCGGTCCGGCACACAGTTTTATCTGCCAGGAAAGTTTCATAACAGCGTACACTCCGCTGCAGATTGAAAATCTCATTCTCCCACCTCGGACAGAGGTGGCCCACGAACCGACTGTCGCCCTCCATATGGCCTGACGAGTAGGAGTGACGGCCTACGATGCCAATTTATTCCAGAACAAGACCGCTTTGGATGTTATCCGTGGTACCCTTGCAGCTCAGCGGAATACCGATGATATTTTACGCCGCGTTTTGCTGCCCTCCAGAGCAGGTCATCCGGGCTGACATTTCAGCAAGATATCGCTCGCCCGCTCACGGTCAGAGTTTCTACTGCACGTCTTCTTGCTTACCAAACCCCTAACTTGGTCAGCAAAGTCGCCGGACCTCTCCCCAACTGAGAACTGGTGGAGCACTTTAGCCGAGGTCCTTCAACCGGCTCGGGATTTTGGCGATCTAACGCGGCAGTTGGACAGAATTCGGCACGATATCTCTTAGGGGGACTACCAACAGCTCAGGCATTGCATGCCGAGCCGTTAACTACTTGCATAAACCCAGAGATGCACCACTGCGCTTTTTACTTTCTCAGTTTGTGAATATTATTCTTTTGAATACATCATCCAGTTTTTCTGAAACTGTAATCATTTGTTATGGAAATTATGGAAATGGAAGACGGTGTAGATGAAGATGAAATTGGAGATACGATACTGCGTGAAGAGTTCGGCACAGCACTGAAAGACCTAAGTCGAAACAAGGTCCCGGGGGTAGACAACATTACATTAGAACTACTGACGGCCTTGGGAGAGCCAGTACTCGCAAAAGTCTACCATCTGGTGAGCAAGATGTATGAGACGGGCGAGATTTCCTCACATTTCAAGAAGAATTTAATAATTCCAATCCCAGAGAAAGAAGGTATTGACAGGTGTGAAAATTACCGAACTATCAGTTTAATAAGTCACAGGTGCAAAATACTAACGCGAATTCTTAACAGACGAGTGGAAAAACTGGTAGAAGGCGACCTCGGGGAAGATCAGTTTGGATTCCGTAGAAATGTTGGAACACGTGAGGCAATACTGAACCTACGACTTATCTTACAACAAAGATTAAGGAAAGGCAAAGCTACGTTTCTAGCCTTTATGGACTTAGAGAAAGTTTTTGACAATGTAGACTGGAATACTATCTTTCAAATTCTGAAGGTGGTAGGATAAAATACAGGGAGCGAAAGGCTATTTACAATTTGTACAGAAAGCAGATGGCAGTTGTAAGAGTCGAGGGACATGAAAGGGAAGAAGTGGTTGGGGAGGGAGTGAGACAGGATTGTAGCCTCTCCCCGATGCTATTCAATCTGTATATTGAGCCAGCAGTAAAGGAAACGAAAGAAAAATTCGGAGTAGGAGTTAAAATCCATGCAGAAGAAATAAAAACTTTGTGGTTCGCCGATGACATTGTAATTCTGTCAGAGACAGCAAAGGACCTGGAAGAGCAGCTGAGCGGAATGGACAGTGTCTGGAAAGGAGGGTATAAGATGAACATCAACAAAAGCAAAACGAGGATAATGGAATGTAGTCGAATAAACTCGGGTGATGCTGAGGGAATTAGATTAGGAAATGAGACACTTAAAGTAGTGAAGGAGTTTTGCTATTTGGGGATGAAAATAACTGATGATGGTCGAAGTAGAGAGGATATGAAATGTAGACTGGCAATGGCAAGGAAAGCGATTCTGAAGAAGAGAAATTTTTTAACATCGATTATAGATTTAACTGTCAGGAGGTCGTTTCTGAAAGTATTTGTGTGGAGTGTAGCCATGTATGGAAGAGAAACATGGATGATAAATAGTTTAGACAAGAAGAGAATAGAAGCTTTTGATATGTGGTGTTATAGAAGAATGCTGAAGATTAGATGGGTAGGTCACATAACTAATGAGGAGGTATTGAATAGAATTGGGGAGGAGTTTGCGGCACAAATTGACTAGAAGAAGGGATCGGTTGGTACGACATGTTATGAGGCATCAAGGCAAGGGGTCACCAATTTAGTACTAGGGGGGGCGGGGGTGGGCGACGTGGAGGGTAAAAATCGTAGAGGGAGACCAAGAGATGAATACACTAAGCAGATTCAGAAGGATGTAGGTTGCAGTAGGTACTGGGAGATGAAGCAGCTTGCACAGGATAGAGTAGAATGGAGAGCTGCGTCAAACCAGTCTCAGGACTGAAGACCAGAACAATAATAATAATCATTTGTTTGTCTGTCCACGTGCATTAAATTTACCCAAATCCGCCTCATTCGGATAATTTCTTGGTGGTACGTCTTTTTTGTTTTATTTCTTTTTTTTGTGCCTTTTTTGTTTTGCAGTACGTATGATTGAGTTATCACTCATCAGTTAGAGTCTGATCACTACTTCCAAACTGGAAAAAAATTGCGTATTTGTGGTAAGATCTTACGGGACTGCTGAGATCATCGGTCCGTAGGCTTACACACTACTTAATCTAACTTAAACTAAGTTACGCTAAGGACAACACACACACACACACACACACACACACACACACCTGCTCGAGGTAGGACTCGAACCTCCGACGGAGGGGCCGCGCGGACCGTGAGAGCGCGACTCTAGCCCGCGTGGCGACCCCTCGCGACCTCCAAACTGGAGGAGTGATGTCCAGCTGTATGGCCGCTATGTGTCTGCCCTTCTGTTGTCGTCGTACGTGGCATTCACGGTTCCAGCAGAATTTCTGATAGTAGATTTTCAAGCCGTGTTAGGGATCGCTGTTAGACGAGGTTGTACTTCAGTTATGCTCCTCTTTGCTGTGCTCACTGTTTCTTCAGTATTCTTCTTCAACGCCTCGGTTCAAACGTTGTTATTCTCTTCTCGTCTTAACTGTTTATCATCTACCTACCACTTCCGCAGAAGCCTACTCTCTAGACAAGTACCTTTAGATTTTCTAACACTAAAATTTATGTTTCTCTTTTTAAGAAATTAATAAATTCTTCTTTTTCAGAAACCTTTTTAGTGCTATTTTCGATTTCCTTTTCCTACCCTTGCTCCTCGTGTATCACCACATCCATTACTTTTAGTGTCTCATTTCCAGATTTAATTCCCTTAGCATGGCACGATTTAATTCGGCTACTTTTCTCTGAACTTAATCATAGCTAACACTTGGTTTAAGAATCATGAAAGAAGGTTGTATACGTGAAAGAACCCTGGAGATACTAAAAGGTATCAGATAGATTATATAATGGTAAGACAGAGATTTAGGAACCAGGTTTTAAGTTGTAAGACATTTCCAGGGGCAGATGTGGACTCTGACCACAATCTATTGGTTATGACCTGTAGATTAAAACTGAAGAAAAATGTGGGAAATTAAGGAGATGGGACCTGGATAAACTGAAAGAACCAGAGGTTGTACAGAGTTTCAGGGAGAGCATAAGGGAACAATTGACAGGAATAGGGGAAAAAAATACAGTAGAAGAAGAATGGGTGGCTCTGAGGGATGTAGTAGTGAAGGCAGCAGAGGATAAAGTAGGTACAAAGACGAGGGCTGCTAGAAATCCTTGGGTAACAGAAGAAATATTGAATTTAATTGATGAAAGGAGAAAATATAAAAATGCAGTAAATGAAGCAGGCAAAAAGGAATACAAACGCCTCAAAAATGAGATCGACAGGAAGTGCAAAATGGCTAAACAGGGATGGCTAGAGGACAAATGTAAGGATGTAGAAGCTTATCTCACTAGGGGTAAGATAGATACTGCCTACAGGAAAATTAAAGAGACCTTTGGAGAGAAGAGAACCACGTGTATGAATATCAAGAGCTCAGATGGCAGCCCAGTTCTAAGCAAAGTAGGGAAGGCAGAAAGGTGAAGGAGTATATAGAAGGTTTATACAAGGGCGATGTACTTGAGGACAATATTATGGAAATGGAAGAGGATGTAGATGAAGACGAAATGGGAGATACGATACTGCGTGAAGAGTTTGACAGAGCACTGAAAGACCTGAGTCGAAACAAGGCCCCCGGAGTAGACAACATTCCATTAGAACTACTGACGGCCTTGGGACAACCAGTCCTGACAAAACTCTACCAGCTGGTGAGCAATATGTATGAGACAGGCGAAATACCCTCAGACTTTAAGAAGAATATAATAATTCCAATCCCAAAGAAAGCAGGTGCTGACAGATGTGAAAATTACCGAACTATCAGTTTAATAAGCCACGGCTGCAAAATACTAACGCGAATTCTTTACAGACGAATGGAAAAACTGGTAGATGCAGACCTCGGGGAGGATCAGTTTGGATTCCGTCGAAATGTTGGAACACGTGAGGCAATACTGACCTTACGACTTATCTTAGAAGAAAGATTAAGAAAAGGCAAACCTACGTTTCTAGCATTTGTAGACTTAGAGAAAGCTTTTGACAATGTTGACTGGAATACTCTTCTTCAAATTCTAAAGGTGGCAGGGGTAAAATACAGGGAGCGAAAGGCTATTTATAATTTGTACAGAAACTAGATGGCAGTTATAAGAGTCGAGGGGCATGAAAGGGAAGAAGTGGTTGAGAAAGGAGTGAGACAGGGTTGTAGCCTCTCCCCGATGTTATTCAATCTGTATATTGAGCAAGCAGTAAAGGAAACAAAAGAAAAATTTGGAGTAGGTATTAAAATTCATGGAGACGAAGTAAAAACTTTGAGGTTCACCGATGACATTGTAATTCTGTCAGAGACGGCAAAGGACTTGGAAGAGCAGTTGAACGGAATGGACAGTGTCTTGAAAGGAGGATATAAGATGAACATTAACAAAAGCAAAACGAGGATAATGGAATGTAGTCAAATTAAATCGGGTGATGCTGAGGGAATTAGATTAGGAAATGAGACACTTAAAGTAGTAAAGGAGTTTTGCTATTTAGGAAGTAAAATAACTGATGATGGTCGAAGTAGAGAGGATATAAAATGTAGACTGGCAATGGCAAGGAAAGCGTTTCTGAAGAAGAGAAATTTGTTAACATCGAATATAGATTTATGTATCAGGAAGTCGTTTCTGAAAGTATTTGTTTGGAGTGTAGCCATGTATGGAAGTGAAACATGGACGATAACTAATTTGGACAAGAAGAGAATAGAAGCTTTCGAAATGTGGTGCTACAGAATAATGCTGAAGATAAGGTGGATAGAGCACGTAACTAATGAGGAGGTATTGAATAGGATTGGGGAGAAGAGAAGTTTGTGGCACACTAGAAGAAGGGATCGGTTGGTAGGACATGTTTTGAGGCATAAAGGGATCACAAATTTAGCATTGGAGGGCAGCGTGGAGGGTAAAAATCGTAGAGGGAGACCGAGAGATGAGTACACTAAGCAGATTCAGAAGGATGTAGGTTGCAGTAGGTACTGGGAGATGAAGCAGCTTGCACAGGATAGAGTAGCATGGAGAGCTGCATCAAACCAGTCTCAGGACTGAAGACAACAACAACAACAACTTTTCTCTGATGTATTACTTTCGCTCAGCTACTCTTCCAGGTCCTTAGCCGACTCTGACGCAGTTACGATGTCGTCGAGAACTATCAAAGTTTTTGTTTTGTCCTATCTCTGACTTTAAAATCCATTTCCAAATTTCACCTTGGATTCCTACAGTGCTTACTCAATGTACAGACAGAATAAACTCTCTTCAGTATCCTTCAATTAAAGTAGCCATATTACTGACAACTTTTCTGATTCGAATGAACAGACTCATCATGTGATGCATTTACACCATCGGATGAAAAATATATATATATATATATATATATATATATATATATATATATATATATATATATATATATATATATATATGTGTGTGTGTGTGTGTGTGTGTGTGTCATAGGTCAAACGCATATCAACTGCATTTTTTTAAAAATAGGACCCCCATATTCGTGTAGTACGTAAAGAAATATGAATGTTTTAGTTGGACCACTTTTTTCGCTTTGTGATAGATGGCGCTGTAATAGTCACAAACATATGGCTCACAATTTTAGACCAACAGTTGGTAACACGTAGGTTTTTTAAATTAAAATACAGAACGTAGGTACGTTTGAACATTTTATTTCGGTTGTCCCAATGTGATACATGTACGTTTGTGAACTTATCATTTCATCATCGTCATTTAAGAGTGATTATGCCTTTCAGCGTTCAGTCTGGAGCATAGTCCCTCTTTTAAAATTCCTCCATGATCCCCTATTCAGTGCTAACATTGGTGCCTCTTCTGATGTTAAGCCTATTACTACAAAATCATTCTTAACCGAATCCAGGTACCTTCTCCTAGGTCTGCCCCGACTCCTCCTACCCTCTACTGCTGAACCCATGAGTCTCTTGGGTAACCTTGCTTCTGCCATGCGTGTAACATGACCCCACCATCTAAGCCTGTTCGCCCTGACTGCTACATTTATAGATTTCATTCCCAGTTTTTCTTTGATTTCCTCATGGTGGACACCCTCCTGCCATTGTTCCCATCTACTAGTACCTGCAATCATCCTAGCTACTTTCATATCCGTAACCTCAACCTTGTCGATAAGGTAACCTGAATCCACCCACCTTTCGCTCCCATACAACAAAGTTGGTCGAAAGACTGAACGGTGCACAGATAACTTAGTCTTGGTACTGACTTCCTTCTTGCAGAAGAGAGTAGATCGTAGATGGGCGCTCACTGCATTAGCTTTGCTACATCTAGCTTCCAGTTCTTTCACTATGTTGCCATCCTGTGAGAATATGCATCCTAAGTACTTGAAACCGTCCACCTGTTCTAACTTTGTTCCTCCTATTTGGCACTCAATCCGTTTATATTTCTTTCCCACTGACATTACTTTCGTTTTGGAGATGCTAATCTTCATACCATAGTCCTTACATTTCTGATCTAGCTCTGAAATATTACTTTGCAAACTTTCAATCGAATCTGCCATCCGCATATGCGAGACTGCTTATTTTGTGCTCACATATCTTAATCTCACACAGCCAGTCTATTGTTTATCCCAATTATCATGAAATATTAGCTGCTAAATCGTTGTTACCCACCAGAGTGTTCAATACGTTTAACGGAAACAAGCGCGGAAGTATCATTGCAGGCTTTACTAGACCATACTAAAGCTCGATTGCTTAAAGTACAATCTGATGTCATGGAAACGCTCGACAGTTCCTTCACGGATAACATGAAGTTAATTTTGAAGTGGGGATTCGATGGTTCCTCATCGCAGCAGTATAAACAAGAATTTGACGAAAGCGACAGCTCTGATGCTCATGTATTTTTTTACTTCCGTGGTTCGGTTACAAAAGCTAGCTTCAGACGACAAATCTGAGCAGCAACTTGTCGTTTGGAAGAACCCAAGGCCTTCTGGACCCCGTTCCTGCAGACCGTTGAAATTGCAGTTTTTGAAAGAAACCGTAAAGTCAATTGTTGATGAAAAAAATATCGTTGATAAACAGATAACATCTCTCATTACATTCGCTACAGTAACGGAGGGTATTAACGTTGAAGTAAAATATGACCTATCGTTTACAATGATGGATGGAAAGGATGGTATTACACTAAATCTGCTCAAAGATGTTAGTTACGGAATTTGACATAGAAAAATTTGAACAATTTACAATTGGTGGAACAAACAGAATGTGATAGCTCGATATTAAATTTTGGAATTACTTCCTTACACGCGCGGATAAGGCTTACGGAATGGATGCTGCATATTGCATATAAACTGAATGACCGAACGAGTAAAAAGGCAGGCGCGATCAGTGGATGAAAAGAAAGTGGTTGAAGATCATAAGGAACAAATACAAAAGAAATTTAAAGCGGCTTTAGGCTTAAATATCGATATGCCCAAGCAAGGATTTGGTAGTACAAATGACGGCCATACAGCCTGACGTTTTTTTGAGAACGCTGCCCTAACAGCCGAAATTTTGAATTTGGACGAGAAATTCGTAGCAAGTTGCAAAGTAATTTTGTAAACAATGACGAGCGGTTCGCTGTACATATCGAAAAGTTCAGGGTTTATTGCTTAGACTTTGCGAAACGATACGTTGAGCTATATTCCCGGTACCCGATGCCAACATTGTTACGTACCGTTTTAATTCATGGCTACACAATAATTGAAGTGAATGTCTTGCCAATCGGACAACTTTCCGAGGGCGCTCAAGAAGCGAGGAACAAGGACATTCGTCGGTAGCACGAAAATTTTTCTCAAAAATGTACGCGAGAGAAGACAATGTCTGACGTTTTTTGTCGGCTTCTTGCGTCCTCGGATCCACAGATAACTAATTTTCAAAGACTAAAAATGAAAAGTAGTGCAACATTACCTTCTGATGTACTAGAACTTCTACTGGAAACACCAGGAGAGTATGTCACAAATAATAGCTTACCCTCAGCAGAAATCGAAACATGTACGACGAATCCATCTGACCTAGATTATGATTTGTAATTAAGCAAATGTATTGTATGAAATTATGTACGTAAAATAAAATAATTCTAAATGAGCGTTTGGCGTCATTGTCCGGGAGGCCCCTTGGCGGGGCAGGTTCGGCCGCCTTGGTGCAGGTCTTATTACATTCGACGCCGGATGGGGATGAAATGATGAAGACAGCACAACACCCAGTCCCTGAGCGGAGAAAATCCCCGAACCAGCCGGCAATCGAACCCGGGTCCGTAGGACTGCAATCCGTCACGCTGACCACTCAGCTGTCGGGACGGACAAAATAAAATAGAGATGAATCTAATATCAAATTCGTAAT
This sequence comes from Schistocerca gregaria, assembly GCF_023897955.1. Lineage (NCBI taxonomy): Eukaryota > Metazoa > Arthropoda > Insecta > Orthoptera > Acrididae > Schistocerca > Schistocerca gregaria. The sequence continues at coordinate 77,658,214 of NC_064928.1, forward strand.
CAGAGACCTCTAAAACCTATTGGTGCAAATTATCGGACCGATAAAGTGATTATTTTTCCAAAATGTCCGCCATTTTTGTCCGACATTTTGAATTTCATGATTTTGATATCAAATTCGTAATCAGCGATCTCGAAAACCTGTCGGTGCAAATTTTCGGATCGATAAAGTGATTATTTTTGCAAAATTTCCGCCAATTTTTGTCCGGCATTTTGTGTTTCATAATTTTGATATCAAATTCGTAGTCAGCGACCCCAAAAACCTAAAACTGGAAATTTTGGAATAATTATTCTCTCTTCTCGACTTTTGGCCAGGGATTAGGCCGTTCTGAAGCACTGCGCGCCCTGTCGCAGCGCATCAACTCGCCACGGCCATGATAACCACTCTCAGCGTGCATAGTGTAGCCTTGAGGGGCTGACTCGATATACAGAGCATAAAAAAGTGTCTAATATATTTGGAGCTATTAGTACCATTACAAACGAAGGAAAAATGTCTAGTAAACATGGGCTCCAAAATGCACACCTTAAGAGTAATGAGCACATCATGTTCATCTTCGATACTATGCAACACATCCGTCCTGCTGCAAGCTCTTTGTTTTCCATATTTATGGTGGAGGTAGTATGGACCAGAACAAGAAAGAAATGTACATTAAAGATGGGTTCTAAGAAGTGTGTTTTCATATTAGCGAAGATGAAGTGCTCATACCTCTTAAAGCTCGCATTTTAGAGCTGATGTTTGATTTTCCTCTTGTTTTGGTGGGTGCTGCCATCTGTCAAAATATTGACCTATTTTCTTTTTAACGCCCTGCGTGGTAGACCAACAACCAAGGACCCAATTATAAATGCAATTTCGAAACATCCGAATGAACAGAAAATGTTGCCATCGCACAATTCTGACATCAACACTCAATAACCATGAGAAAATGGAGGTAAATATCTTAAAGGAGATTACCAGTCATTGGCTACAGAGCTGCGAAAACTAAACTCCTAATTAAACAATGGCAAGTAAAATTACCCAAGATACAGGTGCGTAAATAAATTAACGTACATAAGATAATTTTTGTGGAAGTCATCTCGGAAAAGGTTGCAAGGGTGTTTGGGAAGAAAGATGTCAAGATAAGGTTCAGAAATAAGAGCTCATTACATAACATGCTTTCACATAGCGTTGATGACGTAGAAAGATTTTTAAACCTCAGTGTTTACGAAATTTCTTACAATGAGTGTAATAGTTTTTATATTGGGCAAAGGTTCGCAAATTTTTGGCAAAGATCAAAACGGGATGCTGCATGGGAAACTAAAGATAAGTCTACCTTCAGTAATCAACTAATTAAATTAAATTTAAACATATGATGTTAGAGATGGAGAATAATCATGAAATTTAACATATCATCCCAGACGGCCGTGTGCTGATCTTAGAAGTGGACTGTGGAAAGAAGAGCAGATAAGTTACTCAATAAGTAAACAGGAAAAGTAGGGAAAAGTAATTCCTAGAACAACTGTATGCAAAGCGGATATAAGAATGACTAGTCACGTCGATTACTATCTACACTTTTGGTCCATAAATTGCTGAACTTGTTTGTATTTAAAATTTTTAAAATTCAGTAAAACAGTCTCGATCGCAAGAAATGTTTACTGTAGTTGGTAACTGGTTTTGCTCTATAGTTTAGACTATCTCAGGCGATGGTGGCGTAAGAACATTGACGTCAACTGTTAATCTTCTTAATAATCTCACTGCCCCTCCCCAAAATCTTTTTGTGTTTGAAAGTATTTGTCATCCCACACAAAGCAGGAACCTTGCTAAGGTTCGGAGGCTAGCATGCCTTAGTGTTACACATTGGGGCAGTTGATGAAATACCGATACATCATTACATCTGCATCCATCCCATAAAATATAGATATAAATCGGCGATTTTATTTCCACCGATATCTTGATATCAAAAAGGTTATATCGAGTGCCGATATTTTTATTTTATATTTTCTTCACAATTTTAGTAAATATTTGCAGCTGTTCTTTTGAAATTGTAGTAGAACATAATTTTGCATTCACTGTGTGAAAGGGTCTTGCTACTTTTTGAGCTTTTATCACTATCAGTCTTTCTCTTTCACTGCGTGAAGCAAGTACGTGTGGCACGAGGACAGGAGCCAGATTGCACTGTGGGATGACGGTGCGTATGGAGTAACAAGATTTCTGTTGTGGAAAAATAACACACCAGTTGCCTTAACGCAACTAGTGTGCTACTTCTTCACATCGACATTCTTCGAAAACAGTTCCTGAAAATGATGAACAAAAATACACTCCTGGAAATGGAAAAAAGAACACATTGACACCGGTGTGTCAGACCCACCATACTTGCTCCGGACACTGCGAGAGGGCTGTACAAGCAATGATCACACGCACGGCACAGCGGACACACCAGGAACCGCGGTGTTGGCCGTCGAATGGCGCTAGCTGCGTAGCATTTGTGCACCGCCGCCATCAGTGTCAGCCAGTTTGCCGTGGCATACGGAGCTCCATCGCAGTCTTTAACACTGGTAGCATGCCGCGACAGCGTGGACGTGAACCGTATGTGCAGTTGACGGACTTTGCGCGAGGGCGTATGGCATGCGGGAGGCCGGGTGGACGTACCGCCGAATTGCTCAACACGTGGGGCGTGACGTCTCCACAGTACATCGATGTTGTGGCCAGTGGTCGGCGGAAGGTGCACGAGCCCGTCGACCTGGGACCGGACCGCAGCGACGCACGGATGCACGCCAAGACCGTAGGATCCTACGCAGTGCCGTAGGGGACCGCACCGCCACTTCCCAGCAAATTAGGGACACAGTTACTCCTGGGGTATCGGCGAGGACCATTCGCAACCGTCTCCATGAACCTGGGCTACGGTCCCGCACACCGTTAGGCCGTCTTCCGCTCACGCCCCAACATCGTGCAGCCCGCCTCCAGTGGTGTCGCGACAGGCGTGAATGGAGGGACGAATGGAGACGTGTCGTCTTCAGCGATGAGAGTCGCTTCTGCCTTGGTGCCAATGATGGTCGTATGCGTGTTTGGCGCCGTGCAGGTGAGCGCCACAATCAGGACTGCATACGACCGAGGCACACAGGGCCAACACCCGGCATCATGGTGTGGGGAGCGATCTCCTACACGGGCCGTACACCTCTGGTGATCGTCGAGGGGACACTGAATAGTGCACGGTACATCCAAACCGTCATAGAACCCATCGTTCTACCATTCCTAGACCGGCAAGGGAACTTGCTGTTCCAACAGGACAATGCATGTCCGCATGTATCCCGTGCCACCCAACGTGCTCTAGAAGGTGTAAGTCAACTACCCTGGCCAGCAAGATCTCCGGATCTGTCCCCCATTGAGCATGTTTGGGACTGGATGAAGCGTCGTCTCACGCGGTCTGCACGTCCAGCACGAACGCTGGTCCAACTGAGGCGCCAGTTGGAAATGGCATGGCAAGCCGTTCCACAGGACTACATCCAGCATCTCTACGATCGTCTCCATGGGAGAATAGCAGCCTGCATTGCTGCGAAAGGTGGATATACAATGTACTAGTGCCGACATTGTGCATGCTCTGTTGCCTGTGTCTATGTGCCTGTGGTTCTGTCAGTGTGATCATGTGATGTATCTGACCCAGGAATGTGTCAATATAGTTTCTCCTTCCTGGGACAATGAATTCACGGTGTTCTTATTTCAATTTCTGTGTGTGTGTGTGGAATCGGTTCGTCAGTATTTTATATAAAGTGCTGACGTAATCAAAGCATGGCGCTACCAACAGAAGTCGCAACCTTTAGCTTCACCACCCAATTTTGACACTACAACTGCTAGGTCGCTGGCGTTAGCAGAAATGAGAAAACACAGAATTAGACATGAAGTGTTCCAGACAAATTCGATATATGACGAAACCGAACGACGGACCCGTCGGACACCTTTTATCGTGCCGCTCACACGCAGTTACCATTGTTAGCAAAGTGGGTACCGCCAAGCGTGAACGTGCATCGTTTTCCTTTCAATTCTTGCTTTAAGGGATTGCTAGCTTGTTGCTGTACAGAATATCTAATAGTAAATCAAAACTTGAATGTATAGCTCTAAAGCAGGCAGAATATTTACAATGTGCATGGCGGCCACGGTGGCCGAGCGGTTCGAGGCACTTCAGTCCGGAACCGCGCCGCTGCTACGGTCGCAGGTTCGAATCCTGCTTCGGGCATGGATGTGTCTGATGTCCTTAGGTTAGTCAGTTTAAGTAGTTCTAACTTCTAGGGGACTGATGACCTTAGAAGTTAAGTCCCATAGTGCTCAGAACCATTTGAACAATGTGCATGTACGTCGATATTTTTCCCCTGGATATGTGATGTGTTAATACCATTTTTCGAAATATCTATGGACCAAAACGATACTTTTTAAATATCAATACATCGGACTCCAGATACTTTGAAAAATATCAACAGTCCTAATACACATAGTTGTGACGTAGGTGCAGCCACTGCTGATTGAATCCGTGGAGCGGTCAGAGTAACCCGTGATTGCTGAAGAGCAGTAGCAGCATTTAGAGTAGTTGCAGTTGCAACAGTCTGGAAGATTGATTGATCTGTCCTTGTAACATTAGCCAACATGGCCTTGCTGTGCTGGTACTGTCGACAGATGAAAGCAAGGGGAACTAAAGACTTGCGCCTCTACTGTATGGCTGAATGATGACAGAATCCTCCTGGGTAAAATATTTTGGAGATAAAATCCCCATTTGGATCTCGTCAGAAAAAAACAAATCTGGCATGCTATGATTCGGAGCATTAAATGTTAGAGCCATTAGTCAGCTATGTGGGTTAGTGAATTTATAAAAAGGAAAGGGATAAGATGAAATTACGTTTAGTGGGGATTGGTGAAGTTCGATGGCAGGGTGAAGAGGATTTTTGGTCAGGTCCGTATAACGCAGGTGTAGGTTTAATAATGAATAAGACAACTGGAATAAGGGTAAACTAGGGTGGAAAGCGCAGAGAACGCACTGTCGTAGCAAAAATAAACTCGTAGCAGCCATGCACCACAATAGTGTGAGTTAATATGCCAATTAGCTCATCAGTTGATAAAGAGACTGAAAGAATGTCTAAGATAAAAAAAAAAGGTTCACGCATTTAAGAAAGAGTAAAATTTATTTGTAGTGGGAAGCTGAAATCGATCCAAAAGGGAGAGAAGCATAATGTGGGAAAGGAGTGCAAGAGGAAGCCGCCTAATAGAATTTTGCACAGTGAGTAATTTAATCACCGCTAGCATTTGGTTTAAGAATCATGAAAGAAGTTTGTATACGTGGAAGAGACCTAGAGGCACTAGAAGGTTTCAGGTCGTTTATATAACAGTATTCCAGAGATTTCTGAACCAGATTGTAATCTGTGAGACATTTCCAGGAGCAGAAGTGGACTCTGAGCGTAACTTATTGGTTTTGAACTTTAGATTAAAACTGGAGAAATTACAAAAAGGTGGAAAATTAAGCACGTGGTATCTTAATAAGCTGAAGGAAGCAAAGGTTGCTGAGAGTTTCTCAAGGAGCATTAGGCAACGACTGACTGAAACAGGGGAAAGAAATACAGTAAAAGAGGAATAGGTAGCTTTGAGAGATGAAATACTGTAAACAGCAGAGGGCCAAATATGTAAAAACACAAGGCCTAGTAAAAATCGTTGGAAATCACAGGAGACATTCAGTTTAATTGATGAAAGGAGCAAATACAAAAAGGCAACAAATGAAGCAGGCGAAAGGGAACACAGACATCTAAAAATGAGATTGGGAGAAAGTACGATGTGGCTAAACAGTAGTGGCTAGCGGACGACGGCAAGTCTGTAGGAGCATGTATGGACATGGGAAAGACAGATTCCGCTTATCGGGAAATTAAATTTTCAGATTCGATTCCAAAGAAAGCAGAATGAAACAATGTGTATCAAACTGTTAATAATGCACGGTTCATGAAAACAACTTGTGTGGCACATTAGACTTTATGGCATGCTCGCACAGAGCGATAAGGCTGACTAATGAGATCAAGGTATGACGTTTTACGAATGAGTTAAAATAGGTGGAATGGGATGAGATGTATATAGAAACAGATGCTAATGTGAAACTCACTGTATTCCACTCTACATTTGTGTCAATATTTGAAAATAACTTTCCCTAAAAGTTTTACAGAAAGTCCCTAAAAAGACTAAATTAGGGATCTAAAATTTATATAAGAAAAGATTAACGTCCCGTCGGAAATGTGCCATTAGCGACATAGCACAAGCTCGGATCAACGAAGGATGGAGAAGTTAATAAGCCATGCCTTTTCAAAGCAACCATCCCGTCACTTACCTGGAACGAATTCGGGAAGCCACGGAATGGATTTGAACCTTCAGCCTCCCAAATGAGAGTCCGATTGGCAGACACTGAGCCACCTCGCTCAGTCTTATGAAAGAGAGGAAGGGGAATTTATGCAGGGTGAATTACCTAAAACTTGCACCGCAAATATTGCAGACATGGAAAGTGCTACTGATGTGCAGTTTTCACAGAATGGTTCAAAATGGTTCAAATGGCTCTGAGCACTATGGGACACAACTGCTGTGGTTATCAGTCCCCTAGAACTTAGAACTACTTAAACATAACTAACCTAAGGACATCACACACATCCATGCCCGAGGCAAGATTCGAACCTGCGACCGTAGCACTCGCACGGTTCCGGACTGCGCGCCTAGAACCGCGAGACCACCGCGACCGGCTTTCACAGAATGGAAAGGTATACATGGGCTCGTATTGTTAGCCAACACAGAGATTGTAATAATGCTTATAAAGTGTATTTTTTGTGCAAACATACACTTTATAAATGGAACTAGTCTATTAACATCAACAAACTAAAAGTAAGGCAAAGATTCTAGTGCGGTCATTTATGGGATACCGTATTTTGAAAACTGCCCACGCCGACACTTGTACAACATGTATGATAGCACACACTGAACAGCACAAGTGCGTGCACGAGTTACGTGGATTGTGACCAGTAACGAGACAACTGGCCACCACAGATTGTCTTTAAAATGACCACTGGCAGCGGCAATACACGCTTCGAGTCTAGTATGGAACAACTGCTGCACAGGTGCCGGCATTTCAGCGGAGATGTCCTAACAGGCTGCAGTAATCCGTCTCTGCGTATCATCAGATGTAGTTGGGTTGCACTCACCCCTTGTGAGCCAAACTGAGGAGCTACTTCATTGAGAAGTAGAGGCTCCGGTCTTGAAAACTAACGTAGGGCTGACCACATGACCCTGCATATCCGTATCCAGTGATGCCTGTGGGCTGAGGATGACACGGCGGCCAGTCGGTACCGTTGGGACTTCGTGTCCTGTTCGAACGGAGTTTAGTTTAAATCCCATCACCCACTCGCGACGTACTGTTTGGACTATCACACTAGCAAGTGGCACTGTACACAAGAAACACCGAGCACACCGTAAGCAAATATGACGACATTTTAGCTAGCAACTGAACAAGCTGAATGACCCAAAAAAGATGTCGATGTGGAAACTTTTCAAAATCCGATATCTCGTGAACGACTCCCATTAGAATCCTTCAACATACGCAACTAGCATTCTAGTTTACCCTACATTACATTAATACTTGTTCCATAGATTACGAATACGACATTTCGTAATGTTGTGGGATGTGTCAAGTTACCATAAGTTTTCTTTACAGAATATAATTAACTCACGTGTTTTTACAGGGTGGCTTGCGAAATGTGTTACCATTTTGTTTTTGAATATAAACTTTATTGTCAGTACAATCTCAAAGGAACATATACTACAATAAAGAGCCGTCCATGGAGATTTGTTCTAACTCAGCACATGCTCAATATGTCTACCATTTCGTTTCCAACTTCCTTCAAACGAACACTGAAGTTAGTGATTACCCTACGGCACATGTCTTCCGTAATCTCACTACAAGCTTGGAGAATAAGTCTTCTGAGCTCCATTAAATCACGTGAACGTTTCGGGAAAATTTTTTCCTTTAGGAAAAAAACAGAAAAAATCACATGGATTGAGGTCTGGACTATTGGGGGGCCAATTTCGTCCGTCATTGAAGCGACCTGGAAATCTGAGTGAAATGATCCGCATGTCCAAATGCTCGTGTAAAAACTCCAACACAGTGTTTGCAGTATGTGGCCTTGCTCCATCTTGCATGAACCACTGCGTGTTGAAGGGCAAGGCAGTAGCAAGAAGCTGTGGAATGAAGCTACTGCGAAGGATGCTCAAATAACGCTCGCTGTTCACAGTTTCTTCATTGAAAAAGGGTCCAATAAGTCCGTGATTGGAAATTGCTGCCCACGCTGTAATCCTCGGAGCATAATGTTGTCGTTCATGAAGCACATGAGGGTTTTCAGTGGCCCAAAAGGGTACATTTTGTTTGTTACCACACCGTCTACATGAAAACGCGCCTCATCTGAAAACCAAACGTTGTTGAGAATTTCTTCCCTATCCTCCGCCCACTGAGCAAAAAGTAGTCTGTGCTGCTTGTGTTCTTCAGTGAGCTTCTGTGCACAGGTCATCTTGTATAAGTACATATGGAGGTCACTTTTAAGAATGCGTTCAACGGAGCGTCTGGATATTCCTAGTTGCACTGCTGCCTTTCTAGACGATTTCCCTGGACTTCTCTCTACAGCAACTCGTACCGCTTCAGTATTCTCCGGCGAACAAACAGGCTTAGGCCGAGGTCGGTTCCCTTCCAATACTGTTCCTTCCTGTACCAATTTATCGTACAACCTGTGGATGGTCTTGTTGCAAGGGACCCATCGTTTGTTAAACTTTTGTCGAAAACGCCTCTGAGTCACAACAAGGCTTTTCATTTCATGAAAAAGTAACACAATTGCCGATCGTTGCTGTGTTGTCAGTCTTCCATTGTCAGCCATTGCTGCTTACTAGTCTCCTAGTGGCAGTATCGTGAATTACACGCCATTTAGTAACTCATTTGTTTTTTCAAGCTCTGCTGGTACTGCTGTAGAGATCCCTGTGGGATATCGAATGTGCGTCGTAAATTGTGAAAGAAACAATTGGTAACACATTTCGTGCGTCACCCTGTACATACCTACTGGAACTCTATGTGCTGTTTATGTAATAAAAGGGGACAGATTAAAAATGTAAATTTTGGTTTGTTGAAAATCGTTAATCTCTGAAAGTTCTTGACCGATTGCTTAAAAAGTTTGACACAGCGTTCAGTTGGTGTACCTGCGTGTTTTTGTTTGTCTACTTTTTGAATATACGTGATACAATAACTCATATAATTTTATAACAGTGAAACATTATAAAAAGTACAAGTGAAAAGTTGTTAGTAAACAGAAAAACTGTGTTTATGGCTTATTGGTTTATGACGAGAATACGGCTACAGAATCTGAATAAAAATAAACAATGCTCAAAGTCAGAGGGAGGAGGGGGGATGGACAGAGGCGTGGGAGAAAATGGGCATAGAAAACAGGAAGGAGGAGTTGGACAGAGAGAGGCGGCGGGAGTAGATGAATAGAGAGGCAAGGAGAAGGCGGGCAGTGAAAGAGGGAGGAAAGTGATGGGAAGGAGAGAGAGAGAAAGAGAAAGAGAGAGAGAGAGAGAGAGAGAGAGAGAGAGAGAGAGACAGAGAATGAGAGGAGATGAAGAGAGGGCACAGCGGGAGATGGACAAAGAAAGGGGGGCGAGGATATGGACAGAGAAAAGGGAGGAAGGAGTTTAAAACGTTTATCCAGTTCACATACTTGTTAGGAACGAGTACTTTATCTTTTCTTTACTTTCTAATTAACAGACTGAGCCACAGCTAAGCTTGGGTTGGTACAGCTAATGTAAATAATAAGATTAAAGATTAAAACTATGTGGGATGCTGTGAAGCAGAAGAGGAGGTCGACCAGACAGCGTACAATATACTATACAAAATTAAAGTAAGTGGCAATGTTGTATTTTTAACAGACATTTACTAAAAATAACAGCACAAATAGGATGAAATGATACAGCTGAATGAACTTGGGAATATACTGAAAAGGCTTGCCGCAAAACTTCAAACATCTAGAAGTAGCACCAACAGAATTCTAAAAAAAATAAAAATTAATAAATTGTTGATACAATTTCAAACAGAATTCTCAAAAGGTGTTCTAAGTTAAGTGATGTTATTAGTGTTATAAGTATACCATAGATGGCAAATTTTCCAGGCATATTAAAAATGCAGTTGTTAAACCTCTTTATAAGAAACATGACAAGAAAGACTAAAATAATTGTCAGGCAATTTCTTCACTAACATCTTTTCCAATTCGAACAAGTAAGGCACTTAAGAGAAGTACTATACTTAAGCAGAAGCCCATAGTAAGACTATATCATGGTATGGATTTCAGAAGGTTGCTCGAGAAAGTATTATGTTTACAAATTCACTCACGAAATATTGCAAGCCTTAAATAATAGTACACCACAGTTGCCATTTTTTATGATCTCTTCATGATGTTTCATTGCATACATCATGTTAGTGAATTAGAAAAATTTAAGTTTTATGGAGGCAATGGCTTCATACACAACTGATATGAATCAGTTTTACTGTGTATGCGGCAACATATCCCAATACACATTAACCAGAATGCAAAAATGTGTGTCGAATAATTCGAACAATGTTGGAATAAGAAGAAATTTTAGTGAAGGGGAAAAATTCACAAAGAGAATCCCAACAATATTCAATTTTGGTTACACATCTATTGCTCACATATGTGAATGACCTTACACTTAATATTCATCGAGCTGAATTGGTTCTTTTTGCAGAAGATACTAGTACTGTACCAAACCCCACTGGAGAAAAATCAACAGAGGCTGTTAATGACGTACACTCAAAGACAAACAGAATGACTCATCAAGAAGGAATGAGAAGGAAATCGATAAATGTGACTACATGTACAGACCATAAGATGATGACAATTTCAGAAAAAATGGATGGTTTATTCAAGAAATGAGCTTCATAAACTGAGCAATTGGGCACCTCTGGAATCATGTAGGTCGTCATTCAACTCGGCATTGATTGAAAGAATTGTTGGATTTCCTCTTGTGCAACTTTTTTTCTGAGTCAGTCTTCTGACTGGTTTGATGCGACCAATGCCTCTCCTGTGCCAACCTCTTCATCTCAGAGTAGCACTTGCAACCTACGTTCTCACTTATTTCTGCCTGTACTCCGATCTCTGTCTTCCTCTACAGTTTTTACCCCCTACAGCTCCCTCTAGTACGTATCAGGGAAGTTATTCCCTCATGTCTTTAACTAGGGTGACCAGATGCAATTGTTTAAAAAGGATGACAAACAGCTTCAAAAAAGGAGGGAAAAGGAAGAAAAAAACAGGACACATCAAACGGGTCAACTGCAGAAGAGGCTACCACCCGCCAGCTTTTGACAAGTCACGTAACTGCCGGGAATTATCGGTAAAACTAGTAGTTAATTGTTACTGATGGTCAGCTGGTGGTTAACTGAGCAATATAATAAAAATAAAAAACATTGATTGTGGTGACAGTGTGGCTTCAATTGTTTTGTTATGTCAACAAAGCGCAGAACGTACGACCATTCACCTCCCTTCATTCGACGCACCGCTACCAACATCTACAATTCAAGCAGCAGCATGTAAACTGCACTTTAACCTTGCGAATACAGATAAATTGAATTACTATGATGCAATGAAATAAAACCATGACAGTTAATCTGTCTAGTTATTTCTTACCTTTATTGGCCACTGAGACGTAGGCCTACGTGCCAGCTCCACATATCTTACATTCCGCTTCAAATTCATTTCTCCCTATCTTAAAGCCGGATATTTGCAGGAAAGGACATCAGAAAATGTACACTTTCGTTTAGGCATAGCCAAGTTTTTACATAACTCACTCGGTTAAAAATTACACTCACAAATCACACGTGCACTGCAGGAAGCCAAGCCTATACAAAGCGAAGATACGAGACGAAAATTTTAAATAATCGATATTTGCATTCGCTTATACGTCGATCAACGATAACATCGACGATCCTGGTGCCACCTACTAACACCGTCTTCGTGCGTGTTTATCACGAGGGCTCTGCCAATAGTATTTAAGAAAAGAGCAATAGAACGGGACGAATTGTAAATTTAACTGTATTACGCTTAACTTTCGAAAAAGCCGGACACTGTAAAAATCCGCACGGACCCCGGACAAAGAGCTAAAATAGAGGACATGTCCGGATTAATCAGTGTAAGGTGTCAGACAAATCCAACACCTTCCATGAAAACCCTGACAAGATAAGCAAATCCAGTAGTATGTCACATAGCTCCGAATAAATCGTGACATTAAATTAACCAAAGTAATACGAGTAACGAGTGAGCAAATGGAATACCACAGACTAACTCAAGAATGCCTAAATGCATGTCGTACCTTCCCACCGTGGACCGACGCAGTTCCGAGGGGAGAAACGAGAACAGAAGCCGAGAGCAGAATCGTGTTAAGCTAGAAGGCCCTATGATAAGGGACGGACTGGACACCCACGTCTCCAGCTAACCACTAGGGCTCACCACCCGCACGTTTTAGCGTGAGACTTTTTAGCGTCTCTGTTACGTTGCAAACTTTAAAAACATTGCCCCACCACGAAAAGTATAACGTTTCTCATTGGATAGACAGAAATTTTGTAGGCGGAGCTTAAGGTTATCAGTGAGACCCTGATTGGTCAGATGAAAACACAGCCAGATAGTTTTTTTAAACCAACTTCGGTAAATTGTAGTAAGGAGAAGTTAGGAGAGAGTTGCTTCCGAGACGGCGAGGTGAGCGGAGCTGTGCTGCCCGCCGCCGCCCTGACGCTGCCTAAACACCGACAAGGTAATGAACGCACGCGATGCCGCATTTTTGAGCGCATAAGGCTTCACTCAGAACTGCAGAAGTCTCATCTGTTACACCCCTTTTTTGCGTAATACTAGAGTCGATCGTTAATTAAAACTCATGGTGTTCACGTTTGCCACTTGAAGAACAGATCTGAAACGCGATGATTTTTCTTTTATATAGTTATTAAGAAGCCACATCAGCCACAGTAATTTACGACAAGTTAGATAAGTAATTAAAGATAATTGAGGGTCACTGTAGACCATTTTGATGGTTTTCTCTTTTGTGAAACTTAAATTAAACCTAGATTATAGATGTGATATGGCATAGGTCATCCTTCGATCGATTGTAGAACTTGGAAACCCATTCAGGGAATATTCGTTCACATTTTTGTTGAACGCAGTTGGTTTTTACCATCCTGTATTAAAAATTTCCTTTTATCAATAGTGCAATTTATAAACAATGTTTTGTGAGTAGAATAAAATTTCCAATGGTAAACTTAACTGCTTTTTCGACGTTATTTTACCAGCTAACTAAAAATAGGAAAGCCTTGAACCCCTTCCACTAAATTAAGTTAGTATTAAGATTCTTTTACAGGGAGTGCAGTGGAGCTGACGCTTAGATCATTATGTATTTGGTTATATCATCCCTAGTCTCACTGAACTCTTCTGAATTCTACATGTCATGTGTGGTCTGGCGTCTCCTTACCAGCAACAGGTCCCAGGTTCAAACTAGTTAATTCCCTAAAAAACACGCTCAGAGCGTCGTTGCGCGAAAGTGGTAGGGAGACACGATATAGAACAGACAGACACCACCATGAATGTTTAGATCCGGACGTCTGGTCACCCTATCTTTAACAGATGTCCTATCATCCTGTTCCTTCTTCTTGTTAGTGTTTTATTTATATTCGTTTCCACGTCTATTCTCCAGAGAACCTCCTCAGTCGTTACCTTATCAGTTCACCCAACTTTTGAACAGCACATCTCAGACGCGCGGGGTAGCCGTGCGGTCTGGGGCGCTTGTCACGGTTCGCGCGAGTAGCTCCGACCCCCCCCCTCCCCCCCCCCCTCCCCCCCCTCCCCCCCCCTCCCCCCCCCCCCCCCCCCCCCCCGGAGCACCTGACGGAGCTTCGAGTCCTACCTCGGGCATGAGTGTAAGTTTCGTCCTTAGCGTAAGGTAGTAAGTTAGTTCGAGCTAGATTAAGTAGTGTATAAGCTTGGGGACCAATGACCTTAGCCGTTTAGTCTCACAGAGCTTACCACAAATTTCCAAATTGCTTCGATGCTCTTCCATTACGATTTTTCCATAGTTCATGGCTCACTACCGTGCAGTGCTGTGGTACAAATGTATATTCTCAGAAATTTCTTCCTCAAATTAAAGACTTTGTTTGATACTAGTAGACTTCTCTTGGCCAGGAATGCCCTTTTCGCCAGTGCTAGTCTGCTTTTGATGTCCTCCTTGCTCCGTCCGTCACGGGTTGTTTTGCTGCCTACGTAGCAGAATTCCTTAACTTCATCTACTTCGTGATCAACTGTTCTGGTGTTTCTGTTACTTCTCATTACTTTTGTCTTTTTTCGATTTACTTTCAGCCGATATTGTGTCCTCCATAGACTCTTCATGCCAATCAGTACTACTGTAATTCTTCTTCACAGTGACTTAGATTAGCAGTGTCATCAACGAGTATCATCATATACATCCTTTTGCCTCAATTTTAATACAACTTTTTATTCTTTCTTTTATTTCCTTCATTGCTTCTCCAACTGATCAGGAGAGGCCAAAAACTACAAATTTGCCTTATCACCTTTTTATTCCGAGCACTTCGTCCTTCGTCTTGCAGTTTTATTATGCTCTCTTGACTCTTGTATATACTACATATTACCCGTCTTTTCCCAGAGCTTACCCTACTTTTCTCATAAATTCCAACATCTTGCACCATTGACATTGCCGAACACTTATTCCATGTCGACAAATGCAATGAAAATATCTCGATTTTTTTTTCACTCTTGCTTCCATTATCAACTGCAATGACCTAGTAGACAGTGTCGTAAGTTCCATGCGGCTTTTCGCGGACGATGCTGTAGTATACAGAGAAGTTGCAGCATTAGAAAATTGCAGCGAAATGCAGGAAGATCTGCAGTGGATAGGCAATTGGTGCAGGGAGTGGCAACTGACCCTTAACATAGACGAATGTAATGTATTGCGAATACATAGAAAGAAGGATCCTTTATTGTATGATTATACGATAGCGGAAGAAACACTGGTAGCAGTTACTTCTGTAAAATATCTGGGAGTATGCGTGCGGAACGATTTGAAGTGGAATCATCATATAAAATAAATTGTTAGTAAGGTGGGTAACAGGTTGAGATTCATTGGGAGAGTCCTTAGAAAATGTAGTCCATCAAGAAAGGAGGTGGCTTACAAAACACTCGTTCGACCTATACTTGAGTATTGCTCATCAGTGTGGGATCCGTACCAGGTCGGGTTGACGGAGGAGATAGAGAAGATCCAAAGAGGAGCAGCGCGTTTCGTCACAGGGTTATTTGGTAAACGTGATAGCGTTACGGAGATGTTTAGCAAACTCAAGTGGCAGACTCTACAACAGAGGCGCTGTGCATCGCGGTGTAGCTTGCTCGCCAGGTTTCGAGAGGGTGCGTTTCTGGATGAGGTATCGAATATATTGCTTCCCCCCACTTATACCTCCCGAGGAAACTACGAATGTAAA
Source organism: Schistocerca gregaria (assembly GCF_023897955.1). NCBI lineage: Eukaryota > Metazoa > Arthropoda > Insecta > Orthoptera > Acrididae > Schistocerca > Schistocerca gregaria. Next base: position 77,673,773 of record NC_064928.1, read on the forward strand.
ATTAGAGATATTCGAGCGCGCACGGAGGCTTTCCGGCAGTCGTTTTTCCCGCGAACCATACGCGACTGGAACAGGAAAGGGAGGTAATGACAGTGGCACGTAAAGTGCCCTCCGCCACACACCGTTGGGTGCCTCGCGGAGTATAAATGTAAATGTAGATGAAACGTCAGAGCCGAAATGACTGTCATCTCACACATCCTCAAATTTCTTTTCAATTCTTGTGTATATTATTGTTGTCAGCAACTTGGATGCATGAGCTCTCAAGTTGATTGTCTGATAATTCTTCCATTTGTCAGGTCTTGCAGTCTTCACAATTGTGTGGATAATATTTTCCGAAAGTCAGATATCACCAGACTCATACATTGTACACCAACATGAATAGTCATTTTGTTGCCACAACTCCGAATGATTTTAGAAATCCCGATGGGATGTTATCTGTCTCTTCCGCCTTATTCGTTCTTAAGACCTTCAAAGCTCTCTTGAATTCTGATTCTAACACTGGATCCTCCATCTGTTGCCTGGCGACTTCTGTTTCTTCTTTTATCATGTCATCGGATCAGTATATTATTTCTCTTCAATAAATGGCCCTATTTTTTCATAAACTGTAATCATTTGTTTTTCTGCACATTATGGTGTATCACGCAATACGAGAGAAAGCGGCGTGACTTGACGTGACGGTGCTAGAGAGAGAGAGAGAGAGCGAGAGAGAGAGACAAAGATATTTTTTATTACTTTGTTGCAGTTAGCTCTCAGATATGTATTCTTAGTGTAGGAAGTCTTTGTTCTTGTTAAGAAGTAATTCATTAAGAGGTTTCATTCTTGTGAAGTAGAAATCGACGCCATTGCTAGATGGACTGAGCGGCTGGTCCCGCCGGAAGTTCGAGTCCTCCCTCGGGCATGGGTGTGTGTGTTTGTCCTTAGGATAATTTAGCTTAAGTAGTGTGCAAGCTTAGGGACTGATGACCTTAGCAGTTAAGTTCCATAAGATTTCACACACATTTTTTGAACATTGCGAGATCTTGAAGGAAATTGTGTTATATATTTGTATATAAGCCAGTGAACAGATAATTCATGTTACGAGAAGAATTTCATTGACAGAAAAGTCAATAAAAGATTGTTCATTTCAAGAAGGAACTCGTTTATTCCACAATTGACATATGCTTCAGTTATGATCCATTAATGAATACCAGCTCGAGAACATTTCCGACGGGAGCGTTCAGTCCTAATTAAATAGTTTGATGCTTTCTTCGGAAAAAGAGTAGTTTCATGGATCATTTAAATCCACCAATGTTGGACATTTCTAAGAACTGAAAGCAAATCTGATTGCTATGCAACAGAGCCTAGACGAATATTTCTCCACAACTTTGATTAACAGTTTCAGCTTCAATGCAGCGTCAGAAGCAGCTGGAGCAGATATCTACGACAACGGAAGCGTGTAGTGCGAGAGCAGTTTCACACATCGTTCGGTATCAAACCAATGGGGTGGGTAGTCAACACAACAGTGCACACACAGTCACCCATACATATAAAGACAAACAGAAGGTGGTGTGGGAAACATACAGAGAGACACCCACTCAATATAAGTGCTCATAAGAGAGACTTTATAACATGTACATGACATCTACCGAACTACAACCTATTAGGATAATTCCTTAGTGGCGAGTGTTTTTTTTTTATCTGAGTATATTATTAAATTGTTATCTGAAAAAAGACTGTTCCTAAATTTGAAAAACGTTATTTTAACTTCTGCAGAACAAACAGTGTAATAGCAGCAATTGATTTAGCACATGAACTGGAGTCAATAAAACAGTGTAGATTGCTCCAAATTTTTGGGTGTGATGTTATTCAATCTGTATATTGAGCAAGCAGTGAAGCAAACAAAAGATAAATTCGGAGTAGGTATTAAAATCCATGGAGAAGAAATAAAAACTTTGATACCGATTAGGTTCCTTTCAGATTACGTTGATACTGTAGCTCCCTACTTAGCACTCATATACAACCGCTCGCTCACCGATAGATCTGTACCTACAGATTGGAAAATTGCGCAGGTCGCACCAGTTTTCAAGAAGGGTAGTAGGAGTAATCCATTTAACTACAGACCTATATCATTGACGTCGGTTTGCAGTAGGGTTTTGGAGCATATACTGTATTCAAACATTATGAATCACCTCGAAGGGAACGATCTATTGACACGTAATCAGCATGGCTTCAGAAAACATCGCTCTTGTGCAACGCAGCTAGCTCTTTATTCGCACGAAGTAATGGCCGCTATCGACAGGGGATCTCAAGTTGATTCCGTATTTCTAGATTTCCGGAAAGCTTTTGACACCGTTCCTCACAAGCGACTTCTAATCAAGCTGCGGAGCTATGGGGTATCGTCTCAGTTGTGCGACTGGATTCGTGATTTCCTGTCAGGAAGGTCGCAGTTCGTAGTAATAGACGGCAAATCATCGAGTAAAACTGAAGTGATATCAGGTGTTCCCCAGGGAAGCGTCCTGGGACCTCTACTGCTCCTGATCTATATAAATGACCTGGGTGACAATCTGAGCAGTTCTCTTAGGTTGTTCGCAGATGATGCTGTAATTTACCGTCTAGTAAGGTCATCCGAAGACCAGTATCAGCTGCAAAGCGATTTAGAAAAGATTGCTGTATGGTGTGTCAGGTGGCAGTTGACGCTAAATAACGAAAAGTGTGAGATGATCCACATGAGTTCCAAAAGAAATCCGTTGGAATTCAATTACTCGATAAATAGTACAATTCTCAAGGCTGTCAATTCAACTAAGTACCTGGGTGTTAAAATTACAAACAACTTCAGTTGGAAGGACCACATAGATAATATTGTCGGGAAGGCGAGCCAAAGGTTGCGTTTCATTGGCAGGACACTTAGAAGATGCAACAAGTCCACTAAAGAGACAGCTTACACTACACTCGTTCGTCCTCTGTTAGAATATTGCTGCGCGGTGTGGGATCCTTACCAGGTGGGATTGACGGAGGACATCGAGAGGGTGCAAAGAAGGGCAGCTCGTTTTGTATTATCGCGTTATAGGGGAGAGAGTGTGGCAGATATGATACACGAGTTGGGATGGAAGTCATTACAGCATAGATGTTTTTCGTCGCGGCAAGACCTTTTTACGAAATTTCAGTCACCAACTTTCTCTTCCGAATGCGAAAATATTTTGTTGAGCCCAACCTACATAGGTAGGAATGATCATCAAAATAAAATAAGAGAAATCAGAGCTCGAACAGAAAGGTTTAGGTGTTCGTTTTTCCCGCTCGCTGTTCGGGAGTGGAATAGTAGAGAGATAGTATGATTGTGGTTCGATGAACCCTCTGCCAAGCACTTAAATGTGAATTGCAGAGTAGTCATGTAGATGTAGATGTAGATGAGGTTCGCCGATGACATTGTAATTCTGTCAGATACAGTAAAGGACTTGGAAGAGCAGTTGAACTGAATGGACAGTCTCTTGAAGGGAGGATATAAGATGAACATCAACAAAAGCAAATCAAGGATAATGGAATGTAGTCGAGTTAACTCGGGTGATGCTGAGGGAATTAGATTAGGACATGAGACACTTAAAGTAGCAAAGGAGTTTTGCTATTTGGGGAGCAAAATAACTGATGATGGTCGAAGTAGAGAGGATATAAAATGTAGACTGGCAATGGCAAGGAAAGCGTTTCTGAAGAAGAAAAATTTGTTAACATCGAGTATAGATTTAAGTGTCAGGAAGTCGGTTCTGAAAGTATTTGTATGGAGTGTAGCCATGTATGGAAGTGAAACATGGACGATAAATAGTTTAGACAAGAAGAGAATAGAAGCTTTCGACATGAGGTGCTACAGAAGAATGCTGAAGATTGGATGGGTAGATCACATAACTAATGAGGAAGTATTGAATAGGATTGGGGAGAAGAGAAGTTCGTGGCACAACTTGACTAGAAGAAGGGGTCGCGGTACGTACTGGGAGATGAAGAAGCTTGCACAGGATAGAGTAGCATGGAGAGCTGCATCAAAGCAGCCCTCAGGATTGAAGACCACAACAACAACAACAATGTGTCTGAAAACTAGAAGTGGAAGGAGCACATTACTGAGCTGCTCAGACAGTTGAGTTCGGCTAGTTTTGCTCTTTGTAAAATTGATAGTCTTGGAAACAAACGAATCTACCTCCTGGTGTATTCTGCATATTTCCATTGAATAATGTGTTGTGGGATAATTTACTAAAGTAACTCATCGCTTAGAAACAAAATACTGATGGCACAAAAGCGAGCAATAGGAATAATATGTGGCGTTCACGCACGGCCGTCATGTAGGTACCTCTTCAAGAAATTTAGCTTTTTAACTGCACAACCACGATACGTACATTCGTAAACAAAATATATCGTAAATAATCCATCACAATTTGAAAAGAATAGTGTTGTCCGTGCCCAATATTAGAGGGAAAAATGGTCTTTGTGATCCATTACTGAAATTGTCAGTGGCTCAGAAAGTCGTTCAACATGCAGCTACCAAAATTTGTGCTCGTTTACTCAATAATGTAAAATACCTGACAAGTAGCAAAGTAAGTTTTAAATCCAACCTAAAATCATTTTTCCTGACAACTCCTTCTATCCGACTGACGAATTTTTATTATATACTTGCAACTTGTAAAAAAATTCTAGTTCTTAAGTGAAGTTGCATGTCTGCATGAATAGCACTGAAATAATACCATCATTAATTTTAACACTAATTATGTATACAAACCCTGTAAACTGACTCGTTTCTAACCATTTCGATAAAATGTTCGTTCGAACGGTCTATCGAACATATAACTTAACTAATAGCCCACGTAGGGTAGAGAAACCTTTTGACAATGTTGACTGGCAAACAAATGCTTCACAGTTGTAAAATACTCTTATTGATGAAAGTGTTACTCTGTGGATGGTTGATGACTGTAACAAAACTTAATTTTAATGTTTTAAAGAAATTCGAAATTTTGTGCGATACTCAATAGCATTAAAAAAGCTGCTTACTTGCAGATTGGTTGCGTGATGTGCTGGATAGAATGACAGCTTGCAGATTGGTTGCGTGATGTGCTGGATAGAATGACAGCTTGACATGTGGTCTCGAAAACGCAAAAAAAATTAAAATTTTTAAATCTGTCTAAATTACTTCCATCATTATTTTTATTCACTTACATAGTTTAATCACCATATGAAATTTTCCATTTGTTTCATTAACAGTAATTTTTGTGAATATGAATTTAATTATATCTATTTATTATAACATTCAATTATTTGAAAATTAAGATCTAGTAGTTGAGAAACAAAAGACGAAATCATCTATTTGTATTTTGGCCTCGATGTGAAAAATGTATTTTTGTTACCAGATGAGCAATTCTTTTTTTTCGCGATAATCGTCATACAAACATTTAGAACATTACGTACATACCTACTGCACTGTGGACAAAATATCTCAGACGAAAATTTAAGTGAAATACGAGTTTATAAGTAAAACGAAATTGAAGCAGACTGGAAGAAAAACGGAGTGACATAACAAACGGAATTAAATCGAAATTAATACAGGAAATTAATTAAAATCACATGAACCAAGGTTTCAAGTGAAGAAAGAATGATAGGAAGAAAAAGAGAAGAAATGAAGAAGTTGATATTATGATTAAAATTACGTGAAAAAGGAATGGAATTAAAAAATTACATTTAAATCCATTAATTGAATAAAATGATGATCAAAGTGATTTCGAAAAAGATTTAAAAATAAAAGAAACGACCTGCACCTGCTAAGAAGCTTTTACCCTATCCATCACACCACGCACCCACTCTAGAGGACGGACTTCTTTTAATACCACTGAGCGTCACACAAAATTACGTACTTTGTTTTCGTCAGTTACTTGCAAAAGAGGTCCCACAAGGGTGAATGGCTGCAGTCCGTGAATCGTGGGACTTTAACCTACATCACGCATAAATAGTTTCAAAAGGTCGATCGCACCGCTGTGGACTTTTCCTTGTTAGTTTGGTCTAGGGCGTGACTTCCACCTCATGTTCCAAGGCTATTTTTATTTTTATAGACTGTATGCATTCCCGATGGAATATTTGGGACTAGAGGCATTTTGCTAGGCCGCGGTTGAAAGTTGCAGTTCTTTGCAGCCACAATTTTGGATGTTACTTGACGGTCCTCGTACGGTAGATTTTCTCCTACCCGTTGTTTGGGCACGGACATGATGTCCTACTGCTGCTAGATAGACTGCTGTTTTAACCAATTAATTCGGATTTATTAGTTTCTATACGTTATTCAATAAACAAAACAGTACCTTTTCTACTTTTCAACATAATCCCATTGAACATTTATGCATCTGTCCCAACGAGCTTCAAACTTTTATATTCCGGCTGCAAAGAACTCTTTACCTTGATGTTTGCACCAATTTCCCACAAACTTTTTCACGTCCTTGTTGTTTTGGAACTTCTTCCCACTTAATGCCTTCTTCAGTGCACCAGATAAATGGAAATCCCTAGATGCTAAATCAGCACTGTAAGTGGGGTGAGGCAATACTTCCCAGCCCATTTTGTCGATAGTTTGATGGGTTAGTTGAGCAATATGAGTACGTGCGTTGTCTTCCTGGAGAATCACATCTCTCTCTCTCATGCTGACTTCACCTTGCTTAAAAGCAAGTCCGAGTACATTTGGCTGTTCATTGTACGCTGCTCTTCGAGATAATCACAAAAAACTAGACCTTCACCGTCCCAAAACGCCGTCAACATGACTTTTCCTGCTGATGCTTGGGTTTTGAATTTTTTCTTGGCAGGTGAGTTAGTGTGCTTCCACTCCATCCTATTTCTTTTTGATTCTGGCTCATAACAGTGAACCCAAGTTTCATTAAAAGTTAAAATTTTGTTGAGGAAGTGCTCACCTCCTCTTTCGTATCGTCCCTTTAGCTCAGTGCACACTTTTAACCTTGTTTCCTGGTGAAGCCACGCCGACTACTTTGGGATCCATCTTGCACATGTTCTGCGGTACTTCAGCTTGTTACGGATAATGTTATGAACTGTACCAGAACTAACTTGAACCTTATCAACTACCATTTCCACAGTCACACGGCGGTGGGCACGAATAATGTCATCAATTCGAGTTTCAAGTGAGGGACCCGAAACTGCAACTGGTCGACCAGAACGGTGATCGTCAGTCACTGAGTCACGACTATTTTTTAACTGCTCTACCCACTTGTAAAAATTTGTACGACTCATAGAACCTTCTACAGTATATATTCTCTGGTTTCTCGCCTTCAGCAAATAAAAAACGAATAATTCTATCGTTGTTCAACTAATGGGGACGTTCCTAGCGGATCTGATTATCTTGAAATATATTTTGGAGGTTATAAACTAAACAGTATTGATACATCAGCTGATTAGGGCTCATCCAGGTGATGCCAACTTAAAGTCATGAAAGTACAAAACTTGCCCTACTTGGCAATCATATACAAACGCTCGCTCACCGATACATCTGTACCTACAGATTGGAAAATTGCGCAGGTCGCACCAGTGTTAAAAAAGGGTAGTAGGAGTAATCCATCTAAATACAGACCTATATCATTGACGTCGGTTTGCCGTAGGGTTTTGGAGCATATACTGTATTCAAACATTATGAATCACCTTGAAGGGAACGATCTATTCATACGTAATGAGCATGGTTTCAGAAAACATCGTTCCTGTGCAACGCAGCTAGCTCTTTATTCGCACGAAGTAGTGGCCGCTATCGACAGGGGATCTCAACTTGATTCCGTATTTCTAGACTTCCGGAAAGCTTTTGACACCGTTCCTCACAAGCGACTTCTAATCAAGCTGCTGGCCTACGCGGTATATTCGCAGTTGTGCGACTGGATTCGTGATTTCCTGTCAGGAAGGTCGCAGTTCGTAGTAATAGACGGTAAATCATAGATTAAAACTGAAGTGATATCAGGTGTTCCCCAGGGAAGCGTCCTGGGACCTCTACTGTTCCTGATCTATATAAATGACCTGGGTGACAATCTGAGCAGTTCTCTTAGACTGTTCGCAGATGATGCTGTAATTTACCGTCTAGTAAGGTCATCCGAAGACCAGTATCAGTTGCAAAGCGATTTAGAAAAGATTGCTGTATGGTGTGGCAGGTGGCAGTTGACGCTAAATAACGAAAAGTGTGAGGTGATCCACATGAGTTCCAAAAGAAATCCGTTGGAATTCAATTACTCGATAAATAGTACAATTCTCAAGGCTGTCAATTCAACTAAGTACCTGGGTGTTAAAATTACGAACAACTTCAGTTGGAAGGACCACATAGATAATATTGTCGGGAAGGCGAGCCAAAGGTTGCGTTTCATTGGCAGGACACTTAGAAGATGCAACAAGTCCACTAAAGAGACAGCTTACACTACACTCGTTTGTCCTCTGTTAGAATATTGCTGCGCGGTGTGGGATTCTTACCAGGTGGGATTGACGGAGGACATCGAAAGAGTGCAAAAAAGGGCAGCTCGTTTTGTATTATCACATAATAGGGGAGAGAGTGTGGCAGATATGATAAGCGAGTTGGGATGGAAGTCATTAAAGCAAAGACGTTTTTCGTCGCGACGAGATCTATTTACGAAATTTCAGTCACCAACTTTCTCTTCCGAATGCGAAAATATTTTGTTGAACCCAACCTACATAGGTAGGAATGATCATCAAAATAAAATAAGAGAAATCAGAGCTCGAACAGAAAGGTTTAGGTGTTCGTTTTACCCGCGTGCTGTTCGGGAGTGGAATGGTAGAGAGATGGTATGATTGTGAATTGCAGAGTAATCATGTAGATGTAGATGTAGACCAACAGTTTTTCCCCCAGACCAATTTGTCTCTTTAATTACTGAATGGCCCTCGTATTTAATATTTTTAGAATGTCTTGACTGCTTAATGAAGTAGGTTACAATCGCCGTTTTACTTCAGATTTCAGATGCACCTGATGATGGGGCTAAGGTGTCGAAACCGCGGTAGTGAATATATACTTCTGCGGTTTATTACTTCGGTTAATGAAAGCATTTTACAACTGTGGCAGATATGTTTGCTTTGAAAATGTCGCAGCACAGTTTTGGGTGCCCCAGAGATAAAAATATAATATCGACTAGATTTGAAATTCATAAGGTGAATGTAAAATACTGGGAGCGAAATGTTATACACAGAGGGTGGAAAAAAGTTAAGGAAACACAAAAAAAAAACACATTACCGTTCCTCATATGGTGCAGAAAACCAGTTAGCATTCCAAACAGCTTTCAGTCGTCTCGGAATGAATAAATATAAGCCCTGAAAGGTTTTCAAGGGGTTCTTGTACTATGCTTCTTGCAAAATAGTGACAATATCACGTAGCGGTGATGGAGGTGGCTAGCGATCGCCCACACTTGTCTCCAAAGTAGACCGCAAAGGCGCAGTGATACTGAGATGTGGTGACTGCGGCGGCAGGCGGAGATGCAGCAAATGGCTCTGAGGTCATCAGTGGCCTTGAACTTAGAACTAATTAAGCCCAACTAACCTAAGGACATCACACACATCCATGCCCGAGGCAGGATTCGAACCTGCGACCGCAGCGGTCGCTCGGTTCCAGACTGCAGCGCCTAGAACCGCACGGAGATGCAGCAGTTCACCCTCGTGCTCACACGACCAGCTGTGGACAACACGAGCTGTGTGGGCAGGGGCCGTGTCGTCTTGGAACACAGCACCAACACTGGGGAACAAACATTGTACCTGGTCAGCCAAAATGGCCACATTAGTCGTTGGCGGTAAAGCGACCTCGCAGTTTAACGAGGAGGCCCGTCGTATACTACGGTATGTGTGCCCAAATTCAGCCAACGTTACTCATATTTTACTCTTGGGACACAAATTCGGCCACAAGTTGGAGCAGTGTGAAACAAAACTTATCCAACCTATAATCTTGAGTTAATAACGAGCATCAAACCCTCCAAAACAAGCGAAAAATATACCTGTTCAAAAACACAGATAAATATTCACTTGACGCATTCCTGATAGACAATCTCCATTCATTCCAAATTAATAATATAAGTGCAGACCAGATGTGGCTTGAATTCAAACAAATAGTATCGGCAGCAATTGAGAGATTTATACGAAATAAACTAACAAACGACGGGGCTGATCCTCCTTCGTATAAAAAACAGGTCAGAACACTGTTGCAGAAACAACGAAGCAAACATGCCAAATTTAAACATACGCAAAATTGGTGATCTTTTACAGAAGCTCGAAATTTAGCGTGACTAATAAAGTCATCAGAAGATGCGAGATGCTTATGACACACAACGAAACTTTGTCTCGAAAACTGGCAGAAAATCCAAAGAAATTCTGGTCGTATGTGAAGTATGTTAGAGGCAAGAAACAATCAGTGCCATCTCTGTGTGATAGCAATGGAGATACTATCGAAGACAGCGCTGCCAAAGCGGAGTTACTAAACACAGCCTTCCGAAATGCCTTCACGAAAGAAGACGAAGTAAATATTCCAGAATTCGAATAGAGAACAGTTGCCAACATGAGTAGCGTAGAAGTAAATATCCTGGGAGTAGTGAAGCAACTTAAATCACTTAATAAAAGCAAGTCTTCTGGTCCAGACTGTACACCATTAAGGTTCCTTTCGCAGTATGTTGACGCATTAGCCTCATACTTAACAATCATATACAACCGTTCGCTCGACGAAAGATCCGTACCCAAAGACTGGTCACACCAATATTCAAGAAAGGTAGTAGGAGTAATCCACTAAATTACAGGCCCATATCGTTAACGTCCATATGCAGCAGGATTTTGGAACATATATTGTGTTCAAACATTATGAATTACCTCGAAGAAAACTGTCTATTTACACACAGTCAACATGGGTTTAGAAAACATCGTTCCTGTGAAACACAACTGGCTCTTTATTCGCATGAAGTGCGAGCGCTATTGACAAGGGATTTCAGATCGATTCCGTATTTCTGGATTTCCGGAAGGCTTTTGACACTGTACCACACAAGCGGCTTGTAGTGAAATTGCGTGCTTATGGAATACTGTCTCAGTTACATGACTGTCAAAGAGGTCACAGTTCGTAGTAATTGACGGAAAGTCATCGATTAAAACAGAAGTGATTTCTGGCGTTCCCCAAGTTAGTGTTGTAGGCCCTTTGCTGTTCCTTATCTATATAAACGATTTGGGCGACCATCTAAGCAGCCGTCTTCGTTTGTTTGCAGATGACGCTGTCGTTCATCGACTAATAAAGTCATCAGAAGATCAAAACAAACTGCAAACGATTTAGAGAAAATATCTGAATGGTGCGAAAATTGACAGTTGACCCTAAATAACGAAAAGTATGAGGTCTTCCACATGAGTACTAAAAGGAGTTTATTAAACTTCGGTTACGCGATAAATCAGTCTAATGTAAAAGCCGTAAATTCAACTAATACTTAGGTATTACAATTACGAACACCTGTAGTTGGAAGGAACACATAGAAAATGTTGTGGGGAAGGCTAACCAAAGACTGCGTTTTATTGGCAAGACACTTAGAAAATGTAACAGATCTACTAAGGAGACTGCCTACACTACGCTTGTCCATCCTCTTTTAGAATACTGCTGTGCGGTTTGGGATCCTTACCAGATAGGACTGACGGAGTTCATCGAAACAGTTCAAAGAAGGGCAGCACGTTTTGTATTATCGCGAAATATGGGAGAGATTGTCACAGAAATGATACAGGATTTGGGCTGGACATCATTAAAAGCAAGGCGTTTTTCGTTGCGACGGAATCTTCTCTCGAAATTCCGATCACCAACTTTCTCCTCCGAGTACGAAAATATTTTGTTGACACCGACCTAGATAGGGAGAAACGATCACCTCAGAGCTCGTACGAAAAGATGTAGGTGTTCGTTCTCTCCGCGTGCTATACGAGATTGGAATAGAGAATTGTGAATATGCTTCAACGAACCCTCTGCGAGGCACTTAAATGTGATTTGTAGAGTATCCATGTAGATGTAGATGTAGAACTGACCTTCTTCCATAGCTCCAAAGTCCAGGTTTTATGGCTTCAGCGTCATGTTTTCCAGTTACGGGCGTTTGCATTACTGACGAGTGGTTTTGAAATTCCAGATCGACTTGCCATTGGAGCTCCCTTCGTGTTGTCTTGTTTATGGCAGAATTCGCGAAAGTGGCATTCAGTTGCGCAGTGACCTTTTCAGCCGTCGCCCCTTGTTTTCCGTGACAATCCTCTTAAAGGCCGTCTGTTGCGATACCCCAGCACATGCTTTCGTCCGCGTTGTGACTTGGTGGATGATGTTTTTCCGCTTCTCTGCGTGAGGTACGAAACTTCGATATGGCGCCTCTAGTAGCAGTAGACACTCCGGCTACCTTGGTTATAAAGCACATCGAGAAACAGTTCAGCCCGGCTGTGGTTCTGTGATGTTTTGGTTTTTTTTTCGTACAATGGCTTGGGTACACTCATTCAGCTGACCTTGAAAGTGAAGCGGGATGTTTATTTCTATACACTCGGTAACTAAGTGTTGCCCTTTATTGTGAATAGAGCCATCATCATATACATGCTGTGTAAAAGGACGACGCGTATGTTAAGCACAGCTTCTACTGACACTCGTAACTTTGTTTCACAGGTTCTAATGAATGAGATGAGGCAGTAGCCGAAGTAATGTTCTAATCATCATCATCATCTTTTAAGATTGATTATGCCTTTCAGCGTTCAGTCTGGAGCACAGCCCCCTTATAAAATACCTCCTATTCAGTGCTAGCATTGGTGCCTCTTCTGATGTTAAACCTGTTACTTCAAAATCGTTCTTAACCGAATCCAGGTACCTTCTCCTTGGTCTGCCCCGACTCCTCCTACCCTCTACTGCTGAACCCATGAGTCTCTTGGGTAAACTTGCTTCTCCCATGCGTGTAACATCACCCCACCATCTAAGCCTGTTCATCCTGACTGCTACATCTATCGAGTTCATTCCCAGTTTTTCTTTGATTTCCTCATGGTGGACACCCTCCTGCCATTGTTCCCATCTACTAGTACCTGCAATCATCCTAGCTACTTTCATATCCGTGACCTCAACCTTGTTGATAAGGTAACCTGAATCCACCCACCTTTCGCTCCCATACAATAAAGTTGGTCGAAAGATTGAACGGTGCACAGATAACTTAGTCTTGGTACTGACTTCCTTCTTGCAGAAGAAAGTAGATCGTAGCTGAGCACTCACTGCATTAGCTTTGCTACACCTCGCTTCCAGTTCTTTCACTATGTTACCATCCTGTGAGAATATGCATCCTAAGTACTTGAAACCGTCCACCTGTTCTAACTTTGTTCCTCCTATTTGACACTCAATCCGTTTATATTTCTTTCCCACTGACATTACTTTCGTTTTGGAGATGCTAATCTTCATACCACAGTCCTTACATTTCTGATCTAGCACTGAAATATCACTTTGCAAACTTTCAATCGAATCTGCCATCACAACTAAGTCATCCGCATATGCAAGACTGCTTATTTTGTGTTCACATATCTTCATATCACCCAGCCAGTCTATTGATCTAATTAAAAACCTATTTTAAACGATCAGTACCGTTTTGCTCACAAAATATTCACATTATCGCGGACTGTATCAAGAAATTTATTTCTTTTATACAAGAGTTCCAACACATTTGCAATAATGTTTCACAGCGATATTTGTTGTGTTATAAATCTAGTCACAGATCATGAAACTTTATTATAATCTGATGATTCTGGTCAAAGAAGACCGTCTTCAGGCCTAAAAATAATAAACATAAAAAGGTAGTTTGATGTACAATATCTGCAAATTACATGAAATACATAGTCAGAATCCATTATTACCAGACACGACAGCATATCTGTACGGAAAGATATAGGTGTCCGTCCTCTTCGCGCGCTATATCCGTTCCTGAATAAACATAGTACGCTACATAATTCGTGTCATTGCGTGTGTAGATGGTACAGTCACATTAATCAGCCATATAAGTTTCGTCACAAAACCAAACAATTTTTGACTACCACTGACGCTATTACTCCAGTCGCGTTCACACACAAGTCCGCGAGCGACGTGTTTGCCTCCTGGCACGCTAGATGTCGTTGCTGCACGTCAGTTCACGTAACTTCGAGATATACTCAGTATCTGTACGAAATCTTTTCTGCCGAATTTGGCGCAAACAGATCTTAAAACACAGATGACTGTGCTTGTAAATGTGTAATAAAATGTGACGAGGAAACAGGCTATATTAAAATTAATATTAGCTACATAGCGTCATTATAAAATCCAATCGATGGTTAAAGCAAAACTGCAGCTCGCTAATGAAACAGATCGCTAAAACCCTTCCTCTAAGAGCAAACATCGCACCCACGCAATCCATCCGCCAACCATTATCCGGCAAACTGGCTCCCGACCACATTCATAGAAACCAATAAAATGTCTCTCAGCGCTGTTCCCCTACAAAATTTACTCATAAGCCACAATTAAAAGAAATTGTAACAAAGGAGGTTTTGTACAATAGTATATTACCAAAATTATCTAAAACAACTGTAAAATCCATTGAGTCATTAAACAACAGATGTGCAGGTTACATACGCAATCACATTTTAAGGTATTCTTGGTTGGGACATTAGCGCCTGAGATGTTTTAGTCGCCTCAGTTTACTATCATTCAGTTGCATCTGTGATTCATAGGATTGGACCGTATATACAGGGTGTTTCAAAAATGACCGGTATATTTGAAACGTCAATACAAACTAAACGAGCAGCGATAGAAATACACCGTTTGTTGCATTATGCTTGGGACAACAGTACATTTTCAGGCAAACAAACTTTCGAAATTACAGTAGTTACAATTGTCAACAACAGATGGCGCTGCGGTCTGGGAAACTCTACAGTACGATATTTTCCACATATCCACCATGCATAGCTATAATATGGCGTAGTCTCTGAATGAAATTACCCGAAACCTTTGACAACGTGTCTGGCGGAATGGCTTCACATGCAGATGAGATATACTGCTTCAGCTGTTCAATTGTTTCAGGATTCTGGCGGTACACCTGGTCTTTCAAGTGTCCCCACAGAAAGAAGTCACAGGGGTTCATGTCTGGCGAATAGGGAGGCCAATCCATGCCGCCTCCTGTATGTTTCGGATAGCCCAAAGCAATCACACGATCATCGAAATATTCATTCAGGAAATTAAAGACGTCGGCCGTGCGATGTGGCCGGGCACCATCTTGCATAAACCACGAGGTGTTCGCAGTGTCGTCTAAGGCAGTTTGTACCGCCACAAATTCACGAAGAATTCCAGATAGCGTGATGCAGTAATTGTTTCGGATCTGAAAAATGGGCCAATGATTCCTTTGGAAGAAATGGCGGCCCAGACCAGTACTTTTTGAGGATGCAGGGACGATGGGACTGCAACATGGGGCTTTTCGGTTCCCCATATGCGCCAGTTCTGTTTATTGACGAAGCCGTCCAGGTAAAAATAAGCTTCATCAGTAAACCAAATGCTGCCCACATGCATATCGCCGTCATCAATCCTGTGCACTATATCGTTAGCGAATGTCTCTCGTGCAGCAATGGTAGCGGCGCTGAGGGGTTGCCGCGTTTGAATTTTGTATGGATAGAGGTGTAAACTCTGGCGCATGAGACGATACGTGGACGTTGGCGTCATTTGGACCGCAGCTGCAACACGGCGAAAGGAAACCCGAGGCCGCTGTTGGATCACCTGCTGCACTAGCTGCGCGTTGCCCTCTGTGGTTGCCGTACGCGGTCGCCCTACCTTTCCAGCACGTTCATCCGTCACATTCCCAGTCCGTTGAAATTTTTCAAACAGATCCTTTATTGTATCGCTTTTCAGTCCGTTGAAAACTTCGTCTTGTTGCAACAACACTGTGTTCTAGGCGGTGGAATTCCAACACCAGAAAAATCCTCTGTTCTAAGAAATAAACCATGTTGTTCACAGCACACTTGCACGTTGTGAACAGCACACGCTTACAGCAGAAAGACGACGTACAGAATGGCGCGCCCACAGACTGCGTTGTCTTCTATATCATTCACATCACTTGCAGCGCCATCTGTTGTTGAAAATTGTAACTACTGTAATTTCGAAAGTTTGTCCGCCTGAAAATGTACTGTTGTCCCAAGCATATTGCAACAAACGGTGTATTTCTATCGCTGCTCGTTTAGTTTTTATTGCCGTTTCAAATATACCAGTCATTTTTGAAACACCCTGTAGGATACCTTCACTGACTACGTCCAATGACAGTTATTTTTCCGTTTCTTTGCACGTTACTGTAAGCCAGTTTTGTATTGCCCCGATTGATGGGAAAAATTGTACGGGCACAACCTGCCCGCTAAAAAGTCATTGATTTGTTTCACTAGCAAACGGCGGGCCTGGTGTCTTCATTATCAATTGTATTTTACTACTGTGAATTATGTAACATAGTGTTGTATTTCAATAAGGTCTGTCTCTTTCCTCATTACCATTTATTGGCTTGTCTGAAATAAGTAGCAGATGTAACAAATACGCTGATTATAACCGATGACAATTTTTTTTTACATTATGTAGCACATAACTGAGCCGGCATGTGTTTTCTCCAGTGGTGGGTAGATTATACGGACACAGTCTGTCTGTTTAAAAAATCTTTGTTTCGTTGGTGAGCAGCACACATGTTGTTTAATGATTAGAATGCATTGTGCAATGGTATTACGTATTTTTTGTAACACAGTACTATATTTTTTTTAAATAAAACCTCCTTTGTTACAATTTGTTTTAACTGTGGCTCGTGATCTGTTGGTTTCTTTGGAAATGCCTGAGAGTCGGTTTGTCGGATCATGTTTGCTGGATGCATTACGTGGCCACGATGTCTGCGCTTGGGGTAACGGCTTTGATGGTCTGTGTCATTAGTGATCTGCAGATTTTGTTGCAATGATCGATTACATTTTATAATGACGCTATGTAGTTTTGCAATACAGCTAACATTAATTTTCATGAAATCGGTTTCCGCGTTACGTTTTATTACATAACATACAGGGTGAATCAGGAGGAAAGGTACGTGTTTTGATGGATGATAGCATTAGTGATCCCGAACAGAAAACGTGAGGTGGATACATGCCCTATTCCACATGGCTTCCGAGATAGAATACTTTTAATGTACATCTCTATTTATTTTGTGTATTATTCATTGTCATGTTTACAACGTACCACAGTATTATAGAGGAAGTTGAGACAGACATTTTGTACAGGACGCCTGTGGTCAATGAAGTCGGAAAAGTACCTAAAACTGGCTTACAAAAAGTACCGAAACTACAGCGCACGTGCGTCGCGCGAGGCTTTCAAAATTCTCGCGATCTCTTCCCTCAAACTTTTAGTCCTAGGATCTTTTTTTGTAGTAAATTAAATTTAGTTTCATTGAGCACTGAGACATGTTTTCGTTGGAGTGTGGGGTCTTCGAGGTATTAAAGAAAAACGTACAAACGTAATATTAAACGTCTTCTATCTCGGGAAACATTCGCAATAGGGCATATGTCCATATGAAGTTTTTTTGTTCAGGTTCATTAATACAGTCACGTCTCACCTTGTATAAGCAGAGTCATTCGCGTTTTGAGATTTACTTACGCTAAGGCTTTTTACAATTAATTAAAGGCCGAGTGGTTTTAGGCGCTACAGTCTGGAACCGCGCGACCGTTACGGTCGCAGGTTCGAATCCTGCCTCGGGCATGGATGTGTGTGATGTCCTTAGGTTAGTTAGGTTTAAGTAAATCTAAGTTCTAGGGGACTGATGACCTTAGAAGTTAATTCCTATAGTGTTCAGAGCCATTTGAACCAATTAATTAAAAATAGTACTTGGCTCTAAGCACTATGGGACTTAACATCGGAGGTCATCAGTCCCCTAGAACTTAGAACTACTTAAACTTAACTAATCTAAGGACATCACACACATCCATGCCCGAGGCAGGATTCGAACCTGCGACCGCAGCGTCGCGCGGTTCCAGACTGTAGCGGCTAGAACTGCTCGGCCACTCTGGCCGGCTAAAAATAGTACTTCTTTGTAGTTGTATGAAGATTGCATCTGTTCTTTCGGAAAGAACAGATACTTTTGTTATGAAATGTAATTACGAGAACACAGTCTTTATCCGAAAATGAATTATTGTTATGAAATGTAATTACGAGAACACAGTCCTTATACGAAAATGAATTATTTCAAACATCAGATCAATAAGTGAAAGAAAAAGAAAACGGTTCACCTCCATGTAGCGAAAGAGTGTGTTCATCAGTTTCTCCACGTGAGCAATGTCGATCTAAAGGCTATTGTTGTGGTTGGCAGGAGAGCCAACACCTTGGTACTAAAGGAGGCCGAAATGCACGCGTTTTAGCTCACGCAGGCTGGCGTGAGGTCTGGAACATGGCAAGGGAATTAAAATTGAGAAAAACGGACGTAGCTGGTGGATACTTAACTTTAAGCCATTAATGACGAACGTCGCTCTTGATGGTACATGATTTACAATATCAATAGAAACTGATCATGGCGCCTTGCTAGGTCGTAGCTAATAACGTAGCTGAAGGCTATGCTAACTATCGTTTCGGCAAATGAGAGCGTAATTTGTCAGTAAAACCATCGCTAGCAAAGTCGGCTGTACGACTGGGGCGAGTGCTAGGAAGTCTCTCTAGACCTGCCGTGTGGCGGCGCTCGGTCTGCAATCATTGATAGTGGAGACACGCGGGTCCTACGTATACTACCGGACCGCGCCCGATTTAAAGGCTACCACCTAGCAAGTGTGGTGTCTGGCGGTGACACCACATTCCTCCCTTGCAAATCGGCGTACGGTTGTGGCATAAGGCTGTAAGTAGGCTGTTTAGGTTTTTTTATTGGTAACGCCGCTGTCACGTAGCGCTCTGTATAAAAATCACTGGCTGTGCCGTGTGCAGTCTGTGGCTGGTTTGCATTGTTGTCTGCCATTGTAGTGTTGAGCAGCGGCAGCTGGATGCTAACAGCGCGTAGCGTTGCGCAGTTGGAGGTGAGCCGCCAGCAGTGGTGGACGTGGGTAGAGAGATGGCGGAGTTATGAAATTTGTAAGAATTGGTGTCATGAACTGATATATATATTATGACTATTAAGGTAAATACACTGTTTGTTCTCTATTAAAATCTTTCATTTGCTAACTATACCTATCAGTAGCTAGTGCCTGCAGTAGTTTGAATCTTTTATTTAGCTGGACGTAGTGGCGCTCGCTGTATCACAGTAGCTTGAGTAACGAAGATTTTTGTGAGGTAAGTGATTTGTGAAACGTATAGGTTAATGTTAATCAGGGCCATTCTTTCGTAGGGATTTTTGGAAGTCAGATTGCGTTGCGCTAAAAATATTGTGTGTCAGCTTAAGCACAGTCGTGTATAAATTTTTCGAAGGGGACGTTGCAAGGCTTCCGCCTGCCGTGGGGAGGACCTCATGTTGACGTATGCGACGAAGTGGGGAGCCTAACAAGAGGCGAGGCTGTGCCACACGCACCCTACCATTCGGACCGGGGGGAGCTAGGAAACGCCTGAAAACCTGCTCCAGGGTGCACGCCAACATGCGGTGTATGCGCCCGTAGACAGGAGGGGCCGAAGGGTCGACCTCCATCGGGCCGGGGCACCCGACGGGCGAAGACGACATATGGTCCGGAGCGGGCAAGAGTTCCATGTCGGAGGACAACTGGGCACGGGAAGCGGCCGGCGGCGCGTGACCCAGGGAGGCGCCCGTGGGTTGCAGCAAAATGGAAAGCAGCGTCTGTAGCACCTGGGGCTGAGGCGATCCAGTAGATGGGTCCCTGGGGCGCTGACCGGACGGCACCGTCGCTGAAAGCAGACGGCGAGCGGCAGATCCCGTGCGACGACAGAGGCGCAGCTGATGGAGATGTCAACGGACCTCATTAGAGGCCCCCAAAACCAGATACATAGCGCGTCCGAGGCAGCGAAGAATGCGCCCTTCGAGCCAACGCCGTGAACCTCGGTAGTGGCGATAGTAGACAACGTCGCCTGGAGCAAAAGCAGGTGTCTGCCGCTGCACAGGAACCTGATGCGGCGGATGTAGCAAAGACATCAAGGTTCGATGAGGGAGACCGTGGAGCAACTCAGCCGGCGAGCGACCATCTCGGGGCTGAGAGCGATACGAGGACAAAAAGAGCAATAACGCGTCCTCCCGAGAATGCGACTCTTTCAACTTCAACATCTGTGACTTGAAAGTCCTGACCAATCGTTCAGCGGCACCGTTTGACTGTGGCGAAAACGGCGCGGACGTCAGATGTTGAATACCATTGGCCTTGTAGAATGACTGAAATTCTGCGGACATGAATTGTGGGCCATTGTCGGAAACAATAGTCTGTGGAAGACCTTCAATGCAAAAGATAGCGGATAACGCTTGGATGGTGGCAGATGACGTCGTGGAAGACATCCGGACAACAAAAGGAAAATTACTGTATCAATCTACCACAAGCAACCATCGAGCATTCCAGAAGGGACCAGCAAAATCGATATGTAAGCGTTGCCAAGGGGAAGTGGCTTTTGGCCATGCAAAGAATTTCCGCGGTGGTGCTCATTGTTGTTCGGCACACACCATGCGAGAAGAGCACATATTCGTAATCGCGGCATCGATTCCGAACCAAGTACAGTGCTGACGAGCAAGTTGTTTCGTACTCACTATACCCCAGTGTCCTTTGTGGAGAAGCTGTAAGACAGAGGACTGTAACGAACGTGGTACCACGACCCTCGACTGATCATTATCAGACGCAACAGCAAAACACCACGTCGTACAAAAAGTCTCTCCTTGTGGGCAAAAAATCGGCGAACCAAAGGGTCCGCGATCCGTGACTTTGAGAAGGGCCATTGCGTAGCAACAAAACGCAGAACGGGAGCAAGGACAGGGTCGGCAGCTGTGGCTGTAGCTACACGACGAAAATCAATCGGAAACGATTCGACCACGTCATCGGTTTCCGCATCAATGAACATGCAAGCAAGTTCGGAGGAATCGAATGCCCTATCCTCAGCAACAGGCAAGCGGGACAACGCATCGGCGTTTCCGTGCTTAGCAGTGGACCGATACAGGATATCGTAGCGGTACTGCGAGAGGAAAATAGACCAGCGAATGAATTTCTGCGCTGTACGTGGAGGTACAGGCTTGGTCGGATGAAAAAGCGAAGTCAAAGGTTTGTGGTCTGTGATTATGGTAAAGTGACGACCATACAAGAAATCATGAAACTTTGTAACACCAAATACGAGAGCCAATGCTTCTTTCTCGATCAGTGAATAATTTCTTTGCGCAGACGAGAGCAAAATTGGACGCAAAGGCAATTGGGCGATCATGCTATCCATCTTTGTGAGCAAGCACAGCACCGATCCCGAAATCCGATGCATCCACCATCAACAAGAGGGGCTTCTGGGGATCGAATGGCGTAAGGCAAGTATTGGAAAGCAACGCCGATTTCAACTGGCGAAAGGCGCGGTCGCATTCCGTCGTCCAGACGAACGGAACACCTTTACGGCGTAAGCGATGAAGCGGAGCTGAAATGGAAGAGGCATGCGGAATATATCGGTGGTAATAGTTGATTTTTCCCAGCACACTCGGTAGCTGCTTCAAATTCTGCGGCGAAGGCAAGTCTTGTATGGCACGAAGGTGCGCTGGACTGGGATGTGTGATTTGGGCATTGAGTACATGTTCCAAGTATGGCAACTCCCCAGCAAAAAAACACACATTTGTCCTTCCCCAAGCGAAGACCATATTGTCGCAAGACCTGAAATAATGTTCTGAGATTGGCCAAATGTTCTTCTTCCGTCTTTCCGGAGATCACAATCTCGTCCAGATAATTTGCTGCAGTAGGGACCGACGCACAAACAGTTTGTAGACATTGCTGAAACAATGCAGGGGCGGATGCACACCCGAATGGCAGTCGTTTGAATCGATACAAACCAAGATGCGTGTTAACTACCAAAACACGCTGGGATTCCTTGTCCACCGGTATTTGCAAGTACGCATCTGCGAGGTCCAACTTCGAAAAATATTTACCCGGGCACAGTTTGTCAAAAAGATCTTCCGGGCGGGGTAAAGGAAAAGTTGCAATCACTAGTTGTGGATTCACTGTTGCCTTGAAGTCCACACAAAGTCTCAACTTTCCGGAAGGTTTCGGCAAAATTACTTAGGGTGATGCCCAGAGAGAAACCTGCACACGTTCAATCACACCTTGTGATTCCAAATCGTGTAATGTTTTTGCGACCTCATCATGCAATGCGTGGGGAACATTGCGCGCTCTGAAAAATTTCGGTTGCGCGTTTACATTCAGTTCCAAATGTGCTTTATAGTTCTTAGCGCAACCGAGGCCCGGTGCAAAAATGCCTGCAAATTCGTCACATAGACGAGAAACACTGTCTGAAGGCACCGTCTCGTTCACTGATAGGACCTGATTTACTATAGACAAGTTAAACAACTGAAATAAATCGAAACCAAACAAGTTCACTGCAGAAGAAGAACGAAGGACGTAAAATGACACAAGTTTTGTTTGTCCTTTGTATGTTGCAAGAAGGCTGCACTGTCCTAACACAGGGATATCTTGACCGGAATAGCTAGATAACTTAACATTTGCGGCACCCAATGAAGGTGTGCCCAGCAGTTTGTAAGTGTCGTGATTGATCAGTGAAACTGCAGCTCCTGTATCACTTTGCCGTTAATGTCCAAGTCCACAAAAAATTTATTGTCCTGCTGACGACAAGAGCGACTGTCTCGTGCAACGTGAACTGACACTGGTACACAATCACTTGCGACTTGACGGGAGTTCCGGCGATGTCGACGCACACTATTTTTGGGACGAACACAGTCACTGTTAGAGACAGTGGTACTGGGCGGAGTGCAATTCTTTTGCAAGCCCCGTAAACATTTATACCTCGAGAAACGTCTTGATCTGTTGAATATATTATTGTAATGCCGGCATGGAAGTATAATAAGGTGAAATGACGCTACAGACTTAGGGCTTTAAGCTTCTCTGAAGCTGCTGCCACAATTTTAGATGACCCAGAATATTAGCAGACGATTCCTTCTTGTTATTAATTTCTGTTTTGTGCACGCAACAGTTTTAATTTTAAAATGTTACAGAGTTTTCGTGAATAATACAGTATCAGGAAGGCTTGAGTGGCCGAGCGGTTCTAGGCGCTTCAGTGTGGAACCGTCCGACCGCTACGGTCACAGGTTCAGATCCTGCCTCGGACATGGATGTGTGTGATGTCCTTAGGTTAGTTAGGTTTAAGTAGTTCTAAGTTCTAGGGGACTGATGACCTAAGATGTTAAGTCCCATTGTGCTCAGAGCCATTTTTCAGAGGTTTTCAATAATAACACGCATTCCGCGTCGCTTTTGTTGTACATTTCGAATAACCGAGAAGAGATGTATGTGGAGCTTCAACGACTTTACTTAAAATTAAATGTGAATGTTTTAGCTTTAGGCTGTATTCAGAATAGTTAGTACACTCGTAAAGGACGCAGTCTTACAGCTTTGAACAAAACACTTCCACCAGAAGATACTGTTTCGGTCAACTAACGTGGCGGATGTCGGCTTCAAATCTGTGACGCAATGACAACTCCCCTTATATTACTCCACCATGACTGTCGCTGATAAAAATCAATAGAGACTACTTCCTTTGTTATCTGCCTACCAACTCATTTTTCCGTTTCGGAACTTGTAGGGACTGCAAGTAAATCGACGTGATTATACTTTGCTGGTTTCATAAGTATTGATTTCACTATCATTAGTTGAGTTCATTATTTAACAGAAATTACCGTCCTGTCTCCTTATCGCATCCATAATTAATAATTGAGTTGTGTCAGCAGCAAAATAGCAGAAGTTCTAGACGGATTGTTGGGAAGCGAACTATCGAATACTATTTTGTGTTCTTTCGTTAATCACTTTTCAGTCCGAAGTCAGAACCCCCCTCTCCCCCTCGCGGGATATTTATCCTACCATTTCACTTCCTCCGTGTAATATTTTATCGCGAGGTTTGTGTGTCTTCGAACAATGACGCCTCCCAGCTTACTCATGGGCCTGATGCATACTGCCGCGAAAGGATCATTACATGATGGACCAGAAAAGATAAATACAACAAATGCATCGCATTTGTGAATATGTACAACCATCAGCTGTAGAATGGAACGACGACATTGAAAATTTGTACCGCAGCGAGATTCGAACCCGGATGTCCAGCTGAACACGAGCTGTCGCCTTACCTTAAGACTATCCGAGCACGACCAGGAGACTCCATATGCCATCAGCCACGTGTCTAATGGTAAGGCAACCGCTTGCGATTGCCGGGAATTCCAAGGTCCGGTCTGGCACAAATTTTCATTGTCGCCATTCCATTACGCAGCTGAAGGCTGCCCATATTAGGAACTGAAAATACATCTCACGTATTTCATAACGGCTGTAGTCGCCGCAATGCATCTCCGAAGGAGCATTGCATCGTATTTCAGAACAACATAGGAACTGCAATATCGCAGAAAAGGTAAAGTTTCAGTCAGCTCTACCGCAATTTCAGAGATTGCACCGTACTGAACTCTTAACAGAAATCATTGCCCATGTCTCCGTTGCATCTCCGTAAATTCATTTAACGTATGAATGAACTGCTATTATATGTTGCCCCTTTGAGAAACTTTGAATTGAATATCTCAATTTGAGACAAGAGGAAGCACAATGGAGGCCACTGTCAAAGCTGTGAAAAATAATCCTTGTAATGCTCGAGTGTCGTTAGACTCTGTAAGTCTGTGGTGTGCTTATGTTACTGTTACTCCTGACACAAGAAGAATTGGTGTATTATAAAGTGAAATTAGCATAGGATTAATAGGTTGATTACCTATGGGTGCGCCGGGCGGAGTAGCCGAGCGCTTCTAGGCGCTACGGTCTGGAACCACGAGACCGCTACGGTCGCAGGTTCGAATCCTGCCTCGGGCATGGATGTGTGTGATGGCCTTAGTTAGGTTTAAGTAGTTCTAAGTTCTAGGGGACTGATGACCTCAGAAGTAAAGTCCCAGAGTGCTCAGAGCCATTTTTTGAAGCTATTGGTGCTCATAGTACTCCTAATTCAATAATTGGTGCTGGGCTTCTACTAAAAAAGGCTCAGAGGAATGATGCAAAGGGAAGTTGTTTGGGGAAGGAGACCAGGCAGCGACGTCGTCGGTCTCGTCGGTGTACGGAAGGACGGGGAAGGCAGCCGGCCGTGCCCTTTCAGAGGAACCATCCGGGCATTTGCCTGGAGCGATTTAGGGAAATCACAGAAAACCTAAATCAGGATGGCCGGACGCGGATTCAACCGTCGTCCTCCCGAATGCAAGTCCAGTGTGCTAACCACTGCGCCACCTCGCTCGGTAATGAAACAAAGAATAGCAATTCTAATGCAATAAACAATATTATTCCTTGCCTTAATCCAATTGAACGAGAATGTATCATTAACATTCACAATTGCCTTACCTATATGATTAAGATTTATACTATCTGGATGAATTAAACAAACCAATCATATATTTACACATATAGTACCTCAACAGAGAGATGTAAATAGGCAGAATACGGCGCTGCGGTCGGCAAGGCGTGTATAAGGTAACGAGTGTCTGGTGAAGTTGTTAGATCGGTCACTGCTGCTACAAAGGAAGGCTATCAAGATTTAAGTGAGTTTGGACGTGGGGCTATGGTCGGCGTACGAGCGATGGGACAGAATCTCGGAGGTAGCGATGAAGGGGGATTTTCCCGTAGTAGCGTTTCACTAGTGCACCTGAATATCATTAATCCGATGAAACATCAAATCTCCGACATCGCTACTGCCCGATAATAATCCTGTAGGAACGGGACCGTCTGAGGAGAATCGTTCAACGCGACAGAACTGCAAATCTTCCGCAAATTACTGCAGACGTCGGGGCTGCGCCATCAGTAAGCGCCAGCGTACGAAACACTCAACGAAACGTAATCGATATGGGCTTTCGGAGCCGAAGGCCCACTCGTGTACCCTTCATGACTGCACGACACAGAGCTTTACGCACATCTCACCTGGACCCGTCAACACCGACACTGAATTGTTGATGACTGGGAACACGTTGCCTGGACGGAAGAGTCTAGTATCAAACTGTATTGAGCAGTTGGATGTGTACGGGTAGGGAGACAACCTCATCAGTCCATGGACACTGAATGTCAGCAGGGGTCTGTTCAAGCTGTTAGATGGTCTGTAAGGGAGTGGGGCTTGTGCTGTTGGAGTTATATGGTACCCCTGATACGTCTAGATACGACTCTGACAGGTGAAACGAATGTAAGCATCCTGTCTGATCACACCTGCATCCATTCATATAGTTATATTGATATGGTGTCTGTTCTTTCGGACATGTCATTCCGGGTTCGAATCTCGGTCGGGGCACACATTTTCACCTGTCCAAGTTGATATATATCAATGCCCTTCAGCAGCTGAAGGTATCAAATTCTAATTTTGCGTCCACTCATATCCACTGTACATTACGACGGACTTGGGAAATTCCGTGAGGACAATGCGACACCAAACACGTCCAGGACTGCTACAGAGTGGCTTCAGGAACACTCTTCAGAGTTTAAACTTCCGCTGTCCATCAAACTTGCCAGACATGAACATTACTGAGCATATATGGGATGCCTCGCAACGTGCTGTCCAGAAGAGATCTCCACCACCTCGTACTCTTACGGATTTACGGACCGCCCTGCAGGATTCATGGTGTGAGTTCCCTCCGGCACTACTTCAGACAGAAGTCCAGTCATTGC
Source organism: Schistocerca gregaria (assembly GCF_023897955.1). Classification (NCBI taxonomy): domain Eukaryota; kingdom Metazoa; phylum Arthropoda; class Insecta; order Orthoptera; family Acrididae; genus Schistocerca; species Schistocerca gregaria. The sequence continues at coordinate 77,700,557 of NC_064928.1, forward strand.
CACGTCACGTTGCGGGGCCCCTACATTATATTAGGCAGGTGTATCAGTTTCTTTGACTCTTCAGTTTCATTAAAACTATTACAAATGTTATCCCATGAAGAACATTAGCAGTACGATTATCCGCGAATATAATCCCTGGAAAGTTACTATTGAGATTATTGTGAAATACAGAACCTTCAACAACAATAAACCTGACCTGTTTACTAATTACTGGACAAATACTACACTACTGGCCATTAAAATTGCTACACCAAGAAGAAATGCAGACGATAAACGCGTATTCATTGGACAGATATATTATACTAGAATTGACATGTGATTACATTTTCACACAATTTAGGTGCATAGATCATGAGAAATCAATACCCAGAACAACCAACTCTGGCCTTAATAACGGCCTTGATACATACGCATGGGCATTTAGTCAAACAGAGCTTGGATGGCGTGTACAGGTACAAAAATGGTTCAAATGACTCTGAGCACTATGCGACTTAACTTCTGAGGTCATCAGTCGCCTAGAACTTAGAAATAATTAAGCCTAACTAACCTAATGACATCACACACATCCATGCCCGAGCCAGGATTGGAACCTGCGACTGTAGCGATCGCTCGGCTCCAGACTATAGTGCCCTGAACCGCACGGCCCCTTCGGCCGGCTGTACAGGTACAGCTGCCCATGCAGCTTCAACACGGTACCACAGTTCATCAAGAGTAGTGACTGGCACATTGTGACGAGCCAGTCGCTCGGCCACCATTGACCACGGATCGTAACACATTTGAAATGTAACGTCCACTGTTTAAAGTGCCGTCAGTGAGAACAAGAGGTGACCGAGACGTGTAACCAATGGCACCCCATACCATGACGCCGGGTGATACGCCAATATGGCGATGACGAATACACGCTTGATATGTGCGTTCACCGCGATGTCGCCAAACACGAATGCGACCGCCATAAAGCTGTAAACAGAACCTGGATTCGTCAGACAAAATGACGTTTTGCCATTCGTGCACCCAGGTGCACGATCCATTACAGCCATGCGGATAAGATGCCTGTCATCTCGACTGCTAGGATACGCGGCCGTTGGGATCCAGCACGGCGTTCCGTATTACCCTCCTGAACCCACCAATTCCATATTCTGCTAACAGTCGTTGGATCTCGAGCAAAGCGAGCAGCAATGTCGCGATACGATAAAGTGCAATTGCGATAGGCTACAATTCGACCTTTATCAAAGTCGGAAACGTGATGGTACGCATTTCTCCTCCTTACACGAGGCATCACAACAACGTTTCACCAGGCAACGCGGGTCAACTGCTGTTTGAGTATGAAAAATCGGTTGGGAACTTTCCTCATGTCGGCACGTTGTAGGTGTCGCCACCGGCGCCAACCTTGGGGAAGTGCTCTGTAAAGCTAATCGTTTGAATATCACAGCATCTTGTTTCTGTCGGTTAAATTTCGTGACTGTGGCACGTCAGCTTCGTGGTGTAACAATTTTAATGGCCAGTAGTGTATTATTGATTTTGGAGTTAGCAGTTGCTGTGATTAAAGTTCATGTGTTCTCCCTGTTAAGAGCTCTGTATTCTAGAGAGAGATCAGTACGTTGGGTGTAGGCGCTGCTCTGACACGGACAGATTGCCGTACGAAAGGAAATCGTGACGAAGAGCGTCAGACCAGTCGGAAGACCGACGGGCAAAAGGGAGGAAGAGCTTTACGACGTGACTGATCCACTAATTGGTCTGAGCACTGCAGGTTCTCGGGAGCGGAGTGAGCTGCAGTAAATGATTAACCCCTCTAGCCTGTCTGGCGATTTGGACACGCCCTGCTGCTACGCCTCCCCGCTGTAAGGAGCCCCTAATGGTGAGGGCGGACTGGGTGGGCCGCCCTTGATTTGCCACTCCGCCCCTGTCACTCGTTCGCTCCCCTGTAGGTCTTGTTCCCGGGGGATATTGCTTCTCGTTAATCACAAGGGACCAGCTCCAGGGGTGTTGCTGGCGCGTGTGTCACGAACACACGAATCGAGGCAGCTACCCTCCGTCGTTTCCCTCACGTTTGGGAGTCGTCAAACTCGCCAGTCAACAATAAAATGTGTATACACAGGGTAAATCAATTCAAGTTTTGCAAGAAAAAGTTACATTGAACCAGAGATTGGTCACATAGTTTTACACTACTGGCCATTACAATTGCTAGACCACAAGGGGGACGTGCTATAAACGCGAAATTTAACCGACAGGAAGAAGATGCTGTGATATGCAAATGATTAGCCTTTCACAGCAGTCATATAAGGTTGGCGCCGGTGGCGTCACCTACAACGTTGTGACATATGGAAAATTTCCAACCGATTTTTCACACACAAACACCAGTTGACCGGCGTTGCCTGGTGAAACGTTGTTGTGATGACCCGTGTAAGGAGGAGAAATGCGTACCATCACGTTTCCGACTTTGATAAAGGTCGGATTGTAGTCTATCACGATTTCGGTTTATCGTATCACGACTTTGCTGCTCCCGTTTGTCGAGTTCCAATGACTGTTAGCAGAATATGGAATCGGTGGGTTCAGGGGGGTAATACAGAACGCCGTGCTGGATCCCAACAGCCTCGTATCACTAGCAGTCGAGATGGCAGGCATCTTATCCGCACGGCTGTAACGGATAGTGCAGCCACGTCTCGTTCCTGAGTCAACAGATGGAGACGTATGCAAGACAACAACCATCTGCACGAACAGTTCGACGACGTTTGCAGCAGCGTGGACTATCAGCTCGGAGACCGTGGCTGCGGTTACCCTTGACGCTGCATCACAGACAGGAGCGACTGCGATGGTGTACTCAACGACGAACCAGGGTGCACGAATGGCAAAACGTATTTTTTTTCGATGAAATCAGGTTCTGTTTACAGATTCATGATGGTCGCATCCGTGTTTGGCGACATCGCAGTGAAAGCACATTGGAAACGTGTGCCGGCCTGAGTGGCCGAGCGGTTCTAGGCGCCAGTCTGGAACCGCGAAGCCGTTACGGTCGCAGGTTCGAATCCTGCCTCGGGTATGGATATGTGTGATGTCCTTAGGTTTAGTTAGGTCTAAGTATTTCTAAGTTCTAGAGGGCTGATGACCACAGCAGTTAAGTGCCATAGTGCTCAGACCCATTTGATCCATTTGGATGCGTGTATTCGTCATCGCCATACTGACGTTGTAGGTAGGCTGTTTAGGTTTTCTTATTGGTAACGTCACATAGCGCTCTGTATGAAAAATCACTGGCTGTGCTGTGCGCAGTCTGTGGCTAGTTTGCATTGTTGTCTGCCATTGTAGTGTTGGGCAGCGGCAGTTGGATGCTAACTGCGCGTAGCGTTGCGCAGTTGGAGGTGAGCCGCCAGCAGTGGTGGACGTGGGTAGAGAGATGGCGGAGTTTTGAAATTTGTAAGAATTGGTGTCACGAACTGATTTATATATTATGACTATTAAGGTAAATACATTGTCTGTTCTGTATTAAAATCTTTCATTTGCTAACTGTGCCTATCAGTAGTTAGTGCCTTCCGTAGTTTGAATCTTTTAGTTAGCTGGCAGTAGTGGCGCTCGCTGTATTGCAGTAGTTCGAGTAACGAAGATTTTCTGAGGTAAGTGATTTGTGAAACATATAGGTTAATGTTTGTCAGGGCCATTCTCTTGTAGGGATTATTGAAAGTCAGATTGCGTTGCGCTAAAAACTGTTGTGTGTCAGTTTAAGCACAGTCGTGTACAATTTTTCAAAGGGGACGTTTCAACGTGTCACCCGGCGTGATGGTAGGGGGTGCCATTGGTTACACGTCTCGGTCAGCACTTGTTCGCATTGGCTCTGAGCACTATGGGACTTAACATTTTAGGTCATCAGTCCCCTAGAATGGTTCAAAATGGTTCAAATGGCTCTGAGCACTATGGGACTCAACTGCTATGGTTATAAGTCCCCTAGAACTTAGAACTACTTAAACCTAACTAACCTAAGGACATCACACACATCCATGCCCGAGGCAGAATTCGAACCTGCGACAGTAGCAGTCGCGCGGCTCCCGACTGAGCGCCTAGAAACGCGAGACCACCGCGGCCGGTTCACTTGTTCGCATTGACGGCACTTTGAACAGTGGACGTTACATTTCAGATGTGTTACGACCCGTGGCTCTACCCTTTATTCGATCCCTGCGAAACCCTACATTTCAGCAGGATAATGCACGACCGCATGTTGCAGGTCCTGTACCGGCCTTTCTGGATACAGGAAATGTTCGAGTGCTGCCCTGGCCAGCACATTCTCCAGATCTCTCACCAACTGAAAATGTCTGGTTAATGTTGGCCGAGCAACTGGCTCGTCACAATACGCCAGTCACTACTTTTGATCAACTGTGGTATCGCGTTGAAGCTTCATGGGCAGCTGTACCTGTACACGCCATCCGAACTCTGTGTGACAATGCTCAGGCATGTCAAGGCCGTTATTACGGCCTGAGGTGGTTGTTTTGGGTACAGATTTCTCAGGATCTATGCGCCCAAATTGCAAGAAAACGTAATAACATGTCCAATGTATAGCCGTTTATCTTCTGCATTTCTTGTTGGTGTAGCAATTTTAATGGCCAGTAGTGTAGTATCGATTGTGTAGTAGCGGCGCTGCTCGCTGATTCAATATCTTATGAGTAACTTTTGATCGAGTGATGTATGGATCACTCTCAAGTGTAAAGAGTTGTTGTCTCCTGGATATATACTTACCTGATACGGGCAGTAATGTTTTTATTTTTTTATTTTCAGGATGTGATGTTTACTAACTGAAAAAAGTATCTCAACAGAAGTTGGAAACAATTAAGATAAAGAAAGTTGTACTGTTGCTAATGCAAAACGCATATTCATAAGGAATGATTGAGACAATGTATAGCATTCACATCTAATAGTGGTGGGCAGGAAATCGCGTATCTGTTAGAAATCACAGTGATTGAAAAGTCACAGATCTCACAGTAACAACTTTACAAAATCTAACTGCGATTTCAGTCACAATTAGCAGTCGCAAGTAGCATTTCACAATAAACGCCGTGAGCCATCTGTTGGCCGAATTCCATACTGCTTTCTGCGATTTCTGTGACAAATCGCAACTAATAGTCGCAAGTAGCAACTAAAAAGCACAGTTAACATTCTTTTCCTAGTGCCATCTGTTGAACGACGTACGTACTTCGTTATAAGAGCCTTGTGCCTCACGAGATCGGTGTGCTGTGTGTGCGTATGAAGGACTTATTTCATTAGTGGTACAAGTCCATTTTTGTTCATTTTGAGATACGGAGTCGTAAAGTTAAATGAGCGCTGAAAAATCTACAGTTGAGATACCAGAAATATTCAAGCATATGGCTTCTTGCTAGAAATAAACCTTTATTAATGTTTGTTTGGATCATTAATTTCAGAAGCATTATAGACAGAAAAGTGGAGGCAATGGACTTATACCACTATTGAAATAAGCCCTTCACATTATATGACGACATGCACATTCAGCATCAGTTATGATTGGTCAAACACAGCTGTGACTCTGAATGTATTATGTTAATAAGAAGCAACATTGCCTTTTTCTCCTGAAAATATCAAGTAACGTAACAAATGTGATTCTGCTTCCAATATGACAATTTTGGTTAATACTCCACATGTCTACAAGACTTTGCATTGTTCCACAGCAGAACTCAGACATCTGTATAAGTTTAGTGAAATGAAAACAGCATTATTGAGTCATATGAATGCCTCACTTTTATTCCAGCACAGTTCAAGACTCGGGATAAAAGTTTTGCCCCTGGTGTTCTACATGGCAAGTTCACACACACGAACTTTTTGCGACACTACAACCACCTACATAAGTAAGCTTTTCCTGTGTTACTTTCAAGTATTGCACTTAAGCTATTCCTGATTTAACTGGAAGATCTGTAATTCCCACTTTCATATCAACAGCCTCAAAATGCGTATTCTATACCTTGGGCTAGTCACACCGAGGTCAGTGTCACACCAAGATTGTGGAGAAGGGGGGGGGGGGCATGTCACTCTCCAACTAGTGTTTACCAGTAAATATGTGGCGGAAAATTACGGGTATAAGAAGGCTTAAACATGTGGAAAATGAGATTTTCATTATTCACTCACTGTATTTAACATTTATTATTCCTTTAAAATCGCATAACAACTTCAATAAAACACAGTTTAATCACTCATCTGCACACTTATTTCAGAATTATGTCACTTTTAAACTGCAAATCCTCTAAGAGCTGTCTTGAATCTTCACGAGTCTCTCTCAATAACCTTGATGTGGATAGATACGTACAGCAACAAGTAATCAAGAGTCTGAACTGTGTCTGCAAAATCACAAGGATTATTAAACAATTAAACTAATTACAAGCAATATAATTGACAAAGTAGATTGCTAATATTTGCTGTAATGAAAGCCACTCAATGGGGTATATTTCACATTTGCAAGAACGATCTCACTGAAGTAATTAAGTCCATCGAAACACTTAGAAACTAACCTCTCATCTGACGAAATCGGTCTAAAGACGCAGTGGCAATTTCTCCAGATCTGTTGACAATGATATTTTGAGTTATCAATTTACTGAGTGACTGAAATGTAGTTCGGGTACCTGTGAACATAACAATGTGTTAGAATTCATTTTCTAAACACGAACTATTACGCTACTGTATGGCTACTTACATATTAATTACACTATTAATATTTTCACAGTTGTTTCTTTAATACATATTAAAGCCAACGTAAGAAAAAACGTAGAACATACTTACTAATGACATGTTTGTTGAAATGCAGTTTTCTGTGTGGACAGATGTAACTTTTTCATACGGTGGTAAGTCGCAGAAATCGCAGAAGTCACAGAAATCGCAGAAGTAGCAGAAATCGCAGAAGTCACAAAAATCGCAGAAGTAGCAGAAGTAACAGAAATAGCGGAAGTAGCAGAAATCGCAGAAATAGCAGTGGCGAAGGGATACGCGACCTACGTTCCTTAACTGCGACTCTTAACTGAGACAAATCACAGTTAAGAATAGCAGATACTGAAAAGTAGCATTCACAGAAATCAGTGATGTCGGAAAATCGCAGTTTAGCCTATCACTAACATCTAATGATTTTGTAAAGCTTATTGTTCATGTATAATCACTTTATTGAGTGTGTTAATTGTGAGCATTATTAATTTTGAAAGAGTCAAAATACAAGAAATTTTAAGCACTGTTATAGGCTGAAGTCCAGAGACTGTGCGTTAACTTAATTACAGCATGGACGTACAGCCACCTCGGCTCCATAAAGTTGTTGTCAAATTGACCGTGGTGTCGACACTTCATCAGAATAAAAATTACATAGGATTACCTAGAAAATATGACATGGCTCAGTAATACAATACAATTAATCGGATTACTTCCATGTACTGTACAAGTAATGTACTTACATGTAACAACACCTTATGTGAGAAACATCTGAGCAAAAAAAGCTCTTGTCAAATTGAAATAATCACAAGAATAAAAATTAAACAGTAAAAATGTAACATGTTTGCCAATTCGAATAAAATGTTCTATTGAAATGCAATGGCCAGCAGTTGTGGCCGAGCGGTTGTAGGCGCTTCAGTCCGGAACCGCTCTGCTGCTACCGTCGCAGGTTCGAATCGAGCCTCGGGCATGGCTGTGTGTGATGTCTTTAGGTTAGTTAGGTTTAATTAGTTCAAGTCTAGGGGACTGATGACTTCAGTTGTTAAGTCCCATAGTGCTCAAAGCCATTTGAACCATTTGAAATACAATGCAAGTCGTGAGGTCGCTTAACCTTTATGCGCTCGCGCTAGAAATAGAATAGGATATCTCACACAATATTGCAAACACATTTGTAATAAAAATTATTTATTTAACAATAAAATATACAATGGAATAAAAAAAGGAAGACAAATACCCAAATTAAATATATGAACATTTTTTTAATTGTAATGTTTTGGGACTATATAATGTAATACAAAAGACTAGAATTATTCACTGTCTTAACTCATCACAAGAAAGGCTAATTTTCCTTTGAAAAAAGGATTTTTGGTTGAAAACGTCACAAACATTTCTGTCAGATGAAAAATGCTGATCAGTCTGTATCCATTTCATTTTCGTTTTGAGGCTGACAACAATTATTGCACTAACGGTCGTGGTTAAATGTCGTAGACAGACGTTTCTTCCACATTCACCGCATTCTCGCTTTGTTTTTATATTCTTTTTTGAGCCGCACAAATAACATATTCCTCTCCTCGTAGGGGTTGATACAGCTGGATAAACTACGTCACTCTCTCTGTAATTTTCCACAAATACAAACAAATCTTTTGGTAATTGCTTCAATTTAGCTCTTTCAGGTTTTCGCTCATCAGTTCCAAAGATAACGCATGTAAGAATTGTCTTCTCGTTTTTTCTTTCATATTGCCTGTGTTGAATTGAAAAATGCGTAACGAATTTATTCCTGCCAAGTCAAGTAAGCGGAAAAATATACATGCAGGCCACCTTTGTGTTCTTCTTCATGTTGAAATTCTGGAGCACATGACGTCTACAGTATCAACTCCACCTTTGGTTGAATTATAGTCTGTGATTTGTACAGGTTTTTTGGTATCTTCGTCAATGATGTCGGTATCATGCATTGTGCAGAGCACTACTACAGCTTTCCATTTTTTTGTTATCATAGAAATCAAAGTTTTGTCATCTTGGCTACCGAACATGTAGTTTCCTGCCACTGCATTTCCATTTACTGTCACAAATTCTTGGGGAATTTCTTTTTTATTTTTTCTAATTGTACCTAAAAAAGGGAGGCCTTTGCTAAGGAAGTATTCAGCCAACGGGTAACTTTTTACAATTCTATTTGTTCCTTCTACGCATTCAACCAATCTAGCGACCAGGTCGTATCGTTTGTTGGTGAGTACGTTAGGGCCTGGAACTTCTAAATTATATGTATAAAAAGTGCGGGCATCACACAATGCATACATATCTGACCCGTATTTGGCTGGTTTTTGAGACATGTACTGGATGAATGAACATCGCCCTCTAAACGCAACCAACATCTCACCAACAGTGACAAATTCCCCTAAACTGAATGATTTCTGGCAGTTAGCAACGAAAGAAGACAAAATTTCTCGTATAGGAGCAAGTTTGTCCGTTGCTTGACGTTCCAATCTCGTGTTTAGGTCATCAAATCTTATAGCTCGTAGCAAAAATCTAAATCTATTTAGGCTGAAATTGGCTCGCAAAATTGTCAGACCTGTTCCATTGCTATTGAAACATTCAGAGAAATTTGCACGGTTTCCTCTTTTGACCGCAATCAAAAACAGAGCACCAAACAAAGCTAGCATTTCAGCCGCTGTTGCCGGTTTATAGTCCCTTTCGCGTACTTCAGAGTTACTGCTTCTTTTGCCTCTGCTTGACGCGCCAATGTTTTCCTTTCAATATAAATATTCGTGTACCGCACGATCCCTTTTACCATTTCGGGAGTTATGAAAATTCTCCAGTCGAGTTTCACATTGACTGGCTTGTCATCTAGGAGCTGGTAGAGTTTTGATTATATTTTTTGACTTTGTTTTTGTGCTGGTAATATTGGCACTACTTGCCCAAATAGACTCCATGTCCTTACCTATATAAAATCTGATGTCATTTGTTGGTAGCTCCTGTTGGTCTATGTCATTTTCTCCCCCGTTTTCCAAATCAATTCCCGACTCACTTTGATGTATATCATCTTCAATCCCTTCTTGTTCATCATAAACTGGGTCATCGGAAACGTCATCTTCTAGGGATTCCTCATGGCCTTTCCCCTCTGCTTCCTCTCTCTCCCATTCAGCAAAGATTCTATCTATGTCATCAGACGTAAGGTTTCGTCGTTCCCTTTGAAAAAATAAAAATAATTGTTACTTTTGCCAACAGAAATTTCTTAGAATGACGAAGTGCTAAAGTAGAAAGAAAAACAGAATTTGTGAATGGCAAAATTTATAGAAATTAACGCACATTCACTAGAGAATTGGAAGAGAGTATAAAATTGAGGAATTAGAGGGGAATTACAAAAAGAAGTACTTACATTCCGAAGTAGACGAGTAGAACAAAGTCTCGTAAGCACTCGCGAAGCGGTAACTGACTGTATTTGTAAGTGCCATAAGCGCTCGCAAGGCGGTAAACTGACCGCCGAACGTGTTCGGACCTATTTGAACTTGTCCTGAGAGGCAGACAGGTGCGACTTGTACGAACTTTGAGCAAAATCTGTCGGAAAAAAAGGTGCACCTAGAGAATACATGTCCCTCCCGCCGCCTCGTTACCTTTGTGGAGTCAGTATGGCGCGAAATTGCAAAAAGGTGGTCACTTCGCCGCCCGCGCGAGCGCGTGAAGTTGAAGCCAAACAACTGCATCAAACCGCCGCTACCTGTCAGATTAGACGGCTAACAGCCGAGGCAGCCACGAGTTGGACACGAAAACAGATTCGCGCCATCTACCGAGAAGTGATCGAACTACAGACTAGAGCAACTGAGGCACTGTATAGACAATTTAACATTACAGGCAATAAGAGGAATCAGTGCATTGAATTACGACATACCGTAACGGTCTTATTTTATAAATGGAATATAGTTCAAATGTAGATACAAAATGTGAAACTGGGAAGGAAAACGATGTAAAAAGAGTCTACATGGGAATATCGTCATTCAGACAATTTTCAATTAGCGGCTCTATACCTTGAAAAAAGTTTTTACTGTTTAATTGCAACTGTTCATTCAGAATGAGACCGTCCTTGAGAGATAGGTGTTTAAAAATCTCTAGCACTTCCAAGACGTTAAGCCTAAAGCCTTTTTTCCCCGAGTGCAAGATCTGGATGTCTTTTACATTCTTAGGATAATGCGCTGTCATTAACAAATTGTCAGCGAAAGTTAAGTTGTGGACATTAGTGCTTTTTTTGCCGAGAAGGTGTTCCTTGAATCTTGTCGCAATAGTTCGGCCTGTTTGGCCATTTCATTATATTTTCTAGGTAATCCTGTGCAATTTTTATTCTGATGAAGAACGCCTTAAAGCTGTCGAAACCATGGTCAAGTTGACAACAATTTTAAGCAGCCGAGGTGGCTATACTTACATTCTGTAATCAATATACAAGATTTAAAGTTAATGGAATATTGTTACTTACCCCCAAGTCAATACTAGTTCACAGATCCATGTCATTGTTGATTAACTGTTCTTCTCAAGAACTTATTGTCTCAGTCATATTCGATTTAATTGAAGTGTATGCTGCCTTGCTAGCTATACAAGTAATGACAGAGAGAAGTGCGAAGAACGGTACCATTGAACAGACACAGGTAAGAGATATTCTTATTTCAGGAATAGCATTTATCAGCAAAGGACTTGGAAGAGCAGTTGAACGGAATGGACAGTGTCTTGACAGGAGGATATAAGATGAACATCAACAAAAGCAAAACGAGGAATTATGGATTGTAGTCGAATTAAGTCAGGTGATGCTGAGTGAATTAGATTAGGAAATGAGACACTTAAAGTAGTAAAGGAGTTTTGCTATTTGGAGAGCAAAATAACTGATTATGGCCGAAGTAGAGAGGATATAAAACGTAGACTGGCAATGGCAAGAAAAGCGCTTCTGAAGAAGACAAATTTGTTAACATCGAGTATTGATTTAAGTGTCAGGAAGTCGTTTTTGAAAGTATTTGTATGGAGTGTAGCCATGTATGGAAGTGAAACAGTTTGGACAAGAAGAGAATAGAAGTTTTCGAAATGTGGTGCTAAAGAAGGATGCTGAAGATTAGATGGGTAGATCACATAACTAATGAGGAGGTATTGAATAGAATTGGGGAGGAATTTGTGGCACAACTTGACAAGAAGAAGGGACCGGTTGGTAGGACATGTTCTGAGGCATCAAGGGTTCACAAATTTAGCATTGGAGGGCAGTGTGGAGGGTAAAAATCGTATAGGGAGACCAAGAGACGAATACACTAAGCAGATTCAGAAGGATGTAGGCTGCAGTAGGTACTGGGAGATGAAGAGGCTTGCACAGGATAGAGTGGCATGGAGAGCTGCATCAGACCAGTCTCAGGACTGAAAACAACAATAACAACAGCATTAATTACGCACAGGGATCATTATTTTCCAATTGAACAAGTTTTGGTTTACTACTTGAGCCAATTCCAAATCAATAGTGTTGCATCAGATTCAGCTTTTGTGTTACGTAATTTCATGCAGTTTTGGTTTGGGTTAAAGTTATTGGCAGTTTACATACTCGCAATTCTCGCAACTAAATTTAACTTACATTCTCGCAGTCAGAAAATACCAGTACAGAGTAAAATCCGTAAGCGACGAGTTAAAATCTATTAGAAGCCTTTCTCATACCAACAGTTGATTCAGGATGCTGTCAGTTACGAGAGCTATGCCGTAAGCTTTTAGCAGCCCGTAAACCGTAAGGCATAGAACAATGGGGTTGTTTTCATTCGAAAGAGCGATGATTTTCGACCTTGGGCCCCTGGCTAGTGGTGATCCTCCTATAGCGCAGTAAGAAAGCACAGGCAGTGCAAAGTCAGAGACCGTGCAGGATGGAGCTGTCGCGCCATGAATTTTTATGGTTCTAAAAAAGGGTTTAAGTGACGAAGTATGCGTGTTTTTTGTGAAGCTTCCTCTTCTAGTGCCACAGTTGGAAATTGGTTTCGCGAGTTTTCGAGGTGTCGGCGGTCCATTGAAGATGAACCTCGTCCTGGTCGGCCAGCAACAGCTGTGACTCCTGAAAACATTGATGCTGTGAGGAAAATGATCAAAGAAGATCCTCATCTTACATTTTGCGACATTGAAGGGACCCTAAATTTCGATCAACAGCAGCACCGACCATCGTTCATAGCCACTTCCGCCTTACTAAGAGATGTGCCCGTTGGGTGCCACATTCCCTGAGAGAAAGCCAAAAGGAGGCGAGAGTAGACTGGTGTCGTTTCATGCTCGAAATATGCAATGGAGGGAAGTCCCAAGACACCTACAACATCGTCACGTGATGAAACGTGGGTCTACCATTATGACCCTGAAACGAAGAGGCAGTCTTCTATGTGGTGCTTTCCAGGGGACGAACCACCTACAAAAGTTTGACGAAGTCGGAGCTCTGGAAAAAAGATGGTGGCAGCTTTTTTCACAAAGACCCTGTGACCTTGGAAACACGTCGTACAGTCAATGGTACGTGAACGATTGTCTTCCAAAAGTCATCGCCACATGGAAGTCACATCATCCAAAGTCCAAGAGTGGGCACCTTCTGCTGCATCACGACAATGAATCTGAGTGCGCGCTCATATGAAACCTTCCTGCCAGGTTAAAAGTGTGTGCTGCACCGAGACTCGAAGGACTAGTGCTCTACAGGTCTTAAGTTGAGTTGCTTATCTTAAGGATACAGTACCTCTGTTTTTCTCTTCTGCCACCAACATAGAAAAATTTGTACCGCTACATACACACCAAATAGACGTTGACACCTACGATAAAGCAGGGAAAAGATTTAACTACTCTCTGCGCATTTTTTTCTTTCCCTCTTGCTGAAGACGGAGACAATGCCAGACAAATTCTATTTTATTTAATAGTAACTTTCGTTTCTTGTTTTTGAAGCAAAAACGAACTGGAATCCTCTAAATAAGTTCTTCTTGTGAGTAGCACATTGTTTTTCTTCAAAACTCTCCCCTTCAGCGTATTCTTCAGAACTCTGTAAGTGATTGCAGCAGTTACGAAAGCCATTACATCTGCGGTTGCTTTCAATGTCGCGCGAATGCTGTGATTCACAAGTTGCCACATGGTCGTGAATTGAACAATAACCCAAAAATAGAATAAATATCCTTTACTTCACGTCTATGGTCACAAATCTTTGTATCAACAGATTGTGGTCTTTAATGACCATCTTCAGATCTGTTTTATAGAAAAATGTGTATGTTGGAGCCATAGTGGCGTCGTCAAATGCTAAACACAAAATCAGCACCAGCAGGTTACATGCGTTTGACGATGCTGGCGCTGATTTTGTGTTTAGCATTTGACAATGGCACTATGGCTCCAACATATTAGGACAATTTTCTATAAAATAGATCAGAAGATGGTTATTATAGGCCGAAACCGGTAGTCTGTTGACATAAAAATTTGTGACCATAGACGTGAAGTAAAGGAAATTAATGCTGTGATTAATAACCCTCCTTTACTCGTATACATGTTCGACGCCAATGTCCAATGACACATGGCAGCATTAACAGTGGAAGTTGTACAAAGTGTATATGTGAAGATGGTGTCTGTTCTCTCAGAAATGTCTGAGAAAACAGATACCATCGGTGACCGTGCAGCTCGTCAGAATGAAATTACAATGAAATCAATACAGCGAAATGAATACCCTTAGCTGCGTACAAGCGTTGATATACGTCAACGGGGACAATTGAAAATGTGTGCCCCAACCGGGACTCGAACCCAGGATCTCCTGCTCACATGGCAGACGCTCTGTCCATCTGAGCCACCGAAGACTGCAGAGACTTATCTCTATCACGCCTCCCGTGAGACCCACATTTCCAACTGCACTATATTCGTAGTGCCCCTGCTCATTACACCAATTATTTGCGGCTTTACCGATTCCCGTAAGAGTTCGGGCAATGTGTGTGCGTCTGCACAGAAGATGGTCAATTGGCCGGTGAGCCTTATCTATACAGGGTGGTCCATTGTTCGTGACCGGGCCAAATATCTCACGCAATAAGCGTCAAGCGAAAAAACTACAAAGAACGGAACTTGTCTAACTTGAAGGGGGAAACCAGATGGCGCTATGGTTGGCCTGCTAGGTGGCGCTGCCATACGTCAAACGGATATCAATTGCGTTTTCTAAAATAGGGCCCCCCCATTTCTTATTACATGTTCGTGTAGTACGTAAACAAATATGAATGTTTCAGCTGGACAACTTTTTTCACTTTGTGATAGATGACGCTGTAATAGTCACAAACACATGGCTCACAAGTTTAGACCAACAGTTGGTAACAGGTAGGATTTTTAAATTAAAATACAAAACGTAGGTACGTTTCAACATTTTATTTCGGTTGTTCCAATGCGATACATGTACCTTTGTGAACTTATCATTTCTGAGAACGCATCCTGTAACAGATTGATTACCACATTAATGCAATAAATGTTCAAAATATTATCTGTCAACCTCAATTCATTTGGCAATACGTGTAACGACATTCCTCTGAACAGAGAGTAGTTCGCCTTCCGTAATGTTCGCATATGCATTGACAATGCGCTGACGCATGTTGTCAGGCGTTGTCGGTGAATCACGATAGCAAATATCCTTCAACTCTCCCTACAGAAAGAAATCCGGGGACATCAGATCCGGTGAACGTGCAAGCCATGGTATGGTGCTTCGACGACCAATCCACCTGTCATCAAATATGCTATTCAATACTGCTTCAACCTCACGCGAGCTATGTGCCGGACATCATCATGTTGGAAGTACATCGCCATTCTGTCATGCCGTGAAACATCTTGTAGTAACATCGGTTGAACATTACGTAGGAAATCAGCATACATTGCACCATTTAGATTGCCATCGATAAAATGGGGGCCATAATACCGCACCACAGGTTAACCCGCCAAGGTCGCTAATGTTCCACTTGTCGCAGCCATCGTGGATTTTTCGTTGCCCAATAGTGCATATTATGCCGGTTTACGTTACCGCTGTTGGTGAATGACGCTTCGTCTCTAAATAGAACGCGTACAAAAAATCTGTCATCGTCCCGTAATTTCTCTTGTTCCCAGTTGCAGAACTGTACACGACGTTCAGAGTCGTCGCCATGCAATTCCTGGTGCATAGAAATATGGCACGGGTGCAATCGATGTTGACGTAGCATTCTCAACACGGACGTTTTTGAGGTTCCCGATTCTCGCGCAATTTGTCTGCTACTGATGTGCGGATTAGCCACGACAGCAGCTAAACACCTACTTAGGCGTCATCATTTGTTGCAGGTCGTGGTTGACATTTCACATGTGGCTGAACACTTCCTGTTTCCTTAAATAACGTAACTATCCAGCGAACGGTCCGGACACTTGGATGATGTGGTCCAGGATACCGAGCAGCATACATAGCATACGCCTGTTGGGCATTTTGATCACAATAGCCATACATCAACACGATATCGACCTTTTCCGCGATTGGTAAACGGTTTATTTATCACGGGTAATGTATCACGAAGCAAATACCAGCCGCACTGGCGGAATGTTACGTGATACCACGTACTTATACATTTGTGACTATTACAGCGCCATCTATCACAAAGCGAAAAAAGTGGTCCAACTAAAACATTCATATTTCTTTACATACTAGACGAATATTATATAATAAAGAATAGGGGTTCCTATCTAAATATCCGTTTGACCTATGGCAGCGCCATCTAGCGGGCCAACCATAGAGCCATCTGGTTCTCCCTTCAAGCTAGACGAGTTTCGTTCTTTGTAGTATTTTCGATTGGCGCTTATTTCGAGAGATATTTGGCCCAGTCACAATCAATGGACCACCCTGTATACAAGGTGAAAAGTATTTAAACTGACAAACTCATGGAGGTTATAGGGGACATCAAAACAAATATTCTTCCCTAATGTCATGTTTTCCCATGAGGATTATTTAAAGCGGTAGCGGAAAATTTCTCTGGTCTGCCCCCCCCCCCCTCCCCCCCCCCTCCCCCCCCCCCCCTCCCCAAATTCTGTAAGTCCCTCCAGATCCTTGAGCGCCATGCACTTCGCCTCGCCTTCCGTATACGCCCCCCGCCCCCACGCGGATCCTCTATGACCTCACTCCTTTCCCCCATCTGCTCCTATTCCTCGAACATATCCGCATACTCTACACCTCCCGCCGCCTTGATCCCCCTCACCCCCTGGTTGCTCCTCTCCTCTCCTCTCCTCTCCTCTCCTCTCCTCTCCTCTCCTCTCCTCTCCTCTCCTCTCCTCTCCTCTCCTCTCCCCTGCCACGTCTTCACTGTTGTATCCCCCCCTACCCTCCAACTCTACACCCTTCATCTCCTTTCCCAAGGTGGCTTTCATCAACTCCCCCTCCTGGATGATGCCCTCTCTCCCTCCATTTATCCCTCCTATCAACTCTGATCTTCAACCCCCTCCTTTCCTCCGTCCCTTCCTTGGGCTCCCTCTTCCTCCCCCCCTTCCACACTGTGTTTTCTCCCCGCCTAACCTCTTCCTATCTCCCTTCTCAACCCCCCCCCCCCCCCAAGTCCTTTTGTATTCCCCTCCTCTGCCTTCTCCACTCCCCCCACCCCTCTTATGGATCCTCATCCTCCATTGGCTCCTTTCCCCCCTCCCCCCCTTCACTTTTCCTCTCCTTCCCCCCTTTTTTTCCCCATCATCTGTGCAGTTTCCCTCCCACCTGCTCTCAGCTGTGGTATGTAATATTTGTGTCAACTTTTTAGTGCAGTGTTTAAGTGAGTGTTCAATGTTGTGTGTCTTTCCACAGTGTTGCAAACAGAAATCATGCTGTCGCTGGGTGTGCATTTTATATCTCTTGCGAACAGAAACCAGACTGTCGCCGTGCTTTTTAATTGTCTGTCTATTATTTTTCTGCTTCCTGTGTATTTTATTCGCATCATCAACCCTGTGTTTTATGTTTTAAGTTCCAGAACTTTCTGCCATTTTACCATTCTGCCATTCTGCCATTAAAGTCACCGATTTTATCGCCAACTGTTATCTTTTTATTATCTTCATCTTTTTAAAACAAATTCTGTAGGCTGAAGAGCGGCGAAATAAGCTGCTGCCAGCCCGCCCCCTTCAGGGGGAATCGAATCTCAATAAAGGAAAAAAAAAATTTCTCTGGCAGCAAAGTAATTAAACCAACAAACACTTTTCAATTTTTTTATGACCAAGAGACAACACGTTAACACAACCCAATTTAAATTACGTTAGATTTTCAAAAATGTTTCCATTGACACGTAAACAAAGGTTACACCGTCGGATCATGTTCTGTCTGGCATGGGCAAAAACCCCTTGAGTATCCTGAATTGCTCCTGCTGCTACTGCTGCTATCTGGGCAACCAGATCCTCTTCTGATACAACAGGACTTGCGTAAACAAGGTTGCGCATCTCTCCCCACACAAAAAAGTCCAGAGGGGACATATCTGGGGATCGAGCAGGCCATGATACAGGACCACCTCTGCCAATCCACGTTCATGGGAACCGTCGGTCCAGGAATCGACGCACACGACGACTGAAATGTGCCGGCGCCCCGTCATGTTGGAACCACACGCGTTGTCTTGTAAGGAGCGGGACGTCTTCCAGCAATTCTGGAAATGCTCTGGAGAGAAAATTGTAGTAGTGCCTGCCATTTAATGGCCTAGGTAGCAGATACGGCCCAATTAAACAGTCCCTAACAACACCGGGCCACACATTAACGAAAAACCGCACTTGATGAGCGCTAGTAACTGTGGCATGTGGGTTATCCTCACTCCAAACATGCGAATTGTGCATGCTGAAGACTCCATCACGCCCGAACGTAAACAACACTGAAGACGGAAATGTAGGATGCATTTCACACTGTTCCAGGTACCACTGCGAAAACTGTGCTCTGGGTGGATAATCAACTGGCTCCAGGCTGTGGACACGCTGTAAGTGAAATGGACGTAACAACTGCTCTCGAAGGACTGTTCTTACATTCGTCTGATTCGTCCCCATGTTCACGAGTTTTGATTGAAGGACCCCGCTCCACATGCTGCAAGACAGCTTCCTCATTTTGCAGCGTTCTTACCGTGCGACGGCGTCCTTGTCCAGGTGTCACGCAGACGTTGGTACACAGCAGCAGAAGCCGTATGATGCTGGATACGGCTAATTGGATATTGCTGTTGATAAACCCGCTGCGCAGCTCGTCTGTTGTGGTGCGGTATGTAGTACGCACCAACCATATCAGTGTACTCACTCCAGGTGTAACGCTCCGTTAGTAAAGAGAGGCAATGCACTAGTACACTGGTGGACAGCAGTTGCCTACAACTGAATAGCGTTAATACGCCCTCTAACAACTGGAGAGCTTAATATGGCCTCCACCGGTATAAATAATCCTCATAGGAAAAAAAAAATTGTTTTGATGTCCCCTGCAACTTCCCATAGTTTGTCTGTTTAAATACTTTTCTCCCTGTATATGAAGATGGTGTCCATAACAACAGATCCCATTCGTGATCTCGCAGTCGTCGTTATGCTGAAACGGAGTGACGTATCCGACATTCTGAAGGACACCATCATTGGCCTTCGAGCCAAGGGCGGAAGCACTTCCGAAAGCGCTAAGTCTGCAAAACGTTCGAGTGGCGCCGTGGTAGAAGAGCACCGTGCATGGCAAAATGAGGCTACCCGAAACTGGCGCGGAGGCATCTGTGGCGCACCGCAGGCCGTGGATGACAGGGGTCGGCACCGGCTGCGCACACGTGTGCGAGCGAACAGGTGTGCAGCTGTCGAGCGTCTGGCAGCCCAGGTGCACCACGAGGCTGCCTGCACTGTTTCCTCAGCGGCTCCTCAGCGGGCACTGCTGCATGTGAGCACCCCTGATCGGTGCAGCCACGCTGACTGCCGTTCATCGGCGAGGAAGGCTGGAATCTGCACGACATTGCCCAGACTGGGCGTCCACTGAGTGCCGACAGGTGGTCTTTTCAGATCACTCACTTTTTATGTCCCGTCGGGGACAGCCGTCAGAGTGTGAGACGAAACGTCTGTAAGTAGGCACTGTACATCAATCGTCGTAAGCGTCCTTGGCTGGAGAGCAATCCCTGGGTGATCTCGTCATGGATCAACAATGGATCGTCACAGATGTCGTGTGAAACCCAGCCCGCGCTATTCGTCCACGAGACTCAGAGGGCCATAGACACGGGTTCACAGGTAGATCCCGTGTTTCTTGACTTCCGCAAGGCGTTCGATACACTTCGCCACAGTCGTGTAACGAACAAAGTAAGACCATATGGACTATCACAACAATTGCGTGATTGGATTGAAGAGTTCCTAGATAATAGAACGCAGCATGTCATTTCCAATGGAGAGAAGTCTTCCGAAGTAAGAGTGATTTCAGGTGTGCTATTCACAATATACATAAATGACCTTGTGGATGACATCGGAAGTCCACTGAGGCTTTTTGCGGATTATGCTGTGGTATATCGAGAGGTTGTAACAAGGGAAAATTGTAATGAAATGCAGGAGGATCTGCAGCGAATTGACGCATGGTGCAGGGAATGGCAATTGAATCTCAATGTAGACAAGTGTAATGTGCTGCGAATACATAGAAAGAAAGATCCCTTATCTACATATAGCAGGTCAGCAACTGGAAGCAATTAATTCCATAAATTATCTGGGAGTACGCATTAGGAGTGATTTAAAATGGAATGATCATATGAAGTTGACCGTTGGTAAAACAGATGCCAGACTGAGATTCATTGGAAGAATCCTAAGGAAATGCAATCCGAAAACAAAGCAAGTAGGTTACAGTACGTTTGTTCGCCCACTGCTTGAATACTGCTCAGCAGTGTGGGGTCCGCACCAGATAGGGTTGATAGAAGAGATAGAGAAGATCCAACGGAGAGCAGCGCTCTTCGTTACAGGATCATTTAGTAATCGCGAAAGCGTTACGGAGATCACAGATAAACTCCAGAGGAAGACTCTGCAGCAGAGACGCTCAGTAGCTCGGTACGGGCTTTTGTTGAAGTTTCGAGAACATACCTTCACCGAGGAGTCAAGCAGTGTATTGCTCCCTCCTACGTATATCTCGCGAAGACACCATGAGAATAAAACCAGAGGGATTAGAGCCCACACAGAGGCATACCGACAATCCTTCATTCCACGAACAATACTAGACTGGAATAGAAGGGAGAACCGATAGAGGCACTCAAGGTACCCTCCGCCACACACCGTCAGGTGGTTTGCGGAGTATGCATGTAGATGTAGATATGCATCTGTCCTCCGTGACCATGTACACCTCTACATGCAATCTTCTTTTCCTCGGCACGATGGCATCTACCAGCACGATAATGCAACATCTCACACAGCTCGCAGAGTACGTGCGTGATTCGAAGAGCGCCAGCGTGAGTTTACCCTACAGCCCGGAGTTAAACCCAATCGAGGATCTGAAAGGACATTTCAGTAAGGTTGTTCGCGCCACGGAACCTCAACCGAGAAACCTAGATGGTACTCTTCCATATCCCCATAGGTACCTTCCTGAACCTTAATGACCTAGTAGATAGCGTCGGAAGTTCCATGTGTCTTTTCGCGCATGATGCTGTAGTATACAGAGAAGTTGCAGCATTAGAAAATTGCAGTGAAATGCAGGAAGATCTGCAGCGTATAGGCACTTGGTGCAAAGAGTGGCAACTGAACTTTAACATAGACAAATGTAATGAATTGCGAATACATAGAAAGAAGGATCCTTTATTATATGATTATATGAGAGCGTAACAAACACTGGTAGCAGTTACTTCTGTAAAATACCTGGGAGTATGCGTACGGAACGATTTGAAGTGGAATGATCATATAAAACTAATTGTTGGTAAGGTGGGTGCCAGGTTGAAATTCATTGGGAGAGTCCTTAGAAATTGTAGTCCATCAACAAAGGAGGTGGCTTACAAAACACTCGTTCGACTTATACTTGAGTATTGCTCGTCAGTGTGGGATCCGTACCAGGTCGGGTTGACAGAGAAGTTCCAAAGAAGAGCGGCGCGTTTCGTCACAGGGTTATTTCGTCACAGGGTTATTTGGTAAGCGTGATAGCGTTACGGAGATGTTTAGCAAACTCAAGTGGCAGACTCTGAAAGAGAGGCGCTCTGCATCGCGGTGTAGCTTGCTCGCCAGGTTTCGAGAGGGTGTGTTTCTGGATGAGGTATCGAATATATTGCTTCCCCCTACTTATACCTCCCGAGGAGATCACGAATTTAAAATTAGAGAGATTCGAGCGCGCACGGAGGCTTTCCAGCAGTCGTTATTCCTGCGGTCATACGCGACTGGAACAGGAAAGGGAGGTAATGGCAGTGGCACTTTAAGTGCCTTCCGCCACACACCATTGGGTGTGATGTAGATGTAGAATGACGCTCATAGCTGTCTATGCTGCAAAAGATGGTTATTTAGGGTTTCAACAGGTGGGCAGATTAATGTGAGTGGGTGGTGTATGTGTACAGCGTCAATGTCTGGAAAAATGAATTATTATTATAGTTCAATAATAAGTAGTTATTATTATTGGACAGTTATT
The DNA here is from genome assembly GCF_023897955.1 of Schistocerca gregaria. Classification (NCBI taxonomy): domain Eukaryota; kingdom Metazoa; phylum Arthropoda; class Insecta; order Orthoptera; family Acrididae; genus Schistocerca; species Schistocerca gregaria. Next base: position 77,722,764 of record NC_064928.1, read on the forward strand.
ATATTAATCATTATTTTTAATGTTACGTATGTTTGAGCTTAAATAGTGGCAACTATTTATTGACAACCGATACAAAAGAGTTGCATGCTTGCACCTGTTAATGTCCTTCAAAGTAGTCACCAGCTTTGTGTAGAACACTTTGCCAGCGATGTGGAAGGCGTAGTACACCGTTAGCAGGGCATGTTCTGTTGATGGTGTGCATGGAGCGGTCTACTGGCTGTCGAATCTCTGGAACAGTTCTGAAGCGAATGGCTCGGAAGTTGTTCCTTCATTTCGCAATCAAATCAAAGTCATTTAAGTCCAGGGAGTATGGTGAATGGTACAGTACTTCCCAGTCACATCGAGCAAACAGAGCAGTCACAGATCGCACTGTATGTGCCCGCGCATTGTCGTGCAAAACGACGGGTGGGTTGCGCAGAAAGAATTTCTAAATTTTCTGTTTTATGTCATTATTGAATACAACGCTAAAAGTTCTTAGACCATTAACACGCCGTATCAGTTAAGATGGACCAAAGCTTTGGATACGACGTGTTAATGGTCTAAGAACTTTTAGTATTGTCCTTGATAATGGCATAAAAGGCGAGATGTATATAGTGCAGAAGATAAATACAGTAATACAGTCAAGTGGCCGCTTTTCTTGCGAACATATTGCACGACTGTGGCTCAGCGCCATCGAAACTTTTTAGCACAACTTGTGTATGCTCTGCGTTTCGACTCCTCCGTTGGGATTTTCTTCAGGATCTTGAGATGTTCATAGTTAGCTGAACAGAAGAATTTGAAAAGGATAGCAGCAGACGTATCGAAGCGTCGATCGTGTAGGAGAAATTAAAGTGGAACATGACGTGGCCTAACATCCTACGAGATTTTCCCTGCAGTGGCAACGCCCACGATAGTGTGCAGACTTACATTAACCCCTTCTTTTTGGAGATAAGTATCTCTGTCCGGGGACGTCAGATAGAAATTACAAATGTAGACACAAAGAACATACAAGAAGCTGGAAGGGTGAAAACTGTCGCTCTCCCTTTGCTGAAAACTTAACGAAGCATGGCCAGGAACCATATGACATCGAACGGAATGTGATAATCATTAGAAAGAACAATTACAACAGAAAACTCGTAACATTTCGGGAAAACGTCCACATGCAAGAAAGAAATAAATGACGACATCAATATAAGTAACAGCCAGACTAGATAATACTCTCCCACTACAGATACAAAATACTATTTCAAATTTCCTCTTTTTCCCAGTGCTGACTCCTAGCTCACACAGTGACACACGATCACACATGACGAATAACAAACGAACTGTTTAAAATGGTTCAAATGGCTCTAAGCAGAATGCGACTTAACATCTAAGGTCATCAGTCCCCTAGACTTAGAACTACTTAAACCTAACTAACTTATGGACATCATGCCCATCCAAGCCGGAGGCAGGATCTGAAACTGCCACCGCAGCAGCAGCAGCAGCGCGGTTCTGGACTGAGGCGCCTAGAACCGCTCAGCCACAACGGACAATCATCATATGCTAGTATTACAAGAAGAATCACAGCTGCATTACAGACAAATAGGGATCCAACCCCTTATCGATAAACCATCGCCGGCCCGAGTGGCCGAGCGGTTCTAGGCGCTGAAGTCAGGAACCGCGCAACTGATACGGTTCCAGGTTCGAAACCTGCCTCGGGCATTGATGTGTGTGACGTCCTTAGGTTAGCCAGGTTTAATTACCGGGTGATCAAAATGTCAGTATAAAATTGAAAACCATATAAACCAATGAATAATGTAGATAGAGGGGTAAAAATTGACACACATGCTTGGAATGACATGGGGTTTTATTAGAACCAAAATGCAGGATGGCCCTCCACCCCATATTGCTAGGCGCGTGAAAGATCTGTTGCACGCGTCGTTTGCTCAGCCGCCACTTTCGTCATGCTTGGCCTCCCAGGTCCACAGACCTCAGTCCGTGCGATTATTGGCTTTCGGGTTACCCGAAGTCGCAACTGCATCGTGATCGACCGACATCTCTAGGGATGTCCGACGTCAATGCCTCACTATAACCCCGGACATGCTTTACAGTGCTATTCACAACATTATTCCTCGACTACAGCTATTGTTGAGGAATGATGGTGGACATATTGAGCACTTCCTTTAAAGAACATCATCTTTGCTTTGTCTAACTTTGTTATGCTAATTATTGCTATTCTGATCAGATGAAGCGCCATTTGTTGGATATTTTTTGAACGATTGTATTTTTTTGGTTCTAATAAAACCCCACGTCATTCCAAGCATGTGTGTCAATTTGTACCCCTCTATCTACATTATTCCGTGATTTATTCAGTTTTCAAATTTATACTGACTTTTTGATCACCCGGTAGTTCTAAGTTCTAGGGGACTTGGGGATGACCTCAGCACTTGAGTCCCATAGTGCTCAGAGCCATTTGAACCGTTTTATAAACCATTTACAAGTAAAAATAGGTCTTTTGCTTATCCTGTGTACGTGCAAAACAAACATGTTTTTCAGGTCACTGAAGACGGCCCGTAAGGTAAAAAGAAGCTAAACGTGTATAGCAGAAAATTTATTTATTTATTTATTTTATTTATTTATTTATTTAACCTGGCAAGATTAGGGCCATCAGGCCCTCTCTTACATCTAACCAGGCATTCTACTTATTTTACAGTCATATGTTTTAGTAGGCATGTTAAACTACATCTAATACAAAAAGTGAGATAAACAATTAGAAAGGTACACCTCGAAAAATACATTATTGAAGAGAAAGATTTTAGATAGGAGTGCTGGCAGCAGGGAGTATGAGGGAGACTCATGGTGAAGGGAGGAGAGGAATAGAGGGACACGATGAAACATAATTAAGGAAAATATAAAAGAAAAGAAGACTGCGTAGCTAATAGAGATAGATGAAGAGGAAGGCATCTCAGGAGCAAGATATGAGACGCTAGCTTTGCTATTTGACAGATGAGAGGATTGGCCTTGCACATTAATTTTGTGGAGAATTCTTAAAAGCAACAGGAGATTGAATTTTCCTCAAGGTAAGGGGCAGTTTGTTCCAGAGGCGGACAGCGGCAACTGAGAAGGAGTTTGCAAAAGTTTTTGTTTTGTGAGTGGGCACAGTTAGGATACCAGATAAGAGTGACCTCGTGTTTCGATTATGATGGCATGACAGGTTTTTAATCTCTGAAGCTAGGTACTGGGGTGCTTGCGCGACGAGGAGTCGGTGAAGTAGACGTAGAGTGTGGTAGTCACGCAGTTTGTCCGGCCGCAGCCACCCTAGCTCGGAGTATGAAGCACTAACATGATCATATCGGCGAATGTTGCAGGTGTAACGCACACAGGCATTCATGGTTAGCTCTAGCCGTCTTTTGTTTTCACTACTCATGCCTTGTTGAATCACATCACAATAGTGGAGGTTCGGTAGAACGAGTGCTTGCACGAGCTGGAGTTTCAAGTCCTGTGGGAATATGTTCCGAAACTTTTTGAGAGCATAGAGACAAGCAGACGTCTTTCGGCACACTGCGACTGTATTCTCCGCCCAGCTGAGATGCTCGTCCAAAGTTACACCCAAGTTCTTCACTGTTTTCTGATATGGTATTGGAGGACCTTCGAGCAGAATAGGAGGTAGCCGTTCGCGGAAATCTGACCTTACTTGCGTCTTTTTTGCATTTAATTTAAGCCCCTTGTTAATCGCAACTAAGGACGACGGCTGGCGAGTCACGCTTTCTGTGGGGAGCGCCGTTGCACACGGTGCACGGTCGGTGTTTTCGGAGTCTGCAGCCGGGCGGTCGCCTCTGCAAATAATACATGACGGAGCGGCGACGTGAGGTTATCGGCTGGAGGCGATGCGGCCCGTCTGCATGGTGGGGTAGATACGGGCGCGGCGCGACAGATACGGGCCAGTGGGACCCGAGATGTGGTTCCTCGTGCTGCTGCTGCTCCTGGCCGGCTCCGCAGCCGGCGGCCGCGTGTCGACGGCCGCGTCGTCGACGCCGACCACCGCAGCCGCGGTCGCGGTCGAGGCCACGACCTCGGTGCCTTCACGGTCCGCGAGGGCGTCCGGTAGAGTAGAGACGGTGAGTGACCAGCTGGACCTTCCCTCGTCTACATCCGCATCTACATGACTACTCCGCAATTCACATTTAAGTGCTTGGCAGAGCGTTCATCCAACCACAATCATACTATCTCTCTTCCATTCCACTCCCGAACAGCGCGCGGGAAAAACGAACACCTAAACCTTTCTGTTCGAGCTCTGATTTCTCTTATTTTATTTTCATGATCATTCCTACCTATGTAGGTTGGGCTCAACAAAATATTTTCGCATTCGGAAGAGAAAGTTGGTGACTGAAATTTCGTAAATAGATCTCGCCGCGACGAAAAACGTCTTTACTTTAATGACTTCCATCCCAACTCGCTTATCATATCTGCCACACTCTCTCCCCTATAACGTGTTAATAGAAAACGAGCTGCCATTTTTTGCACCCTTTCGATGTCCTCCGTCAATCCCACCTGGTAAGGATCCCACACCGCGCAGCAATATTCTAACAGAGGCCGAACGAGTGTAGTGTAATTTGTCTCTTTAGTGGACTTGTTGCAACTTCTAACTGTCCTGCCAATGAAACGCAACCTTTGGCTCGCCCCCCCCCCCCCCCACCCCCACAATATTATCTATGTGGTCTTTCCAACTGAAGTTGTTCGTAATTTTAACACCCAGGTACTTAGTTGAATTGAAAGCCTTGAGAATTGTACTATTTATCGAGTAATCGAATTCCAACGGATTTCTTTTGGAACTCATGTGGATCATCTCACACTTCTCGTTATTTAGCGTCAACTGCCACCTGCCACACCATACAGCAATCTTTTCTAAATCGCTTTGCAACTGATACTGGTCTTCGGATGACCTTACTAGACGGTAAATTACAGCATCATCAACGAACAACCGAAGAGAACTACTCAGATTGTCACCCAGGTCATTTATATAGATCAGGAACAGCAGAGGTCCCAGGACGCTTCCCTGGGGAACACCTGATATCACTTCAATTTTACTCGATGATTTTCCGTCTATTACTACGAACTGCCACCTTCCTGACAGGAAATGACGAATACAATCGCACAACTGAGGCGATACCCCATAGTCCTGCAGATCGATTAGAAGTCGCTTGTGAGGAACGGTTCCAAAAGCTCTCCGGATATCTAGAAATACGGAATGAACTTCAGATCCCCTGTCGATAGCCGCCATTACTTCGTGCGAATAAAGAGCTAGCTGCGTTGAACAAGAACGATGTTTTCTGAAAGCATGCTGATTACGTATCAATAGATCGTTTCCTCCGAGGTGATTCATAATGTTTGAATACAGTATATGTTCCAAAACCCTACTGCAAACCAACGTCAATGATATAGGTCTGTAGTTAGATGGATTACTCCTACTGCCCTTCTTAAACACTGGTGCGACCTGCGCAATTTTCCAATCTGTAGGTACAGAACTATCAGTGAGCGAGCGGTTGTACATGATTGCTAAGTAGGGAGCTATTGTATCAGCGTAATCTGAAAGGAACCTAATCGGTATACAATCTGGACCTGAAGCGATTTGAGTAGCTTCGCAACCCCTAAGGTATCTACTTCTAAGAAACTCATGCTAGCAGCTATTCGTGTTTCAAATACTGGAATATTCTATTCGTCTTCCCTGGTGAAGGAATTTCGGAAAACTGCGTTCAATAACTCCGCTTTAGCTCTGAGCACTATGGGACTTAACATCTGTGGTCATCAGTCCCCTAGAACTTAGAACTAGTTAAACCTAACTAACCTAAGGACATCACACACATCCATGCCCGAGGTAGGATTCGAACCTGCGACCGTAGCAGTCGCGCAGTTCCTCCGCTTTAGCGGCACAGTCAAATGGTTCAAATGGCTCTGAGCACTATGGGACTCAACTGCTGTGGTCATCAGTCCCCTAGAACTTAGAACTGCTTAAACCTAACCAACCTAAGGACATCACACACATCCATGCCCGAGGTAGGTTTCGAACCTGCGACCGTAGCAGTCGCGCAGTTCCTCCGCTTTAGCGGCACAGTCGTCGGTAACAGTACCATCGGCACTGCGCAGCGCAGCAGAGCTCCACTGCGCCCGCCTACGGTCATCGACAATACAAGGCTTTTGGCTACCTCAAGTATATGAGGGCTCTGCCCCAAATAAACACCCCCATCTTTACATGTAGTCTTCAGACCTAGATCTCGTATAATGCGGTTCCACGTGTTAGTCTGTGGTCTACCAGCCTGTTCTTCAGTGTGAATCCTAAACAATAACATTTCTTTGACAAACTCGCTCTTATCTAGCCACGGAAGAAGGAAGGTCAGGGTTTGACTGAAACTTCCTGGCAGATTAAAACTGTATGCCGGACTGAGACTCGAACTCGGGACCCTTGCTTTTCGCGGGCAAGTGCTCTACCAATTGAGCTACCCAAGCACGTCTCACGCCCCGTCATCACAGCTTTACTTCTGCCAGTACCTCGCCTCCTACCTTCCAAACTTTACAGAAGTTCTCCTGCGAACCAGTAAAGTTTGGAAGGTAGGAGGCGACGTACTGGCAGAAGTAAAGCTGTGAGGAGGGGGCGTGAGTCGTGCTTGGGTAGCTCTGTTGGTAGAGCACTTGCGCGCGAAAGGCAAACGTCCTGAGTTCGAGTCTCCGTCCGGCACACAGTTTAATCTGCCAGGAAGTTTCATATCAGCACACACTCCGCTGTAGAGTGAAAATTTCATTCTAGGGTTTGACTTTCTGACAGCGACGAAGTTCAAACATTGAGATTTGGGATTTAAGGGGGGAGGACGCCAAACGGGCCGACTTGGAGCAGGAGAGGCACCGCAGGACATTTTAATTTCCACTGTCTATACTGACACAAATCAATTCATAATTGTCAGCGTGACCAGGAAGGATTCGAGATTCACACTCATAGCAGTGGAAGTTCGAAAATATAACAAAGTAATTTTTTTTTGTCATGTGAAATTTCATCAATTTTTCACTTACTAAAGGCAGCATTTGTTTCTATAGGTACACTTTTCTTCATAAGTTAGAGAGATAGTTGGGTGAATTTTGCACAGCATACAAACCATACTTAAAGGTTTGTGAAACTCTAGAATTTTCCAAATCTATTCAAAACTGTGGCAAAAATTGAGGCAACTAGCTAAAAAATTTGTGTTTTATCTAAAAATGAAGTTTAAAATACGACAGATCATTCGCTTTTTGATAAATTAAATAAATTCTAGAGTTTCATACACCTGTAAGTATGGTATGTATGCAGTGCAAAATTCATCGAAGAATCTCTCTTACTTATGAAGAAAAGTGTACCTATAGCAAGAAATGTTGCCATTAGCAAGTGAAAAAAATGATGAAATTTCACATGTAAAAAAAAAATTGTTATGTTTTCGAACTTCCACTGCAATGGGTGTGAATCCTGAATCCTTCCTGGTGATGCTGACAAAGTTTTATGAATTTATTTGTAATAGTATAGAACTGGAAATTAAAGTGTCCTGTGATGCCTCTCCTGCTCCAAGTCCCCGTTTGACGTCTTACCCCGATTAAGTCGGCTACGCCATTTTCGATGTAATCAAACTGGCAATACTTCGTATTGGGGGTCCCATATTTTTCAACGAAACAATAAACATACAACGATACTGCAGTGATATTCTGTACCCATTCATAACTTGTGTTATGTGAAATACTGAACGGTTATTTTCAACGAGATTGTGCAAACGCGCATACAGCTCGCGTTCCAATGTCAGTTTTGCTGATGTTTACGGTGATCGCATAATTTCACAGGAGCTTTGGCCTCCACGATCGCCTGACCTGACTTTTTCTCCTGGGATGCAGCGAAAGCAAATGTCTATAAAAACCGTCCAAAATCCATCGATGAATTGAAAACTACGCCGGCCTCGGTAGCCGAGCGGTTCTAGGCGCTTCAGTCCGGAGCCGAGAGACTGCTACGGTCGCAGGTTCGAATCCTGTCTCGGGCATGGATGTGTGTGTTGTCCTTACGTTAGTTAGGTTTAAGTAGTTCTAAGTTCTAGGGGACTGATGACCTGAGATGTTAAGTCCCATAGTGCTCAGAGCCATTTGAACCATTTTTGAACCAACCTGGCATCTGCCTGTAGGGATTTAGATAAACCACGGAAAACCTAACTGTGGATGGCTGGACAATGTATTGATGATGATGTTTAGTTTGGGGGGCGCTCAACTGCGGAATCATCAGCGCTCGTACAAAGTCCCAATTTTTGCACAGTCCAACCTAGCAACTGTCAGGAATGACGACGATGATGATGATGAAATGAGGAGGACAACACAAACACCCAGTCCCCGGGCAGAGAAAATTCCCAAGCCGGCCGGGAATCGAACCTGGGGCCCCGTAATCCAGAGGCAGCAACGCTAGCCACCAGACCACGAGCTGCTGACAAAATGTATTGAACCGCTGATCTCTGGAATTCACGTCCAGTTGTTCAGTGTGCGACCTTGGCCCCTGACTCTAACGACATTGTCGTCGGCGGATAATTAAACCCAGATCTTTCTAAAGGCTCCCGTTTACGATCAAACTTGTTGGTCAAATTCACTCTTATATATCCACGGATATGCCAACCCAGGGCGTAGATGATCCAAGTCTTTCAGTGTAACCTCACTTTTGAAACAGAGGCTGCGTGTACGCTGTATTTCGACACTAGTGGCTACGAATGCAGATAAAACATTTCTGGCACTGACTCCGGCACAGTCTTTACAGAGAAAGAAGAAGAAAACAATCGCTGGTGCAGTAAATTGCTTAAAATGAGAGACATGCACTGATAACCTGCCAAAGGCAATGTTACACTCGGAACATGATGATCACGTGAACTTTCTCCAAACAGGCAGTGAAGCTCTTAATAATTTGTTTAGAGTCACTTCACCCTCACACTGGAAGAAATGATGCGAGTATCCGAACAGTTATACTCTTCTCCTTGGTCCTCTAATGACGGTTAGTTGAAGAACATCATCGTGGGAGCATATACCCTACATCGTCCGTTGAAGAAGTGGAGAGCTTACATTTGCTTTATTTTAACACACTCCCGCTTGTACCTTATGGCGGTCTCTTTAATCTCTTTCTGCGTAATGCCAGGTGTATCGCGGGAAAAGGCGCGACACGTCGCCTATTTGGTAACTGCTAGTGCAGTTTTATTTTTACCCTTGATCGTAATGTCCATAGTTGTGCAAACTCACGATAGATTGTAATAAAATTGTTTTTCACCTAACACATGCGGCGAATCATCAACACAAACAACGCTTACATCTTATCAAATTATCCCTCAAACGGAATTCCTCTCAAATATGACAAGCACGTTCTGTATTTGGCTAACAGTAGCGTTATTTATTGATTTTGAGTCGTAAGTTTTCTGACTAGTTGTACGAGGTCCGCCATGAATTCCTTTCCGGTGCCAAACTGTTCATCTCACAGTGTCACTAGCATCCTGCCTCTTCAAATGTCTACTGCGTGTATTCCAATCTCCGTGTTCTTACTACAGCTTTTACCCTTTGCAGTTCCCTCTAGCACCGTGGATGTTATTTCCGATATCTTAACACGTATCCTACATTCATGTCCATTCTTCTTGTCAGTGTTTTCCATATTTTCCTTCCGTCGCAGATTCTGCGAAGAACCTCCTCATTCCTTACCTTATCAGTGCACCTAATTTTCAACATTCTTGTGTAGCCTCACAAGTCAAACGTTTCGATTCTCTTCTGCTCCAGTTTACACACATTCCAAGCTTCGCTACTATACAATTCTGTGCTTTGAATACATATTCGCAGAAATTTCTTCCTGAAATTAAGGCCGATGTTTCCTACGGGTATATTTGTCTTTACCAATGCCCTTTTAGACAATGCTAGTCTGCTTTCTACATCCTCCTTGCTCCGTCCGTCATGTGTTATTTTACTACCTGAGTAGTGGAATTTCTTTAGTTCATCTGCTTCGTGATCACCGATTCTGTTGTTAAGTTTCTCGCTTTTTTTCATTTCTGCTACTTCTCGTTACTTTCGTCTTTCTTCTGTTTACTCTCTGTCCATATTCTGTAGTCAGTTGAGTCTTCATTCATTCTACAGACCCTGTAATTCCTTCACTTTCTCTGAGGATAGCAATTTCATCGGCAATTCTCATAATTGCATCCTTTCATTTAGAATTTTAATCTCACTCTTGAGCTTTTATTTTCGTCTTCGTTTCGTCGACGTATAGATTCAACAGTAGGTACGACGGACTACATTCCTGCCTTACACCGTTTTTGATTGTTCTTCGTCTTCCACTCTTATTGTTCCCTCTTGGTTTTTGTACATATTGTAATTACCCATCTTTTCCTTTAGCTTACCCCTGTTTTTTTTTTCAGAATTCCGAACATTATGCGCTATTTGAAATTGCAGAACGCCTTTTCCAGGTTGACAAATGCTATGAACGTATCTTCATTTTTCTTCAGTCTTGCATGTACTATCAGCCGCAACGTCAGAACTCGCTCACTGGCGCATTTACTTTTCCTAAAGCCAATCATCATCCAACAGATCCTCAATCTTGTTTCCGTTCTTCTGTATGTTGTTCACCTCAGCAATTTGAATGCATGGGATGCTTTTCAGATTGTGCGATATTTCTCGCACTTGTCGGCTCTTGCTATTTTCGGAATTGCGTGGATTATGTTTCTTCGAAAGTCTGATGGTATATCGCCAGTTTCTGGATAAAGTCATATCTAAACAAAACAATATATAAAGTTTACTTCGTAATTCAATCAATGTTTCGTAAGGGTGCAATCTTAGGTCCACTATTGTTCATCACATATGCAAATGACCTTCATCTAATATGCGACAAGCATAGTGCTTTTGCAAATAATACTAGTATTGCAGTTAATCAGGCATACATACAAAACCAAGAAAATAGTAAAGAAGTACTTCAACGTATCACTGACCAGTTTCTGCACATGGATTCTCCCTCAATTTTAAAAGAGACATAACATATTCAGTTCTGTCATCTGTAGGTACTACACCAACGATAAGTGTAACGCAATATGAGGAAATAATAAATAGGATGTAAACTGCAAAATTCTCAAGTATCCACACTGATGAAAATTTAAACTGGAAAAAGCACATTTTGGAACTCTTAGTTCAGCGACGTTTGCATTTAGAATCGTCGCAAATTTTGCGGAAATACAAATCAATAAGTTGATATATTTTACAAACGTAATTCAATAATGCCACATGGAATAGTTTCCTGGTGTATCTCATGCTTAAGAAAGAAACTCTTCATTGCTTAAAAACGTGCTGTAAGAGTAATATACGGTGCACACAGACGATCATCTTGTAGAGATATTTTTAAAGAACTGGGTATTCTGGTTAGTACTTCACAGTACGTTTATTCCATCATGAAGCTTGTTGTAAATAATCCACTGCAGTTCAAATGGAACAATGATGAATATAATTGCAGTACCGAAAAAGAAAATGACATTCATTATTCCACATTAAGAGTGTCTTTAGCACAAAAAAGGGCGTAAATGCTGCAACAAGAATTTTTGATAACTTATTGGGAGATATAATATGTCTGACAGATAGCAAAGTAAAATTTGAAAACAAACAAGCTTCTCCTTGCCAAGTGTTTCAATTCTGTACAAGAATTTCTGTTACTATAATATGTAAATGATGATGGGGAGGAATTTCTAACTCATACCTATAGATATTTATTAAAAAAAGAAAGAAAGCTGCGTTATATATTTTCAACATTTCTCAATATTTAAAAATTAATTGGTGCTGTGTATTTCTATTTATCGTGCAAATGATCCACGGAACATGAAACTAACTAACAAATTCTTTTCAACACACTGTCAATTCCGTTCAATTGTTCTTCCCATGCCGTCTGTGACAGAACTTCAACGTCAGCGGCAAACCTAAAAGATTTCGGTTCTGCATGGACTTTAATCCCCTTTCCAGATTTCTCCTTGGTTTCCTTTACTGCTTGTTAACTGTGTAGATTCAATAACCTCAGGGAAACGTTACAGCTCTATCGCAGTCCCTTCTGATTTATGACTTTCCTATCATGTCCTTCGACTCTTAACTGCAGTCTGGGTTTCATACAAGTCTGACCTAGACAGCGGGAATTTCGCCAGCGTTCTCGGCATGTTCCTCATTTCGAAATCCAGTGCTACATCTAAAGCCACACTGTGGAAAACTCAGTGAGGTACATGGTAGAGGACACGTTTCGCCCATTCTCATTAAGTGTGGTGCACAGAAAGAATGCCTCTGAGGGCGCTGTAATTGAGACTAATTACAGCTTCTCGATCGTAAGAAAGTGATATGTTGGAGTCTGAGCTAAATTCTGGTGTTCTAACAATGTTGTAAGTAGTCTTTGAAAGTATCTAATGAAAACTGTTTAATGATGACAGGTTGCGCAATGTATGTAATAAAATGAAAATGGTTTGGTAATTTCTAATTAAAAGAACTTTGAACATTGACAATAATAAATGAAACTAACCTTGTCGTGGAAACGCTCACTCGCAATGACTATACACTTCATGTCAACATCTAGTTTATTTCACTGCGCAACAAATGGGTTCTGTAATTAGGCTCTGACATTATCTTACCTGCGACGGGCGCTGTAGCGTTGACGCCAACGACTAATGCTGTTGCGACATCATAAGCTGAAAGAGAAAAGCACTGCACTTCGCGCTACAATTTACCACGTATCAATAAAGACAACACCCTGTAACCTCCCAACAGTAAAATATAACAAATATATCATTCACATTTAGTGTAACCTTTCCACAGAAAAAAAATATTTCATCCTCCCAACAGTAAAAAATATAATATATAATTCACTCAGACTAATCTAATTAAAAATGTGACTCATAGATAACCTTTCAATAATTGACTGTGAATTTGAATTGGTAAATTTTGGACGTCAGCAATGCTCCGTCATGGCCATGAAAGATCATTCTGAATAAATTGAAAATTCTTACCTCAATAAGGTCGCCGGATAACGTGTCTATATCTTCTCCTATAAGAAATTTTTCTCGCCCAGCTCATTGCAATGCTGGCCGATTTGTCATGTATAAAAGGAAACAACTGATTTTTCTTTACAATAATCAGTATGACCATGGATTGGACAAATTAGTAAAATCTTTAAATTGAGTTGAATGATTGTCAAAAGTTAATTTTTGTAAGAAAGATTATTATTAAGAGATTTTCTTTAACACTTACATGGGACTTGATATGTACATACGCGCGAGGCTGCTTTTACGTTATACTACATCGCTCAGGCACCGCCATCGTTCCGCCACGACCACACCGTTACTAAAGGAGGCCCAAATGCACGCGTTTCAGCTCACGCAGGCTGGCGTGAGGTCTGGAACATGACAAGGGAATTAGAATTGAGAAAAACGGTCGTAGCTGGTGGAATACTTAATGGAGAACGTCGCTCTTTATGGTACATGATTCTCAATATCAATAGCAACTGATAATGGCGCCTTGCTAGGTCGTAGCAAATGACTTAGCTGAAGGCTATGCTAACTATCGTCTCGGCAAATGAGAGCGTATTTTGTCAGTGAACTATCGCTAGCAAACTCGGTTGTACCACTGGGGCGAGTGCTGGGAAGTCTCTCTAGACCTGCCGTGTGGCGGCGCTCGGTCTGCAATCACTGATAGTGGCGACACGCGGGTCCGACGTATACTACCGGACCGCGGCCGATTTAAAGGCTACCACCTAGCAAGTGTGGTGTCTGGCGGTGACACCACACATACAACACTGCTTTCTGGTCTGAGATTCTCTTATAGCTTACATATCGCAGGCAGAGCGTGAGCAATCCATCTGCTCGAGTGCGCTAGCAACGAATTCTTTAATCGTGGACCTCTTACAACCCTATCCACTCTTCGTTCTGTTGATTTGCTAACAATGCTCTTAGTACTCACTGCATTCAGAATGGATTCAAAATATATGTCGTTTAAGAAAAGTGAGAGGATCATTATAAATTAAAAACAGAATGAGATCAGGGCTTATTTAACTTTCACAAAATTTCATTTCTATAATTTAAACTCCGTTTAATAAAATTAGTCATGATTTTAAACTCTATCACAGACAAGTATTGTTGTATAAAAATGGTATCATGTTTACTTTTAAGTTATTAAAACCTACTAACAGAGGTTGATGGAACTTGCTATCATCTTGGACATATAATTGATAAATCGTCTCCATTAGCTAACGCTCGACATCACTGAACAGTCAAAATTAACAAACTACTGCAATCGCGAAATGGTTGCAAAGCAATGCGACGAATACCTTTTGCTTGCTGAGTCGTTTCTGCATCAAAATCAAATACCAAAAATCATTCCTCCAACTCTTAGTTATTATCCGCTTCTCAAAATGTCTCAACGTCAAAACGGAACCACTTCCTCTGACCAAGAGCTCCTCAACTAAGCCAATCCATCACCTACACATCTCGTCCAAGACTCTACTATCACTCGCTCCCTCCTCTACTGCTGTTCTGCCGACTGCACCCTATTTTACTCAACAGTGCCTCTTTTACTGTGGAAAATTATATCTTAAGAAACGAATATAAAAAAAAACTAAGTCCAAACAGGCGTTAATGGTCCAACGGTACCGACCAGCCGCCATGTCATCCTCAACCCTTAGGTGTCACCAGATGCAGAAAGGGAGAGGCATGTGGTCAACACACGGCAGTTTTCGCGAGCGGTGCCGCTGCTTCTCAATCGAGTAGCTCCTCAATTGGACTAACAAGGACTAAGTGCAGCCCGCTTGCCAACAGTACACGGCAGACCTGTACGGCGACCCAGCCAAGGGCTAGGCAACGCCGGCGGTGCGTAACTTCGGTGATGCGATGGGAACCGGTGTTACCATTGCGGCAAGGCCGTTAGCATACAAGAGATGGATACGTTACAGTAAGTCAATACAAATACAGTTGAAAACTTATTTTTTATAAATCAAATTTGTTGATGATATAAGTGGCACACATTGTGTTTCTCTAAGATTCTTCCATGCTTGAAGTCAAACTGATCTATAAAATGTTTCTACATCACGGAAAGTAGATGGTTGTCTGCTTACATGAATCTTTCATCTTTCGCGACGTGAGTGACCTCTACCTTCATGCTTCTGCCAGTTCTCTTCCGTAAACAATTCAGTGACGCTCTTTGGTGAGTCAGACAAACCTGTGACTCTGTAAGACCTGACGTCGTTGGGTGAAATAGATACAGTGATCTGTATTAGTTGTTAAGATTTTAAGAGCCTTGATTACAATAAATAAAATTACGATTTGTTGTTTACCCGTATCAGTTGGCTAAGTGCCATCCTCAGATCCCTCTTATTAAAGAATCAGTGCCTGTATACAATGCTGGCCATAGTTCCATCGTTACAAAAGAATGGTTCAAATGGCTCTGAGCACTATGCGACTTAACTTCTGAGGTCATCAGTCGCCTAGGACTTAGAACTAATTAAACCTAACTAACCTAAGGACACCACACACATCCATGCCCGAGGCAGGCTTCGAATCTGCGACCGTAGCGGTCGCTCGGCTCCAGACTGTAGCGCCTAGAACCGCACGGCCACTCCGGCCGGCCATCGTTACAAATAAAGAGGACCAGACCTGTTCGTCATCACCGATTTCGTCCAGATTTATGGCATATGCAGTGCTTGGTCAGAAATGAAAGTGACGCCAGAGGATGGCGAAGAGTTTAGAAAAACTAGCATTTTTTGGCACTGTTCGTACTTGACATAAGACATTTGTGGTAAAGTAGTATCCAGGCAGCGCTTGGCCCAGTGGAAACAGTAGAGAATGGTAATCCGAGGGTCTTGGGGTCGTGTCCCAGCGCGGAAATTTCTATTTTTTCATTTTCAGTTGTTACGTTACACTGCAAATAAACCGAAATAATGCTCAATATATTGTGTTTATTGACATTTTCATAAAAGGCATGAATAGGAAAAGCAAAGGAAAATGTGAATGTGCAAATCAATTCCAGGAATGGATTGCAAGGCGTGCACGAGAACTTCGCGTATACAATTATATACCTTTTTTATTTTACAGTTTATAGTTTACATATGCCGGGGTGATATCCATCGTAAAGACAGGGGAGCGGTAATGCTCTCAGAATATTGCACACGTTATCATCGCCGCATTGTTGCAATTACATGGTTGTTTTAAAGTTTCTATAGGGAAACACACTTTGTTTACGTTCATAAAAGTTTCTCTCTCATAGCACAGTTAGGCATCATTTCGCCTAATATTGACGGGAATCGATGACGATGTACAGTGGAATGTGGTCACGCTATGTGATTAATTTTCAAGCTTTTTGGTCAAGTTCTTTACCTGACGATAAAAACAGACATTGAAGGGTTGCACTAGCGAAGTGCATTTGTCGTAGGGATGCCATCCGCCCTGATACACTCCTGGAAATTGAAATAAGAACACCGTGAATTCATTGTCCCAGGAAGGGGAAACTTTATTGACACATTCCTGGGGTCAGATACATCACATGATCACACTGACAGAACCACAGGCACATAGACACAGGCAACAGAGCATGCACAATGTCGGCACTAGTACAGTGTATATCCACCTTTCGCAGCAATGCAGGCTGCTATTCTCCCATGGAGACGATCGTAGAGATGCTGGATGTAGTCCTGTAGAACGGCTTGCCATGCCATTTCCACCTGGCGCCTCAGTTGGACCAGCGTTCGTGCTGGACGTGCAGACCACGTGAGACGACGCTTCATCCAGTCCCAAACATGCTCAATGGGGGACAGATCCGGAGATCTTACTGGCCAGGGTAGTTGACTTACACCTTCTAGAGCACGTTGGGTGGCACGGGATACATGCGAACTTGCATTGTCCTGTTGGAACAGCAAGTTCCCTTGCCGGTCTACGAATGGTAGAACGATGGGTTCGATGACGGTTTGGATGTACCGTGCACTATTCAGTGTCCCCTCGACGATCACCAGAGGTGTACGGCCAGTGTAGGAGATCGCTCCCCACACCATGATGCCGGGTGTTGGCCCCGTGTGCCTCGGTCGTATGCAGTCCTGATTGTGGCGCTCACCTGCACGGCGCCAAACACGCATACGACCATCATTGGCACCAAGGCAGAAGCGACTCTCATCGCTGAAGACGACACGTCTCCATTCGTCCCTCCATTCACGCCTGTCGCTACACCACTGGAGGCGGGCTGCACGATGTTGGGGCGTGAGCGGAAGACGGCCTAACGGTGTGCGGGACCGTAGCCCAGCTTCATGGAGACGGTTGCGAATGGTCCTCGCCGATACCCCAGGAGCAACAGTGTCCCTAATTTGCTGGGAAGTGGCGGTGCGGTCCCCTACGGCACTGTGTAGGATCCTACGGTCTTGGCGTGCATCCGTGCGTCGCTGCGGTCCTGTCCCAGGTCGACGGGCACGTGCACCTTCCGCCGACCACTGGCGACAACATCGATGTACTGTGGAGACCTCACGCCCCACGTGTTGAGCAATTCGTCGGTACGTCCACCCGGCCTCCCGCATGTCTACTATACGCCCTCGCTCAAAGTCCGTCAACTGCACATACGGTTCACGTCCACGCTGTCGCGGCATGCTACCAGTGTTAAAGACTGCGATGGAGCTCCGTATGCCACGGCAAACTGGCTGACACTGACGCCGGCGGTGCACAAATGCTGCGCAGCTAGCGCCATTCGACGGCCAACACCGCGGTTCCTGGTGTGTCCGCTGTGCCGTGCGTGTGATCATTGCTTGTACAGCCCTCTCGCAGTGTCCGGAGCAAGTATGGTGGGTCTGACACACCGGTGTCAATGTGTTCTTTTTTCCATTTCCGGGAGTGTATGTCGGATCTTCTTGTCGCGACATCTCGGCAAGACCCAATTTGGTTCCGATTTTGCAAAATACTGTTACGAGCTTGGCTCAAGTACTGAAGGACCGCCATGTGTTAGCCCTACATGTAAATGAAGCCTCAGTTGGTTTTATTTATATCAACAAGTCAGCAATCTTACAGTGCCAGATTAACGACAAGCTGACTTTCATGGAGTTTTATTAATATCTAAAAGCGAAAAAACGCTTGCTGAAAAGGGTGAAATGTTCCGAAAAGTAGGGTGCACCAACTATTTCTGCAGCTACAAGTTCCATGTAACTGTGCTCCAATAAAAAGTAATTATATTAAATAAATTTTTTACTTCATTTCTACACCCCCATCTCAAAATGTCCCGACGAGGTCCCAGCTAGATATGGCAACCCTACTTTGAGGCCACCACTTTTATTCTGCACGATAGTAGTCCTTCTGAATCTTGAAAAACTGTGGTTTTGTTTGTACTTGCAACGAGTTAATTAACACAATAATTTTCTTCTCGTGAGTGCTTCACCATAGTGAATTTCTTTTTCTGTAAGTCTATTGTACGTTTCCCACATTTTAATGAGATAATGACGACATTCTTAAATTTTGCCTGGTACTCATACTTTGGCTTTTTGAATCCTAGTATCTTGATTTTCCTTTGTCAAGATAGGACGCACAAGCCGTTACCTTTGAGATTTAACAGCCCCCAAGCGGTTGCCTGAACCTGCAACTTTACCGCCACACATTATACTACACGCAGATAGTCTTAATTCTAAAAATACATCTACAGAGGTTCTTTCAGTCAATACTCATGTAAACTATTTAACACCCGTACTAATTTCGTCGGCCTGTCGTTATCGACAGACTATAAATACTAAGCCTACTGCTGCATCGCGTCATGCTATGAGTCAAAAGGTCCATGAGTCAGTCTTCGAGTGGGTAGCTCATACAAATATTGACTCATAGCATGATCCGATGCGGCCACCAGCCAAGAAGTATTTGTAGGCTCTTGATAATGACTAAGGCGAATCGTGCTTCGCTAGCTGTCCGTAGAGCGCTTACCGGCGAAAGGCACACAGTTTATAATCTGTCACGAATTTTCAGTGACTACTCAGTAGAAATCGATATTGCCATCCAACATTTTACGCCAGCTTTTGCTAAATTAAAAACATATAATTAAAAATATTTCACTGAAATGATGCACTCTCCCGGCAACATGGCAAATATGGACAAATTCGGTAATGCACTCCTGCAGCCCGCAATTTAACTGAAGAGCCAAAGAAACTGGTACACCTGCCTAATATCGTGTAGGGTCCATGCGAGCACACAGAAGTGCCGTAACACGGCGTGGCGTGTATTGATGTGGTCCTGAAGGGAATTGACTCCATGAATCCTGCAGGGCTGCCCATAAACCCGTAAGAGTACCAGGAGGTGGAGATCTCTTCTCAACAGCACGATGCAAGGCATCCCAGATGTGCTCAATAATGTCCATGTCTGGCGAGTATAGTGGCCAGCGGAAGTGGTTCAAATGGCCACTATGGGACTTAAGTGATGTGGTCCACAGTCCCCTAGAGCTTAGAACTACTTAAACCTAACTAACCTAAGGACATCACACACATCCTTGCCCGAGGCAGGATTCGAACCTGCGACCGTAGCGGTCGCGCGGTTCCAGACTGTAGCGCCTAGAACCGCTCGGCCACTCCGACCGTCCCAGCGGAAGTGCTTAAAATCAGAAGAGGGTTCCTGGAACCACCTCACGACGTGTGGGATGCCGTATTGTCCTGCTGGAATTGCCCATGTCGGTATGCACAATAGACATGAATGGATGCAGGTGATCAGACAGGATGCTTACGTACCTGTCAGAGTCGTATCTAGACATACCAGGGGTCCCATATCACTCCAACTGCACATACCCCACACGATTACAGAGCCTCCACCAGCTTGAACAGTCCTTTGCTGACGTGCAGGGTCCATGCATTCATGAGCTTGTCTCCATACCCGTACACGTCCATCCACTCGATACAATTTGAAACTAGACTCGGTGGACCAGACAATACCTTAAGAGTCACTAACAATACAATGTTGGTGTTGATGGGCCTAGGCGAGGCGTAAAGCTTCGTGTCGTGCAGTCATCAAGGGTACACGAGTGGGTCTTCGACTCTGAAAACCCATGTCGATAATGTTTCGTTCAATGGTTCACACGCTGACACTTGTTGATGGCCCAGCATTGAAATCTGCAGCAGCTTGAGGAAGGGTTGCACTTTTCTGGCATTGAACGATTCTCGTCAGTCGTCGTTGATCCCTTTCTTACCAGATATTTCTCCAGCCTCAGTGATCTCAGTGAGATTTGATGTTTCACCGGATTCCTGATATTCACGGTACACTCGTCAAATGGTCGTACGGGAAAATCCCCACTTAATCACTACCTCAGAGATGCTTTGTCCCGTCGCTCGCGCGGCGAGTGAAACACCACGTTCAAACTCACTTACACCTTGACAACCTGCCATTGTAGCAGCAGTAACCGATGTAACAACTGCACCAGACACTTGCGTTGCCTACCGCAGCACCGTATTCTGCCTGTTTACATATCTCTGTATTTGAATACGCGTGCCTATAAAAGTATCTTTGGCGCTGCATGGTAGAAGACGAGACTTTTGGTCACCTTAAAGAGTTAAGCGAATGTGTTTGCATCAAATAGTTACTGAAGCGTAGGTATAGTAAAGCTTGTAACAGCTGAACAACCCTAACAAACACCGTTCCAGATAATTGGAGTTAGCTAATACCATCGCATGTCCAACATTCACGTGACGAGGCTTTTGTTACGTTAAGATTGTTCCAGTCATTCTCTGAGCACTTCTTTTCTTTTTTTTTATAACCATCAGTTTTCTGATTGGTTCTATGCAAGCTACCACGAATTGCTCTCTTGGAGTAGCATTTGCACCATGCAGCCTGATTTATTTGGAGCGTGCAATCCAATTTCTTTCGCACCCTATGGTTTTTACCCGGTAAGTCTGCCTCTAGCAGCATGATCGTTAATCTCTCATGTCTTGACACGTCCTGTCATCTTTCCTTACTTCTTATCTATGTTTTCCATATGTTTTTTCCTCGTCGATTACGTGGAGAACATCGTAACACCTTACCTTATTAATCAACCTAATTTTTAACATTCACCTATAGCACCACGTATAAAATGCTTCTGTTTCGGTTCTCCTGCAGTCCGATTTGACTACCACAAAATGCTGTGTTCCAAACGTACATGCTCAGAAATTTCAATTTAAGACTTATGTTTGATTCAAATAGACTACTCTTCGCCAGGAATGCCCTATAGGCTAGTGATTATTTCCATGTACTTCTTCCTTTATCTGTCGTCAGTTAGTTTGCTCCCAATGTACCAAAACTCTCTTTCTTTTAGTTCGTGGTCCCTAATTGTTATATAGAGTTTATCGCTAATCTCATTTCTGCTAATCTTCATTACTTTCGTCTTTCTTCGGTTTACTCTCAATTGATATTCTGCACTCATTAGACTGCCCATTCAATTCAACATGTCCTGTAATTCCTCTTCACCTTCACCGAGAACAGCAAAATCACCGTTGATATCTTTTTACCCTGAATATTAATTCCGCCCTTGACATTTCTTTTATTTCCGTAATTGCTTCTTCGATGTATAGATTGAATAGTGGGGGGTGACAGACTACGTCCGTGTCTTACACTCTTTTTAATGCGAACACTTATTGTTAGTTGTTGCTCTTGGGATTTTGTTCCCTCTTGATTCCTGCACATGATGTACACTCCTGGAAATTGAAATAAGAACACCGTGAATTCATTGTCCCAGGAAGGGGAAACTTTATTGACACATTCCGGGGGTCAGATACGTCACATGATCACACTGACAGAACCACACGCGCATAGACACAGGCAACAGAGCATGCACAATGTCGGCACTAGTACAATGTATATCCACCTTTCGCAGCAATGCAGGCTGCTATTCTCCCATGGAGACGATTGTAGAGATGCTGGATGTAGTCCTGTGGAACGGCTTGCCATGCCATTTCCACCTGGCGCCTCAGTTGGACCAGCGTTCGTGCTGGGCGTGCAGACCGCGTGAGACGACGCTTCATCCAGTCCCAAACATGCTCAATGGGGGACAGATCCGGAGATCTTGCTGGCCAGGGTAGTTGACTTACACCTTCTAGAGCACGTTGGGTGGCACGGGATACATGCGGACTTGCATTGTCCTGTTGGAACAGCAAGTTCCCTTGCCGGTCTAGGAATGGTAGAACGATGGGTTCGATGACGGTTTGGATGTACCGTGCACTATTTAGTGTCCCCTCGACGATCACCAGAGGTGTACGGCCAGTGTAGGATATCGCTCCTCACACCATGATGCCGGGTGTTGGCCCTGTGTGCCTCGATCGTATGCAGTCCTGATTGTGGCGCTCACCTGCACGGCGCCAAACACGCATACGACCATCATTGGCACCAAGGCAGAAGCGACCCTCATCGCCGAAGACGACACGTCTCCATTCGTCCCTCCATTCACGCCTGTCGCGACACCATTGGAGGCGGGCTGCACGATGTTGGGGCGTGAGCGGAAGACGGCCTAACGGTGTGCGGGACCGTAGCCCAGCTTCATGGAGACGGTTGCGAATGGTCCTCGCCGATACCCCAGGAGCAACAGTGTCCCTAATTTGCTGGGAAGTGGCGATGCGGTCCCCTACGGCACTGCGTAGGATCCTACGGTCTTGGCGTGCATCCGTGCGTCGCTGCGGTCCTGTCCCAGGTCGACGGGCACGTGCACCTTCCGCCGACCACTGGCGACAACATCGATGTACTGTGGAGACCTCACGCCCCACGTGTTGAGCAATTCAGCGGTACGTCCACCCGGCCTCCCACATGCCCACTATACGCCCTCGCTCAAAGTCCGTCAACTGCACATACGGTTCACGTCCACGCTGTCGCGGCATGCTACCAGTGTTAAAGACTGCGATGGAGCTCCGTATGCCACGGCAAACTGGCTGACACTGACGGCGGCGGTGCACAAATGCTGCGCAGCTAGCGCCATTCGACGGCCAACACCGCGGTTCCTGGTGTGTCCGCTGTGCCGTGCGTGTGATCATTGCTTGTACAGCCCTCTCGCAGTGTCCGGAGCAAGTATGGTGGGTCTGACACACCGGTGTCAATGTGTTCTTTTTTCCATTTCCAGGAGTGTATATTACCCGTCTTTCCCTATAGCTTACTCCTATTTTTCCCAGAATTTCGAACATGTTGCAACATTTTACTTTGCCGAACGCTTTTTCAGCTTGACAAATCCTACGAGCGCGTCTTTTTCTCAAGTCTTGCATCCATCACTAACCGCGACGTCATTACTGCCTTCTTGGCGCTTTTACCTTTCCTATAACCAAAGTGATCGTCACCTAACAAGCCTTCAGTTTTCTTTCCTATTCTTTTGAATATGTTTGTAGTAAGCAGCTTGATCGCGTGATCCGATGAGCTGATTGCGCAATAGTTATCTACCACATCTGACTTCGCGATTGTGCGGAAGATATTTTTCCACAAATCTAATGGTGCGATTCTACACACAGAGTTAATAACAGCCTGCTTACCATTTACGTCATTGATTTTATAAACTATGAAGGAATGTTATAGGTCCCTACTGATTTATTTGATCGCAAATCTTTCAAAACGCTAGATCTTTAATATTGGATTCCCTATATCTTTCATACCATTTGTTTTCCGATCTTTGCTGAACACATTTTGCCTTAGCTTCCCTGCTCTTCCTGGCGTGAAAGAAACTGGTTCAGAAAACCTTCAAGTGTGTGTGAATCCTTATGGGACCAAACCGCTGAGGTCATCGGTCCCTAAACTTACACTCTACTTAATCTAAGTTAAACTAACTTACGCTAAGTACAACACACACACCCATGTACGAGGGAGGACTCCAGCGTCCGACGGCGTGGAGCCGGGCGAGCCGTGGCAAGACGCCTCAGACCACACGGCTACCCCGCGCGGCAAAAAAAGTGGTGTAGGCATGCGTATTGAAATACAGAGATATGTCAACTGGCATAATACGGCGCTGCAGTCGGCAACGCCTATATAAGGCAACAAGTGTCTGGCGCAGTTGTTACATCGCTTACTGCTGCTACAATGGGAGTTTATCAAGATTTAAGTGAGTTTGAACGTGGTGTTGTAGTCGGCGCACGAGCGATGGGACACAGCGTCTTTGAGGTAGCGATGACGTGGGCACTTTCCCGTACGACCATTTGACGAGTGTCGTGTGAATATCAGGAATCCGGTAAAACATCAAATCTCCAACATCGCGGCGGCCGGAAAAAGATCCTGCAAGAACGGGACCAACGACGACTGAAGAGAGTCGTTCAACGCGATAGAAGTGCAACCGTTATGCAAATTGCTGCAGATTTCAATGCTGGGCCATCGACAAGTGTCAGCGAGCGAACCATTCAACGAAAAATCATCGGCTTGGGATTTCGGACCCTGCATGTCAGCAGGGGACTGTTAAAGCTGGTGGAGGCTCTGTAATGGTGTGGGGCGTGTGCAGTTGGAGTGATATGGGACCACTGATCTAGATAGTCAGGTGGGACGTGCGTAAGCGCCCAGTCTGATCACCTGCATCCATTCATGTCCACTGTGGCCCACGACAGACTTGTGCCTTTGCAGCAGTACCATACAACACCCCAGACGTCCGTAATTGCTGTAGAGTGGCTCCAGGAACACTCTTCCGCTGGCCACCAAGCTTCCCAGACATATATATGGCGTGTGACGAGGGCCCCCCGTCGGGTAGACCCATCGCCTGGTGCAAGTCTTTCGATTTGACGGCACTTCGGTGACTTGCGCGTCGATAGGGATGAAATGGTGATGATTAGGACAACACAACACCCAGTCCCTGAGCGGAGAAAATCTCTGACCCAACCGGGAATCGAACCCGGGCCCTTAGGATTGGCATTCTGTCACGCTGACCACTCAACTACCGGGGGCGGACTTCCCAGACATGAAGATTATTCAGTATATCTGGGATGCCTTGCAACGTGCTGTTGAGAAGAGTTCTCCGACCCTTCTTGCTCTTACGGATTTACGGACAGTCCTGCAGGATTCATGGTGTGAGTTCCTTCAGCACTACTTCAGACATTAGTCGAGTCATGCCACGTCATGTTGCGGCTCTTCTGCGACTTCGCGGGGGTTCTACACGATATTAGGCAGGAGTGAAAGTTTATTTGGCTCTTCAGTGTATTTATTTCATTCCTAAGTGACTCATATGTCTGCATTCTGCAATTTCCCTGAACAGTATTGTGGTGCCTTCTTTTATTTATCAGTTTCAGAAATTGTTTATTCTCTTACCCAAGGTTTAATCGAAATCAATATCTTTGTTTGCCTCCCAGACTTCTGTGGTTGCACTTTTCAGAGATGCCCTTTCCTCTTCGAGTTAACCGCCTACCAATATCTACAGCGTCAGAGAATTTCAAGCGCACCTCACCATCCCACTTATTTGTATGTTATATCTTTCGGAGCAGTCTCTTAAACTACTACTATCAATCATGATTTAATTGCGATCTGTGATCGGACTCCTTATCTCCTCCTGAGTACTCCTTACAAGCTAATATCCGATTTCGGGATCTCTGTCTGATAGTGATGTATTTTTGGACAACATGATTGTGGAGAGAAGCAGCGATTAGTATGGCCGCGGTGGCCGTGCGGTTCTAGGCACTACAGTCTGGAACCGCGCGGCCGCTACGGTCGCAGGTTTGAATCCTGCCTCGTGCATGGATGTGTGTGATGTCCGTAGGTTAGTAAGGTTTCAGTAGTTTTAAGTTCTAGGGGACTGATGACCTTAGAAGTTGTCCCATAGTTCTCAGAGCCATTTACGTAGGTAGTACTAGTTAGTGCAGTTTATGTCACGCGTAAGACAGCCAGAAACGTGCCAAGTCCAGCCCGAAATATTACTAGATTCACACAGGCAACACACTGTTACAAAACGAGTTCACATTCAGTCCTTTTCAGTGGATTATTCGAAAGAAGATGGTCGCCAAAATGTTCTATACATGCATACTTAACACGCCACGCAGAATATTCACAAAGGCCGATAGTTTCACACGCGGTTTATTCTGCAACCAACATTCCAAAACCACTCAAAACTTCACCGAAGTGTCTGTAATTTCATCTGCCACGACAATATAAACCGAGCGCGATTTAACCGTCATTTCTTCATCTTACAGATAATTTTTTCGGACACCTTTTACATGGCCTTCGCGTCTGACAGCGAGTCCACTACTGACTGAATGCCGTCGTTCACAGATCAAATAACTCATTCAATTACGCGGGAAAGACTTCCCGCTCATTGGCTGATCAAAAAGATCATCCAATGAGATTAACCTTTCATGACCAATTTCGCATGCATTCGCAGATGCATCTACGTCATTTCATATTGCAAAATTTCACAAAATGTTCTACAAAACCAAAGGAAACGAAAATCAAAAGAAATCTATGCTTGAAATATAGCTCAGAACTAAGTATCCTCTTACTATCTTTCTGACTGCCTTATTAGAAAAGCAAACGCTCCTTGACATACGTCATCCACCAGTCAGGGGGATTCACCGTTTTCAGGACATCCTGGTTACGTAAAACTTGCTGGTTACGGATCCTGTAATACATTATAAAATTGAAATTTGACGTATGCCCCCCCCCCCCCCACACACACACACTCACATTCTCTCTCAACTACTCCCACCCTAACACAAAATATAAATATCAACTTTTAAACTATTATTTTCCTTACGAATGCAAACTTATTAGAAGTTTAGAATTAAAATTCCTTAAAAATAACTTGTGCGCACTTTTCCAATGACAAAGAAACTTAAACTGTCGTGATTCCTATCTGAATTTACTTTACTAAGAGTCGATTAAATACTTTTTAATAGGTTTTTAATATTTTCAACACTATTAAAGTTATCCGCATGAATCTTTTGCACACTGTTCTTCTAAATTATAAAAGTTCCTATACCAAATTTGTAAACAAACAGATCATTTTAATCATAGTTATTTAGTTTCTTAGGTGAGATGAATAAGTGATCTTAGTACGCTCCTCACGGAGCAGTTCTCACGGTCCGCACACAGTGATAGACGGCTTTATGACGCCAGCAGCCGACTACACAACGGCCAGGGCTTGAGGCTTCATCGCCAGCCTCCAATACAGCTTGACCTAACGGAATAAAACTTACTGCAAAATTCTGCTGCCATGTAAATAGCTGCGACGTTACAAAGTGAAGGTGTCAAAGCTCAAATGAGTTTCAAATACTTTACGTAACAGCTATAAAAGATCCACTGAGTGATGGGCTACCTCCTAATATCGCGTCGGACCTCCTTTGGGACGGGGTAGTGGAGCAGCTCGACGTCGCATGGACTTAACAAGTCGAAGTCCCCTGCAAAAATGTTGAAACATGATGCCTTTACAGCTGTCCATAATTGCAAACGTGTTGCTGGTGCAGGATTTTCTGCACGAACTTACCTGTCGATTATATTCATGAAAGTTCAAACTACCCAGAATCTTCTTCAGACCAGTCGTGAACAATGGTATCCCGGTGACATTGCGCATTGTAATCCATAAAAACTGAATTTCTGTATGGGAAAATTAAGTCCATGAATAAAACAGCATATGGTCTCCAGGTACCAAAATACGTGACCATTTTCCGTCAATTATCGGCTCAGTCGGACGAGAGGTCCCGTTCCATTCCGTGCAAACACAGCCCACACTTTCAAATGGTTCAAATGGCTCTGAGCACTATGGGACTTAACATCTATGGTCATGAGTCCCCTAGAACTTAGACCTACTTAAACCTAACTAACGTAAGGATGTCACCCAACACCCAGTCATCACGAGACAGAGAAAATCCCTGACCCCGCCGGGAATCGAACCCGGGAACCCGGGCGCGGGAAGCGAGAACGCTACCGCACGACCACGAGCTGCGGACCACAACTTAGGTCCATGGGTTCGTGGCCTCTACGCCACTCTCGAACCCTGCCATCAGTTAAATCCTGAGTTGAGTGACGTAACTGTGCTTACGAAATTTTGACGTAGTTCATTTACAGTCTCTCCGCAGTGCCGTATGACTGTTAGCCGTGAGAGCCGTATGCCGCAGTTAATATACCGGAATGAAACTCAGTGAAATACAAGTTATTAATTTATTGAATATTCATTTTTACTTACAAATTTTCACATGAAATGTTGAAAGTGTCCGCCCCCCCCCCCCTTCCCCCCCTCACGTTGTTGAATACACAATTCAATTCGTCTACCATGTTTCCAAACACAAACTGTGAATGTTCAAATGTGTGTGAAATCTTATGGGACTTAAATGCTAAGGTCATCAGTCCCTAAGCTTACACACTACTTAACCTAAATTATCCTAAGGACAAAGACACACACCAATGCCCGAGGGAGGACTCGAACCTCCGCCGGGACCAGCCGCACAGTCTACACAAGCTGTAACATTTCTTCTGTAACAGAAGCTGTCAAAGTTGAAATTGCAGTTTTCAAAAAATGCTTCAAATGGGTCTGAGCACTATGGGACTCAACATCTGAGGTCATTAGTCCCCTAGAACTTAGAACTACTTAAACCTAACTAACCTAAGGACATCACACACATCCATGCCCGAGGCAGGATTCGAACTTGCGACCGTAGCAGTCGCGCGGTTCCGGACTGAAGCGCCTAGAACCGCTCGGCCACCGCGGCCGGCGCAGTTTTCAATTCATCGATGGATTTTGGACGGTTTTTATACATTTGCTTTCGCTGCATCCCAGGAGAGAAAGTCAGGTGGTGTTAGGTCAGGCGATCGTGGAGGCCAAAGCTCCTGCGAAATTATGCGATCGCCGTAAACATCAGCAAAACTGACATTGGAATGCGAGCTGTATACGCGGTTGCACAATCTCGTTGAAAATAACCGTTCAGTATTTCACATAACACAAGTTCTCCTATGAATGGGTACAGAATATCACTGCAGTATCGTTGTATGTTTATTGTTTCGTTGAAAAATATGGGACCCCCAATACGAAGTAGAAATTGCAATCCAAACTTTTATTTCCACAGAATGAAGTGGTTCCTTATTAATACACAATGGATATGCAGTACTCCTCATACGAGAATTTTGTGAGTCCATGTACCCGGATAAATGAAACAACGCCTTATCAGTGAAAAACGTTTCATTCAGAATATCCCCTCCATTTTGTTGAACGAAATTTTTGAACCATTGACAATTATGCAGTCTCTTGCCATAATCAGTATTTTTCAGTTCTTGCACGACTGTCACTTTGTATGGGAAAAGTTCTAATTTTTTTCTTACAGCTGTGTGGGCCGTTCCGACACTAACACCGATTTCATCCTCAGACAAAACGCTAGGACTACCACTTCTCGGTGCATCTGTCGCTGAACCCGTACTTCGAAATCTGTTAACCAAATCACGCACCGTATCGTGATGTGGGAGTGTTGTCCCCGGGAAAACTGAATTAAATGTTTGACGAACTGAAACTGTGTATTTACCGCCAGCTTTGAACACTTGTTGGGCTCAAAACACAGGTTCTTAAATGGTTAGCATTTTAACAGTGACGAAAAGGAAGCAAACGAGTAAAGGAACTAAACTTAAACGTTCACGCCAATACGTAACGACACACACCAAAGATACTACTGACGCTGGCTGAGGTAAAATAAAAAAAACTGGAATGTTAGGAGAGTCCACTGCAAGGGAAGTAGCCCGGGCAGGTGAACAATCATACGGCAAGCGCGGCTAACAATGATACGACACTGCGGAGAGACTTTTTGAACACCCTGTACAATGTTTCCGCTTGGTCAAGTTAATATGAACTTGCAGCTATAATGTAAATTGTTAAACCTTGTATATGACGTCATGCCAAACTTGAAAACAGTGAAGAGTTTTTAAAAAACGCGAAAGTAATTACATAACATCAATTAGTGAAGAACTTTTAAAATTTAAAGCCTAAACACACATATACGAAAGAACATTATGCACAAGCAAACAGCCTTTTCAAAATCGTATCTGCTTATAAGACACGATTTACTGTATTAGAAGGCACTCAGTTCAATAAACAATAATGACAGCTTGGAATTAAACAATAACAAGTTTCTATAACTGTTCCCACAATACAAACAACTTCAGTAGCAAATTACAGTTGACTAAGCCACAAGAGGATAACAGATTACCAGATTCCTTATCGTAAGAGCCTGGCTCCGATAAAAATAACACAGAGGTACAAGCCCCGTTGTCAAGTGGCTGCTCAGTGCGTTTTCTAAAACATTAGTCATCAATGTGGCCTTTACAATGCATTAAACGGAGCTGATTATCTGGGTAGAAGTACGTGAAACATGAGTTTGTTGTCAGAAGGAATCCACATTCATAAAATATAGGGGAAGGCACTTAGACGCTAATCAAGGACCAAAGTTGTGGTATCTGTTACATACAGTAGCCGCTAATTGACAACTTCACGAAACACGATCAATGTGTCGCCACGACACGCTTCAAAACTTGACGGGAGAGTAAACGCATTACTCGGATTTCAGGGCACATGAACAGTGTAAAAAGCACAATAATTCTCACGGGTTTCTGGAGAATGCGTAGCTTAGCTCTAAAGTCCACCTAGAAATAACATCGTGGCCACACGTTAACGGAGTGAAGAACTGACAAGACTCCCTTAAGAACCCGCCACAGTCTTACCAAACGATGGCGGGCTCCACAAGATGTACCACTACCTTGTTTCTGCTTAATTATAGTGGTGCAGAGTTAATTTAGTTATTTCGTATAGGTCAGTGCCGATTGCTACGTATGGTTTCAAATACGCGCGCAGGCGTCGGTCGTAACCCACAAAAATGATGACTTAACGTAGCAGTTTAAATTCTGAATGCTGTTTTTGGAACGCCACGTATATTTTGAGCGCGAGTAAATGCTCTTTATACATCCATAGCGCGACGTAGTCTCAATACGCAGGCAAAAAATTATTTATTATTAATGGATATGCTACGTTCTCTCTCAATACGTAACAACGTGACGTAACCTGCAACTAACACAGTGGTAATATAGAACATAAAATGATTTCTTTTCTCAGCAAATTAATCTGATAATCTGATGTTATAGAGAAAGAACGAATGGTACAAACACCTGCGTATTATTGAAATAATTGCTAAGAATTTCTTTAAGTTTATCTCTTTAAGAATTGAGCTAACTTTTAACTTTTTGAATTAACTGCAAATATTTTAAACCAGAGGGGAAGCCTCACCTAAGCCTTACTATATTAAATCGCTGAATATGTTTCGTAATCAAAAGTATTAACTATCTTCAATATTGAAAACTGGTTGTAAAAATTCATAAAAGCATTTAGAATTATTTTCCTTTGCGAGTGAAACTCGCAAACAATGAAATATTCTTTAGTACGTGTAATGGCGGACTAAACGCCGCCGAAACAGTCGAAGCCAGATGGGAAATTGACAGCAATGTTATTATTATCTTTAAATTAATTCCACGGGCAGGGAGAAGTATTTTTGAAAGGAAACATAAGATAGTTTCAATTAGCAATACACTGTAACTTGAAAGCTCATAGTATATCAACGCCCGTTAGCAGCTGGAGGTATTAATATAATTCTAATTAAGACAACGAGGGTCTGGCGCAGTTATTAGATCGGTTACTGCTGATACAAAGGCACATTATCAAGATTTAAGTGAGTTTGAACGTGCTGTTATAATCGGCGCACGAGCGATGGGACACAGCATCTCAGATGTAGCGATGAAGGGGGATTTTATCGTACGGCGACTTCATGATTGTATGTTGAATATCAAGAATGCAGTAAAACATCAAATCTCCGACATCGCTGCGGCGAGAAAAACATCCTGCAAGAACGGGACCAACGACGACTGAAGAGAGTCGTTTAACGTGACAGAAGTGCAAACCAGCCGCAAATTGCTGCAGATTTCAATGCTAGGCCGTCAACAATTGTCAGCATGTGAAGCATTCAACGAAACATCGTCGATACGGGCTTTCGGAGATGTTGGCCCACTCATGTACGCTTGATTACTGTAAAACACAAAGCTCTATGCCTCACCTGGGCCCGTCAAACAGACATTGGACTGTTGATGACCGGAAACATGTTGTCTGGTCGGACGAGTCAGGTTTCAGATTGCATCGAGCCGACGAACGTGTACGGGTATGGAGACAACTTGTCTGTAGGAATCAGCATCGGTTTCGAAAAAGACGATCGTGTGAAACCCATTTCACGCTGTTCGTCCACGAGACTCAGAGGGCCATAGACACGGGTTCCCAGGTAGATGCCGTGTTTCTTGACTTCCGCAAAGCGTTTGATGCAGTTCCCCACAGTCGTTTAATGAACAAAGTTAGAGCATATGGACTATCAGACCAATTTTGTGATTGGATTGAAGAGTTCCTAGATAACAGAACGCAGCATGTCATTCTCAATGGAGAAAAGTCTTCCGAAGTAAGAGTGATTTCAGGTGTGCCGCAGGGGAGTGTCGTAGGACCGTTGCTATTCACAATATACATAAATGACCTTGTGGATTACATCGGAAGTTCACTGAGGCTTTTTGCGGATGATGCTGTGGTATATCGAGAGGTCGTAACAACGGAAAATTGTACTGAAATGCAGGAGGATCTGAAAAGAAATGGCGCATGGTGCAGGGAATGGCAATTGAATCTCAATGTAGACAAGTGTAATGTGCTGCCAATACACAGAAAGAAAGATCGTTTATCAATTAGCTACAATATAGCAGGTCAGCAAATGGAAGCAGTTAATTCCACAAATTATTTGGGAGTAGGCATTAGGAGTGATTTAAAATGGAAAGATCACATAAAGTTGATCGTCGGTAAAACAGATGCCAGACTGAGATTCATTGGAAGAATCCTAAAGAAATGCAGTCCGAAAACAAAAGAAGTAGGTTACAGTACGCTTGTTCGCCCACTGCTTGAATACTGCTCAGCATTGTGGGATCCGTACCAGATAGGGTTGATAGAAGAGATAGAGAAGATCCAACGGAGAGCAGCGCGCTTCTTTACAGGATCGTTTAGTAATCGCGAAAGCGTTACGGAGATGATAGATAAAATCCAGTGGAAGACTACAGGAGAAACGCTGAGTAGCTCGGTACGGACTTTTGTTGAAGTTTCGAGAACATACCTTCACCGAAGAGTCAAGCAGTATATTGCTCGCTCCTAGGTATATCTCGCGAAGAGACCATGAAGATAAAATCAGAGAGATTAGAGCCCACACAGAAGCATTCCGACAATCCTTCTTTCCACGAACAGTACGAGAGTGGAATAGAAGGGAGAACCGATAGAAGTACTCAGGTACCCTCCGCCACACACCGTCAGGTGGCTTGCAGAGTATGGATGTAGATGTAGATGTAGATGTAGATGAATCCATGGACCCTGGATGTCAGCAGGGGACTGTTCAAACTGGTAGAGGCTCTGTAATGGTTTTGGGGCGCGTGCAGTAGGAGTGATATGGGACTCCAGATACGACTCTGACAGGTACGTAAGCATCCTGTCTGATCACCTGCATCCATTCATGTCTATTGTGCACTCCGACGGACTTGGGCAATTCCAGCAGGACAATGCGTCATCCCACACGTCCTGAATTGGTTCCAGGAACACTCTTCTGAGTTTAAACAATGGCGCTGACCACCAAACTCCGCAGTCATGAACACTGTTGAGCTTATTTGGGATGCTTTGCAATGTACTGTCCAGAAGATATTTCCATCCCCACGTACTCTTGTGGACAGCTCTGCAGGATTCATGCTATCAGTTCCCTGCAGAAGTACTTCAGACATTATTCGAGTCCATACAACTTCGCGTTGGGCGGCCGATGTGGCCGTGCGGTTCTAGGCGCTACAGTTTGCAACCGAGCGACCGCTACGGTCGCAGGTTCGAATCCTGCCTCGGGCATGGATGTGTGTGATGTCCTTAGGTTAGTTAGGTTTAATTAGTTCTAAGTTCTTGGAGACTGATGACCTCAGAAGTTAAGTCGCATAGTGCTCAGAGCCATTTGAACCATTTGAACCAACGTCGTGTTGCGGCACTTCTGCGTGCACGTAGAGTCCCTATACGATATTAGGATGTTGTACCAGTTTATTTGACTCTTCAGTGTACAATGCTTGTATCCAAAGTCCATTAGCCTAGGAAATACACAATCAAGTATTTTTACCTGTTACGAACAATACAAAGGAGCTTAAGGCAAATGACGGTATTTTGGTATCATAAAACAATATTATTCTGCTCCCATATAGACTAATACGGCCAAGTTTGCCAGCCGCAACCCCCAATTGTAAACACCGAAGCAAATAGTAATACTTCACTGATTCACTACAAGGCGGTTACACATAAATCAAGTTATGTACTTAAATAAACTGCCGAACTTCTAAATCACTATTAAAATGATAATGACAATTAAATCCTTATTTTTTTAGAAGCAAATTAACAACTCGATTCTCAGTTTCCCCAAAGGCTTTCATCACACGCCCACAAGGATTTTGCAATTATAGATTCGCTGAATAAACGACTTCCCCAAAGATCCCTAAAGATAAGACCGCGCAAGATACCAAAAGAATGACGACAAACTACTCAGCTTGAGGCTGGAACGAGAGATCTGCAGAAACGTGTGTGACCCGCCACACTTAGGTCTCGTGCGATGACGGCAGAGCTGCCGAAGCAGCAGGGATACGCGTCACTGCCTCGGACCAGCAGAGCAGCAACCGCTGCTGATACAGGGCTGTCAACATACACCAAACAACAAACAGCAAAACAAGTCTGATAAAAATTAACGTGCACAGCATTGCTTAAACGGGCACTCAAATGTTATTTTTAAGGAAACCAACAAATAAAACTTCAGTATAGGAGCGGCCCACTCATAAGCATTACAAGTTAACCTTCCTGGCAATAACAAGAAACAATGTACTAAGTCGTTTGAAAGAACAGTCACACGAGAATCGAACAAGAGTAAATAAATCGAGGTGTACTGTTACTGGAGCTTCTGAGGGACTAATAGACACTGTAATTTGGATACGCACCAAATCTCAGTAGGGGTAAGATAGATACTGCCTATAGGAAAATTAAAGAGACCTTTGGAGAAAAGAGAACCACGTGCATGTGTATCAAGAGATTTGATGGAAACCCAGTTCTAAGTAAAGATGGGAAAGCAGAAAGGTGGAAGGAGGATATAGAGGGTCTATACAGGGGCGATGTACTTGAGGACAATATTATGTAAATGGAAGAGGATGTACATGAAGATGAAATGGGAGATATGCGTGAAGAGTTTGACAGAGCACTGAAAGACCTGAGTCGAAACAAAGCCCCCGGAGTAGACAACATGGCATTAGATCTACTGACAGCCTTGGCTGAGCCAGTCCTGACAAAAAACTACCATTGGGTGAACATGATGTATGAGACAGGCGAAATATCCTCCGACTTCAAGAACAATATAATAATTCCAATCCCAAAGAAAGCAGTTGTTGAGAGATGGGAAAATTACCTAACTATCAGTTTAATAAGTCACAGCTGCAAATTACTAACGCGAATTCTTTACAGTGTATGAAAGAAAGGCGACCTCAGGGAAGATCTGTTTGGATTCCATAGAAATATTCGAACACTGTAGGCAATACTGACCCAACGACTTGTCTTAGAAGAAAGATTAAGGAAAGGCAAACCTACGTTTCTAGCATTTGTAGGCTCAGAGAAAGCTTTTGACAATGTTGATTGGAAGACTCTCTTTCAAATTCTCAAGGTGGCACCGGTAACATACAGGGAGCGAAAGGCTATTTACAATTTGTACAGAAAGCAGATGGCAGTTATAAGAGTCGAGTGGCATGAAAGGGAAGCAGTGGTTGGGAAGGGAGTGAGACAGGGTTGTAGTCTCTCCCCGATGTTATTCAATCTGTATATTGAACAAGCAGAAAAGGAAACAAAAGAAAAATTTGGATTAGGTATTAAAATCCATGGAGAAGAAATAAAAACTTTGAGGTACGCCGATGACATCGTAATTCTGTCAGAGATAGCAAAGGACTTGTAAAAGCAGTTGAACGGAATGGACAGTGTTTTGAAAGGAGGATATAAGATGAACATCAACAAAAGAAAAACGAGGATAATCGAATGTAGCTGAATTAAGTCGGGTGATGCTGAGGGGACTAGATTAGGAATTGAGACACACAGTAGTAAGGGAGTTTTGCTATTTGGGGAGCAAAATAAGTGATGATGGTCGAAGTAGAGAGGATATAAAATGTAGACTGGCAATGGCAAGGAAAGCGTTTCTGAAGAAGAGAAATTTGTTAACAACGAGTATAGATGTAAGCGTCAGGAAGGCGTTTCTGAAAGTATTTGTATGGAGAGTAGCCATGTATGGAAGAGAAACATGGACGATAAATAGTTTGGACAAGAAGAGAATAGAAGCTTTCGAAATGTGGTGCTACAGAAGAATGCTGAAGATTAGATGGGTAGATCACATAACTAATGAGGAAGTATTGAATAGGATTGGGGAGAAGAGAAGTTCGTGCCACAACTTGACCAGAAGAAGGGTTCGGTTGGTAGGACATGTTCTGAGGCATCAAGGGGTCACCAATTTAGTATTGGAGGGTAGCGTGGAGGGTAAAAATCGTAGAGGGAGACCAAGAGATGAGTACACGAAGCAGATTCAGAAGGATGTAGGTTGCAGTAAGGACTGGGAGATGAAGAAGCTTGCACAGGACTGAAGACCACCACAACAACAACATGTATATATTACAGAGGCCGGCCAGCCAGCTCTCTGACGGAACACGTTGAGCTACTCCGTGCCGGCATTGCCGACTGCTACGTATGGTTTCAAATACGCACCAAGGCTTCGGTCGTAACCCACAGAAATGATAATGTAACGTAGCAGTTTTAAATCTGAATGTTGTTTTTGGAACGCCACGTACATTTTGAGGGTGAGTAAATGGACCTTAAATATACGTAGCGTGACGTAATCTTAATAGGCAGGCAAAAAGTCACTCACTACTAATGAAAATGTTACGCTCTCTTTCAACACATTACAACGTAAAGTAACCTGCGGCTAACACAGTGATAATATAGAACATGAAATGATTTTTTTTCTCAGCAAATTAATCTAATGTTACACAGAAAGAAAAAAATGGTACAAACACCTGCTTATTATTGAAATAACTGCAAAGAATTTCTGTAAATTTGTCCCTCTAAGAACTGAGTTAACTTTTAATCCCTAATATTTTAAACTAGAGGTGACGCCTCACCTAAGTTTTGCGCTGTAAAATATCTGAATAAATTTTGTAATCCAAAAGATTAACTAATATTGAAAACTGACTGTTGAAAATTCATAAAAGCACTTTGAATATTTTCCCTTGCGAGTGAAGCTCGCATACAGTGAAATATAGTACACGTAATGGCGGACTCAGCGCCATCGAAACAGTCGAAGCCAGACGAGCAACCGACAACAATATTACTATTATCTTTAAATAATAATAATGGATGGAGAAGTATTTTCGAAAGTAAACATAAGATATTTTCAATTAGCAGTATGTTTTAACTTTAAACCTCATAGACAGCGAGCTACAGATACAGCGACCCACATGCGAGAGAGAAAGAGGCGAAAAACAGAGAACAAACAGGGGCGAGCAATATGTCTCTTGTGCATATGTATTACACTTGAAGTTCCATCCTTCTCATGCAGTTTATTGAAATATCGTATTCTTTATCTCTGCGATCAATGGAGAATATTTACAATACTTGTCACAAAGTATTATCAGACTCGGCAAAATGACTCATAATATTACAGGCATTACAAAATTGTTAACGCTTTCATGGCTTCTGTCTCGGGTTCCTCGACCGACGTTCGTCTGATGATTTTACTGACGTTTCGCCAGCATGAGCGGCTGGCATTGTCAAAGCTTCACCCCCTCACTTCACCACCGGCAATGGAGGGTGAAGCGTATTTGGGATGCTTAGCAAACTACGGTTCAGAAAAGATCTCCATCCCCTCGTAATCTTATGGACAGCCCTGCAGGATTCATGCTGTCAATTCCCTCCAGTACTACTTCAGACATTATTCGAGTCCATACAACGTCGTCTTGCTTCACTTCTGCGTGTACATGGAGGCCCTATACGATATTAGGCAGTTGTGCCAGGTTCTTTGGCTCTTCAGTGTAGAATGCTGGTATCCAAAGTCCATTGGCCACTTCACCACTAGGAGCTACACAATCAAGTTAATTTTTTTCTGTTACGAACAATACTAGGGAGCTTAAGACAAAAGACACTTTGGTGTCACAAAACAATATTATTCTGCTCCCATACAGACAAATACGGCAAAGTTGGCCAGCCGCAACACCCAAGTGTAAAAACCGAAGCAAATAGTAATACTTCACTGATTCCCTACAAGGCGGTTACACATAAATCAAGCTATGTACTTAATTAAACTGCCGGACTTCCAAATCACTATTAAAAAGATAATGACAATTAAAGCCTCATTTTTTTAGAGGCAAATCAACAACTCGATTCTCAGTTTCCCCAAAGGCTTTCATCACACGCCCACAAGGATCTTGCAATTATAGATACGCTGAATAAATTACTTCCCCAAAGATCCCTAAAGATAAGACCGCGCACGATACCAAAAGAATGACGACAAACTACTCAGCTTGAGGCTGGAACGACAGATCTGCAGAAACGTGTGTGACCCGCCACACTTAGGTCTCGTGCGATGACGGCAGAGCTGCCGAAGCAGAAGGGATACGCGTCACTGCCTCGGACCAGCAGAGCAGCAACTGCTGCTGATACAGGGCTGTCAACATACACCAAACAACAAACAGCAAAACAAGTCTGATAAAAATTAACGTGCACAGCATTGCTTAAACGGGCACTCAAAGGTTATTTTTAAGGAAACCAACAAATAAAACTTCAGTATAGGAGCGGCCCACTCATAAGCATTACAAGTTAACCTTCCTAGCAATAACAAGAAACAATGTACTAAGTCGTTTGAAAGAACAGTCACACGAGAATCGAGCAAGAGTAAATAAATCGAGGTGTACTGTTACTGGAGCTTCTGAGAGACTAATAGACACTGTAATTTGGATACGCACCAAATCTCAGTAGGGGTAAAATAGATACTGCCTATAGGAAAATTAAAGAGACCTTTGGAGAAAAGAGAACCACGTGCATGAGTATCAAGAGCTTTGATGGAAACTGGCAATGGCAAGGAAAGAGTTTCTGAAGAAGAGAAATTTGTTAACATCAAGTGTAGATTTTAAAGCCAGGAAGTCGTTTCTGAAAGTATTTGTATGGAGTGTAACATGGAAGTGAAACATGTACGATAAATAGTTTAGACAAGAAGAGAATAGAAGATTTCGAAATCTGGTGCTACAGAAGAATGCTGAAGATTAGATGGGTAGATGAGGAGGTATTGAACAGAATTGGGGAGAAGAGCAACTTGTGGCACAGCTTGACTAGAAGTAGGGATCGATTGGTGGGACACGTTCTGAGACATCGAGGGATCACCAATTGGAGGGCAGCGTGGAGGTTAAAAATCGTAGAGGGAGACCAAGAGATGAATACACTAAGCAGATTCAGAAGGATGTAGGCTGCAGTAGGTACTGGGAGATGAAGAAGCTTGCACAGGGCAGATTAGCATGGAGAGCTGCATCAAACCAGTCTCAGGACTGAAGACCACAACAACATCAACCAAATGGCAGAGATCCAGTAAAAATGTACAACCGTAACCCGAATGGCTCATCAGCGTGCAGTAAGAGCGCGTGCAAGTACAAGCATACAGACACACTTCATCCCACACATGGGTACCTTCAGGTTGAGTGTACGCAACTTTAGTTGCAGGTCAAAACCAACAACTTGAACAGGGAGGTGCATAAGGTTTACAACAAAAAAATGGCTCTGAGCACTATGCGACTTAACTTCTGAGGTCATCAGTCGCCTAGAACTTAGAACTAATTAAACGTAACTAACCTAAGGAGATCACACACATCCATGCCCGAGGCAGGATTCGAACCTGCGTCCTTAGCTGTCGCTCGGCTCCAGACTGTAGCGCCCGGAACCACACGGCCACTCCGGCCGGCGGTTTACAACAAACAGAAGTTACAATCATTAGTAGTGAATACTCAATGATAAGAAACAATGACACCAAATACCAGAATAACATCGCAAAATACTAGCGTGGCAATGACAGAAACTGTTCTTTATCTCCTGGGGTGGTCACGAGTTTGAAATTTGTAAGTGCCACGTGGTGGTAGTTATTATATGGATAGCTGGCACCGTGCACCAAAGAATAATCAAATGCAATGTGTTGCAATGTATTCCATGGACAATCCCGATACTGTGACTGAACATTTGTTTTGTCTTCTTCTGTTCTTGGACTCGAAGGAAAATGAACGATTGGTTGAGGTTCATGTTGCTGTAACAGTCTATATAAGTTATAAACGAAACTAAAATATAATTGTTCATGACTTAAAATTAGTGTATAGTATGTAATGATTTGTGGAACTAAACCTTTATTGTCATGAGTAGACGTGGCCTTAACGGAACAGTGACCATTGTTAGGTGCCGTACTAGAAAATAAGTAGTAATTTTCTTTCAGCTCATCTTCGGGACGTGCCGCCGGTTTGGACACTAAATTTTCTTTCAGCTATGCTATACAAATAATTGTACTTTCTAGATCTATGTTCTGTGGCAACGGTGTGGCGTAAAACAGGCGTAGCTGTCATTTTTTAATTTGTAGTAGCTTTTAGTAATTTCATATATATAACATCATTGTACTTCCTAGATCTAAGTTCTCCGACAAAATTGTGGATAAAAAATTTCATAATGTGTATCAAAAAACGTCGCAGCTTTTTAAGTTTCTATATGTGCAACACCCTTGCACTGCCTGTGGCTACGTTCTTTGACCATAACCTACATGTTTCTGTATGAGCAACATCTTTACACCTGCTACGCCTACGTTCTTTGACCATAACCCTCATCCAGAATGAGATTTTCACTCTGCAGCGGAGTGTTCACTGATATGAAACTTCCTGGGAGATTAAAACTGTGTGCCGGACCGAGACTCGAACTCGCGACTTTCGCCTTTCGCGGGCAAGTGCTCCACCCACTGAGCTACCCAAGCACGACTCACGGCCCGTCCTCACAGCTTTACTTCTGCCAGTAGCTCGTCTCCTACCTTCCAAACTTTACAGAAGCTCTCCTGCGAACCTTGCAGAACTAGCACTCCTGGAAGAAAGGATATTCCGGAGACATGGCTTAGCCACAGCCTGGGGAATGTTTTTGCAGAATGAGAGTTCTACAAGGTTCGCAGGAGAGCTTCTGTAAAGTTTGGAAGGTAGAAGGCGAGCTACTGGCAGAAATAAAGCTGTGAGGACGAGGCGTGAGTCGTCCTTGGGTAGCTCAGTGGGTAGAACACTTGCCCACGAAAGGCAAAGGTCCCGAGTTCGAGTCTCGGTCCGGCACACAGTTTTAATCTGCTACGAACTTTCATAACCCTCATGTTTGTATGGAAACACAGTGTACTTCAGGAGTGCACATCGTTATAGTGTAATATGCAGCTGAACTTTATAAAACTGAAATATGGAGGTCAAAATGATAATACGTGTGCAACTAAGTGTAAAGACTGTCACCACAGCGTAACTATAATAATGATGCTTCTTCTTTATGTAAGTACAGATATATTTTGGACAGATAATGCCTTGCCACTAATTGTCCCACTTATATTTGTTTAGTCACCAGCAAATATTTTTTTTTGTGTTTATACAGTGGTCTCCAGTATATAAAAATGTAAATGAATGTATAAACACCTGAGGATGGGCGCGAGCCCGATACCGGTCGTGTGACAAATAAATAACCTTCTATTGTGACTGGTAGCGGAAATTTTTCTACACACTATAAAGGAACAGACACGGAGTTCAACAGCATTCACTATGGATGAAATTCATTATTAGACTTCCCAGAATGAGATTTTCACACTGCAGCGGACTGTGCGCTGACATGAAACTTCCTAGCAGATTAAAACTGTGTGCCGGACCGAGACTCGAACTCGGGACCTTTGCCTTTCGCGGGCAAGTGCTCTACCAACTGAGCTACCCAAGTTTGGAAGTATGAGACGAGGTACTGGCGGAAGTAAAGCTGTGAGGACGGGGCGTAAATCGTGCTTGGGTAGCTCAATTGGTAGAGCACTTGCCCGCGAAAAACAAAGGTCCCGAGTTCGAGTCTTGGTCTGGCACACAGTTTTAATCTGCCAGGAAGTTTCATTATTAGAGTTATTTCTCTTTTATTTTGACGTCACTTTATTAAATGCTATCAAAGCATATATAAATTAAAGTAGATTACATTACGAAACGTCCAGATTGACACACACAGGCCCAAAAAGGGCCACTCAAGGGCTTAAGGGAACCGGATTCCTGTCCAGCTCACAGAGGGGCAGAATTAACAGTCTTTAAGTACAGTACTGACTGAATAATCTCCATACATAATTTCAAATTGCCAAAGAGGCCAATAGCTTAAGGAGCCCAGGTGGGCCGCGGATGATACTACCCTGTTACTGGTGGTTGCTGACAAGTAGTTCAACGCACCTCGGCGTATTTAGCACACCACAACCGACTGATGCATTTCGTAACCGGGTTGCACGTGACGAGAGCCGCCCCTTGCCTTCTAAACTCGCCGGTAACAGCGGGCAATGCTGCAGGAAAACGCGAGGCCCCATAGACCAATGGTCGACCATTTCAACTTGTGGCAATCGCCAGGATTGTCGAACGTATTCTCAGTTCCAATATAATGAATTTCCTTGAGACAGAGAAGTTGCTGTCCATGCATCAGCACGCTTTAGAAAGCATCGCTCCTGCGAAACGTAACTCGCCCTTTTTTCACATGATATGCTGCGAACAATGGATGAAGTGTATCAGACGGATGTCATATTCCTTGACTCCGGGAAAGCGTTTCACTCGGCGCCCCATTGCAGACTCCTAACTAAGGTACAAGCATATGGGTTTCGTTCCCAAGTATGTGAGTGGCCAGAAGACTTCTTCAGTAATAGAACCCAGTACGTTGTCCTCGACGGTGAGTGTTCATTGGGGGTGAGGGTATCATCTGGAGTGCCCCAGGGAAGTGTGGTAGGTCCGCTGTTGTTTTCTATCAACGTAAATGATCTTTTGGATGGGGTGGATAGCAATGTGCGGCTGTTTGCTGATGATGCTGTGGTGTACGGGAAGGTGTCGTCGTTGAGTGACTGTAGGAGGATACAAGATGACTTGGACAGTATTTGTGATTTGTGTAAAGAATGGCAGATAACTCTAAATATAGATAAATGTAAATTAATGCAGATGAATAGGAAAAAGAATCTTGTAATGTTTGAATACTCCATTAGTAGTGTAGCCCTTGACACAGTCACGTCGATCAAATATTTGGGCGTAACATTGCAGAGCGATATGAAGTGGGACAAGCATGTAATGGCAGTTGTGGTGAAGGCGGATATTCGTCTTCGGTTCATTGGTAGAATTTTGGAAAGATATGGTTCGTCTGTAAAGGAGACCGCTTATAAAACACTAATACGACCTATTCTTGAGTACTGCTCGAGCGTTTGGGATCCCTATCAGGTCGGATTCAGGGAGGACATAGGAGCAATTCAGAGGCGAACTGCTAGATTTGTTACTGGTAGGTTTGATCATCACGCGAGTGTTACGGAAATGCTTCAGGAACTCGGGTGGGAGTCTTTAGAGGAAAGGAGGCGTTCTTTTCGTAAATCGCTACTGAGGAAATTTAGAGAACCAGCATTTGAGGCTGACTGCAGTACAATTTTACTTCCGCCAACTTATATTTCGCGGAAAGACCACAAAGATAAGATAAGAGAGACTAGGGCTCGTACAGAGGCATATAGGCAGTCATTTTTCCCTCGTTCTGTTTGGGAGTGGAACAGGGAGAGAAGATGCTAGTTGTGGTAAGAGGTACTCTCCGCGAGGCACCGTATGGTGGACTGCGGAGTACGTATGTAGATGTAGGTGTACTCTGGCACACCTGTCCAGCTCCGTGTTCCACATACCATACCGTACTACACAGCCCTAGGGGGAACATGTAACCAAGCAATGATGACACGAAAAGGGCCAGAGCCGATGGAACGCATACACAACTGGCGCCAGTAGGATGGCGCGCGCCCTCCGTCGCTCAACTACCAATCGCATAGCGGTCCGCGCTGTTACTCCTGAGGCAGTCACAGTGAACACGCCACAGCCGACTGCTTCCGCACCGCCTCAAAGGCAACACCACGCGGGCGAGTCGCCGTTCATCCCAGACGATACAGCCCAAGTCTCTCCAACGGCCTCTAGGGATGGCAGTTATCACTGAAACAACCTATTTTCGGTTGTATCGTTTTTTTCAACCACTGTTTAAGGGGACTGTTAAAACCGTTCAGAATGTTCACTTTATGAAATAACCGATTTTCGGTTTTTTATTCCTATTAATTGCACCAGTACTTGAGGCAGTGGGGTCAAATCCTGAGTGGTTCGTTCCGAGGCTCGTCTGTGTTTTGAAAGCAATATATGAAGACTTTCCTACTGGCTTGCTAGGCCTAACGCAAGAAAGGAT
The DNA here is from genome assembly GCF_023897955.1 of Schistocerca gregaria. Classification (NCBI taxonomy): domain Eukaryota; kingdom Metazoa; phylum Arthropoda; class Insecta; order Orthoptera; family Acrididae; genus Schistocerca; species Schistocerca gregaria. The sequence goes on from NC_064928.1 coordinate 77,767,245, forward strand.
TTTCTGTTGGGGTTGTCTCCCATAGCCTTTGGAGTTTCTCCTCCACCACAAGCCAGTTCTCATTTAATCCCCAGAAAGGAGGGTTGCCTCATCTGCCAGCTACGCCGTTCCGAAGTCTTCCTTCTCCGCCGTCGCTGCCATTAAGGTCTTCACCCGTAACCCTGGGCAGGGGTTCCGTGTTATACCCCACGGGATTGGGTCCCTGCCTGAACTCAGCCATCCTATCACTCCGGCCTACTGAAGTGTAGGATGCCCACACCCGCGACGTGGACTCGCCAGACAGGAATTATCCACAGTGGAGCAGACTGCAAGCCGTTGCCAGCGATGTGGAAGTCGTAGGATGCTCTTAGCGGTACCAGTTGTGTTGACAGTTAGAGCGGCGCGGTCTATTTCCCGACGAAATTATAGCAGTTCTGAAGCGGATGCCGTGAAGTGTTTCCTTCGGTTTAAAAATCGAGTTGAGCTTACGAGGCCTTAATACAGGGGAGTGCAGAAGGTGGTGTAGCACTTAGCAGCTCCATCAGTCAAAAAAATCAGTAACAGCTTGCACTGTACGTGCTTGAGCATTGTCCTGCAAAATGATGGTCAGGTCCCGCATAAAGTGTCATCACTTCTATCTCTATGCTGTTCAGTTTTGGAACACAACCTACGACCAGCTTAGAGACAGAAGTGATGACACTTTATGCGGCACCTGATCATCATTTTGCAGGACAATGCTCAAGCACGCGCAGTGGAAGCTGTTACTGATTCGTTTGACCAATGGGGCTGCTAAGTGCTATAGCACCTACTGCATTCCCCTGTCTTAAGCCCTCGTGAGTTCAACTCGATTTCTAAACTGAAGGAAACACTTCACGGCATTCGCTTCAGAACTGCTATAAATTCGTCGGGCAATAGACCGCGCCGCTCGAACTGTCAACACAACTGGCACTGCTAAGAGTATCCTACGACTTCCACATCGCTCGCAACGGGTTATACACAATGCTGGTGACTACTTTGAAGGTCAGTACAACTTTGAAACACGTATCTATTTTGTACGAGCTGTAAACAAATTATTGCCACTATTAAAGGCTTTTGACACCGTTCCTCACAAGCGACTATTAATCAAATTACGTGCATATGGAGTATTGTCTCAGTTGTGTGACTGGATTCATGATTTACTCTCAGAGAGGTGACAGTTTGTAGTGATTGACGGTAAATAATCGAGTAGAACGCGTTTCGCAAGGTAGTGTCATAGGTTCTCTGCTGTTCCTGATGTACATAAATGATCTAGGTGATAATCTGAGCAGACCCCTTAGATTGTTTGCAGATGACGCTGTAATTTACCGTCCAGTAAAATCACCAGATGATCAATTCCAATTACAAAATGATCTAGAGAGAATTTCTGTATGGTGTGAAAAGTGGCAATTGGCACTAAACAAAGAAAAGTGCGAGGTCATCCACATGGATTCTAAAAGAAATTCGATAAATTTTGGGTATACGATCAATCGCACAAATCTAAAGACCGTCAGTTGGGCTGAATACCTAGGAATTACAATTACGAGCAACTTAAATTGGAAGGACTACATAGGTAATATTGTGGGGAAGGCGAAACAAAGACTGCGCTTTGTTGGTAGGACACAGAAGATGCGAGAAACCCACTAAAGAGACAGCCTACATTACACTTGTCCATCGTCTGCTGGAATATTGCTGCGCTGTGTGGGATCGTTACCACGTAGGATTGACGGAGCACATCGCAAAAGTGCAAAGAAGGGCAGCTCGTTTCGTGTTATCACGCAATAGGGGTGAGAGTGTCGCTGATATGATACGCGAGTTGGGTTGATAGTCATTGAAACAAAGGCGGTTTTCTTTGTGGCGAGATCTATTTACGAAATTTCAATCACTAGCTTTCTCTTCCGAATGCGATAATATTTTGTTGAGACCCACCTACGTAGGGAGAAATGATCATCAGAATAAAATAAGAGAAATCGGAGCTCGAAGGGAAAGATTTAGGTGTTCCTTTTTTCCTACGCGCCATTCGAGAGTGGAAAGGTAGAGACGTACCATAAAATGGTTCGATGAACCCTCTGTCAGGCACTTAAGTGTGAATTACAGAGTAACCATGTAGATGTCGATGTAGAATCCTCGTAGAAGTAAAATATTAAATGAAACCAGCAAATAAAAGAAAACTTAGCCCATCAAACTGCTTTTCTAGAAAAATGGTATGCATTTGAATATCACAAAAAAATCACCAGCATTTTCCTATTGATTCTAGTTTTTTTGAAACCGCTCAAAAATCATGTCGTAATTGGGTATCATGTCATTAACTGGACATTACGAATAGTCAGTGCCAAAGGTTGTAAACTGAGGTTGAAGAACTCTATTTTTCGTGTTAATTTGTTCGTTTTCAAGCGCTACAAGGAGATAAAGACGTATTGTGTAAACACGGGCAGTAGATAAGCTGCTTTCTATTTTTATTCAAACTATGAATGAGACGTTAAGATTTACATTTTCTCCTTGCATTATGTCACAAATTTACTTTGGCTGCTGCCTTTTTTAATCTTCTAATGCGTATGGATTATTCTACTTCATTGATACTGCACTTCATTAAATACTTCCAAACTACCACTCGTACAGTTCTGACATACAACTTATGTCCGACGACTACAGTGGCAGATTACGGTATAGAGCAGATAGGGCAAGTGTTGTGCACCGCAAGTATATGCGTAGCACCTAAGAGCTCACGTCGCGTGATAACAGATGCATTATTGTCTCAGTAACGCTGTATCAATTCTTATGCTATGTGTTCGTTACCGCCCGCATCTCGTGGTCGTGCGGTAGCATTCTCGCTACCCACGCCCGGGTTCCCGCCTTCGATTCCCGGCGGGGTCAGCGATTTTCTCTGCCTCGTGATGGCTGGGTGTTGTGTGATGTCCTTAGGTTAGTTAGGTTAAGTAGTTCTAAGTTCTAGGGGACTGATGACAATAGATGTTAAGTCCCATAGTGCTCAGAGCCATTTGAACCATTTTTGTTCGTTGCCCGTTTCTGTCCTCATTATTAAAATAGCGCTGATCGCTTTTTCCATTTTCAATAGTAACGCAATATTTCAAAGCAATGCCAATTTTACGAATCAAAATTACTCGCTCTTTTAAAAAATGGTTTATTTAAAAACGAAAAATTGTAGAACTCCTGCTGTAGCTAATCGATGTTTCGTTTTCTTTTGCTTTTTTTTTTAGCCGGTAATTAGTACAAAAATAAGAAGACCTGTTACAACCGAGACCAAACAAAGACCTAAAAATACCGGTTATTCATAACTAGAATACCTATATCCGTTGTAACTAGTCGGTTTTACCCATTCCTAAGGGCAACGCGCAAACGTCCAAGTCGCAAAAGAAGCCCTCTGAGGGGAAGCTTCGAGAGAACGATAGAACCAACAAAAGAGTTAGAAGGTTCGGCAAAACCATAGTAAAAACGATTTGCCACAAAGTAGCCATGGACAGTTCATTAATGTTTAGTTACCTAAACCTGTTCTTCGGATTTCAGTCGTAATTATATGCAGTGGCCCATGAAAAAAATTCTCACTACACCAGACGAGGCGTCCAGCCGTAGAAACTTGTGCAACCCGAGCGAATCCGAGCCGGACCGCTGCTTGTCTACTTTTCGTGCAACTGAATTTTTCAGTAACTTCTGAATTACCCTACCAAACACCTCACCACACGCAAATATCACGAATTTCGTTAGTACACTCGAGCACTGCGATATTTAAAAGATGAGGTTTTTGGTTACCTTACGCATTACCATCTGGTGATCAAAATGTATGAGACACGCGAAATATCCTCAGACTTCAAGAAGAATATAATAATTCCAATCCCAAAGGAAGAAACCGTTGACAGATGTGAAAATTACCGAACTATTAGTTTAATAAGTCATGGCTGCAAAATACTAACAAGAATTCTTTACAGACGAATGAAAAAACTGGTAGAAACCGACCTCCGGGAAGATCAGTTTGGTTTCCATAGAAATATGGGAACACGTGAGGCAATACTGACCCTACGACTTATTTCAGAACCTAGATTAAGAAAAGACAAATCTACGTTTCTAGCATTTGTAGACTTAGAGAAAGCTGTTTACAATGTTGACTGGAATACTCTCTTTCAAATTCTGAAGCTGGCAGGGGTAAAATATAGGAGATGAAAGGCTATTTACAATTTGTACAGAAACCAGATGGCAGTTACAAGAGTCGAGTGGCATGAAAGGGAAGCAGTGGCTGGGAAGGGAGTGAGACAGGTTTGTAGCCTCTCCCCGATGTTATTCAATCTGTATATTGAGCAAGCATTAAAAGAAACCAAAGAAAAATTCGGAGTAGTTATGAAAATCCGTGGAGAAGAAATAAAAACTTTAAAGCTTCGCCGATGACATTGTAAATCTTTCAGAGACAGCAAAGGACTTGGAAGAGCAGTTGAACGGAATGGAGAGTACCTTGAAAGGAGGATATAAGATGAACATCAACAAAAGCAAAACAAGGATAATGGAATGTAGTAGAATTAAGTCGGGTGATGCTGAGGGAATTAGATTAGGAATTGAGACACTTAAAGTAGTAAAGGAGTTTTGCTATTTGGGGAGCAAAATAACTGATGATGGTCGAAGTAGAGAGGACATAAAAAGTAGACTGGCAGTGGCAAGGAAAGCGTTTCTGAAGAAGAGAAATTTGTTAACATCGAGTATAGATTTAAGCGTCAGGAAGACGTTTCTGAAAGTAGTTGTATGGAGTGTAGCAGTGTATGGAAGTGAAACATGGACGATAAATAGTTTGGACAAGAAGAGAATAGAAGCTTTCGAAATGTGGTGCTACAGAAGAATGCTGAAGATTATATGGGTAGATCACAAAACCAATGAGGAAGTATTGAACAGGACTGAAGAGAAGAGAAGTTTGTGGCACAACTTGACAAGAAGAAGGGACCGGTTGGTAGGACATGCTCTGAGGCATCAAGGGATCACAAATTTAGCATTGGAGGGCAGCGTGGAGGGTAAAAATCGTAGAGAGAGACCAAGAGATGAATACACTTAGCAGATTCAGAAGGATGTAGGTTGCAGTACTTACTGGGAGATGAAGAAGCTTGCACAGGATAGAGTAGCATGGAGAGCTGCATCAAACCAGTGTCATGACTGAAGACCACAACAACACAACAATAAAAACAACGCATTGTGAATGATTGAGTTAAGGGGGTGGCATGTGTGAGTATTACCTAATCTTTATTTTAATAAGCGATGGCTGTAAAGCAGTAAGACGAATTGTCTACTGAAGGATGGAACAAGTGGTAGAAGCCAGTGGTGGCTGATCAGTTTGGATAATTCCGGAGAAATGCGAGAAAATGCGAAGTAATGTGATCCAACGACGTAGTTTAGAGGATATAATGAAGAGACAGAAACCTAGTTTTATAACTTTCCTGGATTTGAATAAACTCTTCTCGACAATAGAGAAAAGAACGGCAGTTCATCGCGGAATCAGTCGTTTTATTACAGCAGATCCATATTTCATCTTCTGTGCTAAAAATCAAAGGCGAGAATAAGGAACAAGTATAAGATAGTTAACAACGAATCGTAAGTGCAAACGTAAGTACATGGTTACACACCAAATAACAACAGGTGACATACACAAGAGTCTAACATGACTCTTGAGAATGAGATTTTCACTCTGCAGCGGAGTGTGCGCTGATATGAAACTTCCTGGCAGATCAGAACTATATGCCGGACCGAGACTCGAACTCGGGACCTTTGCCTTTCGCGGGCAAGTGCTCTGCCAACTGGAGGTAGGAGGCGAGGTACTGGCGCCATTAAAGCTGTGAGGACGGGTCGTGATTCGTGCTTGGGTAGCTCAGTTTCCCGGTCGGGGCACACATTTGCCGGCACGGTACCTCAGCGTGTTCGGTCAGACGGTTGGCTGCCGTCTGCAATAAAAACCGAAGTGAACGGATCAACGAACGACCTTAACGAGTCTCATCGGACGTCCACCACGAACAAATTCAACGAACAACACACAAAAATAAGAAAAAAAAAACCAAAAAAGTTGGTAGAACACTTGCCCGCGAAAGGCAAAGGTCCCGAGTTCGAGTTTCGTTCCGGCTCACAGTTTTAATCTGCCAGGAAGTTTCATGGACTGAAGTCGTCGTTACATGATTGAAAGGGAAGAAAATGTGACGTCAGAGACGTGTAGCGAAATTTATTGGGATACCGGTGAATAATTAAATTATAGTGAAGTAATATAATTAAAAAAACTTAAAATGCACTGAAGAATGAAACCACAGATAATAGTTAAACCGTAGAGAACAAATGTCTTGTGTGGAGACGTAAGTAGCGGAACATTCAGGATAGCGTTAATGTGTTTTTACGAGAAGCTAATTAAAGATGATCCATTTACAATTCCATACAACAGGTTGTTTATTTCATTGCCCTTAACTGTGATACACTCCTTTATTTTACTTATTTGTTCAACCACTGGCTAGTTTCATACCTTTCGACATTCTAACGCTGCTTTATTCCACATTTTTATTCTGTAAGCCCAGAGACGGCGCTGAAAATGTGAAATGCCAGTTTGGATTAAAGGACAGAAGTCCCCACCTGGGGAGTTCGGCTACCGAATTGCAAGTCTTTTCAAGTGACTCCATATTACCCGACTTGCGTGTCGATGGTGATGAGTTGTGCTCATCAGCAATGCCCCGAGTGGAAAAAAATCTCCGACCCGAAGGGGAATCGAACTGGGGCCAACTGCATGGCAGTCAGACGCACTGACCGATCAGCCAGTGGGCCCGATTACAGGCCGGCCGCGGTGGCCGAGCGGTTCTAGGCGCTTCAGTCTGGAACCGCGTGACCGCTACGGTCGCAGGTTCGAATCCTGCCTCCTGAGGTTAGTTAGGTTTAAGTAGTTCTACGTTCTAGGAGATTGATGACCTCAGAAGTTAAGTCCCATAGTGCTCAGAGCCATTTGAATCATTTGAATCCGATTAGAGGCAGCGCTAAGGCACTTTTATGATCTGCATAATTTTACTTCATATTTTATTGTACCTTTTTCATTCCTTTATATTTTAATTATTTTGATATGTTATTTTCAAAAAATGTTCAAATGTGTGTGAAATCTTATGGGACTTAACTACTAAGGTCATCAGTCCCTATGCTTACACACTACTTAAGCTAAATTATCCTAAGGACAAACACACACACCCATGCCCGAGGGAGGACTCGAACCTCCGCCAGGACCAGCCGCACAGTCCATGACTGCAGCGCCTCAGACCGCTCGGCTAATCCCACGCGGCTATGTTATTTTACTATTGTAAATTTCACTGATGTTTGGATTTGTAAATGGACCTTCCGCCATTAGCTTGTAATGTAAAAACGCAGTAAATACTATCCCGAACTTACCACTACTGAGCGTGCTATATTTACGGAGCCACACATGTGATTTGTTCTCTACGGTTTAACCACTACCTGTGGTTTTATTGTTCGGTACATTTAAAAAGTTTGAAATCTGCAAATTATACAATTATCAATGCACATGCTCCCAATAATCAGAAAAATTGTACTTTGAAGGACAAAGGAGAAACACAGGCATTTAGGGGTCTCCTGGATCAAGTCTTAATCACCGTTCCTTCTTCAAGCATAAAAATTCTCCTTGGCGACTTTAGTGCTCAACTGGGGTAAGAAAGAAGATACAGAGATTTCATAAATGGACCAACAAAAATGGTAAAAGGTCAATTGAAACTTGTAGAAACCATAACCAGGTCTCAAAATCAACATGTTTTAAAAGGAAACCTCGGAAATTAAAAATGTGGTGACACCCTGGTTTCCGAAAGGGCGAATGGCAACTGGACCATGTACGCATGGATTAAATTCCCCATTGTGAAATCTACAATGTCAGTTTTATATTGTGAAGACTCAGGGTCAGACCACAATGTTGTGAAGAACGAAGTAAAATTAACACCAATGGTAAAGAAAAGATCTCAGAAAAAAACTAGAAGAAAATTCGACCCAACAATCTTAACAAAAAATGGGTAATACACTAGGAAATCAGGTGAAGGATTTATCAACTATTATACGCTAGAAGAATTAACCACCAAATTAAAATCCATAGCACAATGGCTCCAATAAATTACAGGAAGAAACACGAGTGGTTGGGGGAATGAAGAATGTGACCAGGCATTAGAAAGTAGACACCAAGCTTGGATAAAGTATCAAGCCCAAAAGCCTGCAGAATCACATCTAGGACTAATTAAGCAAAAAACGTCAACCCACAAAATCATCAGACAGACAAAACTCAAACATCTTAAAAATACCCTCGAAAAGATAGAACTTCCAGAAGAAACAGTCGAGAGATTATTACAAAACTTTGGAAGATATCTTAAAAAGTGTGCGACCCCAGTGATGATGCTGAGAGATAAGTCAGGAAAGTTGATGCATAGTACTCAAGAAAATGCAGATATCCTTGCAGAGACTTTCAAAAAACTTTTAAATCGTGATGACCCACTGGAAACATTTCAAGTAGACACTGAAGCACGTATTTTAACCTCACCAGACCAACTATCAATGCGGTAGAGGTTGCAATTCAGGAACTTAGGAGTTACAAGTGAAGTGGTGAAGACCATGTTTTTGCAGAAATCTGGAAGAATGCTGGAAAACCTGCGGTCATAAATCTCCTCAAACATCTAATTGAAATGTGGATCACAGAGAAAATTCCAGAGCACTGGGCCTCACGAATAATTCATCCATCATTTAAAAAAGGAGATAGAACCAATCCAGATAATTACAGAGGAATAAGCCATCTGTACTGTACATACAGAATTTTCTCCCACATGGTTTGCAATTGGATCAAAAACATTCTGGAACTACAACGTGGAGAATATCAAGGAGCTTTTCGACCATACAGAAGCTGCTCAGACCAGATTCTTAGCCTGAAACTAATAATGGGGTGTCACAAGTATAGAAACAAACAGTTTTCCATCGAATTCACTGAATTGAAAAAATCATATGATAGTGTTCATAGACCTACACTTCTAAAGATCCTTAGATCTTATGGCCTCCATCGCAAACTGGTAAGACTCGTTCAGCTAACTTCAACTAACAGAAATTCAAAAGCCAAGTTTAGAGGAGAAATGTCAAAAGCTTTCACAATAAAAACAGGTGTCAGACAAGGTGATGGATTGTCCCCTTTGCTTTTCAGTGTGGGCCCCGATTACATCATGACAATCTGGCAAAACGAAAATCCATGTAAAATCAAAATTGGAGGAAAAATAGGAATAAGAGCCTTTATTTGCTGCCGATTTAGCTCTCTTAGCTCTTGACATGGAAGAAGCTCGTGTTCAGATCAGAATTCTACAGAAAATTGCCTCAGAAATAGGATCAGAAATATCCTTTGAGAAAACTGAAGTCATGCCCATGAAACCTCTTTGCATAGGTAAAATCTTCATAAATGTTCAAGAAATTAACATAGTACTACAATTTAAATATTTTGGAGAAATTTTTTGCACAACTTGGGTGATAAAGCAACATGAATAAATATAACCAATAAAAGGAAAAAAAACACACTTTGTAACCTGGTCAACATATAATAAGAAATGGCTGTTCATGGGACACTAAGATCCAACGTTACGAAACTGTATAACCCAGAAGCAACTCACGCTTATGAAACTATGTTGCAAATTAAAATTGAAAGAAGAACCGATCAACTGCTCAAGACTGAAAGAAGAATTATCAGAACATGCATCAATAAACAATTACCAGGTTGATGGACTCTGGAGAATCTGTCTATTGTGCGACTGACCTAATCACCAGCACAGTGAAGAAGAAAAGACTCTCATACTCCTTCCATGTCCTGCTACTGCCTGACAACAGGATTTAAAATCAGCTAGCGATGAGGAGTCTCGGAAAGAAGACGTGAGGTCAAAGAAATCCAGTAAGATCTGGAAGCAGTCTGACTCAGAATTACTGATGCGGAAAACAAAAACAAAATTAACACTCTCCTTATGAAACATCAATTTTCAGCAGAAATGACAAACAGAAACTGGTAGAGATTTCAGACGAGTTAACAAAATTGCGTTCGCAACGAATGAAAGAGTACTGGGCTGAGCGCAAGAAGCAAGGAATCCAACCTCGAGAGAGGAAGTGAACATGGAATGACTCAAGTGGTGTCAATGCGGCCAGTCAATTTAATAAATAAAACATTTAAACAGTTTTAATTATATAACTTCACTATTACTTATTCAGTGATGTCTCGATAGAGGGCACCGCACATTTTCTTCGTATTCAGTCATTTAAGATGTGGCTTCAGTTCATGTTCTGCGTCAACCAATATTGTTCACTACATGGCAATTTGGTCTAACGTCATCTATTACTATAAGGCATGTAACTGTGTGGTACTTATGTTCGCACTTACGATTCGTTGTTAGCTATCTTAAATTTCGTCCTGACTCTCATGTTTTGCAACTTTCAGCACCGAGGATGACTACGTAGCGGTTGAAATCTAGCTCTGCTGTAATTGTACCGTGGTACTACTCAGTTCTTTAGAAAATCAGAAATTACAATCTCACCACAGTTGTTTAAAGGAAATAGGAAGGCCGAGATCACTAGTGACGGACAAGCTTGTGATTGTTTTACAATTTGAATTTGATTCAAAACAGACATTATTATAACCTTCAATTCGGACATTTGCCCTCTTACTGATGCAGTACACAACTCTTCACTTTAATGAATTGCATAAACACGAATAAAAATCTTATTTTGCGCCCGTAATCCAAAATCATACACTACTGGCCTTTAAAATTGCTACACCATGAAGAAATGCAGCTGATAAACCGGTATTCATTGGACAAATATATTGTACTAGAACTGACATATCATTATATATTCACGTAATTTGAGTGCGTAGATCCTCAGAAATCAGTACCCAGAACAACCACCTCTGGCCGTAATAACGGCCTTGATACGCCTGGGCATTGAGTCAAACAGAACGGATGGCGTTTACAGGTACATCTGCCCATGCAGCTTCAACACGATACCACAGTTCATCAAGAGTAGTGACTGGCGTATTGTGACGAGCCAGTTGCTCGGCCACCATTGACCAGACGTTTTCAGTTGGTGAGAGATCTGGAGAATGTGCTGGCCAGGGCAGCAGTCGAACATTTTCTGAAACCAGAAAGGCCCGCACAGGACCTGGAACATGCGGTCGTGCATTATCCTGCTGAAATGTAGGGTTTCACAGCTATCGAATGAAGGGTAGAGCCACGGGTCGTAACACATCTGAAATGCAACGTCCACTGTTCAAAGTGCCGTCAATGCGAACAAGATGTGACCGTGACGTGTAACAAGTGGAAAGCCCATACGATCACGCCGGGTGATACACCAGTGTGGCGATGACGAATACACGCTTCCAAAATGCGTTCACCGCGCTATCGCCAAACACGGATGCGACCATCATGATGCTGTATCAGAACCTAGATTCATGCGAATTAATGACGTTTTGCCATTCGTGCACCCAGGTTCGTCGTTGAGTACACCAACGCAGGCGCTCCTGTCTGTGATGCAGCATCAAGGGTAGCCGCAGCCACGGTCTTCGAGTTGATAGTCCGTGCTGCTGCAAACGTCGTCGAACTGTTCGTGCAGATGGTTATTGTCTTGCAATCGTCCCCATTTGTGGGACCAAGACGTGGCTGTACGATCCGTTACAGCCATGCGGATAAGATGCCTGTCATCTCGACTGCTAGTGATACGAGGCCGTTGGGCTCCAGCACGGCGTTCCGTATTACCCTCCTGAACCCACCGATTCCATATTCTGCTGACAAGCATTGGATCTCGACCAACGCGAGCAGCAATGTCGCGATACGATAAACCGCAATCGCGATAGGCTACCATCCGAACTTTATCAAAGTCGGAAACGTGATGGTACGCATTTCTCCTCCTTACACGAGGCATCACAACAACGTTTCACGAGGCAACGCCGGTCAAATGCTATTTGGGTATGAGAAATCGGTTGGACCTCATGTCAGCACATTGTAGGTGTTGCCCCCGACGTCAACCTTGTGTGAATGCTCTGAAGAGCTAATAATCTGCATATCACAGCAACTTCTTGCTGTCTGTTAAATTTCGCGTCTGTAGCACGTCATCTTCGTGGTGTAGCAATTTTAATGGCCATTAGTGTAGATAGTAGGCACGGTGAATAATCAATCATAAATAATCGTTCTTGTTTAACCATACCTCAAAAGGTTAGTAACACTATACACGTCCAACCCAAAGTTACAGATCCACATAATTTCAGAGTTTCAATAAAATACAATGTTCTTAAAGCTTAATAAAACTGAAATGCCCACGTAAACGTCGACAGTGAAACATGCTTATACTAAAAATGAAAAGTGGGCCAACCAATGTCGCAAAACTGGCACACACGAAAAATAACAAATTGCGCATTCATTCAAGTTTCACAAATGATTAACATAAGTGTTAAATAAGAATGGCTAGTAATAACTCAACCAGTAAAATGACTTGCAGAAACGCTAATATTAACAAAGTGATCTTACTTAACTAACGGACATAATGACTCACAATGAGTTCCAAATTGCACTCAACTTTAGCGAACAGCAGTATTTGGAAGCAATAACGCTACGGCCGGCAGGCAGTACGAGCTTTCAAGCCCCACGGCTTGTGCACAGGCGGTATACATTTATATATAGCCCGACCGGCCTTACAATGAGCGGTCCTGACAGCTATCCATAACCGGACCGACGCCAGGAAACGAGCAGACTTAAGAAATGTCCTGCAGCGCAAACAGATTGGTATGAAAGCAGAGTCAAATCACAGCCACACTGGAATATATAAGTAGAATGCCTCCGAAATCTTTTGGAGCAATACTCCAACATTACCCGTCTCCCAGAAGATTAGCAGGAAACTTAGGGATCACTTCCAGTTGCCTTAAGGCACTTTGAACATACCAAATCCTGCCGTGGCAAATGATTAAACCATTAACTCTACTGTCCTAAAACAAGCTAAATTTTGCATGAAAACCACTTAAAACACACATTCCACAGATGAAGAAAAACGAAATGAGGAACATCAGCCTCCCTAAAATAGCCACTGTGGAACTAAGGTCAGAACCCTCTCCGGCAGCTAGCCATGCCACAATAAGTTTCAACAATCTTCTTAACGAAACACAGAATAAAAGTCATACCTAACTTGGAGCTTGCAAATAACGAGCTGGGAAGCTGTTCAATGTGAGACGACGAACGCACCACAATTTTGCACGTCAAGACAAACCAATATCCTTAACATCGGTTTGTTGCAGGATTCTCGAACATATTCCCAGTTCGAATATAATGAATTTCCTTGAGACAGAGAAGTTGCTGTCCATGCATCAGCACGCTTTAGAAAGCATCGCTCCTGCGAAACGCAACTCGCCCTTTTTTCACATGATATCCTGCGAACAATGATGAAGTGTATCAGACGGATGTCATGTTCCTTGACTTCCGGAAAGCGTTTGACTCGGTGCCCCATTGCAGACTCCTAACTAAGGTACAAGCATATGGGTTTGGTTCCCAAGTATGTGAGTGGCCAGAAGATTTCTTCAGTAATAGAACCCAGTACGTTGTCCTCGATGGTGAGTGTTCATTGGAGGTGAGGGTATCATCTGGAGTGCCTCAGGGAAGTGTGGTAGGTCCGCAGTTGTTTTCCATCTACATAAATGGTCTTTTGGATAGGGTGGATAGCAATGTGCGGCTGTTTGCTGATGATGCTGTGGTGTACGGGAAGGTGTCGTTGAGTGACTGGAGGAGGATACAAGATGACTTGGAAGGGATTTGTGATTGGTGTAAAGAATGGCTGCTAACTCTAAATATAGATAAATGTAAATTAATGGAGATGAATAGGAAAAAGAATCTTGTAATGTTTGAATACTCTATTAGTAGTGTAGCGCTTGACACAGTCACGTCGATCAAATATTTGGGCGTAACATTTCAGAGCGATATGAAGTGGAACAAGCATGTAGTGGCCGTTGTGGGGAAGGCGGATGGTCGTCTTCGGTTCATTGGTAGAATTTTGGGAAGATGTGGTTCATCTGTAAAGGAGACCGCTTATAAAACACTAATACGACCTGTTCTTGAGTACTGCTCGAGCGTTTGGGATCCCTGTCAGGTCGGATTGAGGGAGGACATAGAAGCAATTCAGAGGCGGGCTGTTAGATTTGTTACTGGTAGGTTTGATCATCACGCGAGTGTTACGGAAATCCTTCAGGAACTCGGGTGGTAGTCTCTAGAGGAAAGGAGGCGTTCTTTTCGTCAATCGCTACTGAGGAAATTTAGAGAACCAGCATTTGAGGCTGACTGCAGTACAATTTTACTTCCGCCAACTTATATTTCGCGGAAAGACCACAAAGATAAGATAAGAGAGACTAGGGCTCGTACAGAGGCATATAGGCAGTCATTTTCCCCTCGTTCTGTTTGGGAGTGGAACAGGGAGAGAAGATGCTAGTTGTGGTAAGAGGTACCCTCCGCGAGGCACCGTATGGTGGATTGCGGAGTACGTATGTAGATGTAGATGTAGATGGCGCCCAATGATCGGCACCGTAAATCCGGTGCGACAAAAGACAAGGCGAGTCCGATGCATCACGGTTAGGAATGCAGACTTGTTTCCAACACAAGTTGGCTCGTTGAACGCCGACAGGAGACTCTCTCGTCACACGTTCACAAGGAAAACCACCGGGGGGAGGGGGGGGGGGGGGCAGTCGAAGATAGCAAGGCAGCCGAATATGGGTATCAGCGATACAAGTAGAACACCCTAGCGCCACTCGCCACGGCTCAGTAATATACCTACGACTGCTGTTCTTTACTCAAAAAATGGTTCAAATGGCTCTGAGCACTATGGGACTTAACATCTGTGGTCATCAGTCCCCTAGAACGTAGAACTACTTAAACCTAACTAACCTAAGGACATCATACACATCCATGTCCGAGGCAGGATTCGAACCTGCGACCGTAGCAGTCGCGCGGTTCCGGACTGAAGCGCCTTAATGTTCTTTACTCCATTATCTCTATTTGACGATTGGTGCGCACAACGGGATCGTATGGACACTGAACTAAAACTCTTCGCTTCTTAGAGGTCACGTCGTTTGAATAAAATACCTGACCGCACTGCAAACGGGATACCAATTCCATTCTACACAGAGTACGCGAAAGAACTTGTCCCCCTTGTAACAGCCGTGTGCCGCAAGTCTCTAGAGGAACGGAAGGTTCCAAATGATTGGAAAAGAGCACAGGTAGTCCCAGTCTTCAAGAAGGGTCGTCGAGCAGATGCGCAAAACTATAACCTATATCTCTGACGTCGATCTGTTGTAGAATTTTAGAACATGTTTTTTGCTCGAGTATCATGTCGTTTTTGAAAACCCGGAATCTACTCTGTAGGAATCAGCATGGATTCCGGAAACAGCGATCGTGTGAGACCCAACTCGCTTTATTTGTTCATGAGACCCAGAAAATATTAGATACAGGCCCCAGGTAGATGCTATTTTCCTTGACTTCCGGAAGGCGTTCGATACAGCTCCGCACTGTCGCCTGATAAACAAAGTAAGAGCCTACGGAATATCAGACCAGCTGTGTGGCTGGATTGAAGAGTTTTTGGCAAACAGAACACAGCATGTTGTTCTCAATGGAGAGACGTCTACAGACGTTAGAGTAACCTCTGGCGTGCTACAGGGGAGTGTTATGGGACCATTCCTTTTCACAATATATATAAATGACCTAGTAGATTGTGTCGGAAGTTCCATGCGGCTTTTCGCGGATGATGCTGTAGTGAAGTTGCAGCATTAGAGAATTATAGCGAAATGCAGGAAGATCTGCAGCGGATAGGCACTTGGTGCAGGGAGTGGCAACTGACCCTTAACATACACAATTTTATGTATTGCGAATACATACAAAGAAGGATCGTTTATTGTATAGTTATACGATAGCACAACAAACACTGGTAGCAGTTACTTCTGTAAAATATCTGGGAGTATGCGTGCAGAATGATTTGAAGTGGAATGATCATATAAAAGTAATTGTTGGTGACGCGGGTGCCAGGTTGAGATTCATTGCGAGAGTCCTTAAAAAATGTAGTCGATCAACAAAGGAGGTGGCTTACGAAACACTCGTTCGACCTATACTTGAGTATTGCTCATGAGTGTGGGATCCGTACCAGGTCAGGTTGACAGAGGAGATACAGAAGATCCAAAGAAGAACGTCGCGTTTCGTCACAGGGTTATTTGGTTAGCGTGACAGCGTTACGGAGAAGTTTAGCAAACTCAAGTGGCGTACTCTGCAAGAGAGGCTCTCTGCATCGCGGTGTAGCTAGCTGTTTCTGGATGAGGTATCGAATATATTGCTTCCCCCTACTTATACCTCCCGAGGAGATCACGAATGTAAAATTAGAGAGATTAGAGCGCGCACGGAGGCTTTCCGGCAGTCGTTCTTTCCGCGAACCATACGCGACTGGAACAGGAAAGGGAGGTAATGACAGTGGCACATAAAGTGCCCTCCGCCACACACTGTTGGGGTGGCTTTCTGAGTATAAATGTAGATTTAGATGTAGACCTATCGACGGCTATTTCCGCCACAGTCGTCAGGAGTAAAAAGCCAGTGACTGCCAGGGTCGGGGCTGTTTTCCGCGTGTATAGACACGACTGCAGCTTCTAGCACCAGTTAGAGAGCGCCGAAGTGACGCATGCCGAATTGTGTAGCTCGAAGCAGCAATAGGCCGCCGCAGAAAGAGTCCCACGAGAAAGACATGTCGCGGCGCGTACGTCACAACACGTGACAGTGCAGGTGTTACGAGCATTAGCAGCCGTCTTCCGCAGGGAGCGAGTACCTATTTCAGACGAGTTTAATAATCCTCGATTGCGTATTTAGATGCACGTGATTTCTCGGTAGCACACGACAAAGTTAAGATCTTTAGTGGTTACCTCTTGAATTAAATATTGATTTCCCGTGGATCCTGTACGGAGCCGAGCAGTGGCGAAGTGTGGCGCCGAAGCCAACTAGTGTGACGTCATAAGTTGGTTGCCGGGCTCTTAAGCCGTCGTCACACGGACCGTGCTGTCGGACGTCAACGTTGAGGGGGCCGAGTCCAGCGTGCTGCTGAACGCTCAGGAACGATGCGACTCGTGCACACGGTACGTGGGCCGCAACGTGGTATATGCGATCGCAACGCACTCCAGCGGCAGTTGTGGAATGCTTCTATGCGTGTATCACATTGTTTACTCAACGGGTGCGCCTAAAACTCCCACGTTACCTCTATTAAAACGCTCGTTTCCATATCCTTGTCACATTGTTTTATATGTAATATAGACAAAAAATTCAATATCGATGTACATGTTTTAAGACAAAAAGGAAAGTACCATGTCCAATCAATAAGGACACAGGCTTATAAAAGTTCCATTACAAACAATGTGACACAAATTTGCTAAATTATCCACATAAGGTAAATGTTACTTTATCTTTCCCACATTCTGGTAAAATCCTTAGGTCATTCTTACTTGATCTCTGTTCCTACCCAGTAGCAGAATCTTTAAAAAGGGTGAACTACGAAACTCAAAAGAAAAAGGAACAAAATATCTTTATACAAGTCTTGCAAGCTGTCCTGTAGATTAAGCCAGTCGAACAAACTCTGTCCTCAAATGAAGGTGAACTTATATTTACGTAACATCAAATATTTAGTATGTACTTACATTAAACTAATAATAAAGCATCAAAACCTATTAAATACGCGAGTGTTAGGGGAAAAAATATTTAAGCTTCGCGAGACACGAACCATCGTTCTACCACCAATCTGGGCGTAGAGTTTTGACGCTACTCATTACGCCTTTTAAAAAAAAAAAAAAAAAGAAAAGAAAAATAGCTCTCATTTTGTTCTACATCGTTCGTTGAATTTGTTCAGGGCGGACGTCCGATGGCACCCGTTGATCAGGTTCTTTTTTTATCCGTTCACTCAGTTTTTTTATTACAGAGGGTAGCTAACCCTCTGACCGAACACACTGAGCTACCGTCCCGGCTCGAAAGTGACAACAATTCATCTGTGGACAATTCTGACATGTTACCACATGCTAAATGCTTTAATCGTAGCTATGTTACTACCTGAAATTTAATTATAACAAATTGTACCAACAACAATGGATTTTTTGTGGATCCTCAGTGTGTAGTATATACTCTCATAATACGCAAGTTACAATAATTCTTTTCCACGAATATGACGTTTCTCTTTTTTTATTGCAACTAATCCTACAGTTTATCGAGGGGCTTTCGAGTGATTCTCAATTTGCTGCTGCTCAGAAACGGCATATATACGTATAGGCCTGAATTCAGTGTCAATATGGCGCCTCACAGCTCTGTGCTGAAGGGAGACGGCGTGCGTGTGACGTAGGTGGCGTTTGGCCACCTCATTGGTCAACGCTCATACGCACGCTCAGAGTATCCGACATGCCAGATATTGCTCTGCACGTTCGGAAAGACTCACGAACGCGCTGTTCCACGCTATGACGTCAGAAACTCGGCACGCTCAACGCTCAACGTTCGGATGTACGGTCCGTGTACCGACGGCTTCATACCTCGCTGGCCCCGTCCGTGGGACCAGCGACGTCACCACGTACGACGGGCCGGCGCCAAGGTTGACCTGCCACTCCCTTCTCCCTACAAAGACGAAGCATCCGTCTTTGTTTTCTTTCGATATCCAATGCCCGCGTCCACGCCGTGGTAAGTGTGTGGCCCTAGTCTCTGTTAAAACTGTCGCTATTTAATCCAGGCCGCCTCTTTATCACGGAATCCTAATATGTTGAGGTAGGAATTAGGACACTCGCATTTTCAAACATTATTTTGTGTCCGTTTTCCAGACAGTGCTCAGCTGTGGTCGCATTGTGAAGCTTCCGTTGATTAATACACTGAGAAGCCAAATAAACTGGCACACCTGCGTAATATCTCGTATGACCCCGCCAGCACGTAGAAGTGCAGCAACACGACATGACGTGGACTCGAGTAGTCTGAAGTAGGGCTGTCCATAAATCCGTTAGAGTAAAGTCATCACAGATACGCTCAATACTGTTCACGTCTGGGGAGTTTGGTGGCCAGCGGAAGTGTTTAAACTCAGAAGAGTGTTCCTGGAACCACTTCAGGATGTGTGCGTTGTCGCGTTGTCCTGATGAAATTGCCCAAGTCCGTCGGAACGCACAGTGGACACGAATGGATGCAGATGATCAGACAGGATCTCACGAACGTGTCACCTGTCAGAGTCGCATCCAGACGTATCAGCGGTCCCGTACCACTCCAACAGCACAAGCCCCACACCGTTATCGAGCCTCCACCAGCTTGAACAGTCTCCTGCTGATGTGTAGGGTCCATGGATTCACGACGTCGTCTCTATACTCGGTACACGTCCATCCGCTCGATACAATTTCAAACTAGGCTCGTCTGACCAGGCTGCATGTATCCAGTCAGCAACAGTCCAATGTTGGTGTTGTCGGGCTCAGACGAGGCGTAAAGCTTTGTGTCGTCCAGTCAGCAAGGGTAGACGACGGGGCCTTTGGCTCCGACAGCCCATATCGATGATGTTCCATTGAATGATTCGCACGCTGACAATTGTTGATGGGCCAGCATTGAAATCTGCAGCAATTTGCGAAACGGTTGCGCTTCTGTGACGTCGAACGATTCTCTTCAGTCGTCGTTGGTCCCGTTCTTGCAGGATGTCTTTCTGACCGCAGCGATGTCGGAGATTTGACGTTTTACCGGATTCCTGATATTCACGGTATACTCTAAACCTCTTCAGTCGAATATGGCATACGTGGTGCCTGTATCCGGATCATTGTGACTGTTGCCTTCTTTTATCTAAGAGTTAAGATTTTTATTTTGCCGGGAAAATGATGAGTGTAATAGTAAAGCAACGTATTGTCGTGAAGTTTCACATGAAAGCTGGGGAAACGGCTACTGAAACCTGTCTTTTAATAAACCAAGTACATGGCAAAGATTATTTATCACGGAAGGGAGATTTTGTATGGTTCAAGGGTTTCCAAGACGGAAGACAAGGCGATGAACATGACTCCCACCCGGGTCATCCTTCAACATCAAGTATAGAAAAAGTAGGTAATCTGATTCACTCTGACAGTCGGTTGAGCGTTAGATCGATTGCTAAACTGTAGGAATTGACAGAGAATGCGTAAGACAAATTTTACGTAACCATTTTAACACGAGAAAAGTGTATGTGAAAATGCTGCCAAAAATTCTCATTATAGAAGCTCGTAAAAACGTTTGTACTGACACTGTGAATACTACTGAAATTAATCCCAATTTCTTGGAATGAATGATGATATGTGACGAATCATGGTTTATCACTCATGATCCAGAAACTATTAGCGCTGGAAGGGCCCAACAAACGAAAAGAAGCTCGAATGAGCAAATCAGGATTCAAAGCGATGGTTACTGTTCTTTTTATTCATGGGGATCCTGAAGGTCATAATCTAAATCACTACCTTGAGCTTCTTCCTCAACTCTCATTTAACGACCACTGAGCTAGATATATGGACTCCGCTCCACGCCTCATTGTCTGACATCACACCTTCTCTTTCCGGTTAAGGCGCTCAGTCCGGAACCATTAGCCGCGGTAAGTTGGCAGCCGACAGTGAAGTATTGTTCGTTAGAAGTCGGCACCATTCGATCACTTCGTGTTGACTGTTCTCTGTTTCAGATTGCCGACAAACTCAGCGGCCCTAAAGTTATGAAATTGAAATGGCCTGACGAAGTGGTGTTGTGTTGTCTGCCTGAGTGGATGATTAACTGATTAATAACAGTATTTGTAATTATATTTAAATGCATTATGAGATACGATTCACAATCAGAATTTTTTTATTCAATGTTCTAAATATCATTTAAATTCTACCATTACGTTGTATTACAACAGCCTCAATACGCATGCTACAAATATTTTCACTTCGAAGTCGCAATCAGGTTCAGATCCGAAGGCCGAGTGACGATGAAGGCACAACATTCAGCACTGAAAGCGCGTTTATTACTGACACCAACGCACAGACAGAACAGAGCTGAAGTCGTGAACGGAAAGTGCAAATGCTTATACAAGTATCGAATGTTAAACAAATATGGCTCTGAGCACTATGGGACTTAACTTCTGAGGTCATCAGTCCCCTAGAACTTAGAACTACTTAAACCTAACTAACCTAAGGAAATCACACGCATCCATGCCCGAGTCAGGATTCGAACCTGCGACCGTAGCCGTCGCGCGGTTCCAGACTGCAGCGCCTAGAACCGCTCGGCCACTCCTGCCGGCTTAAATAAATACAAACGTTAGATATCTCAAGAACTTTCCAGAAATGATGAACACTAAACAGCAAATAATTGGTGAGGGTTAGATTTGAATTAGTAACCGTCAGTGCACCATGTAATCTCGCCAGCCATTACGCCACAGTGCATGAGCCAGAGAACGTGACTATGCGTTCCACATTTGAAGACGTCCGTTTCTACACTGAAGCGCCAAAGACGCTTGTATGAGCATACCTAATTCAAACACAGAGATACGTAAACAGGCAGACTGCTACACAGCCCTCTTTGTGTTCGTAAAGAAGCAAAACTGGCCTATTCGCGGGACTGAGAATCCGCATTTCGCGATCGAGAAGTCTATTCACCCTCAACGGGTGACTGTGTGGTGAACAGCGCAAAGCCGCGGAATAATTGGTGCGATATTTGTCGAAGGCACGGTGACTACCGAACGGTAAGTGAAGGTTTTTGAGGGATCTAACCACATGCGATTCCTTTTTGTGGGGTTGTGTTGAAGACAAGCTGTACAGCAATAGCCCCAAAACTACTGCTGACCTGAAAACAGCTATTCAGGAGGTCATCGACAGCATCGATGTTCCAATCCTTCAGCCGGTCACACATAATTTCGTTATTCGTCTGCGCCACATCATCGATAGCAGGCATATCGAACATTGTTGTTATTGATATGGTCTTCAGTTCAGAGACTGTTTTGATGCAGTTGGCATTCTTCTGTAGCACCACATTTCGAAAGCTTCTGTTCTCTTCTTGTCCAAATTATTTATCGTCCACGTTTCACTCCCATACATGGCCACACTCCATACAAATGCTTTCAGTAAAGACTTCCTGACACTTAAGTCTATACTCTATGATAACAAATTTCTTTTCTTCAGAAACGCTTTCCTTGCCATTGCCAGTCTACATATTATATCCTCTCTACTTCGACCATCATCAGTTATTTTGCTCCCCAAATAGCAAAACTCCTTTACTACTTTAAGTGTCTCATTTCCTAATCTAATTCCGGCTGCGTCACTCGATTTAATTCGACTACATTCCGTTATTCTCGTTATGCTTTTGTTGAAATTCATCTTATATCCTCCTTTCAAGACTCTACCCATTCCGTTCAACTGCTCTTCCAAGTCCTTTGCTGTCTCTGACACAATTACAATGTCATAGGCGAACCTCAAAATTTTTATTTCTTCTCCCTGGATTTGAATTCCTACTCCAAATTTTTCTTTTGTTTCCTTTACTGCTTGCTCAATATACAGATTGAATAACATCGGGGATAGGCTACAACCCTGTCTCACTCCCTTCCCAACCACTGCTTCCCTTTCATGCCCCTCGACTGTCATAACTACCATCTGGTGTCTGTAAAAATTGAAAATAGCATTTCGCTTCGTTTCGCTTTGATAGAGATTATTCCACTCAACATTGTCAAAAGCTTTCTCTAAGTCTACAAATGCGAGAAACGTAGGTTTGCCTTTCCTTAATCTATTTTCTAAGATACGTCGTAGGGTCACTATTGTCTCACGTGTTCCAACATTTCTACGGAATCCAAACTGATCTTCCCCGAGGGCGGCTTTTACGAGTTTTTTCATTTCTCTGTAAAGAATTCGTGTTAGTATTTTGCAGCCGTGGCTTATTGAACTGATAGTTCAGTAATTTTCACATCTGTCAACACCTGATTTCTTTGTGACTGGAATTATTATATTCTTCTTGAAGTCTGAGGGTATTTATGTCTCCTACATCTTGCTCACCAGATGGTAGAGTTTTGTCAGGACTGGCTCTCCCAAGGCCGTCAGTAGTTCTAATGGAATGTTGTCTACTCCCGGGGCCTTGTTTTGGCTCAGGTCTTTCAGTGCTCTGTCAAATTCTTCACGCAGTATCGTATCTCCCATTTCATCTTCATCTACATCCTCTTCCATTTCCATAATATTGTCCTCAAGAATATCGCCCTTGTATAGGCCCTCTATATACTCCTTCCACCTTTCTGCTTTCCCTTCTTTGGGTTTTCATCTGAGCTCTTGATATTCATACAAGTGGTTCTCATTTCTCCAAAGCTCTCTTTAATTTTCCTGTAGGCTCTGAGCACTATGGGACTCAACTGCTGTGGTCATTAGTCCCCTAGGACTTAGAACTGCTTAAACCTAACTAACCTAAGGACATCACACACATCCATGCCCGAGGCAGGATTCGAACCTGCGACCGTAGCAGTCGCACGGTTCCGGACTGCGCGCCTAGAACCGCGTGACCACTTCGGCCGGCTTTCCTGTAGGCAGTATCTATCTTACCCCTAGTGATATGCGCCTCTACATCGTTACGTTTGTCCTCTAGCCCTCCCTGATTAGCCATTTTGCACATCCTGTCGATTTCATTTTTGAGACGTTTATATTACTTTTTGCCTGCTTCACTTGTTGCATTTTTTATTTTCTCCTTTAATCACTTAAATTCAATATCTCTTCTGTTACCCAAGGATCCTCTGCTACCTTCACTATTTCATCTCTCAAAGCTACCCATTCTTCCTCTATAGTATTTCTGTCCCCTTTTCTTGTCAATCATTCCCTAATGCTCTGCTTGAAGCTCTCTACAACCCCTGGTTCTTTCAGTTTATCCAGGTCCCATCTCCTCAATTTCCCATCTTTTTGCAGTTTCTTCAGTTTTATTCTACAGTTCATAACCAACACATCTGACCCTGGAAATGTCTTACAGTTTGAAACCTGGTTCCTGAATCTCTGTCTTACCATTATATAATCTATATGATACTTTCAAGTATCTCCAGGCTTCATCCATGTATACAACTTTCTTCCATGATTCGTGAACCAAATGTTAGCTATGATTAAGTTATACTCTGTAAAAATTCTGCCAGGCGGCTTCCTCTTTCATTCCTTGCTCCCAGTCCTTATTCACGTATGACGTTTCCTTCTCTTCCTTTTCCTACTGTCGAGTTCCAGTCACCCTATGGTATTAAATTTTCGTCTCCCTTAACTATCTGAATAATTCCTTTTATCTCATCATACATTTCATCATTCTCTTCGTCATCTGCGGAGCTAGTTGGCACATAAACGTGTACTACTGTGGTAGGCGTAGGCTTCATATCTATCTTGGCCACAATAATGTGTTCACTATGCTGTTTGTAGTAGCCTTCCCGCATTCCTACTTCCGTATTCATTATTAAACCTACTCCTGCATTACCCCTATTTGATTTTGCATTTATAACCCTGTATTCACCTGTTCCTCCTGCCACCGAACTTCACTAATTGCCACTATATCTGACTTTAACCTATCCATTTCCCTTTTTAAATTTTCTAACCTGCCTGCCCGATTAAGGGATCTGACATTCCACGCTCCGATCCGTAGAACGCCAGTTTTCTTTCTCCTGATAACAACATCCTCTTGAGTAGTCCCCGCCCGGAGATCCGAATGGGGGACTACTTTACCTCCGGAATATTTTACCCAAGAGGACCCCATCACCATTTATCCATTTAGTAAAGCTGCATGCCCTCGGAAAAAATTACGGCTGTAGTTTCCTTTTGCTTTCAGCCGTTCGCAGTACCAGCACAGCAAGGCCTTTTTGGTTATTGTTACAGGGCCAGATCAGTCAATCATCCAAACTGTTGCCCCTGCAACTACTGAAAAGGCTGCTGCCCCTCTTCAGGAACCACACGTTTGTGTGGCCTCTCAACAGATACCCTTCCATCAATGCCAGTTCATGTCATCGTCCCCGATGCAAAAAAGCTTTCTTCATTTCCATGGTTCACCGGCTCCTTCGTCTGCCTTTAGACGAAAATGAAATACGCACTGAACTTAGCATTTTAAAGCAGAACGCTTTAGCTAACGGCTTTCCTACAAACGACGTCACGCGCCCCTACAATAGGCTAAATAAACGTTTAACAAACAGCAGGTACACACACACCCACACACAAAAGAGATCCGGCAAAGAGAGAATAAAAGCTATTCCTATGAAATTTAACCGCAAAATGTCCGTGAAAATAGAAAAATGTTTTAAAAATTCTAATGACAGTTGTGGATTTTAGGTCAATAACACCGTAAAACTACGAATAAAACATAAGTTGAAAAGGAACTATGCTAAATTTGATGGCTCTGGATTATACAGGAATGACTGCAGTAATTGACAAATATTATATAGATCAAACAATCATCTCTTTGAAATTAAGGTTTAAAGAACACTCACAGCCACGAAACAAAATGGCTTTAGGACAGCATTTCTCCGATACTGGTCATTCCATGGAGAACATAAAAATTTTAAACATATTCTTAACACGGTGGAAAAAGGCCGTACTTTTAATTTATTAGAGGAGCTTGAAAATTATAAAGCAAAAAATAGACAACCAACTAAACCACTTCAGTAGCAAAATCATTTTACGGTCAATGCCTATAACATTTCATCTGACAATGTTTAAAGCTAATTACTGCACGCCTCTGTTATATATAGTGTGTTGATAAGTTCATCTAGTATCGAGTGCATCACATATTTAGTTCGTTTTCATACGTTTTACGCATGATTCTAGTTGGTTCTTGTTCCTTCTTTATTCATTTCATAGACTGCACTGATCAGATAATGTGGATCATCCACTGTTACGGAATTTTATCATTCTTTGCTCACAACTACGTACCGCAGGGTACCTGGGGTCCTCTGCCGGTCATGTTTCTCCAACTACTTCCCGACTGCGCTAACAGAGGGCGCTGATTATGTGCAGAACTGTATTTCCTTTCATCTGTGGCTGCTTTAGCGATTTGTTTTATGTTGTTTAATATTACCCGGTGCAATATCTACGGTGTTTAATATTTATGTCATTGCCTAGAATATTGGCACTAGAGCACATGTCAACCACTGCTTTTTAACTTTTTTTGCCGTGTTCTTCTTTGTATTGCTTTTTATTACTGTAATGAGTTTTATACGTTATAAGTTTATTATTGACTTCAACTATTGTATCCCCCTTTTATTTTCGCTGTTTCAATTAATTATTGAAAACTAGTGTATGGCGACATCTGGTGGCTACTGTACGGCAGCTTGTTTTAAACAGTATTGTTACTGACAACATGACTCGTGCATGTGATGTGATTTATATGTATTTGACGATGTTGGTGGTGACGCCGCATTTAACAGTTGACTATGCCACTATGGCTGCAGTAAATTATGACTTAGTTTTTATGAAACGGGTATGCCTCTCCATATTTAAAGCGCACTAATATAAATTTTGTCAGTACTACTTCTCAATATGCTCTATGTATTGTTCTTAAGCTGTATACAGTTTGCGAGTGTATTTATATTTTTCCCATTTTTGCTGCAGATCTGATGATGGTTATTAAAGACCGAAACCGGTAATCTATTAAACATAAAAGATTGTGACCATCGACGTAAATTAAAGACCCCTCCGTTGTGGTTGCACCTACGGTACGGCTATCTGTATTGCTGAGGCACGTAACCCTCCCCACCAACAGTAAGGTCCATGGTTCATATTGAACATGTCAAACCCAAATCCGAATATCTGTAGTAACGGTCACATGTTGAGTAAAGCCAAATACGACGGTGTTTGAGAAACACGCCAAACAGTATCGTACTCGTAGTAACATTTGGCAGACCTAGTAACGCTTGCCGTAGTTTTTTGATGGTATACAGGGGCCGTAACAAGTCTTTGTTTTTTTTTTCGTCCGTTTACGATCGAAACAACAACGGGAAGAATTACTAACCGAGAGAACGATCTTCCGCCATACTGTATGCAGCGGATTCGTGCAATCCCATGACACATCCCTGAAAAGACGCCCACATCTATGACGTATTTCTATTTTCATCGCCATTACTGAACTGCTGAGACGGAGCGCTATCTCCGCCTGTGTTAATGGAAGTGAAAATATTAATGAGACTCGAGAGGTCGCGACCCTAGGAGATAGGCCAACATATGTGTAGTAGCCACGAGAAAATAACTCACTCGCCAGTGACGAAACTGCGGAGCGAACGTACGGCGACTGGCAGAGGTCCAGGGAACGTGGCATCAAACAGGAGATTAGCGAGCAGTTAACTGGCCGCATGTTGTAGCCGCTTAGTGTCGCAAGTAGTGTGTTGCACACTAACCATGGAACATTTGCTTACAGTCAGGAAAAATATTAGCCAAACCCTTAAAACTTTCACTACCATTTCGGCGCTCAGGGGGTGGGCAAAAATATGGAAGCACCAAAAACGACATACCTACTAACAAGGGAACCTCCCCATCGCACCCCCTCAGATTTAGTTATAAGTTGGCACAGTGGATAGGCCTTGAAAAACTGAACACAGATCAATCGAGAAAACATGAAGAAGTTGTGTGCAACTATGAAAAAAATAAGCAAAATATACAAACTGAGTAGTCCATGCGCAAGATAAGCAACATCAAGGTTAGTGTGAGCCCACGAGCGCCGTGGTCCCGTGGTTAGCGTGACCAGCTCCAGAACGAAAGGTCCTCGGTTCAAGTTCTCCCTCGAGTGAAAAGTTTACTTTCTTTATTTTCGCAGAGTTATGATCTGTCCGTACGTTCATTGACGTCTCTGTTCACTGTACTAAGTTTAGTGTCTGTATTTTGCGACCGCACCCCAAAACCGTGCGATTAGTAGACGAAAGGACGTGCCTCTCCAATGGGAACCGAAAACATTTGATCGCAAGGTCATAGGTCAACCGATTCCTCCACAGGAGAACACGTCTGATATATTCTATACGACACTGGTGACGGAATGTGCGTCACATGACAGGAATGTGTTGTCGACCCACCTAACTCGTACACTTGCCGAATGGGTAAGAAGATTCTTCTACCATGCCCGAAAATGGTTCAAATGGCTCTGAGCACTATGGGACTTAAAGGCTGAGGTCATCAGTCCCCTAGAACTTAGAACTACTTAAACCTAACTAACCTAAGGACATCACACAACACCCAGCCATCACGAGGCAGAGAAAATCAGTGACCCCGCCGGGAATCGATCCCGGGAACCGGGGCGCGGGAAGCGAGAACGCTACCGCACGACCACGAGATGCCGGCACCATGCCCGATTTAGGGTTTCTTGTGGATGTGATAATCACTCCGAAAAAAGTGATGAAAACATAAGAGTTTGTCACAAAAACTGCAACAAATGAATGCAACAGTTTCACAGTCGCGCAGTTTTCCTTGTGCTCTGTCAAAACATATGTTTTTAACGTTTTCAAATTTTTCCGTGTGTAGACCGTTAAATCCTCCATATGTCCAAGTAAGTCTGAACATGTCCTGGAATTTTGGAGAGCGAAATTGATTATGTGTGAGTGCCTGATCTTTGATAATTGTCTGAAAATAAAAAAATTAAAATTTTCATTCGAGGGAAGACTTGAAGCAAGTTCCTCTCGTTACACAGCTGCTCACGCTAACCACAGCATCACGGCGCTCCTGACCTCGGATTTATGTTTCCTATCTTGCGCATGGACTACTCAGTTTGTATATTTTGCAATTTTTTTTTTCATAGTTTGACACAACTTCTTCCTGTTTTCTCGATTAATCTGTGTTCAGTTTTTCAAGGCCTATCCACTGTGCCAAGTATAACTAAATCTGAGGAGGAATGATTTTCACTCTTCCTGCAAAATAGTGACAATTTCAGGTAACGGCGATGGAGGTGAATACCGATCAAGCACTGTACTCTACAAAGTAGACCAGAAGGGCACAATAATATTAAGATCTGGTGACTGTGGAGGAAAGGGGAGAGGTGACAATTCATCCTTGTGAGCACAAAAGCAGTCCTGCACGATGCAAGCCGTCTTGCATGGCAGCATCACCTTTGGGGAACATACACTGTAACATAGGAGGACGCGATCAGGCAGTACCGTCATATACTCCCTGGCAATAATGTGACCTTGCAAAGAAACCATGGGACCCACGGAATACCACGATATGACTGACCAAATCGTCACCGAACCCCCACCATGTTTCACACGTAAATTCGGCCAGAAGAGGGAACAGTGTAAAACAAATCTCATCCGATCAAATAACAAGGTGTTACAAAAAGGTACGTCCAAACTTTTAGGAAACATTCCTCACACACAAAGAAAGAAAATATGTTACGTGGACATGTGTCCGGAAACGCTTACTCTCCATGTTAGGGCTCATTTTATTACTTCTCTTCAAATCACATTAATCAT
Organism: Schistocerca gregaria; assembly: GCF_023897955.1. NCBI lineage: Eukaryota > Metazoa > Arthropoda > Insecta > Orthoptera > Acrididae > Schistocerca > Schistocerca gregaria. Next base: position 77,796,687 of record NC_064928.1, read on the forward strand.
GGAATGGAAACACACAGAAACTGAACGTACCAGCGTGACTTCAAACACTTTGTTAAAGGAAATGTTCAAAATGTCCTCCGTTAGCGAGGATACATGCATCTACCCTCCGTCGCATGGAATCCCTGATGCGCTGATGCAGCCCTGCAGAATGACGTACTGTATGACAGCCGTCCACATACGAGCACGAAGAGTCGTTGCGTAGACCAGAGCTTTCAAAGGCCCCCATAAATGAAAGTCAAGAGGGTTGAGGGCAGGAGAGCGTGGAGGCCACGGAATTGGTCCGCCTCTACCAATCCATCTGTCACCGAATCTGTTGTTGAGAAGCGTACGAACACTTCGACTGAAAAGTGCAGGAGCTCCATCGTGCATGAACCACCTGTTGTGTCGTACTTGTAAAGGCACATGTTCCAGCAGCACAGGTAGAGTATCCCGTATGAAATCATGATAACGTGCTCCATTGAGCGTAGGTTGAAGAACATGGGGCCCAATCATCACCGAAAATGCCTGCCCAAACATTCACAGAAAATCTGTATTGATGACGTGATTGCACAATTGCGTGCGGATTCTCGTCAGCCCACACATGTTGATTGTGATAATTTACAATTTGATCACGTTGGAATGAAGCCTCATTTGCACTGAAATGAGGATTGACACATTGTCGGATGAACCATTCGCAGAAGTGTAGCTGTGGAGGCCAATCAGCTGCTGATAGTGCCTGCACACGTAGTACATGGTACGGAAACAACTGGTTCTCCCGTAGCACTCTCCATACAGTGACGTGATCAACGTTACCTTGTACAGCAGCAACTTCTCTGACGCTGACATTAGGGTTATCGTCAACTGCACGAAGAATTGCCTCGACCATTCCAGGTGTCCTCGTCGTTCTATGTCTTCCCCAGTCGCGAGTTATAGGCTGGAATGTTCCGTGCTCCCTAAGACGCCGATCAATTGCTTCGAACGTCTTCCTGTCGCGACACCTCTGTTCTGGAAATCTGTCTCGATACAAACATACCGCGCCACCGCTATTGCCCCGTGCTAATCCATACATCAAATGGGCATCTACCAACTCCGCATTTGTATAAACATTGCACTGACTGCAAAACCACGTTCGTGATGAACACTAACCTGTTGCTACGTACTGATGTGCTTGATGCTAGTACTGTAGAGCAATGAGTCGCATGTCAACACAAGCACCGAAGTCAACATAACATTCCTTCAATTGGGCCAACTGGCGGTGAATCGAGGAAGTACAGTACATACTGACGAAACTAAAATGATCTCTAACATGGAAATTAAGCGTTTCCGAACACATGTCCATATAACATTCTTTCTTTATTTGTGTGTGAGGAATGTTTGGCAGTACCTTTTTGTAGCAACCTGTACATCTACATCATACTCCGCAAACCATCTAATGGTGTGTGGTATTTTCGGTACCACTGTCTGATCCCTCCAACCCTGTTCCACTCCCGAGTAGTGCGTGGGAAGAAGAATGATTGTACGTAAGCCTCTATATTATCTCTAATCTCTCGAATTTTCTGCTCGTTGTCAATACGCGACATGTATGTGGGGGGGAAGTAATATGTTGTCCGACTGCTCCTGAAAAGTGCTGTCCCGAAATTTCAGTAGTAAATCTTTCTGTGATGCACAACGTCTCTCTTGTAACGCCTGACAGTGGAGGCTGATTGGCATCCCGTGACGAAATGCGCCTCTCTTCGTTGGAATTTCCCTGTCTCCTCTATCAGTCCTACCTGATAGGCATCCCAAATAGACAAACAGTACTCAAGAATCGGGTGAACGAACGCCATATAAGCCACTTCTTTCTTGGATGAGTAACATTTTTTTTAAGATTCTTTCGCTGAATCTGAGCCTAGTGTCTCCTTTGCCATTATCTGTTTTATATGGTCATTCCACTTAATGTCACTCTGGATGGTTACGCCCAGATATTTCACGGCAGACGCTGTCTGCAGCTGTTTCGCATCAATTTTGTAGCTGTACAGTACTGGTAGTGGATTTCTTTCCCTATGTATGTGCAATATGTTACATTTATGTACGTTCAGGGTCAACTGACGGGGTCTGCACCATTCGTCAACTCTCTGCAGGTCGTTCTGCAAATTCTTACCATCTTCTGGCGTTGCTAGTTTGGTATGGACAACTGCATTATTCTGCGACTAGCCTTAAAGAGCATCTGACGCTTTCTACTAGATTATATATGTGAACAGCAATGGTCCTATCACACTTCGCTGTGGTACTCCGGATATTACCTTCACATCTGTCGATTTAGTTCTGTTAAGAGCGACGTGTTGAATTCTATCTGCAAGAATGTCTTGAACCCAATCGCAGGTCTGCTACGATACTCCGTAAGTTCCTATCCTTTTCATTAAACGGCAATGCGGGACGGTGTCAAATGCCTCACTGAAAGCAAGGAACACGGCATCAACCTGAGTGCCGTTGTCCACTGCGCTGTGGATCTCATGGAGGAACAGAGCGAGCTGAGTTTCGCAGGATCTCTGTTTGCGAATTCCATGCTGATTTTTATGGAGGAGCTGTTCATTTCCCAAGAACGCCATTATCATTGAGCATAAAACATGTTCCATAATTCTACAACAGATTGATGCCAACGAGATAGGTCCATAATTGTGTGGATCCGTCTTACGGCCTTTCTTAAAAACCGGAATGACCCTGCGCTTTTTTTCAGTCGTTAGGTACCTTTCGTTGCTGAAGCGATCTGCGATAAATAACTGCTAGAAGGGGAGCTAGTTCTTTCGCATAATCTTTATAGAATCTTATAGGTATCTCGTCTGGTCCTCAAGCCTTTCCGCTATTAAGCGATTGTAGCTGCTTTCCCGATCGGTTATGTGAATATCTGGCATTTCGACGTTCGTACGGCGATTGAAAGGAGGGACAGTGTTACGATCTTCTTCGCGGTGAAAGAATTTCGGAAGACCGAATTCAGTATTTCGGCCTTCTTTGTGTTATCTCCCGTTTCAGTGCCTTTGTGGTCGCTGAGGGAATGAATAGATGATTTTGACCCGCTATCTGATTTTACACACGACCAAAATCTCTTAGGGTTTTTGCTCATATCGGTTGACAACGTCTTACTTTCAAAATCATTGAATGCTTCTGTCATTGTTCTCTTTACACTCATTTTCGCTTCTTCCTGCTTTTGCTTGTCGGCTAGGTTTTTACTTCTCATGAATCTGAGATGAAGTGCTCTTTGTTTACGTAGCGCTTTCCTAACACGGCTATTAAACCATGGTGGATGTTTCCCATCCCTTAAAACCCTGCTCGGAACATGCTTGTCTAGGGCGTATTGAACGATTCCTTTGATTTTTTTTTTCCATTTGTTCTTCACATCTTCGACTTGACCACCGGTTATTTGACGCTGACTGCTGAGATACTCTGAAATTCGCTTCCTGTCCCCGCTTGCTGAGCAAATATCTCTTCCTACCTTTCTTAACATTCCTTGTAGGACCCGTCGTCACAGATACTGTCACAGCCTTATCATCACGGATACCTTCCTCTACGTTAACTGATTTATAGATGGTTTGTTCGCGAACTAACAGGTGCAAAGGAACGGTTAACCAAGATGAACGGAAGAAGCGAGGAACGAATTCTGAGGAACGGTCTTTCATAGTTCACTTCGCTCGCACACTTCTACTTGTAGTTCCTGGGAACGGAAAAGGGTCAGTCTCGTTCCGGACGGCACGTCGGCCGGTCTCGTTCCAGCCTCGGTCCCGTTCCCTCCTGTCTCGGTGTCGGTCTCTCTCGGCCGGACTCGTCCTTCTTCGCGTGGCCACTCGTCGCAGTTCCACTGCCGACTGCTCATAGTTAGATCAGTATCGAGTTGTCGTTCGTTTCGTTCGCTTCGCACGCCCATTCAAGATCTGTTTCAAACCTTTTTTGAACTCTGAACTTCTGGTTCTTTTCGTATTCTACTCAGCATCCACGACCAGTAATTAAAGTACAGGGTGATTCAAAAAAGAATACCACAACTTTAGGAATTTAAAACTCTGCAACGACAAAAGGCAGAGCTAAGCACTATCTTTCGGCGATTTAAGGGAGCTATAAAGTTTCATTTAGTTGTATATTTGTTCGCTTGAGGCGCTGTTGACTAGGCGTCAGCGTCAGTTGATGCTAAGATGGCGACCGTTCAACAGAAAGCTTTTTGTGTTATTGAGTGCGGCAGAAGTGAATCGATGACAGTTGTTCAGCGTGCATTTCGAACAAAGTATGGTGTTAAACATCCTGATAGGTGGTGTATTAAACGTTGGTATAAACAGTTTACAGAGAATGGGTGTTTGTGCAAAGGGAAAAGTTCTGGACGGCCGAGAACGAGTGATGAAAATGTCGCACGCATCCAGCAAGCATTTGTTCGCAGCCCAGGAAAATCGACTCGCAGAGCTAGCAGAGAGCTGCGAATTCCACAATCAACTGTATGGAGAGTCCTACGAAAAAGGTTAGTTATGAAACCTTATCGTCTGAAATTGGTTCAAGCACTGTCTGCAGCTGATAAGATTAAAAGAATCGATTTCTGTGATTTTATCCTTGCTCAAATGGAAACAGATGAATCTTTCGTTTCAAAGATTGTGTTTAATGATGAAACAACTTTCCACACTAACGGGAAAGTCAACCCGTCACAATGTCTGTATATGGGGCACTGAGAATCCGCGGGAAACAACTCAGTATGAACGTGACTCGCATAAGGTGAACTTTTCTGTGCCATTTCAGCCAATAAAGTTTTTGGTCCCTTTTTCTTCGAAGGTGCTACTGTAACTGGACTACAGAATCTGGAGATGTTAGAGAATTTGCTGTTCCCTCAGCTCGAACAACAAGCACAACAATTCATATTTCAGCAGGATGGAGCGCCACCACATTGGCACTTATCTGTCGGTAACTACCTGAATGTCAACTACCCGAGGCGATGGATCGGCCGCCAGGCAGCCCGTGACAGAGCACTTCATCACTGGCCTCCATGAAACCCTGATCTTACCCCGTGCGATTTTTTTCTTATGGGGGTATGTTAAGGATATGGTGTTTCGGCCACCTCTTCCAGCCACCATTGATGATTTGAAACGAGAAATAACAGCAGCTATCCAAACTGTTACGCCTGATATGCTACAGAGAGTATGGAACGAGTTGGAGTATCGGGTTGATATTGCTCGAGTGTCTGGAGGGGGCCATATTGAACATCTCTGAACTTGTTTTTGAGTGAAAAAACCTTTTTAAATACTCTTTGTAATGATGTATAACAGAAGGTTATATTATCTTTCTTTCATTAAATACACGTTTTTAAAGTTGTGGTATTCTTTTTGAATCACCCTGTATATGTTATATTACACAGAAGTTAGGTGGTGTGTAATACATACATCTCTTCAAGCAACAAAAGGGCGTTTCAGCTTACTTCACTATTTCAGTAAACAGCGGAAGACATACTTACAAAAAGGCAAGTGTTTTCGTTGTTACACATGCAAAGGAAGTCGGCACGGCACACATGAGTGGCCATTTTCCGTCTCTTTTTTATCCAAGGTAAAAGGGCGTGTTCTTTGTTATGGAAGGCACACCGACTTAGAAGCGAATGATGCCTGCGCTCCATAGTCAATTGTGTGGCGTCGCATTTTGTAAAGAGAATACAATAACTCCTGCAATATTACTTCAGCGGTGGAGGGTGGCGCACGAAAAATCGGCCCCGAGTTTTACACTGCTCATTGTCGCCCCCCAAACATCATCTATTGTTTCAGAGTATTTGTTTGCATTAGCTTATTTGTTATTTCTTTACTGCCTAATTGTTACATGTTTATCTATTCTGCATGTAGTGGTCAACAAATCGTGCGTAATTGGCGAGCAGACTGTACTGGGGGCGGGGTTTATCGAGGGCATCCTTATATTATTTCACTGCAATCAACTACACAATGCTCCAGTTGGCTAAACGAGATGTTCTGCACAATCACGAAAATTGCTTTTACAAGTGTGGGTGAATTCTGTAGCGAATAAAAGCTTGTACTTCAGAGGGGAGGCAAGTGCTCTCTCTTGGCGACCTCCATCTTCAGTCACCTAGGCTAATAATTTTCAATTTTTCATAAGAACGATATACGATGTAGGGGAAGGCGGGGCAAGATGGGGAAGCTAACTTTAAACCCTTACAAAAGGGACAAAAACAAACAAATTCAAGTAGCTTTGATTGTCATTTGTTTATTTAACCATTTAATTACAGTAGAATGCAAATGACCTGCAAACTTGTTACATTTAGTTACAAATATCTCGTTTTGAAACAAACTACCAATTTCCCCATCTTGCCCCATATGCGGGGTAAAATGGCGAACTTGCATGAATTCATCTCTAAAGCTTAAATAAGTACTAGAATAACGAAATCATGTGACGATAAGGTTTCGAAACATGGTTCTGCGAATTGTAGAATCAAGTATTACGTTTTATTTAGGCCTCTTACTTTCACACAGTACACAAGTGTGGACAGCCTCGTCGTCATCACTTTCTGTCCCTGCACGAGTGTCGTGGGCACCCCGGCGCTGAAACACAGATTTCTGTGGCACGTTGAACTGTTGAGCAGCCCTGAAAGAACCCATATGACCTTCCATAACAGCATTTACAGCGTCTTACATTGACTCCAATGACCAATCTTGCCTAGACGTTTGTCGCCGAAACTTGCGAACCATCTGAAATAAAACACGTGGAAAGTACTATTGAGTCAGATCATTCCTGATAATCTATATTATACAGTAAATACCATATTTCCAATAGTCAGTCATTAAAGCGTGGCAAGAATACTGACTTTTCACGTTTTGTGTATTTTTATTCACCATATATCCTAAGGCATATATTGTAACTAATTAGGAAAGTGTTGGAATAACGAATACCATTCTATTTACAGTTGTATTCAACGTATAATGTACGTGTTCAAAACCGGCAGCGAGGTAAACACATGAGACGAAAAGAACGTAGTGGTTGGACAAATAGTAGGGGCAAGACGGGGAAAGCTCCTCATCTCGCCCCACCTCGTCTTGCCCCCTACCATTCTGTCAGGTTACGTTACGCCTACATGAACACTGTGTAGTGACCACTGACTACTGAAACATCAGTTTACTGTTAATAAGGCGTACTATTCAGTGCTACAGGGTGTTTCAAAAATAACCGGTATATTTGAAACGGCAATACAAACTAAACGAGCAGCGATAGAAATACACCGTTTGTTTCAATATGCTTGGGACAACAGTACATTTTCAGACAGACAAACTTTCGAAATTACAGTAGTTACAATTTTCAACAACAGATGGCGCTGCAAGTGATGTGAAAGATATAAAAGACAACGCAGTCTGTGGGTGCGCCATTCTGTACGTCGTCTTCCTGCTGTAAGCGTGTGCTGTTCACAACGTGAAAGTGTGCTGTGGACAACATGGTTTATTCTTTAGAACAGAGGATTTTTCTGGTGTTGGAATTCCACCGCCTAGAACACAGTGTTGTTGCAACAAGACGAAGTTTTCAACGGAGGTTTAATGTAACCAAAGGACCGAAAAGCGATACAATAAAGGATCTATTTGAAAAATTTCAACGGACTGGGAACGTGACGGATGGACGTGCTGGAAAGGTAGGGCGACCGCGTACGGCAACCACAGAGGGCAACGCGCAGCTAGTGCAGCAGGTGATCTAACAGCGGGGGTCTGGGAAACTCTATAGTACGACATTGTCCACATATCCACCATCCGTAGCAATAATATGGCGTAGTCTGTGAATGAAATTACCCGAAACCTTTGACAATGTGTCTGGTGGAATGGCTTCACATGCAGATGAGATGTACTGCTTCAGCTGTTCAATTGTTTCTGGATTCTGGCGGTACACCTGGTCTTTCAAGTGTCCCCACAGAAAGAAGTCACAGGGGTACATGTCTGGCGAATAGGGAGGCCAATCCACGCCGCCTCCTGTATGTTTCGGATAGCCCAAAGCAATCACACGATCATCGAAATATTCATTCAAGAAATTAAAGACGTCGGCCGTGCGATGAGGCCAGGCACCATCTTGCATAAACCACGAGGTGTTCGCAGTGTCGTCTAAGGCAGTTTGTACCGCCACAAATTCACGAAGAATGTCCAGATAGCGTGATGCAGTAATCGTTTCGGATCTGAAAAATGTGCCAATGATTCCTTTGGAAGAAATGGCGGCCCAGACCAGTACTTTTTGAGGATGCATGGACGATGGGACTGCATCATGGGGCTTTTTGGTTCCCCATATGAGCCAGTTCTGTTTATTGACGAAGCCGTCCAGGTAAAAATAAGCTTCGTCAGTAAACCAAATGCTGCCCACATGCATATCGCCGTCATCAATCCTGTGCACTATATCGTTAGCGAATGTCTCTCGTGCAGCAATGGTAGCGGCGCTGAGGGGTTGCCGCGTTTAAATTTTGTATGGATAGAGGTGTAAACTCTAGCGCATGAGACGATACGTGGATGTTGGCGTCATTTGGACCGCAGCTGCAACACGGCGAACGAAAACCTGAGGCCGCTGTTGGATCACCTGCTGCACTAGCTGTGCGTTGCCCTCTGTGGTTGCCGTACGCGGTCGCCCTACCTTTCCAGCACGTTCGTCCATCACGTTCCCAGTCTGTTGAAATTTTCAAACAGGTCCTTTATTGTATCGCTTTTCGGTCCTTTGGTTACATTAAACCTCCATTGAAAACTTCGTCTTGTTGCAACAACACTGTGTTCTAGGCGGTGGAATTCCAACACCAGAAAAATCCTCTGTTCTAAGGAATAAACCATGTTGTCCACAAAACACTTGATGTTGACGTAGCTCTCCACAGATGGCAGCACTCTAGCTGTAGCTTCTAGCCCTTCCCCGTCTTACCCCACCTCCCCGTCGTCCCCCGCCTTCCCCTAAGTATGAACAGTGAACGAGTAGAAATGAACGGTTCGCAAAACAGAGCGATCACCAGTGAACTAGTTACCAAGGACGAACGAGTCTGCCCATCTCTAAACTGGTTCGATAAGTTCAGGCCTGTTTGTTGTCAAGAGGTCCTTTCTTTCCAATGCTGACATCGTCCAAGTTTCATGGCTTGGCACCACATTTTCTCGTTGCTGGTATTTACATAACTGATAAGTGGTTTTGGATTCCAGCTTACCTGACATTCCCTGCCTTCGCGTTGTTTTGATGCTGCCGGGAGTCGCAAGTGTGACAGTCAGATCTGCAGCAACTTTTGTAGCTGTCGTCCTCTTATGTTCCCCAGAATCCTCTTCAGTGATCGTGTGTGTATCGATCAATCAACACACACTTTCGTTCGCGTTGAGACTTAGCGAATTATGACTTCCCGCTTCCCGCACGCGATATAAATCTTGGACACGGTGCCTCTTGAAATGCCAAACACATCGGATACCTCGGTTACGGAAGCACGCACGACACGAGAACCAACAATTTTGTTACTTTCGAATTCACTTGTCTCCGACTAGAGGCACTCACTACTACACAGAACCCTGCTCTAACCAAACCTGGTACTTGGAACGTATTGAGGACACTGCACAGGGCAACCTGCAGACTTGGCTGTACAAGCGTGCGTAGCTGGCGGTTTTTCCATACGTCTGTACAAACGCACGATTGGGTGGCAGAGAATCAGAGGGAATTTTAAGATTGTCATTGCTACGTATCAGTGTCACACTGGTCAAGGGAGACCTTCTAATGGTTTGCAGAACTCTCGTAATTATAGCTTGCGCTTGTAGGTTGTGTTATCTTCAAGTTTTGTTGTTGATCCTGAAACGTTAAACTACTTGAAACATCCCCTTGTGGATATTTATATTTTACTGCGCTGGGAAACCTCTACTTTATTTGATTTTCGAACAGCTGAGCAGAACTGAACGTACTCAGACATTTCGCTCTGTACTTATTCTGATCAACACTAAACTGACACACAATATTTTTAGCGCAACACAATCTGACTTTCAATAATCCCTACAAAAGAATAGCCCTGTCTAGCAATAACCTATACCTTTTATGAATCACTTACCTCACAAAAATCTTCGGTACTCAAACTACTGTTATACAGTGAGCGCCAATACTGCCAGCTAAATAAAAGATTCTAACTACTGAAGGCACTAACTACTGATAGGCACAGTTAGCAAATGAAAGATTTTGATACAGAACAAACAATGTATTTACCTTAACAATGCTCAAAAGTCATCATATATATATATTAGTTCATGATATCCAGTATTACAAATTTACTCTTTGTGATGGACACACGTCCAGATCATCCGCTCTCAAAATTCTGCCATCTCTCTCCCCACATCCACCACTACTGGCGGCTCACCTCCAACTGCGCAACGCTACGCGCTGTTCACATCCAACCGCCCAATACTGCAATAGCAAATAATCCAACAATGCAGACCAGCCACAGACTGCACACAGCACAGACAGCGATTTGCATACAGAACGCTACGTGGCGTTACCAACATAAAATCTTAAACAGCCTACTTACATAAGAGCGCTACGTGGCGTTACCAACATAAAAACCTAAACAGCCTACTTACATACTTAAACTCGTATTCGTAAGTGTCTAGTTGGAGCACTATGTGATGAAAAGTATCCGGAGACCTGGATGAAAATGGCTTACTCGATCGACAATGCTGGAATTCAATATGGTGTTGGCCCACCCTTAGCCTTGATGAGTGCTTCCACTCTCGCACGCATACGTTCAGCCAGGTGCTGGAAGGTTTCTTGGGGAATGGCAGTCCATTCTTCACGGGGTGCTGCCCTGAGGAGAGACACCGATGTAGGACAGTGAGGCCTGGCACGAAGTCGGCGTTCCAAAATATCCCAAGGGGTTCTACAGGATTCAGGTCAGGACTCTGTGCGGGTCAGTCCATTACAGGGATGTTATTGTCGTGTAACCACTCCGCCACAGGTCGTGCATTGTGAACAGATGCTCGATCGTGTTGAAAGATGCAGTCGCCATCCCCGAATTGCCCTTGAACGGTGGGAAGCACGAAGGTGCTTAAAACATCAATGTAGGCCTGTGCTGTGATAGTGTCTCGCAAAACAACAATGAGTGCAAGCGCCTTCCATGAAAAACACGACCACACCATACACCACTGCCTCTGAATTTTACTCTTGGCATAACACATGCTCGCAGATGAGGTTCACCGGGCATTCGCCATACCCACACCCTGCCATCGGATCGCCACATTGTGTACCGTAATTCGTGACTCGATACAACGTTTTCCCACTGCTCTATAGTTCAATGTTTACGCTTCTTACACCAAGCGGGGTGTCGTTTGGCGTATACTGGCGTGATGTGTGGCTTATGAGCAACCGATCGACCATGAAATCCAACTATTTCACCTCCCACCTAACTGTTATAGTACCTGCAGTGGATCTTAATGCAGTTTGGAATTCCTGTGTGATGGTATGGATAGATGTCTGCCTATTACACTTTACAAACCTCTTCAACTGTCGGCGGTCTCTGTCAGTCAACAGACGAGGTCATCTTGTACGCTTTTGTGCTGTACGTGTCCATCCACGTTTCCACTTCACTATCACATCGGAAACAGTGGACCTAGGGATGCTTAGGAGTGTGGAAATCTCGCGTACAGACGTACGACGCAAGTGACAATCACCTGACCACGATAGAGGTCCGTGAGGTCCGCGGAGCGCCCAATTATGGTCTCTCACGATATGTAATGACTACTGAGGTCGCTGATATGGAGTACCTGGCAGTAGGTGGCAGCACAATGCACTTAATATGAGAAACGTATGTTTCTGGGGGTGTCCGGATACTTTTGATCACATAGTGTATCTGTACAATGGGTAATCCAGAGTAGGTAGTTCATCCAATTTCCCTGCGAAAAACAATCCGTTTACAGTGAAATTTACGTATGTTCTCTGATTGCAAAGCGTTTGAATTAAAATGTTGGCAGTGAATATTGTTAATCATTATCTTTAGTCTCGCAAACCATGACTGTACTAAAAGTGTAATTTAATTACATAGCAAGTGAACATAGAAGTTAACTGATTTTCTGATAAAACAGCTTGAAAAGTTAAAGATAGAACTTTTCTGAAATCTTTTACTGATTTGAAACCTCTGAAATGATATAATATTTTTACAAATACATTCCGACAATCACTGTACTTTACATCGGACATGTAATTTTTTTAAATTCGTATGACTATCTGTGTGTACAGAGCGCTCATCTCTTCTGCAACCTATTACTATTAGGAATAAAGCTCTGACTCCCCAAAACCAAGTTTCATTTGGAGTACTTGTGATGTGCAGTGCAAGACGGTATCTTACCACTTTTCATAAAAACGCTTCTTCAGCACACAACTCGCGATGTGCTGTGGGAGTATACACATTCGTATAGGTAAAAAATAAATAATATTGAACTAAACGACTGAAAAATGAGAACAGAGAGTCCATGTATAACTATGCTTCATTAAGCCAGAACAACAATACACGCTTACACGATCAAACACCTAGACAAGTTAGCAAAATATTTATGAATAACTTTCCTGTGTACAATTACTTTCCTTGACACACGCTTCAAATCGAGGACAAAAGCAAACGTTGTATTATAAATTTTCTACACAAAACTTAAATCTAACAACAAGGAACTACACAATTACAAATACAAATGAAAACTGGATTACCTTAAAAGTTATTGTTACTCTTTCATTAATGATTTCTCAGTGTCTTCAACATTCCTTAAAAACACATTATTAGAAACACCTGCCTCCACTACACAGCACCCCAGCTTTCATCCTTCTGAAATAAAGTACATAGCTGGCTGGTACTCTGCCCGCTACTTTGACAAAGTAAAACTAACTTCTCTGACAAATATTTTGGTCTCACGAACAGGCTTACAAAGATATGGTTGTATAGATACTACAGAGGTTGAGTACATTTATCTGATTGACTATTTCCTTCACGTTGATGGCCAAAATTTCTTGAAAATGGCTTGTCAAATAGGACAATCCTTTGCAATCCTCTGCTCCGTTCTTCTTCTTAATTGACTCGTCGAATTACTTCGCGCCTGCGTATACACAATCCACTGGAAACCATTGCAAAGCGGGCTCACGTCGCACCATCCCGGACAATTACTGTCAATGGTCTGTAAGCGCGGCGTTTGCCGAGTCACGGACGGTACCTATATTCGGCACGTGTAACGGGAGTCAAAAACCTGGAGAGATTCTCTACACACGGGTGTGTGTCTACTGTCTGTATGTCTTGCGGCTTTGGGGCAGTCGCTTCCTCAAACCCTTGAGATACTTACGAAGAACCCTGTATGTCCCACCCAACACTGCAATGGAAAATGAAACTGCGCTAAATACTCTCTAACATAAAAAAGTCGCAGAACGAAGGAAGTACCCGAATGGGACGGAAATTAGTAGATTCGATATACATTTACAGACAAATGATTAGAGCCGCGCGGGGAAGCCACGCAGTCTAAAGAGTCTTGTGACGATCCTCGCGGCTCCCCCTGTCCCTCGGGCATGAGTGTATGTGTGTGTGTGTGTGTGTGTGTGTGTGTGTGTTGTCCAAAGTGTAAGGTAAATTAAGTATGTAAGCTTAGGGACTGATGACTTAAGCAGTTTGGTCCCATAAGGGAAAAAAATTACAATTTCAGAAAAACTGGAATGACTCATTCAAGAGAAAGAGCTTCTCAATTTGAGCAAGTGACTAACGTGTTGGTCCACCTTTGCACCTTATGCAAATAGTTATTTGGCTTGGCATTGATTTAAAGAGTTGTTGAATGTTCTGAGGGATATCGTGCCAAATTCTGTCACTTTTGCGCGTTAGTGTGTCAAAGTACCGAGCTGGTTGGAGGGCACTGCCCATAATGCTCCAAACGGTCTCCGTTGGGGAGAGAGTAGCAACTCTCGCCGCTTGCGGGTGGGGATTAACTTGGTAAATTGTAAGTCCACGACGACTTGCCATGAAATGCAACAGAACGGGACACAGGATATCGTCGACGTACTACTGTGATGCAAGGTTGCTGCGGATGACAACCAAAGAAGTCCTGCTATGAAAAGGAATGGCATCGTATATTGTTGTAACTGCGACCGGGACGGTCGCGGAGTAGCAATGATGGAAAGCACAGCGGGACGTGTGGGGAGTCCCGCGAACAATAACACAACAGGAGAGGACGGACGTGACCAATGAAGGACAGAACAAATACAACAACACCGAGCAGCAGAGTCACAAGGAAACAAACACGTCCACTCGTACACAGAGCAAGAAAGTAAACTGTCTAAAGTGAGGCGACGTGTCAACCGACGTATGCGTGATTAGACTGGCTGGCTAAGCTTTTTTTTCTTTATTGTAATTTCACTCCCCTGCCCCATATGGGCAGGGGAGGGCTGTTAGTGGCACAATTCGCCACTCTTCAGACAAGTGACATGACAACTAAGACAAGAATAAAATGTTATATATATATAAGGCGATAAATAAGGGAACATAAAACAGAGTAAGGGGAGAAAATGGAGGGAAAAATATACTGACATGGAGACGTTTGTGGGCGGACAGTTAAAAAAGTCACCAGAAAGTTAAAAAATACAGTTGGCGATTCTTAAAACACAAAGAAGACACTGAATGCGCATGCACAGTTCAAAATAGTCCACAGTATTAAAAACACTCCACAACAACACGCTTAAAACCCACTTGGAGCACACACGGTGAACAATAAAACTGCCAGGTGGGACCTGCCGACGGAGAAGTCGGAGAGGATGGATAAGGAGGGGAGAGCAAGGGGCAGCAGGGGAGGTGGCGGGATGAAGAGAGTAGGGGCGTCAGCGAAAATGAAGAGGGAAAACAAGGTAGGAGTGAGTGCAGAGACACCAAAGGGGAGCACAAGAGAGGGAGGGGGAGTAGGAGGGGGAAGCCGCTCAGGAGGAGGGACGGGGGGGGGGGACAGGGAGCCCAGAGGAGGAGGCAGGAAGAAGGGGTTAGAGTTGGTAGGAAGGGTAGATGTCAGGGCGAAGCTCATCATCTGGGAGGCGTAGATGGTGGAAGTTGCGTTGGGAAAGGAGGTGGAGGGTGTGGAGATGGAGACAGTGTGGGACACAATGGTAAAGGCGCGGCAATGGGTTGGGGGTGGAGAGGAAGGGAGACACCAGGGGTCGAGGGGAATCAATGCGGCGGGCAATATATAGTGTGCAGATGTGTTCAAGGAAAAGGAGAAGATAGGGAAAGGGGATGAGGTCGTAGAGGAAGGGACGGAAGACCGATGCGGAAGGCGAGGCGGAGCGCATGGCGATCGAGGCTTTGAAGGGCTTTATAGAACCGGGGAGGGGCGGAAATCCAAGCTACGCTGACATAGCAGAGGATGGGGCGGATCAAGGATTTGTAGGTGTGAAGGATGGTGGAAGGATGCAGACCCCACGTCCGACCAGATAGGAGTTTCAGGAGGCGGAGTCTGTTGTGAGCCGTCATCATGATATTGGTTACTAACCTTGATGTGGATTCGACGCAGTTGACCATTTCTGTCGTTTGCCAGGCATCCTCATCAAATGTCAACGATCTACGACATCTGTCACTCGTTGAAGACATGTGGTCATGGGTTCACGACAGACTGGTTCACCACCACTCAGCAGCACCACCGAAACAGCAAGGATGTGGGACTCTGGGAGTGCCAATCGGCCAACCACACACTCAGCAAAACAATGCTTCACGATTTATGTCACACGAACAAATTTACATAAGGCACACCCTGGTAGTATCAGCACACCCATAAGGTAATTACTAAATTATTTGAAATCAGCAGCAAGTAAATCAGACACTTTAAATGTCAAAATACTTAAATCATCTCTGTGACTCAATTTTCAGTTAATTCAAAACCACTAAGCGACAGAATTCCATTAACGAGAGTTTGATTACAATTCACAACTTAATTATAATACCAAACCAGCAGACCAGAAGCCAACGAAGCACGTTAAAAACTCATCAGGCGATAGGCATGGTGGCTCATCATACAGTTCACCACATAAACACTGTGCCCGGGCCTCCCGTCTCCCTCAGACTAAGAAGATTGGTCCCAGACAGATTTGCAGACACAAAAGCTGAATTCGAAGAGATGTTTGAAATGGGAGTGATACGAAGATCTGATAGTGCATGGGCCTTGCCTTTACATTTAGTAAGACGGAAGTTGGAGACCTTGTGGTGATTATAGGTTGTTGAATGCCCACACGATACCTGATCATTATCCTGTTCCCAACATTCGCGACTTTACAAATAAATTGGCCGGAGCTGAATGTTTCAGAGTAGTCGACTGTAAAAAAACATACCACCAAATACCGGTGGCTGACAGTGACATACCGAAGACAACAGTCACTACACCTTTCGGTCTTTTCGAGTTTTTATCCATGCCATTTGGTTTAAAAAGGGCTGCAACGTTTCATCGATGAGGTGCAGCGAGGGCTAGGTTTCACTTTCGCCTATTTAGACGATATACTTGTGTCGACAGATATACAGCTGTCGACATATGTGAAAATTACCTAACTATCAGTTTAATAAGTCACAGCTGAAAAATACTAACGCGACTTTTTTACAGACGAATGGAAAAACTAGTAGAAGCCGACCTCGGGAAAGATCAGTTTGGATTCCGTAGAAATGTTGGAACACGTGAGGCAATACTGACCCTACGACTTATCTTTGAAGAAAGATTAAGGAAAGGCAAACCTACGTTTCTAGCATTTGTAGACTTAGAGAAAGCTTTTGACAATGTTGACTGGAATACTCTCTTTCAAATTCTCAAGGTGGCAGCGGTAAAATACAGGGACCGAAAGGCTATTTACAATTTGTACATAAACCAGGTGGCCGTTATAAGAGCCGAGAGACATGAAAGGGAAGCAGTGGTTGGGAAGCGAGTGAGACAGGGTTGTAGCCCATCCCCGATGTTATTCAGTCTGTATATTGAGCAAGAAATGAAGGAAACAAAAAGTTCGGAGTAGGTATTAAAATCCATGGAGAAGAAATAAAAACTTTGAGGTTCGCCGAAGACATTGTAATTCTGTCAGAGACAGCAAAGGACTTGGAAGAGCAGTTGAACGGAATGGACAGTGTCTTGAAAGGAAGATACAAGACAGACGTCAACAAAAGCAAAACGAGGATAATGGAATGTAGTTGAATTAAATCGGGTGATGCTGCGGCAATTAAATTAGGAAATGAGACACTTAAAGTAGTAAATTAGTTTTGCTATATGGGGAGCAAAATAACTGATGATGGTCGAAGTAGAGAAGATATAAAATGCAGACTTGCAATGGCAAGAAAAGCGTTTCCGAAGAAGAGAAATTTGTTAACATCAAGTTTAGATTTAAATGTCAGGAAGTCGTTTCTGAAAGTATTTGTATGGAGTGTAACATGGAAGTGAAACATGGACGCTAAACAGTTTAGACAAGAAGAGAATAGAAGATTTCGAAATCTGGTGCTACAGAAGAATACTGAAGATTAGATGGGTTGATGAGGAGGTATTGAATAGAATTGGGGAGAAGAGCAACTTGTGGCACAACTTGACTAGAAGAAGGGATCGGTTGGTAGGACATGTTTTGAGGCATCAAGGGATCACAAATTTAGCATTGGAGGGCAGCGTGGAGGGTAAAAATCGTAGAGGGAGACCAAGAATTGAATACACTAAGCAGTTTCAGAAGGATGTAGGCTGTAGTAGGTACTGGGAGATGAAGCTGCTTGCACAGGATAGAGTAGCATGGAGAGCTGTATCAAACCAGTCTCAGGACTGAAGACAACAACAACACTGGTGTTCTCAGCGACAGCAGCCCGCCACGAAGAGCACCTCCGGACAGTTGTCGAGAGGCTACGTACTTAAGGTGTAGTGCTAAATGACACCAAATGCAGTTTGCGTAAAGATCGGGTGACTTACTTGGGTCACACAGTCCGTCCTTTGGAGGAGAAGGTCAAGGTTATACAGCAGATGCCTCGCCTGTTAGATGTGCCACAGTTGCGGAGGTTACTAGGTGTTTTAAGTTTTTACCGCAGACAGTGCCAGGATCTGCGGCTTTACAAGCGCCACTCACGCA
Source organism: Schistocerca gregaria (assembly GCF_023897955.1). Lineage (NCBI taxonomy): Eukaryota > Metazoa > Arthropoda > Insecta > Orthoptera > Acrididae > Schistocerca > Schistocerca gregaria. The sequence continues at coordinate 77,814,711 of NC_064928.1, forward strand.
GGAGACTTTGGCGGGCACGAACACCGGGAAAAACCAGAGGCTACAATGGACATCAAGCAACCAGCGCGCGTTCGAGAGGATAAAGGATAGCCTAAAGCAAGCGGTTTCGGTAGCTCACCCAGAGAAAGATGCGAAGCTAGCTATTGTTGTTGACGTACGTCAGGTGGCGATTGGGGCAGCGTTGTATCAGTGGACTGCTGGTAACTGGCAGCCTTTAGGCTTCTTCTCCAAGAAACTCACAGACCCACAGCGGAACTGGAGTGCGTATGATAGACAGCTGCTGGCTGTTTACGAAGCCATAAGGTATTTCCGGCCTTACGTGGGAGCCAGACCATTTACATCATTTACAGATCACTTTCGCATTCTACAAGCGTACGGATACTTTGTCACCTAAAGAATTCAGGCAACTGGAATATTTAAGCCAGTTAACTACTGATTTACGACATATTAACGGTGCTGAGAATACGGTGGCAGATTACTTCTCACGAATTGCGGCAATAAAGTATTCAGTGCGCTATGCTACAATGGCGAGAGAGCAGAAGGATGATGCACAACTGCATGTTTTTCGGGTTGAAGTTAAGAAAACTGTGTCTGGAAGGTGAGACAATACAGTTATGGTGCGATACCTCACAGTGACGGCCTAGACCTTTTGTGCTGGAGAGTTTGTGCAAGGAAGTATTCTAAGGGTTACGTGGTTTGGCTCATCCCGGACCGCAAGTGAGTGTAAAATTAATGATCGAGCGTTTGTGTGGCTAGGAATTAAGAGAGACTGCCGGAAGTGGGTGCAGACGTGTCTGGATTGTCAGCAATGTAAAGTGGGACGCAGTGAGAAAAAGCCAGTGGGTAAAGTTGACAGGCCAACTGGTCGTTTCAAACATGATGTAACACCCCACCTGTCACTTTTCTGGTTTTGGTGCGTGTTCACCCCAGGTAATTGACTAATAGATCAACAGAGAGTGCAAAACTGCCGCAATGTCGGATAACACAAAGAAAGTAATAAGGCCCTGTGACTCCTGATTAAACTGTGGTGGCAGTGTTGACATTGATTGATTCAAAATGGATCCCTTTTAATTAAAAATGGGGTGCACATTGATGTTATATTCAGCTATTGAACACCAGATGCAAATGTTGAACATAAAATTAATTAAGAAAGTGACTTGGGATTTCAACTACTTGGTTGAAAACAGATGCAGTCGATTAGCACAGATTTATTTTAACTCACGACCTTCAATCATCACATTACATGACTCTCCTAACAGGCAGTGGTAATGAATTGCGTATGCGTGGAGTAATGTGCGATAAATCAAAAGTAATTCCTATCGACTGACCCAGGCGTTATGCAAAGTGCAAGAAGAATTCTGCATTTCACGGCCCATGAAACCCTCGTGCAAACTTTGCCGACCTGATCCAGCAAATTAATCAGTGGCCAGAGCGGGCGCCATAACACTGAATTCAGCGTGGCGGGGTGGCGTCGTTGTGCGGACGTCGGCCGACCTCGTGCTGCTGCAAGTCTGCACTCGTCTATTCACTCCTAGCTATCTTGTTCAGTACATAGCTGAACGAAAACTTCCTATCTCCATGCTCAATCGTTTCGTTTGCTAAGTCCTAAATTGCAGAGATGCTCACTCTCTCTCAGGAAAGCTGAGTAAAGAACGCCACATCCGCACTCTAGGCAAGCTGCAAACGGAAGACCACTACGGAGACTTCTCCCAGTCCACTCTTCACCTCGGTTTCCCTCCAGCTAAATCACATTTGAAACGCAAATCGCATTAATTATGTGTCGTTTCCCAGCGCCGACCAATGCCTGCTCTGGGAAGTGAACAAATTCCCACAGAATTTCCCTTTCTCTCAACTTCTGCTATTTAGCACCTCCCAGACCACCCCATCAAGGTTAGCGTCTGCACAAACACCAATTTTTCCGGAATTCTTACTCTCAGGAGAGTACTTCAAATTCCTTGCTCCTGCATTCCCATCGGAGGCCAGCATATTTCATTCTGTCACTCGTCACCTGATTCATTTCAGACTCTGCGGACCATGAATTCATCGTGAAGTTGTTATAGTCACGAACATGCGTATTTTGACCTCTGTTGACCGCTCCACTGTAGCTTTGTGCGGTTTTCTCGCATGTTTCACTGAAAACGGGACGACGGACATTTATCAACAGGCGTACAAGTTCTCCGTCTGCTTCCCAGTATGCCAGCATGGGGTCAACCACCAACTCACTGTCACTCATCTTAAGGCAGCTGGAGGCCACACCCCGTTACCGCTTCGTCAGAGCTTGAGCCGCCCTAAGCTTCCTATTGTCGCTTCCCTTCACCACTTCCCCGCCGCTTCCCTTCGCCACTTCCCCGCCGGACACAGTCACTCGAATACTTCCCTAGGATAAACTAGCCTCCAGTAAATCGACGTGTTTCCACGAAGTTTTCATGTCGTGTGAATTCCTTCAAAAGCATCACCTGACGTTAATTATTCCAATACATCCATACTATACCCTCTACAAGATGCATTGTGCCTTGTCAGTCATTTTGTTCAGCCCTACTGTTCGCTAAACGTGAGTTAGGTGATCTTTAATGACTTCATGTAAGGGGCATAATTCTTGCCATCCCTACAATGTGCATCTGAATATTGTTGAACCGTTGCCAATGTCCAAATGCTATCGGTATCTATTGACGGCAATTGACAGATTTACGAGATGGGCAGAAGCAATCCCCATTTCAGATATATCAGCAGAGACAGTCCGTCGGGCGTTCTTGACAACGTGGATAGCACGTTTCGGATGTCCGGTACATGTTAGGACGGACCGAGGACGTCAGTTCGAATCCTCCATGTTCCTGGAGCTGGCAAACATATGCGGGTTCCGCCGTCACCGTACTACAAGTTATCATCCGCAAAGCAACAGCATGGTAGAGCAGTGACACCGAACACGTAAGGCAGTGTTAATGTGCCATGGCGAGGATTGGTCAGCAGCTTTGCCACTAGTGTTACTAGGCTCACGCACTGTTTTCAAACCCGACCTCGGAGCATCTACAGCGGAATTAGTATACGGGGAAACCTTATGCCTAGCCGAAGAGTTTTTTCAGAAGAGTACAGGCGAGCCGGACCTTCCATACTTGTTAACGAGAGCAAAGGCTCAAGTGGCCGAGCTTAGGCCACAACCAGTGACTCGGTATGGCCTTAGGACGTCGTTGGTACATAGGGAATTGGGCAAGTGCTTGCATGTAATGTTGTGAACCGACGCAGTCAGAACTCCATTGCAGCCACCATATACGGGACCTTATAAAGTATAGTCTGTCGGTAAACTGAAGAGCGAGCGAGCGAGTCCCCACTCTGCCAAGTCAGCTACGTCACAAGGTCTTCTACAGGGTGTTTCACAAAGTACTACCGCCCCAGCCGCGGTGCGCGCTTTAAATCTGAGGCGATGCCGTGTACAGATACGTCTCCGCTGCGTTCATTTTTAGACAAATGTATATTAAGACCGTAAGGAATACAAAAAACAATACCTTCTTCTGAGCCGGCCGGAGTGGCCGTGCGGTTCTAGGCGCTGCAGTCAGGAGCCGAGCGACCGGTACGGTCGGAGGTTCGAATCCTGCCTCGGGCATGGATGTGTGTGATGTCCTAGGTTATTTAGGTTTAATTAGTTCTAAGTTCTAGGCGACTGATGACCTCAGAATGTCGCATAGTGCTCGGAGCCATCTGAACCATTTTTGAACCTTCTTCCGAAACACAATATTATAGAGTAAGTAATATTAAGATAACAGTGGAAGGCAGGATTATCCTACAAACATAGAAACGAATGCCTGTTCATGTGAATGTATTGCGTGTTCCTCTATTGCTATTCGTAAAACGAACCCCATATAATGCAATCAATTTGTAGAATTTGAGGCTTGTTCTTACTTTCTGTTTCTACTAAAAGGTAGAAGTTTTCTTTGAAAGACTGCATTGCAACTTAACAATTTTCGCAACACGAAGAGTGTTTAAAAAGTAAGCAGAAATTTACAATTTTGCGTGTTGTATTAGTCTGATTTGCACTGCTTTTTGTCACTGTTTTAGTAAACGTGTCTCAAAAGTACGTGTACAATGTTATGCATATTGGGTATTACTCTGTTGTTAGCTGTCAAAAAGGTTTCATGTGTTTTGGTAGCATCAACGATTATTTGATTTGTATAAAAATAGATTAGAGAATCTGTATTAAATTTTGTTATAGGAATGGAATGAAGTGTATGAAATTTTTTGAAATATTAAATATTGCTTTTGGTGAGCTTGGTGAGCCTGTTACAAGTGAACCAATGGCATACAAGTGGTATAAACATTTCAAAGCAGACCTTAAAGGACAGCGATTTTACAAGCCTGGATGAGATTAAAAATGCACAGTTAAGAGACCTATAAACTACCCCAAAGAAACAGTTCCTAAAGAATTTCAGAAATTGGAAAAAGCAATGGCACAATTGTGTAGTATCTAATGGGGAATAACGTTGCTGTAGATTAACAAATAAAGTTCCTACCAAAAAATAATAGTTAATACGTGAACGTATCTCGTATGTCAAACTCTTTGCTTAGAACTCCAGAATCCACGTACATGCATCGAAGAAAATTTCAGCGGTGTTTAGAATAGCTATTGCGCACAAATTTCAAGCAATATGTCTCAGAATCAGGTGAAGAGTGACCGAGATAGAGATTTGGTGTTCCATAAGCATAAAAGATTTTACGTGATTTAGAAACTGTCTATAACGATCGGTTTCCTCCCAAGATTATTAGTTTTCCTTCGCTGCAATTCCACTAAACCATGCGGCTTATTTTCGCGTTCGTTCCTTATGCGTCCTATTGCATAAACTGCAGCCCTTTGATTGGGACTGGTAATATTAACCAACAGTTCTTTTGCGTCGCCTCTTTAACACACGCTGTAATAACATTAGAGACGATCGAACGCTCGTTACTCCGCAAATACCTTCTCTTCTTCGTATTCTGCACATTTTCTTGCAATGCTAGACGATTATCCATCACTCCCGGTAATCGAAGTATATCAGTCAGTATACAAAGTTAACTGACTGACATTGGCGATAAGAGTGTTACTGTGCCAATAGCCCGGGAGAAGCCGGCTCACTTACTGCTAGAAGATGTAAGACAAGAAAAGGAGGCGGGCCTGCAGCAAGACGAGGGGCCCTGCAGGGTGCAACGGATGGTGGGGGGGCTGCGAGCCAGATGAAGCTGCGAGAGGATACGACGATGGAGGAAGTACGGCCGGAAATTCGCACAAGAGCCGGGCCAAGGGTCCGGTACAAGCTTCCGCACATTCCTGGAGCTCCGCTCTTCACGCAGGGGGCTGTGTGAGGGCACGCAGACAAATAGTTGCGTGTGCACAGTACAGGGGCAGCGGCAAAGACTCTAGTGTGCACATAACCATTTACTCTTTGCATTGTGTTTGTTTTTCTATTAGATGTTCTATGTTAATGTCTGGCTCATTGCTTCACAATAAAGCTGAACATTAAGAATACGAACGAGAATATCATTAATAGAATGGAGGTACTTATTGGCTACACACTACTAACAACGCGAATCCTGAAGTGTACAGGCTCAACATCATTTCTGTGATGTTGGGTACCCATGCGTCTACACTCTCCCAGGTTGTTGTTGTTGTGGTCTTCAGTCCTGAGACTGGTTTGATGCAGCTCTCCATGCTACTCTATCCTGTGAAAGCTTCTTCATCTGCCAGTACCTACTGCAGCCTACATCCTTCTGCATCTGCTTAGTGTATTCATCTCTTGGTCTCCCTCTACGATTTTTACCCTCCTCGCTGCCCTCCAATACTAAATTGGTGATCCCTCGATGTCTAGAACATGTCCTACCAACCGATCCCTTCTTCTAGTCAAATTGTGCCACAAACTCCTCTTCTCCCCAATTCTATTCAATACCTCCTCATTAGTTATGTGATCTACCCATCTAATCTTCAGCATTCTTCTGTGGCACCACATTTCGAAAGCTATTCTCTTTTTGTCTAAACTATTAATCGTCCACGTTTCACTTTCATACATGGCTACACTCCATACAAATATTATCAGAAACGACTTCTTGACATTTAAATCTATACTCGATGTTAACAAATTTCTCTTCTTCAGAAGCGCTTTCCTTGCCACTGCAAGTCTACATCTTATATCCTCTCTACTTGCACCATCATCAGTTATTTTAGTCCCCAAATAGCAAACCTCCTTTACTATTTTAAGTGTCTCATTTCCTAATCTAATTCCCTTAGCATCACTCGACTTAATTCGACTACATTCCATTATCCTCGTTTTACTTTTGTTGATGTTCATCTTATACCCTCATTTCAAGACACTGTCCATTCCATTCAACTGCTCTTCCAAGTGCTTTGCTGCCTCTGGCAGAATTACAATGTCATCGGCGAACATCAAAGTTTTTATTTCTTCTCCATGGATTTTAATACTTACTCCGAACTATTCTTTTGTTTCCTTCACTGCTTGCTCAATATACAGACTGAATAACGTCGGGGATAGGCTACAACACTGTCTCACTCCCTTCCCAACCACTGCTTCCCTTTCATACCCCTCGACTCTTATAACTGCCATCTGCTTTCTGTACAAATTGTAAATAGCCTTTCACTCCCTGTATTTTACCCCTGCCACCTTCAGGATTCGAAAGAGAGTATTCTAGTCAACACTGTCAAAATCTTTCTCTAAGTCTACAAATGCTAGAAACGAAGGTTTGCCTTTCCTTAATCTATTTTCTAAGATAAGTCGTAATGTCATTATTGCCTCACGTGTTCCAATATTTCTACGGAATCCAAACTGATCATCCCGAGGTCGGCTTCTACTAGTTTTTCCATTGGTCTGTAAAAAATTCGTGTTAGTATTTTGCAGCCATGACTTATTAAACTGATAGTTCGGTAATTTTCACATCTGTCAACACCTGCTTTATTTAGGATTGGAATTATTATATTCTTCTTGAAGTCTGAGGGTGTTTCGCCTGTCTCACACATCTTGCTCACCCGATGGTAGAGTTTTGTCAGGACTGGCTCTCCCAAGGCCGTCAGTAGTTCTAATGGAATGTTGTCTACTCCCGGGGTCTTGTTTCGACTCAGGTCTTTCAGTGCTCTGTCAAACTCTTCACGCAGTATCGTATCTTCCATTTCATCTTCATCTACATTCTCTTCCATTTCCATAATGTTGTCCTAAGGGCATCATCCTTATATAGACTCTCTATATACTCCTTCAACGTTTCTGCTTTCCCTTCTTTGCTTAGAACTGGGTGTCCATTTGACCTCTTGATATTCATACAAGTGTTTCTCTTCTCTGTTAAGGTCTCTTCTCTGTAGGCAGTATCTATCTTACCCCTAGTGAGATAAGCCTCTACATCCTTACATTTGTCCTCTAGCCATCCCTGCTTAGCCATTTTGCACTTCCTGTCGATCTCATTTTTGAGACGTATGTATTCCTTTTCGTCTGCTTCATTTACTGCATTTTAATATTTTGTCCTTTCAACGATTAAATTCCATATTTATTCTGTTACCCAAGGGTTTCTACTTGCCCTTTTCTTTTTACCTATTTGATCCTGTGCTGCCTTCACTATTTCATCCCTCAAAGATACCCATTCTTCTTCTACTGTATTTCTTTCCCCCATTCCTGTCAATTGTTCCCTTATGCTCTCCCTGAAACCCTGTAGAACCGAAAGTTTGATTATACCCGACTTGTACCTTTAGGTGTGATGGAGATAACTGGAGGATATCTACCAACAATAGCTGAGACGATGTTGTTGTTCTGTTGCTCTTCAGTTTTAAGACTGGTTTGATATACCTCACCTTGCTACTCGACCCCGTATAAGCCTCTTCATCTCCGAAAAACCACTGTAACTTAAATTATTTTGGATTCGCTTAATGTGTTGGTCTGATCGTCTGCCTCTACAATTTTTACGCTCCACACTTACCTCAATCACTAAACTGATGATCCCTTGATGTCTCAGAACGTGACCTATCAACCGATCCCTTCTGCTAGTTAGGTTGTCCTACAATATACTTTTTCTTCCCAATTCTATTCAGTACCTCATCATCGGTTACGTGAGCTATCCTACTAATCTTGAGCACTCTTCTGTAGCATCACATTTCGAAAACTTCTACTCTTTTCTCATGAAAATTATTTATAGTCCATGTTTCACCTCCATACATTACTACAGTGGATACAAATACTTTCAGAAAAGACTTCCTAAGACTTGCATCTACATTCAGTGTTAAAAATTTCGCTTCCTCAGAAACGATTTTCTTGCCATTGCCAGTCTACATTTTATATCCCTTTCACTTCTGGCATCATTAGTTAGGATGTTGATGAATAGCAAACTCATCTACTACTTTTATTGTCTCGTTTCCTATTCTAAATTCCACAGCATCACCTGATTTAAGAAGAGGTTGAACGGAATTTTTTTTTCACGTTTTCGGATTTGTATCTCATTATAAAATTTCCAATTTACCGAATAATATATATATATATATATATATATATATATATATATATATATATATATATAATCAGTAGTTAAGTCCTATTGAGTCCCATAGTGCTCAGAGACATTTGACCCATATATAAATATCACTTATAAACTCACATGGGAAGTATTTTATTTTATTTTTTAAATATAATCTACACCAGTTGTAAATGTTAAAATTTTTACGTGTATTAGTTCAAGATCTAATAAAGTCGGTAATTTTTTATATAGATCGCTGTGGAATGCTGTGTTATAAAAGTTAAATTGTGTGTTTGTATTGATATGTCCAGAAGAGGATGGGCACCAGGTTGAGGAACTTGAAATAAAGTTTTGACCGTTTAATTAAAAAACATTTTATTGCTGAAAGCAGTGGTTGAAGTTCAATTATTGTATTTCAGGAGACTCACAACATACAGTTTAATGTCCTGTAAAAGTTTCATGTCAATGGCTACAGTGGTTCCTCAAATACAGGGTAGACAAGTCACAAAAACATTGTCGGGATAGGGCATTCCAATTCCCCTTAATTCGACTACATTCCAACATCGTTATTTCGTTTTTGTTGATGCTCATCTTACATCCTCCTTTCGAGACATTGTCCATTCCATTCAACTGCTCTTTCATATCCTTTGCTGTTTCTGGCTGAAATACAATGTCATCGACAAACTTCGAAGTTTTTACTTCTTCTTCCTGAACTTTAACTCCTACTCCAAATTTTTCTTTTCTTTCCTTTACTGTTTGCTCAGTGTACAGATTGAACAATATCAGAGAAAGACTACACCTATGTATCACTCTCTTCTCAATCACTGCTTTCCTTTCGTGCCCCTTGACTCTTATAACTGTCGTTTGGCTTTTGTACAGCTTGTAAAAAGCCTCTCGCCCACTGTATTTTACCCCTGCTGCCATCAGAATTTCAAAGAGAGAATACCAGTCAACATTGTCAAAAACTTTCTTTAAGTCTACAACTACTATAACCGTAGGTTTCTCTTTCCTTCGCCTCTCTTCCAAGATAAGTCGCTGGGTCAGTATTGCCCCAAGTGTCCATACATTTCTACGGAACCCAAATCATCTTCCCTGAGATCAGCTTCTAACAGTTCTCCCATTCTTCTGTATTTTCCAACCACGACTTATTAAGTTGATAGTTCAGTAAGATTCGCACCTGTCAGCATCTACTTTCTTTGGAAATTGAATTTTTACATTCTTCTTGAAATCTGGGGGTATTTCTCCTGTCCCATACGCTTTTCACTAAAGATGGAATAGTTTTGTCATGGCTGACTCTCCCAAGGCTATCAGGGGTTCTGACGAAATTTCGTCTACTCTTAGGGTCTTGTTTCGATTTAGGTCTTTCAGCGCTATGTCAAATGGTTCTCCCAGTATATTTCCCATATCATCTTTATCTATACCCTCTTCCATTTCTATATTGCTTTCAAGTTCAGGTCCGTTGCAACGACGCGGAATAGATTGTGTCGTAAATGAGGAAAAATACTTCATACGAAGAGTCATACATTGTGTTACAAATGTAATTCGTTTTCGTCATGTTCCTATGTCACTAATGGCAATGCAGTTAAATGTTATAAGATGGAGAAATGTGAAGCTGGCTTTTGGGTTTTCCTGTGCAAGGGGACAAACAGCAACACCTCACAACATGTATGTGTTGTAAGTAGTCGATGCCGCCGATTAGAAGGCGAAGCATGCGGCACCAAGCTATAGTATGCGTGACAAGGCCGGCAGTCACAGCATCCACATCTATCTCGTTCCGTTTTCACCATCCGGTACGTATCGTAGCTAGTTGGCACAGGAAAAGAAAAGTAGGGAGGAAATGTATTTCCGTGAATGTATGTTTTGTTATTTGGTATCTGTGTCCTGCATTTAGTCTCAAGGAACGAGTACAAAGAATCAGAATACAAAATACTGCTACTCAGACATGACACAACGAAATCCAATGGATAAAAGTCTGACTGTCCAGATGAGAACGTTACAGGGTCACTTTGGAAGCGAAATCCAGTGGGTTAAGGCCTGGCGATCTAGCTGTCAATGCCACATGGCCTCCTTGGAAGGGAAATCCAGTAATTAAGGTATGGCGATCTAGCTAGTAGTGTTACAGGACCTCTTTGGAAGGGAAATCCATTGGGTTAAGGTCTGGCAATACAACAGGTAATGCTACAGGGGCTCTTAGGAAGGGAAATCCGGTGAGTTAAAGTCTGGCGATCTAGCTGTCATTGCCACATGGCCTCTTTGGAAGCGAAATCCAGTGGGTTAAGGTCTGGCGATCTACCTGTCAGTGCCACAAATACCTCTTTGGAAGGGAAATCCAGTGAATGAAGGTCTGGCTGTCCAGCTGGTAATGCTACAGGATCTCTTTGGAAGGGAAATCCAGTGGATTAAAGTCTGTCAATACAGCTGGAAATGTTACAGAGGCTCTTTGGAAGCGAAATCCGGTGGGTTAAGGTCTGGTGATCCAGCTGTGAATGCCACATGGCCTCTTTGGAAGGGAAATCCAGTGAATTAATGTCTGGCGATCCAGCTGGTATTTACACCACGTCCTTGGAAGGAAAATCCAGTGGATTAATGTGTGGCGTTCGAGCTGGCAATACTGTGCCTCTTTGGAAGGGAATTGTCCAGGTTGTATCCACTGTGCCCCTGAAGTGAGGAGGCCAAAGTAACGTCTTTCAACAGTTAGAGCAGAGCAGCATCCACGAAACGCAGATGTGGCCCTCCTGTGGGACTCGGTGATAGCACAGGTGGCTCTAAGAGATGCTAACCGAATTGCCACACCAGATATTGACACATTGTTGATACCCTCGTATCACTGTACCGTGGAATTTTCTTCTTCCTGTTCGCGCCATTTACGCACATCCTTTTTGAAACATGCTCCGTCGGTGAACGGTAGTATTAATTCGTTAAATGTTCTGGTCGTGCCTTTGACGCCGTAGTATGAATTGGCAGAAATCCAGCTTCTGCTGTAGTCTTCCAGCTACAATTCTTCTACCTTCTGCAGGTGGAAGGGATGGTAATGATTTCTGTGCAGTATTTGCGTAAAAGCAGATTACGACATTCCGACTGCAGTGGTGATTATTGTACTTTCCTCGCAACAGTGTGTAAGAAATTCACCAAAAATCATTAAAGTCGCATGAAAACTGTGGCCTGGGCTACGACAGCCATGCCGAACGCATGATTTTGAGAAAAACTCGTTTAAAGTTTGACAAGTATTTATCATATAAAAAAGGCACAAAGTTTGAAACTTACGGGATATCGTATGTGCCTGGTCCATAACAACTTTCGCCCCAGTTAATGGATGTCGCTTTCTGCTACTTTGATGTGATAAGCCCTTATTTCCGTCCTCAAAGCCCTTTTCGTCACTGAACGCATCACCGCATCTTCACAGAATCGGCGTATTTCATCGCCGATTTTGATTTGAAGGGCATTTTCCACGTGCAATAATGCGGCATGACCTACATTGAATAGACGTATGGCCAAATTTGAAACAATACAACAACTTCGTTTCGGCTGGGTGTTATTTTTGTAGCGTATCTCCAAATATGGAAATTTTCGTTCATATTTTCAGCAAAACTGTCCAAATAAGGCTCCAGCAAATTAGGTCTATGAAAAAATGTAAACATCTCACGGATGCAATGAAGGCAACGTGAGCGCGCAATCGTGTCTACATCTACATACACACTCCACAATCCACCATACGGTGCGTGGCGGAGGGTACTTCGTACGACTACAAGCATCTTCTCTCCCTGTTCCACTCCCAAACAGAACGAGGGAAAAATGACTGCCTATATGCCTCTGTACGAGCCCTAATCTCTTATCTTATCTTTGTGGTCTTTCCGCGAAATGTAAGTTGGCGTCAGTAAAACTGTACTGCAGTCAGCCTCAAATGCTGGTTCTCTAAATTTCCTCAGTAGCGATTCACGAAAAGAACGCCTCCTTTCCTCCAGAGACTCCCATCCGAGTTCCTGAAGCATTTCCGTAACACTCGCGTGATGATCAAACTTACCAGTAACAAATCTAGCAGCCCGCCTCTGAATTGCTTCTATGTCCTCCGTCTGACGCCGTGCCGTGCTGTGCACGCTCGGCTTCAAGCGCTCACAGAATCGTGGCTTTTCGGAGTTCGCGCATAATATTGTGGGGAATAATTCTTTAATGTTTATAAATTCGAATACCGCAATTTTAAAAAAATCGAGTTTTTTCGACCGTCACCCTGTCGTTTCCCCTTAGATGGTTATTTGTTTTTACGTTCCCAAGACATCGAGAAGAACAAAATGAACAATGGTCTGTAACGTGTTAGCCATACACTTTTCAGCTTTCGCTTCCTTATTTGGATCTGGTTTTCCGTCTGGCCATTTGATGTTCAAATAGCTGCTGCTCTTTTGTCCAAATGCCAATTTGATCAAAGGTACTCTAAAGTGGATGAGGCACATGGTGAGGTCATGCTGTGGGTGGTTTATGATATGTCTGCATAAGCAAAAGAAACTAACGATCAAAGTCCGAAAACAATTTTTTGCACTCTCAATTAACCAAAGCAAATTCTCCAAGTATAGCACCAACACGAAACAGTGATCCGTTCGAATCACAAGTACATACACGTATAATATAGAAAACAACTGAAATAATTTCCTGCTAGTCTCCGCAAGAGACTTCTCCGATATACCAAGCCTAATCCAGCGACCAGGGAGAAGATCCGAGCCGGGCTGCCTGGGCGGCAGCTACACACGTCTGCTGGCGATGAACTGCCGATGTGCGGCCGAGCGCCGGCTTTTATAGCGCTTCGGCGGATGAGTACCTCGGAACTATTTTCCATCTCGTGGTTTGACGTGTGAAAATAGTTCTGGGATCTGCAGTGGCCTCTTCCTTATGTTTATGTGTGCCGGTAGTGGCCCTGGGGGCCGCTGGTGTCTTTGCTGTGTTCTTGTTGTGGCCGTTCATCAATATTGCCTGTCGGTTGTGTAATGCTTCGGTGCGCCTGCGATGCGGGCAACCCGCGGCTGCAGGCTGTCAGTTTGGTTGCTGACACTCTAGGCCCCGTGATGTCTGGTGGAGAAAGCCACAGCAGTTTACGTTTTCTTCCTTTGGTTTCGCGCTGCGCAGGTGACCGGAGAGGTGGGGGAAGCCCCGCGGCCGACGCTGTCGCGGGCGGCGGTGATGGCGGCGGCGAGGGCGGCGGTGGCGGCGCGGGCGGTGGCGGCGGCACGCCTCGCGGGGGCGGCGGGGGCCCGGCTGGCGCTGATGGCGGCGGCGCCCGCCATGCGCGCCGCGGGCGGCGGCCGGGCCGGCTCCGCGGTGCGCGTGGGCGGCGGGGGTGCGGCCGGCTTGGGCGGCGGCCCTCTGCTGCTGGGGCCCGTCGCCAACTCGAGTGAGCCGCGCTGCGCCAACGTCTCCAGCGTCCACTACAGCCTCGACATGGTGAGCCGCCTCGCCAGCACGTTTTATTTCTTTTACAAGCCGACCTTGCAGCCACCTCCTGTACCAGTTTCTTCGTACCTATGTATGTATGTATGAGATGTATTAAACCGGGGACCTAAAAAGGACGGAGAGGCTTCGTCCATTCGTAGCCCTCAGTGGTTCACAAGCCCGCAACAGGCCACAGCAGTCCACCCACCCCACCGCCGCCCCAGACCCAGGGTTATTGAGCGATTCGGCCCCCAGTGGACCCCTGTGGGAACGTCTCATACCAGACGAGTTTAGCACCAAATGTTTGCCTGGTATTATGGTGCACGCATACACGGAGACTGTGTTTGCGTAGCAATCTCCGACAAGCATATCTGAGACGGAATAAGGGGAACCAGTTGTCATTCGCTGTGGCAGATGGAAAATCGCCTCAAAAACCATCCCCAGGCTGACCGGCACAGCGGACCTCAACAGTAATCCACCGGGCAGATTCGCGCCGGGGACCGGTACGTCTTCCCGCTCGGGAAGCAGCACGTCAGACTGCGTGACTAGCCGGGCTGGCTTTGTACCTACACGTCAGTGTTGAGGCTTGGTTTCCTAAGGCAGTACAAAAAATGCGACCCTGTAGATCTGAAGAAATCCTAGCGCTCTTAAGGTCAGAATATATGCCTCAAATGGCTCTGTGCACTATGGGACCTAACTTGTGAGGTCATCAGTCCCCTAGAACTTAGAACTACTTAAACCTTACTACATCATACACATCCATGCCGGAGGCAGGATTCGAACCTGCGACCATAGCGGTCGCACGGTTCCAGACTGTTGTACCTAGAACCGGTAGGCCACTTCGGCCAGCTAAGGACAGAACATTCTCCGTAATTTTAACACATCTGCCAGTAGCCTAGTTCAAGAAAACTACGTAAATTTTCTGAAAATAAGTGTCAGATAAAAATTTCATTTGGAATGTGCCGTGCCCAAGTTTGCAGGTCACACTAGCAGGAAGCATTTATTATTTACTGTGTATTTCTTATTTTAACATTGTAGTTATACGCATTTTATTTCTTTTATGTCATGTAGCATTACACTAATAAATGTCAATAGCGATCCAGTTTTCTTTTTAACTGCCTGGGTACCCACCTATGCCTTTTGTTGCAATCTTTTATTAGTCCTCCTCCTTCTTCCCTCTCTCTCCCAATCTCCTCCTCTTTGCTCTCTATTGGTCCAACTCCTCCCACTCTCTGTATCCATCTCCTCCTCCTCCAACTTCCTCTTCACCTCGTCCCCTACTTTCTCTGTCCATCTCCTCCTTCCCCCTTTGCGTCCATCTCCTCTTTTCCCCAGCCATCTCCTCCTCTTCCTCCTCGCTCTATCCATCTCATCTCTTATTTTTGTTCATCTCCTGCTCCCTCATCTTTCTGCTCATCACCTTCTCCTTCCTCTGTTTATCCATGTCTTCTCCACGTTATCAGCCCTACCCCAAGAGGACGCTACTCGTTCTTAACTACATCGCATTTCTTTTCAAACAGTATCCAGGGCAGGTTTCTTCTTTTTTTATTTTTTACTTCAACCTTCTGACTAATTTGATTCGGCCCGCCACGTATTCATCTTCCGTGTCAACCTTCCCATCTCACAGTACCACCTACGTTCTCAATTATCTTCCTCTACATATTTTACCCTCTACAGCTTCCTCTATAAGATTTAGGAGAAGCTTTTTTACCCGTGGCTCTGCTCAAGTATGCACATGCCACATACACTCTATGTGATCAAAAATATCCGGACACCTGCAAAACCATGCGTTTTTCATGTTAGGTGCATTTTGCTGCCACCTACTGCCAGATAGTCTATATCACCGACCTCAGCAGTCATTAGAAATCGTGAGAGAGCAGAATGGGGCGCTCCGCGGAACTCACGGACTTCGAACGTGGTCAGGTGATTGGGCGTCACTTACGTCATATATCTGTACGCGAGATTTCCACACTCCTAAACATTTCTAGGCTCACTGTTTCCGATATGATAGTGAAGTGGAAACGTGAAGGGACACGTACAGCACAAAAGCATACAGGCCGACCTCGTCTGTTGACTGACAGAGACCGCCGACAGTTGAGGAGGCTCGTAATGTGTAATAGGCAGACATCTGTCCAGACCATCACACAGGAATTCCAGGCTTCATCAGGATCCACTGCAAGTACTATGACAGTTAGGTGGGAGGAGAGAAAACTTGGATTTTATGGTTGAGCGGCTGTTCATAAGCTACACATCACGCCGAGAACGCCAAACGTCGCCTCGCTTGGTGTAAGGAGCCTAAACATTCGGCAAATGAACAATGGAACAACGCTGTGTGGAGTGACAAATAACGGTAAACAAAGTGACGATCCGATGGCGGGGTGTGGCTATGGCGAATGCCCGGTGAACGTCATCTGCCAGCGTGTGTAGTGCCAACTGTACAATTCTGAGGCGGTGGTGTTATGGTGTGATCGTGTTTTTCATGGAGGAGCTTGCACACCTTTCCGTTTTGCGTGGCACTATCACAGCAAAGGTCTACATTGTATTAAGCACCCTCTTGCTTCCCACCGTTGAAGAACAATTCGGGGATGGCGAATGCATCTTTCAACACTATCGAGCTCCTGTTCATAACGCACGGCCTGTGGCGCATTGGTTACACTACAGTAACATCCCTGTAATGGACTGGCCTGCACTGAGTCCTGACCTGAATAATGCAGAACGCCTTTCGGATGTTTTGGAACGCCGACTTCGTCCACGCCTCACCGACCAACATCGATACCTCTCCTGAGTGCACCACTCCGTGAAGAATGGGCTGCCATTCCCCAAGAAACCTTCCAGCACCTGATTAAACGTATGCCTGCGAGAGTGGACGCTTTCATCAAGGATAAGGGTGGGACAACACCATATTGAATTCCAGCACTACCGACGCAGGGCGCCACAAACTGCTAAGTCATTTCAGCCAGGTGTCCGGATACTTTTGATCGCATATTGTATTTAACATATTTCACACGTATTTGAACACACATGAAATGACACAATTTCAAAGACTTTACTGGTCTCATACAGATATTGCTTTACGTATATAGACTGAAGCGGAGAGTGAAAATTTTTACTGAGACCAGAAATCGAACACAAGCCTCTTGCTTACAGCCAGGTGCGTTAGCCATTGAGCCAGTTAGACACAGGGGTTCACACGACTGCACGGATGACCCTGGCACCCTCTCTCGTCGATTCAAATTCTCACTGACACCCCAGTGTTCTTTAAATTTATAGTAGGCTGGATCATGACAGTTGTGTGAATCGCTGTGCCAAGGTGGCACCTGCCTAATAAGGAGGAGACATGGGTTCGTTTCCCAGATTTGGTACAAATTTTCACTAGCTGCTTCAATCTATATAAATAAAATTATTATACGTATTGCAAATGTAACTGCAGCGCCCCCACCAATCCTGTACCTTGCCATGAGTGGGATAGCCTGTGTGCCTCAATCATACAGACAGCCTGACGGTAAATGCAACCACAACGGTAGGGTATCTGGTGAGAGGTCAGACAATCGTGTGATTCCTGAAGGAGGGAGCAGCAGCCTTTTCAGTAGTTGCAGGGGCAACAGTCTGGATGATTCGCTGATCTGCGCTTGTTACATCAACTAAAATGGTCTGGCTGTGCTGGTACTGCGAACGGCTGAAAGCAAGGGTTAACTACAGCCGTAATTTTTTCTGAGGACATGCAGGTTTGTTATATGGTTAAATGATGATGCCGTCCTCTTGGGTACAATAGTCTCCCGTTCGCATCTCTGGGCGGGGACTACTCAGGAGGAAGTCATCATCCCTTAATCTGAGAGGTAGCTTAGAAAATATAAAAAGAAAATTCGGTAGGTCGATAATAACACACAACGGGAATTGCTGAAGTTCGGTGGCAGGAGGAACAGGAATTCTGGTGATGTGAATAAAGGACTATAAATACGAAGTCATATTGGGAGTCATATTGGGGTATTTTCACACATGAAAATTTGTGCCGCAACGGGATTTGAATCCGGATATCCCGCTTTCGCAAGCTGTCTCCTTAAGAACTTAGGCTATCCAATCCAGGATCCAGTCACACTTCCATATGTCACATTGTCACACCCCTCTGTCACAATCACCAGTGATCCATCCATGCCACGAAGGGTTAAAATAAAGATAACATATTTGTCTGCCCTGCTGGAATCACGAACTGTGTGTGCATAAAGGTTGTGGCCCTATGACGTACTGTGTTTTGTGTGAATGAATCATCTGTGTGTAGTGTTATTGTAACGTGTTGTATGAAATTGTCTTTTAAAAACAAAGCAGTTAATTACTTTTATCACAGAATTTCCAACAATCTTTTAAACTGTAAATATGTCAACACAGAATTATTACACTCAGCACTTCGGTGAGCTCAATAGCTTATTGTAATTATTTTTACTTAAATTGAAGTTACATTATCGTGCAGATACGCTATTGCACACCAGAGGAAAAACAACATATGACCTCTTTCAGTCTCAGGGGCTGAAACTTTAGGGTTTGTATGTATGTATGTATGTAAGTTTATTAGTAGCACACTGGTTTGTTAACTTTAATTGCATGAAGGCATCTTTAGCGATAGCTTTTTCTGTAATAGCACCTACGTGAAAAATAACGTACTAGACACTTGTGGCACAGTACTGCATCAGAACATGAAAATAATTACTTAGATACTTTCATAAATGCATAAACTGAATGTTTTAGCACAATAATATCTTGGCTAGAAGAGCCCTAATTACCAAAAGTAGGTGTACAGGCAATGATGGGGGATAACAATGGGGTAAGATCGTAACTAATTAAACTTTTAATACTGCAGGAGAGGAGACAATTTTCTATAAATATAATATGGTTTCAGTAGTAACAAATAACATTTTGTATTCTGAAAACGGTGTAGATAAATGAACAATTATTACGCTTATTACAGCCGGCCGTTGTGGCCGAGCTGTTCTAGGCGCTTCAGTCCGAAACCGCGCTGCTGCTACGATCGCAGGTTCGAATCCTGCCTTGTGCATGGATGCGTTTGACGTCCTTAGGTTAGTTAGGTTTAAGTAGTTCTAAATCTAAGGGACTGATCACCTCAAATGTTAAGTCCCATAGTGCTTAGAGCCATTTTTGAAAGCTTATTACAGACATCTTAATACGGAACGTTGAAAGAGTGCGATTTGCTTGGTCACCGGTACTACTGGGAAAAAGACACACAAAAATTAACACACTATTTATTGTCTTTTTTAATCATTGCCTACACAGATAATAAATCGTGCTTATTGTCTTTGTCGTTTTCAGTCGATCGCACTTCACATGAGAAAACATCAAAGTTTTTCACATATTACAGGAAAATACACTCCTGGAAATGGAAAAAAGAACACATTGACACCGGTGTGTCAGACCCACCATACTCGCTCTGGACACTGCGAGAGGGCTGTACAAGCAATGATCACACGCACGGCACAGCGGACACACCAGGAACCGCGGTGTTGGCCGTCGAATGGCGCTAGCTGCGCAGCATTTGTGCACCGCCGCCGTCAGTGTCAGCCAGTTTGCCGTGGCATACGGAGCTCCATCGCAGTCTTTAACACTGGTAGCATGCCGCGACAGCGTGGACGTGAACCGTATGTGCAGTTGACGGACTTTGAGCGAGGGCGTATAGTGGGCATGCGGGAGGCCGGGTAGACGTACCGCCGAATTGCTCAACACGTGGGGCGTGAGGTCTCCACAGTACATCAATGTTGTCGCCAGTGGTCGGCGGAAGGTGCACGTGCCCGTCGACCTGGGACCGGACCGCAGTGATGCACGGATGCACGCCAAGACCGTAATATCCTACGCAGTGTCGTAGGGGACCGCACCGCCACTTCCCAGCAAATTAGGGACACTGTTGCTCTTGGAGTATCGGCGAGGACCATTCGCAACCGTCTCCATGAAGCTGGGCTACGGTCCCGCACACCGTTAGGCCGTCTTCCGCTCACGCCCCAACATCGTGCAGCCCGCCTCCAGTGGTGTCGCGACAGCCGTGAATGGAGGGACGAATGGAGACGTGTCGTCTTCAGCGATGAGAGCCGCTTCTGCCTTGGTGCCAATGATGGTCGTATGCGTGTTTGGCGCCGTGCAGGTGAGCGCCACAATCAGGACTGCATACGACCGAGGCACACAGGGCCAACACCCGGCATCATGGTGTGGGGAGCGATCTCCTACACTGGCCGTACACCTCTGGTGATCGTCGAGGGGACACTGAATAGTGCACGGTACATCCAAACCGTCATCGAACCCATCGTTCTACCATTCCTAGACCGGCAAGGGAACTTGCTGTTCCAACAGGACAATGCACGTCCGCATGTATCCCGTGCCACCCAACGTGGTCTAGAAGGTGTAAGTCAACTACCCTGGCCAGCAAGATCTCCGGATCTGTCCCCCATTGAGGATGTTTGGGACTGGATGAAGCGTCGTCTCACGCTGTCTGCACGTCCAGCACAAACGCTGGTCCAACTGAGGCGCCAGGTGGAAATGGCATGGCAAGCCGTTCCACAGGACTACATCCAGCATCTCTACGATCGTCTCCATGGGAGAATAGCAGCCTGCATTGCTGCGAAAGGTGGATATACACTGTACTAGTGCCGACATTGTGCATGCTCTGTTGCCTGTGTCTATGTGCCTGTGGTTCTGTCAGTGTGATCATGTGATGTATCTGACCCCAGGAATGTGTCAATAAAGTTTCCCCTGCCTGGGACAATGAATTCACGGTGTTCTTATTTCAATTTCCAGGAGTTTGTTAAGTACTGTCTTCAGTTATATTCACAGGGAAAAATACGCCAGCAGAGGGCACAGTGGGGGGTCATTTCTGGAGGTGCACTCGGATAGCCTAATTGGTTTGGGCCACCGCCTTCGATAAACGGAAAATTCAGGTTCGAGCCCCGGTTGCCACAAATTTTCTTGTCACAAACAGCTGAAATTGATGTATGGTCGCAGAATAAGTCTCTGGTGCGTGGAGCTCTCGGTGAAGCACCTGTCTTTGAAATGTCTGTCACTGGAATTCAATGAGCTTTTCCTTCTCGCAGTCTCGCTTCATAACGAACCGGTGACGAAACTCATTTGCCTTCCTTGGATCTCTACCTCCTCCATTAATTTCACCTTGTAACTAACGCAGATTGACGATCAGTTACAAAAGCTGCAAATCAACTTTTATTAAGATACTCCTTCGTTAGTGAATTCCATTTACTTAGGACTGTTGCAGTGATTTTCTGTCTCTTATCTACGAGGCAGTGCTGAAAAGCAACGCCTCCCAATTTTCTGCGTGTAAATTCTCGAAGATTTTTAAATGAACCAAACTTAATTAGGATTCTACATCTTCAGTCTGCTTGTCTACATATTTGTAGCTCTCTGCCGCTAGAGGGCACCGAATTATAGCATGTATCGTGGCGGTGTGTAGCGTATGTATTTCGGTGCATGACAGAAAACAGAACGCACGAATTCGAAGGGTTCCTTCACAAATGGAGGCCCTCTCCTGCAGCGTGACGATGCCACATGATGTGGGTTACCAACACAAGTACAAGGATAGCATACTAATAGGGACAAGAAAGGAGGCATGAAGGGCGCCTAAAACAGAAACAACAATCATCCATTTATTGCACCATTACACACGCACATCGTGATATATGCGACATTATAATTGCCATACACAAATCTATTATGACAAACAATATGTATCACGAAGGGCACACACAATGGAGTTTAAGAAATTACAACGGCACATCAACTCCGCTTTGGCAAACAGCGTGCATAATGAAGTCAACACAATTTTACCAATGTAAGAAATTAAAATAATACTAGCCTAAAATTAACTGAAATGCCTTGAAGGAAATGTTTATGAGAAGAACACGGCGGGGCCGCAAGGTAGGAGGCAACACAGTACTTAACTCAGGTGCACCAAAACAAACAACGGACACCAGGCAGCGCCAACAACGGACACGTAAGGCAAGCAACCACTCTCTCCGTTGCGGTTCCGCGCGTTCCACCCGAGTAATGCCTACCTGAAACTTTCTAATACTTGGAACAGTACACCAGTGATCAGCAAATTAAAAAAAAATGACATAATAATAAAATAATTTAAGAAAATCACATCATATGAGTAAGTCCTTAAGGTCTTTCGGTAAATAACAAATTACGAAACAGGTAAAGGGCATGTGCCACTATTAAATCTTCCGTAATTACACTACTAAATTTCTCAGTACCCAAGTTGCAATTAACGCAACAAGTGATAATGTTACTTTAAAATAATAATAAAATCATTTCCTACAGCAGAGGACCAAGAATGGCCCGATCAGTACTCCCCTGTGAAGCAGTTCACACAAACGGTACTCCACGGCTCCGAGCACACAGCCCCATACAGAATGCAACACAACCACAGCCACCCGGCGTTCTACCAGAACCACCAGGCAGTGAACCAGAATCCTACTCAGCCGAAACAAGGATCGACCTTTAAAATAACGAGATCTAGTCCGGGCCGGACAACAGACGAAATGCCGGGAAATCCATAAGAAACCTCAGCCAACTTCATACCAAAACAACAATTTATGAACAATGTGCAAAACACGAGACCTCTCAGTCCAAAGGCTTCCGTTTAGTCGCGAAGGTGGCTCCGACCCGCCTGCTGAGGTGCCGAGCGTCGTACGGAGTGCCGAATCGAGCTTAACCTTCGTTAACGGAAAGCGGAAGCACCAAAAGACAAAAATAAAGTCCAATCCAACTGCTCAAGGCAGACTAAGCAGTGCCACTCAAAGACTATGCACTTGAAGATCAAACATTAAGCACCCAGGCTAACGTGCCGCTGAACCACGCACTTCCATCACCAGCGTCTAGTAGAGTACGGAGAGCAGCGTAGCCCATCGATATACATCCATGGGACAGTAAACGAGGATAGCAATCCCAGCGACGGAGAGACAGGAGGACGAAATGACATCCCGCCGCACATATAAGGTATTTCAAACTCAGGCTCGACAAACTTCAACAGGCGAGCTTTTGCTCCCCTTGCGAATCAAGTTAAACGGCACACCACGCCGCTGTCCACACTGTTAACCGTAAAATCACGGTCCGGTCTTCCCATCGGGCCCAACTCGGTTTCCAGACGCAAACAACCTCAGCCGAGCCGAACTGTCTCCACGCCAAGGCAGCCACCCCTTTCCTCCTCACACGCCTCCAGCTAAGCTCCAGCCAGCGATCACACACGGAAACTACCGCCTAACGCCAAAGCGCCATCTGGGTGAAAACTCAGCGCTAAGATCGATACGGACTTGGAAATAAGCGAGCACCGTGACACCACATACGACCGCTACGAAATCTGCAACAGTCCGACGCCTCGCATTGACTGTCATCGATCATCCGCAATACAGTCCCGACTGGAGCTCATCCGATTCTCATTTGTTTCCAGACCTTAAGAACACCTGTGAGGATTTCAGTTTGATAGCGATGAAGCGATGCAAGTAGAGGCGAGATTGTGGCTCCGCCAAAAATGACAAACATTCCACAGCGACGGTGTAAACAAACTGGTCTCACCTTGGGAGAAATGTGTTCGTCACATGGGTGACTACGGTGAGATATAAATATGGAGAGATGACGAATAAATGTGTAAGGTATTAATAACGTTCGTTGTAATTAAAAAGCTCTGTGAGTTTTCATATGAAAAATTCAGAGTCATTACTTTTCAGCGCCCTCTCGTACTTTCCCTGTTATCAGTTTTATATTGTACTTTAGATTGGTCCGGATGTTGACTCACAGGTATTTTAGGTTTTTATACGCTCCTTCATTGTCTGGTCTTAATTCGCGAAGGAATTTTTTGTGGGCCTACGGAGTCGTAACTCTTCCTAAGCCCAACAAAATTTAAATACCACTTCTGATTTTTCTGTTCAGTCCTTTATGCAACCGGGAGCCATCACTACCTTTACATATATGAGCAGTCCCGCGCCGCTAGCACATACGTTCCTCACGTTACATCCAGTGCAGACACTGGCTGCGCCATTGTCTTGTAATTTCTGTACCGCCGCGCTGCGGCTCTGTGGAAAGGGAATTCCAATACTTACCACGACTTCAGAATTGTACCTGCAAAAAGACAAAAAAAAAAAATTATAACTTAATTCTTCCGAGGCGATTTATTATAGTCCTTCGTAAATCTAGGACAGCATTATAATGTACCCTGAAGAGCCAAAGAAACTGGTACACCTGCCTAATTTCGTGAGGGACCCCCGCGAGTACGCAAAAAGTGTCGGAACACGACGTGGCATGGACTCGGCTAATGTCTGAAGTACTGCTGAGGGAATTGACGCCATGAATCCTGCAGGTCTGTCGATAAATCCGTAAGAATAGGAGAGGGTGGAGAGCTCTTATGAACATAACGTTGCAAGGCATCTCCTGCTCAATAATGGCCATGTCTGGGGAGTCTGGTGGCCAACGGAAGCGTTTAAACTCAGAAATGTATTCCCCGAGCCACTCTCTAACAACTCCGGACGTGTAGGGTGTCGCATTGTTCTACTGGCATTGCCCAAGTCCTTAGGAATGCACAATGGACATGAATGGATGCAGGTGATCAGAAAGGACGTTTACCTACGCGCCACCTGTCAGACTCGTACCTAGACTTATCAAGGGTCCCATGTCACTCCAGCTGCACACGCCAGACACCATTACACAGCCTCCACCAGCTTGAACAGTCCTCTGCTGATATGCAGGGTCCATGGATTCATGAGGTTGCCTCCATACCCGTACGCATCGATCCGCTCGATACAATTTGAAACTAGACTCGTCCGACCAGGCAACATATTTCCAGTCATCAACGGTCCAATGTCGGTGTTGACGGGCTCAGGCGAGGCGTAAAGCCTTGTGTCGTGCAGTCATCGAGGGTACACGAGTGGGCCTTCACCTCCGAAACCCGTACGCATCACGTATCGCTGAATGCTTCGCACGCTGACACTTGTTGATGGCCCAGCATCGAAATGTCCAGCAACTTCCGAAAGGGATGCAGTTCTGTCACGTTGAAACACTCCCCTCAGTCGTTGCTGGATCCGTTCTTGCAGGATCTTGTGCCGGCCGCAGCGATGTGTCGGACATCTGATGTTTTACCGGATTCCTGATCAAACATACACTCCTGGAAATGGAAAAAAGAACACATTGACACCGGTGTGTCAGACCCACCATACTTGCTCCGGACACTGCGAGAGGGCTGTACAAGCAATGATCACACGCACGGCACAGCGGACACACCAGGAACCGCGGTGTTGGCCGTCGAATGGCGCTAGCTGCGAAGCATTTGTGCACCGCCGCCCTCAGTGTCAGCCAGTTTGCCGTGGCATACGGAGCTCCATCGCAGTCTTTAACACTGGTAGCATGCCGCGACAGCGTGGACGTGAACCGTATGTGCAGTTGACGGACTTTGAGCGAGGGCGTATAGTGGGCATGCGGGAGGCCGGATGGACGTACCGCCGAATTGCTCAACACGTGGGGCGTGAGGTCTCCACAGTAAATCGATGTTGTCGCCAGTGGTCGGCGGAAGGTGCACGTGCCCGTCGACCTGGGACCGGACCGCAGCGACGCACGGATGCACGCCAAGACCGTAGGATCCTACGCAGTGCCGTAGGGGACCGCGCCGCCACTTCCCAGCAAATTAGGGACACTGTTGCTCCTGGGGTATCGGCGAGAACCATTCGCAACCGTCTCCATGAAGCTGAGCTACGGTCTCGCACACCGTTAGGCCGTTTTCCGCTCACGCCCCAACATCGTGCAGCCCGCCTCCAGTGGTGTCGCGACAGGCGTGAATGGAGGGACGAATGGAGACGTGTCGTCTTCAGCGATGAGAGTCGCTTCTGCCTTGGTGCCAATGATGGTCGTATGCGTGTTTGGCGCCGTGCATATGAGCGCCACAATCAGGACTGCATACGACCGAGGCACACAGGGCCAACACCCGGCATCATGGTGTGGGGAGCGATCTCCTACACTGGCCGTACACCTCTGGTGATCGTCGAGGGGACACTGAATAGTGCACGGTACATCCAAACCGTCATCGAACCCATCGTTCTACCATTCCTAGACCGGCAAGGAAACTTGCTGTTCCAAAAGGACAATGCACGTTCGCATGTATCCCGTGACACCCAACGTGCTCTAGAAGGTGTAAGTCAACTACCCTGGCCAGCAAGATCTCCGGATCTGTCCCCCATTGAGCATGTTTGGGACTGGATGAAGCGTCGTCTCACGCGGTCTGCACGTCCAGCACGAACGCTGGTCCAACTGAGGCGCCAGGTGGAAATGGCATGGCAAGCCGTTCCACAGGACTACATCCAGCATCTCTACGATCGTCTCCATGGGAGAATAGCAGCCTGCATTGCTGCGAAAGGTGGATATACACTGTACTAGTGCCGACATTGTGCATGCTCTGTTGGCTGTGTCTATGTGCCTGTGGTTCTGTCAGTGTGATCATGTGATGTATCTGACCCCAGGAATGTGTCAATAAAGTTTCCCCTTCCTGGGACAATGAATTCACGGTGTTCTTATTTCAATTTCCAGGAGTGTATTTCGGGTTTGCAGCCGGTCGCCGTTCAATACTTCGCACGGTATTTCAACTGGGCGCCTGCCAGTCATCTTCAGGTGAGCCGTCACAGACTGGCGAAAACGTCCTCCGTTCCGCAAAATATAGCGTACTGTACTTATTCTGCGCACGCGTCGAAAAGTTGATTGATGAACCACATTGCCCGCCGTCAGCGCCCTCGCTGGTGGAACAGCGGAACTCAGTCGCCCTCTGCGTTGCTGTTCGCCACGGCCGTCAACGCACTCTGTCGTCTTCGGCTTGAGCAAACCGTGGAGATGGGATTCCACGCACTGTCCAGCCGGTAGCCGCTGTCACGGTTAAACTGATTTTCCGCCAGTCGTATTTCTACGGATTCTTTAATAATGGAGTCCCAGAAAGACGTTGCTGTGGACAAAATCATTGTTTTCTCAATCGCAAACCCGAAATTTGTTTGAACAGTCAATTCGCCGGGAAAACTTTAAAATTCACATCGGATTCCTGATATTCGCGGTACGCTCGTGAAATGGTCGTACGAGAAAATCTCCACTACATCGTTACCACGACGTTCAAAGGCACTTCAATCTTGATAACCTGACACTGCAGCAGCAGTAACCGATCTAACAACTGCGCCAGACACTTGTCTTATATAGGCATTGCCTTCCGGAGCGCCGTATTCTGCCTGTTTACACATCTCTGTATCTGAATACCCGTTTCATTGGCGCTTCATTGTAATCGAGAGTGCGTTTCAATCTGTTACCTTCTTGACCTCATGCTGCTCAAAGAACTTATTTTCGTTCACTACGTTACAAACGGTACTAATTTATTCTGCACCACAGTTTTGGGGTAAATTTCATTGTTTCCACTGCATTTTTCTACGAGTGGTGTTCAATAAGTAACGCAACTTTTTTTTCTGAAAGCAGGTTGGTTTCATTCACGATTTCAGTTTATTATATTGTTCCCCACTCTTCTACTTTGCAACATAATCTCCGTTCAGTTAGACGGCATTTCTTCACCTTACTAGGAAGGTGCCCACGTGGTGCGACACGGCAGCTCGACGTCGGCGCCAATGTCTTGTTGCACCAGTAACCTCCTGGAGTGCTGCTTTCCCGCGGGTGCATCCTTCATTGCGCCAAACAGATGGAAGTCGGACGTTGCGAGATCCGGGCTGTAGGGCGGGTGGGGAAGAACAGTTCATTGACGTTTTCTGAGCTCCTCTCAGGTGCGCATAAATGCGTGAGGCCTTGCGTTGTCATGGTGAAAGATACGTTCATCTCCAATTTTTGTGGCGGCGGACACGCTGAAGTCATTCCCTTAATTTCCTGAAGACAGCACAATACCCTTCAGAGTTGGCGGTTTGCCCCGCGTGGGAAGACATCAGAGTAACCTCCCACAAGGGCGCCGACATCACTTTACCGCCTGAGGAGGAGAGACGGTGTGACCCCACTACACTGACTGCCGTTCTGTTGCTGTTCGAAGTGACGAACACATGTTTCGTCACCTGTGACCATGCTCGACAAAAAAATTGTCACCATCAGTCACGTAATGCGCAAGCAGTTCTGCAAAGATGGTGTTTAGTTGTTCTTTATGGTCATTTGTTAGGCGGCGAGGAATCCAGGGGGCACACACCTTTGAGTACACCTACATCTACATCTACATACATACTCCGCAATCCACCATACGGTGCGTGGCGGAGGGTACCTCGTACCACAACTAGCATCTTCTCTCTCTGTTCCACTCCCAAACAGAACGAGGGAAAAATGACTGCATATATGCCTCTTTACAAGTCCTAATCCCTCTTATCTTATCTTTGTGGTCTTTCCGCGAAACGTAAGTTGGCGGCAGCAAAATTGTACTGCAGTCAGCCTCGGATGCCGGTTCTCTAAATTTCCTCAGTAGCGATTCACGAAAAGAACGCCTCCTTTCCTCTAGAGACTCCCACCCGAGTTGCTTAAGCATTTTCGTAACACTCGCGTGATGATCAAACCTACCAGTAATAAATCTAGCAGCCCACCTCTGAATTGCTTCTATGTCCTCCCTCAATCCGACCTGATAGGAATCCCAAACGCACGAGCAGTACTCAAGAATAGGTCGTATTAGTGTTTTATAAGCGGTCTCCTTTACAGATGAACCACATCTTCCCAAAATTCTACCAATGAACCGAAGACGACCATCCGCCTTCCCCACAACTGCCATTACATGCTTGTCCCACTTCATATCGCTCTGCAATGTTACGCCCAAATATTTAATTAACGTGACTGTGTCAATCGCTACAGTGCTAATGGAGTATTCAAACATTACGGGATTCTTTTTCCTATTCATCTCCATTAATTTACATTTATCTATATTTAGAGTTAGCTGCCATTCTTTACATAAATTACAAATCCTGTCCAAGTCATCTCGTATCCTCCTACAGTCACTCAACGACGACACCTTCCAGTACACCACAGCATCATCAGCAAACAGCCGCACATTGCTATCCACCCTATTCAGAATATCATTTATGTAGATAGAAAACAGCAGCGGACCTACCACACTTACGTGGGGCACTCCAGATGATACCCTCACCTCTGATGAACACTCAACATCGAGGACAACGTAATGGGTTCTATTACTTAAGTACCGAACTGGTGGACGAGTGTGTCATCACTACCAACAGAGTTTCCGCACTTTCCAACATTGCAGCGGTCAGAGATGTGTGATTGGAAAGACTTGTTTGATCTTGTTGTGATGGTGAGAGGCGCCTCGACCTTTCGGTCACTGTCGGGTATCCATAGACACTCTGGAAGCTCCTATTAATATCTGTCATGCTCCTTTTCCGCAAAAACTCATTCGGTGACAGCTTTGTGCTTGGAACGCACCTACATAACAGACGCCATTTTGAAGTCTACGTGAAATGCCGCCACATATCAGAACGTCTTGGAATTATAAGGGCCGATATGGGCATACTCCGAGGTGCCCCACTATTCAGCATTTTTTCAACCGAAATTAGCTGAGAAATTAACGTGTTGCATGCCTTATTGAATGCTCCTCGTTTAAATAGATATCTATAGCGCGCGTCATTTATGACGGCGGCCGAGTTTAGGTTCGTTCTGCGCATCTGACGTCACAAAACACAGTCAGCCAATGAACAGAGGAAGACGTTGCCAGAGGTCGACTGCAGTGCAGAGCACGGACGAGTGTCTTCAGTTTTAGAAATGTTCAGTCAAATGAGGGTAATGCAGAAGTAGGTTTAATAATGAATAAAAAAATAGGAATGCGAGTAAGCTACTACAAACAGCATAGTGAACCCATTATTGTGGCCAAGATAGACATAAAGCCAACGACTACTCTAGTAGTACAAATTTATATGCCAACTAGCTCTGCAGATGACGAAGAAAATGGAGAAATGTGTGATGAAATCAAAGAAATTATTCAGATAGTGAAGGGAGACGAAAATTTAATAGTCATGGGTGACTGGAATTCGGTAGTAGGAAAAGGGAGAGAAGGAAACGTAGTAGGTGAATATGGATTGGGGGGAAGAAATGAAAGAGGAAACCGCCTGGTAGAATATTGCGCAGAGCACAACTTAATCTTAGCTAACACTTCGTTCAAGAATCATGAAAGAAGGTTGTATACATGGAAAAAGCCTGGAGATACTGACAGGTTTCACATAGATTATATAATGGCTTTAAATTGTAAGACATTTCCAGGGGCAGATGTGGACTCTGACCACAATATACTGGTTATGAACTGTGGATTAAACTGAAGAAACTGCAAAAAGGTGGGAACTTAACGAGATGGGACATGCATAAACTGACTAAACCAGAGGTTGTACAGAGTTTCAGGGAGAGCATAAGGGAACAATTGACAAATAGAGGAAATAAATACAGTAGAAGAAGAATTGGTACCTTTGAGGGATGAAGTAATGAAGGCAGCAGAGGATCAAGTAGGTAAAAATACGAGGCCTAGTAGAACTCCTTGGGTAACAGAAGAATCAT
The DNA here is from genome assembly GCF_023897955.1 of Schistocerca gregaria. Taxonomy (NCBI): domain Eukaryota; kingdom Metazoa; phylum Arthropoda; class Insecta; order Orthoptera; family Acrididae; genus Schistocerca; species Schistocerca gregaria. Next base: position 77,845,143 of record NC_064928.1, read on the forward strand.
TAAATTTAATTGATGAAAGGAGAAAATATAAAAATGCAGTAAATGAAGCAGGCAAAGAGGAATACAAACGACTCAAAAATGAGATCGACAGGAAGTGCAAAATGGCTAAGCAGGGAAGGCTAGAGGACGAATATAAGGATGTAGAGGCTTATCTCGCTAGGGGTATGATATATACTGCCTACAGGAAAATTAAAGATACCTTTGGGGAAAAGAGAACCACTTGTATGAATATCAAGAGCTCAGATGGTAACCCAGTTCCAAGCAAAGAAAAGAAAGCAGAAAGGTGAAAGGAGTATATAGAGGGTCTATACAAGGGCGATGTTCTTGAGGACAATATTATGGAAATGGACGAGGATGTAGGTGAAGATGAAATGGGAGATATGATACTGGGTGAAGAGTTTGACAGAGCACTGAAAGACCTGAGTCGAAACAAGACACCGGGAGTAAACAACATTCCATTGGAACTACTGACTGCCTTGGGAGAGCCTGACCCTGACGAGCAAGATCTATGAGACAGGTGAAGTACCCTCAGACAGAATAATAATTCCAATCCCAAAGAAAGCAGGTGTTGACAGATGTGAAAATTACCGAACTATGAGTTTAATTAGCCACAGCTGCAAAATACTAACGCGAATTCTATACAGACGAATGGAAAAACTACACTCCTGGAAATTGAAATAAGAACACTGTGAATTCATTGTCCCAGGAAGGGGAAACTTTATTGACACATTCCTGGGGTCAGATACATCACATGATCACACTGACAGAACCACAGGCACATAGACACAGGCAACAGAGCATGCACAATGTCGGCACTAATACAGTGTATATCCACCTTTCGCAGCAATGCAGGCTGCTATTCTCCCATGGAGACGATCGTAGAGATGCTGGATGTAGTCCTGTGGAACGGCTTGCCATGCCATTTCCACCTGGCGCCTCAGTTGGACCAGCGTTCGTGCTGGACGTGCAGACCGCGTGAGACGACGCTTCATCCAGTCCCAAACATGCACAATGGGGGACAGATCCGGAGATCTTGCTGGCCAGGATAGTTGACTTACACCTTCTAGAGCACGTTGGGTGTCACGGGATACATGCGGACGTGCATTGTCCTGTTGGAACAGCAAGTTCCCTTGCCGGTCTAGGAATGGTAGAACGATGGATTCGATGACGGTTTGGATGTACCGTGCACTATTCAGTGTCCCCTCGACGATCACCAGAGGTGTACGGCCAGTGTAGGAGATCGCTCTCCACACCATGATGCCGGGTGTTGGCCCTGTGTGCCTCGGTCGTATGCAGTCCTGATTGTGGAGCTCACCTGCACGGCGCCAAACACGCATACGAGCATCATTGGCACCAAGGCAGAAGCGACTCTCATCGCTGAAGACGACACGTCTCCATTCGTCCCTCCATTCACGCCTGTCGCGACACCACTGGAGGCGGGCTGCACGATGTTGGGGCGTGAGCAGAAGACGGCCTAACGATGTGCGGGACCGTAGCCCAGCTTCATGGAGACGGTTGCGAATGGTCCTCGCCGATACCCCAGGAGCAACAGTGTCCCTAATTTGCTGGGAAGTGGCGGTGCGGTCCCCTACGGTACTGCGTAGGATCCTACGGTCTTGGCGTGCATCCGAGCGTCGCTGCGGTCCGGTCCCAGGTCGACGGGCACGTGCACCTTCCGCCGACCACTGGCGACAACATCGTGATCGTCATGAGGGGGTGTACGTGGTCTGCCACCAGCGTACGATGCTCCTTGGCCTTCATGGTGCCTTGCGCGAGCTCCACTGGACCCGTGGAGGCGCGCGTGAATGTTCCCCTGTGAGCCATGGAACCACCTCCAGCTTGATTCCGTCCCGGAGTGCAGGAGTCAAGGAGCTGTTGCCATGGAAGACGACGGATTCGCGCACTTCCGTCGGTATGATGAAGAAGGTATCGGAATTCATGAGTCTGTGCTGCGCTCTGCCACTGCGCCAACCTCCAGTGTCGATGGTCACGTGCCCATTTCAGTCGTAGTTGCCGGTATCGTGGTGTTCACATTGGCAGAAGCGTGTGTCATCGGCTATAGAGGCCCATCTTTTGTAGTATTCGGTGCGTTGTGTGTTCCGACACACTTGTACTCTGCCCAACATTAAAGTCTGATGTTAGTGCCGGAAGTCACCGGTTGGGATTTTTTGTGATCTGTATTCACGAAGATGCAAAGCTGGTACTTTTGCCGATGATACAAGTATAGCTATCACACCCAACAGACAAGAATTAACTGGTGAAATTGTAAACGATGTTTTTCAGAAAATCATTAAGTGGGTCTCTGCAAATGGGCTCTCATTAAACTTCAACAAAGCACAGTATATACAGTTCCACACAGTAAATGTAATGACACCATTGATAAATTTAGACTTCGATCAGAAATCGGTAGCTAAGGTAGAATATACAACATTTCTAGGTGTAGGCATTGATGAGGGGTTGAACTGAAAAAAAAAAAAACACACTGAGGATCTGCTGAAACGTTTGAGTTCAGCTGCTTATGCTTTAGGGTCACTGCAAATTTTGGCGATATACATCTGAGTAAAATAGCTTACCATGCTTATTTTCATTCTCTGCTTTCGTATGGCATCATATTCTGGGGTAACTCATCATTGAGTAAAAGAATGTTCATTGCACAAAAGCGTGTAATCAGAATAATTGCTGGAGCTCATCCAAGACCATCCTGCAGACACTTATTTAAAGAGGTGGAGATCTTCACTGTAGCCTCACAACGTATATATTCACTTATGAAATTTGTTATTAACAGTCCGAACGAGTTCAACAGTAATAGCAGTGTACATGGCTACAACACTAGAAGAAAGGATGATCTTCACTGCTCAAGGTTAAATCTAACTTTGACTCAGAAGGGGGTAAACTATGCTGCCACAAAAGTCTTTGGTCACTTATCTAATAGCATCAAAAGTCTGACAGATTGCCATATAGCATTTAAAAGGAAATTAAAAGAATTTCTTAATGGCAACTCCTTCTACTCCTTAGATGAATTTTTGGATATAATAAATGGGTAATTTCCCCCAACTCTCACAAAAAAATTAAGTGTCATGTAATATTTTGTGTAATGTAATATCTTGTATAGACACCTTTTATTAACCTGACACGTTCCACATCATTACCAAGTGTCGTATTCATGATCTATGGAACAAGTACTAATCTAATCTAATCTAAACTAAACCTCCGGGCCATCACACTCTTCCCTCGTTCATACTCAGACAGATCTCGCGCCTTCGCCATTCTACACACGGACAGCACGCATTCTGCATGAATCGTACTCGTGTCTGAATTGCAGCCATTCCTCGCCAGGGTTCTCTGCTATCGCCTGGACGGCTTTATTTCGATATTAGGTCGGTGCTGATAAAGTTCTGGCTGATCAGTGTGTATTGGAACAGTGTGGTTGGCTGGGAAGTTGTACTTGATGAGTGGCGGAGTGGTACTTGCGTTTGCGATCAATTTGGGACAGACTTCATTCTGTTCTTTTTTTATGTCCATTCTTTTGGCAGGAGGTCTTTGGGACGATGGCCGTTTACTATTGTTACAAAATAAAACACCTACAGCCGTCCTTATGATTTTATTTTGTTGTAACCAGTTTCAACGCTTCATTGCGCCATCTTCAGGTTATTGTTGATGCGGTAGGGGTTCATATGATCCCTATATATATATATCACATCAGTTGTCAGCATAACTGGATACGCAGGTAATGTGTCAGCACTCCAAACATCAGCTGCCAACTTCTGTCTGGTTCGTGACCAGGTTTACCCACCCAGTATGCCATACTTCAGATAGGTTGTGTATGTTACACGTATTTCAAACGTACTTTGAAGTACTGAATTCTGTATGGGACTGCTAAGTAAGGGTGGACAGAGAAACGGGAACATTTCCACAATCCAGTAGAAATAGAAGTGATGAAGGAAAGAAGTTACATTCATAGTGATTGAAACCTTACAGCTTTGCCATTTATGAAAGATTGATGGCATTTACCATTTTTTTAAAAATTACATCCTTTAGATGGCGTCCTCCTGTACGAATACATTAGTGAAATCTGCTGTTGATATTCTTCACTCACCGCTACAACATCTCAGATGGGATATTGTAAATTGCATCCCGAATTCTCTGTTTTAGCTCACCCAGGGTTCTTGGTTGAGTCGTGTAAGTTTTGCTCTTACAGTAGCCCCACAAGAAAAAATCACAAACGGATAAATCTGGCGATCTAGGGAGCCAGGGAATATTACCGAATCGTGAGATCACACGGTTGCCAAACAATTCTCGCACATATGCCATTGATTGCCGTCAGTGTATGACGTCGCTCCGTCCTGTTGAAGCCAGCCTTCTTGAACGTTTGGAAAGTTGTTCAATGCAAGTGTAACGAAAGTTCGTAGCATCTCCACGTAACGATCGGCATTGACAGTTACTGTGTTTCCATATTCATTTGCGAAAAATACGGTCCGATAATCCCATGTGATGAAAAACCATACCATACTGTCACTTTACTAGCGTGTAAAGGGAGCTCATGAACGTCAACGACATTTGCGTTTGCCGAGTAACTGTAGTTCTGTTTATTCACATAACCTGTGAGATGTAAATATGCCTCATGTGACATCCACAACTTTTTTAATTTAAAAAAATTCATCGTCGTTGTTTATTTTTGTTATCATTTGTTGACAGAATCCTAATAGTAACCGATAATGGTTGTCCTTCAACTGTTGCACCATCTCTAGCTTTTACAGATGAAATTTTGAATGAAGATGAAGGATTCTCGCGAAGCCCCTCCCGGGACATTCCAACCACTGCTGCTTGGTTACGAACTGAACGCCGTGGGCTCCGTAAGGCAGACTCGCGTACAACACCAGTGTCCGCTGGAGAACGCACACTTCTTAGTCGACCTATTGGTTTCTTCTTGAGGGCAGATCCACCGCTTTAATGTTATTAACCCAACATTTTGTCCCGTGTTTCGATGGAACGGCACAACGACGACCTAAATTATAAAAACTTCGAAACCCCCTCTGCGCCGCTACCAAACTACCATTATTTCCATAAAACATTTTTATGGCTAACGCACGCTGTCGTCCGTTCCACTGATCCATGATTACTTAAATGGCGGACTGTTTACTCGCTAACTGTCACGAACTTGCAGTGCTGCCACCTGCCCATTGCTGCTACGACTCATTTCAAACATTCCACGAAAGCAAATCACCAATAATATTACTCCTTCGAAAGTAATTTAAAGTTTGAAATTGCTCGTGTGGTAACGGAAAACATCGGGCTGTATTTAGTTACCTACAACATTATGTTTTCAATGGGATCAGTAGTTTTCGTTAGCGAGAATTGAAACAATGTTATTGTGTTTGTAAAGTAATACTGTAGTCATATAAATCAAAGGAGGTCGCCAGCCTAATTAGGCAAAATAATTCCAAGTAAATATACCGTTAAATGGAAAAGTACTTGCTGTATGAAAATTTAATAGGATCTGAAAGCTGTTTTGTAAATTGGAAGCGAAATAACAATGTAGCCTAGCAAGTAATGGTGAATTAACTAGCCCGAGCAACACAGTTAAAGCTTAGGATGTTTTAGCAACAAACTATCTCTCACTAACGTACACTGTATGTTCCAAAGCGAGGATGATGATATTCATTACACAGTTCTGGCAGAAGTGCAGCTAAATTGGACACGATAGGCCTTTAACTCTTTAAATTAAAAGGCTATAATATGGAAATGATTACCAAACTAATATGCTAATTAGTAGTATTGTTACTGATTTACGAGTGGAGAACTTAAGTCTCCGCATAATGTCGAGCACAAGTGAAACATGACGGCCCTCAATCTGTTATGGTTATGTTGCCAATCATGTTAACAAGAGTACAAATGTTTCCTAAAATGATTATCACACTTCTTAAATTCTTCCACTGGAAGAAGTACTAGTCTACTGTCAAACATTTCTGCCTAGACTCAATAAAGATACAAACAAAAATAGGAATATAAGATTGAAAGCCCTACTACAAACCTGCAAAGCAAACATTACAGACGATTACAGTTTAAAGACCTACAAAGTTTTGTAGGCATTTCAACTGTAACAGTCTGTAATTGCTTCTTATAATCACAATTCTATTCTGCTACTTTTAGTACAGAGCAAAGCTTTTAACAAGACTGAAAATTAAATTCTGCAACTGGGCTTTTTCCTTTGCTATCAATCTATTTGATACACACACGTCAAAAAAAGTTTTGCATCACCGCAGTTCCCAGAACTCCTGAAGATAGACGTGGACTGTGGATATTGTATCACAGACACAGTCCCTTTCACTGTTCAGAGATGTCACTAAACCCGCCCAAAGACGTAAACAGCCAAGCATGAGCAGTGGGTCCGACAGCCGATCAGTTCCTGTCATTCCACCAGGAAGGAGGTACACGGCTCGTGTTGTCTGTAGGTCAACGATGCGTAGACGGTCAATACCGCGGTTCGATAGCGTCTGCGTTGTTACTTTGTGCCAGGAAGACCTCTCAATAATGTAAGCGTCCAGGCGTCTCGGAGTGAAGCAAAGTGATGTTGTTCGGGCATGGAGGAGATACAGAGAGACAGGAACTGTCGATGACACGTCTCGCTCAGGCCGCCCAAGGGCTACTAATGCCGTGTAGGTGTGCTACCTACGAGTTATGGCTCTTAGGAACCCTGAAAGCGATGCCACCATGTTGAATAATGCTTTTCGTGCAGCCACAGGACGTCGTGCTACGACTATAACTGTGCGCAATAGGGTGCATGATGCGCAACTTCACTCCCGACGTCCAACTTTGCAACCACGACACCGTGCAGCGCGGCACAGATGGGTCCAACAACATGCCGAATGGAGTGCTCAGGATTGGCATCACATTCTCTTCACCGATGAGTGTCGCATATGCCCTCAACCCGACAATCGTCAGAGACGTGTTTGGAGACAACCGACTCAGGCTGAACGCCTTAGACACACTGTCCAGCGAGTGCAGCAAGTTGGAGGTTCCCTGCTGTTTTGGGGTGGCATTATGTGGGACCAACGTACGCCGCTGGTGGTCTTGGAAGGCGCCGTAACGGCTGTACGATACGTGAGTGGCATCCTCCGACCGGTAGTGCAACCATATCGGCAGCATACTGGCGAGGCATTCGTCTTCATGGATGATAATTGCGTCCCCATCGTGCACATCTTGTGAATGACTTGCTTCAGGACAACGACACCTCTCTACTAGAGCGGCCAACATGTTCTCCAGACATGAAGGCTATCGAACATGCCTGGGATAGTTTGAAAAGGGCTGTTTATGGACCACGTGTCCCACCAACCACTCTGAGGGATCTACGCCGAATCGCCGTTGAAGAGTGTGACAATCTGGACCAACAGTGCCTTGATGAACTTGTGGATAGTATGCCACGACGAATACAGGCCTGTATCCGTGGAAAAGGACGTGCTGCTGGCTATTGCAGGTACCGGTGTGTGCAGCAGTCTGGACCACCACCTCTGAAGGTCTCGCTGTATAGTGGTACAACATGCAATGAGCAATAAAAAGGGACGAAATTATGTTTATATTGATCTTTATTCCAATTTTCTGTACAGGTTCCGGAACTCTCGGAACCGAGGTGATGCAAAACGTTTTTTGATGTGTACTATAACTATTCAATTTACTGATCACGTGGAACATTTCATACAAACAAAATATATGCGACAATTATTACTCCTCGAAAGTTAATAAACACTTTTGAAACAGTAACGCTTCTGCACTTCATTAAAATTCGTACGCTCTGATTTATTGTATCACTAGGAAAAAGAAAAAAAATTGTTCAAATGGCTCTAAGCACTATGGGACTTAACATCTGGAGATTTAGAACTACTTAAACCTAACTAACCTAAGGATATCACATCCATCCATCCCCGAAGCAGGATTCGAACCTGCGATCGTAGCAGCAGCGCGGTTCTGGACTAAAGCGTCTAGAACCGCTCGGCCACAGCAGCCGGCATGAAAAAGAACCTATCCAGGTAAATGACTGAGGAATACATCAGTATTCTCAACACAAAGTTGGAATTAGATCCCTTATTATTTGCACATTAAGCAGCTTACTGGTCGATACAAGTAAATACAATACTAAGCTTTACGGCTCCCTTCGTCTATAGGTTCGAGTCCTCCCTCGGTCACGGGTGTGTATGTGTTATCCTTCAGCGAGTTGAAGTTAGATTAAGTAGTATGTAAGCTTAGGGACCGATGACTTCAGCAGTTTGGTCCGGTAAGATCTTACCACAAATTTCCAATTTTACTAAGCTTACTTGTACTGAAGGTGGTGGTTGTGGCGATCTTCTAGGGCACAGTTATGAAGTTCTCGTACGTTATCATATCTCTTGATGTATCATTGCTCTGGGAATTGTCTTCGTGGCTCCGGTATTTTATGATTCAGAGTCAACCAATAAATGTCATGTTATCGCCAATATGCACCCATATCCGGGAAGTAGCCAGCCAAGTCTCACTGCTACCATTGCCCCTGCAGTACTGAAGTTGTTGTTACAACGCTAGCCGCCGGCAATATGTGCCACGAAGACTTACTGCGGTACTTTTCGCTAAACTACCTTTCACGTTTCCATCTTCAGTTTTTCGTTGTGTGGAGACTTCCCAACAGGTTTTAGATTTGATATTATCCTACCCATCCTATGTATGAACCAATTTCACACACACTTCTGTAACATATTAGCACTACAAGAGAACATAGTTTTGAAAATTTCATACACAAATTAATTATTGTTGTATAACTCTACAGAAAATAATAAATGTGTGGAGCAAAGACGATAATAACACAAATATTACATGATACAAAGAAAAACATCTAAGTCATATGAGGTAAATAGAATCGAAACTTCCTGGCAGATTAAAACTGTGTGGCGGGCCGAGACTCGAATCCGGACCTTTGCGTTTCGCGGGCAAGTGCTCTACCAACTGAGCTACCCATGCACGACCCACGCCCCGTCCTCACAGCTTTACTTCTGCCAGTACGTCGCCTCCTACCTTCCAAACTTTACAGAAGGTAGCTCAGTTGGTAGAGCACTTAGCCGCGAAAGGCAAAGGTCCGGAGTTCGAGTCTCGGCCCTCCACACAGTTTTAATCTGCCATCAGCGCACACTCCGCTGCAGAGTGAAAATCTCATTCTAAATACAATCGATATCGAACATAAGTGTTACATAATGACAGCCGGTGTTTTATGTAACGGTATTTTCAATGGTCTACCTAAATTTTTTACGCATGAAGCACAATACTAATCTAATGTTAAATCAAATCTTATACCTTAATTTCAAATCCATGTTACTCATAATTTTAGTCAAATGAAGTGCAGTTTTGTGAGATTATAAATGGGAGCAACTATGCTGAAGTAAATAAGCTAAATCTTCTATAGCTAATTCATTTAATTTTCACTTTGCATCATCTTTGCCCTAAACAAGTATTCAGAAATAAGCCATTCTTATCATTAGTAAATTACTACGGAAAATAAGTTTGTCTCCAGAGTTTCTGGTATGTCGCTGTTTTGTCGTCCCGTCATTACGTGCCATGAAAACGTTACATTACTAGGTCACAATCAGTGGACTAGTCGATCATTCAGGTGCCAAAAAAATGACGTTGCGCTATGTATGCATATCATTCCCGAGGACAGTCAGATCGCGCAGTAGTATTGCTCTTGGACGTTATTGGCATTGCGTGGAGGGCATCTTCAATCAGAGCAATCTTAATTGGAACTTGAATGTCCACTGCTACTGCCGAAGTCACATCCAGGTTAACAGACACCATACTGTATTCATTCTACAGAGGTCAAAATAAATGTCGCACATTGCTTTATTATCAATACTAGACGAAACAGAAAATAAAACTGTTTTTGTTCTGCCAGATACAGACACAAGCAAACGAAAATAGAGAAGATAAACAAATTTCCACTCGATAAACATAAACAGAAAAAGAAAAAAGAAAAATATTCCACTGCAAACACTACAGTTTCATCTCACTGCCGTACTGCATAGCGCATTGTCTATGAATCGTTGGCCCTCTTTGTAAATGGAGACGCTATTGAATGCGGTTAGGCGTACCCCTTACTAAATTTTCCAGAGACGCTTGTGGGATACTGCTCCATCCCTCCACAGCGTCTACTGTGTGATTTCCGACGGGAGAAAACAATAGCTAACCGCTCGTTTTGCCATGGCCGCAGCATTTTCAATGGAGCTGAGATGTGGAGAATATGGGGGCCCATCCATCCGGCTATTTTTATGCTTCCTAACGAAGGTGTTCATAATATTGTGATAGAGGCTTGCATTGTCGTCCATCAGCGTGAACATGTTCACTAATACCACAGTGAGAGCAAGAATGTCGTCCCAGTACGTCACAACAGTGGTCTTTCCAAGTTTAGCACAAGGCGTGTCCTGCGACCATGCATGTTTCCAGCCCAAAACATGATTCAACCGTCTTGATAAGTTTGGCGGTCTACGATTCATTTGGGATGTGAATGTTATCCTGTTGAGCGCAAACACGAATATTAGTATTGTCATGGCGGAAGTTGTTACAGCTCTCATCAGAAAAGAGCGTTTTTGTCCCGCTGCAGCCCAGTCCACACCGAATGGTTCCGTGCCGAAACGATCCGAGGCCCTCTCCAAACACAATTTACAGGAAAAGCCTTGAGATGTCTTCTGGAGCGTGGTTCCTGTTGATGAGGCCTATTTCGTTTCATTTGAGTTGACAGTTGTACTCCTGTAGCTTTTCGGAACTACTGCCGTAGACGCGTTGCGTTGTGTTGAGGGTGCCTGCTTACTGTTATACCCAGATATCAGTCCTGCACGCCTGTTACTTTTTCTTCCGCATCCACCACTGTGACGATCCTGAGCTGATCCTCTCGCTAGAAACTTGCTCGAAGTTCTAGAGACATTCCGTTGACTCACAGCGATATTCACTGCGATGATAGCTGAGTGGTCAGCGTGACGGATTGCCGTCCTACGGGCCCGGGTCCGATTCCCGGGTGGGTCGGAGATTTTCTCCTCTCAGTGACTGGTTGTTGTGCTGTGTTCATCATCATTTCATCCCCAACCGGCGCACAGGTCGCCCAATATGGCGTCGAATGTAATGTGACCTGCACCAAGGCGGCCGGACCTGCCGCGCAAGGGGTCTCCCGGCCAATGACGCCGAACGCTCATTTCCATTTCCACTGCGACGTCTGCGCGTCTCATTCGCTGCCCCTTTGGAGTGACTATACGGTATCTCTAGTCGTACATTATCGTTCTCCATAATGTCCATCTCTCGTGATGATACACTTGCAATGTTTACAGGTGACACGGTTGCCTCAGAATGCACATATGTCCCGTCGCAGTAGAACAAGGTCTGTTTCCGCTAGATTACAAACACACCAATGTACCAGTTACCACAGCTTATCCCTCTTGAGATTACTGCAGTTTACTTAAGGGGACATGTATGTCCTATGCCAACAATGTTAAATTATCGAATTTTGTGACCCATTATTTTGGTAACGTTTTAAAACAACAACTTACAATTTTCCGTAATTATTGGATGCACCTTTACAGACGCAATGAAATAGAATTATTCCTAAAATTGGATTGTGGGGCATGTTTTCTTTTTTTCTCAAACACACAATTTTTTGAGAGAAAAGAGGGAAAGAAAGTTTCGGAGGATCCATTGCGGTCCCACGAGCAGCCAGGGAAATAAGGGTCCACTCAGACAGAGCCCCGCGCGCCTGAGTGAGGCTTATACAACTGAGGTACTCCACGTTCCCCAGAGGTCGCCCGCTAACGGCTGTTCCACCTCAACAGTCATGCACCTCATCAGTATGCAGCACACCTTGAGATTGAGGCTTTTTTTCATAGAGGTTTATTCCGTCCTCACGATCCGGGCGGTCAAGCTAAGATCCTCATTCCCTGAGACATACAACGGTCCGCCGCCGTGCTGCACGGTGGTCGTTGAAGCATGCCCAGAGCTTACGGTGAAGCTTACGGTGGCGCTAACCAGTCCCCATCTCAAAAACCCCAGGGTTGCCAAGCCCGTACCCAGATAATAAATGCTCAGCCCCTGAGGGCAAGTTGTATGCTAGGTAGGCATGTGAGACGAGGCGGGGGACGGATGTCCCTGAATGGTGATTGTAGGACAGAATCTGGGAGAAGATGGTACTTGTAAATGAAGCCTGTGGTTGTGTTACGTTAATTAAATGGCCAGTCAATTTAAATATTGAGTGGTTTGCCAATTTGGTCTGATCATTGATGAGTTATTTCTTTTCTTTATGGTTTTTTGAATGTGGTAGCTTCCTTTTAAGATGAGGAGGTGTTTCCATTGTTGTCAATCCTTATGATTTCCACGGCTGTGTCTCTGGTGGTAATTTTTTGTTGGTATTGGTGCTAAAAGCTCTGCAAAGCTTGACTGATTTGTCCTATACTTCCATGTATTCATATCATAACGTGTTTCTGGATCACAGGATTCAATTTTAAAGTTTCGGCAATATGCAACACTTATTTTGGCCACTGTACTTCAGGTGGCAGTCATCATTCCTCCCTTAAAATATTGTTACACAATCTGTGAAATTATCATTCAGATTTAACGCTTCAAATCATTTTAAGTCTTCAGTCGTAATCGCCCTGGATCTTGTGAAAAACTAGGCCATCTGAACAGCTGCCGCTGCGTGCTGTTCCCTAGAAGTCACAGATCACAAGACCGCGCGCCGTCCACCGCTGTCTCTCAGAGTTGATTTGCATCGTGTTATCTTACCCTCCCTTCTTTGTTGTCGCTACTGTCTACGACGGAGAAGTCTTTTCATAAGATTGGAAAGGAGTAAGATTTACAATAAACATTTTAATTATCTTTTCCGCCAAAATTAGCTCCAGTTCTTCATGTCAAAGGGTCTGATACTTGAAGCTGAAATTTTCACATTTTAGGTTCTCATGGTCCAATTGGTCTAAACAAATTTGAAGAATGAGTGAGCAGAATTTTGTTTCCGATGATTTGTTGTGTCACATTCTACTTTATAACACTGTGTTTTCAATTTTCACATTAACAAAGCCGAAACTACGTTGTTCGCCCTAACTACAAAAATACGTCCGATCACATCAGAGGCATGCTTCACTCTGTGGTGATAAAGATATTCCAAAGGGTTTACAGATTTTCAAGACACATGAATTTCTCTTAGTTTATATTAAACTACTGCCCATTAAAATTGCTACACCACGAAGATGACGTGCTACAGACGCGAAATTTAACCGACTGGAAGAATATGCTGTGATATACAAATGATTAGCTTTTCAGAGCATTCACACAAGGTTGGCGCCGGTGGCGACACCTACAACGCGCTGACATGAGGAGAGTTTCCAACTGATTTCTCTAACACAAGCAGCAGTTGACCGGCGTTGCCTGGTAAAACGTTGTTGTGATGCCTCATGTAAGAAGCAGAAATACGTACCATCACGTGTCCGACTTTGATAAAGGTCGGATTGTAGCCTATCGCGATAACAGTTTATCGTATCGTGACGTTGCTGCTCGCGTTGGTCGAGATCCAATGACTGTTAGCAGAATATGGAATCGGTGGGTTCAGGGGGGTAATACGTAACGCCGTGCTGGATCCCAACAGCCTCGTATCACTAGCAGTCGAGATGACAGGCATCTTATGGGCATGGCTGTTACGGATCGTGCAGCCACGTCTCGATCCCCGAGTCAACAGACGGGGACGTTTGCAAGACAACAACCATCTGCAGGAACAGTTCGACGACGTTTGCAGCAGCAGGGACTATCGGCTCGGAGACCGTGGCTGCGGTTACCCTTGACGTTGCATCACAGACAGGAGCGCCTTTGATGGTGTACTCAACGACGAACCTGGCTGCACGAATGGCAAAACGTCATTTTTTCGGATGAATCCAGATTCTGTTTACAGCATCATGATGGTCGCATCCGTGTTTGGCGAAATCGCGGTGGACGCACGTTGGAAGCGTGTATTCGTCATCGCCATACTGGCGTATCACCCGGCGTGATGCTATCGGGTGCCATTGGTTACACGTCTTGGTCACCTCTAGTTCACACTGACGGCACTTTGAACAGTGGACGTTGCATTTTAGATGTGTTACGACCCGTGGCTCTACCCTTCATTCGATCCCTGCGAAACCCTACATTTCTGCAGGATAATGCACGACCGCATGTTGCAAGTTCTGTACGGGCCTTTCTGGATACATAAAATGTTCGACTGCTGCCCTGGCCAGCACATTCTCCAGATCTCTCACCAATTGAAAACGTCTGGTCAATCATGGCCGAGCAATTGGCTCGCCACAATACGCCAGTCACTACTCTTGATGAACTGTGGCATCGTGTTGAAGCTGCATGGGCAGCTGTACCTGTACACGCCATCCAAATTCTGACTCAATGCCCATACGTATCAAGGCCGTTATTACGGGCAGAGGGGGTTGTTTTGGGTACTGATTTCTCAGAATCTATGCACCCAAATTGCGTGAAAATGTAATCACATGTCAGTTCTATTATAATATATTTATCCAGTGAATACCCGTTTATCATCTGCATTTCTTCTCGGTGTAGCAATTTTAATGGGCAGTAGTGTAGGTTCTCATCGTCCAATTGATTTAAACAAATATTAAGAACGTCTGTACAAATTTTGTTTTAGATGATTTATTGCGTATAATTTACTATAACACACTGACATTTGAATTTTCGCGGTCACAAAGCCGAAACAACATTATTTATGCAAACTACAAAAATACGTCCGATCACATCAGAGGCATGCTTCACTTACCGGTGATAACAATATTCCAAAGTGTTTGCAGTTTGTCTTGACAAAGGAATTTCTATTAGTTTGGATTATTATTTTATAAATGAAACCAGAAATAAACATTAAAGAGTAGTAGATTGCGTAATTAATAATAGAAATTTTAAATGGCAAATATTTTATGAATTCAGATGTTTCTAAAAACAATTTCAACTGTACATTCGGAGCTTGCACATATCGATTGTAACAACAAAAATAAAGTATGAATCTTCCTGGCAGATTAAAAACTGTGTGCCAGACCGAGACTCGAACGCGGGACTACTGTCTTCGCGGGCAAGTGCTCTACCATTTATTTATTTATTTATCTATTTTTATCTCATTTTGTTCTATATTGTTCGTTGAATTTGTTTGTGGCGGACGTCCGATGACACTCGTTCATGTGTTCGTTAATCCATTCACTCAGTTTTTTTTTTTTTTATTACAGAGGGAAGCTAAACCCTCTCACCGAACACGCTGAGCTACCGTGCCGGCTATCATCTGAGCTACCCAAGCACGACGCACGCCCCGTCCTCACACCTCTACTTCTGCCAGTACCTCGTCTCCTATTGCGGAGACATGGCTTACCCACAGCCTAGAAAAGCTGTAAGGACGGTGCGTGAGTCGTGCTTGGGTAGCTCAGATGGTAGAGCTCTTGCCTGCGAAAGGCAAAGTTCCCTAGTTCGAGTTTTGGCCCGGCACACAGGTTTAATCTGCCAGGAAGTTTAATATCATTTAATTTCACACTCCGCTGCAGAGTGAAAATCCCTTTCTGGAAACATACCCCAGGCTGTGGCTAAGCCATGTCTCCGCAGTATCCTTTCTTTCAGGAGTGCTAGTTCTGCTAGGTTCGCAGAAGAGCTTCTGTGAAGTTTGGAAGGTAGGAGACGAGGTACTGGCAGAAGTACAGCTGTGTGGACGGTCTGTGAGTCATGCTTGGGTAGCTGAGATGTTACAGCCATTGCCCGCGAAAGGCAAAGGTCCCGAGTTCGAGTCTCGGACCGGCATACTGTTTTAATCTGGCAGGAATTTTCATATCAGCGCACACTCCGCTGCAGAGTGAAAATCTCATTCTGAAAATAAAGTAATTCCGTTTCATAAATATTAACGTGTAATATGACATATTGTGCATAAAATTATACGATTTTTTCCTGGTAAACAGCTAATTTCGTTTTGTCCAAAACTGGAAAAACATTTCTGGTATCGACTACTTCTGTAAAGGAAAAGCGATGCTAGAGGAGGATGTCCCTTTACAATCGGGAATGGGATGGGAACGGTTGCTGTAGAAGCGTACGCTGTGCCTCTTTCCCGTTGGGACGGACGATTAGAAATTTGGCCGAAATGCACGTGCCCTGCGATACGTTATCCACTGTGCACAAATAAGAAAAGCGCAAACACTGGCGGCCGAGATAGCGCGGGCCCCAGAACGCGACCCTGCGGGGCGGCTCGCGGCTGCAAGGCCCCGCCGGCTGCAGCGGCGGCCGGAGCGCGACGGTCGCGGACCTTGCAGCCCCGCGCGATAAGATAGGCCGTATCGTCTGCCCGCCTTCGCGCCTCTGGCCCACTGACGCTGCACCGGCGACGGTCCGAGGTCGGAGCCCAGACAGACACTGTGTCTGCCGCGACAGGCCGCGGAAGGCGCGCCTGAGGATCTGCTAGCCGAGCGTCAGTATAGCTTCGGGAAAGACAAAGAACCCAGCAATATCGAAAATGTTGATTTTTCATCATTGAAACGATGTCAAATTTTATCCATGCAGGCGTGCCAAAATACATGCTGTGTCAAAAAGAACCATCTGGTTTGATACTCCTGTATTTCTGAAACTAATAAACATATACAGGGTGTCCGAAAACACTTTCCCTGATTACATAAATTGATACCTCAGGCTAGAAGTAGGGAACAAATATGAAACTTGTGTCGAATTGTTTACAAGTATCAAAGCTTTTTTTCTGTTTTTGGTTCGCAGTACGTAAGTAGTGGATGAGGTGTAGTGCCCAAGAAGCCATGTTAACCAATGAGGAGAAGGCACAGTGTGTCCTGTGGTACTGTGAGATACGATCACCAACCACAGTGCAGACACACTTCCAGACAACATTTGGAAGGAGTCCACCTGATGTCAAGAGCATTAAAGCCTTGTATGAGAAGTTCAAGAACACAGGATCGGTTGCTGACCTTCCGAGGTCTCGTCGACCAAGAACCTCAGCAGACAGGGTGGAAGCTGTAAGGCAGTGTTTTCTGCGAAGTCCGAAGAAATCGGTGCGCAGGACCTCACGTCAATTACAAATGCCAAAAAGCTCTCTCCATGACATTTTAGACAAACGTTTATTGTTTCGTGCATACAAAGTGCACATCGTTCAGCCCTTGTTGACCATCGACAGTCAACGTCGATATGACTCTGCGGTCGAAATGCTATCACGTATTGAGGACGATGATGGTTATCTCAGACGAATTGCCTTTTCCGACGAAGCGACCTTTTTTTGTCAGTGGAGTAGTGAGTCCCCATAATCTGCGCATTTGGGGTTCGCAACCCCCTGGCGAGGTCATGGAGTGCACCAGAGGCAGTCCAAAGGTGAATGTTTGGTGCGCGCTATTGCACGATCGAATTATCGGGCCATTCTTCTTCGCTGAGGCTACCATCACATCTGCAGTGTATCTGGACATGTTGCAACTGTATGCTGTTCCTCAGCTGCTTCAGTATCACCCCAATGTCTTGTTTCAGCAAGACGGTGCACCGCCTCATTTGGGTTTGGACGTCCGTGTCTATCTCGATATGACGTTTCCTGGGCGATGGATTGGTCGTGATAGGCCAACGGTTTGGCCTCCACGCTCTCCTGACATAACCCCATTAGACTTCTTTTTATGGGGTTATGTCAAGGACGAGGTCTACCGAACACGTGTACCAGATCTTGAGACCCTGCGGCAACGGATAACCACAGTCGTTGAATCGATCCCTCCAGTGATGTTGGCTAATGTGTGGACGGAAACTGAATATCGCCTAGATGTGCTACGTGCTACCAAGGATGCCCATGTGGAAGTTTACTGGTGTGTGAAAAAAAACTTTGATAGTTTGTAAACAATTAGACACCAGCTTCATATTTGTATCTTACTTCTAGCCTGAGTTATCAATTTATGAAATCAGGGAAATACTTTTCGGACACCCTGTATAGTGAATTTTGTTTTTTTGATGAACGGGAAACTCAATAATTTCTTTCGTACCTCCTCATACACTAAAACGCCAAAGAAACTGGTATAGCATGCGTATTCAAATACAAATGTATGTAAACAGGTAGAATACGGCGCTGCAGTCGGCAACGCCTATATAAGACAAAGAGGGGCTGGCGTAGTTGTTAGATCGGATACTGCTGCTACAATGGCAGGTTATCAAGATTTCAGTGAGTTTGAACGTGGTGTTACAGTCGGAGCTGAAGCGATGGGACACAGCGTCTCCGAGGTAGCGATGAAGTGGGGACTTTTCAGTAGGACCATTTCACGAGTGTACCGTGAATATCAGGAATCCGGTAAAACATCAAATTTCCGACATCGCTGCGGCCGGAAAAAGATCCTGCAAGAACGACGACGACTGAAGAGAATGGAAAAGGGAAAAATGTAGGGAGTGGGGTGGGTAGATAGTGGTATCAGAAGTATCTTCTACCACTTACCGTAAGATGGGTTGCGGATTACCGATGTGTATGTCTTACAAGAGAGTTCAGAACCAAATGCGCATTTTTGCAGTAAATTCTAGTTAATATCATTCCAGAGTTTGTGGCACCTGAACATACAAAATGATTTTTTGGGACTCGAATAATGCACGCAGCTACGGAATTAAAGTATCTACCATCCTGTAAGTCGTGACAGAAGTGCAACCCTTCCGCAAATTGCTGCATATTTCAATGTTGGGCCATCAACAAGTGTCAGGAAACCATTCGACGAAACATCACCGATATGGACTTTCGGAGCCGAAGGTTCACTTGTATACCCTTGATTACTGTACGACACAAAGTTTTATCCCTCACCTGGGGTCTTTAGCGCCGACATTGGACTGTTGATGACTGGAAACATGTTGTCCAATAGGACGAGTCTCGTTTCAAATTGTATTTAGCAGATCTACGTGTATGTGTATGGAGACAGCCTCATGAATCCATACCCTGCATGTCAGCACGGCTCTGTAATGGTGTGGGCGTGTGCTGTTGGACCCCTGATATGTCTAGATACGATTCTGGCACGGTGACACTTACATCCTGTCTGATCACCGGCATCCATTTATGTCCATTGTGCATTCCCACCGACTTAGGCAATTCCAGCAGGACACTCCGACACCCCACACTTCCGCTGGCCACTAAACTTCCGAAACATGAACATTATTCAGCACATCTGAGATGCCTTGCAACGTGCCGTTCAGAAGAGATCATCGCTCCCTAGCACTCCTACAGGATTTACTTCCGATATTAGTCCAGTCCATGCCACGTAGTGTTGCGACACTTCTGCGGGCTTGCAGCGGCCCTACACGATATTAGGCAGGTGTGCCAGTTTGTTTGGCTCGTCAGTATAAATGTTCAACATGATCCCTTGAGATGCACGGAAAATGACAATGTGCTATTCCAATTGTTCCCACACTGCAAGGAGCATTTCTTGAGTTTCAGCTTCAACAGCTGCTGTTATGCGATGTCTCAGTTCATTCACTTTTGTTGGTAATGAGAGCACATGAACTAAGTCTTTTATAGACCCCCACAAGAAATAATCACGTACAGTCGGGTTCGGTGCCCTTGAGGCCGGTAACGCAAGGCTGAATCATTTGCTCCAGAACGACAGATCCGTCGTTCGGTAATCCTTTGATTTAAAAGTTCCGCATTTCCAAATGCCAGTGGGGTCGTGCCCCATCCTGTTGGTAAATGAAGTCGTTCGAATCAAGTCTCCAACTGTGGGAAAAGAAAGTTCTCAAGCATATCGAGGTGTGTGCTTTCTGTAACAGTGTTCTGGGCAATGGAAAATGGACCATACACCTTATCTGAAATAACATAATAGTTATGATTTTTTAAAGCGGCGATTCCTTTTATACATCCTGTATAATGCCACTGAATTTTTATTCTGTTCTTGGTATCGGTTGATGTATTATATGTCATGCATATTACTCACAAGGAAACATCAGCAAATGTAAATAAACGATAGTGATGAAACTTGTCATCTGTGTATAAAGGGGCAGAACAATACAATGCGTTTTCTTTTTTTATTTGCATCCAATTTCACTTTTAAGGCCTAAAACACACCCCAAAGTGTATTTTGGTATATTTGGTTTAGAGGGAATATCTTCAAAACAATGACATAAAAATTCTTTTTTCGTATAAAAGTTGATATCCAATTAATTTTCTTGTAAATTATATAATCAACTTTCGTAAATCCTGAAATTTTGAAAAATGCTCCACAACATTAAATTTATTGTAAAAATGAAAATTTTAGTTACAACATCAATTAAAGAAACTTTCAAACCACCTACATCCATTGTATTAAAACTCGTTTTTGAAATATCATTTTTGGACAATAAGCTGCACACAGTATGCTGTCGCAGTAATTTCAACATAACCAATTTTTAATGTCTAAACATGCGTTATTAGTCTTATAATTTATTTTACTCATATTCGTTTTATGTTTTAAATTCTTATTTTTTTTTTTTTAGTATGCCGTTTCATACAGGGTGTTACAAAAAGGTAGGCCCAAACTTTCAGGAAACATTCCTCAGACACAAGTAAAGAAAAGATTTTATGTGGACATGTGTCCGAAAACGCTTAATTTCCATGTTAGAGCTCATTTTAGTTTCGTTCTTCCACCTACGCTCAATGGAGCACGTTATCATGATTTCATACGGGTACTCTACCTGTGCTGCTGGAACATGCGCCTTGACAAGTACGACACAACATGTGGTTAATGCACGATGGACCTCCTGCACATTTCAGTCGAAGTGTTCGTACGCTTCTCAACAACAGATTCGGTGACCGATGGATTGGTAGAGGCGGACCAATTCCATGGCCTCCACGCTCTCCTGACCTCAACCCTCTTGACTTTCATTTATGGGGTCATTTGAAAGCTCTTGTCTACGCAACTCCCGTACCAAATGTAGACACTCTTCGTGCTCGTACCGTGGACGGCTGTGATACAATACGCCATTCTCCAGGACTGCATCAGCACAACAGGGATTCCGTGCGACGGAAGGTGGAAGCACGTATCCTCGCGAGCGGAGGACGTTTTGAACATTTCCTGTAACAAAGTGTTTGAAGTCACGCTGGTACGTTCTGTTGCTGTGTGTTTCCATTCCATGATTAATGTGATTTGAAGAAGAGTAATAAAATGAGCTCTAACATGGAAAGTAAGCGTTTCCGGACACATGTCCACATAACATATTTTCTTCCTGTGTTTGTGAGGAATGTTTCCTGAAAGTTTGACCGTACCTTTTTGGAACACCCTGTATATGTGTTATTTATTGGTTGAAAATAATGAGTAATTTCGGTAGTAGGTTGGTACGTAAATCCGTAGAATTTTTGTTTTGCATGTTGGTGTACTGCCTGCTATGGATTTATTTGTTGTTGTTGTGGTGTTCAGTCCAGAGACTGGTTTGCTGCAGCTCTCCATGCTACTCTATCCTGTGCAAGTTTCTTCATCTCCAATTAATTACAGCAACCTACATCCTTCTGAATTTGTTGAGTGTATTTATCTCTTGGTCCCCTCTACGATTTTTACCCTCCGTATTGTCCTCCAATACTAAACTGGTGATCCCTTGATGCCTCAGAGCATGTCCTACCAACCGATCCCTTCTTCTAGTCAAGTTGTGCCACAAACTTCTCTTCTCCCCAATTCTATTTAATACCTCCTCATTAGTTATGTGATCTACCCATATGTTATTTATTTATCGATTGACATTTTTTATTCGCAGTTAACTTTTACTATTTGACTTTCCATATCGTCATTTTATCATTTGGAGACAGTGATTGAAGCTGTGGACGCTAGAAAATGGAGAGCCAAGTGGAGAAATCGGAAAATTTCCGACATATTCTCCTGTTTGCGTTCAGAAGAGTGGTGACAGCAATGAAGGCAGCGAGAAACATTTGAGCTGTGTATGGCGATATTCCCATTGGACAGAGCACTGCGAGAAAATGGTTTCTCGTTTTAAGGAGGATCGTTTGAAATTAGTCACTTTCCACGTTCAGGAAGAGCTTCGGGGTTTGATGAAGATCGTCTAAACGCATTAATCCACAATGATCCACGCACTGTACTCGAGAAATGGTAAATGCGATTAACTGTGACCATTCCAGCATAGTGCGATAGTTTCATGCAATGGGGAATCTTTAAAAATGGAGTGTTTGGGTACCACATACTCTAAGCCAACATCAGCGGGTCGCCGTGTGTGCAGCTCTGGATGCTCGTCAGCAGTTGGCTAGTGAACAACACCGACCACTACCTTGCTGCTCCGTTACCGGCGACAAGAAATGATGTCTTTGTCGTAACGTAAGAGAGAGGAAGGAATAATGGTTCAGCCCAAACAGAGCAGCAGCTTTCCGTTAAAAGACCTGTGCGTATCCACAATAGATAATGTTATTCATATGGTGCAACAGAGGCGGTGTGGTGTATTACGAGTCGCTTCCCCGAGCTGTAACCATCACTGCTGACATCTGTTGTCAACAACTGAGACGTCTTGCTGACGAAGTCCAAGAGCAACGACAGGAAGACTGCGTGAACAGATGCCACTCCACGGTAAGGCAGGCCCACATTTTGCTACACTGGAAAAAAAAAACGCTATGCAGGAGCTGGGTTGAGAATTCATTCCGTAACACCTAATTCGCCTAAGCTTGCTCCCTCACATTTTCACCTTTCCCGGTCTCTATCGGACAACATGGGCTGAACTTCCTTTTCGGATGAAAATACTCTTGAATAGGGGTTCGACGAGTTCTTCACCTCAAAACCACGAGATTTCTACAATCATGGAATCGAAAACCTACACCAGCGTTGGCAGACTGTTGTAAATAATGAAAGAGAATGTATCATTCGCAAGAGTCGGCTACACGAATCGCGTGGCGTGGACTGCGCTATTTTTTAGATTAGAGGGTCCCGGGAAAACACAAGAAGGGCTTCAGTCACGAAGGGTGCAGGCTGAACACAGAAAGAACGTAGATACTCGAACCATTGGTATAACAGTAGTAAATTGTCGCAGCTGTGTTGGGAAAGTACCGGAGATCCAAGCGCTAGCAGAAAGCACTGATGCTTAAATTTTTATAGGCACTGTAAGCTGGCTGAAGCCGGATATAAGCTCAGCCGAAATTTTTGCGGAGAATCTAACGGTGTGCCTGGTTGGAGTGGCCGTGCGGTTCTAGGCGCTACAGTCAGGAACCGAGCGACCGCTACAGTCGCAGGTTCGAATCCTGTCTCGGGCATGTGTGTGATGTCCTTAGGTTAGTCAGGTCTAGGGGACTGATGACCTCAGAAGTTAAGTCGCATAGTGCTCAGAGCCATTTGAACCATATGAATCTAACGGTGTTCCGAAAAGATAGGCTAAACACGGTTGGCGGTGGCGTATTTCTTGCTGTCAGAAGTAGTTTAACTTGTCGCGATATTGAAGGAGATACTTCCCGTGGGTTAGTATGGGCAGAGGTCAATGTTGGCAACCGCAATAAGATAATAATAGGACCCTTTTACTGACCTCCCAAGTCATATGATACAGTTGCTGAAAGGTTCAAAGAAAAATTGAATTTGATTTCAAACACGTATCCGACTCATACGACAATAGTTGGTGGTGGCTTTAATTTACCCTCGATATGTTGGCAAAAATACATGTTTAATTCTGGAAGTACGCATAAAATATCATCCGAAACTGTGCTAAACGCATCCTCTGAAAATTATTTCGAGCAGTTACTTCATGAGCCCACGCGGTTGTGAAAACACACTTGACCTCTTAGCAACAAATAATCCTGAGTTAATAACGAGCATCAAAACGGATCCAGGGATTAGTGAACACAGGG
This sequence comes from Schistocerca gregaria, assembly GCF_023897955.1. Lineage (NCBI taxonomy): Eukaryota > Metazoa > Arthropoda > Insecta > Orthoptera > Acrididae > Schistocerca > Schistocerca gregaria. The sequence goes on from NC_064928.1 coordinate 77,868,952, forward strand.
TTGTGGTAGAGAGACTGAATATCGCAATCCCCAAATCCTCGAAAAATAAGCCAAAAATATACCTATTCAAAAAAGCAGATAAAAATTCACTTGACGCCTTCCTGAGAGACAATCTCCGCTCATTCCACATTAATAATATAAGTGTAAACCAGATGTGGCTTGAATTCAAAGAAATAGCATCGGCAGCAATTGAGAGGTTTATACCAAATACACTCCTAGAAATTGAAATAAGAACACCGTGAATTCATTGTCCCAGGAAGGGGAAACTTTACTGACACATTCCTGGGGTCAGATACATCACATGATCACACTGACAGAACCACAGGCACATAGACACAGGCAACAGAGCATGCACAATGTCGGCACTAGTACAGTGTATATCCACCTTTCGCAGCAATGCAGGCTGCTATTCTCCCATGGAGACGATCGTAGAGATGCTGGATGTAGTCCTGTGGAACAACTTGCCATGCCATTTCCACTTGGCGCCTCAGTTGGACCAGCGTTTGTGCTGACTTGCAGACCGCGTGAGACGACGATTCATCCAGTCCCAAACATGCTCAATAGGGGACAGATCCGGAGATCTTGCTGGCCAGGGTAGTTGCCTTACACCTTCTAGATCACGTTGGGTGGCACGTGATACATGCGGACGTGCATTGTCCTGTTGGAACAACAAGTTCCCTTGCTGGTCTAGGAATGGTAGAACGATGGGTTCGATGACGGTTTGGATGTACCGTGCACTATTCAGTGTCCCCTCGACGATCACCAGAGGTGTACGGCCAGTGTAGGGGATCGCTCCCCACACCGTCATGCCGGGTGTTGGCCCTGTGTGCCTCGGTCGTATCCAGTCCTGATTGTGGAGTTCACCTGCACGGCGCCAAACACGCAAACGACCATCATTGGCACCAAGGCAGAATCGACTCTCATCGCTGAAGACGACACGTCTCCATTCGTCCCTCCATTCACGCCTGTCGCGACACCACTGGAGGCGGGCTGCACGATGTTGGGGCGTGAGCGGAAGACGGCCTAACGGTATGCGGGACCGTAGCCCAGCTTCATGGAGACGGTTGCGAATGGTCCTCGCCGATACCCCAGGAGCAACAGTGTCCCTAATTTGCTGGGAAGTGGCGGTGCGGTCCCCTACGGCACTGCGTAGGATCCTACGGTCTTGGCGTGCATCCGTGCGTCGCTGGGGTCCGGTCCCAGGTCGACGGGCACGTGCACCTTCCGCCGACCACTGGCGACAACACCGATGTACTGTGGAGACCTCACGCCCCACGTGTTGAGCAATTCGGTGGCACGTCCACCCGGCCTCCCGCATGCCCACTATACGCCCTCGTTCAAAGTCCGTCAACTGCACATACGGTTCACATCCACGCTGTCGCGGCATGCTACCAGTGTTAAAGACTGCGATGGAGCTCCGTATGCCACGGCAAACTGGCTGACACTGACGGCGGCGGTGCACAAATGCTGTGCAGCTAGCGCCATTCGACGGCCAACACCGCGGTTCCTGGTGTGTCCGCTGTGCCGTGGGTGTGATCATTACTTGTACAGCCCTCTCGCAGTGTCCGGAGCAGGTATGGTGGGTCTGACACACCGGTGTCAATGTGTTCTTTTTTCCATTTCCAGGAGTGTAAATTTTCAAACAACGAAGCTGGTCCTCTTTGGTACACAAAACGGGTTAGAACAATGTTGCAGAAACAACGAAACAAACAAGCCAAATTTAAACAAGCGCAAAACCCCCAAGATTGGCGATCTTTTACAGAAGCTCGATTTAGCGCGGACTTCAATGTGAGATGCTTTTAACAGTTTCCACAACGAAACTGTGTCTGGAAACCTGACAGAAAATCTGGTCGTATGTGAAGTAAGTTAGCGGCAAGAAACAATCAATGCCATCTCTGTGTGATAGCAATGGAGATACTGTCGAAGACAGTGCTGCCAAAGCATAGTTACTAAACACAGCCTTCTGAAATGACTTAACAAAAGAAGACTAAGTATATATTCCAGAATTCGAATCGAGAACAGCTGCCAACATGAGTAACGTAAAAGTAAATATCCTCGGAGTAGTGAAGCAACTTAAATTGTAAGTAGGCTGTTTAGGTTTTCTTACTGGTAACGCCACGTAGCGCTGTGTATGAAAATCGCTGGCTGTGCTGTGTGCAGTCTGTGGCTGGTTTGCATTGTTGTCTGCCATTGTAGTGTTGGGCAGCGGCAGCTGGATGTGAACAACACGTAGCGTTGCGCAGTTGGAGGTGAGCCGCCAGCAGTGGTGGATGTGGGGAGAGAGAATTTTGAAATTTGTAAGAATTGATTTCATGAACTATTAAGGTAAATGCATTGTTTGTTCTCTATTAAAATCTTTCATTTGCTAACTGTGCCTATCAGTAGTTAGTGACTTCAGTAGTTTGAATCTTTTATTTAGCTGGCAGTAGTGGCGCTCGCTGTATTGCAGTAGTCCGAGTAACGAAGATTTTTGGTGAGGTAAGTGATTTGTGAAAGGTATAGGTTAATGTTAGTCAGGGCCATTCTTTTGTAGGGATTATTGAAAGTCAGATTGCGTTGCGCTAAAAATATTGTGTGTCAGTTTAAGCACAGTCATGTATAATTTTTCTAAGGGGACGTTTCAAAATCACTTAATAAAAGCAAGTGTTCTGGTCCCGACTGTATAACAATTAGGTTCCGTTCGGAGTATGCTGATTCGTTAGTTCCATACTTAACAATCATTACAGGTCCACATCATTAACGACGATATGCAGCAGGATTTTGGAACATATATTGTCTTCGAACATTATGAATTACCTCGAAGAAAACGGTCTATTGACACACTGTCAGCATAGGTTTAGAAAACATCGTTCATGTGAAACACAACTGGCTCCTTATTCGCATGAAGTGTTGAGTACTATTGAGAAGGGATTTCAGATCGATTCCATATTTTTGGATTTCCAGAAGGCTTTTGACACAATACCACACAAGCGGCTCGTAGTGAAATTGCGTGCTATGAAATATCGTCTCAGTTGTGTGACTGGATTTGTGATTTCCTGTCAGAGGGGTCACAGTTCGTTGTAATTGACGGAAAGTCATCGAGTAAAACAGAAGTGATTTCAGGCGTTCAGTCTGCAGCTCGTGGTCGTGCGTCAGCGTTCTGGCAACTCGCACCCGGGTTCGATTCCCAGCGGGTCAGTTATTTTATCTGCTCCGTGATGACTGGCTGTTGTGTGATGTCCTTAGGTTAGTTCAGGTTTAAGTAGTACTAAGTTCTAGGGGACTGATGACTATAGATGTTAAATCCCATAGTGCTCAGAGCCATTTTCTGGCGTTCCCTGAGGTAGTGTTATTGGCCCTTGCTGTTTCTTATCTATATAAACGATTTGGGAGAGAATCTGAGCAGCCGTCTTAGGTTGTCTGCAGATGACTAATAAAGTCATCAGAAAATCAAACAAATTGCAAAACGTTTTAGAAAAGATATCTGAATGGTGCGAAAATTGGCAGTTGACCCTAAATAACGAAAAGTGTGATGTCATCCACATGAGTGCTAAAAGGAATCCGTTAAACTACGGTTACACGATAGATGAGTCAAATATAAAGGCCGCAAATTCAACTAAATACCTAGGTATTACAATTACGAACAACTTAAATTGGAACTCATAGAAAATGTTGTGGGGAAGGCTAGCCAAAGACTGCGTTTTATTGGCAGCACACTTAGAAAATGTAACAGACCTACTAAGGAGACTGCCTACATTCGCTTGTCCGTTCTCTTTTAGAATACTACTGCGCGGTGTGGGATCCATACCGGATAGGAGGGACGGAGTAAATCGAAAAAGTTCAAAGAAACGCAGCACGTTTTGCATTATCGCGAAATATGGGAGATAGTGTCTCAGAAATGATACAGGATTTGGGCCTGACATCATTAAAAGCGACGGAATCTGCTCACGAAATTCCAATCACCAACTTCCTCCTCCGAATGCGAAAATATTTTATTGACACCGCCCTACATAGGGAGAAACGATCACCACTATAAAGTAAGGAAAATCAGAGCTCGTACGGAAAGATATATGTGTTCATTGTTTCCGCGCGCTATACGAGATTGGAATATCAGAGAATTGTGAAGGTGGTTCCTTGAACCCTCTGCCAGGTACTTAAATGTTATTTGCAGAGTATCCATGCAGAGATAGATGTAGACGTAAATTATTGATCACTAAAGTCTCTGTTATGTGTCTCTGTTGTGTTTGTTAAACTTACGGAAAAACTCTACGAATTTATAGAGCAATGCAGTACAAAACCACTACAATAATAATAGTATGCAAAGAAATGCTTAAACACGTCCCATTTTCACACAGTGCACGTTAAACGAACAAAACTTTTTGGCATAATATACGCGACGGAGAACATAATATAAAACAAAATTCAGCAGGATTTCAAACTGTCTGGATTGACCGTCCAATTATCCTGATTTGTACCAGGCATATTTGAGTACATTGGTAAGCCATGGCGAAGGCAGTTGATTATGTACTGGTGACTACAACCCGATTATATGGTTTCCCAAGTGGAGATTGACATCATAATCATTCAGCTGAACTAGATCTGATAATCTTCGTACAGAACTCTTCCATAGCTGTACCTGTACCGCCGATCGGCAAATGATAGCTTCGTTGCCGTCACATATGATGCTTTAAATTATTCTTTCACACTGAACACCCCAAGAATCTAATAATACTACAACTTTTTATCCCTCACTAGTAAACAAAACATCTTCCTAATATCTTTTGACCTGCTCAGCCTTTTGTTTACCAGATTTTGATAATGTCATAAGGACATTTTGAGCTTCAAAAACTCACCGTTTCTTTAAAAAAAATGGCTCTGAGCACTGTGGGACTTAACATCTATGGTCATCAGTCCCCTAGAACTTAGAACTACTTTAACCTAACTAACCTAAGAACATCACACACATCCATGCCCGAGGCAGGATTCGAACCTGCGACCGTAGCAGTCGCGCGGTTCCGGACTGAGCGCCTTAACCGCGAGACCACCGCGACCGGCTAGGATCTTTCAAAACTATGAAAAGGCAGGTGGTAAGTGTGGAAAAGACATTTTGAGATTCGTATCCTGAGACAAGAAATGTGTTCATCTGGTAATCCTAAAGGACTCGAAGGCACAGGTACAGCGGAGAGACGTGGAAGCAAATGATTATAATTTCAGAAACATTGGGTGGTTTATACACGAGAAAGAGCTTCACAAATTGAGCAGGTAAGTAACGTGTTGCCGGCCAGAGTGGCCGAGCGGTTCTAGGCGCTACAGTCTCGAACCGAGCGACCGCTACGGTCGCAGGTTCGAATCCTGTCTCGGGCATGGATCTGTGTGATGTCCTTGGGTCAGTTAGGTTTAAGTAGTCGTAAGTTATAGGGGATTGATGACCTCAGATGTTAAGTCCCATAGTGCTGAGAGCCATTTGAACCGTTTGTTGTGTTATCGGTAAGGCCGGTCTTACACTAGCATATTTCTTCGACAAAGAAATCTGATCGCATATCCGTCAAATTTCTTTGACAAAGATGTTTGCGTGGCGCTAAAAAGGAGTATTACACTGTCATCAAATTTTTCGTCAAAATAACTTGTTATTATGTGCTGCGATCGGTTGCACCACAATTTCATTGTGTGTGCATTTGAAATGAAAATGGCGGAAAAAATATGAAAAATACTTGGGAGAAGCCGTGGCTTTTAGGTCAAAATAATAAAAGCATTCAGCAAAATTATGTACATTACTAACAACTGGATGAGAGTGCATTTCAGTTCTTGCTCATTAAAGCGGCTTGTCATATTAGAAAACAGCATACTCACTTGAGAAACGTTATATGTGCAGAAGACAGGTTCACCGTAACATGTAGATTTTTTTTTATACGGGAGAGACCGACTCTAGTTTATAAACAGTACTCGAATACCTCACTGCACATTAACCAAAATAATTCCAGAAACGTGTGAAGCGATACATAAAGCACCGAAGGAGGAATACATGAAGGTAAATACACGTTTAATACACTACGAATGTGGTCCCATATAAACCCGGCCTGACCGAGAGACGTCAGTCGTTGATGAAAAATATCTCTGGATTAGAAAGTATACGATCTATGAAGCATATGTTTCAAGTTTGAAGACGCCACATTGTTTAGTATTTGTTTGGCATCCATCAATAGTGAGCGCTGGGAGTGAAGTTGTGAAAATGTAGAAATTTGGTCATCGTTATGTGATACAGTATTTTCTTTTAACGCTTTAGCGCAACCGATGTTAAAGCTGAGCTAGATTCTACTTTGGAAGAGTCTGCTCCTTTGTTGACACCAGTAAAATATTGGGTAACTGAGTTTAAACGAAGCCGTAAGAGTTGCCAAGGCGAGCTTCGCAGTGGTAGACGAAATGAGGTGACGACTTCAGAATTGGTGAAGAAAATCCATAAAGCGATGCTGGATGATCGTCGACTAACATCAGATACACTAGGCATTTGACAAAGTGCGGTACATCCCATATCATCTCAAAATTTGGACAGGAGGAAATTGTATGCAAGTTTCGTGGTGCGTTTGCTGACACTGGAGCAAAAACGGTGTCGTGAAGACGTTTCAATTGAGTGTTTAGCGAAATTTCGCAGCAACAAAGTTGGTTTTCTGCTCCGTTTCATAACCGTGGATGAAACATGTGTCCACCACTTCACTCGTGAGACAAAAGAACAATCAGAACAATGGAAATAAATTGAAGAACCGTCTCCAACGAAGCCGAAGACCGTTTCATCAGCAGACAGGGTCATGGTGTCGGTGTTCAGGGATGCGCGTGGCATAATTTTCTGTGATTACCTTTAAGAAGGAAAACATACCAACTGTATTATGCGGACTTGTTGCAACGTTTGGGCGAAGAAATCCAGCAGAAACGGCCGCATTTGGCCGGGAAGGAAGTGTTGTTTCTTGAGACCAATGCCCCAGCTCACAAGTCCGTTATTGCAATGGCCAAAATTAAGAATTAATGTTTGAATTGCTACCTCATGCACCCTATCCACCAGATTTGGCCCCCTCGCATTATTTTCTGCTCCCAAACTTGAAAAAATGGCTTGCTGGTCGAAGATTTTCAACAAATGAAGACGTCAGACAGGTGTAGCGGTGCTAGCACTCCAGGCGGTTACATTTCACACTGCAGTGAACAGAAGACGAACGACTTTTATGTTCAAATCTACGGCGAGGCTGTAGATTCAATCATCTTTCTTTGACAAAAGGCGAGATTTGATACAGGTCCCAATTACACAATCAAATTTCTTTGACAAAAATATTTACCATATCTACTTTCACAAAGAATTATGATGGTGTAACATCTCCCTAAAGAAGCGGTCACAACATAATTGGTCGGAGAGGAGAACTCAGTGACTTCGAACATGGATTAGTCACTGGATGTCACCTGGGTAACAAATCCATCATGGCTATTACAAAGCTTGTATAGTTGCCCAAGTCGACTGTTGGTGTTTGATGATGTGATTGTGGATTGGAAACGCGAAACAACACCCTGAGTTAAACAAAAACCAGGCAGAACGCGTGTACTGACGGATAGGGATTGTCAAGAGCTGCGGAGGGTGGCTGTAAAAAGTCGCTTGTATTCAGCAAGAGGGTTCAACCTTGAGTTACCAGGGAGTTAAAAACAATGGCTTCCAATGTCGAGCAGATCCTCACTAGTCACACATTTGGGGACTCAGTACTGAGCTACTAGACAGCACATAACTGGGAACGACGGGTCTGGAATGATTAATCACGCTATACGTTGTACCAACGCCATGGAAGGTTTCCTGGACGACTTTACGTGCCATCAGTAAACTACAGAGGTGGGGCGATTTTACAGAATGGGGTGTTTGTCATGTTTAAGGGTGTAGTACCCTTATTGCGCTTATGGAAGTGCCAGATGCAGAAGGACGCGAACACATTTTAAAGCTACGATAATCTTGGAAGCTGTAGATATGAATGCTGTGACCGGGACTTTTTTTTCATTTTGTTCGTTTTTGATCGTTGTGTTTGGTCGTTGCGGACGTCACATGGCATCTGTTCGAGTTCGTCGTTGATCCTTTCACGCAGTTTTTTTATTACAGAGGCCAACCAGCTCTCTGACCGAACACGCTGAGCTACCGTGCCGGCAGTTTAAAATGGAAATGAGCGTCTGGCGTCATTGGCCGGGAGGCCCCTTATGGGGCAGGTCCTGCCGCCTTGATGCAGGTCTTACTACATTCGACGCCACATTGGACGAGGATGGGGATGAAATGATAATGAAGACAACACAACACCCAGTCCCTGAGAGGAGAAAACCCCCAACCCAGCCGGAAATCGGAACCGGGCCCCAACTTGAAACCGGGTTCTCTTGCTTAATCGGCAGAAATGCTGACCACTACGCCACCGTAGCACTATGGATAAAAGTGCTGCACGAACTAGCGAAGTCGAATGCCCTCCGCAACGCAAACTTCATATCTGCAGCTTATTTTCCCCTTACATTGTCACTATTACCAGGGCTCTCCGGCATTGGAATAGCACACCAACGTTGGACGTAATATGGGAGTCCTGTATTACATGTAGTCGTATAAATCTTATAATTAAATTTCCCCGAGACAATTAAGTCTCATCTTTATATACGATAACGATGGAAGATGCAGATATCTACATCTGCATCTACATGGATACTCTGAAAATCACATATAAGTGCCTGGCAGAGGGTTCCTCGAACCACCTTCACAATTCTTTATTATTCCAATCTCGTATAGCGGAAGGAAAGAACGAACACATATATCTTTCCACACGAGCTCTGATTTCCCTTATTTTATTGTGGTGGTCGTTTCTCCCTATGTATGTAGGTGTCAACAAAACATTTTCGTATTCGTAGGAGAAAGTTGGTGATTGGAATTTTGTGACAAGATTCCGTCGTAACGAAAAACGCCTTTCTTTTGACGATGTCGAGCCCAAAATTCTGTATCACTTCTGTGACACTCTCTCCCATATTTCGCGATAATACAAAACGTGCTGACTTTCTTTGAACTTTTTCGATGTACTCCGTCAGTCCTATCTGGTAAGGATCCCACACCGCGCAGCAGTATTCTAAAAGAGGACAGACAAGTGTAGTGTAGGCAGTCTCCTTAGTAGATCTGTTACATTTTCCAAGTGTCCTGCCAATAATACGTAGTCTCTGGTTAGCCTTCCCCATTACATTTTCTATGTGTTCCTTCCAATTTAAGTTGTACGTAATTGTAATTCCTAGGTATTTAGATGCATTTACGGCCTTAAGATTTGACTGATTTCTCGTGTAACCGAAGTTTAACGAGTTCCTTTTAGTATTCATGTGGATGACCTCTCACATTTCGTTATTGAGGGTCAACTGCCAATTTTCGTACCATTCAGATATCTTTTCTAAATCGTTTTGCAATTTGTATTGTTCTTCTGGAGGCTTTATTAGTCGATAAACGACAACGTCATCTGCAAACACCTACGACGGCTGCTCAGATTGTCTCCCAAATCTTTTATATAGATAAGGAACAGCAAAGGGCCTATAACACTACCTTGGGGAACGGCAGAAATCACTTCTGTGTTACTCGATGGCTTTAAGTCAGTTACTACGAACTGTGACCTCTCTGACAGGAATCACAAATCCAGTCACATAACTGAGACGTATTCCATAAGCACGTAATTTCACTACAAGCCGGTTGTGTGGTACAGTGTCAAAAGCCTTACGGAAATCCAGAAACACTTTGTCAATAGCACTCAACACTTCATGTGAATAAAGAGCTAGTTGTGTTTCATACGAACGATGTTTTCTAAAGCCATGTTGACTCTGTGTCAATAGACAGTTTTCTTCGAGGTAATCATAATGTTTGAAGAGAATATTCGTTCCAAAATCCTGCTGCATGTCGACGTTAACGATATGGGCTTGTAATTTAGTGTAGTGGATTACCCCTACTACCTTTCTTGAATATTGGTGTGACCTGTGCAACTTTCCACTCTTTGGGTACGGATCTTTTGTCGAGCAAACGGTTGTATATGATTGTTAAGTATGGAGCTAATGCGTCAGCATACTCCGAAAGGAACCTAATTGGTATACAGTCTGGACCAGTAGATTTACTTTTAAGGACAAAGACAAGGCTTAAATGTTACGGGGAAATTTAATTATAACATCCTCGTTTACGAACACTTTTTAAAGCATTATGTACTGTGTACAGTAGACGAATAGTTCAGTGATGGTGACTGTATCAGCAGGATAATGCAGCGTGTCATAAAGCAGCCTGTGTGAAGCAATGCAGTACTTTCGCGATTAGAATTCCCACTTCACTCCAGATTCCAGTGCCCAACATCACTATCAGCTCTGGTTTCGGCTCTCGAGGAAGAATGAGCTGCCATTCGTCTACAGACATCCAGGTACTTCATTGGATGTGTAGAAGAGAGTGGGGGAATTTGGGACAATGGGTAAAATGACGCGCGTCAATATGTCTGTAAGTGTAAGAGCTAGTCTTACCTGACCGGTGCTGTTACACTGAAACGACAGACAAATTGGTATAGGCATGTGTATTCAAATACACAGATATGTAAACAGACATAATTCAGAGATTCACTGGGCAACGCCTATATAAGACAAAATGTGTCCGGCGCAGTTTTTATATCGGTTACTGCTACTACAGTGGCAGGTTATCAAGATCCAAGTGGGTTTGAACGTAGTATTATAGTAGGCGCACGAACGATGGGACACAGCATCTCCGAGGTAGCGATGAAGTGGGGCTTTTCCCTTACGCTCATTTCACGAGTGTGTCTTGAATATCAGGAATCCGGTAAAACATCAAATCTCAGACATCGCTGCGGCAGGGAAAAAGAAACCTGCAAGAACGCGACCGACGACGACTGAAGGGAATCGTTCAACGTGACAGGAGTGCAACCATTCCGCAAATTGCTGCAGATTTCATTCCTGGGCCATCAACCATTCAACTAAACATAATCTGATCGATATTTATTGGTTCAAATGGCTCTGAGCACTATGGGACTTAACATCTTAGGTCATCAGTCCCTACTTAAACCTACCGAGCGAGGTGGCGCAGTGGTTAGCACACTGGACTCGCATTCGGGAGGACGACGGTTCAATCCCGTCTACGGCCATCCTGATTTAGGTTTTCCGTGATTTCCCTAAATCGTTTCAGGCAAATACCGGGATGGTTCCTTCGAAAAGGGCACGGCCGATTTCCTTCCCAATCCTTCCCTAACCCGAGCTTGCGCTCCGTCTCTAATGACCTCGTTGTCGACGGGACGTTAAACACTAACCACCACCACCACCTACTTAAACCTAACTAACCTAAGGACATCACACACATCAATGCGCGAGGCAAGATTCGAACCTGCGACCGTCCGGACTGAAGCGCCTAGATCCGCACGGCCACCATGGCCGGCTAATCGATATGGGGTTTCGGAGTCGAAGGCTCAATCGTTTGCCCTTGATGACTGTACGACACCACACCGACATTGGACTGTTGATGACTGGGAACATGTTTCCTGGTCGGACGAGCCTCGTTTCAAACTGTATCGAGCGGATGGACGTGTACGGGTATGGAGAGCAACCTCTTGAGTCCGAGGTCCCTTCAAGTCAGTAACCACCTGCATCCATTCATGTCCACTGTGCATTTCGACGGACTGTGTGACACCCCACCAGTCCATAATTGCTACAGAGTGATTCACGAACACTACTCTGAGTTTCAACACTTGCGCTGGCCACCAAACTCCCCAGACATGAACATTACTGAGCACATCTGTGATGCCTTGCGACGCGCTTTTCAGAAGAGATCTCCACTCCCACCGCTTCTTCCGACATTAGTCCAGTCCACGTCACGTCGTGTTGCGGAACTTGTGCATCCTCTCGGGAGCCACGCACGATATTAGGCAGGTCTACCAGTTTCTTTGCCTATTCAGTGTATTTTGGTGCTCAGTTATACAAATAAACATGCGGAACGCAGGGACCGTTACTTGCCAGTCCTCGGCGCAAGAAGCATCAGTGTATTTTGTCTTTGTTCCTTCTAATATTTGATCTCCGCCCGCCGAATGGCCGTGCGGTCTGGAGCCGCGGGACCGCTACGGTCGCAGATTCGAATCCTGCCTCGGGCATGGATGTGTGTGCTGTCTTTAGGTTAGTTAAGTTTAACTAGTTCTAAGTTCTAGGGGACTAATGACCTTAGAAGTTGAGCCCCATAGTGCTCAGAGCCATTTGATCTCGTTACTAAGATGTAAGCCATTTCCTGTTATGTTCAAATACATGTTTTCGTTGTTATTCCTATTTCTACATTTTAACACTCACGTTTCTCTTAAGCAAACTTTAGATCTACATATGCTATGTTTTTTGGTGCCGAGTGCATCGTTTTACCTCACTTCAGTTTCACAATAGAAAGTAGGTAACAAAATGAAATACGTTAAGGCAAATTTAATGAAAGTCAAAACAGCATGGTGCCTCACCTTATAAGAAAAGGGTTTCTCTGTTCACACGCCGAAGACATACACCCATAGAACAGAGACAACTTTTCGCGCGGCCAGTGAGTTAAGAAATGCCGCCAGTGCTGTTCATAATGGGACTTCTATTAGAAAGAGCGCCATCCAGCACAACATACCAGAGGAAAACGTCTGTGCGTAGTATGGGGTGAACTCGGCAAAGATGGCGAGGAATGGTACCATTGTATTTCTTGTGCTTTTTGATGTCATTCTGAACGCAGTGGGTAGGACAGTCCTGAAAACTGTAACTGTGACTCCTATCTGAAGAAGCGATAATTGTTTTACGGGTATGGAAGAGACCCCAGTTAGTGGATACCCTTATACTCTTCTTCTTCATTCTTATATCTGTTTTATAAGTAAACAGTTATTATTATTTTGCGCTTATTCCACAATTATTTAAACTGACGTTTTCGCTGTTTTCTGTTTGTAAACTACGTTGTTCAGTGTTTTGTTTAATAGGCATAATATTCAGTACATATATTTTGTACTGTTGTTGTTGTTGTGGTCTTCAGTCCTGAGACTGGTTTGATACAGCTCTCCATGCTACTCTATCCTGTGCAAGCTCCTTCATCTTATAGTACCTACTGCAACCTACATCCTTCTGAATCTGCTTAGTGTATTCATCTCTTGCTCTCCCTCTACGATTTTACCCTCCACACTACCCTCCAATACTAAATTGGTGATCCCTTGATGCCTCAGAATATGTCCTACCAACCGATCTCTTCTTCTGGTCAAGTTGTGCCACAAACTTCTCTTCTCCCCAATCCTATTCGATACTTCCTCATTAGTTATGTGATCTGCCCATCTAATCTTCAGCATTCTTCTGTAGCACCATATTTCGAAATATTCTATTCTCTTCTTGTCCAAACTATTTATAGTCCATGTTTCACTTCCATACATGGCTACACTCCATACAAATACTTTCAGAGATGACTTCCTGACACTTAAATCTATACTCGATATTAACAAATTTCTATTCTTCAGAAACGCTTTCCTTGCCATTGGCAGTCTACATTTTATATCCTGTCTACTTCGAGCATCATCAGTTATTTTCCTCCCCAAATACCAAAACTCCTTTACTACTTTAAGTGTCTCGTTTCCTAATCTAATTCCCTCAGCATCACCCGACTTAATTCGACTACATTCCATTATCCTCGTTTTGCTTTTGTTGATTTTCATCTTATATCCTCCTTTCAAGGCACTGTCCATTCCGTTCAACTGCTCTTCCAAGTCCTTTGCTGTCTCTGACAGAATTACAATGTCATCGGCGAACCTGAAAGTTTTATTTCTTCTCCGTGGCTTTTAATACCTACTCCGAATTTTTCTTTTGTTTCCTTTACTGCTTGCTCAATATACAGATTGAATAATATCGGGGAGAGGCTACAACCCTGTCTCACTCCCTTCCCAAGCACTGCTTCCCTTTCATGTCCCTCGATTATTATAACTGCCATCTGGTTTCTGTACAAATTGTAAATAGCCTTTCGCTCCCTGTATTTTACCCCTGCCGCCTTTAGAATTTGAAAGAGAATATTCCAGTCAACATTGTCGAAAGCTTTCTCTAAGTCTGCAAATGCTAGAAACGTAGGTTTGCCTTTCCTTAATCTTTCTTCTAAGATAAGTCGTAAGGTCAGTATTGCCTCACGTGTTTCAATATTTCTACGAAATCCAAACTGATCTTCCCCGAGGTCGGCTTCTACTAGTTTTTCCATTCGTCTGTAAAGAATTCGTGTTAATATTTTGCAGCTGTGGCTTATTAGACTGATTGTTCGGTAATTTTCACATTTGTCAACACCCTTTCTTTGGGATTGGAATTATTATATTCTTCTTGAAGTCTGAGGGTATTTCGCCTGTTTCATACATCTTGCTTACCAGCTGGTAGAGTTTTGTCAGGAGTGGCTCTCCCAAGGCCGTCAGTAGTTCCAATGGAATGTGGTCTCTCAGGTCTTTTAGTGCTCTGTCAAATTCTTCACGCATTATCGTCTCCCATTTCATCTTCATCTACACCCTCTTTCATTTCCATAATATTGTCCTCAAGTTCATCGCCCTTGTATAGACCCTCTATATACTCCTTCCACCTTTCTGCTTTCCCTTCTTTGCTTGGAATTGGGTTTACATCTGAGCTCTTGATGTTCATACAAGTGGTTCTCTTTTCCCCAATGGTCTCTTTAATTTTCCTGTGGGCAGTATCTATTACATTTGTCCTCGAGCCATCCCTGCTTAGCCATTTTGCACTTCCTGTCGCTCTCATTTTTGAGACGTTTGTATTAGTTTTTGCCTGCTTCATTTACTGCACTTTCGTTTTTTCTCCTTTCATCAGTTAAATTCAATATTTCTTCTGTTACCCAAGGATTTCTACTAGCCCTCGTCTTTTTACCTACTTGATCCTCTGCTGCCTTCACTACTTCATCCCTCAAAGTTACCCATTCTTCTTCTACTGTATTTCTTTCCCCCATTCCTGTCAACTGCTCCCTTATGCTCTCCGTGAAACTCTGTACAACCTCTGGTTTAGTCAGTTTATGCAGGTCCCATCTCGTTAAGTTCCCACCTTTTTGCAGTTTCTTCAGTTTAATCCACAGTTCATAACCAATAGATTGTGGTCAGAGTCCACATCTGCCCCTGGAAACGTCTTACAATTTAAAACCTGGTTCCTAAATCTCTGTCTTACCATTATATAATCTATCTGATACCTTTTAGTATCTGCAGTGTTCTTCCAGGTATACAACCTTCTTTCATGGTTCTTAAACCAAGTGTTAGCTATGATTAAGTTGTGCTCTGTGCAAAATTCTACCAGGCGGCTTCCTCTTTCATTCCTTAGTCCCATTCCATATTCACCTACTACGTTTCCTTCTTTCCCTTTTCCTACACTCGAATTCCAGTCACCCATGACTATTAAATTTTCGTCTCCATTCACTATCTGAATAATTTCTTTTGTTTCATCATACATTTCTTCAATTTCTTCGTCATCTGCAGAGCTAGTTGGCATATAAACTTGTACTACTGTAGTAGGTGTGGGCTTCGTATCTATCTTGGCCACGATAATGCGTTCACTGTGCTGTTTGTAGTAGCTTACCCGCATTCCTTTTTTCCTATTCATTATTAAACCTACTCCTGCATTACCCTATTTGATTTTGTGTTTATAACCCTGTAGACAGGTGACCAGAAGTCTTGTTCCTCCTGCCACCGAACTTCACAAATTCCCACTATATCTAACTTTAACCTATCCATTTCCCTTTTTAAATTTTCTAACCTACCTGCCCGATTAAGGGATCTGACATTCCACGCTCCGATCCGTAGAACACCAGTTATCTTTCTCCTGATAACGACATTCTCTTGAGTAGTCCCCGCCCGGAGATCCGAATGGGAGACTATTTCACCTCCTGAATATTTTACCCAAGAGAACGCCATCATCATTAAATCATACAGTAAAGCTGCATTCCTTCGGGAAAAATTACGGCCGTGGTTTCCCCTTGCTTTCAGCCGTTCGCAGTACCAACACAGCAAGGCCGTTTTGGTTACTGTTACAAGGCCAGAACAGTCAATCATCCAGACTGTTGCCCTTGCAACTACTGAAAAGGCTGCTGCCCCTCTTCAGGAACCACACGTTTGTGTGGCCTCTCAACAGATACCCCTCCGTTGTGGTTGTACCTACGGTACGGCTATCTGTATCGCTGAGGCACGCAAGCCTCCCCACCAACGGCAAGGTCCATGGTTCATGGGGGGGGTATTGTAAGATGTGTTAATTAAATACCTTACACCATTCCTTGCGACAACTTATCCCACTTACTACGTAATTTTACCCGCTACGTCGGGTACAACGACGCAATGATATCGCAGATTATCAGTTTTTTTCATTTTTCTAAAACGTGTTGCTGTGTATTTATGGTTTTAAGACACTTTACAGTAAACACATGCGGTTAACGCTATACGAAAGCTGGAGCCTCTAGGTATTGCGCAATAAAGGTTATTGTCAAAATGAAATGATAATTAAAGCGACACCCTAGCTGTAATCAGACGATGATATACATCAATGTAGACATGTTGAAAACGTGTGCCCCAACCGGGACTCGAAACCGGGACCTCTTGCTTAGATGGCACACGCTCTATCCATCTTTTTTATTATCTTATTTTGTTCCATATTGTTCGTTGAATCTGTTCGTGGCGGACGTCCGATGGCAGTCGTTCAGGTTCTTGTTTGATCCGTTCACTCAGTTTTTTTAGTACAGAGGGTAGCTAACCCTCTGACCGTGCACACTGCGCTACCGTGCCGACACCCATCTGAGCCACCGAGGGCACTGACTAATCTCTTGCACGCTCCCCTTGAGACCCACATTCGCAACATGTCCACACCACTACATTCGTAGTGTGCCTAATAAATGTTTGCCCACCACACTCATTACTCGTGGCAGATTAATCTACCAGGTCGCGTACGAGTTGGGTCTTAGCGTGTGCGTCCGCACAAGAAGGTCAATGGCCGCGTAGCCGTATTTTAACTATACAGGGTGTTACAAAAAGGTACGGCCAAACTTTCAGGAAACATTCCTCACACACAAATAAAGAAAAGATGTTATGTGGACATGTGTCCGGAAACGCTTAATTTCCATGTTAGAGCTCATTCTAGTTTCGTAAATATGTACTGTACTTCATCGATTCACCGCCTGTTGGCCCAATTGAGGGAAGGTTATGTTGACTTCGGTGCTTGTGTTGACAAGCGACTCATTGCTCTACAGTACTAGCATCAAGCACATCAGTACGTAGCATCAACAGGTTAGTGTTAATCATGAACGTGGTTTTGCAGTCAGTGCAATGTTTACCAATGCGGAGTTGGCAGATGCCGATTTGATGTATGGATTAGCACGGGGCAATAGCCGTGGCGCGGTACGTTTGTATCGAAACAGATTTCCAGAACGAAGGTGTCCCGACAGGAAGACGTTTGAAGCAATTGATCGGCGTCTTAGGGAGCACGGAACATTCCAGCCTATGACTCGCGACTGGGGAAGACCAAGAACGACGAGGACACCTGCAATGGACAAGGCAATTCTTCGTGCAGCTGACGATAACCCTAATGTCAGCGTCAGAGAAGTTGCTTCTGTACAAGGTAACGTTGACCACGTCACTGTATGGAGAGTGCTACGGGAGAACCAGCTGTTCCCGTAAAATACAGCGTGTGCAGGCACTATCAGCAGCTGATTGGCCTCCACGGGTACACTTCTGCGAATGGTTCATCCGACATTGTGTCAATCCTCATTTCAGTGCAAATGTTCTCTTTACGGATGAGGCTTCATTCCAACGAGATCAAATTGTAAATTTTCACATTCAACATGTGTGGGCTGACGAGAATGCGCACGCAATTGTGCAATCACGTCATCAACACAGATTTTCTGTGAACGTTTGGGCAGGCATTTTTGGTGATGTCTTGATTGGGTTCCATGTTCTTCCAACTACGCTCAATGGAGCACGTTATCATAATTTCATACGCGATACTGTACCTGTGCTGCTAGAACATGTGCCTTTACAAGTACGACACAACATGTGGTTCAAGCACGATGGAGCTCCTGCACATTTCAGTCTAAGTGTTCGTATGCTTCTCAACAACAGATTCGGTGACCGATGGATTGGTAGAGGCGGACCAATTCCATGGTCTCCACGCTCTCCTGGCCTCAACCCTCTTGACTTATGGGGGCATTTGAAAGCTCTTGTCTACCCAACCCCGGTACCAAATGTAGAGACTCTTCGTGCTCGTATTGTGGACGGCAGTGATACAATACGCCATTCCCCAGGGCTGCAACAGCGCATCAGGGATTGCATGCGACGGAGGGTGGATGCATGTATCCTCGCTAACGGAGGACATTTTGAACATTCCCTGTAACAAAGTGTTTGAAGTCACGCTGGTACGTTCTGTTGCTGTGTGTTTCCGTTCCATAATTAATGTGATTTGAAGAGAAGTAATAAAATGAGCTCTAACATGGAAAGTAAGCGTTTCCGGACACATATCCACATAACATATTTTCTTTCTTTGTGCGTGAGGAATGTTTCCTGAAAGTTTGGCCGTACCTTTTTGTAACACCCTGTATATGAAGATATCATTGATGACCGTGAAGCTTCTCTAGTGCACGCGCACTATTCTCTGTGCCCTTAGTGGCTCAGATGGATAGAGCGTCTGCTACGTTCGCCTCCCGGTCGGGGCACACATTTTCATGTCCCCAGTGACGTATATCAACGCCTGCTTGCAGCTAGGGTGTCGATTTCATTATCCTTTCATTCTAGAGAAGCTGCACGGTCATCAATGGTATTTGTTCTTTCGGGAACAGATACCACCTTCATATATAAGTGTCAAAATGCCTTAGGTGGGCCAAATCCCCCTTCTTTGGCGTAACGAGAAGCGCCAGGACGAAGAGAAAGCACACAAAACCAGAGGAGGCGGTGAGGCGACGTCGGCCAGTTGGCCGCTGAACAGGGTATCAGCACGATAGGAGCGGCATCCTGCCGAACTGAATATAAGCGCCGCTCCTGTCGTCTTTGGCAGGACATTGGTGGACAGTATTCGCAGAGTGCTAGTGCGGTCTAGCAGAGCGTGTTACGAGACCAGTTATCAGTGATCCATATCCATTGTTTGACTGGACATCGCCTATAGGGAAGAACATTTCAGTTTGCATGTTGCGCATCGCCTGTGACACCCTTGTTATTTCAAAGTTAAGTATTGTTAATCTGCTTTATTGAAATAAACCTGTTGATGTTATTTGCTTGAATTATTGCACAGCACTCCGAGAACGCAGCATCCCTTAGGCAACCTGTACGAGACGAGTTGGCAAGACCCCAGACCCCCACCTCCTCCCCCACTTTCTCCTAACCAGTGGAGGTCTAGCCGTCGTAAAAGCAATGGGTGAACACACACCATATTCATTTCAAGTATATAGGAATCAGGACACAGTTGATCAGATAGCGTACCTTCTGGGTTATTGTGATCTTCAGGACGTGTAGGAGTTAGGATATCTAAGTTTTCAACAACCAAAGCATTGTTACCACTTTTACGAAACAAGGTCGATGCAGGTAAATTTGAACACTGTCGGATCTTTAGCGTGGCCAGTCAGAGCAATATACTGAAAAACGGAAAGAAAAATTGAAGATGGAGTGTTAACGAAGGTCAGGTTGGCTTTACCAGAAGAAGGGCCAGGTTAGCCGACAGCAGCTACAGCAGTGTCGTGCTGGGAGGAAGAACAGAAGGGAAAAACAATAGGGACAAAATTAAGCAGACAGGACAAAACGTAAATAACGTCCAGGAGACAACAGGCTAAGGCCTCTCTAAGCTTTGACATTGGCTTCGATACGGTTGAAACCGTTGTTTGATGATCGGTTCCCTGGTGTTCCAAACAACCCCAGATACCTTCTACCGGACTAAGATTGCATGATTTAGCGGCATAATTGAAGAGCGAGGCCAGGAACGCATGCATGCAGTTCACATACAACCCTGTGAGAACGAATTAATGTACACAAGAAAAAACAATGGCCCTAAAATGGATCCTTGTGGGACACCACATATTATTTCTTCCCATTCTGATGATGACTGATGACTTAATTCACTAGTCCCTTGCACTGACACCCTTTATTTCCTGTTAGCGAGGTATGACTTGAACCATTTTACAGCACTGCCCGTGACACCATAGAATTCTAATTTATTTAAAAGGATGTTGTGGTTCACACAATCGAATGCCTTTGACAAATCACAGAAAATATCTGCTGCTTGTTACTTGTTATTTAATGAATTCAGTACTTTTTCACTGTAGGTGTAGATAGCCTTCTCGATATCAGAACCCTTCAGAAATCCAAACTGTGTTCTTGATGATATGTTATTTGTAGTCAGATGGTTGAGAAGCTGCCTATATATTACTTTTTCTAAAATTTTTGAGAATGATGCAGAAGGGAAATCGGTCTATAGTTTGATGGTATCTCTTTATCCCCTTTCTTGAATAGAGGCTTAACATCTGCATATTTCAGCCAGTCAGGAAATGTCCAAGTTATAATTGCTGGTTACACAAGTAACTTAGAATTGTACTAAACTCACATGAACATGCCTTAATTAACTTTGTTGATATTTCATCGTAACCACTAGAATGCTTTGTTTTTAAAGATTTTATTGTGGAAGTTATTTGTTTTGGTGAAGTGAGTCACATATTCATGTACCTGAAGCTATTTGTAAAGGCTTGTTTCAGATATTCAAGGGCATTATTTACTGATCTTGACAATCCCATTCTATCAGTAACGGATATAAAGTACTTGTTAAATAGATTTGCCACACTATGCCCATCGGTTACTAATGTGTCATCTACCCTTAATGCTATTTGCTCCTGTTCCTTTCTGGTTCTACCAGTCTTCTCTTCCACTATATCCCATATTGTTTTTATTTTGTTCCTTGAGATTGCTATCTTCTTCTCGTAGTGCATTTGTTTAGAAGTCTGAATTACTTTTTTAAATATTTTACAATATTCCTTGAGTTTAGCTAAATCATCAGTATTGGAGCTATTCTTGGTCGACAGATACATTTTCCTTTTTGTCTTACACTAAATCTTTATTCCTTGTGTAGTCCATGGTTTTATTATAGACTTCTGTTTCATTTGAGTAACTTTTAGAGGAAAACAGTTTTCAAACATGGTACTGACATTGTTCATGAATGTGTTATATTTTTCATTCATGTCATGACCACTATAAATATCTTTCCAGTTCATATCTTTGAGCAGTTTTCTAAAACAATCAATTTTTTGTTGATTGACTACTCTCCTGTACTCAGATTTAGCAGTCTTAATAATCTGCTTACAATTTACATCTAAAACAAGAGCTGCATGTCATGATCTGATAGTTCATTTATTACAGGTTTTATGATATGATTTTGTTCCTTTGATTTGTCTATAAAAATGTTATCAATGGCTGTCCTTGAGGATTTTGTGATCCTAGTTGGAAAGTTTACAGTGTGAGTTAGAGTGAAAGAACATTACTAACTGCAGTAAATGTTTACTGGAAGATTGTATTAGAAAATCTGTATTACAGTCACCAGTAATCAAAATTTCTTTGTTTCTTCCAGTTAAATAACCAAAAAGAGCGTCTAGATGATTGATGAATAGATTATAATTCCTTGCTGGTGCTCGGTACATAGTTAGTATTATATAGGATCTTTTATGGAACTCTACTTCTGTTGCACATGCTTCTAGATGCTGCTCGAAACAGAATTTATTAATGTCAATGTTCTTGAATTTAAGGCAGTTTTTAATAAATGTGGCAACTCCTCCTCCATCCATGTCTAGTCTGCAGAAGTAGAAAGCTAGGTTAAATCCTGAAATGTCTAACATATCTATACCAGTGGTCACTTGATGTTCAGAGAGGCAGATTATGTCAATTTGGTTAGATGACTTCATTTCATCAATGCAAATGAGTATTTCATCAACTTTATTTCTGAGTCCCGGAGTGTTCTGGTGTAATAAAGATAACTGATAGTGCATACTAGTGGGATTATAACTGCTTTGGCGAAGATGAACTGGCAGTTTCTGATTACTTTCTGTTAAACATTGTTTAAATGGAGGCTGTATGCTAAAATCTGACTCATGTTCATCTGTTTTCTCAAACGGAGTGTGTCTGCCAATCTCTCTTAAAACTCGTTTTCTTCCCCCCCTTCCCTATCATATAAACAAGGCATCTCTCTGACACCTGTGACCACTGGTATTTTACCACTTGTGACAGTGTCCCCCCTGAAGTTTTCTGCAATCAACCCAGACAGTTTTCCACTCCCTTTCCTACTGAGGTGAAGGCCATGCCTAGTGTAGTCCCACCTATCGATAGCGTCCACAGGTGTGACTTCCGTGTAGGACATAACCCATAACCGGCAAAAAGGTGACGGGAAAATCCATAACAAACATTCACTCAAAAACATTTACATCATTTAATGCAACGGCGAAATATGATGCCTGTAAGGAAGCCATATGTTTTTCAAAAAATGAAAGAAAATTACGAGCCGGAAAGGTTTTGCCAAATAAGAACTGTTCTCATTTTAGAACCAACATAAAAAATGATACCAAGAGTAATAGAAAGGGAACAATAAGAACTCTGCTTCCAATCAATAAAAGTGTCCTCCTTCTAGCTCACATAAAGCAGTAGATAAAAAAATTTGAAAACATTCCTTATATTTGTGGTTCTTCTTCAAATTAAAATGTTCCTCTGTAATATAAACATGTAACCTTTTAAGTTGAAAGTATCGTTTGTTAAGACGTAAACCACAGAATGTCCCAGAAACCAGGAACAACTATTATTCATTGCGGACGGATAACATTTCCAGTAGGTTTGCAAAGCTTCAGTTATCCGTATACGACTGTGTGGTTCTGCAGGTAAGTGCTGGACCAGTCCCAAATTCCGATTTTATTTCTATATATAAACGTGTGCTCTACAGTTTCTACCAGCTGACTTTTATCGCAGTACGGAGGTGGTCTCAATTTGATACGGCACTCACTCCAGTTGGTAGGTTTTATTACTGAAATTTTCCCAAATGCTCATCCAGTTTCTGGCAGGATATTTTATTTGATTTGGATTGTGAAGACGTTTTCTGGTAATATAGTCATAGACGTTTCTAGTGTTGGTTTGTGCTGGTGGAAGTCTTATATAGCTCCAATCAAGACAGTACTTTCGGACGTAATCCTCGGCTGGCATCTGTATGTACTACATTAACAGGAGCGTTTCTGCCCGCAGGATCTAACGAGAGGAACAGAAGCTTCGTAACGCCTGTCTTAGTGGCATGTATTAACTTAAAAGCACGAGTTAAAAACAGTGCGTCACATCTAGATTTAACGTCTTTAATTCCAAGTCCCCCGTTGTGCCTCTGGTGAGCAGCCGTGTGGAAGGGTACCTTGAAGATATTTTGTTTCCACACGTACCAACACGCTGCAGCAAGTATTTTTTGTGCGGTATCGGCAAGACGGCTGGGAAATGATACATTTTGCTAAGTATGTATGTGTTTATAAACTGAACTTCCTGCAATCGGTGTAACGATCGCATGTCATGGTCCTTCAGTAAGGCTCTGATCACACTGTGCCGCCCCCAGTTGTTCATAACTATGAGCTTGGTATTCGCCCTTAACCACAATCCAGGTTGGAGTCTCTTTTCAGATTCATCCAACCAGTGCGCAGCTATTGCACGATTGTAAGAACCGAGATGCATTATTTTGGATTTTTGAAGATTCAGTTTAGCGCCAGAGGATCGTGAGTACTGGATAACCAAGCGTTGCACTTCATTGACCTCACTATCCGAATTTACAATGAAACTTATGTCGCCAGCATATCCGTGACAAACAGTCTTCATATTGAAGACCTGTAGTCCTCTCAATTTCTGGTGCATTGTCTAAAGGACAGGCTTCACCGCGACCGTATATAACGTCATAGACAATGGACGCTCTTCACGTACTGATTGGTGCACTGGAAATGTTTCAGTCAGTATACTATTGATATTAATCCTCCAAAAAACACCACTGATACATTTACGTATGACAGTTATAAAGAGGTCGTTGAAACCCATTTTTGCATGATTGATCCTATCAAAGGCTTTGTCAAAATCTAAACAATAAGGAAAGACTATTGTCACTTAAAAAAGTAAGTTTTATGACGTCCCTATACTCACATAAGGTATCAAGCACTGAGCTACCCTTTATTGCACTCGTTTGGTAAGGACCTTCCCCATTTTGCAGGAAAGGCTTCATTCTTGTATTCAGGAGTGAGAATCTTAAAGTCAGCGTTGAGTAAGGTGAGTGAATCCTCTCGCTGATCTGTGAGCTGGTCCCCTATTACATCCCACGTGCGTACATAAAATTCAACCGGGAGCCCATCGCGACCATCTGACTTGTTCTTCGGAGCGTCGTTAATTATCGTTTTTATTTCGTCCTGAGTTATATGTTCGATTGGGCTGGCATTATCCTCCTATCTTATTCCGGTCGAAAAGTTTGCTAAAAGTTCTTCACCGTCGCGTCTACCTATTTCCGTTCAAGCGTAGAGATACCTGTAACACTTCGCCACATACTGTTTTATGGCTGTCTGAGTAGTTACTCTCGTTTGTCATCGTCCGCCGGCGCGGTTAATATTCTCTGTTTCCCTCTACGTGTCTCCCTTATTATACGGTATAACGACGTACGTTCTTCTGTAAGGTCCTCCTTGCCTCGAACTGGGGCACGCACCCCATCCAGACGCTGCCGGACAACGGCTGTTATTTTCTACTTAAATCGTTTCAGTTTGAGTGTGTTAGCCGAAAGGCCATCTGGTTGTTGATAAAAGTCTCGCAAACAGAAGAAGTAATATTCTGCCGTTTGTTTGCGCCTATATGCTTGCGCTTTAGCATACTGTATAACGCATTTACGAAGTACGAGTTTTGCATATTCGGTTCACCAAACGATCTGCTCCCGATACCTCGTTTGGGAGTGTAAGCATTTGTGCCAAATCCAATGTGTTGGTTAAGTTCAGCATTCTGCAATTGTGAGACGTTAAGTTGCCGTACCCCACGGCCACGAATGGTTTTTTGTTGGATACGTTACTAAAATGAGGTCATGACGTTGGACAGTTATGCCCCGACCAGTCTCTAAAACAACTTGAGCTCGACACGCGATAGCCTCTTTGAATAAAACCGCTGTTCCTCCTTCATTTCCGATGTTGACGATGGCTTCATAACCTGTTATGTCCGCTACTTCAGTTGCGGCAACCTCTTGTAACATGGCAACACCTGTGTCAGCTGCGTAGAGATAAGCTTTCAAACATTGTAACTGTACCGAGAGACATTAACTGTAGCCAGCTTGTAAGTCTGCATTTATACACTATTGCTCAGTTTCCTCAGACCAAAGCGTGCTAGGAACCGGGTGGGACCCGGAAGGTGCTAACACGGTTGTATTCACGTGATTGTCTAATTCCATCTGAATGCCCTCATTCCGAATGGGAGCCATTACCCTACTTGCATCAGCCACCGCCGTTTCCCCTGTCTGTGATATCTTAAGGATACCTCTTGTGCGTGTTCTTTTCGTATCTGATTCCTGTTCTCTTCCTGACTTTGTATTCTAGGAGGGCATTTCGATTGTTTAGACGACTTTTTTGAATGGTCCTTACATGATACTGGGTGATCAGACCGGTCGCCGAATGTTGGGTTGTTTGGGTTTGTGTCCTCGTCAACTAGCATGTCACTGCCAATTGATGACACTGGAACGTCACCGGGATTGGTACCTATTGGTAGTGGTACCTCGGGATGTTAAACAGGCATAGTAATTTCTTGTCCAGGTGTCTTGCTACCGTCTACGGTCTGGGTAGTAGTGTCTCCTCGAGAGGCCTGATTCAAACATTATGGCAGGGTAACCGTTGAACTCTCTTCATTTGTCAGTTCGGTTCGTGCAGTTGAATCCTGATTTCCTTCATTTTCTCCCTGACGTGATATACAACAGTCCTGCCCATTCCTGCTTTCCTGTAATGGGGCTGACGAAGTCTCCACATACGACAGTTTTTGTTGACGTCGCACATCGCCCGCGGAGGTGAGTGCCTGGTTTGGCCTCCGTAAAGATTTGACACTGGGTGAGGCTGCCGTAAGATGATCCGTGGTTCCGCATACTGCACAGGTCCTTCGTTGGCTAAGTCTCTGAAGCATTGAACCATAATATACGACGGGATGTTCTTATGAAGATCAGTTCTGACATTTCGTACGCCATTGACGACATTGAAATGTTTATTTCCAGACCATTTCTCACCAGTAACCTGTAAAACCGATCCATGAGGAGTTAACGCTTGTTTGAAATGGTCGTACTTAAGTTCAAATGGGAGGTTGATTATGCTCACACATCGCAACCCTAAACCAAAGTTCGCAAAACCGCCTGTTTTTGTCATAATCCGGGTACATGTTTCAACGTCTCGCACTTTAACATACACTGCATTACCAAGGAAATCATATGACAACCCGTGCACGTCATCATCTTGTAAATCTATCTTTTCTGACAACTAATCGTCGATTTCAGAAACTTTCGGCCTGTCATATCCGAACGGGAACGAGACAATTGGACGTACACTTCCTAACCTGAGCTGTCATAGCTGGATGGCTATGTCGTACTCAGAAGCTACAGCGAGACACGGCCAGCCACGTGACCACTGGCGGCGAGATCCGCACGTCATCCAGGACACAGACGATATTCCGACTGCAGGGGCTTGTCTCTGGTACGCTCCAGCTTACTGTCCACACACTACATTTGTAGTGCCCCTGCCCGCTATATTCATTACCCGCGGCAGTCAATCTACCGATCCCTGTAAGAGTTCGGACAATGTGAGTACATCCGCACTGAAGAAGATCATTGGCCGGTATGCCTTATGTATACGAAGATGGTACCTGTTCTTTCCAACATGTCCAAAAGAGCAGATACTGACAATGATCTTCTTCAGTGCGGATGCACTCACACTGCCCGAACTCTTACGGCAATCGGTAGATTGACAGCCGCGGGTAATGTCTGTACTGGACAGTAAGTTGGTGCACTATCCTCTGTGTCCTCGATGGTTCAGTCAGAGAGAGCGTCTACCATGTAAGCACGAGATCGCGGTGGGGGCACACATTTTCAATTGTCTCCGTTGATATTTATCAACGAGTGTAAGCAGATAATGGCATGTATTAATTTAAAAACACGAATTAGAAGCAGTGCGTCACATCTAGATTTAACACCTTTAATTCCAAGTCCCCCGTTGTGCCTCTCTAAAGTCGCCGTGTGGAACGATACCTCCAAGATATTTTGTTTCCACACATACAAACACGCTGCAACTAGTATTTTTCGTGTGCTGATGTGCGGTATCGGTAAGACTGCTGCGACATGATATATTTTGCTAAGTATATATGTATTTACAATTTGTACAGAAAGCAAATGGCAGTTATAAGAGTCGAGCGGCATGAAAGGGAAGCAGTGGTTGGGAAGGGAGTGAGACAGGGTTGTAACCTCTCCCCGATGTTATTCAATCTGTATATTGAGCAAGCGGTAAAGGAAACAAAAGAAAAAATCGGAGTAGGTATTAAAATCCAGGGAGAAGAAATAAAAACTTTTAGGTTCGCCGATGACATTGTAATTCTGTCAGAGACCGCAAAGGACTAGGAAGAGCAGTTGAACGGAATGGGCAGTGTCTTGAAAGGAGGATATAAGATGAACATCAACAAAAGTAAAACGAGGATAATGGAATGTAGTCGAATTAAGTCGGGTGATGCTGAGGGAATTAGATTAGGAAAAGAGACACTTAAAGTAGTAAAGGAGTTTTGGTGTTTGGGGAGCAAAATAACTGATGATGCTCGAAATAGAGAGGATATAAAATGTAGACTGGCAATGGCAAGGAAAGCGTTTCTGAAGAAGAAAAATTTGTTAACATCGAGTATTGATTTAAGTGTCAGGAAGTCGTTTCGGAAATTATTTGTATGGAGTGTAGCCATGTATGGAAGTGAAACATGGACATAAATAGTTTGGACAAGAAGAGAATAGAAGCTTTCGAAATGTGGTGCTACAGAAGAATGCTGAAGATTAGGTGGATAGATCACGCAACTAATGAGGAGGTATTGAATAGGATTGCGGAGAAGAGAAGTTTGTGGCACAACTTGACTAGAAGAAGGGATCGGTTGGTAGGACATGTCCTGAGGCATCAATCGATCGCAAATTTAGCATTGGAAGGCAGCGTGGAGGGTAAAAATCGTAGAGGGAGACCAAGAGATGAATACACTAAGCAGATTCAGAAGGATGTTGGTTGCAGTAGGTACTGGGAGATGAAAGAGCTTGCACAGGATAGAGTAGCATGGAGAGCTGCATCAAACCAGTCTCATGACTGAAGACCACAACAACATATGTATTTATAAACTAAACTTTCTGAAATCGGTCTAGCGATCACTTGTTATGGTCCTTCAGCAAGGCTCTGCTGCCATTAAGTTACTTCTCCCAGTTGTTCATAACCATGAGCTTGGGATTAGCCCTTAACCACAATCCGAGTTGTAGTCTCTCTTCAGTTACATCCAACCAGTGCGTACCTACGGCAGTACTGAGCTGCAACATCCAAAATGCTATTACTTCTTTCGGACATGCCCGAAAGAACAGAACGATTTTCATACAGATATTTGTATGAGTTGACCGTTTCAACTTTGAATTATTATATTATTATATTTATACGATAATATGTTTTCTCGTTATGTAAGGTGCACAATTATATAGTTCTAAACATTTAAAGCAAGTTGTCAGTCTTTGCACCATTTTGGAATCTTGTCAATATCTGACTTGTTTCAGACAGTACCTCATTATAGATAACTGCATCGTGTGCCAAAATTCTGAGGTTACGATTAGCATCGTCCGTAAGGTCATTTATACACAAGAATAACATCAAGCGAACCAACACATTTCCCTGGGGCACACTCGAAGTCACTTCTACATGTGCCGATGACTCTCCAGCCAAGATAACTTGCTACATGTTCCATACGTCCTTCCTGCATTCAACAATCCACTCACAAATCACGTTTCACCGTATTTTCATTAATAAGCTTTGGTGTAGTGCTCACAACAGATTTTCTGTTTGCTGTGACTCATGATTCTCATGACATATGAGAAGAGAGGTACGTCTGTATGGGACCCTTACCAGTTGGGTCTGATTGAAGAGTCTGAGGAGGTCCAAAGAAGAGCGGCAAGATTCGTGACTGGTACATTTAGCCATCGCGAGAGCGTTACAAATCTCACAGAAAGTTTGAAGTGGGACACACTTGCTTGTAGACGGCGTGCTAAACGGAAGGGACTGCTCACTAAATTCCGAAATCCTATCTTTGCCGAGGATGTAGAGCATATACTATTACCACCAACTTTCAAATCACGCAATGATCACCAATCAAAGATAAGGGAAATTAGAGCTCGTACGGAGGCGTTCAGACAGTCGTTTTTCCCTCTCGCGATCCGCGAGTGAACAGGCGGAGGTAAATATGACTTTGGCGCGAATTGAGCCCTCCACCACACACCGCTTGGTGGCTAGCGGAGTATATATGTCGATGTAGAACCCCCCGTACAACGATGAAACCAGCCCCGAGACGTACCCTTCTTTTCATCCCTGGTTATATGGTAATGCCCCACCTCACACCGTCCTTCCATTATTCTCCCGCCCTCCCCTTGAAAGACATTTATTTGGTACCTGAGATTCCACAGTCATACCCATCGTTCCACGACGATCGTGACCACGATCATTTTCATGTACCACCAGCGTCAAGATTATACCATAGCAGTATTAACATTACCATCAGTGGTTATATTCTAAGTGTAATATAAAATAGTCTAAAGAATTTTAAAAATCATAAAAACTGCCCGCCAAGTCCGGAAGCGATGCAGTCCTTCAACAAAGGAAATAGCTTACAATTAGTTCACGCAGTCTTGGAGTATTGTTCGTCTGTATGGGACCCTTACCAGTTGGGTCTGATTCAAGGCCGCGCGGGATTAGCCGAGCGGTCTAGGGCGCTGCAGTCATGGACTGTGCGGCTGGTCCTGGCGGAGGTTCGAGTCCTCCCTCGGGCATGGCTGTCTGTGTTTGTCCTTAGGATAATTTAGGTTAAGTAGTGTGTAATCTTAGGGACTGATGATCTTAGCAGTTAAGTCCCATAATATTTCACACACATTTGAACACTTTCTGATTCAAGAGACTGAGAGTATTAAAAGAAGAGCGGAAAGCTTCGTGACTGGTACATTTAGTCATGCGAGAGCGTTACAGATGCTACAGAAAGTTTGAAGTGGGACACACTTGCAGATAGACGACGCGCCAAACAGAAGGGGCTGCTCACTAAATTCCGAAATACGGTCTTCGCCAAGGATGTAGAGCATATATTGTTACCACCAACTTTCAAATTACGCAATGATCACCATTCAAAGATAAGGGAGATTAGAGCTCGTAGTGAGGCGCTCAGACAGTCGTTTCTCCCTCGCGCGATCCGCGTGTGGAGCAGAGGGGGAAGGGGGGGGGGGTAGAAATATGACTTTGGCTCGAATTGAGCCATCCGCCAAAGACCGCTTGGTACCTGGCGGAGTATACATATGTAGAGGTGGATGCTACTTATGAATCCTAGGTGGTTGGAGGTCATTTCTCTGTTCCAGTCAGTACATTTTGGAGTGGTTGAAGACGTATAGCCTGGTGTCTGTATCTGCGCAGCTGCTGGGCACCTGGTACGTGGTCGAAGTCATCTCGCCGGTGTCTGTGGGCACGGTGTGCGACGGCTTCCAGCTGACCAAGCTGAACGTGAGCCGAGCCTGGGAGGACCTGGAGGCCGAGGCGGTCATCATGAGCCGCTTTGGGAGACTGCCCGGAGGGCCCACCATCTACTTCAACCGCACCATGCTGGTGGGAGGCGGCGCGGGGGCGTCCAGCGACGGCCAGCACGAGCAGACCAGGGGCCCCAGTGAGTACGGCGCCGGGGCTCCCAGTGGGGGCGTGTCCCAAGGCACCAACGGGCCAAGGCTCGTTCTGCACTACTGGCCATTCAAATTGCTACACCAAGAAGAAATGCAGACGATAAAACGGGTATTCATTGGACAGATATATTGTACTAGACCTGATAGGTGATTACATTACATTTGGGTGCACAGATCCTGAGAAATCAGCACCCAGAACAACCAACTCTGGCCGTAATAACGGCCTGATACGCCTGGGCATTGAGTCAAACAGAGCTCGAATGGCGTGTATAGGTACAGCTGCCCATTCAGCTTCAACATGATACCACAGTCCATCAAGAGTAGTGACAGCCGTATTGTGACGAGCCAGTTGCTCAGCCACTATTGACAAGACGCTTTCAGTTGGTGAGAGCTCTGGAGAATGTGCTGGCCAGGACAGCAGTCGAACATTTTCTGTATCCAGAAAGACTTGCAACATGCGGTCGTGCATTATCCTGCTGAAATGGAGGGTTTCGCAGGGATCGGATGAAGGGTAGAGCCACGGGTCGTCACACATCTGAAATGTAACGTCCACTGTTCAAAGTGCCGTCAATGCGAACAAGAGGAGACCGAGACGTGTAACAAATGGCACCCCATATCATCACGCCGGGTGATACGCCAGTATGGCGATGACGAACACACGCTTCCAATGTGCGTTTACCTTGATGTCGCCAAACACGGATGCGACCATCATGATACTGTAAACAGAACCCGGATTCATCCGAAAAAGTGACGTTTTGCCATTTGTGCACCCATGTTCGTCGTTGAGTACACAATCGCAGGCGCTCCTGTCTGTGATGCAGCGTCAAGGGTAACCGCAGCCGTGGTCTCCGAACTGATAGTCCAAGCTGCTGCAGACGTCGTCGAACTGTTGGTGCAGATGGTTGTTGTCTTGCAAACGTCCCCATGTGTTGACTCAGGGATCGAGACGTGGCTGCACGATCCGTTACAGCCATGCGGATAAGTTGCATGTCATCTCGACTACTAGTGTTACGACGCCAGCACGGCGTCCCGTATTACCCTCCTGAACCCACCGAGCAGCAATGTCGTGATACGATAAACTGCAATCGCGATAGGCTACAATCCGACCTTTATCAAAGTCGGAAACTTCATGGTACGCATTTCTCCTCCTTACACGAGGCATCAAAACAACATTTCACCAGGCAACGCCGGTCAACTGCTGTTTGTGTATGAGAAATCGGTCGGAAACTTTCTTCATCTCAGCACGTTGTAGGTGTCGCCACCGGCGCCAACCTTCTGTAAATGCTCTGAAAAGCTAATCATTTGCATATCACAGCATCATCCCGTCGGTTTAATTTCGCGTCTGTAGCACGTCACCTTCGTGGTGTAGCAATTTTAATGGCCAGTAGTGTATTTATTTACTTATTTATTTAGACTCCAAGCTCCTTAGGAGCAAATTTAGTAGCAAATCTCCACGGTCATGCAACGTGTCAGTACATAAAAGTGGTAACAGACAAAAATAAAATGTCTATGAAACGGAAAAACGCAATCAACAACACAACTAGAATCAGCTTAATGTTTCAAGCAACTCCTCGAAAGAATAGGAGTGACACATGAGGAAACTCTTCAGTCTCGATTTGAAAGCGCGTGGATTACTGCTACGAATTTTGATTTCTAGTGGTAGCTTATTGAAAGTGGATGCAGCAGTATACTGCACGCCTTTCTGCAGAAGAGTTAAGGAAGTCGATCCAGATGCTTATTCTTGGGAATCAGCTAATACTTAAAACTGAAACAAATGAGCCCTCGGTCACTAATATTTCTAGTCTTCCAGGTTTCAACACTTCTAGAGTGCCTTCATCAGAATTAAAAGAATTAAAATGACCTATGACATAGTTACAAATTTATAGGATAGCTATTTTTTATACAAAAAGCGTAAGTGAAGACAGAGGCAGTACTTACTTGTGACATATAAAATAATTAACAGACCAGATATGTCATGTAAGTACTGCCTCTGTCTTTTATTGTTAGTCAGTACTCACACTTAAATGGCATCAAAACTGAATTGACATTTATGTATATCTTCTTTCTCCACTACGAGGAGTATTAAAGTGCAATTTTTCCTTGGCTATTTTTCCTGTTATCCAACTAGATTTTTTTCAGTCGCCCTAGATGTGTTTTTTTCCTATTTCCGATCATTTAATTTTCAAACTTAACGTGATTGTATTTTTATGTGTGTATTTTCTAGTTTTGTTTCATATCGGATCGGAGCCCTTGGATGTGATCGTATTAGGATGTCATTTCAGATCGATGAATGAGAAAGGTAGCATCCATATCCGTACTAATAACGGACATTACTGTTTTTTTGTTTCTGCTTCACTATTGATTAATTTAGCCGTAGTGATTACGGAGTTACACAACAAGCACTTTTCGGCGCTTTTTGCCATTGTCAGGCGTGCTTGTGCAGCTGATGAAGGAGGATACAAAATGATTTAGACAAAATTTCTAGTTTGTGTGATGAAGGATAGCTAGCTCAACGTACAAAAATGTAATTCAACGCTAATGAGTAGAAAAAAGAAACCTTTAATCTTCTGATATCGCATTAAGAACATTATGCTTGACGCAATCACGTCTTTTAAATAACTGGGCGTAACATTGCGAAGCGGTATGAAATGTGAGGATTGCGGAAGGGAAGGCAAATGGTTGACTTTCAGTTAATTGGAAAAATTTTTGGACCCTATAGATAATCTGTGAAGGAGAACGCGTATAAGACGCTACTGCTTACCTATTCTTGAGTACTGCTCGAGTGTTTGGGATCCGTAGCAGGTCGAAGCAAAGGAAGACATCGAAGCAGTTCAGAGGCTGACTTCTGAACGATTCTACTGCCGCCAACATACATTTCGCTTAAGGTCAGAGAGATTAGAGAACACTGGAAGTCACATAGATAGTAGTTTTCTCCTTCTTGCTGTGTTTCCGAGTGGAACGGGAAAGGAAATAAATGGTAGTGGTACAGGGTAACCTCCCCCACGCATCTTACGATGGACTGCAGAGTATGTATGTAGACATAGATGTACCAGGTGATCAAAAAATCAGTATAAATTTGAAAACTGAATAAATCACGGAATAATGTAGATAGAGAGGTACAAATCGACACACATGCTTGGAATGACATGGAGTTTTATTACAACCAAAAAAATACAAAAGTTCAAAAATGTCAGACAGATGGCGCTCCATCTGATCAGAATAGCAATAATTAGCATAACAAAGCAAGACAAAGCAAAGATGATGTTCTTCACAGGAAATGCTCAGTATGTCCACCATCATTCCTCAACAACAGCTGTAGTCGAGGAGTGATGTTGTGAACAGCACTGTAAAGCATGTTTGGAGATATGGTAAGGCATTGGCGTCGGATGTTGTCTTTCAGCATCCCTAGAGATGTCGGTCGATCACGATACACTTGCGACTTCAGGTTAACCCCAAAGCCAATAATCGCACGGACTGAGGTCTGGGGACCTGGGCCAAGCATGACGAAAGTGATGGCTGAGCACACGATCATCACCAAACGACGCGCGCAAGAGATCTTTCACGCGTCTAGCAATATGGGGTGGAGCGCCATCCTGCATAAACATCGTACGTTCCATCAGGTGTTTATCAGCCAGGCTGGGGATGATGCGATTCTGTAACATATCGGCGTACCTCTCACCCATCACGGTACCAGTTACAAAACCAGAATCACGCATTTCCTCGAACAAAAAAGTCCCGATAACGGTAGATGTGGTAAATCCAACCCATACCGTGACTTTCACGTCGTGCAATGGAGTTTCCACGACAGTTCTAGTATTTTTGGTAGCCCAAATTGTGCAGTTGTGGGTGTTGACAGACCCTCGAAGCGTGAAATGAGCTTCGTCGGTCCACAACACGTTACTCAACCGATCGTCATCTTCCGCCATCTTTTGAAACGCCCACACCGCAAATGCGCTCCGCTTCACTAAATCGCCAGGTAACAGTTCATGATGCCGATGGATTTTGTACGGATAGCATCGGAGGGTACGCCTCAGTGCCAACCAAACAGTATTCCATACAATGCAGGTGCGACGTGCGACTGCACGAGCGCCGACTTCCCCGTGCATAGACGAACCCGCTACAGTCTCCATTTCTTCCTGAACTGTCTCAGCAGCATTACGCCTTGTGCTCGGTCGGCCACTACGGGGTCTATCGTCTAAACAACCCGTGGCATCGAAATCATTCTCGCCACAGCTGTATTTGTCAACGGACATTTACCCGTTCGAATCCCCTGCCTATGGCGATAGGATCGTAACGCTGAACTAGCACATTCCCCGCTCTGATAATACAGCTTCACTAAAAGGGTCTTTTCAGTTAACGTCAACATGCTGCGACTGATGGCGCATCTGATTCTCTCTCTCATTACAACTCCTTTTATTCACGATTGTCTTGCGTAGTCACTGACGTTTTGCTGCCCAATGCCATATGTCGGACATTTTGTAAACTTTCTTTTCTTTTTTTTTGTTCTAATAAAACCCCATTACATTCCAAGCATGTGTGTCAGTTTTTACCTCTCTATCTACATTATTCCGTGGTTAATTAAGTTTTCAAATTTATACTGACTTTTTGATCATCCGGTATAATAGGTAGGTGATATTGTTCCTTATGACTATATTAGTTTCTACGTCTACGTGTGGCACATAATGTTTACGTTTTACCTGGTACTACGCGGGCCATATTGCATCTTGGAGCTTTAGTATCAGCTGTATTTCTGTTAGGTTACGATGAGGTTCTGTCTTTGTACTTTTGTGTGATCTCGGTAAAATTATTTGATGGCTTTTTGACAACTCCCGTTCCAGAGATGCTATATGTTTGCACTGGAAATTATATATCGCTGGATGTCAGTGATTATGTGTAATATTAGGAGGCAATGTTTTGTGCTTTTACGTAACCAATGAATATTCTGTTGTCATCTATTTGTCACGATAATTGACCTTTTCTCTTTAACGATGTCAATAAAATTTTCCAGGTATTTTTTCATATTTAAAATGTGTTTATGCGTTAAGGATGTCGTATGGGCTTTTTCTGTATGAATGTAAACGTATTCGCAGCTGCGAACAGGAAGAACCATCAGCTATATAAGGGAATGACGACAATGAAAATTTATGCCAGACTGGGATTCGATGGCAGAAATTTACATTTTCTCCAAAGTATGCCCTCTAGGTATTCTGAGTAGAATTTTTAGGACATTTTGAATATTTTCTGCAATCTTTTTTGTAAGTAAAATGTGGGTTCAATGCTTTCGCAGTTTCATGCATGTTCTTTAACTCTAATTCTTACATGTTTGTCAGACATAAATTTGTTACAGTTGTCAGAGAAAGCTTGTAGTCACTTGGATGTGAAAAAGCGTAAATAGATATGCTTTGCGTATACTCTTGAAACATCGTTACTGTTCAGGTACCAAAGTAAGCGGTTTCAAAAATATGTAGCGGATAAGTATAAATTATAGGTTAAGTTTGGTGCAGGTACCTATTGTCAAATTTTGTTCTTCGAGTACATCATGTTATCAGACTCCCAGAATCAGTTATATCAAAAATAGCTGTTTTAGAATGTTTTTTTCAGATGTCCTTCGCACTGGTCTGAACGCAAAAGAAAAGGCGATGATTGAAATTTCTTACAGTTAGAGATTGGACGCAGCGATCTGTATTGCTCTGAAGCAACTTCAGCTGCCAAGATCGCATTCAGTACTATTTATTCGTGATGACCGACTTCGACAGTTAAAAGACAGTCATTACCGGATCTGCTCCGTCATGACTGTATCACAAATGCCGTTTTGACATTAATGGGGGTAGTATGTAGCAAATTCCACACAGGTTTGCTAAAAATAAAAACAGGTTTGTCGCAAACTGTATTTCTATGAAACAGAGAATAGGGAAATATAGGAAATTAGTGACTTCCGGCCGCACAGGTTATTGTGGTAATGCGATGGTGAAAGCTGCAAATTTGTGCCAGACCGGCACTGCAACCCGGATTTAACGTTTCTCATGAACGGTTGCATTAGCAGCTATTTTTTATTTGCATTCAAACTTTACAAGAACGGTTTTCCAGCATTACAAAATGTTGAATGTCAGTTAGGAAAGCCGATAACAAGACAAAACTGTGTAGGGTGAGTGACCTAACATCATCACAGGAGCCGGCCGGTGTGGCCGTGCGGTTCTAGGCGCATCAGTCTGGAACCGCGTGACCGCTACTGTCGCAGGTTCGAATCCTGCCTCGGGCAGGGATGCGCGTGGTGTCCTTAGGTTGGTTAGGTTTAAATAGTTCTAAGTTCTAGGGGACTGATGACCACAGATGTTAATTCCCATAGTGCTCAGAGCCATTTGAACCATTTTTTTTTTAACACAGGAAATACCTCCGAAACCACAACCAACACTCAGTAACCAATTCCGCAGACCGAAAGTGTGGAGAGGGGCTGTTGTAATTGGTTAATACAAACCACTGAGAAATGCACGGAAGTCTGATTTTTAATACATGCTTATGTTTGTAAATGGAAACTTGTTATTACTTTTACCACAACTGAAAATAGAAACAAATACGTAATCGATGCCGTTTGTTATATTGCAAAATGTTAAGTTCATCCGGAGTAACGTTTAATGTAAAGTTGACACTTGCAACCTCAGCCGTTGAGTCGTGTGTTGTAACGAACAAGATCTGCAAGGGTATGTTTAAGCAGACAACGATGTTTACGAGTTGGGCTGCCTCAGTGTCTGCGTGTAGCGCTTGCTGAATTAGTCCTTGTACTCAAAGTACCTATAGTGCGCTATGTTACCGGACGTCTGTGATGCTCTGTCTACATCTACATCCATACGCATGCTCTGCAAATCACATTCAAGTGCCAGGCAGAGCGTTCATCGAACCGCCTTCACAATTCTCTATCATTCCAATCTCGTATAGCGCGCGGAAAGAACGAACCCATATACTTTCCGTCTACGGGCTCTGATTTGCCTTATTTTATAGTTGTGATCGTTTCTCCCTATGTAAGTCGGTGTCAGCAAAATATTTTCGCATGAGGAGGAGAAAGTTGGCGATTGAAATTTCGTGAGAAGATTCCGTCGCAACGAAAACCGCCATTCTTTTAATGATTTCGATCCCAAATCCTGTATCATTTCTGTGACACTTTCTCCCATATTTCGCGATAATACAAAACGTGCTGCCTTTCTTTGAACTTTTTCGATGTACTCCGTCAGTCCTATATGGTAAGGATCCCACACCGCGCAGCAGCATTCGAAAAGAGAACGGACAAGTGTGGTGTCGGCAGTCTCCTTAGCAGATCTGTTACATTTTCCTAGTGTCCTGCCAATAAAACGCAGTCTTTGGCTAGCCTTCCCCACAACATTTTCTATGTGTTCCTTCCAATTTAATTTGTTCGTAATCGTAATACCTAGGTATTCAGTTGAATTTACGTCTTTTAGATTAGACTGATTTATCGTGTAAGCGAAGTTTTGCAAAATCCTTTCAGCACTCATGTGGATGACCTCACACTTTTTCGTTGTTTAGGGTGAACTGCCAATTTTCGCACCATTCAAATAGCTTTTCTAAATCGTTTTGCAATTTGTTTTGATGTTCTGATGACTCTATTAGTCGATAAACGACAGCGTCATCTGGAAACAACCGAAGACGGCTGCTCAGATTGTCTCCCAAATCGTTTATATAGATAAGGAAAACCAAAGTGCCTACAACACAACCTCGGGGAACGCCAGAAATCACTTCTGTTTCACTCGATGGCTCTCCGTCATTACTACGAACTGTGACCTCTCTGACAGGAAATCACAAATCCAGTCACATAACTGAGACGATATTCAATAAGCACGCAATTTCACTACAAGCCACTTGTGTGGTACTAAGTCAAAAGCCTTCCGGAAATCCAGAAATACGGAATCGATCTGAATTCCCTTGTCAATAGAACTCAACACTTCATGTGAATAAAGAGCTAGTTGTGTTTCACAGGAACGATGTTTTCTAAACCCATATTGACTTTGTGTCAAATTCAAATGGCACTGAGCAGTATGGAACTTAACATCTGAGTTCATCAATCGCCTAGACTTAGAAATACTTAAACCTAACTAACCTAAGGACCTCACACACATCCATGCCCGAGGCAGGATTCGTCGAACCTGCGACAGTAGCAGCGCGGTTAAGGACTAAAGCGCCTAGAACCGCTCAGCCACAACGGCCGGCTGACTTTGTGTCAATAGACAGTTTTCTTCGATGTAATTCATAATGTTTGAATACAATATATGTTCCAAAATCCTGCTACACATCGACATTAACGATATGGACCTGCAATTTAGAGGATTACTCCTACTACCTTTCTTGAATATTAGTGTGACCTGCGCAACTTTCCAGTCTTTGTCTACGTATCTTTCGTCGAGCGAACGGTTGTATATGATTGTTAAGTATTCAACTAATGCATCAGCATACTCCGAAAGGAACCTCATTGATATACAGTCTGAACCAGAACACTTGCTTTTAATAAGTGATTTAATTTGTTTCACTACTCTGAGGATATTTACTTCTACGTCACTCATGTTGGCAGCTGTTCTCGATTCGAATTCTGGAATATTTACTTCGTCTTCTTTTGTGAAGGCATTTCGGAAGGCTGTGTTTAGTAACTTTGCTTTGGCAGCACTGTCTTCGATAGTATGTTCATTGCTGTCACACAGAGGAGGCACTGATGGTTTCTTGCCGTTAACATACTTCACATACGACCATATGTTCTGCCAGGTTTCGAGACACAGTTTCGTTGTGGAAACTGTTATAAGCATCTCGCATTGAAGTCCGTGCTAAATTTCGAGCTTCTGTAAAAGATTGCCAATCTTGGGGGTTTTGCGCCTGTTTAAATTTGGCGTGTTTGTTTCGTTGTTTCTGCAACAGAGTTCTAACCCGTTTTGTGTACCAAAGAGGACCAGCTTCGTTGTTTGATAATTTATTTGGTATAAACCTCTCAATTGCTGCCGATACTATTTCTTTGAATTCAAGCCACATCTGGTCTACACTTATATTATTAATTTGGAATGAGTGGAGATTGTCTCTCAGGAAGGCGTCAAGTGAATTTTTATCTGGCTTTTTGAATAGGTATATTTTTGCTTAGTTTTGGTGGATTTGAGGATAATATCCAGTCTCGCTACGACAAAGCTGTGTTCATTAATCCCTGAATCGGTTTTGATGCTCGTTATTAACTCAGGATTATTTGTTGCTAAGAGGTCAAGTGTGTTTTCACAAACGTTAACTGTTCGTGTGGGCTCATGAACTACCTGCTCGAAATAATTTTCAGAGAATTCGTTTAGCACAATTTCGGATGATATTTTATGCGTACCTCCGGAATTAAACATGTATTTTCGACAACATATCGATGGTAAATTTAAGTCACTATCAACTATTATCATAAGAGTCGGGTACGAGTTTGAAATCAAACTCATGTTTTCTTTGAACCTTTCAGCACCTGAATAATCTGAATTGGGAGGTCGGTAAAACGATCCAATTATTATTTTATTCCGGTTGCCAACAATGACCTCTGCCCATACCAACTCACAGGAAGTATCTACTTCAATTTCGCGACAAGTTAAAGGGGCGGGCAAACGTTGCACTCGGCCCATGAGCACACGGCGCTGCACGTGTGCTGCTCGCGTGCAATCGTCAAACGGGACAGTCACGACAGACGGCAGGTATAGTACCAGGCTAAAGGCACGTTGTCCAAGGCGCGACTCACACCAGGGACTGCGTCGGGTCGCTACGTGACGTCAGAAGTTGCCTGCTGGCGCATGCGCAGTTCGAGTTTGGGATGCGACGCGCGGCTGTTACGGCAGCTGCCGCAGCACAGCACGAGTGAGCTGTGCTGCGACGGAAGTCGGACGACACAAAGACGTACGGCTGCCAGGAAGATGTCGTGCCAGTACTTATCGCATGATGTACTGTGAAACGACAATGCAGTACTCACGGGAAGTAATACCCAAACCCAGTGTCGCTATGGTTTACCTACCACATCATATAAAAAATATAATTGATGGCAAGGCGATATTAAACCAATTTGAACGTTT
This sequence comes from Schistocerca gregaria, assembly GCF_023897955.1. Lineage (NCBI taxonomy): Eukaryota > Metazoa > Arthropoda > Insecta > Orthoptera > Acrididae > Schistocerca > Schistocerca gregaria. The sequence goes on from NC_064928.1 coordinate 77,909,976, forward strand.
TTTCGCTCTGTTGAAAAACGTTAATTTTTGACATTTGTTGGTTTTGTTAGGATGTCTACTTGTACTTGGGTGTCCTCGTCCAGGTTCAGAATAAAATACTAGACGTAATTTATCCTCTTCCCAAGAATGAGAAGAAAATATATTGAAGGCAGCATGTCTTTACTTTTTAGGAAATCTACATCTCGTGGCATTTTAGATGAAATTGTCAAGAGCATATGGAGAAATATATATAACTCATACCAGAGAAATATATGACATAAAATGGTTTCATTAGGTCCGAATGTGTCAGCGAAACAAAAGAAAATGCGTTCTCTGTCGTGTGATGACCACACGATTCACGTTGCGCGCCGACAGAACTGGCGGCCAGTCGCTACGCTCCCGGAGATATGTGAGCCCAAACCTCGGACACGGAGATCGATATCATTCTGATCTCAACTTTAAAAATAATTTCGATACGTTAGCTTCTTTTCATCGACAACGATGTATGACCTTACGTGAACCATACGCAAAGTAGCCAGCGACCACATTTTTGACTGTACACAATTCAAATTTTATGCAGCAGGTTACTTGTAAATTAAGCATCGGAATAACTGTGACGAATATCGGAAAAATAGACATCTCATTATCAAGCTGTGATGTGAAACTGTAATATATGCAAACATAAATTTTTTGTGCCTTTTACTTTCCTCACAATCGATAGAGAAGTAATATACAGAGAAAAAAACACACAAAACCGGAAGAGACACTTTTCAATTTTTTAAAGTAAAAGGAGAATCTGTATCGAAAAACTAACTCCGGGAGCCGATGTAACTTTATTACATTAACATACAGTATTTTTTACAGCAAGAAAATCGGAATTCTTATTTTTCTTGTGTATCTGAATCCGCCGCCGCCGACCAGAGTTTGGGAAACAGCGACGACTCCTGTAGTGTTGCGGCCGTGTCGCCGTCTGCCAGGGAGGGGAAAGAGGAGGGGAGGGGAGGCGAGGGGGCAGCGTCGCAGTCGCAGCCAACTGTCGCGTCTTGCACAACGTAGCTTAAAGCTGCGGACGTTGAAGCGAAGAGGCCACTACGTAGTAAGCGTTGTATTTCAAGAACCGGAAAATGCAGAGTGAATCAAGGAAAGGGAGAAGTGGAGATTTGCTATCTTTTAAAAAGGAATGGGAGAATCATTTCTTCTTTGTGTAAAAAATTTGAAAATTCGAAATGTATAAGATGTGATAGTATTTTCGCTGGTCAGCGGAAGTTTAATATTGAACGCCATCATAATAAATTTCAATATGTTCCCGTACTTAGTGCAATAAAAGAGGAATTTCTCAAGCGATTTGGGGATGTATCACACTTATCCCAAGGTTTTGAATAATTCTCGAGACAATTTGCTGTTTCTGTAGATGATATTCATCCCAGTTTGCAAATGGAATTAATAGATCTGCACTGTAGATTCTACGGCATAATTCTCGTCTGAGAGGCAAGTTCCTTTTGGCAAGGCGTGTAATAGATTTTTATCACGACTTTCCACAGCAAGAGTTTCCTCGTCTCCATCGTGAAGCCGCGAAGATAATGTCAATGTTTGGCTCGACATACGTTTGTGAGAGATTTTTTCTGTTGTGAAAATTAATAATTCTCGGTTAAGAGCGAACATCAGTAATGAAAATTTACGTAACTGTTTGCACTTGTCTGTATGTTGAAATTTTGTTCCAGACATTAAATGATTGTAAACTCCACTTATGATAATTAAATAAAACGTATCGTAGGTTATATGTAATCTTTCAAACCATGATTTCTTTCAAGCACTCGTACTAACCTTATTCCTTCATCCAATGAAACAAGCTAGGAAACAAAACACGTTACAGAGGAAGAAGCGGAGAGACGGTATGGTGGGGAGGGGAGATAAGCGGGTGGCCAGCTTGCCCCTGTGGGCACGCAGAACACCTGTTAGCTGCACACGTGCAAGTGCACCGCACAGGTGCAGGATTCCTGCCCTCCCCTGAATAAACTATTTCTAACAGCAACAAACACGCCACATCCAACCGAGTTTAGCCCATCCTTTCGGAACACCGTTAGGTTCTTCGCGAAAAGTTCGGCTGAGCTTATATCCGGCTTTATCCAGCTTTCAGTGCCTATAACGTTTTGAGCAACAGTACACTAGCAAGAACAGAAGTACGCACAGTAGAAACGTGAGAAGGTCACAAGTAGAACAGTGTGTACAATATTGTAAGAACTGTGAAAATGGTTTATTTTAACTCTGAAAAGGCAGAGATGATACTAATCTATGGCGAGTGTAGACAAAATGCAGCTACCGCCTGCACGTAGTATGCAGAAGGGTACCCGGACAGAGATCATCCAACGCCGCCGCGCATTTGAAAACGTCTACAAACAAATGTATGCAACAGGAGTGGATCTGTAACAGACCCATCAAAGCAGAAGCAGGTACAGTTGGTGTGTTAGCTACAGTTGCCGTGAATCCACTGATGAGTTCGCGAGACATCGCTAGAGGCAGTGCAATGAGTCAAAGCAGTGCAATGCGCGGACTTCATCGTCACAAATTTCAGTCGTATTATATGTCGCTGCATCAGCAATTACATGGAGAGTAAATTTCTGTCAAAGGATTTAACAGACAATGCGTTTCAGTTGAACCTGTTTACCGATGAAGCAGGTTCCACAGACCACGGTGCAGTGAATTTACGAAATATGTATGACTGGTCCGTGTCCTCGGCAGGTAGAGGGACAGCGACCGTGGAATGTAAATGTACGGTGCGGAGTAATTGGCGTCCATCTCATTGGTCCCCAGTTCATTGAAGGCACCCAAACATCTGCAAAATACATCGAGTTTCTACAAAATGATCTGCCAACATTTCCAGAACATATCCAGCTGGAAATGCGTAGACGTATGTGGTATCAGCATGATGGTGCTCCTGCACATTCTGCAATGGTGGTGGTGGTGGTGGTGGTTAGTGTTTAACGTCCCATCGACAACGAGGTCATTAGTGACAGAGCGCAAGCTCGGGTTAGGGAAGGATTAGGAAGGAAATCGGTTGTGCCCTTTCTAAGGAACCATCCCGGCATTTGCCGGAAACGATTTAGGGAAATCACGGAAAACCAAAATCTGGATGGCTGGAGACGGGGTTAAACCATCGTCCTCCCAAATCATTCTGCAATGGACACTAGGCTGGCCCTTGACAGGATGTTCGACGGGCGTTTCATAGGACATGGCGGACGCATAAATTGGCCAGCCCGTCCTCCTGATCTCACACCTTGAGACTTCTTTCTGTGGGGTACTTTAAAGGAGAACATATGCCGTGATGTGCCTACAACCCCAGAGGATTTGAAACATCGTAGTGAGGCCGCCTGCTGCAACTTTACACCAGATTTACTGCATCGTCTAAAACACTCATTACGGGATAGATTGCAAATGTGTGTAAAAAATGATGGGCACCACTTTAAACATTTATTGGCCTGTAAAGTACAAAATCAAAAATTAGGAAACCTGTAACTGTATCACATAAAAACATCATTTTGCCCTTTTTAACATACAGTGCATTCATCATCCGTCAAAAGTATAATAGACGAACATCACTGCAAGCAAACATAAATTATAAGTTGCAGTCATATCTAAGTAAGTAAAAATGTTTCATTAAATATTTTCTATGTACACTATGTGATCAAAAGTATCCGGACACCCCCAAAAACATACGTGTTTCATATTAGGTGCATTGAGCTGCCACCTCCTACCAGGTACACCACGTCAGCGACCTCAGTAGTCAAGACAACGCGAGACAGCAGAACGGGGCGCTCCGCGGAACTCACGGACTTCGAATGTGATCAGGTGATTGGATGTCACTTGTGTCATACGTATGTACACGAGGTTTCCAAGCACTTAAACATCCATAGTTCCACTGTTTCCGAAGTGATAGTGAAGTGGAAACGTGAAGGGACACGTACAGCACAAAAGCGTACAGGCCGATCTCGTCTGTTGACTGACAGAGACCGCCGGCAGCTGAAGTGAGTCGTAATGTGTGATAGCCAGACCATCGCACAGGAATTCTAGACTGCATCAGGATCCACTGCAAGTACTATGACAGTTAGGCAGGAGGTGAGAAAACTTGAGTTTCATGGTCGACTGGTTGCTTATAAGCCACACATCACGACGGTAAATAACAAACGACGGCGGTAAATGCCAAGCACCGTCCGACTTGTGTAAAGAGCACGAATATTGAACGACTGAACATGGGAATAACGTTGTGTGGAGTGACGAATCACGGTGCACAACGTGGCAATCTGATGGCGGGGTGTGGCTATGGCGAATGCCCGGTGAACGTCATCTGCCAGCGTGTGTAGTGCCAAAAGTAAAATTCGGACGCAGTGATGTTATGGTGTGGTCGTGTTTTTCATGGAGGGGCTTGCACGCCTTGTTGTTTTGCGTGGCACTATCACAGCACAGGCCTACAGTGATCTTTTAAGCAGATTCTTGCTTCCCACTGTTGAAGAGCAATTTGGGGATGGCGATTGCATTTGTCCACACGATCGAACACCTCTTCATAATGCACGGCCTGTGGCTGTGTGGTTAGATGACAATAACATCCCTGTAATGGACTGACCTGCACAGAGTCCTGACCTGAATCCTACAGACCACCTTTCGAATGTTCTGGAACCCCGATTTCGTGCCAGGCCTCACCGACCGACATCGTTACGTGTCCTTAGTGCAGCAGGCCGTGAAGAATGGGCTGCCATTCCCCAAGAAATCTTCCAGCACCTGACTGTATGTATGCCTGCGAGAGAGAAAGCTGTTAACAAGGTTAAGGGTGGTCCAGCACCATACTGAATCCCAGCGTTACCGATGGAGGGCGCCACGAACTTCTAAGTCATTTTCAACCAGGTGTCCGGATATTTTTGATCACATTGTGTATTCTTACCACATGATTCATTATCTATAACCAGTGTATAGCGTGACAACTGCCAAGGCCACAGAAAGAGAAAAATCATTTCAATTACTGGACGGACAGTTCACAGCGTTGTGAAAATAAGAAAATAAATATGTATGGCTCGAGGGAGTTTTGAATATTACTCGTGCGCTTCGCAATATGACACCAAAGTCACTTTTTTAATTGATCTCATTTTGTTCGTTATTATTCGTTTTATTCGCTCGGGGTGGACGCCCCATGTCACCAGTTAAGGTTAATCTTAGATCCATACACTCAGCTTTTTATTACAGACACGCTGAGCTACTGTGCCAGCTATCACTTAACCGCGACGCCACGATCGTTCATCTCCGCTCAATATTGCACTTATTAAGCTTGGACCGTTCACTGTTTCTATTTTGCTTTTTTTCAGAATTTAGTACACCTTCCTCCTGTTTTCATGCTTCATCTTTGTTCAGTTTTTGACGGGCTATCCATTGCACCATCTTACCATCAAATCTGAGATGTGATGGGGAGTTTCCCTTGTTTTAAACTTAAAATTTGTACACCGCCAAGGGACCACAGACCTCAATATGTGACAGCGTGACACAAGTTCGGCTTGGTAATCTCTCTGTTCCTGAGGAAAAGGGTTCTTAACAGTCGAACAAACGAACAACAAAGCGACAAGAAGACAAAGAGACAAAGAGACAAGGAAACTGGTACACCTGACTAATCGTGTAGGGCCCCCGAGAGGACGCAAAAGTGCCGCAACGCGACATGGCGTGAAATGGACTAATGTGTGAAGTAGTGCTGGAGGAATTGACACCGTGAATTCCTATCCACAGATCCCCAAGAGTACGAGAGGGTGGAGATATCTTCTGAAGAGCACGTTGCAGTGCATTCCAGATATGCTCAATAATGTTCATGTCTGGGGAGTTTGGTGGCCAAGGGAAGTGTTTAAACACATATGGGTGTTCTGCAGCCACTCCGTAGCAATAATGGAGGTGTGCGGTGTCGCATTGTCCTACTGAAATTGACCAAGTCCGTCGGAATGCACAGTGGACATGAATGGATGCAGGTGATCAGACGGGATGCTTACATGCCTGTCACCTGTCAGAGTCGTAAGTAGACGTATCAGGGGCAGCATATCACCAGTACACGTCCATTTGTTCGATACAATCTGAAACGAGACTCGTCCAACCAGGCAACTTGTTTCCAATCATCAACAGCCCAGCCGGCCGGAGTGGCCAGCGGTTCTAGGCGCTTCAGTCTGCAACCGGGCGCCCGCTACGGTCGCAGGTTCGACTCCTGCCTCGGGCATGGATGTGTTGATGTCCTTAGGTTAGTTAAGTGTAAGTAGATCTAAGTTCTAGGAGACTGATGACCTCAGATGTTAAGTCCCGTAGTGCTCAGATCCGTCAATCAACAGCCCAGTGTCGGTGTTGACGGGCATTGCCGAGGATTAAAGCTATGTGTCGTGCAATCATCAAGGATACATGAGTGGGGCTTGGGCTCCGAAAGCCCATATCGATGATGTTTCGTTGTATGGTTTGCATGCTGACACTTGTTAATGGTCAAGCATTGAAATCTGCAGCAATCTGCGGAAGGGTTGCAGTTCTGTCACGTTGAACGATTCTCTTCAGTCGATGTTGGTCCCGTGCAAGCAGGTTCTTTTTGCGGCAGAAACGATCTTGGGAATTTGATGTTTCACCACATTCTGAAATTCACGATACACTCGTGAAATGACGAAAAGGAAAATCCCCACTTCCTCGCTACCTCGTAGATGCTATGTCCTATATCTCGTGCACCGACTATAACATCACGTTCAAACTCACTTAAATCTCGATAACCTGCCATTGTAGCAGCAGTAACCGATCTCACAGCTGCGTCAGAGACTTATATAGGCGTTACCGACCGCACCGCCGTATTCTGCCTGTTTACACTGTAACCTCCAAACAGAATAATTCCGAAACCTCCCAACAGTAAAAATATAATAATTTATAATTCACATTCAGCGTAACCTCCCAATAAATTAATTCCGTAAGCTACCAATAATAAAATGTGACTAATCTCTCAATAAAATTGTGGCTCACTTATAACCTTTCAATAATTGACTGTGAATTTAAATTGGTAATTTTGGACGTCAGCAGCGCTGCATCATTGGCCTGAAAGATCATTCTGAATAAAAATGAAAATTCTTACCTCAATTTAGTTGCCGGATGACGCGTATATATCTGCTCCTACAGTAATTTTTTCTGGAACAGCCCAGCGCAATGCTGACTGATATATTTGTCATGTATAAGAAGAACAACTGATTTTTCTTTGCAATAATCAGGATGACCAAGGGTTGGAGAAATTAGTAAATTGTTTAAATTGAGATGAGTAATTGTCAACAGTTAATTTTTATAAGAAAGATTAATATTAAGAGATTTTTTTAAAAACATTTACATGGGACTTGGTATAACAATAGTACATATGCGCGAGGCTGCTTTTACCTTATACTACATCATTCAGGCACCGTCATCGCTCCCCACGACCGGCCCAGCCAACTCCACACACAAGACTGCTAGCTACTACTTACCCCTACTAACACTGCTCTTACTGCAGTCAACACTGCTCTTTGGTCTGAGATTCTCTCATAGCTTACATATCGCAGGCAGCGCGTGAGCAATCCATTGAAATTACATCTGCTCGAGTGCGGTAGCAACAAATTCCTTAATCATGGACCTCTTACAACATCTTTATTTGGATACGCTTGCCTATACCAGTTTTTTTGGCCCTCAGTTTATTAGGGTCACCATTGTACAGATTGAGGCTCGGAACCCTAAGAAACTACTGTTTGTATTCAAAAACTACTGTGTTGTTAGCTGGCTGCCTGCTGCGATTAATCTTCGCTTCTGAAGAATGTAACGTAGAGGCAGTCGAGAGACGCAAGTACTCTGGACACGGCAGCAGATGGCACTCTCCAGAACGTGCCGTCAGCCGTGGTGAGTGGAGAGACGTGTTTATGTTTACTGAGCGCCTCGCGACCTCAGCGGCTGCGTGACGGCAGCTGAGACAGCTTGTGCCGCAGTATCGCTACCCATGCACTCGAGAACGACGGGAAACCACCTCTAAATGCCCATTTAAAATACGCAGATTTGCTTTTTAACTTTTCCGCTTTTTTTGCATCGGGAGTTGGGGAGCTGATCAACCATCTGACTGGATTGATGCGGCGTGCCTCGCCTTCGTCTTCCGTGGCAGCTTATACATCTACATAGGTACTCCGCAAATCACGCTTAAGTGCCTGGCAGAGGGTTCATCGAACCACCTTCACAAAAATTCTCTATTATTTTTATTAAAAATGAAACTACTCCAGCTGTCCTCACGATTTCATATTTATTTGGCTACTAGATTCGACGTTGGGTCAACGCCACCTTGAGGCCCGCACACTTTGAAGATACCAGTTGCGTGTGGATGAGCGCGAGAAGTCCGTGCTGAGACCAGGAGCACGCACTGGTCTCACTTCTCGCGCTCATCCACACGCAACTGGTATCTTCAAAGTGTGCGGGCCTCAAGGTGGCGTTGACCCAACGTCGAACCTAGTAACTCCGTCTTCAGGCCACAAGTGGCCCATCAGGACCATCCGACCGCCGTGTCATCCTCACTGAGGATGCGGATAGGAGGGGCGTGTGGTCAGCACACCGCTCTCCCGGTCGTTACGATGGTTTCCTTTGACCGGAGCCGCTACTATTCGGTCGAGTAGCTCTCAATTGGCATCACGAGCCTGAGTGCACCCCGAAAAATGGCAACGGCACATGGCGGCTCGGATGGTCACCCATCCAAGTGCCGGCCGCGCCCGACAGCGCTTAACTTCGGTGATATGACAGGAACCGGTGTATCCACTGCGGCAAGGCCGTTGCCTCGAATCTAGTAGCCAAATAAATATGAAATCTCAAGTACAGCTAGAGGAGTTTCATTGTTAATAAAAATTATACCACCTGATGTCCCACCATCATCCAGTTTAAATATGGATGCACGAAAATTCTCTATCATTCCACTGTCGAACAGCACGCGGAAGAAACGAACACCAGTATCTTTCCGAGCCAGCTCTGATTTCTCGTATTTTATTATGATGATCGTTTTTCCCTATCTAGGTCGACGTCAACAAAATGTTTTCTCATTACAAGAAGATAAATGGTGATTGAAATTTCGTGAAGATATTCCGCCGCAACGAAAAATGATGTCCATCCCAAATCTTGGAGCATGTCCGTGACACTCTCTCCCCTATTTCGCGACAATACAAAACTTGCTGCTCTTCCTTGAATTTTCTCGCTGTATATCGTTAATGGTTCAAATGGCTCTGAGCACTATGGGACTTAACTTCTGCGGTCATCAGTCCCCTAGAACCAAGAACTACTTAAAAAATGGTTCAAAGGGCTCCGAGCTCTATTGGACTTAACATCTGTTGTCATCAGTCTCCTAGAACTCAGAACTAAACCTAAGGACATCACACACATCCATGCCCGAGGCAGGATTCGAACCTGCTACCGTAGCGGTCGCGCGGTTCCAGACTGTAGCGCCTAGAACCGCTCGGCCACACCTGCCGGCACATCGTTAATCCTGTCTGGTAAGGATCCCACACCGCGCAGCAGTACTCCAAAAGAGGACGGACAAGCGTAGTGTAGAGCTGTTGCATCTTCTAAGTGTTCTGCCAATAAAACGCAGTCTTTGGCCTTCCCCACAAGATTTTCTATTCGTCGTTACCAATTTAAGTTGTTCGTAGTTGTAATTCCTAGGTATTTTGTTGAGTGTACAGCCTTTACATGTGACTGATTTATCGTCTAACCGATGTTTAACTGGTTCCTTTTAGCACTCATGTGAGTGATCTCATACTTTTCATTATTTAGGGTAAATTGCCATACAGACATCTTTTCTAAATCGTTTTCTTATTTGTTTTTTTTTTTTTTTTTTTGTAGTGTGGACAATCATAGCCAGACTTCGACATTTTTTGAAAAGAAAATTTCGCACTGGCTGTATGAATGATTTTTATTAAATCTGCGACCGGTTTCGCACCACTTATCGGCGCATCCTCAGGCAATATATGCTATTTATAACAAAGTAACGTTGAACATTGCCCTGTCTAACTCCCCACCATTAACGTCCAATATACCGTCATCTGGTGAAAGCGGTAGTTAAAATTTAAAAGTCTTTTTCAAAAATTATTTAAATTATGGGAGCGGCAATGACCGTACAAATTTTCTGATGACTTTATTACACAACAAACGACAGAATTATTTGCAAACATCCTTAAGACAGCCGCTCAGATTGTCTCCTAAATCGTTTATGTAGATGAGGAACAGCACAGGGCCTATAACACTGCCTTTCGGGAATGCCAGAAATCACTTCTGTTTCACTCCATGACTTTCCGTCACTTACTACGAACTGTGACCCCTCTGACAGGAAATCACGAATCCAGTCGTATAATTGAGAGGATATTCCATAATCACGCAATTTCACTACAAGCCCTTGTGTGGTACAGTGTCAAAAGGCTCCTGGAAATCTAGAAAAAAAAGGAATCAGTTTGAAATCCCTTTTCAATAGCACTGAATACTTCTAGCACTGAGATAGTTGTACTACACAAGAAAGATGTTTCCTATATCCGTGTTGACTGTGTAAATTGTTCTCTTCTAGGTAATTCGTAATGTTCGAGCACAATACATATTCCAAAATCCTGCCGCTTATCGACGTTAATGACATGGGCATCCATCATACTTCTGTCCAACGTCTTCGAATATTTCTTGTATGTACACGGCATGACAAAACAGTGAGGTACCCGTACTGGGAGCATGAAATGAAAAAATCTTCCTCCTGTTTGGAGGGTATGTGCTGTTATTTCAGCGAATACAAAATCGAGTCAAATTTATAAAGTCCACTATCACAGCACTGGCCTACATTCATGTTCTAAGCACATTCTTGCTTCCAACTGTTGAAGAGCAATTCGGGGATGGTGATTGCATCTTTCATCAAGATCGAGCACCTGTTCATAATGCACGGCTGTGGTGGAGAGCTGAATGTTCCTGTAATGGACTTGCTTGCACAGCCCTGAACTGAATCCTACAGAACACCACTGGGATGTTTTCGAACACCGACTTCGTGGCAGGCCTCACCGACCGACATCGACACCTCTCCTCAGTGCAGCACTCCCCAAGAAACTTTCCACCACCTTAAGGAACGTGAGCCTGCGAGAGAGGAAGCCCTCATCAAGGCTAAAGGTGGGGCAACAATATATGACGTTCCAGTATTACCGATGGAGGGCGCCACGAACTTGTTTATCATTTTTAGGCCAGGTGTCCGGGTAATTTTGATCGTATAGTGTACGTGGCATGTTGACCGTGGATCGTCATAAAGTGGGTTAGAGCTTCTAAGGGGTCAAGGTATCGCAACCGGAGCCTTTCTTTGATGCTGGGGAAGAAGTTGTAAGCACGTCTTCGTTTTCGGCGCCATCCTCGAGAAACATGTTCTCTTGAATTTAGTTTGTGACCTACACTCCTATGAGATTTTCAACATGGTGTTAGTTATTCGTCTGCAGCCAGGACGCAGCTGCGTTCTTTTTTATTTATAGGTCAAGCTTCATGTACACCCCTTACACTGAAAAAAAAAACATCGTACGCAAAATTAACCTATTAAAGCGTTTTCCTCGAATAATTCGAAAACTGTGGCCTCTAGCGAAAACGTATCCCAATACAAAATTTAACTTCATTAAAGTCGGCCGGTGTGGGCGAGCGGTTCTAGGCGCTTCAGTTTGGAACCGCGCGACCCCTATGGTCGCAGGTTCGAATCCTGCCTCGGGCATGGATGTGTGTGATGATGTCCTTAGGTTAGTTAGGTTTAAATAGTTCTAAGTTCTAGTGTACTGATGACCTCAGATGTTAAGTCCCATAGTGCTCAGAGCCATTTGAACCATTTTTGAACTTCATTAAAATTTCTACGAAAGGGTAGTGTTCATTTTTTTCTGTAGGACTAATAGTTGGTGCAGAGCGAGCGAGAGGATATGGGAATGTTTCACGTGGTTTCTGAAGGCATTGCGATAATGATGATGTTTGGTTTGTGTGACGGTTATCAGCACTCGTACAACGTCCCAATTTTTACACTGTCCATTTTCTTTTCACATTGCAATCTCACAAATGATGATGACGATGAAATGATGAGGACAACACAAACATCCAGTCCCCGGGCAAAGAAAATCCCCAACCCAACGAGGAATCGATCCCAGGACCCCGTGATCCAGAGGCTAACCCCTAGATCACGAGCCGCGGGCGAAGGCGTCGGGGCTTGCTTAAAAACGATTGATAGGTGTAGCTAAATCATCCTGTTCCTGATTTTTTCCCCACTCTTTTAACCTTTCCCTGTTTTGCGCGCATGACTTGTGTGTTATTGTTCTTTCTTTCCACTTACTATGCTTTCTCACATTATATCCTTAGACCTCTTCTGTTGTCGACCTCATGTAAGTGTTCCTTTGGTCCTTGTGCTTCTTGGCTATTGTTGCAGTGTAGTTCCAAATCATATGCAAATGTTAGGCATTTTATGATTGTTTTACTAAAGAGTGTTCGTTCTGGCCGTATTCCTTATACTTTTGCTTCTCGTTTTTTGACAGTTTTTTCCAAGGGCATATGAAATGAAAATGGTGAGGACCACTTACTTGTATAGACCCTCCATGCACCTCGAATGGTTCTGAGACTTCTCCCATAAATTTTATTTTGAATGTTGTGTCTGTGAGTGTCAATTGCGCGATTTTCTTAATTTTTTTCGGACATGTCCGAAAGAACACATACCATCGGTGACCACACAGCTCGTTAGAATGAAATTATAATGAAATTAATACCCCTACCTGCATACAGGCGCCGGCCGCGGTGGCGGAGCGGTTCTTGGCGCTCAGTCCGATACTGACATTTGTGTCTATTGACACAAAGTCAGCCGGCCGTTGTGGCCGAGCGGTTCTAGGCGCTTCAGTCTGGAACCGAGCGACCGCTACTGTCGTAGATTCGAATCCTGCCTCGCGCATGGATATGTCTGATGCCCTTAAGTATTTCTAAGTTCTAGGCGACTGATAACCACGAATGTTGTTCCATAGTGCTCGGAGCCATTTGAACCATTTTTGCGTACAGGCGTTGATATGAGTCAACGGGGGCAGTTGAAAATGAGTGCCCCGACCGGAACTCGAACCCTGGATCTCCTGCCTACATGACAAACGCTCTATCCATCTTTTTTTTTTTAATCTAATTGTTTCGCTTTTGTTCGTCGCATCTGCTCGGGGCGGACGTCATAAGACACCCCTGTAAGTTCGTTGTTGATCGATTAACTCAGTTTTTTTATTATAGAGGGCAGCTAACCCTTTGACCGAACACGCTGAGCTACCGCGGCGGCGTTCATCTGAGCCACCGAGACACAGAGGATAGCGCGACTGCAGGGACTTATCTCTGGCACGCCTCCCGTGAGACACGCATTCACAACCTATTGTCTCGCACTATATTCATTATTCCTGTAAGAGTTCGGGCATTGTTTGTGTATCCGCACAGAAGAAGATGGTCAAATGGCTATCTGTTCTTTCGGACGGGTTCGAGTCCCAATCGGGGCAAACATTTTCAACTGTCCCCGTTGACTTAAACGCTAGGACTATTCATTTCACTGTAACTTTATTTCATTTTCTCTGTCGAAGAGAGTAAGCCTTCTTAAACTCCAGATGTCTGACTTTCAGAGAGTGCCTGCAGGTTCCAGATCTGTTCAATGTAGTGCCTTACTTTTCTGAAGCCTGCTAGTTACTCACCTATTTTTGTTTTTGCTTGTGGTTTTAGTCCGAGTGAAGCGACCGGTAATAAGGGTCTGTTATCATAAGGGTCTGTTTTGTCGCCATTCTGCATCTACATCTACGTGAATTCTCTGCAGTTAAGTGCTTGGCAGAGGGTACTTCGAACCACACTTGGATTATTTCTTTACCATTCCACCCTCAAGCAGCGCGCAGGGAAAAATGAACGCACAAATCTTTCTGTGCAAGCTTTAACTTCTCTTATTTTGTAGTGATGATCATTTCTCGCCGTGTAGGTTGTCGATAATAAAATAATTTCAAATTCAAAGAAGAAAACTGGAGAGCGAAATTTCGTGAGAACTGTCCACAATGAAAAATGCCTTTGTTTTAATGATTGCCACCATAAGTAGCGTATGGTATACGTAAAACTCTCCCTCCTATTTCGCTGTTATACAAAATGAAGTGCCCTTCTTTGAAAATTTTAGATGTCCTCCACCAATCCTATCAAGTAAGGGTCCCACAAGATACAGCTGTATTCTAGCAGAGGACGGACGAGCGTAATGTAAGCAGTGTCTTTAATAGATCTATTGATCTTCTAAGTGTTGTGCCAGTAAAATGTAATCTTTGGTTTGCCTTCTCCGTTATCTTTATGATCGTTCTACTTAAGTTGTTCGTAACTGTAAGTCCTAGATATTTAATCGAAACGACAGCTTTTAAATTTATCGTGCATCATAAATTTAACGGACTTTGATTTGTACTCATGTGGATGGCCTCGCTCTTTTTCTTACTGGGTGAAAATCACAAATTTTTGCACCATACAGATATCGTGTCTATCATTTTGCAGTTGGTTTCGATCCTCTGATGACTTAACTAGACAGTAAATGACAGCATCATCTGCACACAATCTAAGAGGGCTGTTCCGATTGTATGCTACATCGTTGATGTAGGTTAGGGACGGCGGAGTCCCTGTAACACTTCCCGATGGAACGCTGAGTATCATCTTTGGTTTAGTCGAAGGTTTTCCATCGATATCTACACGTGGTGACCTTTCTGACAGGAAATCATGAATCCAGTCGCACAACTGAAACGGCGTCTCCTCGACATGCAATTTGATTAGATGCCGCTTGTGAGGAACAGTGTCAAAAAACTTATATGGAGTTAGTTTGACATGTCCTGTGTATAGAAAGTATTACTGCGTGGAATAAAGAGCCAGTTGCGCTTCACGAGAAATTTTCTGAATTTCTGCTGACTTTTTGTCAATAGATCGTTATGCTCGAGGTAATTCATAATGTTCGATATATTCTAAAATCCCATTTTAAATCGAAGTTAGTGATATGGGTCTGTTATTCAGCGGATTTTACCTACATCCGTTTCTGAGTACTGGTGGGGCCTGTGCCAGTTTTCAGATTATTGGTACGCATCACTCGTCGAGCGAGCGGTTGTACATCTACGTCTACATCCATATGGATACTCTGCAAATCACATTTAAGTGCCTGGCAGAGGGTTCATCTAACCACCTTCACAATTCTCTATTATTCCAACCTCGTATAGCGCGCGGAAAGAACGAACACCTGTATCTTTCCGTACGAGCTCTGATTTCTCTTATTTTATCGTGGTGGTCGTTTCTCCCTATGTAGGTCGGTGTCAACAAAATATTTTCGCATTCAGAGGAGAAAGTTGGTGATTGGAATTTCGTGAGAATTTCTTTTAATGATGTCCAGCCTAAATGCTGTATCATTTATGTGACTCTCCCAAATTTCGCGATAATACAAAATGTAACGAGGCAAAATGTGCTACCTTTCTTTGAACTTTTTCAATGTACTCCGCCACTCCTATCTGGTAAGGATCCCATACCTCGCAGCAGTATTCTAAAATCGGAGAGACAGGCGTAGTGTAGGCAATCTCCTCAGTATATCTGTTACATTTTCTAAGTGTTCTGCCATTAAAACGTAGTCTTTGGTTAGCCTTCCCCACAACATTTTCTATGTGTTCCTTCCAGTTTAAGTTGTTCGTAGTTGTAATACCTAGGTATTTAGTTGAATTTACGGCTTTTAGATTAGACTGATTTATCGTGTAAGCGAAGTTTAACGAAATCCTTTTAGCACTCATGTGGATGACCTCACGCTCTTCGTTATTTAAGGTCAACTGTCAATTTTCGTACCATTCAGATATCTTTTCTAAATCGTTTTGTAATTTGTTTTGATCTTCTGATAACTTTGCCGGCCGGGGTGGCCGAGCGGACCTAGGCGTTACAGTCTGGAACCGCGCGACCGCTACGGTCGCAGGTTGGAATCCTGCCGCGGGCATGGCTGTGTGTGATGTCCTTAGGTTAGTTAGGTTTGAGTAGTTCTAAGTTCTAGGGGACTGATGACCTCAGAAGTTAAGTCCCATAGTGCTCAGAGCCATTTGAACCATTTTTCCTGATGACTATTTGTCGATAAACGACAGCGTCATCTGCAGACAACCTAAGACGGCTGTTCAGATTGTCTCCCAAATCGTTTATACAGATAAGGAACAGCAAAGGGCCTATAACACTTCCTTGGGGAACGACAGAAATCACTTCTGTTTTATTCGATGACTTTCCGTCAGTTACTACGAAGTGTGGCGTCTCTGACAGGAAATCACAAATCCAGTCACATAACTGAGACGATATTCCATAAGCACGCAATTTCACTACAAGCCGCTTGTGTAGTACAGTGTTAAAAGCTTTCCGGAAGTCCCAAAAATACGGAATCGATCTGAAATTCCTTGTCGATAGCGCTCTTGTTGACAGTTGCTCTCCGTTCGAATTCCGAAATATTTACTTCTTTGGTGAAGGAATTCAGAAAGTGTGTTTAATAACTGTTTAGTGGTACGGTCATCGGTAACGTTGCCACTGGTATCGCGCGGTGAAAGTATTTGTTGTGTCTTTCCGCACGTTTAGGTTGCAGTGAGATTTGTTACATTCGAACTTGCCCGAGAGAGTGGGAGGAGAGGAGGCTGCGGCAGGGAGCCTCCGGCTGTTTCGCACGGCCCGCCGTGATTGGGCTAATGGGCCAATGAGGGCCGCCTGTAACGAGGCCATCCGCACTCGAGGCTCGCGGCTTTCGCAAGGCGGCGAGGGAACCGCCGCGTTTATCCAATCTGCAGCCGGGCCGGCAATCACGGCCCATTTGACACCTCGCGCCGGTGACGGCGACAAATTGCCACGCAGTCGGGACGGGGGGGTCACCGTGGCAGCAGTCGCAGTAGCCGCTGATGGATGATGAAACGCCGCCAGCGGTGTTCCGACAAGTGGCCGCTATTACCCGGAGGGCTCCAGCACTCCTCTGCCAGCTCACAGCTAACACCTCTTGAGCCCACCAACTGCGCTGATTTCTTAGCCCTTGGGGGACCGCTGAAAGTCACGAGCCGACCAAAAGTCGTGGGAAGGTACTCAACTGCGAAGGTAACAGGCTCTGCGAGCCCTCGTAGCTGCAGTAATACAGAGCGCCGTGAACACTATAAAGTACTTCAGTCATTTTGTAGAGCTGGTCTACTGATCCTACAGGTAGCGGATATCGGCTTCGTCCCGTGATGCAGTGATGACATGGCGTTATGTCACAGAGGCGCGAACAAGAAGGGGAAACAGCAGTGATAATACGCGAAGAAGTCTCTCCGCACTGATGTACGATTGTTAGCCACGCGTGCCGTATGATTGTTCGCGTGCCTGGCTTCCTTCCCTTCAAGTGGACTCTCCCAACATTCCACTGTTTCGTTTAACCCAGCCAGCGTCAGTAGTATCTTTGGTGCGTGTCGTCACGTGTTGACGTGACCGTTTAAGCTTAGTTCCTTTGTTCGTTTGTTTCGTTTCTGTCACTGTTGAAATTCTAACCATTAAAGAACGTGTGTTTTTATCCGAACGAGTGTTCAAAGCTGGCAGTAAATACACAGTTTCAGTTCGTCAAACATTTAATTCGGTTTTCCCGGAGACAACACTCTCACATATCAACACTGTGCGAGATTTAATTAACACATTTCGAAGCACGGGTTCAGTTACAGATGCGCCGAGAAGTCGTAGTCCTATCGTTATATTTGAGTATAAACTACCCGATATTTCCGATAAAATGTACATGACTTCGAAAAAGTCAGTAAGAAAACTCGCCCACAAAATCGATGTTAGTGTCGGAACGTCCCACACAGCTGTAAGGAAAAAATTAGAACTTTTCCCCTTGCAAAGTGACAGTCTTGCAAGAACTGAAAAATACTGATTATGACAAGAGATTGCATTATTGTCAATGGTTCAAAAATTGCGTTTAGCAAAGCGGGAGGAATATTCTTAATAAAACGTTTTTCACTGATGAGGCGTGGTTTCATTCATCCGAGTACATGAACGCGCAAAATTCTCCTATGTGGAGTACTGCAAGTCCATTGTCTATTCATGAGGAACCACTTCATTCTGTGAAAATAGGAGTTTGGATTGCAATTTCTAGACGTCGGATTGTGGGTCCCATATTTTTCAACGAAACAATAAAAGCACAACGATACTGCAGTAATACTCTGTATCCATTCATAGGAGAACTACTGATCGGTTATTTTCAACAAGATGGTGCAACCGCGCATACAGGTCGCCTTTCAATGTCACTGCTTGCTGATGTTTCTTGCGAGCGCATAATTTCACAGAGGCTTTGGCTTCCACGATCGCCTGACCTAACAGCACCTGACTTTTTCTTCAGGGGTGCAGCAAAAGCAACTGTCTATAAAAACCGTGTGAAAGCCATCCATGAATTGAAAACTGCAATATCCACTTTTACTGCTTCTGTTACAGTAGAAATGTTACAGCTTGTGTTTGGAAACATGATTAGACGAACTGAATTGTGTATTCAACAACAGGGGGACACTTTCAACATTTAATGTGAAAAATTGGAAGTAAAAATAAATATTCATTGAATTAATAACTTGTGTTTCACTGAGTTTTATTTCGGTATACGGCACGCGCGGCTATCAATCATACTGCACTCCGGATAGACTATTTTACATCTACAGGGTGGGCGAGAAGTCCTGTTAACCTCCAGTATCGAATGTTAATTTATTTTATTTGTTTTAGCACAAGTACTTACACTGATCAGCCAGAAAATTATAACCACCTACCAAATAGTCGATTCACCTTTGGCATGGATAACAGCGGCGACGCATCATGCATGGAAGCAAAGATTCCCTGCTACGTCGCTGGAGGGAGTTGGCTCAAATGGTTCAAATGGCTCTAAGCACTGTGGGACTTAACATCTGAGGCCATCAGTCCCCTAGACTTAGAACTACTTAAACCTAACTAACCTAAGGACATCACACATATCCATCCTCGAGGCAGGATTCGAACCTGCGACCATAGCAGCAGCGCGGTTCCGGACTGAAGCGCCTAGAACCGCCCGGCCACAGCGGCCGGCCAGGGAGTTAGCACCACATCGGCACACATAAGCCACCTAACTCCCGTAAATTCGAGGGAGTGGGATGATGAGCTCTGACGCCACGTACAACCGCATCCCAGATGTTTTCCATCAGGTTCAGATGTGGCGAGTAGGGAGGTAAGCACATCAACTGGAACTCTTCACTGTGTTCCCTGAACCACTCCATTCATGCTCCTTCCCTTGTGACATTACGCGTTATCTTGTTGAAAATGTCACTGTCGTCGGGAAATACGATCTTCATGAAGGACAGTACGTGGTCTGCAAGCAGTGTACGACCCTCCTTTGCGGTCATAGTACCTTGTATGAGCTCCACTGGACCAATGGATACCCACGTGAATGTTCCCCAGAACATAATGGAGCCGTAGCCAGCTTGTCTCCATCCTGCAGTACAGGTATCAAGGAGGTGTTCTCCTGGAAGACGGCGGATTCGTGTCTTCCCATCGGCGTGATACAAACGATACCGGGATTCATCAGACCATGCAACGCTGTCCCGCTGCGCCAATGTCCAGTCCCTGCGCTCACATGCCCATCTCAGTCATAGTTGCTCATGTCTCAGTGTTAACACTGCCACATGCATGGGTCGTCGGCTGCAGAGCTCCATCACTAGGAGTGTTCAGTGTGCTATTGTTCAGAAATACTCTCAGTTTGCTCAGCATTAAAGTCTGATGTTAGTTAGCCACCTGTCTTATTTTAACAGTATGTCCAGCCTACGACGTCCGACGTCTGTAATGAGGGGTGTCCGCGCAACTCCTCAACATCTGGACGTTGTTCCCCTTTGGTTTTGCTACTTTCAAGAGACTCACCACAGCACTCCTCAACCGGACAAGCAGTGCAGCTTCCGAAATGGTTGTGCCGAGCCTGCGGACCACTACAATCTGCCCTCGGTCAAACTCGGCCTTCCCCATTCTGCACACGGACAGCACGCTACGTATCCGCCCTCGGTAGCTGAGTGCTATTCTCGCTTCGCGCGTCGGTCGACTAGGTCGTGCTCTTAGTTCCGCCTCTACCGTAGCGCAGCGTGTTTTCCTCCTGTCAGTTTAGTGCCGTGTTGGTCTCCGTGCGCGTCGCATCGCTGGTTGTCGGCTGGTGTTTGGTGTTCGTGCGGCCCTTCCTGTCGCGGCGTCGTCTCTCGCCGTGATGTCCACCATGGTTCCCACGAAAGTTCCGCGTACAGGTACAGTCAGTTTTACCTTTGACAAATCCACGCGTCACGTCCAGCCCGGTTCTTTGGAGATACATGACTGGTTAGTCGATACAGTTAAGGTCACTACTGATCAGGTGCATACCGCATATTTCGACAGCGAATTATATGTGTTTTTTGTTAAGTTTCTTGACCCGCTCCAGGTTGATAGGCTACTTTCTCGTCATGGTTCTCAGGTACCCTTTACGCACCGTGATGGTTCCACTAGTATGGTTCTCTTGGCAAATGCAGAAGTGGTATATACGAATGTTCGGGTATTTAACCTTCCGCCCGAGGTTGACGACTCTTTTCTGAAGTCCGTTTTGCTTCCTTATGGGGACGTACGCCATATTCGAAAGGAACGCTGGTCTGCTCAGCACCGCTTACAGGTATATAGTGGTATTCGGTCGGTGGAAATGGTGGTCAAAAAACCTATTCCTTCTCACCTACAGGTATGTGGTTATAGGGTCCATATCACGTACAGTGTCCAGGAAGGAACATGTTATTATTGTAATGAAACTGGTCATTTCCGTATTAATTGTCCGCGGCGTGTGGTGGTATTAAAACCTACATACGAACAGCGTAAAAAATTGACTTTAGCTGATCTTCTCCCTCAAGGATCTCGGACTGAATCGCTCACTGTTACTGAGGGACGCAGTGCTCCGTTACCCGACAACGGCCGTGATTTTCCCCCGTTGTCCTTGAGTAGGGATGTTGCTGCCCATAATTCCGATGTTCCCGCGCTGATTTCTCACAACAAGCGTCGGCGAACACAGGATGATGCGGCTGATGAATCTTCCTTATTGGCTCGCCCTTCCGATGGGCCTCCGGTAAAGGACTCTCTTTCTCAGTCGGAAATCGTGGATGAGGAAGCCACAGGTGCTATCACGCCTTTGCAGAAGCTCCCTGACACCTTATCTGACGCTGTTCCTGCTACCGCGGCAGCCTCTTCGGAGACGCCCGTGACGGAACCTGCTTCTGGTTGCCACGTGTCTTCTCCGGTGCTCTCTGACACTTCTCCTATTGACTCTGTTTCGCATCCCCCTTCTGGAATTTCTGTCGCCCCCTCTGGGTCACAGCCTCCTCCCATCAAACAACTGATTGATTCTCCAGAGCCAGTGGATCCCGTTGTTATTCACCAACTGTCCCACCGTGAACCCATGTCTGCGGACGAGTGGGATGTAGAGGCCTCTCTCTCGCAATCTGACACGGAATGTGTACATGATGCTCCTACGCAGCCGAACGCTGCAGCGTCGGCACCGCGGAGCCGCAGTCGAATCCGTAAACAGCCACGGAGAGCCGCGTCACGGCCGAAGAAAAAGCAGTGGGAAGATGAGGGTTCTGTTTCGTAGTTTTTCTCTCTGTGGTTCAGCGCTTGTTTCTGGTATGATTACTTGTATGCTGCTCCGTCAGCTGACGGCTCTCTACCGATCTTTGTTTTTCTTTGTAGGTTGAAGTTCCATGCAAGCATATACATTTCTTACTCTGAATATTAACAGAATATGTTCTGAGCTTCGGCTCGCCGCTTTGCGACAGTTTATCTATCAGTCTGGGGCAGATGTTGTTTTTTTACAGGAAGTCCTATTCGACCAGTTTTCCATTCCTGGGTTCTCGACGTTTTTTAATGTCGCTTCCGAACTTTCTACGGGCACTGCCTTGTTTTATAGAGAAGGCATTCCGTTGATGAATTTCGAAGTACTCGACAGTGGAAGGGGGATCGGGTGCACGTTTTATGATCTCAGTTTACTCCTTCTTTATGCCCCTTCTGGTTCGGGTTGTACTACCGCACGCTCGAGTTTCTATAAAGAAGAAGTCATTTACCTGCTTCGTAAATCCCCGACAAAGATAATTTTAGGTGGGGACTTCAATTGTGTTCTACGGCCGGTAGATCAGTCTCCTAATTTTAATTTCAGTAAAGAACTCGACGACCTTGTGCGCTCCTTGCACCTGCGTGACGTGTGGGTTTCTCGCTATCCTACACTTGTGCGACATACCTACTTTACTCCCACGTCTAGCAGTCGCCTCGATCGCTTTTACCTTTCCGATTCCTTGTGTGGGCAACTTCTGGCTGTTGATGTGATACCAGCCTGTTTTACTGATCATTGCGCTGTAGCCGTTACGTTTAATTACGAGCGACAACCGGTAAAATTGTTTCGTCCTCCTTGGATGCTCAATATCGCGTATTTGCAAGATACCTCCCTTGGTATCGTCCTGGAGGACATTTGGACACGTTGTTCTCGTACTATGGACCGGTACCCGTCTATAGTGGCATGGTGGACACTGTATGCAAAACCTCACATCCGTAGGGCTCTCATGCGTTTTGGGGCTGCGAAGGTGGCAGAAGATCGACGAACGCAAGAATTTTACTATTCTGTCTTACGTCAACTGTACGATAGTGCTACGCATGCTCCCCTCCGGGTTACTGATATACAGCGCATCAAAGCCAAATTGCTGCAGCTCAAACGCATTCAAATGGAGGGCCTGCGGACGAGGTCTCAACCACGTTCCCTTCTACAAGAGGAACTGACGTCACTCTACCATCTAGTCCGTTTACGGTCGCGCCGGAAACGTGGGTGCCTTGCCTCCCTCACAACCGCTGACGGCCGCGTGTTCACCTCTCACCGTGACATTTCTGACTTCGTTTACACCTATTTTACTGATCTGTACGATACTCATGTCCCGGCGGAAACCTCTCTTGACGACTTTACCTCCTTGATGCCTCGCGTCGTCACTCCTCAATTAAACGACGCCTTTCTGCGTCCCTTTCAGAAGGATGACATATATGATGTTGTTGCAGGATCGCAGTCCCGCAAGTCGCCTGGATTATATGGTATTCCTAAGGAGTTCTATGTTCAATTTTGGCCGCTCATTGGTGACACCTTAACGTCAATGGTAAATGAAGTGATGCGGGGAGTCTCACTTCCTGCTCCTTTTCAGGAAGGCAGAATGGTCCTCCTCCCGAAATCCACAGGTCGACCTGCAATTGATTCCCTCCGTCCTATTACTCTCCTTAACTTTGATTATAAACTTGTCACTCGAGCAATTAATATCCGTCTCTCTAAGCTGCTCGATACCATTATTGCCGCCCACCAAAGCTGTGTGCCTGGACGCACGATACTGACTTCCGTTCTCGAATGTCGCGATGTAATCTCGGTGGCGGCTGCCGCTAATATCCCAGGGGCTTTGCTTTTTCTTGATTTCCAAAAAGCGTTCGATCGCGTCAGCCATGATTTTTTATCGAGAGTGCTCACCGCTGTCGGCTTTAATAATGATGCTCGACAAGTCTTAACTAATCTTTTTACCGGTATCAGTGTCTCGGTGATTGTGAACGGTCACCCTACCCCCCGGATATCGATCAGACGGGGGTTACCCCAGGGAAGCCCCTTATCCATGTCACTTTTTGTTCTATCCTTAGAGCCCTTACTTCGCCATCTCACCATGCACTTACGTGGCTGGAATATATTGGGGGAAATTTTTGCAGTCCGTGCATACGCCGATGACGTCATGGTTTTAGTACGACATGCCGAGGATATACCACAGCTTAAGGATACCTTGGATTCATTTTGTGGTCTTGCTGGTGCTCGCATTAATGATCGCAAATGCACGTTCCTGCCGTTGAGAGGCTTTGATCATGTCGTCATTCCTTGGGCGACGGTTGTCGATCGCCATAAGACCTTGGGGATCATAGTGGATCGTAATCCGATCAAAATGGCGGCACTAAATTGGCGTGAGGTTACGAGTCGTGTTCACGGGGCGATCCTTGAACATGACCGCCGTTCCCTTAGCCTCCTTCACAAGGCACGGGTTTTAGAGACCTATGTCTTCAGTAAAATATACTACGTTGCGCAGGTCTTCCCGCTTCCCGCGATGATGGCCCGCAGGCTGAAACAGCTGTCTAGTCGATTTCTGTGGCGCCGCCATGTCTTCCGTGTCCGATATGAAGTTGTGGCCAGGCCTCGGAAGCTTGGAGGATTGGGTCTTTCAGATATCAAAGTGAAGACGTCCATCTTCTTTGCCCGCCGCAATGTTTTAACCTGTACGCGGGCTCCGCATTCAGTCACCTCTCGTTTACTTTCCCGCCTCCGGCCGGCCAGTCTGACCCCTCCTGTTGATGTTGGACGGATTAATCCTAAATTGCGGCACATTCGTGAATACTTTGTACTTGTCGGTATTCTGGGTGCTGATATACTTTCTATGACGCATATAACTACCAACATGCTACAAATCCGTTGGGGTACAGCATGTTTCCCTTCTTCTGTTGAACTTGCTTCCCCGTCAACGTCATGGAAAACGGTCTGGTCTCATCTTAGTCTTCCCATTTTGCCGATGGAGATTGCTTCAACGTGGTATAAGGTCATTTACCGTCTGATACCTACTGGTGATCGTCTTTTTCGTATTGGCCTTCGTCCGACTGATCAGTGTGAGGAATGTCATCAAACTGACACCTTACTTCACAGGCTAGTTGCTTGCGGACGGGATCATTGGCTCTGGGTCCGCCGTCAATTAGCTTTTCTTACTAGAGGGCCTGAAACCGCATTCCCAGACGACATCTTCTTACATCCGGACATCTCTTATTTTCCTCAGACGAAAACGAACACGATTGTTTGGCTCTTGGGTTACTATGTCCATTACGTCATTGAAGGCGGTAATGACCCAGATCCCCGCGTTTTTCACCATTATTTGTCAACTGCGCATTGGAAATGGCAGCGGTTACCACAATACCGAACGCTTTTTGCGAATATGCTTTTTCTTGTGTTTAACCGTCAAGGGGTTGGTTAAGTTCCCCTGTGATTCCTGTTTCTTCCCTGAGCTCGAGTCCCCTCCCTTGTTGTATTTTTTCGTATTTTTTTTTTCTCTCTCTCTTTTGCATGTATATATATACACCCAAAATTCATACGGGTGGGGTAACGGGTTGGTCTTCCCCTTCAGAAGAAATGTTTTATTTGTGTTTCACCTACTTTGTTGATTTTCTTTTTGCAGCTAATATTAAATGATGATTTGACTATGGTTGTCTGAATTCTCGTGAAATATACCAAGTCAATCTGATAATAAAAAAAAAAAAAAAGTGGTCAGCGTGACAGAATGTCAATCCTAAGGGCCCGCGTTCGATTCCCGACTGGATCGCAGATTTTATCCGCTCAGGGACTGGATGTTGTGTTGTCCTAATCATCATCATTTCGTTCTCATCGAGGCGCAAGTCGCCGAAGTGGCGTCAAATCGAAAGACTTGCACCTGGCTAACGGTCTACCCGACGGGAGGCCCTACTCACACGACATTTACATTGAAACTTCCTGGCAGATTAAAAGTACGTGCCCGACCGAGACTCGAACTCGGGACCTTTGCTTTTCGCAGGCAAGTGCTCTACCATCTGAGCTACCAAAGCACGACTCACGCCCAGTACTCACAGCTTTACTTCTGCCAGTATCCGTCTCCTACCTTCCAAACTTTACAGAAGCTCTCCTGCGAACCTTGCAGAACTAGCACTCCTGAAAGAATGGATATAGCGGAGACATGGCTTAGCCACAGCCTGGGGGATGTCTCCAGAATGAGATTTTCACTCTGCAGCGGAGTGTGCGCTGATGTGAAACTTCCTGGCAGATTAAAACTGTGTGCCCGACCGAGACTCGAACTCGGTACCTTTGCCTTTCGCTTGCCCGCGGAAGGCAAAGGTCCAGAGTTCGAGTGTCGATCCGGCACGCTGTTTTGATCTGCCAGGAAGTTTCATATCAGCGCACACTCCGCTGCAGAGCTAAAATCTCATTCTGGAGACATTTACATTGTTTAGCACGCTACATGCACCATGCGTGTGTCATACTACGAGTCATTCCTTGCCAGGTGGCGCTACTGTTGTCTGGACGGGTTTATGTCGATAGTAGGTCGGTGGTCATGATGTTTTTTTCTGATCAGTTTGCTTATGTATTAAGTGTCGAATACGCTGGTACGTTCCTCACCATACCGTAAACACATTTCCATACACCTCCATATTTTTGAACGTGTCCGCTGTTACAGTGCGATATGCATCCTCAACAACGATGTTAAGTTCTTCGCTTGTAGCACAACGACGTGTAGTTACGTGCGCTTTAATGACTCCCCATAGTGAGTTGTGAGGTGTGACGCGGTCAGGGCTTCATGGTGGCCACTTCAAAGGAGTTGGCCACGCCCTGTCCACCGTCCTACAAAGAGTTCATCTAGGAACTGCAAACCTATGCGTTCTGTGAGGCACCTTTCCTCAAGCTGAGGTATTAATCACGTTTGTAACACGTGTACATAACTTGCACCATTCACAGTCCCTTCAAAAAGTGCCGTCCAAGTAGATGTTGTGATGTCATCCCTTCGCATTTTACGAGGATCGTTCAAACAGTAAAGCCCAACAGTTTTTTAACAAACAATTAATATACATAGACAAACGTCCTCATTGGTGCTTCACATTTGATGTCTGTTCTGTGCGTCGATGAAGTTTCGAACCGTTCTGGCATATGGCAGAGCCGTAGTACAGCGTCAAAATGGCATCTATATACGAATCAAGTTATAAGCTGCGTGTTGTTATTGAAGTCTTGTGTTAAAAAAAAGGAAACCGTGGTGAACATCCATAAACGCTTGAGTGAAGTGTGGCGATGCTGAGTTGATAGGAGTGCAGTTGGGCGATGGGTAAAGAAAGTTACAGCCTCAGGAAATGCAGAAACAGAGCTCCACGATCACCCACGCTCGGGACGCCCTGTCACAGCCACTGCTCACTGCTGCAGACATGCTGAATCGTGCGGATGCCGTTATTCGTGGCGACCATCTCTTTGGGCCGCTTAAAGATTCTCTACGGTGAACACACTTTTAAGATGACGAGAGTGTCAGCCATGCAGCCAGCAGGGAATACACGCTCTTCCACATCGTTGGCGTACGGCCATAGATCGTGATGGAGACTACGTAGGAAAATAAGGCATGGACAAAACATGTTGATGTATATCGTCAACAAATTCTGACTCTTAACAATAAATATGTTCCGAGAAAAAAATTATGGGTTATTACTTATTGAACTACGCTCGTATAATGTGTATCAAGATTCTCTTTGGCCAAAAGTACAATATTTCTAACACGTCAGCTGCGATAAATGGCATATTCATCTCAAAGCATAACCTCACATCTACGTATATACTCTGTAAATCACCGTGAAGTGCGTGGAAGAGCTGTGCAAGATGCGTAGATGCATGGATGAATATCGGATAAACTGGCGCCTTCGACATTGCTTTGCCAAAGCGCAGTCATCTTTCAACCTAACCTAGGCCTCGTGCTTCGCTGTGGATAAATGAACCTTGGTACGGTTCATTGTATTTGTAAAATGAGTTAACAAGGCACGTCGTGATAAAACGTACGTTTCCCGTCCGTATGTGGTAACTCGTTTGCAAACGTCGGTCGAAAAGGGCTGTCCTTAAGGTCTTTTTCTCATGTGATCTCGCACTGTTGTTCTCGGTACACCGAATTCTGAAGCACGTTTATCTGCCGACTTCGTAGAATAGGACTACGTCACATGTTTTTTGCCTCCTTTCTTCCATTCCGCAGCCCGTCTTTAACAATGCCAAAAACAAAAGCAATTCTTTCCCAATCCAGAAGTGTTGCTTTTAGCGGTGCAGCCTTATTAAATCTTTCGTGACACGCTCCTCAGTAGTGTAATATGACCGCTCACACCTGTCATAGCTACAAACTGAAAGTCGAAATGTAAACATAAATTACAACACTCGATAACATAATTGCCGACCTGCATAATAGCATCTGATAAGCGCTAAACAGGTGTTAGCGGAGTAGGAGCTCAGTAGCTCACTCATTCCGTTCGCTCGCTATTTCGCCAAAACTTACCCAAAACCTACAGAATTATCCTACTATCCACACTTTTTCAGCTCAAATTCTCTCAAAAATTCTCAGGTGAACGTAAGAAAATAAAGAGGTGAACGTGAGAAAATAATGGTGAACGAGAGTAAAAAGCAGCAAAACGGGTACGCACCCGAGAAAAAAGTTTTACATACTGAATTCGATAATATGAAATTCATTGTTTTTATTTTTATGCATTTTCATTCCTTTATATCTCAACTTCATCTGTCCATCTTCAAAAAATTGAAAAGAAGTGGAAAAATAAACACGGTAAACTGTTACCAAGTTCTATTCGATGTGCAGCAATTGGGCCGAGAGGATGTGGAAAGACTACATTATTGCTCGACAATTATAGTCTAGGTCCAAGATGGCTGAACTGGAAAAAAAATAATGATTTGTATGTCTCTTCACAAAGTTCAGATCAGTCAAAATACTCAGAATTTATAAAAATGTGCAAAAAAATTGAAGACAGGCGACAGCAATCCGAAAAAATAGCTACCTTTGTCGAGAATAACAACGACACCTTTCCACTGGATCAGTATCAATACAATTCGGTTGTTGTTTTCGACGACTTCATTCTTGAGAACGAAGATTTCGCTAGAGAATATTTTACGAGAGGCAGACACAAAGAAATAGACTGTTTTTACTTAACTCAAACGTATTCATAAATGCCGAAATAGTTAGTCAGAGACCACCTCAATTTTTAAAATATATTCAGACAGGATGACACAAATCTAAATCACATTTATTACGAGTTCTTTGGTGGTGATTTGAAGTTTGATGAGTTTAAAGAAATGTGCAGTACATGTTGAAATGGTGACTTGGGATTTTTTACGATAGACGTGTCTAGGAAACCTAAAGATGGCAAATTCAGAAACAAAATGCAGCATTTTATTAAATTTTAATGTATTAAGTCAAAGATAAAATTGCATATTTGTTAGACCACCGCGACGATGTTTTACGAGAACACATAAGTGAATTTAGAGAAACTCTTGATTATTTGGAAAAATATGAAAAATTAGATAAAGTTGGTGAACATTACAGCAATTGCGTATGGTCTGATGATGATGCTACGTGCGGTCCAGACAGATGCGTTTGTTATCATTTTGATAAACGTATGGCTCGAATTGCCCCCTAATTAAATTTTATTATGAACGTAAACGTTAAGGATAACGAATCGTTCGAACACATTCAACATGAACATAAACCGTTTAGTGTTTTTTTCTTCTGTAGTAAATGTTCGCAAAATATGATGAGGAGGTTGTTAAAAAAGCCAAACGCAACCGAAAGAAAGTTGAAGAACTGAAAGAATACTTCAAGCTTTGGAAAAAATAACCACGTACAGAATATGAAGAATATAAACAAGAAGATCAACCTGTTACGAACGCAATCGAACACGAAAAACAGGGTATCGAATGTTTAGGTAATAATGTTCTGAAAGCGATGGAGGAAAACAGAGAGGTCGAAAAACAGATGATTCCTTATCGTCAACACACAGACGACTTTGGAGATGAACTACATGACTGGTATGATGTCGTTCGCATTAAGTGAATCAGAAATTCAAGACGCGTTGAAAAGATATGAAGGAGAGAATCGGCCCAAAACATTAAGAGAGGTGCTACAGATGAAGTCCGAACGAGCTTCAGCTGGCGCTGATGACGTTAAAAAAACGTTAGTGAATGAATGTCACAGTGAAGATAAGACTTTCGGATTAAAACCTGTTGGCACATTTAAATTCGTTAGGCGTTTTCCTGTCGAATTCGATGGCGAAAATTAAAAATTGGCGAGAAAGAATACGACGGTACAGTTGGATTAAGGAACCTCTTAACAAAAAAACAAGTTGCAATGGATGATTTCAATAATAAATTCGATGGTGAATATTAATCAAATTATGCACGTATATTACACCGTTCAGGAGCAATATATTCTGAAACTAACCCGAATAAAATAAAATCAAGTAGAGGCAAAAAATACAATAAACTGAAAAAATAAATTGTTAGTGTACATTAAGTACCGTCAGATTCAGAACCAGGTTAGGCCAAGCAGTTAGGCTGGTAAGATGGGCGAAGACTTAATAAAAAAAAATATACAGAAAAACCAATAGAATACATATGGATGTAAGAGGTTCGGCAATTAACGGATAGATTAGCAGTTATTCATGGCGCAGAACTAGCGGGGAATAAAAATTTTCACAAAGAACAAGTTGGCCCAACGCAAAAGCTGACGAACAAATTTAGTAACTTCGTCATCAACAATCCTAAAGGAATTCCATACTTGATCAGATTTTTGAACAATCTTCCACGCACATTCTGGACAAGCGAAAAACATGGGCCTCGTAAACACTTTGATCAACAAATTAGCGTTCAAAATGTATCTTTCAGGCTATTCGTATTGTGGCCCGGGAACTAAATTGGATGAGCGACTAGCACGCAGTGATCCGGGAATTAATCCGCTAGATGAGGCTTGTAAAAAACATAACATGGCTTACAGAGATCATAAAGATTTAGAAAAAAGACATGAAGCTGACAAAGAACTTCAGTTGGCCGCGAAAGAAAGAATGCATGCGAGTGATGCTTCTTTAGGTGAAAAAATTGCTGCAACTGCAGTTCGAGGAATAATGTGTGGAAAGAAAAAATTAGGAATGGGAACAGTTGGCGCTGGTTTTGGTGTGGATGACAATGGTTGGGGAGTATAACCTTTATAAATGTCTTCGGCAAAAATGTCTTTTCGGCAAAACCAAGCCAAAATCAGTTAAATTTAAGCTGAATAACGATCAGCTAAATGCGATTGAACCATTCTTAACTGATGCACAAAACAGAAAGAAAGCTAAAGTTGGTGGTAATTTACTCATTATGTTAGGTATTCCAGTTGTGAAAAAGTTATCGAATATCTAACACAAAAGAAGGAAAGAAAAGGCGTAACACTACACGAAGGTGGATTTCTTCCGCTACTTTTGACTGAATTGCCGTATCTAGCAACTACTGACTCACTTGCTGGCGGATCTGCAGCAATCGCAAATGCGGTCATAAACAAGAAGAAAGCCGACAAAGAGCTAGAAGAACAGAAAAGACACAACTTGGAGATGTAGGAAAGTCGGCGCTGGCGCAGTGAGAAAGGCAAAAAAACATTTCGAACAAATGATTAAAAAATTTAACGGTCCTCTTTCTAACTGTGACATAGAAGAAGTAATTAAACAGCTAAAAATCAATCACTTTCGCGGCGTTTTTATGATCGATGAATTGCCAAACGAAGCGAAAAATTTACAATGATGCATAGTGAACTTAGACATTTCTGACAATGTTGGCACTCACTGGATTTGCTTCTAAAAAAACAACCAGCTGAAGTACGTTTTTGATTCATTTGGGGGGAACATCCCGAAGAATTGGTTAAATATCTCAGTTCAAACGAACTGTATTATAATGGACAACGAATTCAAATTTTCGATAAGGTAATTTGTGGGCATTTGTGTCTGTTAGTTTTGAAACTATTGTGTGATAATTATAACTTTAATGAAATTCTGAATATAAAAAATGGATATTTTTAGAAATAAACTGCTCCTTGAATGTGAAGATTGCGTCACAGCCGACCGCGTCTGCGCATTCCAAAGTTAAATTGATCTAAAAGTCAAAAAATTTCATAAAGAACTTCGCACCATCTTTAAAGTAGCTAAAGGATATTTTGATTTTAAAGGCAGAAGAGTCGTAGACATAAAAGACCCAGTAAATGGTTATGACGGTGTCACCAAACAGTACTTAGAGAAGTAATATGCTACAAAACCCGAATACACAAGCATTCTAACACGGTTGAATAATTATTTTACCAAAAAGAAATAGAAAAAGCTTTTTCGGATTACTTCTCATAAACAGATTTAGCCTCAATTTTTGATGATTTAAGTAATTTTTAAGATAAAGTATATGACAAACAAATCATTGATTTTACTTTTATGACTGGAGGCGAATAAAAAAATCATAATTTTGAGTACAGGTTTATTTTTTAAAAAGTTATGGTTATTTCCCAAAATATAAATAAAGAATTATCATTTAATGATTTCGATGTTTTGGTAACTGTTCATGATAATTTCCGAAAATAACTTCTTCTAATCAGTCAATAAAAGTAAATAAGTCACGTTTTCTGACTCTAACATTGAAAGATTCTGTTAAAACTGTTCCATTTAATGTAAAGTTAATTATATTTGGTGAACTAACTTAATCCTTATTAAATATTTATTCTGTATAAATGGATGATTACGCTTCGCATTCAGCTCTTCAGAGCGATCACATTTCTTGCTGGAAATGTAAAAAGTTTACTGAGACACGTAATCCACATTGAGCAACAACAAAAAATGGAAGACAAAGTATTGAAGGTCTTTGTACAACCCTGTAAAAGTAAAAAGAGTAAATTCACCAAAAATTTTTTTTTAGGAGAAAACGTGGGTGAATCGCTCCGTGAAGGAATCTTTAATGAACTGCATAAACCAATGACAAAAAATTTTACACGAAGAAATGTAATTTCTCTCGGTATAGATGATTTATGGCAAGCCGGCTTAGTCGAATTGAATTCGGGCAAGTTGAAAGGAATTTCGAAGACGAATCAAGGATATAAACATTTATTGACCGTCATCGACGTCTTCTCTAAATTTGCCTGAGCTGTTCCAGTTAAAGATAAAACAGGGAAGAATGTAGTTGATGTTTTTGATAAAATATTCTGCGCGCGACGCCCAAAAAAATTTACAGGCTGATAACGGTAAAGAATTCTACAATAAGGAAATCATTGACATGCTGAAGAAATGGAGCATTCATCATTATTCAACTTTTAAAGAATTAAAAACATCTGTTGTTGAACGATTCAACCGAACACTTAAGGAAAATATGTGGAAGAAATTTGCTCTTCAAGGTGTTGATCTAGTCTCGAAACTAGTTGGCGAATACAATAACATAGTTCATCGAACCATAAAAATGGCTCCAAAAGACGTAGATGAAGAGGCTGAAAAATCTTGCTGAAGACCGTTTACGCGATAAATTTGCTGGATGCTAAGCCCAAATATAAAATTGGCAACAAAGTGAGGATCAATAAACTTAAAGGACTTTTTAGAAGTGTCACACTGCAAATTGGTCTACAGAAATGTTCGAAATTGAAGATGTTATTCATTCCAATCCAATTACGTATAAACTGAAGACACAACCAATACTTTCATCACGCGATAGCAATGGCAATTTTACCGATGACAGTACCACTGAACAGTTATTTTAAACACACTTTCTGAATTCCTTCACCAAAGAAGTAAATATTTCGGAATTCGAACGGAGAACAACTGCCAACAAGAGGGCTGTTGATAAGGGATTTCAGATCGATTCCGTATTTTTGGACTTCCGGAAGGCTTTTAACACTGTACCACACAAGCGGCTTGTAGTGAAATTGCGTGCTTATGGAATATCGTCTCAGTTATGTGACTGGATTTGTGATTTCCTGTCAGAGAGGCCACACCTCGTAGTGTTTGACGGAAAGTCATCGAATAAAACAGAAGTGATTTCTGGCGTTCCCCAAGGCAGTGTTATACGCCCTTTGCTGTTCCTTATCTATATAAACGATTTGGGAGACAATCTGAGCAGCCGTCTTAGGTTGTTTTCTGATGACACTGTCGTTTATTGACTCGTAAAGTCATAAGAAGATCAAAACAAATTGCAAAACGATTTACGAACTTCTGAACGAAGTTGCTAGGTCTCAAGATTTGTTTCTCACCTTGAATGTATTCTAAAGCAAGTGGATTGTCGTGTTTCATTTCAGTGAATGGAATGTCGTTTTCTTTGAGTCATTTAAGGTAATCTTTCTTATTGTTTGTTAATTTTTCCGCCGGGAAATCATTCCCGTCGGGAATCCGGCACAAAAACCTAAGAATGACGTTATTAATCAACCCATTCTTCTCTTCAAACAGAGGCACTCAAATGTCATTGAACCATGTTCCTAAATTTAATTCATATTTCTTATCCTGAATGAACTGGAAAATGTTCAGATCTGAACTTGCAACAAGTGCGTTAGAAGCTGCAATTTAGGAGTATATTTTTTTCTATATATCCAAAAAATAATTAACATTTTCTGTCTCTTATTTCAGCGTCCGTAAAGTTAGGACGCTGGTTTTCATTAAGAAATCCCAGGTCATAATTCGATGACCTGAATATTCTTTGAGAAATTGAACTTAGTTTCCTTTACCTTTTTTTAAAAAAAAACAGGGTAAATTTTTAGACCCTGTAATTCCATACAAAAAGGTAGAATTTCGTTTGTAATCAAAACATTCTTCTCTTCGAACAGTGGAAACCAAAAGCCATTGAACCATATTCCTAAATTTAATTCATACTTCGTCTTTTGAATGAATTCGTCGTGTTTGATCCCTTTGTACGAGAGACCATAATTTGCAAAGAAGTAACCAAATTTCCCTTAATAGTCTTTAAATTTTCAGAGGTGCGAAGCGGCACCGCTGAAATTCTATAATGAATAAAGCATAAAATGTCGTTCTTAATCAAAACGTCTTTTTGAGTGAACAAAGTAACCCAAATGTCTTGGAACCATGTTCCTTAATTTAATTCATACTTCTTCTCTTGAATGAATTTTTTTCTCCACTATCGAAATTGTCGGGGACTTAAAATTGCTTCAAGTTTGCAGAGGGGGAATATTCTCCCCCTCTGGAATTCCGTACAAAAATGCTAGAATGTAATCGTCGGTGATTAACCGACGCTTTCACAGACCTGGTGAATTACCGGGTATAAAAATATTTTTATCATCTTCATCTACATGTTTTCTAACTGCATCATCCGTATCTTTATATTCTAGAATTTCTTTGGTATAAACTGACTGAGTTAAGATTGTAATTAATCTCAACAGTTCTTCACAATTCGGATATCGATCTTCGATTCTGTATAGCTGTTTTCACAAATTTTTCCTCTGTGTTTTAATCACATAATAATCATATTCACATTCATCGTCAAGTTACTTCAACAGAATAAAAGTTGGTCTTAAAGTTTCATTAACTGTTTGAGGGACAAAAAGGGGTAATAATGTATTTATTTGTTCATTTCTTTCATGTAAAATTTCTACACTTCTATTATTGTTTCGCCTGAGTTTTTTATATAGTTATCCTTAATTTTATTCAGTTCTTTTAAGTGATTTATTTGACCTTCGTAGAGCTGTTTTACGTCAATCTTTATCTTATATTCGCTGAATTTTCGATTCGACGGAAGAACTTCATCACAAACCCAATTTTGAAATTGCTTTGCTTGCTTCATTTTTTACTCCATAACTAAAGAATAAAGACCGGGTTTGCAGATGAAAATGTCTGATTTTTTATTGCCACTTAAGGTGACTAAATTGGTCACCTTTAAATATTCATAGTTAATGCGATGTTTTTCTTGAACATAATTTCGAATTGCTCTTTGGGGATTGTCATATTCTAAAATTTCAGCAACATCTTTTGCTGTAAACCATGGATTATTTTCTTCATCTATAATCATAAACACTTGCTTATTGTTGTAAGTAAGCTTGTTGTTGATGAGATCGACAATCGACTCCATTTAATAGAAACCATTGTTCATAGATTTGCAAAAAATAAACAGTAATAGAATTTTGTATATTGATCCATTTTTTTCAATAGCATTACTTCAGTGCTACTGAAATTTTCAAATATTTTTCTAATTAATCTAACCACTTTTTTAGTTACCCAATCTGTAAATTGTTTTGCAGCTGGTAATTCTGAACTTATAGCTAAATCATAAAGATCATATTCTGTATTGAAAATTCTTCTTTTTTCATTAAAAGTTAGACCCATCTGGCTGACAGGTCAGAAATTTTCTGATAAAAACAGTTTGTACATCAATATTATGGATGTCGCTGCGAACAACGTCCAAAAAATCACTGAAATTTTGTTGAATTTTGTATTTAAAAGGGTACTCTGCGATAGCCATCCAAAGTTTGTATGGAATTACACGGCCAACGATACCGGCTCAGCCATCATCAACACAGCCTGCTAAACGAAATGAACGAACTGAGTCATTAGCTCAAATGAAAAGACATTATGTCAAATAAAAAAGTTCGATGACTTACTTTTCATATTCATCATAAAACGATGATATTTTTCATAAGAACTGGATTTCGATAGGTGATAACAAGCGACAATTGATAATCAGTTGGTTAACAGTCTTACTCTAAAATATCCAAAAAATTGACGGAACATATCAAAGACCAAGTGGTGAAGTTGTGTTATTTGTCGACAATACGATATAAGTGATGAATTTACACACATTACAAATAATTCCAGAGAATGCAAAATCAATATCTATTACAGGATTACGTAAAAACTTTTTATTAAATGCTGTAATCAACACTTATTCACGAAGAATATTTTTATTCTTTAATGAAATTTTCTACGCAGAATTAGATGAGTGTAGCTTTACATAAAAAACGCGAGAAGTTATAAATAGAGAATGTACAGGATTTCCAACTAAAATGATTCCTGCATTTCGGTACATTAATGGATTGTTGTATTTTTGCATGGATGAAACTTTCTGTGAATATAATGAATTCACAAAAACGTTGCTAGAGCTGGCGCAAATGATCTGTCTTTGTTTGCCATTGAATGTAGAGAACTGGTTCCCAATTGCCATATAGCCAGCACGGATTCAGAAAATATCGTTCTTGTGAAACACAACTACCTCTTCATATTGACGAAGTAATAAGTGCTATCGACAGGGGATGTCAAATTGATTCCATATTTTAGATTTCCAGAAGACTTTCGACACCGTTCCTCACAAGCGTCTTCTGACCAAACTGCTTGCCTACGGAGTATCGCCTCAGTTGTGATTTCCTGTCAGAAAGGTCACAGTTCGTAGTAATAGACGGAAAGTCATCGATCAAAACAGAAGTAATATCCGGCGTTCCCCAAGGAAGTGTTATAGGCCCTCTATTGTTCCTTATCTACATTAACGACAATCTGAGTAGCCGTCTAAGACTCTTTGCAGATGATGCTGTCATTTACCGTCTTGTAAAGTCATCAGATGATCAAAACGACTTGCAAAATGATTTAGATAAGATATATGTATGGTGCGAAAAGTGGCAACTGACCCTGAATAAGGAAAAGTTGAAGTTATTCACATGAGTACTAAATGAAATGAGCTAAATTTCGTTTACGCTATAAGGCACACAAATCTGAAGGCTGTAAATTCAACTAAATACTTAGGGATTACAATTACAAGTAACCTAAATTGGAACGATAACACAGATAATATTGTGGTTAGATCAAACCAAAGACTGCGATTCATTGGCAGAACACTTAGAAGGTGCAACAGGTCTACTAAAGAGACTGCTTACACCACGCTTGTCCGCCCTTTTCTGGAGTATTGCTGTACGGTGTGGGATCCGCATCAGGTGGGACTGACGGATGACTTCGAAAAAGTACAAAGAAGGGTAGCTCGTTTTGTATTATGGCGAAATAGGAGAGATAGTGTCACAGATATGATACGTAAATTGGAGTGGCAATCATTAAAACAAAGGTGATTTTAGTTGCGACGGGATCTTCTCAAGAAATTTCAATCACCAGTTTTCTCCTCCGATTGCGAAAACATTCTGTTGGCACCCACTTACATAGGGAGAAATGATCATCACGATAAAACAAGCAAAATCAGGGCTCGCACAGAAAAATGCAAGTGCTCGTTTTTCCCGCGTGCCTTTCGAGAGTGGAACGGAAGAGAGACAGCATGAAGGTGGACCATTGAACACTCTGCACTTTATTGTGAATAATTTTTTTTCTAGATAAATGGAAGCGCAAACGCAAACGCAGTCTGACATTCGCACTAAGCTGTGTGAATATTATAATACTGAGCAATCAATCGATAATTTTCGTACACAGAACTACACGAAAGATGGTTATAGGCCAATGTGTGGAGAATGTTCAAATAAATTTCGTGTAAAAAACTACAATGAAAATCGAATTCCTTGTGTATGTGGAATAAACGTTGCTAAATATTACTATAAAGAGCATTTACGGCGAATTCCGAGTGAAAAAGATTCGAAAGTATTGTTGTCGATCGAAGCAGATAAAGCATCTGCTGAAACAGCTGCAGCGCTGCACTCATCTTCAAAAAAAAAAATAAAATTTAATTGGATGTCAAGAATTTGAAGATTTAAGTTGTTTCTATAGAACTCCTTCACATAGAGATAAACATGATAGTAGATGTAAAAAGTGTTTATTAGAAAACATGAAGAATAAAAGGCAAAATAATAATTAAATCTGAGAGTCTATTGTTTTTAATAAAGACGCAGTCTGCTAGAAGTCGTCAAATTTCACGATTTTAAGAAATTGAATTTGACAGTCTATTGTTTTTTATTTCATTTAAAAGAGACGGCCAAATGGAGACGCAGTATCCTGAAAGTCTTCACGATCAGATGGAAAACGTTACAGTAGTTCAACTTCGCAATTACTGTAGGAGAACTAATTTAAGTGGGTATAGTAAATTAAATAAAGCTGATCTAATTAGCTTTATTATTAAATATCGGCCGCCGATGTCTGTTGGAGCCGGTCTTTGGAAGCGATTACCTTTATCTAAAATTGGAAGCGATGATGAGGTTATCGAGACTAAAGAAGATAAGTCACTGTAAAAGATATTTCCATTTTCTACCGATGTCTTCACGTAGCAGAAACCGAGAGACAGAAGAACAGTTCAAGATTATCAGGCTACGGAGCATAAATTTTGAGGACAACACCAACTCGATTGAGCCTAGTCACTTCTTCGCCGCATTGAAATCAAAAATTATGCGAATTGTCAAGCGTAACCTAAAAATACATCGTGGTTTGAAAGTTAATTTTAAATTTTTTTGTGAGTAACGGATGCAGTTCCAGATTGAAAACTATAGGATTACAAATGAAGAAGAGCTAGCTAAAAAACATAAGATTGATAAACGAATTATCTTGCCAAGAATGTGTGATTTTCAAGCTCGCGGATTGAGATGGTTATTAAACAGAATTATTGGACTTCAGTTAGGAATTACCAGATATGTTCCATTGAGAGGATCACCCTACAACGTATTACCAGATAAAATGAAAAATAAAAAAGCATGCATCAAGGTAAAAAATGATGATCAGAAGTGTATTCTGTGGGCTATAAAATCTTCGCTTTATTCTGTAGATAAAAGTGCCGAAAGAGTATCGAATTATAAAAAATGTCGGCCTTGAACTCGATCAGAAGCTTGAAAACGTTCAGTTTCCTGTACTGGTTGATCACGTTCCAAAAATCGAGAGTAGAATCGACGTATCTATCAACGTCTACTCGCTTGATGAAAAATATCAAGCGTACCCGCTGAAAATTGCAAAATGTAAGAGAGAGAAACACAATTCGCATTATTGTTGGATAAAAAATTTATCTCGGCTTGTCTCGAGTCAAACCAATAAATATGAAGAAGCAAAATTTATTTGTGACGTGTTTGCTTCATTTCATCAGTAAAGAGAAATTGGATGAGTACACGCAAAATTGTTTGAATAACAAGCCATTAAAAGCAGAAATGCCGAAAGAAGGATCATATGTTAATTTTAAAGATTATCAGCACATGCAGACAGTTCCTTCCGTTATTTACGCCGATTCTGAAAGTTTACTGTTGAAGATGGATCATTGTCAGCCAAATCCGGAAATCTCGTATACGATGAAATATCAAAAACACGAGCCGAACGGAATCTGCTACTTCATCAAATACGCGAATGGACACTATAAAAATCTCGCTGTGTTCAGAGGGTCGAGCGGTCATAAAAAATTCATAGAATTCAAGAAAAAAGAGGACGAAGAGACTGAAAGAATTTATTCTGAAGTTGAATAAAAGATTCCGTTGACTGTTGACGAACGAAGACTACGAATCTGAAGTTTGTACACAGTGCGCATGCCATTACACCAAAAAAAAAAAAAAAATTAAAAAAGTCCGTCATTATGATCATTTAACTGGAAAATACATCGCTCCTTTGTGCAATAGTTGC
This sequence comes from Schistocerca gregaria, assembly GCF_023897955.1. Lineage (NCBI taxonomy): Eukaryota > Metazoa > Arthropoda > Insecta > Orthoptera > Acrididae > Schistocerca > Schistocerca gregaria. The sequence continues at coordinate 77,950,122 of NC_064928.1, forward strand.
AATCTTCAGCGGATACATCCAAGTTTGTACCGATTTATTTGCATAACTTATCTGCATACGATTCCCATCTGTTTGTGAAATAACTTGGTTATGACAAAAAGGAGACAGGAGATAGATTTAATATCACACAACGAGGACAGATACAATAGTTTTGGTAAAAGGACAGAAAGTCTGAAGGTGAGATTTATTGACATATTTAAATTTATGGCTTCGTCATTAGACAAACTTTCATCGAATTTGACTAGACAACAGCTGAAAAACATCAGAAAATTCTTCCAAGAAGAACTGTTCGACTTGGTGATCAGAAAAATCGTATATCCATACGATTACAAGAATTCTTGAAAGAAATTCGAAGAGACAGAATTACCATTAAAAGAAGAATTTTACAGCAAATTGAACGAATGTGTAATAAGTGATGAAGATTACAACCATGCAAAAATGGTGTCGGAAAATTTGGCATGAAAAATCTTGGCGAATTTCATAATCTGTATCTCAAAACAGACGTGTTGCTGCTGGCTGGTGTGTTTGAAAACTTTAGAACAGCATGTATAAAAGCCTATGATTTGGGTCCATCGTCGTATTTTACTGTTCCAGGTTTGTCTTGGGATGCGATGTTAAAAATGACGAAGCAGCCGCTTGACTTGCTTTATGACTATGACGTGATTTTGATGGTCGAAAAGGGCATACGAGGAGGAATATCGCAATGTTGCAAAAGGTACGTGAAGGCGAACATCAAGTATATGAAGGACTTTGATGCTAACAAAACATCAAATTATCTGGCATATTTGGATGCAAACAATCTGTATGGTAGGGCTATGAGTCAAAATTTGCCTTATGGCGGATTCGAATGCTATGATCCAAAAGCTTCAATTCTGCCAAATGGGATGTCAAACTCTTCTGAAAAAGGATACATATTCGAAGTAGATCTTGAATATCCGAAGGAACTGCACGATTTACATAAAGATTTGCCGCTTGCGCCTGAAAAAATAAAAGTGTACCTGGAACTAAAGAAAGCAAGATGTTGACTATGCTGAATTAAAAACAGAAATATGTGACTCACTATAGAAATCTCAAACAGTGTCTCTCTTTGGGAATAAAGCTCACAAAAATACACAGATATTTAAAATTGGAACAGTCTGGTTGCTTGAAGAAGTAGATTTGAACACGGAGATGGGAACCAATGCTACAAACGACTTCGAGCAAGACTTTTACAAGCTGAAGAATAACTCGGCCTTTGGCGAGGCGATGGAAAATATACGGAATCGGGTGGACATAAAATTGGTTTCAACTGGAGAGAAATGTGTGAAACTCGTAGCAAAACCGAACTGTAAAGGAAGAACAATATTTAATGAAAGTCTGGTTGCCATTCATATGAACAAGACAAAAATCGCATTTAATAAGTCTGTCTATGTTGGAATGAGCATACTCGATCTGTCTAAAGAACTGACGTACGATTTACATTATAGAATAATGAAACCGAAATATGGAGAAAATATTGAAATAGCATATACGGATACCGATTCATTCATTTACAATATAAAAACTGAAGATTTCTACGAAGACATGAAATCGATGCTTGATTGCTTTGATACGGGCGACTATTCATCGGACAACATCTACGACATTCCTCAAGAAAACAAAAAAGTTGTGGGAAAAATGAAGGATGAGCGCAAAGGAAGAATTATGGAAGAGTTCTGCGGCCTACGGGCAAAGATGTACGCTTATAAAGTTGGCGACGAGGCGGAGAAGAAATCAAAAGAAGTTAAGAAATGCGTAGACAAAAATAGAATCAGCTTGGAAGATTATAAAGACTGCCTGTTCAGCTACAAAGAATAGTACAGAGAGATTAATAGGATTGGAAGTGAAAGACACGAAATCTACACAGTTGAAATAAATAAGAAGGCGCTGAGTCCGCATGGCAACAAAAGACATGTCCTGGAAAATCTAGTAGATAGATTCCCGTACGGACATAACTCATTATTGTCATCGTCATCGCTTCAAATTTCAGTATAACCAAACTATTCATCAACGAATTAGTCTTCTGATTCAAAATATGACCATAATTAAGGCCTGTTGCATATCATTACTGCTAGCTCTTCAACAGTAAAAGTATTGTCATCTTCCTCTTCAGGTCTCATTTCAACAGTGTTGTTGTTGTTTGAGTCATTTATAACATAAAAAATATTCAATATTAAAAAATTTTATATGTAAAATGGTGGCTCTCATCATGAAGCTCAACAATGCAAGCGGTTCGAAGGAGATTAAAAAATTAAGTGAGCTGTAAGTAGACGTTTTATATAACATTACTGGATATGAATATCTAAACACTAGATATGGAGAAAATACTTGTAGAGAGCTTAATAATGATTTTAAAGTTATTTTGCCAGACAGATGTGCTAAATCAATTACTAACTGGGGTCTTCAATTTTTTGAAGATTGACAGATGAAGTTGAGATATAAAGGGGTAAAAATGCATAAAAATAATAACAATGAATTTCATGATCTCGAATTACGTATGTAAAACTTTTTCCTAATAAATTTTGTAATCTTTAAAATGGAGGGCACCAAGTCACAATTAAGACAGTGCAGTGAATGCATGGATAAAAATATATATTGAAGAATTTTATAAAGATAAATATCGAACAGGTGTACATCGTTATGCATGAAAAGAATGTGTTTCGAGACTTCGAAAAATTAAAGTCACATGCGAAAGTGGAAGAACTGTAAACAGGTCTTATTTGAAAAGACATTTACAAACAACTGCCCGTGAAAATTTTATGGCTGCTGAAAAAGGAAGCGGATAAATAGCTTTTACCTAGGGAAATGAGTCATTTACTCTCGTTCACCACTATTTTCTTACGTTCACCTCTTTATTTTCTTACGCTCACCTGAGAATTTTTGAGAGAATTTGAGCTGAAAAAATGTGGATAGTAGAAGAATTTTAGGTTTTGGGTAAGTTTTTGCGAAATAGCGAGGGAACGGAGTCAGTGAGGTAGTGAGCCAAAGTGAGCCAAAACCTACAGAATTCTCCTACTTAGGAAAATGAGTGCTTCTCTCTTAACCCTCCATAGTATTTTTTGGCCTGTAGGTTATGGCGGCAGTGTGTATGTAGTGTAGCTCAGGGCATAGCTTACTTTATAAAGGTGGGAGTTTGCTTGTGAGTTGGCGAAGCCAAAGACTTTGAATACGACAATTTAGTTAGATGACTCAAATCTATAGCGTACTCCGAGGCCTAGGTTAGTATGAAAGATCAATGTGAGTTGGCCAAGCGTTATCGAAGGCTTCAGTTTATTCGATAATTCTCCACGCATCTTGCAGCGATACCCACAATTAATCTCGTACACTGACGCCAAAAATTCCAGCACCAAGGAATAAGCATCTACATCCACATCTATGTGATTACTCTGCTTTTCAGAATAAAGTGCCTGTCAGAGGGTTCAATGAGCCACCTTAATTCTGTCTCTCTACAGTCCCACCCTCGAACGGCGCACGGGAAAAACAAGCACTTACATTTTTCTGTACGAGCCCTGATTTCTCTTATTTTATCGTGATGATCATTTCTCCCTATGTACACTCCTGGAAATGGAAAAAAGAACACATTGACACCGGTGTGTCAGACCCACCATATTTGCTCCGGACACTGCGAGAGGGCTGTACAAGCAATGATAACACGCACGACACAGCGGACACACCAGGAACAGCGGTGTTGGCCGTCGAATGGCGCTAGCTGCGCAGCATTTGTGCACCGCCGGCGTCAGTGTCAGCCACTTTGCCGTGGCATACGGAGCTCCATCGCAATCTTTAACACTGGTAGCACGCCGCGACAGCGTGGACGTGAACCGTATGTGCAGTTGACGGACTTTGAGCGAGGGCGTATAGTGGGCAGGCGGGAGGCCGGGTGGACGTACTGCCGAATTGCTCAACACTTGGGGCGTGAGGTCTCCACAGTACATTGATGTTGTCGCCAGTGGTCGGCGGAAGGTGCACGTGCCCGTCGACCTGGGACCGGACCGCAGCGACGCACGGATGCACGCCAAGACCGTAGGATCCTACGCAGTGCCGTAGGGGACCGCACCGCCACTACCCAGCAAATTAGGGACACTGTTGCTCCTGGGGTATCGGCGAGGACCATTCGCAACCGTCTCCATGAAGCTGGGCTACGGTCCCGCACACCGTTAGGCCGTCTTCCGCTCACGCCCCAACATCGTGCAGCCCGCCTCCAGTGGTGTCGCGACAGGCGTGAATGGGGGGACGAATGAAGGCGTGTCGTCTTCAGCGATGAGAGTCGCTTCTGCCTTGGTGCCAATGATGGTCGTATGCATGTTTGGCGCCGTGCAGGTGAGCGCCACAATCAGGACTGCATACGACCGAGGCACACAGGGCCAACACCCGGCATCATGGTGTGGGGAGTGATCTCCTACACTGGCCGTACACCTCTGGTGATCGTCGAGAGGACACTGAATAGTGCACGGTACATCCAAACCGTCATCGAACCCATCGTTCTACCATTCCTAGACCGGCAAGGGAACTTGCTGTTGCAACAGGACAATGCACGTCCGCATGTATCCCGTGCCACCCAACGTGCTCTAGAAGGTGTAAGTCAACTACCCTGGCCAGCAAGATCTCCGGATCTGTCCCCCATTGAGCATGTTTGGGACTGGATGAAGCGTCGTCTCACGCGGTCTGCACGTCCAGCACGAACGCTGGTCCAACTGAGGCGCCAGGTGGAAATGGCATGGCAAGGCGTTCCACAGGACTACATCCAGCATCTCGACGATCGTCTCCATGGGAGAATAGCAGCCTGTATTGCTGCGAAAGGTGGATATACACTGTACTAGTGCCGACATTGTGCATGCTCTGTTGCCTGTGTCTATGTGCCTGTGGTTCTGTCAGTGTGATCATGTGATGTATCTGACCCCAGGAATGTGTCAATAAAGTTGCCCCTTCCTGGGACAATGAATTCACGGTGTTCGTATTTCAATTTCCAGGAGTGTAGATGGATTCCATCAGAATGTTTTCGCAATCGGCGAAATTTCATGAGAAGATCCAATTCACGTACCATGTCTGTTGCACTATCTCCCCTATTTCGCGATAATACAAAACGAGCTGCCGTTCTTTGAACTTTTTCGATATCATATGTCAGTCCCCACCTGATGAGGATCCCACACTGCACAACAATACTCCAGAATAGGGCGGCCAAGCGTGGTGTGAGCAGTCTCTTTAGTGGACCTATTGTACCCTCTAAATGTTCTGTCAGTGAATCGCTGTATCTGGTTTGCTCTACCCGCAACATTATGTATGTGACCGATCCAGTTTAGGTTATTTGTAATTGTAATCCGTAAGTATTTAGTTGAATTGACAGCCTTCGGATTTGTGTGTCTTAACGCGTAATCGAAATTTAGCGGATTTCTTTTAGTATTCATGTGAATAACTTCACACTTTTGTTTATTCAGGGTCAATTGGCACTTTTCGGACCACACAGATACCTTACCTAAATCATTTTGCAATTCGTTTTGGTTATCTGATGACTTGTCAGGACGGTAAATGGCAGCATCATCTGCAAAAAATCTCAGATTGTCTCCTATGTCGTTAGTATAGATCAGGAGCAACAGAGGGGCCTGTAACACTTCCTCGGGGACCGCCGAATATTAGTTCTGTTTTATTTAGAGAAATGTAGAGAAATGAAATTTCGGGAATACATTTTTCTGGGTAACATACTTAAGTAAGTCATTATTGTTGCGTGATGACAGGTTAGTGTAAACACGAGATACGCCATTGCAAATGTAAAATTCTGGTACACTAATAACCTGTGTAACCGCCAGAATGTTGAATGCAAGCATGCAAAGGTGCTTGCATTGTACAGGTGGCGGATGTCAGTTTATGGTATGGAGTTCCATGCCTGTTTCACTTGGTCGTTCAGTACAGAGGTTGTCAGTGTTGGTAGATGGCGCTGGAGCTGTCGTCCAATGATGTCTCATTGGTGCTCGATTGGAGACATATCTGACGACCGAGCAGGGCAAGACATCATGTAGACTCTGCATATTGGATTACAACAGCGCCGTGTGGGCGAGCGTTATCCTATTGGAAAACACCACCTTAGATGCTGTCCCTGCATGGTAACACAACATATCGTGTCACCACACTGGCGTACAAATTTGTAGTCAGGGTGCGTCGGATAACAGGAGCGTTCCTATTGTCGTACGAAATCGCACCGGAGCCCATAATTCTAGTTGTATACCCAGTGTGTCTAGGCTGCAGGCGGATTGATTGCATGCCACCAACTGGCCTCGTTCTCACCAACACACTGCCACTGGCACCGAGACAGGATCAACTTTCATCACATAACGCAACAGACTTCCACTCGACCCACCAGTGAGCTTTCGTTTGATGTCACTTCACTCAGTGGTTTGGGGTCAGTGGAATGGACACTAAGGGGCGTCTGGCCTAAGCTGTCTTTGAAGTAATCGATTGGTAACAGTTCGCTGTTTCACTGTGGCGCTAACTGCTGCTCGAATTGCTTCTGCATGTGCTGCGGTACGGTGCGCGAGAGTCATACGCCGAACACGTCGGTCTTCCTTCTCAGGAGTGACAAGTGGCCATCCGGAAACCGGTCTACTTGCGAACGTACCTTCCCTTTACCTACGCTACCACCGGTCAAAGACAGTGCTACATCACTGCCAAGTCTTTCTACTACAGCTTCTCGTAGCCCTACCACAAGAACTCGTCAGAACTGAGTGACCTGTTGATAACGGCGCCCTCGTCGTCTTAAACGCTCTCTGATCTAAACTCATAGTTTCTCTCTTAGGCTACTGGTGCGACAATTGAGTAGATGTCATCTTTCAGATGTAAAAAAAAAGCCAACCCACTTTCGTTCCTCTCGTACAACTCCTTTACGGTGTTGGTGTTTTTGCGTCACTGCACACCTGGTGCTGTCTTTAATGAGGGTACATGGCTATCAACAACATCCAATATACAATTGTTGTTGCTGTGGTCTTCAGTCCTGAGACTGGTTTGATGCAGCTCTCCATGCTACTCTATCCTGTGCAAGCTTCTTCATCTCCGAGTACCTACTGCAACCAACATCCTACTGAATCTGCTTAGTGTATTCATCTCTTGGTCTCCTTCTACGATTTTAAGCCTCCACGGTGCCCTCCAATACTAAATTGGTGATCCCTTGACCCCTCAGAACATGTCCTACCAACCGATCCCTTCTTCAAGTTGTGCCATAAACTTCTCCCCAATTCCATTCAGTACCTCCTCATTAGTTATGTCATCTACCCATCTAATCTTCAGCATTCTTCTGTAGCACCACATCTCGAAAGCTTCTATTCTCTTCTTGTGTAAACTATTTATCGCGCACGTTTCACTTCAATACATGGCTACACTCCATACAAATACTTTCAGAAATGACTTCCTGACGCTTAAATCTATACTCGATGTTAACAAATTTCTCTTCTTCAGAAACTCTTTCCTTGCCATTACCAGTCTACATTTTATAAATTGGTTCAAATGACTCTGAGCACCATGGGACTTAACATCTGAGGTCACCAGTCCCCTAGAACTTAGAACTACTTAAACCTAACTAACGTAAGGACATCCTACTTCGACCAACATCAGTTATTTTGCTCCCCAAATATCAAAATTCATTTACTACTTTAAGCATCTCATTTCCTAATCTAATTCCCTCGGCGTCACCCGTCTTGATTCGACTACATTCCATTATCCACGTTTTGCTTTTGATGATGTTCATCTTATATCCTCCTTTCAAGAAACTGTCCATTCCGTTCAGATGCTCTTCGAAGTCCTTTGCTGTCTCTGATAGAGTTACAGTGTCATCGGCAAACCTCAGAGTTTTTATTCCTTCGCCATGGATTTTAATTCCTACTACGAATTTTTCTTTTGTTTTCTTTACTGCTTGCTCAATATACACATTGAATAATATCGGGGATAGGATACAACCATGTCTCACTCCCTTCCCAACCATTGCTACCCTTTCATGCCCCTCGTCTCTTATAACTGCCATCTAGTTTCTGTACAGATATACAAAGCGAAGCAAAATTCACGCAATCGGACGTCGCAGCTCGATTCCTCACATACAGGTAATACAAAAATGTCCGTCACAGCCGGCCGGGGTGGCCGGGCGGTTCTAGGTTCTACAGTGTGGAACCGTGCCACGGCTATGGTCGCAGGTTCGAATCCTGCCTCGGGCATGGATGTGTGTGGTGTCCTTATGTTAGTTAGGTTTAAATAGTTCTAAGTTCTAGGGGACTGATGACCTCAGATGTTAAGTCCCATAGTGCTCAGAGCCATTTGAACCATTATTTTCTGCCTGCATTTGATTTTTACCAAATAGTGATCATGAGCGCCATCTGCGCCACGACAACTATCCACCTGTAATACGTCCTAAGCACGGCGCCTACGTGTGAGTACGTGGTCGCCATACTGAGCGTGTCTCGTGGTGCTGGTGTCGCAGTGCTGTACGACCAGCTGGCGGTGACGGACTACTCGCCGGGTGGCCGCTACCTCAGCATCACGGCCTGCCACGAGGGCCAGCACTGGACGTACGTGTACGGCCGCCAGCCCGCCCCCGCCGCCCCCGAGGAAATTCGGGCGCTGCACGCGCGCCTCGCCGCCGCCGGCGTGTCCGTCTCCGCCTCTGGCACCACCACCACCACACCCACCGCCTCCACAGCCTCCACCACCTCCGTCGTGGACGACTCCGAGAACGACGCCTCCGGTTCCGGCAGGGGAGGGCAGGAGGCAGCGGGGGCGGCGCCGGCCACGGAGACGCCGACGTCGACGGCACACGACAGGACGCCGCCTCCCTGGTGGCCCGGCCTGACGACGCCCACGCCGACGCCGCTGCCCGTGTTCAACATCACCGAGTGTGGGTGGTAGATGTCCTGAAGGTGTCGCTTGGGCGAAATGTTCCTTGTGTGCCCAATGTCCTCGAGAACTGATGTACTTAACCAAAATGGGTCTGAGTTAGAAGGCAGCCCAATCTGAGCCGGTTTTAGCATCTCCATTCACAAAAGACTGTCAACCGATGAAATTTATTGCGTTTTCCACCTTATACTGAGTAACACTGCATGGTAATAACTTCTTTCTTTAAGACTGAACAAGATCATGCTTCAGTTACGACACAGTTTAATATTTTTGCCCTGCCCAGAGCGCTATGCATTGGCCTGCAACGCTCACTACCTCCACATCCTCTTAGATGTCACGTATAAGCAGATTCCCTACTCAGTTCGCTAACTCTATCAATACACGTGGCTCCTTCTAACATGATGCCCACTGTAGTGATTCCTATCTTGTCCATTCCACTCCCAATCACAGTAACATCACTCAACCAAGCAACGCCTTTTCGTCTAAAGCAGGGGTCTCCAAACTACGGCCCGCGAGGGCCGGCAAGCCAGCCCGCGTTAGGTGGCCGGACATCCCCGGAATCCGGCCCGACAGATATTTGAAGTGGTACCTACAGGGCCAACAATTGAGTTTCGAGGCCTATCGCGACCAACACACCGCGACATTGTCGGACACAATCACGCAACAGAACTATCAAATATATGCTCTGGCTCTGCTACTCGCTACAAGGCTACATAACTAAACTTATTGTTGCGCCGCTTGAAATAACAATGCGTTGACATTCTCTACCTCTTCCTCTTGCAGTAACAGTGTTGCTAACAATGATTTTGAGATTTCGTTAACTTTGCAGGACGCTTTCGTGAAGAATGTGCAGTGACATACCTTTTTTTCGGTGAAATTCGCCAGAATAAAATACGCCAGAATTTCGGTCAGGTACGTCCACCAATCAAAATTATGTAATTAAATAAAAATCGTAGTTCGTTTCAGTGTTAGCTATTCCCAGAAACTTAGATTTTTCCGATTTCATCTTTCCTTTAGCCTTACATTACGGTGATCATGGAGTGCTATGGTGCTTTAATCCCATTAGGTAGATCATGGCCCTTATGAATTCGTGGAGGAGTCAATGTGGCCGCGGACTAAAAAGTTTGGAGACCCCTGGTCTAAAGCAAATGAACAGTACAGCCTTAGTGTCCCACTCAGCATGTACGACAAGAAATTACAAATATGTACAAACATTGGAGAATTAACGAGTTTAGGGACACAGTGTCATTGAGCTCAACTGGTAGACACGCTGAAGAGGCCACTCTGTTGGCAATTTCTTTTGAACAGACGGATTTACTAAATCAAAGACTTATCAACGACCAGGTGCAATAACGTTCATACTTAGCTCAAGTTAGGTGGCTCTATCGATGCGCCATGCTCGTAGACTGTTGCAGTGATGCCAGGTAGCCATATAGCATGTATTCTGCGCATGCGTGGCCCACTTGACCATCCCTGCCCCTGTAGCTTGGTTGCCAGGCTGCCCGTGGATCAGCTACTTCCCCAACCCTGCCCATTGTTGCCTCTTATCACAGAAGGTGTCACAGGTTTTCTCTCTGTCTATGTCCCACAACACACACACACACACACACACACACACACACACACACACACACACACACTGGCCGTGCTCTCTGCTGCCAAAAGGCTATGCTGGCGCAAGCCTCATGTCACGACAGGCTTTCTCCTGACTCACAAACATTTCTTCATGTAGCATTAAATATCTTGTGTCTCACGAAAACCAATATGAACACTGCAGTAAGTAATAAGCCGTCACTACACTCACAATGAGATGAAAATCAAGTGTGAATGTTCAGAGCACAATCAGCATATGGACTTGCCACCCTGGTCTGGCTGAGTGACGCTATTGGCTGGCACATGACATGAACGCTACTGTGCAGACACACCTTCCGTCATAACACAGCCCACTTTCTTACACGCTCATCCCGCCTAAAACACCCCCTGCCACCAAACTTGTTCTCTTCCAAAGTAAAGGCACTAATATCGACTGTGGTGCGGAAATTCAGCAAAATCATTACACCATCTTTCTTGGCAGCTAGTATCACAAGCTGCTTTTCATACAAAGAATTTGCACCGAGTGCCCAATAATCAACTGCATAACCGGTGAAGATACATTCTGCTACCCAAACTAAGTACTTAACATCCGATGAGCTGCACCAGACGTTACATAGATGTCCTAAAGACGAATCTTACCAAAGAGGTAAGTGTCAACACCGTCGTTTGCCATATAATGAGATTACATTGCTAGTATTCACTACCGTAACACTTAAATACTTTTACATTGTAAACTTGTACCATCGTCTATCAATCACATAAAATATCGGCGACATTTGCTTTGTCATATTAGAGACAGTAGTAAAATTGTGGATGTGTCTCATATTAAATGAGGTTTCCATACCACACTTGCTTATCAGTACGTGCTAATGGGACATATTTCGCTTGCCATGAAGTGCAGCATGTAACTTCACAGGTAATGGCCAATTCTGTACATTCTCGCGTACATCATAAACCTAACAGGACAGGCGCTGGGAAGCTGAAAACGTTGAAGAATACACCTGCTCTTGAATTTCGACGGTTAAGCGAATGGGAAGCGACTGAAATAATTGTGACTTGTACGAGTACTGAGTGATATCAATAGCTTTGTGTCATGTGTAACTACAGGTACTGTTTCCTATAATTTCCACTATCTGGTAATAAAAGAAGTAAGAAACATACAATGGTTTTCTTTCCTCTATCATAAAAAAGTACAATACTCAAGATAAATTTAAAATAAACTCAATGCATATACTCTGTCCACCTAAAAATTTCGAAAGCTAATTTGAACTCTGGCGTACGAGCGACGTCAGCGCCGTAATTAGGGTGGCAGCTTGAACTAACAACTGTAAATAACAGATGTGTATTAAACGAGTCATTCGTGAACAGGCAGTGTTAAGTGATGGATGTCTGGTCGTATGGTGTCAACGTTGTGTCCCAAATCGCAATGGAGCTACATTTCTAAGTCAAGTGTTGAAAACATCCTCTAGAATTCTTTGACGAGAGGAAAGTGAGTGTAAAGTTTGTCCCACACTTACTGACTCTCGTACAAAAACAGCGAAGCATGGGTGTCTGCCGCAATCTGATTGAAATGCAAAACCCGCACAGTTTTTTCTGGAAAAAATTATCGTGAATGACGAGAATTCTTGTTATCAATGCTAACCTAACAGAAAACGACGAAGTGCTGAGCGGATCTGTGATTCGCCAACAGCGAAGAAGGTGCGAATATGATGTGGGAGTTGAACAGCATTCCAAAGGAACACCTTTCTAACAATTTCACTTGGTTATATGGGAGTGATGTGCTTTGTGCTAATACGGGAGGAGACTGTCTAGAACATCTGAAGCATTAAAACCACCATCTTACCTTCTTTCTAACTTTTAGTAATCCATTCTCGGAACTTTTTCGACAGACGAAGTATGCCGTACTATTTGAAAAGTGTACTGTGCCGAGAAGACACTTCTAGCAACCCAGTTTGTATGTGTGTGTGTGTGTGTGTGTGTGTGTGTGTAGCGAGGGAAAGGAGGGAGAATGCTATAATAAATTTGGATGCTTGGAGCAGTTTCAAGGATGCAGTTTTGGAGAGGCTGAAAAATATTTCCAGGATAAGGAAAGGATGGACTACCAAGCTGATCTTTCCGGCGTCATCTGAACAGGTAAAAAGCAGAGGGAGGAAAAGAAGACTTCAAAAGGTAAGGAACTGCAATGAGATAAGAGAAGTGTGCTGCCAGAGGACTTCAGCCAAACTACCTGCATACATGACCATCTCACACTCTCAAAGATGTGGGGAAAGTGAGAAGGGGTGGCATGTAAAAATAATTGGATAATCGAAGACCTATGATGCATGCATAGAATCTACAGCAGAGTAACGAGCAGCTAACATTAGATTACCTGTCATAGGATAGAAGTAACTACAAAACGTACCTATGTGGAGATGTTAAACATACTACATCCAGTAAGAGTGAACAGTTGTGATAGTTCACATACACCATCAGAAGTAGTATCTCTTTCACAAAACATACATTGTCTTCAGAGGAGTAGCTCAAAGCGACCTCCAACACTCCATTTAGCGAATTGCTGTATCATGCTTCTCTGAACTCTTCGCAGCACAACTGCAGCCACAGTTATGACAGCAGCATAGAATTGAGCAACCTGTTCTTCGACATTCGCCATTTCTGAAATAGCAGGCGAAGCCAATACTGTAGTCAAAGTTGATCGTTGCCCCTGATACACAACAGGGAGTTTTTGGTGGCGTTTCTACATACAGGTTTATGAGGATTAACTCTGTATCTTTTAAACTGGACTTCTAAGTAGCAAAGAATTCCCTGAAATTTCAGTGGAAGTGCGATTCGTAGGTTCACTCACTATGAGGTAGTTTTTCTGTGTCACAAGACACATGTGAGAAAGATGCACTTGCATACAAGACAAATAAACTGAAAATGAAACAACTACAAACAAATAATTCCCACAAAAACGCTGAACTGAAAGATTTGAAAAACATTAACAGCAAACTGTCTGAAAGTAAAGAACTCATAGTAAAAGATGACACAGGAAAGTCTTTAACTGAAATACATGAAAGAGAATACGTAGAGAAAATGGTGCAATTTTTCCATAGCAACAATGTTGCTGCAACAAAGTCGGAGCCTACAACAAAATTCCAAACTTAACTCGGTAAGCTACAACAAAACTGTAACTTTTTACTGAACAAATATGGAGTAGGTAACTACATAGCAATGAATCCCTCGGCACAGCGAAAGGTTCATAAAGAAAACTGTCCCATTCACGCGATTTTTAACTCATGAAACAGCCCTGCATACTTCATAAGCCGTAACCTAAAAGACCTCATTACCAAACACTATACATTTGAAAATAACTACACCATACATAACACACATGAACTCATAAGCTTAATTGAAGACATCCACATCCCACCAAGAGCTAAATTAGCATCACTAGACATAGTCAACCTATACACAAACAACTCTGTCAAAGAGACTATTAACATTATAAGAAACAATCTGCTTAAATATAAGAAAATTAGTATTGCAGAGATCTGTGAACTCATAGACATACTTTCACTTATTCTAGAGCATAATTCCTTAAGTTCAACAACAACCTGTACCAACGACATGATGGTTTGGCAATGGGAAGGAGCTTATCTGCGATATTGCCTGATATTTACATCAACCATATAGGACAAAAATTCTTCTCAACTAACTAGCACATCTCAAACAAAATAATATACTACAGACGAAATGTTGATGATAGAATCTAGGGTTTTGCAGATACAAACAATGAAATTGATACATTAGCAGCAGATCTAATCAAAATGAACAAAAATATTAAATTCGCAGTTGAACAAGAAACTAACAAAAGCATTAACTTTCTTGACCTGAAGATTTGCAATAGTAACAATAACCATCAATTTAGTATTTACAGGAAACCTAAGACCACAGATGTCAGTATTGACAACTCATCTTACCACCCCTTCCAACAAAAAATGGCATATTTGAGAGCGATGGTACACCGAATTAAAAAAGTACCAATGAGTGACACAGACCAACGAAATGAAATGAATATAATTAAAAGAGTAGCACATAATAATGGATATAAACCCACAATAATAGAAAACCTCCACAACAAAATGCAAACAGAAACCACAGATCCACTTAACAGCAATCCACACAACACGCAATCCAAGCCAAATCAGTGTGCCACAGAAGCCAAACCTAAATATGCTGCTCTACCATATATAGGCCAACTATCATACCAAATAGCAAACTTATTTAAAAAGAAAAATAACACAATCAGGTTTTCCACAAATAATAAATTACGACAAAAAGTAATCAATGATGTAAATACCTTCAAGAGTCCCTATGGTAAATCAGGACTATAAAAACTCAAATGCGATACATGCCCAAAATTCTAAATTGGACAGACAGGCAGAAGTTTTGAAATTAGATACAAAGAACACACTTATGCTTTAAGGCTTGGCAACTTGAACAAATCTGCATTTGCAGTCCATATTGCTGAAGAAAACCATTCAGTGAGAAACATTGAGAACAAGTTAAAAATTTTAAATCTAGCAGATAAACGAGTTACTATGAATATATTTGAAGAAATAGAAATACACACACACAAAAACAGCACCCCAGACTATATCCTTAATGAACAAACCAAGTTAGCTAACACTCCTTTCCTGAAAAATTTCCAAAAATTATTTTCCATCCTCCAAAACAAATAATATTCCTACACCTATCTGCAGATCAAGTAGCAAACTTATAGATTACTGTAATTCTCATGATGCTAAATGTAAATAAATAATTTACTGTTTTGCCTATATAGTACTCCAAAAAAATGAAAGAACTTTATAATTAATGTAACAGTATTCGCTCTAAAACTCACAAAATCAATGTCTCTCTGTACTAGTGTAAAAGGCGTTTCAGTTGCATAAGTGAATATATGATCTGTTGTCAAAAATGGGACATCTCCAAATATTACGATGTATCATAGCGTCTTTGACACTCACATGTTTGTAAGTGCTTTGTATGTATCAAAACATGTGGTGCGTGGTAGAAATCTTTTCTGTGACAAATCTAAAGTGTTCAGTGAGAAAAATTTACGCGTTCAACGATAGCGGGCCGGAGTGACCGAGCGGTTCTAGGCGCCACAGTCTGCAACCGCGTGACCGCTAGGGTCGCAGGTTCGAATCCTGCCTCGGGCGTGGATGAGCGTGATGTCCTTAGGTTAGTTAGGTTTAAGTAGTTCTAAGTTCTAGGTGACTGATGACCTCAGAAGTTGAGTCCCATTGTGCTCAGAGCCATCTGAACCATTTTTTGTTCAACGATAAGAATGCAGTGGGAATGTATTCACATCTGTTGGACGAATGTTATGAAAACAAACACTCCATACGACATTTCAGGTAAGTCACATCCAATGGGAATCTGTAACGCAACCATCTATGTGGCGTCATTATAATTATGTATTATTTATATTTTAGGACAATTAATCTGTAAAACAAATGCACCACATGTTGTAAGGAAAGCACGGAAACCGTCTGAAGATGAAACATAACGATTCTAAACCAGTAAAGTACCCTTTGAATAAAGGACCTGAAAGTAAATTTGTGGCTGGTTGCTGTCACAACACCATCGACATTTGTCTTCAAATAGCAGCCACGTTCTCCAACCATGTCATCATACGGCAAAGTTGCAGTTTCAGAAGGCTTTAGGTTGCTGTAGTTGCTCGGAGATGAAGAGGCTTGCACAGGATAGACCAGCATGGATAGCTGCACCAAACCAGTGTTTGGAGTGAAGACCACAACAACAACACCTTACCCACACAGTTATAGTTGGTGGTGACGTCAATTTATCCTCGATATGTTGGGGCGAAAATACACTGATCAGTCGGACATTATGATCACACAGGTAATAGCCGGTACGTCCACCTTTGGCAAGTATAAGGGCGGTGACGCTTCTTAGCATGGAAGCAATGAGGCCTCGGTAGGTGATTTTTTTTGTGGGGGGGGGGGGGCTGGCACCATATGTGCACACACAAGTCACCTAACTCCAATAAATTCCGAGGAAGGGGGCAATGAGCTCTGACACCACGTTCAATCACATCCCAGATCTGTCCGATCAGGTTTAGATCTGGCAAAATGGAAAGCTTGCTACTGTGCTCCTCGAACCCTTCCATTACACTCCTGGCATTGTGACATGGCGCATTATCTTGCTGAAAAATGGCACTGCCACCAGGAAACGTGATCGTCATGAAGGGGTATACGTGGCATGGAACCGGTGTACGATATCCTTGGCCATCATGGCGCCTTGTACGAGCTGCACTGGATCCATAGATGCCCACGTAAATGTTCCCCAGAGCATAATGGAGCGCCATCGACTCCGTCCCACAGCACTGGTGTCAAGGAGCTGTTCCCCTGGAAGAGGATGGATTCGTGCCCTCCCAATGGCGTGATGAAGAAGGTATCGAGATTCATTAGACCATTCAATGCTCTGCAGTAGAGTTAACGTCCAGTGGCGATGGTCATGTGCTCATTTCAGTCGCAGTTGCCGATGTGGTGGTGTTAACTTTGGCACATGTCCAGGTCGTCAGCTGCGGGGGCCCATCGTTAGGAGTGTTTGTTGCTCTGTGTGCTCAGTCACAGTTGCACTCTGCCTAGCATTAAAGTCTCAAGTTAATTCCGCCACAGTTTGCCACCTGTCCTGTTCTAGAGATCTGCCGAACCCCACGACGTCTGGATGTGGTTTCTCCTTGGTTTCGTCCATTATTGCAGATACTCACCACAGCACACCCCAAACACCTGACAAGTCGTGCAGTTTCCGAAATACTCGTGCTGAGCCTCTGGGTCATCACAGTCTTCCCTCGGTCAACTTTTTTTTTTCTTTATTGTTAATTTCCACCTGATACAGGTAGGCCAGCAGCGGCACATTACGCCGCTCTTCGGCCACAGAGAAAACTAGTGAGACAAAAGAAGACAATCGCAGAACAGACAGGGTGGATATACAAACGTAGACATACAAAAATAAAACATACGGAGCGGTTCACAGGCTCAGAGTCCAAAATAAAAATGTTCAGACACGTGGACATGCACAGCGACGACAGATGGCTCACGCCAACGTTGGAGCACAAACGAGTAACACTGGAACAGTTGAACATGAACACGATGACACACAAACAAACACTAGGCGATGGTCTCCGGCGCGTGAAACTTCACTATTTGTGTGCGAGTCTGGTGACCTGCCAAAAAGGGAAAGAAGGGGGGGGGGGGCGGAAGGAGAGGGGAGTGTGTAGATGCCAGTGGCAGTGGAGAAGGGAGGGGAGAGGAGAAAAGGTAGGGGGTTGGGGAAGCCCAGGGAAGGAGGGAGGGAGGAAGGGAGAGAGGGTGAAAACCACAGGGTGCAGGAGAGGAGGATTAGAGTTGGTAGGAGGGGTAGATGGAGCGGATGGGAGGTGTAGAGGATCTGTATCTGTTCAAGGAAACGAAGGAGGTGCGGGAACGGAATAAGGTCACAGAGGATCCGCTTGGGGGAGGGGAGACGGATGCGATAGGTGAGGCAGAGCGCGTAGCCTTGTAGGATTTGAAGGTATTTGTAAAAGGTACTTGGTCAACCTCTAATCGCTTGCTTGCCTTCCCAGTTCTACCCGGACAGCATGCTCACTGATACGACACACACCGTGTGTGTGACTCACTAGCGGTCATTCCTCCCCATGTGACACTGGTATTGCCTGGACGGGTTTATACCGATAGTAGATCGATGGTCATAATATTCTGGCTGCTCAGTGTACATGATCAAATCTGGAGATAGGCACAAAATATCATACAAAATTCTGATAAGCACATTCTCTGAAAACTGTTTCGAGCGATTGGTTCATGAGCGCATTCGAATAATAAACGGTTGTGAAAACTCAGTTTACCTCTTAGGAACAGATAGCCTGGAGCTAATAAAGGCCGGTCGCTGTGGCCTAGCTGTTCTAGGCGCTCCAGTCTGGAACCACGCGGCTGCTATGGCCGCAGGTTCGAGTCCTGCCTCGGGCATGGATGTGTGTGATGTCCTTAGGTTAGTTAGGTTTAAGTAGTTCTAAGTTCTAGGGGACTGATGACCTCGGAAGACCCATAGTGCTCAGGCCCATTTGACCCTTTTTTTTTTGTAATCGGCTTTTTGTTGATTACAGCCTGCATGGTT
The DNA here is from genome assembly GCF_023897955.1 of Schistocerca gregaria. NCBI lineage: Eukaryota > Metazoa > Arthropoda > Insecta > Orthoptera > Acrididae > Schistocerca > Schistocerca gregaria. The sequence continues at coordinate 77,968,779 of NC_064928.1, forward strand.
CCACTTGTTGAGCTAACAAAGAGCCTCAAAACGGATACAGAGATAGGCGAACATTGGACTGTGTAGCGGAACTGAACACCGCAACTCCCAAACCCTCCAAAAATAAACTAAAAATAAACCTACTCATAAAATCAGATAAAAATTGGCTTGACGCCTTCCTGAGTGACACTCTCCACTCCCTCCAAATTAACAATGTAGGTGAAACTTCCTGACAGATTAAAATTTCGTTCCGGACCGAGACTCGAACCCGGGACCTTTGCCTTTCGCGAGCAAGTGCTCTACCATCTGAGCTGCCCAAGGACGACTCGCGACCCCTCGCCTCAATTCCACCAGTACCTCGTCTCCTACCTTGCAAACTTCACAGAAGCTCTCCTGCGAACCTTGCAGAACTAGCACTACTGGAAGAAAGGATATTGTTGAGACATGGCTTACGCACAGCCTCGGGGATGTTTCCAGAATGAAATTTTCACTCTGGGTAGCTCAGATGGTAGAGAACTTGCCCAGAAAAGGTAAAGGTCCCGAGTTCGTGTCTTGATCCGGCACGCAGTTTTAATCTGCCAGGAAGTTTCATATCAGCGCACACTCCGCTGCAGAGTGAAAATCTCATTCTGGAAACAATATAAGTGTGCAACGGGGAAGACAACACTGGTCTTGAAAGACTACAGGCAACTGTAATTTTACAGCCTGACAGCAATCACATTAACTTTCACTTGTTTACTTCTAATGGTACAAATGGCTCTGAGCACTATGGGACTCAATTGCTGTGGTCATCAGTCCCCTAGAACTTAGAACTACTTAAACCTAACTAACCTAAGGACATCACACACATCCATGCCCGAGGCAGGAGTCGAACCTGCGACTGTAGCAGTCGCACGGTTCCGGACTGCGCGCCTAGAACCGCGAGACCACCGCGGCCGGCACTTGTTTACTTGCTAAATTGATTCTACCCTCTGACTGTAGTTCTCGTTGCTAGCCTGCATTGCAGGTTATTACTTTTATCAGAATATTAAATAAAACTTGAAAGATAAAATAATTTAATGAAATGGTGGTCGTATAATTGATGATGATGGTGAGTACCATACTCCTTTACAGAGCGTAGGAGAGCGACGCGGGAGACACGCGCCGCCTTACTAGGCAAGTTCCTAGTGGAGGTGGTTTGCCATTGCCTTCCTCCGACCGTAATGGGGATGAATGATGATGCTGACACAACAACACCCAGTCACCTCGAGACAGGTGAAAATCCCTGACCCCGCCGGGAATCGAACCCGGGCCCGTAGGACGGCAATCCGTCACGCTGACCACTCAGCTATCGGGGCGGACAAAGCAGCAATTCTACACCCCTTGCTCGATGCGTTGCGCTATCTCGGGTGACGGTTGTGGTGCAAGGGTCTGCAGAGAAATTATGTGCGGCATTTGCATCAAATGGCTGTGAGCACTATCGGACTTAACTTCTGAGGTCATCAGTCCACTAGAACTTACAACTACTTAAACGTAACTAACCTAAAGACATCACACACATCCATGCCCGAGGCAGGATTCGAACCTGCGACCGTAGCGGTCGCGCGGTTCCAGACTGAAGCGCCTAGAACCGCTCGGCCACACCGACCGGAGATGTCCCTTCATTTTTACTTCGAATGGAGCGGTCACGAGACCAAATTTTCCAGCTGATGTCGCTCTACGAGGCAGAGGAGTGCCTGTGGAATGTACGTTGCGTAGGTTACAAAAATACTGAAATCAAACGTAATTCATTACAAGAAGTTGCTGCGGCGTTTGGCACCAGCAGCAGTGACGTGGACAAAAAAATTAACTCTCTCTTGTCTCAGTACCGACGAGAGAAACGAAAAATAGAGGAAAGTAAAAAATCTGGATGTGGTACTGACACACTTTACGAACCGAAGTGGTTTGGATTTAAATATCTACGTTTCGTGGATGCTATGGTACTATTTGAGATATGGTTGGCTTGGTAGGAGTCTCGTGATGCCAGAAAACGAAGTTCACAGGGATTGTTTTTTTGAAATTTGTGTCTTTCTTTGAAACAACTGGTCCTATAATATTGAACAAAATTTCAAAATCTAACGGCGACATCCCACTGAAGTTACGAAAGCCAGAGCCGTCTTCCAAATTCAGCTCACAAAGCACGTCACTGCCGCCTCGTCTTCTACAGTATGTTTTGGTCCACCGACGACTACTACGTCGCTTCCTTCGTCTGTTCATTTCGTTAAGTATTGTTAATGCAGCACCGAATGTCATTAATTCTTCCTCTTCACTTGACATAGCGTATCTCTTGATGTGAATACACAAAGTAACCTATCAGTTCACCGCAGCAGACTATGCGAATACGTAGAAATGTTGGTCGCTAGTGTAAACGGGATTCCGAACAACGAACAATGTTGGCAATATGTTGAGGGAACACGTTGCACACAATGTTCCGAACAAAAACATGTTCTCAACTCAGTGTAAACGCGCCTTTACGTTCCCAAATTGTTTTTCCCGTGGACACACTAGGCACCATGTTTTAAGTTCTTCTTCAGGCCTAAAGTGAACAACATATTTACCACAGAGACTACCTGAACGCTACAATATGCCCGACCAGGGTCCACAGCCAAACTAAGAGAAGTGGTCTTGTGTCCCAACATAGACCATTTCAGTGCCGCCGTAAATGTTGCGTTCCATCCTAAAATTCTTCCAAAGGGCTGAGACTTCCCAAAAAACACGGCAAGCAGAGGATCAACACACCTAATGGGCTCATCGATAAAGTCTCGTCCAAGGTGAAAATGGAAACTCGCGGATATTTATGAACTCCAGTTCTTTATCCAATGGGCGTTTACGAGACTGTCGAAACGCCTTTAGCCAGGTGACCATCTTCTCTCCTGTGCCCCTATCCTTGCCATGGCCTGAAACGCCTAACATGTAGATCCAGGTGGGCAGTTTTTCACAGCTTTGGCCGAAAGCATTGTCTGCTCACTGGTGCGAGAAATTCTTGGGGCCATCGTTCCTTCCTCAGTATGTGCTTGGAGATGTTCTTCTTCCTAAAAGCTGCATAAGGTTTGCAAGCACCAACTTTCCACTACAAGATTTACTGTTAAATAAGCAAACCGCCTGCTTGTTCTCAACTCCAGAAAATACAGTTCAAAGGAGAGCTACCATCAAGGTACCACATGCATTAACAATGCACATGCTGCCGTCAGTACTTGTTCATGGTAATAACTTCCTGTTGTCACACAAAAATGATGTGTTGGATGCAATAACAACATTAAAGAATAGCGTTGAATATAAATATAAGTGAGAGAGTGGCTTGTCGTCTGTAAACCAGATGTGGGTTGAATTCAAAGAAATAGTATCGACAGCAATTGAGAGATACACTCCTGGAAATTGAAATAAGAACACCGTGAATTCATTGTCCCATGAAGGGGAAACTTTATTGACACATTCCTGGGGTCAGATACATCACATGATCACACTGACAGAACCACAGGCACATAGACACAGGCAACAGAGCATGCACAATGTCGGCACTAGTACAGTGTTTATCCACCTTTCGCAGCAATGCAGGCTGCTATTCTCCCATGGAGACGATCGTAGAGATGCTGGATGTAGTCCTGTGGAACGGCTTGCCATGCCATTTCCACCTGGCGCCTCAGTTGGACCAGCGTTCGTGCTGGACGTGCAGACCGCGTGAGACGACGCTTCATCCTGTCCCAAACATGCTCAATGGGGGACAGATCCAGAGATCTTGCAGGCCAGGGTAGTTGACTTACACCTTGTAGAGCACGTTGGGTAGCACGGGATACATGCGGACGTTCATTGTCCCGTTGGAACAGCAAGTTCCCTTGCCGGTCTAGGAATGGTAGAACGATGGGTTCGATGACGGTTTGGATGTACCGTGCACTATTCAGTGTCCCCTCAACGATCACCAGAGGTGTACGGCCAGTGTAGGAGATCGCTCCCCACACCATGATGCCGGGTGTTGGCCCTGTGTGCCTCGGTCGTATGCAGTCCTGATTGTGGCGCTCACCTGCACGGCGCCAAACACACATACGACCATCATTGGCACCAAGGCAGAAGTGACTCTCATCGATGAAGACGACACGTCTCCATTCGTCCCTCCATTCACGCCTGTCGCGGCACCACTGGAGGCGGGCTGCACGATGTTGGGGCGTGAGCGGAAGACGGCCTAACGGTGTGCGGGACCGTAGCCCAGCTTCATGGAGACGGTTGCGAATGGTCCTCGCCGATACCCCAGGAGCAACAGTGTCCCTAATTTGCTGGGAAGTGGCGGTGCGGTCCCCTACGGCACTGCGTAGGATCCTACGGTCTTGTCGTGCATCCGTGCGTCGCTGCAGTCCGGTCCCGGGTCGACAGGCACGTGCACCTTCCGCCGACCACTGGCGACAACATCGATGTACTGTGGAGACCTCACGCCCCACGTGTTGAGCAAGTCGGCGGTACATCCACCCGGCGTCCCGCATGCCCACTATACGCCCTCGCTCAAAGTCCGTCAACTGCACATACGGTTCACGTCCACGCTGTCGCGGCATGCTACCAGTGTTAAAGACTGCGATGGAGCTCCGTATGCCACGGCAAACTGGCTGACACTGACGGCGGCGGTGCACAAATGCTGCGCAGCTAGCGCCATTCGACGGCCAACACCGCGGTTCCTGGTGTGTCCGCTGTGCCGTGCGTGTGATCATTGCTTGTACAGCCCTCTCGCAGTGTCCGGAGCAAGTATGGTGCGTCTGACACACCGGTGTCAATGTGTTCTTTTTTCCATTTCCAGGAGTGTATATACCAAATAAATTAACAAACGAAAGAGCTGGTCCTTGATGGTACACAAAAGAGATCAGTACATAGTTGCTGGAACATTGACAAAAACATGCCAAATTTAAACCCAGAATCCCCAACATTGGCGATCTTTTACAGAAGCTAGAAATTTAGCGCGGACTTTATCTAGAAACCTGGCAGATAAAACAACGATATTCTGGTCGTATGTGAAGTATGCTAGCGGCGAGACACAATCAATGCCTTCTCTGCGCGAGAGCAACAAGAATACTATCGACGACAGTCCTGTTAAAACAGTTACTAAACACAGCCGTCCGAAATTCCTTCACCAAAGAAGACGAACTAAATATTCCAGAATTCGAAACAAGAACAGCTGCCAACATGAGTAACTTAGAGTAGATGTCCTTAGAATATATAATTACATGTTTCCCTGAGACATTTAAGTCTCTTCATTATCTACGATAATGATCGAAGAAGAAGAAACGAATTAAAATTTGTGCTGCGGCCGAGACTCGAACCCGGGTCTTCTTGCTTGCTAGGCAGCACAAATTTTAATTCATTTCTTCTGCTTCGATCATTATCGTATCCTTAGAATAGTGAAGCATCTTAAATCACTTACTAAAAGCCAGTCTTCCACTGCATATGCAGTTCCTTACTGAGTATGTTGATGCAATAGCCCCATAGATACCAATCATATACAACTGCTCGCTCGACGGAAGATCTACATCTACATCTAGATCTACATCTACATGACTACTCTGCAATTCACATTTAAGTGCTTGGCAGAGGGTTCACCGAACCACAATCATACTATCTCTCTACCATTCCACTCCCGAACAGCGCGCGGGGAAAACGAACACCTAAACCTTTCTGTTCGAGCTCTGATTTCTCTTATTTTATTTTGATGACCATTCCCACCTATGTAGGTTGGGCTCAACAAAATATTTTCGCAATCGGAAGAGAAAGTTGGTGACTGAAATTTCGTAAATATATCTCACGGATACGAAAAACGTCTTTGCTTTAATGACTTCCATCCCAACTCACGTATCATATCTGCCATACTCTCTCCCCTATTACGTGATAATACAAAACGAGCTGCCCTTTTTTGAACCCTTTCGATGTGTTCCGTCAATCCCATCTGGTAAGGATCCCACACCGCGCAGCAATATTCTAACAGAGGACGAACGAGTGTAGTGTAAGCTGTCTCTTTAGTGGACTTGTTGCATCTTCTAAGTGACCTGCCAATGAAACGCAACCTTTGGCTTGCCTTCCCCACAATATCATCTATGTGGTCTTTCCAATTGAAGTTGTTCGTAATTTTAACACCCAGGTACATAGTTGAGTTGACAGCCTTGAGAATTGTACTATTTATCGAGTAATCGAATTCCAACGGATTTCTTTTGGAGCTCATGTGGATCACCTCACACTTTTCGTTATTTAGCGTCAACTGCCACCTGCCACACCATACATCAATCTTTTCTAAATCGCTTTGCAACTGTTGCTGGTCTTCGGATGACCTTATTAGACAGTAAATTACAACACCATGTGCGAACAACCTACGAGAACTGCTCAGATTGTCACCCAGGTCAATACCCAAAGACTGTACAGTTTCACAGGTCACACAAATATTCAGTAAAGACAGCAGGAGTAATCCGCTAAATTACAGACCCATTTCGTTAACGTCGATATGCAGCAGGATTTTGGAATATATATTGTGTTCGTTCATTATGAATTACAGCAAAGAGAATGGTCACTCACTTTTTTCTTCTGGTGAGGCGTGGCGTGGCACAACGAGAATTCCACGCCAGAAGAACGAAGTAAGTGACAGTTACAAAACTTTTTCATGCAAACATCAGTCCAGCTTCCAAAGTGACGTCGCCTCTTACTAAGTTTTCTCGTCTTTCACAGGACAACCACAGCATTTATGAAAAGACTGTGTAACATCTGTATGACCTTACTGTGAAATTGTTTTTGTAATGCCATTTAGCCTGAAGATGAGGTATCCCCTCGAAACATGTCCCACAATAAATAAATAATTTATTGGTTAACAATGTTTGTGACTGGCAGCAGTAACTTAAAAAAACTTTTATACATTTTTGGAGGCTGTCAGGGACGAAAAATAGTCCAAATGACTTCAAATCCAAACATACATTAACATTGTTTCCTTCAATACTAAGAACTACTAAAACATACTTGACTCTATATTGTGTAGTAAACAGAATCCCATTGTTATGGTGCAAGTAGCCCTATAATGTATTCTTAAGTGCCACCGAGTAATAGCAGTCTACCGTCGATGTATCTCCAGTAAAACATTATTTTATCTTTAAGTACGTTGTATTCTTTAAAAAAAATTGTTTTGTGGTTATTGAGAGACATATCCACAAAAATCTTAATATACTACTGCTAGTGGCAATTGCATCTTTGTGTTGACCCTGAATAAGGAAAAGTGTACAGTTATTCACTTCAGTACTAGAAGTCACACAAATCTGAAAGCTGTAAATTCAACTAAATACTTAGAGATTACAATTACAAATAACCTATTGGAACGATCACATAGATAATTTTGTGGGTAGAGCAAACCAAAGACTGCGATCCATTGGCAGAACACTTACAAGGTGCAACAGGTCTACCAAAGTGACTGCTTACACCACGCTTGTCCGCCCTATTCTGGAGTATTGCCGTGCGGTGTGGTATCCGCATCAGGTGGGACTGACGGATGACATCAAGAAAGTACAAAGAAGGGCAGCTCGTTTTGTATTATCGCTAAATAGGGGAGATAGTGTCACAGACATGATACGTGAATTGGAGTGGCAATCATTAAAACAAAGGCGATTTTCGTTGCGACGGGACCTTCTCATGAAATTTCAGTCACCAGTTTTCTCCTCCGATAGCGAAAACATTCTGTTAGCACCCAGCTACATGGGGAGAAATGATCATCACGATAAAATAAAAGAAATCAGGGCTCGCACAGAAAATATTAAGTGCCATTCGAGAGTGGATCGGTAGACAGACAGCGTGAAAGTGGTTCATTGAACCCTCTGCCAGGCACTTTATCGTGAATAGCAAAGTAATCACATAGATGTAGATGTGTGTTGGTAAAAATTTTCTATTTAAAGTCAAATAATTATGTAACAATATTAGTTGTCATATGATACTGACTTCCGGTGTCTCATACATTAACAGCTTTTTGTGTTTTACTGTACTTTCCAAAATTTGTGTGTATTTACTTGCACTGCTCAACACTTTCCAATAAAACTTAAAATTCCAAGTAGACGACGACGACAAATAAAAGATAAATGAGCTTAGTTTTACAATCACCAACATGTGTAAATATAAAGAAAACACACATATACTGACAACGATGAACAACTCATAATTTCGTCACACCACAGAGACAAGCATGCAGTATTTAGGTGCATGCTACACAACTTAAGACCACAGTCGTCTCAGAAAAAGTCTAACAAGCCAAACTAATCCGCATGAAAACATAAAAATGACGGCAATGAGGAAAGAAATAGCAATTTAGGTAAAGAGGAGAAAGTATATGCTAGCTACCTATATGCTGACGCCACTTTATTAAAAAAACGTAATTTTTTATAACGTTAGAGTGTAACTAATAAGACGACGGAGTACTTATTAGTTCACAACATTGAAATACGTATTTAATAAAACAGCAACCTTCAGATTAAACCAGTTGGAAAAATCATCCACAGCAAAGCACATTATCTACAGTAAATATCTCGTTACCGAGTTGCAGAGCAATGTGGCCGTATTACAAACTCATTCCAATGGTAAGAACTTACTACTACTAGGAGAAATAGAAGCGTGTTTTTCTGCTGCGCGTCACAATTTCTTTCGCTTATTTCTTGCAGGACACGATTCGGGAAATTATTCTCACTCTCAAGGGTGTCTTTTCGTATATTATGACACAAACGGGTGTTGTTTTCGATGTGTGAGATGCTGAGTTATTATATTACCTGTACTGTAACATGTAAACAAGAGCAATTTTGTAATTAATGATTAGTCTTTATACAGACTTAATGGCGAATTCGGAAAAAGTCGCGGTTTTCTTGTACCCTCAGCAGTACTCACATGTGTTAAGCATCACTCACACATTTTATATTGCACATTGAAAACAGCAAACATACAATAACAAATAGTCACAAAGATACGAAAACGTTATTTTTTAAACAAATCCACTCCTTTTACAGTTTTAGTCTTTCACCAATCAATTCTAAGGGATAAAAGAAAAATAGATGTTGAAAATTCCCTGTTCAAGTACACTTTCATTTTTGTTCTCAATATTTTTGCTTTCTAAAACCGCGAATTTATCCTTGCAAAATTTTGCGAGTTTATTCTACTGTCAGCTCCTGTTAGTCCATCCAGACTCTTTGGGTTATGTGTTTCTCTTTCCAGTGAGGCACTGTGGGCTGTTAGGGCCCTCAGCCAATGTGAAACGTTCACGGGAGTCTAGCCACGAGACTGCATACTTCAAATGGATACTCGACATTCTGTGCTCTTCTATACTCCCTGCATGTGTGCTGTCTGTTCCCGATTTTTATGTGCTGCACTTGGATGCCTGCAGCGATGAAGATTTTGTTTGAGATCTTTACAATTACTTGCCGTGTCGACGAATAGGCGACGTGTAATCTATCGTTTCTTCTAGCACAGTTATTTTGTGATCTACATCTGTACTCTGGAAACCAACCTGAGGTGCATGGCAGAGGGTATGTTCCATTGTACCAGTTATTAGGGTTTCTTCCTTTTCCATTCACGTATGGAGCGCGGGAAGAATGCTTATTTGAATGTTTCTGTGCGTGTAGTAATTATTGTAATCTTATCCTCACGATCCCCATATGAATGACACGTAGAGGGTTGCAGTATGTTCCTAGAGTAATCATTTAAAGCTGGTTCTTGAATCTTTGCTTCTCGGGATTTTCAAGAGTCTTCCAGTTCAGTTCCATCAGGATCTCTGTGGCACTCTCCCACGGGATTAAACACACCTGCGACCATTCGTGCTGCCCTTCTCTGTATACGTTCAATATCCCCTGTTAGTCCTACCTGGTATGGGTCCCACACACTTAGCAATATTCTAGGATGGGTCCCACGAGTGATTCTTAGGCAATCTACTTTGTAGACTGATTGAACTTACCCAACAGTCTACCAATAAACTGAAGTCTACCACCTGCTTTACCCATGACTGTTCCTATCTGTGTGTTCAGTCCATTTCATACCCCTACAAAGTGTTGCACCTTGGTATTTGTGTGAGTTGACCGGTTCCAACGGCGACTCATTGATATTATAGTCATAAGACACTGCGATTTTTTTTCGGTTTGCGAAGTGCAAAGTTTTACATATCTGAACATTCAGAGCAAGCTGCCAATCTCTCCAAAACTTTGAAATTTTATCAAAATCTGTTTAAATATTTATGCAGCTTCTCTCAGATAGTACTTCGTTATAGATAATTGCATAATCTTCGAACGTCTGAGTTTACTATTAGTATTGTCTTCAAGGTCATTAATACACAACATGAACAGCAAGGGTCCCAACACATTTCCCAGGGCAAACCCAAAGGTATTTCTACATCTGACGATGACTCTCCATCCAAGATAACATGCTGTGTCCTCCCTACCAAAAAGTTCTTAGTCCAGTCATAAATTTCACTTCATACCCCAAATGATACTTTATACTTTCGACCAACAAGCGTAGGTGTGGTACTGATTCCAATTATTTTCGGAAATCAAGAGACACTGCGTGTGATTGCCTTGATCCTGGGTTTTACACGATCGATGTTTTCGAAATCGATGCTGGTTGGCAATGAGGAGGTCATTCTTTTCTAGATATTTTGCAATCATTATGCATACCGAACCTGCAGTGAATTACAATGTCATATAGTTCCCTTGCTCGTGACGACACAACGCCGCTTACATTACTCGTTTTTCGTAACACTGGAGGTAGAACTAGAGGGTGATGTTGTGATATGGGGGTGTTGTTCGTTGTTAGGATATAGTAGCCTCTATTGCGCTTAAGGGGGGTAGGACGTCAAACGGGCCGACTTGGAGCAGGAGAGGCACCAGAGGACATTTGAATTTGCACTGTCTATACTTTTACAAATAAATTCATAAAACTTTGTGAGCATTACCAGGAAGGATTCAGGATTCGCACTCGTAGCAGCGGAAGTTCAAAAACATAACAGAACTTTTTTTACGTGTGAAATTTCATCCTTTTTTCACTTACTATTGGCTGCATTTGTTGCTATAGGTACACATTTCTTCATAAGTAACAGAGACTGTTCAATGAATTTTGCACAGCATACAAACCATACTTATAGGTGTGTGAAACTCTAGAATCTATTTAATTTATGAAATAATGAATGAGCTGTTACGTTTTAAACTTTATGCTTCAAAAAAATCAAATTTTGTAGTTAATTATCTCAATTTTTGCCACAGTTTTTAACAGATTTGGAAAATTCTAGAGTTTTTATACGCCTGTAGGTAGGGTTTGTATACTATGCAAAATTCATCAAAGAATCTCTATTACTTGTGAAGAAAAATGTATCTATAAAAAAATGCAGCCAATAGTAAGCGAAAAAATGATGAAATTTCACAGGTAAAAAAGTTATTTTGCAATGTTTTTGAACTTCCACTGCTGCTGTTGTTGTTGTTGTTGTCTTCAGTCCTGAGACTGGTTGGATGCAGCTCTCCATGCTACTCTATCCTGTGCAAGCTGCTTCATCTCCCAGTACCTACTGCAACCTACATCCTTCTGAATCTGCTTAGTGTATTCATCTCTTGGTCTCCCTCTACGATTTTTACCCTCCACGCTGCCCTCCAATGCTAAATTTGTGATCCCTTGATGCCTCAAAACATGTCCTACCAACCGATCCCTTCTTCTAGTCAAGTTGTGCCACAAACTTCTCTTCTCCCCAGTCCTATTCAAACCTCCTCATTAGTTACGTGATCTACCCATCTAATCTTCAGCATTCTTCTGTAGCACTACATTTCGAAAGCTTCTATTCTCTTCTTGTCCAAACTAGTTAACGTCCATGTTTCACTTCCATACATGGCTACACTCCAAACAAATACTTTCATAAACGACTTCCTGATACATAAATCTATATTCGATGTTAACAAATTTCTCTTCTGGAGTAACGCTTTCCTTGCCATTGCCAGTATACATTTTATATCCTGTCTACTTCGACCATCATCAGTTATTTTACTTCCTAAATAGCAAAACTCCTTTACTACTTTAAGTGTCTCATTTCCTAATCTAATTCCCTCAGCATCACCCGATTTAATTTGACTACATTTCATTATCCTCGTTTTGCTTTTGTTGATGTTCATCTTATATCTTCTTTTCAAGACACTGTCCATTCCGTTCAACTGCTCTTCCAAGTCCTTTGCCGTCTCTGACAGAATTACAATGTCATCGGCGAACCTCAAAGTTTTTATTTCTTCTCCATGAATTTTAATACCTACTCCAAATTTTTCTTTTGTTTCCTTTACTGTTTGCTCAATATACAGATTGAATAACATCGGGGAGAGGCTACAACCCTGTCTCACTCCTTTCCCAACAACTGGTTCCCTTTCATGCCCCTCCACTCTTATGACTGCCATCTGGTTTCTGTACAAATTGTAAATAGCCTTTCGCTCCTTGTATTTTACAGCTGCCACCTTGATAATTTGAAAGAGAGTATTCCAGTCAACATTGTCAAAAGCTTTCTCTAAGTCTACAAATGCTATAAACGTAGGTTTGCCTTTTCTTAATCTTTCTTCTAAGATAAGTCGTAAGGTCAGTATTGCCTCACGTGTTCCAACATTCCTACGGAATCCAAACTGATCCTCCCCGAGATCTACCAGTTTTTCCACTCGTCTGTAAAGAATTGGTGTTAGTATTTTGCAGCTGTGACTTATTAAACTGATAGTTCGGTAATTTTCACATCTGTCAGCACCTGCTTTCTTTGGGATTGGAATTATTATATTCTTCTTGAAGTCTGAGGGTATTTCACCTGTGTCATACATCTTGCTCACCAGCTGGTAGAATTTTGTCATGACTGGCTCTCCCAAGGCCATCAGTAGTTCTAATGGAATGTTGTCTACTCCGGGGGCCTTGTTTCGGCTCAGGTCTTTCAGTGCTCTGTCAAACTCTTCACGCAGTGTCTTACCTCCCATTTCGTCTTCATCTACATCCTCTTCCATTTCCCTCCCCACCAACGGGGGGGAGGGGGGGCTTCCACTGCTATGAGTGTGAATCCTGAATCCTTCCTGGTCATGCTGACAATGTTGTATGAATTTATTTGTAAAAGTATAGACAGTGCCAATTAAAACATCCTGTGGTGCCTCTCCTGTTCCAAGTTTGCCCGTTTCACTTCCTGCCCCCCCTTAAGGAAACGCTCAATGCCGAAGGATATGAACCCATTTTACACTACTGTGTGGTGCGTACGGCAGAGAAACAAGTAGGAGATATTGGTTGTGTCAGCATGGTAACGCGCTCTGTCATCAAGCAGGGCCTTTGACACAGTCCTCTCCTACGTAATAAACGCTTTATAGTTTTGCTGGTAGACATATCTCGGACATGTAATTTTGTGGCTTCTCTGGAATTTCAATTACGTTATATATACTGACAAGGGAACCTCCCCATCGCACCCTCCTCAGATTTAGTTATGAGTTGGCACAGTGGATAGTCCTTGTAAAACTGCATACAGATCAATCGAGAAAACAGGAAGAAACTGTGGACCTATGAAAAAATAAGCAAAATATACAAAATATATCTGCGAGTGTCTCCTGTGTTCTGAGGTTTTTCTGTGTTGTGTTGTCTGTCCTGTATCCTATTTGAAGTCTCTGTTTCTTCAATATGTTGCCTATTCTGCGCACTATTTTCTTATTGTGGGTGAGTACGTTCCATTTTGTTTTGTGTGTGTGTCCGTGTTGTTGCACTGTTGTACCCTTACGTGATCATTGTTTTTCCGTTTTGTATAAAAGGCGGAGCCTATTCAGCAATTTTATCTGCAAATTCGGAAGAAATATAAGAGCTGCAAATCCAAAACATGAATAGTATGTGAATTTTTTTTTGTTTGTTTCTTAGATTATGTTACAATCTAATTCGTTTTGTGGGGCAATTGCCGATTTATTCTTTCCAAGTCTAATTTCAGTGACTACATATATGAGGAAGCAGCCTCATTTTACTATTTCTGGTTATAAGCTGAAAGCGTACACATTTACAACTTTTGGACAGATTCTGATGAGCGCTTATGTACTTATTGAAGTCAGAACACATAGCTGTGCGAATTCACTACATTTGTGCTTACATTAAGTAACTGTTGCGTATTTCATTAACCATTTGTGGGGAAACTAAGTTTTCAGTTATATACAGTGGTATAAACAGTCACATGGTACAGCATAGCTTAACAGATGAGACTACTCATTAGAGTAGCTCATTTTTATAACACAGCACACCGTTTACAAAGTATGCATCAGGTCATCCAGAAACCCCAGAAGCTATACTAAATGAACATATACATTTGTCTGGCCATAGTTAGTTCAACTTTTTTTATCATAGTTTGTAATAATATAATACAATGTAACTACAAATAGTAACTCGACATATGATGTGACACCGCCACCTGCAATCCAAGGCTTTCCGCATTATCGCAGAAAGAACATTCAAATTTCTCGCAGTCCTACAACAAGACCTGTGGCTACCGCTTTGCCCCAATGGATACACCGGTTCTCGAAGTGAAGCGCTGTCGGGCGTGGCTGACACTTGGATGGGTGACCATCCGCGTTGCCATGCGCTGTTGCCATCTTTTTGGGGTGCACTCAGCCTCGTGATGTCAATTGAGGAGCTACTTGACCGGACAGTAGCGGCTGCGGTCAAAGAAAACCATCGTAACGACCGGGAGAGCGGTGTGCTGACCACACACCCCTTCTATCCGCATCCTCGATTGAGGATGACACGGCGGTCGGATGGTCCCGATGGGCCTCTTGTGGCCTGAAGACGGAGTGCTTTATTGCAAGATCTTGTACACGCATAGTAAAGCGTTGACAATGCCGTCTTTCTCACCGTAAGGGCATTCAACTCACCACGTCGAATCTCAAAGGTAACTGACGCTCACGACAGTTACAGCGTGTATTTAAAGCAAACCTTACTTGAATCCTCATAGTGGCACCAATGAACTGGAGATTATTATTTCTTCTACGAATCACAATTTCTCGTGTAGCTGTACGATCGCCAACCATGATTCCCCAACAACGTTGTCAGCAACAGGTGCATTGAATCTACGAATGTGCTCTCCAGCAGGTGTTTTATCGTTTTGTATTTTGTGCACGTGTGCTTTGAATATTTTCAACAATTCATTGTGCTCATTCAATAGAGCGTCCAGCTCGCCGACGATGCGTCTGGAAAAAAGTGAATTTGAGTTATTATAGTCACAACGTGCATTCACGCGTGCACCCTCACCGCCCATAAAGAAGATTTGTAAAAATCTATGTGGTTCGTTTGGCATTGGCAGCAATGAGCCCACTTTGTGATAAATTTGTCCGTTGATTTTGAATGTTGAATTGAATTGTTGACCATTTACAGCAATATTCTTAACTATTTCTGCTGCTCCGAACGATGTCATTTAGCAACATGAACTGAATGTTCGAATTGACTTCAGGAACAGGTTAGAATGTGGGTCAGTGCCGATAAGTAAACCTTTCAATGGTTCAGGTGGTGTATCAGTTGCAATAGTTGCTCCTTCCCTGACGCGCAACACATCCCGGCTGGCTCATTTTTAAATTTAAGAGCATTAAAATGCAGGAATTCCTGGTCCATAGCACCAATTACCACTTTTTTATGAGCATAATATTGTATATCCGGCTCTTACTCGAATGTTAGGCGCAGTAGTGAATCAAATTTACATGATCGCTGTACCTATTGGCGTTGTTGTTCATTTTTTTCTGCGTCGCTTGACAATGAAACGACGTGTTGTCTTTGTTGTAATCTTCTTCGTTCACTCCGTTCAACTCGTGCATCTTCTGATTCTGCTTGACGCAACTGCGCCTTGCTCACACGCGCATCAGTATCACCTTGCTGGATTTGTTCTTCTGTCCTCTGGGCTCTTGTATTTCGCTTGCCTGCAGCTTTACGTTGTTTGATGGACTAAAGAAGCCCCTTTGCGTATTTTTGGCATTATTCACTGAACAAAACACACATAAATAGAACAAATTGAATAACTCAATGATGAAAAACAGTATAGTAATAATGTATTTATTCTTTGATTGTACATTGGCCACTATTAGTTCTAGCGTTTCTACGGTAGATCGCGCGGGTTTAATAGTTGCAGCCGATATACAGCTCGTCCATGAGCATACAAACATAGCGGCAATTTCGTGTCGAAATGTGTTCGCCAGCATTATGAATAAGGCCAAGCGCACACGCATCGATTTTTATCGTACGTAAAAATATAGTACGATTAAATTCTTTTAGAGGAACAAAGGAAAGCATAGGAACTTCTTTGTTCCATTAAAATAATTTGATCGTACGATATATTTCCGTACGATAAAAACCGAAGCGTGTGCGCTAGGCTTAAATGTCGGTTTAGCGAATGACCGAGTGCTACCTAGTTAAACTTCTCGGACTAGTTACGTCGATTCAAATAGGGATATTCGAGTCGTTGCTTTTGATACGTTTTCCTGAATTACCTATCTATCGAATAGTGAAAGTCTATCACCGGTAGCCACTTGGTGGGGATAACTGATCAAGTGATAATTGATCAGTTATCAACCGGGGTTGAAAACTATTAAATTACTAAAATCGCTATTAAAAATAGGGGTTGGTGGTAGAAGGATGAAAATTTTGGGGTTGTGTGTGTTGTTTAATGCCAGATCATAAAAAAATGAAAATAAAAAGTTCTGTCCAAAACATAAGAAAAAAAATTTGGGGTGGACCATCTTTATCATTTAGGGGTATGAAAAATGGTTTACGACCAATCCTCAGACCTACCGAATATATATATGTAAAATTTCATCAGAAACGATCGAGCCGTTTCGAAGGAGTATGGCAACTAACACTGTGACACGAGAATTTTATATGTTAAGAAGAAGTTAAGGATAAGATTAAGATTAAGATCGAGAAGAGCTATGTTATTCTTTTTTATTTTTACAGGTTTCTTCTCGGTATCTGCATCAATCGAAAGAAAAATCCAACTACAGAAAAAGTATGTACAATAATCGTTGAGCTATGGGTTGAACAGAGGGTAATATGATACAACGCTAATTTACTCACATATCATTGCAGTCTCATTATCCTTGTTTTGCTTTTGTTGGTGCTCTTCTTTTATCCTCGTTTCAAGATGCCGTCAGGTGACGCCAATGGAATTAGATTAGGAAACGTGAGACATAAAGTAGTAGATGAATTTTGATATTTGAGCAGCAAAATAACTGATAATGGCCGAAGTAGAGAGGATATAAAACGTAGACTGGCAACGTCAAGAAAAGCGTTCCTGAAGAAGAGAATTTTCTTAAAACTGGCTATAGATTTAAGTGTTAGGAAGTGTTTTCTAAAAACATTTGTCTGGAGTGTAGCTATGTATGGAAATGAAACATGGACGATAAACAGTGTAACATTATGTGTGTCCATCGCCTGAACGTAACTGAATAAGATCTCCAGGGAATGAAAGACTGAGTGAAATTGTAAAAGTCGCGTGATATGACGTGACCTGTTGTGGCGCAGAGCGCCAAAGATTACTATTGCGATCCGATTTACTCAAAAGCGGTCAAAGACATTTTTTAATTCCGACCGCGGTGAAATAAAATATGAGATACAATGTGAAAACAAAATGTGTACTAAATCCTATACCACTTATGTTTCGTCTGTCTGTATGTGTAGACGCACGTTATTACAGTACATTGTAATTTATAATTAAAAATATGTAATGTGAATAGTTTCGATGTGAAACGTCTGAATATGTCAAGAAGTACGATGTATAAAAAAAAGCAGTGGATATTTGCCTGTTTCTGAGGAATTTTAATTATTAGCACAAAAGCTTGTTTATGTGGTATTGTCAGCCGCGATAATGAGTGAAAAAATGTTTAAATTAAGTTTCTCTTTAGCTTATTAAAAATTAATTCCAAATAGCAATCACCAGTCAATTTCTCATGCCCTATTTTCATAAATGTTTAATTGTCATTTTAGTACAAATGTTCACAGAAATCATCGGCGGTTCCACAGGGCGAAGGAACTTGAAAGAAGTTGCCGTAATGAACAAACAACTATGCGACACTGAATGGTGTCCCTTCGCTAATCTTGTTTCCCAGAAAAGTGTATCAAAATTATTGATCGTTTCCTTCAAGTATCCGACACGTCATTGCATGCAACGAGGTGCGCTATGTCGAAAACACTTTGCTAAAAAACGGCATTTTCTAAAACATCAGGTACCACAGTTAACAGAAAAATACTCTCTCCATTCCCCCCCCCCCCCCCCCCATTCAAAATATTTATAATAGTATAATAGTTTAGACAAGAAGAGAATATAAGCTTTTGAAATGTGGTGCTACAGAAGAATTTTGAAGATTGGATAGGTAGAAAATATGGCACAACTTCACTAAAAGAAGGGGTCGGTTGATGGGACACAGCTTGAGGCGGTAAAGGGTCACCAATGTAGTGTTGGAGGCAAGTGCAGAGGGCATGGACAACTGCATCAAACCAGTCTACGGAGAACTACAACTCTAATTTCATTTTAACTACAAATTCTTCATAATTGTGCAGTTTTGTCAGGTTAGTATGTGTTCTGCTCTGAGTAATCAGTTACCCATTAAATAGCAATAGATAACTGATCGTAATGAAGAATGCATATAGACAAAAACACATACCAAAGATGATGGACCATGGAAGACAACAGTACAGAGATGTAACATGTAGTTCTTCACGTGATCGATGTGAAACACATTCTTTGACGATGCAAATTACAGGATAACAACTTCTGTTATGATAGTTCAAAGTTAATTATAAAACGCAAATAACAAGTGATTATTAAAAAATAGAAAGGAAATGAAGTAGAAATGGAAGTAAACAAAAACCTCGAACAAAAGTAATTACAAGTAACAGTCGCTACTGCGACCATTCAATGTGTAAAAAAATCCAGAAGAAATCGGTTAATATCCTTCCCAACAGTGGTGACAATTTACGACAATAGTTATTTGTCTCCTGTATTAGTATCGCAATGCTCTAAAGGCTGGTTGAAACTGAAAAAAACAGTGTAGATACCCATAAGTTATCGTTTCGCGGTCTACAACATCAAATGAAACTATATAGTTCCAGAGTTCTTTTCAAGTTTCGAACTTCTACGACGTATAAATGCAGACTGAACTGACGAACGAAAATTTGTACCAAGGCCGGGATTCGAACCCAGGTTTCCTGCCTACAACACATTGAGCTATCACTACGCCATCCTGGCACAGTGACTCGGCAATATTGTACGGACTACCCTAGCACCACTCGCGCCTCAATCCAAATTCGCAACCACGCCTCATTCGACTTCGTACTCCCCCAAAGCACGAATAGCATTGCACGGGCTCTCTGACACTACTGGAATAGCCCTCGGCATCGAACAAAGTGGGGTATCATGCCTGAAATCGAAGCGTGGGTGCTTTAATAAGATGAAACTACACTTCTGTCCAAAATTAAAGCAACAAACCGCCGTTTCCCTGTGTCGCGTCGAATTCACGGTATAATCGTACAAATGTCAACAGACGTACGTCAAATCGTGTTCTTCATGGAAGATGACATTCCGGTCAATGGACAACCACATCGCCGGCCGCTATGGCCGAGCGGCTCTAGGCGCGCGACCGCTACGGTCGAAGGTTCGAATCCTGCCTCGGGCATGGATGTGTGTGATGTCTTTAAGTTAATTAGGTTTAAATAGCTCTAAGTTCTACAACCACGTCAGGGCACCTATCATACGAGGTAGTGTTTGCAGGGTAGTCCCACATCCACAATCGCTGTGTACACAGTTACAGACGGTACAGTATGGCACAGAGAAGACGGCTACCAGACACTCTGCAGTGGGAGGAATGGAAGCAAGACAGTCGCAAATTCATGTGGTCCGGTGATTTAATGTGAATAGTTCTGTTGTTTCTCGAACATGGCGACAATTACAGAGATCCAAACTGTATCTCAAAGACCAGACCGGTGCCGATCACATGTAACATCAGAAAGAGAGAACCGTTATTTGGCTGTAAGGGCGCGACGGTACCGCCTCGGTACTGCACGACAACTAGCATGTGACCTCGCAGCATCCACTGGACGTGTTGTAGCATGGAGAACGATGTACAGAAAGCTTCGGCGGAGTGGCCTTCATTGTCAGACACCTGCTGTATGTGTACCTCTGACGCGTCTTCACTGATCGGAACGTCTAGCGCGGAGCGGAACGTCTAGAGCGGAGTCGTCAACATGCGACTTGGACTGTCGAACAGTGGGTCAATGTTCTTTCCTCAGATGATTCCCGATTTGGTCTGGAGAGTGACTCTTGATGCATTCGCATCTGGGAGGAACGTGGTCTACGATTTTGGAATCCAAACACTGTGGAAAGAGACCGATTTCGAGGAGGAGCCTTAATAGTGTGGGCAGCGATTATGTTGACCGCTCGAACACCTCTCCATGAACTTGTACGGGCGAATGGGCAAGGTTTAAGTGCTGTCAGGTGTCGTGACGAGATCCTGGGACCTCAAATGCGGTTATCGCGATGTGGTGTGGGCCCAGACTTCGTACTGGTGAACGGTAATGCCCTACCTCATAGAGCTCGGCTGGTCGACGTTTCCTTGGGAACGGTAGATATTGCACGCCAGGCGTCACCTGCTCGCTCTCCCGTTTTGAATCCCAGTGCATCACGTCAGCATCCACGAACCACTCTCCAAGACTTGGGAGCACCTCTGCAGGAAAAACTGGCATTATTGCCTCAACGTGCGATTTATAACATCATTCACAGCATGCCCGATCGTTGTCAGGTCTATACTGTTGCAAGAGGTGGTCACACTCGGTACTGAGCACATTAACCAGCTGTCGGAATATGTGTGTCAATCCGTTGGAAAAAACGAAGAACAGTTTTGTCTACCGTTATGCAGTGGTATAAACAGTCACATGGTACAGCATAGCTTAACAGATGAGACTACTCATTAGAGTAGCTCATTTTTATAACACAGCACACCGTTTACAAAGTATGCATCAGGTCATCCAGAAACCCCAGAAGCTATACTAAATGAACATATACATTTGTCTGGCCATAGTTAGTTCAACTTTTTTTTATCATAGTTTGTAATAATATAATACAATGTAACTACAAATAGTAACTCGACATATGATGTGACACCGCCACCTGCAATCCAAGGCTTTCCGCATTATCGCAGAAAGAACATTCAAATTTCTCGCAGTCCTACAACAAGACCTGTGGCTACCGCTTTGCCCCAATGGATACACCGGTTCTCGAAGTGAAGCGCTGTCGGGCGTGGCTGACACTTGGATGGGTGACCATCCGCGTTGCCATGCGCTGTTGCCATCTTTTTGGGGTGCACTCAGCCTCGTGATGTCAATTGAGGAGCTACTTGACCGGACAGTAGCGGCTGCGGTCAAAGAAAACCATCGTAACGACCGGGAGAGCGGTGTGCTGACCACACACCCCTTCTATCCGCATCCTCGATTGAGGATGACACGGCGGTCGGATGGTCCCGATGGGCCTCTTGTGGCCTGAAGACGGAGTGCTTTATTGCAAGATCTTGTACACGCATAGTAAAGCGTTGACAATGCCGTCTTTCTCACCGTAAGGGCATTCAACTCACCACGTCGAATCTCAAAGGTAACTGACGCTCACGACAGTTACAGCGTGTATTTAAAGCAAACCTTACTTGAATCCTCATAGTGGCACCAATGAACTGGAGATTATTATTTCTTCTACGAATCACAATTTCTCGTGTAGCTGTACGATCGCCAACCATGATTCCCCAACAACGTTGTCAGCAACAGGTGCATTGAATCTACGAATGTGCTCTCCAGCAGGTGTTTTATCGTTTTGTATTTTGTGCACGTGTGCTTTGAATATTTTCAACAATTCATTGTGCTCATTCAATAGAGCGTCCAGCTCGCCGACGATGCGTCTGGAAAAAAGTGAATTTGAGTTATTATAGTCACAACGTGCATTCACGCGTGCACCCTCACCGCCCATAAAGAAGATTTGTAAAAATCTATGTGGTTCGTTTGGCATTGGCAGCAATGAGCCCACTTTGTGATAAATTTGTCCGTTGATTTTGAATGTTGAATTGAATTGTTGACCATTTACAGCAATATTCTTAACTATTTCTGCTGCTCCGAACGATGTCATTTAGCAACATGAACTGAATGTTCGAATTGACTTCAGGAACAGGTTAGAATGTGGGTCAGTGCCGATAAGTAAACCTTTCAATGGTTCAGGTGGTGTATCAGTTGCAATAGTTGCTCCTTCCCTGACGCGCAACACATCCCGGCTGGCTCATTTTTAAATTTAAGAGCATTAAAATGCAGGAATTCCTGGTCCATAGCACCAATTACCACTTTTTTATGAGCATAATATTGTATATCCGGCTCTTACTCGAATGTTAGGCGCAGTAGTGAATCAAATTTACATGATCGCTGTACCTATTGGCGTTGTTGTTCATTTTTTTCTGCGTCGCTTGACAATGAAACGACGTGTTGTCTTTGTTGTAATCTTCTTCGTTCACTCCGTTCAACTCGTGCATCTTCTGATTCTGCTTGACGCAACTGCGCCTTGCTCACACGCGCATCAGTATCACCTTGCTGGATTTGTTCTTCTGTCCTCTGGGCTCTTGTATTTCGCTTGCCTGCAGCTTTACGTTGTTTGATGGACTAAAGAAGCCCCTTTGCGTATTTTTGGCATTATTCACTGAACAAAACACACATAAATAGAACAAATTGAATAACTCAATGATGAAAAACAGTATAGTAATAATGTATTTATTCTTTGATTGTACATTGGCCACTATTAGTTCTAGCGTTTCTACGGTAGATCGCGCGGGTTTAATAGTTGCAGCCGATATACAGCTCGTCCATGAGCATACAAACATAGCGGCAATTTCGTGTCGAAATGTGTTCGCCAGCATTATGAATAAGGCCAAGCGCACACGCATCGATTTTTATCGTACGTAAAAATATAGTACGATTAAATTCTTTTAGAGGAACAAAGGAAAGCATAGGAACTTCTTTGTTCCATTAAAATAATTTGATCGTACGATATATTTCCGTACGATAAAAACCGAAGCGTGTGCGCTAGGCTTAAATGTCGGTTTAGCGAATGACCGAGTGCTACCTAGTTAAACTTCTCGGACTAGTTACGTCGATTCAAATAGGGATATTCGAGTCGTTGCTTTTGATACGTTTTCCTGAATTACCTATCTATCGAATAGTGAAAGTCTATCACCGGTAGCCACTTGGTGGGGATAACTGATCAAGTGATAATTGATCAGTTATCAACCGGGGTTGAAAACTATTAAATTACTAAAATCGCTATTAAAAATAGGGGTTGGTGGTAGAAGGATGAAAATTTTGGGGTTGTGTGTGTTGTTTAATGCCAGATCATAAAAAAATGAAAATAAAAAGTTCTGTCCAAAACATAAGAAAAAAAATTTGGGGTGGACCATCTTTATCATTTAGGGGTATGAAAAATGGTTTACGACCAATCCTCAGACCTACCGAATATATATATGTAAAATTTCATCAGAAACGATCGAGCCGTTTCGAAGGAGTATGGCAACTAACACTGTGACACGAGAATTTTATATGTTAAGAAGAAGTTAAGGATAAGATTAAGATTAAGATCGAGAAGAGCTATGTTATTCTTTTTTATTTTTACAGGTTTCTTCTCGGTATCTGCATCAATCGAAAGAAAAATCCAACTACAGAAAAAGTATGTACAATAATCGTTGAGCTATGGGTTGAACAGAGGGTAATATGATACAACGCTAATTTACTCACATATCATTGCAGTCTCATTATCCTTGTTTTGCTTTTGTTGGTGCTCTTCTTTTATCCTCGTTTCAAGATGCCGTCAGGTGACGCCAATGGAATTAGATTAGGAAACGTGAGACATAAAGTAGTAGATGAATTTTGATATTTGAGCAGCAAAATAACTGATAATGGCCGAAGT
Source organism: Schistocerca gregaria (assembly GCF_023897955.1). NCBI lineage: Eukaryota > Metazoa > Arthropoda > Insecta > Orthoptera > Acrididae > Schistocerca > Schistocerca gregaria. The sequence continues at coordinate 77,992,729 of NC_064928.1, forward strand.
AGAGAGGATATAAAACGTAGACTGGCAACGTCAAGAAAAGCGTTCCTGAAGAAGAGAATTTTCTTAAAACTGGCTATAGATTTAAGTGTTAGGAAGTGTTTTCTAAAAACATTTGTCTGGAGTGTAGCTATGTATGGAAATGAAACATGGACGATAAACAGTGTAACATTATGTGTGTCCATCGCCTGAACGTAACTGAATAAGATCTCCAGGGAATGAAAGACTGAGTGAAATTGTAAAAGTCGCGTGATATGACGTGACCTGTTGTGGCGCAGAGCGCCAAAGATTACTATTGCGATCCGATTTACTCAAAAGCGGTCAAAGACATTTTTTAATTCCGACCGCGGTGAAATAAAATATGAGATACAATGTGAAAACAAAATGTGTACTAAATCCTATACCACTTATGTTTCGTCTGTCTGTATGTGTAGACGCACGTTATTACAGTACATTGTAATTTATAATTAAAAATATGTAATGTGAATAGTTTCGATGTGAAACGTCTGAATATGTCAAGAAGTACGATGTATAAAAAAAAGCAGTGGATATTTGCCTGTTTCTGAGGAATTTTAATTATTAGCACAAAAGCTTGTTTATGTGGTATTGTCAGCCGCGATAATGAGTGAAAAAATGTTTAAATTAAGTTTCTCTTTAGCTTATTAAAAATTAATTCCAAATAGCAATCACCAGTCAATTTCTCATGCCCTATTTTCATAAATGTTTAATTGTCATTTTAGTACAAATGTTCACAGAAATCATCGGCGGTTCCACAGGGCGAAGGAACTTGAAAGAAGTTGCCGTAATGAACAAACAACTATGCGACACTGAATGGTGTCCCTTCGCTAATCTTGTTTCCCAGAAAAGTGTATCAAAATTATTGATCGTTTCCTTCAAGTATCCGACACGTCATTGCATGCAACGAGGTGCGCTATGTCGAAAACACTTTGCTAAAAAACGGCATTTTCTAAAACATCAGGTACCACAGTTAACAGAAAAATACTCTCTCCATTCCCCCCCCCCCCCCCCCATTCAAAATATTTATAATAGTATAATAGTTTAGACAAGAAGAGAATATAAGCTTTTGAAATGTGGTGCTACAGAAGAATTTTGAAGATTGGATAGGTAGAAAATATGGCACAACTTCACTAAAAGAAGGGGTCGGTTGATGGGACACAGCTTGAGGCGGTAAAGGGTCACCAATGTAGTGTTGGAGGCAAGTGCAGAGGGCATGGACAACTGCATCAAACCAGTCTACGGAGAACTACAACACTAATTTCATTTTAACTACAAATTCTTCATAATTGTGCAGTTTTGTCAGGTTAGTATGTGTTCTGCTCTGAGTAATCAGTTACCCATTAAATAGCAATAGATAACTGATCGTAATGAAGAATGCATATAGACAAAAACACATACCAAAGATGATGGACCATGGAAGACAACAGTACAGAGATGTAACATGTAGTTCTTCACGTGATCGATGTGAAACACATTCTTTGACGATGCAAATTACAGGATAACAACTTCTGTTATGATAGTTCAAAGTTAATTATAAAACGCAAATAACAAGTGATTATTAAAAAATAGAAAGGAAATGAAGTAGAAATGGAAGTAAACAAAAACCTCGAACAAAAGTAATTACAAGTAACAGTCGCTACTGCGACCATTCAATGTGTAAAAAAATCCAGAAGAAATCGGTTAATATCCTTCCCAACAGTGGTGACAATTTACGACAATAGTTATTTGTCTCCTGTATTAGTATCGCAATGCTCTAAAGGCTGGTTGAAACTGAAAAAAACAGTGTAGATACCCATAAGTTATCGTTTCGCGGTCTACAACATCAAATGAAACTATATAGTTCCAGAGTTCTTTTCAAGTTTCGAACTTCTACGACGTATAAATGCAGACTGAACTGACGAACGAAAATTTGTACCAAGGCCGGGATTCGAACCCAGGTTTCCTGCCTACAACACATTGAGCTATCACTACGCCATCCTGGCACAGTGACTCGGCAATATTGTACGGACTACCCTAGCACCACTCGCGCCTCAATCCAAATTCGCAACCACGCCTCATTCGACTTCGTACTCCCCCAAAGCACGAATAGCATTGCACGGGCTCTCTGACACTACTGGAATAGCCCTCGGCATCGAACAAAGTGGGGTATCATGCCTGAAATCGAAGCGTGGGTGCTTTAATAAGATGAAACTACACTTCTGTCCAAAATTAAAGCAACAAACCGCCGTTTCCCTGTGTCGCGTCGAATTCACGGTATAATCGTACAAATGTCAACAGACGTACGTCAAATCGTGTTCTTCATGGAAGATGACATTCCGGTCAATGGACAACCACATCGCCGGCCGCTATGGCCGAGCGGCTCTAGGCGCGCGACCGCTACGGTCGAAGGTTCGAATCCTGCCTCGGGCATGGATGTGTGTGATGTCTTTAAGTTAATTAGGTTTAAATAGCTCTAAGTTCTACAACCACGTCAGGGCACCTATCATACGAGGTAGTGTTTGCAGGGTAGTCCCACATCCACAATCGCTGTGTACACAGTTACAGACGGTACAGTATGGCACAGAGAAGACGGCTACCAGACACTCTGCAGTGGGAGGAATGGAAGCAAGACAGTCGCAAATTCATGTGGTCCGGTGATTTAATGTGAATCGTTCTGTTGTTTCTCGAACATGACGACAATTACAGAGATCCAAACTGTATCTCAAAGACCAGACCGGTGCCGATCACGTGTAACATCAGAAAGAGAGAACCGTTATTTGGCTGTAAGGGCGCGACGGTACCGCCTCGGTACTGCACGACAACTAGCATGTGACCTCGCAGCATCCACTGGACGTGTTGTAGCATGGAAAACGACGTACAGAAAGCTTCGGCGGAGTGGCCTTCATTGTCAGACACCTGCTGTATGTGTACGTCTGACGCGTCTTCACTGATCGGAACGTCTAGCGCGGAGCGGAACGTCTAGAGTGGAGTCGTCAACATGCGACTTGGACTGTCGAACAGTGGGTCAATGTTCTTTCCTCAGATGATTCCCGATTTGGTCTGGAGAGTGACTCTTGATGCATTCGCATCTGGGAGGAACGTGGTCTACGATTTTGGAATCCAAACACTGTGGAAAGAGACCGATTTCGAGGAGGAGCCTTAATAGTGTGGGCAGCGATTATGTTGACCGCTCGAACACCTCTCCATGAACTTGTACGGGCGAATGGGCAAGGTTTAACTGCTGTCAGGTGTCGTGACGAGATCCTGGGACCTCAAATGCGGTTATCGCGATGTGGTGTGGGCCCAGACTTCGTACTGGTGAACGGTAATGCCCGACCTCATAGAGCTCGGCTGGTCGACGTTTCCTTGGGAACGGTAGATATTGCACGCCAGGCGTCACCTGCTCGCTCTCCCGTTTTGAATCCCACTGCATCACGTCAGCATCCACGAACCACTCTCCAAGAGTTGTGAGCACCTCTGCACGAAAAACTGGCATTATTGCCTCAACGTGAGATTTGTAACATCATTCACAGCATTCCCGATCGTTGTCAGGTCTATACTGTTGCAAGAGGTGGTCACACTCGGTACTGAGCACATTAACCAGCTGTCGGAATATGTGTGTAAATCCGTTAAGCTGGAAAAAACGAAGAACATTTTTGTCTACCGTTATGCATGTTGCAATTGTTTCCGTTCTGTGTTCTTTGCATTGTTTCTACATTACTATCGTCTGTTTACACTTGTTTTGTGGCAAGATAAACGCAGACTTGCAAAATTCCCGTTTGTTTCTTTAATTTTAGACACCAGTGTGTATGATTTCATTGGATGCTGAGATGCTATTCCAGTAGAGTTGAAGAGCCTCTGCTGTACTGTGGAGGTTAGGGAGAGTACCGAGCGGTCTGAGGCCCGAGTGGTAATTTGGAGTGAGGAGCGAGGCGAGCTATGGAAGTCCGTGCAGTTGTGAAAAGGCCTCCTAGAGCAATTGCATTGCTTTGTACTGCAATAGTTGACATTAAAAGTGATGAAGTTTTCTTATCTGTGGGCGTATGTCACATGAACAAGTATGCTTCGCTGTTCTGTAAATTACGGCGTGCCCGAGGTGAGACATTCACGGACGTACGTAATCTCCGCAGGGTAAACAAGTGAACAAATAAATAACGAGGCGGTAGCGGTCAGGTGGCGAGCGAATCGACTATCCGGCCTGCACCGGTAGCGCCTTTATCAACATCCTCACGAATGTAGACAGTCGACTGTTTGACACTTATTCTGATCGTCAGTTTGTTTGCTGCATCACGTCTGGAATAGCCTCTACAACAGATATCCGCCTCCGTAGCATAGCGGTAGCGTTACCGCTTACAACGCAGGGGGGCGCGGGTTCGATTCCCGCCAGGGGACTGGGTGTTGTGTGTCCTTCACCATCATTGACTCTCAGGTCGACGAAGTGGTGTCAACTGAAAAGGACTTGCAAAGATGGTAGCCGAAGTCCCCGAATGGGACCTCGCGGCCAACTATGCCCTCCGATCATTTCATTTCATTTTCATCAAGAACTATAGCGAGTTCGAAATCGTGACGTGCTGCTTCGTTAGCACACGACACATGAAGAATGACGTCACAAACCACCACAATAAAAGAAGGCATCTCACATTATGATTAGATGTTGTGGACGTCTCTAGAGAGTTTTTCACTCAGATAGGCCAGTTACTAGCAGAGTGACGAAAGAGTAGGTTTCAAATTTATTTAGTTATCGTTTGTGTGTGTGTGTGTTATCTTTCCGCATATACTCTGCACACCAAAGTTTTAAATTTCTTTGCTGGCGCTTTTTGAATCCATTTGAAAACGGCAGTATGTCAAAATGTCGGCGGTTGTTGAAACATCGCCCGGCTGAGTTCCCGTAGATTATTTGAACATTTTATACGCCAGGAAGTTTCAATTCAAAGTTATTATTATACGCGGTGTACATAAGTGCGGGAACACTTTCAATTATTTATTGCACAAAAACCAATCATTGTACAGATATACATATGTTATTTTGCATAGAAACCCTGAAAGTTTTTTTTTTTTTTTTCATGTATACCGCCACAGCGTAGTTTGGTCATCCGCCGATAGTCAGCGCTCGTAATAAACATAGAGAGTTCAGATGCGGAGCGAGCTTTCTGTGTGTTGGAGTTCGACAAGAACACCAGATCTCACTCCGTGTGACATTTTTCTGTGGGAACACATTAAAGATCTGGTGTACGTACCGCCTCTACCACGTGAGGTGGGAGAGCTCCGGCAGAGAATAAGGGAAGCGACTGCCACAGTCGACGATGCCATAGTGGGACGGGTATGGTGAGAACTGGATACCGTATTGACGTCTGCCGAGTCACTCATGGTTCGCATATCGAATGTTTGTAAAAGAAACTTTAGAGTTTGTCTTCGAAATGCAATATGTATGACATCTGTACAATGCTCAGTTCTTGTGCAATAAATAATTAAAATTGTTCCAGGACTTTATGTACACGCTGTATTCTGAGCGTATAGCTTCCGTAAATGAATGTTTTCTAGGGCGGAGTCGTTTAATATTTATGCTATGAGAGGTCGAATGAAAAAGAAGTCGTTCACTTGTTTCGAATTTTTCTAAATTCTCTAAGGGGTGTGTGATGGCTGCAAACGTAGGGGTAGATGTATATGGCTTAGGATTCGTAGACAGAAAGTAGAAGTACTGTTAATCTTGTCCTAAATCATTTTCATTGCGTAATTTAGGGGGGTGGTGGGGAGGGATGTCGGGGAGCGGGGGGGAGGAAATTCTTAAACCTTTAAATGAAACAAACTTTATATCCATATTCTTCATGTCTCTACATTTACACTCCTGGAAATGGAAAAAAGAACACATTGACACCGGTGTGTCAGACCCACCATACTTGCTCCGGACATTGCGAGAGGGCTGTACAAGCAATGATCACACGCACGGCACAGCGGACACACCAGGAACCGCGGTGTTGGCCGTCGAATGGCGCTAGCTGCGCAGCATTTGTGCATCGCCGCCGTCAGTGTCAGCCAGTTTACCGTGGCATACGGAGCTCCATCGCAGTCTTTAACACTGGTAGCATGCCGCGACAGGGTGGACGTGAACCGTATGTACAGTTGACGGACTTTGAGCGAGGGCGTACAGTGGGCATGCGGGAGGCTGGGTGGACGTACCGCCGAATTGCTCAACACGTGGGGCGTGAGGTCTCCACAGTACATCGATGTTGTCGCCAGTGGTCGGCGGAAGGTACACGTGCCCGTCGACCTGGGACCGGACTGCAGCGACGCACGGATGCACGCCAAGACCGTAGGATCCTACGCAGTGCCGTAGGGGACCGCACCGCCACTTCCCAGCAAATTAGGGACACTGTTGCTCCTGGGGTATCGGCGAGGACCATTCGCAACCGTCTCCATGAAGCTGGGCTACGGTCCCGCACACCGTTAGGCCGTCTTCCGCTCACGCCCCAACATCGTGCCGCCCGCCTCCAGTGGTGTCGCGACAGGCGTGAATGGAGGGACGAATGGAGACGTGTCGTCTTCAGCGATGAGAGTCGCTTCTGCCTTGGTGCCAATGATGGTCGTATGCGTGTTTGGCGCCGTGCAGGTGAGCGCCACAATCAGGACTGCATACGACCGAGGCACACAGGGCCAACACCCGGCATCATGGTGTGGGGAGCGATCTCCTACACTGGCCGTACACCTCTGGTGATCGTCGAGGGGACACTGAATAGTGCACGGTACATCCAAACCGTCATCGAACCCATCGTTCTACCATTCCTAGATCGGCAAGGGAACTTGCTGTTCCAACAGGACAATGCACGTCCGCATGTATCCCGTGCCACCCAACGTGCTCTAGAAGGTGTAAGTCAACTACCCTGGCCAGCAAGATCTCCGGATGTCCCCCATTGAGCATGTTTGGGACTGGATGAAGCGTCGTCTCACGCGGTCTGCACGTCCAGCACGAACGCTGGTCCAACTGAGGCGCCAGGTGGAAATGGCATGGCAAGCCGTTCCACAGGACTACATCCAGCATCTCTACGATCGTCTCCATGGGAAAATGGCAGCCTGCATTGCTGCGAAAGGTGGATATACACTGTACTAGTACCGAGATTGTGCATGATCTGTTTCCTGTGTCTATGTGCCTGTGGTTCTGTCAGTGTGATCATGTGATGTATCTGACCCCAGGAATGTGTCAATAAAGTGTCCCCTTCCTGGGACAATGAATTCACGGTGTTCTTATTTCAATTTCCAGGAGTGTATTTCTCAACACAGCCACCATAGCGACGAATACATTTCTCCCAATGAGAGACGAATCTGTTGATGCTGTCACTGTAGAATGTGTGTCTTTATTGATCGAACCACGACCTCAGCTGTGCTTGCATCGCTTCATCACTGTCAAAGAGCATTCTTTAAGTTTCGAAAACGGTTGAAATTCGGATTGGGCCAGGCCGTAACCGTATGGAAGATGATCGACGACAGTGAAACCAAGACGTCGGTCGGACTGTTGCAGATGCCGCAGGGCTGTGATCTGGAATTGTCATGCTGAAGGAGCGCGTGAGCCGTGAGCCATGTGTGGGGCGAGCTGTAATCAATTTTCTGAGCGTCTCTCACGCACCGACATACGTACGTTACATACCTCCACGTTACACGCTGCATGGCGGAGCTCTCTAGTAGCAAAGGAAGCGGGAAAGACGACTGGTTAATATAAATCACACGTAATACTCCAACCAATATTGAGAGCAGAACAAAAGATTCTGAGGCGTTACTTTTCAGCACGGCTTCGCAGTTCGATTATTTTGTTGGTTCGGCGGCTCTTAAGCCAGATGGAGTGCAGTATTGTGCTACTGTATGAACAAGAGCTAAAGCTGTTGTTCGTAATCCAGATGTCGAAAAGCCCCATACGGTGCCTCATAGATTCTGTAGGATGTTATTTCTTGTAGGAAGCTTTGCAGCTATCTCTGTCAGGTGCTTCTTATTGTTCAACGTTCTGTCTGAAGTAACTACCACATACTTCGGAGTTTTATTGGGAGCTATAGTGACACAATTAAAAGGAATTCTAAGTTCCATGTTTTCAAGTTTATTGCTCATGTAGAACTGGGGAACTCCTGTAATAGTTGAAATAGGCTGGAGCCTCCATTTACGTAAATAGTCACCCATTGTTAATAATTCCTTTGTTAGACATATCAGAGGAGCTAACCCGAGGCTTGAAGAAGTCCATTATTTCATTTCGTTGCTCCATATCTTGTCAACAATCACTTGGAGTATTTTATTAGGAAGCAAATTTTCTAGCGGTCTTGATATCACGCGACAGGTAATAATATAGACTTACATATCAATCCTTAACTCCACACGGTGTCACACGTATGCAGCCTTATATCTGACAATATCACAGGTGATGGCAGTTCTTTTTGGAACTCACCTTCACTCTAAGCAGTTAAAGACAAAAAAATGTTCAAATGTGTGTGAAATCATATGGGACTTAAATGATAAGATCATCAGTCCCTAAGCTTATACACTACTTGACCTAAATTATCCTAAGGACAAACACACACACCCATGCCCGAGGGAGAACTCGAACCTCCTCTGGGACCAGCCAGTTAAAGACAGAACCTGGTCTGAGTAGCTTCTGTTTAGCTGGAAGTTGGCTTGTGCAAAGAGGAACTGATACCAATATTTTTTTATGGAAAATCTTATCGAGGGTGATTGGAAAATTTTGAAAATTTGTGTAGAGGTCTTATGGTACCAAACTGCTGCGGTCATCAGTCCCTAAACTTACGCACTACTTAATCTAACTTTAACTAACGCTAAGGACAACACACACACCCATGCCCAAGGGAGGACTCGAACCTCTGACGGGGGGAGCTGCGTGGACCGTGACAAGGTGCTTAGACCGCTCGGCTACCCCGCGCGGCGAGAGTGATTGTTAATAACAGTTGTAGACTATGTTGAGTAGGGCAATTGGACGATAGCTTTGAGGACTGTTACTCGTACTTTCTTTCCCAGGTTTTCATATGAATACGATTTCTTTTACTTTTACACCTGATATGGAGTGTTAGCAATACACGAAAAAATAATCCAGCGAGCCACTTTTTTGCAAAATTCCGGCAGTAGTGAAAGAACTGTGGGTGAGTGTCATCAGATCCCCTTGAGCCTTACAGAGCTTCATTTCCTTTACACTGAGAGTAATTACTTAGATCGTACAAGGTGCAGAATACCCTCATATTTCATCCGATACATACTACATACTGACGCAGCCATCGCCTGAAATAGCTACCGAGAATGATTTAAATGTCGAAACTGGTGTGGCCGGTACACAATCTGAGCACTGACCGATAACCTCTGCATTCGAAGATTGGGCTCCTTGAAGCAGTGGCTAAAACAGCAGTCAACAAACCCGTAATTCGGAGGGTTTTCAACAATGAGTAACTTCAGGTGGGTGTAGCATACTGGAAGAAACTATAGACTCTCTTGTTCACCGTATATCTGGATCTGCATGACCACTTTGCAGTTCACAGTTAAATGCCTGGCAGAAGAAGAAATTAGTCGCCCATAGGGAAATCATTACAACCATCATTTAAGACCGTGTAATAACCTCTGTGGACTTGATAACATCCTGGATTCGGTTAGAAAGTGAGTCAACAACGTTGCTCTGGTTAAACTACTCGCTGAGTATTTGATCTCGCAGTTCCATCAACTTGCGGGGATGCTCGTGTCGGCGTTTTAACAGCTGTTCCAACGTGTCTAACAGCTCTCCTATGGGAGCCACATCAGGTGATTTTGCAGGACATTCGAAATGTAATAGCGTGAGAGACTGTTCAGAAGACCAGCCACATATGCTTCCAACCCGACGAGCTTTGCTGTCGTCTTCTTGAAATATACGGGTACCAATAGCATACTCATCATGCAAACGTTGACTAAAGGCAACTCCTGAGCAGTCAGAAGGTTTATATGAGCGTGCTGGGTCATGTCAGGAGTAGCCTCAGTGGGCGGGCTCAACTAGTGAAGAGAAAAATACACCAAAACATCACAGACCCATCTACGGCTAGCATCCGACCTTAAGGATGAAATGCTTCATTTTAACTTCGGCGCGCTGGACGACTTGCGTTGTTTGAAAAATAGGCAAGAACGTGATTCGTCATACTACATTACGTTCCGCCAGTCCACGTTCGATCACTTCTAGCCCACTGAGGGCGCACTGCTTTGTGAGCAATATCCTCTTACGAGGTGACCGATTCCAAGTGTTCATTGCGTCCAATTCCCATCGACATATTCCCCCACTGACAGTCTAACGCAATTCCTGACAGATTTGGAAGCAATTTTGAGTCACAAGCAGTGAAAACCGTGTCTGGTCCCTCTCCGTCAGAATCTTTTTCAGACCGTAATTCTGATGTGATTCGTGGCCACGCGTGTTACACCACTAATTGTAGACGAGTGACCAATCCGCCGTGGAACACCAACAAATCCAGCATATTTACACACCATAAGGCCATGAGCATGGCCAAACACGATTGCCCTTCTTTACCACTTTGGAACGTGCTTACATTTACCCACTCTTACGTACAATGTTCCCTTGAAACATAAATGATTCAATGACCGCTACTTCCTTATGCTGACGTAGAGGCACGTTGATCACGTGACACGATAGCTGCGCCATTCATTTGTCCCTGAGCATTGGGTTGTCTAATTTGCTTGCCAATGAGCTGATTTCTCTACTGTCCCACTGTCGAACAGTCCGCTGGAAAAACTAACACTTAAATCTTTCCGTGAGAGCTCTGCTATTTTTTTATTTTATTACGATAACCATTTCTCCCTCATAGGTGAGTGCCAACAAAATATGTTCTGCATTGGGAGGGGAAAGATAGACACTGAAATTTTGTGAAAAGATCTTGTCATAACAAAAGACGCATTTGTTTTCATGAGTGTCGCCCCAACTCGGGTATCATACCTGTGACACTCTCTCACAGTTACGCGATAATACAAAACGAGCTGGCCTGTTCTGAACTTCTTTAATGTCCTATGTCATCCCTATCTGATCTGGATCCCACAGCATGCTCCAATACTCCAGAAGAGCACGATAAGCTAGTGTAGGTCTGCAGTAAGTTCCCATGCTTACGTGTTCCATTATGATTCAGTAAATACCAGCGCACAGTGTCATTAACAACCGATATTACCACAGAGGAAACAATAGCCGATACTGTAAGACAATTTCCACAAAGCCTTGTAATTGTAACTCTTTTACTTTCGGTATAATTAAGTACTGACATGGGTACTAATACTAACAAATACTGACAACTAAAAAAGCGCGAATAAGTCGAGATGTTTTGATTTAAATGTCTTTGAAGCCGCCAGGTAAGCCAAAAAGCTAGTTCCCTCCTTTTACATCCGAACTCTGCCCAGGACATGTTCACTTTTTTTTGTATTGTAATAGGAGTATTTTTCATTGTGGTTTATTTTAATGGGCACTACACTAACATGCGTCAGACCATTGACTACTGCGATCAGAAGACAGAAACTACAATACACGACTGAAACAAAGCCCAATATCTGAACACAAATCAGTGCTCACATTAGGAATAGTAGGCTGTTGATTTGACTATTGCACCAACTCATCCCAGCGTAAGAAAAAAAATAATCCTTCGTCCACTGAAGCTAAATGTGCTGCACACAAGACTGTCAACAAAACAATAGACGGAGGTCGCGGATGCGAGCACAGCTAAATATTAGTTACCAATGTGGTAACCGGGCATTCCTAAGGGGGCGAAATTAGGAGCAGGGACGGAACTTATGCCCCTAATAGGAAGAGCAGATTTCCTGTGACAGTTCTTTGGGGGCGCAAGACAGCACTTCTGCTTGTCCCTTTGACATTCCGTCAGTTAGTACGATCTGTCGCCTTTCTGACACAAAATCACGAATCCAGTCGCACAAGTGAGATGTTCCATAGGAACAATTTAGACGGCTCTACCGTGATGTCTCCAAGTGATGAAAAATAGGTCTGAAACGTTTAATATGCTCCCCCCCCCCCTAAAAAAATAGGTTTAACGTAAATAGTGAGTTTTCATCTAATTTTTCGTTCACTTCACTGTCCTGTCGTACTGTACCCTTTCTAACCCTAGTATGGGTTGTTGTTGTTGTGGTCTTCAGTCCTGAGACTGGTTTGATGCAGCTCTCCATGCTACTCTATCCTGTGCAAGCTTCTTCATCTCCCAGTATCTACTGCAACCTACATCCTACTGAATCTGCTTAGTGTACTCATCTCTTGGTCTCCCTCTACGATTTTTACCCTCCACACTGCCCTCCAATACTAAATTGGCGATCCCTTGGTGCCTCAGAACATGTCCTACCAACCGATCCCTTCTGGTCAAGTTGTTCCACAAACTACTCTTCTCCCCAATCCTATTCAATACTTCCTCATTAGTTATGTGATCTACCCATCTAATCTTCAGCATTCTTCTGTAGCACCACATTTCGAAAGATTCTATTTTCTTCTTGTAGAAACTATTTATAGTCCATGTTTCACTTCCATATATGGCTACACTCGATACAAATACTTTCAGAAATGTCTTCCTGACACTTAAATCTATACTCGATGTTAACAAATTTCTATTATTCAGAAACGCATTCCTTGCCATTGCCAGTCTACATTTTATATCCTCTCTACTTCGAGCATCATCAGTTATTTTGCTCCCCAAATACCAAAACTCCTTTACTACTTTACGTGTCTCGTTTCCTAATCTAATTCCCTCAGCATCACCCGACTTAATTCAACTACATTCAATTATCCTCGTTTTGATTTTGTTGATGTTCATCTTATATCCTCCTTTCAAGACACTGTCCATTCCGTCCAACTCCTCTTCCAAGTCCCTTGATGTCTCTCACAGAATGACAATGTCATCGGCGAACCTCAAAGTTTTTATTTCTTCTCCATGGATTTTAATACCTACCCCGAATTTTTCCTTTGTTTCCTTTGCTGCTTACTCAATATACAGACTGAATAACATCGGGGAGAGGCTACAACCCTGTCTTACTCCCTTCCCAACAACTGCTTCCCTTTCATGTCCCTCGACTCTTATAACTGCCATCTGGTTTCTGTACAAATCGTAAACAGCCTTTCGCTCCCTGTATTTTACCCCTCCCACCTTTAGAATTTGAAAGAGAGTATTCCTGTCAACATTGTCAAAAGCTTTCTCTAAGTCTACGAATGCTAGAAACGTAGGTTTGCCTTTCCTTAATCTTTCTTCTAAGATAAGTCGTAAGGTCAGTATTGCCTCACGTGTTTCAATATTTCTACGAAATCCAAACTGATCTTCCCCGAGGTCGGCTCTACTAGTTTTTACATTCGTCTGTAAAGAATTTGTGTTAGTATTTTGCAGCTGTGGCTTATTAAACTTATTGTTCGGTAATTTTCACATCTGTCAACACCTGCTTTCTTTGGGATTGGAATTATTATATTCTTCTTGAAGTCTGCGGGTATTTCGACTGTTTCATACATCTTTTTCACCCGATGGTAGAGTTTTGACAGGACTGGTTCTCCCAAGGCCGTCAGTAGTTCCAATGGAATGTTGTCTACTCTGGGGGCCTTGTTTCGACTCAGGTCTTTCAGTGCTCTGTCAAACTCTTCACGCAGTATCGTATCTCCCATTTCATCTTCATCCACATCCTCTTCCACTTCCATAATATTGTCCTCAAGTACATCGCCCTTGTATAGACCCTCAATATACTCCTTCCACCGTTCTGCTTTCCCTTCTTTGCTTAGAACTGGGTTTCCATCGGAGCTCTTGATGTTCATACAAGTGGTTTTCGTATCTCCAAAGGTCTCTTTAATTTTCCTGTAGGCAGTATCTATCTTACCCCTAGTGAGATAAGCCTCTACATCCTTACATTTGTACTCTAGCCATCCCTGCTTAGCCATTTTGCACTTCCTGTCGATCTCATTTTTGAGACGTTTGTATTCCTTTTTGCCTGCTTCATTTACTGCATTTTTATATTTTCTCTTTTCATCAATTAAATTCAATGTTTCTTCTGTTACCCAAGGTTTTCTACTAGCCCTCGTCTTTTTACCTACTTGATTATCTGCTGCCTTCACTACTTCATCCCTCAAAGCTACCCATTCTTCTTCTACTGTATTTCTTTCCCCCATTCCTGTCAAATGTTCCCTTATGCTCTCCCTGAAACTCTGTACAACCTCAGGTTCTTTCAGTTTATCCAGGTCCCATCTCCTTAAGTTCCCTCCTTTTCTTCAGTTTTAATCTACAGGTCATAACCAATAGATTGTGGTCAGAGTCCACATCTGCCCCTGGAAATGTCTTACAATTTAAAACCTGGTTCCTAAATCTCTGTCTTACCATTATATAGTCTATCTGATACCTTTTAGTATCTCCAGGGTTCTTCCATGTATACAACCTTCTTTCATGATTCTTTAACCAAGTGTTAAGTTGTGCTCTGTGCAAAATTCTACCATGCAGCTTCCTCTTTCATTCCTTACTCCCATTCCATATTCACGTACTATGTTTCCTTCTCTCCCTTTTCCTACACTCGAATTCCAGTCACCCATGACTATTAAATTTTCGTCTCCCTTCACTATCTGAATAATTTCTTTTATTTCATCATACATTTCATCAATTTGTTCGTCATCTGCAGAGCTAGTTGGCATATAAACTTGTACTACTGTAGTAGGTGTGGGCTTCGTATCTATCTTGGCCACAATAATGCGTTGACTATGCTGTTTGTAGTAGCTTACCCGCATTCCTATTTTCCTATTCATTATTAAAACTACTCCTGCATTACCCGTATTTGATTTTGTGTTTATAACCCTGTAGTCATCTGACCAGAAGTCTTGTTCCTCCTGCCACCGAACTTCACTAATTCCCACTATATCTAACTTTAACCTATCCATTTCCCTTTTTGGGTAGATGTTTTCAATTCATTCATGACAGTAAAATGATGTAGAAAGAAATAATACACCACAATGCCAGCAAGTCTCCGTCGGCCGTCGTAATTTAGTATATTATTATTGTTATTATTATTTTTTGATTCTTGCCCGACTTACGTGGTGGGCCTTAATAAAAATGATATTTCATTTAATTTTGATTTAGGATTAAATGTTTTCCTGAAGTTCTCACTTTTAACAATATTAATCTCAAATTATTTGTTACGTTAATGAATGATGGACTCGCTGAATCTTAAAACATGAGTATATAAGCTGAACAATGTAATAAACTTTTCATATTAATTTCCTCGGGTAGTCAGTTCACTTTAAAGCAAAAAATCTTTAGTTATTACTTACAATTACGGCCCACACCCGCGCGAGATTATTTTTTCTTACCTCCGTTAACCATTACATTGTAGTCGGAGTCCTGGCTCTGGCTGTCGGCTGTTGTACTGAAAATAAGAATCTTAAAGCTACGTATTTCTACAACTTCGTGCGACTGTGGAGAAAAATGAATATTATGTTAATAGCGGGCGAGTATTTCGCTTCCGCTAATTTTTCATAAGTTAATATCGCCACGTAATGGCGTCGTTGGCTGCATCTGCCGCTGCGATTGTTGAACTGTAAATTACTTGAATTCAGGTTAATTCAAGGAAGGCGGACATGAAATCGGGATCACCTCTTACAAATTAAAAGTGCACAATAAGATTAACTCAATATATTATCTGTTTAACTCATACAAATATGCTTACTTTTGCCAGCACTCGCAAGATGTCCGTCTATACACAATCAAGACAAGAGAAGAAGTGAAGACGACTAAAAAATTGACAAAAGAGCGTATCTTGTCACCTCTTTAGATCATTTTGTCATAAATTATTTCTTTGCAATCGAAACTTACATAGAGAAATTATTATTTTACGGCTACATGATAAAAATATATTATTCAATTTTTAAATGTGTCTTCTTTACAAATACAGTTTTTTAAGTCTTTTCGTAATATAGCACTGGGGACACTATATTGCCCCCCGAAATGTTTATCTCATAAAAAAATGTTCGTGTTTTTTGACATAAATATTTCCTCTTTCATGTCCACAATGTCCACACGCAGAATTGTCTTTCACAGTCTACATATGTCACATCGTATGTTTAAACCGTTGTAATTACTGAGGTTTGTTGCACATAAAGTGTAATAAAGATGAAGTTATTTACATAACAATATAATGTACAGTTGGTTACGTATACAGTCATGTACAAAAGAGAAGGACATAGAATACAATTAGTTTCATTTTGGCTGCTTCTTCTTAGGGTTGCAACTTTTGCAGTGTTCAAGGCATACAATCACGAGTTATCCCGGAATATTTGAAGTCCCAGGGGTGTCAACTGTTCGCTCCCCATTGGGCGCGGCTGTAGGGAAACCCTGGGGAAAACCTCGGCGGAGCGACAGACTAACTGCTTTGGTTAATTTCACTTCAATGTTTCTGGGATGTCATTGGAGTGCAGGATGTGCATACATTACGAATAATGTTTTGTTTCACTGTGCAAAGAAATGAGGTCATTATAACAATTGATTGCGGTGTCGATGATCTACTCCGCGACGTTTAGCTCGCGACGGCGTCGGTTGCTGTGCTCGGTGCTCGGACTTCGTGGTGGCTGCGGAAAGGTCAACGCCCGTTCGACGCCAGCGCGTCTCTCGCCGTCGCGGAACGTCAGAATCAGCTGATCGGCTGCACGGTTGGCGATGCGTTTCTGTCTCGGCCGGGCGTGGCGGACTGGGATGATATTTGCCTCCCGCGCTTGTTGCTACGCATCTCCGACGTAGTTCATGAAACATACACACAACCAACGTCATATTTGTTTCCCGCTGCAGATGGTTACGCTAGTTGGAAAGAAGCATTTATCAGTGCGGTAGTTGTTAAGTTTCCGAGTGTCAAGCTAGCACTGTCTTGCAGAATACATCACATGGATCTTCTCCCGTGAATGAAGTTTTGATGCGCTACTGTTTCCATTACACGTCAGTTTGTGTCTTGATATTTTATTTCTGTTTTCGCCGCACTCGCAGGCACTGGTGAGTGTCCCAATACGAGCTTAGCACAAACATTCGCCGTTTCTGCGGTCGCTGTTTTGCAACAGTCCACGCATCGCATTCCAATCTCGCATTATTGTACTCACTGAAATTACAGTCTGTTCCAAAAATATTGACTGTGGGTTCACTTCACGTTAACAGATCACATTTATAAGCAAATTCACAGTTTTTCGTGCGTAATATTGGCGTTTGGCGTCTTCGCCGCTGTTGAACGTTCAATATTAGCACTTCACTGTCCGTATCACAGTTTCACCTTCACATTTTTTCACACTGTTTACAGTAACTGTTTCGATTAGTACACAAACATTAATGTACTTCATTCAGTCTGAACTGGATTTTCGCTCGTGCTGGATTTTACCAGTCTCTCGCACTAATTATCTCTTTTCATTTTCCACTTACGAGTCGTACTTGCCTTCAGATTTTTTTTTGACTATACACTTGTATTTCCGTCTCATCTGAGGTAAGTCATGTTTGCCCACTTATTGCGTACTTGCCCTCCAGAGCCAGCCTCGACTTTAAAAAACGTTGCCTCTCGTATTATTGTACACATTTTATAACCTAGGCCTAGCGTGCACGTTCCTAGATTAGTGTTAGATTTGTGACTTTTGTTTACACGATAAATTCGTGCAAATCTCAGCCTTAGCAGATGACAATATATTTTAACAGTGCTTAGCGGTAGTCGCGTTTACTGATTTGCTTTGTACCTTGTCCACAACACATGAGGTACCTTGCGTGATGGACACCCTGCACTCATGTTGTTTAGTAAATTATGATTGAGCATATTTCAGGATTGGTATAGACACAAATACATGCAACAACATACACACTATAATATTGAATTTCACAAGTTTCATTACTACTACAGTTCAAAAACATTCATGACACACTAATGAAAAATTCCTTCGTCATTACATGCTGTTCAATTTTTTTAAATATTTTTAAAGCATTTTTAAAAATGAAATTCGAAAATTATTCTTAGACCTACGTTCATTTGTTCTTTCGAAATGCAATTGCTTAAAAATACTGTTATTCCTTAACATCTACAAAATTGAATCACACTAATCTTGTGGGCCTCATTGTCTTTAAATATAATACTAAAATCTGAACATTTACACACAGAAAAAAATACACTCTAAACTTAACCTATTATTCACATATGTAAAAGTTGCTCTACTGAGCGAACGTCTTTAAGTCTTTGTAAGGAAATTGTTTCCTTCGTAATTGCCTCCTTATTTGACCACGGGATGGTGTAGATTGCGTGACAGAAAGTATCGTGAGATACCACTTCGATGTTATAGGTGTAGTCCTCGTTAACACCGGGTTTTTCCGAAAGCACATTCTCATAATCTGTAAGTAGCTGAGTCAGTTCGTTTTGTTGTGCTTCAGTCAAATGTTCTGACTCCCTGACTTTCATGGTTGTCAGTTTCCTTTTTTCCTCTTTGTCTTCAGTAATAAATTCTTTATAATATGCTTGTCTTGTACTTAAGTCAGAATATAAATTCATTACCTGTATTCCTTCGAATCTAGACTGAAAGTTCCGGCAATATTTACCGTGCACTTCCCGTAACCTCAAGAATGGCAAAATTACACGTCTACCCTCATTCATAAGGCTTACTTCCCCGCACAAGAGGTCGATTTTTGCGTCCCTCTGGCGTAAAAATTCCATCCCCAGGATGCAAGCAACACCTAATCCCTTAACTGCTAGGAACGAGCTTTTCACTGCTTCATTTCCTACCGTAAACTCAACTTGCACCTGGTGCTTTATGATATGAGATTGTGCACCTATTGCACCTGTTACACGAAAATTCTTCACTGGCAATACTGGTATTCTATTATGTTGACTCAAGTACTTGTAAAAAGTTGCACTCATGACACTGGTTGACGCACCGGTATCGACCATTATCTGTATTGGTGCTCCGTACGTGTCTGCTTGCAATACAGCCTGCACAACACTTTTGTCGGTTCGGTTACATTTCTGCGGTTTGTCTACAAGTTCCTTGTCTATTTTTATTCCCTCATTGTATCTCAGGAAACAAAGTTTATGGCTGTCACCCGTGAATGTGCCCCCACTACACCATCCTGCAGCCAACAACGGAGAGCGTATTGTGGTTGTCTTCAGTTTAGCGAATGAGCATTAGTGGGTTGACAGTTGTCTGTCACTTCCACTAACCTCACATCGTGGTTCTGGTTGTTGTTGTTGCTACTGTTGGGTTGGCCGCCATGCCTCCCCGATGGCGTATTTTGATACTGTGAATGGCTCTGGTTTTGCGGTGGTCGGTTGTAACTTCCTGACATGTCCTGTGACGGACCTAGGTTGGCGTTCCATTGTGGCGCTGTGTTTTGTTGCCACTGTGGTGTCGGTTCATTACAACCACGCCACTGGTTTCGGTTGATCCGCCATTGCGGATTGCCGCTACCATTATATCCATTACTCATGCGTCCATCATGATGTCTCTTTCGATTTTGATGATTATAACCGTTGCCGTTATAACCATTGCCATGGTTTGTTCCTCGATTCTGTTGCCGGTGCTCTTGGCTATTCCCGTTACCATTTGGTACTAAGTTACTACCGTTACCGTGGCTGCTATTGTAATCGGCTCTGCTACGGTCGCAGGTTCGAATCCTGCCTCGGGCATGGATGTGTGTGATGTCCTTAGGTTAGTTAGGTTTAAGTAGTTCTAAGTTCTAGGGGACTGATGACCATAGATGTTAAGTCCCATAGTGCTCAGAGCCATTTGAACCTTTTTTTTTTTTTTGTAATCGGCTTTTTGTTGATTACAGCCTGCATGGTTCCACTTGTTTTCGGTTTTCATATCTTCGATTAATAAGTGAACAGAATCCACTATTTCCATGAATTGTTCTATATCGTATTCCGGCACATTGATGAAATAACTTCTAATTTCACTGGGCAACTTCAATTTTCATTAATCTGATTATGTCACTATCGGACATTGGCTCGTCCCAGTACCTGCTTTGTTTATATACTTTTCGAAATATTTGCGTAACGTTCCTATCTTAGGACTGTACATTTCTGGACTGTACAACGCCTTGCGTAGTCTTTCTTGGACGCTATAGGACCAGAATTTTTGCAAGACTGCACCTTCAAATTGTTGCATGGTTAGACATTTTTCGGACACGTCGGTGACCCACAGCGCCGCGTCACCTTGAATAAAGGAGACGGCGAACTGTATTCTTTGTCTTTCCGTCCATGTCCTGGGAAACACATTCCTGAAGCTCTTAATAAATACCGCAGGGTGGACATTTCGTTTTTCGCTATTGAAGGGTTGGAATGTCCTCTTTTTTGCGCATCTGATTGCTACATTCTGGGACATTCATTACTTCGTGATGTGCGCTGCACGGTATCGCATGTTGTTCGTGCCCGTAATTCACGTTAGGTTGCGCTTGGCACTCGCACCCTGCATACAGTCTGCGTTATTATAGTCGTCAGTAAACGGAGTCGGATTCATCTGTCCGCCACTGCTTACATTGCTTTCCAACGCACTCTCCGCGCGACCTCCTGTTGCCAATTTGGCAACTCCGCAGTCACACGGGATTTGATCTGTGTTAATTCGGCATGTAGTGCGGCAGCGCTAGCGTCAATATTTACACTCGCGGCCGCAGTCGCTTGTTCTACAGCTGTTTTTACATCGCTTTCAATCTTTGCAGATATCTCGCGATCCTTTACTTCTAGCCATTCATTTAATTCTTTGTCGACTTTTTGAGCTTGCACTTTCAAATATGTATCAATACTTTTCCGTGCATCTATCTCCACATTATCCACGCGGTTGGTTAAAGTTCGGACATTGTCTTCAAGCCTAGCCTGCGATACCTGTAGTTTTAGCATCTCGCCGGCTAAGCTTTGCACAAGATCGGTTATTTCTTTGCACGCGTCCCGCATCTCGGCTAGTTCGCTTTGGATACTGTCTAGCTTCACTTCACTGCGCTGCTCTTGCTCACTGAGCTTTTGCGTAAATTATTTCCCTTGGTCATGTAGCATTTGCGTTAATTTTTTCTCCTGCTCATGTAGCATCTGAGCCAGTTTTTCGTCTCTTTCCCTATCTCTTTCTTCCAGTCTACGCAGAAATTCAGCAAATGGGTCTGCAATTGATGAGCATACTGGTGCCCAACTTAATGTAGCACACGATTGGCCGCCCTGCCCAGGCAGTGGAGTAGTTGTTATTCTATTCCCATTCTGTTGTGGAGCGTCATTCACCTTCCACAGATCCTCGCCCCCCGCTCCGGAAATTATGTTATCCGAGGCGGTGGCATGGGATTCGTTTACGTATTGCAAATGACCCTCACTTTCCATCTTAACAAAATTTTGTTCGTCTGGTACGGATGCTTTAGCTTGTCCTGTCTTACCCATAATAAATTCACTTTAAGCCACTGACGAATCTTCAACACTGATACACACACGAATAATTATCCTCTCCAAAAATAAACATATAAATACACAAATATTTAATTACCACGTTACTTACTATTTTTTTTCACCGAAGGTATCTCATGTGCACATGGGTTCGATATTCCGCACAGAGCTACACAGGATGCTTGCACAATAGGCCTTACCTTACTTATTTTTCTGTCCCGCAATGCTTCTTCTTTTCTACACTTTTTCTTCTCCAGATCTCCTCAGAGTGTGGTTTTGTTGCTGTACATGTAAAAGAATTCATATAAGCATTAATATTTTACAATTAGACGCATACTTAATAACATTCATTACAATAGAATCATACTGATCGGGCCCCAAAGTTGCGGCGCCAATCTCGCGTCCGTCGGCCGTCGTAATTTAATATATTATTATTTTTTGATTGTTGCCGACTTTAATTTAATTTTGATTTACGATTAAATGCTTTCCTGAAGTTCTCCTTTTTAGCAATATTAATCTCAAATTATTTGTTACGTTAATGGATGATAGACTCGCTGAATCTTAAAACATGAGTATATAAGCTGAACAATGTAATAAACTTTTCATATTAATTTTCTCGGCTAGTCAGCTCACTTTAAAGCAAAAGATCTTTAGTTATTACTTAACAACTGCCGCCCACACACGCGCGAGAGTACTTTTTCTCTTACCTCCACGTAGTCAGAGTCCTGGCTCTGGCTCTTGGCTGTTGTACTGAAAATAAGAATCTCAAAGCTACGCATTTCTGCAACTTCGTGCGGCTGTGGAGAAAAATGAATATTATGTTACTAGCGGGCGAGTATTTCGCTTCCGCTACATTCTAATTTTTCATAAGTTAATATCGCCACGTAATGGCGTCGTTGGCTGCATCGGCCGCTGCGATTGTTGCACTGTAGCCGGCCGCGGTGGTCTAGCGGTTCAGGCGCTCAGTCCGGAACCGCGGGACTGCTACGGTGCCAGGTCGAATCCTGCCTCGGGCATGGATGTGTGTGATGTCCTTTGGTTAGTTAGGTTTAAGTAGTTCTAAGTTCTAGGGGACTGATGACCACAGATGTTAAGTCCCATAGTGGTCAGAGCCATTTGAACCATTTTTTTTTTGTTGAACTGTAAATTACTTGAATTCGGGCTAATTCAAGGAAGGCGGACATGAAATCGGGATCAGCTCTTACAAATTAAAAGTGCACAATAAGATTAACTCAATATATTATCTGTTTAACTCATACAAAATGCTTACTTTTGCCAGCACTCGCAATATGTCCGTCTACACGCAATCAAGACAAGAGAAGAAGTAAAGACGACTAAAAAATTGACAAAAGAACGTATCTTGTCACCTCTTTAGATCATTTTGTCATAAATTATTTCTTTGCAATCGAAACTTACATAGAGAAATTATTATTTTACGGCTACATGATAAAAAAAATATTATTCAATTTTTCAATGTCTCTTCCTTACAAATACTGTTTTTTCAAGTCTTTTCGTAATATAGAACTGGGGACGCTATACAAGGAAAGAAAACATGTAATCAGAGACCTAGAAAGAAGGTACTAGTTATCTGATTATTTTTTTCCCCAAGAGATTCTGAAAGCGTTTTTTTTTTTTTCCTTTATCGAATCTAGTTTGGTTTTAGTCTCGTGGAACAATTAACTGCAGGTCAGGAAGTCGTCGTTGGTATGCCACGAGCTTTGTGACTAGAAACAGTGTTGTTCTTAATTGTCATAGCAAAGAAATATTCTGCGTAATAAAAATTGGTAAAACAGCTGTAGTTGCAGTGCTGAAACAACGCCCAGAAAAAGTAGTGCTACAAATCTCATTCGAGAAAAGTGAAAAAAATTCGGTAAAATCAAAAACAATTCTAGATACAGTACTGAAAGAACGTCCAGAAAAAGTGGGGCTACAAATCTTACTCTAAAAAAGTGAAAAAAAATACAGTAAAATCAATAAGGTACCGTATTTTAAATATCTTGGAGAAATCTTCGAATCTAAAGTCCTTGAAGAAATCTCACAGCAAAAGCGCCTCCAAACAGTAAAAGATAAAACATTAGGGTTATTCCAAAATTATACAACAAAGAATCCACGTCAAAAGAGACGAAAATCCGGTGCTACAGCACGGTCATAAAACCAGCAGTTCTCAGCACAAGCGAAACACTGACACTTAACAAAAAAAATGAACTCTAGCAAATCAAAAAGATCTTTAGGAAGGAAAGATCATTAGAAAAATTTTGGGGCAAGACATACACAAGAGGATTACGCGTTACAATCAAAACAACAAGTTTTCAAACATCGAAATTGACATTAATGAAAGGCGAATGAAATCCTTTAATCATCTCGGCGGACTAGCAGAAAATGGTTCAAATGGTTCTGAGCACTATGCGACTTAACATCTGTGGTCATCAGTCGCCTAGAACTTAGAACTACTTAAACCTAACTAACCTAAGGACATCATACACATCCATGCCCGAGGCAGGATTCGAACCTACGACCGTAGCAGTCGCGCGGTTCCGGACTGAGCGCCTAGAACCGCGAGACCACCGCGGCCGGCGCGGACTAGCAGAAAAGCGATTGACAAAAAGGATAATAGACTATGTAACATTACGTAAGAACTCATCACTCCGGCTGAACGAAATACGAAAGGCCATCAAAAACGCAAATATAAGACAAAGTAAGATTTTAGATAGAAACACCATCAGAAACAAAGTAGAAAGATAGGAAGTTACATGAGAGCAATCAAAGCAAAAACAGTACAGACCAAAGTGGTCGAAAGAACGTAAACAAGCCATCTCGGAAAGTCTATTGCAACAACAAGAGGAACCTAAAGAAAAGATGATTCAGTTATTTCCTCAGTTCCTTTCATTTACTATGACTATTCGCTAATAATAATAATAACACTAAACGGTTTTCGTTTAAAAATATGGATTGCAGGTTCGACTTACAAATGTTGAAATGAGACAATAAACAGCTTATAGCGCACGATCGCCGCATCAGCAAACTGACTACTTCCAACTAATTTAAAAGGACAAAAATATACAAAGAGCTTCGTTAGTACAGGAATGCAGAGTTAGGCACTGTAATACAAAGTAAAGATGGAATAATCCAAATAGCATTTTTGTTTCACAACAGAACTCAAGATACAGGAATAACACAACTTTCCAGCAGACAAAACACAACTTTCTAGCAGACAGACTTAGCAAGGAGGAAAGAAACCACTTTATTGTATTATTTTCACAAGAATAGATGACACTGACCTTCACAGACAAAATGTTATCAACTATTTAGCATGAAATTTTCACTCTGCAGCGGAGTGTGCGCTGATATGAAACTTCGTGACAGATTGAAACGGCGTGCTGGACCAACACTCGAAGTCGCGACCTTTGCACTTCGCGGGCAAGTGCTCTACCAGCCGAGCTACCCAAGCACGACTCACGA
This sequence comes from Schistocerca gregaria, assembly GCF_023897955.1. Lineage (NCBI taxonomy): Eukaryota > Metazoa > Arthropoda > Insecta > Orthoptera > Acrididae > Schistocerca > Schistocerca gregaria. The sequence continues at coordinate 78,017,563 of NC_064928.1, forward strand.
CCCGCCTTCACAGTTTTACTTCCGCCAGAACCTCGTCTCCTACCTTCCAAACTTCACAGAAGCTCTCCTGCGAAACTTGCAGAACTAGCACTCCTGGAAGAAGGATATTGTGGAGACATGGCTTAGCCACAGCCTGGAAGATGCTTGCAGAATGTAAGTTTCACTCTGTAGTGGAGTGTGCGCTGATTTGAAACTTCGTGGCGGATTAAAACGGCGTGCCGGACCGAGACTCGAACTCGGTCCCGAGTTCAAGTCTCGGTCCTGCACACAGTTTTAATCGGCCAAGAAGTTTCATCAACTATTTAGTTCCACTTTATTGTTAGATTGTCAGTCAGGTTATCCGCTTGAAATGCAGTTAGGCATTATGCTACATTGCCTAGGGGAAACTGATATTTAACATGCCCTCTAACGCCCACTAAAGAATACCAGCTTTCATGGCGGGTAGTAAAACATTTTCATTAAATTATTGTAAAATTTTGTTATAAGGTATCTGGTAAGTAATTATTGTCACATGTTTTAACTTTCTGTAGTTCTGCTTCATATATTTTATAAATCATAGTTACTTTTCCACTTTAAAAAACGCCATTACTGTGGAACCTTTCGTCCGTAAGATAATTTTACTATAACAGAGATTCAAAAACAGGCAGTAGGAAAAGTTCAGATTTCACGTTGAACTGTAGGTGTCCTTTCTGCGGTAGGACTGCTGAGCTACATTAGGGTCGCACCGAAATTATGTCCAGCTAAAGTAGTCGCACCAGCCCGTTGAGCGACACGAAACTATCTTGTTTTGTCTCCGTGAAAAGCTTGTTGTTGTTGTGGCCTTTAGTCTGATGACTGGTTTGACACAGCTCTCCATGCTACTCGATCCTGTGCGAGCCGCTTCATCTCTGAATATCTACTGCAACCTCTATCCTTTTTGACCTGCTTTCTCTTGTATTACCACTACGGTGTTTACCCTCCACACTTACCTCAAATACTAAATTGGTGATCGCTTCATACCTAATAATGTGTCTTATCAACCGGTCCCTCCTTTTAGTCAAGTTGTGCCATAAATTCCTTGTCTAACCCACTCTATTTAGTAACTCCTAGTTAGTTACACGGTATACGTTTCCGAGAGAAGGTCAAATACCTCGGTGTGTGGCTGGACCGGAAACTACTCTGGGGGGACCACATCCAACACGTGACCAACAAAGCAAACGCGAGGCTCAAACAACTCTACCCTATGCTTAACAGGCGTAGCACACTGAATAGGAGGGTGTCCAGGTCCATGTACACCACACTTATCAGACCTCTGATGACGTATGGTGCTCCCGTTTGGGGATACGCTGCGCCCACACGTGTGCGCCGTCTGCAGCTCATACAGAACAAAGTACTCAGAATCATAAGCAACGCTCCGCGCTACACGCGCACCGCGGACCTTCACCTGGAATATCGGCTAGATACCATCTTACAGGTATTCCAAAAACTCTCCACACGACTATACAGAAACACGAGACACTCGCGTAACCCGTTTATCCTTTCTCTGGGTAACTACGACCACAACCATAGATGGAAACATAATAGACCAAAAACACTATTAGCACAAAATTGAACATCTATGGTCCATAGCACGCTAACATGACAGTACTGGCGAGCCCCTGCAACTCAGCTACTACTGGCAACCCCAGATCCTTAACCCGCCGGAATACAGGCAATCGCAGGGAAACCGTACTGCACACAGCACGCAAACCAGCCACACACCCCCCCCACACTGTGAGCTGATCTATGACCGATCGCCCACTAATATATGATGACAATGTAATGTTTCAGGGACGCAGCAGCAGCAGATCTTGGAACGAGCGCCAGCAACGACAACGGTAACGATGCACGATACCTCGCACTAACATAACCACACCTTCCATGCGCTGTCGCAGCTAGCAATCCGCTACTGCCCTTACTACCCGTCCTACTATCGCAGAGGTTTTTTTCCCTTGGCGCTGGCCTTGGCACTTTTTTCCCTCTGCCCTTAAAAACCGCTACCCTTCAATCGCTTTCGACCACTTCTATCTCCTGATGGACCATGTAAATGAGTAATCTTACCCAGACGCATGGATAACATCACAGCCTGCATCCTGTGACTCCTGATTCTAAAACTAACGTGTTATACGGAGGTGACAGTAGAACTTTTGGTTTGGTCACCACGTTGGTGCGGGCGTGGAGGGGCCCCATCCTATATTACCCTATAGTCTTCAATATTTTTCTGTAGCAACAGATTTCAAAAGCTTCTGTTCTCATCTTGTCTAAACTGTTTGTCGTCCATGTTTCTTCACTTTCATATATGGATACACTCCAGATAAATACTTTCAGAAAAAAATTTCTAACGCTTGAATCTATATTCGATGTTAAATTTCTGTTCTTCAGAAACACTTTTTTTGACATTGTCATTGCACAAAAAAATGGTTCAAATGGCTTTGGGCACTATGGGACTTAACTTCTGAGGTCATCAGTCTCCTAGAACTTAGAACTACTTAAACCTAACTAACCTAAGGACATCACACACATCCATGCCCAAGGCAGGATTCGAACCTGCGACCCTTAGCGGTCGCGCGGTTCCAGATTGTAGCGCCTAGAACCGCTCGGCCACTACAGCTGGCTGCCTTTCTACATTTTGAATTTTCTGTACGTCGGGCATCAGCAGTTATTTTGGTGCCCAAATAGCAAAACTCATCTACGGGTTGTTCAAAAAGTCTCTCCGCAGCGCCGTATGCTTGTTAACCGCGCGTGCCGTATGATTGTTCGCCTGCCTGGGTTCCTTCCCTTCAAGTGGACTCTCCCAACATTCCACTGTTTCGTTTATCCCAGCCAGCTTCAGTAGTATCTTTGGTGTGTGTCGTCACGTGTTGACGTGACCGTTTAAGTTTAGTTCCTCTGTTCGTTTGTTTCGTTTTTGTCACTGTTAAAATACTAACCACTGAAGAACGTGTGTTTTTAGGCGAACAAGTGTTAAAAGCTGGCGGTAAATACACAGTTTCAGTTCGTCAAACATTTAATTCAGTTCTCCCGGAGACAACACTCCCACATCGCGATACTGTGCGAGATTTAACTAACATATTTCGAAGCACGGGTTCAGTGACAGATTCACCGAGAAGTGTTCGTCCTACCGTTTTGTCTAAGGCTAAACTACTCGATATTTCCGATAAAATGTCCACGAGTCCGAACAAGTCAGTAAGAAAGCTCGCCCAGGATATCGATGTTAGTGTTGGAACGGCCCACACAGCTGTAAGGAAAAAATTGAACTTTTCCCATACAAAGTGTTTTGTGATTGGCAGGAGAGCTAACACCGTGTTGCTAGAGGAGGCCGAAAGGCACGCGATTTAGCTCACGCAGGCTGGCGTGAGGTCTGGAACAGGACAAGGAAATTAGAATTTAGAAACAACGGACGTAGCTGGTGAAATACTTAACTTTAACCCATTAATGATGAACGTCGCTCTTGACGGTACATAGTTCACAATATCAATAGTAACCGATAATGGCGCCTTGCTAGGTCGTAGCAAATGACGTAGCTGAAGGCTATGCTAAACTATCTTCTCGGCAAATGAGAACGTAAGTAGGCAGTGAACCATCCCTAGCAAAGTCGGTTGTACAACTGGGACGAGTGCTAGGAAGTCTCTCTAGACCTGCCGTGTGGCGGCGCTCGGTCTGCAATCACTGATAGTGGCGACACACGGGTCCGACGTATACTACCTGACCGCGGCCGATTTAAAGGCTACCACCTAGCAAGTGACACCACAAAGTGTGTCTGACGGTGACACCACAAAGTGACAGTCGTGCAAGAACTGAAAAATGCTGATCATGGCAAGAGACTACATTGTTGTCAATGGTTCAAAAATTTCGTTCAACAAAATGGAAGGGATATTCTTAATGAGATGCTTTTTACTGATGAGGCGTGGTTTCATTTATCCGGATACATGAACACGCAAAATTGTCGTATGTGTATTACTGCAAATCCATTGTGTATTCAAGCACATCATTCTGTGAAAATAGGAGTTCGGATTTCTTTTTCTAGACATCAGATTGCGGGTCCCACATTTTTCAGCGAAGCAATAAACGCACAACGATACTGCAGTGATATTCTGAACGCTTTCATAGGAGAACTTGTGTTAAGTGAAATACTAAACGGTTATCTTCAACAAGATGGGCAATCGCGCATACAGCTCGCCTTTCAATGTCACTGGTTGCTGATGTTTTTGGTGATGGCATAGTTTTACAGGGACTTTGGCCTCCACGATCGCCTGACCTAACACCACCTGACTTTTTCTTCTGGGGTGCAGCGAAAGCAACTGTCTATAAAAACCGTCCAAAATCCATCGATGAATTGAAAACTGCAATATCCACTTTCACTGCTTCTGTTACAGAAGAAATGTTACAACTTGTGTTTGGAAACATGATTAGACGAATTCAGTTGTGTATTCAACAACAGGGGCGACACTTTCTACATTTAATGTAAAAATTTGTAAGCAAAAATGAATATTCATTAAATTAATAACTTTTATTTCACTTGTTTCATTTCAGTATATTCACTGCGGCATAGGGCACGCGCAGCTAACAACCGTACTGCACTGCGGAGAGACTCTTTGAACACCCCGTACTGTATACGCTTCTGACATCGTCAGTGTGGGGGCTATCTGTAGTATTATGTAGTATTAAATTTTCAGCTGCCAAGATTTCTAAAATCATTGATTCATGTACCTGACCGGTTTCGGAAATTCTCTGTGGCCATCTTCGAAAGATAGAACCGAAAAATGCTGGGATACATCAACTAACATGACAGGACACACACGTAATTATGTCCAAGATTGCAATACATGGAACGGGAACATACATATGTTTTTATCATTACACAATCTTCTTCTTCATTAAAGTGATCCTACACAAAAACAAAAAAAAATTATATTCAGTGTTCACTCGTCTACTACTTTTCATGTTTTGTTTCCTAATACCTCTCCTAACGCCCTCAGCATCACCTGATTTAAATGTAATGCAGTACGTTATCCTTGTCTTGCTTTTGTTGACGTTCATCTTATATCCGTCTTTCGAGACACTGTCCATTCCGTTCAGCTGCTCATGCAGGTCGTTTGCTTTCTCTGACATAATTACAATGTAATTAGCAAACCTCAAAGATTTTACTTCTTTTCTGTGAACTTTAATTCCTTCTCCATAGTTTAATATGCTTTCCTTTACTGCTTGCTCAATGTATTGATTGAATAACATCGGGGATAGACTACAACCCTATCTCACTCCCTTCTCAATCATGTTTCCTTTTCATGCACCTCTTCTCTTATAACTGCGTCTGGTTTCTGTACAACTTGTAAGCCCCCTGGAGTCTTTCGCTCCCTGTATTTTACCCCATCTACCTTCAGAATATCAAAGTGAGTCTTTCAGCAAACATTGTCAAGGGCTTTCTCTAACTCTACAAATGCTATAAACCTAAGTTTGCCTTTTCTTAACCTACCTTTTAAGAGACTTCGTAAGGTCAGTATTGTCTAGCGTGTTTATGCATTCTTTGATCATCCCCGATGTCGTCTTCAAGAATTTTTCTTTTTTCGGTAAAGAAATTGTGTTAGTATTTTGCAACCATGACTTGTTAAACTGATACTTCAGTAACTTTCAGAGCTGTCAGCACCTGCTTACTTTGAAATTGGAATCATTACGATCTTCATGAAGTCTGACGGTATTGGAAGACACCTAAACGTACCCAAATAAAAATATATAAAATATTTTTTTTCGTGACATTTCACGGTTGGCCTGCGGCTAGCGAACGCATGTGGGAGTTGTCCAGTCTTGTTCGGGCACGTATGCCTGTCAGCATCACGGCAGAAACAATGCAGTACGTGACCTCCTTTGGAACCTGCAACGCACGCGCTACTCTCTCAGCAAAGCAGGCGGCGAGTTAGTTCGTGTCCACCGTGCACTCTGCTCCGTTTAGAAGCCCCGGCACAGCAGCATGCGAACATCCACGATCGCAGCTCTCACCGTCCAGATCCTGCTGTGTGCTTCTTCTGCTCTCGCCAAGATATCGTTCTGCGGTAACTATTACCTTGACTTCATCGTCATCACTTATACATTTGGCTCAATCCGAGCCTTCAAAATCACGAGTGACATTTTCACCATTCTCCTTGCTTGTGTTATGTTTATTCTTCATCTCCTATTACTCCAAAAGCCACCTTGCGGTGTGTGGCTGAGGGTACTTTGTACACCAATCTCATTTCCTCACTTTCTGTCCCATTCGCGAGTTGTTCGCTCTCGGTAAGTCTCCGTGTCAGCTGGAACTGCTCTAATTTAACACTCATGGTCTTTCCGTGGGTTACGCTCTGGAAGAAGCAATAAATTGATTGACTCTAAGAGCGTGAGCTCTCGGAACTTTAACAGCAAGCAGCATCTGCACCTGGAGGTGGCTGAAGCTCCCCGTGATGCTTTCGCGCCACTAAACCAGCCCGTAACAAAACGTGCTACTCTTCTTTGGATCTTCTCTATTCCCTCTACAGATCCTACCTGGTACGGATCCCAGACTGACGAGCAATATTCGAGTATTGGGTGAACGAGGGTTTTGTAGAGATACTCCTTCTCTGGGTGGACTATACTTCCTCAGGACTATTCCAATGAGTCTCAGTATGGCATTTGCCCTGCCTGCGATTAGTTTTACGTGATCGTTCGACTTTGCGTCTTGTACTCCTAGGTATTTCATGGATGTACCTGCTTCCAGTTCTTGTCCTGCAATCGCATAATCTTAATATATACACAGTACTTTCTTTATTTAAGGCTGAATAACAGGCAGACTCTGTTCTCTACTACTGATTTTTATTTATTTCAAACTAGTTTTCGGCTTAATGGGCCATCTTCAGAAAGAATCTGACTAGCGTCTGAAAGTGACGCTCGTTCTAAGATAACCGAACATTCTTTCAATGGAGAATATTAAGAACAATAAATAATTAATCTACACAGTAAATGGTTATAATGCCAAAGTCTGTGAGTTCTTGACAGTGGTTGAGAAACTTTTAAACTGGTCACCACTCTTCATTTATGTCGTGCCGGCCAGTGTGGCCGAGCGCTTCTAGGCGCTTCAGTCTGGAACCGCGCGACCGCTACGGTCGCAGGTTCGAATCCTGCCTCGGGCATGGATCTGTGTGGTGTCCTTAGGTTAGTTAGGTTTAAGTAGTTCTAAGTTCTAGGGGACTGATAACCTCAGGTGTTAAGTCCCATAGTGCTCAGAGCCATTTATGTCGTGCAACATAAAACGTTTTTTAACATTCTACATTAAATTTTTGCGAACGTACAATATTATAAACATTAATTAAAATATACATCCTTACGTACAGTGTTACATGTTGTACGTTTTTGATGTCATGATCTGTGGGGCCGTGAAAACTCTGAGTGAGCATTAGTGACTTACGTTGTGCAACAAACATGTGTTACATTGAAAATTACATTATATGCAATTGTCAATATTAAACTCAGTTTGTCGTTAAAATACACAGTATGACAGTACTGCAAGTTATACTGTTGAAGTTTGTGGGGCAAGCGAGGTAAAGAATAGAAAACTGTACTGTGTTTTAATTTTGTGCGGGAATATGTGTCATTATGGCGGTTTGAGGGGATGTGGCTGTTGGCTACATCACGTGAAGCTTAAAAGAGGGGATGTGCTCAGCTGTAATTAATCATTTAGAACCAGCTGAAGATTTTTAGCTACATGTTTCTTTACCTCCAGTGCTTCAAACAGGCTTAGTTTTCTTTATTTGTCGGCTTTATGTAATAGTTCCGTGTGGACTTTGTACCTATGTCCTCCCTTCAGCAGATATTCGACAAAGGTGCAGTCTGACTTATGTAATGTCCAGATGCTTTCGTGATCATTCAGCCTAGTTGTCATAGCCCCAATATACGTGGCTGCGATCGGGTTGCGCCTTTATAAGACACAAGTGTCTGGCACAGTTGTTAGATCGGTTACTGCTGCTATAACGGCAGATTACCAAGATTTAAGTAAGTTTGAACGTGGTGTTATAGTCGGCGCAGGAGAAATGAGACACAGCATCTCCGAGGCACTGATGAAGTGGGCATTTTCCCGTGCGACCATTTCACGAGTGTACCGTGAATATCAGGAATCCGGTAAGATATCAAATCTCCGACATCGCTGTGGCCGGAAAAAGATCCTGCAAGAGCGAAACCGACGACGACTGAAGAGAATCGTTCAACGTGACAGAAGTGCAACCCTCCCGCAAATTGCTGCATATTTCAGTGCTGGGTCATCAACAAGTGTCACCATGCGAACTATTCAACGAAACATCATCGGTATGGGCTTTCGGAACCGAAGACCCACTCGTGTACCCTGGAAGACTGCACGACACAAAGCTTTACGCCTCGACTGGGCCCGTCAACACCGACATTGGACTGTTCAAGCCTAGAAACATGTTCGCTGGTCAGACGGGTCCCGTTTCAAACTGTATCGAGCAGATGGACGTGTACGGGCGTGCAGACAACCTCATGAATCCATGCACCCTGCATGTCAGCAGGGGACTGTTCAAGTTGGTTGAGACTCTGTAATGGTGTGTGGCGTGTGCAGTTGGGGTGATATGGGACTCCTGATACGTCTAGATACGACTCTGATAGATGACACGTACGTAAGCATCCTGTCCGATCCTGCATCCATTCAAGTCCATTGTGCATTCCGACGGACTTAGCCAATTGCAGCTTGATAATGCGACATCCTACATTTCCACAATTGCTAGAGAGGGGCTCCAGGAACACTCTTCTGAGTTTAAACAGTTCCGCTGGCCACTAAACTCCCCAGACATGAACATTATTGAGCATATGTGGTCTCCAGCACTACTTCAAACATTAGTCGAGTCCATTCCACGTCGTGTTGTAGCACTTTTGCGTGCTCGCTGGGGTCCTTCCACGATATTGGGCAGGTGTACCAGCTTCTTTGGCTCTTCCGTGTATAAACGTCACTGTTACCAAATAAATCAGCTTTGTTCTTGTTGTTGAATAGGATATGAGCTGTAGTGCCACCTACATAAAATGAACTTTTGTAAGAGAAGGATTTGAGCGTGATGGGCAATTAGGATTTGAGGGTTACGGGTAATTTGTGGGATAGCTTTCCTAGATATGGGATAGCACACCAGTTGTTTTTATATATGACTGTTGGTACAAAGGGGCATATACATAGGGCAGCATTTTTCCATTTCCCTGCACCAACTGTCGATGTTATACAAGTCTTCCTGCATTTCGCCAAAATTTCTTGCGTTCCTACTTCTCTGTATATCTCTTCATCGTACGCGGAAAGCCTCGTGCCACTCTCTACATTATCCACCAGTCTTTTATATGTGTTGTGAAACTTGGTGGTCCTACAGCACTTTTGTGTTACTTTATGTTTGAAGATTTTTCTCCATTGAGAATGACATGCTATGCTCTGTTTGCTAAAAACTCTTCAGTCTTACATTCCGCACGCTCGTATTTCGATCATTTAGCGGCAGTGCAGAATTGTTCGGAACGACTTCCATAATCAGTTCATCATAACAATAAACGTGATGTAAACATTGCACTATGTATTCTTCTGCGTTTGCTGGAACCTCTTTGTATTTCCGTTTCACGTGGGATGCAGCCAAGCAGTCTCGAGTACTGTCAAGCACCATAATAAGAGGATGTTTTGTATCGTGCGTCACGCGCAAATAGACTTAGGTATAATACGGGACAACAGCTTTACCGGAGCATTTAACTTGGACAGCACTGGCAGGTTAGCTGGTACAGCTAAGCAACACATTATCGTTTGTAGCTAACGTACTATTGTAATTAGAAACAAGAATGATGAAAATTCCTGACTTAACCATAGGGTAATTTTTCTGCATAAGCTGTGTGTAACGTAAGAGAGTATTGAAGGATTTCATCGTTGTTGTTGTTGTTGTGGTCTTGAGTCCTGACACTGGTTTGATGCAGCTCCCCATGCTACTCTATCCTGTGCAAGCTTCTTCATCTCCCAGTACCTACTGCAACCTACATCCTTCTGAATCTGCTTAGTGTATTCATCTCTTGGTCTCCCTCTACGATTTTTACCCTCCACGCTGCCCTCCAATGCTACATTTTTGGCCCCTTGATGCCTCAAAACATGTCCTCCCAACCGATCCCGTCTTCTAGTCAAGTTGTGCCACAAACTCCTCTTCTCCCCAATTCTATTCAATACCTCCTCATTAGTTACGTGATATACCCATCTAATCTTCAGCATTCTTCTGTAACACCACATTTTGAAAGCTTCTATTCTCTTCTTGTCCAAACTAGTTATCGTCCATGTTTCACTTTCATCCATGGCTACACTCCATACAAATACTTTCAGAAACGATTTCCTGATACATAAATCTATACTCGATGTTAACAAATTTCTCTTCTTCAGAAACGCTTTCCTTGCCATTGCCAGTCTACATTTTGTATCCTCTCTACTTCGACCATCATCAGTTATTTTACTTCCTAAATAGAAAAACGCCCTTACTTCTTTAAGTGTCTCATTTCCTAATCTAATTCCCTCAGCATCACCCGATTTAATTTGACTACATTCCATTATCCTCGTTTTGCTTTTTTTGATGTTCATCTTATACCCTCCTTTCAAGACACTGCCCATTCCGTTCAACTGCTCTTCCAGGTCCTTTGCTGTCTCTGACAGAATTACAATGTCATCGGCGAACCTCAAAGATTTTACTTCTTCTCCATGAATTTTAATACCTACTCCGAATTTTTCTTTTGTTTCCTTTACTGCTTGCTCAATATACAGATTGAATAACATCGGGGAGAGGCTACAACCCTGTCTCACTCCCTTCCCAACCACTGCTTCCCATTCATGCCCCTCCACTCTTATGACTGCCATCTGGTTTCTGTACAAATTGTAAATAGCCTTTCGCTCCCTGTACTTTGCCCTGCCACCTTCAGAATTTGAAAGAGAGTATTCCAGTCAACATTGTCAAAAGCTTTCTCCAAGTCTACAAATGCTAGAAACGTAGGTTTCCCTTTTCTTAATCTTTCTTCTAAGATAAGTCGTAAGGTCAGTATTGCCTCACGTGTTCCCATATTTCTACGGAATCCAAACTGATCCTCCCCGAGGTCCGCATCTACCAGTTTTTCCATTCGTCTGTAAAGAATTCGCGTTAGTATTTTGCAGCTGTGACTTATTAAACTGATAGTTCGGTAATTTACACATCTGTCAGCACCTGCTTTCTTTGGGATTGGAATTATTATATTCTTCTTGAAGTCTGAGGGTGTTTCGCCTGTCTCATACATCTTGCTCACCAGCTGGTAGAGTTTTGTCAGGACTGGCTCTCCCATGGCCGTCAGTACTTCTAACGGAATGTTGTCTACTCCCGGGGCCTTGTTCCGACTCAGGTCTTTCAGTGCTCTGTTAAACTCTTCACGCAGTATCTTATCTCCCATTTCGTCTTCATCTACATCCTCTTCCCTTTTAGTAATATTGTCCTCAAGTACATCGCCCTTGTATAGACCCTCTATATACTCCTTCCACCTTTCTGCTTTCCCTTCTTTGCTTAAAACTGGATTTCCATCTGAGCTCTTGATGTTCATACAAGTGGTTCTCTTTTCTCCAAAGGTCTCATTAATTTTCCTGTAGGCTGTATCTATCTTACCCCTAGTGAGATAAGCCTCTACATCCTTACATTTGTCCTCTAGCCATGCCTGCTTAGCCATTTTGCACTTTCTGTCGATCTCATTTTTGAGACGTTTGTATACCTTTTTGCCTGCTTCATTTACTGCATTTTTATATTTTCTCCTTTCATCAATTAAATTCAATAATTCTTCTGTTACCCAAGGATTTCTAGCAGGCCTCGTCTTTTTACCTACTTGATCCTGTGCTGCCTTCACTACTTCATCACTCAGAGCTACCCATTCTTCTTCTACTGTGTTTCTTTTCCCCATTCCTGTCAATTGTTCCCTTATGCTCTCCTTGAAATTCTGTACAACCTCTGGTTCTTTCAGTTTATCCAGATCCCACGTCCTTAAATTTCCACCTTTTTGCAGTTTCTTCAGTTTTAATATACAGGTCATAACCAATAGATTGTGGTCAGAGTCCACATCTGCCCCTGGAAATGTCCTACAATTTCAAACCTGATTCCTAAATCTCTGTCTTGCCATTATATAATCTATCTGATACCTTTTAGTATCTGCAGGATTCTTCCATGTATACAACGTTCTTTTATGATTCTTGAACCAAGTGTTAGCTATGATTAAGTTATGCTCTGTGCAAAATTCTGCCAGACGGCTCCCTCTTTCATTTCTTAGCCCCAATCCATATTCACCCACTATCTCTGTCTTACCATTATATAATCCATGTGATACCTTCCAGTCTCTCCAGGCTTCTTCCATGGTTACAGCCTTCTTTTATGATTCTTGAACCAAGCTATGATTAAGTTATGCTCTGTGCAAAATTCTACCAGGCGGCTTCCTCTTTCATTTCTTAGCCCCAATCCATATTCACCTGCTACGTTTCCTTCTCTTCCTTTTCCTACTGACGAATTCCAGTCACCCATGACTGTTAAATTTTCGTCTCCCTTCACTACCTGAATAATTTCTTTTATCTCATCATAGATTTCATCAATTTCTTCATCATCTGCAGAGCTAGTTGGCATATAAACTTGTACTACTGTAGTAGGCATGGGCTTCGTATCTATCTTGGCCACAATAATGCGTTCACTATGCTGTTTGCAGTAGCTTACCCGCACTTTTATTTTTTTATTCCTTATTAAACCTACTCCTGCATTACCTCTATTTGATTTCACCGTATAGTTAAATATAGAAGTCAGTGAAGGTATTACTTATAGTCAGTCGTCTGGTAATCTCTTAGCTCCTTTCTGGTCCGAATCCGAGAAATACATTTCAGTTGTGGAAGTGTCAGCTACTACGTTGATGACGAGCCCATCAGCAACAGAATCCACGAAGCCAACTAGGCGCTGCATCTTCTCTTCTTCTTTTGTGACGAACAGTTGAATGTCCCGCCAGCGTTCGGCAGTGACGTGAAGAAGCTGGGTGCGTCAGTTCCAGTACGTCTGGCACCTTAGCAGCTTCTTACTTCTCGGACCAAACCCCGCAGCTCTAGATCAGTTCTGTTGGAGTCATATTGTAATGGAACAGTAGCAAATGTAAAAAAATGTAGCGTTTGTATGATGTGCTCGATGTTGTGAATATAACTGTTTTTCATGTTTCTACGATACTTATCTATCTCTGTGGTGTGAAACAACGGACATAGTCCACATAAAGAGGATTTGGTTTTTCATTTTTGCCTTAAAAATAAATTGTTATGTTTTCTTAATTTAAACAACTTTTACGAACAGTCTTTCATGAAACACATCGATAGTTAAGAATTTGTATTTGAAATGAAAACAGAAATTTCGCGTATAATATGTAATTAGAAACAAGAAGACGTGCATTATTCATAAAAAATGATGATGAGTTTTATAATTACGAGATGTAGGTATTTGAAATTGAACGAGGAAAAAAATGATCCGTGGAGATTTGAACCAACGCACGAATAACCGCACATTCAATTGCGCTACCGATTGCACTAAATGTCCAGTGTTGGTTTGTTTATCAACTGCAGTATATACAACACCAATTATCTCTGTAAATTTATGAAAAACATTAAGAACAGCCTATTTCTCGGCACTTTTTAACCGTGTTCCACACAATTGTTTCACTACGGAACAGAAAGCAGCCTCAGCCATTTTCATAGTGCGCGTTAACGGCGCGGCAGAGCACAACAGCACAGAGGCTGTGACTGTACACGATTTTTGAAATGAAAACTACGTGACTAAAACGTGATTAAAAAATACTTTGATGACTGTTAATACATTTGAATATCTTAAAGTTTCATTTAACGTAACTTAGTAATAAGATATCTATTACGTAAGTAGGACCTACTTCCAAGAGCGTAACAACACCAGTCTACGTGTGTACGTCTCCTGACCAATCATCGCGTTTGTGTTTGTTTACATCAGGTTTATTCTTATGATGAACGGATTACAGAAGTCAAGGAACACGGTATGAACTTCGACATCGGTATCTGCCACCTTTTGGGTCCTGTGGGCGAAGAAGTGAGTTGGATTTCATTCCATTCTTGTTTGAGGAATCCATATTCTTCTTCCACATCTGCATACTTCCTCTGCAACCACCTTAAGGTACCTGGCTGAGTATAAGCTGTACCGCTACCACTCCTTTCCTTTCCTGTTTCACTCGCAAAGAAAGAGAGGGAGAAACAATTGCCTATATGCCTCCGTACAAGGTCTAATTTCTCGTATATCTCCGTGGTCCTTACGCTAAATGTACATTGTCGGTAGCAGAATCGTTCAGCAGCCAGCTTCAAATGCCAGTTCCCTAAATTTTCTCAATAGTGTTCCTCGAAAAGAATGTCGCTTTCCCTACAGGGATTCCCTTTTGAGTTCTCGAAGCATCTCCTCAATACTTGCGTGCTGATCGAATCTACTGGTGGCAAACCTTGCAGCCCTCCTCTGAACTGCTTTGATGTCTTCCTTCAGTCCGATCTGGTGCTGACTCCAAAACTCGAACAGTAGTCAAGAATGGGCCACGTCCCGGAAAACCGGGATTGTCCCGATTTTCACTCCTGTGTTCCGGTGTCCCGAAAATTTGTTTCGGGGCGCTCAAAAGTCCCGGAATTAAGTTTTTAAATACATTTAATGAAACTTTCTCAAATTTTTGGGATTTCGCTATATTTAAGGAAATACAACACAAGAAATTAATATATTTTATGTTATTTGTGTAAAACTTCCATTGTCCCATACTAGTAATCACAGTATCAGTATTGATACACTCAGGCAATAATTTACTTTGAACGGTACTTTGGCCAACAAGTAGTAAGTTGTATTATTGTAACAGAGCTATGAAACCGTCCGATTGTCGCGCCACTTACTCACACACTCATTGTCAGAACAGTGTAGTAGTTGATATTTTGTCAGACAAACTGCAATAGTTTTTTCTCATATTAGTGGTATTATTGCTGCAGTACTGTGAAACGCAATGCAAGGTCGTTTTGATTATGAAGCAGAGTGTTCCGTATGTAACTGTTTTATTAGTATAAGGTCAAAGAAACACATTAACAGTTACAGTGCACCGAGCTGCAGTAAAATTCTACAAATTTTTTTTGTGAACATCAGTCAAGTGAAGAGACGGTAAATCATCACCAAACTTATTGATCTAGTGATTGTACTAATAAGCTTAACAGCATTATGTTTGATGATCAATCCATTGCAAAAAAGTTTCTTTCAGCAAGAACTAAAGTGTCAGCCTTAGTGAAAGGAGTTATTGCTCCCCAGAGTGTAAAGGAAAGCCTTTAATACATCAAAACGTCTTCTTTCTACGGGATATCCACTGATGCCAGCAATCATAAGGCCACTAAAATATTTCCGGTTGTTGTTCAGTTTTTCGATATTAATCAGGGAATTCAGACCAAACTTTTGAAGGTGAGTTCCCTACCTAATGCAACATCTGACGAAATTTCAAGATTTTGTATGAATACTATCGAAATGTTTGATCTTGAGAAAAATAAATGTGTAGCATTTTGTGGAAACAACACCAACACAAACTTTGGTGGTTTAAAAAGACAAGGCAAATGCAATGTATTTACCAAATTAAAGGCAACATTGCATGAAAACATTGAAGGCATAGGTTGCCCTGCACATGTTTTACACAATAGCGAGCATACATCTGCTGACAGTTTAAGCTGTGATGCTGAAACTATCGCCATGAAGGTATACTCACACTTTTACATATATACTGTTAGAACAGAGAGGCTTAAGGAGTTCTGTGATTATGTGGGAACTGAATATATGAATGTAATGTAATATATGAATGTATCGTCATGAAGGTATACTCACACTTTTGCATATATACTGTTAGAACAGAGAGGCTTAAGGAGTTCTGTGATTATGTAGGAACTGAATATATGAATGTAATGAGTCACTCGAAAACTCGCTGCTTATCACTGTTTCCAGCAGTTGAAAAAGTAATCCGCCTGTTTGAACCGTTAAAAGATTTTTTTCCTAAATGAAGACAAAGCCCCCAAAATATTGGTTCAGTTTTTCAGTAACCCTTTAAGTGAAGCCTACTTATGGTTCATTCACAGTCAGCTTAGCACTTTGCAGCATGGAATAAAGGAAATTGAGGGAAGCACGAAAAGTGTAATAGAGGTAAATGATGTTTTGAAAAATACTCTGGAAACTAAGAGGAGAGAACAGCAGTTCATTTCTTTTAATGTTAAATCTGTCCTTAAAAGAGCAGAAGTATCAGAAGCAGTGGAAAGGAATTTTAGAGAAGAAGTTAACAAGTTTTATGACACTTGTGTAGAATATCTCAGCAAGTGGAGCGCCTCATATTTACCCTCATCGCCGGTGTTTGATTGGATGTTACTGAAGAGAGTGCCAAAATGGGAAAGTGTTGAAGAGACAGTTTCTTGTTTGAAGAGTAAAGAGACTGAAATCGATGATTCCATTCTCTTTCATCAGTTCGGCATACTGCCAAATTTTGTCGAAGGAAGTCTTCACAAGTGGAATGACGAAAAAAAAAAAAAAACACCTTTGGAATGTCATTAGAAGTGGGTGAGTTTTTTTAAAAGCTGTGACTGTCTTTGGCATTAATCTGAGTTGGTAATAATTGCAAGGTATTTATTTGCAATCAAGCCCATAATGCCAATGTGGAAAGAATATTTTCGTTCATGAATATCCAGTGGACTGATGAAAGAAACAGAATGGAGGTGGACTCCCTTGAAGCAATCCTGCAGATCATGTACAACTACTAAATGGATTGTGCAGAGTTTAATCACTGTGTCTCAAAGAACAAAGACATGATCAAGAAGGCTGGAGACAGTTAAAAATACCCTTTTCTCCAAGGTCAGTCAATTCCATCTACAAGTGCTCAGTAATATTAAAGCTCATGTTAATATTAATTGATTAAAAGTAGAATGACTGTAAAATTTTGTAAGATCGTAATACATTTCTTTATTACTGTATACGTTTATTAAATGTCATTAATTATACAGATAATCTAGATTATATCAATCTTTTGTATCTTCTTATTATAATAATCAGGTTAACAAAATGTATCAACAAAACATTAATATTTAAAATTAAGAAACCTGGGTACATGTGGAATGCGGTGTCCATTGGCACCCAGGTGAATGTGTCCCGGTTTTCACCGAAAATAATTTGGTCACCCTACACTAGTGTTATATACGCGGTCTGCTTTACAGCTGAACCACGCTTTACTAAAACTCTCTCAATAAATCGAAGTCTACCATTCATTTTCCATACTGCACTTCTTACATCTTCATTCCACTTCATATTGCTTTGCAACGTTACACCTAGATGCTTAATCGACGTGACTGAGTAAAGGAGTACATTACAGGTTTGTTTTTTCCTACTCATCTGCATTATCTTACATTTGCCTACACAGAATATTTTTAGCCCCCAGAAATGTTATAACACGTGAGAATAAAACATGGCCCAAAATTTTTCGTCGACCCTTAAAAACATTAACCACCTTGTAACCTGACTCCACTTCCAATTGCTTAAATCGCTTTGTTGTTACAGCGACCTGCAATTAGATGTTACTTGAAGGACAGTAATTTCTTTCGTACAATCAACATAGAATCTTATACAAGGTGTTTAAAAAATGACCGGTATATTTAAAACGGCAATAAAAACTAAACGAGCAGCGATAGAAATACACCGTTGCAATGTGCTTGGGACAACAGTACATTTTCAGGCGGCCAACTTTCGAAATTACAGTAGTTTCAATTTTCAACAACAGATGGCGCTGCAAGTGATGTGAAAGATATAGAAGACAACGCAGTCTGTGGGTGCGCCATTCTGTACGTCGTCTTTCTGCTGTAAGCGTGTGCTGTTCACAACGTGCAAGTGTGCGGTGGACAACATGGTTTATTCCTTAGAACAGAGGATTTTTCTGGTGTTGGAATTCCACCGCCTAGAACACAGTGTTGTTGCAACAAGACGAAGCTTTCAACGGAGGTTTAATGTAGCCAAAGGACCGAAAAGCGATACAATAAAGGATCTGTTTGAAAAATTTCAACGGACTGGGAACGTGACGGATGAACGTGCTGGAAAGGTAGGGCGACCGCGTACGGCAACCACAGAGGACAACTCGCAGCTAGTGCAGCAGGTGATCCAACAGCGGCCTCGGGTTTCCGTTCGCCGTGTTGCAGCTGCGGTCCAAATGACGCCAACGTCCACGTATCATCTCATGCGCCAGAGTTTACACCTCTATCCATACAAAATTCAAACGCGGCAACCCCTCAGCGCCGCTACCATTGCTGCATGAGAGACATTCGTTAACGATATAGTGCATAGGATTGATGACGGCGATATGCATGTGGGCAGTATTTGGTTTACTGACGAAGCTTATTTTTACCTGGACGGCTTCGTCAATAAACAGAACTGGCGCATGTGGGGAACCGAAAAGCCCCATGTTGCAGTCCCATCGTCCCTGCATCCTCAAAAAGTACTGGTGTGGGCCGCCATTTCTTCCAAAGGAATCATTGGCCCATTTTTCAGATCCGAAACGATCAAAGGTTTCGGGTAATTTCATTCAGAGACTACGCCATATTATTGCTACGCATGGTGGATATGTGGACAATATCGTACTATAGAGTTTCCCAGACCGCAGCGCCATCTGTTGTTGACAATTGTAACTACTGTAATTTCGAAAGTTTGTCTGCCTGAAAATGTACTGTTGTCCCAAGCATATTGAACAAACGGTGTATTTCTATCGCTGCTCGTTTAGTTTGTATTGCCGTTTCAAATATACCGGTCATTTTTGAAACACCCTGTAGTTGTCCCACCTCATCCCTCTGTTATACGATTTTACAGTGACGCAGTTATTAATCTCTATCTATCTTAGTTAGTCATTTACATGTTACACGGATCATTTGAACTATTCTTTTAACGAAATGGTGTGGAGCGAGTCAGTTTACAGGACACGTAAATATGATTAGTGTTAACATTAATGAACAAATTATCTTTTTAGTCTTACTCATACAGTTCCAGTTGAAAAAAAATTTTTTTCGTGGCCATCAATTTTTAACAAGAAATTCTTGCATGCAATAGGAATTGCCCAGGAGAAATGATTTTAGGATAGATTCAAAATTTGCTTTCGTATCTGTCAGCCATTTTATGTTAACGAGCAAATGATCAAAGATTTTTGTTGCGGAAATTTAATTCCTTTCTGTGCCAGTGACTGCTTGAATGTGGGTAGTCAGGGTCACTTTTCCCTCTAGTGATGCATGTCTGGATCTCACTGTTATTCTAACACTGTGACAGATAATTTATGGCGAAATTTCTCAGAAAATATATGTATTTTGACGACGCAATTAAAATTCCTAGTTCCTTGAAGAATAACATGCATGACGTCCCTGGGGTGAACTCCACAGATTATTCTTTCTGCTCACTTTTGCGCAATCAATATTTTCTTTCTAAGTGGTATGTCACCAAGAAAATTTTCCCGCAAGACATTACAGAGTGGAAATATGCAAAATATGTGAGCAGGTTAATTCCTAGGTTTCCAAGACTAGCAATTGTACGTGGAGCGAAAGTAGCTGAACTTGATTGTTTGAGAAGATCAGTAACATGCTTTTTCCAACGCTACTTTTCATCAACAGGTATACCTCAAAATTCGGAGCATTCTAAGCTGTTTACTGGTTCCAGGATGAGATTTTCATTCTACAGCGGAGTGGGCTCTGATATGAACCTTTCTGGCAGATTAAAACTGTGTGCCGGACCGAAACTCGAACTTGGGACCCTTATCAGCGCACACTCCGCTGCAGAGTGAAAATCTCATCCTGGAAACATCCCCCAGGCAGTGGCTAAGCCACGTCTCCGCAATATCCTTTCTTCCAGGAGTGCTACACTATTATTTAAACTAGTTGTCACTTGACAGTCATCGGGATGCAGGGCTCCCGCCACCAATAAACCGCCGGCCGCGGTGGTCTCGCGGTTCTAGGCGCGCAGTCCGGAACCGTGCGACTGCTACGGTCGCAGGTTCGAATTCTGCCTCGGGCATGGATGTGTGTGAAGTCCTTAGGTTAGTTCGGTTTAAGTAGTTCTACGTTCTAGGGGACTAATGACCTCAGCAGTTGAGTCCTATAGTGCTCAGAGCCATTTGAACCATTTGAACCAATAAACCAATGGCAGCCGGCGCTGTCGGCTGCCACTGCGTTGCCGCTTGGCTCTGCTGAGCTGACTAAGGCATTGTGCCAGCCAGTCCTCGGCGAGCCGTCGTAGACATGCGGATGAGAGATTTCAGTGACTGGTAGCTTCGCGTGTTTGCGATGTCTGATGAAAGCAGTCGCAAGAGAGGGAGGCTGCACATTCCTCGGAAACCTCCAAAAAGTGGCGGACATGGCGTCGTTATACGCAGTCAGGCGCGTGAGTAAGTGTGTTCCTTAAGGGCGTGTTTTGAGAGAGAGGGAGGGATGCAGGAGGGCCTCTCGTTCCTTTGGATATGGTGGTGGAGCGAACTGCAGCTGCTCTGCAAGTTAGCGAACGATCAGTAACAAGAATCTGCAAGGAGAAATTCACGAAAGAAGGCTCAAGTGAATCATCTATATTGGTGACACCTGGGAAAAAGAGGCGAGCAGAGAAGGAGGTCACAAAACGTGACTCTTTTCAGAAAGATGCCAATCATCGTCAAATATACGCATTTTATTGGAGGAAGGAGTATCCAACACTCAAAAAACTACATGCTACCCTCACAGCGGCTGACCTATTTCAGGGTAGTAAATCGTTTTTGTAGCGAGTCGGGAAAATGTTAGGATTCCGCTATAAATCCATCTCTGGCAGAAAGTTACTAATGGAAAGCCAAGATATTGCAGCCTGGCGATGCCGCTTGCTTAGAGAATTAGTGTGGGCAAATTTTGATGATATCGTCGGCTTGATGAAACGTGGGTGAATGCAGGACACAGTTTAAAAATAGGCTGGACAGACGGTACAATCAACAGCTCCGATCGGCGGAGTAAAAAGGATAATTGTAGCACATGCCGGAAATTCAAAAGGTTTCATTCCAAATTGTCTGCTGCTATTCCGTTCAAATAAGACCTCCGACTTCAACGAAGAGATGAGCCACAATACTTTTGTGAAATGGTTTGAAGATTATGTGCTCCAGAACTTAACAGAAAACTCTATCATTGTTATGGATAAAGCTCCTTATCACTCAGTAAAACAAGAAAAAGCTCCCACAAAGGCGACGAGGAAAAACGACACTGTTAGCTGGTTACAGAAACCTAAGCTACAGTGCGACAGTAATTAGACAAGGGCAGAATTATTATAACATGTATCGCAACACAAGCCAAAGAACCCGATTTACATTGTGGATGAAGTAGCAAAAAAATACGGGCATAAAGTGCTCAGATTGCCTCCTTACCACTGCAGTTAAACGCAATAGAGCTGATTTGGGCTCAGGTTAAACGGCATATTGCTGCAGTAAATAAGAAATTCACATTAACCGAAGTGGAACGCCTTTTGAAAGAGGCAGTTGAAATTGTGACGTCGGAAGACTGTCAGAAGGTAGTGCATCACGTGAAAGGAGTGATACAGGACGCATGGAACAATCAAGGTATCTTACAACAAAGTGTCGATGACTTGATTATATCTGTCAATACGGGCAGCGACACGGATAGTTCCACTGACTCTGAATTAAGCGGTGTTTTCCCATTGTCGGATTAGTGTGTTGCGTACTTACTGCCATTAAATATTGTGATTGTGAATTTATTTCGATTAATTCATATTCTTGTTGTGAGACTAAGAAATACTCTTAGGCCACCTCACGTCATCTCCTTACGGTAAGTTAGACTGAATTTTAATTCTGTTTCATTTTGTATGTACACCAAGATGTTATTCAATGTGTGTAATAGTTTTCGAAATTTTCAATCTAAAGAAGAAAACTGTTCCGGACGCGAAAATTTCTCACACTTCAATAGTTAATGTAACAGCGGTCCTAATTAAAATTAAGAAAAGATATTTGATATGCTTATAGATACCACTGAGACCGATACTGTACGTAAATTTCAAAATATTTACATAATATTTACAGGAGAGAGAGATTTTAAACGTCATACTTGTTTCGAGTTCAGTACTGATAGGGTTGCTTAGAAACGCTGTTTTCAGAAATATACACTCCTGGAAATGGAAAAAAGAACACATTGACACCGGTGTGTCAGACCCACCATACTTGCTCTGGACACTGCGAGAGGGCTGTACAAGTAATGATCACACGCACGGCACAGCGGACACACCAGGAACCGCGGTGTTGACCGTCGAATGGCGCTAGCTGCGCAGCATTTGTGCACCGCCACCGTCAGTGTCAGCCATTTTGCCGTGGCATACGGAGCTCCATCGCAGTCTTTAACACTGGTAGCATGCCGCGACAGCGTGGACGTGAACCGTATGTGCAGTTGACGGACTTTGAGCGAGGGCGTATAGTGGGCATGCGGGAGGCCGGGTGGACGTACCGCCGAATTGCTCAACACGTGGGGCGTGAGGTCTCCACAGTACATCGATGTTGTCGCCAGTGGTCGGCGGAAGGTGCACGTGCCCATCGACCTGGGACCAGACCGTAGCGACGCACGGATGCACGCCAAGACCGTAGGATCCTACGCAGTGCCGTAGGGGACCGCACCGCCACTTCCCAGCAAATTAGGGACACTGTTGCTCCTGGGGTATCGGCGAGGACCATTCGCAACCGTCTCCATGAAGCTGGGCTACGGTCCCGCACACCGTTAGGCCGTCTTCCGCTCACGCCCCAACATCGTGCAGCCCGCCTCCAGTGGTGTCGCGACAGGCGTGAATGGAGGGACGAATGGAGACGTGTCGTCTTCAGCGATGAGAGTCGCTTCTGCCTTGGTGCCAATGATGGTCGTATGCGTGTTTGGCGCCGTGCAGGTGAGCGCCACAATCAGGACTGCATACGACCGAGGCACACAGGGCCAACACCCGGCATCATGGTGTGGGGAGCGATCTCCTACACTGGCCGTACACCTCTTATGATCGTCAAGGGGACACTGAATAGTGCACGGTACATCCAAACCGTCATCGAACCAACCGTTCTACCATTCCTAGACCGGCAAGGGAACTTGCTGTTCCAACAGGACAATGCACTTCCGCATGTATCCCGTGCCACCCAACGTGCTCTAGAAGGTGTAAGTCAACTACCCTGGCCAGCAAGATCTCCGGATCTGTCTCCCATTGAGCATGTTTGGGACTGGATGAAGCGTCGTCTCACGCGGTCTGCACGTCCAGCACGAACGCTGGTCCAACTGAGGCGCCAGGTGGAAATGGCATGGCAAGCCGTTCCACAGGACTACATCCAGCATCTCTACGATCGTCTCCATGGGAGAATAGCAGCCTGCATTGCTGCGAAAGTTGGATATACACTGTACTAGTTCCGACATTTTGCATGCTCTGTTGCCTATGTCTATGTGCCTGTGGTTCTGTCAGTGTGATCATGTGATGTATCTGACCCCAGGAATGTGTCAATAAAGTGTCCCCTTCCTGGGACAATGAATTCACGGTGTTCTTATTTCAATTTCCAGGAGTGTATATACAGGAAACGTAATGCACTACGGAAACTTTTAAGGATTCTTTGCCGAGTGCATTATTTTGGTAATGAATGGAAAAAAAATATTTTGCTGCGACACCAGTAGTTTTTCACTAATTTAAATGGTTTCAAACAAATTAACGTAACTCTTGTCCTAATTAAAATTAAGAATAGATATTTGACAGTTTGAGAGACATTGTAGAGATATACATCATATATGGGTTTGAAATTTTTTACTTACTTTTTGTAGAAGATACAGGCTTCAAAACTATTTTCTATCGCCGGGGGATAGAAACAAGGAAGGATGTAGGTTAAGAGCCCGTGTATTGCACAGTGCAGTCATTCGCCGTGTTGGGCACTCGTTTGCGAGTAATTGACGAAAAAAGTTGTAATTTTGTGTTATACTGAACAGCGCTAAAAAGCTGCGTTTGTGGCATGGTGTAATGGGTAGGATAGCATCATCGCTTGTAGGAGATTGTAGGTTCGAGTTTTTTCAGGTGTAGTACGTTCCTTTATTTTTAAATGTTCGTCGAAGTGACTGCAATTATCATTTTTATTCACTTAACTGATTTATATGCAATCTTTTAATTCCTTTCTTTTCCACATAATTTAAATCATAGTATCAACTTCTTCATTTGCTCCCATTTTCCACCTATTATTCTTTCTGCACCTGAAATCTTTGTTCGTGTGTTTTAATAATTTTTAGGTATCAATTTCGATTTAATTTCTTTTATCAGCGTATTTTTTTTTTGTCCACATTATTGCGTTCATTATAACTATTTCTCATTTGATTGAATTTCGTTTTACTTATAAACTCGTCATTCATTTGAATTTTCAGGTGCGTTATATTGTCCATAGTGCAATACGTATTTAGGGTATGTTTTAAGTATTTGCATAGGACAATTGTGCAAAAAGTTCCACTGCTTGTAACAAATATGCATTTTTCCCACCACTGCGCAGATATGAATATATTATTTCACCTTACGTTTTTTAACTGATAGATCGGAATTTTGAAATAATTGAATATTGGAAATGAAGTCCCATGCCTTTTGACAGCGTAGGGGAGCGATGCGGGAGACCCGCGCCGCCGTACTGCGTAAGGTCCTAATGGAGGTGGTTTGCCGCTGCCTTCCTCCGACCACAGTGGGGGTAACTGATGATGATGATGGTGATGACGACACAACAACACCCAGTCATCTCGAGGCAGGTGAAAATCCCCGACCCCACCGGTAATCGAAGCCGGGACCGCGCGCTCGGGGTAAATTAATATTTACAAAAATTCCAGTTAGACAAAAAAATAAATGAAAAACTTGTTACGGTGATTAAAACGATTGCGCGAAGGAACAGAAATAAAAATTACATTTAAGGGAATTAATTGAATAGAAATAATGATCGAAATAATTTCGATAAAGTCCGCCTCCGTAGTGTAGCGGGAGCGTTTACCGCCTACCACGCGCGGAGCCCGGGTTCGATTCCGATCAGGGCACTGGGTGTTGTGTGTCTTTCACCATCATTGACTCGCAAGTCGCCGACGTGGCGGCCACTAAAAAGGACTTAACAATGCGGCGGCTGAACTCCCCCGAATGGGGCCTCCCGGCCAACAATGCCATACGATCACTTCCATTTCCCATTTCGATAAAGACTTAAGGACCCTAACGAGATTCGAACCCACAATCTCCTGCATTCGAAAGTGTTCTCCTATCCATTACACAAGACAACAACGCCACGTAATCCTAATTTTTCAACTCTACTGAGCACCAATCAAAATCCCGGATTCCTTTTTCGTCAATCACTCGCAAACGAAGACCCACCAGGATGAATGGCTGCAGTGTGTGATACCTGGGACCTTAACCTATGTGCATCACCGTATAGATAATTTCAAAAAGTAAGCCGCACCGTTGTATACCTCTTCTTAAGTAAAACCAAAAATACATAACATTAAAAGTCGCCTCCCGCGCGATATCATGTTACAGCTTAACTAACTGCAATTTGGTTTCTTCCTTCTTTTTATACAGCGATGTTAATTATCGTTGCTACATCCTATCCAAACTTTTTTATGTACGAATCAGCAGTGTTAACCAGTCGTTTTCTTGTTGTTTTTTCCTCGTTTGCAGATTCGGAAGTTGGCCAGTGCCTCCACGCGGCCGTGGAAAACTGTGATAGCAAGGCTGACTACTGCGTGCTGAGACGCGGCTCCAAAGCCGCCATCACGATCGACTTCAGCCCCGGTGAGTAAGAGGACTGTTTATATTTTAGAAAATGTCAGGAATCCGATATATGTAAGTATAAAAGAGTATCATTGCCCGATGTCTATATCTCGTAAGAAGTATCGATATACCAACATGTCGGCGGAGTGAATATCGACATACCGGCCTATAAAGAGATCGGCTGCACATTGTAAATATACTGCTGGTTTTAGAGCTGTATATTTAAAGTACTGATTTATAATCAGATAGTCTGTAAATCAACAAGCTAGCGGCATGCCTGTTCCACTTAGAGGAAACGTTGGAAGAAAAACTACGCACGTTCACGCTTGGCGATAACCACTTACCTAACAATAGTAAATGCATGTAAGTCTCAAAACAAAAGGTGTCCGATGGATCCGTCGTTTGCTTTAGTCACATAACGGATTTGTCCGGAACACTGTTTTCTCACTTCTGCAAACGCCGGAGACCTAGCAGCTTCAGTGCTAAAATTGCGTGGTGAAGCTAATGTTGCAGTTTCTGTTGGTAGCGCCGGGAGCCGATTACGTCGCCATTTTCCCTCGCACGCGTCCGCCCATGGCAGCAACCAAACGTGTTTTTAGATTTTTGTTCATTATTTTTAGCAACTGTTGTTGAAGAATGTCGATGTGAAGAAATAGCACACCAATTGCGTTATAAATTGTTTTTCACGCACCTGGTGTGCTGTTTCTTCACATTGGAAATGTTATTCCATTCATACGGCCACCCTCCGATGCAATCGGAGTCCTTTTCCGCCACAATACTAGCTTCGAACAGTCAAAGGCAAAGACTGGATGTGATGAAAGCTCACACAGTGAAAGTAAAATTATGTTCTACTGCAATTTCAAAAGAACAACTTCAAATATTTTCCGAAAATTTTGAAAAGATATAATATAAAATAACAATATCAGCATTCGATATTGCCTTCTTAGTATCGCAGGCATATATCGACACAGAGAAAAAATATCGATTCATCGATGTATTACGAACAGCACCTGTGATTAGGCAGACCCTTCGCAAATCTCTTGGAAACGTCTGGGCACGGCTGCAGCTTGAGACGCATACAACGCTTATTTTTGGCAAGTGAACGAGGACCACAACCACAGGAAACATCATTATCTTTTAGACTTTCTTGTTTTGTCAAGAGATGCTGCCCAAAAACACTCCTTGACGTTCGATGTTATTTTAATGTGATGCTGCTAATGTGTAAGGAAGGAATGAAATGGTTCAAATGGCTCTGAGCACTATGGGACTTAACTCCTGTGGTCATCAATCCGTAGCGGTCGCGCGGTTCCAGACTGTAGCGCCTAGAACCGCTCGTCCACTCTGGCCGGCTAAGAAAGGAATATATTTTTGTTTTTATTGCACTTCCAGTTCAATAAAAATCACATGGAGGGGGGGAGGGGAGGCTAAGTATCTTTTCGAAAGTGTACACTGTGAGAATCGACATAGTAAAACAATTTTCAGGTTTTTAATTTAAAAATACAAAGAGCGAATGTGTATTTACAATTTGTACAGAAAGCAGATGGCAGTTATAAGGGTCGAGGGGCGTCAAAGGGAAGCAGTGGTTGGGAAGGGAGTGAGACAGGGTTGTACCCTATCCCCGATGTTATTCAATCTGTATATTGAGCAAGCAATAAAGGAAACAAAAGAAAAGTTCGGAGTAGGTATTAAAATCCATGGAGAAGAAATAAAAACTTTGAGGTTCACCGATGACATTGTAATTCTGTCAGAGACAGCAAAGGACTTGGAAAGAGCAGTTGGACGGAATGGTCAGTGTCTTGAAAGGAGGGTATAAGATGAACATCAAAAAAATCAAAACGAGGATAATGGAACGTAGTCGAATTAAGTCGGGTGATGCTGAGGGAATTAGATTAGGGAATGAGATATTTAAGTGGTAAAGGAGTTTTGCTATTTGGGGAGCAAAATAACTGATGATGGTCGAAGTAGAGAGGATATAAAATGTAGACTAGTAATGGCAATGACAGCGTTTCTGAAGAAGAGAAATTTGTTAACATCGAGTATAGATTTACATGTCAGGAAGTCGTTTCTGAAAGTATTTATATGAAGTGTAGCCATGTATGGAAGTGAAACGGGGATGATAAGTAGTTTAGACAAGAAGAGAATAGCTTTCGAAATGTGGTGCCACAGAAGAATGCTGAAGATTAGATGGGTAGATCACATAACTAATGAGGAGGTATTGAATAGAATTGGGGAGAAGAGGAGCTTGTGGCACAACTTGACTAGAAGAAGGGATCGGTTGGTAGGACATGTTCTGACTCATCGAGGGATCACCAATTTAGTATTGGAGGGAAGCGTGGAGGGTAAAAATCGTAGAGGGAGACCAAGAGATGAATACACTAAGCAGATTCAGAAGGATGTAGGTTGCAGTAGGTACTGGGAGATGAAGAAGCTTGCACAGGAGAGAGTAGCATGGAGAGCTGCATCAAATCAGTCTCAGGACTGAAGACCACAACAACAACACAATTTAAAACAGCAACCAGCCGATTGTATCTTCCTGGGGACAAAACGCATAGAAGATAGAAACTTTAACTAATTTTAAATGCAGAAGTTCTTGTTTATTTTATTGCACAAAACCAAAAACATCTGCAAAGCGAAACTCTAGGAGACCAAGGAAACCTGTAACAGTCATCTGGAGATGGATTTGTAATCAACAAGAAAGCGGTAATGGTTTGATTTAAATAAACATTTTTTAAATCGTACTTGTGACACGTTGCTGTAATTATAAATCACAGATGAGGTGTAGTGATAGAATTATAATTATCACTAATATTAATGATTAATGAAAAGCACCTATGGTGTAATATTATAGAGAGTGAGCCAAAACATTTGCGACAGACTTCCAGGGAAGATATGACATGACTTAGACAAAATTTCCAGTTGGTGTGATGAATGGTGGCTAGCCCGAAGTGGAAAAATGTGAGTTATGGCCCGTGACCAGTTGTCAGCAGGCACGTAGCGCTCTGTATGAAAAGTCACTGGCTGTGCCGTGTGCAGTCTGTGGCTGGTTTGCACTGTTGTCTGCCATTGTAGTGTTGGGCAGCGGCAGCTGGATGCTAACAGCACGTAGCGTTGCGCAGTTGGAGGTGAGCCGCTAGCAGTGGTGGACGTGGGGAGAGAGATGGCGGAGTTTTGAAATTTGTAAGAATTCGTGTCATGAACTGATATATATATATATATTATGACTATAAAGGTAAATACATTGTTTGTTCTGTATTAAAATCTTTTATTTGCTAACTGTACCTATCAGTAGTTAGTGCCTTCCGTAGTTTGAATCTTTTAGTTAGCTGGCAGTAGTGGCGCTCGCTGTATTGCAGTAATTCGAGTAACGAAGATTTTTGTGAGGTAAGTGATTTGTGAAACATATAGGTTAATGTTAGTCAGGGCCATTCTTTCGTGGGGATTTTTGAAAGTCAGATTGCGTTGCGCTAAAAACTATTGTGTGTCAGTTTAAGCACAGTCGTGTACAATTGTTCTAAGGGGACGTTTCAGCTAATGAGGATGAGTAGGAAGAAGGAACCTGTAATGTTCGGATACAGTATTACTAGTGTCCTGCCTGACAGAGTCAGGTCGTTTGAATATCTGTCAAAAGCACGACTTCGATTTCTTAAGAGAATTTTAGGAAAGAGTGGTTCACCTGCAAAGGAAACCGTAAATAGGACCCTGGTGCGACCTATTCTTGAGTTCTGCTTGAGTGTTTGGGATCCGTACCAGGTCAGATTGCGGGAAGACATCGAAGGAATTTACAGGCAGGCAGCTAGATTTGTTACCGGTAGGCTCGAACAACACTTAAGTGTTACGGGGATGCTTCGGTAACTCAAAAGGGAATACATGGAGGAAAGGCGACGTTCTTTTCGAGGAACACTATTGAGAAAATTTAGAGAACCGGCGTTTGATGCTGACTGCCGAACAATTCTATTGCCGTCAACATACATCGCGCATAAGGACCACGAAGATAAGATACGAGAAAGTAGGGCACATATGGAGGCGTACAGACATTCGTTTTTTCCTCGCTCTGTTTGCCAGTGGAACAGGAAGGGAAATGACAAGTAGTGATACACCGTACCCTCCGCCACGCACCGTACCTTGGCTTGCGGAGTATCTATGTAGATGTTATAGAGGGCGTGTTGAGGAACTAAGATAGGGAGCTGTGGCGTCACCCAGCTGTACGTGCTGGAGCCTAACACTACGCCATCCATTTGGCAGCAAACGTGTCTTTGTACACTGGCAGACCATAGACGGACTGACTGTAACGATCGCAAAGATGGAGCTGGCTGCTATAGAGACAGGCCTTGTCTCGTATTAATGTGATACTCTGTGCCCCTGGTCGATCTCGGTTTTAGACCTGGGTTTCCATCTGAAGTTTAGTTTTCTTCTGTATACTGTAAAACACTGGAGATTACAGAGCATTCCAGGAGAAAAAATAAACTGTGGATAGAAACCTATGTATGAAACCAGCACCCATCGAGGAATCACAATATCACATTAAAAGGAGACAAGGCCTTACTATGCAGCAGATAGCTCCATCTTCTCCACCTTCGGCCGTAGTAATCAGTCGTCATCATTTAATAACACACAACATTGCGAGGCACTCCGCCTACGGCCCATCAGCGTAAGAAGTCAAGTTTGCTGCCTATGGGGTGGCCTAGCGGTAGGAGCAGCTGCCTATAACTTTGACCCGGACAGGGGTTCCTATCTTCGATTTGTTCCTTAAGACACTCGTAAGTATGTCGCAAAATTTCTACGACCACCCTGTATATTATGTTTCGACCAGTTTCGTTCGTCATCAGGTCGCTGAGTTGCGCCGTTATCATGAGATAATCGGTGTGGTAATCGTATGTAACAACCGAGATAAAAATCTGGAAACAAGAAAAGCTGCAGACCACATGGCACAAGTATGGCGCACAGATAAGGCATGCTATGTACATCCTGACAACCAGACCATAGTTTCGTTTACAACTTTGCAACCTGATGATGATCTAAGAACAGAATTAGTTGTAGCACAATAAATGTGTAATGATGCAAGTGATGATGAGGTTTAGTTTCTGTTGCGCTCAACTCCACAGTCATCAGCGCCCATACAAAGTCCCAATTTTTACACAGTCCAATTTTTTTCACAGTCCAATCTACCCACTGTCACGAATGATGATGATGATGATGATCATGAACTGAGGACAACTACACAAACATTCAGCCCCCAGGCAGAGAAAATCCCCAACCTAGCTGGGAATCGAATCCGGAAGCCGGTCATCCAGAGGAAGCAACGCTTGCCACTAGATCACGAGCTGCGGACATGGTGCAGGTGTGGTGGTTTTCATTAATCATTGATATTAGTGGCAATCAGCTATGGGGTTCAACATGATTTGGCGAGAGATGAGGTTCTGGCGTAATACAGCTTTGAGGACAGATCGTGAGTGGTGATTTCACCTCGGTTGGTAGACCACTTGCCCGCAAAAGGCAATGGTCCTCGGTTCAAGTCCTGGTCCAGCACAAAATTTGATCTGTTAGGAAGTTTAATGATTAAGATTAATCTTGAAAAAGTCAAGCTGCGATGCTGAAACTTGGTGAGGTAGAAGTCTGCATTTTGGCTGTTCGGGAACCGTTCCACCTCGAAAATCGCCTCGCCTCGTTCTGTAATTGTCTGCTACGTAATCCTTTTATTTATCTGAGGAAAGTGGAAAATATTACTGTGTTGCATATCAGGAAAATACGGAGGGTGAGGCCAAATTTTACAGCCCAAAGAAGCACCATGTGTGACTACCTCCTAACACCCTATCCAACCGAATCAGTGCATATATCCAGTCCAGAGAGGGATATTGATAAGTCGGCTCATATTTCCAAGTTCTTTGTGAAATGACTCACTGAAATAACATTACATGCCCTCTCTAAGGGTGAAGTTTCATTTCGTTTCCTTCTCGCTTCTGAGTGGTTCTCCTTTTTTCTGTCAC
Organism: Schistocerca gregaria; assembly: GCF_023897955.1. Taxonomy (NCBI): domain Eukaryota; kingdom Metazoa; phylum Arthropoda; class Insecta; order Orthoptera; family Acrididae; genus Schistocerca; species Schistocerca gregaria. Next base: position 78,049,391 of record NC_064928.1, read on the forward strand.
GCACTGCAATTACAGCTCTCTGCAATGCAAATGAAACGTACAGAACGCCTGATACTTGGTAAATGAGGTGTATGCCCTGGCATGTAATGTATGAATGTATATGTAGATGTGCACATCCCATCAAAAGTTTGGAACAACGTAGTTTACCACAATAACTTCTTATAGTACACCCATTTAGATTTTTACAATACTTTATTAACAAAATAAACATAATTCCTTCTGAAAACAAGAACGATTTTGGCTAGTTATAAAAAATCATTACAAAACGGAGTAGGCTCATCCTGAAAACAAAAAGAACGAAAATCTTTATCTATCGATGATGATTATCAGTCTTTAGTAGTCAATATGTCCTCCCAGTACACTGCATGCTCTGGACTAGACTGTCAAGTTTATCTTGGAATGAGGTCCCACTCCTCAACGGCAGCTCCAGCGAGGTCCTGAAGATTATCAGTTGGATTCGGACGGTGTGCAATGGCCATCTTCAACAGGTCCCATGCATGCTCAGTTGCATTCATGGCTGTGGTCTGTACTGGCCAATGCATTCGCTTGATGATGCAACTCTGAAGATGCCAAGACACTGTTAGAGTACAGTGAAATCTCGCATTGTCATCGACTAGGATGAAATTGTCACCGACTTCACGTCTTAAAGCCTTACAATCGTTTGTAGGACCTACTGGAGGTATCAGGGACCAGTCAAATTGCCGTAGATGGGAATTAGCGGGGTCTTCCGTCCCACCATTATTGCCGCACTGAACATTACACTTCGACCTGCAAATGGATGGTTTTTCTCGACATATTGGCGTTCCTGGTGCCGTCAAGCGCGTGCATTGGTGTTGTCATACGAGGTCTATCTATCTCTCTGTACTTTGTCCACATCTTAGACACACCACTTTGAGTGACTTGTAACCAATCGGCAACATCTTGTTATGTATGACCTGCTGAAAGTAAAGCCACTATCCTGACTCTATGGATGTGTTGTGCGCTCCCACATGACATGTTACTGCAGTGCTGAACACAAACTGAATGAAGTTGTTGATACCAGGCTGTTAGCGATGTGCCACTGCGGTAGCGATGTGTTTATATGAAGGGGAAACGGTCATAAAGCATACCAGTAGTAAATACCTTCCAGCAGATGGGCTCCAACTGGATAACGCATGAAATGCCCAAGTCACTGAAACTTTTAGCATCGTAGAGTAGACTAAATTTGACGATAGTATTCTAAACTTCTGATGAGCAGTGTATATGTTAATGTTTATGGCAGTTCTTTGCTGGATTCCAAGAGATTAGAAAACACCGTGACGACGTCCTAATGAGAGATGGATAGATAAGATTACAGATCACAGATGCTTACTGCTGAAGAAAACCAGAAGATGACCATATATCAAATTTCTGAGGATGGTAATAACAAAGAAGATTAATTACGGAATGTACTGTATCGAAACAGGATCCAAGAAAAATAAGGGCAGTGGCAGATGTTGTTTGCACGGCAAGCAAAGTGTATTCTATTATTATCCTAGGTCCAGAAGCACGCTGCTGTGTAAGCTGATAGGGAGCCGTGGACGGAATTTGATATCTACCAGGGAGTCATCTGCCCAAATAGAATCGGTCAACAAGACAGGTGCGGACGTTGCTGTGTGTGCGTGATATCAGGGAGAAGGTGCTCAAGGTTCGTTTGGTGAAGCAATGACCTCGACACTGTTCTGGGAACAGTCATTTCTTTCTAACGAGGATAGGTAGAGGTTTTACGTAAAAGTGTGTTAAATACTGTCGCGAACTGTGCTCCATGAAATGTTGAGTAGCAGCTATTGCTGTTGGCTGGCGTGCTGTGTTCCACCATTTCAAATCCAATCGCCAGAAAATATGTTTTTTTTTTTTAATTTATCTTTTCGAGAGGTTTCTCGATATTTTTTATGTTTGTAATGTGTGCAGATCCTGGAATGTTCGATGTTTGTATTAATATCAGCACTCTCCATCCAGCGGGCAGTTCTGTTCTGCCTGTACGTTAGATCCATCATAAAAGTAGTTTCGGTGCTAATCATTGCGCGTCATTGGCGACCCTGCTTTCGGATTTGGACTTGATTTTGGCTCCGGCTTTACATTGTCATCGGTAAAGACTACATACTAGTCCTCAACATGAGCTTCACTGAGCCCAATTAATTTCGTCCAGAGACATCACATCTTTCCCTCGGAAAATCAATTTGTTTCCCAGCTTTGAATAGTTCCCTCGGAAAATCAATTTGTTTCCCAACTTTGAATAGTTCCCTCGGAAAATCAATTTGTTTCTCAACTTTGAATAGTTCGCGTTTACGTATTAGGAAACCTCCTCATTTATCAGAGAAAGAAATGTGAGGGTCTGTTAAGTGAAGCTGAGTTTCACTTCAGGAAATGTAAATGGCAACAGAAAGGCTGTTATAGCGTTACCTTGATAATTGTAGAGAGGTTTCGGAGAAACCGAACACATTCGTAGGATTTGTTTCCGTACCAAAGCGTTCGTGCGTCTAAATTGACTTAAGATGTACTGGACTGAGACTCGAATACGGAACCTTTGCATTTATCGTGCACATGTTCTACCGACTGAGCCCAATTAATTTCGTCCAGAGACATCACATCTTTCCCTCGGAAAATCAATTTGTTTCCCAGCTTTGAATAGTTCCCTCGGAAAATCAATTTGTTTCCCAACTTTGAATAGTTCGCGTTTACGTATTAGGAAACCTCCTCATTTATCAGAGAAAGAAATGTGAGGGTCTGTTAAGTGAAGCTGAGTTTCACTTCAGGAAATGTAAATGGCACCAGAAAGGCTGTTATAGCGATACCTTGATAATTGTAGAAAGGTTTCAGAGAAACCGAACACATTCGTAGGATTTCTTTCCGTACCAAAGCGTTCGTGCGTCTAAATTGACTTAAGATGTACTGGACTGGGACTCGAATACGGAACCTTTGCATTTATCGTGCACATGTTCTACCGACTGAGATACCCCCCCCCCCCCCCCCCCCCCACACACACAGCTACAATTCCACCACTCCAAAACCTTGCGCTTTCAGCACTTCTTAACACTTTAAGTGATGTATGTAAATGTATAGACCATTGCTCATAAACGCTGTTATTACTTCATTTACCACGAACAATTGATTGTACTTGTATTAATATATTCGCAACAGGAGTTTTTTGATAAGTATAAGTACCGTTTTTATGTTCCTAAGCTGGTAGACTTGAGATATCAGCAGACAAGTGAGTAATGGTATGAATGTTCACCGATACCCTTTTAGGCTTTCGTCTTCAGAACGGCTTTTGTGTTCAAATAGCACTTGTAACCTATGGATATAACGTTTCTGAAGTCTTCTGATACAAGCGACATAAAAATTCGCAGTAAAATTTCCGACATTATAAGGAACAAAATCAATACGGGAGTCTTTTGTAAGCATATTTATAGGTAGTTTTATTCCGCGCCGTACATGTATGCAAATAGACTAACTGAATTCAGCTCCAGGCTATAGCCAGTTTTACTGATTACGTGCTGTGAAATTCTTCTTGCAGATAAAATTTTTTTCACAAATTATCTCTAAAATATAAGTCTCTGAGATAATACATATTTATTTTCGCTGATGATGCACATGTAGGATGAGTAATGAAAATGTGCAACATGATAAAACCATTTATGCAGTTTCAACAGTTAAAAGTACGACCAGCAACTCTCTTATTTCACGAGACGTTTATCAGAACTCTGTCACATTTGCAGTATGTATATTTTGGTCGCCGGTTTCGAAACTACCGGTTCAGTCTCACTACATAATTCATAATCTAACTGAAGCTGATTCTCACTTGTATAATGAGCATATACATATTGTGATATGTATGTACCGCTATTGTGTGATGCATGTATTGCAAATTTGATGGTTATCATTAAGATCAGATACTTTTACTGCAGCCTTAGTATTTCAGGCTTGAGAATTAACCACTCGGAGGGAAATTACATGTACTGCAACTATGACAAATTTGGAATAAACTCTTCATGACGGAAAACAATTTATGCACACACTTGAATGTAATAAGCATACTATTTTCTCATTTTTGATTGGTTTTTATATTTGGTGGGATCATGATGAAATATTCTTTTTAGATCTGTAACAATGACTCCATTGGAGTGACATAGTTCCATGGCAGATGAAATTCAGGTTGATCGTGTAATGAACTGCTTGGAAGAGGTCACGGAGAATCAGGCAGAAGATTCAAAATGTAGAGAAGACTCTGAAGTAGATGATGTAGTTACTATTTCTACAGTTCAAACACTATTATAATAATTGCTGGTGGTCTGGGTAACACACTATCAAGCAGACCAGTGTTTGGAAAATCTACTATAGATGCAGCCGGCAGGGAAGACTGTGTGTCTGTGCTAAAATTAGCATTTGACTGAAGTGTTGAAACTGACTGTTATACTGCAAATGTAGATTTACTGTATATGCGTGGTATAAAGTTGGTTGTGAACTCCATTCTTTCGGGGAATTGTACTGTGTCACTTCTTTCTATGTACAGTGTAGCCTAACGAGATTTTACGCTAACCTTCGCCCCCCAGTAAATTTTAAGCTAGAATTCTTAATTATATATTCGTTCTAGTGGTTGCGTGCAAATAACGCATCTGTTATTGTATTTCAAAAGAATTTAGGCGTTTGCCACTAGTACGTGCAAAAAATGCAAGCTATTCCAAAACCAATTTACTTGTCATCGATATTACTATACGTGGGAATTGGTGAAAAGTTATTACTCACCAGCGCTTACGTTATGGCAAATGTGAACTGACCAAACTTCGTATCCAGTCATTTTAAAATGACATCCAAACACGACCTCTAACAGCACGCCGCTAAGCAAATCAGCAATCCAGTAAATCTTACGGGAATTATGTACACGTAATGTCACGCCTACTGTGACGTTATCTATTACAATATTTACTATTTCCACCTCTTTTAATAATTTCGCGATTCGAGATAATTACGGCTGCAGCTGGTTATTTATCTCAAAAAAATGCCATCGGTCGATAAGATGTTCTACAGCGAAGCGCGTCAAATTACTACGAAAAACTTAGAGCACATCAACAAACGTATTAAATACACTCCTGGAAATGGAAAAAGAACACATTGACACCGGTGTGTCAGACCCACCATACTTGCTCCGGACACTGCGAGAGGGCTGTACAAGCAATGATCACACGCACGGCACAGCGGACACACCAGGAACCGCGGTGTTGGCCGTCGAATGGCGCTAGCTGCGCAGCATTGGTGCACCGCCGCCGTCAGAGTCAGCCAGTTTGCCGTGGCATACGGAGCTCCATCGCAGTCTTTAACACTGGTAGCATGCCGCGACAGCGTGGACGTGAACCGTATGCGCAGTTGACGGACTTTGAGCGAGGGCGTATAGTGGGCATGCGGGAGGCCGGGTGGACGTACCGCCGAATTGCTCAACACGTGGGGCGTGAGGTCTCCACAGTACATCGATGTTGTCGCCAGTGGTCGGCGGAAGGTGCACGTGCCCGACGACCTGGGACCGGACCGCAGCGACGCACGGATGCACGCCAAGACCGTAGGATCCTACGCAGTGCCGTAGGGGACCGCACCGCCACTTCCCAGCAAATTAGGGACACTGTTGCTCCTGGGGTATCGGTGAGGACCATTCGCAACCGTCTCCATGAAGCTGGGCTACGGTCCCGCACACCGTCAGGCCGTCTTCTGCTCACGATCCAACATCGTGCAGCCCGCCTCCAGTGGTGTCGCGACAGGCGTGTATGGAGGGACGAATGGAGACGTGCCGTCTTCAGCGATGAGAGTCGCTTCTGCCTTGGTGCCAATGATGGTCGTATGCGTGTTTGGCGCAGTGCAGGTGAGCGCCACAATCAGGACTGCATACGACCGAGGCACACAGGGCCAACATCCGGCATCATGGTGTGGGGAGCGATCTCCTACACTGGCCGTACACCTCTGGTGATCGTCGAGGGGACACTGAATAGTGCACGGTACATCCAAACCGTCATCGAACCCATCGTTCTACCATTCCTAGACCGGCAAGGGAACTTGCTGTTCCAACAGGACAATGCACGTCCGCATGTATCCCGTGCCACCCAACGTGCTGTAGAAGGTGTAAGTCAACTACCCTGGCCAACAAGATCTCCGGATCTGTCCCCCATTGAGCATGTTTGGGACTGGATGAAGCGTCGTCTCATGCGGTCTGCACGTCCAGCACGAACGCTGGTCCAACTGAGGCGCCAGGTGGAAAAGGCATGGCAAGCCGTTCCACAGGACTACATCCAGCATCGTGATCATGTGATGTATCTGACCCCAGGAATGTGTCAATAAAGTTTCACCATCCTGGGACAATGAATTCACGGTGTTCTTATTTCAATTTCCAGGAGTGTATTTACCGTAGCTGCTATTAATCTTACTTACGTTAAGTACCGATCTGACAAAATATCTCAAACATTAAATGTCAACTTGTCTGTTTTTACGAGAGTTCCGATTGTAACAGTAACAGCTATAATTTTATTATAAACCAGCGATAGCACGGAGGGGAAAAAAAAGGGAGATGGTGCAATAGACTTAGGCTGTACATTGTTTTGAAGCCAGTGTGGGCGGGGCTTGCCGCCATCTTAAATAGGCCAAAACATTAGCAGACTACTGATTGCGATTGCTTCTTGTTCATTATTTCTGTCAAGTGCACGCATCAGCTGTTTTAAATACCGAAAATTACAGTGCTTACGTGCATAACACGATGTAAGAAACGAAATTTTGAACGTTTTTCTGATCTTCAATCTGTATTTTCTGGGGTAATACGACACATTTGGCCTCTTGTTTTATGTTGACATGTTTCGAATAACCTAGAAGAGAAAGATGTGATGTGAAAAGCATGCTTTGGTAATGTTTTTTTCAGTTGAACTGTGTTCGTACCGGTAGCAAATGAAGCAGGAACATCGAAACCAGTGCTTGTTTGCTTACTGGTGCTGATTATTGTTCGTTATAATTTCAGATTTCAACTCATAAGCACACATTCATTGTGAACTATTGCAAAAAAAAAAAACATACCTACGTGTACTCTGTTAGCCCATAAACGTGTGCAATGAGGAAAGAAACAAGGCATGGTATCGAATCTTGTGCATATCAACAAAGAGAACGCTTACTGAAATGTCAAAGAAAGTGCAAAACTGCACAGGGGTATACCTCCATGCAGAATAGAGTTCTTGTTTTATTACATTGTCAGTGCAATATTCTAACTGTAGTTCACTCATCTTCTCACTTTGAAACCTTACCTATGAGGCATCATCATTCAGTGTGCGTCCAATATAGCCATTTACAACGCAAAAAAAGAAAAAGATAATTATTAAACATCTTCCAGCGTTGTGAAATACTGTAAATGTGGTTAAGGGAATGGTCTCAAACGCTTAAGATTCTATAAAATGGGTATTTTGCTTTAACATCTATGTAAACATTTTTTAAAATAATGGTAGCCTAACCTATGTAACATGTAGACCTACCTTTCCAACAGTATCCTATTTGCTTCTTTTTCCGGAATATTCTTCGCCAGTAACTCCTGCCAGTTTTTCAGGAATGGCCAGAGATAGCAGAACTGGTATGCTATTTTGTCTAAAACTGACATAGTGAGACCGTGGCTGTGTACAATTAACGTAGGTTGATTCTTACAAAGAAGAAGACAACCAGCCACTATTATAGTGCCTGGTTGCTGTCTTCTTCTTTGTTAGAACTGGTATGTCTGTCTACTTTCATCATCTGCTTGATTTCACTTTTGAATTTCATTTTGAGGTTTTCAGGCCTATTCCACGCTTCGTGACATACCAATAGTAAGTTAGTTAATTAGTTAATTTCATGTTCCATGTATCATTTGCATGATATAGCGTAATGATGTGGAAGAATCATTATACACTTAAGCGCCAAAGAAACTGGTATAGATGTGCATATGCAAATAGAAAGATATGTAAATAGGCAAACACGACGCTGCGGTGGGCAACGCCTATATAAGACAGCAAATGTTAGATCGGTTACTGCTGCTACAATCACAGGTTATCAAGATTTAAGTGAGTCTGAACGTGGTGTCACAGTCGCCACATGAGCGATGGGACGCAGCATCTCCAAGGTAGCGATGAAGTGGGATTTTTCCATATGATAATTTTACGAGTAAACCGTGAATATCAGGAATGCGGCAAAACATCAGATCATCGACATCGTTGCGGCCGTAAAAAGATCCTGCAAGAACGTGACCAACGACGACCGAAGAGAATCGTTCAACGTGACTGAAGAGCAAACCTTTCTCAAATTGCTGCAGATTTCAATGCTCGTCAATCAACAAGTGCCAGCGTGTGAACCATCATCGATATGGGGTTTCGGAGCCGAAGGCCCACTCGTGTACCCTCGATGACTGCACGACACAAGGCTTTACACCTCGCCTGGGCCCGTCAACACCGACATTGGACTGTTGATGACTGGAAACATTTTGCCTGGTCGGACGAGTCTCGTTTCAAATTGTATCGAGCGGATGGACATGTACGGGTATGGAGACAACCTCATGAATCCATAGACCCTGAACGTCAGCAGGGAACTGTTCAAGCTGGTGGAGGCTCTGTAATCGTGTGGGACATGTGCAGTTAGACTGATATGGACCCCTGATACTCCTAGATACGACTCTGACAGGTGACATGTTCGTAAGCATCCTGTCTGATCACCTGCATCCATTCATGTCCATTGTGCATTGCGACGAACCAGAGCACTTCCAATGGGACAATGCGACACCCCACACATCCAGAATTGCTACAGAGTGGCTCCAGGAACCCGGTTCTGAGTTTCAACACTTCCGCTGGACACCAAACTTCCCAGACATAATCATTATCGATCATATCTGAGATGCCTTGCAACGTGCTGTTCGGAAGTGAACCCCACCGCCTCTTACCCTTACGGATTTATGGAGGACTCTTGGTGTCAGTTCCCTCCAGCACTACATCAGACATTAGTGGAGTCCATGCCACGTCGTGCTGCGACATTTCTGTGTGCTCGCGCGAGCCCTACACGATATTGGGCAGGTGTACCAGCTTCTTTGGCTATTCAGCGTATATTCCCCCTCGCTATTGACAACAGTCTACCAATGCTGGGGTACCTTTACCATACCGCGACTTTAGAAATCACGTGGTTCGAGGCGAGATAATCGTCGAGATATGTTCAGAGCACACACTCATCTGGCAAGGATGTTTCTTGGAGGCTGTTCGATAGAGGGCGGCAAAGGTGAAATCCGAGGGTGCAACATCAGGTGAACAAGTGCGTACGGCATGACTTCCCAACTCAACTCCTGTATCTGCCCATCACAATGCGGACGGGAGTTATCGTGGAGTAGTATGACCTCACGCAGTCTTCCTGGTATTTGTTCTTAGACTGCGTCTGCAAGACGTCTCAGTTGTTGACAATAAAAGTCAGCAGCAATTGTTGCACCTCGGGCAGGCAATTCGTAGTACAGCACACCGTCTCTCTTCCCCGACGTGCATCACATCATCTTTTGGCTGCGTACAGGTCTTTGTACAGAGAGTTGCTCCTCTTTCTGGGCTCATCTATTCCTTTCTTTACCTTATGTTAGCACAAATACACCATTTCTCGTCAACAGTAGGGACGCAGGATAGCAATGGTAGGTAGTTTTCACGAGCCAGTTGATGACTAGCAAATAGAGGTGCACGTATCATCAGCCACTTAATTTCGTGATTTTGGCTTAGAGCATGCGGTATCCACACATCTGATTTTGAACGTTCGCCATTGCATGCAAATGTCGCACAATGGTGGGATGATCACAGTTCATCACATTTGACATTTCTCGAGTATACTGACGTGTATTAATGCTTTTAAATGATCTTCATCGAACTCCGTAGGTCTTGTGTGAAAGTTGTGAGTCACTAATGTCAAAACGATCGTCCTTAAAACGAGAAAACCATTTTCTTGCTGTTCTCTATCCAATGGCATTATCCTCACACACGGTGCAAGTGTTTCCAGCTGCCTCCGCTGCTGTCACCACTCTATTGAACTCAAACAGTAGAATATGTCGGAAGTGTTCAGATTTCTTCACTTGTCACTCCATTTTCTAGTGTATACAGCTGCACTATTTCCGAATGACAAAATGGCAATACATAAAGTCAAATAGCAGCAGGAAACTAAAAATAAAAATGATAATGGAAAAGTAAACCCATAGCAAAAACTGCAACAAATAAACCCACAGCAATCGAAATACCGACATTCAAAACAAAAGCTATACGAACTTACACTATGTGACCAAAAGTGTCCAGACACCTGGCTAAAAATGACTTACAAGTTCGTGGCGCCCTCCGTAGGTAATGCTGGAATTGAGTATGGTATTAGGCCACCCTTAGTCTTGATGACAGCTTACACTCTCGCAGGCATATGTTCAGGCAGGTGCTAGAATGTTTCTTGGGGAATGGCAGCCTATTCTCCATGGAGTGCTGCACTGAGGAGAGATATCGATGTCGGTCGGTGAGGCCTGGCACGAAGTCGGCGTTCCAAAACAATCCAAAAGCCTGCTATAGGATTGAGGTCAGGACTCTGTGTAGGCCAGTCCATTACAGGGATGTTATTGTCGTACAACCACTCTGCCACAGGCCATGCATTACGAACAGGCGCTCGATCATGTTGAAAGACACACTTGACAGCCCCGAATTGCTCAACACTGGGAAGCAAGAAGGTGCTTAAAGCATCATGTAGGCCCGTGCTGTAATAGCGCCACGCAAAACAACAATAGGTGCAAGCCCCATCCATGAAACACACGACCACATCATAACACCACCGCCTCCGAATATTACTGTTGGCACTATACAAGCCCGCAGATGACGTTCACCCGGCATTCGCCATACCCACACCCTGCCACCGTCTCGCCACATTGTGTACTGTGATTCGTCACTTCACACAACGTTGCCCCACTGTTCAATCGTCCAATTTTTACGCTCCTTACACCAAGCGATGCGTCGTGCGGCGTTTAGCGGCGTTCAAAATGATTCCAATGGCCCTAAGCAATATGGGACTTAACATCTGTGTCATTAGTCCCTTAGACTTAGAACTACTTAAACATAACTAACCTAAGGACATCACACACACCCATGACCGAGACAGGATTCGAATCTGCGACCGTAGCAGCAGCGCAGTTCCTGGCTGAAGTGCCTAGAACCGCGCGGTCACAGAGGCCAGCTTAGCGGCGTGATGCGTGGCTTATGAGCAGCCACTCGACCATGAAATCCTAGTTTTCTCACCTCCCGCCTAACTGTCATAGTACTTGCTGTGTATCCTGATGCAGTTTGGAACCTGTCTGGTGATCTGGACAGATGTCTGCCTATTACACATTACGACCCTCTTCAACTGTCGGCGGTCTCTTGTCAGTCAACAGACGAGGTCGGCCTGTGCGCTTTTGCACTGTACGTGTTCCCTCACGTTTCCACCTCACTATCACATCAGAAACAGTGGACGTAGGAATGTTTAGGAGTGTGGAAATCTCGCGTACAGACGTACGACACAAGTGACACCCAGTTACCTGACCACTCTCTTACGATGTCTAGTGACTAGTGACTGGATTCGTGATTTCCTGTCAGGGAGGTCGCAGTTTGTAGTAATAGACGGCAAATCATCGAGTAAAACTGAAGTGATACCAGGTGTTCCACAGGGAAGCGTCCTGGGACCTCTGCTGTTCCTGATCGATATAAATGACCTCGGTGACAATCTGATGCAGTTCTCTTAGGTTGTTCGCAGATGATGCTGTAATTTACGGTCTAGTAAGGTCATCCGAAGACCAGTATCAGTTGCAAAGCGATTTAGAAAAGATTGCTGTATGGTGTGGCAGGTGGCAGTTGACGCTAAATAACGAAAAGTGTGAGGTGATCCACGTGAGTTACAAAAGAAATCCGTTGGAATTCGATTACTCGATAAATAGTACAATTCTCAAGGCTGTCAATTCAACTAAGTACCTGGGTGTTAAAATTACGAACAACTTCAGTTGGAAAGACCACATAGATAATATTGTGGGGAAGGCGAGCCAAGGGCTGCGTTTCATTGGCAGGACACTTAGAAGATGCAGCAAGTCCATTAAAGAGACAGATTACACTACACTCGTTCGTCCTATGTTAGAATATTGCTGCGCGGTGTGAGATCCTTACCAGGTGGGATTGACGGAGGACATCGAAAGGGTGCAAAAAAAGGGCAGCTCGTTTTGTATTATCACGTAATAGGGGAGAGAGTGTGGCAGCTACGATACGCGAATTGGGATGGAAGTCATTAAAGCCATGACGTTTTTCGTGGCGGCGAGATCTATTTACGAAATTTCAGTCTGCAACTTTCTCTTCCGAATGCGAAAATATTTTGTTGAGCCCAACCTACATAGGTAGGAATGATCATCAAAATAAAATAAGAGAAATCAGAGCTCGAACAGAAAGGTTTAGGTCTTCGTTTTTCCCGCGCGGTGTTCGGGAGTGGAATGGTAGGGAGATAGTACGATTGTGGTTCGATGAACCCTCTGCCAAGCACTTAAATGTGAACTGCAGAGTAATCATGTAGATGCTGACTGACGTCGCTGATATGGAGTACCTGGCAGTAAGCGGCAGCAAAATGCAACTGGTATGAAAAACCTATGTTTTTATGGTATCCGGATATTTTTGATCACATAGTGTGTGCACCAACCTAATATGGACAGCAGCTGTGCAGCGTCCTCTACACGTTGCAAGTGTCGGTCGCGGCGAGAACAGTGTAGTTGTGAGTGCGTCATGTCGGAGCTAAGAGAGTCGGACGTGGAAAACACTGTTGGTGCGCTTATGGTGGGCGCTTACACAACCGTGGCAGGCAAACAAGTTTTTGGGGTTTCAAGGGTCGCCGCGTCCCCTTATCGAAGATTTACACCGCAAACAGCGAAAACAGAAAAACTTTATCCACCAAGTCACACCGCAGACGAAAGTGTGTGCTGGGTCGTTGTGACGGACGGTCGTTAAAGAGGACTGTATCGAAGAATAAGAGGACGACAGCTCCAAAGTCACTGCAGAACTGAATGGCGCACTCATGGACCCTGCCGAAAACAACTCGAAAGGAGCTGCAGAAGCTGGAATTTGCATGACGAGATAGGGTTACAAAACTGCTCATCAGTGATTCAGAGTTCCGTAACTGGAAAACGTGGTGGCTGCCAAAGCCAAAAAACCTAATGGAATAACGGACAAAGGAAATTGCTTGAACGAATCTTATTTCACACTGTTTACATCTTCTGGCCGAGTTTACGGTCCAGTAGTGAAACATTGCGAGGATTGGGTGGTGATTTGGGCGGCCGTACCGTGTTTCTCCATGGTCCCCATGGTTACTCTTTAAGGCTGCATTACTGCCAAGGATTATGTGGCCATTTTGGAAGATCAGATCCCTCACACGGTACTATGGGCGTTCAATAAGTAATACACTAATGGCCATTAAAATTGTTACAACAAGAAGAAATGCAGATCATAAACGGGTATTCATTGGACAAATATATTATACTAGAACTGACATGTGATTACATTTTCACGCAGTTTGGGTGCATAGATCCTGAGAAATCAGTACCCAGGAAAACCACCTCTGGCAGTTCAAAAAATGGCTCTGAGCATTAAAGGACTTAACTTCTGAGGTCATCAGTCCCCTACAACTTAGTACTACTTAAACCTAACTAAGCTAAGGACATCACACACATCAATGCCCCAGGCAGGATTCGAACCTGCGATCGTAGCGGTTGCGCGGTTCCAGACTGTAGGGACTAGAACCGCTCGGCCACCACGGCCGGCCCCTCTGGCCGTAATAACGGCCTTGATACGACTGGGCATTGACTCAAACAGAGCATGGATGGCGTGTACAGGTGCAGCTGCCCATGCAGCTTCAACACGATACCACAGTTCATCAAAAGTAGTAACTCGCGTATTGTGATGAGCCAGTTGCTCGGCCACCACTGACCAGACGTTATCAATTGGTGAGAGATCTGGAGAATAAGCTGGCCAGGGCAGCAGTCGAACATTTTCTGTATCCAGGAAGGCCCGTACAGGACCTGCAACATGCGGTCGTGCATTATCCTGCTGAAACACCAGGATAAGGGTCGTAACACATCTGAAATGTGACGTCCACTGTTCAAAGTGCCATCAATGCGAACGAGAGGTGACCGAGACGTGTAACCAATGGCACTCCATACCATCATGCCCGGTGATACGCCAGTATGATGATGACGAATAACACTTCCAATGTGCGTTCACCGCGTTGTCGCCAAACACGGATGCGGACATCATGATGGTCTAAACAGAACCTGGATTCATCCGAAAAAATTACGTTTTGCCATTCGTGCACCCAGGTTTGTCGTTGAATACACGATCGGAGGCGTTCCTGTCTGTGACGGAGCGTCAATGCTAACAGCAGCCATGGTGTCCAAGCTGATAGTCGATGCTGCTGCAAACGTCATCGAACTGTTCGTGCAGATGGTTGTTGTCTTGCAAACGTCTCCATCTGTTGACTCAGGGATCGAGACGTGACTGCACGATCCGTTACAGGCATGCGGGTAAGATGCCTGTCATCTCGACTGCTAGTGATACGAGGTCATTGGGATCCAGCACGGCGTTCCGTATTACCCTCCTGTACCCACCGATTCCATATTCTGCTAACAGTCATTGGATCTCGACCAACGCGAGCAGCAATGTCGCGGTACCATAAACCGCAATCGCGATAGGCTACAATCCGACCTTTATCAAAGTCGGAAACGTGATGGTACGCATTTCTCCTCATTGCACGAGGTATCACAACAACGTTTCACCAGGCAACGCCGGTCAACTGCTGTTTGTGTATGAGAAATCGAATGGAAACTTTCCTCATGTCAGCACGTTGTAGGTGTCGCCACCGGCGCCAACCTTGTGTGAATGCTCTGAAAAGCTAATGATTTGCATATCACAGCATCTCCTTCCTGTCGATTAAATTTCGCGTCTCTAGCACGTCATCTTCGTGGTGTAGCAATTTTAATGGCCAGTAGTGTACAAAACATATTTCTGAAAGCAAGTTGTGTAATCAGGACTCCAATAGACCTAATTATTCCCCATTCTTCTCGCTACAAAACCCTATTTCTCAGCATGGTATTAGTTCAATGCGGCGATCTTATGCCGCCTTAGTGGAAGGGCTTGTATTCCCGCATGGTACCACTCTACTAGTCTACGTTGGAGCCTCGTAACGCGCAAGCAGTTCCGCACAGGTTGTCGCTCGCCGCTCTTTATGATCTTCTGTTAGTGGGCGAGGATCCCATTGCGCACACACCTTTGTGTACCCCAACTGCTGGACGATGGTGGTTGTCGTGGTGGTGGAGCTATGATGATGATGTTCGGTTCGTGGGGCGCTCAACTGCTCGGTTTTCAGCGCATGTACAAATTCCCAACCTTTACTCAGTCCAGTCTCGCCACTTTCATGGATGCTGACGAAATAATGAGGACGCCACCTCTACATCTACATCTACATACATACTCCGCAATCCACCATACGATGCGTGGCGGAGGGTACCTCTACCTTAACTAGCATCATCTCTCCCTGTTCCACTCCCAAACAGAACGAGGAAAAAATGACTGCCTCTATGCCTCTGTACGAGCCCTAGTCTCTCTTATCTTATCTTTGTGGTCTTTCTGCGAAATATAAGTTGGCGGAAGTAAAGTTGTACTGCAGTCAGCCTCAAATGCTGGTTCTCTAAATTTCCTCAGTAGCGATTCACGAAAAGAACGGCTCCTTTCTTCCAGAGACTCCCACCCTGAAGCATTTCTGTAACGCTCGCGTGATGATCAAACCTATGAGGAACAAATCTAGCAGCCCGCCTCTGAATTGCTTCTATGTCCTCCCTCAATCCGACCTGATAGGGATCCCAAACGCTCGAGCAGTACTCCAGAATAGGTTGTATTAGCGTTTTACAAGCGGTCTCCTTCACAAATGAACCACATCTTCCCAAAATTCTACCAATGAACCGAAGACGACTATCCGCCTTCTCCACGACTACCAATACATGCTTGTCCCACTTCATATCGGTCTGCAATGTTACGCCCAAATATTTAATCGACGTGACTGTGTCAAGCGCTACACTGCTAATGGAGTATTCAAACATTACGGGATTCTTTTTCCTATTCATCTGCATTAATTTACATTTATCTATTTTTAGAGTTAGCTGCCATTCTTTACACCAATCATAAATCCTGTCCAAGTCACCTTGTATCCTCCTACAGTCACTCAACGACGACACCTTCCCGTACACTACTGCATCATCAGCAAACAGCCACACATTGCTATCCACCCTATCCAAAAGATCATTTATGTAGATAGAAAACAACAGCGGACCTACCACACTTCCCTGGGGCACTCCAGATGATATCCTCACTTCCGATGAACACTCACCATCGAGGACAACGTACTGGGTTCCATTACTTAAGAAGTCTTCGAGCCACTCTCATATTTGGGAACCAATCCCATATGCTCGTACCTTACTTAGGAGTCTATAGTGGGGCACCGAGTCAAACGCTTTCCGGAAGTAAAGGAATATGGCATCCGTCTGATACCCTTCATCCATGGTTCGAAGGATATCATGTGAAAAAAGGCCCCAGTCATGTCGAGACAGGTGAAACTCCCTGACCCCGCCGGGAATCGAACCCGCACCCCATCATCAGGAAGCGAGAACGCGACCACGAGACCATGTGGTGCTATGTATAGGGTGCCATCAATGGTGGACTAGTGTGTCAGCACTACGACAGGGACGTCCACTTGAGCAGCGAGGTGATTGATGGTGATCCGTTGATCACCTGGAGTGAGAGTGTCCTCACGTTCCAACACTGCAGAAGTGACAGCTGTGTGCTGCCGGCTGGCACGCGGGAGATCAGATAGGTTTGCACAACCTCGTTGCGATGATGACAGACACCTCGCCCAACAAGTCGCCATGCTTTCTGTCCACTGACAGGTCTCCGTAGACATTCTTCAAGCGCCTATAAATATTGAGGATGCTCTGGTTTTCCACCAAAAGAAAATAACAGCTCTCTGCTTGGAATGCACCTCTGTTACAGATGCCATTTTGTAGGTTACATACGGTGTCACCAACTAGCGGAACTTCATAATACTACAAGGGCTGCAGCGTAAATATTTCACGATGGCGCACAACGAATTTCGCATTTTTTTAGTAGAAAGTGGCCGAGGAAAAAAAATTGTGTTTCGGTAGTTATTGAACGTCCCTCGTACAGTGTTTGTTCCCCAGTGGTGATGCTGTGTTCGGAGGTGAAAGCTCTCATCGTCCAGAACTGGTTTTCTAACCCCGAAGATCAACCGCCACATCTTCTCTGGCCACCACACTAGAGATGGGTAGTTCGCGAACGAACGGGTGCAAAGGAACGGTTCACGAAGATGAACGAAAGGACCCAGGAACTAATTCCAAGGAACGATCGGTTCATAGTTCACTTCGGTCGCGGCGGTCTACTTATAGTTCCCCGGAACGAGGAACGATCGCTTCATAGTTCACTAGTTCACTTCGGTCGCGGCGGTCACTTCGGCAGTTATCGTTCCAGCCTCGGTCGCGTGCTCGTTTCATTCTCGGCCTCCCTCGGCCGCACTCGTCGCTCTTCGCGTGACCACCTGTCTCAGTTCCACTGCCGACTGCTCCCAGTTAGTTCAGTATCCAGTTGTTCGTTTCGTTCCCTGCGCTCGCCTATTTTACATGGGTTCCAAACTATTCTTGCACTTGGTTCTGGCTATTCAGCGTCCACGACCGGTAATGAAAAAGTGTTATATAGTTAAGTAAATTACATAAAAATTAAGTTTTATGTAATAGGTACGTCTTTTCAGGTAACAAAATGGCATATCAGCTCACTTCATTATATCGATGAACAGCAAAAGACATAACAAGACAAGTTTTTTTTTTGTTTTGTTATTCATATATTTTTTGGTTTCATCGACTTGATTTAGCAGCTAACTTTCAATAATTTGCTTAATTTTTAGTGTAAGAAAATTCATATAAAACGTTTTTCGTGTATCTTTCATATACAAAACCTTACATTTAGGAAGGCTCTAATTATTTTTAAGTTTGGTTGTTCCCAATTTGCATTACCTGCTAGTTTGGTTTCTTTGGGAAAAAAAGTGGGTTGTGGGTCATTTTGGCTCAGTAGTAAAAGCGCTGCCTCTCCATTTGAAAAGACATAGATTGCCATAAAATCGTATTTACTTATTATCTCAAAAACATTTGTTGAGAAGGAGCTTTGAAACCAAAAACTTTATTACTGCTAACTTAATTATTATTATTATTGCTGCATTAACTTTAATAATGCAAAATAAAAACCTAATTTTTACTAAGCGTGTGACGCAAGTATGAGAAAACCACATTTCATTTTATGCTTATGGCAATGGGGAACAGTTTAGCTGGGACGCTGGCTGACATATTTGTAAGTCACTTAGAAAACAAATGCTTTGATGAAAATCCTAATATCGCTGAGAAAATTGTATATTACAGGAGATATGTTGACGACTCCATTTTATTATACAAAGGAGATAAAAATGATATCGAAAACTTAGCACAAAAAATGAGCTCTCAACACCCGAAAATTAGATTCACCATGGAATTTGAAGAAAACAACCGTATAGATTACTTAGATTTAACACTAATAAAGAAAGATGGCAAGCATGAATTTAGCATATTCAGAAAACCTACGTGTACAGATCTCGTTATCAATGAGAGCTCTTGTCACCCACCGCAGTACAAATGGGCATATTTTACTTCGATGGTATACAGGCTACTAAGATTGCCACTAAGCCAACAGGAAGTAGAAAAGGAATTAAGTGTTTTAAAACAAGTGGCCGTAGCAAACGGATATACGTGTCAGCAGGTGATGAATATTTATAGGAAGATAAAGAAGAGGCAAATTGAACAAATAAAAGGAAGTCAAGTAGCATTTAAGAGGAACAACAAGAAAAAATATGTAGCTCTCACTTACAATGGAAGAATTACAGATAAAATTGAAAGATGCTTTCGTAAATCCGACGTTAAAATAGGGTTCCGAACAAATAACGCGTTAAAATTGAAGCTCCGGCATAGAATATGTAATAGTAGGAATAAATTTCAGGATTCAGGTGTATATAAGATCAAATGTAATGACTGCTGTAAACAATATATAGGGCAGACTGGTAGGAACTTTGAATCCAGATTCAGGGAGCACACCTACTCTCAAAACAAAACAGATTTTGGGGCGCATATGGCTGCGACAAAGCACTCAGTCACGAACATTGAACACAATTTAGACATCCTGCATAGAGCCCATAAGGGACGGTTCCTTAACATTTTGGAAGAAATTGAAATGTACACCCACAAAAATAAAGATCTGGATTAAATCATAACGCCTATTTTAGCGTTTATGACGGCCTACTAAGATGACAACTGTTGCGTGTGGAGATCCAGGCCGAGGGATGAGAGATGGCGCGCGGTGGAGAAGCCGGAAGACGCGTGCAGCGTTTGGCGTCGTTGACGGGGCCCTCCTGTGCGGCCCTCTTGCCCGCGGCGATGGACGTCAGACGACTGAGCGGACCGCGGCACAACACCGAAATGGCGGGAAATACGGAAGCAGACCGTAGAGCAAAACAAGTTCACACCATCACCATAGATATATAAACCGCCCTATGTTTTTTAGATCGTATAAAAATGATAATTTTACTGTTTTTTAATTAATGCTGACAAGTACAGATTTTAACCTTGACATCTACATATTTTAATTAACTATTTTTAATTAATAAAAAAATATCTACTGAATATAGTATGTGCAAATGGAATGTAACAAATGTACCAGACGCCACCTGTCGGTAATAGTGTTATAATTAATATAAATGACGTGCACTCTGCCAACCAATTTTATGTGACGTAGCATGTGAAAATTGCTGGATATGGACGGGTTACTCCTGTAACTGAAGTAGCAGGTACGCTCTGGTACATTTGATGTTGATTAGATAGGATGAAAAAGATTTGCTTCCGTGAAATAATAGATTAGTGTCATTATTTTTACAGATCTGAAGATGGTTCTGAATGAACCGAAACCGGTCATATGATTAAAAAATTTGCAATCAAGACGGTTTTTAAGTAACATTAACTTCCATAAAGTCTCTACTTCGCTTAAGAACTCAGAGACAACGTGAAGTATATATAGGTTGTAAACGCTTATTGTTTACAACTTAGCATAGTTATGTAGTGGAAGTGGAAACGAAGAATTTCATACCAGACACTTGTGGTCTATTAAGTTGGGAAACAGCCACCAACAGGTTTACAAGACTACATGAGCTATAGCCCATGCGCGTTGCGTGAGATTTTCATGTTCTCTTCTCCAGCTCTCTACATGTCGTCATCGATTGTTTCGCAATTGTTGCTTGCATTAGCTTGTTATTTCTTCACTGCCTAATTATTACATGTTTGTCTGTTTGTTGTATCTGCTCGTAACGGGCAACATATCGTCCACAATTGGCGAGCAGTCTGTACTCGGGGCCGGTTTTCCTGAGATCAGCCACTCAAGGCTGCGGTTGGCTAAACGAGGGGTTCCGAAGAGTCACAGAAATTAGAAATAGCCCACTAGTTCACTTCGGTCGCGGCGGTCACTTCGGCAGTTCTCGTTCCAGCCTCGGTCGCCAGCTCGTCTAAGTCTCGGTCTCCCTCGGCGCACTCGTCGCTCTTCGCATGACCACCTGTCTCAGTTCCACTGCCGACTGAAATGAACGATGAACGAGTAAAAATGAACGGTTCCCAAAAAAGAACGATCAGCAGTGAACTAGTTCCCAAGGATGAACGAGTTTGCCCGTCTCTACACCACACACACCAGATCGCAGTGGTATTCAGTCTTTTTGGACTATTTTGGAGAGAAGGGTGCGCGATCGCCACCCACCTCCATCATCATTATCTGAAACTGCCACTATTTTGCGGCAGGAATGGAATACAGTTAGTTTGAAAACCATACAGGACCTGTATTTATTCTTTCAGAAACGACTGGAACCTGTTTCGAATGCCGACGGGTTTTCTTACATCGTATAAGACGTGGCGATACGCTGTGTTTTTGGTCTTTCTATGAGGTGTGATTGGAAAGTTCTAAGAATGGGCTTGTAATAGTACAAACGGTGGTACTTACATGTTACTGTAATGCATCTCCTTCAAAATAGTTCCCTTCTGACTGAACACACCGACTCCAACGGTGTTTCCACTTTGGAAACATTCCTGGAAATTTTTTTCCTGGAGTGTGTTAAAGGGGGGGGGGGGGGGGGGTAGGACATCAAAATGGCCGACTTGGAGCAGGAGAGTCATCACAGGACATTGTAATCTCCGCTGTTTAACCTTTACAAATAAATTCATAAAACTTTGTCAGCATGACCAGGAAGGGTTCAGGATTAACGCTCACAGCAGTGGAAGTTCAAAAATACAACAATAAATTTTTTTACATGTGAAATGTCATCATTATTTCACTTACTATTCGCTGCTTTTGTTGCTATAGGTACACTTTTCTTCAGAAATAAGGGAGATTCTTCGATGAATTTTGCACAGCATACAAACCATATGAAACTCTAGAATTTTCCAAGTCTATTAAAAACTGTGCTAAAATTGAGATAATTAACCATTAAATTTGAGTTTTTTTCTAAACATGAAGTTTAAAATGTAACGGCTCATTCATTTTTCATTAATTAAATAAATTCTAGAGTTTCATACACCTGTAAGTATGGGTTGTATGCTGTGCAAAATTCATCGAAGAATCTCTCTTACTTGTGAATTAAAGTGTACCTATAGCAACAAATGCAGCCAATAGTAAGTGAAAAAATGATGAAATTTCACACGCAAAAAATTTATTTTATTATACCTTTGAACCTACATTGCTATGAGTTTGAATCCTGAATCCTTCCTGATCGTGTCGACAAAGTTTTATGAATTTATTTGTAAAAGTATAGACGGTGGAAATTAAAATATCGTGTGGTGCCTCTCCTGCTCTAAGTCGGTCCGTTTGACGTCCTACCCCTCTTAAGGACGCTCTCCGTATTTGCCTGGATATCTTCCATCGAGTCAATTGGCATCCCTTTCATTGAAAATTTCAGTGTAGAAAACAGGTACAAGTCCTTAGGGGCCAAATCAGGCGAATATGGCGGTTGTAGAAGCAGAGCAATTGCGAATTTGGTCATAAATTCAACGATGGAGAAGCCACGATGAGCCGGAGCGTTGTCACGGTGTAGCACCCAACTCCTGTCTTCCCACAATGCAGACGTTTTCTTCCGCACCTTTTCGCACAGACGCTCAAGGACTCATTTGTAGTATTCCTGGTTAACTGTCTGTCCTCCAGGGGTAAATTCATGATGCACAATATCGGTAGAATCGAAAAAAAAGTCACCAACACTGTCTTCACCTTCGACCGACTTTGCTGTGCTTTTCTCGGTCGTGGTGAACCTGGAGTCTTCCACTGCGAAGACTGCACTTTGGTTTCAGGATCACAGCCGTACACCCACGATTCGTCACCTGTAATTACCCTATTTAACAGATCTGGGTCATTTTTCGTCCGATCAGTGTTTGGCACACTTCAAATCAGTATTGTCTCTGGTCACTTGACAACACTTTTGGAAAGAATTTTGCGGACACTCGGTGCATGTTCAGAACCCCTCCGTGTACCTGCCTGACAAACCAGTAAGCAGTAGCGGATCCATTCTTAAGACTTTCCAATCACACCTCGTATATATTTATATTTATAACCCCTGTACTTCTCCCAATTTATACCATCTTTCTTTCTTTTTTCCTGCAACATTTTGCACCACACCTTTGTCTGTTACCATGTCAATGGCCTATCTCGCACCCTACTTTGTACGGTATGGCGCTGCAAGCATCACACATGATGCCAATTGGACGTTTATTGCATGCGCTATTCACGGTTTACAATTTTAATGCCAATCAGTGTAGTATAATGGGATGCGAAATTAAAGCGTCACCCATCCACAAGGATCAGCTCAGTTTGCAGGTAAATATAAGTTTAATTTAGTGTTTTGTTTATGTATTTCTAATATTTTGTTATGTTTGTAAAATATTTAAAGTTTTGTATGTTTCATGTTTTGTATTTCTAATATTTTGTTATGTTTGTAAAATATTTAAAGTTTTGTTTTCATGTTTGGAGAGAGCAGCGCAACTCGCGGAACCAGCATCTTCACTGCCGGAACCAGAAAGAAAGTTGCTGGCCACTGGACGTCCCGGGTCAGCAGCCAAAGAGCAGCAGAAGATCCTGTGACCGGGTTGTTGCGTCGAACCTCCAACATTCAAATAAATAAAATTTTGTAATTTTCCATCGTAATGACGTCACAGAAGTTTTTAGTTCATGTTGTATTTTGTTTAGTTCTGTTTTGTCGAGTCTGATGTTCACAATTGTATGTAGCATATACGAAGACAATAAAACAGTGTATGCTCTAAAGCTTAAATACGTGTTCGAGAATTATTTATGAAGAGTTATAGTGAGGAAGGATTATTACTGAATTTTTCCAAGATATTAATTTTCTGAAGAGTTTGATTTCGATTTTTGAATCCTAAAGGTTTTACAGTCTGATTTTAATATGGGAAAAATAAGATAACTTGCAAGAATATAATTTCAAAGAAGAAACAAACGACATTTGAATTTCAAAACTTTGCGCAAACCAGTTGGACTGAGTGACGTAATTTTGCACAAACGACTCAACTGAGGGTGTTTTAGTTACAGTTTCGTTCAAGAATCTTTTATAGAGAAATTTAAAAGAATTTAAATAATTTTTTGAAGTGTTTTGTAAACGACGTAGGTGACGAACTCTGCACATGGTCATATTTCAAACAAAAATCATTGAGTTATACGCGTCGTAACACTACAGTAGTTGAAAGCGAAGTATGTACGTCTCTGGTGGGGTGAAAACGTCTTTGAGTGCTTATGATTTATTTTCAGGCTAGCTGCCCCTTTTATAAATGACTTTGTTGCAAATAGTCTTAGCAATATCCAGTAAAATTTCTGTCTCTTGGTTCCAGACCATCACGTCTCCGTTGTGAAGCCTCTGGTGTTCGGCGTGGTGGGGAAATTCCCCATTCCGTTTCCACTGGCTCACAAGAACGCCTGCGGCAGCTCTGGGCTCAAATGTCCACTTGTGGCAGGGCATCGCTACAACTACACTGACGCAGTTTCCGTCAAAAGGATGTATCCGAAGGTAAACAGCAAGGTCATAATTTTAGCAATCGGATGTCCTTAAACTTTTATTCTGCGTACAGAACCAACTATCAGAAGGCAAAATTAGCGCTTTTCACAGATGATACAAGCGTCATTGTCGAGCTGGTCAAAGACTCATCCACAGAGAAAATAAATTAAGCTTTTGTTAGAGTTATGAAATGGTTTTTGCACAAACAGACCGCCTTTAAATACAGATAATCCAATTTTGAGCTGTCAAAAATACCGCACTTAAGATGAAGATGAAATGGGAGATACGATACTGCGTGAAGAGTTTGACAGAGCACTGAAAGACCTAAGTCGAAACAACGCCCCGGGAGTAGACAACATTCCATTAGAACTACTGACAGCCTTGGGAGAGCCAGTCCTGACAAAATTCTACCATCTGGTGAGCAAAATGTATGAGACAGGCGAAATACCCTCAGACTTCAAGAAGAATATAATAATTCCAATCCCAAAGAAAGCAGGTGTTGACCCATGTGAAAATTACCGAACGATCAGTTTAATAAGTCACAGCTGCAAAATACAAACGCGAATTCTTTACAGACGAATGGAAAAGCTAGTAGAAGCCGACCTCGGGGAAGATCAGTTTGGATTCCGTAGAAATACTGGAACACGTGAGGCAATACTGACCTTACAACTTATCTTAGAAGAAAGAACAAGGAAAGGCAAACCTACGTTTCTAGCATTTGTAGACTTAGAGAAAGATTTTGACAATGTTGATTGGAATACTCTCTTTCAAATCCTGAGGGTGGCAGGGGTAAAATACCGGGAGCGAAAGGCTATATACAATTTGTACAGAAAGCAGATAGCAGTTATAAGAGTCGAGGAACGTGAAAGGGAAGCAGTGGTTGGGAAGGGAGTGAGACAGGGTTGTAGCCTATCCACGACGTTATGCACTCTGTATATTGAGCAAGCAGTAAACGAAACAAAAGAATAGTTCGGAGTAGGTATTAAAATCCATAGAGAAGAAATAAAAACTTTCAGGTTTGACGATTACATTGTAATTCTGTCAGAGACAGCAAAGGACTTGAAAGAGCAGCTGAACGGAATGGACAGTGTATTGAAAGGAGGGTATAAGATGAACATCAACAAAAGCAAAACGAGGATAATGGAATGTAGTCGAATTAAGTCGGGTGATGCTGAAGGAATTAGATTAGGAAATGAGACACTTAAGGTAGTAAAGGATTTTTGCTATTTGGGGAGCAAAATAACTGATGATGGTCGAAGTAGAGAGGATATAAAATGTAGACTGGCAATGGCAAGGAAAGCGTTTCTGAAAAAGAGAAATTTGTTAACATCGAGTATTGATTTAAGTGTCAGGCAGTAGTTTCTGAAAAGTATGTGTATGGAGTGTAGCCATGTATGGAAGTGAACCGTGGACGATAAATAGTTTAGACAAGAAGAGAGTAGAAGCTTCTGAAATGTGGTGCTATAGAAGAATGCTGAAGATTAGATGGGTAGATCACATAACTAATGGGGAGATGTTGAATAGAATTGGGGAGAAGAGGAGCTTGTGGCACAACTTGACTAGAAGAAGGGATCGGTTGGTAGGACACGTTCTGAGACATCGAGGGATCACCAATTTAGTATTGGAGGGCAGCGTGGAGGGTAAAAATCGTAGAGGGAGACCAAGAGATGAATACACTAAGCAGATTCAGAAGGATGTAGGCTGCAGTAGGTACTGGGAGATGAAGAAGCTTGCACAGGATAGAGTAGCATGGAGAGCTGCATCAAACCAGACTCAGGACTGAAGAGCACAACAACAACAACAACAATGAATTTGGTTTACTAGATAAAAATAATAAACTGGGAAAAAGTTTGAAGTTCTTGAGTCGGCTTACGGATCAAAATTTACTTTGGAAAAATGATACAGTGAGGTGACAAAAGTGATGGGGTACCTCATAATATCATGTCGGATCTCCTGGCGTAGTGCAGAAACTTGACTTTGCATGGACTCAACAAGTCGATGATAGTCCCCTGCAGAAATATTGAGCCATGCTGCCTCTACAGCCTTCCATAGTCGCGAAAGTGTTGCCGGTGCAGAATTTTGTGCACGAACTGACCTCTCGACTGTGTTCCATGAACGTTCGATCACCCATGGTGTAGGAATAGTGTCTTTCACTAGTAATCAAAATGTCCTTGATCTCAGGTTGGAACTCTGTCACCACTTAAGATTTGAATTAAAGTCATCAGTAATGGCGACTCAAGACTTCTGCCATAAGAGGTCACCATCATTCAGCCAACTGATGGCAGAAGAATCTGTGTGCATAGAACATGTGGGCTGGAATTGAAAAAGTATCGAGATCATCTCTCTGTTGGCGAAAGATTCCGGAGTGGTCCTCCATTCGGATCTCCAGGAGATGACCGCCAGGTGGAAGGTGACCATAAGAAATATAGTTCGTAACCAACGAAAGGATAATGTTCTACGATTCGGGGAGTCGCGTATCAGAAATTTGAACTTGGTAAGGAGGCTAGAAAATCTGAAAAGGCAAGTGGTAAGGCCCATTCTAGGTATACTGGGGGTCAGTGAAGTGAAACCGAAAGAAGCTAAGGATTTCTGATCAGAAGAGTGTAGAGTAATATCAACAGCAGCCGAGAATGGCATAACGGGACTGGGTTTAATTGTGAGTAGGAAGGTAGGACAGAGAGGGTATTATTGTGAATGGTTCAGTGATACGGCTGTCCTCGTCAGAATCGATAGCAAACCAACACCGACAACGATAGTTCATGCCGACTTCGTAAGCCGATGCTGAAAATATAGGGGAAGTATGTGAGGATATTGAACGAGTAATTCAGTACACAAGTGAAGATAAATATCTAATAGTCATGGGGAATTGGAATGCGATTACAAGGGAAGGAGTAGAACAAAGGGCTGTGGGAGAAGTGACAAATTGAAACTGAGTTCTGCAATAAATTGCAGCTAGTAACAGATAATACTCTGTTCGAGAATCATAACAGGATGAGATATACTTGAAAAAAGCCTGGAGTTACGGGAACATTCCAGTTAGATTACGTCACGGCCACATACAGTTTCAGAAATCAAATATTGGATTGTAAGGCGTACGCAGGAGCAGATATAGACAGACATCACAATGTACTAATGATGAAGAGTTGGCTGAAGTTGAAGAGATTAGTTAGGAAGAGTCCGCAGCTCGTGGTCGTGCGGTAGCGTTCTCGCTTCCCACGCTCGGGTTCCCGGGTTCGATTCCCGCCGGGGTCAGGGATTTTTCTCTGCCTCGTGATGACTGGGTGTTGTGTGATGTCCTTTGGTTAGTTAGGTTTAAGTAGTTCTAAGTTTCAGGGGACTGATGACCATAGATGTTACGTCCCATAGTACTCAGAGCCAGTTTGGAAGAACAAGTACGCAAATAAGTGGGATATGGATGTACTAAGAAGTGAAGAGGTACGCTTGAAGTTCTGAGGCTATAGATAATGGAATAATGAATAGCTCAGTAGGCAGGACAGTTGAAGAAGAATAGACATCTCTAAAAACGGCAATAACAGAAGTTGAAAGGAGAAATGTAAGTACAAAGAAGGAAGCTGTGAAGAAACCATGGATTACAGAATAAATACTCCAGTTGATCGATGAAAGAAGGAAATACAAAAACGTTCAGGGAAATTCAGGAATACAGAAATAAGTCACTTAGGAATGAAATAAAGAGGAAGGTTCAAATGGCTCTGAGCACTATGGGACTTAACATCTAAGGTTGTCAGTCCCCTAGAACTCCGAACTACGTAAACCTAACTAACCTAAGGACATCACACACATCCATGCCTTAGGCAGGATTCGAACCTGCGACCGTAGCAGTCCCGCGGCTCCGGACTGATGCGCCTAGAACCGCACGGCCACCGCGGCCGGCGAAGTGCGAGGAAGCTAACGCGAAATAGCTACATGAGAAAAGTGAAGAAGTTTAAAAGGAAATTACTGTCGGAAAGACTCACTCTACGTATAGAAAAGTCGAAACAACATTCGCGGAAATCAAAAGCTAAGACGGTTACATTAAGAGTGCAATGGGGATTCCACTGTTAAATGCAGAGGAGAGAGCGGATATGTGGGAAGAGGGCATTGAAGGCCTTTATGTGGGCGAAGATTTGTCTGATGTGATAAAAGGAGAAACAGGAGTCGATATAGAACAGATAGGGGACCCAGTATTAGAATAAGATTTTAAATGGGCTTTGGAGAATTTAAGATCGAATAAGACAGAAGGGATAGACAACACTCCGTCAGAATTTCTAAAATCATTGGGGGAAGTGACAACAAAACGACCATTCACGTTGGTGTGTAGAACGTACGAGACCAGCAGTTTACCATCTCACAAGTGCGAGAATTATCGCACCATCAGCTTAACAGCTCTTGCAACCAAGATGCTGTCAAGATAAATATCCAGAAGGATGGAAAAGAAAGCTGAGGATGTCAGACGACGATCAGTTTGGCTTTACAAAAGGTAAAGGCACGAGAGAGGCAGTTCTGACGTTGCGGTTGATATTGGGGCTAGACTAAAGAAAAATTAAGATAAGTTCATAGGATTTATGGGCCACGAGAAAGGGCCCGACAATGTCAAATTGAGCAAGATATTCGAAATTCTGGAAAAAATAGGGGTAAGATAAATGGAAACACGGGTAACATGCAATATGTACAAGAGCCAAGATGGAACAATACGAGTGAAAGACCTAGAACGAAGTGTTCGGGTTTAAATAGGTTTAAGACAGGGATGTAGTCTTTCATTCCTACTGGTCAGTCTGTACATCGAAGAGGCAATGACAGAAATAAAAGGAAAGGTTCAAGAGTGGGATTGACATCCAAGGTGAAAGGATATCAGTGATGATATTCGTTGATGACATTGCTATCCTCAGTTAAAGTGAAGAAGGATTACAGGAATTGCTGAATGGAATGAACAGTCTGATGAGTAAAAAATACGAATTGAGAGTAAATCTCAGAAAGACGAAGGTACTGAGAAACAGCAGAAATGAGATCAGTGAGAAACTTGATCAGGATTAGTGATCACGAAGTAGATAAAGTTAAGGAATTCTGCTACCTCAGGCAGCAAAATAACCCATGTCGGATGGAGCAAGACGGATATAAAAGCAGATTATCCCTGGTAAAAAGGGCGTTTCTGACTAAAAGATGTCTACTAGTATCAAACATGGGCCTTAATCTAAGGAAGAAGTTTCTAAAACTCTATGTATGTGGCATAGCACTGAATGGTAGAAAAACATGGACAGTGGGGAAACCAGAACAGAAGAGAATCTAAACATTTTAGATGTTGCGCTGTAGAAGAATATTGAAAATTACGTGGAGCTATAAGGTAAGGAATGAGGTGATTCTCCGGAGAATTTATGGAAAACAGTGACATGAAAAATGGAGAGGATGATACGACATATAATAAAACTTCAGGCAATAACTTCCACGGTACTAGAGGGAGCTGTGGAGGGTAAAAACCGCAGATGAAACAGAGACTGGAATATATCTAGCAAATAATTGAGGAATTGCAAGTACTACTCTGAAATGATTAGGCGGACGCTGTGCTCGTGCGGTTCTAGGCACTTCAGTCTGGAACCACGTGGCTGCTACGGTCGCAGGTTCGAATCCTGCCTCGGGCATGGATGTGTGTGATGTCCTTAGGTTAGTTAGGTTTAAGTAGTTCTAAGTTCTAGGGGAATGATGACCTCAGATGTTCCCGGTTTATATAAATGATCTAGGTGATAATCTGAGCAGCCCCCTTAGATTGTTTGCAGATGACGCTGTAATTTACCGTCTAGTGAAATCATCAGATGATCAATTCCAATTAAAAAATCATCTAGAAAGAATTTCTGTATGCTGCGAATAGTGGCAATTAGCACTAAACAAAGAAAAGTGCGAGGTCATCCACGTGGGTAGTAAAAGAAAACCGATAAATGTTGGGTATACGATAAATCGCACAAATCTAAGGGCTGTCAATTCGACTAAATACCTAGGAATTACAATTATGAGCAACTTAAATTGGGAAGACCACATAGATAATATTGCGGGAAAGGCAAAACAAAGACTGCGCTTTGTTGGCACAACACTTAGAAGATGCGACAAACCCACTAAAGAGACAGCCTACGTTACACTTGTCCGTCCTCCGCTGGATTATTGCTGCTCAGTATGGGATCCTTACCAGGTAGGATTGACGGAGGACATCGAAAAAGTGCAAAGAAGGGCAGCTCGTTTCGTGTTATCGCACAATAGGGATGAGAGTGTCACTTGTGTGATACGCGAGTTGGCGTGGCAGTCACTGAAACAAAGGCGGTCTTCTTTGCGGCGAGATCTATTTACGAAATTTCAATCACCAACTTTCTCTTCCGAATGAGTAAATATTTTGTTGACACCCACCTACTTAGGGAAAAATGATCATCATAACAAAATAAGAGAAATCAGAGCTCGAACGGAAAGATTTAGGTGTTCCTTTTTCCCACGCGCCATTCGAGAGTGAAATGGTAGAGAAGTAGTATGAAAAAGGTTCGATGAACCCTCTGCCAGGCACTTAAGTGTGAATTGCAGAGTAACCATGTAGATGTAGGTAGATGTAGATGTAACTCCCATAGCGGTTAAAGCCATTTGAACCATTTTTGAATCTGAAATGGATGAAATGGCGCAGACGAGGAATTCGTGGCTGGCCGCAACAAACCAGTCAGAAGACTGAGGAGTCAAATAAATAAAGGAATAAATCAATAAATACATAAAATAAAACAAATGTTCTATGGGATTCATACCAGGTGATCTAAGGTAGCCAAATTCTTTGCTCGAAATGTCCAGACAGTTCTTCAAACCAATCCTGAATAATTGTGCTCCGCGAGAAGGTGCATTGTCATCCATAAAAATTCCATCGTTGTTTGAGGAGATGAATGGCTACAAGTGGTTTCCAAGTAGCCGAACGTAATCATTTCTAGTCAGTGATCAGATGAGTTGGATCAGAGGGCCCAGTCGATTCCGTGTAGACACAGCTATCACCAGCTTCCACAGTGCCTTGTTGACAACTAGGGTCCATGACTTCGTGAGGTCTGCGCCACACTTGAACCCTACCATTAACTCTTACCAACTCTGCCCAAGCAAAATAGTCAGCTGCGCGGGGTAGCTGCTCGGTCTTGGGCGCCTTGTCATGGCCCGCGCGGCTTCCCCCGACGGAGGTTCGAGTCCTCCCTCGGGCGTGTGTGTGTGTGTGTGTGTGTGTGTGTGTGTGTGTGTGTGTGTCGTCCTTAGCGTTATGTTAGTTTAAGTTAGGTTAAGTAGTGCGTAAGCTTAGGGACTGATGACCTGAGCAGTGTGGTCCCATGAGACCTTACCACAAATTTCCAAGACTTTCCAACTTGGTCACGAGCCGAGGAGATGTGCTGTTATAAGAGACACTACCGTCGATCATCTGCTGTCGTAGCTCATTGACGTTAAATTTCGCCGCACTTCTCTAAAGGATGCGTTCGTCGTATGTCCCGCACTGATTTCTGTGCTTACTTCACGCAGTTTTGCTTGGCTGTCAGCACGGACAGCTCTTCACAAACGCCGGCCGGGTGGCCGAGCGCTTCAGTCCGGAACCGCGCTGCTGTCGCAGGTTCGAATCCTGCCTCGGGCATGGATGTGTGTGATATCCTTAGGTTAGTTAGGTTTAAGTAGTTCTAAGTCTAGGGGACTGATGACCTCAGATGTTAAGTCCCATAGTGCTCAGAACCATATGAACCATTTCTCACAAAAGTGGTTTGCGGTGAACGGAGACGTGTGAGAGGAAATGCTGACGTAGTCGTCGCTCGGCACTTCCAATACAAACTGCAACGTTTAGCTGCACCACACAATTTTGACACTATGACTGCTAGTTCGCTGGCGTTAGCAGAAATGTAAAATCAGCGAAGTCGACATGAAGTGTTCTGGAAAAATCCGATATGCCACGAAACCCAACGACGGACCCATCAAACACCTTCTCTTGTGCCTCTTACATACATCACAATTGTTAGCAAAGCGGTTATCGCAAGCGTGAACGTGCGTAAGTTTTTATTTCCACTTCCGCGCAAAGTGACCCGACAGACTGCTAGCTTTTTTCGTCCATATATCGATACTTTTTTTCCATATATCGATATCCGTTAATGGTATTTTTTAAACAGCGATATATCAGATTTTGCTATTTTTAAAAATATCAACAATCGTATTATCAATACTGCAGCAGTCCTCTTAATAACCTGAGCAACAGGAAATAAGGGCTCAAATTTTTGCTCTTCTTTTTCAAACTAGCCGTTTACCAAACACACGAATTCCTGAGCCTTGCAGTTTAGCATACTTTTCTCCCTCCATTTCACTTCACATGTTGGGGTGGCACTACTCGCTCCTTGGGCATTGTTTAAAAGGATACAGAAGCAAATAAATATTAAAAACAACAGAAAGGAAATACACAACAAACTGAAGTATTAACGCAAATGACAAAAAGGCAACAATGGTTGCACGTGAGACCCTCACGGTATGTTCTGAAATGCACGTGTCAGGTTTGCAGAGCATCAACGTGGCTCCTACTACATGCTTGGTGGCAGTCCATCGTTGACTGGCTAGCTGCAGTTGCTAGGTGACGGAACAATGCTATGGAGCTGTCAGTACCAAAGACCTGTCTCCAGGACTGTAGGATAGTGCCGTCTAGTTTTATATCCGTCTGTCAGGTGTATTTAATATTTCCCCTCTTGAAGGTGACTACTGACCATCAATTCTGTTCCATATTTTAGTAGTTATGCTGTTTAAATTTTCATTTTGGTATGGTTATCTAAGTACTTAACTTCAAGGATTGAAACTTAAATTAACTACATGTAGCTAGCAGTGTTGATTCTAAGTCTGCGTGGCAAATTGATATGTTGTGTAATTAGACTCAGTATTTACCAGATGTAGAAGTATTAAACCGGAATACCGGAATTTGGTTGCAATAATTACACCTCTGTTGTTTGAAAGTGATAAACAATGTTTTATTAAAAATAATCTCCATTGCTAAAAAAAAGGTCCTTCTTTTGAAGCGAGGCAGTCAGCGAGCCTTTTTCGTACATTTTCATACGAACAGAAGCATTGTTCAGCGAGAGCGTGTCCCAGTGATGCAAATAGATGACAATCATACGGAGCCAAGTCTGGAGAATAAACCGCATGCCCTAGTATTTCCCAATTGAACGCCTCAATCGCTTTCCTGCCCCGTTTTGCTGTGTGTAATGGGGCGTTGTTACGGAGCAATATGACATTGTTGCCTTTTTCCATATTCCGGTCGTTTTTCAGACAAAGCTCGATTTAAATCGATCATTTCCTGTCGGCAGTGATCAGTGTTAACGGTTTCACCTTTTTAACAGCTCATAACAGATCTGATCCCACCAAACACAAAACATTGTCTTCTTTCCAAAGTGGTTTGGTCTTGCAGAGGATGTCGATGGTTTGCCTGGATTCACCCATGACTGAAAATATATCCATTTTTCGTCAACTGTTACTATTCGATGAAGAAAGGACTTTCTTTTGTATCTGGCGAACAGCATTTCACAATATTGGTCTTTCGATTTGCTTGCTGTCTTTCATTCAGTTCATGCAGAACTCATTTTACCACTTTTTATACCTTTCTCATAGCTTTCAATCAAAGAGAAACATCTTTCTGCATCACTTTCAATTGTTCCACGAGTTCCTGTTGAGTCTGAGTATCATCTTCATCCAACAAAGCCTGCAATTCGTTGTCTTCGAAATTTTTCGGTTGTTTCCCATGTCAAAATCACCATTTTTGAATTTTTTGAACCACTCGTAACACTGTGTTTTCAAAAGAGCATGTTCGCCAAAAGCTTCGACATGCATTTGATGCAGTTCTGTCGCAGTTTTCTTTAAATGATAACAGAAAGCAATGCTGTCCGCAAGTCATAGTTCGTAGACACAAAACTCTACATGTTTATGGGTTTGAAACAGATGCTGATGTGTGAAACTTGGGGTTACAGTGTGCTACGTTTGTCATCAGCCGTTACAGGATGCAGACTCAGTCTCACGGGCCCTTCACTGACGGCCAGCACCATCTATAGGGAAATACTGGTTTCATACTTCTACACCTGGTACAGATGTAGATATATACACTATCGGACAAGAAAAATGAAGCACCTCGAAGGGACGATGAAACGAAATGAAACTTTGAAAGTTGAGAGGATATGCAAAGTTATTTCAGTGATTAGAAACTCAAGTGAAATTTACAAAAAAAGAACTTGGCAGAATGAGCCCACTTATCATCATTGTGACATTTTCCCCCTCCGTCGTGAATGCATGCACTGATTCGGTTGGGAAGGGTGCCACAAAGTCAGGGTATCCTCTCATAAGGCAAACTAGCCCACAAGTGTTGTAATTCTTCCTTGGCATCCTAGATACTGGCAATGGATGGAGTTGACGAATGGCCCCTCACACATTCTTCCAGGGACAGACATCGTGATCTTGCCGACTGCAGTACCTCAATACCGTGCAGGTATTTGACAGAGACATGTGTCATCTGTGGACATGTATTGTCCTGTTGCAAAAGGCACCAAGATACTGTCACATGAGAGTTAACGTCTGAGAACTCAAGATGTCCATGCAAGGGTGCCCATATGAATGCTTGTATGGGAGGAGGTGAGCAAGACCTGGAGCTATGAAGTATTGCCAATAATTTGGAAAAAGGAAGGCAACCTGTAAGTAGGCATAAAGAAGTTCCAATTCTGATGTTGTTAAAAACGTACATAATACCAACCTTTAGATCTTTTCCTTGAAATAAAAATACCTAACTACACTATATTTTTTCCTTTCCATAAGAGCTGGGGTGAAGGGGGGGATGGGAGGGGGGAGAAGAGAGGGAACCGACACATGCCCTGGGTGTGAGTATCCTTGTTCCCATGACATACTATTAAGCCCTTGAGTGCCATCAGTTATTACCAGCTATGACCTGAAGTCATACTTAATGGCTCCCCACACCATGGCACCAAGAGTAACACTGCTGTGACTCTCTGAAGCATTGGAAGAGTGGGACCTCTCGCCAGCATACTCATCAATGTTGATCTTCCAAGGTGGTGCAGAACTGCTGGCCGTTAAAACTGCTACACCACGAAGATGACGTGTTACAGACACGAAATTTAATCGACAACCAGAAGATGCTGTGATATGCAGATCATTGGCTTTTCAGAGCACTCAAGCAAGGTTGGCGCCTGTGGCGACACCCACAACGTGCTGACATGCGGAAAGTTTCCAACCGATTTCTCATACACAAACAGCAGTTGACCGGCGTTGCCTGGTGAAACGTTGTTGTGATTTCTCGTGTAAGGACGAGAAATGCGTACCATCACGTTTCCGACTTTGATAAAGGTCAGATTGTAGCCTATCGCGATTGCAGTTTATGGTATCGTGACATTGCTGCTCCCGTTGGTCGAGATCCAATGACTGTTAGCAGAATATGGAATCGGTGGGTTCAGGAGGGTAATACGGAACGCCGTGCTGGATCCCAACGACCTCGTATCAGTAGCAGTTGAGATGACAGGCATCTTATCCGCATGGCTGTAACGGATTGTGCGGCCAAGTCTCGATCCCTGAGTCAACAGATGGGGACGTTTGCAAGACAACAACTGTTGTGGTTGGCAGGAGAGCCGTGTTGCTAGAGGAGGCCGAAAGGCACGCGTTTTAGCTCACGCAGGCTGGCGTGAGGCCTGGAACAGGACAAGGAAATTAGAATTGAGAAAAATGGACGTAGCTGGTGGAATACTTAACTTTAATCCATTAATGATGAACGTCGCTCTTGACGGTACATAGTTCACAATATCAGTAGTAACTGATAATGGCGCCTTGCTAGGTCGTACCAAATGACGCAGCTGAAGGCTATGCTAAACTATCTTCTCGGCAATTGAGAACGTAAGTAGACAGTGAACCATCGCTAACAAAGTCGGCTGTACCACTGGGGCGAGTGCTAGGGAGTCTCTCTGGACTAGACCTGCCGCGTGGCGGCGCTCGGTCTGCAATCACTGATAGTGGCGACACGCGGGTCCGACGTATACTACCGGACCGCGGCCGATTTAAAGGCTACCACCTAGCAAGTGTGGTGTCTGGCGGTGACACCACAACAACCATCTGCACGAACAGTTCGATGACGTTTGCAGCAGCATGGACTATCAGCTCAGAGACCATGGCTGCGGTTACCCTTGATGCTGCATCACAGACAGGAGCGCCTGCAGTGGTGTACTCAACGACGAACCTGGGTGCAGGAATGCCAAAACGTCATTTTTTCCGATGAATCCAGGTTCTGTTTACACCATCATGATGGTCGCATCCGTGTTTGGCCTACGGAATATCCGACCAGCTGTGCTGCTGGATTGAAGAGTTTTTAGCAAACAGAACACACCATGTTGTTCTCTATGGAGAGACGTCTACAGACGTTAAAGTAACCTCTGGCATGCCACAGGGGAGTGTTATAGGACCATTGCTTTTCACAATATATATAAATGACCAAGTAGATAGTATCGGAAGATCCATTCGGCTTTTCGCAGATGATGCTGTAGTATACACAGAAGTTGCAGCATTAGAAAATTGCAGCGAAATGCAGGAAGATCTGCAGAGGATAGGCACTTGGTGCAGGGAGTGGCAACTGATCCTTAACATACACAAATTTAATGTATTGCGAATACATACAAAGAAGGATCCTTTATTGTATAGTTATACGAAAGCACATCAAACACTGGTAGCAGTTACTTCTGTAAAATATCTGGGAGTATGCGTGCGGAATGATTTGAAGTGGAATGATCATATAAAATTAATTGTCGGTAAGTCGGATGCCAGGTTGAGATTCATTGGGAGAGTTCTTAGAAAATGTAGTCCATCAACAAAGGAGGTGGCTTACAAAACACTCGTTTGACCTATACTTGAATATTGCTCATCAGTGTGGGATCCGTACCAGGTCGGGTTGACAGTGGAGCTAGGGAAGATCCAAAGAAGAGCGGCAGGTTTCGTCACAGGGTTATTTGGTAAGCATGATAGTGTTACAGAGATGTTTAGCAAAATCAAGTGGCACACTCTGCAAGAGATGCGCTCTGCATTGCGATGTAGCTTGCTGTCCAGGTTTCAAGAGGGTGCGTTTCTGGATGAGGTATCGAATATATTGCTTGCCCCTACTTATACCTCTTGAGGAGATCACGAATGTAAAATTAGAGAGATTCGAGCGCGCACGGTGGTTTTCCGGCAGTTGTTCGTCCCGCAAACCATACGCGACTGGAGCAGTTAAGGGAGGTAATGGCAGTGGCACATACAATGCCCATCTTCACACACCGTTGGGTAGCTTGCGGAGTATAAATGTAGATGTAGATATAGAACATTAGCACACTCTGGTGGCTGTTCTAATTGTTAAAAATTATTATTAAAAATCATTGCAGCTCTCACCATGTAAATACCAGCTGATGGTCTGTCCATGTGCAAAGCTATACTGATATCTGACAACGTCTTCTGAAGGAGGAGGAGGAGTAAATTAGTGTTTAACGTCCCATCAACAATGAGGTTGGTAGAGATGGAGCACAAGCTCAGAATAGCGAAGGATTGAGAAGGAAATCGGCCGTGCCCTTTCAAAGGAAAGGAACCATTCCGGCTTTTGCCTGAAATGATTTAGGGAAATCATGGAAAACCTAAATCGGGATGACCGGAGACGGGTTTGAACCTTCGTCCCTCTGAATGTGCTGGGTATGTCTTCTGGGCACTTCACACTTTATGTCAGCCTGTATATTATTCTCACTAACCCACTCTGCGGCCTCCACATGACCATTCGCAACCATCCATTTAGTCAGTAGAGAGTAAATCTTTCTGTGTGTGTGTGTTGTCTGTTCATGAATGCCTATTCAGCCAAAAACTTACTTGTTGGACAGTCTGTTTGTTGTGCCTATCTGTGACCTAGCGTCTACACTATATGGTAAACAGCAATCCATTCTGTTCATAATATTGTCATTATTCCATCCTGGATTTTCCATTATTTGAATGAGACAATCTGCATTTGGGTCTCATTTCCTCGACTCTTGTTGAGAAAGGTGTGCAAAATATTGCTGCATCCATTTTCAGTAAGCTCCCACAAGAATTAAAATATCTTTGCAGTAATTTGTGTGCTTTCAAATTGAAACTGAAGAGTTTCCTTACAGGTCACTCCTTCTGTTGTGTCGAGCAGTTCCTTGAAAAATTAAGCTTATTATTATATTATATTATTGATTTCATTTAAGTGAACTTATTGCGTGTCTTTTTTTGGTTCATAAACATTTTATTTTATCTGTTATTGCTTTTCTGTTGTAATTTCATGTACTAAAACGCTCCACAACCTTGTAGATTTTCTCCTCAATTTGGTCTTACAGAACTAGATGTGTAAAATATGTTTAAAAAAACATTAATCGAAGACAAAGGCAGCTAGAAATGTAAGCCTGTTTGCCACCACAACATTGCTTTATGCTTATCACACTTGTGCCACCTAAATTAGAAAGGAATCTGCAACTCAGATAAAGCTGCTTCCTCCCCAGGTTTATCATATAGCTGCTGTTTATCAACTTATTGGAGTCTCATACAGACTGTGCCCACAGATATCTACTTTTGGTGTGAGTAACAAAAACATTACCAAAATGATAGATTGACACTCACCATAAACAAGAGATGTCAAGTTGCAGACAGGCACAACAAAGAGACTGCTATATATTTTAGGTTTTAGCCATAAGGCCTTCTTCTGAAGCAGAAAGCACATACACTCACTCAAGCACGAGTCACACACATATGACGACTGTCCTGGCCACTGTGGCTGGCCATAGCAGCAAGAGACAAGTCATCAAGTGTGTGTGAGTGTATGCATTCTTCTGAAGAACACCTCTTGACTGAAAGCTAAATTCTATAGCAATCTTTTCATTGTGTCTGTCTCAAACTCATCGTCTCCTCTATATGGTGAGTAGCAACCTATCCTTTTCATAATGTTGTTGTTATTCTGTCCTGGTACCTGCAAGTCATTGTCATTTATTTGGAACTTGAGCCTGCAATCTTCGCAGAGGAGGCAGTGAGTCACAGACAGGTGCAATGAAAAAGACTTGTTAGTAAATTGTTGTTATTCCATCCTGGACTTTACATTGTTTAATATGAGCCTATGTACACTGCTTGACAGTTTCTAAGGAACAGTCATTGTTGGAAAGGAATAATCTCAGGCAATGATAGGCAACATGAAACACAGTACATAGAGAACAGTTCTAGAGTGGTATATTTATAATGAAAACTGATACAGATTTCACCACATGAAAGCAGGATAAAGGTCATAAGTAACATTCATGTTAGACACAGGTCAGATTCCCAAAATAAAGACCAATATTGGACTCTCAATAAGGAATATGCCTTCCTTGGGCACTAATGCATGTTTTGCACGTCATTCATGCTGACTGCCAAATTGTTGTGGTGCTCTTGAGGGATATTTACCCACTCTTCAGGCAGTTTTCAATTATTGCACAGTTTGAGGAGGGAGAGTGTTCATTGGGAAACATGTCTGCCAAGAGCATCCCAGGCATCCTCTATAGAATTTAGGTCCAGTGAGTGTGCAGGCCATTCTATACATTCAGTTTATCCATTTTTCACCTCTGTGGTCCTGTGTGGGTGGGCATTCTCATCCATAAAGAGACAGATATGATCCATTATAAACTCTCTGTAATACCAATGTTCTGTAACATATGCTGTGGTGTTTAGCCATTGTGTGTAATACCTGGCTACATTATAATGCCTCTGCAATACCGATGATGTTCACGAACATTCTGTGGTGTGCAATGTGTTTCTCACAGTTTCTGCACTAACTGGTTGCCAGAATAACTTGCCACAGTGTTACAGATTTCCTCAGAGAACATCACTTTGGACTACTGTTGCTGGCCTCAGCCAACATGCCCCCACACTAATGAACTCTTTCTCAATGATGGTGTAGTTGAAAATGGATGCACTTAGCATAGAAACCATACTGATTTAATTGCCATAAAATAGTTCTGGCAGAGATTTGTGTACCAGTAGCAGTTGCAACATATGCAGTGATCTGCCTACAAGTGAGATGTCCATGCCACTACGGCTATGTATCAACCATCTTGTGGTCTGGCTGTCTTTCTTCAACCACCAGCATGCTTTTGCGTAGCATTTAAAACTTCTATAGCCTTTTCTGACCGTGAGATGACACTTTCAAATAAGCACATTACTGTGACACTTTGACCGGCTTCAAGGCATGTTTCCACACCACACAGAATGTCGCAACAATCAGTTTTGTGGAACCCTTCAACAAAAAAACCATACTGCATGAGCTGTTGAATGCATACAGAGCATTCATAGACATACTTCACTTAACATGTCTCACCCTCTACATTTCCTTTTACCATCATTGTGGTTCTGTAACACTTGTCTGTTCTTCTATAGCAGTGGCACAGTTGTTCCTTAGGAAGAGTCAAGCAGTACTAAGAGGTTAGTTTCTGAAAGTATTTTTATGGCGTGTAGCCATGTATGGAAGTGAAACATGGGCGATAAATAGTTTAGACAAGAAGAGAATGTAAGCTATCGAATTGTGGTCCTACAGAAGAATGCTGAAGATTAGATGGGTAGATCACATAACTAATGAAGAGGTATTGAATAGTATTGGAGAGAAGAGAAATTTGTGGCGCAACTAAACTAGAAGAATGGATCGGTTGGTAGAGCATATTCTGGGGCATCAAGGGATCACGAATTTAGTATTGGAGGGCAGTGTGGAGGGTAAAAATCGTAGAGGGAGACAAAGAGATGAATACACTAAACTGGTTCAGAAGCGTGTAGGTTGCAGTAGGTACTGGGAGATGAAGAAGCTTGCACAGGACAGAGTAGCTGCATCAAACCAGTCTCTGGACTGAAGACCACAACAACAACAACAACAACAACAGCTATTAGTGGTGAACCAATAGTGATCTTGTTCCATTATTGACCTGGTTATATGTGGTATGTATGTTTTTGCGTCCTTTTTCAGTAGTCTATTGTTGCATGCGAAGTTCTTAGTTTTTGAAGTTTATTTATGTAGGTGAAGAACAGGAGTAGCCCAAGCATACAACCTTGCAGAATACTATATTCAATGTTTCCTCATTCTGAATTTTGTCTGCTACTTTCTTTATAATTTATTATCCGATCCTCTGTTCTCTACTCTTAAGATAAGACTACGTCAGACTGATGGGACTGCCACCATACAGCAGTGTTACTCAGTCATTGCTGGACTCCTGCATATTATTTGTGTTTTGATATACCTTTCAAGTATTCATTCGCTCATTCATTCATTGCGTTCTGTAGTACCTATCAAGATGAGCAGCTATAGGGATGTGGGACAAATGAAGGTGTGTTTCAACAAAATCAGCCTGAACACTGTATTAACAATACCGTGTCACTCTGCTGCTTGAAAGAAGGCATTGTCAGATATTAGTGTAACTAAGTGCATGTACAGACCATCAGCTGATATTTAAATGGTGAGAGCTGTAATGCTTCCTGGCAAGTAGAATGGTCACCAGAGTGTGTTAATGTTGCACATCTTTAGCGTTGTTCCCAAACTTGAGTCATCATTGTGAAGGACATGGATAGAACACCACTAGACGTTGAGTGATCACTGTGAAGGACATAGATATGCCACATACTTGTCGGAGACTGTGTTATCAGCACAGGAAAGAAGTGGGTCTCCACTTAGCTGGCTGTTCAGATTATGCAATACCCAGATTTGTGGGGTATATCTGCACCTGCCATCTGAGAATAAGTAATGGACTCTCTGCAACATTGCTGAAATATCAGCAGCAGCTAGACTAGGGGATCAATGCAGACATAAACTGTGGTTAAACTGCAATGCAAAAGTGGCAGAATATGGAGTGGTGGCATGAGTGGGAAGCATGAATTGCTGTTGAATGGCATGACATCGCTTTTCTGTGATGAATAGCAGTTCTACACCACCTCAGATGATCAACATTGATGAGTATGGTGGCAACTGTAGAGGCACAGAAGTGCTACTAATGTTATTAGGAGCAATCGGGTATGACATCAGATAGTAGCTGCTAGTGACTGACAGTACTCAAGAGCATAACAGTACCAGTATGTCACAGACACAAGGGCATCCTCCCACCCCTCCTGTTCTTAGAAAAATAAAAAAAATATAGCATACATAAGTGTTTCTCTATCAAGAAAAAGATTTCAAGTTGGCATTATGTAGGTTTTTAACAGGGTCAGAACTGGAACTTTGTTATGGCACTTACAATGCGAGCCATCATTCATATTCCAAAATATTAACAGTCCCAGGTCTTGCTCCCATCCTCCTCTGACAAAGCAAGCTGGAATATATTTACTTCCCTTCTTATTTTGCCATCTGCCTCCTTAAAATTTATTTTTTAAATTTTAACTAATTTATCATTAACATACATGAGTATAATCAGCATTTTCATAACAGAGAAAGGTTGGCCCTCAGTTTTAAAGAATATAACACCAGATATAATTTTGTGCTTAGTTTTATGTATGTCATGGATTTTCCAGTTTATTTTGACTATTCCTAGTTAATAGCTTTCATTATAGGGCGAAATCAGTAATTGTTTCGTAACTTAAATTCTGTTGTTGACTTATAACCAAATATAAATTCTATAATAATTATAAACATTTGGAAGACAAAACACTAGCGTTCTTTAAGTACAGGTATTTATTTGGCTCTATTCGGAAACATGTTAGCAAAGCAGGCCCTTAATTAATTTGAAAGTAATTAACAGTTTTGTCAAAAGTATTGTTTGCGTAACTATACCGTATATGTTGATTTTGTGATTAAAATAAATAATGCAGCCTAAACTTTGTAGTAAAAGAAACTGTTAAGAAGGACCAATTTTTCGATGTGTTTAGTCAATTTAATTAGTTAAGTTTTAATTGTAGTTTCTGTACATGTAACTTCCAACAATGTGTTGTTTCAGTACCTATTATTGCTTCGACTTAACTGTGAAATAAGTGTGGCACTATTAGACCATGCGTTAAAACAATGACAGTGTCTGCTCCATATGTACCTTTCTATTCTTGAAGAACTGTGAACTTTGTGGTTAGGTTTTCACTGCTCGTAGATTTTCAATAGTAAACTATTGTAGCAGTATGTGGAGGTTTGCCTGCAAACTGTTAATGAGGCTTATGGAAAGTTAAAACAATGGTGCACTGGCCATATATAACTGTGTACTGTTAGGGGGTTGTGAACAGTGAAAGGAAACTACTGTAAAATGCATCTGTGCACCTGTCGGTTACATTATTTAAAGCAGTCCGTGTTGTACTTCCATACCCCATTTTTGAGCCAGAATCACAATGTGTTACGTTGGCACTGAGGACAACAAATGAACAAATAAAGAAGGCAAACCATCACACTCCCTATAAAGATTCATACGTACACCTTTGTATGAACGTCTTGCGTCTTCATGTGTTCCTTCTTAAGTGACAGTATCTTGGTGCCTTTTGAAACAGGACAATGCTTGCCCACAGATGGCACATGTCTGTGTGAAATCTCTGCATGACATTGAGGTTTTTCCATTGGCAATGAGATCCCCAGATCTCTCGCTTCCTGAGCACGAGCTCCCGGGTTTGATTATGGCGGGCTCAGGAATTTTCTCCTGCCTCGAGATGACTGGGTGTTTGTGTTGTCCTCATTGTTTCATCATCATTTGTGAAAGAGGTGCGATTGGGCTGAGCAAAGGTTGGGAATTAGTATGGGCTCCGACAACCGAGCAGTTGAGTGCCCCACAAACCAAAAATCATCATCAGAATCACCAGGTCTGCCCCTGACAGAACATGTGAGGGATCATCTTGGATGTCAACTCCATCCATTGCTAGTATTAAGGATGTCAAGGCAGAATTACAACAGTTGTGGGCTAGATTGTCCCAGGAGAGGATACAATGACTTTGTGGCACCGTCCCCAACTGAAACAGTGTGTGCTTCCAGCCCAGAGACGCTGTTACACCCTTCCCAATCAAATCAGTGTATGCATCCAGGCCCGAAGGGATGCAATGTCATACTGATAAGTGGGCTCATATGCCAAGTTCTGTGTAAATTTGAGTTTCTAATCACTTAAGTAATGTCACATACCCTCTCAAACCGTGAAATTTTCTATTGTTTCAGCTGGGTTTTTCACTTCTTTTGTAAGGCAATGTACATAGATTCACATTCTTTGTTAGTCATTCAGCATTATGACATGCAATAGACTTCATCAGTTCACTTAACCCATTAATTTTATAAAATACATCTTTACATATTTAAGTTGATATTGGGCATTTCTAAAAATTCTTCTAATGAACTGAATGTGTTAATACACAAGAAGTTTCGTAACTTTTCCTGAAATACTTTGATTGGCATGCTTGAGGCATGTTTAGATAATTTGTTATATATTTTAACTGCTATGTACTTACAACTATTGTTAGGTTTTTCTAATCTGTTTTAAGGCAAGAGTGCTGACCAGGATGGCCGAGCAGTTCTAGGCACTACAGTCTGGAACTGCAGGACCGCTACGGTTGCAGGTTCGAATCCTGCCTCGGGCATGGATGTATGTGATGTCCTTAGGTTAGTCAGGTTTAAGTAGTTCTAAGTTATAGGGGACTGATGACCTCAGAAGTTAAGTCCCATAGTGATCAGAGCCATTTGAACCATTCCCCCCCCCCCCCCCCCCCCCCCCCCTCCACAAGAGTAGTGAAGTTTGATTTCTTAC
The DNA here is from genome assembly GCF_023897955.1 of Schistocerca gregaria. NCBI lineage: Eukaryota > Metazoa > Arthropoda > Insecta > Orthoptera > Acrididae > Schistocerca > Schistocerca gregaria. Next base: position 78,094,339 of record NC_064928.1, read on the forward strand.
ACTTAAATTTGGTTGTTCAGCAAGTATACAATTAACATTATCAACAATATACAGATTAATAACTGTTAATATTCTGTATTTAATGAATAATGGCTTACAATCTGTCCTATTATCTACCTTTGCCACTTCTCTGATTGCTTTCTTCTGAATCACCAGAATTTTACTTATTTCTTCCTGATTCCCCAGAGAATTAAAAAAAAGCATTGAAAAAAGTATTGCAAGAAAGTAAAGCACTCTGTCCTTACAAATAGTCAAATTTCACACAGTACATCAGTCAGATATATAATTCTTGACAGCCTAACAACTATGTGTTCAACATGAGAGTTCCATGTTAACTTTTTGCAAAGTATAATACCTTAAAATGTTGGTTTTTGTTTTTCTATTTTTACAGTATTTGACAGACTGAACCACATATTCTGTGTCTTTTTCTCATTTAATTGTAGACCATTTGCATTAAACCATGACATTGCATTTTCTTTTGCCAAATTCATACTACTAACAGGGTTATCAAAGATACGTTTTACAGACAGAAGCACTGTATAATCTGCATGCTTATATGTCTTTACATCTATGTTTCTTGGTAAGTGGTTTGTATGTACAAGGAACAGAAGTGGTCCTAATTTAGTTCCCTGTGGTAATCTTTGTTGAACCTCAAGTGTATTTGACAGATGACTTCCTGAACTCACCACTTGCTTCCTATTATTGAGGTATAATTTGACAAGTTTTAATCTTTTGTCACATGTTCCATAGTACTCAAATTTGTGGAACAAAACAGAATAGTCAACACAGTCAAAGGCCTTGCTCAGATCACATTAGGTTACGTGTACGTGAGAATGCCCTTGAATGCTGCTAAATTGTCTTTCACTAAGAGTTCTATGAAATGTATGGATGACTTTTCTTTTCTGTATCCAAAATGTGAGGTACCTAACATATCATTTAGGTCTAGGGACTCATACAACTGCTGTAACATTATGTCTTTAAGGACTTTGGCTAGTACTGGAATTAGTGAAATTGGCCTGTAGTTTGCTTGACTTACATCTGTAAATATTGAGTCCATTTACAGTAAATTGCTACTTGTCGTGCAGTTTTAAAATAAACACAGCTTTATGTAGTTAACTGAATTTTCAAACTTGAACTTAAATATTTGAATAATTATATCATAATGAAAATTTGAACAAAAAATTATTAAAATATGAGACAGAATTATTGATGATCAGTAGTTACCTTCAAGAGTGGAAATATTAAATACAGCTGACAGACACATATAAAAGTAGACGTACACAACCTGTCCTACCCTTGGAACTATTAGCTCCTTCTTTGGGAGGAGAGGGGGCAGGGGATATGTTGAGGAAGAAATTGTAGATCACTCAGATCTCAAGGATGAGTGGGACCCGGCTGTAGTGAGCACAGGGGTAAACTGTCTGCTCCCAGTAGCTGAGTGGTCAGCGCAACAGAATGTCAATCCTAAGGGCCCGGGTTCGATTCCCAGCTGGGTCGAAGATTTTCTCCACCCAGGGACTGGGTGTTGTGTTGTCCTGATCATCATCATTTCATCCTCATTGATATGCAAGTCGCTGAAGTGGCATCAATTCAAAAGACTTGCACCCGATGAATGGTCTACCTGACGGGAGGTGCTAGTCACATGACATTTACTGGGGTAAACTGAGATATAGGGAGGTGTCAGAGAGACTAGAATGTCAGACACATCTCTGACCTGCTCTCTCTGGTGGCTCCCTCTCATCTGCCTCTGCTGTTGTCTTCTCTACAGATTCAAAATACCTTTTACCTTGTCCTGTTTTTTACACCTATTTCCCAACATTGACCAGTTCTGACAATAGGTGGAAATCTTGTGGAGCACTAATCTCCAGTCCTGGTGGGATAGCACCTTTATGATTGTCCTTGTGCACTAGAGAATTTATTTAGAGTTGACAACCTTACATCTTGCAGAAGTATCTCCAGGAGCCTAAGTATTCACTTTTAATAACTTTACTTATGTCTTGACCATACATTTATTTTTCATCAACCTAATGTATTTTTCAAAGGCACTGCTATGTCAGGACAAGTTCTCAAGAATGTTGACATGATACAATGCATTGTTTTTATTTGACTGACACAGCAATGCCTTTGAAAATGATGGACATTCAAAATGCATAAGGTTGATGAGAAATAAAAACGTGTTCAAGACATAAGTAAAGTTATTAAAAGTGCATCCAGATGGACACATCATCTCATAGCATTTTCATGCAAATTGCAGCCTAAGTACTCTTTCTCTTATCATCCAATACATGTATTCTTTAATGGTATTTTGGCTAACAATAAGAGCAGATTTTATATGAACTCAGTCACATGCATCCACAGCACTAGAAGTAGAAAGAATGTCCAAACACACCATGGGCCCCACTCTAGGGTTCAGAACTGAATTATCTAATCTGCCACGGAAGTCTTTTAACAGCTTTCCATCAGGCACAAGTCAGGAAATTGGAAAAGTATAGATAATCTAAGCCAACTAAAAGAGCAGCTTATTAGCCAATGCTATAATTTATAAGAATATTTGGATTTTAAAATGTATATTTCATTGAACTCCTTTTCAACAACCTTTACCTTACCTAGTACACAGACAGTTGATAGTATTTTACTCCAGTCAGTAAAGTTACAGTAGTGGTTAAATTCTTGATAAGTATGTTCCAGATGAAGTAATAAAAGATAGCAAAGACCCACAATGGTTTAATGGTACCAACTGTAGGATGGTACAGAAATGGATACTATTACACTCTTGCTACAACAGAGACGCAGGGATTTTTACGGAGAAAAGTTAATAGTACCTCCTGCATGTGTAAGAAGGGTCATGTGTGAAGCTCACACTACTTTGACAGTCAAATCCTGATGGGAAATTTATCAGAAAATTCTAATGTGTTCTGGTCATATTTAAAATCAACATGAATTGTGGTTTATTATTCTCATAACATTACAGTTTTCGAACAAAATGGTTCAAGTGGCTCTGAGCACTATGGGACTTAACTTCTGAGGGTATCAGTCTCCTAGAACTTAGAAATACTTAAACCTAACTAACCTAAGGACATCACACACATCCATGCCCTAGACAGGATTCGAAACTGCAACCGTGGCAGTCATGCAGTTCCAGACTGTAGCGTCTAGAACCACCTGGCCAATCTGGCTGGCTACAGTTTTCAAAACATTTGATCTGATGCATGGAAGACATGTCAAGACTACAATAAGAAATACTTTTAAGAGAAACATAATTTTATATGCATTTCTGAGATACTGCTACACAAACATATATTAGATCTTGGTTCAAGCAGTATTTATTTGCATTTTTAACCAGTAGTTGGTAGTAATTTTATCAATGTAGGTTAGTGATCTGTTTTTTGGTCTAGTGCTTTCATAAAAGTTTAACTTGAAACCAAATTTCTGATTTAAGTTGCAAGACTTTGTGGAATCACTGCTTTAAAATAACATATTTATGTTGAAGTCTGTTGAAATCACAACTTTTTTTCTTGCAGTCTTTGTGAAGTTTTTAAGAAGACATTGGAATTTAGCCTAGAGCCTTTTCTTTACAGCACATCCAGGAATTCTACAAATTGCTATAATCACTGTATTCAGATCACTTAACTCTATAGAGCAACTCTCAAACACATGTTCTTCACTTAAATAACTAAAATTTTCTCTTCCTTTATAACTTACTTAAGTGCCAACAAGAATGCAGGAGCCACTACAAGATTCATTTCTCCCACAAAAGCTGCTAGCTACCTTAGAAATAGTAATACTATTTAAAACATGTATACAATCTTCTGGTAGTTGGTTTCATTTTGGCAGATTATTTTAATATTTACATATTCTGAAAGCACAATTTTAAGGTCACCAATTGTAGCATAATTCCTCAGGCTTTCTCAGCAATATGTTGACATGCTGAATAAGTGGGTCTTCTAGCAGTTGTTCATGTCATTCTCACATGATATTTCAACAGCAAGTCACACCGTTGAAATATCATGGGAGAACAATGTGAAGAATTGGCAAGAGAAGCTGATTATTCAACAATCAATTTTAGAGTATTTAAGTTTTGGTAGCTCTGCTGGTAATCCATTGGTATTCCAGTGCATACATAGAGAATTCTTTTTGTTTCACTATGATTTCATATTTGTCCTGTCTTTGGAATCTATGCTTTTTATTTTCAGTTTTTACCGTTTCTTTGTCACCTTCATCAGAATGTATCAGGTTTCTTTGTGTTACAAACATTTTATTGAACTTCATAGAGCGTGCTGAATGAACATGTTATAACTGAAAAAAGGAGGGATATTAATATTGGTACCCCAGCCATTGAAAAACAATGTGCGAGTGTACACCTGTCCTTTTTTCCCCCTAAGGGAAGTCTTTCCGCTCCCGGGATTGGAATGACTCCTTACCCTCTCCCTTAAAACCCACGTCCTTTCGTCTTTCCCTCTCCTTCCCTCTTTCCTGAAGAAGCAACCATCGGTTGCGAAAGCTAGTAATTCTGTGTGTGTGTTTTGTTCATTGTGCCTGCCTACTGGCGCTTTCCCGCTTGGTAAGTCTTGGAATCTTTGTTTTTAATATATTTTTCCCATGTGGAAGTTTCTTTCTATTTTATTTACATAAATCTAAAAATCATCTTCACAAAACAAATACGAGCTGTTAGAATAAATTCCACTAGTCCAAGGCCAACACACTCCAAGCAGCTATTTCAGCAGCTAAATATTTTACATTTACCCTGCCTCCACAGATAAAAAAGTGTGACTAACATAAAAAGGTGCACTGAAAATTTCAAAACAATTCAGATCTGTATTCATATAATACAAGAATGGGCAATGATATCCATGTAAAAAGAGTAAACAAGTTATTGCACATAAACAAACAAACATTCAAGGTACAAAATTGAATAACACACTTCCAGTGCATAAAAAAAATGAAAAAATTTTCTACATTTGAGGAACAAATGTTCAAGTTTTTAATGACCAACTACTATTATAGTGTAAACGAATACCTTCAACAACATAGTAGCAAGTAATTATATTCATGTACTGTGTTGATACTGTATGCCATACTCAGTGTCAATAGTATTTTCAGTCAAATGTTTGCTATGATTCAAAGTAGTATTTTAAACTGAAGTATCACAACTATTGTGTGTTTTTATTTAAATCTTAACAAAGTAATGTATGATAAATATCTTTTATGTAATTAATTAAAATTGTGTGTACAGTTTTAATGTAAGATTGTGTAGATGTATTTTGCACCATTGTATTTGTAGGATACTTTACATCCTTATATTTGTTTGTGTGTATTTTAATTTTTTATATACTATGTAATTTCTGGCAAAATCTGTGCAGTGTAAAGTGTCACCGACTGAATAAACCACTGCTAATAATAATAATAATAATAATAATAATAATAATATCAAAAAGTGAGGAGACCAGAACTTTCCCAGCAGAAGCAATCACTTTTTGTTTTTTGGGAGTTGGTGATGAAAGAGACATTCACACCGAGCTTTACTATTTGCGCTAGGATCAATATGATGCTCCCCACTTTCATCAGCAGCAATTACCTTTGAAAGAAACCTTGGATCCTCTTTTAACATCGAATTCAACTTTATACAGACCTGCATGTGAATGTCTTTTTATTTGGGAATCAGCAGTCTTGGCACCCACCACACACAAAAATGTCTTATGTGTAAATTTTCTGTCACCAACACATGGGTGACACTCGTGAAATTTTCAGGATTTCAGAAAGTATTCATAAGGCCATTCATTAATCCTGTCTCAGAATGACAGCAGCTGTGTTGATGTTTCATTACACAAGAGCAGTAAATGGAACACCAAGACCCCTTCCTTTGAAACTGATTGTCTCCTCTCTTTAAACAATTCAAACCATTTTCAAGATGTGCAGTATGTAATGACAGACTATCCATAGGTGTCCTGCAACTTTGCATTGGCCTGAGTTGAAGATCTGTTGAGGTGAAAGGAGAATTTCAAAGCTGTACATTGTTTATCGTGTAACCACCTCCCCTGTTGCAGTAGATAATATGGAAAGTGTCTCAGCTAGTGTGCTTCTCAGAGGCAGGTACCAAGAATGCCGATGATGAAACTAGTACCGTGTGTTTGTTACACATTAAGCTAACAGAATGTCATTTAGGATCATTCTTAATTGAAAACCGTCATACAATTTCACAAGCCTAAATGGATCGTTTTCCTCAGGATGCAGGTTTACACACATTGCGTGTTACTGAAGTTTATGGAAATAAAGCAGAAAGAAACTTCCACTTGGGAAAAATATATTAAAAACAAAGATTCCAAGACTTACCAAGCGGGAAAGCGCCGGCAGACAGGCACAATGAACAAAACAAACACACACACACACACACACACACACACACACACACACACACAGAATTACTAGCTTTCGCAACCGATGGTTGCTTCTTCAGGAAAGAGGGAAGGAGAGGGAAAGACGAAAGGATGTGGGTTTTAAGGGAGAGGGTAAGGAGTCATTCCAATCCCGGGAGCGGAAAAACTTCCCTTAGGGGGAAAAAAGGACAGGTGTACACTCGCACACACACATATCCATCCGCACGTACACAGACACAAGCAGACATATTTAAAGGCAAAGAGTGATAAACGTGATCTGGAGACAACATAACTACCTAACCTTTGCACCCATTGTTGTTCACCATCCTAAGTTCAGCACAAGATCAACATAGCTCATCTCAAACCAACACTTTTTCAACTTTTTTCACACCTTTATCTCTCCCTATATAAATTTCTATTTACTTTCACTTTAACCTCATATTACCCTTTCCACCTTCTAATACCATGTCAACCTTACAACATCCCTACACTCTTTGCCTTTAAATATGTCTGCTTGTGTCTGTGTATGTGCGGATGGATATGTGTGTGTGTGCGAGTGTACACCTGTCCTTTTTTCCCCCTAAGGGAAGTCTTTCCGCTCCCGGGATTGGAATGACTCCTTACCCTCTCCCTTAAAACCACATCATTTTGTCTTTCCCTCTCCTTCCCTCTTTCCTGAAGAAGCAACCATCGGTTGCGAAAGCTAGTAATTCTGTGTGTGTGTTTGTGTGTTTTGTTCATTGTGCCTGTCTGCCGGCGCTTTCCCGCTTGGTAAGTCTTGGAATCTTTGTTTTTAATATATGAAGTTTATGGAAGTTACACAAATAAAATAAAAGTTACTAATCTTAAATTTTTGTAGATAAAGGCCCTGATGTCTTAACAGATGTCTATCATCCTGTTATTTCTTCTTGTCAGTGTTTTCCATATATTCGTTTCCTTGCCGAGCCTCCAGAAAACCACCTCATTTCTTACCTTATCAGTCCATCTAATTTTCAATATTCTTCTGTAGCACTGCATATCAGATGCTTCAATTCTCTTCTGTTCTCATTTCTCTACAGCCCATGTTTCACTACCATACAATACTGTGCTCCAAACATATATTCTCGGAAATTTCTTCCTCAAATTAAGGCCTGTGTTTGATACTAGCAGACTTCTCTTGGCCAGGAACGCCCTTTTTGCCAGTGCTAGTCTGCTTTTGATATCCTCCTTGCTCCATCAATCATGGGTTATTTTGTTACTTCAGTATCACAATTTCTTGACTTACTTGAATAATGATAACAAAATCAGCAGCTGTATTTGAATCCATGTTGTTTATTTTTTTTAACACATGCTACCACTTTGGACATCAAGTGGTGTTTTCTTCAGGCTCCAAATGTAACTTGGCATCCACAACCCTTCTCATGTACAGTGAACAGGATCATATGCAGTGGGCCAAAATTAACTTGATTCTGTCACTTCCATGACAATATTCCATGACCTCATCTGCTTCATGATCCCCTACTCTGATGTAAGGTTTCTCATTGTACTCATTTCTGTTACTTATTGTTAGTTTCATCTTTCCTCAGTTTTCTCCCAGTCCATTTTCTGTACTCATCAGACAGTTAATTCTATTCAGCATATCATGTAATTCTTCTTCACTTTCACTGAGGAGAGCAATGACATCAATGAATCTTGTCACTGATATGCTTTCACTCTGACTTTTAATTCCACTCCTGACCTGTTAAAGTAAGTAAATCAGAACTGTCTTTCATCTCCTCTCCTATGGTGGTGCTTGGTTCTGTGTTGTGAATTTCTTTTGTTCCAAAGAGTTTCTTTTGTTTTCTACATTTTCACTCTTTGAAGTTTTGTTGTTGCTGTGAGTCATCTTTTAGATATTGAAGGAAGTGTTGTGTTCTTGCTATAGATTTATATCTTAAGTTCGTCTGCCCTCCCTTTTATTTTGTTTACTACTTCTTCAGTGTATAGACTGAACAGTAGGGGCAAAAGATTACTTTGTTCTTTGTCTTCCAGTCTTATTGTTCCTTCTAAATTGTTGTATCCATCTTCCCCTATTTTACCCCTATTTTTTTCAGATTTTTGAACATCTTGCACCATTTGACATTGTTGAACGCTTTTCTCAGGTCAACAAATCCTATGAATGTATCTTGATTTAACTTAAATCTTGATCCATTATAAAGCATCAGAACTGCCTCCAGGGTGCCACTACCTTTCCTAAAACTAAATTGATCGTCATCTAATGGATCCTCAGTTCTCTTGTCCAGTCTTCTGTATATTATTCTTCTCAGTAACTTGGATTCCCAAGTCTGATGGTATAGTTTCAGTCTTGTATGTTCTATTCACCAATGTGAATAGTGTTTTTTTTTTTTTTTTACACTTCCCGCAATGATTTTAGAAATTCTAATAGAATATCATCTGTCCCTTCTTTCTTATTTGGTCTGAAGCCTTCCAAAGGTCTTTAAAATTCTGATGCTACCACTGGATCCCCTATCTCTTCCCTATTGACTCTTGATTCTTCTTCCATCACATCATCGAACAAGCCCTCCCCCTCATTGAGGTCTTCAATGTGCTTTTTCCACCTATGCACTCTCTCCTCTGCATTTAACAGTGGAACTCCTATTGCACTCTTAATGTTATCATCCTTGTATTTAATCTCACAGAAGACTTTTATGTATGCTGACGTAGTTCTTTGGACAATCGTTTCTTTTCTGACTTCTTCACATTTTTCATGTGGCCATTTACCTTAGCTTTCCTGTAACTTCTATTTATTTGATTCCTAAGTGACCTGCAGTTCTGTATTCCTGAATTTCCCTGAACATTTTCATACCTCCTTCTTTCTCTGACCAACTGAAGTATTTCTTCTGTTAGGCACAGTTTTTTCGCCCTTACCTTCCTTGTACCTACATTTTTGTTTCCAACTTCTGCGATTGCCCTTTCTAGAGATGCCCATTCCTCTTCAACTGAACTGCATACTGAGCTATTCATTATCACAGTATCTGTAGCCTCAGAGAACTTGAAGTGTACCTCTTCGTTCCTTAGTACTTCAACATCCCACTTCTTTGCACATCGATTCTTTCTGACTCGTATCTTAAGCTTCAGCCTGCTTTCATCAATACTAAATCGTGAGCTGAACCTATATATGTTCCCGGGCATGTCTTGCAATACAATAATTGATTTTGGAATCTCTACCTGACCTAAATGGAATCTTCTTGTACCTCCCAGCTTTTTTCCAAGTATATCTTCTCCTCTTGTAATTCTGGAATAGAGTATTTCCTATTACTATCTGAAATTTATTTCAGAGCTCAATAAGTTTTTCTCCTCTCACATTCCTATCACCAAACCCCTATTCTCCTGTAACCCCTGCTCTGCTCCTCCCCCTACAACTGCTTTCCAATCTTGCACGACTGTCAGATTTTCATCTTCCTTTATGTACTGAAATACCATTTCAATATCCTCAAATACTTTCTCCATCTCTTCATCTTCCATTTGCAGTTTCGATATGTGTACCCGAACTATTGTTTTCAGCATTGGTTTGTTGTTGATTCTAATGAGAACAACCTTATAACTGAACCAATCACAGTAACTCTCTCTCTGCCATACTTTCCTATTCATAACAAGTCCTACTTCCATTATATCATCTTGTTCTGCTATTGATATTACCCTATACTCACATGACTAAAAATCCTTGTCTTCTTTCCATTTCATTTCACTGGTCCCCACTATACATAGACTAAGCCTTAGCATTTTCTTTTTCAGATTTTCTAGTTTCCCTGCCATGTTCAAACTTTTGACATTCCATACTCCACACTCTGACTCAAATCTCTACACGCATTCCATTTTATGCAGGTTTCCGGGGTGCTGCAAATACTTATTTTAGGACAAGGTTTTCCCTTGCAGGTAGTAATAAACTATATTTTACTCCTTTTTAATATGTGCACTGTTCTCAACTCAACTACCACTGCAGAATTCATAACTGAAAGTTCTTCTGGGACTGACTTGAAATTGATTACCATTTCAAACACTTGTGCAACATGATAGCCAGCAGTTAAAGGAACTAACATACATTAACAGGTTATGCAACATTTACATGCATTTTACATAATGTCACACTTACAAGAAGAAATATTTTTCATTGGATCAATGTTTAGTAATGAGCTTTAATAGTTATGAACTTTAATTTTTACAATTCATATCTTGACTAATATTGTATCCGTAATAGATCCTTCCTCCCATAATTTATTAATTTCTTAAATTATTGAACAAACATGACAATTTGTCATTATAAATCACTGCAAATTATTACAATTTACCCAACAATGTCCAAAACCAATATTTTCCCCAAAAGTAGTAGTTTATAGTTTGTAGCAAGGATGTTTGTTCCTTAACAAAAAACTGACAACTCTATTGTTCCCACACATGCTAACAAAGCTGTCTAAAATTTGCTTTCCAAAAATAATAATTTGTGTTTCACTAACATATTTTGGAATACGATTTATTTGGTTGTTATGTCTCTCTCTCTCTCTCTCTCTCTCTCTCTCTCTCTCTCTCTCTCTCTTTTTTTTGGGACAGGCTTTCCTAGCTTACGTAAGTCCTACTTGTTAGAATGTTAACCACTGCATATGATTACATCTATCAAAGGTATCTGTTTTGAGAACTATTTCATATAGCCATTGTTACTTATATTCCCACATAACAATCATGAGTTTCGAGAACAAAATATATCTGATTATCTTTGTATATGTAACTAGCTAAGTAGAACAATTACACAGCAAATTCTACTAACAATAACGAAAATAGTAATTCCAGTTGCATGAAATACTGTCTCTAACCCTTTGTCATAATAGTTTAACAGCACTGCATATCTAATCTATTTCACATTTTTCATTGCAGATACCTGTTGTTGTTCTATGGAAACTGCTGGATGGTAAAGGGAAGGTTATTTGCTGTGTAAAAATTCCATGTGAAATTCACTGAAAAAACTCAAAACACATATCAGAGCATAGTCCATAACCAGATAGTAATGAACCTTTTACTGAATGTACTAGTACTCTCTGTCTGACAAGAATTTCTTCAAATGATATGTTTCAATTTCCCATGAATAATAAATCGAATACAGTTTTCAAGGCCAGAACAATGCATAAACCACTTTTGCAGTATTAAATTTTATAAAGTTATGTTTTCAATTGACTTTTCTTTTGTGAAGTTTCTAAATTTCAAACATGTAGTGACTTTGTTAATGTATGCTGAAATTCTTTGTCCCAAATGAGCCATTACAAGAAGAACTGAAGTAAATCTTTGAAATTTAATATATAGTTTGATTTAAAACAACTGAATCCTCATGAATCGACAACAGGTGGTTATACATAATTATCATGCATCGTGCTTCCTTCATTATTTGATTTTATTATGCATTCCACTAAGCCCAAAAGCATCAGAGCTGCTCAGATATGGAATGAGTCAGTATTTTTACATAAAATTTGCAGTTATGGAAACAGTAGGGTGCAGTATGACAGTCATAGTAGTACTCATATCAACAAATGTTACATTGTAACACATGAAAATAAACAAGGTTCAAAATAAAGCGCAACCTTGGAAATAATATTTATACACACACTACAAGGCATTCATATTAGTAATGTCTTAACACTTGAAAATCAATTTAATATCTTTCACAAAAAAATAATTTATATTTATGCTTTCACTAATGGGGCATCACAGATATACACTAAAACTACACAAATTTATGCTAAAAACTTCACCATTTTAGTAGAATGTATTTTGCAAAAGGTACTCTTTAAATTTGCTTTTGATCTTGGTTGTTGAAGCATTGAAAACTTTCACGCCTGAGCATTTCTGCGCAATGGTGAAGTTAGTCTGGTTGCTACATAAGTCCTGTTTTAAGCCACAAAACCTAGACTATCAAATGACAGAAGAAAGGCACTTGGTTGGAAAAGTCTTATTTCACACTGTTTACATCTTCTGGCCGAGTTTACGTCCCAATAATGAAACATGGCATTATTAATTCTCAGGTGAGCATCACTCATAATACGTATAAACACTGATGCAATCACATAACAAGGCATCTTAAGCACCTCTTAACCCTCCTTAGTGAAGAGGATGACGAATCATGCATAATGCAAAAGTTGTGGAATTAAATATTAACTCTAGATCTAGGATAGGGTAGGATCAGTTGAATTTGCCACTAGTGTACTCACCCAAAAACTTAACAGAATCCACTTGCTGTATTTGTTGCCCATCATATTTATTAAATGTTATATTTATGTTCACTTTTTCTTTCTGTGTCATGTGAAGTTGCATGTAATGAATTCCTTCAACATTCAGACCATTTCAGCTGAATGAGTTGAAGACATCATCAAATACACACAAGCAGCTTGTAATGAAATTGTGTGCTTATGGGATATCATCTAAGTTATGTGACTGGATTCATGATTTTCTGTCAGAGAGATTATAGTACTTGACGGAAAGTCATCGGGTAAAACAGAAAAGATTTCTAGTGTTCCCCAAGGTAGAGTTATAGGCTTTCAGCTGTTCCTTATCTATATAACAATTTAGGAGACAACCAGGGTGGCTGTCTTAGGTTGTTTTCAGATTATGCTGTCATTCATCATGTAACATAGTCATCAGAATATCAACAGAAAATGATTTAAAAAAAGATATCTGTAGGGTGCAAAATTGGCAGTTGACCCTAAATAATGAAAAGAGTGAGGTCATCCACATGAGTGCCAAAAGGAATCAGTTAAACTTTGGTTACATGATAATTCAGTCAAATTTAATGGCTGTAAATTCAACTAGATACCTAAACTTACAATTATGAACAACTTAAATTGGAAGGAACACACAAAAAATGTTGTGGGGAAGGCAAACCAAAGACTACATTTTATTGTCACAACACTTAGAAAATGCAACAGATCTACTAAAGAGACTGCCTACACTGTGCTTGTCTGTCCTCTTTTGGAGTACTGCTGTGTGGTCTAGATTCCTTACCATACAGGGCTACATTGAGAAAATTCAAAGAAGAGTAGCACATTTTGTATTATCGAAAAATAGAGGAGAGAGTGTCACTGAAATGATACAGGATTTGGGGTGGGAATCACTAAAACAAAGGCATTATTTGCTGCTGCAAAATTTTGTCACAAAATTGCAATCACCAACTTTATCCTCCAACTGCAAAAATATTTTGTTGATATCAGCCAACATAGGGAGAAACGAGCATCATAATGAAATAAGGGAAATCAGAGCTTGCATGGAAAGATATAGGTGTTTTTTTGTGTGTGCTGTTTGAGATTGGAATAATAGAGAAAAATTGTGAAGGTGGTTTGATGAACCCTCCACCAGGCACTTAAATGTGATTTGTGGAGCAAGCATGTAGATGTAGATATACACTGCCAGCAGGAGCTTCTACTGTCATCAGATACTAGCTATTCCTCCTCATTGTACCTTCAACAAATAGTTGATTTAGACACCTACAGGTAAAATAAAGTACTAGTACTGCAATGCATAATTAAATATAAGTATAAATATTTACATGCAGGTCTACATGTACTGTATGTGAATATTGTCACATTATTATAAAGCTATAAACATAAATACAGCATGTAATAGAAAAAAATTATTGAAGCAGTATAAATACAATTCCTGTAAAAAAAGAGAAGCACCTAGAATGGGAGGAGGAATTGAAATGACACTTCACAGGTTTAGAGGATATGTGACATTAATTCAATGATAAGAAATTTGGATCAAATTTACAAAGAACTTGGCAGTATGAGTCATCTGTGCTGTCACACCCTCCTGGCCTGTATTCATCCACAGATTTGGTGTCATAAAGTGGTTGTATCCTCTCCTGGGCTAGCTGGCCCACAACTGTTGTAACTGGCCCTTGATATCCAGGATACTGCCACTGCGATGAAGTCAACAGCCAAACTGGTCCCATACACATTCCACTGGGGACAGATATAGATATCCTTTATTGCTACAGGAGTACCTCAACATCACTTGCACAGTTCATAGGGACTTCAATAGGGCATTGAGGAGCATTGTCCTGTTGAAAAATGACATCATGATATTGTCACATAAGAGGTAACACATGAGGATGCAGGATGTCTGTGGTGTACTGTTGTGCTGCTTATGATGGAAGTTCAACACTTATTACCGTAAATGATGTAGCCAACACAGAAGCAAAGTTGCACTTCACAATTCTTTACTTTCACCATTCACAACCCCCCCCCCCCCCTCACCCAATACTACACAGTTATCTGGCCAGTTAACTAGTGGCAAATTTTGATATTCCTCATTAACAGGCTGCAGACAAACATCAGCATACTGCTACAATAGTTTGCTGGAGAATATCTATGAGCAGTAAAAACCTAACCACAAAGCTCACAGCTCTTGCAGAATAATATGCTACGTATTGAACAGACACTGTCATTGTTTTGACACATGGCCTAATTGCATTACACTTATTACACTGTTAAGATGATGTATTGTTGTTGACCCAACCAGCACAGGATTCTCATCTGAAAATCAGCCATGGACTGACTGTATCATGACAAAAAATCGGGCCTTTATATATCATCACAATAATGGGTACTGTAACTATCCATTGTTCAATGTTTATGTTACATTAATTACAATTAAAACATAACACATTCAATTAACTGAATACATAGAAAAATTTGGTCTTTTTAACAGTTTCTTCTACTAAAAAGTTTAAGCCATATTATTTGTTTAAATGATGAAATTACCAGATATTGTTACACAAATAATACTTTTGTCAAAACTCGTAATTACTTTGGAATTCATTAAGGGCTGGCTTTGCTAACAAGTTTTAGAAATAAATACTTAAAGAGTTACGGAGATTCATCTTCCAAATGTTTATAATTAGTATAGAATTTATATTTATTTATAAGACAAAAATAAAATTTAAGGTACAAAACAATTACTGAATTCACCCTGTAACAAAAGATATTAACTAGGAATAGTCAAAATAAATTAGAAAATCTATTACATACATGAAAGTAAACACAAAATTAGATCTGGTGCTATATTCTTTAAAAGTGAGGGCCAACCTTTCTCATTTATGAAAATGCTGATTATAATTACGTATGTTAATGGTAATTCGACAAAAATGAAAAAATGAATTTAAGGAAGCAGATGGCAAAACAAGAGAGGAAGTAACAAGATCCCAGCTTGCTTTGTCACGTGTTCTATCACAAATTTTTGTGTGGTTGTGCAGATATTAAACCAACAGTAGAATCTAAACATGAATTATTTAGTATAACTGAGGAAATAGCATTATTTCAAATTAAAAGCTTTGGTGCAATTTTAATAAATTGTAGTTGTCTTGAGTACGTACAATTAGTTTATAGAAATTGAACAATAGTTAATAACTAACAAAATTTCTAACATTTGCATAACTTAGTGTGTAGGCCAAGTTGTTCCAAAACCCTGATGGTTTCTATAGCTGCTGATCTGTTATTGTGCCTCTTAACTCTCATGGATGTATTCATCTGCAGCAATCTTCTTCAGTTGATTAACGTTTTCTTTCTGGTGTTACTAATGACTTGACATCACAACAGAATCAAGTTTGCTTGTATAGTTCATATACATTTAATGAACTTTAAACAAGTTTAGACAACAGTAGTTTTCCAAGTAGGCATGGTCAGTTACTATGTAACCATTTACCTGTATGTTTGATGTGTTGCATACCTGTCAGGCATTAGCTCATTTCAATTTCTTTGTCTGCATATGCTATCAGTATCTTAACAGATTTCCCTAGAAAATGAAGTAGTGAACCATTTAGAAACTGAATCAGAATATATTAGGGCTAATTAACCTACAGACCATTTTTGTTCTACATAATTATCCTCTCCCCCCCCCCCCCCCCCCCCCCCATGAACCATGGACCTTGCCGTTGGTGGGGAGGCTTGCGTGCCTCAGCGATACAGATAGCCGTACTGTAGGTGCAACCACAACGGAGGGGTATCTGTTGAGAGGACAGACAAACGTGTTGTTCCTGAAGAGGGGCAGCAGCCTTTTCAGTAGTTGCAGGGGCAACAGTCTGGATCAATGACTGATCTGGCCTTGTAACAATAACCAAAACAGCCTTGCTGTGCTGGTACTGCAAGCGGCTGAACGCAAAGGGGAAACTACAGCCGTAATTTTTCCCGAGGGCATGCAGCTTGACTGTATGATTAAATGATGATGGCATCCTCTTGGGTAAAATATTCCAGAGGTAAAATAGTCCCCCATTCTGATCTCCGGGCGGGGACTACTCAAGAGGATGTCGTTATCAGGAGAAAGAAAACTGGCGTTCTACAGGTCAGAGCGTGGAATGTCAGATCCCTTAATCAGGCAGGTAGGTTAGAAAAATGGATAGGTTAAAGTTAGATATAGTGGGAATTAGTGAAGTTTGGTGGCAGGGGGAACAAGACTTCTGGTCAGGTGACTAAAGGGTTATAAACACAAAATCAAATAGGGGTAATGCAGGAGTAGGATTAATAATGAATAAAACAATAGGAATGCGGGTAAGCTACTACAAACAACATAGTGAACGTATTATTGTGGCCAAGATAGATACGAAGCCCACACCTACTACAGTAGTACAAGTTTATATGCCAACTAGCTCTGCAGATGATGAAGAAATTGAAGAAATGTATGATCAAATAAAAGAAATTATTCAGATAGTGAAGGGTGACGAAAATTTAATAGTCATGGGTGACTGGAATTCGGTAGTAGGAAAAGGGAGAGAAGGAAACGTAGTAGGTGAATATGGAATGGGGGCAAAGAAATGAAAGAGGAAGCCGCCTGGTAGAATTTTGCACAGAGCACAACTTAATCATAGGTAACACTTGGTTCAAGAATTATAAAAGAAGGCTGTATACATGGAAGAAGCCTGGAGATACTGACAGGTTTCAGATAGATTATATAATGGTACGACAGAGATTTAGGAACCAGGTTTTAAATTGTAAGACATTTCCAGGGGCAGATGTGGACTCTGACCACAATCTGTTGGTTATGACCTGTAGATTAAAACTGAAGAAACTGCAAAAAGGTGGGAATTTAAGGAGATGGGACCTGGATAAACTAAAAGAACCAGAGGTTGTACGGAGTTTCAAGGAGAGCATAAGGGAGCAATTGACAGGAATTGGGGAAAGAAATACAATAGAAGAAGAATGGGTAGCTTTGAGGCATGAAGTAGTGAAGGCAGCAGAGGATCAAGTAGGTAAAAAGACGTGGGCTAGTAGAAATCCTTGGGTAACAGAAGAAATATTGAATTTAATTGATGAAAGGAGAAAATATAAAAATGCAGTAAATGAAGCAGGCAAAAAGGAATACAAACGTCTCAAAAATGACATCGACAGGAAGTGCAAAATGGCTAAGCAGGGATGACTAGAGGACAAATGTAAGGATGTAGAGGCTTATCTCACTAGGGGTAAGATAGATACTGCCTACAGGAAAATTAAAGAGATCTTTGGAGAAAAGAGGACCACTTGTATGAATATTAAGAGCTCAGATGGAAACCCAGTTCTAACCAAAGAAGGGAAAGCAGAAAGGTGGAAGGAGTATATAGAGGGTCTATACAAGGGCGTTGTACTTGAGGACAATATTATGGAAATGGAAGAGGATGTAGATGAAGATAAAATGGGAGATACGATACTGCGTGAAGAGTTTGACAGAGCACAGAAAGACCTGAGTCGAAACAAGGCTCCTGGAGTAGACAACATTCCATTGGAACTACTGACGGCCTTGGGAGAGCCAGTCCTGACAAAACTCTACCATCCGGTGAGCAAGATGTATGAGACAGGCGAAATACCCTCAGACTTCAAGAAGAATATAATAATTCCAATCCCAAAGAAAGCAGGTGTTGACAGATGTGAAAATTACCGAACTATCAGTTTAATAAGTCACAGCTGCAAAATACTAACACGAGTTCTTTACAGACGAATGGAAAAACTAGTAGAAGCCGACCTCGGGGAAGATAAGTTTGGATTCCGTAGAAACGTTGGAGCACGTGATGCAATACTGACCCTACGACTTATCTTAGAAGCTACATTAAGGAAGGGCAAACCTACGTTTCTAGCATTTGTAGACTTAGAGAAAGCTTTTGACAATGTTGACTGGAATACTCTCTTTCAAATTCTGAAGGTGGCAGGGATAAAATACAGGGAGCAAAAGGCTATTTACAATTTGTACAGAAACCAAATGGCAGTTATAAGAGTCGAGGGACATGAAAGGGGAGCAGTGGTTGGGAAGGGAGTGAGACAGGGCTGTAGTCTATCCCTGATGTTATTCAATCTGTATATTGAGCAAGCAGTGAAGGAAACGAAAGAAAAATTCGGAGTAGGTATTAAAGTCCATGGAGAAGAAATAAAAACTTTGAGGTTCGCCGATGACATCGTAATTCTGTCAGAGAAAGCATTGGATATGGAAGAGCAGTTGAACGGAATGGACAGTGTCTTGAAAGCAGGGTATAAGATGAACATCAACAAAAGCAAAACGAGGATAATGGAATGTAGTCGAATAAAGTCGGGTGATGCTGAGGGAATTAGATTAGGAAGTGAGACACTTAAAGTAGTAAAGGAGTTTTGCTATTTGGGGAGCAAAATAACTGATGATGGTTGAAGTAGAGAGGATATAAAATGTAGACTGGCAATGGCAAGAAAAGTGTTTCTGAAGAAGAGAAGTTTGTTAACATCGAGTATAAATTTAAGTGTCAGGAAGTCATTTCTGAAAGTATTTGTATGGAGTGTAGCCATGTATGGAAGTGAATCATGGATGATAACTAGTTTGGACAAGAAGAGAATAGAAGCTTTCGAATTGTGGTGCTACAGAAGAATGCTGAAGATTAGATGGGTAGATCACATAACTAATGAGGAAGTATTGAATTGGATTGGGGAGAAGAGAAGTTTGTGGCACAACTTGACCAGAAGAAGGGATCGGTTGGTAGGACATGTTCTGAGGCATCCAGGGATCACCAATTTAGTATTGGAGGGCAGCGTGGAGGGTAAAAATCGTAGAGGGAGACCAAGAGATGACTACACTAAGCAGATTCAGAAGGATGTAGGTTGCAGTAGGTACTGGGAGATGAAGAAGCTTGCACAGGATAGAGTAGCATGGAGAGCTGCATCAAACCAGTTTCAGGACTGAAGACCACAACAACAACAACAATTATCCTCTCATCTGTTACTTAAAAATTAACATTATTTAAAGCAAAATTGAAACTGTCAATGTGTAATTCAGGTTTTATTAAAAAATGTTGATTTTTTTAACATGAAACAGAGAGGGAAGTTGTACTAAAATAATAAAAAAATACAAATTTATCACATAGTACTGGAAAATGCAATTTCCCCCAAAAAAGTAAATTTTAAAGAAATAAAAACATATCAAACATCCCTTCAATACTTGACTGAGCTTATACAAAATCTGTTTCTCTTATTCATAAACATCTTTTGCACTTGTTAGCAATGAAAGGAAACTCTTGGCTTTGATGTAAATAAAAAACTTTCTGTTGCCTACAAAATAACAATAATAATTAGAGATTTGTCATCTATATGGTGGCTTTTTCAAATATAAAGTACAGTTACAAACATTAAATACATTTAGATCTTAGCCTTACAGGTAGTAATTAAACAGTAAATTGGTGCTTGTTAAAATACATTACATCTTTTGTATATTTATGCAGCCAATTATTTTTTATACATTATTCTACAGCTCTTAAGCTTAACCATTTAAAACTCATTGAATGAATTGAGACCCTTTTCAGTTAAGAGTTCTTTTAGTTTTGATTTGAATTGCTTTTTATTACTGTTTTTCATGGTCTCTGGCAGTTTATTATACCATATCAGTTCATTAGTATATGGGCTCTGGTCCATCAGTTTTAATCTTGTTGTTTATCAGTAGTAATTCCCTTTGGACCTGGTGTTGTGGTCATGTATATCACTACATTTAGTTATTTCAGTTTTCTGTGAGACAAGAAAAGTAATTAATAATGTAAAGATACAAAGAGTATATGGTGAAGAACGTGTATTGTCTGAAAACATCATGACAAAAGTCTTTATAGCCTAGTCCATGGTGACTGATGACCACGTTGTTTGGTGCCTTTAAAAATCAAACCAACCAATCAACTTAGTCCATTTTTTGTAGCAACAGTACTCTGTTAAGGTGAATGTCTGCAGCACAACACCCCATTTCTATACAATAGCTAAGATGGAAATGGATTGCTCCATAAGCCACATTTTTAAGCATATGGGTGGGCACCATTTTGGACAGTTGGCTAAGAAGATACAACCCATTGCTGACTTTTTTTACATACAGCATTAATGTGGCTAATCCAGTGCAGGTTTGAGTCCAGATGGACCCCTAGAAATTTACACTTATTTGCTTCCTCTGCCACTGTGCTGCATATGTCATTTATGCATGAGTGATGTGAGCAGCCAGTTGTAAATATTAGCATCTGGGATTTACTTACATTGACCTTTAATCCTTGTGCATGAAAATATGAACATAATTCTAGTATCCCATTACTTGCTGAAAATTTCAGTTCTTCACAATCTTTACCATGAAATAAAACTGAGTGTCATCAGCATAATTTACAATGTGCGAGTTAATGGGGTATACAATGTCATTAATACGTACTACAAAACAGGAAAGGACCAAGAATTGAGCCTTGAGGGACTCCCTGTCTCACTGTTTTACTTGTGGATTTAAAAGTTAAGATCTTATTGCAAATTGATGTGTAAGTTTGGTATACTGTTTCCAATTCACCAGATAGTTGGATAGAAGTTTCATTGATGCATCACTGATATTGTTCGCACACAGGTTTATTAACAGAAGCTCATGGTTTACTGAGTCAAAAGCTTTGCTCAGGTCAAGGAATATTCTGGCTCTGTGCATACTTGAGTATGTAAATTACATGCAAGTCTAATGTTTCTATTAAACATATCTAGACTTTGCCAGAATTAGAGAACAGCAGCTAAGCAGTGTGAGACAAGGAACAGTGATTTTCTCCAAGGTAGCTGTTTTTCCCCTTATACAAGGTATTTCAGAGCTTGATAGCAAAACTTGAGGAATGGATTCATCATATAAAAAGAAGAAATAAAGGCTATGTGAATATGTGTCCAGAAATGAATAATTACTCAGTTATTTGAGCATGTTTCACTTATGCAGTGCATGCTGATAAGTGCTCCCCGCTGGAGAAAAATTATGATACCATTTACAAGAGTTACATGAGTAAATAAATTGTGAATCAATATGATATGGACCAGAATATCCCTCAGCACTTGCAGATGAAGTACAGAGATTGCTATCTAATTATGCAGTTGTTGGCATATCTGTGGTTAGTAATTGCTGTGTGCCGTATGCTCTGAAGTGACTGATATTACAAACTTTAAATGAATCTGTAGCCATTAGCAAAGGTATGTATGGGGTTGTTTGTAATTGTCTGTGTCCATAGTTTGCAGTTTGGAAATGTACACCAATCAAGAGCTCATAACCATGCATTGGAGGCACATTGCTTGTGCCAGGAACACTAACCATTGCATGTATTACCAGACTGAAAAGCATTTGAAGGAATTCATCACCACTTCTGTAAACACAGGAGTTTTACATGTCCACTGGGCAGTGGGAGTCAGCCAAGTAATACAGCACTAGACAATGAGGAAAGTTTACTCAGTTCTATGGAGAAAAGTCCTGGAATTGGCACAAGGCAGTTAGGCTTGCAGAGGAATGTGCCACATGCAACATTCTGAGAGACATGCTGAGTCCATATCATCTACAGTGTGTACAAACCTTGTCTCCTGTGGACTGTCCTCCAAGCGATATGTTATGATGCCCAACTTTACAGCTCCTGATTTATTCACAGATGAAGCAACATTGACAATAAATGCAAACCAGAATTTGCATAACCAGCACCAGCGGATGGACATAAATCCCTATGCTACTGTACAATCATCTCACTAACAAAGGTCCTCCCTTAACATCTTGACAGCCATTGTTGGCAACTGCTTGTTGGGACTCTACATCCTTCTATGGAGACTGACTGGACAAAACTACACAGATTCCTTGCACACTGCATTCCCTCAGTTCTTAGAAGATACGCCACATGCATCATGTTGACAACTGTATTTCATACATGATGGTACTCCTACATTTTTCATCATGTATGTCCAAATGCACCTGAATGCAAATTTTCCTCAGCACTGGACAGGTAGAGGTGTACCAATTGCTTGGCCACAATGTTCGACTGACTTAAGCCCCCCGGACATTCACTTGTGAGGACATGTAAGTCTTAAGTGTACTCGACTGCTGTTATAGTTGGACCTACTCCCCATGCATACATTGTAGCTGCCTTTCAGATAGTATAAATTACATCCATCATTTTTGATTGTGTTCAGAAATCAATGAGGTGACAAATGGAAGTCTGTATTCAGACAGAAGGAGGCCACTTTTGAACATTTCATCTGATATGTAAACAGAATGTACCAGCTGGCATTACAAACATAAAGTGCAGTTTTTAGGATCTGAAGCTCAAATAAATCTGTAATGATGTACTTCTGAGCCATGTTGATGTAGCCCATGATGTTGATGTACTCCATGGTATAGAGGTATCTGTCCTAGCTGCGGCCGCGTACGGGGCTCGCCTCAAGTGGGGCATGTTGTCGGCCGGTCGTCGCTGTAGCTTGTGAGTACAACATAGCCATCCAGCTACGTAAGCTCAGATTAGGAAATCTACATTGAAATTTTTATTCCCTTTTGGATTTAAGAGGCCGAAAGTTTATGAAATCAATGATTGGTTGTTTGAAAAGATAGGTTTACAAGATGATGACGTTCATGGGTTGTAATATGATTTGCTTGGTAATGCAGTGTATGTTAAAATGTGAGACGTTGACACATGTACCTGTATTATGACAACAACAGGCGGTTTTGCGAACTATCTTCATTTCAGTAGTGAATCAAGTTCAATTGTGATCAGCTATGCTGGTTTGGGGTTGTAAACTGTGTGCATATTCAACCTCCCATTTGAAATGAAGTTCAACAATCTCATCAAACAAGCATTAAGTCCTTACGGGATGGTTTTGCAGGTTACTGGTGAGAAATGGATGGGCAATTAACATTTCAATGTTGACAATGTGTGAACTGTCAGAATTGATTTACATAAGCACATTCTGTCATATATTATGGTTCAAGGCTTGAGAGCCTTAGTTGTTTATGATGGCCAACCGAGGACCTGCATAGTATGCAGATCCACAGATCATCTTAAGGCAAGCTGTCCCCATGTCAAATCTTTATGGAGGGAAAACCAGGCACTCACCTCTGCGGGCGATGAGTGACATCAACAGAAACTGTCATATGCGGAGGCCTTGTCAGCCCCCTTACAGGAAAAGGGAAATGGGCAGGGCCCTTACATATCATGCCAGGGAGAAAATGGAGGAAATCAGAAATCAACTGCACATAGCATACTCACAAATGAACAGAGTTCAACGGTTACCCTGCCAAAGTGTTTGAATCAGGTCTCTCCAGGAGAAACTAATACCCAGACTTCAGATGGTAGCAAGACACCTGGACAAGAAATTACTATGCCTGTTCAAAATCTCGAGGTACCACTAGGTTCCAATCGCGATGATGTTCCAGTGTCATCAATAGGCAGTGACATACTAGTTGACGAGGACACAAACCCAAACAACCCAGCATACAGCGACGGGTTGGATTATCCACCATCATTAAAGGACAATTCAGAAAAGTCATCTAAACAAACGAAACAGCCCCCTAGAATACAAATTAGAAAGGAAAAGAACCTGAACAAGAGTTGTTCTTAAGAAATCTCAGACAGGGGAAACAGCAGTGGCTGATGTAATTAGGGTAATGGCTGCCATTCGTAATGAGGCCATTCAGATAGAATTGGACAATCACATGAGTACAACTATGTTAGCATATTCTGAGCCTCACCCAGTTCCGAGCACTCTTTGGTCAGAGGATACTGAGCAGTAGTAAACAGTTATATGCAGACTTACAAGCTGGCTACAGTTAATGTCTCTTGGGTAAGTTCGGCAGTAAAGTTACAATGTTTGAAAGATTATCTTTATGCTGCTGACATAGAAGATGTCACAACTTAAGTAGCAGAGATAACAGGTTATGAAGCCATAATCAACATTGTAAATAGAGGAGGAACAGCGGTCTAATTCAAAGAGGGTATCGCGTGCCGAGCTCAAACTGTATTAGAGATTGGTCAGGGTATAACTGTCCAACTTCATGACCTCATTTTAATTAACGTATATGCGCCATCTGGGACCAATGAAAGATGGCACAGAAGTAACTTTTATTGGAATGGGGTAGTTGAAATGTTTAAGAAAATTGAGGCTGCTGCCATGCTTGCTGGAGATTTTAACTGTGTATTGTACTATGAAGACCAGATGCCCAATTTTAACACTTGTCAGGAGCCACAGGCATTGGTGACTGAGTTGGAACTGCAAGACACCTGGACTTACTTGAATCCCCACCATACCAGATATATACAGGATGTGGCAAAACTGACTAAGCAGCTTCTACCGATTACCGCTGGATCTGTGATGGGGGTAGGCAGTTACACATGGTCTGCTTTTGTTCAGTCGTTGACCCCATTTCAGTAGCCAACATGGTCTGGACCAGTGCACATTGTAGTTTGCCATTCATGCTTATTATGAAAACAACAGACCTGTGATCGTTACACAACGAGCTTTTCAGTGACAGTTCAACATTCCACACAACAATGCCATTCCTAATGTAAACACAATTCGATCCTGGTTTCGGCAGTTGGAGGAAACTGGTAGCACACCATGAATAGATACACATGGCCGACTCAGATCCATCAGAACACCAGAAAATGTTCAGTGGATGAGATCAGCAGTTCAACAATCGCCGCAATGTTCTGCTCGACGACATGCTGGCATTAGGGACTTCAGACCGCAGTTTGAGAAGGATTCTGGAATGCGATTTGAAGTTCCATCCTTTCAAAATAATGATTGCTCCAGTATTACCCCAAGCAGACTACACCAACCATCAAAATCTGTGTGAGCAAATGCTTGCTCAGATCCCTGTGAATGCACCCTTCTTCAGTAGTGACGAGGCACATTTTCATCTCAGTGGGTGCGTGAATAACCAAAACTTTCACTACTGGGCTGAAAATAACCCCAGAATTGTTCACAAAAGATCACAGCATTCTCCTAAAGTGACGTTGTGGTGTACCATATCACAATTTGGCGTGATAGGCCCTTACTTTTTGGAGGAGGAAGGAGTGTCCGTGACTGTGAATTCCACACCTTATGTTTCAATATTGCACAATTTTCTGCAACCCAGAATGGATGGGATTGTTGAAGAACATTGACTGGGGAACTTATGGTTCCAACAGGATGGAGCTACTGCTCAAACATCTCGAATTTCACTTGATATTTTGAGAGAAATGTTTCTGGGAAGCCTCATTTCTTTGAGGAGTGATGTCGGGTGACCTGCACCATCACCAGATTTGAGTACTTGTAACTACTTTCTTTTGGGATATCTGAAGGAAAAGGTTTTCAAAAGCCACACTCACATCCTTCCAGAGTTAAAAGAGTGGATTATTGAAGACGTGAATGCCATATGTGAGCAACAGCTGCTCGAAACTTCAGGAATCGTCTACAACAATGTATTGATGCTACTGGCCACCATCTTGAGGACATTATTTTCAAAACTAAATGAATATAAAATGGTATATTGTACTAATTTAGAAAATAAAAACATTTTTTCTCTGTACATCCAGATTTACTTTTTGTTGCTCCTTAAAACTGTTTAATCAGTTCTGCAGCACCCTGTACTTATGTCAGTAGCACATCAGCAAGCATACCATATAACTCAGAACAAAATAAAAACCATAACTAATGAAACTCCGAGGAACAAGTCAACTGGTCCTGATCGGATTCCGGTCGAAGCCCCTCCTGAAAAATGTCATAGATCCTTACCAAACAAGTGCAATAAAGGGTAAATCTATGCCAGATACTTTATGTGAGTACAGGGACATCATAAACCTTACTTGGTTAAGTGACAATAGTCTTTCATTATTGTTTTTAGATTTTGATAAAACCTTTGATAGGATCCATCATGGCTTCTTATTCACCACCATGCAGAACATGGGTGTCAATGACCACTTTGTAACTGTCATATGTAAATGTATCAGTGGTGTTTTTTCAAGGATTAAACTCAATGGTCAACACACTGAAACATTTCCAGTTCAACAATCAGTACTTCAAGGATGTCCACTGTCTATGACATTATATGCGATCGCAGTGGAACTTTTGCTTTCGACAGTGCACTAAAAATTGAGAGGACTACAAGTATTCAATATTAAGACAGTTTGTCATGGTTATGCCGATGACATAAGATTGTAAACTCTAATAGTGAGGTTGATGAAGTGTGACATTTGGTACACCAGTACTCACGGTCCTCTGGTGCAAATTGAATCTTCAAAAATCCAAACTAATGAATCTTGGTTCTTACAGTAGCGCCATAGATGCGAAATGGTTGGATTTAACTGAAGAGAGACTCCAACTCAGATTGTGGTTAAGGGTGAATACCAAGCTCATGGTTATGGACAACTGGGAGCGGCAACTTAGTGTCTTCAGAGCCTTGCTGAAGGGCCATAACATGTGATTGTTAGACCAATTGCAGAAAATTCAGTTTATAAATACATATATACTTAGCAAAATATATCATGTCTTAACAGTCTTACTGATATCGCACATCACCGCCTGAAAAATACTAGCTGCAGCAGGTCGGTATGTGTGGAAACAAAATATCTTAAGGTATCCTTCCACAC
Source organism: Schistocerca gregaria (assembly GCF_023897955.1). NCBI lineage: Eukaryota > Metazoa > Arthropoda > Insecta > Orthoptera > Acrididae > Schistocerca > Schistocerca gregaria. The sequence goes on from NC_064928.1 coordinate 78,121,552, forward strand.
GGCAACTTTGTAGAGGTACAATGTGGGACTTAGAATTCAAGATGTTAAATTTTCATGTGATGCACAATTTCTAACTCGTCTTTTTAAACTAATACATGCCACTGAGACAGGCATAACGAAGCTTCTGTTTCTCTCATCAGATCCAGGGGACAAGAACGATTCTGATAATGTAGGATACATAGATGCCACTCAAGATTATGTCTGAAAGTACTATGTCGATTGGACCTATGTAAGACTTCACCAGCACAAACCAACACTAGAACTGCCTATGACTATATTACCAGAAATCGTCTTCACAATCCAATTCAGATAAAATATCCTGCCAAAAACTGGATGAACATTTGGAAAAATATCAACAATAAAAATTCTACCAACTAGAGTAAGTGCCATATCGTATGACGTTTTAAACAAGACCACACCCACAGTGGAAAGATTATGGAAAATCAAATTGAGACCATCTCCATACTGCGACAAATGTCGGCTTGTAGAAACTGTAGCACAATGTTTGTATGTGGAAATAAAATCAGAATTTGGAACTGGACTGGGAAGAAATTAGCCCTTATCAACAGAACCACAGAAAGTCATATACTGATAACTGAAGCTTTGCAACCTGCCTGGGAATGTTACCTGTCCACAAAGAGTAACAGTTATTCCTGGTTTCAGGGACAGTTTGTGTTTTATGTGTTAACAAACAAAACTTTGAACTTAGAAAAGTACATGTTTTATATTGCAGAGGAACATTTTAAGTTGAAGAAGAATCACAAATATAAGGAATGCTTTCAAAATTTTTTTATCTATTGTTTTATGTGAGCTACAAAGAGGAGGATAGTTTAATTGATTTGAAGCAGAATACTTATTCTTTCCTTTCCATTATTCTCAGAATCTTTCTTGTGTTGGTTCTAAAATCAGAACTGTTCTAATTTGGCAAAACACCTCTGGCTCTGAATTTTCTTTCATTTGCTGAAAAATATATGGCTTCCTTAGAGATATCATATGTCTCCAGTACATTAAATTGTGTAAATGTTTTTGAATGAATGTTTGTTATGGATTTTTGCCTGTTATCTGTTATGTCCTACACAGAACTTATGCCATTGGAACTGGTAATCTGTTATTTATTTTACCTTAATTACTACTTCAGTTTTGTTCTACAGTTTACGGCATATATGGGAGTACTTGGGAACAATGGAGATACTCGGTCACAGGTATGGGGAAGGCATTGTGGCCAGACCTTGGACTTCGACCCCTGCCCTTCTTGTTTGTAATTAAAATGCCCTAGTTCCCAGGTCTGAACCTTGTTGACACTGCTTAAATTTTGAATAAAAAGCATCAGCAATGGCAGCCAAAGACTTCTCACAGGAGAAATCACTCTCACTCTGCCAATGGCCTTGTCAGAGAGGACGAAGCAGAGGTTCAGGGCATGCCCTTGCCCTTGGGTCAGAGGAACTGCCCCTAAAAGGGAGAAGAATAAGCATTTGACAATATGAAATGGCGTAAGATGTTAAAAAATCTGAGAAAAATAGGAGTAAAATAGGGAAATGTGTCTAACATACAATATGTACAACAACCAAAAGTGAACAACAAGATACGAAGATCAAGAATGTAGTAGTTTTTCACTCCTACTGTTCAATCTGTACATCAAAGACACAATGATGGAAATAAAAGATAGGATCAAGAGTGGGATTAAACTTAAAGGTGAAATGATATCAATGATAAGGTGGGCCGATAATGTTGCTATCCTCAGTGAAAGTGAAGAAGAGTTACAGGAGCTGATGAATGGAATGAACATCCGAGTGTGTACTGAATATGAACTGAGAGTAAATCAAAGAAAGCTGAAAATATTGAGAAATAGCAGAAATGAGAACAATGAGAAACTTAACATCAGGATTGGTGATCACAAGATAATGAAGTTAAAGAATTCTGCTACTTGGCAGCAGAATAACACATGACTGATACAGTGAGGAGGACACAAAAAGCAGACTAGTGCTGGCAAAGAGGACATTCCTGGCCTACAAAAGTCTTCTAGTATCAAATGTAGGTCTTAATTTGAGGAAGAAATTTCTAAGAATGTAGGCATGGACCACAGAATTGTATGGTACAAACCAAAACAGAATTGAAGCACTTGGGATGTGGTGCTGTTGACTTATTTTGGAAATTAGATGGACTGTTAAAGTAAGGAATGAGGATGTTCTCCACATAATTCGTGAGGAAAGGAGGGGTAGGATGATATGACAACTGCTAAGACACCTGGAAATAAATTTATGGTACTAGGGTACTACTGTAGAGGAGGACAGAAGTTGGAACATACCCAGTAAATAATTGAATGATGACTAAAAAGATTTTAAAAAATGTGAGGAATCCATTACTGAAGTTTTGCTGTTGAGTTTTAAAATGCCTTGTATACAATACAGGGTGTAACTGAACTCCCTTTACAGATTTTGAGGATAGGTTACTTGCATCAAAACAAGAAAAAGTCCTGTAGACATGGGCTCTAGCATACATACCTTAAGATCTATGAGCACTCGTTCATCTTCACTACTCTGGAACATATCTCTTCTGCTGAACAAGTGCTTGTAACTCATAAGGTATGCATTTTAGAGCCCATGTTTATTAGAAATTCTTCCTTGTTTTTGTACATATTACCTCTTCCCAAAATATGGAAGGCACAGAGCTTGCAGTAGAAGAAGTGTATAACACAGTATCAAAGATTTAACAGTGCTTCTAGCTCTTAATGTACCCATTTTAGAGCTCATATTTACTGAACATTTTTTCCTGGTTTTGATGTAGGGAACCTGTCCTCAAAGTCTATATAGTGAATTTAGTCATCCCCTGTACATTAGCATTTCACTGTGTAAATCAAAATAGCCTTTTAAGTAAATTATAATATTATCCCAGAGGAAAACCTGTAAAACAGGTCAAATCTTACATCTCTGACAGGAATCAAATGTTTTCACTAGGAAAGAGACCTGTATCAAGCTATCTGTCATCTTCCAACTGGAAAATAATGACATGTGGTGTCCCCACCAGGTTCCACACTAGAGTCCTTGGTTTTTCTTTTGTATATCAATGTATATGAATGCCAAGCTTGTTTTGTTTGGAGATGATAAAAACGTTGCAATGAATAGCAAATCAAGTATAATTTCATGAAGTTTGATTTATGAAATTCTGATGGTGACTAATAAGTGGTCCCGTGCCAATTCTTTGTCACTAACTCTTGAAAACACGTGTTACATGTAGTCAGAACTTGTAAGAGCTTTCTTCCAATATATAACTTAACTAGGATGACAAGCAGATAGCAGAGGTTGACAGCATTAAATTCTGGGAATTACAGCTTGGTAAAAAATTCTACAGAGAGGAGCATACCACAGAACTGCTGTAATGCCTAAGCAAGTCTCTATGCAGGTATGAAGGTTATAAAAATATAAATCTACCATACTGTTCTTACACTTGTTCCTTAAGTACATATAGTTACTTTCTGGTGTAACTTTATCTTGTCAACCTAAATTTTTCCGAGTCCAAAAATATGTAATAAGAATTATATGGAGTGTGAATTTAAGAACAACACGCAGAGGCCTGTTTAGAAAACTAAGGATAATAACTACTGTTTCACAGTGTATTTATTCCTTAATGAAATTTGCCATTAAAAATGCATCTATTTTTCAAACCAGCACCTCAGTTCACATTATAAATAATGTAAATAAAAATAATCTCCACAAACATTTAAAATAACTTACTTTCGTACAGAAAGGTGTCCATCTTTCAGGAAGACACATTTTCAATAACTTGCCAGCAACCATAAATCATTTAACTACTAATGAAGTTTAGTTTAAGAGGAGCCTAAGGTATTATTAGTGGCTAACTCTTATTTAATGGACCAATTTCTTAGCAGAGCCAATTAATGTGCACAGATTATTAATAATATCAAATAATACAAATATAGTGTATGGTCTCACTTCTGTACAAATTCAGTATAGTTACATGCAGTAGTGTGATCATTGTAAATAAGTGATGTAAAATGATTTTTCTGTTTGACCATGAATGGTTATGGAATTATGATACCCACCTTAGTGAATTGAATGTTTGTGTGTTTTATGACAAGTTTGCTGTCAGCCTGTGGGGAAAAAAACTAGGGTAACTCAAAAAGAAAGAACAGATTTCAGTTGTTTATTAAGAAAACTGTGTAAAGCACAAGCATGTTGAAGATATCAATGGATAGAGGGAGATTCATAGTATTATGTTTGCACAGCTAATACACCTACCATACACTCAACATGAGCACCATGTGTTGCTCGAGAAACAGTAGTTCGTTTCATTCCACACATGAATGAATAGGACCCTGTTACTTGAATTGACAGCTTCAATAATTTTCTATCTTTTATGTACATCTACAGAAAAAAATCACAAGGTGTGGGCTCTGGTGACCTGGGAGGCCAAAATCAATGAAAAAGATCTTGTTGTCAACCTCTTCCAATCAGATGTTGTGGGCTTATATTAAGATAACACTAGCTGCATGTGAGATGGGGCCCCATCATGCATAAAAATGAAATAACTGAAATAATAAAAAAAAGATTCAAGTGGCTCTGAGCACTATGGCTCTTAACATTGGAGGTCATCAGTCCCCTGAAACTTAGAGCTACTTAAACCTAACTAATCTAAGGACATAACACACAACCATGCCTGAGGCAGGATTTGAACCTGCGACTGTAGCAGTCGTGCAGTTCCAGACTGGTTCGGCTAGAACTGCTGGGCCACAGTGGCCAGCTAACTGGAATCTTCATGAAGTTCAGGAAACAACCAATCTCCAGCATGTCCAGGTATGACACCCCTGTCATAGTTTCCTCTACAAAAAAGAAAGGTTCACACACTTTGTGAAGAGGAACAGCACAAAATACATTTAGTTTTGGTGACTCTCTTTCATGTTTGATGATGATGCCACGAATTTATGACCCACAAATCGTTACATAATGGACGTTTACCATACCCAAAAGATGAAACTCCAATTTCTACAAAAAGGCGATCCTTTGAAAAAAGTATCCTCTATCATATCCTGGGGAAATGAAATGCAAAATTGATACCTTTTGTTACGATTGTTGGGATCCACCTGCTGCCACAACTGCAGTTTGTAATGCTTCATATACAGGTGTCATTTCAGTATGTGCCAAAGTATGTGTTGTAAGGCTATCTCCCACCTGTGCACATGGGAGTTACACATACAACACATTCTCCTCTCCCGAAGTTCTACTGGTGTCACCCTATAGTAACTTACTGTCCCCACCTCTACCCAACAGTTTCCACCCCCTCTATTGTATCACCTCCTCTATTTTCATGTTCACTACCCTCACTGTGGGCTGCCTGTCTTTTTCCCCTTCCCTTCTCCCCTCCTTTCTGCTTCCCATTTTTCCCCCATATGCCACCTCCAAACATTGAGTCTGGCAGTCTAGTCAGGCCACAATCTAGTACCTGCAAACCCCGTCAGACAGTGCTCTTCTCTCCTGTCACATGCTCCCTGCTATTCCTCTCCCTTCCTCACCCCCCTTCACAATGCTATTCATGTGACAGTCCCATTCTGGTCAGAGATACTGGTGGTAGTGGTCATGTGTGTATAAAGTGTGCTTGCTTGTGTGTATGTGTGTGTGTGTGTGTGTGTGTGTGTGTGTGTGTGTGTGTGTGTGTGTGTGTTTTCTTTGTTAAAGAAGGCTGACAGTTATGATGTATGACAGCCCTTTTGTTGTGCCCATCTGCAACTCAAAGGGTCATCTTTACAGTGAGTAGCAATCTAAACTTCTCCTAATTTTGTTAATATGCCAACCTGGAGGTTCCATTGCAATCTATACTTTTCATAATGTTGTTAATATGCCAACCTGGAGGTTCCATTGATTGATTTCACAGTAATGTTTTCATTTATTCTGAAACTGCTAAATTAAACTTTTCAAAAATTTGCAGCAGAGCCTGCTTTCATATTTATGTGTTGCAAATGCGACACAACAGCTGATGGGATGTACAGCCACTTTGCCCATTTTAATAAATAACATTAACAATCACTAGACACAACACTACATACAGAAGAATTCTGTATTCATAATGGGTACTGGCATAATTGTCTACATGGAAGAGGCCTGGAGATACTGGAAGGCTTCAGATAAATTATATAATGGTAAGACAGAGATTTAGGAACCAGGTTTTAAATTGTGAGACATTTCCAGGGGCAGATGTGGACGCTCACCACAATCTATTGGTTATCAACTGTAGATTAAAACTAAAGAAATTGCAAAAAGGTGGGAATTTAAGGATGTGGGACCTGGATAAACTGACAGAACCAGAGGTTGTAGAGAGTTTCAGGGAGACCATTAGGGAACAATTGACGAGAATGGAGAAAAAAATACAGTAGAATAGAATGGAATAGAATATTTTTATTAGCCTTTCAGTAATTTTCACACAATTGGCTTCGTCAAAGTTTACACAGGGTTTCAGTTTCAGTAGGATATAGTTACAGAAAAGAGAGAAAAGGAACTAAAGACCTTTTCTTCAGCATTATGTAAAACAATGGTTTATACAATAATTAAATACACATATAAGAAAAGAATCACTGTAAATAACTAGCTTACATAATATCAAAACATTTTCTTTATAATTTAGGTAAAACATTTGTTGTTTTTTAGCCAGGTTTGCAATGTATTCTTATATTTATTTAGTGGTACTGTATGAGCTGAGCATGGTAACTTACTGATAAATTTTATGCTTAAGTACTTATAGTTATTATGGACTACAACAAATCTTGTGGAAGGCATGTCTAGCAGGTGACTGTTTCTTGTACTGTGTGCATGCACATCACATTTCATGTTCAATTTTTTCAGATTTTCTCTGGCATATATGAAACAATTATATATGTACATGCTCAGCATTTTCATTACGCCAAGAGATTTAAAATAATTTCTGCAGGACACTTTGGGTGCTAACCCTTCCATGCACCTGATTGCTTTCTTCTGCCATCTGAAAATACATTCAGCACCTGGGGAGTTACCCCAAAGCAATGTTCCATATTGCAGTTGGGAATGAAAAAAAGCATAGTATGAATGGAGTAGCAATTGCTTGCTCACAGTGTTTCTTAATTTATACAATAAGAAAAGTACTCATGCTAGTTTACTACATAGATAATTGGTGTGTCCTTCCCATGAGAGCCTTTGGTCTATGATTAGTTCAAGTAATTTCACTGTTTTGTTTTCATTTTTAGTTACTTTGAGATTAAATATTATTTCTTCTGTTTTTGTTTGATTATGCACAGCTGGTTAGCCTGACACCAGTAATTAGTCATTTGCATCATTTCTCTATTTTTGTCCAGTACACTCTGTAAGTTCTCTCCTGTACTTATTAATGTCATATCGTCAGCATATAGTATGTTCTTACATGGTATGTAATTCGAAAGTCATTAACATAGACAATGAACAGAAAGGTCCAAGAACAGAGCCTTGGGGTATTCCTCTTTCTACAGGGAGTATTTCTGACCTCTGCTTATTTGCGTATACAAGTTGTAACCTATTGCTTGGATAAGATTTGAATGGACAGAGTGTATCATCTTCAATGCCATAGTATTTTAACTTTTTGATGACTAAGTCAAAAGCTTTACTTAGGTCAATAAGTGTTCCAGACATTGATACCCTTTTTCCATACCATTCATAAACATTGCTTACCAAAGCTTCTACTGCTTTAACAGTTGATAGGTGTGGCCTGAAGCCAAACTGTTGTTCATTTAAAATTTTGTTTGTTTCAAAATACCTGTATATCTGCTTATGCACACAATTTTCTACTAACTTGGATATGATTGGTACTATTGAAATGGGTCTGTAGTTATTTGGGAGTTTTCTTTCACCCTTTTTATACACAGGCAATGTAACTGTGAGCTTAAGACTGTCGGGGAATATTCCTTCATCAAGTACTCTGTTTGATTGTGAGAGAAGTGGCATTTTAATTTCTTTTGCTATACATTTTATGATGAAATTACTGAGTTTTGGAATTACTTAATTTGTTTATTGACTTATGAATATCATTTAATGTGATTCGGGTCCAAGCGAACTTCTCACTTATTGTCTATTTTGCACAAGTGAGCAATGCTTCTGCTTCAGAGGCAGAATTGAAGGGTGGGGTGGTGATGCTATTTGCAAAATATTCATTGAGAATATTGCAGTCAATAGGGACACTCCTTCCTTTATTGGTATTATTAATTTCCCTTTCAATGACAGTCCAGGCAGCTTTACATTTACTTTTAGAATTTAAAATATATTCATCATTCGCACAGCACTTAGGATTTTTTATTTCTAATTGCTAAAGGTTTCTCATTTTAGTGTAATTTTCCTTGTCCCTATCACTGTAATGAGATTTGTCTTTCATAATCATCAGAAGAAGAATGGGTAGCTCTGAGGGATGAAAAGTGAAGGCAGCAGAGGATGAAGTAGGTAAAAAGACGAGGGCTAGTAGAAATCCTTGGGTAACAGAAGAAATATTGAATTTACTTGATGAAAGGAGAAAATATATAAATGCAGTAAATGAAGCAGGCAAAAAGGAATACACACGTCTCCAAAATGAGATTGGCAGGAAGTGCAAAATGGCTAAGTAGGTATGGCTAGAGGACAAATGTATGGATGTAGAGGCATATCTCACTAGGGGTAAGATAGATACTGCCTACGGGAAAATTAAAGAGACCTTTGGAAGAAAGAGAATCATTTGTATGAATATCAAGAGCTCAGATGGAAACCCAGTTCTAAGCAAAGAAGGGAAAGCAGAAAGGTGGGTAGTATATAGAGGGACTATACAAGGGTGATTTACTTGAGGGCTATATTATAGAAATGGAAGAGGATGTAGATGGAAATGAGATAGGAGACATGATACTGCATGAAGAGTTTGACAGAGCACTGAAGGACCCAAGTTGAAAAAAGGCCCCAGGAGTAGACAACATTCCATTATAACTACTGACAGCCTTGGGAGAGCTAGCCCTGACAAAACTCTACCATCTGGTGAGCCAGATGTATGAGACAGGTGAAATAGACTCAGACTTCAAGAAGAATATAATAATTCCAATCCCAAAGAAAGCAGGTGTTGACAGATGTGAAAGTTATCGAACTATCAGTTTAATAAGTCACCTCTGCAAAATACTAATGTGAACTGTTCACAGATGAATGGAAAAACTGGTAGAAGCTGACCTCGGGGAAGATCAGTTTGGATTCCATAGAAATAATGGAACACAATACTGTAGGCAATACAGGCAATACTGTAGATGAGGCAATATGGACGCTACGACTTATCTTAGAAGAAAGATTAAGGAAAGACAAACCTACGTATCTAGCATTTGTAGACTTAGAGAAAGTTTTTGACAATGTTGACTGGAATACTGTCTTTCAAATTCTGAAGGTGGCAGGGGTAAAAAACAGGGGTGAAAGGCTATTTACAATTCTTACCAAAACTAGATGGCAGTTATAAGAGTCAAGGGTCATGAAAGGGGAGCAGTGGTTGGGAAGGGAGTGAGACAGGGTTGTAGCCTATCCCTGATGTTATTCAATCTCTATATTGAGCAAGAACTAAAGGAAACAAAAGAAAAATTCAGAATAGGAATTAAAAACCATGGAGAAGAAATAAAAACTTTGAGGTTTACCAATGACATTGTAATTCTGTCGGAGACAGCAAAGGGCCTAGAAGGGCACTTGAATGTAATGGACAGTGTCTTGAAAGGAGGATATAAGATGAACATCAATAAAAGCGAAACAAGGATAATGGAATGTAGTTGAATTAAATCAGGTGGTGCTGAGGGTATTAGATTAGGGAATGAGACACTTAAAGTAGTAGATGAGTTTTGCTATTTGGGGAGCAAAATAACTTATGATGGTTGAAGTAGAGAGGATATAAAATGTAGACTGTCAATGGCAAGGAAAGAATTTATGAATAAGAGAAATTTGTTGACATCAAGTATAGATTTAAGTGACAGGAAGTCTTTTCTCAAAGTATTTGTATGGAGTGTAGGCATGTATGTAAGTGAAACCTGGATGATAAATAGTTTGGACAAAAAGAGAATAGAAGCTTTTGAAATGTGGTGCTACAGAAGAATGCTGAAGATTAGATGGATAGATCACATAACTAATGATGAGGTATTGAACAGACCCCTCCCATGAACCATTGACCTTGCCGTTGGTGGGGAGGCTTGCGTGCCTCAACGATACAGATAGCCGTACCGTATGTGCAACCACAACGCAGGGGTATCTGTTGAGAGGCGAGACAAATGTGTGGTTCCTGAAGAGGGGCAGCACCCTTTTCAGTAGTTGAAGGGGCAACAGTCTGGATGACTGACTGATCTGGCCTTGTAACACTAACCAAAATGGCCTTGCTGTTCTGGTACTGTGAATGGCTGAAAGCAAGGGGAAACTACAGCCGTAATTTTTCCCGAGGGCATGCAGCTTTACTGTATGACTAAATGATAATGGTGTCCTCTTGGGTAAAATATTCTGGAGGTAAAATAGTCCCCCATTCGGATCTCCAGGCGGGGACTACTCAAGAGGACGTTGTTATCAGGAGAAAGAAAACTGGCATTCTACGGATAGGAGCGTGGAATGTCAGATCCCTTAATCGGGCAGGTAGGTTAGAAAATTGAAAAAGGGAAATGGATAGGTTAAAGTTAGATATAGTGGGAATTAGTGAAGTTCAGTGGCAGGAGGAACAAGACTTCTGGTCAGGTGAATACAGGGTTATAAATACAAAATCAAATAGGGGTAATGCAGGAGTAGGTTTAATAATGAATAAAAAAAATAGGAGTACAGGTAAGCTACTACAAACAGCATAGTGAACGCATTATTGTGGCCAAGATAGACACGAAGCCCATGCCTACTACAGTAGTACAAGTTTATATGCCAACTAGCTCTGCAGATGACAAAGAAACTTGATGAACTGTATGATGAGATAAAAGAAATTATTCAGGTAGTGAAGGGAGACGAAAATTTAATAGTCATGGGTGACTGGAATTCGAGAGTAGGAAAAGGGAGAGAAGGAAACGTAGTAGGTGAATATGGATTGGGGCTAAGAAATGAAAGAGGAAGCCGCCTGGTAGAATTTTGCACAGAACATAACTTAATCATAGATAACACTTGGCTTAAGAATCATGAAAAAAGGTTGTATACATGGAAGAACCATGGAGACACTAAAATATATCAGATAGATTATATAATGGCAAGACAGAGATTTAGGAACCAGGTTTTAAATTGTGAGACAATTCCAGGGGCAGATGTGGACTGTAGATTAAAAAAGAAGAAACTGCAAAAAGGTGGCAATTTAAGGGGATGGGACCTGGATAAATTGACTAAACCAGAGGTTGTACAGAGTTTCAGGGAGAGCATAAGAGAACAATTGACAGGAATGGGAGAAAGAAATACAGTAGAAGAAGAATGGACAGCTTTGAGGGATGAAATAGTGAAGGCAGCAGAGGATCAAATAGGTAAAAAGACCAGGGCTAGTAGAAACCCTTGGGTAACAGAAAAAATATTGAATTTAATTGATGAAGGGAGAAAATATAAAAATGCAGTAAATGAAGCAGGCAAAAAGGAATATAAACGTCTCAAAACGAGATCGACAGGAAGTGCAAAATGGCTAAGCAGGGATGGCCAGAGGACAAATGTATGGATGTAGAGGCAAAAAGGAATATAAACGTCTCAAAACGAGATCGACAGGAAGTGCAAAATGGCTAAGCAGGGATGGCCAGAGGACAAATGTATGGATGTAGAGGCCTATCTCACTAGGGGTAAGATAGATACGGGCTACAGGAAAATTAAAGAGACCGTTGGAGAAAGGAGAACCACTTGCATGAATATCTAGAGCTTTGATGGAAACACAGTTCTAAGCAAAGAAGGGAAAGCAGAAAGGTGGAAGGAGTATATAGAGGGTCTATACAAGGGCGATGTACTTGAGGACAATATTATGGAAATGGAAGAGGATGTAGATAAATATGAAATGGGAGATATGATACTGCGTGAACAATTTGAAAGACCTAAGTCGAAACAAAGCCCCCGGAGTAGACAACATTCAATTAGAACTAGCCTTGGGAGAGCCAGTCCTGACAAAACTGTACCATATGGTGAGCAAAATGTATGAGACAGACGAAATACCCTCAGACCTCAAGAAGAATATAATAATTCCAAACCCAAAGAAAACAGGTGTTGACAGATTTGAAAAGTACCGAACTATCAGTTTAATAAGTCACAGCTGCAAAATACTGATGCAAATTCTTTACAGGCGAATGGAAAAACTAGTAGAAGCCATTCTAGCATTTGTAGGCTTAGAGAAAGCTTTTGACAATGTTCATTGGAATACTCTCTTTCAAGTTCTGAAGGTGGCAGGAGTAAAATACAGGGAGCAAAAGGCTATTTACAATTTGTACAGAAACCAGATGGCAGTTATAAGAGTCGAGGGGTATGAAAGGGAAGCAGTTGTTGGGAAGGGAGTGAGACAGGGTTGTAGCCTATCCCCGATGTTATTCAATCTGTATACAGAGCAAGCAATAAAGGAAACAAAAGGAAAGTTCGGAGTAGGTGTTAAAATCCATGGAGAAGAAATAAAAACTTTGAGGTTCGCTGATGACAGCAAAGGACTTGGAAGAGCAGTTGAACGGAATGGACAGTGTCTTGAAAGGAGGGTATAAGTTGAACATCAAAAAAAGCAAAACGAGGTAATGGAATGTAGTCGAATTAAGTCGGGTGATACTGAGGAAATTAGATTAGGAAATGAGACACTTAAAGTAGTAAATGAGTTTTGCTATTTGGGAACAAAATAACTGATGATGGTGGAAGTAGAGAGGATATAAAATGTAGACTGGCAATGGCAAGGAAAGCGTTTCTGAAGAAGAAAAATTTGTTAACATCAAGTATAGATTTAAGTGTCAGGAAGTCGTTTCTGAAAGTATTTGTATGGAGTGTACCATGTATGGAAGTGAAACTTGGATGATAAATGGTTTGGACAAGAAGAGAATAGAAGCTTTCGGAATGTGGTGCTACAGAAGAATGCTGAAGATTAGATGGGTAGATCACATAACTAATGAAGAGGTATTGAATAGAATTGGGGAGAAGAGAAGCTTGTGGCACAACTTGATTAGAAGAAGGGATCAGTTGGTAAGACATGTTCTGAGACATCGAGAGATCACCAATTTAGTATTGGAGGGCAGCATGGAGGGTAAAAATCACAGAGGGAGACCAAAAGATGAATACACTAAGCAAATTCCAAAGGATGTAGGTTGCAGTAGGTACTGGGAGATGAAGAAGCTTGCACAGGATAAAATAGCATGGAGAGTTGCATCAAACCAGTTTCTGGACTGAAGACCACAACAACAACAACAACAATGGGTAATTACTGATACTGTTACACTGCTAAATGTTGGCAATATATGTAAACATTCCAGAATGGAACAAAGTCAACCAGCTTCTACCAACCAGAAAGGGGCCAAGATAAAATGTGCAATCTGTATCTACAAGCACATCCAGTGTTTGTTTAGGTTGATGATGGATTGACATTGATTACAGCATAACTTAGTGTAGAGACCTGCTTTCACCCTCAAAATGAAAACCCCTTATACCTTTTCCACTTTTTTTTCCATACACTCTAATTTGACAGCCCAAATTTTTGCCCTGACATCATTTTCAGTTTCTGACTTTTTGAAGTGTTCCTTGGCTAGTAGCATCAATTAATTTTTAGCAAGTTCTCTGTTTTCTTCTTTTTGAGGACAAGCGTAGCTGGTGATGGTTGCGTGGACTTTGGTAACTGCAAGAGGGTGAATGGTAACCCTTGTAACTAAAAGTAAATAAATGTGTATGCAATGTATTTAGTTCCAATACACAAAATGGAAGAAGGCTGTGAGAAACCAGTGAAAGAATTTGAAAGTTGTTAAAATTTCTTTAACTGTAAAAGGGCTTGGATGGAAAATGTATTACTATTCAAAAACCTCAGCATTCCAGCTTCTCTTATCCTACTACAACTACAAAGAGACATGCAGCATAGAGCTAATGGGTATAGTCAATGCAAAACATTAGTTTGCTGAGGTGGATATTGGGACTAATAGCAGAGTGTCTAAAGGTGAAGTAATAAAATGTTCTACATTTTTGAATATATTTAAAAAAAAACAATGAATTGCTGGTTCCACTCCATGAAGCACAATCAAATTACTATATGTTTTTTTTAGGTGATAAAGCATTTCAATTTTATGCAAATCTTACCAAACTTTTTAACAAAAATGTGTTAAAGGATAAAAGAAGAATTGTATCATGCTCAGGAAGTTATTGACTGACCGATTTTTGTTTGGTCCTATTTGATTACATTATGTACAGTGTGTGTACATGTAACATAGGTCAAGTCAACTTAATCTAAGGTGTTAAACCATTTAGCTTAAGAATTACAGTATAAAATATCAAACTGGCAAACATGATAGTTATGTTGCATACATTTTTCTCTCCATTTATATTTAGTCCTTGAAGTTATTTACTCTCTTTAACTCAGGTGACTACAGGGTAGACAAACAAAAACATAGGATGTACACAATATGTTCAGGTGATTACAATATATATAAATGGGTAGTAAAAGCATTCCTCATTATTTACACATAAATTGCTCTACATCATAAAGTAACATCTCTGTTAAATAATCCGTAAGAAGTTTCTGGAGCCTGTTTTCACACCTACAGTTAAGTAGACTCTCAGAAACACATTTTGCCCAGTTGTACCCTTGAGTACTGATAGCCTTTCTCAACATCTCTCTGTCTGTGTGGAACAGTTCTTATATGGGTCTTATTCTTGTACCATACAAACGAACATTGCCACTTTTACTGCTACACCTAATGTATTGGCTTTTATTAATAAAATTATTGTTCTTTTTATGTACATGGACAGAAACATCAATATTTTTTGATTTCTGAAGGCAGTTCCGCTCAATTCTTTTTTTTCAGCATGCTCCTTCTTTTTGCAATATAAAACTGAAAATACATTGAAACACAAGAATACCATGTCAGGGGTACATTTCAACAAAAACAGGATTCAAAAACTGTGGTGTCACCACCAGACACCACACTTGCTAGGTGGTAGCCTTTAAATCGGCCGTGGTTCGTTAGTATACGTCGGACCCACGTGTTGTCACTATCAGTGACTGCAGACCGAGTGCCGCCACACAGCAGGTATAGTCTAGAGAGACTCCCTAGCACTCGCCCCAGTTGTACAGCCGACTTTGCTAGCGATGGTTCACTGTCTACACACACTCTCATTTGCAGAGATGACAGTTTAACATAGCCTTCAGCTACGTCATTTGCTACGGCCTAGCAAGGCGCCATATTCAGTTACTAGAAGTCATATCTTGATGACTGTATTCTGAACAGATAATATTGTGAATCACATACTGTCAAGAGTGAGTTCATCATTAATGGATTAAAGTTAAATATCAAACTAATTACATCCACTTTCTGAATACTCATTCCTTGCCATGTTCCAGACCTCACGTCAGTACAGTTCTTCCCTCCTCATACCAGCCTGCATGAGCTAAAACGTGTGCATTTTGGCCTCCACTCATAACACGGTGTTGGCTCTTCTGCTAACACAAAAAAACTGTTGCAGGTACTGACTTTTGCAATCTGCACGATTTACTACACTACTGGCCATGAAAATTACTACAGCACGAAGATGATGTGCTACAGATGTGAAATTTAACCGGCAGGAAGAAGATGCTGTGATATGCAAATGATTAGCTTTTCAGAGCACTCACACAAGGTTGGCGCCGGTGGTGACACCTACAACCTGCTGACATGAGGAAAGTTTCCAAACAATTTCTCATACACAAACGCAGCTGACCGGTGTTGTCTTGTGAAACATTGTTGTGATGCCTCGTGTAAGGAGGAAAAATGCGTACCATCACATTTCCGACTTTGATACAAGTCGGATTGTAGCCTATCACGATTGGAGTTTATTGTATCGTGATATTGCTGCTCACGTTAGTCGAGATTCAATGACCGTTAGCAGAATATGGAATCAGTGGGTTGAGGAGGGTAATACGGAACGCCGTGCTGGATCCCAAAGACCTCGTATCACTAGCAGTCAAGATGACAGGCATCTTATCCGCATGGCTGTAATGGATCGTGCAGCTATGCCTCGATTCTTGAGTCAACAGATGGGGACATTTGAAAGACAACAACCATTTGTACAAACAGTTCAACGATGTTTGCAGCAGCATGGACTATCAGCTCGGAGACCGTGGCTGCAGTTACCTTGACACTGCATCACAGACAGGATCACCTGTGATGGTGTACTCAGTGACAAACCTGGGTGCATGAATGGCAAAATGTCATTTTTTCGAATGAATCCAGGTTCTGTTTACAGCGTCATGATGGTTGCATCCCTGTTTGGCAACATTGCGGTGAACGCACATTGGAAACATGTATCCGTCATCTCCATAGTGGCATATCACCTGGTGTGATGGTATGGGGTGCCATTGGTTACACATCTCGGTCACCTCTTGTTCGCATTGACAGCACTTTGAACAGTGGACGTTACATTTCAGATGTGTTACGACCTGTGTCTCTACCCTTCATTTGATCCCTTCGAAACCCTACAGTTCAGCAGGATAATGCACAACCGCATGTTGCAGGTTCTATATGGGCTTTCTGGTACAGAAAATGTTCAATGCTGCCCTAGCCGGCACATAATCCAGATCTCTCACCAACTGAAAATGTCTGTTCAATGGTGGCCGAGCAGCTGGCTCGTCACAATACGCCAGTCAGTACTCTTGATGAACTGTGCTATCGTGTTGAAGCTGCATGGGCAGCTGCACCTGTACACACCATCCAAGCTCTGTTTGACTCAATGCCCAGGTGTATCAAGGCCGTTATAACCGCCAGAGGTGGTTGTTATGGGTACTGATTTCTCAGAATCTATGCACCAAAATTTTGTGAAAATGTAATCACATGTCAGTTCTAGTATAATATATTTGTTCAATGAATACCCATTTATCATCTGCATTTCTTCTTGGTGTTGCAATTTTAATGACCAGAAGTGTAATTGAATGACACAAGTGTATTTAACATAATGAGGCAGACATTGAAGTTTGGGCTACAGATATTCACCATCACAAGCAAAGCAAATTTTGAAAAGATTTTTGTTACAGCTGGAGAAATTCGATTCAAAACAAATACTTGCAGTTCAAATAAGGATGTTTATGTCATATGTTAAAATTCATTTTGTAAATACAAAACTTATGGTGGTATATAATATAAATAAAGATATCGAGGAAACAATACTTACCAATAAGGTACCTCATTTTCAATTTTACTAATACTGAGCTCCTCTTCTTATTGATCCTGTGGTAGATTCCCCCAACCAGTATAAGGAGACATACCATTAATGTAGTGTGATACACCTTTACTGATACAGAGAGCACTACGCATCCAATCACATTGCACCAGATTCTAACTAAAATTGTCTTGCTTGTACTGTTCACACGTACTTCACAATACCATGGAAACACTCCCAATATTGATGTTGTTACTGGAAATGCCCTCATAGAGCTCCCTCCGCCTCCCATGTGCAAAGCACTAGGTGAGGTGTCTTCAGTCATGAAAACCATGCCAAGATGTATGTGACCACCTGTGTCATGTCTGGCTGCAAAACAGAACCCAGCCGGAACATTTCTTGGTGTTTGGTGCTTGGTGGTGGTGGTGCAGAGAAGTTGTGGCACCAGGTGAGAAGGAGCTCAATGGGTTCAGCTGAACTGTATGTGATGGGTGCAGGTAGTGATCATCGATGAACTGCTAGGTTCGGTGCCTCTGATGGCGGTGGAAGCAGAGTTGACAGCATAGCTTCAGGTACCAAGTGAAGAGAACTGGCTGTGGTGAGCATGCCATCTGCTGACAAACATGTGGACGTAGCTGTGTAGTCAGCATGTTACTGTAACTGATAGACATGGGTGAGGCAGAGGGCAATCAGTGCATCAGGAGTGTCATGACATGCATCTATTATGACATTGTTGTCTATCAGTTTGATGCTCATATCTTCAGGATCAAAGTCATGGATGTCAAAAATGATAATTGCTGGGTCACGGGCCCATGAAATGGCTGGCGGTGTGTTGATGGGAGAGAGGTCATCCTGGATGTTGTGCCAGGCATCAGAATTCATAGGGCATGGAGTGACAAAATCACAAAAGAACCATGCCAGTTTGAGCCTGTGTAAGGAGTCAGTCATTGTTTTCCCATTGAGCAAAGTGTCTAAGGTATGTTGGCCATGCTTGACAATGAGAACCGGATGGGAATAGCATGGCCATAGCACTGGCCAGATCACCATATCATGTAGCATTACATGGTCACAATTTGACAGCACTTTGTGTACAAAGGTTTTCAGGGTGGTGTGTGAAGCAGATGATGGCACCTGCAAATTGTGGATGTGATTCTTCACCCACTACACTAATGGAGCCATGTCTGCCAGATTGGAAACTGGAACTCCACTGTGAGCATAAGAGATTCACCTTACAGGACTTCCACAAAAGAAGCCCTAGGTCCTCCTTAAATGCAATGCAAGTGCTGACCAGCACCTATGGCAAGGTCTCCCTCTGCAATCTGCAATGGCACATGAGCGCAAACTTTAGAGTGGAATGCCACAACTCCAAAAGCCCATTATTTTGTGGGTAGTATGCAGTTGTACAGTTGTGGGTAATGCTGCAGAGATGGCAGAGTGCAGTGAACAAAGAAGATTTGAATTGTGTCTCTTGGTCTGTGGCAACTGTTTCTGGACAACTGAAACTAGATGTCTTGTATCGATGGAAACTCGAGCAGTGGATTCTGCTTTGATGTCTTTCAGAAGCATAGCTTTGAACCAGCATGAGACTCAATCATTTATTGGCAGTAGATATTCGTAGCCTTCTGATTCAGGAAGGGGGCCAATGAGGTCAAAGTACACTATCCAAAATGGTATGCATGGTTTATCAAACAACTGAGAGGAGGCTGGATGTGGTAGTCAACATATCTGCATTCGTACACCAAGCAAGCCTGTGACCAGATTGTGTTTGACTTTCAGCCAAATGAACTGTTCAGTTAAGTGCCGGGTGAGCCAGGTTGTAGAGCTGGTTGAGGATTGGGTGGTGCATGGACATGGGGATGAGAGGTTGGATTATGTTCTGTATGATATCACAGAGGATTCAGGTGTCAGTGCCAGGAATCAGCCACTATTCACTGCAGAAATGAGAGGCATCACTGTTGGGAAGTCCATGATGGATGGACCACAGTCTTGTTCGTCCACCAACTTGACATAGTTGAGGCAGAGCGAAATAATATTGATGCACAAGTGGTAATTGGCAGTAATGTTTCTGGCACCATGTAAATGACAGATGTCAGTTGTGTATTGCACAATGAAGCCAAGGTGATTAAAGTGTTGAGGGCTCACATCCTTTGATGGGTGACATACTGCATCAGCAAGAGGTTTGTGATGTGCATAGATCAGGACATGTCTGCCTTTTTGTATCCTTGCTGAAATATCAAACTGCTTCATATACAGAAAGTAACTCTTGACTGAATGTGGAAAATTTTGACTGTGAAGCGGTGAGCTCTCTAGAGAATAGCCAGAATGGCTACATTTTGCCTGTCCCACCTTGTTGTAGAACCACCCTGACAGCCGAGTTGTTAGCATCCATAGTGACAATGAGGTCATCTACATCTACACCTACATCATACTCCGCAAGTCACCTAACGGTGTGTGGTGAAGGGCACTTTCAGTACCACTATCTAATTCATCCAACCCTTGTGCATATGGTGCCAACTGCTTACATGAGGTGGTCTTTGGCACAGTCAAATGCAGCTTCCATGTCCAGAGTCCACACAATTTTCATTTTTCCTATGTATTCAGTTGGGTGAGGGAGTCAGTAAGGGCAGCCTGGGTTCCTGTCATGCACAGCAGCTGACACTGTTAAAAGTTAATGATGCCAACAAAAATGTCACAGTTGGTGGTAAGTCTATGACTGTGGTAACTGTTGGATGACATCTGTTCATTCCAGTGTGGGTTTGATGCCATCGGTGTTGAGGAAGTGTCCGAAAAATCACTTCCTTTCTCCACAGCTGAGATTTATCTTTGTTAATGATCACATTGTCATCTCAAAGAGCAATGAGATCTAGTTCAAGACCCCACTCACCATGCTGGGGTTGGCTGAAAAGATTAGGATATCATCAAGGTATGCACAGCAACAGTCTGTGTATGCATAAGAATACTGCACTATGAACAGAACACCACTGGTAAATCAGTGTCAGGTTTTTCAGTCCACAGGGAAAGAAAAGAAACTTGAAGAGGCTGAAAGCTATAATGACTGCAGTCTTAGGAACGTCATCTGGATGCATAGATATCTGAATGTAGGCCTTTCCGCAGTCAGACATTAAAGATAGTCACACCTGTGGGAGTATTTGTAAGATATTGAATGTTAGGAATGGGGTGACTGTTGTGTATTATTCAATCACAGAGAACACTGTAATCACAGCAGTGTCTAATAGAACCACCCTTTTATAGCACTAGTTTGATGGGTGAGGACTAGAATATGCCTAAAGGGCAAACTCTACCCAACTGTGACAGTTCATTTTCCTCCACTTTAGTTTCCTGTAGAAGAGCTGGAGCAAGGCAACATTCATTGTGCTGGCCTGGTGCACCTTGGGTTATGGGAAAGTGAGGCTTTGTACCACTGCAAACAGCACTTTGCTGAGCATTTGCTCACAATGCCAACAGAGTGAGACACATGGACAATGCAGTGATTACCAAGGGAGAAAGCATCATACTAACCTGTGTGTGATGCAGTTTGGCTGAAAGTGCCATCAGTGAAGTGAAGGGGTGTGGCCACTATAGTTGGGGGTGGTAGATGTAGAGGTAATGTCAGTTATAAGCGAGAGCCACTCATTTGCATTGCATGCATGCAGGAATGCAGCACATATGCCACGAATACATTGGTGCTGGCTTATGTTGTCAGTGCAAATTATCTCCAATGTTTTACATGTTTCCAGGTAAACCCTGAATATTAACATGATGGCATCCATGGTTGCAGTGCACCCTTTTAAGATGATAGAGTGTGTGTCATGGTCATGACTAGGAAGTATGAAGGAGCACAAAGTGGTGCGCACAGGACGAGGCACACATAAAAAGCCCTGGAATGAGATAATAAGTTTTGTGGTGTAGAAGTGTAGTGTGCTCCAGATCCAGTCATCATCATCATCATCATATAAGACTGATTATGCCTTTCAGCGTTCAGTCTGGTGCATAGCTCCCTTATAAAATTCCTCGATGATCCCCTATTCAGTGCTAACATTCGTGCCTCTTCTGATGTTAAACCTATTACTTCAAAATCATTCTTAACTGAATCCAGGTACCTTCTCCTTGGTCTGCCCCGACTCCTCCTACCCTCTACTGCTGAACCCATGAGTCTCTTCGGTAACCTTGCTTCTCTGCTTCTCCCATGCGTGTAACATGACCCCACCATCTAAGCCTGTTCATCCTGACTGCTACATCTATAGAGTTCATTCCCAGTTTTTCTTTGATTTCCTCATTGTGGACACCCTCTTGCCATTGTTCCCATCTACTAGTACCTGCAATCATCCTAGCTACTTTCACATCCGTAACCTCAACCTTGTTGGTAAGGTAACCTGAATCCACCCAGCTTTCGCTCCCATACAACAAAGTTGGTCGAAAGATTGAACGGTGCACAGATAACTTAGTCTTGGTACTGACTTCCTTCTTACAGAAGAGAGTAGATCATAGCTGAGCGCTCACTGCATTAACTTTGCTACACCTCGCTTCCAGTTCTTTCACTATGTTGCCATCCTGTGAGAATATGCATCCTAAGTACTTGAAACCGTTCACCTGTTCTAACTTTGTTCCTCCTATTTGGCACTCAATCCGTTTATATTTCTTTCCCTCTGACATTACTTTCGTTTTGGAGATGCTAATCTTCATACCATAGTCCTTACATTTCTGATCTAGCACTGAAATATCACTTTGCAAACTTTCAATCGAATCTGCCATCACAACTAAGTCATCCGTATATGCAAGACTGCTTATTTTGTGTTCACATATCTTGATCTCACCCAGCCAGTCTATTGTTTTCAACATATGATCCATAAATAATATGAACAACAGTGGAGACAGGTTGCAGCCTTGTCTTACCCCTGAAACTACTCTGAACCATGAACTCAATTTACCGTCAACTCTAACTGCTGCCTGACTATCCATGTAAAGACCTTTAATTGCTTGCAAAAGTTTGCCTCCTATTCCATAATCTCGTAGAACAGACAATAACTTTCTCCTAGGAACCCGGTCATATGCCTTTTCTAGATCTATAAAGCATAGATACAGTTCCCTGTTCCACTTATAACACTTCTCCATTATTTGCCGTAAGCTAAAGATCTGGTCCTGACAACCTCTAAGAGGCCTAAACCCACACTGATTTTCATCCAATTGGTCCTCAACTAATACTCGCACTTTCCTTTCAACAATACCTGAGAAGATTTTACCCAGAACGCTGATTAAAGAGATACCTCTGTAGTTGTTACAATCTTTTCTGTTTCCATGTTTAAAGATTGGTGTTACTGCATTTGTCCAGTCTGATGGAACCTGTCCCTACTCCCAGGCCATTTCAATTATCCTGTGTAGCCATTTAAGACCCGACGTTCCACTGTATTTGATGAGTTCCGACTTAATTTCATCCACCCCAGCTGCTTTATTGCTCTGCAATCAATTGACCATTTTCTCCACTTCCTCAAATGTGATCCTATTTCCATCCTCATTCCTATCCCATTCTACCTCGAAATCTGAAACATCTGCTGACCGTATTTTCACCTACATTGAGCAACTCTTCAAAATATTCCCTCAATCTGCCCAAGGCATCCACAGGATTAACCAGCAGTTTTCCTGACCTGTCAAAAATACTTCTCATTTCCTTCTTACCTCCCTTTCGAAGACTGCTAATTATGCTCCAGAATGGTTTTCCACCAGCTTGAACCATAGTCTCCAACCTGTTTCCAAAGTCTTCCCAAGATTTATTCTTGGATGCTGCAATTATCTGCTTGGCTTTGTTTCTTTCTTCAACATAACTTTCTCTGTCTACCTGAGTTCTAGTATGTAGCCATTTTTGATACGCCTTCTTTTTCCTTTTACAGGCTGCCTTGACTGTGTCATTCCACCAAGCTGTTTGCTTCATCCTACTTTTACACACTATTGTTCCAAGACATTCTTTAGCCACTTCTAGTACTGTGTCCCTGTACCTTGTCCATTCCTTTTCCAATGACTGTAATTGACTACATTCAACTAACTGGTACCTTTCTGAGATCACTGTTATGTACTTGAGCCTGATTTCCTTATCCTGAAGTTTCTCCACTCTTATCCTCCTACATATGGACCTGACCTCCTGCACTTTCAGCCTCACAATCCCAATTTCACTGCAGATTAAATAATGATCAGTGTCATCAAAGAATCTCCTGAATACACGTGTGTCCCTCACAGCCTTCCTGAATTCTTGATCTGTTATTATATAGTCAAAGACAGATCTGGCTCCCCAGCCTTCCCAAGTATACCAGTGAATGTTCTTATGTTTAAAAATGGTTTAAAAATGGAATTTGTGATTACTAAGCCCATACTGGCACAGAAATCCAAGAGTTGTTTCCCATTCCTGTTGGCCTCCATATCCTCTCCAAATTTACCCATAACCTTTTCATACCCTTCAATTTCCAATCCTGGCATTAAAATCACCCATGAGCAAGACACTGTCCTTGTCCTTTACTCTAACAACTACATCAGTGAGTGCCTCATAAAAACTATCCATCTTATCTTGATCTGTCCCTTCACAATACGAATATACTGACACAATCCTAATTTTCTTGCTAGACACTGTCAAATCTATCCACATCAGTCGTTCGTTTACATACATTATTGCAACTACGCTGGGTTCCATTTCTTTCCTGACGTAAAGCCCTACACCCCATTGTGCTATTCCTGCTTTACTCCTGACAGGCAGACCTTGTATTCTCCCACTTCCTCTTCTTTCTCACCCCTTATCCGAATGTCACTAACAGCTAAAACGTCCAGCCCCATCTTACTTGCAGCCTCTGCCAGCTCTACCTTCTTCCCAGGGTACCCCCCATTGATATTAATAGCTCCCCTCTTCATTACCATTTGTTTGCAAAGTTGTATCTTAGGAGTCCCTGGTTTGTCAGTTAGAGGTGGGACTCCGTCACCTCCAAAGGTCCAAAGCATTTTGCTCTGTTTGTTGCCAGCATCATATTTAAAGTATCGGGGAAGCAGGTTGCTAGCCTTACTTGCCCCGAGTCCCATTGAGTTTTACCCCTAACGGTTGAGGGACTAACCGGTGGATTTGGTAGTCTTTGCCCTATGAGCACAAAGGTGACCACGACTCAGAATATGTCCGAGACGCCCAGCCTTATTCCAAAGTAACTGGTATCCCGGCTGTCGGGACATACTTACTTGGCCACTCATACGTTGCCCGTGGTTCATGAACTAGGACATGACTACAGGAACCCACTCCATGAACCACCAGTGTGAAATTAAAATGTCAGAGGAATCAATTACTACCACAAGTTTGCTTATGTCAGTGACAAAGAAGATCCACAGGCATTGTGAACCTGTGCTGAGTTGTAAAACACAATGTTGTGTTCTATGCATGGAGACTTGAGAATAGCTGGCAGCATGGAGTTGTATCCTGGTTGTGTCAGGAATCAGCAAAAAAATGTCCTTTGGTACTCTGCTGATGTCTGACCCTGTATCAGTGAGAAAGTACACTGCCTTGTGGCAGTCTTCCATCTGACAGGTTGGACAGTGCAGACAACATTTTTCCTATGTGGCATAGGCGAAGGTGACTTCACGTAACTGCAGGAGTCAGTTTGACAACAGCAGACCACATTTGGAGCTTGGGAAGCGACAGGGAAAGCAGAAGTTAGTTATAGCATCAGTGAACTGGGCACAATGCCAGAGAAATTGCGTCCTTGAGGCAATAACTGTAGCTAGTGTGGTACTGTCAAGGAGGGATTGGTGTCATGTGCAGCCCTCTGGATGGCATAGGTGTTGGAGGCAGTGACATCACTGTCATCTGTCATCGACTCAAGTCAGGGTGGCTCAGTGTGTGAGGCATATGGCAGAGATCTAATGTTCTGCAGGGAGGTGGTGTCCTTGTAATTAATATGCAGCCTATGTTGCAGCATGGTGAACATCCTATCTGTGAGGCTGAGCTTCTTGTCTATTATCTCTGCTTCATGTGCAGCCATAGGAAGTTGCAGCTGAAGCAGAAATCTGATGATCCAAAACATCCATGTCCAGGATCACATTCATGTCAAATAATGTTCATAGCCAGGGCCACAGCTGATGAGATGGTGTCTTATTGGCGAGTTGTTCATCGTAGATTGATTGTCAAAGTTCTCGTTCTGGGGTGTGAGAGAATTGTTGAAGCAAGGCAGATTTTACCCTTGCATATTTGTTGCGCATTGTGCGCAAGTATGACTCACAGATGACCTCAGTCTTCAAACCACAGGGCTCATTGTTCCCATCGAAACAGTGGTTGTTTGCATTAAGGAGTAGTCCCAGGAAGTGATATGCATGCTGAATGTGAAGCAAAATGGTACAATGGAGGAGGTGTCGTGAAGCACTCACACTATGACTTTACATCCCATAATGGCATCTCGGTAGAGCAAATACTGGTGCCTTGCATCATATATGGTGGTTACATTGTCGAACAGCTTTCACGACATGGCTGGCATGGATGTTAGAGAAATTGTCACAACATCAATGGTAATGAATGTGAGCCAAGCACCAGAATCTGATACCAAAGTGTGTTGATCTGAGTCTTGCACTGAGTCCAATAGTGAGTCGGTCAATCATGGCCCTGGTTGTGGCATACCATGACCTGACGTTGTGCAAGGAAGTAAGCTTAAAAGCAATCAGTTCATATTTTAGCAATGTCCCTCAGTTAAGGCACTGGGAACACTGGAGAGGCACATCACTCAATGGAGTCCATGAAGTGCAGTTTCATGAAGTGGTTGGTGTAACAGGCACAATGCAAGTTGGCTGCAACTCAGAACAGAATGAAAAGATCTGTCATTGTGGTTGTCACAGTAGTCATGTGTCACCAATGAGGTAGGTTTCCCTAACCAGTATAAGGATATGCACCATTATGTAGCTGATACAATATAATGTGATACACCTCCATTGATACAGAGAGCAGTATAGGACAACCATGTCACACCAAGATCTGAACCAAACTGTCTTGTTTGTGGGAACCCTCTGGTCAATGGTGTTATTTGTGCTAGTGTCCCCACATTCCTTGAAACATGATGATTTGTTAAAATACAATGAGGAAACAGAATAAGCAGCCATGGAGGAGTCCGAAAGATTTGATTTTCTTGTTCTATCATACTCCAAGTTGTACAGTGTGTGAACAATATTAATTTTTTCTTCTTGTGTAATATTTTGATGAAAATGATGCAACACCTCTTCTTGGTTATGACCTGTGAATGTGAAACAGAGCAAGCATTTTATTATGTCTTAGTAGAAGTATCCATCACAGTGAAAATATACTGATTTCACAATAGTAATTTTTCTTAAATTTGAAGTAAACAAACGCATATCAGAGCTCTTCATTAGGGGCCACAACTGCTGACCAATCAAAGCATTTGTTATGATTTGCTATTGGCCAACAGATAAATGGTACCACATATGCAGACTTTTTTGCTTTGTGTTCAGTGTTGTCAGTGCATTCCAAAAGGAATTTGTGTATTTTTGGGCCCAAGTGGATGCCGTTTGTTGCAGAAATTCTGAACTAGTTTATCTCATCTAACATTTTTATTTATATTGTGAAATACGTGAGTCAACTGATATTGTTAGTGTGACCAGTAATTTTGGGCTGCCAATAAAACCAGTGATATAGGTGCATAGACATCTGTGAAGGGTGGCCTCAGGGGTACTTACCTCCTGCCCCTCTCACCTCCCTGGAGTCCATAGGACAGTGTTTTTATTCACATATTGAGTAGATAACCATCAATTCCCTGGGATACAATAAATTTCCAGCGTCACTCACAAAAATTAGTTCTTATAGCTTAACATTTCTTGAAAATAACTGATTCAGGCATTACAAGTAGTTTTCAGCACAAAAGTCATTTCCTTTGTGAGAAAGATGCTAACACTATATGACTCTTGGATAATGACAGAGTGGGCCTTCACAGCCGGAACTGTGGTCATGTGTGTGAGTTGTGTTTTTGTGAGTGTGTGTGTGTATGTTGTTTAATTCTGATGAAGGCCTGTTTGGTCAAAAGCTTTGTTTGACAGTGAGAACTTTTAATATTGCAGCGTGTCAGCAATAAAGAATCCACCTCAATTGCAAATAGAAACCGGATGTTGACCTAGATTTCGGCATGGATAACCATGTCGTCTTCGGAACACACTAAAACTACAAACTGCCTAAAGACGCATGGTCCAACATTAATACAGAACACACAAAAGGGCAAAAGACTCACAGAAAATGTAAAATAAATGGTACATGTGTACCATGTCAATAGCTGTACTTAGCTCAAATGTCAGAACCGTGCTTCCTCACCCCAGTCAACGTTCGGTGGACTGCGGGCTCTCAGGTAAACTGAGTTATCAGGCTCCTCAGTGGAAAAGTCATTAGGAGGGTCCGACTGAGATGACAGAGAGGTGTCAGAGTCCATGAAAGCTGGTTTGATCCTGTGCAATGAAGTAGTTTGAGGAAAATCTTTAACCATAATGGCAAACGTTGTCTCACCCTGCCAGAGTACTTTAGAGGAGCCGAGGTAGGGTGATTGCAGGGGTTGTCTGACAGGATCATCCCTGACAACAATATTGGAGCAAGTGTTGAGTGTGGTTGGCACATAAGTGTCCAGTGGGGAATGGCTGATAGGCGGGTATAGCCGTGCATGTTTGAAGTGAGTGCGTATATGACTAATGAAATCTGGGGAGGGGAGAAAATCCTCGGGTACTTGAGGCGGGATAAGTTCCCTGGTAGGACTGGGTTCTCCCTGAAAACGAATTCAGAGATGGTTCCCTGTAAGTCTGGCTTAAAGGTTGAATGGAGACTGAGTAACACCCATGGAAACACCTCATACCAGAGGCAGTTGTGGCACCTGAGGGCAGTTTTGAGGGTGTGGTGCTACCGTTCAACTAACCCGTTGCTTTGGGGCGTCTAACCCTGTGCCTAATAGGAGGGCTGGCAGTGGTACACACGAAACTGAGTAACATCCTGATGTGAAGTTTTTGGATGAGTGGGGTGTGACTAGGCATAACCGTTAGCGTGGTTGGGAAAAGGCAGCATGAAAGTCACATGTCTATTACGTGAGTGCGGCACATACTCGTTTGGAGGGGTTAGGTGGGTGCGCAGCACAGAGCGGGTCAGGATGTGCAGCAACTGTCTGTTGTCAGCCTTGCCTTGGGTAACCGGCACAGGTGAGAGAGGCATTGGCATCGTGTGGGGAACAGCGATGGCCATCAAGTCAAGAGAGGGAGAGAGGGAGAATGTTTATCAACAAGCGGGTGGCTGCCTGCACAGTGGGCGTGGTCATATCAAGCATGTGACGGTCATTAGAAACACTGTTTGAAACACATGGCCCTGAACGTGGCGAGCGCATTGGGGGTGCGGTGTCTACCAGACATGGATCATCACATGCAATTAATGGTTTTGGACTAACCTGCTGAGTGTCCAAGCTGGTGTCCACTGGAGAAACAAGGTTAGGCAGTGGCACTGTGAACTGCTGTTTCAGCAGCGAGGTACGACTCGCAACGAGCTCTTTGTAAGTGTGTGATATTTGTTGTTTCAGCTCATTGTTTTCCC
Source organism: Schistocerca gregaria (assembly GCF_023897955.1). NCBI lineage: Eukaryota > Metazoa > Arthropoda > Insecta > Orthoptera > Acrididae > Schistocerca > Schistocerca gregaria. Next base: position 78,150,409 of record NC_064928.1, read on the forward strand.
AGTGGAGTTGTGCTGCCAAGTCTTATTCCGACAGTACGTTAGTGATGCAGGTAACAATGTCACCCATGAGGGCAGAGCACTTGTGTAATAACTCACATGTCGCGAGAGAAACAGAACGTGGAACATAAATACGGGAGCACAGTATCTGAATGTTAGTGGGATGCTGTAACACTGAGCCCTGAACCACATTCAGAGAGAGTTTGTAATGGGACAAAACATCCATACCGAGAATTGGTTCATTGATGTCTACAATGAAGAAAGTCCATGGGAAACTCACAGAAGGAGATAGGTGTACCGTAACTTTGACAGAGCCTGAGGTTTGTAACGCTGATGCGTTGACAGCTCGCAGAAGTGACTTTGTCGGTGAAATTATGGGGGAGCCATCGATGTAGGTATGACAGACATGTCGGCGCCAGGGTCAACTAGGAAAATGAGGTGTGACACATAAACGACCGCTTGGCCGGGCAGACGAATCATGAATATTTTGCTTGACACAGGCGTATGTTTTCTGTAATAGTTATCGCTGTGTCATTACCAGGTTGCTCTATTGTCCAGCTACCATTTTCGGTAGTACTTTTACAAAACGCTGTGGACATTGTTCTGCTCTGATTTACAAACTTATTTCGTAAGTTAAATTCCCCTTATGTTCTTCGCTCTGGCAATATCTCACGTTTATGTTTTGGTTCTGTACTCTCGTCTAGTAGCACACTGATTACCTCTTCTGCACAATATTGTTCCTAAATTTTAAGCCTAATTATAGTCATATTTATTGACTACATTTTGCGCTTGGCGCTTTCATTAGATTCACGCTTTTTTCGCAGGAGCAAATGTCAGAGCTCATTTTTGGTGAGCAGTGATAAAGTGCTATTATATTGGCCGGAATTTCAAAACTGGAGGATGGTAGCTTAGTGAAGTTAAGCCAGCCATCGTCTTACATATTCAGCTCCTGTAGTAGGTTATTCAGTTCAGTTCTCGAACGCCAGTGACAGCTGCATATTTCTCTCCGTTTGCTAACACTGGAAATATCGTCCTCGTCATAGACATAATATAGAAGACGATGTGAACACTCTACGAAAAATAGCGCCTTATAAACGATGCTAATACACCACGGAATATTTTTTTTCTGCCATTGTAGACAGAACTCTTGTTTGCAATGGTAGTGACCGTGTGTACCGTGAGTCGCTAAAATGTGCAGAGTATTGTTGACGGTTGGTTAAAATAGATTCGTTTTGTTGTGGAGACACACTCATCCGTCGCTTATCCCGAGCGCTAGAGTCTTTGTTGGCAAAGCCAAAGTTGTGAATGCCAAATAAAAGCTGCTGTAGCACTTTGGCCTGTAGCCTAATATTTAAGTTCGTACCAAATTTAATCAGTTGATTTCAGCGGTTACACCGTACTCATTTTAGGGCTCGTGTGTACATCGTTACTATTAATGTTACCCGAATCAGTAGAAGAATTTACGAATGTATTTGTGTGTCTAAAAGACTGACAGAACACAAAAGTACCTACGTAGCCCCAATGATACAGTGGAAGTTATTTTGTTAGTATAATTGCATTACCTTATGCTATACGGGATATAGTTTAGGGGCATCACAGTTCAGACTGAAAAATGTATTTTACAGTCAAAGGCAAACAACTTGTGAACCGCTTGGCGCTTCGATAGATACATTTGCACGACCCCAAGATCGACTCCGTTGAATCGAATCGAAGTTTAGCAACTTCTCGAAGATGAGAAACGAACTTTGCCGACAACTGCCGAAATTGGTGACGAAGAACCTAGGTCACTGTTGTTTGTGTGCGACGTAAGCGTGATTCTTGAAGTGTCAGTGATCAATTGAAGTTGTAAGGGGGATCAACATTGCAAGTGGCATACCGGTAACAGGTTTCACGTCTGCGTTTTATACAGCCAGTTACATTATGAATGTTGTAGGTGACATCTTGAGGCATTCAGAACTCAAACTTTTTTTAGTGGGGTTTGAAGAAACAGCCTGCTTTCCTTCGCCAAAGTGCTTCTTAAATCACAGTGTTGATATGAAGCACCTACATAACAAAGGTGGAATATGTTTTATCTTGCTTCATCTTGCCTTTCACAGGCGTCTCCTTTGGGTAACATGAAAACGATGTGTTAAAAACACCGCCCGAGAGTGACATTGTGCGGTTGGCAGCAGTAAGCCGAAATGAAAGAAGGCGGAGTTTCGTGCGCTGTGGGAAGTACAGATTTCTTCAGCGACGAGAGTTGGAATATTCAATGCGTAGTGTTATAAGTTCAGAGTTGTCTTGCTTGTGAAACTGTATCTGTCTCTTTGCAAGCATGTAAACAAGCCTACGGTAAGTGAAACAGTGCTAACAAAAAGCTTTTATGGTATTGCCTGAGTAATAAGTTGCGTTATTTCATTGTACCGGTATTCCATTGATGTTCATGCTATCTGGTGAAATTAAGTAAATTTAACATCCATCGAACTGCGTCGAAACAATAACACATTTGTTATCCCGCTTCAGACTAAAGAAATGTCATTTGTTTTAAACGACTACAGTGTGATCTTCATTAATACTGATGGCAATATAACATTTGGCCTTGTCTCCCACTGTCACCCTTATCTTATTTCAAAGTTAAGTAGCTAATGCTGATCACAGCTTTTTACATTCATACAGCATGAATTTTATGACAGTTGTTTTAATTTTGTGTTTGTATTCATGGTCATAAAAGCATTGCAATGTTTTGTATGATGTAAGTAGCACTAGTAGTAGCGTTATTGTGTGTCAAGTAATCTTGTTTCAGATCTGTTCTGTTGCCCACTATCGATTTTTTTTCAATTGTTGTATGAATGTTATCTAAACTGTCAAAATTATATTAAGTTTCTAGAGCACCGATCTTAATACTTTGTGTGCAGGAGCCTCACTAGTGAAAGATGACGATGTTGCAGTGGCATTTAAAAAAGATGTGTCGCCAGGTTTGAAGGGTGATTATAGTGAAACTCCAAAACTGGACAATATAATATAATATAATATAAAAGTTCGCAGGGTGCTCTTTTTGTAAGTTTTATGATTTATCTTACAATATTTGCTTGAAATTCCACACAGAATCGTTAAGTTTTGCCTATACCAAATGTCTACAATGGTAAAGCAGTTTTTTCTCTTCAGATAGTGGATATAGTAAGCTCATATTTTGTGATCTTGGTTTCTGCTAACATGTTTATAAAGACTGCAAGCTTGATCGATATAAGGGATGTTTTTTTTTCCATAAAGGTGCAAAATTTCTCACACAACTCGATACTTGAGAGAATCGTGTTCTAAGCTCATAAAATTTGATGGGCATAAATATTAGTACATGCACAGACAAAGTGTGCCTTTGATGAAAGATGAACCATGGAAGTCCTGCATTTATTTTATTTTCGTGGAAAATCATTACACAAAAAGAGAGTTATAAACTGTCAGAAAATTTAAGGAGACTGTGTCTTAAGCATAAGATGATTGTCATCGTATTTATTCTCGGTAGCTATCACATTATCTAGGTGTAATACTCATTCAGCCACAAAAATACTTTGGGAAATAAAATATTGTATTGTATGTCATTACAAGGTTTCACCAAGATGATAATCGCAATGAAATAGGCTAGATTTGTTTTGAATATATTGTGGGAGTGAACAGTGATCAGTGTGTTGCAAATATTTACTATAAAAAAGTCTTGCTCTAAATTTATCTATTACGGTGACTGGTTTCGAACACTGCTGTGGTCATCTTCAGACCTACAATTCGTATACAAAACTTTAATTAGAGTGCTACATACATTAAAGAAAATAAATAAAGTTTAAAGCTATAAAACGATGAATTGCCAATGAGTAAGAACCTCAGTCTTGTGGTAAATCGCTACTGGAGAAAACAGTGCACGTCTTACTATATATAATGGAGGCTACACCCACTTCTGACGGAATGATGTCATTACTAACCAATGGGTTATAGGTCGAATAACAATATAAAATTTCTTAGTTAAAAGACCATTGTCAAGAAAGGAAAATACACACACACTAAACATAGCTTGTTTAACAGCTATTGTCAATTAAGAAGCATTAAAAATATTTAAACATGTAGGATAAATGAACTTCGTTTTGACAGTACATGGGTTGCCCCTTGAAGGCATGTTGGTGAACCATTTGGAACTACTGGCTGCCATTGTGAATTTTTGGCATACTAACTCTGTAAGCCTTCAGTAAACACACTAACATTTATATTCAAATAAAACAGCCACAGGTCACATTCACTTTGACATTTAAACCAGTTTCACTCAGAAGATGTGAGCTTATCCAATAACTAATGCCCTGGTGGCAACATATTAGGTGTTAAAAGAAATTTTTCACATTCACACAATACCCAGTTTTCAGGTTGAAAGCCCTATTTTTCAGTGTAAGCCCTGGTCAGTTATATGGTGATACCTTGTCGAAGAGCCTGTATCCTTTCATATTACTGTTCTACTAATCTGCGTCTCAGTAACTTCCCTTCCTTGAGTGGGTCAAAGAGATGGAGGTCGGAAGGTGTGAGACCAGGGATGCATGGTGAATGAGGAAGAACTCAATACCAAAGTTTTGTCACCTCCCCTTCAGTGAGCACACTTGGGTGTGGCTTTGTGTTATTGTCAAGAAGTGTGTTGGAAGTTTTGTAACAATAAACAAAGTGTAATCAATCTTCAGTTTTACAATAGACAACAGATTTGATCGTTTGACCATGAGGGAGGACACCAGACAGAATAACTCGTTCAGTCACGGGGAACTGTAGCCATGACTTATAAACTGAGAGTACTGTTTTGAACTCCTCCTTCAAAGGAGATCCATCTCATGCCCCACATTCTTCCCAACAGTGTTCTCTGACATGCTCACATATTTTTCCATGTTGTTTCCTGTGCCTTCGTATGCAACAGGAACTTGCTGAACCTTTCCCCTCCCTCCTTCACTCCCTCCTTCCCTAACTCAACTCTCAATTTCTTTCTTTCTTTCCCATTATTGCATTGACATGACCTAATCCATTCAAAAGTGCTGACTCCTCTTTCACACACATCCACACCCATTGGCTGCAGCCCACCATTATCATCATCTTATTCATTTTTTCTTTAACCTGAAGATATAATGTACATTTTATGGAAAATGAAGATTTGTGGCACCTTGGGGATTCCATTCCGCATTTCCTTATCACAACGTGTGGCCTAAAGTAATTTGTGATTGGGATTTCCTTAACATCAGTTCATATAATTGCATTTCAGTGATTCCACTTTCATTTCAGTGAACATGAATCAGTTGTTATATTTTACTATGACAGGATCAACCATACTGGAGCTATTGCCCACATACCTCATGGGAGAGGATCTGCTTATAGTGTACCGATGTAATAAGAGGAAACATCAGTATCAATGAAAATGTGTGTCGGACCTGGAGAAGTGCTCAGGAAGCCTAATGTTGGGCATCTGCTCATGATTAGAAATAGTTCTCAGGAATGTTGTCTGGAAGAAATGTTTGTTGTGACCTATTTATTTTATTTTATGCTGTTGCTCATGTTTTACCCAGCAGAATGAACTGGTCGCCTGGCCATCGTGACAGCACCATCATGTTTACACATGAGAAGTAGGTAGGGGAAATAGTTATGTCGTACACACCAGAACTTGTATAATGCTATGAGCAATCACATGCTACATATGTGTACAGTGTACAGGCAACTGAATGAAAATGCCCATGTAAGACATTTCCAGGGGCAGATGTGGACTCTGACCACAATCTATTGGTTATGACCTGTAGATTAAAATTGAAGAAACTGCAAAAATGTGGGAAATTAAGGAGATGGGACCTGGATAAACTGAAAGAACCAGAGGTTGTACAGAGTTTCAGGGAGAGCATAAGGGGACAATTGACAGGAATAGGGGAAAGAAATACAGTAGAAGAAGAATGGGTAGCTCTGAGGGATGAAGTAGTGAAGGCAGCAGAGGATAAAGTAGGTACAAAGACGAGGGCTGCTAGAAATCGTTGGGTAACAGAAGAAATATTGAATTTAATTGATGAAAGGAGAAAATATAAAAATGCCGTAAATGAAGCAGGCAAAAAGGAATACAAACGTCTCAAAAATGAGATCGACAGGAAGTGCAAAATGGCTAAACAGGGATGGCTAGAGGACAAATGTAAGGATGTAGAAGCTTATCTCACTAGGGGTAAGATAGATACTGCCTACAGGAAAATTAAAGAGACCTTTGGAGAGAAGAGAACAATGTGTATGAATATCAAGAGCTCAGATGGCAGCCCAGTTCTAAGCAAAGAAGGGAAGGCAGAAAGGTGGAAGGAGTATATAGAAGGTTTATACAAGGGCGATGTACTTGAGGACAATATTATGGAAATGGAAGAGGATGTAGATGAAGACGAAATGGGAGATACGATACTGTGTGAAGAGTTTGACAGAGCACTGAAAGACCTGAGTCGAAACAAGGCCCCCGGAGTAGACAACATTCCATTAGAACTACTGACGGCCTTGGGAGAACCAGTCCTGACAAAACTCTACCAGCTGGTGAGCAAGATGTATGAGACAGGCGAAATACCCTCAGACTTCAAGAAGAATATAATAATTCCAATCCCAAAGAAAGCAGGTGCTGACAGATGTGAAAATTACCGAACTATCAGTTTAATAAGCCACGGCTGCAAAATACTAACGCGAATTCTTTACAGACGAATGGAAAAACTGGTAGATGCAGACCTCGGGGAGGATCAGTTTGGATTCCGTCGAAATGTTGGAACACGTGAGGCAATACTGACCTTACGACTTACCTTAGAAGAAAGATTAAGAAAATGCAAACCTACGTTTCTAGCATTTGTAGACTTAGAGAAAGCTTTTGACAATGTTAACTGGAATACTCTTTTTCAAATTCTAAAGGTGGCAGGGGTAAAATACAGGGAGCGAAAGGCTATTTATAATTTGTACAGAAACCAGATGGCAGTCATAAGAGTCGAGGGGCATGAAAGGGAAGCAGTGGTTGGGAAAGGAGTGAGACAGGGTTGTAGCCTCTCCCCGGTGTTATTCAATCTGTATATTGAGCAAGCAGTAAAGGAAACAAAAGAAAAATTTGGAGTAGGTATTAAAATTCATGGAGACGAAGTAAAAACTTTGAGGTTCGCCGATGACATTGTAATTCTGTCAGAGACGGCAAAGGACTTGGAAGAGCAGTTGAACGGAATGGACAGTGTCTTGAAAGGAGGATATAAGATGAACATTAACAAAAGCAAAACGAGGATAATGGAATGTAGTCAAAATTAAATCGGGTGATGCTGAGGGAATTAGATTAGGAAATGAGACACTTAAAGTAGTAAAGGAGTTTTGCTATTTAGGAAGTAAAATAACTGATGATGGTCAAAGTAGAGAGGATATAAAATGTAGACTGGCAATGGCAAGGAAAATGTTTTTGAAGAAGAGAAATTTGTTAACATCGAATATAGATTTATGTATCAGGAAGTCGTTTCTGAAAGTATTTGTTTGGAGTGTAGCCATGTATGGAAGTGAAACATGGACGATACATAGTTTGGACAAGAAGAGAATAGAAGCTTTCGAAATGTGGTGCTACAGAAGAATACTGAAGATAAGGTGGATAGATCACGTAACTAATGAGGAGGTATTGAATAGGATTGGGGAGAAGAGAAGTTTGTGGCACAACTTGAAAAGAAGAAGGGATAGGTTGGTAGGACATGTTTTGAGGCATCAAGGGATCACAAATTTAGCATTGGAGGGCAGCGTGGAGGGTAAAAATCGTAGAGGGAGACCGAGAGATGAGTACACTAAGCAGATTCAGAAGGATGTAGGTTGCAGTAGGTACTGGGAGATGAAGAAGCTTGCACAGGATAGAGTAGCATGGAGAGCTGCATCAAACCAGTCTCAGGACTGAAGACCACAACAACAATAGACCAAGAACAGAAACAATATGTGCAGTACATCTCACTTGGTTGCTCACGACACTTTGGTTTCAGTATCCATAAAGCTACCTTTCCTAACAATACTGCTATTTTCCGCAGCTGTAATTTCGATTGTCTACTGTTTCAGTTCTGATGAAAACGCTGACTGATGTTCTTATATTTTCAGTTTCCTTGTCCATTAAAGCATCTCTCCTCCAGTAGCCATCACATACTTTTTCTGCACAATTTGCAACTTTCTTGTTTTCTAATGCAACAATAGTTCAGAGTGTTTAAAAAGGGACTTTACAACTTTGAAAATTCATATAAATTAATTGACAGTATTGTAGTGTCAATTTGTAGGGAAATACATCAAGTTTTGTCTCATGTAGTCTCATCCGGATGTCCAAGCACATCTGATGGTGTTGTTGAGTGAGTGAGACAGCTATTCATCAATAGGCTTATGAAATTGCCCCGGCGTGCATCTCACTAACTGCAAATCCCATGTATGGCTATTTGGTGTGTGGTGAGAAACAGTTTGCATTTGTAACCCAACAGGTTGACTATCGTACAAGCAATAAATGACCACTGATAAAATTGCTCGCAAGAACTTTTGTGCAGATAGGCCCTATGTTAAATGGATTACATGAGGATAAACATTTCTTGAACAAAATAATCTTCTGATGAGTCAACTTTTCACTTAAGTGGCAAGGTTGATACATAATTATAGGATTTGGGACATTGGAAATCCACATCAAACATTGAAACATGTTCATGATAGCCGTAAACTGAAAGTTTTTTTGTGCATTCAGGAAGAACAAAGTGTATGGCTCCTTTTTTTTCTGTGAGAGAACTATCAATGGGATAGTGCACCTGGATATGTTAAACAATTTTTAATACTACAGACTGATGAATATGGCTGAGAACGAAATGTTTACTTCCTGCTGGATGATGTCCCACCCCACGACTGTCGGACATCAGGGATTTTTCTCAGTGATCGCTTTCCAGGTCAATGGATTAGATTTTTTTATATATGAACAACCCATGATGTGTTTCTCTACAAAAAAACACTAAACCCAGTTGTATATCTTCTTTCAATAAATTTTTATGGATTTTTAAAGTTTTACCAAGTCCTGTTTGGAACACCCTGTATATCCTAATATTAATGTTGCCATAGAAAACTGATTGCATGCTATAGTGGATAACATTTTTGACCAGTAATGCTGGGGTTCTGGTGTAGGTTCCTAGTGGCCACATAGATTTTTTCCCTGGTAAATAAAATAAAAAAATATAAAAAATTGGATGGAGGTTCTGTGTCTTGTGCCCACTGACAAGTTGCTTGATCATTATAAAAGTGGGGAAATTGTTGTGCAAGTGGCAGAGGTAGTGTTCCATACATAGAAGGGTTTTCACTAGGCTAGCTGACATGCAATTTACCAGCATTAAAAGTATCAGCAATTATTTTTTGGCTTATAGAAAGATGCTTGATGATGTCTTAAGGCTACAGATCTTACTCTTTGCAAGATTCCATACCATTTTTATAAGATTTAGGTGTAAATGGTATGTTGGCCGCAGGAAGGCTCTCCAGATTTTGCCAGTGGAATAAAATGGAGGGTTTGGTGTTTAATTAATGCCAGAAATTTGGCTTTCCTTTTCTCAAGCATTTTTAATTTTTTTCTGTCGATTTCTACGTGATAGTCCAAAGTTTGCATTCACAACAATGAAATGTTGTTTGGCACTGTTGTTTGACAGTACTTTTCCCGGAGTATTACTTTGCAACATGTAGTATTCACACCATGGTGTGTAGGAATCTGTGATGTGTCCAAATAAACTACTGGACACTTTCATTGTAATGTGTCTATTTTCGTAAAAAGTATAGTTTAGTATGCTTTTTTCTAAGTATAGTGTAGTCTCTTGTCTGCTTTTAATGACTCAGTCATTCTGTACTTTGGTCCCTTACAAAATAAAATAGTCCCATAGATGGAGAAATCTCTATCAGAGTTTTCTTGCTAGCACGTAATTCCATTTCTGTTCAATAATAGCTGTGAACATCTTCCAGAGGTGGCATTTTCTTGCATTGTTCATAACACCACTGAAATTGCCATCAGGCAACACATTTTTCATTTTTAACAGTGAAATATTTGTGTTCCTTTTACTTACCTGGTTTGCTGCAGATGTTTGAATCCTGTACCACTTGACATTGTGTCCATCCTTCTGTGCTTTGCATACCATTGTGTTACTTAAGTTACTTAGCTTTCGCTTGCCCAACTTCCCTACAGATTCTGTTGCTTTCTCTGTCAGCACTGTTGTCCCTTTCTCAATCTTATTGTCAATAGAATTAATGATGTTGGCTGCAAGCTGTCACTCGCATTTGTGTATAAGAAGCTATTATTTAATATGATGTTACATAACGGCCGTAAAGTGGTGACCCCAGATTCAGAACAATGCGAGGTGATGCCAATGCATACAACAGATGACAGAAGCCTTACAAGACACTTAGCGCAACTACAGAGTACGCTGCACAGGCAGATACAAGACTTATAGAATGAAATAGTGTGGCATGGAAATGTTTCACTGAAACAGACACTGACGAAACTATGAAAACAGTGATTCATCTGGTGGCCGTATAAAGATGCGCATGCCTCAGTTTCTGCCTGATAAATCGGAACTCCGGTTTTTTATGTTAGAGTTGGCATTTATTCATACTAAAATTAAAAAAAGATTTAAAAACTATCAAGGAAAGTTCATAATAGCAGTCAACAATATGGACACCATAGCACCGGCATTAGTAGAAGAGCAAATTAAGCATGCACCAACAACACAGCAATATGCAAATCTGAAGAAGATTTTGATAAGCAGACTTAGTCAACCGTTAGATAAATAGATACACCACGTGTAAAACAGCAAGTGACAAGGTGACAGATCCCTTCAGAATTTTGTCGGCAGTTACGGGAGATAGTGATGGAGGCAGAAAGTTTGGATGCTATCCTTCGGTACATTTGCACATCACTGCTTCCCAAGGCGGCAAGAGCAGCGATAACTAAAAGTGTGGATGTGACATGACCACTGTTCTTCAACTGGCTGATAGGGTTTATGCAACAACGGCGACAGCAAGTGCTCTGTGCATCACAGAAGCGGTAGCGAAATCTGAAGAGGATCAGGAGGTGGCAGTTCTCAAGGGTCAACAGGCACACACAACTGTAAAATTTTTAGAAATTAAAGGAATAACTAGACAGGCTGCAGAGACAAATTGAGGCCAGGAAGACCACTGGATTGGAGGATCCTGCAGCACATGCTGCCAAGTGTATTCTACTATCCAGTTACACCCGCCCTGTCATGTCAATAACATGGGGAGTGTAAGAACAAACACTTCCTTTCTGCCTTTATTATGAAAACTTCATATAAGAGATGAGAAGACTTTGTTCTTATCTTCTAGACACTGGGTCTGATGTAAGCACATTACCTGTAGAGAGAGATGTCAGTCAAAGACAGTTAATTAGTTCGCCTCATGGCAGCAAATAAAACAGCTGATAACAATATGGCAGCTGCATCGAGAATGTGAATTTCAGTTTTCGTAATACTTCTCATTGGACATTTTGTAATGGCAGATTTTCTGTGCACATACAGTATCACCAATGACATTCTGTGGGCTCGACCCAAAATGGTAACAACTTCTAGAAAATTTCAGAGAAAGAGGAGGCAGTTCAGCACAAATGCTGACCACAATGGCACATAATATGGTACATCACATAAACACAGTGCCGGGCCTTCCAGTCAATTTTAGCCTGAGAAGATTGGAACCAGGCAGGTTCGCAGGTGCAAAGGCAGATTTTTATTATATGTTAGAAAAAGGTGTAAGGCGAAGGTCTGACAGTGCACGGTCCACACCTTTACATCTCTCCCCAGGGGCTTGCCACTCACTGGCTGGTTCGTGCTTGGTTACCACTGGGCCCCAGCCATTGCAGCATTTTTTTCCCTTCCATGCTGCATGTCTATCCTCTTGCTATTCTTTTCCCCCTCCCTCGGGGAACACATCTGGGATATTATTGGGAATGTTCTGCGTTTTGTCTCTGACGTACGGACAGACTTACCTTTGTTCTTTGCTCCCTTTTCCTTTCCTTGTTTCTCTTCTCCTTTAGTTCCTCTGCTTCGGCATTTGAGAATCCTCTTCTTTTCTTCTTCCTCCTTTTGCACTCCCGAAGGCTGGCCCACGCGTCTGATGCGTAACAGATGACTGGGTAACGCGTAATTCCCAGCCCCGGGTTGACAGGTAGGGCTCGGATGTATCCCTTGGCACAGGCCAGGCCCAGGGAGGGGTGATTGCTTGAACTGTAATCTTCCCAAATTGCTGATTGGTCCCTCTGTCAGGTGTTTGGGAGGTGTGAACGATCATGTAAGGCGGGTGCGCCCCCTTGTGAAGGGAGCCCCAATTGGATGGACCGCGCCATCGGAGATGCTGGTAATCGTAGGGGATTTCCTTGCGATGAGTCAATCGTCTTCCCAATCGACGTCTACAAAATGTGAACGTAATTAGGCTAAAGACCCTTCCCGCTGCACCACAGTTCCTTGTGGTCTCGCGTACCGAAAAAGGTAAGTCATTTGCCACGGTAAATCCATTTATTATTCAGAAAAGTGTTGATTCAATTGCTCGCCCTGTGAAATTCTGGTCTCGTTTATGGAATGGAACTTTGCTTTTGGAGACTGCTTCTGATTCTGAAGCACAACTGCTTGCTGCCTCACTTCTCCACGGCTACCCTGTTTGTGTTGAGGCTCATAGAATTTCCAATTCTTCTCGTGGTGTAATTTACACCAGACTGCTCGACGTTCTAACAGAGGCCGAAATACAGTCTTACCTCTCTGATCGAGGGGCCGTTGCCATGCATCGTGTAAAGAAAAAGGAAGATACCTCTTTAGTGCCCACCCGCACTATCTTTCTCACCTTTGATAGAGTGGTGCTTCCGTCCAAGATCAAAGCAGGCTATGAAATTGTCACAGTCCAGCCGTACATTCCAAACCTGATGTACTGCTACCAGTGTCATCATTTCAGCCTCACTAGAACATCTTGTCGACACTCAACCAAATGTGTAACCTGTGGTAGGGATGCATACTAGGGCAATTGTCCACCTCCTTCTCACCATTGTATCAACTGTGATGGCGGCCTGTTTATCTTGATGAGCGGGCTGTCTAAGAGATTTGGGTAAAGGAAAAATTGCCTCACCCAGTGATTCGCAAGTTACTGGCTAGTCGCAAGCCCCGCATTCTCCCGTCTGGCACCTATAATTCTGTCCTTGTTACCCTTCACTCCAAGAAGGATGTGGCCACGCAGGTGTGCGATATCAAATTCAGGTCTGATGATGTGAAATCGCCCAGTGTCGAGGTAGCATCGCCATCCCCCTGTGCCGCTGTGCAACAAACCGTCAAACTCTCGCCTCGAGGAGCAAAGCCACCAGCTACACAACCAGTAGGCTGGAAAGGGCAGGAGGAGTACTCCAATGAAGACTTCCTCCATACCTCCAGCCAAACAACGTGTGAGTCTTCCTCCAACCAGAAATACTCAAAGAAGTCCCAGTCCCACAAAAGGCAAACATGCTTATCCTTCGCCAACTTGAAGACCCCGTGGTATTTAGCCCGGCCAGCATCTGTCTCGCTGGTGCGCACCACCGACCATTTTTCAACATTGGACTTCACGGACCGACCGCACGAGCAAGCCGATGCAACTCTACACCGGCTGTCGCTCGGCAGATGCCGAGCTGACACCCCTACCCTCTTCCTTCTCGTGACTGCCCTCTAATGGAACGTTAGCGGCCTTAGTCCCACATGGAGGATTTACAGCTGCTTTTAGCACCTTCTTAACCAACAACTTCTTCTGCCTTAACACTGGAGCACCCACTTTCCTTTCAGACTCCTTGCACACCTATTCCCATTTGGATACATTCTTTTGCACTGCCCAGCTTGTCCATTGTCTTGAATGGTCCGTTCTTTCTGACACCTACTTGAGCGACCATTTCCCGTAAGCTCTCCGGTTGCTGACTCCTACACCATCTGCATGCGCACCAAAATGGCAGCTTACTAAGGCTGACTGGCAGCTTTAATCCTACCTGCAACCTTTGAACGACAAGATTTCCCAAGTTGTGATGACCAGGTGGAATTGTAGCAGTTCAGCTTGCTTTTATTTTCTTCGTTAGTCAATTGTCCTCGGTGTTGACGTACTGCGTTGCTACACTGGCTGAAAAATGGGGGTCATAATTTCTACACTGACTACAGTAAATAATGTAGCCGACAGGTGCACATTCTGCTACAATAGTTTCCCATTGACCATGTACAAGCAGTAAAAGCCTAACCATAAAGTTCACAGTTCTTGAAGAATAGAAAGGTACGTAAGGTGCAGACATTGTCATTGTTTTTACACGTGGCCTAATTGCTTAACACTTATTCCACAGTTAATTTGAAGCATCGTTGATGCTGTAATCACCACAGGTTTTTGATGTTGTAATCACCACAGGTTTCTCGTCTGAAACTCAGCCATGGAATGACTGTCTCGTGACCAAAATTGGGCCCTTATATATCCTCACAATAATAGGTGCTAAAACTTCACATAGTTTGTTGTTTAATTTACAAAAATGACAATTAAAGCTTAACTCATTATATTAACTGAATACAACAAAAAATTGTGTCTTTTCAACAGTTTCGTCTACTGCAAGAGTTAGCTCAATTTTTTGTTTAAATTGTGAAATCAACAAATATAGTTATGCAAACAATACTTTTCACAAAACAGTTAGTTACTTCGGAATTGATTAAGGGCTGGCTTTGCCAACATCTTTTCAAAGAGAGCCAAATAAATACTTTAAGAATACTATTAGTTGTTCGTCCAAATGTTTGTAACTAGTACAGAATTTATATTTCTTTATATGTAAACAGTAGAATTCAAGTTACAAAACAGTTACTGATTTCACCCTATAATAAAAGATACTAACTAGCAATAGTTGAAATAAATTAGAAAATCAATTATACACATAAAACGAGGCACAAAATTAGATCTGGTGTTATTTACTTTAAAACTGAGGACTGATTTTTCTCTTGTGTAAATGCAGATTATACTTGCGTATGCTAATGGTAAACAGTTAAAATTAACAAAATGAATTTAAGCAGGCAGATGGCAAAACAAGAAGAGAAGAAAAAATACCCCAGCTTGCTTCGTCACAGACTATATCTCCAATGTTATCCTTTCTCCTGCAGAACGTTCCATTTCTCGCACTTCGTCTTTACCACATCGTGTCCCAGTCCCTTGGTGAACTGAGGCATGCCGCGATACAATTCGCGCAAGGAGATGTGCTCTCCGTAGATTTAACTGTCATCCTGTGATGGCAAATTGCATTAATTGTAAACAGATGTGCAAAAAGTTGTCGCGTTCTTCGGGATAGCAAAAGAGCTAGCCAGATTTCATCCACTAGTTCTTTTAACAGTTCCATCCCTGCCTCTGTCACGTGGGCCAACCTCAGACGCCTCTCTGGGACCAATATTCATTCCCCATTTCTGGGCTCACAGTTGCAGACAATGTTATTGTGGCCCTGGTGCTATCTCCAACACCTTGTGCTGCCATTTTGCGGATGTTTCGAGTTATTTCCACTGTGAGCCCACCTTCCTCCATCGGAAACGAGTGGAGGAGGCTCAGGCGTTTCCCTTCTCTTCTCCGAACTGTGAGTGTCGCCTTTACTATGAGGGAGCTCGATCATGTTCTCAGTTCATCCTTATCCTCCGCCCCAGGGCCGCACGCCATCCACATTCAGATGGTGCAGCATCCTTTCTCTTGCAGGCAGGCACTTTCTGCTAAACTTGTACTACCGCATCTGGGCAGAGAGCACATTTCCCAGATACTGGCATGAAGCCACAGTCATACCCATCCGTAAGCCCAGGAAGGACAAAAATCTTTCTTCTGTCTACTGCCCCATCTTTCTTATCAGCTGCATTTGCAAGGTGATGGAACGTATGATTCGTGCCCGGCTAGTAGGGTGGCTAGAGTCTTGCAATTTACTGACAAATGCACACTGTGGGTTTTGAGCATGGTGTTCTCCAGTTGACCATCTTGTTACTTTGTCCACCAGTGTCATCAATGACTTTCTGCGGAAATCCTGGACTGTGGCCATGTTTTTTATTTGGAGAAGTCGTACGACACCTGCTGGTATCCTCCGTACTTTTTATACATGGTGCTTCTGCGGCCGCGTGCTTGGTTTCCTTCAGGTATTTTTACAAGATTGAGTTTTTAAGGTTCGTGTGGATTCTGCCTTGTCAGACACCTTTATCCAGGAAAATGGTGTTCCTCAGGGTTCTGTCCTGATGTCGTCTTCTTTGCTATTGTTACTAATCCTATCATATCCTGTCTCCCACAGGGCATCTCTGGCTACCTTTTGGTTAACGATTTTACCATCTATTGCAGTTGTTGACAGACCTGTCTCATTGGACGGTGTCTTCTTTACACCCGGAGCATCGCCAACGGCTTTCGTTTTTCCACTAACAAAACTGTCTGTATGAATTTCTTGCGATGCAAGTGGTTTCTCCCACCATCTTTACATTTTAGGCCACTTGCCCTTCTGTTCCTTGAAACTATGAAATTCCTGGGCCCTCATGCTTGATAGGAAACTTTCTTGGTTCTCCCATGTATCTTACTTGGCAGCCCTCTGTATGCGGTTCCTTGAGGTCTTACATTTCCTCAATGATACTTCCTGGGGTGCCGATCGAACCACCCTCTTCCGTTTGCACCGGTCCTTTGTGCTTTCGAAACTCAACTATGGGTGCTTCGTTTATGCGTCTGCATGCCCATCCCTGTCTCAACACTATTCACCATTGTGGCATCTGTTTGTCCACGGGCGCCTTTTATACCAGCGTGGTTGAGAGTCTGTATGCTGAACTACCACTGTCCTACTGCCGTGACTTTCTCCTCAGCAGGTATGCATGCTGTTTGTCTGCCAAGCATGGCCACCCATGCTATGTCTCCTTCCTTGGTGATACCTTTGATTGTCAGTATGAGGCTCATCCTTCTCTGTTACCTCCTGGAGTAACTTTTGGCACTTGCTGCGGCATCTTAACTTCGCACTACCTGCACCTTTCCTGATGGGTGTGAACCCTTTACCAGCTTGGCTTTGTGAAGCGACCCATATTAACGTTGGCCTCCATTTGCTACCTAAGGACACTACTCCAGCCTTGGTCTATTGCCTTCAGTTTCATGATGTTTGCTTGGAACTTCGTGATAGTACCTTTCTACACACTGATTGGCTCTGACCGACCTTGGGGTATATCATCATTGGCACCCATGTCTATCGGTATCAGCTTCCGGCACACTGCTCAGTATTTACAGCCAAGCTCTTCGCTTTGTATCAGGCCATGTGTCACATCTGGTGACACAGACACTTAAATTGTGTCCTCAGCTGAGACTCACTCAGTGCCCTTGAAAGTCTATGTGCGCTACACACCGCCCGTCCCTTAGTGCAGCAGGTCCAGGAATACTGTCAACTGCTCAGTCTTGGTGGAGCCAGTGTGATGTTTCTGTTGGTTCCTGGTCATGTCAGTCTGCCAGGAAACAAGGCTGCTGCCAAAGCTGCGGTTCTCATACCTCATCCCACGAGTGCCTATATTCCCTCCGATGATTTCTGTGTTTCCATCTGTCAGGAGGAGGTGTCGCTGTGGCGTCACCAATGGTCCTCCATTCATGGGAATAAGCTCTGGCTCATTAAGCCTCTCGCAGCAGCTTGGACAACCTCCTTTCGGCCCTCCCACCAGGAGGAGGTTATTTTAACTTGGTTGTATATTGGGCACTGCCTTTTTAACCATTGTCATTTGCTAGGTGGCGCCACCCCATCACTTTGTACACATTGCACTCAAGTTTTAACTGTCCACCACTTCCTGATGGAACCTCCATTTTTTTTATGTTCCCGTTTGGGTTTGCTGTCTTGAGTCATCAGCCGTTTTAGCAAATGACATGTGGGCTGTCTTACTTTTTATCCGCCAAAGCAATGTGGCGAAGGCCATTTAATTTTTAGTTTTGGACCTCCATTTATGTATGGTATCGTTTCTAGCCATTTTCCCATGTTCCTGGTTTTAGCTGTCATATTATGTCAATTGGGACTGACGTATAGTCATTTTTTAACTCCTCTCTGTGTTCGTGTTCTAAAGTTTTGACTTATGCGTGTATGACCCCAGTTGTTATTGTGCCCTAAAGCGAATCAAAACAAAGAAACCTTTTCATCTGAGAGGGAAGGGGGGGGGGGGGGGGGAATTGAAATTGGATTACACGGAATTGAATGCTCGTGCAATATCCAATGTCCAATATTAGTGGTTCTATGAATGTACTAGTGGGAGCAATTTTTTTTTTATAGTGTCGTAGGT
Source organism: Schistocerca gregaria (assembly GCF_023897955.1). Taxonomy (NCBI): domain Eukaryota; kingdom Metazoa; phylum Arthropoda; class Insecta; order Orthoptera; family Acrididae; genus Schistocerca; species Schistocerca gregaria. The sequence goes on from NC_064928.1 coordinate 78,168,696, forward strand.
TGTCAAAAGGCATATCATCAGGAACTGGTTGCAGACGCTGACATATTGAAGACAGCTGTCATTACATCTTTTGGCCGGTTCAAATTTTTACATATGCTGTTTGGCCTTCAAAATGCATCTCAAATATGGCATTGTTTCATTGATGAGGTGTTGCAAGGGTTAGACTTAACTTTCGTGTATCTTGACAACATATGGGCGTTTACAGCAACACATCTCCTTGAGGCACACCTTTATGCAGTTTTGATAGTCTACGTAGGTACGAGGTAATAATTAATGAATCCAGGTGCAGCTTGCGAAAAAAAACTATGTGATGTACCTGGGTCAGATAGCTGTAGCAGACGACATCTGCCTGTTGGAAGAGAAAGTGGAACTTGCACAACATTTACCTCGGTGTTGGATTTGCAGCACTTATGTAAGTTCTTGAGGGTTGTAAATTTTTACCATCAACATCTGCTGAGAGAAGCTGCTTTCCAAGCACTTCTCACAGAGGCCTTCATACAAATAAACCTTATAAGCTAGATTGAACACCCTGCATGCAGCAAACCTTTGAATACGTTAAGACAAGTCTGAAGCAAGCATTTTTACTGGCACATTTTGAAAGAGATGTGAAACTAGCTATAATAGTTGATAGAAGTCAGATAGCCATTGGAGTAGCGTTACATCGAGGGTCTGCTGGACACTGGCAACTGTTAGGGTTTTACTCACTCCGTATATAGGGCAATAAGGCCTGTTCGGCCTTATGGTGGGTGGTAGACCATTTACAGTGTTCACAGACCACAAACCACTCACCTTTACGTTCAGCATGTGTACAGATGCTTTGTCGTGTAGGCGATTCCAGACAGTTAGGGTACATAAGCCAATTCACCACCAATGTATGTCGTGGAAAAGGAGCAGAGAATATTGTGGCAGACTATTTCTTTAGGGTTGCAATCATAACCAATTCTGTGGATTATATGAAACTGACAAGAGAGCAAACAGCAGTCATACAACTTCAGCTTTTTCAGCAGAGATTGCAGGAAATACATTTGGAAGGTGAGGCTGTTACAATGTGGTGTGATATCTCACAAGAAGATGTAGACCGTTCATGCCCAAACGTTTATGGCGAGAGATATTCGAAAGTATACATAATTCGCTCAACCAGGTACACGAGCGAGTGTGAAGTTGCCGACAGAACGCTTTGTTTGGCCTAGAATTTAGAATGATTGTTGAAGTTGGACATAGTTGTAAGGTGAAATGTTGTGAAGAAATCAGTTGGACGCTGTGACGAACCATGCGTTTGTTTTGAACATGTGCACCTCGACATCGTTGGCCCTCTGCTGATGTCTGAACGTTACTGTTATCTGCTAACGGCATTTGACAGATTTATGAGGTGGGCAGAAGCTGCACCGATTCAAGACACATCAACAGAGACAATTAGTGAAAGTTTCTTGGCGACATGGCAGCAAGATTCGGATGCCTAGTACACGTCACGACTGACAAGGGTTGTTAGTTTGAATCCTCATTATTTTTTGAACTGATGATCATTTTTGGATAGCGATATCACCCTACAACAAATTATCATCTAGAAAGTAATGGAATGACTGAGCACTGGTCCAGAGTACTTAAAGCTGCATTGATATGCCATGGTGACAGTTTGTCTACAGCATTACCTCTGGTGGTAGAGGGACTGTGCACTGTTTTCAAGCCAGACCTAAAGGCATCCATGGCAGAGCTTGTGTACTCAGAAACCTTGGGCCGTCCCAGCAAGGCTGACCTACCGAATTCATTGAAGAGAGTTAAAACACAGCTGGCTAACCTCCAGCCACATCCATCAAAATGGCATGGCGACATTCCGTCATTTGTGCACTGATACTTAAGTGTTTGCAGCTGATGTTATTAACCGATGCAGTAAGAACCCCATTGCATACTGGATCTTACAAAGTATTGCTACATAATGCACACACACAATGAAGCTCCAGACTCATGGTAAACCAGTTACAGTGTCAGTCGATAGAGTGAAGTCTGCTCGTGTACTGTCGGAAGACTTAAAGCAAGAAGACATACAAGACTTCCAGTAGGATATGGCGCCACAACAGGAGCAAGCATCTTCCAAACCAGAAAATAAAGTGAATTTGCGGGAAGATACGGTGGCAGAACAACGAGGCACCCAACAAGTGATTTATATAAGGGTGGTTGAAGTGTCCGATATGGATTTCCACACATACCTGGAGCTCTACTCTACCTTGAGGAGGCTGTGTGGGAGCGTGAAGATATAAAAAATAAGTAAACAGTTACACATATTGCAGCAGTCAGCAGCAAAGATGTGAATTATTTGCATACTGTTTATTCTTTGCCTTTGTTCTAGGGAGTTAAAATGTTCCGTTTTTCATTATTCGCTTTTATGTTTTACGTGAAAGAGAAATAAAGTATGTTATTGCATGTGTGTATAAGAAGTTATTATTCAATGGGATATTACATAGCAGATGTAGCAGCATAATTACTGTGCCTTGTTGTGTGTTACAAACAATTACTCAACACGTTTACTGCATTTATAACTTTTGGGTCCAATTTAGTTTCACAGTTTTAGCTGAACATTTTATCTTATATTACTTGTGTGTTACGCATTCTAAAGGTGTGGAAGGATTTTAGTATACAATCTGTAAACAGTCGCAGAAACAATAGAGGTCATACATTAGTAGTAAAATATTTGCTTTCTCTTTGTAATACACCTCAGGAGTGGTCATAATCCTTTCACCCTTTAACAAGCTGCCTTCTTCAGTCTACCCCTTTTTCTCTATTCTTCACAACATCCAGGTAATAAAGCTTTCATATCATGTTGTATGAAGTACACAATCAAACATCTTGCAGGAGACTTTGTTAAAGATCTCTTTTTTTTATATACCTACAGAATTATTTATGACAGCTACTGTCCTTTTAATGTACACCTTGGCTTTGACTTTTTTTCTGTGGAATATGAGGTTGTGGTAGCACAAGTTAAGATATTTAAATCAGTTTCAGCTTCATTGTTCTGTAGTGTTATTCACATAGTGAAACAAATGATACATCTAGGAAATAATGGACCACTCTCCAACCCCAGGCAAGGCTCAATGAGAATGTAGTGTATTACACTAAACTGATTTGACACATGTCAAGTTACCTTGTAAAATATCAGGCCATGTGACATAAAAAAAAACAAAAAAAACAGTATTCTGGTTTTTATTCACTTTTGTGTAGAGCTATGACTGTTGTATGAGTTTTGCAGATAATAGAGACATTATTTCTTGAAACACGTTTCGTAATATGAATAGCATTAACAAAAATTGTATTAAATGCTGACTGAAATACTTTAAAAATTTTGCACAGCCCTGTAGATTCTCCTTCGTAATGCAACTTCTCCCAGCTGCAAGATAGTGCATCCATTTAATGTCATAATTGCAATGTAATGTTCACTTTATTATTTTTCCATTTTTGCGTCTTTTGATATTGGTTAGGTAGCAGTAATAATAAGTGGATGCAAATCAAAAGTATGGCTGCACTTGGTTGATAATAACGTTTAACATAGTGATGAAGTGATTTAAAAAAAATGCCATTTCCCACATTATTTTGAAAGCAGTCATTATTAAACCCATATATGTTCAAGACTGTCCAGAAGAAATGTGTGGAGAACAAATGGCTAAACTGAAGAGATTGGGAGATTTGAGATTCTTAAGATCAAGGAGAAATTCTTTATTACATTACAATGTGTTCTGTGAAATGTGAGTGGGTGAATAATTCTAATGCAAGCATTAAACCTCAACTTAATTATATGTATCTATAAAATTCATAGTGTCCTTTTTATTAATTTATTTCTATTTTCTTTTTTAACAGGTCATCAACTGTTAGTGGACAAATTTTGCCAACATTTTCAACTTGCAAGTGCATGCTATAGAAGTTACAATGCACTGCCTGCCTGAAGTTGATGTTAGTAGACCTGACACAGTGCAACTGTCAGGAAACACAACAATGAAAGCAATGAAAGCTATCTACAACTGGACAGTGTCTGGCTTTGATATTTGTCCAGAGGACACTGAAAATATTAGATCTCCTGTATTCGCTCATCCAAATTTGAGTAAATGGTGCCTGGAACTCGAAAAGGATGAAGGAAGCCCAATGCTGTGCTTCCGTCTTGTTGCTAGCAATGATTCTCTGCCTGTGAGTGCAACCCTAAAAGCTTTTGTGTTGGATAGGAATGGTGTAAGACACTATGTGTTTCCTCCTGATGTCCACTGTCTTAAAATACAGGAGAAATCTACTCTGCAGTCTGTAATTGACAAAATTGACACAAAAGAGCTGGGCGAGGATTGGAATTTTGAATGTGAAGTGTCCACTGTAGAAGTGGTAGCTGAGGACACCAGTGATGCATCAGAAGAAGAGTTGCAGTCGGCCATGGCCAAGGATCTTGGGCACTTGCTGGATTCCAAAGACCTTGCAGACATCAAGCTGAGTGCCGGAGGTGTCCACCTGGAGGCACACAGGGCGATACTGTGTGCACGCAGCCCAGTTTTCCGAGCCATGCTGAGTCACGACACGAAGGAGGCTCGGGAGGGTCTTGTGGAGATACCGGATATGGAACCGGAAGTGGTGTCAGAGTTGCTGCGCTATATGTACACTGACATAGTGCAGGTACCAAGTGACATGACAGAGCAGCTCTTGGTTGCCTCTGACAAATACGGGCTCCAAGATGCCAAGTTGAAGTACGAGCTGGAGCTAGTGAGGCAGCTTACGGTAGATACTGCTGCTACTATTGCTGTCTATGCCGTTGTTCACTCCTGCAGCTTTTTGCAGGACGTGTGTATGGCTTTCATTACACAGAATCTTCAGCAGGTGGTGGGGACCGAAGGCTGGGCAAACATCATTGACAAACACCCTAAGGCTGTTAAGATGATCAGTGAGCTGGTCACCAAAGGATCAGAAAGGTAAAACTGACTTTTCACACAACATTCAGTGAGATTTAAAATGTTAGTTAGATGCTTAAATTTTATTTGTGGTTGGCACCTGCTTGAGGGTTAATAGAGAGTACAGGATGTGCTGGAAATGGCCACTTTTCATGGCAATGCAGCACTATTTTGTGACTAGTTTTGCATTGCAGACTCTGCTGTAGGCTCTGTGGAAACACTTCCTCTCTTACTCAAACTGTTGCACACAAGTTTTCCCCAAACAGTGCTTCACATGACACTTGAAATGAACGCATGCTGTTTCACTGTGAGCACTATTCCATGTTGCATTTGACTTGTCACTAAACACTTCTTTTCCTCTCACCCACTCAAACATGATTCTGCAAAGCACTCAGGACAGAGCATGCAGGATAAGCATGTGTGTAGAAATGTTTGAGCTTTTGCTGTAATGGGCAGTCCTCCAATTATTAACAGGGGTCTATTCTGCAGCAGTCTTATAAATATTTTCTGGCCCACTTTTATTTTGCACACCCTGTTTTTGTGTAACTGTTACTGTAACAATACTGTCATTTCAACCATAGAAGAAATATTGTATTGAATTCAGTGACCATCTTAACCTACCAATTTTAAAGTGCAGTCAAACTGATTTTTTGGAGAGATGTCATTTGCAGGGTCAAATGCACATAATTGAACATATTTTGCACTTTTGCTCGATCTAGGCATTTTGAAGAATAGTCTGTCACGCTAACCAAGATTTCACATTCACTTTTGTCGGCTTCGCCAACTCACCTTAGGTCTTGGGCCTGTCACTACATCATACTAGAGTCCGCCTTCGAAATGCAATGATTAATAATATTTCAACACCGTCTGCACAAAAGTGCAGTATATATATATCAATAAGCTTAATGCTTGTAATTGCTAAAGCAGAAGATAAAGAAAGAGCCTGCTACACAATAATGTAATCTCTCCCCCCCCCCCCCCCCCCCTCTCTTCCCTCTCTCTCTCTCTCTGTGTGTGTGTGTGTTTCCTATAACAGACACATCAAAATACAAATACAATGAAATACTATACCAGCTACAAAATGCCATCAGCTCATGTTTTAACTGTCCGCTGCTGTTCACTGGCTACCACATCCTATCATCCCATTTTCTTCCTCTGACTACACAGAAATGAATTGCCAGCATATGCTCATTAATGTGAGCAAAACCCAGAACGGATGACCCATTGTAAAGTTTACGCAAATTTTCTGTATATTATTAACACTATCACTTACTATAGCATGTAGGACAACTTGCTGGTCATGTTTTACATTTCCGTTGAAGCCCGTTTTTGTTGAAATGTATCTCTAACGTGGGGTAATTTTTTTTTTTCAGTGCCTGAAAAGCAGAATGATTCACTTGTAGTTCAAATCAATTAAACATATCGTAAAATCCCATTTTACACTTTTCAGCGAACTGACCCAAAACAGCGTCAAATGCAGAAAGTGTAAAATACAGAGAAGTATAGGAAACACAGCAAGCGAAAATGAATAAACTAGAGTCATTCTCTTTACATTTTTCAGAATATGAAATTATAACAGTTTAAATTTTGCATATTTAAAAAAACCTGAAAATTATTTTTGTTTCTTTCTAACAGCAGATAGCTACACTTGTGTCTCCACATTATACAAAGCATCAATTTCAAAGGCAGTGGCAGAGTGCTGACACACACACAAATGTGCACACGGTTTCCCCTCTTCATTCTAATTGTATACGATTGTGTAAATAAAACACTGAAGCAAAAGTCTTTTGTGAAACCACATTAGAAAGATATTCGTATTTTAATGTAAGACTTATTACTGATATTCGTTAAAAGGTTATGGTAAATAAACAGGCTGTATATGCCCCTGAGAAATACAGGAACAATCTGGGAAATTTTCATTCTTTTAGTTTTCAGTAAAATTTTGGTAATTTTGCCTCATGAGAATTGATACTCAAACAAATGATTTCATTCTAGCACACTACTCCAGAACAATACTGCAGCAATAAAACATAAAGGAGAGAATAACACCAATGTAAAACTTTAGTCTCAAAGAAAATGCAACATTTTCAACATAGAAACACAGTGCACATGTAAGTGTCTGCTGCTAGTAAAATGTGTAGAAGCCTATAAAGTACTTTGTAACAACAAACAGCTTTCGATGTGTCTTTCTCATGGACCTTGTTTCAATGAATGTGACGTCGCAGTTGTTCATGTATATAACAGGTCGCAAGAAAATATTGCAAGTAGTAGTTGTTACCATTAAAGCACATTTCTGTTTGCGCAAGATGAATCATGTTAAGTTGAGTATGTGTGATGAGTTTCTTAAATCACAGAGAGCTTGACTCTCAGTAAAAACTTTAAGATTTTCAGGACCCACCACTTAGAAAAATTTCGAGCCCAGAGAACCAGCCATTTACGCCCTTATTAAAAATTTTACTGTCACATTTGTGCTTGACATATCTTAGAGGTAACCCATGCTAAAAAAGAGTATTACAGTTTGCTTTTCATATTTATAGATTACAAACTATGCAATAACAATGGTAAAAATTATAATTACCCTTAAAAAACAGTGTGAAGTGACTTCTTGAGCAATTTCACCCGTAACTGGCTTTTCTGTGGAAAAGTCAAAGTGCCTGACAGAACATGTATTCAGCCAGGTAACCCTTTAAATGTTCGGTGCACAGTAGTTAAATTTATAATTGTGCCTTTCAGAAATATTCAAGCTGTGCTCCTACGTTGTCACTTGACCCAGAAAAAAGTACTTTCAGCTAGGAAAAGTGAATTTTCAGCCAGCAAAAAGTGTATTTTCAACCAGAAAATCTAGGAAAAATTCAGGAATTTTTTTTTCTGTCCACTTATACACTTTGATAAAACAGTATTGGTTAAAATACTGAAGTTGGCTGTTTTTGTAAATGAAGAACAGCCATCATGTAATCTGCAGCGTGTCACTCATAAGGTCGCTCGGCTCAGGTGTGTCCTGGATGAGAAAAAGAGTAGAAATTGTCATCCTATTTAAGAGCTTCTTGAGGATAAATCTTTACATCTGACATTGGGTCGTACTAAGACTGCATGCCTAGTGAAGAAGTGCCCCCCCCCCCCCCCCTCCCCCCAAGACGGCTCACCACTCTTGGGTGAGTATGTGCTTGGCTATAATGGGACCCAAACCTTTGCAGCGCTACTTCACTTTTCATGCTGCATGTCTATCTTCCTGCTATTCCTTTAGCCTCCCTTGGGAACCGAGTGGTATGCCTTCTTTGCAAAATTGAAGTCCTTTGTAAAATGGTGTATGGATTCATCTTGTCAGCTCATTGCTTTCTGTGTCCTTCATTTTCTTAACCTTCCTCTGCTTTGATCCTGGAGGTCTCCCTTTCCTTTCCTTTTCTTCTTCTTCTTCTTCTTCTATCTCCCTCTGCATTCCTGAAGGTCGGCCCATGCATTTGATGCATAAAAGGTGCCTAGTTAGCACCTAACATCTAGCCCCATGTCTACATGTAGGGCTCCCCCTGGTAAAGACCAGGCCCAGGGAATGGTGACTGCATGAGCTGCTACCTTCCTCTATGCGGACTGGTCCCTTTATCTGGAGTCGAGGAGGTGTGACCTGATGTGTGCACAGCCACCTAATGTGTGTGGGGTGCCCAGTAGGAAGGAGCACACCATCGGAGGTGCTGGCAGTATTAGGGATTTCTCCGCAATGAGTTCCTTATCTTAAAAATGTAAATGGGTTGAGGTGAAAGAATCGACACCTGTACCAGCTGCACCCGAATACCTCATGGTGTCATGCATGGCAGATGGTCACAATTTCAAGACAGTCAATCAGTTTGTTATTCAGAAGGGTGTAGATGCCATTGCTGGTCCAGTGAAGTGCAGCTCTCAGTTGTGTAATGAGACCTTGTTTTTGGAGGCAAATAGTGCTTTTCAAGCACAGAAACTGTTTAATGCAACACTTCTCCACAGCTATACTGTTGACGTAGAGGCTCTGAAATCCTCCCATGTAGTCATATACACTCGGCTGCTTGGCGGCCTGGCCGAGATTCATATAATAGCCTGCCTCATTGACCAGGGAGTGACTGCAGTTCGCCACATCATGAAAAGGGCACTTATACTTTAAGTGCCAGCCTGCATTGTGTTCCTCACATTTGACAATGTGGCACTTCCACCAAAAATTAAGGCAGGCTATGAAGTGATTACTGTTACACCATACATTCTGCATCACACACATTGGTATAAATATTGCTATGGCCAAACACGTGAATCTTGTGAAAATGCAGCCAAATGTGTAATCTGTGGCAGAGATGCTCATGAGGTGTGTGTGTGTGTGTGTGTGTGTGTGTGTGTGTGTGTGTGTGTGTGTGTGTGTGTGTGTGTGTGCGCGCGCACACACCACCTTCCCCTCACTGTTACCAACTGCAAGGGTGATCATCCTGCTTCCTCCCTTGACTGTCCAATTTACCTCAGTGAGAAACTCATTCATGAGATCTGGGCGAAGGACAAAGTTCCTACTCTTATTGCTCGAAAAATTTTGGCTAGCCGCAAAATTCATACACCACCCTCTGGCAGTTAATAGTACAGTTCCCACTACAGCCTGAACTATGAAGGGCATGGCTATAAAGGCTTGAGACTTCCAATTAAGTGCCAAGGTTATGAAATTGTCCAACTCAATGGTTACACCCATGTCTTCACCTGCTATAGGTGTACACCATACCAACAAACCTTGACTTGCACCAGCGAAATTGCATGCCTCGCGAACAGAACCACATAAATCCAAAAAGAGTACTTTTTGTGCAGATCCAGCCAGCCAACGTGTGTCTGTACCTGATAAATGTCAAGGTTCTAAGCAGTCAGTCGACTGACATCTCTGCCCAAACTCTTTGCCTTTACATATGTCTGGTCGTGTCTGTATATGTGTGGATGGATGGATGGATGGATGGGTGTGTGTGTGTGTGTGTGTGTGTGTGTGTGTGTGTGTGTGTGTGTGTTTTCATGAATTGTGGTACAGATCAATAACAGTTAAGTCATGTATTATTGGAAAGTTCTACATCTACATGGATACTCTGCAAATCACATTTGATGCGGCCCGCCACGAATTCCTTTCCTGTGCTATCCTCTTCATCTCAGAGTAGCACTTGCAATCTACGTCCTCAATTATTTGCTTGACGTATTCCAATATCTGTCTTCCTCTACAGTTTTTTCCCTCTACAGCTCCCTGTAGTACCATGGAAGTCATTCCTTCATGTCTTAGCAGATGTCCTATCATCCTGTCACTTCTCCTTATCAGTGTTTTCCACAAATTCCTTTCCTCTCCGATTCTGCGTAGAACCTCCTCATTCCTTACCTTATCAGTCCACCTAATTTTCAACATTCGTCTATAGCACCACATCTCAAATGCTTCAGTTCTCTTCTGTTCTGGTTTTCCCACAGTCCGTGTTTCACTACCATACAATGCTGTACTCCAGACGTACATCCTCAGAAATTTCTTCCTCAAATTAAGGCCTGTATTTGATATTAGTAGACTTCTCTTGGCCAGAAATGCCTTTTTTTGCCATAGTGAGTCTGCTTTTGATGTCTTCCTTGCTCCGTCCGTCATTGGTTATTTTACTGCCTAGGTAGCAGAATTCCTTAACTTCATTGACTTCGTGACTATCAATCCTGATGCTAAGTTTCTCGCTGTTCTCATTTCTACTACTTCTCATTACCTTCGTCTTTCTCCGATTTACTCTCAAACCATACTGTGTACTCATTAGACTGTTCATTCTGTTCAGCAGATCATTTAATTCTTCTTCACTTTCACTCAGGATAGCAATGTCATCAGCGAATGGTATCATTGATATCCTTTCACCTTGTATTTTAATTCCACTCCTCAACCTTTATTTTATTTCCATCATTGCTTCCTCGATGTACAGATTGAAGAGTAGGGGCGAAAGGCTACAGCCTTGTCTTGCACCCTTCTTAATACGAGCACTTCGTTCTTGATCGTCAACTCTTATTATTCCCTCTTGGTTGTTGTACATATTGTATATGATCCGTCTCTCCCTATAGCTTACCCCTACTTTTTTCAGTATCTCGAACAGCTTGCAACATTTTATATTGTCGAACGCTTTTTCCAGGTCGACAAATCGTATGAACGTGTCTTGATTTTTCTTTAGCCTTGCTTCCATTATTAGCCGTAACGTCAGAATTGCCTCTCTCGTGCCTTTACTTTTCCTAGCGCATTCTCAATTTTCTTTTCCATTCTTCTGTATATTATTCTTGTAAGCAGCTTCGATGCATGAGCTGTTAAGCTGAATGTGCGATAATTCTCACACTTGTTAGCTCTTGCCGTCTTCGGAATTGTGTGGATGATGCTTTTCCGAAAGTCAGATGGTATGTCGCCAGACTCATATATACTACACACCAAAGTGAATAGTCGTTTTGTTGCCACTTCCCTTAATGATTTTAGAAATTCTGATGGAATGTTATGTATCCCTTCTGCCTTATTTGACCCTAAGTCCTCCAAAGCTCTTTTAAATTCAGATTCTAATACTGGATCCCCCATCTCTTAGAAATTGACTCCTGTTTCTTCTTCTATCACATCAGACAAATCTTCACCCTCATAGAGGCTTTCAATGTATTCTTTCCACCTATCTGCTCTGTCCTCTGCATTTAACAGTGGAATTCCCATTGCACTCTTAATGTTACCACCGTTGCTTTCAACGTCACCAAAGGTTGTTTTGACTTTCCTGTATGCTGAGTCTGTCCTTCCGACAATCATATCTTTTTCGATGTCTTCACATTTTTCCTGCAGCCATTTCGTCTTAGCTTTCCTGCACTTCCTATTTATTTCATTCCTCAGTGACTTGTATTTCTGTATTCCTGATTTTCCCGGAACATGTTTGTACTTCCTCCTTTCATCAATCAACTGAAGTATTTATTCTGTTACCCATGGTTTCTTCGCAACTACATTCTTTGTACCTATGTTTTCCTTCCCAACTTCTGTGATGGCCCTTTTTAGAGATGTCCATTCCTCTTCAACTGTACTGCCTACTCCACTATTCCTTATTGCTGTATCTATAGCGTTAGAGAACTTCAAATGTATCTCGTCATTCCTTAGAACTTCCGTATCCCACTTCTTTGCGTATTGATTCTTCCTGACTAATGTCTTGAACTTCAGCCTACTCTTTATCACTACTATACTGTGATCTGAGTCTATATCTGCTCCTGGGTAGGCCTTACAATCCAATATCTGATTTCAGAATCTCTGTCTGACCATGATGTAATCTAATTGAAATCTTCCCGTATCTCCCGGCTCTTTCCAAGTCTACCTCCTCCTCTTGTGATTCTTGAACAGGGTATTCGCTATTACTAGCTGAAACTTGTTACAGAACTCAATTAGTCTTTCTCCTTTTTCATTCCTTGTCCCAAGCCCATATTCTCCTGTAAACTTTTCTTCTACTCCTTCCACTACAACTGCATTCCAGTCACCCATGACTATTAGATTTTCGTCCCCCTTTACATACTGCATTACCCTTTCAATATCGTCATACACTTTCTCTATCTGTTCATCTTCAGCTTGCGACGTCGGCATGTATACCTGAACTATCGTTGACGGTGTTGATCTGCTGTCGATTCTGATTAGAACAACCCGATCACTGAACTGTTCACAGTAACACACTCTCTGCCCTACCTTCCTATTTATAACGAGTCCTACACCTGTTATACCATTTTCTGCTGCTGTTGATATTACCCTATACTCATCTGACCAGAAATCCTTGTCTTCCTTCCACTTCACTTCACTGACCCCTACTATATCTAGATTGAGCCTTTGCATTTCCCTTTTCAGATTTTCTAGTTTCCCTACCACGTTCAAGCTTCTGACATTCCACGCTCTGACTCGTAGAACTTTATCCTTTCGTTGATTATTCAGTCTTTTTCTCATGGTAACCTCCCCCTTGGCAGTACCCTCCCGGAGATCCGAATGGGGGACTATTCCAGAATCTTTTGCCAATGAAGAGATCATCATGACACTTTTTCAACGACAGGCCACATGTCCTGTGGATACACGTTACGTGTCTTTAATGCAGTGGTTTCCATTGCCTTCTGCATCCTCATGTCGTTGATCATTGCTGATTATTCCGCCTTTAGGGGCAATTTCCCACCCCTAGGACAAGAGTGCCCTGAACCTCTATCCGCTCCTTCGCCCTATTTGACAAGGCCGTTGGCAGAATGAGGCTGACTTCTTATGCCGGAAGTCTTCGGCTGCCAATGCTGATTATTTATCAAAATTTAGGCAGTGGCGGGGATCGAACCCGGGACCGAAGACGTTTTGATTATGAATCAAAGACGCTACCCCTAGACCATGAGTTCGAATCCAATCTCGTATAGTGCACGGAAAGAATGAACACCTATATCTTTCCGTACCAGCTCTGATTTCCCTTATTTTGTCATGGTGATCGTTCCTCCCTACGTAGGTCAGTGTCAACAAAGTATTTTCACATTCAGAGGAGGAAGTTGGTGATTGGAATTTTGCTTGGTCTCATGTTCAGTTTTGCAACCTGCCTCAGTTTGAGAATTCCTACATTGTATGTGCTTCAACTGCTGGGCCACTTAATGATGTCACTGCTTTATCTTTCTCCATAGGTGCACCTCACCAGCTGCTACACCTGGTTCACAACCAGATCCCGCCATTGTGAATTCAACAGCTGCAGAGCCCATGTCAGGATACCTCACTCCCACAACAAATGGTGGGTGTCTGGACACTGTGTGTGACTCAGGCTACACACGCTGCATAAGAAAGAAAGTGATCTATGTCTGGACTGTGTCTGGTCTAATGAATTGGCCTGAGGGCAGAGATTATGTTGCATCACCACACTTCTGCCATCCTGAGACCCTTCAGTGGGAAGTAAAACTCTACAAATGTGGAACAGAGTATGATGTGCGCTTCCAGCTGTTGGAAAATAAGGCTGGTGGGAGTGTAGCAGTGGATTTGAGTGTTTCTGTAATTCCTCCAGTAGGAGAGAAATGCAGAATCCATACATCAACAGGCTGCATGTTTGAAGAAGGATCTGAGTCAGAGAAAATTGAATGTGGATACTTAGTAGATGACACATTGGCATTGGAGTGTGAAATCAGTATGGTGTGTGTCGTGCAGCAGTGTGTAGTAGCAGTTAAGCCAATGCTGCAGTCTGGTCTCATACAGGATCTGCATTCCCTACTAGAGTCAGGAAATTTTGCAGATTTTAAATTATGTGCTGGAACCATTGAGATGGGGGTGCACAGAGCGATACTGGTGGCCCGTAGCCCCTTTTTTGCCCGTATGCTGCAGCCGGGCTCCGAGTTGTTAAAGAGTGGCCAGTTGGAGGTGTCGAATATGAAGCCAACTGTGTTGGCTGAGGTTCTGAGGTATATGTACACCGGGAGAGTAACAAATTTATGTGACTCCACAGGGGAACTACTGGCGGCAGCTCACAGGTTTGAACTGTGTGATCTGAAGAGAAAATGCCTGACATATTTGTCTCGGCAGCTCGCTGTGGGTAATGCTGTCACTACTGCTGTGTGTGCCATGGACAGCAATTGTGACACATTGCTAAACTTGTGTATTGGGTTTATCCGATCACATTTTAAGCAGGTGATGGGCACTGCTGAGTGGATTGAGGCCATTGATACACATCCGACAGCTCTCAAGAGAATTAGTCAACTGATAGCAGAACCTGGAAAGTAAACACTGGCATTATGAATGTTTTGAATACACTGTATGTCTGAGTGCATGTTTTTTTGCCCTAGTTATACCGTATCTGCCAGAACTAGAGCATATGCCATATTGCTTAAATAGTGTACATCCTCGGAATATTCCCCCCTGAGCCCCTGCCTTCCTTCCTTCCTTCCTTTTTTAAAATGATCTGTAAGGAACAACTGAGCCACGAATCTCATATTCCATAGAATGTGCCAGAAATGAGGAAACAGTCAAGTTCAGTGTTTCAAATGGGAAGAAGTACACATTATTGTTGAATAAAGCCTTGAAAACTGTGGATTTTGTGTAGTAATTTGGTATGTTGGACCGAATTAGTACCATGAAAAATGTTCCTGTTGCTGTCATCAAGATGAATATTTGTAAGACTAATTTGCTTGAAAATAATTTTACTGTTGATTTGACAAAGAAAATATTCTTAGATTGCTGGTTTTTAATTGAGTTGCCTTTTAACACTACAAAGTTTATGAACTTTTGATCATAGTTTTTGTTTATTACTTTTTAAAAAAGAAAACTGCCTATTTAGTCAGTAGTAATATATGTTCATAATGTTTTTATATTCTCTTGTAACAACAGCCATAATATTGTACCCATTAAATCTTGACTCTGTGATGACAAAAGTTTAATGTCTGGTATTTACTTATTCTGTTCTCCTGCTGCCTTAAACAGAAGTGTGCGCCTTGCTGCATTCATATTAATTTGTTCCATAGCATTAACAGTCAAGTATTATAAGATGACCACTTCTTCACAATTTAATTAAGTATCACAGCACCTTAGCCACAGGTCTTCTACCTGACTTCATTTTTCTAGTTGTAATGTTAATACAGATAAGTAAGCAAGAATATTTTGACCGTGTGCACACTCTGGCCATAGAGAACCGAAGAGAGTCAGTGGTTTGAAGAGTTATTTCTTTGGGGTAACTGCTTCTCATTAAGAGGCTACTGGCATGTACTCTGAGGTTCTTAGAGCAATGTAGTTTTGTTCAGCTGCAAAAATAGGTGCCAGAAATGCTACCTGAACTTCTATCTGAAGATTTTACCTTTTTGGTAATCACACACGTCATGAGGGATGCTCAAGAACATGAATGGGTGCATCGCGTGTGACCATCCTTCATATGTATATATGTATACTCCAGAACGACATATTATTCTGCTCTTAATTTTAAATAAAATTTCATTATCTGCATTTCATTCATTACAGTGTATGAACGAAAATCAACCATAGTGCAAAGTTTACACCGGGAACTCTAAAATTTCGTGCAATGTTTTACTTAATTTGGAACAGCACAGTATGTATGATGGATAATGAAAAGAAGTTCAGTCCTTGATTGATTAAAGGTGTCAAACTGTAAGATGTACAAAAAATCACATTTTTTCACTTAATAGTTTCCAAAAAATTATTTCATATATGATGGAACACCCTCTCTCAGCACAGGCACCAGTATTGGGTGAGCAATACAGCCATAGCAAAAGCCATCTCAGCATGGCATCCAAAGAGCATGTGTGTACCAGTAAGAGGATTAAAACTCCCCAAGAACTTCACACAAACTAAAACTTGAATGAGCTACAGTCGTCAAAAAATGATGCAGATGTTTGCTATGAGACGATTATATGAGGGGGAGTTGGAAAATAAGTTTCTCCTGTCGACTGTGGGCAGAGTTGTGTGATATGGGCGAAAGATGACACGGCAAGTGAACGCGCATGTGCAAGAGACTGATACACCATTGGGCGGAGGTCGACCGCGATCAAGCAGATGGCGCTGTTGCAGTGCCTGCGCAAAGCAGAGGCCAGCTGTCCAGTCTTTTCCCCGGAGCTATGGAGAGAAAGTGTGTTTCGGAGTCGTGGTCTAAGGCGGAAGTGAGAGCTGTTATCCACTATGAATGAGCACGTGGAGTATCGGGCACAGAAATTGATAACCGCCTCGTTGAGGTGTACAGGTCAGGAGTGCTGTTGAGGCAAATGGTGCGGAGATGGTGCCAGCAATTTGGTGATGGTCATCAGCAAGTGCAGGAATGCAAACATCTGTCATCACCTGTCCAAAAGAAGTTCAAAAGCACTCCGTATGCAGGTAAATTGCTACTCACCATTTACTGGGATGTCAAAGGAGTTTTGCTGCTAGACTTTCTGGAGGATGCAACCATCAGTGCTGTGGGATACTGTGCCACTCTGTTGAAATTGAAATAGGTGATTCAGAAAAAGCAACGTGTCCTCCTCAGATCTTGCATTCTGCTATTGGATGACAATGCGAGAACACACACGGCGACTGCAATGCAGAACCATGTTACAACCCTTGGTTGGGAAGGCCTATGCCATCCGTCTTACAATCCGCAACTCGCACAAAGTGACGTCCATCTGTTTCCTGCTTTGAAGAAGACTCTCGGTAGAAGGCGCTTTGGCAGCAATGCTGACATCTAACAAGCCGTTCAACACTTCTTCCGTATGCAGTGCCTTGATTTTTTCCTGGAAGGCTTTTCGAAGCTTATAAAGGTTATGACAAATGTCTCGATGTACTTGGAAATTATGTAGAAAAATAAAGATATGTCTTATCTTTAATGTCTCATTCTCTCTTTTTTTTTTTCCTCTCACACACAACTCTGACCGCAGTTGACAGGGGAAAGTTATTTTCCAACTCCCCAACATACTAAATGTAACAGGTGAGCATCTGACTTCAAAATGTTGTATATAACATATGCTTGTTGGGTGTCAGTTTTATTGGCTGGTAACGGGGTAAACAGTGCCTGTCATTTGACAGAATACTTGCTCGTTTCCTTGAAGTTGGTTTTGTGGAGTTACACCCTGAGTAGATTGTTCCACCACTGCAAATGCTGCAGTGCAAGCGAGCCCTAATGACATTTGTTGAAGACTGGCCAGGTAACTGTTGTTGCAAGTGAACAACAGACAATTGTTTTTTTCCTTGCAGTTGTGAATTCTGGCTCTATGTAATGACAAAGTGATCTGGGAGGAGTTCCCGATTTGGCAGAGAACCACTGTTAGTTTGATGGGCTGTACAACAGTGCCATCCCTACCCCCATGAACAATAGTCAAATCTCCGGCTGCAGTTGGTTTCTTTCTTGTACAAAATTGTGGGCTGGTTTAATATGATGATTAGAATAGGTTTCTGGATTCTATTAAAGGTAAGTAACAAGGAAACTAAAACAATTTAGAAGTGATTTTAATTGATATTTAATGTACATAATGTGGGAAATGCAAAGATTGCGTTCAACATTATAATCACACAATAAACTTGAGTGAGTGTGGTATATTGTGAAGCAAAATTCGTACAAAAGCTCACGAAAATGATTACAAAATTGGTGGTGTGATGAGATACTTGTGAAAGTGTGTGGGTGAGTTTGGGAATATGTAAAATGTTTCTCCCAATATTTCAGAGCAGCAGGAAAATATGATGGAAAAATGACAACTTCCGATGCTTCAGAGCAACAGAAGAATGATTCGAAGGGAAATAGTGACTTCAGAAGTACAATGTGATAACAGTGTGTACTGCAGAAATTGTACAGAAAGAGCTGAATGCATGTGCACACCTAACCCCTTTATTACATGTCTCACAACATTTTATGTATTTGTTTGAGTTTTTTTCAAAGAGGAACAAGTACTGCATTATCTGCTTGGGTTTCTAAATGTGTTAAAAGTTTCTTTGTATAATTATGAACTGAGATAAAGGGTGGGTGCTGTGGCAGTTATGTTGTTGTATAACTTCTGGCACCTACGTTGTGTAATGGAACAAGGCTGGATAGAAAACTAGTGTAACTGACACCAGTACTTTAACTGTGTAAGCTAAAACAAAAGTCCCTCACTCTCAGGACATCAACAAACATCCCATTTGTATTTGAGCTAGTCAAGTATGCCTTTGTTCTGACAGTAAACTAGTCGGTGTCAGATCTTCAAATGATTTCATCCACTTAAAGAGTCGTGCCTTCTGGCAGGGGCAGCATTGCTTGCTCCTGAATATCATATGGAACCAAAATGCACTAAACACTAATTTATTTTATAAACAGCCTCAGAGTTATTCACTTAGAAAAACAAAGGTGTGAGAAACATAAATGAGGCTGTCAAGGCAATAGTGGCCTCAGCCACATTTTTGGCAAAAATGAGACATTCACACAGAACATCACTTTACACCTTACCATTGCCGGACAGGTATTCAGGCACCTTGGACAATGTGGCAGCGTCAGATGCTTATGCACCATGAAGTGCCACATACACCACCATTGCGTCATGTATGCATAGCGAGTAGGCCAGTGGGACAGTGTACCATAGATCATAGAGCACATGATGGCCGGTGGAGGACACAGCTGCAGTATAGACTGCTGAATAGTCATTAGTGTTCGTGTGTACTACAGAATGACATGTGCAGTAGCCCTGGTAATGATGAAGCCCCATTGTGAAGTAAGGATGGTGTTAGATTCCCTTGTTGGGCTCATATGATTTGATACGGATACCGCTGCGGGTAAGTATCATTTCTGTTTCAGACCTGTTTGGATTGGACAATACTGCCAATGCCTCAGACGTGGAATGTGCACCTGGCCGACTCAGCCAGTGTGAAAATGGTACAGCAGTTGAGTTACGTGTCGTGTTGGCAGAGCCCAATCTACCCAGTACATTGAAGAATACTGAAACCTGGTAATTAAGGAAGGCAGGATTGTGTCATGATTGTGGACAGGGCCTGAATTAATTACTATTGGTTTGCATTGCAACTTAACTCATTTATTTTAATAAATAATCTTTCCAAGCCAATGAGGTCACAATCAGTATTTTAAGGCAAGTAACCACAATCAAGACAACAGATCACGAAACAGGTGTGACAAATGATGGTAACTCAATAATAAAATAAAACACAAGGGCCAGTGATAGACGGTGCTCCAGGATTCGACCTCTGAGTAGGTCACACCAAAAACACTTTCCCAAGCAAAGAGAAAGGCAGCCAAGAGTAGCATTTAGATCACAAGATGGTAACTCAGACTAGTGGCAGTCTAACAAGCGACTAATGATAATCTTGGTGAGGCTACCTGACATCCAACAAAACAAATGCAAGGTGTAAAATTACGGTCTGGGCTCCGCCCGCAGGATACTGTGCTTAGAGCACCTGGAACAAGAAGGAATGACTACGACTAAGGTGGAAGAGCGCCACCCAACCTACACTCTAGTAGTTATCAAACTTACACGTCTCACCGGACAGCGGCGGCAAGGCGAGGAAATGTACACTGCCGTTACATACACTAACCCCCAGGGCAGGTAACAGGCGCTGGCGGCCACAAGACAGAAAAGTACTGCTGGTTGAACTTAACAATGTAAGAAGGTAAAAATAGTACTTAGCAGCTCAGGAAGGCTTATCAGATCTGCCTTCTCCAGGTATTCCACTCGCTGCTTTTTGCCTCGGCGCCACTACGGGCAGCAACACAAACCCAAGTCACTGGAGAATCACGAGATACCACAATGGTTGAGGTTTCTCTACACAAATTGCAATCACTCAACTTAAACATGCAGGATCTGGTTTCGATGAGGTTGCGCACACTCGTGGCAACTGCCCCTCATTCAGGCACCCCATACAAGCTGGCAGCGGTCTCAGCGTGTTGTTGCTCTGCACCGACCTCGTTGCTCCTGCATCCCCAACCGAACTGCACACAAACAACGCAGAAGAAGGAGGTCACCTCAAAGATAGGGCAGCAGAACAACTTATCAATAAGTGCTGCTGCTGCCACTAGTGGACAGGCTATGCTTATGAAACCGAGTGGCGCCAGTGAACACAAGAAGGCAAACAATGCAACCATGCTTACTAAACGATTCAGTCTGGCAGAAACCTACACACGGCAGCAATGCGAGCCACAGCATGGCTCAACCTCCCCCTCTCAATGAGAAACCCCGTGGAGGGTAGGGGGGGGGGGGGGGGGTTAGGAGACCCAACTAGCAGGTTAACCAAACTTCATTTGATTAAGATCAATCCGGTATTGCTTACTAATACCGTTGTCCTTAACCAGAAGATTAACTGAGCCTAAAATCCGCATAATCATACACAAACCCAGAAAATGACGTAGAAATTTACCAAGGTTGCCAACACGCACCTCCATCCTGGGAAAAGTACAGACATACACCTCAATTCCCGGCTTACCCCTGAAGGCTCGCCGATTGCGGTTATAACAATCAGCTTGTTTGTTTTGGGCCCTGAGAATATTGCACCGGGCATGATTCCAGTTTTCCTTAACTACCTGAGGGGCAATCTCTGCGGGAACTGGGTCTTGAATCCCCCCATAAGTTCAAAAGGGGGGAATTAACAGGATAAGCCAACACAAAGGAAATTGGAGTAGCCTTTAAAGCCTCTTGGCTGGTGGTATTGAAGGCAAATCTAAGCCAAGGGTGACTAGAATCCTACTTACTGGGAGACTTCTGATGAAAGTTAGTCAGTGCGGATTTAAGGTAATGATTGACCCTCTCCACAGAGGACCCCTGTGGATAATATGGAGTGGTCGTTGCATGCTTAACACTGCTTTGAAAACAGGCCTTGAAGGGAGCCCAAAGAGAGGCCGGTGCATTATCAGTAATGATTTGCTTGAGAGGTTCAAACACACTAAATACATTAGTTAAATACATAATGGTGGTGGCAGCAGTCACATTATGACTCAGAAGAAGCCAGGTAAACCTCAAAAACCCATCGAAAATGACTAATACATACCGATGGCCGTTTTTGGTGTGAGGTAAGGGCCCCACATAATCAATTTAGAGTTTTTCCATGGGGCAAGACTCACGCTCAGAACTATGGGACCCCTGCTGAAGAGCGTTATTCGGTTTGGCCACACGACACAACTGACGTCGAGAAACCATTTCTCTGTCTCAGTTAAAGAGTGGCCAAGTCAGATACTCCTCAATCTTCTGCAAGGTCTTATAGGTTCCTAAATGCCCGCCAATCAACAAGTTGTGAAAATAATGGAAAACCAGGCATATTAGGTTGCTTGGAAGATAGATCTTAAGCTCCTTGGTACATCCCACCCTTTTACACAAAATGCCCTTGCTGATAATGTAATCATCCAAATGTTCACCCCCCCCCCCCCCCCCCCCCAAGAGCTGTTTCTTAACTGGCCCGCAAGTGGGGTCCTGATCCTGATGGTCGGCAGTGTGACTAAACAATGAGGAATATTGTCTAACATGACGCAACTAAGATTGCATTCCGCAGCTTCTGGGGCACACTCACTAGATGGTTGTTCAGTAAACATACGGCTGAGGACATCTGCGAGTGCATTCTCAGTGCTTCTAATGTGCTTAACCTCGAACTGAAACACTGAAATGCCTACTGCACACTTGGCGGTATGGCCAGTTTTATGCGGCCTGGCGAGCACCGAGCTTAAGGTTTGATTGTCAGTCTCTAGCTGAAATACTTTATGTTTGAGGTAAAACCGAACAAGACGGCCAATACCTCACATTCGTAAACAGAATATTTAAGCTCAGCGCTGGTTAACCAATGAGATGCGTAAGCCAATGGCTGCCTTTGACCTTCAAACTCCCGGAGGAGGACTGCCAAAATTCCCGCGTTTGATGTGTCAATTTGGACAATAAATTTCTTATTGAAATCACTCACTCTGAGAACGAGAGGGTTGGCTATGGCCGTGTTAATATGCTCAAATGCGGCAAGTCCCCACTCAAAATGCACCCCTTTCCAGCGCACTTCATTTAGAGGAGCCGCCAGCTGAGCAAAATTAGGAACAAAACGCCTAAAATAATTCACCATCCCTATGAACTTGGCTATCCCTCGCTTATCAGTGGGTGGCGGAAGGGCTCTCAAGGCCTTAGTTCGCTCCCGATCAATGTGAATACTCTCGCCTGATACTAGTTGACCTAAGAAGGATAGCTCCTGCCTGGCTAATGTCACCTTATTGGGTTTAACAGTTAAACTGGCCTCTTGCAACCTAACAAAAACATGCTGGATCTGCTCCAAATGCTCTTGAAACGAACAACTATACATTACAAGATCGTCCAGGTAGTTGTAAACACAGACTAATTTCAAGTCTTCAAGAATATTATCCAGCAAACGAGTAAGAATGGCTGTGCCAGTAGCCAAACCAAAGGGGACCCTATTAAGTTCAAACAGATTCTAATTAGTACAAAATGCTGTAACATGTTTACATTCTTCGGCTAAGGGAATCTGATAATAGACGCGATTCAGGTCGAGCATAGTAAACCAATGAGCTGTGCAAACCAAGTAAACGAGTTATGAAGATCAGGTAAAGGAACTGATTCAAGAATGACCACCATATTTAGGCGATGGTAGTCAATAACAGGCAGAAAGTCCCCCCACTGATCCTTAAGAACGGGGAATATAGGAGAGGCATAAGCGTATGTAGAAGGCCTAATAACTCCCTGCTCATGCATTTTGGAGATCTTTTCCCTTAGTACCTTCTTCTTAGGCAGTGAGAGGAGATATGGGGACTGCCTGATGGGCAGAACATTAGTAACCCCCAGTGTATCACATAGAAGCTCTGGGAACCTCTCCAAAAAATCTCTTAGTTCAGATGCCTGCTGGCAAGACAGATGGGTGAGATAAAACTCACTAACCTTAGAATCAACAGCCAGCAGTCCAGCATCTCGATCCACCTTACAGTTAGTACACTCACAGAAGCCAAATTTCTGATTGGAAGCGAACTTAAAGTAAAAGGTGTACCCTAAATAATCCAAGACAAGACCAGTTTCACTGATGAAATCACATCCCAAAATCAAATCGACTGGCAGCTCCTTAACCAAGGGCAAAGACAAGGGCCACGAGAAAGCACCAACCGAGATACTGCCTCAGACCCAACCCTGCAGAGGAAACACCTGCCCATTGGCAACCCAAAATCTCTACAAAGAAGGGACCGGCTTAAGCCTCGCAAGATGGAGAAATTCTAGAAACCATTCCAAGCTCAACAACGAAAAGGAACTACCAGAATCCAAAAGGGCACAAATAGGTTCACCACCTACTCGAGAACATATATAAGGCAGGTGTGATGACCGAGCAGCAACACGGGCACACCAGGGTTTAAAGCCTTGACTCCGAGGTCGTTGCCCAGCCGGGCATCATTTATTGATTCTGAGTGTGCGCGGCTGAGTGCAAGTACAAACTAAATGGCTTGTTTGACTGCGCCTATAACAACACTGTGATTCCCCTTTAGCAGACTCAGCTGATGTTGGTAATCTGAAGTTCCCCTCAATTACACCCGCAGGCTGAACATTAACTTCATGGTGTCCATCGTCCGAGAGTGGCGACACAGATATCGCCACAACGGTGGCACGGAGTTCTTCCCAAGTAGAGGGATGACCACGAAAAACAAAGTGTGACTTATCCGCTGCTCGCATTTCCCTCAGGACAATTGAAACTAACTAGCGCTCTGGCAAATCAACTAACCAGGCCAAGCAGGCCTTCTTAACTCTTTCAACGTATTGATGTATTTCCTCTTTATCTTGCTGCATCTGTCAAATATAGCAACATCTGAGCTGTTTGCGGACTGCCGTGGTCAATCTTTTGCTAATCACAAGTTCCCTCAACTGCTTCAAGGACAACCCTTCTGCCATTGCCCTGGATACCAGAGTCGGATACCAGGGTCCTCAATTCACCTCTAGTAAAAGGATACAGTAGAGACAACACTACTTGATGGGAAACACCAAACGCTTCAGCATGTTGCTCAAAGTGAACCAGCAACCATAACAACGTATCAGTTTGCTCGAGTTGGTCTATAACTAATTCTGTGCTGTCTCGAAACAGATGCAACAGGGGATTGGGTAACTTAGCAAATGCCCGGTCTAACACCCTGGGCTCGCAAATGCACCACCTGGAAGATGATAAATTCTGCTCCTTGGTTCTCTTCCCATCAAGCTCTAAACATGTGACCTTAAACTGCAGTTTATTAACCAAGGACTCCAATTCAGCAGTTGATTCCTTATCACGATCCTCTAATTTTAATGCCCTTCAGTCAGATATTCGCTTGGCTAAATTTACCAACTGCACCCGCACCAAGTCTAACTGACTGCCACTAGGTTGAGCCCCTTCCAAAAAGCCAATAGTGTCCTCGAGACTCCTAACAGCTTTAAACAAAAACTCAATGGCTGCCTTTGTCTCACCCACAACATCTGGCATGATGTCAACTGGCTGAAGAACAGTAACACGCAAGCAGGCTGCTAAGTCCGGAACACTGCCCTCAATAGGCTGGCGGCTTATCGCCAGCTCATTCATGAGGTGGTCCTTCCTCAATAGCCCGATCCCAGGGCACTGCCTGACCACCATTACAGAGTTGATACACTAAAACAGAACCAAGCAACAAAGACAGAGCCTTACAACAGTAACAAGGCCTAACCAATCAAACCAACAGCAACTGAAATGGTGATATTACAATCATAACCACACTCTGCTACCAGTGAAACCTGGTAATTAAGGAAGGCAGGTTTGTGTTATGATTGTGGACAGGGCCCAGATTAATTGGTTTGCTTTGCAATTTCTCTAATTTATTTTAATAAATAATATTTAAAAAGATGCCAATGAGGTCGCAATCAGACTTTTAAGGCACATAACCATAATCACGGCTGAAGGCCTTTAACCCCAGAATGGCAATTATAAAAAATTAAACAAACATACATAAAGAAAGACAGCAAATAATCCTTGAAAACAACCCAATGTGGTTGCAATCAGAATTTTAAGGCAAGTAACCATAATCACGGCTGAAGGCCTTTAAGGCCAAAATGGCAATTATAAGAAAATTTGTCCAATATACCGTCAAAAGGGGAAATTAATTTAAAAAAATAAAACAACAGATCACCAAACAGGTGAGACAAATGATGGTAACTTAATAATACAATAATAAAATATAACACAAGGGCCAGTGATAGACGGTGCTCCTAGAATCGACCTCTGAGAATGTTACACCAAAAACACTTTCACGAGCAAAGAGAAAGGCAGCCACAAGTTGTATTCCGATTGCAAGATGGTAACTCAGACTACTGGCATTCTAACAAGCGACTAATGATAATCTTGGTGAGGCTACCTGACATCCAACAAAACAAATGCAAGATGTAAAATTAGGCCAAAGCCGGAACTGGCAATCTGGGCTCCGCCTGCAGGATACTGTGCTTAGAGCGCCTGGAACAAGAAGGAATGACTACCACCCAACCTACAATCAAGAAGCTGCCAAACTTGCACGCCTCACCGGACAGCGGCGGCAAGGCGAGGAAATGTACACTGCCGTTACATACACTAACCACCAGGGCAGGTGACTGGGGCATTAGCGGCCACAAGACAGAAAAATACCGCTGGCTGGACTTAACAATGTAAGAAGTTGAAAATAGTAATTAGAAGCTCAGGAAGGTTGATCAGATCTGCTTTTCACCTCGGCGACACTATGAGCAGCAACACAAGTCACAGGAGAATCATGAGGTTTCACAATGGTGGATGTTTCTCTATGCGAACTGCAATCACTCAACTTGAACATTAAGGATCCGGTTTCGATGAGGTCGTGCACCCTCGTGATCACTGCCTTTCGATCCGGAAATCCATACAGCCTGCCAGCGGTCCCAGCATGTTGTCGCTCTGCGTTGACCTTGTTGCTCTTGTGTCCCCAACTGAATTACACACACACACACACACACACACACACACACACACACACACACACACACACACACACACACACACACCATGCAGAAGAAGAATGAGGTTGCCCCAAAGATAGGGCAGCAGAACTACATATCGATAAGTGCTGCTGCCGCTGCCACTAATGGACAGACAACACTTACGAAACCTAGTAGTGCCAGTGAACATGAGAAGAAGACCATGCTTATTAAATGATACCGTCTGGCAGGAACCTACACACAGCAGCAAAGCGGGCCACAGCACGGCTCAGATACCACACCTACTAGTTCAACCATGGACGCATTGGAGGGGGCTCGTAGTGCTGGTACCATAATTGCGCCGCAAGGAGGAAGAAAACAGGTCCAGAATGCACACCTGTGGGCATGGAACATTTGAAAAGAAAAGCTATTGAAAGGGGACGAATACATTAATGTGAAGGGAAATGTAGTGCCACAGAATTGTCCCACCCTCTGAGTATGCACGTGTCAGAAGGAATGTGGTTGACATTTTTCTCCTGAACACCAGCAACATCTATTTGACTCGTTGTGTGTGTTAGGTAGTTTTGTCTTGCAGTCAGCATACATGTTTGTTACGGTGGAGGTAGACCCTACAGCGTGTGCGCATTCCTCGATACTACAGAGTCGTGATGAGTAACAACATGCCTATACCATTTCTAGAATGAAGAGGGAGTGGGTATGATGGTGTGAAACGTTCTTTAAGCACATTTTGCAGATATTAGATGGGAGGATTACAAGGGTTCTTTCGCACTAAGAACAGCACCAGACCCCACCCATCAATAAGCGAGGCACATGCCCTGCTAAAAACAAAACACCAGTTGCGGAGACGGTTGCAGTAGAGAACTTCATAAAACAGTTTCCAGCATATAGGAGCCATTATGCACAAATGAATGAAACAGTGGGTCAGAAGTAATTGTCACCAGACCTGAGCATGGGGGAGTTATACCATTCATATAAAGCCGAGCATCATGATCCAGTTTCGTACTACATATTTGGTCAGATATTTAATACAAGATTTAATCTGTCCTTTCATCCCTATGTAAGTGATTCCTGCCGTAAATTTGACCTCTTATAACATCAAACATGGTGCAGACAACATCGTGGAAGAGAAGGGTAAATGGGAATGTGAAAGAGAGTTAACTCAATGAGAGGCTGAGAGCGTGCGGTCGGGAATGCATTGCGATGCAGCCGAAGGGAGGCAACAGGACAATGATGCAACCGTGATTGCCTTTGATTTGATGAGTACTTTACTGACTCTGGTTGCTACGATGGGTATCTATTACTACAAGCGGTAATTGTGGACATACTGTCTTGGAATACCTGACCTACATACCAAGAAGGCTAGCATGTATGTATGGAGTGAGGGCGAAGCATCCAGAGGACTGCAAGAAACTGGATCATGTGTCGTGCATTACATTACACATAACATCCAAACAAAGTGACTCATTATGTACTTGGATCAATGTGGTGGGTAAAATCGGAATATAAAAATGACCTTACTGTCTCAATTAATGGTTCTGCATGCAGACTTCACACTGTAAATAATCCACCATAAATTTCTAGTCAGTGGGCATTAATACCTTCCATGTGACCAGGACTTTGTATCATCATGAAGAACAGGAAATATCAGCGAAACATATACACACTGACTGGGTGAATGTCATTATCACTGCATGAAAACAGCAACCCTTCACCGCTATAAACTGACAAGGAATGATTTCATGT
Source organism: Schistocerca gregaria (assembly GCF_023897955.1). Classification (NCBI taxonomy): domain Eukaryota; kingdom Metazoa; phylum Arthropoda; class Insecta; order Orthoptera; family Acrididae; genus Schistocerca; species Schistocerca gregaria. The sequence continues at coordinate 78,196,691 of NC_064928.1, forward strand.
CCACCGTAGATTTAGAGAGAAACATAACAAAATACCAGGGTTTCATGGTTCCATATTCAGTGGCTTCAGTATAAAGCATCCTCTCCCCATATCATGTTTCACAACTACTCCAATGAGCAAGATGTCTCGTTTGCTGACGTCAGTTTTGCTATGGCTCGCTTTGCTGCTGTGTGTAGGTTTCTGCCAGACGGTATTGTTTAATAAGCATGGTTGCAATGTTTGTCTTCTTCTCATGCTCACTGGCGCTACTTGGTTTTGTAAGTGTTGCCTGTCCATTTGCTAAATGAGGGGTGAAAGTAATTCAGACTCTGGACGTGCTATATCCCCATGGACATGCTATTAGCATGTTGAAAAAGACCAATTTAATGAACTTCATACCCCTGGTGTTCCATGGTTATTACCATAACCTGAAGGCATCTGCACAGCTGTGTGGTGACACCATCCCTGTATATGATGATAGGGATCATGAACATTAATGCTTCATGTGTACCTAGTCCAGTGTTTGACTACAGTGTGTAAAGCAATAATGGCCTTATCCCACACATTATACAGGGTGATTCAAAAAGAATACCACAACTTTAGGAATTTAAAACTCTGCAACGACAAAAGGCAGAGCTAAGAACTATCTGTCGGCGAATTAAGGGAGCTATAAAGTTTCATTTAGTTGTACATTTGTTCGCTTGAGGCGCTGTTGACCAGGCGTCAGCGTCAGTTGAAGCTAAGATGGCGACCGCTCAACAAACAGCTTTTTGTGTTATTGAGTACGGCAGAAGTGAATCAACGACAGTTGTTCAGCGTGCATTTCGAATGAAGTATGGTGTTAAACCTCCTGATAGGTGGTGTATTAAACGTTGGTATAAACAGTTTACAGAGAATGGGTGTTTGTGCAAAGGGAAAAGTTCTGGACGGCCGAGAACGAGTGATGAAAATGTAGCACGCATCCAGCAAGCATTTGTTCGCAGTGCAGGAAAATCGAATCGCAGAGCTAGCAGAGAGCTGCAAATTCCACAATCAACTGTATGGAGAGTCTTACGAAGAAGGTTAGTTATGAAACCTTATCGTCTAAAATTGGTTCAAGCACTGCCTGCAGCTGATAAAATTAAAAGAATCGATTTCTGTGATTTTATCCTTGCTCAAATGGAAACAGATGAATCTTTCGTTTCAAAGATTGTGTTTAGTGATGAAGCAACTTTCCACACTAACGGGAAAGTCAACCGTCACAATGTCTGTATATGGGGCACTGAGAATCCGTGGGAAACAACTCAGTATGAACGTGACTCACCTAAGGTGAACGTTTTCTGTGCCATTTCAGCCAATAAAGTTTTTGGTCCCTTTTTTTTCGAAGGTGCTACTGTAACTGGCCTACAGTATCTGGAGACATTACTGAAAAAAACTTTTTTAAATACTCTTTGTAATGATGTATAACAGAAGGTTATATTATGTTTCTTTCATTAAATACACATTGTTAAAGTTGTGGTATTCTTTTTGAATCACCCTGTATGTATTACGGCCAAGTGCGCCGAAACAGTAGTGGTCTAACCCACACAAAAATGGTCTAAAAACACTATTACAGTTCACTGGACACCATACCACATTATGTAAACCACAATCACTGCTGTACACCACAATCACTACCTTACACATCAATTCTGCAAACGTCAGTATCTTCCAGTGGCCGTTCCCTCAAACGAGTATGCTGTGGGCTAGCATCTGTGGCATCCCAGCACCTAACTGTGCTGTTTTGGGTCAGTTTCACATGATGAGAAGGCAAAAAAGATGAACTGTAAGACACACAACAACCTCACCACAGAAAAGGTTCTAGACAGAAACAAGAGGGAAACCTCGTGGAAACAGAAAGGAAGGGAAAAGCCGCACGTGTGACTTGGGCACTCTGTTAATGTCAAACTACATGTCTCTTAGCATAGATCCCTAGAGGACTCTTAAATTCATCTTTCATGTGACATCACTATTTAGAATGAATTATGCCTTTATTTGTCTAGTATCTACATTCATGTAAACTTTTCCAAAACCTATGGTGTACCAAATCTCAGCTACATTCCCTCCTTACACAAACAGAAGGATACACAACACCAAAGACCTGATACATAAAATCAGAAGTCAGCATTCTCACAAAAGCCACACTCACATCATTTGACATCACAACTATGTACACGAATATCCCTACCACAGAAATCCTCAACATCATCAAACAACAATGAAAGCAACAAAGGCATTCCCAAACCTCATGTAAAAGAAGTGACAAGCATTCTAAAACTAATTGCAGAGAAAAACTGTTTCTCATTTGACAACTAGTTCTACTCACAACAAGATTGGCTACTCATGGGGTCACCAGTCAGTGAACATCTAGCCAATATCTTTCTCAATCACACTGAAAACAAAATATTTGAAACAATAGTAAGACCCAGACAATACAAGGAAATATATTGGTATCACTAGATGACATCATATGCCTTCTTGATGAAACACCCAGCATCATCGGACAACTCAGACGATGATATAAACATGGCTCACCCAAAAATAAAATTTATAATGGAAACAGAAAATGACATAGTGATAAATTTTCTAGACCTCACAGTACACAGATAGAACAACCAACACCAATTCTCCACTTTCAGGAAAGTCGCCACCACCAACACAGCCATACAAAAATACTCAAATCATCTGATGGTGTACATAGTACAGTAGCTGCTTTCCAATATGTGCTGCGCAGACTGAACAAAATGGCACACAATACAAACAACTACAAAAATGAATTACATGTAATCAAAGAAATGGCTGTAGAGAATGGATATAATATAAACATAATTGAGGAACTGAATCACAAAAATAAACACGGCACCTACTGCACACAAACAAATGGCTCATCTCCAACATACAAAAATGCGCCCCCCCCCCCCCCCCCCACACACACACAGGAAAACCACAGCATGTATATATAATTATCTGACATACCAGGAACAAAGTTATCTTTACAGTGCTGCAAGAAATCAACAGGGTGATAAGTTGTCACAAGGAAAGCTTTTTTGTTGGTAAATTGGATCATGTGATACCACTGTTTACACACAGATTTTAGATACAATGTATTCCTTAATTTTATTTATTTTTCTTGTCTAACACATTCATACCTTTTGTAAGAGTTTGTTCAACCTCATTTATTTTTGGTTATCTTTTGCCATGTTTCACTACCTAGGTTACTAACTTTCTCCTCTACTGATTTTTGCATAATTTTTAACTATTCCATGCCTTTCTCCGCTTGGAATTTACTTTGATAAACTCGTTTTCTAAAACTGTGATTCTATTTTTAATTGCAACTATTCTGGAATCCATGCCCTTTAAGCCAGTATCCAGACTATCTTTTAATTCTGAGATTTGCTTGTTGATATGTTCAATATTCTTTTCTTGTTTCGGATTTTAAAAGGTCACTATTGTATTTGATTTCAGATTTTGTTGTAGATTCTAGTTCTGATTTTATAAAGTTGAAATTCAATGTTGATTCCAGCTAAGATTTGAGAAGCTAATTATTGGATTTTATTTCAGATGGCATGTATTTTGGGTAAAATTCCATTCAACAAATCATCCTTTGGGTTTGGTTTTCTTTGAACTTGGGAATGTTCTGAGTCATGACTCAGATCTGATAACCATCCTTCCTCACTGCCTGGTTGGTTAACTGTGTCTTCAATCATTATCACTTTTGTCATCATGTTCACAAACCACTTGATCCAGAAGAATGAAGTTTAAAATTTTTTTACTTGCCTTGTTATTTGCTTTGTCATGTTGTTTGAAAGCCTTCTGTTGGCCTTTTGATTTTGATTCACAGTTTCCAAATATTCTCAGAAAGAGCATTGCCCACAATGTTCGCAAATAGGATAAGGGATAAGTCCAAAATATTTATGTCCTCTTGCTGTGGATCTCTTTTTCAGTCACCTTTCAGAACAAATTTCTTTCCCTTATTGGAACATTTAACGGACCTCTTCCTAAGATTTCCACAGTCTATAAGTTGTCCAACTCCTTTGTCCACATGGTGACTTCAGGCAGTACAGGAGATTCAAATTTATAGGCCGAGGTCGTTAACAAGTACAAACAGTTTGGTACTTAACTCATATCGATGGCTGCGTTGTTGTCTTCGTGAAGTCTAGAGGTGATTCCACTGTGATGTTCCCGAGGTTTTCTTTGTGTTTGGATGAGAGTAACTGGTTTGTAGGGCGATGTGGTATTTTTGTTTTTAGAGAGCAAACGTTACGTTGTTTTTGCACATCACTATTAAATTCATTTATTCACATTTAACACTTCTACAATAATATGAAATAAGACATTGTTTTACACCACGTCTGTATTGCCAGCTCCTCCAACCCCCACTCCCGATCCAAAGACCATCAACCACCACTTTCAAAGCTCGACCTTCTTCCCCCATGAGCAAAGATAACCGTCTCTTAGTTGTTACACTCGCAGTCAAAGACTATATTTACATAAAACATTACATGTAAAGAAATTACTGACATACATGATTTTACGTTCTGTTATAATACCCCCCCCCCCCCCCCCCCCCCCCCCCACACACACACACACACACACAAGTCCATGCATGGCATGCATGGGATTGTGTGTCATTATGGAATAAAATAATCTAATACACACATCATGATAAAATTTCCAGCTCTGAAAGCTAGTATATATATAAAATAGAAAGAAACTTCCACATGGGAAAAATATATTAAAAACAAAGATTCCAAGACTTATCAAGTGGGAAAGCGCTGGCAGACAGGCACATGAACAAAACACACAAACACACACACAGAATTACTAGCTTTCGCAACCGATGGTTGCTTCTTCAGGAAGGAGAGGGAAAGACGAAAGGATGTGGGTTTTAAGGGAGAGGGTAAGGAGTCATTCCAATCCCGGGAGCAGAAAGACTTCCCTTAGGGGAAAAAAAGAACAGGTGTACACTCGCGCACATACACACACGCACACATATCCATCCGCACATATGTGTTTTGTTCATTGTGCCTGTCTGCCGGCGCTTTCCCGCTTGGTAAGGCTTGGAATCTTTGTTTTTAATATATTTTTCCCATGTGGAAGTTTCTTTCTATTTTATTTACACCATCATACACATGCGGCTGTGTATGTGCGGATGGGTGTGTGTGTGTGTGTGTGTGTGTGTGTGTGTGTGTGTGTGTGTGTGTGTGTGTGGGCGCGCGCGTGCCAGTGTACGTACACCTGTCCATTTTTAAGGGAAGTCTTTCCGCTCCCGGGATTGGAATGACTCCTTACCCTCTCCCTTAAAACCCACAACCTTTCGTCTTTCCCTCTCCTTCCTGAAGAAGCAACCATCGGTTGCGAGTTAACATTACCAGTGGTTTCTTTAGAATGTATTAAGTGAACTGTGAAATGATGCATCTCTCACAATCTTTTAATATTAGTGCTTCAATAAACTACTTTATGGCATAGCTTGTGCTCAAAACAACCATTAAATCTAAAGAAATCATTATTCTAAAATAAACAGGTTCTTTTAACCACATACGTAAAATAGACATAGTTCAAAATATTGTAATACTTATACACAATGTTAAATGGTTGACTCTTAGGGAAAATTCATGTATATGTGATGAATATAATCACATGGTGGATCCAGTGCAAATTCAATTATGTGTGATCAGCACTGTATTTTCAGAGTTAAATTGGTTTACATATTTATAATTTAATGTTCCTTTATAATGAGGTAGCTGAGACGTTCCATATATGATTGTGACTATCATTGCAGTATCCTCACATTGTACATCTATGTCAGCTTTATAGGTCAAACTATGACAAACTCTACACTTAAATTGTGTAAGATTGTTAGTATTTATACCTTAACTTTACATCATTATTAAACAGTGTTTCATTTTTATTCACTCTCTTGTGCTCAAATAGCATATATCCATGAATAGAAATTATTTCAAATTGTGTAACAGGGTATGGGATAAATTCCTAACAGCTCTTCATTCACTTTAGCATTAAATTATCTAAACTATTACAAAATATTTTCCCACAATACAAACTTCAAAATTAGTATCACATAATCTTCAATCCATCACAGGGGTTTCAAATGTAACACACCAACATCTGTCTCCATAATGCTCTAAACCTCAATATATTCTTAATATGAATAATTAAATTTCATGACTATCCACTATATTTTTAACACACTATAATATGCCCGGTCTTTCAATGCACACTCTCATAATCTGACAAGTACCTCCAGTTTGCTTTATCCATTAAATAATATTCCATCTGACATAGCTTACAAATGACAAGGTTTTGACTTCTTACACACAATCATTATTCATATCTTATTACTTTAAAAGTGTCCACATCATTAACTTTGGTTTTTGTTAAGAGACATTACTATGACTCTGAAGACTGGTTCGTAGTCTGACACACTGATCTCATACCAAATTTAATGAATGGGTATATTAGAGAACAAAGAGACATTAATACAGACAGAATTCACATACACAAAATCTACTTCATACTTTCAGTTGACATAGTCCCACACTTTGACATGAAGTTTTCCTTGAATGATAAAGCAATAAAGTGATATAGTTGGGCCAGTCAACTAGTTCTTTCCGAGCAGCATTTTACTTATTAATGACTATTTTATGGGTCATGTTTGTAGAGTTTTAACTCTGTAACATTGCGCAGTCCAAATAACTTCTTGTATTTTGGGTAGATTAGCCTATAGGCATTAGGGTGCGGGTTTTCCTTGATTTCAAAGGGGCCTATATAGATGTCGAAAAATTTCTTTATTTCAGAACTCACAAATTTAGATTTTTCCTGTGTTTTTACTAAAACCAGATCTCCCATCCTGAACTGTACTCCTTTACTTCTTGCATCATGTCTCCGTTTTCTTACTGCTCCCTGCCTTTTCATAGTGTTCCTAACAGCTGTCTCTCTTTCCTGGGTGTCATAGTTTGACAAGGTGGGAAATCAACATTCTCAGAAATCAAATTTGCAGGTTGTCTATTAAACATTACTTCATAAGGTGAAAAACCAGTGGATGAATGCTGTAGGCTGTTCATTATATCCTCGAAGTCAGTAACATTTTCAATCCAATTAACATGATTTTTACTACAGTATGTTCTGGAGAGCCTTCCAATTTCCCTCATGTACCTTTCTGCTGGGTTACTTGATGGGTGACAAACCGAAATCAAAATAGGTTTTATTCCTGTATCTTCAATAAAAAATTTCCATAATTTAGATGTAAACTGTGACCCATTATCAGACATGATGGCCTGGGGTATACCAACATTTGTGAAATAATGATTCTTCAGCTTGATGATAATTTGTTTACTGGCTGCTCTCTTTAGAGAAAACATCAACTATAACAAAGATGTAACTGTACCCTCCACTTGATCTTGGCAGTGGTCCATATAGATCAATAGCTGTCAATTCAAGGTTTTTATTTGGTAAAATGTTTTGCATCAATCCTTTAGAAGTCTGGTTACTCATTTTTACCCTCTGACAACGATCACAGGTTTCAAGTTTTTTCTTCACTCTCCTACTGATATTATAGATGTATACATTTTCCTGTATCTTCTGTATACATTTTGTTGCTCCTCAGTGTCCGAAGCTTTCATGTATGTACCTGATTAATGTGTCAATAAATTGCTCAGGCCAGCATAGTTTCCAATTGTCTAAGTCAGGTCTAGGTCTCCTAAACAAAATCCCTTTTTGTACTTTATAATACTGATCTACCTTTTCTCCTCCCTTTTTCCCTATATAACTTTTAACCAACTTCCAATTTTCATCATGGTTTTGGTTTCTACGAATATCATTACAAATTTTCAGTATTTCATCTTCATCTTTTACACCCTTTAAGTACATAAGTTTGAACTCTTTCTCCTCTTTTCCATAAGTATTTTCGACATCTGCACCTACTGGTAGTCTGGAAAGGGCATCTGCAATGACATTATGTTTACCCTGAATAAATTTGATCTCATAGTCAAACTGTTGAAGGAATAAAATCCACCTTGTTATACGGTCATGATAGAGTCTGCACTCCTGAATGTAAGATAGAGCTTTATGGTCAGAAAAAACAATTACCTTGTGCCCTAACAGATAACTTTTAAACTTATTAAATGCACAGTGGATGGCAAGTAGTTCCTTCTCTGTGACTGTATATGATTTTTCATACTTTTGTAAAAGCCGGCTAGCAAAAGCAATAGAATGGTGTTCTAATTTTCCTTCTACTTCTATGTTTTGAAACAATTGTGCCCCTAAACCCGTCTCACTACTATCTGTCATTATACAGAATGGTAACGACATAACAGGTCTATACAACATCTGACTTTGGGACAGTTGTTGTTTTATTTCCACGAATGCATCTTGACATTCTTGTGTCCAATCCCAAACAGTATTCTTTTTTAGTAAGTTACATAAGCAGTTTGCATTTAAAGCTTGGGTACTAAGAAATTTTCTATAGAATCCAGTGAGACCAAAAAAGGACTTTAGTTGTCTTTTGTTCTTGGGGGTAGGGAAGTTTACAATGGCCTCAAGTTTGTCCTTATCAGGTAAGATTCCCTTTTCTGAAATATTATGCCCCAACAATTTCAGTTCATTAACTCCAAAACAACATTTTTCCAATTTTACAGTCATTCCCCCTTCCCTCAATTTTGAACAGACTTGTCTCAGAAGGTTTAGATGATCTTCCCAGATTTTTCCAGTTACAAGAATGTCATCTACATATACTATTAATTTGAAACAATTACTAACAAAGAGATAGAGGGGCTGGCCAGTACTTACCTCAGCTCAGTACAGCCGATAGAAACACAAAAAACAACCGAAAATTTAAGCTCCTAGCTTTCGGAATAAATGTTCCTTCATCAGGGAGGAGAGAGGGGAAAGAAAGGGAAGAAGGGAAAGTGGATTTAGTTACTCACAACCCAGGTTATGAAGCAACAGGGAAAGGAAAACAGGGAAGGTAGCAAGGATGGAGGCATGGTTGTCAGAGGGAAGCCAAAGATATTCTACTGCAGGTACTGTGCCAGCTTCAAACCAAAGAGGATGCATACAGAAGTAAAGAGGTGTATAGTATAAAGATGTAGGATGGAAAGATGCATGAATGGCTAAAGAGGAAAGGGAAAGAGGGTTGTGAGTAACTAAATCCACTTTCCCTTCTTCCCTTTCTTTCCCCTCTCTCCTCCCTGATGAAGGAACATTTATTCCGAAAGCTAGGAGCTTAAATTTTTGGTTGTTTTTTGTGTTTCTATCAGCTGTACTGAGCTGAGGTAAGTACTGGCCAGCCCCTCTATCTCTTTGTTAGTAATTGTTTCACATCTTTATATGAGATTTTCCATTAATTAGTTATACTATTAATTTTGAAGACAATTCATCACGTAATACAAAATCCAGTGCTCTGATAAATTCAGCCACAGATACATTCAATCCAAAAGGAACAACACAATATTGGTAACTTTTGCCACCATACAAAAAGGCAGTATACTTCCTAGAATCAAGTTCAAGTGGTATTTGGTGAAAACCAGATGTCAAGTCTAGGCTACTCATAAATTTTACATTATCAAATTTATGCAGAAGTTCATCCATATTGTCAGGATGGTCATTTTCTCTAATCAAGAACTTATTAAGGTGCCTAGAGTCAAGCACAAGTCCAACCCCACCATTTCTCTTAGACACAACTACTAATGGGTTGTTGTAAGCACTTCTACTTCTTTCTATAATCCCCCAAGTTTCCATTTTTTGGATTTCCCTTTCTACATCTTTTTTCCTGGAGAATGGGATACCATATGGTTTTAAGAAGAAAGGATGATGATCTCTGAGTTGAAGTCTGCACTGATAGTCTTTTACCTTCCCTGGTCTCTCACTAAATGTATCCTGAAATTCCCATAACACTTCTCTTAACTGATTTTTCTGACTTTCACTTAGATTTACAGCTTCCTTCAATTTGACTTCGACTAATTTTTCGAAATTTTGTTCATTTATAAGGTCGAAGGGTGTGTTATCACTTATGGGTTGATTATCTACCTCGCTTACAACAGCTTTGATAAGGTTGCAAGAATTATTACAGTTAAGGATGAACATTTCTGTTTTCAGAATACTATTTTTCTCAGGTTCAGTAATTATAACACACTTATCTTCCCAAGAGAAGCTTACACCCACTTTTAATACCCAATCCATACCAAAAATGATATTTTCTTCTAACCTTGGGACCACAAGGCAACCTTAACTACCTTACTTTGCCTACCAGTGGCACCTCTGATTTTTACCCCTACAACTGGCATTTCTATAAAGTTCTTACCATCTCTAATTTTATCTCTAAATTTTTCTGATATTGCACATATGGGGCTTCCTGTATCAATAAGACAGTGTCCTTCTCATTGATTGACTCTTATTTTAATGTATGGACAGCCTAATTCCTTTTCATCTGCCTTCCCCTCATCTACTTCCATCTACTTCCTCCCTTTCAGTCTTCATCAGGTTTACCTGAGTTTCAGATTCTAAGTTACCAGTGTCAAGTTCACACTTTGGCTGCACACAAAATATCTCCCTACTGTTTATGTACCTTTCACTCAGACTCTTTCTTTTACTCTCCCACCAGTGTGGGCATAAAACTCTACTAATTATACTTATGATACCAAAACACTTTACTACTACCACTCTCATTATACTGGTTCCACAGGATTTCTAAAAATTGGCTACCTTTACTTTCGATATCACGCAAATCTAATTCTTTCACATTTTCACTTTTGTTATCACCACTTTGGTTAACCATGAAATCATCAGGACAGACATGTAGCAATTGATTTTCAGCTGTCACTTCATTATTCTTGTCATATTCCTTTGATTCATCACCACAACTATCATCAAGTTCCAACACTTCATTATTTATTTCAATAAAAACATTGTACTCACCTTCTGGTTTGCTTATCATACTTTTCACATCAATAATACTAACATCATCACCACTATGGTATACTTTACTGCCAGTTTCATCTATTTCTCTCTGTTTCTCACTTTCTATGGTTGATTCTTTTTCCTGTTGCTTAGGTATATCATCAGCTGATTCACTATTACCTTCTTGTGTGAACAACCCCCCCAATCCTGAACTAAAACATTTATTACTCTCTTCATTAGTAGCTTTCTCTCCCTTTTTGCTAAGCTGCAAAAATCATTTAACATCTCCTCATCCAGAATTGAGTCAGAACTTTGATCTATCCTATGTTTATTTTGTGGTGGTCTACGTGCCACATAGCATTCCAAAATTTTTTATCGAAATTTATATAATTCACTTGATATTCCTGGTTTTTTAACCTGTTTGTTAATGGTACAGTTATTTACACTATTGGGTTTTGTGTGAACGTTAGTGGTCCTATTATGTTTAAATCTGTTCGCCCCAAAGCTGTGGACCCTCATTGAGACGGACCAGAGTTTTCCGGATGTCTACCTCTATTGTCACTCCTCCAATTTGTATTCATTCTGTTGTTACCTTCCCATCTGTTGTTCCTAGTTACACCACTGTTTTCCCAGTTACTCCCTCTCCCATTAGCATTGTACTCTCTTCTTCTATCATATTGGTGTTCATTCCGAAAATCTCTATCGTCCCTTCTAGTGTTCTCCCCACGGTAATCAGAATTCCTCCTCCCACTGTAATGGTTTCCATTACTAAACTGTTGCACATTTCTCTCCATTGCCCTGTCTAATTTGTCTATATATTTTAGAAACTGGTCTAAACAGTCATCAGGTCCATGCACTAATTCCCACTGTTTTCTTTCAGGTAACCTCCTTTTAAGGGCATCAATTTGCATCATTTCATTGAAGGGTTTATGTAGATGCACCAATTTCCTAAGTTGATCCCTGCAAAAGTCTTTCATTGAGTGGTTTCTGCCCCTGAAACTAGGCCCATTTAAAAATTCACTTTTTATTCTACCCTGTTCAGTCTCAGACCAAAACTTATTTAAGAAACTCTTCTTAAAATCATCAAATGTTTTCCACTCATCAAAATGTTGGTTTGCCCAAGACAAAGCTTCTCCCTCGAGGAAATTTTTCACAAGCTTAATCTTTAGATTATCAGACATGCCAGGAACAAGGTTGTCAGAGCAGAGTTGTAAAAAGTCTACAGGGTGTAAATTATCACAAGGAAAACTTTTTACAGGTGAATTACTCCACTCGCTCCCACCATTCATACATAAATTTCTAGACACAAAATTATCTTGCATTTCAGTAAATCTCTTGTCTATTACACTTAAGTTACATGTTACAGACTCTTGTATCTTATTTAATTCATCATCTAAGGCGTTAACTTTTGATTCTGTATCTAGACTTAATTTGTCTACTCTCTCCTCCACAGCTGAGCTGCAGTTAACCTTTCAATCTCTTTTCCTTGACATGAGCTAACTGTGGCCAATTTATTTTCTAAGGTCACAAACTTATTTTCTGTAGCCTCAATTTTGGAGTTCACGCCCTTCAAAGTTTCTCCTAATTGAAGTTTTAAATTTGAGATCTCTTCTTTCAGTACATCACCGTTGCTTTTCATTTTTGCTTCCAGCGATTCACTAGTATAACATCCCAGCTCCTCCACCATATTATAACATTTCAGCTCCTCAACACCAAATTAAAACGTTCCACTTCAATTTGTTTGCACTTATAGCGATCCCAGCTTCCTCAACCAAATTATAACACTCCAGCTCCTCAACACCAAATTAAAACGTTGCATTAGGAGATGTCTGCTTCGTGCAAAAGGTCTTGAGTTCATATTGACGACAACAAGTAATTCTTCATTACAGACGTTTATTTACAAACAGAACTGACAGACTCAACAACTGACTCTCAGAGCTAACCGCACTGCATATCCGAACTGGCAACTGACAGCTCCTAGGTGTATTAATATCTTTCCAAACAATGAGAGTCTTTGACAAATGTTTTGTTTACAATACGATAGCAATTCACGACTTAAAACTAAATTAGACATTACAGAATTGTAGTACAGATTAAAGTAAGTAAAAGGATCAGTACATATAAATTCTTACAAGCATAATTTCCAAATAGATTTTATAACATTTTTCTACCAGTTTCTGGATAACCTTCACCAGATTTGTACCGATGTTTCCAGAAATATCTTGACATTTGATTCTGGATATTTCTTGAGTGATTTAGAACAACTATTTATATGTAAAATGATTTAAATCGTGTTTCACATCTTCGGCGTAACTCGAGAGGGTTGCGCCCTTCGATATTATTGTCGTTAATATCGAAGTGCTAGGAGTTTCAGTGTTCGCTGCAGCTGCCGTTGTCCCGAGCCTTTGCCGCCGTTGGTCCCAGCCGCCGCCGCCGCCGCCGCCGCCGCCGGTCTCCCGCCGACGCCGCCGCCGGTTGCCGCCATCGTATCCGGTTCCTGCCGCTGCTGCTGTTGCCGACCGCCGCCGCCGCCGCCGCCGCCGCCGCTCCCTGCCCGTCTTTCGTTCTGTCGTCTCTGCTTACGTCTTACCCTTCCTCTTCGTCAGTCTCTTGTCCTTGTCCTTTGACTGTCCCCTGTTATTTTTCCTCTTTTCCCCTCTCCCACTTATCCTCTCACCATGACAACCCCCACAACTACCGCCACTACCACTGCAATCGTGTACACGTCCCCCTCACTTGCTGCCACCACCATCACGTGGTGTGCTCAATCACCGCCTCCCCCATATATTCCCCCCCTCCTCACTCTTCCCACCCCCGCTCCTTTTGTTGCTCCCTCCCCTGTTCCTACCCCCCATGCCTCACGTGACCCATTCCCTCCCCTCCCACATGTGACTCATGCCACCCCCGCCAGGGTTGTTGCCCGTCGGGCCACCACCCACGCCACACCATCATCATCGTCATCACCATCACCATCACCGTCGCCCTCGCCATCGCCAGTGCCAACCACTGCCACTGCATCTTCTGTGGCGCCAGCTCCAGCGCCAGCACCAGCACCACCACCAGTGCCTGCACCGCCGGTGGGACCTGCCATCTCCCGCCGTCTCCCGGTCGTCCCCATCCCCCACACCTCTTCCCGTCCCTCTCCCGCTGTGAAACGTCCCAGCGGCACCCCAGCCTCTTCTGCTCCCAAGAAGTCGCAGACTCTCCCCCCTCCAACCCCCCAGGATGCCATGGATACCACCCCACCTGCCCTATCTACTCCCTCCTCTACCTCCCCCTCCTACACGTACCTCCTTTCTCACCCTGATCCCTCTCTCCTGGAGGCCCGCAATCTTACCCTTCTCCTCCGCCAGCACTTCCCCGGAGCCCCGATCTCCCTTCTCACCCCCCGTCGGGACTCCGTCCTGATCACATCCCCCAGCCCCACCCTCCACTCCGACATCCTCTCCCGCATTCCCCTCAAACGGTTTGGTCCCCATGCCTCCCTTGCCCCTGCTCCCCCCCCCTCCTCATCCCGACAACCCCAGCCGCCCCGTCGCCCACCGACCCTCACTGCCGTGATCACTCGGCTTAGCCCGATGATCACGGAGGAGGAGGTGTTGGCGGAGCTGAAGGCCCATCCCTATCTAGAGGTTCGAGCTGTCCGCCGGATTCACAATCCAGCCGGCCCCACCCGCCTCATGCGGGTGTTCTCCGAGCATGCTCCCTCCATAGACCTCCTCCTCAAGGAGGGTGCCCTCCTTTTCAACCGCCGTTATAAGGTCGACCCCTCCCGCTCCCCTCCACAGTCCATCCGCTGCCAGAGGTGCTTGCGCTATAATGCGCATCCTACATCTGAGTGCCGCGAGGCCCCCGTCTGCCCGCACTGCAAAGAAGCACACTTCCTCCGGCAGTGCCCCAACCTTCAGTCCCCCCCCTCCTGTAACACCTGTAACCTCCAACACCCAACTTACTCCCAAAAGTGCAAGGCCCGACCCCCTCCCTCCGCTCCTGAACTCACTGTCCCTGTCCGCCCCTTGGATGCCCCCACCCCTCCCGGCAATTCCCTCCGTCCCCCCCCCACAGCTGAGGACATCATCCGCTTTGTAACCGTTGTCCTTCAGAACATCCACCCCTTTCAGCGCCCCCACACCCTCCAGCAGATATCCCTTGCCGCCCGTTCCGTCTTCCAGCTCAACACTTACGCCACCTACTCCCATAACCAGGCCCATTTTACCTTCTCCCGTCTCGACACCCTCGTCTAAATTCCCACTATGGCGCGACAGCAACGTATCCTGTTTAACAACATCCGTTCCCTTCCTGTCAACAAGAATCTCCTTATGCATACCCTCACCAGCCACCGCGTGGATGCCTTCCTCCTAAACGAAACATTTCTCCAGCCCCACCATACTGTCCATACCTCGCCCTACCTCCTTCACCGCTCTGACAACCCCCTCCCGATAGCGCGTGGCGGAGTTGCCATTGGCTACCATCGCCAGATCCCTGTTCGGCTCCAACCCCTCCTTCCCAACCCCACGGAACACCTGATCCTTAGTCTATTCTTCCCCGGCCTCACCGTTACCTGCGCCACCATCTATGTCCGCCCCTCTGCCCCTATTCCTTTTGACTTCCTTTCCCACATCGACCGTACCTTCTCCTCCTACGTGATTGCCGCAGATCTCAATATCCATAGTCGCTCCGCCACCCAGTTACGGCGGTGGCATCGGTTCCTCGCCACCATCCAAGGAGATGTCCTTCCTCTTCCCCAACACACCCGCCCTGAATCCAATACCACACCCGATGTCGTCCTAGCCTCCCCCAACCTCCTTGGCCGCATAGCGGTGGACGTCCTCGACCCTATTGGCAGTGACCATCTCCCTGTCCTTCTTACCATATCAGACGGTCGTCGCCCCGTCCCGATCCTCGCCTTGACCCTCCCCCCAAGTATGTCCATGATTACTCCCGTGCCGACTGGAATGCATACCGGGATACCCTTACTACCCGAGTCGATAGCCACCCCCTCACCTACCACCGCCCACATGACATAACCCATGCCGCATCCTTTCTCCAGCAGACCTTGTCTGAGGCCGTGGAGGCCCACATCCCTACCGTCGCCATCCACCCGCACCGTCCCACTTTACCCCCACAGGCCGTCCTCCTCCTTCGAGAATCCCGTCGTCTCTACCGTGCCTTCCTCCACACGCGTGACCGGGACACACTACAACGCCACCGGCAACTCCAGAGACACATCCGGAACTTGCTCGCGGTTAAGAAACGCCGGGACTGGCGACAGACATGCACCCGTCTTAATGCTACCCTACCTATTAACTCGTCCAAATACTGGTCAGCCTTCCGCCGCCTTACTGGATCAAACCCCCCCCCCCCTTACTATCCTCTCCTTCATAATGACAATCCCTTTCCTGACAACCTTAGTAAGGCCAACCATTTTGCCTCCTACCTCACCGATGTCTTTACCATCCCTGACGATCCCCAGTTCGATTATTCCCTCTTCCCCGATGTCCGCGATCGAACTGACACCTCTATCCCTCCACTAGCTGCTGGCTTCCAGTACTTGGACAACATTACACACACTGAACTCAATCACCCTATAACTACTCAAGACATCATCGATATACTCCGCACCAAACGCAACACTGCTCCTGGTCACGACCGTGTTACTTACCGTCACCTCCGTGAAGCTCCCACCCCCTTCCTCTCCACCCTGGCCAGGCTGTACAATGTGGTCTTGTCCACCGGCTTCTACCCCGACCTGTGGAAAACCTCCCGGATCCTGATGTTCCTCAAACCCGATAAACCACCTTCCGCTGTCTCCTCCTACCGTCCTATAAGCCTTACCTCGGTCTTCAGCAAGGTCCTGGAATCCATTCTAAACCGCCGCATCCACCAGCATCTCCACCGGCACCGCTTCCTTCCCTCCACCCAATGTGGCTTTCGACCATCCTTCTCTGCCGATGACCTTCTCCTTCACCTCACTCACCTCCTCTCTGAACAACTCAACTCCCGTCGCTCCGCCATCTTCCTCTCCCTTGACCTTGAACGCGCCTATGACCGTGTGTGGCATTCTGGTCTCCTCTTCAAGCTCCAAACCTTTGCTCTTCCTATTAACTACGTCCGTCTGATCGCCTCCTTCATTTCCCACCGCCCTTCCTATGTCACTATCCACAACACTGATTCCTACACCTTCTACCCCTCTGCCGGTGTGCCCCAAGGTTCCGTCCTTTCCCCTCTTCTTTACCTTCTTTATACGGCGGACATGCCTCCACCTGCACCCCCCCTTCACCTTCTCCAGTACGCCGATGACACCGCCTTCCTTGCCCTTGCCCCCACCCTGCAACGCTCCCAACACCTTCTCCAATCCCATCTTGACCGGTTCACCTCTTGGTGTAACCAGTGGTTGCTCAAGGTCAATCCTTCCAAGACCCAGGCAATCATCGTAGGCAAAACCACCCCTTCCTTCCGTCTCCTTGATTTCTATCTTACCATTTATGGCCATCCTATTAACCTCACACCCACCCTCAAGTACCTTGGCGTCACCCTTGACCGTCGCCTCTCCTGGACCCCTCATCTCCGGACAATCCAAGCCAAGGCACGCTCCCGACTCCACCTCCTGAAGCTCCTTTCTGGCCGCACATGGGGTCTGGACCCCTCCACCGTCCTCCACACCTATCAATCTCTCATCCGCCCTATCCTCTGTTATGCCCATCCCGCCTGGATCTCTGCCCCGCCTACCTTTTACAAATCCCTTCAAATCCTTGAACGGCATGCACTCCGCCTCGCCTATCGCATCCGCCTCCCTTCCCCCACGCGGCTCCTCTATGACCTCATCCCCTTCCCACACCTCCTCCTCTTCCTCCAACGGATACGGATCCTCTACACCTCCCGCAAGCTTGATCCTCCCCACCCGCTTGTCTCTTCCATCCTCTCCCACCCCAACCCACTGCCGCGCCTGTACTCCTGTATCCCACCTGCTCTCCATCTTCACACTCTCCACACCCTCTCCCAAGGTGGCTTCCGCCGACTCCCCCTCCCGGATGATGCCCTCCTCCCCTCCATCTACCCCTCCTACCAACTTTGAGCCTTGCCTTCCCCTCTCCTCTCTTCTTCCTGTGGGCACCCTCTCTCCCTTCTCTCCCTCCCTATCTCCCTCCTTCCATCCTTACCTCCCCTCCCCCTCTCCCTGGGCTTCCACCCCCCTCTTTTCGTTTTCTCCCCTCCTCCTCCCTGGCATCCTATCTCCCCCTCCCTCCTTCCCTCCCCCTGTTTTTTCCCTTGGCAGGCCCCCAGCTTTTCGGTGTGGACAGTGCCCCTACAAGCGCCGAAGCCCATCTCCGCAGTGTCCGTGTCTTTCGTCCCGTCTGTGCCTCGAGTGTTTCTTCGTTTTCTGCTCCACCGTTCACCTGTGCTAGTGTTCTCTGTTCCGTGCTGTGCTGCCCGTTTTTTTTTTTTTTAAACTGAAACAGTGCTGCGTCGGTGAACGACTTCAATTCTTTTTATTCTCTGTTGTCTTCTGATTTTTGTCCTCCATGTCTGTGTTTTGAGATTATGTCTTCCTGTTTTTATCTCTTGTATGTTTCTTGTGGCCGAAGAGCGGCATATTAGGCCGCTGCCGGCCTACCTTTGTAGGTATAAAATGACAAAAAAAAAAAAAAGAAAAATAAATAAATCGTGTTTCAGAACGTAAATAAATCTTTTTAGCAATATTTCTTGATACAAATCGTCTTTCGAAATTAGGTTATGAAACAGTTTTCACAAGTTTTCGTATTTTTGCGATCATAATATAGAATTTCTCCATAGAAAGTTCCAGAAGTGTGCATTAAACGTTCATTTAGAGACTTTCTCTTTAGCTGGTGAGTTTTTAAAAGTATCTTGTCCATATTATACGAAATAATTTAGCTCAAAACTGATAATTTATACAATTAATCAGAGCTACAGCAAACAGTGAGTCTTTCTTTTACAAAATGAAATATAATTACAAAATTGAATGAAAATAGGTTACTAACACTAATATATATTTACTTTAATTCTATTTTTGTTCTTTCTGTGCAAAATGTCCTAATATTGACACAGTACAATATTTAAACATCACCAAAGTTTCCCTTTACATTTTGCATATCTGTATCGACATCCCCTAAAAGTCTACAGTATCGAATACTTCAATATGTCCCAATATGTCCTGTAATGTTACACTAGTTAAGTTTAATTTTGCTTCTAGAGACTCACTGGATGCATTTATTTTTGATTCTAGGAATTCACTATTTGAATTCATTGCCATTGTTAATTCGGACTGCATTTGCCCCATACTGGCAAAGAGTAAACTTACCCAGTCCTGTTGATCCGGTTTTCTTTCATTTTGTGAGTCATCTGGATCGTCACTTACACCACACATGTTCGAGTCTAACGTTTCTCCCACTTCCTTTTTAATTTCTTCTGATAGCGTCATGATGGCTCCACGTGTTTGGACACAGTTTTGACGAAAAGTTTAAAACGAAGCAGAATTGTACTTATCTTTTGACACCACGACGTCGATCACAGGTCCACCTCTCCGATAAGCCAGCACTTTCTTGGTTCTCACACTACTTTTTCTGGTCCAGGAAACGTGTACAATGTTATTAATGTTTTACGAATTATAAAATTTATAATGTTCCGCAAACGAAGCACAATTAGTCTCATCGCATTTAACTGTAATATCCCGGACGAGCCCCCAAGTTTAACGGACCTCTTCCTAAGATTTCCACAGTCTATAAGTTGTCCTACTCCTTTGTCCACATGGTGACTTCAGGCACTACAGGAGATTCAAATTTATAGGCTGAGGTTGTTAACAAGTACAAACAGTTTGGTACTTAACTCATATCGATGGCTGAGTTGTTGTCTTCGTGAAGTCTAGAGGCGATTCCACTGCGATGTTCCCGCTGTTTTCTTTGTGTTGGGATGAGACTAACTGGTTTGTAGGATGACGTGGTATTTTTGTTTTTAGTGAGCAAATGTTACATTATTTTTGCTCATCACTATTTAATTCATTTATTCACATTTAACACTTCTACAATAATATGAAATAAGACATTGTTTTACACCATATCTGTATCGCCACCTCCTCCAACCCCCGCTCCCGATCCAAAGACCATCAACCACCACTTTCAAAGCTCGACCTCCTTCCCCCATGACCAAAGATAACCGTCTCTTAGTTGTTACACTCGCAGTCAAAGGCTATATTTACATAAAACATTACATGTAAAGAAATTACTGACATACATGATTTTACGTTCTGTTATAAACATAAGATGAAATTAGTATCTTCACAACAACGAAAAGATACCAGCATGAGTACACACTTGTAACACTGTCATTCCCTACACCCTATTAAAACAGTCTTTGTTACACAAATTTTTGATGATGTTTTAGCATTTCTTCATCAAGACAAACTGATGTGTAAATGTGTTTCAGAAGGTAACTGCTGAATCACAGTGTAGTAGACTAGGGCTAAAGTGTTTGCTGCATGAAGCAGTAAGATTTTTAATACTCATATCGTTTTGTCAAAATATTGGCAGCTCCAATCATTGTCTTGATGTTGTCCATCGGAATGATGATCTGGTCTAGAGTTTTATGTGTTATAGAAGGCACTTACTCACAGTTTTAAGTCCTTTTGGTTTATTCCACTTCACACATGGCAATCAATCATCATGTTTCAGCATTATGCACTTTGCTAAATAGTGTCTTCCACATTTTTTTAACAAACACCATTTGCAAATTGATGGAATTCTAATATAACTGAGATTAATTTTCAATTAAAAGACACAAGTTTAGGTAAAAAGATACACATGACATACACTTCAGTTCATGGTACCCAAATCTAACATACTATGCCACTTCTAAACCAAAGACTGTTTTAGTCTACTTCAAAAACAACGACTGCACTAGGTACAGAAAGCTGGTTGAAATCTGAAATTGAAAGCAGCGAGATTTTTCAGGAAAATTTAATTGTATATTTAAAGGACAGGCAAATGGGAAATGGAGACGGTGTATTCGTCACAGTAGACAAGAATCTCAAATCAACCAAAGTAGAAATTGAAGCTGTATGTGAGATTGTCTGGGCAAGACTCAGTATCAGGGGTGGGTGTAAAATGATTATAGAATCATTCTATCACTCACCAGCCTCAACTCCTGATGTAACAAAAAACTGTAGAGAACACCTCAGTTCACTTTTACAGAAGTTCACTAATCATACTATAATCACTGGTGGAGAGGTAAATCATTTAACAATAAATTTTGAAACTTACAGTGTTGTTAGGTGAACCTGATAAGACATCCTGTGAAATTTTGCTAAATCTAAATGCCTTTTCTGAAAACTATGTAGAACAGGCTGTTGGAAACCCCACTCATGATGGAAATATATTGGATCTAATGGCAACAAATAGACCTGATGTTTTTAAGGACATCAGCATCGAAACTACTGCCAGTGACTATGACGCGGTTTTGGCAACAGTGGTTACCAAAGTGCAACTAAAATAAGCAGAAAGATATATATGTTCAATAAACTAGCTAAAAAATCAGTAGTGTCATATCTCAGAGAGGAACTTGAAACTTTCAGCACAGATCAGGAGCATGTTGAGGACATCTGGCTCAAATTTAAAAGAGTAGTTGACCATGAACTGGAGAGATAAATACCCAGTAGAACAGTTCTTAATGGGAGGGAAACTCCAAGGTATACAGTCACTGTAAAGAAACTATTAAAGAAAGAGAGATTACTGTGTATTAGGCTATAAGTAGAGAGATGCTGAATGAAACACTTTTGGCTGTCAAGAGAGCAGTGTGTGATGCCTTCAATGACTACCATAGCAGAATATTGTCAAGTGATCTTTCACAGAAAAAAAAAAAAAAAAAAAAAATCTGGTCATATATAAGAGCTGTTAGTGGCACCAAAGTTAGTGTCCAGTCCCTAGTGAATGAGACAGGAAATTAAATTCAGGGTAGGAAAGAAAAAGCTGAAATGCTTAACTCCATTTTCAAATGTTCCTTTACAAAGAAAAACCAGGGAGAATGGCCCCCCTTTAATTCTCGCACCACTGAATAGACAAATGAAATAAGTATTTGTGTTAGTGTCTTGAGAAACAGCTGAAATTGTTAAAATTTTACAAAGCTCTGGGGTCCAATGGAATCCTTGTCAGATTCTATGCTGAAGTTGTGGCTGCATTAGCCCCTCTTCTAACTATAATGTCATTGATCCCCCAAGCAAAAAACTGTGCCTAGTTCTTGGAAAAGGGCACAGGTCACAACCATCTACAAGAAGGGTAGTAGAAGTGATCCACAAAACTACCATCCAATATGTCTGACATTGATTTGTTGTAGAATCTTAGAACATATCTCAAGCAGAAACATAATGAGGTCTCTGGAACCAAATGATCTTCTCAATGCCAAGCAGCATGGAGTTTGAAAACATCTATAATGTCAAACCAAACTTGCACTTTTCTCATGTGACATACTGAATACTTTAGACAAGGCAATCAGTTCACAGCTGGTCTAGTGGCTAGCATTGCTGTCTCTGGGTCTTGGGGTACCAGGTTCGATTCCCAGATGACTTGGGGATTTTCTCTGCTCAGAGGCTGTGTTTTTGTGTTGTCCTCATCATTTCATCATCATTTATGAAAGTGGCTAGATTGGTCTGTGGAAAGATTGGGACTTCGTATGGACACAGATGACTGCACAGTTGAGCACCCCACAAACCAATCATCATCAAGGCAATCTGGCAGATGCTATATTTCTTGATTTCTGAAAAGCTTTTGGCTCAGTACCACACCTACACTTATTGTCAAAAGTATGATCATATGGGATATCAAGTGAAATTTGTGACTGAATTGAGGACTTTTTGGTAGGGAGGTTGCAACATGTTATCTTGGATGGAGAGTCATCATCAGACGTAGAAATAACTTTGGTTGTGCCTCAGGAACTGTGTTGGGACCCCTGCAGTTTGTTTTTTATATTAATGACATTGCAGACAATATTAACAGCAAAACAGGCATTTTGCAGATGATACATTTATCTATAATGAAATACTATCTGAAAGAAGCTGTATAAATATTCAGTCAGATCTTGATAAGACTTTAAAGTGGTGCAGAGATAGGCAACTTGCTTTGAATGTTCAGAAATATAAAACTGTACACTTCCTGAAAATAAAAAAGTAGTATTCTATGACTATAATTTCAATAAGTCACCATTGGAATTGGCCAACTCATACAAATACCAGGATGCAACACTTTTTAGGGATATGAGATGGAAGTATCATACAGGTTCAGTCGTAGCTGAAGTGTGGTGCAGACTTTGGTTTATTGGCAGAATACAGGGGAAGTGCAATCAATTTACAAAGGAGACTGCTTACAAATCACTCGTGCAACTGGTTCTAGAATATTGCTCAAGTGTGTGGGACCTGTACCACATAGGACTAACAAGGGATATTGAACTGAGAAGAGCAGCATGAATGGTCACAGGTTTGCTTAATCCATGGGAGAGTGTCACAGAGATACTGAAGGAAATGAACTGGAAGACTCTAGAAGAGAGACTTATATCCTGAGAAACTCCATTAACAAAGTTTCAAGAACTGTCTTTAAATGACGACTCTACGAACATACTATAATCCCCTACATATTGCTCACATAGGGATCATGAAGGTAAGATTAGAATAATTACTGCTTGCACAGATGCATTCGAATAATCACTCTTCTCACACTCGATGTGTGAATAGAACAGGGAGACACTCTAAAAACTGGTGAGGTGGGACGATTCCACTTCCATGCAGCTCATGGTGGTTTGCAGGTATAGATGTAGATGAAGAAAGCTAAACAAATACTAACTCTTCATGCAAAACACCAACAAAATATGAAAATCTAGATCTTTACTGGCTTTTATTAAAAAGTATGATAGTTCTTAATTTAATGGAAAATAAAATGTAATTAGAAAATTTTGTAACCGAATATTGCATAGTGTGAAATCAGTGCCAATTACAGTCAAATGAAACAAATGCAATTTATAGAAAAATAATCTTTTTAAAAATTAAAACTCAAATGGTGTGTGCAGGCATTACTGAAAACATGGAAAAACATGAAGCATAAATAAAAAATCCCACAGAATATATCAAACCAGTAGGTTCCTTTTTTTGAACATCAGACTAGCAATTTTAGATAAAACATAGCTCAAAAAAGTGTGGAATCATCAGTTAGGATAGGTACTGTAATCTGCTGTTGATTGAAGGTGACTATAATGCAGATTCGTTATAGGCATGGTGACATCGTTGAAGCCAACACTATAGCAGATGCTGGCTTGATGACTTGCAGATTCAATCGGACAACCAAGATGCCTAGTATTTGTATGTGCTAAAATTGGGCTGTTGTGATGTGGCTGCTGCACCAGTAACATGGTCAGTGACCAAAAGGCTGGAGGCAGCACCTATGTAGTTACCGTGGTGTTACACTGCACCAGCTTATGGAAGCAAGTGCCTGCCTTTGGCAATGGGCTTGCTTGCATCAGGTTCACCCCATAACAGCCATAATAAATTTTGGAGGCACAGATATAAAGGTGACTCCCAGATAGCCAGCTCCTGCCCCTAATGTGTGAAGTATCAGGGATAAAGGGGAATTTGAATTTGACCATGTGACCAGCTCGAGTGTGGATGGTTAGGCACGTTGGACATGTAACTGTAGTAGGTGACATTTCTGTTTATGAGGTGTGGAGACTGGAAGTTCTGCCATCAGCAGGAGTGTGCACTAGTGGTTCCTCTGATGTCAGTGAGATGCTGTCAGAAGTTGTTAGTAAAATCCAGGTGGGCTTAATCTGCTTGATGGAGACTTTGGTGCAGTTGTTGTTTTGGATGATATCGGCATAGAATCGTGAAGCACCCTGAGCAGGAAGCCTGACCTGAGAGCTGTCTTCTAGTGCTTATGCACAAAGACCGAGAGAGATCCCTGGCGCAACACAGGAGGGTGATGCGTCACTGCTACATGATCACACAGTTGTATCATGTGGAGAAGCTGGGCCTCATCTGGCAATAGTGATAGGGCAAGGAAGTCTCCTAGGATGCACAGAATCCACTGTAGAACATCTGTGCTGATGAGGAATCGAGGTCGGTTTTGAAGTCCTAGCAGGAAGTGAGGCAACAACAGTTGAGTCCAGGCATTATTGTGGCACTTTAGGGCTGTATTTAAAGTGTGGTGCCTTCTCTCAAACATGCTATTGTTTGCTTGCCAGATGGCAGCTTATTGTGTCATGGTGATGTAAACTATGCAATTCCGATAGTTTGCTGAAAAGGCTGGTCTGTAGTGATGTGTAAAAATTTGCAAACCAGGCCCCAACAAACATCGTAGTGATCATCTCAGCAATATGTCCCTCATTGTAACGGCCTCTGCTCGCTGCATGCATCTGCACACTGCTGTGAATATAGTGACTGCATGTCCTAAGAGTTGTCAGACACATTTTCCCTGGTGTTTCAACAGATATTCAACTTAGTTTCTGCGTTGTGTAGCTGGAGTCATCCCCTTTAATTCCTGACCATTCCATCCTTCATGTGACACCCACAGTCAACAGCAAGTGTCAATTTGTTTCCCATTACAAACAAAATTATTTTTAAATAGTAATTTTAGGTGCCCATTTGATAGAGCACTCACAAATTAGCGTATTCTGATATTTGTTGTATCAAAATGTGTTAACTGGGGCAGTAAAAAATTAAGAATGAACAGCTATCCATCAGTGATCCAGTAGTGTTTCATGCTCAGCGGTAGCGGCCAGTGCAGTGCTGTAGCTGCTTAAGTGCTGATTATTCTTAGCTACAGTTTTACTGTCCCTGTTAATAAAAATTGATGAAATAAGTATTGCACTGAACTAATTTGGCACCACTCTTTCGAACAGGCACATAAAATTCTGCTTTAAAAATTCTTTTGTCTGTAACTGGAAACAAACCACAGTTTTTGCCCACACTAGGCTACCTCTGACACACCCAGTGATCACTATTTATTTGGGCTGACCCCAGATACACAATACAAAAAACTGCAAACATACAGGGCTTAGACACAAGAGAAAATCTGCCTAACAACTGTCAAAGAACACCCCATCTATATGTAGCCTTCAGAGGGGGGAAGAGGACCCACTAGATCAATTTGCAGATATTGTAAAGAAAAGATGTTCCTCAGGGTCCATTATGAGGCCAATCCTCGTTCTCCTATATACTGTGTAATCGACCCAGACCTAAATGTTGAGTCATAAACAAATCTAGCGATAAAAGTAAATTATTGATACTTAATTGCTGTTTTGAAAGTGATGTTTCCAACCTGTATTACAGTAAAGACCAACAAAATTGCACCCCTATTGGAAATGAACATTTTAGGCATATCACTTCAAAATGAGTCCAAAAAGCATGCACATATGAAGAAAGTAAATGGAACACACAATGAAATACATTATGGTCTATGTTTGTTCTCTGTTGAAACAAGTTGTCATACTTCCCAAATTGCCAGTTTTACCTGATTCCACAGCACTCTATTGTACAGAATTATATTCTGGGATAACACAGAACCTAGTTCAGTTATTTTCTTAACTTGGAAATAACAGTAAGAGCAATGCAACATGCTCAACTGACAGCTTCTTGCAAACCCTTGTTTCTAACCTCATCAGTCATCTCATGTTTCTGTATGTATATACTAGAAATTTTACAATATGCTAGAAATAATTTAAAAGATATAAATAAAATCTTTAATATCCATGACCATGATACAAGACAAAAGGTAAAGATTCATATCTAGTGAGTAGGGGCATTGGCTTTTAAAACCTTCTACAAATAGTGCCTATACAATTTTAAAAAGTCTTACACGTATGTTAAAATTGTGTCATTGTTCACACTTTTTTGTGAAATCATAGGGTCATCCTTATCAGACCATTGCTTCTACTCAGTGGCAGGTGAAATACAACATACTCAAAAGAAGCCAGTGCAGCTACTCCAAGCAGTGAAAGAACTTTAATGAATTAAGAAAAATATCCATTTATTTGTTGAAATATTACCATTTCTGTGCTTTATGCAAATGTTTTTATTTAGTTATAAGTTTATTTGCATTGAGTGTAACACTGAACTTCCTTACATAACACTGTTTTATGTGAAATAATGGGAAATTCAGGTCGAAATATCAACAATATTAGGAAAAGGATAAATTGCTAATCACCATAAACTGACCGTCTGAGTTGCAGACAGACACAATGAAAAAGCTTGCTAAACAATGTAGCTTACAGCTAAAACCTTCCTCAGTAAAGAAAACACACCTCATGCATATGTGACCACTACCACAGTCTTAGGCTGTGGTCTCAGTGGCTGCGGGGATATTGGTGGATTCTGCTGATGACCGACCTCGGCCGGAGATGCCCGATCTCCTGAAATCAGTACCCCACTGTGTACTCAGTCATACTATAGCTGATCTTATCTCCCAAACATACAGACTTGGAACATCAACTGGCGAAGTTCAGATCAGCTTGTTTTCTTCAGTGAAATCGACAGACATTCTCACAAGTGAAATGTGGAGCGTGAGAAATTTCCAAGTTTAGTCCAAGAAAGAGTGAGTATATGGCATGCTGACGATGAAAATATTATGCTCAGAATAGAGTTCGGAATTTATGGACTGAAATCACAGGTTTATTCAAAACTTCAAATAGCCAAACTCTTTATTGGAAATTTTAGGCATGACTTACAACCTCAGAAAATAATTTCTCCAAGCCAAAAGGTGGCGCATATTATATGCTTATAGCTACTGTACTGGATCTTTTTTGTGGTAGGCTGTCATTAGTTGTCTACAAATTATTATTACTGCTTACTGGTTGTTTGTACCACTAGGGTAGTGATTCTGTTAATATGAAGTGGTTTGCAAATATGATGTATGGTATATATTTCCTGTTTCAAGCGCTTTAGGTTTTCAGAGGCTCTTATGATACACTTTATGCTTCTCTTTCACTTATGCGCTAAATGACAGTCATTGAAAGTTAACTGACATACATCTGCACAACTTTAAATAAATACAGTGAAACAAAGTGTTTGTAACTTGCTTTTCAAGGTCACCACGAATTATCTCTAGTATGTAACAGAACATTTCTCCTGTCTTCTCCTATATCCGTAAAACTTGTCTGGTTATTTCAGTAACTGAGCACAGAGTGTACAGTACTTTATCAAACAGGAAAGCTCATTCA
The DNA here is from genome assembly GCF_023897955.1 of Schistocerca gregaria. Taxonomy (NCBI): domain Eukaryota; kingdom Metazoa; phylum Arthropoda; class Insecta; order Orthoptera; family Acrididae; genus Schistocerca; species Schistocerca gregaria. Next base: position 78,224,807 of record NC_064928.1, read on the forward strand.
AATGCATTCAGTGTCTCTTTGGTAGAAGAAGCCATTATGCAGCACTTGTATCCAAGCACAGAGGCATCATAGTAGTATCCACCACACCTCGAGAGGTTAAAATTTAACCTACTTCATACACGGAATACATTCTAACCTAACCTACTTGACCCTGCCAAAAACTGCTGAAGGAGATTGGACGCACTATGGCCACACTGTCGGCCAGTGTTATTGAGCAATGTCAGGCTACAAAAACTGACGGCTGTTGTTGGTGCAACTGTTAATGCAGCCTAAGGCCACGTTCATAGTGGCACCAATACCAGTGAATTCCATCAGTGACCAACATTGGCCGAAGATGGCCAATCTTTTCAAATCAGTACACCACTATGAGTGCTGTCACGTTGTAGCCGATCTCATAGCACGAACATATAGACTTCGGATGACAATCGGTCAAATTCAAATCAGTTTGTTTTCTTTGGTGAAATCTACAAATGTTCTCAAATACAGATTGTGAGAAAGTGATGTTCTATCCAAGAAAGAAGGAATTTGTGTCACCCTAAGGATAAAAATATCATAATCAGGATATAGCTCGGAAACTATCTACAGAAATCACAGGTTTGTTGGAAACCACAAGTAGGCAAAACCTTCATCAGAAATTTTAGGTGTAAATTACAACCTCAATAAAATATTTTGTTCAGATAAGAAGGATGGAGTACATTCTGCTTAAAGTTACTGTAGTGGATCCTTTTTGTGTTGTGGCAGGTGGATGTTAACTATCCACAAATTATGATTACTGCTCACTGACATTTTTATGTTATTAGGTGGAGTGATTCTATTACATGAAGTTGTTTGCAAATATGGTGTTATGTTCGTCCAGGTTTCAGTGCTTTATATGTTCAGAGTATAATTCTAAGCTTTATTTATCTTTCACGTGTATGCTAAATGGTAGTAATTGAAGATTAACTAACGTACAACTTCAAATAAATTCAGCTAAACATAGTGTTTCACTTATCATCTTGAGCATGTTAAGCCAAAGATTCGTATGTGAAACACTTTTGGATAATGAAAGCTAATTTTGAGTAGTTGTAGAGGCGTTTTTTGAGCTCAGTTAAAAAATTTGATACTCACATTAAAGTCGCAGTTCTGGTTCAAGTAAAAGTATATGTGACACTTCAATATTTAACATCTGGCAATCACATTTTTCCACTATTCAAGCCTGTACCACACTCTGAAATATACAATGTAAAAGTGTTTGTTTGATATCTTGGGTGCTATTTACAATGCCTTAAGGCTAATTTAAAAGCTAACATCTTCATTCTTGCACTCCAAATACTGAGAGATGTTAAGTTTATTCTATACTGAATTTTGAAGCTATGTGTTGTGCAAGTGCACTAAAAAGACACTGAGATAAGTTATAGATGATTTCCTTTATTCAAAACTACACTCAATCTGAAATATTACTGCCATCATAAACCTTTTAATTTGTTTCTCAAATCCACTGAGCAAATTACAAGAGTTTAAAGTGTTTAAAAAGCATTCAAGTTTTCCTGATTATCTCTGTATCCTGTCACCATTGCACTAATTTCCACCACTTTTACAATAAGGTGAGCTGCTGTGAAACCAGAAATCTATCTTTCATCTATTAAATAATTCTTCCTTACTCCCACACAAATTTTATCCATGTATCATATAATAGAAACAGCACCTACTTTCAAAATGTAACCTAACCATTATGTGTTTAGAACCTCACTGGCAAAATTTGTATATGTAGAATTCCCCCATCTTACCACTGTTGCATAATAAACCACTCGGAACAACGTGTTTCGAGAGAACCTTAATGCGGTGTATCATTCAAACTACATATATTGGTAATATACATGTATAAATATGAAACACATCAAGAATGGCATTTTAGATTCAAAGTAGCAGCGTCTTCTGACTTTAATTGATGGTGGGAGAAGGAAAATGTTGACACAAAGTTAAATCATTTTTAACTTTTGTAGCATGGCGTTTTCCCCCTCATCTCATATTCATAAAACTTGTTGCATAATTCCAGAAACACACAGACTGTGCAGTAGTCACCACATCCTTTTCTAGCAGATATGGGTTATTTAGGTGCACTTGGTATCTTTTTTAATAGCAAACACCACACTGCAGCACTCGTACCCAAGCACAAAAGTTTCATTGTATCCATCCCACCTTTGGAGGTTTAAATCTAACCTATACTTATACATAGAATTGGATGCAGAATGACCAATCTGTCAGCCAAAGTTATCGGGCAGCCTCTGGAGTCGAGATCTCATGATCGTTGTTGGTGCCACTGTGAATGCAGCCTAAAGCTGCCATGGGTTGCTCGATAACATTGGACATCAGCTTGGTCACGGTGCATCTGATCTCATTCGTCAGTTGTCAGTGGCGTCGAGCAGGTTAGGTTAGAATCTATTCTACGTATGAAGTAGATTATATTTTAACTGCCGTGATGCCTCTGTGCATGGACATGAGTGCTGCATTGCGGCATTTGATATTGAAAAAATGCTGAATGAACTATATCTGCCTCAAAAAGAATGTATCAAGTGTTGTAGACTGTCTTCTTGTTCAGAGTATGGTTTATTGTGATATAGTGGTGACTTTGGTGTAAAAGGTTTGTCAATGAGGTTATGAGCACATAATGGGTAATTTATGTGGGAGAGCAGATGTTTCTATTGCATAATGACTTGATGAAACTTGTGTGTATGAGTAAGCAAGTATTATTTAATTAATGAAAGGTAAATTTGTGGTTTCACAGCAGCTCACTTTATTCTAAAAATAGTGAAAAATAATGGAATACTGGCAGTTGGTATAAACTTCACTGCTCTTGGAACATTTGCTCAGTGGATTTGAGAAATGAGTAACAAGAGACAGCAGTATTATTTCAGATTCAGTGTAGCTTTTAATAAAGAAATTCAACTATATTATAGTGTCTTTTAGGGCACTTGCATGAAGCATAGCTCGAAAATTCTATATTGAATAAATTAAAAATTTTGTAGTATTTGTTGTGCAAGAGTGAAAATGTTTCCTTTAAAATTAGAATTTAGGGCATCATATATAGCATTCAACATTACATACAAAAACTTTGAAACTGTACTTTCAGAATGCTGTGTAGGCCAAATCATTGGAAAGATGTAATCGCCAGATGTCAAATATCAAAGTGTCAATCCTAGTTTTACTTGAGCCAGAACTCCATATTTAATGTGAGTGTTGGATTTTTTAGTACGGCTCAAACCATCCCTCTACATACATTTGAAATCTGTTTTGTGGAATTTATTTGAAGTTATTGCAGAAATATTTCAATTAACATTCAATGACTGTTATTCAGCACACACATGAAAGACAAACACAAAATCTTGAATAAGATACTCTGAACACCTAAAGCAATGTAAAGTGGCAACGCAAACGTACATCACAGTTAGAGACTAGTTTATGTAACAAAATTCTAGCCTAGTGGGATAAAAACACCAGTAAGAAATAACAATTATTTATAGATAGCTATTGTCCATCTACCATAACCAAAAAATATCAACCAAAGTGAAGTTAATCATAAGATATGCCATCCTTGTTACTCGAAAAAATTATTTTTGAAGGTTGTGATTTACATCTAAAATTTCCAGTAAACATTGTGTCCCCTTGTGGTTTCCAATACACTGGCAATTTCAGTCCAGAGACTCTGAACTATATCCCAATTATATTTTTCAGCCTCCTTTGATTTAACTCATCAGTTTCTCACTGTCCATGTTTCGTGTCGTATTGGCCATTGTTGTTACGGTGTAAAGTTAAGTGCCGGAATGCGACTCAGAAATGAGAAAGTGCGGAGGCCTGTGAAGAAGACGTCAGTCAGTCGCACACTGAGTGACCCCACTCCAGGACAACAACATGACAGCAGCGGTCTCTATGTGGTTAGAACATAAAGTGCTGCTCCCAACTGGTTGGAGCACACTTCTACAGTAGCATCAAGATTAGGTACTACAAGACCAGCGACTTAGGATTGTGTATACTGAAGAACATTGTTTATTTTGTCTGTCCGCCCTTAGCTTGCGACATTTATGTGTTATTGTCAAAGTTAACTACTGCCATTGCTCTTTTCATAATAAAACTTATTAATACAATTTATATATTAAAAACAAAGATTCCAAGACTTACCGAGCGGGAAAGCGCCGGTAGATAGGCACAATAAATAAAACGCACAAACACACACACAGAATTTCAAGCTTTCGCAAACAATGTTTGCTTCATCAGGAAAGAGGGAAGGAGAGGGAAAGACGAAAGGATGTGGGTCTTAAGGGAGAGGGTAAGGAGTCCCGGGATTGGAATGACTCCTTACCCTCTCCCTTAAGACCCACATCCTTTCGTCTTTCCCTCTCCTTCCCTCTTTCCTGATGAAGCAAACATTGTTTGCGAAAGCTTGAAATTCTGTGTGTGTGTTTGTGCGTTTTATTTATTGTGCCTATCTACCGGCGCTTTCCCGATTGGTAATTCTTGGAATCTTTGTTTTTAATATATTTTTCCCATGTGGAAGTTTCTTTCTATTTTATTTACATCATTATTAATACAATTTGTTTGATTGTTGTCTAGTGATCTGGGAATGTAGGTTTCCTGGACCTCACATTTGATGTCAAGGCAGGATTAAACAGTTATGACCAAAAACAACAAACTGACTTGAATTTCACCAATTGTCATCTGAAATCTGTATGTTCAGGCCATGACATTGGCTGCATTGTGACGATTCACGTATTGGTGTACTCATCTGAAAAGATCGTCCATCTTCGGACCATATTGGTCATTGGCAGAATTCACAGATGTCGGTGCCACTGTGACCGCAACCAAAACGTCGTTTCGTTGTGCGTATCTGCAACGTAATGGGCCATCTTCCTAGAGTAACAATCTATTATTTTGCTAATATTGTTAGTGTTTGATATGAGGCCATCTGCACAAGGAGAGACTGAAAACGAACGCAATGTGTAGGTGATCAGCATCTACAACTGGTAAGTGACTAGCTGGCAATGCAGTTCCACCCATGGGGCAAGTCAGGAATGAGAAACTGCAATTGTCATGTGTGGGTGTGGAGGAGATGGCATACTGTTTGTCACATCCGAGCATCTTTTGTTACCGCTCCACATGTCGAGCACAGATTTGTACTCAGAGAATGATGTGGTTCTCTATTATTATACCACCTAAAAAAGAAAAAGAAGAAAATTCCAGATTTATCTGAACGACCAAAGAAACTAAACTACTGTCTGTAAGTAGCAGCCAAGGAGGTATAACAAACAGATTAGAAAATCCTAACCTTTTGTAAACTACACTGCGCCACTATGGTTTGACACAACTGATTTCTCAGATCATAACACATTGTTACTGATTTGAAAATCCATTTATCCTTTGTACACACAGAAAGATGGTGATGGTGGTTTGTGCTCATTAAATTATTTTTTGGAAACACCATTGTATTTACTTGTATCAGAGATTTGTAGCTTTTCACTGTTCATTTCCACTTGACAATGTAATTTTACAGTATGACAGCGACTGCTAGTGACACAAAAGAATATTATCTGTACGATTTACAATTTTTTGTACATTTGTCTCCATTGATGTGAATACCCTTGAGCAGGGTGGCTTCCTAGTGTAGAGGACAAGGGGCTATTTTTTAGGAAATACGGTGTGAAATTGTGATTTAGTGTGTTTCAGTGCGTGATGTGCCAGCCTCACAGCAGACGGCCGGCGAACGCTGGCCGGCGCGTTATGCAGGTGACACAGTTTTGCAACGAGAGTCGATATGTGTGTACGTGCGCGGCAGCCATCGGAATGCAGCATTAGCAGAACTACGCAGGTGCGGGCCGCGTGTGGTGCGGTTGCATTAGCCAACTTATCGAGAACCTTCTAATAAACACGCCGCCGTGCAACCGGCGGATTCAGCAGCTGATCGCACAAGTTAAGGGTATCAGAGGTGTGCGTCGGCATTCGGTTCGACCGATTGTGCGTTCGGCCGCTGTCACGTCGTCGTCATCAGTGACGCTGTCCCCGAGAACCGGCCGGTGGAGGGGCGTTGCCCGCTGCTGCACCGGCGTCATGGCGAGTCACTGCGTCTGCGAGCTGGGCCGCTAACCTCCTACCGCCTTCGCAGCCGCTGACTGTCTACATCAGCTCGTCTCCACCACGACACGAGCGGTGGGGCTGAGCTACCGGAAAATGTATTGGGAGAACCAACAATAAAGAGGAAGATTGCTAAAAACATCCACCTTCTTGTACCCAGCCACGCCCTACGACCCCGAACCACGTCACCCGCTCCGGTCATCCTATTACACTAGTTTAAATTTTTCATGTAGAGAAATTTATCTCTGTTTAATAGCTTGCGGTCTCAGAGTGGAGTCAGAAATCTGCACACCAACTTTTAGTGTTGCTTTATTCTCTTTTGGTGTATTTTCAAAGTCAGTAGCACCATTTGAGACCTTATATCTATTTTATACACAGTACAATATGATTAGGGACTGTGCTTGTTGTGAGCGGACACAAGGAGAGCTGACTGCTGTCCGTAATCATCTGGAAGATGCGTTAGCTACTGTTGACAAGTTTCTAGTTAATGCTCTCGGGGCGCCAATGACGAGATCTTCAACAGCTTTGGTGTCACTGGAATCCCATGGTGACCCAGACGTTGCTGCGGCTTCTGATACGCAACATCTGACCTGTCCGTCCTCACTCCAGAGTGGGTGGCAGACAGTGGTGGTTTCGCATGTCAGCTGGCTCTCTACGTCTTAGCAACAGATACGAGGTGCTTCCCAGTGTTGATGATAACTCTGAGCCAGCACGGGATGCCTCTTCTGTTGGGCCAGTGATTGATTTTCCTGCCCAGTCCGGACAAGTACAGAGGGTGGGTGGTGATGGAGCCATTCAGGGAGATGGCAGACAAGGTGGGAAAGAATTCCAATGTGCATTCAGTATGTTTGCCAGGAGGTCTCATCTGTGATGTGGAGGAGCCCCTGCTGGCAGCTATCGAAGGCGCACTGGGCGCAACCGGCTGCATATAGTGGCTCGAATGATGCCTTCCTCTCGGTTTCTGAGGCCATCCTCGGCTCCTTTTGGCGGCTGGCTCATTTGGCGAAGGCAACTAACAACGCACACGTGGTGCTGGATAAGCTGTCTGTTTGCAGCATTCTACCCAAGGCTGATTGCGGTCCTATCCTTTGGAGCAGAGTGGAAGGTTTAAACCAGAGGCCCAGACGGGTCTGTGACGATATTGGATGCGAATTTCTACACCTCCGCTGTCGGGTGCAGAATTGTAGGGTTCACCTTAAAAGGTCAGGCATGCACTACACGCAGGAAGCGGCTACTGGGGTAGCGGAGTACGTGTGGTGTGCACATGGGGCTTTTTTAGGTTAGAGGACCCCTTCCTCGGGAGCAGACACGCTTTGCCTTTTAAATCAGCCGCAGTGACCTCAGAGAATCTTGGTCCTCGCAGATCAGAGATAGAAAAGATTAATATGGTTTTAGTAAACTGCAGGAGCAGCCAAGGAAAGACCCCAGAATTATTATCGCTTACTGAAGGTTATAATGCACAAATAGTATTGGGAACAGAAAGCTGGTCGAAGCCAGACATCAATGACAACGAAATCCTTAGTTCAGACTGGAATGTTTATCGTGAGGATAGGTTAGTTGCAAATGTTGACGGCGTGTTTATTGCAGTAAAAAAATCGATAAAATCTACTGAGGTTATCACGGATTCTGATTGTGAATTAATCTGGGTGAAACTGAGTATCAAAGAACGGTCAAAAATGGTGATCGGACGCTTTTATAGACCACCTGGGACAGGATCTGTAGTTGTATAGCGCTTCAGACAGAAGTTGCAGAATATCATTACTAATTTTCCTGATAATGTCGTTGTAATAGGGACTGGCTTCAACTTGCTAAGTATAGATTCGGAGTGTTATGCCATCAAAACTGGTGCCAGAGACAGGCATTGTTCTGGATGTCTTGTGCGAAAATTACCTTGAGTGGATAGTTAGAGAACCAACTCGTGGTGGTAACTTATTAGACCACCTGGCAACAAACAGACCTGAACTTATCGAATCAGTTAACATAGAGGAAGGTATCAGTGATCATAAGGTTGTGACGGCATCTATAACGACGGGTTCTGCAAGGAATGTTAAGAAAGGTAGGAAGATATATTTGGTGACATGATACAAATTTCAGAATATCTCAGCAGTCAGCATCAAATATTCGGCGATGAGGTCAAAGATGTGGAGAACAAATGGAAAAAAATCTCAGGCATCGTTCAATATGCCCTAGACAAGTACGTTCCGAGTAAGGTTTTAAGGGGTGGGAAACATCCACCATGGTTTAATAGCCGTGTTAGAAAAGAGATACGTAAACAAAGTGCACTTCATCTGAGATTGAAGAGAAATAAAAATCTAGCTGACAATCAAAAGCTGAACGAAGCGAAAATGAGCGTAACAAGAACAATGAGAGAAGCGTTTAATGATTTTGAAAGTAAGACGTTGCCAACCGACTTGAGTAAGAACCCTAAGAGATTCTGGTCGTATGTAAAATCCGTAAGTGGTTCAAAATCATCTATTCACTATCTCAGCGATCATAGCAGCACTGAAACGGAAGATGACAGAGAGAAGCCCGGAATACTGAATTTGGTCTTCCGAAGTTGTTTCACCACGGAAGATCGTAACATTGCCCCTCGTTCCAATCGCCGTGCGAATGTCGAAATGGCAGATATTGAGATAACCGATCGCAGAATTGAAAGGCAGCTACAATCGCTTAGTAGTGGAAAGACTTCACGACCAGATGAGATACCTATAAGATTCTATAAAGATAGATTATGCAAAAGAACTTGCTCCCCTTCTAGCAGTAATTTATCGTAGATCTCGTGATCAACGAAAATCGTACTGTGTCATTATCTGTTTAGTGATGCTCCGTCAACCAGGGCTATGCACCTGCCGAGTTGTGTGTGTGCCTTCTGCTGCAGCTGAGGTAGGGGTGTACATGTCTCCAGACTCCTGGCAAGCTACAAATTTGACAGTTTTGAACATTTTCTAAAAACTTACTTGTAATGTGTCTTAGGAGCTAAAATTTTGATCTCTTGTTCATTTCTGCATATTCTTCCAGTAAACAAAATTTCAGGACTGGCTTTGACACATCAGATTGGACTGTTACCTTGTCGGTGCAATAGATTTTTCTTCAGCTGTAGAACTGGATGCCAGAAATGCTACTAAGCAAGTGTCTACATGAACATATTATGTTTTAGATAATCGTTCAGACTTAATGAGTGAATACAGCATAAGGATAAGTTATTTTAAATTGTTACTGACCAAATCTCATTAAATAAAAGAAAATCTCCTAGATCAGATGGGAGAAGGTCATACCTCTCTCGTAGTAGCATCCTCTGATGTATTCACCCTGTTCTTAGGTAGGCAAAGAGACCACTCAGTTTTACAGCTCACTGTGAACATCAAACTAACTGAATCTCCAGCAACTGGGAGTGAGTATGAGATGAATGTACTATCTGCAACAAGCGTGCACAAATGCTCAAATCTGACTTTAAAACATTAAAAATAAGATAATCTGGTTGGGAATTACTTTTGTTGGCAGGAAATGTGGCACTCAATGCCTGTTATTCAGCAGAATACTTCTGGAAATGAAACCAATGCCTGCTACCTCTACTTCAGTTTTGTGATGTTAACACTCGCAATAGGTCTGCCGCAATACACACAAACTTCTATCAGATTTGTTGGGGATCAGTCAGGAAACCGATCTCGCAGGTGATTAATGGAGAAATATTTTTTCCCTTGCAGTCTCCAAATCTTGTTCTATGTAATGACAGACTGATTTGGAAGAGCTTCCGAATTTGACAGAGCACCATTACTTGTTAACTGACTGGAACAATGTCATCCTTGCCCTCCGAATCAGTGCAGACAGCATCTGTAACAGTGAAGTCGTGAACCGTATTCGTAATATGACATTGTCTTACTCGTACATGGGTCGTCTTCAAAGAGTAGCAAGTCGTGCATTTTTATTTGAATTGAAAAGAGGGGTGCAGGCTGTTTTAGTTATGGTACTGTGAAACTTCAGGCACATTCAATGTGTAATGGAATGAGTCTGGTTGGTAAGATCAATAGATGTGGATTTTGTGAATTCTAAATTTTTGAGGGGAACTGTGTGCTAAAACAAATTTCGGGCTTGCAGCCATTTGTCGTTAGATACATTCCTCGATATTTCTACCATTCACCTGCCACTCATCGTCAGGCGAGCCACAGAAGACTGATGAAGACATCCCCCATTCCACAACATACAGCCCATTGTAAGTATTCCATACGAACACCAAAATGATGATGACAGATGGAACTCTCTACATGGTGGCAGTGCCCTCACTGCATTGCCGCTAGCCACACCCATCAGTGCACTCTTGTCTTAGATCTGAGAAAGTTGTTGAGATGACCGGATTCCTTGCATTGTCCCCTTGGTAGCTGCTATTTCAGTTCAGATTTTCCACCAGCTGCATTTTCACAGATTCTGTAATAACGGAGCCCCAAAAATATATTGCTGTGGTCAGAATCCTTGTTTCAAAATGCTCCATTGAACGTCCACTGAAAATAGAATGTTTGGCAATAATGGACTTGCATTCATGTTCAGTGTACGTGGCTATATTGGCAAGATATTTTGTAAATTCTGGCCTTCCACATTGACAAATAGCCCTTCATTGATCCTGAAAGGTGAGCAACCTTGCTAGGGGATGCCACGATGTTGGACTATCAATTTACTTCAAATTTTTTACACACACAATTTGCAAGTAGTGAGGTACGCTACTCCGGCAATTCTGAGAAAATCGCGAGAGAAGTTTTAAGCATTTGTTACACGCCTTATGTACCGGGTGATCAAAAAGTCAGTATAAATTTGAAAACTGAATAAATCACGGAACAATGTAGATAGAGAGGTACAAATTGACACACATGCTTGGAATGACATGGGGTTTTATTAGAACCAAAACAATACAAAAGTTCAAAAAATGTCTGACAGATGGCGCTTTATCTGATCAGAATAGCAATAATTAGCATAACAAAGTAAGACAAAGCAAAGATGATGTTCTTTACAGGAAATGCTCAACATGTCCACCATCATTCCTGAACATTAGCTGTAGTCGAGGAATAATGTTGTGAACAGCACTGTAAAGCGTGGCCGGAGTTACGGTGAGGCATTGGCATCGGATGTTGTCTTTCAGCATCCCTAGAAATGTCAGTCGATCACGATACACTTGCGACTTCAGGTGACCCCAAAGCCAATAATCCCACCGAATGATGTCTGGGGACCTGGGAGGCCAAGCATGACGAAAGTGGCGGCTGAGCAAACGACCATCACCAAACGACGCGCCCAAGAGATCTTTCATGCATCTAGCAACATGGGGTGGAGCGCCATCCTTCATAAACATCGTACGTTCCAGCAGGTGTTTATCAGCCAGGCTGGGGATGATGCGATTCTATAACATATCGACGTACCTCTCACCCGTCACGGTAGCAGTTACAAAACCAGAATCACGCATTTCCTCGAAGATAAAAGGTCCGATAACGGTAGATGTGGTAAATCCAACCCATACCGTGACTTTCTCGTCGTGCAATGGAGCTCCCACGACAGTTCTAGGATTTTCGGTAGCCCAAATTCTGCAGTTGTGGGCGTTGACAGACTCTCAGAGCGTGAAGTGAGCTTCGTCGGTCCACAACACATTACTCAACCAATCATCATCTTCCGCCATCTTTTGAAACGCCCACACCGCAGATGCCCTCCGCTTCACTAAATTGCCAGGTAACAGTTCATGATACCAATGGATTTTGTACGAATAGCGTCGGAGGGTACGCTTAAGTCCCAACCAACCAGGAGTGTATGGAATGCCGTTGCGACGTGCAGATGTACAAGCGTTGACTCCCCCGTGCATAGACGAACCCGCTACAGTCTCCATTTCTTCCTGAACTGTCTCAGCAGCATTACGCCTTGTGCTCGCTCGGCCACTACGGGGTCTATCGACTAAACAACCCGTGGCTTCGAAATTCGAAATCATTCCCGCCACAGCTGCATTTGTCAACGGACCTTTACCCGTTCGAATCCCCTTCCTATGGCGATAGGATCGTAACGCTGAACTAGCACATTCCCCATTCTGATAATACAGCATCACTAAAAGCGCCTTTTCAGGTAACGTCAACATGCTGCGACTGCTGGCTCATTTGACTCTCTCTCTCTCGTTACAGCTCCTTTCATACACGATTGTCATGCGCGGTCACTGACGTTTTGCTGTCCAAGCCGAATGTGTATGAAGCGACAGTTCAGCTGCCGCCCAGTCTTCATTTTTAATTGGAAGAAAGAGAAATTTTTCAAACTGTCAACAAGGTATGTGTTCCCTTAGAAACTCTTCACATTCCTTGTAAATGCAGGAGAATTCCAGTCTTCGATATGCGAGTAGGAGATGCCTTTTCAATTTGTTTTCCATGTGTGTATGACAAATACCACCCTGCAACGTGTTACGTCGAGAGCGCAACCGACAAATAATTTGTACAGTACTCTTGTAGTCTGGCACTTCGTGACGGTACTTTGTTTCTGAATAACGCCATTCGCATAATTATTTATCAAGGTTTGATTTGGAGTTTCCAAACCTGTCCCTCGTCCTTGAAAATGTAATTAAAAATAGTAAATAGGCAAGTGACATACGAGATTCACTACAACTTCATTATGTTGCCTCTTCAATGTCATATAAATAATGTTGTCAGTGACGAAGAAAGATAGATTAAAAAGTATTCGCAGAATACCAACCGTTGCCTCATCCTTCCTGTGCGGAAATCGTTAACTACTTTTTTGTGTGTCATATAATCATCAAGGGTACACGTGTGAGGCCTCAGCTCCAAAAGCCCATATCGATCGATTGATTGATCTTTTCTTGCCCAAAAACGAAACATTTACAGGGATGTAAAGCTTGTATAAGCAACGTCAATAAATATACAAACAACAATGACAATAAATACACAAACAATTAACCTATGTTAGAAATTATGCTCACAGAAATCTTCCACTGTATAAAAACAATTTTGAATTAATAAAGTTCTTACAAATATTTTATATTTTTTCAGCTCCAGACTCTTAACTGACTCTGATAGTTTATTAAATAGTTTTACAGATGTGTGTTTGAAGCTGTTTAGGGTTTTGGTATGTGAGTAGTAGTCTTTTCTTACCTCATTATAGTGTCGTGTACATCAGAATTCAGATCAGAACTAGACAAGTTCTTTTTGATGTACAATGTCTGATGTTCCGTCAAATCCTTCGCACGCTGATACTAATTGATGGTCCACGACTGAAATCTGCAGCAGTTTGCGGAAGGGTTGCGTTTCTGTCACATTGAACGATTCTCTTCCGTCGTCGTTGGTCCGGGTTCTCGCAGGATCTTTTTCCGGCCGCAGCGGTGTGGATGTTTTACGCGATTCCTGATATTCACGTTACACTTGTGAAATGATCGTACAGGAAAATCCCCACCTCATCCCTACCTCAGATATATTGAGCTCAACGACAATCTGAACGGGTGCCATCAGACGTCCCCCCCCGAACAAATTCAACGAACGATATGGAACGAAATGTGATAATAAAAAAGACAGATGGGCTTGTGGGATGGGTATGATAAGGCCTTCGTGTACAGAACGTTGTGGTTTCGAAACACGTCTAGAGCTTAAAGTTTTGTATATTTTTAAATGATTACAAAAAATGTGTTTGACCATAATTTTCATTCAATTAATTTGTTTAAATGTAATTTTTTATTTCTTTTCCTTTGTCACTTCATTTTACCATCATATCAGTTTCTTTATTTGCTCTCGTTTCTCTTCTGTTATTCTTTTACCGATTTAAATCTTTGTTCATGCGATTTTACTTAATTTTATGCATTAATTTTGATTTCTTTCGCTTTATCCTCCTGTTTTTCGTCCATGTTATTACATTCATTATTTCTGTTCCTCTTGTTGCTTGTATTTCGATTTACTTACACTTCCTTCTTTCGTTCTAATCTTCATCTGCATCATTTTGTCCATAGCGCAATCGGAATTCAGACTATGCTTTAAAAGTTTATCTTGCGATTACCATCCAAAAAAATACACATCTTGCAATTAGATATTTTTTGATACCATTACATACTCAATATAAACTTATTGCTTCGTCTTTTGTTTTTTAAGCAATAGATCGGTACTTTCAAATATTTATACACTCCTGGAAATGGAAAAAAGAACACATTGACACCGGTGTGTCAGACCCACCATACTTGCTCCGGACACTGCGAGAGGGCTGTACAAGCAATGGTCACACGCACGGCACAGCGGACACACCAGGAACCGCGGTGATGGCCGTCGAATGGCGCTAGCTGCGCAGCATTTGTGCAACGCCGCCGTCAGTGTCAGCCAGTTTGCCGTGGCATACGGAGCTCCATCGCAGTCTTTTAACACTGGTAGCATGCCGCGACAGCGTGGACGTGAACCGTATGTGCAGTTGACGGACTTTGAGCGAGGGCGTATAGTGGGCATGCGGGAGGCCGGGTGGACGTACCGCCGAATTGCTCAACACGTGGGGTGTGAGGTCTCCACAGTACATCGATGTTGTCGCCAGTGGTCGGCGGAAGGTGCACGTGCCCGTCGACCTGGGACCGGACCGCAGCGACGCACGGATGCACGCCAAGACCGTAGGATCCTACGCAGTGCCGTAGGGGACCGCACCGCCACTTCCCAGCAAATTAGGGACACTGTTGCTCCTGGGGTATCGACGAGGACCATTCGCAACCGTCTCCATGAAGCTGGGCTACGGTCCCGCACACCGTTAGGCCGCCTTCCGCTCACGCCCCAACATCGTGCAGCCCGCCTCCAGTGGTGTCGCGACAGGCGTGAATGGAGGGACGAATGGCGACGTGTCGTCTTCAGCGATGAGAGTCGCTTCTGCCTTGGTGCCAATGATGGTCGTATGCGTGTTTGGCGCCGTGCAGGTGAGCGCCACAATCAGGACTGCATACGACCGAGGCACACAGGGCCAACACCCGGCATCATGGTGTGGGGAGCGATCTCCTACACTGGCCGTACACCTCTGGTGATCGTCGAGGGGACACTGAATAGAGCACGGTACATCCAAACCGTCATCGAACCCATCGTTCTACCATTCCTAGACCGGCAAGGGAACTTGCTGTTCCAACAGGACAATGCACGTCCGCATGTATCCCGTGCCACCCAACGTGCTCTAGAAGGTGTAAGTCAACTACCCTGGCCAGCAAGATCTCCGGATCTGTCCCCCATTGAGCATGTTTGGGACTGGATGAAGCGTCGTCTCACGCTGTCTGCACGTCCAGCACGAACGCTGGTCCAACTGAGGCGCCAGGTGGAAATGGCATGGCAAGCCGTTCCACAGGACTACATCCAGCATCTCTACGATCGTCTCCATGGGAGAATAGCAGCCTGCATTGCTGCGAAAGGTGGATATACACTGTACTAGTGCCGACATTGTGCATGCTCTGTTGCCTGTGTCTATGTGCCTGTGGTTCTGTCAGTGTGATCATGTGATGTATCTGACCCCAGGAATGTGTCAATAAAGTTTCCCCTTCCTGGGACAATGAATTCACGGTGTTCTTATTTCAATTTCCAGGAGTGTATATTATAATGCACAATTATAATTAACCTCACATTCACAAGGATTCCGAGAGGAAAAAGAATTATATAAAAGAGAAAATGAGAATCAATCAAAAAGTTCATATGATGATCAAAATGATGCTACAAAGAAATAGAAATAAAAAATTACATTTAAACCAATGATATGATAAAGATAATCATCAAGGGCGTTTCGGAAAAGACTTTAATAATAAATAAAATCTGAAGCACCAGAAAAAAATTCACAACCGCGACCTTTTGCACGTGGAGGCCATATCCTATTCATTGCTCAACGCATCCCATGTATACAGCACTACCTTTTTAACGTTATTGAGCGTCGTGCAAAATTCCGAAACTTTCTTTTTACATCGATTACTGGAAAACAAGAGCCTATCATTGTGAATGACTGGTGAGTGTGATACCCGGAATCTTAATCTCCATCATCGCGCAGATGCTTTTCAAAAAGTCGATTCCACCAATGGAAGCTTCTCCTTGTAAGCATCGTTTTTGGAATCTTCATTACATGATCTCGCCTTTTATCATGATGAACGTTTTATTGAGTACAACAATAACTATAAAACAATAGTTTCACAGATTTTTTTTAGGTTTGCGCATGTAAACTGTGCTTGCATCAAAGGTGATTGCTTTGATTGCATCCGAGACCAGAAATTACGTGGTCAACTAATTTTTGTTACTTACAAAAAGCAATTTATATTTTGTAACGACATAAAACATACAATGGACTAACGCTGAGAGATGTGCGGTACCAATTATCAGCAAAACAAACAAACAAAAGTCATGGGCTCCCATTTTGTGTCTTACATTCGGTTATGTTTCTTTCCCAACTGCCAATACTACCGGTAATCCTACTAAATTACTACGTCATTTATTCGCTATATCGAAACTACCGAACTGTAGTTTTAGTACACTGCGTGTCTAGTCAGTGGTGCCCCAAGTAAGTGTAATGCAACTGTCCTTGCTCTCTACATACATTAGTGAGGTTACGCACAGAGTGAGCAGTAACTTGCGTAGTGTACGGTTGTTCCCGTTGAGCTACTGTCTACATCTACATCTACATGACTACTCTGCAATTCACATTTAAGTGCTTGGCAGAGGGGTCATCGAACCACAATCATACTATCTCTCTACCATTCCACTCCCCAACATCGCGCGGGAAAAACGAACACCTAAACCTTTCTGTTCGAGGTCTGATTTCTCTTATTTTATTTTGATGATCATTCCTACCTATGTAGGTTGGGCTCAACAAAATATTTTCGCATTCGGAAGACAAAGTTGGTGACTGAAATTTCGTAAAAAGGTCTCGCCGCGACGAAAAACGTCTATGCTGTAATGACTTCCATCCCAACTCGTGTATCATATCTGCCACACTCTCTCCCCTATAACGTGATAATACAAAACGAGCTGCCCTTTTTTTGCACCCTTTCGATGTCCTCCGTCAATCCCACCTGGTAAGGATCCCACACCGCGCAGCTATATTCTAACAGAGGACGAACGAGTGTAGTGTAAGCTGTCTCTTTAGTGGACTTGTTGAATCTTCTAAGTGTCCTGCCAATGAAACGCAACCTTTGGCTCGCCTTCCCGACAATATTATCTATATGGTTCTTCCAACTGAAGTTGTTCGTAATTTTAACACCCAGGTACTTAGTTGAATTGACAGCCTTGAGAATTGTACTATTTATCGAGTAATCGAATTCCAACTGATTTCTTTTGGAACTCATGTGGATCATCTCACAATTTTCGTTATTTAGCGTCAACTGCCACCTGCCACACCAATCTTTTCTAAATCGCTTTGCAACTGATACTGGTCTTCGGATGACCTTACTAGACGGTAAATTACAGCATCATCTGCGAACAGTCTAAGAGAACTGCTCAGATTGTCAACCAGGTCATTTATATAGATCAGGAACAGCAGAGGTCCCAGGACGCTTCCCTGGGGAACACCTGATATCACTTCAGTTTTACTCGATGATTTGCCGTCTATTATTACGAACTGCGACCTTCCTGACAGGAAATCACTGTAGAAGGATACAGGATGACTTGGTCGTAGTTTCTACACTATGTGATCAAAAGTATCCGGACAACCTCAAAAACGTACGTTGCTGATATTAGGTGCATTGTGCTGCCATGTACTGCCAGGTACTCCATATCAGCGACTTCAGTAGTCATTAGAGATTGTGAGAAGGCAGAATGGGGCGCTTCGCGGATCTCACGGACTTCGAACGTGGTCAGGTGATTGTCTGTCACTTGTGTCACACGTCTATACGCGAGATTTCCACACTCCTAAACAGCCCTACGTCCACTGTTTGCGATGTGATAGTGAAGTGGAAACGTGAAGGGACACGTACAGCACAAAAGCGTACAGGCCGACCTCGTCTTTTGATTGACAGAGACCGCTGACAGTTGAAGAGGGTCGTAATGTGTATTAGGCAGACATCTATCCAGACGATCACATAGGAATTCGAAAGTGCATCAGGATCCAGCGTACGTCCATGACAGTTGCGCGGGAGGTGAGAAAACTTGGATTTCATGGTCAGAAGACTGCTCATAAGCCACACATCACGCCGGTAAATGTCAAACGGTGCCTCGCTCGGTGTAAGGAGCAGATTGAACAGTGGAAAAACGTTGTGTGGAGTGACGAATCACGGTACACAATGTGCCGATCCGATGGAGCGGTGTGGGTATGGCGAATGCCCGGTATACGTCATCTGCCAACGTTATGTGCCAACAAAAATTCGGAGGTGGTGGTGTTAAGGTATGGTGGTGTTTTTCATGGAGAGGGCTCTCACCCCTTGTTGTTTTGCGTGGCAGTATCACAGTATGGGCCTACATTGATGTTTTAAGCACCTTCTTGCTTCCCACTGTTGAAGGGCAATTCGTGGATGGCGATTGCACCTTTCGACACGATCGAGCACATGTTCATAATGCACGGCCTGTGGAGGAGTGGCTACATGGTAACAACATCTCTGTAATGGACTGGTCTGCACAGAGTCCTCACCTGAATTCTCTAGAACACCTTCGGGATGTTTTGGAACGCCGACTTCGTGCCAGGCCTCACCGACCGACATCGATACATCTCCTCATTGCTTCACACCGTGAAGAATGGACTGCCACTCCGCAAGAAACATTCCAGCACCTGACTGAACGTATGCCTGCGAGAGTGTAAGCTGTCATCAAGGCTAAGGGTGGGCCAACACCATTTTGAATACCAGCATTACCGATGTAGGGCGCCACGAACTTGTAAGTCATTTTCAGCCAGGTGTCCGGATACTTTTGATCACATAGTGCATTTGCTCTAAATTATTATACGTGTGTGAAAATGTAAGTTAGTGCAGATGAGTAGTTGTTGTTGTTGTTGTGGTCTTCAGTCCTGAGACTGGTTTGATGCAACTCTCCATGCCACTCTGTTCTGTGCAAGCTTCTTCATCTCCCAGTACCTACTGCAACCTACATCCTTCTGAATCTGCTTAGTGTATTCATCTCTTGGTCTCCCTCTACGATTTTTACCCTCCACGCTGCCTTCCAATACTAAATTGGTGATCCCTTGACGCTTCAGAACATGTCCTACCAACCGATCCCTTCTTCTAGTCGAGTTGTGTCACAAACTTCTCTTCTCCCCAATCCTATTCAATATCTCCTCATTAGTTATATGATCTACCCATTTAATCTTCAGCATTCTTCTGCAGCACCACATTTCGAAAGCTTCTATTCTCTTTTTGTCCAAACTATTTATCGTCCATGTTTCAGTTCCATACATGGATACACTCCATACAAATACTTTCAGAAAAGAGTTCCTGACGCTTAAATCTATACTCGATGTTAACAAATTTCTCCTTTTCAGAAACGCTTTCCTTGCCATTGCCATTGCCATTGCCAGTCTACATTTTATATCCTCTCTACTTCGGCCATCATCAGTTATTTTGCTCCCCAAATAGCAAAACTCCTTTACTAATTTAAGTATATCATTTCCTACTCTAATTCCCTCAGCATCACCAGACTTAATTCGAATACATTCCATTATCCTCGTTTTGCTTTTGTTGATGTTCATCTTATATCCTCCTTTCAAGACACTGTCCATTCTGTTCAGCTGCTCTTCCAGGTCCTTTGCTGTCGCTGACAGAATGACAATGCCATCGGCGAACCTCAAAGTTTTTATTCCTTCTCCATGGATTTTAATACCTACTCCGAATTTTTCTTTTGTTTCCTTCACTGCTTGCTCAATATACAGATTGAATAACATCGGGGAGAGCCTACAACCCTGTCTCACTCCCTTCTGAACCACTGCTTCCCTTTCATGTCCCTCGACTCTTATAACTGACATCTGGTTTCTGTACAAATTGTAAATAGCCTTTCGCTCCCTGTATTTTACCCCTGCCATCTTCAGAATTTGAAAGAGAGTATTACAGTCAACATTGTCAACAGAATTCTCTAAGTCTACAAATGCTAGAAACGTAGGTTTGCCTTTCCTTAATCATTCTTCTAAGATAAGTCGTAAGGTCAGTATTGCCTCACGTGTTCCAGTATTTCTACGGAATCTAAACTGATCTTCCCCGAGGTCGGCTTCTACTAGTTTTTCTATTCGTCTGTAAAGAATTCGTGTTAGTATTTTGCAGCTATGGCTTATTAAACTGATTGTTCGGTAATTTTCACATCTGTCAACACCTGCTTTCTTTGGAATTGGAATTATTGTATTCTTCTTGAAGTCTGAGGGTATGTCGCCTGTTTCATACATCTTGCTCACCAGATGGTAGAGTTTTGTCAGGACTGGCTCTCCCAAGGCCGTCAGTAGTTCCGATGGAATGTTGTCTACTCCGGGGGTCTTGTTTCGACTCAGGTCTTTCAGTCAAACTCTTCACGCAGTATCGTATCTCCCATTTCATCTTCATCTACATCGTCTCATTTCCATAATATTGTCCTCAAGTACATCGCCCTTGTATAGACCCTCTATATACTCTTTCCACCTTTCTGCTTTCCGTTCTTTGCTTAGAACTGGGTTTCCATCTGAGCCCTTGATATTCGTACAAGTGGTTCTCTTATCTCCAAAGGTCTCCTTAATTTTCCTGTAGGCAGTATCTATCTTACCCCTCGTGAGATAATACTCTCCATCCTTACATTTGTACTCTTGCCATCCCTGATTAGCCATTTTGCAGTTCCTGACGATCTCATTTTTGAGTCGTTTGTATTCGTTTTTGCCTGCTTCATTTATTGCATTTTTATATTTTCTCCTTTCATCAATTAAATTCAATATTTCTTCTGTTACCCAAGGATTTCTACTAGCCCTCGTCGTTTTACCTACTTGATCCTCTGCTGCCTTCACTACTTCATCTCTCAAAGCTACCCATTCTTCTTCTACTGTCTTTCCGCCGTTCCTGTCAATTGTTCCCTTATGCTCTCCCTGAAACTCTGTAAAACCTCTGGTTCTTTCAGTTTGTCCAGGTCCCATCTCCTTAAATTCCCACCTTTTTGCAGTTTCTTCAGTTTTAATCTAATAGATTGTGGTTCTTCCATGTATACAGCCTTCTTTCATGATTCTTAAACCAAGTGTTAGCTATGATTAAGTTGTGCTCTGTGCAAAATTCTACAAGGCGGCTTTCTCTTTCATTTCTTAGCCCCAATCCATATCCACCTACTACGTTTTCTTCTCTCCCTTTTCCTACACTCGAATTCCAGTCACCCATGACTATTAAATTTTCATCTCCCTTCACTATCTGAATAATTTCTTTTATTTCATCATACATTTCTTCAATTTCTTCGTCATCTGCAGAGCTAGTTGGCATATAAACTTGTACTACTGTAGTAGGTGTGGGCTTCGTATCTATCTTGGCCACAATAATGCGTTCACTATGCTGTTTGTAGTAGCTTTCCCGCATTCCTATTTTCCTATTCATTATTAAACCTACTTCTGCATTACCGCTATTTGATTTTGTGTTTATAACCCTGTAGTCACCTGACCAGACGAAGTCTTGTTCCTCCTGCCATCGAACTTCACTAATTCCCACTATATCTAACTTTAACCTATCCATTTCCCCTTTTAAATTTTCTAACCTACCTGCCCGATTAAGGGATCTGACATTCCACGGTCCGATCCGTAGAACGCCAGTTTTCTTTCTCCTGATAACGACATCCTCTTGAGTAGTCCCCGCCCGGAGATCCGAATGGGGGACTATTTTACCTCCGGAATTTTTTACCCAAGAGGACGCCATCATCATTTAATCATACAGTAAAGCTGCATGCCCTCGGGAAAAATTACGGCCGTAGTTTCCCCTAGCTTTCAGCCGTTCGCAGTGCCAGAACATCAAGGTTATTTTGGTTAGTGTTACAAGGCCAGATCAGTCAATCATCCAGACTGTTGACCTTGCAACTCTTGAAAAGGCTGCTGTCCCTCTTCAGGAACCACACGTTTCTCTGGCCTCTCAACAGACACCTCTCCGTTGTGGTTGTACCTACGGTACGGCTATCTGTATCGCTGAGGCACGCAAGCCTCCCCACCAACGGCAAGGTCCATGATTCATGGGGGTAGGATGAGCAGTTGGGAAAGTATAATTCATCTACGAAGAGACCGCATATAGAAAAGTAGTGTCACCCATTCTCGAATACTGCTCGAGTTTTTGGGCTCCCCACCACGTCGGATTAAAGCAAGACATCGATGCGATTCAGAGACATGCTGCTGGATTTATTACCAACATATTTGAACGAAGTGCGAGTAGTGCTGAGATGCTTTGTGAGCTGAAATGGAAATTCTTGGTGGGAAGACGCTGTTCTTTTCCTGCAAGTCTGTTGAGAAAATTCAGGGAAGCGCTATTTGCGACTGACTGCAGAGCGTTTCTACTGCTACCAACGTGCACTTCCCGTAAGCGCGGCAAAAGACAAGACAAAAGAAATTAGCACTCAGATGGAGTCCTGCAGACTGTCTTTTTTCACTCGCTCCATGTGCGATTGGAACAGGAAAAGGAATGACTAGCTGAGACGGGTGTTACGATTAATCAAGGAAAATCCCAGCAGGGAAACGAGACCAAAATTAGTTGGTTACTGTCGAGTTGCAATTTACAATTTCTTTATTGATTACTTCAAGCATTGAAAGTCATTTCTATACCACTTAACCAGGAACAGATCCAAAAAAGGTAGCAGGCATGAGTGCTTTTTCAAAATAATTTACTTTACAGTTAACGGCCAAGCCATTTTACTTAAAACCGGCTTTAACAAAACATTTGATAGTAAATAAAAAATTTGCAACTAATGAAATTAAAAACTTTACTTTACCGTTAACAGCCAGGCCATTTTACTTAAAACAGACTTTGCTAAAGCATTTCATAACAATATTAAAACTTTCCATGTAATGAAACAAAAACACCAATTTGCATACAATTTCGCTACCGAACATATAGGGAGCCACTTCTTTCAAACTTTGGAACAACAAGATATTAAATTACAAGGACTCGCTAACAACGAGGCAGAACTAGCATTTTCATAGAATACCTATTAAAACAAAGTAAAGATACAGTCATTCGCCCTTTACAATAACTATCAATTTTAAAGCCACGTAATTTTAAAAAACCCACCAATGAAAGGCAAACTTAACCTTTTTAAACAGTGGCCAAAAACAGAGTAAAATACAACCATTTAACATTTTACAATAACCAACAACTTTAATAGCATGTCCTTCCACCAAAATGTCCTGGGATAGAAATAATTAACCGACCGGTTGTAAGGGCGGCCACAATTGCCTCCCGAAGGATGCTCAGGCTAGAAGCGGACTAACAGACCCACAACGCCTCACATTCAGCAACCACATCGACCTCACGCGAGGCCAGGGGAGGAGGAGGAATCAAATCACGAACCATAATCCCTGCCCAAAAGTACACTTCCTCACAGGCAGTACTAATAAGAAGCCAAAAGATCACTGTCTATAAACACACCTGCGACAGGGACAGGAAACCCGAACGCAGGAGGCCACAAGGCAGAAAAGACGCTGGTTGCACAAACCAAAATGCTTCAATTAGCATCTAAAGCTTTAACCAACTTATCTGCAGTTTATCAGGGAAACAGCAGGTGATCTCCGATGCAAAGGTTCCACACAGCCGACCATGTCCACGTCGCCAGCGTACCCAACAGGGCACAGTCACGCAGCCACGCGCTCTGTCACCGGAGCCCTCGTCTTCTCTGCACCCACGGCGGCGAAATACCACTCCTCTGCTTAGGCGAGTTACTAGTCCATCATTCCCGCGTGCAGACGGAAAACCAAGTAGTGACTCGGAACCACAGCCGTGGCCCCCGGGTGCTCACAGCAAGAGCTTACAGCCTTGTCCCGTCAACTCGTCCCACACGTCTCGCACCGCCAGGATAGACCACGCGGCTTCTCGGAACAACAGCAACTCTCCACTGCCACGCCACGCCACGCCACGCCGCGGTCTCATCGTACGACATTCTCTTATTGCCGATTTTAAAAACCGACCGAGCGGCTCGTCACCGCTAAGCAACCAACCGGCCATCCCCCCAAAGATCTTATTCCATTACACAAGGCTAACAGGAAGCAACGACTGGAAGATCGATAAGACCAGACGCGCTGCCAGAGGGGAATCTCAACAGAATCGTACGCAACATAACGATAAATATGAAAGAATCAATTAACGACGGAATGGAAGGACTCGGAACAATCTTTACAGCGCGATATATGTTGAGAGCCGACACACGGCTCACTAGCAGTGGTAAAAGGCACCCTCGGCTATGCGCCGTGTGGGTAAAAATATGATAACACAGCGAGAAATGCACGCTTGAACACAAATGCAGTTGCAGGTAGCGCTGTTGCATTTGACCACGACCGGCATCTGCGCAGTGTCCTCAGTAACTTGTAGATGTCCGTCGTGGTAAGAACTGTGTTCTCTGCTACTGTAAGTGCATTATATCGGAGGTGAGTGAATTCGGTTGTGTGCAAATTATTGGTGCCTGAATAGTGGGTTCTTCCGTAATCAATATAGGCAAAGTGTTTGGTGTTTCAGGGGACACCGTACCGAAAATCGATACCGCATACAGGAAGGTCGGAAGAACATTATCCATTAAGTGTTCATGACAGACAGTCATTGAAGATGATTATGAAGAAAATAGAGATGATAGCTGTAGAAGTGACTGCAGAACTGAATATCACACTCGTGAACCGTGTTGGCACCAAAACAACACTGATGGGGCTCCACAAGCTGGTAAGATCTCCGTACTATCGAGCCTTTCTCGTCTATACAGGGTGAAAAGTATTTAAACCGACAAACTCTGGGTGGTTGTAGGGGACATCAAAATAAATATTTTTCCCTAATGTCATTTTTTAAACCGGTAGAGGAAGATTTTTCTGGCGGCAAATCAATTAAACCAGCAAATACTCTCCCGTTTTTTTTTCTAAGAGACAACACATTAACGCAACCCAAGCCGGCCGAAGTGGCCGAGCGATTCTAGGCGCTTCAGTCTGGAGCCGCGCGACCGCTACGGTCGCAGGTTGAATCCTGCCTCGGACATGGATGTGTGTGGTGTCCTTAGGTTAGTTAGGTTTAAGTAGTTCTAAGTTCTAGGGGACTGATGACGTCAGATGTTAAGTCCCATAGTGCTCAGAGCCATTTTTTTGAACATAACCAAATTTCAATTA
Organism: Schistocerca gregaria; assembly: GCF_023897955.1. Classification (NCBI taxonomy): domain Eukaryota; kingdom Metazoa; phylum Arthropoda; class Insecta; order Orthoptera; family Acrididae; genus Schistocerca; species Schistocerca gregaria. The sequence goes on from NC_064928.1 coordinate 78,250,109, forward strand.
CATAGATTTTCAAAAATTCCTCCATTAACACATACACAAAGTTTACACCTTCGGATCATGTTCTGTCTGACACGGGCAAAAACCACAGGAGTATCCTGAATTGTTCCTGCTGCTGCTGCTATCTGGGCAACCAGATCCTCTTCTGATGCCACAGGAGTTGCGTAAACAATGTTGTGCATCTCTGCCCACACAAAAGAGTGCAGAGGGGACATATCTGGGGATCGAGCAGGCCATGGTACAGGACAGCCTCTGCCAATCCACGTTCATGGGAACCGTCGGTCCAGGAATCGACGCACACGACGACTGAAATGTGCCGGCGCCCCGTCGTGTTGGAACAACATGCGTTGTCTTGTAGGGAGCGGTACGTCTTCCAGCGATTCTGGCAATGCCCCAGCGACAGAGTTGTAATAGTGTCTGCCATTTAATGGACTAGATGGCAGATGCGACCCAATTAAACAGTCCCTAACAACACCGACCTACACATTAACGAAGAACCGCAACTGATGAGCGCTAGTAACTGTGGCATGTGGGTTATCCTCACTCCAAACATGCGAATTCTGCATGTTGAAGACTCCATCACCCCCGAACTTTGCTTCATCGGTGAACAACACAGAGGATGGAAATGTAGGATGCATTTCACACTGTTCCAGGTACCACTGCGAAAACTGTCCTCTGGGTGGATAATCAACTGGTTCCAGGTTGTGGACACGCTGTAAGTGAAATGGACGTAACAACTGCTCTCGAAGGACTGTTCTTACATTCGTCTGATTCGTCCCCTTTTTACATGCAATTGCACGAGTGCTGATTGAAGGATCCCGTTGCAAGACAGCTTCCTCAAATTGCAGCGTTCTTACCGTCCGTGTCCAGGTAATCTGCTAAATGACCCGGTCTCACGCAGACGTTGGTACACAGCAGCATAGGTTGTATGATGCCGGATACGGCGATTAGGATGTTGTTGTTGATAAACCGGCTGTGCAACTCGTCCGTTGTGGTGCGCTACGTAGTACGCACCAAACATATCAGTGTATTCACTCCAGATGCATCGGTCCATTAGTAAACAGACACTACTACACTGGTGGACAGCAGTTGCCTACAACTGAAGAGCGTAATACGCCCTCTAACAATTAAAGATCGTAATACAGCCTCTAACAATTGAAGATCGTAATAAGGCCTCTAACAATTGACGATCGTAATACGCACTCTAACAATTGAAGATCGTAATACGGCCTCTAACAATTGAAGATCGTAATACGGCCCCTAACAATTTGTTTTGATGTCCCCTACAACCTCCCAGAGTTTGTCGATTTAAATACTTTTCACCCTGTGTAGGAGAGAGGAATGGTTCAAATGTCTCTGAGTACAATGGAACTGTGGTCATCAGTCCCCTAGAACTTAGAACTACGTAAACCTAACTAAGCTAAGGACATCACACACACCCATGCCCAAGGCAGGATTCGAACCTGCGACCGTCGCGGTCTCGCGGTTCCAGACTGTAGCTCCTAGAACCGCTCGGCCACTCCGGCCGGTTTCCACATATTCCTTTCCTCTCCGATACTTTGCCGAACCTCCTCATTCCTTACACTATCAGTTCACCTTGTTTTCAACATTCGTCTGTTTCATGACATCTGAAATGCTTCGATTCTCTTCTGTTCCAGTTTCGCCACAATCCATGTTTCACTTCCATACAATGCTCTGGTCAAAACATTCAGTCTCAGAAATTTCTTCCTCAAATTAAGACCTGTGTTTGATGCTAGTGTGCTTCTCTTGGCCAGGAATGCCATTTTTGCTAATGCTAGCCTGTTTTTGATGTCCTCCTTGCTCTGTCCGACACTCGTTATTTTGCTGCCAAGGCAACAGAATTCCTTCATTTCATATCTTCTTCAGTCCCAGTATGTCGTAATTCGCAAAGGTATGTATGTATGTATTGAACCCTGGACCTAGAAATGACGGAGAGGCTTCGCCCCGCCGTAGCCCTCAGTGGTTCACAGCCCCACTACAGGCCACAGCAGTCCACCCACCCCACCGCCGTCCCACACCGAACCCAGGGTTATTATGCCGTTCGGCCCCCAGCGGACCCCCATGGGAACTTCTCATACCACACGAGTGTAACCCCAGATGTTTGCATGGCAGAGTAATTATGGTGTATGCATACATGGACACTGTGTTTGCACAGCAATCACCGACCGAGTGTAACTGAGGCAGAATAAGGAGAACCAGCATGCATTCGCCAAGGTCGATGGAAAACCGCCTGAAAAACCATCCACAGGCTGTCTGGCACACCGGACCTCCACACTAATCCGCCAGGCGGATTCGTGCCAGAGACCGGCACGCCTTACCGCTCGGGAAGCAGCGCGTTAGACTGCTCGGCTAGCTGGGCAGGCTAATTCGCAAGGGTACTTTACTGGACAACTTGACTAAAACAAGAAATATGTGGATGAGGTACATCCGAGAGCATCAAAGAATTATTGCGTCACAATGTAGTTTAGTTTTAAAGTTCAGAGAGCGTTCTTGTAACGTATTTTGAGCGAAAATGCTATTTAGCTGAAATCGGAGAGATTCGAGCTTACATAGAAGCTTACCGAAAGTCGTTCTGCCGGCGACTGGAACAGTGATACACCAAATACCACCGCCAGACACATTAAGGTGACTTTCCTGGTATACACCATCAGATTAACATTTTCCGGACACTCCCGCGTAATGCGGAATTTACTACTTCACGAGAGGCGGGCGTGCCATTGTAACAGGAAGTGTGGCGTATTGTGCTGTCATTAGTGAAGCAGTACCAGCAGAGTGAATCCGTCAGGAAGTTCAGTGACTTCGAACGTGGACTAGTCTTTGGATGTCGTCTGACCACCAAATCCACTAGGGACATTTCAACCCTTCTAAAACGGCTCAAGTCGAATGTTGGTGATGTGATTGAGACGTGGAAACACGAAGGAACAACCACAGCTACATCTACATACATACTCCGCAATCCACCATAGGTGCGTGGCGGAGGGTACCTCGTACCACAACTAGCATCTTCTCTCCCTGTTCCACTCGCAAACAGAAACAGAGGAAAATTACGAGCCCTAGTCTCTCTTATCTTATCTTTGTGGTCTTTCCGCGAAATATAACTTGGCGGCAGTAAAATTGTACTGCTGTCAGCCTCAAATGCTGGTTCTCTAAATTTGCTCAGTAGCGATTCACGAAAAAACGCCTTCTTTCCTCTAGAGACTCCCATCCGAGTTCCTGAAGCATTTCCGCAACACTCGCGTAATGATCAAACCTACCAGTAACAAATCTGGCAGCCCGCCTCTGAATTGCTTCTATGTCCTCCCTCAATCTGACCTGATAGGGATCCCAAACGCTCGAGCAGTGCTGAAGAATAGGTCGTATTAGTGTTTTATAAGCAGTCTCCTTTACAGATGAACCACATCTTCCCAAAATTCTACCAATGAACCGAAGACGACTATCCGCCTTCCCCACAACTGCCATTACATGCTTGCCCCACTTCATATCGGTCTGCAATGTTACACCCAAATATTTGATCGACGTGACTGTGCCAAGCGCTACACTACTAATGGAGTATTCAAACATTACGGGATTCTTTTTCCTATTCATCTGCATTAATTTACATTTGTCTATATTCAGAGTTAGCTGCCATTCATTACACCAATCACAAATCCTATCCAAGTCATCTTGTATCCTCCTCCGGTCACTCAACGACGATACCTTCCCGTACACCACAGCATCATCAGCAAACAGCATCCCATATACTGACGGGCAGCTACTGTCAAGTACTGCAGAGAGTGATTGTAAAAAATGGCATGAAAGCTGCGAAAGGAATCACTCATCAGCCCAAAAACACTACCAGTGGTCTAGCTAGAGCAATGTCTGTGCACATGGAGTTAAAAAGCATGGGGTACAGTGGTCACATATTTCTGTAATTAATTCTAAGTGTCGCTTGAGGTGATGTCTAGAGCTACGCCATTGGCCTCTGGATGACTGGAGGCGAGTAATTTGGAGTGATGAATCACGCGACAGCTTGCGGCAGTCCGAATGTAGGGTTTGGGTTTGGTGAACGCCTGCAGAACATTAGCTGCCATCACGTGTTGTCAAGTATGGAGGAAGTGGTGATATGATATGGAGATGGTTTTCGTGGTTAGGATATGGTCCTCTTATTGTGCTGATACGAAGCCCACACCTACTACAGTAGTACAAGTCTATATGCCAACTAGCTCTGCAGATGACGAAGAAATTGAAGAAATGTATGATGAAATAAAAGAAATTATTCAGATAGTGAAGGGAGATGAAAATTTAATAGTCATGGGTGACTGGAATTCGAGTGTACGAAAAGGGAGATAAGGAAACGTAGTAGGTGGATATGGATTGGGGCTAAGAAATGAAAGAGGAAGCCGCCTTCTACAATTTTGCACAGAGCATAACTTAGTCATAGCTAACACTTGGTTTAAGAATCATGAAAGAAGGTTGTATACATGGAAGAACCCTGGAGATACTAAAAGGTATCAGATAGATTATATAATGGTAAGACACAGATTATGGAACCAGCTTTTAAATTGTAAGATATTTCCAGGGGCAGATGTGGACTCTGACCACAATCTATTGGTTATGACCTGTAGATTAAAAATGAAGAAACTGCAAAAAGGTGGGAATTTAAGGAGATGGGACATGGATAAACTGAAAGAACAAAAGTTGTACAGAGTTTCAGTGAGAGCATAATGGAACAATTGACAGTAATGGGGGAAAGAAATACAGTATAAGAAGAATGGGTAGCTTTGAGGGATGAAGTAGGGAAGGCAGCAGACGATCAAGTAGGTAAGAAGACGAGGACTAGTAGAAATCCTTGGGTAACAGAAGAAATATTGAATTTAATTGATGAAAGGAGAAAATATAAAAATGCATAAATAAAGCAGGCAAAAAGGAATACAAACGACTCAAAAATGAGATCGACAGGAAGTGCAAAATGGCTAAGGAGGGATGGCTAGAGGACAAATGTAAGGATGTAGAGGCTTATCTCACTAGGGCTAAGATAGATACTGCCTACACGAAAATTAAAGAGACCTTTGGAGAAAAGAGAGCCACTTGTATGAACATCAAGAGATCAGATGGAAATCCAGTTCTAAGCAAAAAGGGAAAGCAGAAAGGTGGAAGGAGTATATAGAGGGTCTATACAAGGGCGATGTACTTGAGGACAATATTATGGAAATGGAAGACGATGTAGATGAAGATGAAATGGAAGATACGATACTGCGTGATGAGTTTGACTGAAAGACCTGAGTCGAAACAAGGCCCCCGGAGTAGACAACATTCCATTGGAAGTACTGACGGCCTTGAGAGAGCCAGTCCTGACAAAACTCTACTATCTGGTGAGCAAGATGTATGAGACAGGCGAAATACCCTCAGACTTCAAGAAGAATATAATAATTCCAATCCCAAAGAAAGCAGGGGTTGACAAATGTGAAAATTACAGAACAATCAGTTTAATAAGCCATAGCTGCAAAATACTAACACGAATTCTTTACAGACGAATGGAAAAACTAGTAGAAGCCGACCTCGGGGAAGATCAGTTTGGATTCCGTAGAAATACTGGAACACGTGAGGCAATACTGACCTTACGACTTATCTTAGAAGAAAGATTAAGAAAAGGCAAACCTACGTTTCTAGCATTTGTAGACTTAGAGAAAGCTTTTGACAATGTTGACTGTAATACTCTCTTTCAAATTCTGAAGGTGGCAGGGGTAAAATACAGGGAGCGAAAGGCTATTTACAATTTGTACAGAAACCAGATGGCAGTTATAAGAGTCGAGGTACATGAAAGGGAAGCAATGGTTGGGAAAGGAGTGAGACAGGGTTGTAGGCTCTCCCCGATGTTATTCAATCTGTATATTGAGCAAGCAGTGAAGGAAACAAAAGAAAAATTCGGAGTAGGTATTAAAATCCACGGAGAAGAAATAAAAACTTTGAGGTTTGCCGATAATATTGTCATTGCGTCAGAGACAGCAAGGGACTTGGAAGAGCAGTTGAATGGAATGGACAGTGTCTTGAAAGGAGGATATAAGATGAACATCAACAAAAGCAAAACGAGGATAATGGAATGTAGTCGAATTAAGTTGGGTGATGCTGAGAGAATTAGTTTAGGAAATCAGACACTTAAAGTAGTAAAGGAGTATTGCTATTTGGGGAGCAAAATTACTGATGATGGTCGAAGTAGACTGGCAATGGCAAGGAAAGCGTTTCTGAAGAAGAGAAATTTGTTAACATCGAGTATAGATTTAAGTGTCAGGAAGTCTTTTCTAAAAGTATTTGTATGGAGTGTAGCCATGTATGGAAGTGAAACATGGACGATAAATAGTTTGGACAAGAAGAGAATAGAAGCTTTCGAAATGTAGTACTACAGAAGAATGCTGAAGATTAGATGGGTAGATCACATAACTAATGAGGAAGTATTGAATAGGATTGGGGAGAAGAGAAGTTTGTGGCACAACTTGACAAGAAGAAGGGATCGGTTGGTAGGACATGTTCTGAGGCATCAAGGGATAACCAATTTAGTATTGGAGGCCAGCGTGGAGGGTAAAAATCGTAGAGGGAGACCAAGAGATGACCAAGCAGATTCAGAAGGATGTAGGTTGCGGTAGGTACTGGGAGATGAAGAAGCTTGCACAGGATAGAGTAGCATGGAGAGCTGCATCAAACCAGTTTCAGGACTGAAGACCACAACAACAACATTGTGCTGGTCAGGTGAATACAGGGTCATAAATACAAAATCAAATAGGGGTAATGCAGGAGTGGGATTAATAATGAATAGGAAAATAGGAATGCGGGTAAGCTACTACAAACAGCACAGTGAACGCATTATTGTGACCAAGATAGACACGAAGCCCACGCCTACTACAGCAGTACAAGTTTATATACTAACTAGCTCTGCAGATGATGAAGAAATTGATGAAATGTATGATGAGATAAAAGAAATTATTCGGATAGTGAAGGGAGACGAAAATTTAATAGCCATGGGTGACTGGAATTCGACAGTAGGAAAAGGAAGAGAAGGAAACGTAGCAGGTGAATATGGGTTGGGGCTAAGAAATGAAAGAGGAAGCCGCCTGGTAGAATTTTGCACAGAGCATAACTTAATCATAGCTTGGTTCAAGAATCATAAAAGAAGGCTGTAACCATGGAAGAAGCCTGGAGAGACTGGAAGGTATCACATGGATTATATAATGGTAAGACAGAGATTATGGAACCAGCTTTTAAATTGTAAGACATTTCCAGGGGCAGATGTGGACTCTGACCACAATCTATTGGTTATGAACTGTAGATTAAAACTGAAGAAACCGCAAAAATGTGGGAATTTCGGGAGATGGGAACTGGATAAACTGAAAGAAGAGAGGTTGTACAGAATTTCAGGGAGAGCATAAGGGAACGATTAACAAGAATGGAGGAAAGAAATACAGTAGAAGAAGAATGGGTAGCTTTGAGAGATGAAATAGTGAAGGTAGAAGAGGATGAAGTAGGTAAAAAAGACGAGGGCTACTAGAAATCGATGGGTAACAGAAGAGATATTGAATTTAATTGATGAAAGGAGAAAATATAAAAATGCAGTAAATGAAGCAGGCAAAAAGGAATACAAACGTCTCAAAAATGAGATTGACAGGAAGTGCGAAATGGCTAAGCATGGATGGCTAGAGGGCAAATGTAAGGATGTAGAGGCGCATATCACTAGGGGTAAGATAGATACTGCCTACACGAAAATTGAAGAGACCTTTGGAGAAAGGAGATCCACTTGCATGAATATCAAGAGCTCAGATGGAAACCCAGTTCTAAGTAAGAAGGGAAAGCAGAAACGTGGAAGGCGGTTTATACAAGGGCGATGTACTTGAGGACAATATTATGGAAATGGAAGAGGATGAAGATGAAATGGGAGATACGATACTGCGTGAAGAGTTTCACAGAGCACTGAAAGACCTGAGTTGAAACAAGGCTCCGGGAGTAGACAACATTCCATTAGAACTATTGACGGCCTTGGGAGAGCCAGTCCAGACAAAACTCTACCATCTGGTGAGCAAGATGTATCAAACAGGCGAAATACCCTCAGACTTCTAGAAGAATATAATAATTCCAATCCCAAAGAAAGCAGGTGTTGACAGTTGTGAATATTACCGAACTATCAGTTCAATAAGCCACAGCTGCAAAGTACTAACACGAATGCGTTACAGACGAAGAGAAAAACTGGTAGAAGCTGACTTCGGGGAATATCAGTTTGGATCCCGTTGGCAGTTATAAGAGTCGAGGTAAATGAAAGGGAAGCAGTGGTTGGGAAGGGAGTAAGGCATGGTTGTAGCCTCTCCCCGATGTTATTCAATCTGTATATTGAGCAAGCAGTAAAGGAAACAAAAAAAATTCGGAGTAGGTATTAAAATCCATGGAGATGGAATAAAAACTTTGAGGTTCGCCGATGACTTTGCAATTCGGTCAGAGACAGCTAAGAGCTTGGAAGAGCAGTTGAAGGGAATGGGCAGTGTCTTGAAAGGAGGATGTAAGATGAACATCAACAAAAGCAAAACGAGGATAATGGAATGTAGTCGAATTAAATCGGGTGATGCTAAAGGAATTAGATTAGGAAATGAGACCCTTAAAGTAGTAAATGAGTTTTGGTATTTGGGAGGAAAATAACTGATGATGGCCGAAGTAGAGAGGATATAAAATGTAGACTGGCAATGGCAAGGAAAGCGTTTTTGAAGAAGAAAAATTTGTTAACACCGAGTATAGATTTAAGTGTCAGGAAGTCGTTTCTGAAAGTATTTGTATGGAGTGTAGCCATGTATGGAAGGGAAACGTGGATGCTAAATAGCTTAGACAAGAAGAGAATAGAAACTTTCGAAATGTGGTGCTACAGAAGAATGCTATAGATTAGATGGGTTGATCACACAATTAGTGAGGAGATATTGAAGAGAATTGGTGAGAAGAAAAATTTGTGGCACAGCTTGAGTAGAAGAATGGATCGGTTGGTAGGGCACATTCTGAGGCATCAAGGGATCACCAATTTACTATTGGAGGCAGCGTGGACGGTAAAAATCATAGAGGGGGACCAAGAGATGAATACACTAAGCAGATTCAGAAGGATGTACGTTGCAGTAGGTACTTGGGAGATGAAGAAGCTTGCACCGGATAGGGTAACATGGAAAGCTGCATCAAACCAGTCTCTGGACTGAAGACCTCAACAACAAGAATTGTGCTTAAGAAAACACTAAATGCGGAAGAATATGAATACATTTTACAACACTGTAGTGGTACATTGCGGGAATGTATCAACATGACAATGCTTCATACCATAAACCAGCATATGTGGGGCAATTGTCTGTGGACAGTATGATTGCTGCAATGAACTAGGCTGCCCCATGTCCTGACGTGAAGCCAATGGAATACCTTTGGGGTGACTTAGAACGTCGATTTCGCTCTAGACCCCAGTGTGCAAAAGCAATAGCTTCTCTGGTTCCGGCTCTTGAGGAAGAAGGCACTGTCATTGCTCCACAGACATTGAGACACTTAACTGAAGGGTCCCCACCTTTCAGGCCATCATAAAAGGCTAAGGGTGCGCACATACCATATAAATGTCCGCTAATAAAAGTCTGGCTATTTGTGATCAGGTGGTGTAGTTGTGGATGTGGTTAGTTTGGTAAAGGAAGACGCCGATGTCGCTGTTGAGCGCCCTATGCATATCATCACCTCTTGGTTAAGGTGCTAAGTCGCGGAGGGGAGGATGGTACTATCGCAGTCTGCCTCTGTGACCGAAAATTTAGTGTTTCTGTCACTTCTGATTAGATTAGATTATATTAGTACTTGTTCCACAGATCATGAATACAACACTTTGTAATAAAAGGTGTCTATACAAGATATTACATTACTCAAAATATTGGAGAAGTTACCCAATTACTATATCCACAATATCATCTAATTTCCTATTAAATGCTATATGGCTATCTGTCAGACTTTTGATGCTATTAGGTAAGTGACCGAAGACTCTTGTGGTAGCATAATTTATCCCCTACTGAGCCAAAGTTAAATTTAACCTTGAGTAGTGAAGATCATCCTTTCTCCTAGCGTTGTAGCCATGTGCACTGCTATTACTTTTGAATTCGTTCGGATTATTAATAACAAATTTCATAAGTGAATGAAAATCCCTAGCTCTTTAAATAAGTGTGTGCAGCATGATCTTGGATGAGCCACAGCAATTATTCTGATTACACGCTTTTGTGCAATGAACACTCTTTTACTCAGTGATGAGTTACCCCAGAATATGATGCCATACGACAGCAGAGAATGAAAATATGCGTGGTAAGCTAATTTACTGAGATGTATATCGCCAAAATTTGCAAAGACTCTAATAGCATAAGTAGCTGAACTCAAACGTTTCAGCAGATCCGCAGTGTGTTTTTTTTTTCCAGTTCAACCCCTCATCAATGCATACACCTAGAAATTTTGAATATTCTACCTTAGCTACCGATTTCTGATCGAAGTCTATATTTATTAATGGTGTCATTCCATTTACTGTGTGGAACTGTATATACTGTATACAGGCACACAGTATTCTGAAAATGTCGTGATTTGCTTCTAAAATAATACGGGAATCCTCTCTGTGAAGCACATCAAACAGTAATGCAGTGATATCGAGCATGGCTTTTCGATGCCAGAATAACTAACGCTGCAAACAGAAGTGCCACTCCATTTAAATCGCGTCTATTCCAACCCACGCGTCGCTCTCATACTGCCTTCCTGGAATTCTGAGAGCAGCGCAGCGTGATAATTTCGCGACCTCTCGTGGCTGAATGTCAAAACCCTTTCCCGGTAACCTCATCCCCGTTAATTGTGCGTCTGTTTCTGCGAAACAGGTGGGAACGTGGGGGTGGAAAAACTGTAGGGAGTGTATCGCAGTGTGGGGCTTCGCACGTGCGGACAGAGCGAAACAGATGTGGTGAGAGAGCGTGGATGGAGGGAGTGATGTGGAGGGAGGGGGGGGGGGGCGGGAGAGGGAGAAGGCAGAGGGGGGCGGGGTGGATGCAGAGGGTAGCGTCAGGTCGACTCGCTTTCACCCCGCAGTCGCGCTCCAGCCTTCGGCGCGAGAGTTGGTGTAGCTGACGGAGTTTGCTCGGTTATTACCGTCCAGCGAGTGGCTCCTTGCAGCGGCGTGTGCCGGGCGGGCAAAAGAGTCGATTCTTCCGTAACCAGGTGGGTGTCGCACCTAGCGTAGAAAACAATTATAGTTATATACGAAGTTGCCTCACCGACCCCGATTTACTGTCCCAGTGTTCTCCGCACAACCTCAGAAGTTCACTTTAGCCTTTCCGATGGAAAAAAAAAGAGTGTTGTCCATTAGCTTCATGTAATGCGAGCCCGCAGCCTCTACAGACTCTTTAAATGTCGGCATTTTCGCCTAAGGGGGGTAGGACGTCAAACGGGCCGACTTGGAGCAGGAGAGGCACCACAGGACATTTTAATTTCTATACTTTTACAAGTAAATTCATAAAACTTTGTGAGCTTGCCCAGGAAGAATTCAGGATTCACACTCGTAGCAGCGGAAGTGCAAAAACATGACATAATTTTTTTATATATAAATTTCATTTTTCACTTGCTATTGGCTGCATTTGTTGCTGTAGGTACACTTTTCTTCATAAGTAAGAGAGACTATTCGATGAATTTTGCACAGCATACAAACCATAGTTACAGGTGTCTGAAACTCTAGAATCTACTTAATTTATCAAAAAATGAATGAGGTGTTACGTTTTTAACTTTATGTTTAGAAAAAATCCAATTTTGTAGTTAATTATCTCAATTTTTACCACAGTTTATAATAGAATTCGAAAATTCTACAGTTTCGTACACCTGTAAGTATGGTTTGTATGCTGTGCAAAATTCATCAAAGAATCTCTCTTACTTGTGAAGAAAAATGTACCTATAGCAACAAATGCAGCCAACAGTAAGTGAAAAAAATGATGAAATTTCATATCGAAAAAAATTACTTTGTTATGTTTTTGAAGTTCGACTGCAATGGGTGTGAATCATGAATCCTTCATGGTCATGCTGACAAAGTTTTATGAATTTACTTGTAAAAGTATAGACAGTGGAAATTAAAATGTCCTGTGGTGCCTCTCCTGCTCCAAGTCGGCCCGTTTGACGTCCTACCCCCCTTAACTGTTGTCATTGTGTTATTGCGATTGCGGCCTGTGTGTTGCAGACATATGGTACGATGCATAACAGGAAAAAAGCACTAAATTCAACAAAATTTGTAGTCTGCTAACACTCACACTCTTACAAAATTCGATGCCATGTTACGGTATAGAAAAAGTTTCAAAATAACAAAGTCATTGTAGAGCTGTGTCCCCCTTGATAGTCTGGAAATAAATTATTTTTTTTTCAACCTTTGCGTAATTACCCTCTGAGGGGTAAAATGAAATTTTCTGAATGGTAAAAACTAAACGACTCTATTCTGCTTCAGTCACGAAACTGAATTATTCTTCAAGTGGTTCAAATGGCTCTCATCACTAAGGGACGTAACTTCTGAGGTCATCAGTCCCCTAGAAGTTAGAACTACTTAAACCTAACTAACGTAAGGACATCACACACATCCATGCCCGAGGCAGGATTCGAACCTGCGACCGTAGTGGTCGCGCGGTTCCAGACTGTAGCCCCTAGAAGCGCTCGGCCTCCCCGGCCGGCTAAATTATTCTCAAAAGATCATTACTGTTATCACAATGTTTTAACATTGTTATAATAATTATATAAGTTGTCACTAATTGCTTTTTCTCGAGTAGTAGCATTAATGCCATGGAGGTTACAGGTTCGTCCCATAGTCTACCCACTACACACATGTGTTATGCTTTGTCCCGCATATTGCTGATGATAGAGGTGAGTCATATACCTAATAAATGATAAATATCTAAAGAAATGTCTTCTCCGTGTTGTAGACGGTACCTGCAGTAGTCCAAAAATTGCTTCATTACTCGCTTCGGAACAGATAAATGCACTAATTGACAGCACGACACAGCAGTAACTGCATCATATGTACTGTAGTGCTGTACACAGCTGTATTATTATTATTGTAAGTGGTCAGGTACAGAGCCTTAACAGCCTGCAATCTTCCAGTTTCTCTTATTTCAGAAGTATGGACTGCAGCAATCAAGGGATTTACGATCTGCAAGTATAGTGCACAAGTTTGAACTTGGTTGACTTTAAAAGTGGAAAGGGGTTGCAGTGTGTAGGCCAACCAAGTGCCGCAAAGGAGAGGAGTAATGCAGGGGAAGTATGTTTTGTAACAAGTGTCTACCCCCACTGTGGATAGCTGGCTTTCTTATCTGGGAAGGAAGTGTGGGTAGTATTTCTCTCTCTCTCTCTCTCTCTCTCTCACACACACACACACACACACACACACACAAACACACACACACGCACACGCACGCACACGCACGCACTCGCACACACGCACAAAACTAAAAATCATTCATCTTTCATCATTTTAAAAATAAAAGCGTTCTTTCATCGTACTGTTTATTAGGTGCTAAAGTTGGTAATAAAGTGGTGGATAGGGAGGGGGGGGGGGGGGGGGGAAGGGCGAGGTTAATAGCTAATGTCTGATTGCACTCAGGGATAAAGGTCTAAAACAACATTGGGAACCACTGCCTTATAGGATCACTTTGTCTGTACGACTGTTCAAAACCATTTTTGTGAAGAAGTTGCAATTCATTTCACGTGTTAAGATCTATGGTCCTTCGGCGCTGTAAAAACGTAATTCTTCTAAGTCAATGCAATCGACACAGCGATAGTGAGAGACCCAATTCTCTTTATTTGTTCATGAGACCCAGAAAATATTAGACACAGGCTCCCAGGTAGATGCTATTTTCCTTGACTTCCGGAAGGCGTTCAATACAGTTCCACACTGTCGCCTGATAAACAAAGTTAGAGCCTACAGATTATCAGACCAGCTGTGTGGCTGGATTGAAGAGTTTTTAGCAAACAGAACACAGCATGTTGTTCTCAATGGAGTAACCTCTGGCGTGCCACAGGGGAGTGTTATGGGACCATTGCTTTTCACAATATATATAAATGACCTAGTAGATAGTGTCGGAAGTTCCATGCAGCTTTTCGCGGATGATGCTGTAGTATACAGAGAAGTTGCACCATTAGAAAATTGTAGCGAAATACGGTAAGATCTGCAGCGGATAAGTAATTGGTGCAGGGAGTGGCAACTGACCCTTAACATAGACAAATGTAATGTATTGCGAAAGGAAAGAAGGATCCTTTATTGTGTGATTATATGATAGCGGAACAAACACTGGTAGCAGTTACTTCTGTAAAATATCTGGGAGTATGCGTACGGAACGATTTGAAGTGGAATGATCATATAAAATTAATTGTTGGTAAGGCGGGTGCCAGGTTGAGATTCATTGGGAGAGTCCTTAGAAAATGTAGTCCATCAACAAAGGAGGTGGCTTACAAAACACTCGTTCGGCCTATACTTGAGTATTGCTCATCAGTGTGGGATCCGTACCAGGTCGGGTTGACAGTGGAGCTAGGGAAGATCCAAAGAAGAGCGGCGCGTTTCGTCACAGGATTATTTGGTTAGCGTGATAGCGTTACGGAGATGTTTAGCAAACTCAAGTGGCAGACTCTGCAAGAGATGCGCTCTGCATTGCGACGTAGCTTGCTGTCCAGGTTTCAAGAGGATGCGTTTCTGGATGAGGTATCGAATATATTGCTTCCCCCTACTTATACCTCCCGAGGAGATCACGAATGTAAAGTTAGAGAGATTCGAGCGCGCACGGAGGATTTCCGTCAGTCGTTCTTCCCGCGAACCATACGCGAGTGGAACAGGAAAGGGAGGGAATGACAGTGGCACGTAAAGTGCCCTCCGCCACACACCGTTGGGTCATTTATGTCACATAGTTTGATACTCGTAAAATCAGCCATCAATAACCTTACAGGACACTTCTTGTTGACCTCGAATCATGGAATTTGGCAAGAAGCATAATTTCTCAATATACATGAAGGAAAAATAAATCTTAAAATTGTAATTATATTGCAACAAAATTTTTTTTTCGTTTGCTATCAGACTGTCTGTCCGTCCGTCAGTCTGTTCCGAGCCCTTTTTCTCTGGAACTGATAGACGTATCACATTGAAATCCATCTCACATACTAAGGTCTATGTATTGCCCTGGCGCCGTAGTCAGTGTAAGCTTTTAAGTCAACGCAATCAACAGATACTGCCATTTATGTCCCATAATTTGATACTCGCGGACTCACTTATTAAAAGATATAGGGTAATTCTCCATGATGTAGAATCATGAAATTTGGCAAGAAGAAAGGTTTCACCGTACCAAGAAAGTAAAAGGAACAGAAAACTGTGAATATGTAAGTCTATCACTCGGAAAAAATTTTTATTCATCATTTGTGATCCGAATTCAGACATGAAATTAAAACATTATCGGATGTCTTGGAATCACTGGGACCTACTTCTTGCCAAAATCAGTGTCGATAACAGGCAAGCAATTGGTCGGGATTCTCGATTCCTAGAATGGATGAACTGTCTATATACACTGCTGGCCATTAAAATTGCTACACCAAGAAGAAATGCAAAGGATAAACGGGTATTCATTGGACAAATATATTATACTAGAATTGACATGCGGTTACATTTGGGTGCATAGATCTTTGAAAAATCAGTTCCCTAGAACAACCATCTCTGGCCTTAATAACTGCCTTGATACTCCTGGACACTGAGTCAGAGCTTGGATGGCGTGTACAGGTACAGCTGCCCATGCAGCTTCAACACGATACCACATATCATCAAGATTTGTGACTGGCGTATTGTGACGAACCAGTTGCTCGGACACCATTGATCAGACGTTTTCAGCTGGTGAGAGATCTGGAGAATGTGCTGGCTAGAGCAGCAGTCGAACATTTTCTGTATCTAGAAAGGCCCGTACAGGACCTACAACATGCGGTCGTGCATTATCCTGCTGACATGTAGGGTTTCGCAGGGATCGAATGAAAGGTAGAGCCACGGGTCGTAACACATCTGAAATGTAACGTCCAGTGTTCAAAGTGCCGTCAATGCGAACAAGAGGTGACCCAGACGTGTAACCAATGGCACCCCATACCATCATGCCGGGTGATACGCCAGTACGGCGATGACGAATACACGTTTCCAAAGTGCGTTCACCGCGGTGTCGCCAACCACGGATGAGACCATCATGATACTGTAAACAGAACCTGGATTCATCCGAAAAAACGACGTATTGCCATTCGTTTACCCAGGTTCGTCGTTGAGTACACCATCGCAGGCGCTCCTGTCTATGATGCAGCGTCAAGGGTAACCGCAGCCACGGTCTCCGAGATGATAGTCCAGGCAGCTGCAAGCGTCGTCGAACTGTTGGTGCAAATTTTTGTTGTCTTGCAAACGTCCCCATCTGTTGGCTCAGGGATCGAGACGTGGCTGCACGATCCGTTACAGCCATGCGGATAAGATGCCTGTCATCTCGACTGCTAGTGATACGAGGCATTTGGGATCCAGCACGGCGTTCCGTATTACCCTCCTGAACCCACCGATTCCATATTTTGCTAACAGTCATTGGATCTCGACCAACGCGAGCAGCAATGTCGCGATACGATAAACCGCAATCGCGATAGGCTATAATTCGACCTTTATCAAAGTCGGAAACGTGATGGTACGCATTTCTCCTCGTTACACGAGGCATCACAACATCGCTTCACCAGGCAACGCCGGTCAACTGGTGTTTGTGTGTGGGAAATCGGTTGGAAACTTTCCTCATGTCAGCACGTTGTAGGTGTCGCCACCAGCGCCAGCCTCGTGTGAATGCTCTGAAAAGCTAATCATTTGCGTATCACAGTAACTTATTCCTGTCGGGCCGGCCGGAGTGGCCGAGCGGTTCTAGGCGCTACAGTCTGGAACCGCGCGAGCGCTACGTCGCAGGTTCGAATCCTGCCTCGGGCATGGATGTGTGTGACGTCCATAGGTTAGTTAGGTTTAAGTAGTTCTAAGTTCTAGGGGACTGATGACCTCAGAAGTTAAGTCCCATAGTGCTCAGAGCCATTTGAACCATTTTTTTCTTCCTGTCGGTTAAATTTCGCGTCTGTAGCACATCATCTTCGTGGTGTAGCAATTTTAATGGCTAGTAGTGTACATAATTTAGTTTGTACGGGACCCTCACTGTTCGAGTCGTATTGTTACTTCTGTTTTTCCACGAATTGTGGGATGCCAGCGCACAAAGCTGCTTTTCAGCCAAATGTTTTACGAATTTACAGAAATTTTGAAATATGCAAACAATAGATGAAAATAAATGTTTTTAAAAGAAATTTTGGTGGGCAGTTTTTATCATTTTTAAAACTCTTCAGACGATTTTATATTACAGTTAGAATATAACCACTGATGGTAATGTTAATGCTGCTATGGTATAAAGGTGACGGTGGTGGTGCATTGAAATGATCGTGGTCATGATCGTCGTGGAACGATGGGTATGACCGTGGAATCTCAGGTAGCGAATAAACGTCATTCAAGGGGAAGGCGGGATAATAATGGAAGGACGGTGTGAGGTGGGGCATTACCATATAACCAGGGATGAAAAGAAGGGTACGTCTCGGGACTGATTTCATCGTTGGGCAGGGGATTGGTTGTTTAATTCGGGGGAGGGGACCAAACCGGATTATGGAAACGAAGTCGACCATGCCCTTTCAGAGTAACCATCCCGAAATTTGCCTGAAGCGATTTAGGGAAATCATGGAAAGGCTAAATCAGAATGGCCGGACTCGGATTTGAGCCGTTGGCCTCCCGAAAGCGAGTCCAGTGTAGTAATCACCTCGCTCGGTGGGTAGGGGTGTTGGATGAGCTTCTGAAGGGAGAGGACGGATGTAGTGTGAAGATACACGGAAACTGGGTTATGGGTACAGTGGCGCAACAGGGTACTTAGATTGGTTGATTAGATGCCAGGACTTTGTTTCTGAGGCTAACGTACTGGATCTGGGAGGTGGTCCGAGAAGAGAAGAAAGTGCGGGAAGTGGATGAGTTGGTATAGGATGGCACTTGTATTATATTAGAGGTACATAGGAACTTCAAGAAGTGCCCGTAAGACGACTGCGCAACAAGAACCGCATATTGTCAGAAGAGAGTGTATCTCCTGCGCTTCCTGCAGACGCAGTTCTGTTGCATCACGGTGAGCGAGTGACCGAAATCCTCCATCTGAGCAGTTCGATGCGATCGTGCATTTTCACGCACAAAAACTGGATAGGTACGATTAGATCCCAGGCTATGAGCGTTCCGTATAAACTTAATTTCGCACATAGGCCTTTCGTCTAGCCCGGGAATTGAGAATGTCGACCATTTTTGACTCTTATCGACACTGATACTGGGAAGCTATCGATCCCAGGAATTCCAAGACGTTCGAGAATGTTTTAATTTCAAATCTGAAGTCGGACAACAAAATAACTTATTGGTGTGGTATAACTATAAATTAACAATTTTCTGATTTTTTGCTTTACTTGTAATGTGAAACCATGCTTCTTGCCAAATTTCAAGATTCAGGTGCGTAATAGGTTTTGATCAGTTAGTTTGTAAATATCAAAATATATGGCATACATGGCTGTAATATTTGATTTCATTTACTTGTTGTTGTTGTGGTCTTCAGTCCTGAGACTGGTTTGATGCAGCTCTCCATGCTACTCTATCCTGTGCAAGCTTCTTCATCTCCCGGTACCTACTGCAACCTACATCCTTCTGAATCTGCTTAATGAATTCATCTCTTGGTCTCCCTCTACGATTTTTACCCACCACGCTGTCCTCCAACACTAAATTGGTGATCCCTTGATGCCTAAGAACATGTCCTACCAACTGATCCCTTCTTCTAGTCAAGTTGTGCCACAAGCTCCTCTTCTGTCCAATCCTATTCAATACTTCCTCATTAGTTATGTGATCTACCAATCTAATCTTCAGCATTCTTCTGTAGTACCACATTTCGAAAACTTCTATTCTCTTCTTGTCCAAACTATTTATCGGCCATGTTTCACTTCCATACATGGATACACTCCATACAAATACTTTTAGAAAAGACTTCCTGACACTCAAATCTATACTCGATGTTAACAAATTTCTCTTCTTCAGAAACGCTTTCCTTGCCATTGCCAGTCTACATTTCTTATCCTATCTACTTCGACCATCATCAGTTATTTTGCTCCCCAAGTAGCAAAACTCCTTTACTACTTTAAGTGTCTCATTTCCTAATCTAAATCCCTCAGCATCACCCGACTTAATTCGACTACATTCCATTATCCTCGTTTTGCTTTTGTTGATGTTCATCTTATATCCTCCTTTCAAGACACTGTCCATTCCGTTCAACTGCTCTTCCAAGTCATTTATTTAGAAGCTTCAATCTTCTACACAGACAACGGACCGAAGACCATAATAGGTGACATAAATTTCAATTTTATATGCGCACACGTTCCTGACGAAAAGAGTTTTTGACAGACAGCCAGACAGCCAGATGAACAACAAATGACCCTATGACGATTCTGTTTTTGCCGACTAACGTAGGGAACACTAAGAATGAAGTAAGGGCCGAATGTATCCCTGAAAAGTCACATATAGGGAAGGAGTACAGCGCCACAACAATGAAAAACCTGGTCCCCCACAACAATCATGTCCGACAACGCTGGACGCACTCCCATATGGCAAGACGTGGGGACAAGTAACGCACCCAGGAACATGGTCGAACATGATCGTTGTGGTGGTCCACTTGTTACAGTCTGGTAGGCATCACTTTTCAGTGGGCGCTGACCTCCGAATCATTGAACACGGTACACTCACTGGGCAGCGTTATTGTGATACTCTACTCCTCCTCCTTTTCCGGCTTCATTCGGCCCTGACTTCATTTTCATGGATGACAGTGAGCCACCTAATCGAAGAGAGAAAGTGTAGGAGCCCTTGGAACGAGGGGATATGCGGTGAATGGAGTAGTTTGCCTGTTCCCCTGACATAACTCCAACGGAGGACGTTTGTGTTACACTGGGGAGATGTATTGGTTCAAATGGCTCTGAGCACTATGGGACTTAACTTCTGAGATCATCAGTCCCCTAGAACTTAGAACTACTTAAACCTAACTAACCTAAGGACATCACACATCCGTGCTCGAGGCAGGATTCAAACCTGCGACGGTAGCGGTCGCACGGCTCCAGACTGTAGCGCCTAGAACCGCTCGGCCACTCCGGCCGGCGGAGATGTATTGTAACACGTTCACACGCATCAACGACCATACAACAGGTAACAGTTTTTTTTTTCGAAAAAATATTTCCGGTTTTGACTATACACACACATGTATAGCGCCCCGGTTCCCAATACTCCTCAAGACAAACGTTGACTGTAGATATTGTATCACAGACACAGTCCCTTAGGCTGTTCAGAGGTGTCACTAAAACCGACCAAAGATGTAAACAACCATGCATGAGCAGCGCCTACTAGACGGAGGCAGTCGGACAGCTGATCAGCCACGATGGGTAACCGCGCGGTCTGGGGCGTCTTGTTCAAGGTTCGCGCAGCTCCCCCCGCCGGAGGTTCGAGTCCTCCCTGGGGCATCAGTGTGTGTGTCTGCTGTCCTTAGAGTAAGTAGTGTGTAAGCTTAGGGACCGATGACCTAAGCAGTTAGGTCCCATAAGTTGTTCTCTCTTGGCTCTACAGCTCATGATGAGCCTTGGCCCTTTCTACAATTCCCTTCCATCTCTCTCGGTCCTTTGCCAATACTTTCCAGTTTCTACAGCCCATCCTCCTAAGATCTTCGATTACTCCATCTTCCCATCTAGCTCTTGGTCAACCACGTCTTCTCTGCCCTCCTGGCTTTCCTTCTTTTTCTGTATCATTCATGCGAGCCTCATATCCCGCCCACCTCAGTCTGGATGATTTCACTATCCTTCTTATGGGTTGGTCTTTGTATATGGTATACAACTCATAGTTGTATCTCCTCCTCCATCTTTCTCTTTCACACATTGGGCCGATAATTCGTCTAAGTACCTTTCTTTCAAATGCATCCAGTGTTTCAATATCTTTAGTTGTTAATGTCCAGGCTTCAGAGGCATATGTAAGCACTGGTCGTATAAGTGATTTATAGATAGTTAATTTAGTGGTAAGAGACAGGAACCTTGAGGATAGAAGTCTTGTTAGAGCAAAATAGGCTCTGTTGGCCAGTATTAATTTCTGCTTAATTTCGTAGGAGGTATCATTTAGATGCGTAACTGTCGAGCTCAGTCACTTGAAATTTTCAACTCTCTCAAATGTATAATTGCCCATTGTTATTGTATTTGGCATAATTTCTCTATGTGCTTTTCCAGCTGCCATGTATTTTGTTTTTTGTTCATTAATAATTAACCCCATGTTCCTACTGGCCTGTACAAGAGCTGTAAATGTCCCTTCCATTGCTTTTTGGGTTCTTGCTATTACATCTGCGTTATCTGCATAGGCCAGTATCTGCACTGATTTATAGAAGATCGTTCCCCTATTCAGAAGGTTTGCGTTTCTTATCACCTTCTCCAGGGCAGCATTAAAGGGAAGAGATGCCAATGCATCCCCTTGTCGCACTCCGTTTTTAAAACTCAATGTGTTGGACATCATACTTCCTATTCTTACACTACCTTGTGTTTCGCTCATTGTCATTCTCACCAGCCTTACCAACTTTCTAGACATTCCAAGTTCATCTAGAGCTTAATATAACTGTTCTGTATTTATGCTGCCATAAGCTACTTTGAAATCAGAGGTGATGCGTGCCAACTCCGTATTTGTTTGTTTTTTCAAGGATTTGTCTTAAGGTGAACATTTAATCTGTAGTTGACTTCCCAGGAAGGAATCCGCATTGGTACGGTCCCGTCACCCTCTGTATGCTCTGGAGTACTCTGTTAACTAGTATATTAGAGAGTATTTTATATCCCAAATTAAGTAGTGAGATCCCTCTATAATTGCCACACTCCATCTTATCTCCTTTCTTATATATATATGGGACATACGATACCTTCTTTCCATTGTTGGAGCATTGGTCACATAACACCTCACCACAAATTTCCAAAAACAGCCCATCAGTTCCAGTCATTCCACCAGGAAGGAGGTACACAGTTCGTATTGTCTGTAGTTGAACCGTGTCTAGACTGTCAGTACCGCGGTTAGATCGCGTCTGCATTGTTACTTTGTGCCAGGAAGGGCTCTCAACAACGGAAGTGTCCAGGCGTCTCGGAGTGAACCAATGCGATGTTGTCGGACATAGAGGAGATACAGAGAGACAGGAACTGTCGATGACATGCCTCGCTCAGGCCGTCTAAGGGCTACTACTGCAGTGGATGACCGGTGCCTATGGATTATGGCTCAGAGGAACCCTGACAGCAATGCTGCCATGTTGAATAATGCTTTTCGTTGAGCCACAGGGCGTCGTGTTACGACTCAAACTGTGGGCAATAGGCTCCATGATGCGCAACTTCACTCCGGACGTCCATGGCGAGGTGCATCTTTGCAACCACAACTCCACGCTGCGCGGTAAAGATGGGCCCAGCAACATGCCGAATGGACCGCTCAGGATTAGCATCACGTTCTCTTCACCGATGTGCGTCACATGTGCCTTCAACCACACAATCGTCGTGGCTGGAGGCAACCCGGCAGGTTGAACGCCTTAGACACACCGTCCAGCGAGTGCAGCAAGGTGGCGGTTCCCTGCTGTTTTGGGGTGGCATTATGTGGGACCGACGTACGCCGCTGGTCGTAATGGAAAATTGCCGTAATGGCTGTACGATACATGAATACTATCGTCCGGCCGATCATGCAACCATATCGGCAGCACATTGGCGAGACATTCGTCTTCATGGACGATAATTCGCGCCCCCATCGTGCACATCATGTGCAAGATATCCTTCAGGATAACCACATCGCTCGATTAGAATGGCCAGCATGTTCTCGAGACATGAACCCTATCGAACATGCCTGCGATAGATGGAAAAGGGCTGTTTATGGACAACGTGACCCTCCAACCACTTTGAGGAATGTACGCCGAATCGCCGTTGAGGAGTGGAACAATGTGGACCAACAGTGCCTTGATGAACTTGTGGATAGTATGCCACGACGAATAATGCATGAATCTAAAAGGAAGTGCTACCTGGTATCAGAGGTCCCAGTGTGTGCAGCAATCTGGACTACCATCTCTGAAGGTCTCACTGTATGGTGGTAGAACATGCAATGTGAGGTTTTCATCAGCAATAAGAAGGGCGGAAATGACTTTTATGTTGATCTATATTTCAATTTTCTGTACAGGTTCCGGAACTCTCGGAACCGAGGTGATGCAAAACTTTTTTTTTTGGTGTGTGTGTGTGTATGATCTGTACAGTCTTCTTCCTAAAATCCAGAATTATGTCTTATGACTAGTTGGGGCCTCACCATCATATGTTTATTTTACTAATTAAATTTCGGTCCTAGGTGATTTTTCAAGTTTTATAATGTCAGAAGTCGTCCGATTTGCGTGAAACATATGTAATCGTGGAAAAATACGTATCAGGTTATATTAACATGAAATGTATTTTTTGACGACGACCTGTGTTTCACACAAGTTGGACGATTTTTGGTGTTGTAACACCTGAAAATGGCCCGAGGCCGAAATCTAGATAATGAAATAAACACTTTATACACTGAGCTGATGAAAGTCATGGGATACTTCCTAATATCGTGTCGGACCTCTTCTTGCCCCGCTCTGTGAAGCAACTGGGCGTGGAATGGACTCAATAAGTCGTTGGAATTCCCTTGCAGAAATATTTAGCCATACTACCTCTATAGCCATCCATATTGCGAAAGTGTTGCCAGTGCAGCATGTCGTGCACCAACTGACCTCTCGATTACGTCTCATGAATGTTGGACTGGTTTCATGTCCGGAGATCTGAGTGGCCAAGTCATTCACTCGAATCATCCAGAATGTTCTTCAAACCAATCACGAACAATAGTGGCCTAGTGACATGGCGCATTGTCATCCACAAAAATTCCATCATTATTTGGGTACGTGAATGGCTGTAAATGGTTTCCAAGTAGCGGAACGTAACCCTTTGAAGTCAGTTATCGGTTCAGTTGGACCAGACGAGCTAATCCATTCCATGTAAACACAGTCCACACCATTATGGAGCGATCGTCAATGGGTTCTCTGCTTTGAGGGCTCTTCGACACACTAGAACATTACCATCAACTCTAACCATCTGAAATTGGGACTAGGCCACGTTTTGCCAGTCGTATAGGTTCTAAACAGTATGGTCACGAGCCCAGAAGAGGTGCTGCGGGCGATGTTAGCAAAGACACTCGCGTCGGTCGTCTGCTGCTATAGCCCATTAACGCCAGTTTTTCGCCGCACTGTCTTGATGTATACGTTCGTCATACGTTCCACATTGATTTCTGTGGTTGGTTCACCCAGTGTTGCTTGTCTGTCAGCACTGACATCTTTACGCAGATGCCGCTGATGTCGGTCGAGCTGGCCGGGGTGGCCGAGCGGTTCTAGGCGCTACAATCTGGAACCGCGCTACCACTACGGTCGCAGGTTCGAATCCTGCCTCGGGCACGGATGTGTGTGATGTCCTTAGGTTAGTTAGGTTTAAGTAGTTCTAAGTTATAGGGGCCTCATGATCTCAGAATTTAAGTCCCATAGTGCTCAGAGCCATTTGAATCATTTGTCAGTCCATCCGCTACTGCATCGTCCGTGGTGAGAGGTAATGCCTGAAATCTGATACTCTCGGCACGCTCTTGACACTGTGGATCTGCAAATACTGAATTCCCTAACGATTTCCAAAATGGAATGTCCCATGCGTCTAGCTCCAGCTATTATTCCGCGTTCAGAGTCATTTAATTCCCGCCGGCCACGGTGGCCGAGCGGTTCTAGGCGCTACAGGCCGGAACCGCGCGACCGCTACGGTCGCAGGTTCGAATCCTGCTTCGGGCATGGATGTGTGTGATGTCCTTAGGTTAGTTAGGTTTAAGCAGTTTTAAGTTCTAGGGGACTGATGACCTCAGATGTTAAGTCCCATAGTGCTCAGAGCCATTTGAATCACTTTTTGTTAATTACCGCCGTGAGGCCATAATCACGTCCGAAACAGTTTCACATGAATCATCTGTGTACGAATGATAGCTCCGACAATGCCCTTTCACACCTTGTGTACACGATACTACCGCCATCTGTATATGTGCGTATCGCTATCTCACGACTCTTGCCACCTCAGTGTGAACATTCAAATGGCGGATACATATTTTCGAAAATTTTACGTGACTGTGGCCCCAGAGAAAGAAAAAAGAATCGTCCAACAGTTGTCAACCACACTGGTCTAGGAATGGGACGTCATGCCACAAGAACTCCTTACCAACATTACGGCCATCATGAGATCTCGTTACAGAGCATGTACTGCCGTCCGTAGTGTTCACATGCCCTATTGAGAAAATGTTCCAATGGTTCAAATGCCTCTGAGCACAATGGGACTTAACATCTTAGGTCGTCAGTCCCCTAGAACGTAGAACTACTTAAACCTAACTAACCTAATGACACCACACACATCCATGCCCGAGGAAGGATTCGAACCTGCGACCGTAGCAGTCCCGCGGTTCCGGACTGTAGCGCCTAGAACCGCACGGTCACCGCGGCCGGCGAGAACCATCTCCCGCCCTTTGTTCTGTCCACGGGACCATCATAAATCGCGGTTCCTTCACTATAATTATGATCTTTGAATAGAAGTGCCATTTCTGATCGTCTCATTGTACATTTCTTTCAATTTTCTTCTGCACTTTACCGCAGCCGTTATTGTCCAACTTTCATCAAGGTATATCACTTGGCGATCGAGCGAGGTGGCGTAGTGGTTAGCACACTGGACTCGCATTCGGGAGGACGATGGTTCAATCCCGTCTCCAGCCATCCTGATTTAGGTTTTCCGTGATTTCCCTAAATCGTTTCAGGCAAATGACGGGATGGTTCCTTTGAAAGGCCAAGGCCGATTTCCTTCCAAATACTTCCCTAACCCGAGCTTGCACTCCGTCTCTAATGACCTCGTTGTCGACGGGACGTTAAACACTAACCACCACCACCACCACCACTATATCACTTGGCATTAAGACATTATGTGAAAGTTACTGTCATTCTTGTTTTGCACACCAGTGTAGTTTTCTTTCCCTGGCTTTCTTATTGTTGTTGTGGTCTTCAGTCCTGAGACTGGTTTGATGAAGCTCTCCATGCTACTCTATCCTGTGCAAGCTTCTTCATCTCCCAGTACCTACTGCAACCTACATCCTTCTGAATCTGCTTAGTGTATTCATCTCTTCGTCTCCCTCTACGATTTTTACCCTCCACGCTGCAACCTACATCCTTCGGAATCTGCTTAGTGTATTCATCTCTTGGTCTCCCTCTACGATTTTTACCCTCCACGCTGCCCTCCAATGCTAAATTGGTGATCCCTTGATGCCTCAGAACATGTCCTACCAATCGATCCCTTCTTCTAGTCGAATTGTGCCACAAATGTCTCTTCTCCCCAATCCTATTCAATACCTCCTCATTAGTTATGTGATCTACCCATCTAATCGGCGTTCTTATAAGAGTTGCTTAATGTTGCTGTTAAGTCCTGTCTGTGTAAGGAGTCAACAGATTACCTGTGAAAGAAAATTAGGCTGGAATTACGAAATAGCAAGACTACTGTACCAAAGCTCTGGAAGACCTACGACCAAACAAGGTCGTAGGAAAACTGAAAGTCCCTCAGAATGGATCCTTGGGATGACAAAACTATTCCACCTGATGCGCAATATATGGCAGTTGAAATATCCTCAGACTTCAAGGAGAGTGTAATAATTCAATTGCAAATAAGGCAGGTGATGAGCGATGTGAATGTTACACAGCTACCATTTGTCAATTTATAGAAAGCTGTTTCCAGTGAAGACTGGCATATTCCATTTAAAATCTCTCTTCAAAATTCTATAGGTGGAAGGCATTAAATATAGACTGAAAGGCTATCTACAACTGGTACGGGAACCACAGTGCCGCTAAAAAACGAAGGTGAATGAAAGTTGCGCAGTAGTTGAGAAGGAAGAGTGGCTGTATCTCCAGCATGCTGAGGTTAGAAGACGTCTACAGGTTGTATATGATTCCAATAACTGCTAGAGGAAACGTCTTAAGCTGCGTAGGAAGTTTTGTTTATTTATTTGTGGCTAGTTTTGGACTATCTGCTCAGTATCAAACCATCCAGGAAAACAAAAAAAGAACAAAATACAATGTCCGCAGCTCCTGGCGCAGTGGTTTGAGTTTCTGCCTCTCGACCACGGGGTCCCGGCTCCGATTCCCGGCTGTGTCGGAGATTTTCTCCGCCCGGAGACTGGGTGTTCCTGTTGTCCTCACTATTTCATCATCATTCGTGAAAGTGGAGCGAGAGGACTGTGTTTAGAATGGAATTTGTACATGCGCTGATATCTGTGCAACTGAGCGCTCAGAGGGGAAAAAAAAGAAAAAAAAAGTGGATTTTACGATACTTACCGAAGAAGGCTTAGCAAAATTTTTTCTGTTCGAAGGTAGATAACATACTATGTACATATTAGCTCTTTCATTACATCTAGTATTGCATATAAGCTACTGCAAAGAAAGAAAGAGAGAGAAAGAGAGAGAGAGAGAGAGAGAGACCACGAAGGAACTATCCGAATGGGATGGAAATCGACAGTTATGACGTACATGTACTAACAGACACATGATTACTATTTCAGAAAAGTCGAGTGATTTATCAACAACAAAAGCTTCACAAATTGAGCAAGTCAATAACGCGTTGGTTCACCTCTGGCTCTTATCCATCTACAAGGTGTACAACTTCGCTTCCGCCGTTTTTTCCCCAACATCTGAGACTTTAATGAAACAAACTGGTTACCTATGTAAAATTCAAAGTATTTTCCATCGCTGGCCACTACATTCTCCCATCTTTCGGGCAGTGTACGAATCCCGCGTCGAAAAAATTGTACATCTTTTGAAGCGATCCACGAATCGATCCAATTTGCGACTTCTTCGTGAGATCGGAAGTATTGGTCAGCAAGGCCGCGCGCCATTGATCTAACCAAGTGACAGTCAGAGGGTGCAATGTCTGGGGAATACGGCGGGTGGCGTAGGACTTCCCACTTTAACGTTTCCAAGTACGTTTTGACCTCTTTTGCAACGTGGTGTCGAGCGCTGTCGTGCTGCAAAATCACTTTATCTTGCTTCTTGCTGCATTGCGGCGATTTGTCCTTTAATGCTCTGCTCAATTGTTCGATAATGAGCACCTGTGATTGTTTCACTTGGTTTTAACACCTCATAGTACACCACTCCGAGGTGGTCCCACCAAATGCAGAGGATGATCTTGGAGCCGTCGACGTGGAAGCATGGCCGGGATATTCCCACGATTTTTTTGCGTTTAGGGTTATGGTAATGAACGCATTTTTCGTTCCCGGCCACAATGCGATGCAGAAATCCCTTCCATTATTGCCTCTGAAGCAACCATTGGTGTAACGTAAATTATCGTAGCTGTGTTGGGAAAGTACCAGAGCTCCAAGAGATAATAGAAAGCACTAATGCTCAAATCGTTATAGGCACTGAAAGCTGGCTAAAGCCGGTTATTAGCTCAGCCGAAATTTTTGCGTAGAACGTAACGGTGTTCCGAAAGGATAGGCTAAACACTGTCGGCGGACACGTGTTTGTTGCTGTCAGAAGTAGTTTAACTAGTCGCGAAATTGAAGTAGATACATCCTGTGAGTTAGTAGGGGCAGAGGTCATTGTTGGCAACCGGAATAAAATAATAATTCGATTCTTTTAGCGACCTCCCAATTCAGGTGATACAGTTGCTGAAAGGTTCAAAGAAAACTTGAGTTTGATTTCAAACACGTACCCGAATAATACGATGATAGTTGGTGGTGATTTTAATTTACCCTCGATGTGTTGGCGAAAATACATGTTTAATTCCGGAGGTTCGCTAAAATATCATCCGAAATTCTGCTAAACGCATTCTCTGGAAATTATCTTGAGCAATTAGTTCATGAGCCCACACGAATAGTAAACGGTTGTGAAAACACATTTGACCTCTTAGCAACAAATAATGCTGAATTAATAACGAACATCAAAACCGATTCAGGGATTAGTGAACACTGGGCTGTCGTAGCAAGACTGAATATTGTAATCCCCAAATCCTCGAAAAATAAGTGAAAAATATACCTATTCAAAAAAGCAGATAAAAATTCACTTGACGCCTTCCTAAGAGACAATCTCCACTCATTCCAAATTAATAATATATGTGTGTAGACCAGTTGTGGCTTAAATTCAAAGAAATAGTATCGGCAGTAATTGAGAGATTTTTACCAAACAAATTAACAAATGACGGAACTGATCTTCCTTGGTACACAAAACGGGTTAGAACACTGTTGCAGAAACAACGAAATAAACATGACAAAATTAAACAGACGCAAAATCCCCAAGATTGGCGATCTTTTACAGAAGCTCGAAATTTAGCGCGAACTTGAATGCGAGATGCTTATAACAGTTTCCACAACGAAACTGTGTCTCGAAACCTGACAGAAAATCCAAAGCGATTCTGGTCGTACGTGAAGTACCTTAGCGGCAAGAAACAATCAACGCCTTCTCTGCACCATAGCAATGGAGATACTATCGAAGTCAGTCCTGACAAAGCAGAGTTACTAAACACAGCCTTCCGAAATGCCTTCACAAAAGAAGACGAAGTAAATATTGCAGAATTTGAATCGAGAACAGCTGCAAACATGAGTAACGTAGAAGTAAATATCCTCGGAGTAGTGAAGCAACTTAAACCACTTAATAAAAGCAAGTCTTCTGGTCCAGACTGTATACCAATTAGGTTCATTTCGGAGTATGCTGATTCATAAGCTCCATAATAAACAATCACATACAACCGTTCGCTCGACGGAAGATCCGTACCCAAAGACTGGAAAGGTCACAGCAATATTCAAGGAAGGTAGTATGAGTAATCCACTAAATTACAGGCCCGTATCGTTAACGTCGATACGCAGCAGGACTTTAGAACATAATGAATTACCTCGAAGAAAATGTTCTAATGACACACAGTCAACATGGGTTTTGAAAACATCGTTCCTGTGAAACACAACTAGCTCTTTATTCACATGAAGTGCTGAGCGCTATTGACAAGGGATTTCAGATCGATTCCATATTTCTGGAGTTCCAGAAGGCTTTTGACATAGTACCACACAAGCGACAAGTAGTGAAATTGCGTGCTTATGGAATATCGTCTCAGTTATGTGACTGGATCTGTGATTTCCTGTCAGAGAGGTCACAGTTCGTTGTAATTGACGGAAAGTCATCAAGTAACACAGAAGTGATTTCAGGCGTTCCCCAAGGTAGTGTTATAGGCCCTTCGCTGTTCTTTATTTATTTAAACGATTTGGGAGGCAATCTGAGCAACTGTCTTCGGTTGTTTGCAGATGACACTGTCTTTTATCGACTAATAAAGTCATCAGAAGATCAAAACAAACTGCAAAACGATTTAGAAGAAATATCGGAATGGTGCGAAAAGTGGCAGTTGACCTTAAATAACGAAAAGTGTGATGTCATTCACATGAGTGCTAAAAGGAACGCGTTAAACTTAGGTTGCATGATAAATCAGTCTAATCTAAAAGTCGTAAATTCAACTAAATACCTAGGTATTACAATTACGAACAATTTAAATTGGAAGAAACACAGAAAATGTTGCGGGGAAGGCTAACCAAAGACTGCGTTTTATTGGCAGGACAATCAGAAAATGCAACAGACCTAATAAGGAGACTGCCTACACTACGCTTGTCCGTCCACTTTTAGAATACTGTTGCACGGGGGAGGGGGGGGGGTGGTGTGGTTAACCTTACCAGATAGGACTGACTGAGTACATCGAAAAAGTTCAAAGAAAGGCAGCACGTTTTGTATTATCGCGAAATATGGGAGAGAGTGTCACAGAAATGATACAGGATTTGGGATGGGCATCATTAAAAGAAAGGCGTTTTTCGTCGCGACGGAATCTTCTCACGAAATTCCAATCACCAACTTTCTCCTCCGAATGCGAAAATATTTTGTTGACACCGACTTCCATAGGGAGGAACGATCACCAAGATAAAATAAGGGAAATCAGAGCTCGTACCGAAAGATATAGGTGTTCATTCTTCCCGCGCGCTGTACGAGATTGGAATAATAGAGAATTGTGAAGGTGGTTCGATGAACCCTCTGCCAGGCACTGAAATGTGATTTGCAGAGTATCCATATAGATGTAGAACTGTTCACAAACACACAAACGCCGTTCAACGTCTCTTGGTTTCAGCTCACGCGGGACCCAAGCTCTTTCTTTCTGAATCATGCCCATAGCCTTGAGACTTTTGAAATGGCTTGCTGATTCACTCCCACTACTCGTGCCACTTCTTTAGTTTGACGCGAGCGATTCTTCACTCAGCAATGTCTCCAATTCTGCATCTTCGAAAACATTCCCTCTTCCACCACTATGCCGGTCTACGACGTTAAAAACACTGTTCTTGAAGCCTTGATACCACCCGCGACACGTTCTTTCACTAACAGCGTCCTTACCATACGTACCCGAGAGCATTCGATGAGACTCAGGCGCTGTTTTCTTCATACTGAAACAAAACAGTAACACCTACCGCATATGATGAGAATTAGACTCGTAAACTGACATTTTCAATCAAGAACAACTTTACGATACGGACACAAATCGACTAATGTTAGGATGAGGTTATGTTGACCGAGGTCCAAGCTAACTGCCTGACGTCTGCGATCTGTTTCTTCCGATCGCTACTTACCGTTGTCGCCTCCTATCGGCAAACGGCGGAAGCAAACATGAACACCTTGTGTTTTTTCGCTTTGGCATTGGTTGATGTTTTCCTGAGGGATATCGAGTCACGTTATGTCCAACTGACGCGTTAGATCGACAAAATCCCGAGGGCCTTATCCTTAATACCCCCAACATTCTCAATTAGAAAGAGATTCGGCGACCTTGGCTGGCCAAAGTAGGGTTTGGCATCTTCATCTACATCTACATGGATACTCTGGAAATCACACTTAAGTGCCTGGCAGAAGATTCATCGAACCACTTTCACAATAATTCACAATAATTCACTCTCGAACAGCGTGCCAAAAGAAACGAACATCTGTATCTTTTTGTGCGAGCTTTGATTTCCCTTGCTCTATTATGATGATCATTTCTTCCTATGTAGGTCTGCGTGAACAAACTATTTTCGCGCTCGGACGAGAAAGTAGGTGACAGAAATTTCGTGAGAAGGTCCTGCAACCGGTGGAAACGCCTCTGTTTCAATGATTCCCACCCCAAATCCTGTATCATGTCCGTGTCACTCTATCCCCAATTTCTCGATAATACAAAACCTGCTGGACTTCTTTTAACTTTCTCGATGTACTACGTCAATGCTATCTGATAATGATCCCAAACCACGCAGAAGTGCTCCAAAATGGGACGGACAGTCGTAACGTAGACAGAGTCTTTAGTAGACCAGGTGCATCCTCTAAGTGTAATGCCAATAAATCGCAGTCTTAGGTTCGCCTTCCCAACAATGTTTTCTATGTATTCTTTCCAATTTAAGTTTTTCGTAATTGTAATTCCTAGGCATTTAGTTGAATTTACGGTCTTTCGATTTGATTGATTTATCGTGTAAACGGATTCCTTTTAGCACTCACTTGGATGACCGCGCATTTTTCAATATTTAGAGTCAGCTGCCAACTCTGGTACACTGGTCTCGCATTCGGGAGGACGACGGTTCAATCTCGCGTCCGGCCATCCTGATTTAGGTTTTCCGTGATTACCCTAAGTCGCTCCAGGCAAATGCCGGGATGGTTCCTTCGAAAGGGCACGGCCGACATCCTTTCCTAATCCGATGAGACCCATGACCTAGCTATCTGGTCTCCTCCCCGAAAACAACCCAACCAAGTCTTACACCGTACAGATAATCTTTTCTAACTCGTTTTGCAATTTGTATTGATCTTCTCATGACTTTAGACGATAACCGACAGCATCATCTGTAAACAATCTAAAACGGTTACTCAAATTGTTTTCTAAACCGTCCATATAGACGAGGAACGATAGAGGGCCATTAAACGCTAGCTTGGGGAGCGCTAGAAATCCCTTGTTTTTCACTCGATGACTTTCCGTCAGTTACTACGAACTGTGACCTCTCTGACAGGAATCACGAATCCAGTGGCATAACTAAAACAATATTCTATAAGCACGCAATTAGACTAGAATACCGTTGTACGGCTGGCCGCTGTGGCCGAGCGATTCTAGGTGCTTCACTCCGGCACCGCGCTGCTGCTACGGTCGCAGGTTCGAATCCCGCCTCTGGCATGGATGTGTGTGATGTCCTTAGGTTAGTTAGGTTTAAGTAGTTCTAAGTATTGGGGACTGATGTTTAAAAAATGTGTGTGGAATCTTGTGGGACTTAACTGCTAAGGTCATCAGTCGCTAATCTTGCACACTACTTAATCTAAATTATCCTAAGGACAAACACACACACCCATGCCCGAGGGAGGACTCGAACCTCCGCTGGGACCAGCCGCACAGTCCATGACTGCAGCGCCCCAGACCGCTCGGCTAATTCCGCGCTGCTGGGGACTGATGACCTCAGATGTTATGTCCCATAGTGCTTAGAGCCATTTGAATTTGACGCTTTTACGGGGTCAAAAGCCTGGAAATCTAGAAAGGCGGAATCAATAAATTCTTTTTTTCGATAGCACTCAACACTACGTGTGAATAAAGTTGTGTTTCACAAGAACGATGTTTTCTAAATCTTTGATGACTACTCGTCTGTGTCAATAGACCGTTCTCTTCGAGGTAAAGCCGGCCGGTGTGGCCGAGCGGTTCTCGGCGCTTCAGTGTGGAACCACGCGACCGCTCCGGCCGCAGGTTCGAATCCTGCCTAGGGCATGGATGTGTGTGATGTTCTTAGGTTAGGTAGGCTTAAGTAGTTCTAAGTTCTAGGGGACTGATGACCTCAGATGTTAAGTCCCATAGTGTTTAGAGCCATTTGAACCATTTCTTCGAGGTAATTTATAATGTTCAAACACGTTTTATGTTCCAAAATCCTGCTGCATATCGACATTAATGATACGGGCGTGTAATTTAGCACAAAGACAAGCAGTAGAAACATTCTTCGTGTGTGGGTGGGCATTATCTTGCTGAAATACAAGCTCATTATGGCTTGCCATGAAGGGCAACAAAACAGAAAGCAGAATATCGTCGACGTACCGCTATACTGTAAAGGTGTCCTGGATGACAACCAAAGGTGTTTCGCTATGAAAAGAAATGGCGGCATCCCACCGCTATCCGGGGCTCATCCAGTCACGCCATCAGTCCAGGATCTCATTGGCTGGAATAAAATTGCCTTCAGTGATGAATCTCGCTTCGATATGAGCACCAGTGAGCCGCGAATTTTGTGTCTTACTGTGTACAAACGTGGGAACATAGAATGTAGCATCCACGCATGAACATCGCTGTATTTCAAAACGTAAACTGATGCTAAGAGGTACCTGCAACGACCACGCAAGCAGGGCCAGAGGAAGCAGATTCGGGGTGTTTTATTGTAATAAGAATACAGTTTACAAAATTATTGGAGAAATACAATCTGAACAAGTTGTAAACAGTCTGTACTGAACAAAACCTTTTAAAATACGAAGTAGACGTGCGTGACGTACTATGAGGCTACACACGGCCTACTGTAGAACTATGCGAGAGAGAAACAAGGCAAGACTTACGGCATTTCAACAAGAACACAAAGCAAATTACAACAAATTATTACAAAATATGACCTGATATAAGGTGTTCCGGTAGTATCCTTTATGTCAGATATAAACTGAACAGTCAACCATCCTCACTACAGGTGTTACAATACAAAATACGAGGGTCGGAACTTTAATAGTGGCAACTATTTATTTACAGCTCGTACAAAATAGATTCGTGTCTCAAAGTTTTACTGACCTTCAAAGTAGTCACCAGCATTGTGTATAATCCGTTGACAGCGATGTGGATGT
The DNA here is from genome assembly GCF_023897955.1 of Schistocerca gregaria. NCBI lineage: Eukaryota > Metazoa > Arthropoda > Insecta > Orthoptera > Acrididae > Schistocerca > Schistocerca gregaria. Next base: position 78,285,214 of record NC_064928.1, read on the forward strand.
CGTAGGATACTCTTAGCAGTGCCCGACGAATTTGTAGCAACTCTGAAGCGAATGCCGTGAAGGTTTTCCTTCAGTTTAGAAATCGAGTTCAACTCACGAGGACTTTAGTTAGGAGAGTGCAGTAAGTGATATAGCACTTTATAGTGCACTGTACGTGCTTGAGCATTGTCCAGCAAAATGATGGTCAAGTCATGCAGAAAGTGTCACCACTTCTATTTCTATGCTGTTCATTTTTTCTAACACAATCTACGTCCAGCTTAGAGACAGAAGTGATGGCACTTTCTGCAGGACCTGACCATCATTTTGCAGGACAATGCTCAAACACGTACAGTGCAAGCTGTTACTGATTTGTTTGACTGATGGGGCTGCTAAATGCTATACCACCTACTGAAAACCCCTGACTTAAGCCCTCGTGAGTTCAACTCGATTTCTAAACTGAAGGAATCACTTGAAGAGATTCTTTTCAGAACTGCTACAAATTCATCGGGCAATAGACCGCGCCGCTCGAACTGTCAACACAGCTGGCACTGCTAAGAGTATCCAAAGACTTCCACATCGCTGGCAATGGGTTATACACAATGCTGGTGATTACTTTGATGGTCAGTAAAACTTTGAGACACGTATCTATTTTGTAGGAGCTGTAAATAATCGTTATGGTAACCATTCTACAATAGGGTCTATACGTTTGTATGTCTAACAAAAACAAACAATTACCTTCTTGGAAGCATTGGGCTAACAGTATAAAATATTGAAGCATAAAATTGCGTGAATTGCTGTTGAAACAGAACCGGAATAAATTAGCCACAATGAAGTACATCCACTAAGGACGACATTCACATAAATAACATAATAAGCATCATATGGCGTACAGCATTGTGACAACATATACTGAATATTTTAATATAAGTAGTTACGTTTGCCCGCGTTTGGTCACAAAAGTGGAAAGGTGGATCTGATGTGTAAATCTATATAGCATGTTGGTTCCACGTTTGTGGCATCATATATCTCATTTTGGACACATTATCGCTTCGCTTCAATAAGTTCCGCTTAACCGCAGAAGCTAGATTAAGGAAAGGCAAACCTACGTTTCTAGCATTTGTAGACTTAGAGAAAGCTTTTGACAATGTTAGCTGGAATACTCTCTTGCAAATTCTAAAGGTGGAAGTGATAAAATACAGGGAGCGAAAGGTTATTTACAATTTGTACAGAAACCAGGTGGCAGTTATATGAGTCGAGGGACATGAAAGGGAAACAGTGGTTGGGAAGGGAGTGAGACAGGGTTGTACGCTCTCCCCGATGTTATTCAATCTGTATATTGAGCAAGTAGTGAAGAAAACAAAAGAAAAATTCGGAGTATGTATTAAAATCCATGGAGAAGGAATAAAAACTTTGAGGTCCGCCAATGACATTGTAATTCTGTCAGCGACAGCAAAGGACCTGGAAGAGCAGCTGAACAGAATGCACAGTGTCTTGAAAGGGGAATATAAGATGAACATCAACAAAAGCAAAACGAGGATAATGGAATGTAGCCGAATTAAGTCGGGTGATGCTGAGGGAATTAGATTAGGAAATGAGAAGCTTAAAGTAGTCAAGGAGTTTTGCTATTTGGGGAGTAAAATAACTGATGATGGTCGAAGTAGAGAGGATATAAAATGTAGACTGGAAAGGGCAAGGAAAGCGTTTCTGAAGAAGAGAAATTTGTTAACATCGAGTTTGGATTTGAGTGTCAGGAAATCGTTTCTGAAAGTATTTGTTTGGAGTGTAGCCATGTATGGTAGTGAAACATGGACGATAAATAGTTTGGACAAGAAGGGAATAGAAGCTTTCGAAATGAGGTGCTCACAGAAGAATGGTGACGATTAGATGGGTATATCACATAACTAATGAGGAGGTATTGAATAGGGTTGCGGAGAAGAGGAGTCTGTGGTACAACGTGACTAGAAGAAGGGATCGGTTGGTAGGACACATTCTGAGGCATCAAGGGATCACCAATGTAGTATATTAGGGCAGCGTGGAGGGTAAAAATCGTAGAGGGAGACCAAGAGATGAATACACTAAGCAGATTCAGAAGGATGTAGGCTGCAGTAGGTACTGGGAGATGAAGAAGCTTGCACAGGATAGAGTAGCGTGGAGAGCTGCATCAAACCAGTCTCAGAACTGAAGACCACAACAACAATATCCTTTACCGAACTTGGGTTATCATTTTAATGCTATAGAACCTAACGTTTTACTGTCGTGGATGATGAAAGACGTACTGTATCTGTGTTAGAAAGTATGACTGGTCCGCTCCAGAATTTAATGTGGGCACTCTCTCAAGCCGTAGATATTTACTAATCTTCCAGAATCAGATCCATTTTTCCACTTTTATGACCTAGTGGCATAACTATATATCATAAATTATGTATTATGTCTAGTCACACAAGTGTAAGGCATATTTTGCCTTTTATGTGTACATCATAATTCGTGTCTATACTCCGCAGTGACTCTCACTAATTTATTGCCGTTCTTCTTCAGCATTTTTTTACGTAACTTTATGTCTTTATATTGTGTACTGTTAGCACAATGGTTCCACCACGGCGGTTGCCTCTTATATGGAAACGTACTGGAGGGCTACCAAACTTACTTTATTTTTATTATTTTGTATTTTAACGTTTGTAGTTAGGATGGTTTACTATGCCGTCTATATTTGATGCACAGGAAGAACATAACCACAAAAAATGGTTCAAATGGCTCTGAGCACTATGCGACTTAACATATGAGGTCATCAGTTACCTAAAACTTAGAACTACTTAAACCTATCTAACCTAAGGACGTCACACACATCCATGCCCGAGGCAGGATTCGAACCTGCTACCGTAGCGGTCGCGCAGTTCCAGACTGAAGCGCCTGGAACCGCTCGGCCACAACGGCCGGCAACATAACTACAACTACCTTCTTTTCTGTAATGTGGGACGCAGCGTCCTCCTTATGTTAGGCTATATTGTGTTGTAATTTGTATTCTTGTTGAAATGCCGTAGGTCCTTTACTTGTTTACCTTTGTGATAGTGTTAGAGTACACCGTGTGTGGCGTCATAGCTTATGACGCACTTGTATTTTCATATAACGGTTTATTAATAACAACTGTTCACAACTTGTTAAGATTGTGTTTTACCAATGACTTTGTAAACTGTATTTGTGTGACAATAAAAAACCTCTCGACGCACTCCGTCACTACCGGCCTCTGGCCTAGCGACTTGATTGCTGAGTATTCCCCTTAGTATGAGCTTATGTTTTGACTTACAGCGATGTTCATATGTGTATATTGCCACTTTTACATGTTTTGTGGCCTGCACCTATTATTCACGTCTGGTTGTAATGTAAGACTTATGCACATGGTATGTTATCTACATCCGAATTTTTCTTATGTTTTCTTCGCTACTTGCTCAATATACAGATTGAATAACATCGGGGAGAGCCTACAACCCTGTCTCACTCCCTTCCCAACCACTGCTTCCCTTTCATGTCCCTCGACTCATATAACTGGCACCTGGTTTCTGTACAAATTGTAAATAACCTTTCGCTCCCTGTATTTTACCCCTGCCACCTTCAGAATTTGAAAGAGAGTATTCCAGCTAACATTGTCAAAAGCTTGTTAAGCCTTCATTGCTATATATCGTAACATCTACTGTATTTCAGGGTCATTCGATAACACTAGCCAACAGTGAAAATGCAACCAGGATGAAATAAATGTTAAGTATATCAACCACGCTGATAACGAAATAGACAGTGGAAAATTCGAATTAGCTGTCGTTGCTAAGTTGAAGGGGACGTATTTAATCATGTTTTATTTGTATTCATTGTCAACCCCATGAGATACAGACTTACAAATCCCGCTGATGGTGGACAGAATGATGAAGCTTTAGGCAACAACAGCTGAGCGTATTTTGTCGCTATTTTTAGCCCGGGCTCGTCGCAAAAAGGGGAAGAGGAAGGGAAGCGTGTTTCAGTTTAGCGTTGTTTCAGTCTTTTACAAGCTGTGTTCTGTTCGTGTGCTGCAAGAACGTGTTACTAAAGTGTAGTTAGTGCGTGTGGCCATTCCTGTGATTCATTATGCCTCTCAAATACGTAAACAGTACTGACAATTTTCACTACGTTTGCGGACAAGCTACAATTAAATCGCAAAGGTGGCCAATAATGCCATACAGGATGCGTCAAAAATGTATACACACTTTGAAGCATCATAGAAAATTCATTCTCCGTTCTACAACGTTAAATTTCTGGAAAATGGAAAGTTTAAAGTCCAACTGGAAAAATAAATGTACTTTGTCCATTATAATTATCCGGGCTGTTATGCCGTGTTCGGTTGATGAATTTTGTGTTAATTCCCAACGTTTCGTCTCCGACTGCGGGAGACATCTTCAAGGGGTTCCGTAGGTCGATGGAAGGTCCAACACACCCACTGGCTCTCTACTGACTGCCGCTAAATTCCGTGTCCGCGCGCTCCAGCGCCGCGGTGTGACGTCAGGTGTTTTGCAAACGCCAGTGCAATTGGCCGCTGTCCGTCCCGTCGATCGCCGTTGCCATCACCCAGTAGTGGACGCGTGGTACACATCTTCTTCAACACCGGCACCAATATCCCGTTTAATTTCATGCGGGAGCGCGCGGACACGGAATATAGCGGCAGTCAGTAGCGAACCAGTGGGTGTGTCGGACCCTCCATCGAACTACGGACCCCCTTGAAGATGTCTCCCGCAGTTGGAGACGAAACGTTGTGAATTAACAGAAAATTCATCAACCGACCACAGCATAACAGCCCGGATAATTATAATGGACGTGATATTTCCGGCCGTCTACATTTTAGTAAATGTACTTTGCAAATGTGATTAATGTTCAAACTGGTGGCCTTCAGCATCAGTGCATTTCTGCGCACACCATCTGAATCTCATTCCAAAGTGTGTCCACAGGGAGTCCCGTGCCAATGAACATAACTTGTGACTTACGTACGTTTAATGAGCTACCCGACGCCTCACCATAAGTCGCTACCCACGTCAAAACAGCTCGAACCTCGTCGGCATTACGTAAACAGATGACTACATCGTCAGCATAGGTCGTGCAACAGAATCGGTATCGATCTATGGACAACTCTACCAAACGTTGTCTGAGTCCACATAGCAAGGATTCCAAGGAAAAGGCGCACAAAATCGCTGATAGAGGGCAACCTTGACGTACGGAGCGACCTATTTTAATCGGAGGAGTGAGTCTGCCATTGTACATAATCCTGGAAGAGGCACCCCGCAGAAGGCGCATCACTACCGTGATAACGGCGACTGGGAAACCCATATGGTGGAGAACGGCCGTAAGGAACGAATGGTCAACCCTATCAAAAGCTTGACTAAAGTCCAAAGACGCAAGTGCCCCAGAGAGGCGTTGTGCCTGGGTAACGGCGATCATATCCTTTTAGCGGCATAAAGCCGTGCGGATATTATTATCCCCTCCCAAAGATGCTTGGTCTGGCGACACAACATATTGGGCAACGGTTTTAAGTCGTGCCGCCAAAAGGCGAGTGAAGATTTTCATATCACTGTCAAGGAGGGTGAGGGGCCGATAATCACCGATATTGTTGCCACCATGCGGTTTATGTACAGGAATAATAATTCCTTCCATGAAAGAGTCCGGCACAGGTACTTCCGGAGACATCAGTTCCCGACATATGGAGCTGAAGGTGGACTCTAACAAATCACGGAAGGTGCGATAAAATTCTAGGGGAAGATCGTCGGGTCCTGGGGAGCGATTGATGGTTCCTGCTCGTATCGCATCGCGGACTTCATCATCAGTCACCTCTGACACCAAGTCAATCCACGCATCTCCTGGGAGACCACCGAAGTTTAGCTGTGAGACTTCCTCGATCAACTCTGGGGAATGTGGAATTGGGGCGTAGAGCTGCTGGTAGTGGGCGTGAAGCACATTCCCTATTGCAGATTGGGTTACGTAGCGACGCCCATCTTGGTCTGTTAGGATGGGAATAAATTTTCGGCGACGATGTTGGCGTTCTTGGATGATATGGTACATAGATGGATGTTCATGAGGCATGCGATCAGCAGTACGAGATCGTACTATCGCTCCTTCCAAGTGCCTTCGCATGCGATTGGAGATTTGGGCCTTAGCACGGTTCATCCTTGTATGGCGCTCAGGGGAGGCTGGCATCGTGGAGCATTCTCGTAGGATCCTGTAGTAAAAGTCCATAGTGCACTTCCTCCAGGCGACAACATCTTTGCCATATCGGATCAAAGTTTTTCGAAGAGCAGGTTTTGCACACTGGATCCACCAGGATATGGTAGACGGATACGTGGGACGGCGTCTATTACATGTGATCCAAGTGTCTTCTATTAGAAGCCGACAGTCAGGTGAATTAAGGAGTGCCGTGTTCAGTTTCCGTAAACCACGTCCGTGCCATACTGCCTGTCTTGTGAGAACGTCACAGAAGTAAGCCTCATGATCTGAGAAAGCAACAGTCCAGATTTCAGCCTGTCGTGTGTGTTGAATTAGGAATCGCGAGATGTAGATGCGATCCAGTCGGCTAGAGGAGTGCGCAGTGTAGTACGTAAAGCCCAAACGATCACCGTGAACATGTCTCCACGTGTCGACAAATTGTAGCCGCGTCACGACTGTTTCCAGAGCTGCGCATGGTGAGTGACGCGGCAGTTGATCCTGAGGTCGCTGGGTGCAGTTGAAGTCTCCACCCATGACCCAGTCATCGTGTGGTCCCATAAAAAGGGGTGTAACTTCATCTGCGAAGAAGGCATTGAGTTCACGACGGTAGCTGGAGCCCGACGGCGCATAAATGTTGACGATGCGTACACCAAAGAGAGTAAGGGCCATACCTCTACCGTTAGGGAGGTATAGGACATCTTCGGCAGGAAGACCTTCTCGTAAGATGATGGCAACACTACTACCGGTGTCCGAAGCGGGAGAAAGATGTGCCGTGAAGCCATGTGGTGGTGAAAAATCGACGACATGCACTTCCTGAAAAAGCGCAATATCAGTCCGCATCATAAATCATATCGCGGAGCAGCGCTAGTTTGTGGGGCGCACGAATGGTCGCGAGGTTAATCGTTGCGACACGATAATTCTGGTGTTGGAGTCCCACTGGCACAGGTGGGGCTGCTTCTTCAGGAGCGAGAGGTCGCCGATCTTGCCGGTCCGCCGAAGAGGTTGCTGTTGTGGAGAGTCTGCGGGCGCGGGCGCAACCGATGGGGGCGCCCCATCATCAGCACCGTCCACCCCAGTCCCTTCGATCTCCACGTCGTCTGCCCAGGAGACTGATACTGCGGTAGGGTACCGACTGTGTACATCATCCGTGTGGAGAGGAGACGTAGTTTTCGGCTCAGCGTATAGACTTTCTTCAACGTCGACCTGTGGGGGCGACGGCGCCAGTAAGGAGGGGTGATCGTTGCCAGTGGTCGCCTGTGGCGGGTCGTTCGCAACTTTTGGACATCATAGAGCGGTTTGTCGTCCATCTTCGGTTCTGCATCTCTGGCATCCATCCGTAGAATGGATTCATCAGGGGGTGTACGGCTACGCTTCTTTCTCTTTCGTGTCGACCCTTGTTTTCGAACAGGTCGTTCCGAGTCTGATTGCGGGTGGCCTTCGCCTGACTCCGGACCAGTCTGAAGGAAAGCAGAAGTAGGTACCACTCCCGGATCAACTTCCATCTCAGCAGCATTTTCAGTCACAGTGCTGTGATGATGTGGAAGGACAGGATCTGGCGTCTTTGGCACCTCAGAAGGAATCTCAGTAGCGGTTGCACCTGCCTGATCTGACGACGTCAACAGGGCAGGAAGACCCTGTGTAGAGGTGCTACCTTCCTGGGCAACCTTGGCATATGTGACAGGGATCTGAGTGATCACCGCTGGGGACGCTTCCTCGCCGACCGGCGTTTGGATCAGGCGGCGTCGCATGCAGGCGGATCTGACGTGGCCTTCTTGTCCACAACCCGCACATGTTCGGGGTTGGCCGTCGTACATGACAGTGGCTCGCACACCGCCAATTGTCAGGTATGATGGTATATGTTTTTTCAGTTCAATTTTTACCTGAGGCACACCATTAAGGACATGGTAGGTCGTGAAGGTTTGCCAGTTTTCCTCTACGTAACCGATGACGTTACCGTATGGTTGTAACGCAGAGACAACTACGTCCTTCGGCGCTTCAAATGGTAGTTCAAACACCCTAATCGTGCGTTGACCGTACTCTGCGAGTTCAAGTGTAACTGCTCCGACGTGACCATCAGAGTATTTGAACTTAAGTCCATTGGTATGGCGGCGAATAACATCTTCACACACCTCGATGTTTGTCATTTTAATATGAGCGACACTACTCGTGATCGAAAAATGGATTCCGATAACGTGGTTAGGATCTAAACGAACTTCTTCACGTAGGAACGTTTCAACTTCATGTGCACGGGGTCGCGCATGTTCAGCTGGGAAGGAAACTTTAAGGGTCGCACGGCGGTAAGCGCTCGACATGTTGCTCGCGGTGGACGGACACAAGCCTTAAAGCTACGACGCGGAAGTAAACAAACCTGCAGCGGAGCACGGGGCCGTCCGCACGCTGCCACGGCTGAGAGCCGACTGCCAACTGAGCTACCGAAGCACGACTCACGCCCGGTACTCACAGCTTTACTTCTGCCAGTTCCTCGCCTCCTACCTTCCAAACTTTACAGAAGCTCTCCTGCGAACCTTGCAGAACTAGCACTCCTCAAAGAAAGGATATTGCGGAGACATGGCTCCGCTGCAGAGTGAAAATCTCATTCTGGAAACATCCCCCAGGCCATGTCTCCGCAATATCCTTTCTTCCAGGAGTGCTAATTCTGCAAGGTTCGCAGGAGAGCTTCTGTAAAGTTTGGAAGGTAGGAGGCGATGAACTGGCAGAAGTAAAGCTGTGAGTACCGGGCGTGAGTCGTGCTTCGGTAGCTCAGTTGGTAGAGCACATGCTCGCGAAAGGCAAAGGTCCCGAGTTCGAGTCTCGGTCGGGCACACAGTTTTAATCTGCCAGGAAGTTTCAAAAAACGGATAGTTTATACTAAAATGCGTAACCGACTTTGTGGTGTAGTTACGACTGTACAAAAACAAGTGGTAATTGGAAGGTAGGAAACGAGGTACTGACGGAAGTAAAGCTGTGAGGACGGGCCGTTAGTCGTGCTTGGGTAGCTCAAACGGTAGAGCACTTGCCCGCATAAGGCAAAGGTCCCGAGTTCGAGTCTCGGTCCGGCACACAGTTTTCATCTGCCAGGAAGTTTCAGCAGGTAGTAAGTTATGTGATGTTTGGAGGGTAACTGCGGGACAACAGTCTGTAGAGTAGCCTGCTATGTTATTGTACTAGGTGTCGAGGCCATTCGATAAACTGAGCACTAGTTCCTGGTTTGTGCTTTTTCATGCACGTGCTCTGCTTTTCTGTATTGCCCACATTGTTTAATAAAATTCAGATGCATGTGGTTCAGTGTCTACCCCTGCACAACACCCAGCCACTTTGCACTGTCACCATTATCCTGCACCACCTTATTAAATGCAGTATTTTCAAAAATGGCTCTGAGCACTATGGGACTTAACATCTGTGATCATCAGTCCCCTAGAACTTAAAACTAACTAACCTAAGGACAGCACACACATCCATGCCCGAGGCAGGATTCAAACCTGCGACCGTAGCAGTCGCACGGTTCCGGACTGAGCGCCTAGAACCGCTAGACCACCGCGGCCGGCAAATGCAGTATTTTAGTCGTATTTTATGCCAGAACCACGCATTGACCGCCACTATAAACTTTTCATTCGTAAAATTTACTCTCAGCGTTTAGATGAGGTGAAGGGCAGGTTCTCTAGCCCTGCAGCCTAGGTGCTGAAACCGCAAAGGGTTCCTGCACCACAGAAATTTAAAATAAAAATGTCTTGGTTTTAATACTGTGGTGCAGGCTACCCTTATAGTCATCAGAGAAACAGATGTAATTATTTCGTGTGGGCAGTTTCAGCTGAGTTTTTCAGTGGACAGCTGATTCAAAGTCCACGTGGTATCCAGTTGAATACATGGCACATCAGTAGGCGAAACTGCTAAGTCTTTCAAAACAATAGTTCACGAAATTTCGGCAGGCTGAAGTGAGCTAGATTTCTTCCATCCACATTTCGTTCAAACCAAGACTCATATGACGGCAAGGTGTTTTCTTATATTAAAACTATCACTTTTGATCGCAGAAGAGTTTTGGAGAAAGGTAATTTTCAATACTGAAGATGATCGAAACCAGGCTGCGTATCTCAGTGTCAGAAGAGAGGTTCAAAATTTTGGCTTCGCGCAGAATTGTAAGTGATGTATTAAGACAAGTATTTTACACGGATAGTTCGGAATGTAGGTGCTTAAAAATTCGTAACTATCATTGTTTTCTATTGGTAGCCATGTTGACTGCACAAGGAGGAGTCTCTTCCCACGTAGTTTCCGATTTCTGAACAATCTATACAGCACAAAAGCACTTTGTCTGTTTCTTTTCTGTGCTGAGTCCCACACTGCTTTCACCTGCTAGCTGTACACTATTTGATCAAAAGTACCCGGACACCCCAAAAACATACGTTTTTCATATTAGGTGCATTGTGCTGCCACCTACTGCCAGGTACTCCATATCAGCGATCTCAGTAGTCATTAGACATCGTGAGAGAGCAGAATGAGGCACTCCGCGGAACTCACGGACTTCGAACGTGGTCAGGTGATTGAGTGTGACTTGTGTCACACGTCTGTACGCGAGATTTCCACACTCCTAAGCATCCCTAGGTCCACTGTTTCCGATGTGATACTGAAATGGAAACATGAAGAGACATGTACAGCACAAAAGCGTAAAGGCCGACCTCGTCTGTTGACTCACAGAGACCGCCGACAGTTGAAGAGGGTTGTAATGTGTAATAGGCAGACATCTATCCAGACCATCACACAGGAATCCGAAACTGCATCAGGATGGACTGAAAGTACTATGAAAGTTAGATGTGAGGTGAGAAAACTTGTATTTCTTGGTCGAGTGGCTGCTCATAAGCCACACATCACGCCGGTAAATGCCAAACGAAGCCTCACTTGGTGTAAGGAGCGTAAACATTGGATGATCGAGCAGTGGAAAAACGTTGTGTCGAGTCACGAATCACGGTACACAATGTGGCGATCCGATGGCAGGGTGTGGGTATGGCTAATGCCCGGTGAACGTGATCTGCCAGCGTGTGCAGTGCCAACAGTAAAATTAGGAGGCAGAGGTATTATGGTGTGGTCGTGTTTTTCATGGAGAGGCTTGCACTCCTTGTTGTTTTGCGTGTTACTATCGCAGCACAGGCCTACATTGATGTTTTAAGCACCTTCTTGCTTCCCACTGTTGAAGAGCAATTCGGGGGTGGCCATTGCACCTTCCAACACTATCGAGCACCTGTTTATAATGCACGGCCTGTGGCGGAGTGTTTACACGACAATAACGTCCCTGTAATGGATTGGCCTGCACAGAGGTGCTGACCTGAGTACTATAGAACACATTTGGGATGTTTTGGAACGCCGACTTCGTGCCAGGCCTCGCCGACTGACGTCGATACCTCTCCCGAGTGCAGCACTCCGTGAAGAAAGGGCTGCCATATCCCAAGAAACCTTCCAGTACCTGACTGAACGTATGCCTGCGAGGGTGGGCCAGCACCAAACTGAATACAAGCATTACCGATGGAGGGCGCCACGAACTTGTAAGACATTTTCAGCCAGGTGTCCGGATACTTTTGAGCACTTGGTGTATCTTTGTTAGCTCACTGCTCGCGTTCAGCATAGTTTTGGAATTGGAAATCGCTATGACAGTGATGTTTTCAGTGGCATTGAAGAAGAAACTGGCGTTTGTAATTCAGAAGGGGAAGCTGATGATTATGATACTGATACAGATTTCTGTGTGGCTGAATGCTCTGGTAATTATGAAAGAAAATATTCTAGTGAAGCGTCTCAAATGTTGTATTGCCTAAGGAAACATTCATAAAACTACTGTGGTAGAGTATCATAGAAAGACGCGCCCTACACGTGTCTGCAAAGCGTGTTCCGATGTCAGTAACAGGAACAAGGGAAAAGCGTGACGAAAAGAACATCGTGCTGGTGTGAAAAAAATGTTTAAATGGCTCGGAGCACTATGCGACTTAACTCCTAAGGTCATCAGTCACCTAGAACTTAGAACTACTTAAACCTAACTGACCTAAGGGTATCACACACATCCATGCCCGAGGCAGGATTCTAACCTGCGACCGTAGCCGTCGCTCGGTTCCAGACTGTAGCGCCTAGAACCGTACGGCCACTCCGGCAGGCCTGCTGGTGTCGAAATTGTGATGCAGCTCTTTGCATGTCGGAGTGTTTCAAAATACACTACATTCAGGCAAATTGTGTGTAAGAACCATGTATATAAGTTATTAATACATTCCGAAATTGCCGGCCGTTGTGGCCGAGCGGTTCTAGGTGCTTCAGTCTGGAACCGCGTTGCTGCTACGGTCGGTCGCAGGTTCTAATCCTGCCTCGGGCATGGATGTGTGTGATGCCATTAGGTTAGTTAGGTTTAAGTAGTTCTCAGATCTAGGGGACTGATGACCTCAGATGTTAAGTCCCATAGTGCTCAGAGCCATTTTTGAGTCATTCCTAAATTCTGATAACGTTAATACTTTATAATATGATTTTTACGATTAGATAAACCAAGTTTCATAATTTAAAATGAAACATCATCTATATTTACTGTATTCACAGTTAGAAAGTAATAATGTGTTGAAAACAATCGTCCAGTCTAGAATGACAGATGCCAATCTCGAATGTGTTAAAGCTGATTATTTGAGAAAGTATTTTATTTGAGTTGCTTATATGTAAAATTTGCTCCAGGCGAGAAAGAAGGCCAGCATCGGTCGTAATATCGTATATCTTTTTTATTGCATTGCAGATCTTGATTTCAACTTACAGTGCAGCTATCATCAGTACGTTATAAGTAGTCATGGGGACTGAACGTAATTATAACGATACGTACACCCATTAGTCTAACCTAAACTTGTACATGCGTCGCTATAATTACGTTCAGTCCACATGCTTTGAGAATGTAGCATTCTTCGCGGTAAAAGATGACAGCTAAAACAGTTGCAGGATAAAGATTAATTAAAATTCTTGACCACGGTTTCGGTATATATAAATATACCTTCATCAGGAGTAAAATACCTAAAATTAGATCCTGCAATTGAGATTAATAAACAAATTGTGCCAAAGTCGTCGTCAGTAGTTAAAACATCATCTCCATTTATACAACATGATTATGGACAGCGGGTCAATGCGAACACAGCTTAAAATCAGCCTGTAGGCAAAGTACTGATGCTAAGCTGTGTTCGCATCGACCCGCTGTCCATAATCACGTTATATGAATGGAGATGATGTCTAAACTACTGGCGATGCCTCTGGCACAATTGTTTTTGTAATCTCCATTGCAGGATGTAATTTTAAGTATTTTACTTCTGATGTAGGTTTAATAAATCTTTATCCTGCAACTGTTTTGGCCCGTCACATTTACCGTGAAGAATTTCAACAGTTGCTGTTTCAGCCATGTTTAAAATCTTGAAATGTAGCATTAGGTTGGACTGACGCTTGTACGTGCCTGGGATACATTGGAGTATGTGTCGTTATAAGTATGTTCTTTCTACATACAATGAGTATCTAGCATTGGAACTGAAGTCCCAAGCTTCTTAACAGCGTAGGGGAACGATGTGGGAGACCCGCACCGCCGTACTGCGTAAGGTCCTAATGGAGGTGGTTCGCCGTTGCCTTCCTCCGACCGTATTGGGTATGAATTATGATGCTGAAGATGACAGAACGGCACCCCGCCGGGAATCGAACCCGGGACCCCGTGCTCGGGAATCGAGAGCGCTACCGCGAGACCACGAGCTGCAGACTGTCTAGCATCGGATTGTACTAATTCTTGTACATGCCTGAGTTACACTGGTGTATGTGTCGTTATAATTACGTTCAGTCTACATGACTACTTTCAACGCACTAATGCTAGCGGCACAGTCAGTTGAAATGTAGATCTGGAATGCAATAAGAAAGACAGACGACTAAGACCTATGGTGACCTCCTTTCTGTTGTGGATTACAACTCGGTCGTGGGGCACAATCATTCCCATGAAATGGAACACGATAAAAATTTGTTTTGTTTGATTCATTAATTTTGTTACTTTGAACTTCCTCAGATATTTCCTTATCGTTACGATACCAGTACATTATTTTTAGAATTGAAATACTGATTTCTTCATCGACATGAATCTCAACTTTTTGCTCGCTCGCACACGCTTAGACGGAGTAGCGGGCGGATTGGTGGAAAAAGTACACATGGGGAGGGGGGGGGGGAGGGGGGGGAGGCAAGCAAAGCGAAGACCGTTCGGATGAATGGATAGAGGAGTACATAGCCGTCGATGTAGAATACACTGATTATCCAATATCAGAAACTAAGAGAGCAGTGGAAGACTTACAATGAAATAAGGTAAAAGGGAAGGAAACATTCCTTTGGAATTTCTAAAATGATCAAGGGAACTGCCGACCAACTGACTATTCAAGATGTTTTATAGAATCTATCAGTCAGGAGACATATAATCCAACTTACCGATAAATATCAGCCATCCGGTGTGGTCGTGCGGTTCTAGGCGCTTCAGTCTGGAACCGCGTGACCGCTACAGCAAGAAAAAAGGAATAAAAGTGAGATAGTGTTAATACTTTCATCCTCCTTTACCTCCTGTGCATTACTGCAGATGACGTGTCACTGAGCACATTTGTACTGTGCATGCAGTACACGTGAGGTGCCTAGTTGTTTCCACTGTCCTGTGTGGAATACGTAAGTTCTTGTACACTTCACTAACCTGCTGTCTTCATCATGATGATGTCCCCAGCGCAGAAAACAGCACGCAGGTCGTGGATTCTTTTTCTTGAGGCTGAAATCAACTTCACAAGGAACTGCTGCTACGAGTAAACTATAACTCATTTGGGATGCTACTCGCATTTTTATTGATATAGACACGAGAAACTATTCTTGATCACAACGTATTGAACATATCTTTCCACAGTCATTATATCTGGCTAAACTAATACGAAATAAATCCTACCACAGACAAAACTCTGTCTACTGGAACCGTTAGAACTGGAGAATAAAATTACATGAATCAAATACTACCGTTACAGACAACATATCTGAACCTAGCGAGGGTCGGAACTGTAGTAAATGAAATTGCATGAAACAAATACTGCTATAACAGACAACATGTCTGTCTACTGGAACGGTAAGAGCTGAAGAGCCGGACTGCCCGAGACACTTCGCGCGCCAAGCCAGCAAGGCGTCACCCGAACGCCACCGAAGTGCATCGGCAGCAATATCGCCAGTCTTTTGTTTTAGTAATACTTTGATTTTAATAATTTTCTAATGACTGTTTGATAGCTGGCTGCTGAGAGATGTTTATTTAAAAAAATGAAGTAATTTGGATGACAGGTTTAATTGGTTTAATTAATAACAACAACTAAAATTTAAGGTTTTGGCGCCCTACCGCCGAACACAGCAGTCAATCACAGAGCAGCAGCATCATGCAGGCGGTCTTTCTCACGGGAATGGTACCGAATCTAACATCTGTCACCGGTACCTCATCCCACATTGCGTCATCTCTATGCTTCTTGCGTCTCCACTGCCCTGGGAATAGCTTCCTGGAGCCTAATATGATGGCTGAATAAGCCGGAAATATTACACCGCTACGGTCGCAGTTTTGAATCCTGCCTCGGGCATGGATGTGTGTGATGTCCTAAGGTTAGTTAGGTTTAAGTAGTTCTAAGTTCTAGGGGACTGATAACCACCAGACAAGTCCCATAGTGCTCAGAGCCATTTGAACCATTTTTTTGATAAATATCACCCGCACAATCCCGAAGATAGCAACTGAATTACTATCGCACAATCAGTTCAAAGATATGCAAATTGAAGGTGGATCACTGCTGTCAGTTGTAACGGCACATTAAGCAGAGTCAGCGGCGACGACCGAAAATGTGTACGGCATCGGATACACATTTTTCGCTCGCCGCCGCTTACTCTGCTTAATGTGCCGTTACAACTGACAGCAGTGATCCACCTTCAATTTACTTATACAGGGTGAGTAACTAACTATTGCCACCAAGAATAACTCCGAAAGTATGATGGGAGCTGAAACGTATGTGGGACAAAAGTTGCAGGGGACAACGGAGGCCATAATAAGTTTGTTTCTAGGTGAGGTCACTTCAGAGATTGAAGGTGAACTTTTTTTTTAATGGAAAGCTGTAGTTTGGTACTTATTTTCTGATAGCGACTGTCGAGACGAATCCAATGATGTGTAACAGTAAGGTCTTTAAAGGCCAACGAAGGTCACAAAGGTGGCATGAACGTCCATTTACAGAAGGTGTTCGAAGTGATGAGCATTGGTATCAATAAAGTGCTGCAATCTTCTTATCATGGATTGAGAGGTATTCCTTATCACTTCGGCACTTATCGAAGCACATGCTATGACAATTCTCTCTCGCACATCTTCAGGAGCACTTGGAACGTCTTCATAAACAATGTCTTTTATGAATCCCCACAAGAAAAAATCCAGAGGTGTCAAGTTTGGTGAACGAGTCGGTCACGACACAGCTCGTCCGATCCAATTCAACGATTTGGGAATTGTCTCTGCCACTCATTTCTAGCCATCAGTGAAAAATGTGTCGAACACCCATCGTGTTGATACTGCATTCTGTTCCTTGATCCTAAAGGTATTTCTTCCAACTACAGACCTAATGTTTTTTTCAGGCATGTGGTGTACTTCCTACCATTAAGATTTCCTTCGATGAAATAGGTGCCTATAATTCTCTCCTCCAGAAACCCACACCACACATTCACCGACCATGATTTTTGGTGTGCCACTTGCCGCAGCCAACATGGACTTTCATTTGATCAGTAATGCATATTATGCAAATTAACATTTCCATGGTTAGTGAATGTAGCCTCGTCAGTAAATGAAATCAAATTAATAAATGTAACATCCCTCTGAATCTGAAGTTGAATCCATCGGCAGAATTTAATACGACGCATACAATTCGCACAAGTTAACTCTTGGTGGAGACTGATATTGTAAGGGTGATATTTATGGCGACGCAGAACACGGACAACGCTATTGCCTTGCTATTGGACACGAACTAACACAACGATCTCGAACCACATAGGCAAGAGTTCCAATTACCGTTTCCTCGTCAGTAACTTTCCTTTGCCGGATATGTTTTCGATGTGTTGAACACACAGTAGCTCTCAGTTTGTCATACACGTATTTAAATGTACGACGTGTAGGGTGAGTACGTTGAGGGTATTTTTCAGCGTGTAAGTCTCTCTCCAGCTCTCACAGAATTTCGTACGCATTCTCCGTAAATGAAAAGCATATCGACTTGTTCTTCGAAGGAACACATTATTCACATTTTCTTGATTCGACGGTACTAGTCTTACCATTCCTGTTAGTGTTGTATTGCGAAACCGTCGAATGATATTTACACGTCAATGGCACGTCAGATGGATACACCGTATTCGCCGAATATTTTCTATTTGCACGACATACAAGAGAGAATTGTCAGAGCATGTGGTTCGATAAGTGCCGATGTGATAAGGAATACCTCTCAATCGTTGACAAGAAGATTGCAGCACTGCATTGATACCAATGCTCATCACTTCGAACACCTTTGTGTTATTCGTTGACCTTCAAAGAGCTTACTCTTACACATAATTGGATTCGTCTCGATAGCCGCTATCAGAAAATAAGTACCAAACTATTGCATTCCATTAAAAAAAAGTTGACCTTCATATCTCTCAAGTAACCCCACCTAGCAACACAAAGCCAAAGTGATATGGCCTCCGTTGTCCCATGCAATATTTGTCCCACAAACTCTTCAGCTACTACTATACTCCCGGAATTATTCTAGTTGGCAATAGTTAGTGACTCACCCTGTAGCGTTTCACATCTGCGGGATATGCGTGGTGTCTGTTCTTTCGAAGGAACTGAAATAAAATCCCATGCTTCTTGACAGCGTAATCAGTTTAACGGCTTATGCATCCGCTTTGGGCGCGACTATATTACACAGGGGAATAGGAAAGAAAATTGAGTATATTTAGTTAGATGATGATCAATTTGACTTCAGATAAGGTAAAGACATCAGAGAGGCGCTTCTGACGTGAAGTGCCCGGTTCTGAAAGGGTGTGACAAAGGGATGCAATCTTTCTGCCCCACTGTTCAATGTGTACGTCGACGGAAATAAGAGATCTGCGAAACACTGTGAAGTGCATGGGAGAGGGTACGTCCCATTGTACCAGTGGTTAGGGTTTCTTTCTGTTCCATTCACGGCCGGCGTTGGTGGCCGAACGGTTCTAGGCGCTACAGTCTGGAGCCGCGCAACCGCTACAGTCGCAGGTTCGAATCCTGCCTCGGGCATGGATGTGTGTGATGTCCTTAGGTTGGTTAGGTTTAAGTAGTTCTAAGTTCTAGGGGACTGATGACCTCAGAAGTTAAGTCCCATAGTGCTCAGAGCCATTTGAACAACTTTTTCCATACACGTATGGAGCACGGGAATAATGATTATTTAAATGTCTCTGTACGTGCTGTAATTAATCTGTCCTGACGATCCCTATGTGAGCGATAGGTAGGCGGTTGTAGCATATTTCTAGAGTCATTATTTAGAGATGGTTCTTGAAACTCTGTAAGTAGAGTTCCTCGGGATAGTTGACGACTATACTCAGGAATCAGCCAGCCCAGTTTATTCGGTATATCTGTGATACTCTCCGACGGATCAAACAGGCATGAAACCATTCGTGCTGACACTGGACGGTAGCTTTTTGCATCACTTCTACTACCCTGTATGCGACCTGTGGTTTCTCCCAACTACTGGGCACGGCTTTTTGTTCTAGGGATCTACGATGGACGTCCGCCCCCGGTAGCTGAATGGTCGCCGGCACGGTAGCTCATCGTGTTCGGTCAGAGGGTTAGCTGCCCTCTGTAATAAAAAAACTGAGTTAATCGATCAATAACGAACTTCAACGGATGTCTTACGACGTCCGCCCCGAGCAGATGCAATGAACAAAAGCGAACAAAATGAGATTAAAAAAAAAATGTCAGCACAACAGAATGTCAATCCTAAGTGCCCGGATTCGATTCTCGGGTGGGTCGGAGATTTTCTCCGCTCAGGGACTGGGTGTTGTGTTCTCCTAATCATCATCATTTCATCCCCATCGACGCTCAAGTCGCCGAAGTGGCGTCAAATCGAAAGACTTGCACCAGGCGAACGGTCTACCCGACGGGAGGCCCTCGTCACACGACATTTACATATCTACGATTGGATTATTGTTAGAACAGGTGCTGGCTCAGCTGCAAGTGCAGCACAGAAATTGACAGCGATTTAATCGGAACCTGGAGCTTTATTCAATTTCAACGATTTCAGCTATTTCTCAACACCACTGAAACTAAGACTTCATCACTCATCTTTTCATTGTTACACCGATTAAAGATAGGTTCAGGGGTCGAATTAAAATGCAAAGCGAAAGGATGTCAATGATGAGATTCCCCGATGACATAGGTATCCTCAGTGAAATGAGGATGAAGTACAGAAAGTACTGAGCAGGTTGAAGTGTGTGCTGAGCATAGTGTATAAATTAGCGGCAAACAAAAGGAAGGCGGGGGTAATGAGAAACTGCAGAAATGAGACCAGTGTCAAAGTTAACATAAAAATTGGAAACTACCAAATAGACAAAGTTAAGGGGTTTTCTTGCTTTAGAGTTAAAGTAACATATGACAGAAGAATGGAGGGGAAATGAATAGCAGACTCGCACAGGTAAAGAGGGTATGGCTGGCCTAAAGAATTCTATTAGCATGAAACATCAGCCTTAATTTGAGTAAGATATTTCTGAGAATATACATTTGGAGCACAGCATTGTATGGTAGTGAATTATAGGCTACGGGAAAACCGGAACAGAAGGGAATCGAAGCGGTGAGGTGTGGTGCTGCAAAAGGATTTTGAAAAATCGGGCGAGCAAATAAGAAAATGAATGAGAAAGTTCTCTTCAGAACTGCCGAGGGCAGTAACATGTGGTTGACATTGAGAAAAAGAAGAGGCAGGGCAATAAGGCGTATGTTAAGGTATCAAGGAATAACTTATATTCTGTTTGGCGAGAGTTGTGAAGGGAGAATACTGCAGGAGAAGACAGAGGTTGGAATGTGGCCAACAAATAGTCGAGGACATAGCTTGTAAGTGCTAGTCTGAGACGAAAAGGACGGCACAGGAGGGCATTCGTGGCGGGCCGCATCAAACCATTCAGAAGACTGATGGTCTAAATAAAAATGTAGGCAGCCTTCTAATTCTTTCTGCTTGAGTTATGCTGCTCTGGAAGAGCTATACGTCTCTCCTTGTTTTATATCGTAGTTTTTGCAATGCCTCGGTTCAGATACAAGGTACTCGAGTACAAGGACCTCTGCCGACAGGCATGGACAACTCCATTTCCCTACGTGCAACCACTGTCAGTTTTCCCCTTTAAAGTCTGTATTATCACTCAGAGATCGACGTTCTGGACAACGAAAAACGCTTCTCATTTGTTGCCAGTTAGTCATCTTGATATTACGTTTTTTGGTTTTGTGTGAATTCCTAAGGGACCAAAATGCTGAATTCATCGGTGCCGACGTTACGTTTTGCTCTTTTCAGTCTTCTGACTGGTTTGATGCGGCCTGCCACGAACTCTTCTCCTGTGCGAACCTCTTCACCTCAGAGAAGCACTCACAACCTACGTCCTCAATTATTTGCTAAATGTATTCGAATCTCTGTCTTCCTCTAGAATTTTTGGCCTCTACAGCTCCATGGAGGCCATTCCCCCATGTCTTAACAGATGTCCTGTCATCCTGTCCCTTCTCCTTATCACTGTTTTCCATATATTCCTTTCCTGTCCGGTCCTCCGCAGAACCTCCTCGTTCCTCACCTTATCACTTCACCTAATTTTCTACGTTCGTCTGTAGCGCCGCATCTCAAATGCTTCGATTCTCTTCCGTCACGGCTTTCCCACAATCCATGTTTTACTATCATATAATGCCGAGCTTCAAACGTACATCCTCAGAAGTTTCTTCCTCAAATTAAGGCCTATGTTTGATATTAGTAGACTTCTCTTGACCAGGAATGCCCTGTTTGCCACTGCTAGTCTCCTTTTGATGTCCTCCTTGCTCCGTCCGTCATTGGTTATTTTACTGCCTAGGTAGCAGAATTGTTTAACTCCATCTGCTTCGTGACCATCAATCCTGATGTTTCCTCTCTGTTCTCATTTCTATTACTTCTCGTTACCTTCGTCTTTCTTCGATTTTCTCTAAATCCATACTCTGTACTTATTAGACTGTTCATTCCATTCAGCAGATCATGTATTTCTTCTTCACTTTCACTCAGGGTAGCAATGTCATCAGCGAATCGTGTCATTGATATACTTTCACCTTGCGTTTTAATTCTTTTATTTCCATCATTGCTTCTTCGACGTACAGATTGAACAGGAGGGGCGAAAGACTGCATCTCTGCCTTATTCTCTTTTTAAGCCGAGGAGTTCGTTCTTGGTCGTCCACTCTTATTATTCCCTCTTGGCTCTTGTAGATATTGTATATTACCCGCCTCTCCCTAGCTTACCTCTATTTTTGTCAGAACTTTGAACATGTTGCACCCTTTTACAATGTCGAATGCAGTTTCCAGGTCGACAAATCCTATAAAAATGTCTTGATTTTTCTTTTGTCTTGCTTCCATTATTAACTGCAACGTCGGCATTGCCTCTGTGGTCTCTTTACCTTTCCTAAAAACAAATTGACCGTCATCTAACACATCCTCAGTTTTCCCATCCCTTATTTGCGTATTTTCCGTGTGATGGCCAAAATATGATGTGATCGCTGTGTTTGGTTACACTCTCAACGTTCCACCCTCTGACAGGTCATGGTGCTGCAAAATTTGCTAGAGTGACGTCTACATTTGGCATTGTTTCCTCTCTCACTTCGAATGATGGGGGACTGGGAAGTGTACCCTGTACCGTTAGACAGCGTTCGATGGCGTTGCTACTGGCTGTCTTCCGCGGCCATCAGTCAAGCGGCTATGCCATAGCACTGATTTTATATTTGCATCGATGGCCTACATAAGAGGTGGAACCGCGCGACCGCTACGGTCAGGGTCGAGTTCACCCTTGGGCATGGGTGTGTGTGTGTTTGTCCTTAGGATAATTTAGGTTAAGTAGTGTGTAAGCTTAGGGACTGATGACCTTAGCAGTTAAATCCCATAAGATTTCACACACATTTGAACTTTTTTTTTTGGTGACTGATATCTGTTAGTCTAACAAGGGCACCGCGCGTATTCAACAGCACCGATTTCGTAAAAAATGATGACATACGCAAGGATTAGCAAAAAATGAAAGTGACGGAAGTCGGAGCTCCAGATGGCTATGTGTTTATATAAAAATAGAACTTTCGGTGCGGGTCGAGTGATGCATAAGGCATTTACGATGTATATTCAAAAAATTCCGCAACTTTGTCCACAAAATTTTTCTACTCTTACCTTTTACTTGTTGTGCATGGTGTCTTTCGAAATACTCTCCTCCACAGTTGATACACCGCCCCCAACACCGTTTCCACTTCCGGAAGCAGTCTTGGTACGACTCTTGGTGGATCACGCGAAGGGCCGTCTGCGAATTTCCTTTTATCTCATCTATCGTTCCAAATCTTCGTCCTTTCAACGGGGCTTTCAACTTTGGAAAGCAGGGGCCAGGTTTGGAGAGCACGAAGGATGAGGCAGCACAGTGATTTCGTTCTTTGTACAATACTCACGCACCAACAGGCATGAATGTGCAGGTGTGTTATTGTGATGCAAGACCCATTAATTGTCTCGCCACATTTCATGCCGTTTCCTTCTCACACTTTCCCGCAAGCGTCACAACACGTCCCGATAGTACCATTTGTCCCTGTGGCGTGAATTCATGATGAACTAATCCTTCAAAATCAATGGGTTTGACATTTGACCTGACCTGACGAGCTTTCTTTTGTTCTTGGAGAACCTCTTCCGATCCATTGTGAAGATTGAACCCTGGCCTCAACATCACAACCGTAGACCCACGACTCATCACCAGTTATGATTCTCTTAAGGAACATCTCGTTCTCATTTGGGCGATCCAAAAGCTCTTCACAGATTGCGAGGCGAAGCTCTTTCTGGGTTGGACTCATGAGCCGTAGGACGAACTTCGCGGCCACACGATGCATTCCTAGATGCTTTGTCAGGCTTTCATATGTTCCAACTTGTTATGGTTCTTTATTTACGTGACTATTACGGCACTCCAACCTCAGTTCTCGATACCAGTATTATCATATTACTTTTCTGCGAAGTAACAGACATATTTTTGTGACAATATTCACATTTGGTTTTATTAATGTATAGGTAATCCGATGTATCGATATATTACAGTGATATGGTTCTTGTGCGTATCCATTTCTGTGAGACTGTCATAATCTTTGACTTACTTGTAACCGTTTTGGCGCGAATGCGCACAGAGTAGTCTGTGTTTGACTTTGCTGAAGTTAAGTTGTTATTTCGCTTTGTAAAAGAACAGTCAACCCTTGTGTTTGGTTAACGTGGAAATTAAATATATGGGGATCGATACAAAACTGTTTTCTTGATGATGTGACAATTGAGAAGAAGTATATGTGAATTTACAAGAAGTTTAATAAAAATGTGGATCGTGAACACCAAGTCAAAAATTATTTCTACCATACCATTGTTCTGATCTGGGATTGTTTGATCATTAAGAATTTCCTGAAAACCGCATTTGTTAGGTCTTCAAATATTGCTAAAATACAGATCTGGACCTTCTAGCAGACAATGTGGAATCACCCTAGAATCAACAAGATGAGCCATAACAACTTCGACGAAATCTACGTGGGCATCCATTCAACATAAGTGCCAAAATTAATGATATTTTTACAGTGACTTCATTATTTCCATTCTCACGATACCATCCACAATCAATAACTTTGTTGTTGCCCGATAAAGCGAACATATGCTGCGTGAGCAACATTATTAATATGATTTCTAAACTACTTTGCAAGTGGTGATACTGTTAGAAACTGTAATGTTACATTCTTCTGCAGTCTTTCGGACAGTTAGTCTTCTATTCGCAGGCACAATTTCGTCGCTGTTCCTCACATTAACATGTCGGTAGACGTCGAAGGGCATCCTGAACTAGGGGCACCTTTAACTTCCGTCCGGCCGTTTTTAAACCGTGTGAACTATTCGTAACACCAAGTACGGCTTAAGCACTCATCATTGTAGGATTCCTGCATCATCTGGTGTGTCTCTGTAAAGGTTTTCTGGAGTTTCACTTAAATTTTGATGCAGACGCGTTGTTCCTCTAACCCTGTCATCTCGAAATTCGTAAACTCTGCGACACAGTGTTCTACTCAGTACGCCACTGAACAATGACTAACAGACATACAGCAATGAAACTTCCCAAGTCTTACAATAAACACAGGCGTGTGAAAGGATGCCAACCGCATTTCGGTCCAACTCACTATTGGCGCGAAATTACGAATGTTGCGCAGTTTTTTGAACAGCCGTCGTATGTTAGCGTCCTTCCCAAGCAGCGGTTGATGCGGTGGAAAGACTACAGAACGGTCATGTCGCAATGCGGATAAGGTATTCTAAATTTATTCATTTTCAATTTTTAGACTACTTATACTTCAAATGAACCGAAATACGTACAAAGTACCCCCCCTCCCCAATCTCCACTCCATGTGAAGCGCAATATGTTATAACCTTTTCTGGAAAGCTACCTACGTACATCTACAAGAGTGTACTGACTCATTTGGACCGAGTTTTCCAAAAACAGCGGATGAGCACAAGGAAAAATATAGGAATGACGCCATTACTTCGTCTTAAACTGGGAAACTTACAAAAACTAATACAAAAATCTTTTAGCCTGATATGATGAAGGCCTAAGTGCAGGAGAACAAGTTTCTTCTGGCGTTTGAGTCGTGGGGAAGACAGACAAATGCGCAATCATAACACAAGATGTTTTTTCAGAATGAAGAAGGGTTATCATAATGTTAAAATTATGGCCTCAGATGTACTATTAGTGCAACGATGCAGTGCCTGTTGTTATCGCCATGGAAAAAAAAAGATCAAAAACTGCTCTTACCTCATTGTTGCAGCAAAATAAACTCCAGCCAGAGAAGACTGCACTAACATACATCCGATTGCGCATTACCAGCTATCCTCGTCAATATTTCGCGAAATGTTGCGCTACGTCTACTTTGATGCCGAACTGTGCTTTCAGACACAACATTTTATGAGTCCAAACGAAGTCCACTTTCCTATATAAACTTTTAAAACAACCTTGTAATTGTAAAAATTCAGCTTTTAAAATTTGTGCAAGAGGCCTGGAAAATTATTGCTTCCCATGTTTTCACGATGAATATCAACCCAGCAGATGCAAAATAATAAACGTATTTTAAGAACAGAAATAATAAGCTGCACAAACTTCTTTTATTAAATTAACTTCTTGGCTAGTTTCGGTAAATTAATTTGCCATACTCAGCAGATCGTACAATGAAGCTTACATTGCGAAGCAACTCTGGGCGATAGAGCCCTACAGAAATGGGTGTAGAATGAAAATTTAGTGATTACCAGGATTGGATCACAATTAACAGCAGATTAATAACAATAGGTGCACAGTAGTAAATAGATTATAAATGTACCTCCATTGAAATTTTATATAGTACTGTCAAGCTGTTAAAAAAGTACTGTAACAAATGCGAAGATCTCATCATAACTAAAAGATTAAAAAACAGTGAGGCATATGATATTTAGCACCAACAGACTGATAGATTGACCATTTTTTTTTCTTTTCTTTATTGTATTTCAATTCTCCATCGGGGCAGGCTGGCAGCAGCATATGTGCTGCTCTTCAGGTGAAAGACATAGAACAAAAAATAGACAAGACATTTAAAAATAACAAAGGAGAGAATATGGTGAACATAGATATAAAAAAAGGGGGAACATCATGGAAGTCAATATACAAAAAACGGGGTGACTGTAAAATGGAGATAAAAAACTGTTTAAAAGGAGCACACACAAAAAGCCACACACTGCGACAATTAAAAGAACACAAAGCACAGTATGACTGGACCATAAAAGGTATTGACAGATGGCGTAGCACATAACAGACACTGACGGCGAACCTCAAGGCGGCACACAATTAAAATCACACCTCTCGACACACAGGAGAAACAGCACTAGACACAACACTGACATGGCACACTGATGACGATTAAAACAGAGGATCTGCCAGGTGCAAGGAGATCAGGGAGACCGGAAGAAGGGAGGGAGGGGAAGAGATGGGGGAGATGAGCGGGAGGTGCACTGAAGAGGGCCAGGTAGGGAGGGATGTGGGAAGGAAAGAGGCAGATATGGTGCAGGGTCTCAGGAGGGAGGGGGGCGGAGAAGGAGGAATATCCGCTCTGGGAGAAGGAGGGAAGAGGAAACAGGGGGCCCTGAGGAGGGGAGGGGGGCACGGCCAGGTTATAGTTGGAAGGAAGGGTAGATGTCACGGCGAAGTTCGTCATCTGGGAGGGGGAGGCGTTGGAAATTGCCCTGATGAAGGAGATGGAGGGTGTGGAGGTGGAGAGAGGGAGGGATACAGCGATACAGGCGCGGCAACGGGTGGGGGCGGAGAGGAAGGAGGAAACCAGAGGGTGGGGGGATCAAGCCTCCGGACAATGTAAAGGATGCGGACATGTTGGAGGAACAGGAGGAGGCGGAGGAAGGGGATCAGTTCATACAGGAGCCGTGTGGGGGAAGGAAGGCGGATACGGAAGGCAAGGCGGAGCACGTGGCGTTCAAGGATTTGGAGGGCCTTGTAAAAGCGGGTGGGGATCCAGGCAACGCTGGCGTAACAGAGGATAGGACATAGCTTGATCAGAAAATATTTCAGTTATATCAGAAGCAATGAGCGCTAATGTGCCTAAAAGTGTTCGCAGTGTAAGCACAGTGAGGGCGCTGGTGTCTCCAACAAAAGTCAAACGAAATACACTCCTGGAAATGGAAAAATGAACACATTGACACCGGTGTGTCAGACCCACCATACTTGCTCCGGACACTGCGAGAGGGCTGTACAAGCAATGATCACACGCACGGCACAGCGGACACACCAGGAACCGCGGTGTTGGCCGTCGAATGGCGCTAGCTGCGCAGCATTTGTGCACCGCCGCCGTCAGTGTCAGCCAGTTTGCCGTGGCATACGGAGCTCCATCGCAGTCTTTAACACTGGTAGCATGCCGCGACAGCGTGGACGTGAACCGTATGTGCAGTTGACGGACTTGGAGCGAGGGCGTATAGTGGACATGCGGGAGGCCTGGTGGACGTGCCGCCGAATTGCTCAACACGTGGGGCGTGAGGTCTCCACAGTACATCGATGTTGTCGCCAGTGGTCGGCGGAAGGTGCACGTGCCCGTCGACCTGGGACCGGACCGCAGCGACGCACGGATGCACGCCAAGACCGTAGGATCCTACGCAGTGCCGTAGGGGACCGCACCGCCACTTCCCAGCAAATTAGGGACACTGTTGTTCCTGGGGTATCGGCGAGGACCATTCGCAACCGTCTCCATGAAGCTGGGCTACGGTCCCGCATACCGTTAGGCCGTCTTCCGCTCACGCCCCAACATCGTGCAGCCCGTCTCCAGTGGTGTCGCGACAGGCGTGAATGGAGGGACGAATGGAGACGTGTCGTCTTCAGCGATGAGAGTCGCTTCTGCCTTGGTGCCAATGATGGTCGTATGCGTGTTTGGCGCCGTGCAGGTGAGCGCCACAATCAGGACTGCATATGACCGAGGCACACAGTGCCAACACCCGGCATCATGGTGTGGGGAGTGATCTCCTACACTGACTTTACACCTCTGGTGATCGTCGAGGGGACACTGAATAGTGCACGGTACATCCAAACCGTCATCGAAGCCATCGTTCCACCATTCCTAGACCGGCAAGGAAACTTGCTGTTCCAAGAGGACAATGCACGTCCGCATGTATCCCGTGCCACCCAACGTGCTCTAGAAGGTGTAAGTCAATTACCCTGGCCAG
Source organism: Schistocerca gregaria (assembly GCF_023897955.1). Taxonomy (NCBI): domain Eukaryota; kingdom Metazoa; phylum Arthropoda; class Insecta; order Orthoptera; family Acrididae; genus Schistocerca; species Schistocerca gregaria. The sequence continues at coordinate 78,313,392 of NC_064928.1, forward strand.
GAAGATCTCCGGATCTGTCCCCCATTGAGCATGTTTGGGATTGGATGAAGCGTCGTCTCACGCGGTCTGCACGTCCAGCACGAACGCTGGTCCAACTGAGGCGCCAGGTGGAAATGGCATGGCAAGCCGTTCCACAGGACTACATCGAGCATCTCTACGATCGTCTCCATGGGAGAATAGCAGCCTGCATTGCTGTGAAAGGTGGATATACACTGTACTAGTGCCGACATTGTGCATGCTCTGTTGCCTGTGTCTATGTGCCTGTGGTTCTGTCAGTGTGATCATGTGATGTATCTGACCCCAGGAATGTGTCAATAAAGTTTCCCCTTCCTGGGACAATGAATTCACGGTGTTCTTATTTCAATATATATATATATATATATATATATATATATATATATATATATATATATATATATATATTAACAAGTGAATTACGTTAAAAAGCGCTAAGACATCTTCAACAAAGGTGAGGCAAGAAGTGGATAAACAACAGATGCAAATGATCGTTCTCAACATTCAGTAAAAGCATTAAGGTAATAGGGAGTTTACAAGACATTTGAATGAACAGGCACAAATGGTTGTTTTTACTGTGTGATATGAACCATAGGTTAAGCAAATAGGCAGGTTACAAATCATTTACAAAGAGAGGAAAAACAATGAAAAAACAACCTGTTTCTAAGCGAGAAGTGATCATTCAGCAGATCTTTCTAGCCCGGACGGGAACGCTTATGAATTTCTACCAGTTCTAAAAGATTCATTTTGGACCTTTTATCCAGTATGTGGAAGATTTCCATATCAATTAATGGAAACGGTGGGTGTAAGTGATTTCGCCTTTAAGATGTTCTGCGAACGTTGACTTATAAGCATTCTCGCCGTCTTTGCTCAACAAATGTTCACGGAACCGAATCTTAAACGTCCTTCCTGTTTGCCCTAAATAAAAACGTGCGCAAACGCTGAACTGAATTTCGTATGTCCCATGTTACAAACACGAGAGCCCTTTGGAAGGCTGGAGACGAGATACTGGCAGAAGTAAATCTGTGAGGGCGGGGCGTGAGTCGTGCTTGGCTAGCTCAGATGGTGGAGCACTTGCTCGCGAAAGGCAAAGGTCCACAGTTCGAGTCTCGGTCTGGCACACAGTTTTAATCTGCCAGGAAGTTTCATATCAGCGCACACTCCGCTGCAGAGTGCAAATCTCACTCTATGAGAGCCCTTATTACACTTAGTCTTCGCAAACTTTTACGAACTCTAGCGCTTGTTTTTTATGTAAGTGAAATCTTTTGTAGTCAAACCATTAGTCTGTTGGTGCTAATCATCATATGTCTCGTGGATTTGTAATATTTTACTTATGATACGAAGATGTGGTTGGGAAGGGAGTGAGACAGGGTTGTAGTCTCTCCCCGATGTTATTCAATCTGTATATTGAGCAAGCAGTAAAGGAAACAAAGGAAAAATTTGGAGTAGGTATTGAAATCCATGGAGAAGAAATAAAAACCTTGAGGTACGCCGATGACATCGTAATTCTGTCAGAGACAGCTAAGGACTTGGAAGAGCAGTTTAATGGCATGGATAGTGTCTTGAAAAGAGGATATAAGATGAACATCAACAAAAGCAAAACGAGGATAATGGAATGCAGTCGAATTAAGTCGGGTGATGCTGAGGGAATTAGAGTATGAAATGATACACTTAAAGTAGTAAAGGAGTTTTGCTATTTGGGGAGCAAAATAACTGATGATGGTCGAAGTAGAGACTGTATAAAATGTAGACTGGCAATGGCAAGGAAAGCGTTTCTGAAGAAGAGAAATTTGTTAACATCGAGTATAGATTTAAGTGTCAGGAAGTCATTTCTGAAAGTATTTGTATGGAGTGTAGCCATGTATGGAAGTGAAACATGGACGATAAATAGTTTGCACAAGAAGAGAATAGAAGCTTTCGAAATGTGTTGCTACAGAAGAATGCTCAAGATTAGATGTGTAGATCACATAACTAATGAGGAAGTATTGAAGAGGATTGGGGAGAAGAGAAGTTTGTGGCACAACTTGACCAGAAGTAAGGGTCGGTTGGTAGGAGATTTTCTGAGGCAATTTAGTATTGGAGGGCAGCGTGGAGGGTAGAAATCGTAGAGGGAGACCAAGAGATGAATACACTAAACAGATACAGAAGGATGTAGGCTGCAGTTGGTACTGGGAGATGAAGAGGGTTGCACAGGATAGAGTAGCGTGGAGAGCTGCATCAAACCAGTCTCAGGACTGAACACCACAACAACAACAACGAAGATTTTTTGGTCAACTTACTTTCACATTTGTGAGGCTACTTTTTAACTGATTAACTATGAAATTTTTTTAGCGAAATTACGTTTATAATCTTTTTATTACTATACACTTATTTTTACGGTCTCAGACTCGAATTCTGCCTGCCTCGGGCATGGGTGTGTGTGATGTCCTTAGGTTTCTTAGGTTTAAGTAGTTCTAAGTTCTAGGAGACTGATGACCTCAGATGTTAAGTGTCATAGTGCTTATAGCCAATCTGCAGTCATGGACTGTGCGGCTGATCCCGGCGGAGGTTCGTGTCCTCCCTCGCGCCTAGGTGTGTGTGTTAGTCCTTAGGATAATTTAGGTTAAGTAGTGTGTAAGCTTAAGGACAGATGACCTTAGCAGTTAAGTTCCGTAAGATTTCACACACAATTGAACTTAGAGCCATTTGAATTTGAAGGGACTGATGAACTCGCTGTTTGCTTCCCTCCACAGAATAACACCTCCACCCCCACAACACAACCAGCACCACCATGCATTATGATGATCGGAAATTAGCCTTTGTGGTGACTCCACAGTTTCCACTGCATGCTTTACTACTTCTTGACGGGATCATAGTGATAAGCTCAGCAGTAGTCCATGCTTATTTTGTGGAGTAATCAGGAGCAGACATACGCTGAAGTTTAAGAGACTAATCAGGAAGAATCAATGTGCGGAGAAGTGGGATACAGAAATACTGAGGAAGCAGGAGATGCGCTTGAAGTTCTCTCACGCTACAGATACCGCGATAATGAATAGCTCAGCAGGTATTCCAGTTGAAGAGCAATGGACATCTCTGAAAAGAGCAATAACAGTTCCTAGAAAGAAAAACATACGTACTAGGAAGCTAACTGTGAGGAAACTATGAATAACCGAAGGAATGCTTCAACTGATGGACGAAAGAAGGACGAAGAGAAATGTTTATGGAAATTCATGAATACAGCAATTTAGGCCACTTAGGATTTAAATAAATAGGAAGTGCAGGGAAACTAAGGTGAAATGGCTGCACGAAAAATGTGAAGTAATCGCGAAAGAAATAGCTGTCAGAACGACTGACTCAGCATAAAGAAAAGTTAGAGCAGCCTTTGGTGAAATTTAAAGTACAGGCGGAAACAATAAGAGTGCAATGAGATACCAGTGCTAGATACAGAGGAGAGAGCGGATGGGTGAAACAGTACACTGAAGGTCTCTATGTTGGGCAGGACTCGTTTCATGATGTGATGGAAGAAGAGACAGGAGTCAAATGGCTCTGAGCACTATGCGACTTTTCTGAGGTCATCAGACGCCTAGAACTTAGAACTAATTAAACCTAACTAACCTAAGGACATCACACACATCCATGTCCGAGGCAGGATTCGAACCTGCGACCGTAGCGGTCGCTGGGCTCCAGACTGTAGCGCCTTGAACCGCACGGCCACTCCGGCTGGCAGACAGGAGTCGACAGAGAAGATATATCACTCTGTCTTCAGGCCACAAGTGGTCCATCCGACCGCCGTGTCATCCTCACTGAGGATGCGGATAGGAGGGGCGTGCAGTCAGCACACTGCTCTCCCGGTCGTTATGATGGTTTTCTTTGACTGGAGCCGCTACTATTCGATAGAGTAGCTCCTCAATGGGCATCACAAGACTGAGTGCAAACCGAAAAATGGCAGCAGCGCATGGCGGCCTGGATGGTCACCAATTCATGTGCCTGCCACTCCCGACAGAGCTTAACTTTTCTGGTTCCTTACTTCGCCGAATGTTTGGCTCTGTTACAATTCTAATATAATTTTTGGAGTACCCGTTGCTCCTCAGAACAGTTTCCAGGTGATACATTTCTCGTTTGAGGTGTTGCGGCTCACATATGTGTCCTACTCTCGTTACGAGCGTACTAATCATGCCTCTTCTCTGGTTCGGGTGGTGGTTTGACAGTTTGTGCAGGTATCGGTCCGTGTGTGTCGGTCCTCGATACACGCTGTGTCCCAGGTTTTCGCCGTCCCTTGTGACCAGCACATCTAGAAATGGCAGTTTCTTGTCCTTCTCTGCTTCCACAAATTATATCAGAAGTGTAACAGAGCCAAACACTCGGCGAAGTAAGGAACCAGGGAAAGAAATGTCGGGTACGGCCAGAGTGATGGACAGAACCGGTCGTATATTGCGCAAACATGGCGTAAAAACGATTTTCAAACCGACATGGAAGATCAAAGAGTGTCCTAGATCGGCAAAGAAGAAAAGGTACCCACTTGCAATGTCGGGAATATACCGTATACCAAGCACATGCGGAAAAGTTTATGTCGGAATGACTGGACGATCAATTAACACCAGGATCAAAGAGCATAAGCGACATTGCAGGTTGGGGCAGGTGGAGAAATCGGCCGTGGCAGAGCACGCACTGAATGCGACCGACCACGTAATGAAATTCGCCGACACGGAAGTTCTGGCTGTAGAGAAGCACTATCACACTCGCTTGTGCAGAGAAGCTGTAGAAATACAAAAACACGCGAACAGTTTGAACAAGAAAGAGGAAAGCCTTAAGGTAAACGGATCCCGGCTTCCCGTACTGCAGCGAACGACCGTCGCAGGTAGCAAAGAGGAGAACCGCACTGGAAATGACCGCGGCGAAGCCCTCGGACGTTGGCGCGCCAGGTACTTACAGTCTGCGGCCGCGATCTCGGCTCCAGTTCACCACCGGTAGTGATGGGCTGAACTGCGATTTTCCGATATCAGTGATTTCTGTGAATGCTACTTTTCTGTATCTGTTATTCTTAACTGTGATTTGTCGCAGTTAAGAGTCGCAGTTAAGGAACCTATGTCGTGTATCCCTCCGCCACTGCTACTTCGGCGATTTCTACGATTTCTGCGATTTCTGTGACTCCTGATACTTCTGCAGTTTCTGCTACTTCTGCGATTTCTGTGACTACTGCGATTTCTGCGACTTACCACCGTATGAAAAAGTTACATCTGTCCACTCAGAAAACTGCATCTCAACAAACATATCATTAGTAAGTATGTTTTACGTTTTTCCTTCCGTTGGCTTTAATATGTATTAAAGAAACAACTGTGAAAATATTAATAGTGTAATTGATATGTAAGTAGTCATACAGTACCGCAATAGTTCGTGTTTAGAAAATGAATTCTAACATATTATGTTAAGAGGTACCCGAACTACATTTCAGTCACTCAGTAAAGTGAAACTCAAAATATCATTGTCAACAGATCTGCAGAAATTGCCACTGCTTCTTTAGGACGTTTTCGTCAGACGAGAGGTTAGTTTCTAAGTGTTTCGATGGACTTAATTACTTCAGTGAGATCGTTCTTGCAAAAGTGAAATATACCCCATTGAGTGGCTTTCATTACAGCAAATATTAGCAATATACTCTGTCAATTATATTGCTTGTAATTACTGACAGCAAAAATTGTTTAATAATCCCTGTGATTTTGCAGACACAGTTCTGACTCCTGGTTGCTGTACATATCTATCCACATCAAGGCTGTTGAGAGAGACTCGCGAAGATTCAAGACAGCTCTTAGAGGATTTGCAGTTTAAAAGTGACATAATTGTGAAATAAGTGTGCAGATGAGTGATTAAACTGTGTTTTATTGAAGTTGTTCTGCGATTTTAAAGGAATAATAAATGTTCAATACAGTGAGTCAATAATGAAAATCTCATTTTCCGCATGTTAAGCCGTCCTATACCCGTAATTTTCCGCCACTTATTTATTGGTAAACACTGTTGGAGAGTGACATTCCGCCCCCCCCCCTTTCTACACTATTTTGGTGTGACTCTGACCTGTAATATATCCCGAAGTCTACAACATGAATTTTGAGGCTGTTAATATGAAAGCGGGAAGTACACATCTTCCAGTTAAATCAGGAATAGCTTAAGTGCATTACTTGAGAGTAACACAGGAAAAGCTTACTTATGTAGGTGGTTGTAGTGTCGGCAAAAAGTTATTGTGTGTGAAGTTGCCATGTAGAACACCAGGGGCAAAATTTTTATCCCGAGTCTTGAACTATGTCGGAACAAAAGTGACGCATTCAAATGATTCAATAATACTGTTTTCATTTCAGTACACTTATACGGATGGCTGAGTTCTGCTGTGTTAACATCGCAAAGTCCTGTAGGCACGTGGAGTATTAACCAAAACTGTCATATTGGAAGTAGAATCAAACACATATTGATATTTTCAGGAGAAAAAGGCAATCTTGCTTCTTATTAATATAATACATTCAGAGTCACAGCTGTGTCTGACCAACCATAACTGACGCTGAATGTGCATGTCGTCACATAATATGAAGGGCTTATTTCAATAGTGGTACAAGTCCATTACCTCCACTTTTCTGTCTATAATGCTTCTGAAATTAATGATCCAAACAAATATAAATAAAGGTTCATCTCTAGCAAGAAGCCAATGCTTGAATATTTCTGGTATCTCAACTGCAGATTTTTCAGCGCTCATTTAACTTTACGTCTCTGTATCTCAAAATGAACAAAAATGGACTTGCACCACTATTAAAATAAGTCCTTCACATGCGCACACAGCACATCGATCTCGTGAGGCGCAGGGCTCTCATAACGAAGTACGTACGTCGGTCAACAGATGACACTAGGAAAAGAATGTTAACTGCGCTTTTCAGTTGCTACTTGCGACTCTTAGTTGCGATTTGTCACAGAAATCGCAGTTTGACTTGGTAGCAAATAGCGTAGTATGAACTTTGCTCAACAGATGGCACTGCTAACTGCGCTTTTTAGTTGCTACTTGCGACTCTTAGTTGCGACTTGTCATGGAAATCGCAGTTAGACTCGATAGCGTGTCGCACTTTCGCCGAGGGCAGAAATGTCATCATCGAATTTTATCACCGATATCTCTTCACCTTCAATTTTAATTTCACTCTTAAACTTTGCTTTTACTTCCGTCATTGCTTCTTCGATGTATATGTTGAACAGGAGGGACGAAAGAGTACATCCCTATCTTACACACGTTTTAATCTGAGGACTTCGTTGTTAGTCTTCAACTCTTGTTATTCTTTATTGGCTCTTGCACACATTGTATATTACCCGTCTGTTCCTATACCTTACTCTTATTTATCTCTGAATTAAGAATATCTTGCGCCATTTCACATTGTCGAATTCTTATTTCAGGTGGACAAAACCTGTGAACGTGCCTTGGTTTTTCTTCAGTGTTAGCCTTTTATGATCCGCAAAGTCAGAACTGGTGCCTTTACCTTTCCTAAAGCCTGTCTTTCCGTTATTCAGGTGACAATTAAAACTTTATGACCGCCTCAAGTAATGTGCTAACCAAGTGGGGGCACCGATATTGTGACGCAACAAGATAAAGGTGTGAAACATAGCCGTTATAGTGAAAAGACTGGCAACAAAATCATTTGTGCTTTTTTGTCTTTATTTATTTGTATCATAATTAATGACGTGAAAGGATAAATTTTATACTAGACGCAAAAAATTCTAAAAGACATGGATTCCAAAATGCATATCTGAAGAAATACGAGCACTTATTCTTCACCTTGGATGCGGCCGGTCTGTGTGGCCGAGCGGTTCTAGGCGCTTCAGTCTGGAACCGCGAGACCGGTACGGTCGCAGGTTCGAATCCTGCCTCAGGCATGGATGTGTGTTGTAAGTCTAGAAGACTGATGACCATAGATGTTAAGTCCCACACCGCTCAGAGCCATCATCTTCGATGCCGTGAAACAAATCTCTTCTAACGAGAGCGGTTTGCTCTTCATGTACTGAGACGTGGTATAATGAACCAGTACAAGGAAAAAAATCGTGTAAACATGGGCTCTACAGTGCATACGTTAAGCACTTGCTCATCTTCGCTTCTGCGAAAATACATATTTTCTCTTGAACAAGTGTACATTGTTCTTTACGTATGCAGTTTACAGTCCAAGTTTACTGAAAATTTGTTTCTTGTTTTCGTCCATTCTGCCACCGCTCAAGTTATGGACATCAAAGAGCGTGCAAAAGGAGAGATTTATTTTACAGTATTGAAGCTGAAGAAGTGACCATAGCTCTTCAGATACGTATTTAAGAGTCAATGCTCACTTTGCTTCTAATATTGTTTACTTTCAACTGTACGTGTTTGCGCCTTTAGTTACGATACGTCCTGATTATGCAATTATTTAGTGTTTGATGGTCTCAGACAATCACAAGTAATGACCACAAAGACCAAGAGCAGCAAGAATGAGCATATATAATCATCTGCGATAGAGAAACCAACCGTGCGGGGGTAATTTCATTGCAATCAATCTTGCATTACATCTGAGCAAAGATATGCTGACTGTTGTGGTTGGCAGGAGAGCCAACACCGTGTTGCTAGAGGAGGCCGAAAGGCACGCGATTTAGCTCACGCTGGCCGGCGTGAGGTCTGGAACAGGACAAGGAAATTAGAATTTAGAAACAACGGTCGTAGCTGGTGGAATACGTAACTTTAATCCATTAATGACGAACGTCGATCTTGACATTACATGATTCACAGTATCAAGAGTAACTGATAATGGCGCCTTGCTAGGTCGTGGCAAATGACGTAGCTGAAGGCTATGCTAACTATCGTCTCGGCAAATGAGAGCGTATTTTGTCAGTGAACCATCGCTAGCAACGTCGGCTGTACAACTGGGGCGAGTGCTAGGAAGTCTCTCTAGACCTGCCGTGTGGCGGCGCTCGGTCTGCAATCACTGATAGTGGCGACACGCGGGTCCGACGTACACTAACGGACCGCGGCCGATCTAAAGGCTACCACCTAGCAAGTGTGTGACACGACACTGATTTCGACTGAAGTGCAGCTAGTATGATACAGCTTACAGAACACTAGCATCACATCGGATAAGGCTTATGGATAAGTGTTCTGATGAAGAGCTGGTCGGTATGCATGTCGTGTAAAGGTTCACTGGATGCCGTGGAAGAGCAGATGAGCCGTTCAATGGCGACAGCAACCACACGACAGTACTTTTGTAAATCTTCATTAGTGAACCTGTGTATATTTATTAATTATTTACACTGCGGAACCAAAGAAACTGGTACACCTGCCTACTAACGTGTAAGGCCGACGCGAGCAGGCAGAAGTGCTGCAACACGACTTGGCATGAAGTCTTCTAATGCCTAAAGTAGAGCTGGAGGGAACTGACACACTGAATCCTGCAGGGCTGTCAATGTATGCGTAGGAGAACGAGGAGGATGGAGATCCCTTCTGAACAGCTAGATGCAAGGCATCCCTCATATGCCCAATGGTGTTCATGTTAGGGGAGTTTGGTGGCCAGCGGAAGTGTTTAAATGAGAAGAGTGTTCCTGCAGCTATTTTTTAGCAGTTCTGGACTTGTGGGGAGTCGCATTGTCCTGCTGGAAATACCGAGCCGTCTGAATGCACAACGGACATGAATTGCTTACGTACGTGTCACCTGTCAGTCTTATCTAAACGTATCACGGATTCCATATCACTCCAACTGCACACGTCCCACACCTTTACAGAGCCTCCACCAGCTTGACGGGCCCAAGCGATGCGTAAAGCTTTGTCTTGCAGTCATCAAGGGTACACTTGTGGGCCTTCGGCTCCGAAAGCACATATAGATGATGTTTCGTTGACACTTGTTGATGGCCCAGAATTGAAATCTGCAATCATTTGCGCGAGGGTTGCGCTTCTATCAGGTTGAAGGAGTCTCTTCAGCCGTCGTTGGTCCCATTATCGCAGGGTCTTTATCCAGCCGATTATTTATTCTTTACTTTTAACTGTAATCGCGGCACACATTTTGCAGACAGTATTTACGTATCAAGCTAAATGTACCTGCCAATTCATATAATTGTACGTCACATATTTCAGGATATATGACGTCATAAACACTGATATACAGGATAAACTCCCACATCATGCATGACGTTTAAATCTATTACTAGCTTGCTATTAACTCTATTCGCAACACATTCCTGATTCAAAATCCACGCATGCCACTACATATACCTACAAAATTATATCGTTTATGACACACCTTTAGGAGATGTGACGTCATAAACATAAAGCTCCCTGAAAACAAAATTGAGGGCGAAATTAGCTAGTGATAGAGCTAAAATATGTTTTTTTTTTTTTTTTTTTTTTTTTTTTTTTTTTGCATCACCCCGGTTCCCAGAACTCCTCAAGATAGACGTTGAACGAAGGTACTGTATCACAGACACTGTCCCTTTGACTGTTCAAAGATGTCACCAAAACCCGGCCAAAGGTGTAAACAACCACGCATGAGCAGCGCCTATTAGACGGAGGGGTTCCGAAAGCCGATCATTTCCAGTCATTCCACCAGGTAGGAGGTACACGGCTCTTGTTGTGTGTAGTTGAAGCTTGCATTTTGACCGCGTCCACATTGTTACTTTGTGCCAGGAAGGATTCTCAACAAGGGAAATGTCCAGGCGTCTGGGAATGAGCCAAGGTGATGTTGTTCCGACATGGAGGAGATACAGAGAGCGGCAGCAACTGTCGATGACATGTCGAGCGGTCTGAGGCGCTGCAGTCATGGACTGTGCAGCTGATTCCGGCGGACGTTTGAATCCTTCCTCGGGCATGGGGTCTGTGTGTGTTTGTGCTTAGGATAATTTAGATTAAGCAGTGTGTAAGCTTAGGAACTGATGACCTTAGCAGTTAAGTCCCATAAGATTTCACACACATGTGACCATTTTTTTGTCGATGACATGCCTCACTCAAGCCGCCCAAGGACTACTACTGCAGTGAATGACCGCTTCCTATGGTTATGGCTCAGAGGAACGCTGACAGCAACGCCACCGTGCTGCATAACGCTTTTCGTGCAGCCACAGGAAATTGTCTTACAACTCAAACTATGCGCAATAGGCTCCATGATGCGTAAATTCAAACCCGACGTCCATGGCGAGATCCATCTTTGCAACTACGACACCATGCAGCGCGGTACAGATGGGCCCAACAACAAGCCGAATGGACCGCTCAGGATTGGCATCACGTTCTCTTCAACGGTGAGTGTCGCATATGCCTTCAACCAGACAGTCGTCGGAGACTTGTTTGGAGACAACCCGGTCAGGCTGGACGCCTTAGACACACTGTCCAGCGAGTGCAGCAAGGTGGAGGTTCCCTGATGGTTTGGGGTGGCGTTATTGGGATCGACATCCCCCGCTGGTGGTCATGGAAGGAGCCGTAACGGCTGGGCGATACGTGAATGCCATTCTCCGACCGATAGTACAACCATATCGGCAGCATATTGGCGAGGCATTCGTCTCCATGGACGACAATTCGCGCCCCATCGTGCACGTCTTGTGGATGACTTCCGTCAGGGTAACGACATCGCTCCACAAGTGACCAGCATGTTCTCCCTACATGAATCGTGTCGAACATGCCTGGAACAGACTGAAAGGGGCTGTTTATGGACGACGTGGCCCACCAACCACTCTGAGGAATGTACGCCGAATCGCCATTGAGGAGTGGGACAATATGGCCAATAGTGGCTTGTTGAACTTGCATCAATCTGGACCACAACCTCTGAAGATCTCACTGTATGATGGAACAATATGCAATGTGTGGTTTTCATGAGCAATAAAAAGGGTAGAAATGATGTTTGTGCTTCACAGATTCCGGAACTCTCGGAACCGAGGTGATAATAATAATAATAATAATAATAATAATAATAAACTACATGTGTGCTTTTAGTGTTATTGCTGCTAGCTGTTAACTGGCACAATAGTTTCTGACAGTGTGGACTCTAAGGTTTCTCAAAAACTCCCGTTTATCCGAAATAGTCGATACTGCATCCGTGTTCGCATAACGAATATTTCGGATAAACCGAAGTCCCCATTTTGACATATGAAACAAGGCTGTGACAGCCATCGAATGAAAACATTCGATACATCTATCCCCTCTCCCCTGTCCTACGTCAGCCCATGCGGCAACACAACAGTGCGTTGTACGTTCACTGTTAAATTGTCAAACGCTCGGCTTCGTCTGGTGTACCAACGAAAGGCGGAAGCCACATTCTCATTCTCGGTTTCGACACGGCTACGTCTCAATGTATAGAGCAGTACTGTACGCACTGTGTTTCCAAGGAGTTTCAGTAGATGACGGGGGCATGAAACCACGCAGTACGAACAAGAAACGCGCTAAAACTTCAACCAACACCGAACGAGTTAACGACACTCGGACTTTTGACACGCGCCAGTGCACGGATTAGCAGTGGACTGCCGAAAAACACCAGCGAATGCGTGGCTGCAAGCGCAGACAAGTTGAAACTTGTCAAGTGTCAGTCTAGCTAGCCAAAAGCGTAGCTGTGCGATGCGTCAGACAGCGCCAGTGTGAGCCGCGAAAATCGGAAAAAAATTTTGCGGATAAACGGGAGTTTACTGTACGACACCTGAAGATGGGCGTACAAGAGCCCGAAACCGGTCATGTTCTAAATAAAAGAACCTTACAACTGTAGCGGTATTTTCAACCTCCGGGAAGGGACATAGTTTGGTATTGATTAACACATCTGAAACTGTGTTTACTATTTTAAGCAGCAAAAGGGATAATGAAAGGGGAGAAAATTGAAATGGGCGATGAGAAGGAACAGAATGTGGACAGAGAGCTCCGTAGACAAGGGAGAAGGAGAAATTGCGTGGGAGGGCAGGTTGACGAGAGTGAGCTAAATACATGGAAGAGATTATGAGTCATTTCCTCTCGGCTTTGTACTTGTCGAATAGCCAGGAGATCTAGATAGATTGTTTGGTTTCCAGTTTTGTTGCCTTCTTAGAACCACCCAGGGGTAACGTGTGGGGCAAATTTCAGGTTTACACCTGCGGACGTGAAGAAACAACTCTGAGGACGTCTGCGCTGAGCCTGGTATTCTCTGCGGTGGAGTCTGTGCGTCAGTATGGCTAAACAGTAGCCATGTGAACAAAATAGATGTTGAACTTAATAACATGCGCATTATTTCAGGAACCGTTAGGTCTACACCTAACATATGTCTACCTGTCCTGCATTATATACCACCCCCAAAAATGCGACGAGAAGCAGCCTTGGTCAGGGAATACAACAAGATCGAAGCAAACCCTGAACTACCGGTGCACGTCGATATACCTCATCTGTCAAGACGCTTCGTTCAAGACATCCTCCTCTTGATCTCGACAGCCTCACTGGGGCTGATATCAACTCTTGGAGAAGAGAATGGCTCCAAAATGCCCCAATAACTTGCCACCTAATGCCTTGTCTTACCGAGGCAGTTCCTGGGTTTGATCAGCCCCGCAAGATCTGGTCAATTCTGAACCGACCAAGAACGGGCAGGGAAGACGTGCTGACTCACTCTTCAAATGGGGACTGCTGTCTTCGCCAGCGTGTGACTGCGGCGCGCCTAAGCAGACCATCCAACACAGCAGAGAAGAATGCAATGCCGCAGCGTTGAGTGGGGACTATGAAGAATTCCTCGTGGCATCCCAAAAATGCATTCAACATGTACAAAGACTAGATGTTTGTCTGTGAATATATGTAATGTTACGTAATGTAGAATAACGTGATCCAATGCTGAAATGTACTCATATGCCATACGCTAAATAAATAAATGGAAGAAATAGCTATTTACGAGTTGTGTTACAAAGTAAGTTCCGTTTGGTTACATAAAACAAACGTGTACAGATGCAGAAAAAATATTTGTTGTACAAAGATCTACAACTGTTAAACTACTTTTCTACATAGCTTCCGAAATTGTGTAGGCACTTGTCATAGCGTGGCACAAGTTTTTGTATGCCTTCTTCATAGAAGGTTGCCGCCTGTGTATTCAACCGTGTGGTAACATGTTCTTTCAGCTCGTGATCGTCGATGAAGTGTTGACCACCAAGTACAGTTTTCAGATGTAAGAATAGGTGAAAGTAGCTGGGAGCGAGGTCTGGACTGTACGGAGGATGATCAAACGCGTCTCAGTGGAATTACCATAAGAGTTGTTTGGTCACATTCCTCGTGTGAGGTCGGGCATTATCAGGAAAAAAAAACAACACCTTTTGACGGTAATCCTCGGCGCTTGTTCTGTATTGCGCGGCACAATTTCTTAATGGTCTCGCAGTAACCATGTGCATTGATTGTTTGGTCTAGTGGTAAGATTTCAATCAGCAAAATGCATTTTCTGTCCCAAAAATGGTGCACATGACTTTTCGAGGTGTCAAGATTTGCTTAGGGTTAACCTTCGTTGGGAATGAAGTGTGCTTCCGTTCCATTGACTGCCGTTTAGTTTCTGGCGTGTCGTACGACACCCACGTTTCACCCCCCGTGACTATCCGAGACAGAAAACCGTCGCCTTCTTCACTGCAGCGAGTCAAGAACTGAAGTGCGCTGCCCATTCGTTGTTCTTTGTGTTGTTCAGTAAGAATTTTGATTGCCCAATGTGAGCAAAGGTTTCGAAATTTCAGTTTTTCAGTAACAATTTCATGCATTAGTGATCGTGAGATTTGCAGAACTTTCGTAGCAAGGGCACTAAGTGTAAACTAAGTGTAAATTCAGGTCATCAGTTACCACAGACGGGGTCCACTTCGTCCTTCATCGTGCACTTGGTACGTCTTTCATTGAACAGTCTGACCCATCTTCTGACCATTAATAACTCATAGCGTTTTGCCCGTAAACCTCGCAGATTTGCCGATGAATTTTCTTTGGTGTTACTTTCTTTGCATTTAGAAAACGAATCACAGATCTGATTTCACATGCGGCGGCAATTTCAATTACGGCTGAGCACTACGAAGCACACGTCGGCAGCAGCGATCTGAAAATGGCGTACATGTCTCCTCCTCGAGTCAGAGTGACTGCCGCGCATGCTCGGAGCTGCGATCGTAGCGCTGCCACGGGTAGAAACAGAAACGGAACTTACTTTGGGGACGACCCTCGTATTAACAGGTGGACCATTAATTCGCGTCCGACCCCGTTAGCTGAGTGGTCAGCGCGGCGGAGTGCCACGCCAAGGGGCCCGGGTTCGACTCCCGGTTCATGCAGGAGATTTTCTCCTGTCAGGAACTCGGTGCTGTCCTCATCGTCTCCTGGCCCCTCAATGTGGTACGCTCACTTCATTTTTTACCAATTGCTGGCTTCTAAAATTTCAAACGAATTTAATTTCTCTGGTATTTTGAGAAAATTGTTCCGAAGTCGGAAAACACGACAGTGTTATGTAGTGGCAGAGTGTTTTACGTTGTTGAGAACGAGTATTTCTGCTCTGCTGTTTAGACAGTAGTGGAGAATTATATGAACGCACGGTGTCTGTTGCTTCGGACACCACGGAGAATCCGCAGCTGTTTTACATTCTCCCACCTTCAGTAATGTACTTTTTAAGACACCACGCATTCATGTAATTTGATTGGTCGAGCTGGGCAATGGATCCACCTTGAATAGTGCGGATGCACAAATGCGTCCGGCCTGTCGTGGGAATCTCAGTGAGCGGGTAAGGAGGAAATGGACAGCGAATGCGGATGGGTGGTGCTCGATGGGAGTGTGGATCGGTCTTGAGGCGAGCCGAGGTAGACCGTGCAGTTGCGATAACGCTGTGTCCCGGATGGCGCAGCGGTTACAGCGTCTGCCCAGTAAGCAGGAAATCGGGGGTTCGAATCCCAATCCAGTACACATTTTCACTCGTCGCTGCTGATCCCGATACAGCTGACAGTAGTGATCTCCTCCATTTTCTTTCCTTTCTTCCTCTCTCCATCTTCAATTGTTGTTGTTGTTGTCTTCAGTCCTGAGACTGGTTTGATGCAGCTCTCCATGCTACTCTATCCTGTGCAAGCTGCTTCATCTCCCAGTACCTACTGCAACCTACATCCTTCTGAATCTGCTTAGTGTATTCATCTCTTGGTCTCCCTCTACGATTTTTACCCTCCACGCTGCCCTCCAATGCTAAATTTGTGATCCCTTGGTGCCTCAAAACATGTCCTACCAACCGATCCCTTCTTCTAGTCAAGTTGTGCCACAAACTTCTCTTCTCCCCAATCCTATTCAATACCTCCTCATTAGTTACGTGATCTATCCACCTTATCTTCAGTATTCTTCTGTAGCACCACATTTCGAAAGCTTCTATTCTCTTCTTGTCCAAACTAGTTATCGTCCATGTTTCACTTCCATACATGGCTACACTCCAAACAAATACTTTCAGAAACGACTTCCTGATACATAAATCTATATTCGATGTTAACAAATTTCTCTTCTTCAGAAACGCTTTCCTTGCCATTGCCAGTCTACATTTTATATCCTCTCTACTTCGACCATCATCAGTTATTTTACTTCCTAAATAGCAAAACTCTTTTACTACTTTAAGTGTCTCATTTCCTAATCTAATTCCCTCAGCATCACCCGATTTAATTTGACTACATTCCATTATCCTCGTTTTGCTTTTGTTAATGTTCATCTTATATCCTCCTTTCAAGACACTGTCCATTCCGTTCAACTGCTCTTCCAAGTCCTTTGCCGTCTCTGACAGAATTACAATGTCATCGGCGAACCTCAAAGTTTTCACTTCGTCTCCATGAATTTTAATACCTACTCCAAATTTTTCTTTTGTTTCCTTTACTGCTTGCTCAATGTACAGATTGAATAACATCGGGGAGAGGCTACAACCCTGTCTCACTCCTTTTCCAACCACTGCTTCCCTTTCATGCCCCTCGACTCTTATTACTGCCATCTGGTTTCTGTACAAATTATAAATAGCCTTTCGCTCCCTGTATTTTACCCCTGCCACCTTTAGAATTTGAAAAAGAGTATTCCAATCAACATTGTCAAAAGCTTTCTCTAAGTCTACAAATGCTAGAAACGTAGGTTTGCCTTTTCTTAATCTTTCTTCTAAAATAAGTCGTAAGGTCAGTATTGCCTCACGTGTTCCAACATTTCGACGGAATCCGAACTGATCCTCCCCGAGGTCTGCATCTACCAGTTTTTCCATTCGTCTGTAAAGAATTCGCGTTAGTATTTTGCAGCCGTGGCTTATTAAACTGATAGTTCGGTAATTTTCACATCTGTCAGCACCTGCTTTCTTTGGGATTGGAATTATTATATTCTTCTTGAAGTCTGAGGGTATTTCGCCTGTCTCATACATCTTGCTCACCAGCTGGTAGAGTTTTGTCATGACTGGCTCTCCCAAGGCCGTCAGTAGTTCTAATGGAATGTTGTCTACTCCGGGGGCCTTGTTTCGACTCAGGTCTTTCAGTGCTCTGTCAAACTCTTCACGCAGTATCGTATCTCCCATTTCGTCTTCATCTACATCCTCTTCTATTTCCATAATATTGTCCTCAAGTACATCGCCCTTGTATAAACCTTCTATATACTCCTTCCAGCTTTCTGCCTTCCCTTCCTTGCTTAGAACTGGGCTGCCATCTGAGCTCTTGATATTCATACACGTGGTTCTCTTCTCTCCAAAGGTCTCTTTAATTTTCCTGTAGGCAGTATCTATCTTACCCCTAGTGAGATAAGCTTCTACATCCTTACATTTGTCCTCTAGCCATCCCTGTTTAGCCATTTTGCACTTCCTGTCGATCTCATTTTTGAGACGTTTGTATTCCTTTTTGCCTGCTTCATTTACTGCATTTTTATATTTTCTCCTTTCATCCATTACATTCAATATTTCTTCTGTTACCCAAGGATTTCTAGCAGCCCTCGTCTTTTTACCTACTTTATCCTCTGCTGCCTTCACTACTACATCCCTCAGAGCTACCCATTCTTCTTCTACTGTATTTCTTTCCCCTATTCCTGTCAATTGTTCCCTTATGCTCTCTCTGAAACTCTGTACAACCTCTGGTTCTTTCAGTTTATCCAGGTCCCATCTCCTTAATTTCCCACATTTTTGCAGTTTCTTCAGTTTTAATCTACAGGTCATAACCAATAGATTGTGGTCAGAGTCCACATCTGCCCCTGGAAATGTCTTACAACTTAAAACCTGGTTCCTAAATCTCTGTCTTACCATTATATAATCTATCTGATACCTTTTAGTATCTCCAGGGTTCTTCCACGTATACAACCTTCTTTCATGATTCTTAAACCAAGAGTTAGCTATGATTAAGTTGTGCTCTGTGCAAAATTCTACTAGGCGGCTTCCTCTTTCATTTCTTAGCCCCAATCCATATTCACCTACTATGTTTCCTTCTCTCCCTTTTCCTACACTCGAATTCCAGTCACCCATTACTATTAAATTTTCGTCTCCCTTCACTATCTGAATAATTTCTTTTATTTCATCGTACATTTCTTCAATTTCTTCATCATCTGCAGAGCTAGTTGGCATATAAACTTGTACTACTGTAGTAGGTGTGGGCTTCGTATCTATCTTGGCCACAATAATGCGTTCACTATGCTGTTTGTAGTAGCTTACCCGCATTCCTATTTTCCTATTCATTATTAAACCTACTCCTGCATTACCCCTATTTGATTTTGTGTTTATAACCCTGTAGTCACCTGACCAGAAGTCTTGTTCCTCCTGCCACCGAACTTCACTAATTCCCACTATATCTAACTTTAACCTATCCATTTCCCTTTTTAAATTTTCTAACCTACCTGCCCGATTAAGGGATCTGACATTCCACGCTCCGATCCGTAGAACGCCAGTTTTCTTTCTCCTGATAACGACATCCTCCTGAGTAGTCCCCGCCCGGAGATCCGAATGGGGGACTATTTTACCTCCGGAATATTTTACCCAAGAGGATGCCATCATCATTTAATCATACAGTAAAGCTGCATGTCCTCGGGAAAAATTACGGCTGTAGTTTCCCCTTGCTTTCAGCCGTTCGCAGTACCAGCACAGCAACGCCGTTTTGGTTAATGTTGCAAGGCCAGATCAGTCAATCATCCAGACTGTTGCCCCTGCAACTACTGAAAAGGCTGCTGCCCCTCTTCAGGAACCACACGTTTGTCTGGCCTCTCAACAGATACCCCTCCGTTGTGGTTGCACCTACGGTACGGCCATCTGTATCGCTGAGGCACGCAAGCCTCCCCACCAACGGCAAGGTCCATGGTTCATGGGGGGGCCATCTTCAATAGAGGAGAAGTATGAGACACTTACGGAGTTCAATGATTGAGAAGACGATAGAGCAAACACGGGATATGATACTCTCTACACTTATTGTCACATAGCGATGATAATTGTTCATAGATTGGACTGATGTGGTGGAAATAGCGAACACAGCATACTGTACGTATCAAACAATAGCATTCATGGCCTGTACTATCCAGGGTGAGCTCTGGTGCGATAGTCCTCAGGGAATAGGACCACCATAATCAGGTATCGGGATTAATAGTGACTCTGAGAGGAGATGTTTTAAGGTTGAAAAAAATACTTTATTTCTGTAGTAAATAGTCACATTGAATTTGTGTGTTCAGTCCACTGTCAGTGGTTGTCCAGAATTATCTGAATTCCGCTCTAGATATCTGTTTGTAATTATAATATGTACGCAGCATATGAAGATGCCTGTGACACAAGTTAAGTACAATATAGACTATTTTTTACCAAGCACTGCTAATTATTTCAGTCGTTGCAGATACAGACTATGCAGCGAGCTCCTTACTGACTCCACTGCCAAACATGCAATATTTGTTTCTATTTAGCATTGGCCAGCTGTCATCTTAACAACTGAGGACGAGAAACATAACGAAATTTTTTTTGCAGAAGTAGAAGAAATGTTTCTGTGCCTCACTGATGTTTATCACTGTTGATGTACAATTAACACTGGTGGCTGAATACAGTCGTTTGTACAACGCACAGACTCCCGTACGGAGGAGACATTAATACTCATCTCTAGTGCGAAGCATCTGAAAGAGTTGAAAACGAGTAAGTCACCAGGTCCAGTTGGAATCACAGTTCACTCGACGGCATTACCCCATTCCTTAACTTGTCTGTATCGCGAATAACTCGCCCAGCACAAAGTCTCAAACAACCACAAAAAAACGGCCGACTTCTTTGGATAAGACACGGAAAAATGATAGGACTATATCCTTAACATCGCTTTGCTGCAGGATTCCTGGACATATTCACAGTTCGAAAACAATAACGTTCCCTTTTTAGAAAGCATCGCCCATGTGCAACTCTTAATAAATGGGTGAAAGCAGTGGGGGCAATTCTAAAAACCTGTACCCTGTATGGAATGAGTGCTATAGAGAAAGTCAAGTTGTATCGCTTGAAGTACAATGGTTTCGAGATAAATTAACCTCCATTTCAGGAAGACAAACAGGCGTTCATGAAGGACGTGTCTGCGATTTACTACTAGTGTCAATAACAGTGTATCTAGAACGGAATTTTCACTCTGCAGCTGAGTGTGCGCTGATATGAAACTTGCTGGCAGATTAAAACTGTGTACCGGACCAAGACTCGAACTCGGGACGTTTGCCTTCCGCGGGCAAGTGCTCTACCAGTGTAGCTGATGAATGACAAGCGTGACGACCAATTAATCTTCGTGTGACACTGGTTCCAGTAGCCATATTGAGGTTACAGGGAAGGAAGGAGGAACATGGTAAAACATCTCGTCGGTACCGAAGCAGAATCTCGAATTGCGAAGGATGGGGAAGGAAGTCGTCTGTGCCCTTTCAAAGTACTGATCGTGGCATTTGCCATAATAAGTTCAAGGGGATCACTGTAGATCTACATCAGTGCTGCCTGATGGCGATTTGAAGTACTGTATGGTAACTTCGTAAGGGTGGTGGGTAAGCCATAGTCGGCCTGTGTGGCCTAGCGATTCTAGGCGCTTCAGTCTGGAACCGCGCGACCGCTATGGTCGTAGGTTCGAATCCTGCCTCGGGCATGGATGTTGTGATGTCCTTAGGTTAGTTTGGTTTAAGTAGTTCTAAGTTCTAGGGGACTGATGACCTCAGAAGTTAAGTACCATAGTACTCAGAGCCATCTGATCCATTTTTTTGGGTAAGCCATAACAAACATTATCTCATAATTGACCTGTATACACCCACAAAATCTATTCTTATTGATATGCATCTGGTGGCACAAAGGTGTTTTGTGTTTCGAACAGCTTAACAGGGTTGCCAACAAATGAGATGCCTTGCAGTCGCAGAGTTACAAATGCGACGTGGAAGACACCACCAACGAGTTTACGAACTGCCAGCAGTCAAAGTTACAAATTTGTTTTACTTTTCATTTATTCGATGCGTAGTTTCAGTCCGAGAGCCATTCAAAAATCATCATAACAAAGCCGAAAATGGCATTGCCGAAGATATAAAAAATGTGCAATAAATATTTATCTGTATGCACTGTAAACGTTCATTGCACAGTTTTGACATTTTCGGAAATGCCATTTTCGATTTTGTTATGATGATCTGAAAATGGATCTCGGTCCGAAACTATAGAATGAATAAAAAGTAAAAAAGATTCCAACTTGGACTGGTTTTTCGTTCTGCTGACCGAAGAGATTGATTGGTAAACATGTCTATCGCACGTCGTCCAATCTGACACCCACATTTGACGATGCTTCTCGCCCCTCATTGGTCAACCACCAAGAAAGTCAGTTTCTGTTTTCTTTTCTATAGTACTGTATCTTTTGCTTTAGCGATTGCACCGTTAAACGTGGCTTAACTCAGAAGTAGCTACATGGGTGGGATCTATAAACTACCTGCACATCATCAGACGGATTTCGAAAACGAGGTGGAAGATATTGTTGACAATTTACCTGATATATGTGTCTATTTTGTTCAGTAACCTAAAAGATAACGCTGTTAACATGCACTACACTAATAAAACTGGTGCTCATCATAATACCATACAATGAACGGTTTTCGTAATCAAACGTGAAGTCTTCTGAGGTTTTCAAGTAGCTTTACCAGACTAGAACGTAAATGGAACAATGTGGTTCTGAGAGTAGTTGCTGGATGAAACACAGTTAATGGAGTATTCAGTGATACGATTTCATTAACAGATTTATGTGTTTTCAGTAGCATTTCGCGCAGTATTTCATGTTTCTTGCCTCTTGATGTACTGGTTGCTGTCCGGCCGCGGTGGTCTCGCGGTTAAGGCGCTCAGTCCGGAACCGCGTGACTGCTACGGTCACAGGTTCGAATCCTGCCTCGGGCATGGATGTGTGTGGTGTCCTTAGGTTAGTTAGGTTTAAGTAGTTCTAAGTTCTAGGGGATCTATGACCACAGCTGTTGAGTCCCGTAGTGCTCAGAGCCATTTAAACCATTTTTTTTTTCTACTGGTTGCTGAACGTAGCGAGACGTCCTATAATGAAAAAAGTTCTAAAGATGTCGTTGTGAGTTCGGTATAGCTATTTGTATCTCCGTCACAGAGGAGGTAAAATGTTACTCTCGCGTCATTTTGGAACTGAGACTTACTGCCTCTTACTCTTTACAGTGCGTCGACATTTTCAGGGAGAAAGCGAGAAACTGCAGCATCCATTTCCTCTTCATTTCCATTTTGATGGCTGCTACAGATAATTCGCAATGTACACTACGAGATTAATTGTAGTTGCTGCTTGAAAGTGGGGTGTAAACATATATATGATAAGCGGATGACACGCAAAAGTGGAATTCATTCAGAATATGTCAAGTGAATCTTGCAAATTAATTCTCTGTCATTTCAGGAAGTTACAAAACTATCACAGCATCGCTAGACATGTTCCACTAAGTAGCATAGTGGTAGCAGGATGATTGAGTTCCTACAGGCAATGACTTTCTTGAGTGCGCTACAATTTAGGAGTTCATCTTGTGCACCAACGATGTAGCGGTTTAATTACTTTTCCTACGACTTGAAGAGGAATATTGTAGTATTTATGGTGAAAGAGAAAATAAACGTAATCGACTGAGTTATAGATCCGTTTCATTGACTTCGTCATGTAGCAGGACGCAGGAACAAATACTTTGTTCCAACGGTATGAAATACCCCGAAATACACTTCCTACTGACATCAAACCAGCATGGATTCGGAAAACATCAGTCTTGCGAGACACTGTTGGCACTTCATTTCGTAGTGCTTACAGGGTTACAGGGGCTCTCAAATTGATTACCGTATTTATAGAGTTTCAAAAAGGCTTTTGATATCATTCCTCATAAGCGAATACCAACCATATTGCTTTCCCATGGACGTACGTCTCAGTTGTGTGACTGTGATTTCCCGTCTGGACGGTCACAGTTCGCAGTAAACGACAGGACGTCACCTAGTGAAACGGAAGTGATGATTGTGATTCCGCAAATCAAGTGATCTAGACCTCCTCCCGTTTCTAATACGCTGAAGCGCCAAAGAAACTGGTATAGGCATGCGTATTCAAATACAGAGACATGTAAACAGGCAGAATACGGCGCTGCGGTCGGCAACGCCTTATAAGACAAAAAGATTCTGGCGGAGTTGTTAGATCAGTTACTGCTGTTACAATGGCAGGTTACCAAGATGTAAGTCAGTTTGAACGTGGTGTTACAGTCGGCACACGATCGTTGGGACAGAGCATTTCCTAGGTAGCGCTGAAGTGGGGATATTCCCTTACGACTGTTCCACGAGTGTACAGTGAATATCAGGAACGCGCTAAAACGTCAAATCTCCGATATCGCAGCGGCCGGAAAAAGATCCCGCAAGAACAGGAGAAACGTCGACTTTAGAGAATCGTTCAACGCGACAAAAGTGAAACCCTTCCGCGAATTGCTGGTAATTTCAATGCAGGGCCATCAACAAGTGTCAGCGTGCGAATCATTCAACGAAACATCATCGATATGGGCTTTCGGAGCCGGAGGCCTACTCGTCTACCCTTGATGACTGCATGACAGAAAGCTTTACGCCTCGCCTGGGCCCGTCAACACCGACATTGACCTGTTGATGTCTGGAAACATGTTGCCTGGTCGGACGAGTCTCGTTTTAAATTCTATCGAGCGGATGAATGTGTACGGGTATGGAGACAACCTCATGAAGCCACAGACCCTGTAATGGTGTGAGGAGTGTGCAGTTGGAGTGATGTGGAACCTTTGATATGTGTAGATACGACTCAGACAGGTGACACGTACCTAAGCATCCTGTCTGGTCACCTGTATCCATTCATGTCCATTGTGCATTCCGATGGACTTGGGCAATTCCAGCAGGGCAATGTGACACCCCACACGTCCAGAATTTCTACAGGGACATTCTTCTTAGTTTAAACCACCATACTCCCCAGAAAAGAACATTACTGAGCATATCTGGGAAGCCTTGCAGCGTGCTGTTCAGAATAGATCTCCACCCCTTCGTACTCTATGCATTTATGGACAGCCCTCCAGGATTCAGCCGGCCAGTGTGGCCGAGCGGTTCTAGGCGCTACTGTCTGGAACCGCGCGACCGCTACGGTCGCAGGTTCGAATTCTGCCTCGGGCATGATGTCCTGAGGTTAGTTAGGTTTAAGTAGTTCTAGGGGACAGATGACCTCAGAAGTTAAGTCCCATAGTGCTCAGAGACGTTTGAACCATTTTGAACCAGGATTCATGGTGTAGATTCCCTCCAGCACTGCTTCAGACATTAGTCGAGTCCACGCCACGTCGTGTTACGGCACTTCTGCGTGCTAGCGGGGGCCCAGCTCGAAATTAGACAGGTGCACCAGTGTCATTGGCTCTTCGGTGTGTATGCAAAATATTTAACAGAAAATCGGAAAATTTGTGGCAGCTAATACTACCGTTTAGTAAAGTCCTCAGAAGAGCAAAGCAAATTGCAAAATGATGATGAAAATATATTTTCATGGTGCAAAATGTGACAATTGACCCTAAGCCACAAAATGTGTAAAGTCCCCCACATGATTACTAAGAAACTTTTGTCAAGCCTCGAGATGTCGATAAATAAATTTGAGTGTTTGTAGATCCAACGAAAGTCCTTGGGGCTATAAATGTAAAGAACTTAACTGGGAAACATCACATGTTGTGGTGAAGGTGAATCAAACGTTGTTTTGTTGACATAACCCTTAGAAGACCGAAGAAGTCTAGTAAGGAGACCGCCAATATAACGTTGTTCGACCTCTTTTGGAATATTGCTGAACACTGTACGATCATTAGACCAGGATTGACGGAGGACATAGAAAATTTTGAAAGAAGACAGCTGATTTTGTAGTATAAAAAATTAGGAGAGAAAGTGTTTCGGATGTTTTTCTGTTTTTTCCTTGAGGCTCGAGGGGGGGGGGGGGGGAGGGAACGCAGTACTAAAACAACCCCCCCCCCCCCCCCATTGTACTCATCTTGTGAATTCCTTCAGGATAACGACATCGCTCGACTAGAGTTGCCAGCATGTTTTCCAGACATGAACCCTATCCTATCAAACATTCCTGCGATAGATTGAAAAGGGCTGTTTATGGACGACGTGACCCACAAACCACTCTGAGGGCTGTATGCCGAATCGCCATTGAGGAGTGGGACAATCTGGACTAACAGCGCCTTGATGAACTTGTGCATAGTATGGCATTAAGAATACAGGCGTGCATCAATGAAAGAGCACGTGCCACTGGGTATTAGAGGTACCGGTGTGTACAGAAATCTGGACTACCACCTCTGAAGGTCTCGTTGCGTGTTGGCACAACATGCAATGCGTGGGTTTCATGAGCGATAAAAAGGGCAGAAATGATGTTTATGTAGATCTCTATTCCAGTTTTCTGTACATGTTCCTGGAACTCTCGGAACTGAGGTGATGCAAAACTTATTGTGATATATTCATAGCGTGTGTGGCATCACTACTGAGGAACAAGCATGTTATCACGGCATGGAGCAGATTATGTAAAACGGTCAAATATTCCTTGGCAGTAATGCTATCTCGCAGAGCCGCCATGGGTGTCTGATGTAATACCCCTGTATAGCTGCCCAAATCATCAACAAAACCCTGTCGTGTTTCACGTTTGGTCAGATGTTGGAAACAACGTAAAACAAGACCCCCATCTGGCCAAACGACTTTCTTCCACTGTTCCATAGTCCAGAGTTTATATCTCTAGTTGTCTTATTAAGGGCATTTGCATCACTGGTGAATTGTTTTGGAATTCCAGCTAGCCCTGTATTTCACAGCTTATGGAGCTCCCTCCGTGTTGTTTTGTTGCCGACAGGGTTCGCAAGTGCGACAATCAGCACTGCACTGACTTTTGCAGCTCTTGTCCTCGTATGTTTGGTCACAATTCTCTTGAATGTTTGTTTGTCACTGTCACGCAACACACATTTTCGTATGACGATTTTCCGATTTCGTGGTAGTAGGTATTAATCGACGACGAGTGTAATATGATTAAAAGAATTAATTAAAAAATTTAAAAGGAAAGGGAATGAAAGAAATTGATGGTAATTGTCCTTTCGCTTGCAATGAAGAGACAATATTAATACAGTTGCATTATTATGAAATGTTCTGCGTGTACAAAATTGTGCTGTTGTTCATTCACTTTAGCTTGCGCCGTTTCTTTTTCTGTGTCCATCCCTACACACATATCAACTATATTTCTCGTCTTCTGGAAGCTTCTCCTTCTGTTAATTTTACGAAAATATGACCGTGGACATCTTTTCCCTCATTGAAATTATACACTACTGGCCATTAAAATTGCTACACAAAGAAGAAATGGAGATGATAAACGGGTATTCATTGGACAAATATATTATACCAGAACTGACATGTGACTACATTTTCACGCTATTTGGTTGCACAGATCCTGAGAAATCAGTACCCAGAACACTCACCTCTGGCCGTAATAACGACCTTGATACGCCTGGGCATTGAGTCCAACAGAGCTTGGATGGCGTGTACAGGTACAGCTGCCGATGCAGCTTCAACACGATGCCACAGTTCATCAAGAGTAGTGACTGGCGTATTGTGACGAGCCAGTTGCTCGGCCACCAATGACCAGACGTTTTCAATTGGTGAGAGATCTGGAGGATGTGTTGGCCAGAGCAGCAGTCGAACATTTTCTGAATCCAGAAATTCCCATACAGGACCTCCAACATGCGGTTCTGCTGAAATGTAGGGTTTCGCAGGGATCGAATGAAGGGTAGAGCCACGGGTCGTAACACATCTGAAATGTAACGTCCACTGTTCAAAGTGCCGTCAATGCGAACAAAAGGTGACCGAGACGAGTAACCAATGGTACTTTATACCATCACTCCGGGTAATATGCCAGTATGGGATGACGATTACACGCTTCCAATGTGCGTTCACCGCGATGTCGCCAAACACGGATGCGACCATCATGATGCTGTAAACAGAACCTGGATTCATCCGAAAAAATGACGTTTTGCCATTCGTGCACCCAGGTTCGTCGTTGAGTACACCATCGCAGGCGGTCCTGTCTGTGATGCAGCGTCAAGGGTAACCGCAGCCATGGTCTCCAAGCTGATAGTCCATGCTGCTGTAAACGTCGTCGAACTGTTCGTGCAGATGGTTGTTGTCTTGCAAACGTCCCCATCTGTTGACTCAGGGATCGAGACGTGGCTGCACGATCTGTTACAGCCATGCGGATAAGATGCCTGTAATCTCGACTGCTAGTGATACGAGGTCTTTGGGATCCAGCACGGCGTTCCGTATTACCCTGCTGAACCCACCGATTCCATATTCTGCTAACAGTCATTGGATCTCACCAACGCGAGAAGCAATGTCGTGGTACGGTAAATCGCAATCGCGATAGGCCTAGAACACTGCGTGCCAGGTGTGGTCGCGCATTATCCTCTTGCAATGTGGCCGTCGACAGGTCGGGAGTACAGGCTCCAGCACTTCAGAGATGTAACGCTTGGCAGGTTAGTGTACCAGCCATGCGTTTTAGGGAGGTATGGGAGTAGAATCCAGTACCATCTCAAACCATAATACCAGGTGCATGCCCAGAACGGTGATGCATAAAGCAGCAGTTCAACAGCCTCTCACGAAGGTGTCTCCAAATTCTAATCCGACCATCGTGGTGGTGCGGGCATAATCGAGATTCCTAAGTAAAAACAATGTCGTTCCATTCCGTCGTCCACACCACTGCCAGCGCAGACACCTGCGGCAATGGACGCCTGGCGTACACTGTTTCTTGCGCATGAGACCGATTTTTCTGTGGTATGGTTCGTGATGTGGCAGAGCGACACATCACTGCTGTCCACACAATATGGTTGTCGTCACGTGTAGTCATGTAGAATAAAATCAGGATGCGCGAGGGCAACGCCTGACTACAATCTCTGCAGCCAGACGGTGATAGCTCCACCAGATTAGACGGGAAGTTGCCGCGAACTCAGAGAGACGCTGGTCACCTTGCATGGACACCAACATCTCCAGTCTGAAATCTAGGACAAGCTTTCTAAAAACTTCCGACAATGGCGGTATTTCACTGTCAATGACACGATAAGACATGTGGGCAACCAGTAGCGCAGATATCACATCATGGATCTCAACTACGGAGGCCCTCCCTACAGGCGAAAATCTACAATGGAAAATGTCGCAGTCCCTCAGCAGACTAAGAAATGGGGTCGGTAGAACAAAGGATAAGATGGCCAGATGGAATTCTCTTGGGCATCCCCAAGCTTTATGCTCATGTGGAGCCGAACAAACCATCAAATATAAGTACAATTGTTCTCTGCATGCTGGAGGAGCTTTTGGGACAATGCCGTTGACGTTTTGGTCTGATTATATTTAGAATTTGTAATCTGTTTATACACTGAAGAGCGAAAGTAACTGGTTCACCTGCATAATATCGTGTAGGGCCCCACAACACGCAGAAATGGTACGACATGACGTGGCATGGACTCAACTAACGTTTGAAGTAGTGCTGCAGGGATATGACACCATGAATCCTACAAGATTATCCATAAATCTGTAAGAGTACGGGTGGGTGGAGATATCCTCTGAACAGCACGTTGCAAGGCAACCCAGATATGCTCAATAATGTTCATATCTGGGGAGTCTGGTGGGCAGCGGAAGTGTTTAAACTAAGAAAAGTGTTCCTGGAGCCGCTCTGTAGCGACGCATTGTCCTGCTGAAATTGCCCAACTCCGTCGGACCGTACAATGGACATGAATGGATGCACGTGACCAAACAGGATGCTTACGTACGTGTCATCTGTCAGAGTCGTACCTAGACGTACCAGGGGTCCCATGTCACTCCAACAGCACACGCCACACACAATTAGAGAGCCTCCACCAGGTTGAACAGCCCCCTGCTGACATGCAGGGTCCATGGATCCATGAGACTGTCTCCATACTCGTACACGTCCATCCGATCGATACAATTTGAAACGAGACTCGTCCGACCAGGCAACGTGTTTCCAGTCATCAACAGTCCAGTGACAGTGTTGACGGGCCCAGGCGAGGCGTAAAGCTTTGTACCGTGCAGTCATCAAGGGTGCACGAGTGGGCCTTCGTCACATTCAATGATTCCCTTCAGTCGTCGTTGGTCCCGTTCTTGCAGGATCTTTTTCCGGCTGCAGTGACGTAGGAGATTTGATGTTTTACCGGATTCCTGATATTCTCCATACACTCGTGAAATGATGAAACGGGAAAATCCCCACTTCATCCCTACCTCGGAGATGATGTGCCACATCGCTCGTGCGCCGACTATAACACCACGTTCAGACTCACTTAAATCTTGATAACCCGCCACTGCAGCAGTAGCAACCGATTCAAATGGTTCAAATGGTTCTGAGCACTATGGGACTTAACATCTATGGTCATCAGTCCCCTAGAACTTAGAAATACTTAAACCTAACTAACCTAAGGACAGCACACAACACCCAGACATCACGAGGCAGAGAAAATCCCTGACCCCTCCGGGAATCGAAGACCGGGAACCGGGCGTGGGAAGCGAGAACGCTACCGCACGGCCACGAGATGCGGGCAACCGATTCAACAACTGCACCAGACACTTGTTGTCTTATATAGGCGTTTCCGACGGCAGCGCCATATTCTGGCTGTATTTCAATACTGATGCCTGTACCTGTTTCTTTGGAGCTTCATTTTGTATAACTATTATTAGATAGTTCTAACTGCCTTACGCTGTACTCATATTCCTTTGTATGTATTAGTTTTATGTATTTAGTCTGTTTTTGCTGTTTTTGTGTGTTCTGTATGCAGCGCTTTTGTCACGAATAACTAAATCGCGTGTAGTTGCGCAACGATGTGGGTGCCTCAGGTATCGTCCGTCCGTCGTTCCTTCCTGCATCCAACGAATACATTCCTGCTTCCAGTTGCTTGGATCCTTCCGACACGGTCACAGATTTGTTAGAAGGATAGCCCGGAATCCCTATATACAACAATTCTTCCTCAGTCGAACTCCGAAACGTGCTGTTAAAGACGCTCGCTGTCTTCTACGGCCGGCCGTGGTGGCCGAGCGGTTCTAGGCGCTACACTGTGGAACCGCGCGACCGCTACGGTAGCACGTTCGAATCCCGCCTTTGGCATGGATGTGTGTGATGTCCTTAGGTTAGTTAGTTTTAAGTAGTTCTAAGTTCTAGGGGACTCATGACCTGAGATGTTAAGTACCATAGTTCTCAGAGTCATTTGAACCATTTTTTGTCTTCTACGGGCACACTGAAGCTGTTTAGACCAAACAGCCACACGAAAGACCAATTCTACAATTCCATCACGTCCACATGGCCGCCTGTTACCCCTTACAAAGGGCGTTTCCGCAAGAGCGTCGAAAAATGTAACAGGACATAGGGAATGTTCCACTGAACAATTTGCGGTAGGGAACCTGGACCCGGAGAAGCCAGCTTAAGGAGATATCGAAGTAAACTTGTGTACCATTTTGTCTAGCATTACTGTTTTGCAGCTTATTTACATCTAAAATGCGTATGAGTTTACATGTACTGTACTGTTTATTTACATGTGGATTCTTTATTTCCTGGAAGGGAGCAACGAGGACGAGCTTGATTAGCAGGAAGTCTTGATGCACGTTTTATTTATTTGTTCATAAAGTGGCGTTTTTGCATCGTATTTACATTGTCCCATGACAGAACGTGCTATGAATATATCACAATAAGTTTTGCTTCATCTCGGTTCCGAGGATTCCGGAACCTGTACAGAAAACTGGAATAGAGACCAACTTAAACATCATTTATGCCCTTTTTATTGCACATGAAAACCACACATTGCATGTTGTACCACCATACAGCGAGACTTTGAGAGGTGGTGGTCTAAACTGCTGTGCAGTCTGGTACCTCTAATACCCAGTAGCACATCCTTTTGCATTGATGCAAGCCTGTATTCATCGTGGCATACTATCCACAAGTTCGTCAAGGCACTGTTGGTTCAAATTGTCCCACTCCTCAACGGTGATTCGGCGTAGATG
Organism: Schistocerca gregaria; assembly: GCF_023897955.1. NCBI lineage: Eukaryota > Metazoa > Arthropoda > Insecta > Orthoptera > Acrididae > Schistocerca > Schistocerca gregaria. The sequence continues at coordinate 78,344,816 of NC_064928.1, forward strand.
GAGTAGTTGGTGGGTCATGTCGTACATAAACAGCCCTTTTCAATCTATCCCGGGCATGTTCGATGGCGTTCATGTCTGGAGAACATGCTGGCCACTCTAGTCGAGCGATATCATTATCCTGAGGGAAGTCACTCACAAGATGTCCATGGTGGGGGCGCGAATTGTCGTCCATGTAGACGAACGCCTCGCCAATAAGCTGCCGATATGGTTGCATTGTCGGTCGGAGGATGGCATTCACGTATCGTATAGCCGTTACGGCGCCTTCCATGACCACCAGAGGCGTACGTCGGCCCCACACAAAGCCAGTAGGGAACCTCCATCTTGCTGCACTCGCTGGACAGTGTGTCTAAGGCCCTCAGCCTGACCGGGTTGCCTCCAAACCCATCTCCGACGATTTAAGGCATATGCGACACTCATCGGTGAAGAGAACGTGATGCCAACCCTGATCGGTCCATTCGGCATGCTGTTGGGGCCATGTGTACCAACCTGCATAGTGTTCTGGTTTCAAAGATGGACCTCGCCATGGGCGTCGGGAGTGAAGTTGCGCATCATGCAGCCTATCACTCACAGTTTGAGTCGTAACACCACGTCCTGTGTCTGCAAGAAAAGCATTATTCAAGATATTGGCTTTTCTGTCAGAGTTCCTCCTAGCGATAATCCGTAGGTAGCGGTCATCCACTGCAGTAGTAGCCCTTGGGCGGCACCGAGCGAGGTGGCGCAGTGGTTAGCACACTGGACTCGCATTCGGGAGGACGACGGTTCAATCCCGTCTCCAGCCATCCTGATTGAGGTTTTCCGTGATTTCCCTAAATCGTTTCAGGCAAATGCCGCGATGGTTCCTTTGATAGGGAACGGCCGATTTCCTTCCCAATCCTTCCCTAACCCGAGCTTGCGCTCCGTCTCTAATGACCTCGTTGTCGACGGGACGTTCAACACTAACCACCACCACCACCACCACCACCACCACCACCTTGGGCGGCCTGAGCGAGGCATGTCATCGACAGTTCCTGTCTCTCTGTATCTCCTCCATGTCCGGACAACATCGCTTTGGTTTGCTTCTACACACCAGGACACTTCCCTTGTTGACAGCCCGTCCTGGCACACAGTAACAATGCGGACAGGATTGAACCACGGTATTGACCGTCTAGGCACGGTTGAACTACAGGCAACATTAGCCGTGTACCTCCTTCCTGGTGGAATGACTGTATCGGCTGTCGGGCACGCTCCATCCCATAGATGTTGCTCATGCATGGTTGTTTACATATTTGGGCGGGTTTAGTCATATCTCTTAACAGCCAAATGGAATGTGTCTGTGATATAATATTCACAGTCAACGTCTGCCTTCAGGAGTATATATATATATACTCACTGAAATGCAGTATGGGGAAGTACGCTTCAATGTCTCACTGCTGAAAGACTGTGCAATGAACGATTTCCTAACAGATATCGTCCGTCACGACGAATGCAGGACACAGGTTCACTGGGACGAAGAAACAAGGGACCTGCCGTCATGGGGACCACTTGCTCACCAGATCTGCAAGAGGAGTCCCTGAAACATATTGCGGCAGACCCCACTACAAGTACCCAAGTACCCTTCGTGTTGCACTTGAAATGGCCGCTGCACCTACTAGCGTGTGGCGAGTACTCTATGACAACAACTAGACCCGTATCAGCTACAACGTGTCCATGCAGTGCTTGTGACTGACTTTGCATAAAGGGTTCATCGTGTCAGTGCTTGCTCCAACAATGTAGTGACCGACCAAATTTGCTCCAAATCGTACCGTTTGCTGACGACGCCTCATTTGATCGTGATGGTATTTCGCGCAGCAGGAACAGCCACGTGTGGGATGAAGAAAACCCTCACGGTGTAGCAGAGTCACATTGTGAAGCACGTTCCGATTGACCATCTGGGCCGTCATGGTAGGCGACAGTTTCGTTGGGCCATATCTTCTGCCTGGGTGTCTAAATGACCACCTGTACTTGAGATTCTTGTGAAAAGTTCTACCTGAGTTGTTGGAGAAAGTACCCTTGGCTGCTCCTGAGAGGATGTGGATGCAATGTGACGGTGCACCGACTCACTTCAATGTGGATGTGCGCAACCATCTCATTGCCGTATTTCCTGGTCGCTGGATGGGAAGGGGAGGTTCTATTCCACGGCAAGCGAAGTAACCTGACCTGAATCCACTTGATTATTTACTGTGGGGATATCTAAAATCACTCGTGTTTGAGACCCCAGAGGATACCGAGATGGATTTACTTTGCAGAATGGTAGCTGCCTGTGATGCGATTCGAAACACACCAGGGATATTTGTCAGGGTGCGTCAGAATCTTGTTCACCGATGTCATGCTAGCACTGAGGTTGATGGCTGTCAGTTTCAGCACATTTTATAAGATACAGTACAAATGGGGTAAATTGATGGTTTTTGCTGTTAGCTGTAACTAGTTTATGATTACAAAGTCTTTCGCGACGGAGTCCTTGCATAAAAAGTTCTCGGTTTACTTGCCGCATAATTTGGATAAATGTTGATCATTTGAATGGTATACATCAGATCATAATATTTACACTGGAGGTGGAGAAGGCTAGGAATTTACCCTTCTTAGATGTGCTGGTGGAGCGAAAATCAGATGGACGTCTCGGACATTCTGTGTACAGAAAACCGACGCATTCAGATTTATATGTAAACGCGCGTAGTATTGACCACCCAGCTCAGAAGAGGGGTATGCTGAATACCCTGGTACACAGAGCGAGGACTATTTCTGGCAAGGATCACCTCGGCTCCGAGATTTACCATCTGACGACGGAAAAATGGATATTCCGATGGTGATTTCAGATCTACTCTCTTGAAGAAACCTAGGAAGGACGCTGTTTGAACAGATCAAGAGGACCAACACATCGCGCGGCTACCATTCTGCGGTGCAACGAGCAGCAAGATCGGCAGAGTCCTGAGCCGGCAGGGAATCAGACCAGTCTTCCGGCCACCCAGGAAGATTATGTTGCGACCTGTGAAAGATAATCTCGGCCTGAGAGTACCGACAATTTACAGCATTCATTGTGAGTGTGGCAAAAATTATGTGGTACAGTCTATAAGAACTGTTGCCGATCGCTGAGTGGAACATCAGCGTCACCTGAAATACAGGTACCTAGAAAAATCAGCGGTGGCTGAGCACAGTTTGTTAAATAAACATAAGATTTTATTCGATGAAACAAGACTACTTTCTCACGCTACAAACTATTGGGACTCTGTCATCAGGGAAGCAGTTGAAATTAGTGAAAATAATTTGAACACAGACTGCGGTTATGCACTCAGCAATGCATGGAAGAGCGCAGAGGGAGGCTCCTCACTTTCCTCGCAGTTCTCCGCCTGTTGCGATGGATGGCGCTGCAAGCAACGCTGGATAAGGCGCGCAAACAAAACCTATGGACACAGAGGCCGCCACCTCGGTACGCGCCGTTTTCACCGTGACGTCATCCAGCCAATGAGAAGCCGTCCACTGCTTCTAAAAGCAGAGGCCTCACCGGTCCACGAGCCGATGACACCGCCTTCCTTGCCCTTGCCCCTACCCTGCAGCGCTCCCAACACCTTCTCCAGTCCCATCTTGACCGGTTCACCGCTTGGTGCAATTAGTGGTTGCTCAAGGTCAATCCCTCCAAAACGCAGCGATCATTGTAGGCAAAACCACCCCTTCCTGCCGCGTCCTTGATTTCTATCTCACCATCTATGGCGGTCCTATCGCCCTCACCCCCACCCTGAATTACCTTGGCATCACCCTCGACTGTCGACTCTCCTCGACCCCCGATCTCCGGTCAATCGAAGCCGAGGTACACTCCCGTCTCCATCTCCTCAAGCTACTTTCCGGTCGTACATGGGGTCTAGACCCCTCCACCATACTCCACACCTATAAATTCCTCATCCGCCCTATCCTTTGTTACGCCTATCCAGCCTGGATCTCTGCCCCCACTACCTTATATATATCCCTTCAAATCCTTGAACGCCATGCTCTCCGCCACGCCTTTGCATCCGTCTCCCCTCCCCACGCGGATCCTGTACAATCTCATTCCATTCCCCCCACCTTCTCCTTTTCCTTGAGAGGATACGGATCCTGTACACATCACGCAAACTCGATCCTCCTCACCCGCTTGTCTCGCCCATCTTCTCCCGCCCCCGCCCGCTGCTGCACCTGTATTCCCACGTCCCACCCGGTCTCCATCTCTCCACCCTCCTGACCTTCTCCCAAGGTGGCTTCCGCCAGCTCCCCCTCCCTGATGATGTTCTCCTCCCCTCCATATACCCCTCCTACCAACTTTGATCCTCCTTCCCTCTTCCTGTGTATGTTCCTTTGGGCACCCTCCCTCCATCCTCCCTTTCTCCCCACTCCTCCTCCAGACTTCCCATCCCCTGTCCCTCTACTCCTCCTCCCATCTCCTAAGCCATTGGCATCTTTGTTCTCCCCTCTACACCCTCTCCACCCCCCTTTCCCTTCTTCTCCTCTTGGCAGGCTCCCGGACTCACACACGCTACGTGGACTTTCGCGCGCCGGAGATCATCGCCGTCAGTGTCTCGTGTGTGCCGTCGTGTTTAGTGTTCAGTGTTCACTGTCACACTCCATCGTTCACCTGTGCCATCGCCGTCTTCAGTGTTTGTGCGTCGTGTCAACAGTTTGCAGTGTGGATTATCGTCGAGTGTGAATGGCTCCGTGTGTGTCTTTATGTGTCAACTGCTTTATTGCCCACCATTCTGTAACTTATGTGTATTCTTTCTGTTTTTTCTCGTTGTGTATCCTATGGCTGAAGAGCAGCATAGAACACTGCTGACAGCCTGCCTGTTATACAGGTTTTAAAATAACAATAAAGAAAAAAAAACGGTCCACGACAGTCAGTTTTACCCCTGACGAAGATGACGGAGACAGTCATCAAAAGCTTGAGATTTTATCCAAAATTGACGCGGCAAGTAAATCGAGAACTTTTTATGAATGTAATTAGTGTTAATAAAAAAGTACTCATAATATGATTGTTTTCTTATTAGCTCCTTAAGCTGGCCTCTCCGATCCCAGCATCTCTTCCTGAAATCGTTCAGTGCTGTGCTACATTTCAGCACGCTCTCATAGATACCCGCTGCACTCGTGCAGCGCTTGCAGGTGCTGCCACTGGCGGTCGTGGTCTGCACTTGCGCTGAAATGCTAATCGTACGCATCTCTCATCGCCGCAAAATCATGCTGGAAATTTGACCTGATTCGCTTGCTTCTTTCACGGTGGCGGTTTTTGGGTGGGCAGCATTGTATTAGTGGACTCGAAATTCTATGTCTACATCCATACTCTGCAAGTCACCTGACGGTGTGTGGCGGAGGGTACCTTGAGTACCTCTATTGGTCTTCCCTTCTATTCCAGTCTCCTATTGTTCGTGGAAAGAAGGATTATCGGTATGCCTCTGTGTGGGCTCTAATCTCTCTGATTTTATCCTCACGGTCTCTTCGCGAGATGCACGTAGGAGGGACCAATATACTGCTTGATTCCTCGGTGAAGGTATGTTCTCTAAACTTCAACAAAAGCCCATACCGAGCTACTGAGCGTCTCCTGCAGAGTCTCCCACTGGAGTTTATCTACCATCTCCGTAATGCTTTTGCGATTACTAAATGATCCTATAACGAAGTGGGCTGTTCTCCGTTGGATCTTCTCTATCTCTTGTATCGACCTTATCTGGTACGGATCCCACACTGCTGAGCAGTATTGAAGCAGTGGACGAACAAGCGTACTGCAATCTACTTCCCTTGTTTTTGGATTGCATTTCCTTAGGATTCTTCCAATGAATCTCAATCTGGCATCTTTTTTCACCGACGATCAACTTTATACGATCATTCCATTTTAAATCACTCCTAATGCGTACTCCCAAATAATTTATGGAATTAACTGCTTCCAGTTGCTGACCTGCTATATTGTAGCTAAATGATAAAGGATCTTTCTTTCTATGTATTCGCAGCACATTACACGTGTCTAAATTGAGATTCAATTGCCATTCCCTGCACCATGCGTCAATTCGCTGCAGATCCTCCTGCATTTCAGTACAATTTTACATTGTTACAACCTCTCGTTATACCACAGCATCATCCGCAAAAAGCCTTAGTGAACTTCTGATGTCATCCACAAGGTCATTTATGTATATTGTGAATAGCAACGGTCCTACCACACTCCCCTGCGGCACACCTGAAATCACTCTTACTTCGGAAGACTTCTCCCCACTGAGAATGACATGCTGCGTTCTGTTACCTAGCAACTCTTCATTCCAATCACACAATTGGTCTGATAGTCCACATGCTCTTACTTTGTTCATTAAACGACTGTGGGGAACTGTATCGAACGCCTTGCGGAAGTCAAGAAACTCGGCATCTACCTGCGAACCCGCGTCTATGGCCCTCTGACAAGGGAACCTCCCCATCGCACCCCCATCAGATTTAGTTATAAGTTGGCACAGTGGATAGGCCTTGAAAAACTGAACACGGATCAATCAAGAAAACAGGAAGAAGTTGTGTGGAATTATGAAAAAAATAAGCAAAATATACAAACTGAGTAGTCCATGCGCAATATATGCAACATTAAGGATGGGGTGAGCTCAGGAGCGCCGTGGTCCCGTGGTTAGCGGATGCAGCTGTGGAGCGAAAGGTCCTTGGTTCAAGTCAGATCGCGCGGCATTGACGGCTTACCGATTGAGTTTCGGGACCACGTGGCACCACGGTGGACGACTATGTATCAAGGACTGATGACATCTGATCAAGCAATCCCGCCCGCCTTTGCTGAAGGCATCATCATACCAGTCCACAAACCAGCACGTGGTTCGATGGTCACGAGTTACAGACCGCTCAACCTACTCAATGCCGATTACAAGATTTTCGCGCTTACTGGCAATGCGGCTCCGAACTACACTCCCTCATATCCTCTCGCCAGAGCAAACGACTCCTGGAGGACAGGTTAACATACAGACTGCCACAGGGGAACGCCGAGACTTAATTGCGATAGCGGCAGCCTGCAGACTCCGTGCAGCGGTCGTCGCTATAGACTTCGACAGCGCCTTCGAGGAAGTGCGTCATCGTTTCCTGTTTTCGGTGGCAGCACGAATGGGCATCCCCCCTCCGTTTCTCGACGTCATCCGGCGTCTTTACGACAGTGCCAGTTCACGGGTCCAAGTCAATGGACGTTTAGCAGGGCCGGTACCTATCTGCTGCTCGATACGGCAGGGGTGCCCCCTCTCTACCCTCCTGTATGCCACTGCCCTTGAGCCCCTTATTGAGGGCTTGACGACCAAGCTCCCTGGCCTCACCCTACGCCAACACACTTTTCGCTGTCGGGCATATGCTGATGACCTCCTCCTCCTCATTCGCTCCGGCTCTGAGATGCGAGAAGTCCTCGAATTGATTACCCGTTGTGGGGCTGCCGCTGGCAGTGCCATGAATGTCGCCAAATCTTCTGCAATGCACATTGGACGAGGCCTCCAGGAGGGTGAAGTGGCACTCCTACGGATTTTCCGGTACCTGGGCATTACCTTTACCCCACAGTCACACGCACAGCGGTAACGAATTGCCGTCGTCTGTAACACGTCATCCGCAACGACGTCCGCCAAAACCTCTTGCGCCGCCAGGACACACTTCAACGGGTCGAGTTTCTTAACCTTTATGTGGCATCAAAATTGGTTCAGATCGCGCAAGTTCTCCCTCTGCCAACTGCAATTGGGCGCAACCTTCAGTCGGCTTTTGGCTATTATCTCATGGCTGGTTCGATGTTCAAAGTCCGTTATGAGACACTTACCCTGCCCCCACGGTATGGTGGCGTCGGGCTCGTCAATGTCCGTCTGCGAGCTGCAGCCTTGTACATGAGTACCATGAGAAAACAGTGGATGGGCCAGGGTACATCTCTAACACGCAGCTTGGTTGAGGTCCTCCTACCTGCTTCCACCTCACCACCGGTGCCTCATTTGTCCCATATTTCGACCTTTTTCGTCGACTACAGTTACATACATACCAGTCTCCCAGATACACGCCCACCTAGGACTAAGGTTTTTTTACAGCCTGCTGCTGCGCCGTGTTCCCCGGAATGTGATGGAGACCAAACATCCCTCCATCCAGTGGCCCATAGTGTTGACTACCGTCCACCAGCCCTTCCTCTCTACGAACGTCCGTGCACTGTCGTATCACATAGTCAACAGGAAATTCACCACGAAGCAACGACTGCGCAACATTGGCTTGTCAGAGTCCCCTCTTTGTCTCCTTTGCCAGCAACTGGACACTGATGAACACCGTCTAACATGCGCCTCATCGCAAGATGTAAGGCGCTTCGTGCAGCGAATCATTGCCTGCTATCTCCGGGTGCTACCAGACACAATCGAACCACGAATGTTTCTATACCCGGATGACAGACATTTCCCCGCCGCCAAATGTCATGCTATTACATGAGTCAAAGGGTGGGCGGTCGCTTATCTGTTTCATGAGGGACCTAAATCCCGCCTCGACTTCTGGACCTATTTACGAACAGCCCATGCAGCTCTCGAAAATACGCCACGTTACCGAACAATATTTGCTAACTATCTTCGAGCGGTCTTTGTTAGACCTCCACTGAGTTGGGGGGTGCCTGGCTCAGAAGGCACCTACCTCTCCTCCCCCGGCGGTGTCTGAGTTTCAACCGCCTACGATCAGTTCTACTTCTGACTTCTGCGGATGGGAGAGCGCGTCGCAGATTGCGCGGATTTTATTTCTTTTTGGTTTTCCTTTTTCTTTATTTTCTGGAACAGAATTTATATTTCTTTTCCTCTTACGCCGATGTGTTCACATAATTTCGTGATAATAATGAATATTACAAAAACACGTGCAAATAAATAAATAAATAACAACAACGCCATCCACTACTGTTGATCCCTATGTCTCTCACTTCCCTAAGCACCACAGGCTCCGCGGTGGTGAGGGGGACACTGTGGCCAGGCCTCGGGTTTCGACCCCAGCTCACTTTGACCCCCGAGCCCCCACCGGTCCACTACCACCCAAAATAAAAAAAAGATGAAAAAAACGAAAAAAGTGGTCAGCGTGAAGGATTGCCGTGCTACAGGCCCAGGTTCGATTCCCGTTAATTTATAAAAAAATAGAAAAAAAGTCCTCCATCTAGTGAAAAGTTTAATTTTTTATTTTCAGACAATTATTATCTGTCCGTCCGTCCTTCTGATGCCATCACTTTTTTGGAGTGATTATCACATCCACAAGAAAACCTAAATCGGGCAACGTAGAAGAATCTTTTTACCCATTCGCCAAGTGTACAAGTTACGTGGGTCGACAACATATTCTTGTCATGTGACGCACATGCCGTCACCAGAGTCGTACGGAATATATCAGACGTGTTTTCCTGTGGAGGAATCGGTTGAACTATGACCTTGCGATCAAATGTTTTCGGTTCCCATTTGAAAGACACGTCCTTTCGTCTACTAATTTGCGGTGCAGTCGCAAAAGACAGACTCTAAGCTTATTACAGTGAACAGAGACGTCAATGAACATTGGTCATAACTATGCGAAAAGAAAGAAACTAAACTTTTCACTCGAAGGAAGACTTGAAACAAGGACCTCTCGTTCCACTGCTGCTCACGCTAACAACGGGACCACGGCACTCCTGGGCTCACACCCTCCTTAATGTTGCCTATCTTGCGCATGGAACACTCAGTTTGTATATTTTGCTTATTTTTTTCATAGTTCCACACAACTTCTTCCTGTTTTCCCGATTGATCTGTATTCAGTTTTTCAAGGCCTATCCACTGTGCCAACTTATAACTAAATCTGAGGGGGGTGCGATGGGGAGGTTCCCTTGTGAGTCTCGTGGACGAATAGCGCGAGCTGGGTTTCACACGATCGTCTTTTTCGAAACCCATGCTGATTCCTACAGAGTAGATTTCTACTCTCCAGAAAAGTTATTGTACTCGAACATAAACGTGTTCCAAAATTCTACAACTGATCGACGTTAGAGATATAGGTCTATAGTTCTGCACATCTGTTCGACGTCCTTTCTTGAAAACGGGGATGACCTTTGCCCTTTTCCAATCTTATGGAACGCTACGCACTTCTCGAGACCTACGGTACACCGCTTCAAGAAGGGGGGCAAATTCCTTCGCGTACTGTGTGTAAAATCGAACTGTTATCCCATCAGGTCCAGCTGCCTTTCCTCTTTTGAGCAATTTTAATCGTTTCTCTATACCTCTGTCGTGTACGGTATTAATCGGTTGTTGGAAAACGTGACCAGCACGTAATTAAGCACGCTTTCTTTGTATGGAATCGGACACCACAGCTGGTGAGGCTTCGCCACCTGTGCTGTACGGCGCAGAAAAGTCTCAGCTTTACCCCAGCATCGACCGTGTGGGCTGCGGTGGGGACCCCCGTGCGCGACCCGGACCAGACGCCAAAACAAGCGACCAGACGCGTGGGTGGTGTCGCCGTGTGCCGGGTGACCGGGTCTGCTGCAGGCTGCCACGTGTCCGCCCAGCCGCCTACACCCCCGCCGCCTCCACTCCTCCGCCCCCGCTCTCTCCCCCCCCCCATTCTCCTCTCCGGCGCTCGTGTTACCGGACACCCACCCCCGCAAGACCTGTTGCGCAGACGCCGAGCCGTCTGGGATCCGACCGGCTCCGCATCCGGCTGATCGATACCGCCAGGTCGACCGTCGACTGCGCACGCGCGGAAGCCATCAGCCGCCTATCGCAGCCGAGAGCCCTCGAATTAATTTCCACACTCTGGCCATACGATCTCGCTTACACAGGCCGTGGCGCTTGATTTCACGAAGGCACTGCTGTTCAGTGCGTGGAACACGAGCTTACCGAATATCGGACCAGATTTGTGAGTGGATTCGTGATTTCCTTGCAGGTAGAGCCCATCACATTGTTCTTAACGGGATAAAATGTACCGGGTGATCAAAAAGTCAGTATAAATTTGAAAACTTAATAAATCACGGAACAATGTAGATAGAGAGGTAAAAACTGACACACATGCTTGGGATCACATTGGATTTTATTAGAATCAAAAAAAAAGTCCACAAAAGTCCGATAGATAGTGCTGGATAGCAAAACGTCAGTGACTGCGCATGGCAATCGTGTATAAAAGGAGCTGTAATGAGAGAGAGAATCAGATGCGTCAGCAGTCGCAGCATGTTGACGTTACCTGAAAAGGCGCTTTTAGGGAAGCTGAATTATCAGAATGGGGAATGTGCTAGTTCAGCGTTGCGATCCTCTCGCCATAGTAACGGGATTCAAACGGGTAAAGGTCCGTTGACAAATGCAGCTGTGGCGAGAATGAAATCGACGTTCGAAGCCACGGGTTGTTTAGACGATAGACGCCATAGTGGCCGACCGGGCACAAGGCGTAATGCTGCCGAGACAGTTCAGGAAGAAATAGAGACTGTAGCCGGTTCGTCTATGCACGGGGAAGTCAGCGCTCGTGCAGTTGCACGTCGCAACGGCATTCCATACACTCCTGGTTGGTTGGGACGTACGCGTACCCTCCGATGCTATCCGTACAAAATCCATCGGCATCGTGAACTGTTACCTGACGATTTAGTGAAGCGGAGGGTATTTGCGGTGTGGGCGTTTCAAAAGATGGCGGAAGATGGCGATTGGTTGAGTAACATGTTGTGGACCGGCGAAGCTCATTTCACGCTCCGAGGGTCTGTCAACGCCCACAACTGCAGAATTTGGGCTACCGAAAATCCTAGAACTGTCGTGGAAACTCCATTGCACGACGAGAAAGTCACGGTATGGGTTGGATTTACCACATCTACCGTTATCTGGTCTTTTTTCTTCGAGGAAATGCGTGATTCTGGTTTTGTAACTGCTACCGTGACGGGTGAGAGGTACGCCGATATGTTACAGAATCGCATCATCCCCAGGCTGGCTGATAAACACCTGCTGGAACGTACGATGTAGGATGGCGCTCCACCCCATATTGCTAGACGCGTGAAAGATCTCTTGCTCGCGTCGTTTGGTGATGATCGTGTGCTCAGCCGCCACTTTCGTCATGCTTGGCCTCCCAGGTCCCCAGACCTCGGTCAATGCGATTATTGGCTTTGGGGTTACCCGAAGTCTCAAGTGTATCGTGATCGACCGACATCTCTAGGGATGCTGAAAGACAACATCCGACGCCAATGCCTCACCGTAACTCCAGACATGCTTTACAGTGCTGTTCACAACATTATCCCTCGACTACAGCTATTGTTGAGGAATGAAGGTGGACATATTGAGCAATTCCTATAAAGAACATCATCTTTGCTTTGTCTTACTTTGTTATGCTAATTATTGCTATTCTGATCAGATGAAGAGCCATCTGTCGGACATTGTTTGAACTTCTTTATTTGTTTGGTTCTAATAAAACTCCATATCATTCCAAGCATGTGTGTCAATTTGTTCCTCTCTACCTACATTATTCCATGATTTATTTAGTTTTCAAATTTATACTGACTTTTTCATCACCCAGTACATCTACATGATTGCTCTGTAATTCACGGTTAAGTGCCTGTCAAGTGTTCACCCCAACCACCTTCCCGTTTCACTCTTGAACAGACCGCGGTAAAAACGAACATATAAATCTTGCTTTGTGACCTCTCATTCCTCTTATGTTATTACGATGATCATCTCTCTCTCTATGTAGTTCGGCGACAGCAAAGTAGTTACACACTCTGAGGTCAAACTTGGTGACATAAATGTTATGAGAAGATTCTGCAGCCACGAAAGTCGCCTTTGCTTTAATGATTGCCACTCCAATTCGTGGATCATATCCGTGGCACTCTCTTCCCTATTTGGCGATAATACAAGTATTTTCTGTGTGCTCCGTCAACCCTGTCTGATGTGGATACCACACAACACAGCAAAACTCCAGAAGAGAGCGGGAGAAGAGTAGTGCAAGCCGTCTCTGTAGTGCAACTGTTGCATTTTCTGTTCTGCAAATAACTCCAAGTCTTTGGTTTGATTTCCCCACAACATTGCCTACGTGATGCATCCAATTAAAGTTATTCATTATTTTAATCCGTAAGTACCTACATGAATTTACAGACTTCAGATTTGTGTAATTTATGGCGTGACACAAATTTTGCTGATTCCTCTTAACACTCATGTGGATAACTTCACACTTGCTACTTTTCGCACCATACAGGAATCTTGTCTAAACCGTTTTGCAGTTTGTTTTGATCATCTGATGACTTTATAACACGATAAATGACAGCACCATTTATAAACAATCTAAGAGGGCTGGTCAGATTGTCTCCTTAACCGTTTATGTAGATCGGAAACAGTAGATGGCCTGTACCACTTTCTTGGGGAACGCGAGGTATAACTTCCGTTTTAATCGATGACTGTACATCATTTGCATCTAAAGATGTAACGATAATTTCAGAATCTAACGGGGGCGTTACTTTTAAAAAATCCTACGTCTACATCCATAGGGCGCTTCACAATTCATGTTGACCGAGCGAGGTGGCGCATTGGTTAGTGCATCGGGAGGACGGCGGTTCAAACACACGTTCGGTCATCCTGATTTGGGACCTGAGTTTCTCTTGGCGTACAGAATTTCCAAACAACTTTCGGGAATTCTGCCAGGTAATATTTACAGCGACCGCTGATATTTCGGAAGGAGTACACCCCGTCATTTACAAGGCACAATCTGCAACGGACAGGCGATGTACAGGCAAGTTTAAAACCTCGGTTCTTGGAGTAATTCAGGAAAGATAACACACACACACACACACACACACACACACAATGAACACTAGTGCTATCAAAGGTATCGATCGTGAAAGACTACGAACTAGCAAGTAAGATAACATTGACTCTGTCCTCTGTTTTTTGGCAAGGAAGAGAGCCGGATTCCAAACAGAGTTTAAACAAAAACCTCCACCCCTGTTTACAAGGTTGCTCGCCAATTTAATCTCAACAGCTTCCTTAATAACACTGTCCCAATAGCTGGACGTGCATGCCAATATCTCGGTACTGTTATATAACGTAGGGTGACCAGTATCCAATGTTCGGCACCAGCATATTTACTTGGCTGCTGCAGCCGTGTGTGCCGTTTGTGCTCAGTACATCGGTCCTCCACGATCCTGATCGTCTGACCAATGTACGCCGTGCCACAGCTACAAGGAATGCGATGTACATCCGCCTTACGATAACCAAAATCATCCTTAACAGAACCGAAAACCACTCTAATTTTAGATGGAGGTCGGGAAACACACTGCAAACCATATTTCCGTAAAATACGACCGATCTTGTTGGAAGCACTTCCTGCGTAAGGCAAAAAGGCAGCAGACGTAGGTGTCGACTCAGTATTATGATCAGTCACCCAATGCACAGCTGGTCAACAGCGCAATGCACGTTCAATCTGTCTGTAATGTGATAGCAGCAGAGAGATAGAGCTACTTTACGCTCTCTCAGATTTGATCCTGACATTGTTATTTTACCTGCGGACAAGAGAAAGGCTACCTTTATTTTAAACAGTTATGTACAAAAGATGCAGTGTTTATTGTCTGACTCAACGTATCGTAGAATCAATGCTGACACCCCCGAAAGGTGTCGAGAGAAAGACCAACAGCCACCTGAAGAAAAGTGGTTTGTTACAGGACAGTGTCAAGAGTGCTGTCTGGGAATGAGAAATCGGTTGGTAACTTTCCTCGTGTCAGCACGTTGTAGGTGTCGCCACCGGCGCCAACCTTGTGTAAATGCTCTGAAAAGCTAATCATTTGCATATCACAGCATCTTCTTCCTGTCGGTTAAATTTCGCGTCTGTAACACGTCATATTCGTCGTGTAGCAATTTTCATGTCCAGTAGCGTAATATAACAATACCGAAACATTAGCATGCACGTCTAGCTATTGGGTCAGTGTTATTAAAGAAGCTTTTGAGATTAAATTGGCGAGCAACCTCACAAACAATGATGGAGGCTTTTGTTTAAATGTTTGGAATCCTGCTCTCTATCTTGTCAAAAAACAGACGGACAGAGTTAATGTTACCTTACCTGCTAGTTCGTAGTCTTTTAGTATCTATACCTCTGATTTTCGTCATCTTCGGTGGTACTAGTTTTCAGTGTGTTATCTTTCCTGAATTACTCCAAGAACCGAGGTTTTACGTATGCTTGTACATCGCCTGTCAGTTGCAGTCTGTGCCTTGCAAATTAGCGGGGTTTACTCCCGCCGAAATATCGGCAGTCGCTGTAGATATTACCTGGCTGATTTCCCGTCAGTTGTTTAAAAAATCCTGATTTTGTTTTTCCATGATTTCACTAAATCGCTTCAGGCAAATGCCAGGATGGTTGCTTTGAAAGGGTATTGTCGCCTTGCTACCCATCCTTCCCTAATCCGATTCGACCGATGACCTCACTGTTTGGCCTCATTCCCCGAATCAACCAACCAACCAACCAACCATTCATGTTATACACTTCTAGCGGTTGTAGAGGCGACTTAACAAGTTAGTAGATCAAGTTTTACATTTTCCGGGTGATTTAGTGATGATGTTGCAAAATTTCTAGGATATGGAGAAGGATGAATGTATCAATTGAAGTAAGGGTCCCTGTACCGAAAACGAACGAGTCGAAAATTATAAGCGAAATCCGTTCTAATGGCTCTGACAATGGAATACATGCACTGGTAGCGCTGTTGCTGAGAATGTAGGGTAGTCACGTTTCAGAGGTGGTAATATGGACCAAAATAATAAAAAGGTGTCTAGCAAATTTGGGCTTTAAAATTTACACCTTAAGAGCTATGAGGACTTTTTCAATTAACGAAAAATTTAATTTAGGGCCCGTGTTTACTTGGCCTTTTTTTTGTTTTGGTCTATACTACTGCCACTGAAAATTGCCTACCCTACATTCTTAGAAACAACGGTATAGTGCTCGCAAAATTCTGTGGCATCTAGATCCAAGCTTGGCTGGGAATGTGTGGGGAGAGCAGCAGTGGTGGGGGTCGCTCAGAGCGCTTTAAGGGAAATGCCGAGCGATGGAATGAAAATGCCGCTCTAAACTGAAGCCTACGTCCATGTTTTTTGTAAATATTAATTGGCGCGCTCCCCCCTCGCCACGCCCACACTTGCATGCTGACCATTCACAAAGGTTTACCGTCACCTCTGCTTTCGTTAGGCAACTGCCTTGCTGCAGTGGATACACCGGTACCTGTCACATCACCGAAGTTAAGCACTGTTGGGTGTAGCTGGCACTTGGATGGGTGACTGTCTGGGCCACCATGCGCTGTTGCCATTTTTCGGGGTTCACTCAGCCTCATGATGCCAATTGAGGAGCTACTCGACCGAATAGTAGCGGCTCTGGTCACCGGAAATCATCATAGCTACCGGAAGAGCGGTGTTCTGACCATATGCCCCTCCTATCCGCAGCTCAGCTGAGGACGATATGGCGGTCGAATGGTCCTGGTGGGCCATTTGTGGCCTGACGGCAGACTGCTGCTTTCGTTAGTATCTAAAAAGAATTCCGCCGAAAATGCAGCGATTTATTTTCGACTGGCTTGTTAACCATTTGTAACTTTCAGAGACACGTCCTGGGTGACGAATTTTGAGGAAAACATACACATTTCTTTGGTTGACATTCCAAAATTTGCTTCTTTTGCCAAAACTCAACGGGTTTTACACTGCATTACCTCACTAAAATGTTGTGCAGACACAACTGCGAGAGAATTCTGAATCGGTGGTTTATTTAGTTTATTAAGTGAGGAACAGAGGAAAAGTAAAGTCAGTACGAAAAACGTGTCTTTACATATGTTGTTCCAAAGCCCATAGCATTTCACCAGCTATCGATGGCCCTTAGAAATTACATTCTTTCACTGAAAAAACCTATGGTTATTGGAATAATACTTTCCTCCTTGCGTGCTATCATTTACCAAAATCTCATTTCGGTATCTGAAACAGTTTATGAAATATGAGGAAAGTTGTGGATGTTTCACCCTGGCGCTACACGATAGCAAATGAGTGTGCTACATCAGATCAATTTTCTCTAGACTGGTGACAGATACGTAGCTCTAACCACGTCTAAAGCAAAACTTCAATATGTTAACTGAATTCCATACACATCAAAATATTGTGTAATATGCACAAAACGCAAAGTCATAGCGACCTCTATTTCTCATTGCACACTTTTCAGAATTCCACTAAGTGTCTTACTTACACGTAAATATCACAATAATGTAACACCTACAACGCCTCTCGGTGTTAATAAACCAAAATAGCTCCCAAATTAGCTCCCATGCCCTCGAAATATAAATTCAAAAAATGTCCCAAGCCCCTCCACAAGTAGTAATTTACGAAATAGAAATAAGAGACAAATAGAGGGAAACCTATAGTAGAAAAATAATCGAAAAGGAAAAGAATTTTAATCATATATTTTGGAAGCATGGGAGGGGGGAAAAACGATAGAAATGGTTAAATTATTAGTTATTCTTATATATGAGAAAATCAATATTATAGTCACAGAACGTAGGTCTTGAACACCAAAGATAGCGTTTACTAAAGTATAAATAGACATAAAATGCAACTATGATACTCCAGTCTGTATTCTCTGATCTGTTTGAAGTCAATTAGGACGTACAGCTTTAGGAAGCAACAATAGGAGCTTTATTAAACCAGGGCGCAAGAATGAACCGCGACGAGATTGTTTTTTGGGAAGCATTGATTTCAGATCAGAATTAGAACTTTTGTCATATTAGAGGAACAGGGAGTTGGTCAATAATCTCTCTGACTTTAACGTCACTTAGTGTGAAGATTTAAATATTTTACGGAATTAACGATTTCTGGACAGATTCGGACTTTGCACTGTGACAGTGGAAAAGCCTTACTTCACGCGACTAGTAATCACAGATTGTGGCAGTTTATGGATATGAAACGGGAACAATCTTTTTCTCGAAAGTGGCAGAACATTGTTTAGTATCTCTGGTATTGACAGGATTCCAGATTAGATACTTATTCAAAGAACCCCTTTGATTGCGATCGTGTGAATGAACTGATTTATTAATAATTATTGTTAAAGAAAATAACGTGTTAATTTGAAACTGACTATTCGTCTTGAACTTTACTTCGCCTTAGGTTCATAAATAATTGGGTTACGTGATTTTCACCAAGAATAAACTGCAGACTACTAACTGAAACAAGTAGACGTGAATCTACTGAAAAGACTAGTATTAATTTACTTATGTTTTTTTTTTCCTTCAGAACTGGGAAGACAATACGTGTAGTGACTCATTGGTGTTAATTTAAGAACTAGCCGGGATAAAACAAAACCCCTCAGTACCAGTCAATGTATAGATAAATTAACATTCCGATTTTCATGCAAGATACGGAAGTCGGGATAGAAAAATGAGTCCCTACAATAACTATGACCATTAACGAAATGATGGGCACATCTTCACGAAGCTGACATATCAATCCATAAGTGAAGCAAAACTGAAATTCTTTTACCGAATAGTTTCTGTAAATTCGTTTGAGAAAGGTTGCAGAGCGCGCACTTCGAATCTGTCGTCGAAGACCGGCCGAAACGTGGAAAACGGTTATCAGCCTCCCCTTCTGAATAAAAAGAGTGACCTCGGCCAGCGCTTTGGACGAAATCTCGTCACTGCGCATCGGCCACCGTATCCTACGCGAGGATATTTCTTTTATACCAGTACGTGTATTCCACTGTCAGACGTATGAGAATGGTTTTCGCTTATAACACCGGACTCGTTCGTTTCCTCTGCAGGGACCCTTGTCTCAAATTGCTACTACATTTATCCTCCTCCATCATCCTAGAATGTTTGTAGCATCGCTACGGAATTGTTCTGTATGTATACACTACTGGACAATAAAATCCCTGTAACAAGAAGGAATGCAGATAATAAACGGGTATTCATTGGACAAATATGTTGTACCCAAACAGACATGTGATTACATTTTTCACGCAATTTGGGTGCATAGATTCTGAGAAATCAGTACCCAGAACAACGTCCTCTGGCCGTAATAACGGCCTTGATACGTCTGGGATGGTGTGTACAGGTACAGCTGCCCATGCAGCGTCAACACGGTACCACAGTTCATCAAGAGTAGTGACTGGCGTATTGTGACGAGCTAGTTGCTCGGCCACCATTGACCAGACATTTTCAATTGCTGAGAGATCTGGAGAGTGTGCTGGCCAGAACAGTTGTCGAACATTTTCTGTATCCAGAAAGGCCCGTACAGGACCTGCAACATGCAGTCGTGCATTATCCTGCTGAAATGTAGGGTTTCGCAGGGATCGAATAAAGAGTAGAGCCACGGGTCGTACCACATCTGAAATGTAACGTCCACTGTTCAGAGTGCCGTCAGTGCGAACAAGAGGTGACCGAGACGTGTAACCAATGGCGCCGCATACCATCACGCCGGGTGATACGCCAGTATCGCGATGACGAATACACGTTTCCAATGTGCGTTCACCGCGATGTCGCCAGTCACGGTTCCGACCATCATGATGCTGTAAACAGAACCTGGATTCATCCGAAAATGACGTTTTGCCATTCGTGCATCCAGGTTCGTCGTTGAGTACACCGTCGCAGGCGCTCCTGTCTGTGATGCAGCGTCAAGGGTAACCGCAGCCATGGTCTCCGAGCTGATACTCCATGCTGCTGCAAACGTCGTCGAACTGTTCGTGCAGATGGTTGTTGTCTTGCAAACGTCCCCATCTGTTGACTCAAGGATCGAGACGTGGCTGCACGATCCGTTACAGCCATGCGGATAAGAAGCCTGTCATCTCGACTGCTAGTGATACGAGGCCGTTGGTATCCAGCACGGCGTTCCGTATTACCGTCCTGAACCCACCGAATCCATATTCTGCTAACAGTCATTGGATCTCGACCAACGCGTGCAGCAATGTTACGATACGATAAACCGCAATCGCGATTTGCTACAATCCGACCTTTATCAAAGTCGTAAACATAATGGTACGTATTTCTCCTCCTTACACGAGGCATCACAACGTTTCACCAGGCAACGCCGGTCAGCTGCTGTTTGTGTATGAGAAATCGGTTGGAAACTTTCCTCATGTCAGCACGTTGTAGGTGTCACCACCGGCGCCAACATTGTGTGAATGCTCTGAAAAGCCAGTCATTTCCATATCACAGCATCTTCTTCCTGTCGGTTAAATTTTGCGTATGTAGCACGTCAGCTTAATGGTGTAGCAATTGTAATGGCCAGTAGTGTACATACATTTACAGCCGCCAGTGCCTATAGCTTTGAAGCTTTGGACATAGGTTCCTATGTAAAACTTGACCTACTAAGTCCCCTCTGCAATCTCTAGTATCGTATAATATGAAATGTGAAACGTCTTCTATATCTACAAACATACTACGCAAGTCACCACACGGTGTGTGGCGGAGAGTACCTTGCATACCTGCTAGTTATTCCACTTACCGTCCCATTCACATGCAAATGGAGTGAGGCGAAAAAGATTGTCCATAAGGTTCCTAACGAGCCGTGACATCTTTTATCTGTTGTTCGCGGTCCTTACTAGAGATGCAAGCTGCTGGCAGTAGAATCTTTCTTATGTCTGTTTCCAATTTCGGTTCACTAAACTTTCTAAATATTGTTTCCCGGAACGAACATTGTATTTCCTACAGAGTTTAAGGAGTATTTACGTAATACGCCTCTGAATTGTTTCAACGCTTTCCTTTACTCCAATTTTGTGAGAATCCCAAATTCTCAGTAGTAGGCCGCACAAGTCTTCTGTATGCGTTCTTTTGTGTTGGCAGGAGAGACAACACCGTGTTACTAGAGGAGGCCGAAATGCACGCTTTTTAGCTCACGCAGGCTGGCGTGAGGACGGAAGAACTATACTGACGTGAGGTCTGGAACATGACATGGAATTAGAATTCAGAAAGCGGACGTAATTAGTTTGATAGTTAACTTTAATCCATTAATTATGAACGTCGCTATTGACGGTACATGATTCACAATATTATCTGTTGAGAAAAGTGACTGAATATGGCGCCTTGCTAGGTCGTAGCAAATGACGTAGCTGAAGGCTATGCTAAACTATCTTCTCGGCAAATGAGAACGTAAGTAGGCAGTGAACAATCGCTAGCAAAGTCGGCTGTACCACTGGGGCGAGTCCTAGGGAGTGTATCTAGACTAGACCTGTCATGTGGCGGCGCTCGGTCTGCAACACTGATAGTGGCGACACGCGGGTTCGACGCATACTAACGAACCGCGGCCGATTTAAAGGCTACCACCTAGCAAGTGTGGTGTCTGGCGGTGACACCACAGCTATCTGCTTTATAGAGGAGGTGTGCTTTCCTTGAATCCTCCCAAAATAACCGAAGTCGACGATTCGCCTTCGCTACAACCGAACTTTCGAATTATATCGCTTTGAGACGTTACGGCTGGATATTTAATCGACATTACTGTGTCAAGCAACACACCACAAATACTACAGTGAAGGGTCAAAGAAACTGATATAGGCGTGTGTAGTGAAATACAGAGGTATGTAAACAGGCAGAATACGGCGCAGCCAACAACGCCTGTATATGACAACAAGTGTCTGGCGCAGTTGTAGGATCGGTTACTGCTGCTACAAATGCTGGTTATCAAGATTTAAGTGAGTTTGAACGTTGTGTTACAGTCGGTGCACGAGCTTGGGGACACGGCACCGTGAATGTCACAGATCCGGTAAAACATCAAATCTCCGACGTCGCTGAGGGCGGAAAAAGATCCTGCATGAAAGGGACCGACCACTACTGGGGAGAGTCGGTCAGCCTGACAGAAGTTCAACCCTTCCGCAGATTTCTGCAGATTTCAATGCTGGGCCATCGACAAGTAACAGCGTGCGAAGCGTTCAACGAAACATCATCGATATGGGCTTTCGGAGCTGAAGACCTACTCGTGTAGCCTTGATGCCTGTGCTCGTCAACGCCGACATGTCGTCTGCTGGGACGAGTCTCGTTTCAAATTGTATCGAGCGGATGGACGTGTACGGGAAGGAGACAACCTCATGAATTCGGGGACCCTGCATGTTAGCAGACGATTGCTGAAGCTGCTGGAGGCTCTGCAGTGGTTTGGGGCGTGTACAGTTGGAGTGATATGGGACCTCTGATATTTCTAGATACGACTGCGATGGCCGACACGTACGTAAGCATCCTGTCTGATCACCTGTGTCCATTCATGTCCACTGTGCGTTCAGACAGCCTTGGGCAATTCCAGCAGGACAATGCCACACCCCACACGTCCAGACTTTCTACAGAGTGGCTCCAGAAACCTGAGTTTAAACACTTCCACTGGCCACCAAACAGCCCACATATGAACGCTATTCAGGATATCTGGGATGCCTTGCAACGGGCTCTTCAGAAGAAATCTCCATCCCCTCGTACTCTTATGGATTTATGGACAGCCCTCCAGGATTCATGGTGTTAGTTCCCTCTAGCACTACTCGAGAGATCGGTCGAGTCCATGCCATGTCTTCTTGCGGTACTTCTGCGTGCTCGCGGGAGCCCTACACGATAATAGGCAAGTGTACCAGTTTTTTTCACTCTTCAGTGTATATTGGATGTATTATAATTAATGGCTTAAAACAATACTGTTCAAGTGCTCGATGCTAGAAACAAAAAATCTCCGAGAGCATGGGCTGTGCGCTGCATACCTTAGAAGCTATGATTTCTTGCTCAGTACAAGACATGTGTTTCACAGTAGCGGAAATGAACAAGTGCTCATAGTTCGTGAGGTATGCACCCCAGAACCCATGTTTACTGGACTTTTTTCGTATTTTTTGGTCCATACTTCCTCCTCTAAAAGTATGACAGGCAGAGCGCTTGCGATCGAAGAGATTTGTTTCACAGTATCGAAGACGAGCAAGAGGTTATTGGTCTTAAGGTGCGCATTTTAGTGCCTGTGTTTACCGAGACTTTGCTATCAACTGTATGCCTTTTCTTCGGACGAGAAGACTCAGGCCTGGGTTCAATTATGATTTCGTTGACAATGGCAAATATTTTTCCATTGAAGCATTGACCGCCTTCTCTCACAATGGAATAAATGTAGTAACAGTTATGGCGATTACTTCTGAAGTAATAAACACTATGCTTACATGTTTTCCATCTGTCTCCGTATTAATGAGCAATTAATGCCAAACTTTTAACACATATTAGTTCATACCGTGGGAAAATTGCCTTAGGTGCCAGAACCCTAAATGTGACTTTCGAAATAGATCGTTGTTGAATTTCATTCATTCCAGGATAATCACAGGATGTTTGGAAAGAAGAAAGGGCACCCCAAATTGGGAGTATTTGGAAAGGGCTTTCGATTTACAGCATTGGCTTGATAACCAAGGGAAAGGGCCGTAAAACAGGTGAATTGCAGTTATTTTTTATTTATTTCTGGGCCCCTGTTGTCCAATATCCCAGAGAAACTGAAGTAATCTGTAGGCTACTGTAGTGCCTGCATTGTTAAGAACGAGGCAGTTTTTCTTGGGGCATGCATGGATGCCTGAAGGAACAGGCGCTGCGGCGACTCGACTACAGCCGTCACAAGATACATGAAATGTATTCGCAGTAGCGAATACGAACAACCAACAGTTGTATAAGGAACTCGAAACCGTAGTCTTCGATTTACGCGACTAATCGACTTAACCGTTTGGATATCCGTGAAATACTCAGTATGAGCGAACGTGTGGGTGCTATTCTGTCATTCTGCGCAACGGATTAATCTGAGATGTCCCTTTCCCCTGTGGCTCCTGCAAGATGCAATTTCCACCCCAAGACTACTACAGAAGTCAGACAGACGATCCTAACATTCTAAAGAGAAATGCCTGAAAAACTTTGAGCAATAAATATCTTCTGGAGTCGTCCGCTATAAGGAAATGACACAAAAATTCACAAAATTTCTTACGTAACTAGTGGGATACTTGGGTACTGGAGTAGTGCTAGTCAGTGTAAGAAAAACATGAAACTAACGAAAATTATTATTTGTTTTACTGCAATTCTGAGAAATCGCAATGGCACTTTTAGTTATGAACTGAACAAGTTATTTCTGGGTTCTTTTCGGAATGTGAAGTTACCTCTTAAGGACAGGATTCGCTAATGAAATTTCTATTCAAAGTTTGATTGTTATTGACTTGGCAGAATGGCTGAGAGTCGCGCCTACTCAACTTGAGTCGCGTGTGGAGTGCAGTGAAATGTACTGTTGTCGAGGAAATATGGGGCTCGCAAGAGCTGTAGCGCACAATACCGTAAGCTGCGATGACTGCTGTCTGCGCCGCTCGCTGCTGACAAATAAGATAACTCTCGTTCTATCTGGATTGACCTTCACCAATCAAACTCTCTCTACACCTTGAAGACAAGGACTCCTATTCGCCCCTAGTCTAACTATTGGCGTGGTACACCGGTCATATATCCAGTCCACCCCGATGTCACTCAAAAATTCGCTAGCAGGCGTTTAACTATAACTCTGTCTGTTCACACCGCACAATAAGTGTGGCAGCCAACGCAGTGAACAACACTTAATCGCAAGGACTCAATATAGAGTCATACTCCGATTTGCTCTCGACAGAGGTGCTCTCCCAGTGAAGTACTGAGGAGATACTTGTTCCTCACTCTTTGAGTAAGCACACGAGCGCACACGCTCTCATTACATATTCTCGGTCCAAGAGCAACAACGGAACGGCCCCTCTCCACGCCAGACGTGAAGGCGTATATCTTTCGGTCTCTTCCATTACTCCCTCAGCTCAAGGCGTCAGGAATATCGTCTGCCAATCAGCATTTCTCATCTAAAACGGGAGAATGACGTTTCGTTTAAGGCGACCAATCCGGAAAACTGTAGCATTGGCGTTTGGCGTTTGCTGTCCCGCTGTGAAAACCTCTGAAACTGCGTGCTGTGTTTGTAAAGAATGCGTAGGCTGGGCGCTCCCACACAATGTAGCGGAATTTGCTTTTAAGACGAACATGGGGTCGTTCTCCCTTTCACTCAGGCAAACGCTGTCTGCTGTACGGGTTGTTGCTGGCCAACGTAAATGGGTTGACTCATCCTCTGAAGGGACCGGCCTCCTGGCATGCGGTTTGTCTATCCCAAACTAAAAGCTTTTGTGACCGTCGTGTCTTGAATGTGTGTGTGTACGCCAGCCTCGAGTATTTCAAACTCAGTGTGCACTTGTGATTTCCTTATTATTTGCATATCGTTTACATGAATTCATACAGCATTGACTTTATCTTATCGAGTTTGGGTTCGAATGAAGCGTCTTGATGTGCAGAATATGACTGTGAGGGCGGTATATATGTAAGCAATGATGGTCAGGAGACCATGACGTCTTACATCAGGACTAGACCAGAACGTGCATACGTCTTGCGTTACAGATGTTGCTCGTACTCACATTACGTGATTTCTGTACTGGGGAAGACATTGTGATTGAAAGTCGCTGCCTGCTTGCGGCTAATAAATACGCTATTGCAGTGTCTCTATTGTTAAGAAGAATGATGTAATGTTGCTTCGGATATGTATAAAGGAACTGAAATTTCGTATGATGGTGAGTCAAATGAAAACCTTAAATTTTTTTAAAATATTAGTTATTGTGCAGAAGTGGTACAGAGCTGTATTACTTTTCAACATAGTCTCCCCCACGCTTAATGCAAGTCCTCCAGCGCTTACAAAGTGCATAAATTCCTTTAGAAAAAAAAATCTTTTGGTAGTCTTCGCAACCGCTCATGCACCGCATGGCGTACCTCTTCATCAGAACGGGAACTTCTTTCCTCCCATTGCGTCTTTGAGTGGTCCTAACATATTGACATCACCTGGAGCAAGGTCTGGTGAGTATGGTGGATGAGAAAGACAGTCAAAATGCAGGTCTGTGATTTTTGCAACTGTTTTACAGGCAGTGTGGGGCCTTGCATTGTCATGTTGCAAAAGGGCACTTACTGACAGCAATACACGTTGCTTTGATTTGATTGCAGGCCGCAGATGATTCTTTAGGGGATCTGTGTATGATGCACTGGTGACAGTGGTCCCTATAGGAATGTAATGCTCCCAAACTAGGCCTTTTTCGTCTCAAAAGAGACTCAGCATAACCTTCCTTGCTGATGGTTCTGTTCGAAACTTCTTTGGTTTTGGTGATGAAGAGTGGAGCCATTCCTTGCCCGCTCTCTTTGTTTCCGGTTGGTGGAAGCGAACCCAGGTTTCGTCCCCAGTAACGATTCTTGCAAGGAAGCCATAGCCTTCTCGTTCAGAGCGCCGAAGAAGTTCTTCACAAGCATCAACACGTCGTTCTGTCATTTCAGGAGTCAGCCGCCGTGGCACCCATCCTGCAGATACTTTGCGAAACTGAAGAACATCATGCACAATGTGGTGTGATGACCCATGACTAATCTGTAACGTGCTCCAATGTCATTCAGTGTCACTCTGCGGTTTTCCTTCACTATGGCTTCAACTGCTGCCATGTTCTGTGGAGTCACAACTCGTTGCGCCTGACCTGGACGAGGAGCATCTTCCAATGAAGTCACACCATTTGCGAACTTCCTACTCCAGTCGTAGACTTGCTACTGTGACAAACATGCTTCACCGTACTTAACCTTCATTCGTCGATGAATTTCAGTATGTTTCACACCTTCATTACGCAAAAACCGAACAACAGAACGCTGTCCTTCCCTGGAGCAAGTCACAAGTTGGGCGGCCCTGTTTATACTGATACTGCGAAGGTATGTGTGCATCTGCACTATGCTGCCACCTACAGGCAATTCTGCACACTGTTTGTAGCACGCTTACCAACTTACAGGATAATGGTGCGAAATTCCGATTTGTTATTACAAATTTAAGGTTTTCATTTGATTCACCCTCGTATTTATCAGCCGATACTGGGCCCTGTGTGTCTCATGCACGGGAATAGCATTAATGGGATGTACGAGTACAGGTACAAAACTTGGACGACGACATATGGAAGTCTGGATGTGGCCGTTACTCGTGCACGGATAGCCGAAGCGGTTAAGGCGATCGCCCGTGATAAGCGGGAAATCCTTTCGAGTCCGGCCTGGCACAACTTTGAACTATCGCCATTCCCTTCTACAGCTCAGCTGCGAGTGCGTTTCACGTATACAATAACGTGCATCTGTGTAATGCTGTACATATCTACACTCCTGGAAATTGAAATAAGAACACCGGGAATTCATTGCCCCAGGAAGGGGAAACTTTATTGACACATTCCTGGGGTCAGATACATCACATGACACTGACAGAACCACAGGCACATAGACACAGGCAACAGAGCATACACAATGTCGGCACTAGTACAGTGTATATCCACCTTTCGCAGCAATGCAGGCTGCTATTCTCCCATGGAGACGATCGTAGAGATGCTGGATGTAGTCCTGTGGAACGGCTTGCCATGCCATTGTTGAACCAGCGTTCGTGCTGGACGTGCAGACCGCGTGAGACGACGCTTCATCCAGTCCCAAACATGCTCAATGGGGGACAGATCCGGAGATCTTGCTGGCCAGGGTAGTTGACTTACACCTTCTAGAGCACATTGGGTGGCACGGGATACATGCGGACGTGCATTGTCCTGTTGGAACAGCAAGTTCCCTTGCCGGTCTAGGAATGGTAGAACGATGGGTTCGATGACGGTTTGGATGTACCGTGCACTATTCAGTGTCCCCTCGACGATCACCAGAGGTGTACGGCCAGTGTAGGAGATCGCTCCCCACACCCTGATGCCGGGTGTTGGCCCTGTGTGCCTCGGTCGTATGCAGTCCTGATTGTGGCGCTCACCTGCACGGCGCCAAACACGCATACGACCATCATTGGCACCAAGGCAGAAGCGACTCTCATCGCTGAAGACGACACGTCTCCATTCGTCCCTCCATTCACGCCTGTCGCGACACCACTGGAGGCGGGCTGCACGGTGTTGGGATTTGAGCGGAAGACGGCCTAACGGTGTGCGGGACCGTAGCCCAGCTTCATGGAGACGGTTGCGAATGGTCCTCGCCGATACCCCAGGAGCAACAGTGTCCCTAATTTGCTGGGAAGTGGCGGTGCGGTCCCCTACGGCACTGCGTAGGATCCTACGGTCTTGGCGTGCATCCGTGCGTCGCTGCGGTGCGGTCCCACGTCGACGGGCACGTGCACCTTCCGCCGACCAGTGGCGACAACATCGATGTACTGTGGAGACCTCACGCCCCACGTGTTGAGCAATTCGGCGGTACGTCCACCCGGCCTCCCGCATGCCCACTATACGCCCTCGCTCAAAGTCCGTCAACTGCACATACGGTTCACGTCCACGCTGTCGCGGCATGCTACCAGTGTTAAAGACTGCGATGGAGCTCCGTACGCCACGGCAAACTGGCTGACACTGACGGCGGCGGTGCACAAATGCTGCGCAGCTAGTGCCATTCGACGGCCAACACCGCGGTTCCTGGTGTGTCCGCTGTGCCGTGCGTGTGATCATTGCTTGTACAGCCCTCTCGCAGTGTCCGGAGCAAGTATGGTGGGTCTGACACACCGGTGTCAATGTGTTCTTTTTTCCATTTCCAGGAGTGTAGCACTTTCCGTTAATACCAAGGAGGAGAATGAGTTTTTCGATATGTGAACCATTGCAGAACATAGTCTTTATCGTCTATGTGCCACCTATGTGTGTGTGTGTGTGTGTGGGCTAGTACTAAACCGGGACCCTAGAAGCGACAGAACGACGGAGAGGCTTCGTCCCCGCTGTAGCCCACAGCGGTTCACAACCCGACAACAGGCCACAGCAGTCCACCCACCCCACCGCCGCCTCACACCGAACCCAGGGTTACTGCGCGGGTCGGTCTCCAGTGGACAACCCCCTCCCGGAAACGTCAGAGTAATGTTGGTGTACGCGTACGTGGAGACAGTGTTTGGTTTGAATGGCTCTGAGGACTATGGCACAACATCCTCCGGTCATCAGTGTAACTGAGGCGGAATAAGGGGAACCAGCCCGCATTCGCCGAGACAGATGGAAAACCGCCTAAAAAGTCATCCACAGGCTGGCCGGCACACCGGACCTCGACACTAATCCGAGTGCTCGGGAAGCAACGCGTACATGTACCAGGTGAGCTTGTAATGGAATCAGAGGGGATTCCCCAATCGGAAAACATTATTGCAGTTTTCTGTGCGTACTTCTCATTTTATGGCAGCAAGGTTGTAGTGGCTGTTTGGGTTGTGACCCACTGCCGAGCGAGCTAGTAGTGAGAGACGTGGAGTTCCTATGGTCAATAATGGGGGGAGGGGGGGGGGGGGTATGTATTTGTCATACATCCAAGGGGCACCTCGTATAAGAATCAGGGGCTTATGAACAAGGCGTAATTTAATATCCCACACAAAAAATTAAAACCTTGGGTATGTTTTTGTACATATCTGTTTTGAATATATCACTTGTTCAATATGAGCAATGTACCTCAGTCGCCACCACCCATAGACGATGAGGTTTATAATACTGACAGTAGCTACTGGTTGTAGAAGTTTCTTTACTTTTCTTTTCGTTATCTACTCATTGCTGGTCGGCTGAGGTCGATTCTTTTAGAGAACATTGGTGGTTCTCTTCCGTGGTTTACCAGGTGGGCTACTAGTGGAGTAGAGATGTTTCAAACATATTGTGTGTATTAAATGTGTATGTTTAACATCTTCTCAGGAGAAATGATGCTATAAACAATCAGATGCGTGAAAAAACTTCTGCATAAAGCATGACGTTTAAATTTATTGCTTCTTTGCTATTAACTCTATCCGCAACACGTTTTGCTGACAGTAGTCACGCAATCCGCTGAATGTACTTACAAAATTATATAGTTCTATGACACATCGGGAGATATAACTGAGTGCGCCAAAAACTGCCCCATCGGGCAAGAAATTTAAGTTCATTACTTCTTTGCTAATAACTCTGTTTGCAACATGTTTCACAGACAGTATCAACATATGAAATTGAATGTAACTACACAAATACATAATTGTACGGCATACAAATCACACTGAGACGCGTGTAAACTGCCACATCATGCATAACGTTTTAATACATCTATTTTTTACTACTAAGACACTCCTACAGTCGAGACAAGTTAATTTTTGACTTCCGGCAGCTCTCGTGGAAGCTTTCAACTGTGAAGCGCAAACGGTTTTAGGCCCTTTGACGAAACGTTGCCATAGAAACGTTTACAATATCACGTTGTACACAGGCGAAGCAGCTGCGCATTGCTGCCTCGACACCTAACTACAAATATTATTTATAATCAAGTTCTGCGTTAAATAAACATTACACACAACTTTTATTTTGCATACTGTGTTTCTTAATTTGAGTACTGTACTGTGCGTTACGCATTTCTCTTTGTACGACTGTTTCATAATTTCAGAGGCGTTTCTGCAAATACATGAAGGTTTCTCGATATTGCGATACACACACAGTTCATTTTTTGTTTTCGTTTCTGAAAGAAAATTGACACAATGAACACCAGGGCAATGCCTTGTTTGTCAGCCAGTGAAGAATAAATGAGTGTGACAAGTTCCAGCATTGGGCTTAGTGAAACTTTCTGCAAACTTTGTGCGGAAGTGGCAAAGGGGAATTCACCACTCTAAGATGAAGAAAATCATTGCGTGTTTGCTTTTGAATTGGCCCTGTGTTACACGTTTCCTTCCTTTCTCATGTGAGCTGTACGGCGTGTTGCAGAAATTTGTTCGTTTCAGTAAAACTTCCTAATAGGGTAGGAGTATGACAAACGGGTTCCCAGTCGGAAATACTTTAGACTACATTCTCCAAATGACAAGGGCCACCTCCGACGAACCTTGTTGGAATTGCGGCCTGGGAACTAATTTCATTTATTTCTGGGAGAACTATGTCAAGTATTTCAGTCAAAGTAGGAGTGTGTAGCAGCACAGTCAGTTTGACACATCCACACACACACACACACACACAACACCCTTCAATAAACGTGTAAACTAAATTCTAATTTTCGTCTAGGATATTGTCCTAGAATTAAAACACTCCCAACCGCACCACTCCAAAGTTTCTGGGGGGGGATTCTCTTTTATTATCAGGCCAACGCCGAAACGGGAAGTTCCCCTGCCACAAATTCCCATTTGGGACGATATCTGCCCCACTAACAGCCTGCTGGGACATTTGGATGAAACGACCCACGACTCTTTAATGGGACCCGCACTGCTACTTGGAGTAGAGAATGAGAAGATTAAAAAAAAAATAGCAGCTTCAGGGTGGAATGTAATGAAGTCACCTATTTGTCTTTCTGAGTCTGAGGCCAATGTGATCCATCAGCTTCTCCCTTCACAGTGGCTGCCAGCGCCGAGATGAAGTGGCCGAGCAAGAAGGGCGAGATGTGCGGCATCGCGGTCATCCAGTTCATGATGGCGGTGCTGCTGATGCTGTGCGCCTGCTACCCCCTCGTCCACGACGACCACGCCTTCGAGATTCTCGTGGGCATCGCTCTTCCAAGTGAGTAAGACGGCTGCTCGAGGCTCACAGTGCTGTCCTTGCAGAAGACTCCAAGTATATCTGTTGGTCGCGAGCACGTTGTTGAATCACGTATTCGTGACCTCTGTTGGTATCTAGACTAGTCGACAATAGGGACAAAGACATCAGGGTCACGCGTTAGAAATGATTCATTGAGGTGCTCACATTGGTGTCCTGTGCTTTGGACAGTTCCCTAATAGTCCTTCAGCTCCATCTTAAGCAGTTCATCCAGTTCATCTCTGGTGTAAGCAGAGGCTACTCGAGATAAATCCATTAAAAATCAAGGCAATAGCTATAGGACGAAACATCCACAACTTCGAATACCTAACTTTTAACTAAAGTGGGCGTCATTTACGACGACGGCCGAGTTTAGGTTCGTTCTGCGCACAAAACACAGTCAGCCAATGAACAGAGAACGACGTTGCCAGAGCTCGATTGCATGCAGAGCACGAGTGTCTTCAGTTTTAGAAACGTTCAGTCATAAATAAAGTAATTGAACAAAAGCGATGTCTTGATAGCAGACTTCCTTTTATAGAAAGTTTGGAAAAAGCATTCTTTATACCAATCGCTTCATATTCTATTAATTAAGTATACCAAGCAAGCAATAAGCCTCCTAATTCAGGCGATAGCAAGGAAAGGTGTTTGTATCATTCTCACTAACCGCTTTTTCGCAATAAAGAACAGCGGTAATTGTTTATTTCCTATTGTACTTCGACGAAACGTGAGTAATTCATAAGCATACCAACAGTGTTTGCCGGTATTCTGAGTGATATTTTAAAGTCCTACGCTGGGAGAAGTATTCAATAATGAATTGCGTTAGCATAATGGTTAAAGTGTATGGCTGCTAAGCAAAAGGTTGTGAGTTAAAACCTTGTTCGGTGTTTAATATTTTCTTTATTTAAAAACAATATAGAAGTGTCTCACTTCATGAATTTCATTCGTTTCAATGTAATTTTTTGAAATTTCTAGTGGCAACTAAAATCGACCATACGGAAAGTATATGCTATGGACTTCTACCTCTGCAAACTCTTCAAACTTTCGTGCAATTGTTTTGCTCTGAGCACTATGGGACTTAACATCTATGGTCATCAGTCCCCTAGAACTTAGAACTACTTAAACCCAACCAACCTAAGGACATCACACAACATCCAGTCATCACGAGGCAGAGAAAATCCCTGACCCCGCCGGGAATCGAACCCGGGAACCCGGGCATGGGAAGCGAGAACGCTACCGCACGACCGCGAGCTGCGGACTGCAATGGTTTACTTCATTTAATGCTGCGCAATAACTGCGTTGAACATCGAAACAAAATTAAGTCATTTATGGGGGGAAAGTATCAGTCAAGAAGATGTGTAAAAATCAAATTTTTGGGCCAAATAGTTTTTGTGAAATCGAATGATAAAACTGTGTCAAAGCAGTCGAAACACCATGTGTCAGCACAGGCGAGCAGTGCAGTGATGACAAAATCGCGCACAGCGCGGAATGCGGGGAGCACTTCTCTGTAGCAGCGAAAGGGTTAATGTGGCCGTGGTGGCTTTGCTTCATAAACTGCGCGCTGCCCCCTAGACGTAAGTTTGCGAACTATCCTATGGCACTGCTTGTCTTGGCGCGTACAACTGGCAACGCAGCAATCTCCCGCGTCTGGGCGAGCATGAGCGAGCCGCCAAGATAAAAGACTTGAACTATAGCATGCTACAACTACTTGGTCTAAACCTTGAGTGTAAAATAACATGAAGATCCCAACTACCAACAATTCAATAGAAATCCCACAATCGACTTACACTTCCAACTGGTCAGATACATTCTGCAGAAAAGAAGGCCCACCATGAAGAAATTGCCCGAATGGGACGGAAACGCTAGATGCGATGTACACGAGCAGGTAAAGAAATAATTAGAATATTAGAAAAATTGGATGATTTATTCAAGAGAAGAGCTTCACAAACTGAGCAAGTCAAAAACGCATAGACTGACAAGAGTTGCTGGATGTCTTCCCAAGAGCTATCATGCCAAATTATGTCTAATTGACATGTTAGATCAACAGAATTCCGAGATAGTTGGAAGGCCCAGTCCATAATGCTCCAGACGTTCTCAGTTGAGGACAGATAGGGCGACCTTGCTGTCAAAGGTAGGGCTCGGTAAGCACAGGCAGTAGGAGCTCTCGCCATGTGTGGGCAGGCATTGTATTGCTGAAATGTAGCACAAGAAACGGAGTGTAGAAAACTGTGGACATACACTGTGCTGTAAAGGTTCAGCTGACAACAACCAAAGGTGCACTGCTATGAAAAGAAACGGCGCTCCGGACTGTCACTCCTGGTTCTCGGGCCATATGGCGGACGACAGTCCAGTTGGTATCCCACTGTTGCCGGGTGTCTCTAAACAAGTCTTCTGTATGTAATCTCATTTACTGGAGTATAACTGTCTTCAGTCATGAAGCCCGCTTCGAACTAAGCCCTGATGCACAGCCATTCGAATAATTCCATCGTGGTGCGTGGATTTTTTTGTGTCTTAGAGTATATGTAGATTCCATGTATGCCCCATGCCCCATGCACCATCCTTCCCACCTACAGAGCCTTGGTATCCTACCGCTATCTGGGGTGTCTCCAAACAAGTCTTTGGTATGTAATCTTATTTACTGGAGTATAATTGTCTTCAGTGATCAGTCCTGCTGCGAAATGTGCCCTGATGCACAGCGATTCTAATAATTCCTTCATGATGCGTGGATATTTTTTTTTGTTCTAGAGTGTATGTAGATTCCATGCTTGCCCCATTCCCCATCCCTTCCCCCTGCAGAGCCTTGATGTATCCCATCTTCTGCCAATATAATTAATAAACTCTCTTTACCAGAGCTCTATCACTCTCCAAATACCGAAAGTTCACACATTCTGGTTTGCTTTCTGCATTTGTTTACCCACCCCTACACTAATCCTTTACCAGCTCATAATTTTCTCTTCCATCCTTACTCACAATGAATATCAAGGATATCCTACAGATCCCGCGGAACCGACTCCAAAACCCCATTGTCTCTAGTTCAAATTTCAATCTCGGTCTGCTGCCGCACCTATAACAACACATCCCACCAGCCATACATCTACAATGTAGGAGTAGACAGGTTGCTACTTACCGCAAAGAAGAGACGTTAAGTTGCAGACAGGCAGAGTTACAAGACACACAGAGCTTTCGGCCAGAGACCTCATCAGCCAAAGAGAAACAGAGAAATACGCACCAGTGATACACACAAGCAAGCAGACCACACACGCACATTGCGGCCTGAGCTTCCAGAAATGGCGGTCGTGTGTGCTTCAGATGCGCTTGCTTCTGTGTATGAATGGCGTGTGTTTCTGTTTCCATATTTTTTTATGAAGGCAGTGGCTGAACGCTTTGTGTAAGTGTCTTCTAATTGCGCCTGTCTACAACTTAATATATTTTTGTTAGGGTAAGTAGCAATTTTACCTTTTTCTATATTGTTGATATTCTATGTGGAGTTTCCATTTAATCCACTCCCTATAGAGTTTTATGTAACTCTTTTTCTCAGACAGTAAAATCTGTCCTGACATTTACCTTTCCTTTTGTACCAGACCCAATCCACTCTCTGTATCCCCGCCCCCCATCCACATAAGAGCTCTCTTTTCCCACTCTCTCCTGCTTCATTCTCCTCATAGCCAAGGCCAGGCCCCCATACTGTCTTAAATCCCATGTATTCCCACCTCCCACCCGCACACATTACATCCGTTCTCAAACGCCAACGCTCCACCTCTGTTGATACCCCACACCCTACTCTGCCACAACCACTAAACCTCTTCTCTCCCAAATTAATTCTTGCTGAAGCAGTCCCCGCCCACAATTTTAGGGCAAGTGCTTCATTGCTCTTGTCAGTATTTTCTTTAAAAGACAATCAATACGAAACCAAAAATTTAATAATTATAAAACCCATGTATATGCTTTCATCATTTTAAAAACAGTTTGTATTACTTAAACTGGCGGCTGACCATCTGCATGTTATACTGCAGCATCTCTGTTTGTTTGTGGGGAAATGAAAGCACAATGAGTGGAACACAACTTTTATTTTTTGGAAAAGATGGTACATGGCAACATACATATACTGACAAAATTCTCTTGGGTGTTTAACCGCCTTAAGTGGTAAAAAATTCACGAGCTCTCAAGCGAGCCCTCGTCGGCCATTGTCAAGTCGTCATCCACAGAGCCAGGGAGTACTCGGTCGAACGTTCCTGGATTTTTTAGCCATCTTACGCGAACGGAAAGCCGAGAGAATATTAGCAAATTATTTTTTTCACTATCCATCATTCCTAGTTCGCATATTCTCAGGACGCTATTAGGTAGTCGAAGACTGCACTGGCAATGGCGTCCCCATTTACCACTGTAGACACCGTGATAAAACCTCGAGAAAGCTAAACTGTTTATGCCTCAAATAGTCAACCTACATGGCCACATCGCAGACGACCACATGTCGCCACTTCAGAGACTATCAATTCTTGTAAAAATATACCAAATTTCAATTCCTGCACTTACGTAAAACTTAGGTCCTATTCCATGCTAATTTCGTTTGTAAATGCAAGGCCATGTTTCCTCCTAGCAAACCTGAATAAACCGTTACCATCCACCCAATCCCCCCCCCCCTTCCCCAACCTGAAGATATAATCCGTCTGTACTCCATAAAATTAACCCCTCTTCAGATACTATAAGGGACGATCAAAAAATTTCCGTATGAGGACGTTGAAGCGGCGTATATGAAACATAGAGCAACGCGCAAGTGGGTATACAGGGTGGTCCATTGACAGTGACTGGGCTAAATATCTCACGAAATAAGCATCGCACGAAAAAACTACAACGAACGAAACCCGTCTAGCTTGAAGGGAGAAACCAGATGGCTCTATGGTTAGCCCGCTAGATGGCGCTGCCATAGGTCAAACGGGTATCAACTGCGTTTTTTAAAATAGGAACCACCATTTTTATTACATATTCGTGTAGTGCGTAAAGAAATATGAATGTTTTAGTTGGACCATTTTTTTCGCTTTGTGATACATGGCGCTGTAACAGTCACAAACGTATAAGTACGTGGTATCACGTAACGCTCCACCAGTGCGGACGGTATTTGCTTCCTGATACATTACCCGAGTTAAAATGGACCGTTTATCAATTGCGGAAAAGGTCGATATCGTGTTGATGTATGGCTATTGTGATCAAAATGTCCAACAGGCGTGTGCTATTACGTTACGTTATTTAAGGTAACAGGAAGTGTTCAGCTACATGTGAAACGTCAACCACGACCTGCAACAAATGATGCCTAAGTAGGTGTTTTAGGTGCTGTCGCGGCTAATCCGCACATCAATAGCAGACAAACTGAGCGAGAATCGGGAATCTCAAAAACATCGGTGTTGAGAATGCTACATCAACATCGTTTGCACCCGTACCATATTTCAGTGCACCAAGAATTGCATGGCGACGACTTTGAACGTCGTGTACAGTTCTGCCGCTGGCCACAAGAGAAATTGCACGCGTTCTATTTCGCGACGAAGCGTCATTCACCAACAGCGGTAACGTAAGCCGGCATAATATGCACTATTGGGCATCGGAACATCCACGATGGCTGTGACAAGTGGAACATCAGCGACCTTGGCGGGTTAAAGTATGGTGCGGCGTTATGGGAGGAAGGATAATTGGCCCCCATTTTATCGATCGCAATCTAAATGGTGCAGTGTATGCTGATTTCCTACGTAATGTTCTACCGTTGTTACTACAAGATATTTCACTGCATGACAGACTGGCGATGTACTTCCAACATGGTGGATGTCCGGCACATAGCTCACGTGCGATTGAAGCGGTATTGAATAGCTTATTTCATGACGTCCCCGGATTTCTTTCTGTGGAGGAAGTTGAAGGATACTTGCTATCGTGATCCACCGACAACGTCTGACAACATGCGTCAGATCATTGTCAATGCATGTGCGAACATTATGGAAGGCGAGCTACTCGCTGTTGAGAGGAATATCGTTACACGTATTGCCAAATGCATTGAGGTTGACGGATATCATATTGAGCATTTATTGCATTAATGTGGTATTTACATGTAATCACGCTGTAACAGCATGCGTCCTCTGAAATGATAAGGTACATGTATCACATTGGAACAACCGAAATAAAATGTTCAAACGTAACTACGTTC
The DNA here is from genome assembly GCF_023897955.1 of Schistocerca gregaria. NCBI lineage: Eukaryota > Metazoa > Arthropoda > Insecta > Orthoptera > Acrididae > Schistocerca > Schistocerca gregaria. Next base: position 78,382,425 of record NC_064928.1, read on the forward strand.
TGAATTTAATTTAGAAAAACCTGCCTCTTACCAACTGTTCGTCTAAATTTGTGAGCCGTATATTTGTGACCATTACAGCGGCATTTATCACAAAGCGAAAAAAGTGGTGCAACTAAAACCTTAATATTTCTTTGCGTACTATACGCATATGTAAAAAAAAATGGGGGTTCCTATTTAAAAAACGCAGTTGATATCCGTTTGACCTATGGCAGCGCAATGTAACGGGCCAACCACAGTGCCATCTGGTTTCCCCCTTCCAGCTACACTAGTTTCGTTTTTTGTAGTTTGTCCGTTTGACGCTTATTTCGCGAGATATTTGGCCAGGTCACGATCAATGGGCCACCCCGTGTACAGAAATGTGGGTGGAGTTACTTCGGCCTACTTTTTTCCGTTTGTACATCCCCTGCTGACGGTAATTCCCCGACTGTATTTATAAAGGTTAAGATAGTTTTACGAATGTTAGCAGAGCCTGTAAACAGTTGATGTGCTCCACAGAAAATCCGACTGTAGTTAACAAGTAATGGAAAAGCTGTATCCTTCTTGCTCTAGGCTTAAACTCCTTATTACCACAGTGCACTATACCCTCTTGATTACCTAGTATCTCAGTACCCAAACATTTCACAACAACCAATAGCAGAGTGACTAAGCTTGATGCGACGTGACCCTTAGTCAAATTGTTTTCCGAAGTTGAATGAAAGCACCTATGAAATCCTGTGATACCCAATGGTTAATGCAATCCACAGAAATAACCACAACAGCTCAAACAAAACAATATGCACAATTAAGCACAAATACATAAAAGACACAAAAACTGTTGGCGTTTCTGTATTGATGATTGCTTACGGTAGACTGTTAATTACAGGATATAGATGTGTGGGCTGATAACTCAAAATCTTTATTTAATATGATGTACAGAATAAATCTCCTGCACTTTTTAATGTTGTGATGGAGGGAATGAATAGGGCAGTTAAAGATATAGTAAAAGAAAAAAACAAAAAGATGGTTTTTGCAGATGATGTGGTAATATGGGGTGATAAAGAGGTAGGTGTACAGTTACAGGTTGGTGCGTGGAAGGAAATAATGAAAAGGTATGGATTAAAACTAAATAAAGATAAGAGTGAAGTAATGGCATTTGGAAGAGAGAACGGAATCAACTGAAATATTATCTTGAATGGAGAACCCCTCAAAGTGGTAGAAAGTTTCACTTATTTAGAGAGTGAAATATCTTGGGATGGAAGAATAACTAACGAAATTAATAGGAGGTTACAGAAGGGAGGCAATTTCTACCAAACAATAAAACACCTGATTAATGAAGTTTCAGAAAGAGCAAAACTCCTTATGTATATTAATTATCACATCCCTATTGTCATCTATGGTGGGGAAACATGGACAATGACAGAAAGGGACTGGAGCAGACTGCAAGCAGGGGAAATGAAATTTTTCAGAGCAGTTAAGGGAAAAACAAGAATGGACACAGTAAGGAATGTAGAGATTAGGAAGGACCTCAAACGAGAAAGTATGAGAGAAGAAATTGAAAGAAAGAGCTTAAGATGGTATGGGCATGTTAAGAGGATCCATAGGCAGAGACTACCCAAAATTATGGAAGAACTAAAGATGAATGGGAAAAGACGTAGAGGGCGCCCAAGAACACGGTGAAAAATGAGGGAATATCTGTGGAAAGGAGAGGTGTGACCTGGCAGCAAGTGGAGGAAGGAAAGTGGTGGGAGGACCGAGCCAAATGGAGAGGGTCCGCAGCTCGTGGCCGTGCGGTAGCGTTCTCGCTTTCCACGCCCGGGTTCCCGGGTTCGATTTCCGGCGGGGTCATGGATTTTCTCTGCCTCGTGATGACTGGGTGTTGTGTGATTCCTTAGGTTGGTTAGGTTTAAGTAGTTCTAAGTTCTAGGGGACTGATGACCATAGATGTTAAGTCCCATAGTGCTCAGAGCCATTTGAACCAAATGGAGAGGACTCATCAGCACCCAGACCCGGCAGTAGCTGGAGCGGGATTCGGATATACATAGATAGTAAAAGAACAGAATAGTCTTACTGTTGTGTATTGACGGGGTAGTACAACCTTACATCGATCGTAATAACAAACGTTAAATAATGCATGTCATAGAAGAATGTAACAATGTGAAATGTAGCTAGAGTTAAATACTTTGTAATAATAAAGCATCTGTCAGCTGAAGGCAGAGTACAACAGACTCTACCTTTAAACTCGTAACTTTAAGTGAATTAATATCGTCTTCGACATCCTTTACTAATCACAGTTTTGTGTAATCGACTGTCGAAATTTTTGTTCCTATCTATAAAAAGGTGGATGACAACTGTTCTATGAGTCATAGATGCTCCTACCGCGAGATTCAGAGGATACTCTCTGCCGTCGTCGCAGTCTGCAGGATCTCAACATGATGGCGCTAATGAAATGAAAATCATAAAGCTGAAATAAAATAAAATGTACAGGTGCTCCGGCATACTGTTTTTTGGATAAACACACTTTTAATGAGCTGTAACTGATTTCAAAAGATGCGAGACGGTTGCATCGGGTCAGCATTGTCGACACAGGTTTTCAGTTTCCACAAGAACGACTGTTTGATCGCATAGCAAATCACCCGTTTATTAATGTTTTCAAATTGTTTGGAAGCTTGACCCTGACATCACTGACCTACAGTTTAAAACATAATAGTCCACAATTTAGTTAAAACCTCCACCGAATAACAACACACTCGCAACTGATCCGCCTACATATCCAAGTCCCTCTTTTTAACCACTTACGGCTTGCAAGCTGCACATTCTCTTCTTCCACATTTCTCCTATTTCTGGCCGTGTCTATGAAGAAACATTTCTTTCTCCAAAAACATACTGCCTTTTCCTAAGGTAATTCGACACTCCACACTAGACCGTCTTAGCACTGCTCAGTGTCGCCATTTACTGCTACGATAGTCAATATTGTCTGTTAGAATGTCCGTGAAAATTTTTACATAAATGATATTTTCCTTTCATCGGCCAAAGCTTCCAGAACTATGAAAGCAATATTCATACACTACTGCCCATTAAAATTGCTATACCACGAAGATGACGTGCTACAGACGCGAAATTTAACCGACAGGAAGAAGATGCTGTGATATGCAAATAATTGGCTTTTCAGAGCACACCTACAACGTGCTAATATGAGGAAAGTTTCCAACCGATTTCTCATACACAAACAGCAGTTGACCGGCGTTGCCTGGTGAAACGTTGTTGTGATACCTCGTGTAAGGAGCAGAAATGTGTACCATCACGTTTCCCACTTTGATAAAGGTCGGGTTGTAGCCTTTCGCTATTGAGGTCTATCGTATCGCGACACTGCTGCTCGCGTTGGTCGAGATCCAATGACTGTTGGCAGAATATGGAATCGGTGGGTTCAGCAGGGTAATACGGAACGTCGTTCTGGATCCCACGGCCTCGTGTCACTAGCAGTCGAGATGACAGGCATCTTATCCGTATGGCTGTAACGAATGGTACAGCCACGTCTCGATCCCTCAGTCAACAGATGGGGACGTTTGCAAGACAACAACCATCTGCACGAAAAGTTCGACGACGTCTGCAGCAGCGTGGACTAGCAGCTCGGAGACCATGGCTGCGGTTATACTTGACGCTGCATCACAGACAGGAGCACCTGCGATGGTGTACTCAACGAGGAATCTGGGTGCACGAATAGCAAAACCTCATTTTTTCGGATGAATCACGGTTCTGTTTACAGCGTCATGATGGTCGCATCCGTGTTTGGCGACATCGCGGTGAACGCACATTGGAAGCGTGTATTCGTCATCGCCATACTGGCGTATCACCCGATTTCATAGTATGGGGTGCCACTGGTTACACGTCTCGGTCACCTCTTGTTCGCATTGACGGCAGTTTGAACAGTGGACGTTACATTTCAGATGTGTTACGACCCGTGGCTCTACCTTTCATTCGGTCCCTGTGAAACCCTACATTTCAGCAGGATAATGCATGACCGCATGTTGCAGGTCCTGTATGGGCCTTTCTGGATACAGAATATGTTCGATTGCTGATTTCTCAGGATCTATACACCCAAATTGCGTGAAAATGTAATCACATGTCAGTTCTAGTATAATATATTTGTCGAATGAATACCCGATTATTATCTGCATATCTTCTTGGTGTAGCAGTTTTAATGGCGAGTAGTGTATATACACTGAAACAATATGACCAATCAGCTCACGCTGTTAATTGACATGATAGTTTGTTTTACATATTTATACATATAAAATGACAAACTAAATGAAACAATTTAAAGGGTAAAATTTAAAGAGAGTACAGTGTGTTCAGAAAGGACAATTTTGGAAATTCATATAAATTAGTCTTAGTGCTACATAGGTAATTTTAGTGCCAATTTGTAGAGAAATATAAGTTTTGTCTCGCGTAGTTCGCTAGTGCTGAATTGCACCGTAAGGAGCGCTAGCGGCAGTTGTGTTAAAGATGGCTGCCTTCAGTGGACCTGAGCGTCATAGCTATGTGTTTTATTTATTTATTTTTTATTTATTTATTTATTGTTCCGTGGGACCAAATTAAGGAGAAGTCTCCATGGTCATGGAACGAGTCAATACATGAAATTATAACACGATATTAGAAACAGATAAAATGAAATATAAAAAAACATATCCAGGTGACAAGTGGTAAGTTTAAATAAAGAAAATCAACACTGTAACACTGGAATTTGCTTAATTTTTTAGCTCTTCCAGGAGCTCCTCGACAGAATAGAAGGAGTGAGCCATGAGGAAACTCTTCAGTTTAGACTTAAAAGAGTTTGGGCTAGTGCTAAGATTTTTGAGTTGTTGTGGTAGCTTATTGAAAATGGATGCAGCAGAATACTGCACTCCTTTCTGCACAAGAGTCAAGGAGGTGCATTCCACATGCAGATTGGATTTCTGCCTAGTATTAACTGAGTGAGAGCTGCTAACTCTTGGGAATAGGCTAAAGAAAATGTATAGGTTAAAGAAAATGTATACTGTGAGGGCAATGTCAGAATTCCCAGACTATTGAATAGGGGTCGACAAGAGGTTCTCGAACTTACAACACATATAGCTCGAACAGAGCGTTTTTGATCCAAAAATACCCTTTTTGAATCAGAAAAATTACCCCAAAAATTATACCATACGACATAAGCGTATGAAAATATGCGAAGTAGACTACGTTTCGTGTTGAAGTGTCACGTATTTCAGATACTGTTCTAATGGTAAATAAAGCAGCATTTAGTTTCTGAACAAGATCCTGGACATGGGCTTTCCACAACAGTTTACTGTCTATCCGAACACCTAGGAACTTGAACTGTTCCGTATCGCCTATAATATGCCCATTCTGTCTGATGAAAATATCGGTTCTTGTTGAATTGTGAGTTAGAAATTGTATAAACTGAGTCTTACTGTGATTTAGCATCAAATTATTTTCCACAAGCCACGAACGTATTCAAATGGTTCTGAGCACTATGGGACTCAACTGCTGTGGTCATCAGTCCCCTAGAACTTAGAACTACTTAAACCTAACTAACCTAAGGACATCACACACATCCATGCCCGAGGCAGGATTCGAACCTGAGACCGTAGCAGTCGCACGGTTTCGGACTGCGCTCCTAGAACCGCGAGACCACCGCGGCCGGCCGAACGTATTCCATGAACTACATTATTTGACACTGTTTCAATATTACACACAATATCCTTCATTACCAAGCTGGTGTCTTCAGTAAACAGAAATATTTTTGAATCACCTGTAATACTAGAAGGCATATAATTTATAGAAACAAGAAACAGCAGTGGCCCCAGCACCGGCCCTTGGGGAACGCCTCACTTAACAGTGCCCCATTGGGACTGAACATCACTACCACTCTCAATATTGCGGAGAATTGCCTTCTGCATTCTGTTCTTAAAGTAAGAGGTGAACCAATAGTAAGCTACTCCCCTTACTCCATAATGGTCCAATTTCTGCAGTAATATTTTGTGGTCAACACAGTCAAAAGCCTCCGTTAAATCGAAGAAAGCACCTAGTGTTCGCAACCTTTTATTTAATCCGTCCAGAACCTCACAGAGAAAAGAGAATATAGCATTTTCAGTTGTTAAACCATTTCTAAAACCAAACTGAACATTTGACAGCAAATTATGTGAATTTAAATGCTCCAGTAACCTTGTATATACAACCTTCTCGATAACTTTAGCAAACACCGATGGCATAGAAATAGGTCTAAAATTGTTAACATTATTAATGTCTTCCTTTTTATAAAGTGGCTTCACCACCGACTACTTTAATCGGTCAGGAAATCGACCACTCCTAAAGGAAAAGTTACAGCTATGGCTAAGTACTGGGCTAACATACATAGAGCAATACTTCAGTATTCTGCTAGATACCCCGTCATATCCATGAGAGTTCTTGGTCTTTAGTGATTTAATTATTAACTCAATCTCCCTCTTGTCAGTATCATGGAGGAGCATTTCAGGTAACACTCTCGCAACACTTTTTTCTAAGAGCGCTATATGGTTCCCTGTTGGGACTAGGTTTCTATTTCACCTGCTATATTCAGAAAGTGATTATTAAATACTGTACATATATGCGACTTATCAGTAACACGGACATTCCCACTACGCACTTATTCCATATCGTCGACCTGTCTCTGCAGACAAGTCACTTCCTTTACTACTGACCATATGGTTTTAATTTTATCCTGAGACTTAGCTATTCTATCTGCATACCACATACTTTTTGCCTTTGCCTTTGCCTTTGGTTTGAAGAAACGATGTCGGCGATAACAGTTCAGCCTAATTTCCGCTCCAAGTACACTAAAGATCCTCCGAGTACGCCTACAATTTGTGAGTGGCGTAAATGTTTTGTAGAAGCAGGGTTCTCGGTAAAATATACGAAATCATCAGGTCGTCCAAGCACACATAACGACTTCATTGAGCGAGTGAGACAACGTTTTGTCAACAGCCCTACGAAATCGACCTGGCGTGCATCTCGCGAAATGCAAATCCCATTGCAAGTGTTTGGCATGTGTTGAGAGACGGTTTGCTTTTGAAACCGTGCAAATCGACGATCATACAAGCAATAAAAGACCTGATAAAATTACTGGCAAGGACTTCTGTGCAGATGTTATAACGGGTCTTCTTCTTGATGATTTGGCTTGATTTGTACTTGGCCTCGGCTAAAACTCGGCGACAGTTGGCAGAGTGTTGAGATCGTTACCAAGTTACGTAGACGACCTTACACAAAATAACAGTGCTGAACCGAAATGTCAACGTGCGTGAGATATTTACTTCACCAAGAATCGTAATTAATCGTTCGTAATCGATGTTTAACTGATTAATGATGGAATGTTAATGATTAAACCAATACAGTCACATCCACAACAAATTCCCTACAAGCTGGTCGTAATTTCAGGTATCTAAGAAATCGTAACAGATGGCTTGTTATTTGAGTCAAAGATTCTACACAAGCGCTGAGCACTACAGTCAAATATTATCGCTGCACGTAATTATTACTCGGAAGTTTCATGTCAATAATTTGATAGAATTCTAAATCACAAATTCACGACTTGGCACGAGAGGGTGTTTTATTGCACAATATCAGTCACCTCCTAACCGAGCCTTGAGAAGAAAACTTTCCCAGGTGTTGGGGAGGATTTAAATCATATGCTTCGGACCTATCAGTGAAGTTCCATAAACCAGTGGCTATTATGAATGTAAATTGTCTACCAGTGTTCGTTGCCTAAATCACTGCGTAAGTAATGTTTAGTTCAATTATCTAGTTAAAAGTTCACTTTATTCTAGTAGGTAAAAGTCCTGCGTTCGAATTCTAATGCCATGATATTTGAAGTCAGAAGATCGTATTACTGCGTCATAATAGATCGCAATTATTCAACCTCACAAACAATCTAAGCGCGCCTACATGTACGAGCATTCAAATATATGACCTGCTTCGGCTAACTCTCGTACCGTAGTGACAATGCAATGAATTATACTTAGTCATTACTCACGATTCACGGAGTATCCTTTGGGACCGTTGGTTCTACTTTGCGAATGTTAATTTATGCTAATTTTGCGATTTATTATGATTTTGATTTTAATTTTACTAATCTTTCTTTCACAGATTGCTAAATTGTCAAGTCTTAGATTCCTGATTTAATTACTTGTTATTGTCCTAATAATAGTAATAAATGGAACTTCATTCGCCTATTCATTTTTCTGGGAATTTGGGACTTGGGGGAAATCTTTGGGGTATTGGGAGCTAATTTTTGATTTTTATTTCTCGTCCGAGGCAGTGGCATTACATCCGACCCCCGGACGATTATCAGCGCATTCCCTTTTGCATACACAAGAGGGTGCTCTGATTATCGGACAAACAGAGGTATTAGTTGCCTCCTTAGTTGCCTCCTCATGACCCAATACATTATATGTTATAACAGAATAATATTTGTAAAAAAATTTAAAATATGGGCCTAACAATACCGCCCTCTAAAAATTTCACGCATTCTGGACTAATAACTTAAATATTTCATTACTAGTATTACACAGGCCTAAAGAACGCGCCTTTCTAAAAATCTCACACTTACGTATTTCAAGCATAAAGTAATTTAGAACTATTATCAAAATTAATCTTATTATATCGTATTTATTACAAAAGATTTAAATTTATAATCTTGTTTTTTCTTCGTGGCGACGCCCAGAGAGCGTGCAAACACGCCGTCTGGAACGATGGTCTGCAAGTGATGATCAGCTCCCCATCAGGACGTTTAGCACGCAAGAGAGTTGGACCAGACTGTCGGGCAGGGATCACAGCCTGGTCATCTGCTACCTCTGCTGCGTTCCAATTTTACCAGCAGCAGAAACCCAAGCGACGTATCATTTCAATATCTGCTACTTCTACTTGAATGGCTAGCAGCCGATACAGTTCTTCTTGTTGGTTGCCTCTTGAAAGGCTAGCAACCAACCTCGCCCTCTTCTTGTCCAGAAGACTATGAATGTTTGAATGAACAGGTGAGCCTCCTCTGCCAACGGTGTCTTCTCTCCAATGAGCGGGCGTCGTTAGACAGCGGCTGCAAATCTCGGACACGCTCGAGAAGCAGCAAGCAGCAGCTAATTCTCTTCTCGAAGGTTGTCAGCATAGTTGAGAGCCCCCAGCAGTTTCACCTCAATCACCGGCAGGGCTGGCACTACGCGACGGCACCAGCGGTCTTCTGACGGCTGCTACTGGCCTTCCGTACTCGACAAGTTGACATGGAACAAAAATCTCATTAATATACCCGATCACATTCATTAGACAACAGTCATAATATTTTCGGGTGGCCCATTTGTATGGGATTCAGTCACAAGTTTATTAAAAGGGTATCTTATTTCTTAGTCTCTGGCTTTAGTCCATATGTACATAACTTTGTCTGAGGATATAACTTTGACTCCCCTATCATCGAGTTGCAGTTCAAGGGAATGACGTCTGTCAGAGACTTGTATTTGCAGTTCGCCTGCCTCAGTACGTCACACGATTTAACGCATGACGCTTCTCACTCACACGTGTTCGCCAGCACCATTTAATTCTTTTCCTCTGCGATTGTTACAACTCAGTTTAATTAGTTTTCCATAATGAAAACCCACCTAATCTTACGACTCTTCAGTGGCCAATCGTAACACGGAAATCGTTGCACCACTAAATACTCACAAGAAAGGTTACATACAATCTCCGTTTACTAGTATTTACGTAAGTCATAAATAAGGCAAATACATATGAGTGTCTCTTTCTTACCTACGGAACTGCCTTTTAGTTCATAAAGCAAGTGATTGGTCAAATAGCTCTATGAGATTATTGTACACTCTGAAACTTGCGCAACAAATAGAAACATTTAACAATAAACTTGATAGTTCTTTCTTGATTTAACTGAAAGACATGTGAAAGTAGAATTACTAACTAATATAAACGTCTTTTCTGACATAATTTATAAAATTATCAAACAACAAAGCTTAGGTCTCTTGCTATTCTTCACCCACAAGTACATACCATAGATGAAGTACTTATATATTATTCTGGTAATTCAATACCTAAATAACGTGGTATATATATATATATATATATATATATATATATATATATATATATATATATATATATATATATATATGTGTGTGTGTGTATTTCAAGTTATATCTATAAAAGCGTTTTAAGTCTTGATGGCTGAACATTCCTTTGGTCACACCTTTTTTATTCGACAGAATATAGCTCCCAGGATGAGGTATTCTTGTTATCCTGAAAGGACCCTCGTATTTTAGTTGCCACTTTTTATTCAGTCGTTTTACAGCCGATGACTCTGGATGAGATCTTAGAATAATGTTATCCCCTACTCCGGTATGTAACAGCTTTGGTTCGGTGCTTATCATAATGTTCCTTTCTCAAATGAGCGTGGTGCTGGATAGCAACACGTACTTGACCATGAATGGTGGTTTTATCTATTGGTACGGTTTCATTAAACTCAGGTAAATCTTCATTCCATTGGTTAGACAGACAACACCCAAAGAAAACATCATAAGGAGGAAACCCTGTGGAAGAGTGTGGTAAATGATAATACACGTCTTCAAATTTCTAGAAATAAAATCCTACGATAGTGATGTTGACAAATATACGTCCTCATAAACCGATTTAACTCACGAAACACTCGTTCAACAGGACTACTCTTTGTGTTAAACCTGAAAATCTGGATGTGGCCAGTGCCTTCTCCGCGTAGACTCTCCTTCCAAGCCCTACACGAAAAATAGGAGGCATTGTCCGTTAGTAAGGCTTTTGGCTTTCCAATTTGGACAACGTACTTTTCTTTCAAGATTATCATCATGAGTTTCACTCTCAGAGATCTTAGTGCGTATACCTTCACTAACTAATAGATCATAAAATGCTAGCACGTATTTGAAGTTTCCTTTGGAAATTGGTAAAGGACTCATTACATCACATGACACTAGGTCAAGAACATTATGCACTGCTATGGGTCGAAGCTCGGTTTTCGTAGAATAATTGATTGGCTTCGCTTTCTGGCAAATCATACAAGTTTCTGCGCAATCGTTTCAGGTTAGGATAATAGGCATAAGCTGCTATTAACCTAACACATTTACCAGCACTAGCATGACCCCATGATAAATGTGGGTGCCAAAGAAACCTTATCACACATCTATAAGGAATACAAAATTTCCATTGACGAAATAATTCCCTATTTTTATAAAATAAAACTTTATTGTGAACGCAAAATTTGTCATTTTTAAGACTGTCCTTATCATAGTGATCGTCTAATTAATTTCCATTTAGAATCTTGTTCTTGTAAATCAACAATATTCTTACGAATTTTACATCTTTTTCATACAAAGTAGGTTGAATCAACATAACAAGAAAGTTATCGGTTTTATTCGCGACTGCAACCGTTCCTGCAACGTCACGTGGTAGTCTAGACAGGGCGTCTGCTATTACATTATCTCTGCCACGAATGTGCCTTATCTCTAATAAATATTCCTCCAATAGCAAAGCCCATCGAGTTAATCGTGCGTGCAATAAACTACAAGTCATTAAAAAAATTACTCTTTCGTGGTCACAATATGCAACGATTGGTTTACCATGTATAAAATACAAAAATTTTTTCGACGACCACACTTAGGCTAAAACTTCCAGCTCTGTAGTAGTATACATTCTTTGACAACTGGTGAGCGTGTGACTTGCGAAGCTTATAATTTTAATGGTATTAATGTCTTCAGGAATATCCATTTGAAACAATGTTGCCCCCAGACCCGTGTCGGAAGCGTCAGTGGCTATATAAAATTGCTTATCCATCTGAGGATGATGCAGTATTTGGGCATTTAATAACGCGTGTCGTATTTTTTCGAGTGCTTCGGAACACTCAGGTGTCCAATGCCACGAAGTGTTTTTCCGTAACAAATTTAACAAAGAGTCCTGGTTCAGAGCCTGATCTGGCACAAATTTTATAAAAAAAGATACTAATCCAAGAAATGATTTTAACTGCTTACGATTACCAGGGTATGGGCATTCACTTACTGCTTTTAATTGCTTAGGATTTGGTGTAGTGCCCAAAGGAGAGATAATATGTCCAAGAAATTTGACTCTCTCTTGCCCAAACTCTGATTTGGAAAGGTTCACCCTTACTCCATAACTTTGAAACCTACAAACCACTCGTCGCAACAACTCCACCTGACGCTCCCATGTATCAGTAGCCACTAGGAGGTCATCGACATACAATGTAACTTCATTCACCAAGTCCGGGCTCAGCACAGTATCAAGTGTGGGAATAAAAACTCCACCACTGATATTCAAACCAAAGGGCATAACTTTAAAGTTATAAAAGCTGTATACTTTCTAGATTCTTCATCTAAAGGGACCTGCCAATAGGAACTACGGAGGTCTACTGAGGATAGATACTTTACAGCATAGACACGCTGTAACAATTCATCTAGATTTTCTGGCCTGGTTTGGACAGGTATTAAGATTTTATTAATATTCCTGGCGTCAAGTACCAATCTTACGGCTCCATTAGGTTTTATTACTGCTAAGAGTGGACTACTGAATGCCGAGTTGGATGGTTCAATGATACCCCTATCCAACATCCGTTGAATTTCTAACCAAACAGCTTCACGTTTTGACCACGGTATATAATATGTTGTCTTACAATAGGTGTCATGTGGTCTCACACGCATTCTATATTTAAATACTTTAATCACACCAGGGTGACTACCAAAAACCGACGCATAATCATGTAACAGCTCTGATAGTTCCTGTCGCTGTACGCTAGACAAACTTTCTGATTCATTTATTTTATCTCATGTAACCTGTTCAAGATCTGGATTGGGATCAGCTTCTGACGTATTCTCTGTCTCATACTATATTACATTCCTATAATTACATACTACTGATAGATTTTTACAATATTTATCAGGAATCCTCATTTCTTTCAATAGAGACAGTTCAACAATTCCGTTGACTGTGTGCAAAATACATACTCCCTTTTTTCATGTCGATGACTGCCCGGTTGTCGGCCAAATAATCCCACCCCCAAATGCATGGTAAGGATAAATTCTTAATAATCAGGTAGTTGCTTATTAGTCTTTCCTCCTGAGTACATACTTCCGCCATCACTTGAGCTTTAACGGGTTTAACGGAAGCGCCAAAAGCACCGGAAACAGTACATCCCATAACTGGAAAAGTAGGTTCTTTCTTTACTCTATTAATACAATTGAATGACATCACATTTGTCGAAGCCCCGTGTCTATCAGCACATTTACAGGTATTTCATTTATCTTACCAACTATCACACCTTGGACATGCTCCTTCGGTTCCAAACGTTGCGTCGTTGCCTCACTCATCAATTCATCTCTGATATCTACCCCTGCATTATACCTTAGCAAACCTACACAATGATTGTCGTGACCTCTATTGCTCATACCAGCCAGCCCCGGAAGTGTAGGACTGGCTGGCCCTAGTTTGTTGGATTCACAGATACTCCCCGCGGTTCTTCAACGATCTCTACAACATGCACATGATGGTTTTGGGAATTATACCTAGGATTTTGGTTCTCTGCCGCACCATTTCCTTAGGGAATGGCCGCAGAAGCGTTCTGACACGTAGAATTTGGTGCATTATCTGAGTTCATTTGGTTAACCCCACGAGAATGTGTTGGCACCCATTGGAATGACTGATTCTGATTTCTGTTACTATTCGGTTCTACTCCCATTAAATTTTCTTTTCCGATTCTGTAAATCAGCTTCATTAAAACATGGACTGTTCACTTCCGGTGAAACTGGTCCCTGATGATACATATACCTATTATTTTGGTTACTATAATAATAATTGAAAATTTGGTTGTTAAACTTAGGTCTACACTGTAGATCTCTATTATCAGTTTTCCACCTATTATTATTACACTGAGAATGATTACCATTATCGTAATTATTACCGTTACCATTCTTATAGTGTATTTCTCTCATATTTAAGTGACGGAAATCCTCCTGTATAATGTCAATTGAGTCTATTGTAGACACAAATTGTTCAAGTCATCATCCGGGGCATGCACTAACATCTCACGGATATTAATTGGAAGTCTGGTCTTCAAAATACGAATAGCCTCGCGATGTGATATCGGCTCCGTCCAATACCGAGTTTTGCTCGTATATTTCTCAAAGTATGAACGTAGTGTTCCTCTTTTTGGATTGTATAACTCGGGATTGTATTCTTCTTTACGCAAACGTTCCCGTTTACTAGTGGACCAATACTTAGCTAAAAACAGTTTTTCAAACACATGACAGGTTTGAAAACTTTCACTAATCTCGCTGGCCCAGAATGATGCCTCTCCGACCATTTTAGAGACTATGAACTGAATTTTATCATATTCCGTCCACACTTTGGGGAATATTCTCTTAAAACTATTGATAAAGATCTTAGGATGAACATTATTCTTTTCAGATGAGAATGTCGGGAATTGTCTGCTTTTGAAGATACTATTTTCGATTTTAATCGAAGACAATGCCGTTCGTTGAGTAAACGATTCTGATTCTGGTAAAAATCGTTGCTCACTATCGATTTCCGCTGCTTTAGATTCGTAACGTAATCTTTTTTTCTGGTCAAACGATACAGTTTTGACATTTACTGGCTAATTCCCGACCACTTTGGCTCCGCTCCTTTACACAGTCATTCAGAACGGCCGCAAAACGACCGGTACTCTCCATTTCTATTATAATTTCATTGAGTACTCTATTTTTAATAAGAGGAAACTCCTCTTTAATCTGTTCTAAATCTTCAACATTGGTGATATTTAAATCAGAATTACCGATGGAAGTCAATGTACGTTCTACCGTATCATCTACCCATAGTCCGCGGCTCGTGGTCTTGCGGTAGGGTTCTCGCTTCCCTCACATGGGGTCTCGAGTTCGATTCCCGGCGGGGTCGAGGATTTTCTCTGCCTCGAGATGACTGGGTGTTGTCTGTCTTTCATCCTCATTCATCCACAAGTCGCCGTAGTGGCGTTGAAGAACTTGTGCAGCGGCGGCCGAACCGCCCCGCGATGGGTCTCCCGGCCACCAATGCCACACGCTCATTATTATCTACCCGTTTTTTAATCTCTTCAGATTGCTCGTCAATCCAGTCGGACATCTCCTTCTCCCACTGATTAGACTTTTTAACTAAGAACGAATCAACATTCTGATTAGTAATCAGTTCTAATTGGTTCATCTTTTCTGATAGTTCCGCAACTTGATGTACTACTGAAGTTTGTGTAGACTTTACTACTGTTAAATTCTCTTCTAGCGTTTGTACAGCACTAGAAATGTTATTGACCCTTTCCATCTTTTGGTTATATTTAAGATCCCAATTCTTGTGCAAATCTAACATTTCTTGCCTGAACTTTCTATTCTCCCCGCTTTCTAATTCTCTCCGTTTTAGATCATCCGCTCTCTCTAATTCTCGCCGTTTCAGATTTTCCTCCATTTCTGTCTCTCAGTTTTAGACCTTCCCCCCCTTTCTTATTCTGTCTGTTTTAGATCTTCCTTTACCTTCGACTTGAAATTGAATAATATGTTCATATCGAAGTGTTGCGCGGGAGAACCATCTGCCACCCCTGAAATATCTCTTGGTTCGTTTATTACTGTTACCTGACCTTCCACAACGTCCGGAACTTTCTCGATTTCGTCATCGGATTTTGTGGGCATGTTCAGTTCATCCATTAGTTCTATTGACTCAATTTCAGGGCCAACAGAAGGAATGTTTTGCACGTTTTGATATATCTCTTCGACTGGGTCTTCTCTAATATCGAACTCCTCCTTGTCAGATTCTAATCTACTTTTCTTAGTTCTTCTAGACATCTTGATTAATACTCGACAACTACCAGTTTACAAAACCTATTTATCTAGTAATACTTATTCAGTTGTCTACAAATACTCAATGGTACAAAGATTCCAATGTTACACCACACACAAAACAAGAGTTCATGTACTACTAACTAATCTGAGTTTTACAGTACTTTACTGTTTGTTGCTGGGTTGAGTCGAGAAGACGGACGCGCAGTCTGCTTTAGGCACTCTCTGCCTCCCCCCGATCATCACGGCGTCGCACGTCGTCGCTCTCGTAGTCGGAGCGTCGCTATATGTTGGTGCGGTCTGCGTCCTGCGACCTCGGCTCGAAGTTCCGCGTCGGTGAAGAACGTGACGCAAAATAAGCACCTACGCCGATCCTACGTTGTTGTATAATTCGATTAGGACGTCAGGTTTGTTATAACCGGACGCTTGAATATGTCTTCTTGTTCGAGCCCCTGGTTTAGGGCGGCGTTTTGTAACTTCTTTTCTTGTCCGTTGTCTTGTTCGGGCCTGATGTTTAGGACGGTATTTTGTACAACGGCTCTTCTTCTTGATGATTTCGTTTGATTTGTACTTGGCCTCGGCTAAAACTCGGCGACAGTCTACAGACTGTTGAGATCGTTTTCAAGTTACGAAGACGACCTTACACAAAATAACAGTGCTGAACCGAAATGTCGACGTGCGTGAGATATTTACTTCACCAAGAATCGTAATTAATCGTTCGTAATCGGTGTTTAACTGATTTTAGTGATAAAACCTATACAGTCACATCCACAACAAATTCCCTACAAGCTGGTCGTAATTTCAAGTATCTAAGAAATCGCAACAGGGGGCTTGTTCTTCGATCCAAAGATTCTACACAAGCGCCGAGCGCTACAATCAAATATTATCGCTGCACGTAATTATTACTCGGGAGTTTCATGTCATTTCTTCTGAATTGAGCAAGAACAAAGTGTACGGCTCCTTTTTATTCCGTGACAGAACCATCAACAGGATAGTGTATCTGGATATCATATAACAATTTTTTATGCCACAGATCGACGACGATGAGCAAGAACGAAATGTTTACTTCACGCAAATGGTGCACCACCTCACTACCTGGCTGACGTCCGGGATTTTCTCAGTAAAGGCTTTCCAGATCAAATGGTTCAAATGGCTCTAAGCACTATGGGACTTAACATATGAGGTCATCACTCCCCTAGAACATAGAACTACTTAAATCTAACTAACCTAAGGACATCACACACGTCCATGCTCGAGGCAGGATTCGAACCTGCGACCGTAGTGGTCGCGCGGTTCCAGACTGAAGAGCCGAGAACCGCTCGGCCACAAAGGCCGGCCTTTCCAGATCAATGGATGGGATGGCCCCCACGTTCCTCAGACATGACACACTCCATTTTCTTAATGGGTTTCATCAAGGATGTCGTGTTTGTACCTCCTGTGCCCGCTTCTGTACTGAACTCAGAACAAGAATTTAAGCCGGCACTGAGGAAGTTACACCTGCAATGCTACAGCGAGTTTTGGGAGAAATTGACTTCCGATGAGATGTATGTAGGATAACCAACGGAAGCCACATACAACATCTTTAGTTTAAGGTAAAAAAATTATGTGTTCCGCTATAAAATAACACATAACATCGCTCTATATCTTTTTTAAATAAATTTATATGAATTTTTGTTGTGTTGATGTGGTCTTCACTCCAGAGACTGGTTTGATGCAGCTCTCCACGTTACTCTTTCCTGTGCAAGCTTATTCACCTCCCAGTACCTACTGCAACCTACATCCTTATGAATCTGTTTAGTGTATTCGTCTTTTGGACTCCCTCTACGATTTTTAGCCTCCACACTGCCCTCCAATACTAAATTGGTGATCCCTTGATGCCTCAGAATATGTCCTACCTACCGATCCCTTCCCCTAGTCAAGTTGTGCCACAAACTCCTCTTCTCCCGAATTCTGTTCAATACCTCCTCATCAGTTACGTGATCTACCCATTTCATTTTCAGCATTCTTCTATAGGACCACATTTCGAAAGCTTCTATTCTCTTCTTGTCGAAACTATTTATCGTCCACGTTTCACTTCCATACATACTTCCATAGACCCTATATTTACAATTTTATAATGTTCCCAAACAGATACTGAATTAGTCGGAAGGCAGTCATATAAATACAAATGGGGAGTAATACGAAAGGCGTTCAATAAATGATCCAAAACATTTTTTCTCGGCCAGTTTCGGTTCAAAAAATATAGAATTTGTTGTGGGAGATGGTGGAAAGGTTTCGCTTCTGCTTCTTCAGTTTTATGAAGTTCTGGTGTATGTAGCCGTCAAAAAACTTGTGTGTAGCGTTCCAAGCAGTGAGCTGTTATTGTGTTTCTTTGGGTGAAAAACCAGAGCAGATGTCTACGCAGAGGTAGCAGTGAACAAAAGCACGGTGAGTCGACGGCGAGGCGTCTGTCATCATCGCAACAATGTCGAGCAAACCTCTCTGATCTCCTGGGTGCTGGCCGGCTGCACACAGTTATGACTCCTTCAATGTTCGAACGTGCGGACACTCTTAAATCGAAGTAATCGGCGGATCACAGACAAACACACTTCGATGCTACACTGGACGTGTTTTGGTAGCGCTGATACACTCGTCCACTGATTGTGGCACTCAAAGATGTGTGACCGCTGGATTCCTCACTGCTTAACATAAGACCATGAAGAGGAACGAATGTCAACTTGTAGGGAGTTGCGTAAACGTTACGAGGCTCGTGATAATTATTGTCGAACACAGTCATGGGCGATGAAACGTAGCACTTACAACCTAGTCTTTAGTTATTTGCTGAATGTATTCCAATCTCTGTCTTCTTCTACAGTTTTTGCCCTATACCTCCCCATGGCGGTCATACCCTCATGTCTTAACAGATGTCCTATCATCCTGTCCCTTCTCCTTATCAGTGTTTTCCACATATTCCTTTCCTCTCGGATTCTCGAAATAGCCTCCTCATTCCTAACCGTATCAGTCCACCTAATTTTCAACATTCGTCTGTAGCACCACATCTCGAATGCTTCGATTCTCTTCTGTTCCGGTTTTCCCACAGTCCATGTTTCACTGACATACAATGCTGCACTCCAGACGTACATTCTCAGAAATTTCTTCGTCAAATTAAGGCAGATATTTGATATTAGTAGACTTCTATTGGCCAGGAATGGCCTCTTTGCCGTTGTCAGTATGTTTTTGTTGTCCTCATTGCTCCGTCCGTCATTGGTTATTTTGTTGCCTAGGTAGCAAAATTCCTTAACTTCATCTACTTCGTGACCATCAATCCTGATGTTAAGTTTCTCGCTGTTCTCATTTCTACTACTTCTCATTACCTTCGTCTTTCTTCGATTTACTATCAATCCATACTCTGTACTCATTAGACTTTTCATTCCGTTCAGCAGATCATGTAATGCTTCTTCACTTTCACTCAGGGCAGCAATGTTATCAGCGAATCCTATAATTGATATCCTTTCACCTTGAATTTTAATTTTACTCCTGAACGTTTCTTTTATTTCCGTCATTGCTTCCTCGATGTACAGATTGAACAGTAGGGGCGAAAGGCTACATCCTTGTCTTACACTCTTTGTTCTTAGTCGTCCACTCTTATTATTCCTTCATAGCTGTTGTACATGTTGTATATGACCCATCTATCCCTATAGCTTACCCCTACTTTTCTCAGAATTTCGAACAGCTTGCACCATTTTACACTGTCGAACGCCTTTTCTAGGTCCACAAATCCTATGAACGTATCTTGATTCTTCTTTATTCTTGCTTCCATTATCAACCGCAACATGAGAATTGCCTCTCTACTGCGTTTACCTTCCCTAAAGCCAAACTGATTATCACCTAGCACATTCTTAGTTTTCTTTTCCATTCTTCTGTATATTATTCTTGTCATCAACTTGGATGCATGAGCTGATAAACTGACACTTGTCAGCTCTTGCAGTCTTCGGAATTGTGTGGATCATATTTTTCCGAAAGTCAGGTGGTATATTGCCAGACTCACCCATCTACGCAGCAGCGTGAGTAGTCGTTTTGTTGCAACTTCGTCTAATGTTTTTAGAAATTCGATCCCTTCTGTGTTATTTGATCTTAAGTGCTACAAAGCTTTCTTAAATTCTGATTCTAATACTGTATTCCCTATCTCTTCTAAATCGACTCCTGTTTCTTCTTCTATCACATCAGACAGATCTGCCCCCTCATAGAGACCTTCAGTGTAGCCTTCCCACTTATACACTCTCACCTCTGCTTTTAACAATGGAATTCCGGTTGCGTCCTTAAGAACTGGCAAAACTTAGATTAGCCAAACGCCTCGTGTCGTATTTTGTACACGTTCCAGCATAGACTTCTTACGACTGTGCTCTTCGGCTTATTTTCGTTCAGCTGCTCGGGCCTTATTTATTACAGATCATTATCATCTGAGGATCTCTTTCCATCTAGATCGTATAATCTGATGTGGTGCACTTGGCAAATAGTTCCAACGGCTCGATACAGTAAGCCATTTGCTTTACAAAGTTCTACTCTTGATCAATGTGCTTCCGGCAGCAGGTGTCCCTAATCATCGCGCATAAAAACTGAATGTTTCAATGCTCTTACCTTGGGTTCTATTGGTGACTGAAACTCCAGGGTGAAGTGTTTTGGGCAGCCCTTTGGCTATGAACGGTTTGTGCACGCATCGTAAGGATCATCTTAGTGTCACTATCCATCAGTACAGAGTCAAAGTATGAACATTACACGCTTCCTCCTGCTTAGACAAATGGAGCCAATTGGATGGTTCTTTTTGCATTTGATACGGTTTACGGTGGACTTGATGGGACTTGTCAGGGCATGATTAGTTAATGGCCGGTTTCTCGGAAAACCCCAAGAAAGGGGCGTTTTACTATATCTTCGCCGTCACCAGCGGACTATAACCCAGCCGAGGATTCAAAGACGGCTATGGGCAGCAAATGACTTAAATTTTACGTTGTATTCCTAACATCCAGATCTCGAAGCACCTTGAAAATTTGCTTGGTATCTTTATCCGTTTCCAGGATACAGTCGTTCAAATTTCCTCTACTTCTCCTACGCGTAAAATCCGGTATGGGACAAAATATAAATAATAAATAACAGCAGAAAACTGCCCGAATTTATAACGGCATGTTGTCTAGGCATTTATGTAGAAGATTCACCTCTGTGTTGTCAAAAATCTTAATCCATTATCAAGAAAAACCCAGCCGCGGATTCCGAGACGGCTAAGCACAGTAAATAGCTGTAAGTTTTGCAATGTTTTTGTAAGGTCCCGATCTTGAATGACCCTGAAAATTTTCTTCATATCTTTATTCGTTCGAAGTTACTCTACTTGTGCAAGTAAAATACGCACGTGGAATTCGGAGCGTAGCGAATACGTTGTTCGTAAAGTGACGTAGCACTTCCAATCTGGGAACCTCATGTTGCAGTGCTGAAGCACAAGTAAAATTTTTTTGCAGCTACAATCCGGTATGGTTTGTAAAATTTAATCTTGCATCATTTCAGTGTTGCGTAAGTAATCTATCAAAATTTTTCCGACCAATACATTTCTTTTTATATGAGTTACTCGCCCTTCAGTAGAAAGGAAAAGAAGGAAATCAAAGGAAAAAATCTCCCATCGAAGTTCAAAAAATGGAATACATTGCTGTTTGTTTAAATGACTGACTGAAAAGTGGGGTACCAGCTGCCTCGTTGGACCTTCCTCAGGACGTTTAAAAATTTTGCCAAAAAGTTTGCATCCGAACTTATTTGCCATTTTTTATGATGACAGAAGAGAAGGCATTGGCAAAGACAAAGATAAGGAAAACTAATAAATAGTGGAAGACATTACACAGTGATTGTGTTATAGAGAAGACAAAAGCAGTATCAGAGAAAAAAAGGCACAATGTGGCAGTGGAACATAGTTGACGGTGACAGCAGTGCTAGGAAAACAGAAAAGGAGGCAGTGCAAAAGGAGGAGGAATAAATAAAGGAGAAAGGGGAAGTGAGTGAGAGCCAGCGATAATGAGAGACGGAGCATATGACAATGACAACGAGGAATAGAGAGATAGTGGTATGAGGAGAGACAACAGCAATCGAGAGTGAGGAATGGGATTGTAGCAGTAAGAGAGAGCAAGAAGGAGATAGTGACAGTGCGAGGAGATGGTAGTAGTAGGACAGAACCATGGGGACTGTGGCTTTGACACAGGAGACAGTGACAGAGATACACGAGAATGCAGTGAATAGGGCTGAATGAGTGAGTGAGAGAAAGGGCAACTGTGAGTGGATGGGTATTAGCGACTTACAGCGATGGACTAGTGGGTGTGACTGATTTAGAGTTAGGTGAGCATGTGGGAGTTCCAGGAGAGTTACATGTTAAAAAAGAAATCTGGGAAATTTTCAAAGGTGTTTAGGTAGAATGAGGCAGCTAGTACCCCACTATTGAGTCAGTCTTTTAAATAAACAGGAACATAGTCACTTTTTTTGTGCTCGGTTAGGAACATTTTTCCACTGGTTGCACTACAACACGACTCCGTGCTAGCCGTCGGTGAATTTGTTTTCGGCGTTCCACTGGGCAGGTCCTTTGTATGCGTATCGACCGGCTGGGTTTTATAGCCAACCATTTCTTTCCCTTTCCAATGGGCTGCCCACCTCTTCCCTCTCCGCCCCCTCCGAGAGCAAACCGGACTCTTGCGTTGTTTTTTTCTTCTCACGCACTGGGCTCACCACGCTGTCGGCGGGGACGGGTAACTCACTAAGCGTTTGACTACAGCAATTAATCATCCGTCGTACCTAGATGAAATAGTACTGTCAGCATGATCTATCAACTGCTTGAATTCACCTGAGAAGTAGCAACGCCGTAAGATTGACTCCAATTTCGGAGAGTCTGGAGTCACATAGACGTATTTATAACACGAATGCAGCGCTGCAGCACCCACCTCCGTAGATGGGTGCTCAGCCTAGATGTCTGCAATGTGGAGGACTCAGGTTCAATTCCCGGTCCTGCCCGGGAGGTTTTCTTGGTAGGAAAACTGGAACAGGATCCACTGAGCTTCTTTATACCAATTGAGGGGCTACCTGAATGAGAATTACAAGGTCTGCAAAGCCGAAAAAGACAGGGAGAACAGTGTGGTGACGCTACGTCCTCCATACTGTATTCGAACAATGTCATTGCTAAGGATGACACGGCTGTCGGTTGGTCCCGATGGTCCAGTCTGGGGCACAGCAGCGAAGCTTTGCTTTTTTTACAGTAATACATCAAAGCATGTAGTCATGAGTTATCATGAGATTCTAAAAATAGCACTAATAGTGGAGAATGTATTGCAGGATGAAAACTGAATTACTGTTACTGAAATTCCAGGCTGTTTAAGTTTATAATTCATTCGTAATGATGTGATGCACCACAATTGGGATCACTAGGCACCGGATTGTCGTTTGAAGGTTGCTCATTTGTGGACGATCCTATAGGCGACGCCTTCTCGATATGTCGGCAGCCACTAAAAGCGGCGAGACTTTTCGGCTTCCATACAGATCTTCTTAACGGAAAGACGCGTTGAGCTTGGCACTGAATTGGTAAAGCAGTTAGGGTATTCTCAGATAACACGGGAGTGATGTTTGTGGCAAGGAAAGAATGAATCCAATGTCTTGAAGTACACTACTAGCCATTAAAATTGCTACACAAAGAAGAAATGCACATGATAAGCGGGTATTCATTTTACAAATATATTATACTAGACATAATTAATGAGGAGGTGTTGAACAGAATTGGGGAGAAGAGGAGTTTGTGGCACAACTTGACGAGAAGAAGGGATCGGTTGACAGGACACGTTCTGAGGCATCAAGGGATCACAAATTTAGCATTGGAGGGCAGCGTGGAGGGTAAAAATCGTAGAGGGAGACCAACTGATGAATACACTAAGCAGATTCAGAAGGATGTAGGCTGGTGTAGGTACTGGGAGATGAAGAAACTTGCACAGGATAGAGTAGCATGGAGAGCTGCATCAAACCAGTCTCAGGACTGAAGACCACAACAACAACAACATTATACTAGACATGTGATTACATTTTCACGCTATTTGGGTGCATAGATCCTGAGAAATCAGTGCCCAGAACAACCTCCTCTGGCCGTAATAACAGCCTTGATACACCTGCGCATTGAGTCAAACAGAGCTTGGATGGCGCGTACAGGTACAGGTGCCCATGCAACTTCAACACGATACCAAAGTTCATCAAGAGTAGTGACTGGCGTATAGTGACGAGCCAGTTGCTCGGCCACCATTGACCACACGCCATTGAGAACAAGACGTGACCGAGACATGTAACCAATGGCACCCCATACCATCACGCTCAGTGATACGCCAGTATGGCAATGACAAATACATGCTTCCAATGTGCGTTCACCGCCATGTCGACAAACACGAATGCGACCATCATTATGCTGTAAACAGAACCTGGATTCATCCGAAAACATTAGGTTTTGTCATTCGCGCACCCAGGATCGTCGTTGAGTCTGTGATGCAGCGTGAAGGATAACCGCAGCCACGGTCTCCGAGATGATAGTCCGTGCTGCCGCAAACGTCGTCGAAGTGTTCGTGCAGATGGTTGTTGTCTTGCAAACGTCCCCATCTGTTGACTCAGGGATCGAGACGTGGTTCCACGATCCATTAGAGCCATGCGGATAAGATGCCTGTCATTTCGACTGCTAGTGATACGAGGCCATTGGGATCCAGCACGGCGTTCCGTATTACCCTCCTGAACCCACCGATTCCATATTCTGCTAACGGTCATTGTATCTCGACCAACGCGAGCAGCAATGTCGTGGTACGATAAACGGCAATCGCGATTTGCTACAATCCGACTTCGATAAAAGTTCAGAACGTGATGGTACGCATCTCTCCTCCTTACACGAGGCATCACAACAACGTTTCACCAGGCAACACCGATCAACTGCTGTTTGTGTATGAGAAATCTGTTGGAAACATTACTAATGTCAGCACGTTGTAGGTGTCGCCACCGGCGCCAACCTTGTGTGAATGCCCTGAAAAGCTAATCATTTGGATATAACAGCATCTTCTTCCTGTCGGTTAAATTTCGCGTCTGTAGCAGGTCATCTTCGTGATACAGTAACTTCAATGGCCAGTAGTGTGAATACAATGACGGAAAAAGTGTCGCAAAAACAAGAAGGAGTTGTGCGTCATAAACAAAAGTTGGTAGCAGTGTTTCTATCTGAAAGGTTATACCTATTGAAATGTCGCGCCAGTTGCATAAGACTGCCGATAGTAGCGCCACTAAGAGGTTTCAGGCTTTAAATGCACGCTGTAGAGGCAGTGAGCGATACTTACCTTACAGACTGGCCATGGCGAGTCGATTTAGTCAAGAATTACTGTAAGGTGACAAAGAAGCCATTATCAACACGTCATTGAGTTTGAACGGAAAGCTGGATGCTGCGGAAAGACTTGGCAGGAATGTAGCCACTGTAGATGGCTGGTGGCAGCGGTGATCACGAAAATGAACGGTCAGAAGAAGCCCGGGCTCTGCACGACCACGTGGCTCTACCGAGAGGGAAGAGCATGATGTTCGGCGTGTGGCTGTGGCACACCGTACTGCATCTTCGGCAGGAATCCGAGCAGCAATTGGCGCCACAGTGACACAACCAACTGTTAAAAAAAGGGTTACTTCAAGGATATAAAGAAGCCGGACACCCTCTAGCGCGCGTTTCACTGACCT
This sequence comes from Schistocerca gregaria, assembly GCF_023897955.1. Taxonomy (NCBI): domain Eukaryota; kingdom Metazoa; phylum Arthropoda; class Insecta; order Orthoptera; family Acrididae; genus Schistocerca; species Schistocerca gregaria. The sequence goes on from NC_064928.1 coordinate 78,408,026, forward strand.
CAGTCCACCGGAGTTTGCGACTTCAGTGGTGTCACGCGAGAGCTCATTGTAGAGCAGGATGGAGGGCTTTTGTGTATTCTGATGAAAGCTAATTCTGTTTCGGTGCCAGTGATGGCCGTGTGTTGATGACAAGGAGAACACTTGAGAGGCTGCGACCAACCTGTCTGCGTGCTAGACACACTGGACGTACACCTGCAGTTATGGTCTGGGAGGAGATTTGGTGTGACAGTAGGAGCACTCTCGTGGTAATCCCACGCACTGCGGTTGCAACTTCTTATGTCAGGCTGGTCGTTGGACCTGCTGTGTTACAATTCATGAACAGCATTCTAGGGGTTTTTTCCTAACAGGATAATGATCTGAAACTTCCTGACAGATTAAAGCTGTGTCCGGACCGAGACTCGAACTCGGGACCTTTGCCTTTCGCGGCCGAGTGCTCGCTCGTCACAGTAACCAGCGCCAGCTGCGCCAGCGTGAGAACCAAGCCATGCGCTGCTCACGGCTCCACAGCAAGCCACGCTTTCAATGCAAGGCCACAGCTCGTAACAGTTTGCTACATCATGCAGTCAAACAAGAAAGCATGGTGATGGACCATTGTATACTCCAGATATCAGGAGTCTTAATCACTGATTTCAAATATGAGCGGTAAACGTTTCAGACAAGAATAGAATAGGAGCTAGAAAAGAATTCTAAAGATTGTGTTTGTAGGTAATATAACAAATGAAGAGGGACTGACTTGAATTGGGGAGGTAAGACGTTTACGGAAAAAACTGACTAAAAGGAGGGATTCGTTGATACAACCCATCTTGAGGCATCAAGGAATCGTCAGTTTACCAATTGAATAAAGTTTACGGGATTAATTTGTAGATGGAGACAATTGCTGACTGCAGTAAATAGATTCAAGTGGATTTAGGTTGAGGTGGTTCTGCTGAGGTGAAGAGGATTGCTCGATATTAGTGTGGAGAGCTACAGTATGTGATCAAAAGTATCCGGACACCACCAAAACATACGTTTTTCATATTACGTGCATTGTGCTCCCACCTAGTGCCAGGTACTCCATAATAGCGGCCTCAGTTGCCATTAGACATCGTGAGAGATCAGAATGGCCGGCCGCGGTAGCCGAGCAGTTCTAGGCGCTTCAGTCCGGAACCATGCGACTGATACGGTCGCAGGTTCGAATCCCGCCTCGGGCATCGATGTGTGTGATGTCTTTAGGTTAGTTAGGTTTAAGTAGTTCTAAGTTCTGGGGGCTGATGACCTCAGATATTAAGTCACATAGTGCTCAACTCTAAATATAGATAAACGTAAATTAATGCAGATGAATAGGGAAAAGAATCCTGTAACGTTTGAGTACTCCATTAGTAGTGTAGCGCTTGGCACATTCACGTCGATTAAATATTTGGGCGTGACATTGCAGAGCGATATGAAGTGGGACAAGCATGTAATGGCAGTTGTGCGGAAGGCGGATTATCGTCTTCGGTTCATTGGTAGAATTTTCGGAAGATGTGGTTCATCTGTAAAGGAGACCGCTTATAAAACACTAATACGACCTATTCTTGAGTACTGCTCGAGCGTTTGGGACCCCTATCAGGTCGGATTCAGGGAGGGCATAGAAGCAATTCAGAGGCGGGCTGCTAGATTTGTTACTGGTAGGTTTGATCATCACGCGAGTGTTACGGAAATGCTTAGGAATTCGAGTGGGAGTCTCTGGAGGAAAGGAGGCGTTCTTTACGTGAATCGCTACTGCCGCCAAGTTATATTTTGCGGAAAGACCACAAAGATAAGATAAGAGAGATTAGGGCTCGTACAGAGGCATATAGGCACTCATTTTTCCCTCGTTCTGTTTGGGAGTGGAACAGGGAGAGAAGATGTTAGTTGCGGTACGAGGTACCCTCCGCCACGCACCGTATGGTGGATTAAGGAGTATGTATGTAGATGCAGCGCCATTTGAGCCAGATCAGAATGGGACGCTCCGCGGAAATGACGGACTCGAACGTGGTCAGGTGATAAGGTGTCACTTGTGTCATGCGTCTGTACGCGAGATTTCCACACTCCTAAACATCCCTAGGTCCACTGTTTCCGATTTGATAGTGAAGTGGAAACGTGGAGGAACATGTACAGCACAAAAACGTACAGGCCGACCTCGTCTGCTGACTGACAGAGACTGCCGACAATTGAAGAGGGTCGTAATCTGTAATAGGCAGACATCTATCCAGACCATCACACAGGAATTCCAAACTGCACCAGGATTCACTGCAACTACTATGGCAGTTAGGCGGGAGGTGAGAAAACTTACATTTCATGGTCGAGTGGCTGCTCATAAGCCACACTTCGCGCCGGTAAATGCCAAACAACGCCTCGCTTGGTGCAAGGAGCGTAAACATTGGGCGATTGAACAGTGGAAAAACGTTGTGTGGAGTGATGAATCAGGGTGCACAGTGTGGCGATCCGATGGCAGAGTGTGGGTATGGCGAGTGCCCGGTGAACGTCATCTGCCAGCGTGTGTAGTGCCAACAGTAAAATTCGGAGGTGGTGGTGTTATGGTGTGGTGGTGTTTTTCATGGAGAGCGCTTGCACCCCTTGTTATTGTGACTGGCACTATCACAGCACACGCCTACACTGATGTTTTAAGAACCTTCTTGCTTCCCACTGTTGAACAGTTCGGGGACGGCGACTGTATCTTTCAACACGATCGAGCACCTGTTCATAATGCAAGGCTTGAGGCGGAGTGCTTACACGACAATAACATCCCTGTAATGGACTGGCCTGCACAGAATCCTGACCTGAATCCTACAGAACACTTTTGGGATATTTTGGAACGCCGACTTCGTGCCCGGCCACATTGACCGACATCGGTTCCTCTCCTCAGTGCAGCACTCCGTGAAGAATTGGCTGTCATTCCCCAAGAAACCTTCCAGCACCTGACTGGACGTATAGCTGCGAGAGTGGAAGCTGTCATCAAGGCTAAGTGTGGACCAACACCATATTGAATTCCAGCATTACAGATGGGAGGGTACCACGAACTTGTAACTCCTTTTCAGCTAGGTGTCCAGGTACTTTTGATCACATAGCGTATATCGAACCGTTCTTCAGAGTGAAGACACAACCAGAATGGTCATTGGTTGTTGTTACTCTCTTCAATACGCACACCCTTCCGAATCATGCAGGTTCCAGCGACTATGCATAAGTGAAGATGCTCGAATAGAGTGAGAAACAGTCCAGTCACATTAATGTGACCACTGCCAATGTTCGACGTCAAAGTGCAATAATTCACTCACAGAGAGCAGGTGGCATCATTTTCAGTGGAGGGCTTATAAAGCGTGCCCGGGGACCACTTAAACTAGCGCAGTCGTTGTCGTAACGAGGAAATGGAGCGATTTATCTGAGGTCCAAAAGGGTGTGGTAATTGGTGAACGGGCCAGATGAAGTATTTCCGAAATTACTGCGTTAATAAACTGTTTAAAAGAGCACGATCCAAAACCGGTGCGAGAGGCAACTGTGTTGCACCACAGGCCATAGATGACATACAAACGACAGCTGAGGAGATGTGTGGGGGCGATTGGATGTGCAACTGTTGAGCAGCTGACCGTCCAGATGAACCAAGGGCTACTAACACAGTCTCCTTAACCACCGCTCAGCGAACGTTGCTGCGCATGGGCCCCCATGGCTGGTGCCTGGTTCATGCACCCATGCTGACGAGTGTTACACGTATTGGAACGTAATCGTCTGTACCTATGCTGTTATGCCTCTGGCAGCTATTGCTCTACCTGTCTGGCTAAAACGTTATCGACAAACGTGGGCCACTTCAGATGATGTGATCTACGACAGGGTTGCACTCGAAACATTCCATTTGCACTTTGATTTTGAATAATCTAAGTTTTATCGCCAGATCGTGTCTCGTACATGACAATTTATGCACGGAAAAACGGTTAGTCACATACTATACTCGTTTGAGGTTATATACTAGGATGATGATCTTCGAGTGCAGTAACCTAAAGTTCACGGATGGCAAAAATACACAAATCAAAAATGTTTTCCATCACCCCGGTTCCCACAACTCCTGAAGATAGACGTTCACTGTGGATATTGTATCAAAGACAGTCCCTTTGACTGTTCAGAGATGTGGCTCAACCCGCCCAAACATGTAAACAAGCATGCATGAGGAGCGCCTAATAGACGGAGTGGGTCCGACAGCCGATCAGTTCCAGTCATTCCACCAGGAAGAGGTACACGGCTCGTGTTATCTGTAGTTCAACCACGCCTAGACGGTCAATACCTCGGTTCGATCGCGTCCCCATTGTTACTTTGTGCCAGGGATTGCTCTCAACAAGGGAAGTATCCAGGCGTCTCGTAGTTAACCAAAGTGATGTTGTTCGGACATGGAGGAGATACAGAGAGAGGGGAATGTCGATGACATGCCTCGCTCAGGGCGCCCAAGGGCTACTACTGCAGTGGATGACCGCTACCTAAGGACTATGGCTCAGAGGAATTCTGACAGCAACACTACCATGTTGAATAATGCTTTTGGTGCAGCGACAGGACGTCGTGTTATGACTCCAACTGTGTACAATAGGCTCCATGATGTGCAACTTCACTCCAGATGTCCATGGCGAGTTCCATCTTTGCAACCACGACACCATGCAGCGCGGTACAGAAGGGGCCCAGCAACATGTCGAATGGACCGTTCAGGGTTTGCATCACGTTCTCTTCACCGATGAGTGTCGCATACACCTTCAACCAGACAGTCGTCGGAGACGGGTTTGGAGGCAACCCAATCAGGCTGAACGCCTTAGACACACCGTCCAGCGAGTGCATGAAGGTGGAGGTTCCCTGCTGTTTTTGGGTGGCATTATGTGGGGCCGACGTACGCCGCTGGTGGTCATGGAAGGCGCCGTAACGGCTGTACGGTACGTGAATGCCATCCTCCGACCGGTGGAGCAACCATATCGGCAGCATACTGACGAGGCATTCGTCTTCATGAACGACAATTCGCGCCCTCATCGTAAATTACTTCCTTCAGGATAATGACATCGCTCGACTAGAGTGGCTAGCATGCTCTACTGACATGAACCCTATTGAACATGCCTGGGATGGATTGAAAAGGGCTGCTTATGGACGACGTGGCCCACCAACCTCTCTGAGGGATCTACGCCGAATCGCCGTTGAGGAGTGGGACAATCTAGACTGGCAGTGCGTCGACGATCTTGTGGATAGTATGCCACGACGAATACAGGCACGTATCATTGCAAGAGGACGTGCTGCTGGGTATTAGATGTACCGGTGTGTACAGCAATCTGGACAACCACGTCTGAGGGTCTCGCTGCATGGTGGTAGAACATGCAATGTGTCGGGTTCGTGAGCAATAAAAAGGGCGGAAATGATGTTTATGTTGATCTCTGTTCCAGTTTTCCGTACAGGTTCCGGAACTCTCGGAATCAAGGTAACGCATAAATTTTCTTCATATGTGTATACATAATTGGCAAAGTTATTGCACATTGTTCTCAAATCACTGTCATTCAAACCTAAGAGTCAAGTCTGTCTGCAAACGATGTACGCAGTAAGTTGAATTTGGAAGTAACACACTTCAGAATCTGATACTGTTGTCACACTAAGCATTATCTTAATTTGGCTTAATCAGTAAAACTAATTACATATCCTCTGTCCCATTAACTATTTAAAACAGTTAATAAATTTCCGAATGACCTCCCAGATACGAAATTTAGATAAACCTTGGCATATCTTACGGGTTTTAATTTGTGCTAACTCATCTGCGGTACTTTTCCCTTAATGGCGGACGTAGATCTTGGACATTTTATAATCTTCCGTAGTCTGATGCAAACAGCTTCCGAGGAGCCTCTTGCATAAGGTTACAATAGTTAGAACTGCTGTTCTTGCTTGCTGGCTCTTTACAAATTACAATTGAAGATTTACGTTTCTCAGTAACTGTATAGTCGACGGAGATCCTTCTGAAGTTCTAGATACAGCAGTAATTGCCATTTAATTATGCTGTTTAGTTTGCAGAAATATGGGATTCTACTTCAGTGAAAATCTTTTAACTAATAATGCTAATTAGTCTGGAATTCATTGAGTGCAAAAGTGCCTAAACATTTATAAACATTAGATGTATCAATGCTTCACTTATTTATATATATTTTTGATATACTTTATAAGAAATTTAGCAAATACTTTTATATTTACATAAAAACAATGATTAGGAAATCTGAAAATACTATTCGTAATTCACGCTGTTATTACGTAAACTAATCTCACGAATTGATACTAATTAATCAAAAGATGACAAAATAATCTGGACAACCCTGATTCAAATATTCGATGGTTTTTGTAGTGCGCCGATGCCATTAAATGATCATATTGAAGAAGTTCACGAGAAGGAAACATAATTATTTTGAGGAAATAAAAACATAACAGCATATTTTACATATCAAATATAAAACTTACTCAATTAACTGTGCAGTAATCATGTGAATTTCTGCTACGTTATTGGTCACGTGGGTGACATCTATCACCCGCCAATGTTTTCGACCTTATTTTAAGAGCTATGAAGGAAAATTAAATATATACATCCAAAATGATGTTCAATTCAATTAATTACTCAACTCCACATGTTAATGCGGTATGTTTAGTATAATACACGCAACACACATACCTTATTTGAATGAAAAGAAGCAAAAGCGAGCTTATATTGCAGTAAAAATGAATAATAATAAGTGTCGTTTGTGAACCATACAGTGCAGTATCTTTATATCAGCCTCAGTAATGTAACAGTTAAACCAGTATTTCTGAAATTGTTTTTTACTCCTATATTATTTCAATCTGCACTGTCGAAACACACGAGACAGTTACTTCAAACGGTGAGCGCATGTTCACTTATCACGCCATACACGCCACTCCACGGCTGATTTATCCTACGGTCTAGCACAGTCGCCGCACCTTCCCCTTTGTCTCTTCCTTTCCTCTTGTGGCACGTTTACAGTCTCTTCCATTCCGCAGAGTTGAAGTCCGCGCCTCCCGATCACCTTAGGTACCTGTGGTGTTTGACATCTACTTGGTATCCCAAGCAAAATTGGTTACGAAAGTGGTTCTCTTCTTGGCTTTGTCTTCATTTTTATTGAACTTATCGAAATAGAAACGGAATTGTGACGGCTGTCAGCCACAGAAACAATGTGGATAGGAAGCGAGGTGGTGCAGTGGTTAGCACACTGGACTCTCAATCTGGTGGACGACGGTTCAAACCTACGCCAGGCCCTACTGATTTCTTTCCCTGATTTCCCTAAGTCGCTTTAAGCAAATGCCGGGGTGATTCGTTTGGAAGGGCACAACCGACTTATTTCCCTATCCTTCCCTCTCCTGCTGGGGCCAATGACGTTGCTCTTTGGTCTCCGATGTGGATAAACATATTTTTAAACTCTCTAATAATAGCCACTTTCAAACAACAATGATGAAATACCGATCTTTAAAGTGGAACTCGAAGCTACGCAAATTCATGTCCGGAGGAAACCCGTACGGGCGGCAATATAACAAAAAGGAAAAAGTTGGGTGATGTCTACGGACGACAGCTCAAGGGTTAAAGAATGGAAATTGTCACTTTGAAACAACAACAGTAGAGACTGTGATATATATATATATATATATATATATATATATATATATATATATATATATATATAGGGTGTTTCAAAAATGACCGGTATATTTGAAACGGCAATACCAACTAAACGAGCAGCGATAGAAATACACCGTTTGTTGCAATATGCTTGGGACAACAGTACATTTTCAGGCAGACAAACTTTCGAAATTACAATTGTCAACAACAGATGGCGCTGCGGTCAGGGAAAAACTATAGTACGATATTTTCCACATATCCACCATGCGTAGCAATAATATGGCGTAGTCTCTGAATGAAATTACCCGAAACCTTTGACAACGTGTCTGGCGGAATGGCTTCACATACAGATGAGATGTACTGCTTCAGCTGTTCAATTGTTTCTGGATTCTGGCGGTACACCTGGTCTTTCAAGTGTCCCCACAGAAAGAAGTCACAGGGGTTCATGTCTGGCGAATAGGGAGGCTAATCCACGCCGCCTCCTGTATGTTTCGGATAGCCCAAAGCAATCACACGATCATCGAAATATTCATTCAGGAAATTAAAGAGGTCGGCCGTGCGATGTGGCCGGGCTCCATCTTGCATAAACCACGAGGTGTTCGCAGTATCGTCTAAGGCAGTTTGTACCGCTACAAATTCACGAAGAATGTCCAGATAGCGTGAGGCAGTAATCGTTTCGGATCTGAAAAATGGGCCAATGATTCCTTTGGAAGAAATGGCGGCCCAGACCAGTTCTTTTTGAGGATGCAGGGACGATGGGACTGCAACATGGGGCTTTTCGGTTCCCCATATGCGCCAGTTCTGTTTATTCACGAAGCCGTCCAGGTAAAAATAAGCTTCGTCAGTAAACCAAATGCTGCCCACATGCATATCGCCATCATCAATCCTGTGCACTATACCGTTAGCGAATGTCTCTCGTGCAGTAATGGTAGCGGCACTGAGGGGTTGCCGCGTTTGAATTTTTTATGGATAGAGGTGTAATCTCTGGCGCATGAGATGATACGTGGACGTTGGCGTCATTTGGACCGCAGCTGCAACACGGCGAACGGAAACCCGAGGCCGCTGTTGGATCACCTGCTGCACTAGCTGCACGTTGCCCTCTGTGGTTGCCGTACGTGGTCGCCCTACCTTTCCAGCACGTTCATCCGTCACGATCCCAGTCCGTTTAAATTTTTCAAACAGATCCTTTATTGTATCGCTTTTCTGTCCTTTGGTTACATTAAACCTCCGTTGAAAACTTCGTCTTGTTGCAACAACACTGTGTTCTAGGCGGTGGAATTCCAACACCAGAAAAATCCTCTGTTCTAAGGAATAAACCATGTTGTCCACAGCACACTTGCACGTTGTGAACAGCACACGCTTACAGCAGAAAGACGTCGTACAGAATGACGCACCTACAGGCTGCGTTGTCTTCTGTATCATTCACATCACTTGCAACGCCATCTGTTGTTGAAAATTGTAACTACTGTAATTTCGAAAGTTTGTCCGCTTGAAAATGTACTGTTGTCCCAAGCATATTGCAACAAACGGTGTATTTCTATCGCTGCTCGTTTAGTTTTTATTGCCGTTTCAAATATACCGGTCATTTTTGAAACACCCTGTATATATATATATATATATATATATATATATATATATATATATATATATATGGGGCTCAATTAAGACTATTTCCATGGGTTCCCCCCCCCCTCCTCATATCACAAAATTGTGGTCTGATGTAGTACCAACTGAAAACATATATTCCTTTTAAAGCACAGTGTCGTATATAATTTATATACAAAACCTTACAGCCGCGTCACAGAACAAATTCTACATCGAGAATATTTTACACAAGTTTAAGGAAAGAAATACTTCCTATATTTATTACAGTATTTAAAGGACATCACTAAATGAACAGGCTGAAATGAACAAACAGTACGTGAGACTATGTTAATCAATTCAACCGTAAAAAGCTAAGGAGCATATTGTTAGCAGAATGAGAAATATGCAAAAGTGAAATGCCAAAATGAGCACTTTTCAATTGGGAGTAAATCAAAACAATCAGAATGGCTGAAAGAGAGCACAATAACATGAGAAATAAACAAATAAGAGCTAATCAACTAAGCAGATAATAGACAAAAATAAGATGCCAACAAAGTGAGGGCTGGCCGCACTCCGTCGGCACTTACGTACGGTTGCGCTCGTGGCGGCACCTCACGGCCCGCACGCAAGCTGTGCGAATGCTGTCGCATGTCTACCCTTAATCTATGATGTTACAAGACCTAATTACCTTCTTTTATCGTCCCTTTGGCACGTAACACACTTCGCTTACAGCTGTCCACGCTCATAGGGCCTCTTCTGCACACTCCCTCCGTTCACGATCACCGGGCCACGCTGTGTGGTTGGCTGTGTTATCGTGTTTGCCCCAGCCCTCGCTGTTGCACGGCAGCGCCGCTGCTGGTCGGCTGTTGCAGGCTTCCAGGAGGTGCACCTGTCGCTGCTGGCCGGGTTCGCGCTGCTGGGCACGTTCGCCCGCCGCTACATGTACAGCTCGCTGGGCCTCAACATGCTGCTGGCCTCCCTGCTGCTCCAGTGGGCGCTGCTCTGCAACGGCTTCTACAACATCCTGCCCGAGGCCGGAGGCCGCTTCGTGGTCACCCTCGCAAGGTAATGGGCGCTCCTCACACGTCAGACACTCACTGTACGGTTTCCTGTGGGCATCTGCTGTAGAAGTTGGTCCCGTTACCACCAGTTGGTAGTGTCCAAGGCGCGAGCGGGCAACTGGTGGCCCGCGGGCTGGATCGCAGCAGAGGTCGGCTTCAATATGACGCACTGAGGTAATTCGTGTGTGTGTGTGTGTGAGAGAGAGAGAGAGTGAGAGAGAGAGAGTGAGAGAGAGAGAGAGAGAGAGAGAGAGAGAGAGAGAGAGAGAGAGAGAGACAGACAGACGGCGAGTGTTGTATTGTCAATACTATAAATACTGAAAAACAATATTCATACTGGTCTAAATATTTTGGGCTGGATCGCAGCAGAGGTCGGCTTCAATATGACGCACTGAGGTAATTCGTGTGTGTGTGTGTGTGTGTGTGTGTGTGTGTGTGTGTGTGTGTGTGAGAGAGTGAGAGAGAGTGAGAGAGAGAGAGAGAGAGAGACAGACAGACAGACGGCGAGTGTTGTATTGTCAATACTATAAATACTGAAAAACAATATTCATACTGGTCTAAATATTTTCAGCACTACCAATACGCATTGAGCCCGCGAGTACGAGTATTGTGACTCTAAAAATTCGTCATTCGGTTGTGTTCATATTCCCTTTTGGTTTATGTACCGGGTGATCAAAAGGTCAGTATAGATATGAAAACTTAATAAACCACGAAATAATGTAGATAGAGAGGTAGAAATTGACATACATGCTTGGAATGACATGGGGTTTTATTAGAACCAAAGAAAAAAACAAAGTTTACAAAATGTCCGACAGATGGCGCAGGACATCAAAACGTCAGTGACTGCTACGGTGACGGGTGAGAGGTACGCCGATGTGTTACAGAATCGCATCATCCCCAGCCTGGCTGACAAACACCTGCTGGAACGTACGATGTTTATGCAGGATGGCGCTCCACCCCACAATTGTAGACTCGTGAAAGATCTCTTGCGCGCTTCGTTTGGTGATGATCGTGTGCTCAGCCGCCACTTTCGTCATGCTTGGCCTCCCAGGTCCCCAGACCTCAGTCCGTGCGATTATTTGCTTTGGGGTTACCTGAAGTCGCAAGTGAATCGTGATCGCCCGACATCTCTAGGGATGCTGAAAGACAACATCCGACACCAATGCCTCACCATAACTCCGGACATGCTTTACAGTGCTGTTGACAGAATTATTCATCGACTATAGCTATTGTTGAGCAATGATGGTGGACGTATTGAGCATTTCGTATAAAGAACATCATCTTTGATTTGTCTTACTTTTTTATGCTAATTATTGCTATTCTGATCAGATGAAGCGCCATCTGTCCGACATTTTTTGAACTTTTGTTCTTTTGTTGGTTCTAATAAAACCTCATGTCATTCCAAGCATGTGTGTCAATTTGTACCTCTCTATCTGCATTATTCCGTGATTTATTCAGTTTTCAAATTTATACTCAGTTTTTGATCACCCGGTATAATACAGCCGACATATGTTAAGTTTAAACGACTTAGACATTCAAACCTGTCAAAATGAACAAAGAAATATTGTAAGTACGACTGAAACTCTTAAGTGAGGTGTGCTCACTTTAATGATTTTTTTAATACGATTCTCAAAAAGCTCACACATTATAACAAGTAGTAGACAGGTATTACCAAAACTGCACCCATGACCCACTTATTTATTCATTTTTTGTTTGTGAACTCTCTAAATGTAGACGGCGTTCGGAGCCGTTTTTACGTTTAGACGTGTTGAATGGTACCTTTAGTTTCTGTATGTTCTGTTTTACGCATATGACAGGCAAGAAGATCAATAGCCACAAAACCACAAATAAAAAAATTTAAAAAAAGCATTTCATACCTCGACCACATTTCCAGAAAAAAGAGGAAGGAGACTCTGTGGCCAGGCCTCGGTTTGCGACCCCTGCCTACCCTGTCTCCGCCAGCTCACCTGATCCCGTAAAAAGAGCTGGGAGATCGTTACACGGAAGATATAAAGGTCCCTGATTCGATCCCATGTTTCGGTACATGTTTTTGTGCAATTCAAATGGCTACTAACCGTACCCCTCTCGCACCCAACAAAAAAAAGGCTATCATGTTTGATTACTGATCAAAACGTTCCCAGGTTCGAAACCCGACACTGCTTAAATATTGATTAATAATCAGCCGAAGACTTACGCCTTGTCAAGAGGGCAGAAGGACGGTGAGAGGTTCAGGGCTCTCTCTTGTCCTTTGGGTGGGAAACTGCCTTAGCCAGAAGAATTGGCAAAGATCAACGGTATGAGGATGCAGAAGGCAATGGAAATCACTACATTAAACACACTTTACTAGTTTCCACAGGGCATGTGGCCTGTAATGGAAAAGCTGTCCTGATGATTTCTCCATTGGCAAAAGGTTCCGGAATACTCGCCCGTACGGGTCTCCGGGAGGGGACTGCGAAGGGGGAGGTGCCCGTGAGAAAATAAAATCAATAATCAGCGAAAGGATAACATACTACGATTCGAGGCTTGGAATGTCAGAAGACTCAACGCGTTAGGGAAACTAGAAAATCTGAAATGGCGGATGCAAAGGCTCAAGGCAATCTAGATATAGTAGGGGTCAGTGAAGTGAAATGGAAAGAAAAAAAGAATTTCTGGTCATATGAGTATAGAATAATATAGACAACAGCAGAAAATGGTATAAAGGGAGTGGATTCGATAGGAACGGGAAGGTAGGGCAAAGAGAATGTTACTGTGAACAGTTCAGTGACAAGGTTGTTCCTATTAGAATCGACAGCAAACTAAAACCGACAACGATAGTTCCGGTATACATGCCCACGTCGCAAGCTGAAGATGAGACAGAGAAATTATATGAGGATATTGAAAGGGTAACAATGTACATCTAATGGTAGTGAGGGACTCGATAGGAGTTGTAGGAGATTACAGGAAAATATGAACTTGGGGCAAGGAATGTGAGAGGAGAAAGACTAATTGAGTTCTATATATATGAAGATGGTGGCGAGACTTGCGTGCCTCAGCGATACAGATAATCTTACCGTAGGTGCAACCACAACGGAGGGGTATCTGTTGAGAGGCCAGACAAACGTGTGGTTCCTGAAGAGGGGCAGCAGCCTTTTCAGTAGTTGCAGGGGCAACAGTCTGGATGATTGACTGATCTGGCCTTGCAACATTAACCAAAACGGCCTTGCTGTGCTGTTACTGCGAAGGGTTGAAAGCAAGGGGAAACTAGAGCCGTAATTTTTCCCGAGGGCATGCAGTTTTACCGTATGGTTAATGAAAATAGATATTATTCAAGAAGAATATAATAATTCCAATCCCAAAGAAAGCAGGTGTTGACAGATGTGAAAAATATCAGTTTAATAAGTCACGGCTGCAAAATACTAATGCGAATTCTTTACAGACGAATGGAAAAACTAGTAGAGGCCGACCTAGGGGAAGATCAGTTTGGATTCCGTAGAAATATTGGAACACGTGAGGCAATACTGACCCTACGACTTATCTTAGAAAATAGATAAAGGAAAGGTAAACCTACATTTCTAGCATTTCTAGACTTAGAGAAAGCTTTTGAAAATGTTGACTGGAATGCTCTCTTTCAAATTCTGATGGTGGCAGGTGTAAAATATAGGGAGCGAAAGGCTGTTTTCAATTTGTATAGAAACCAAATGTCCGTTATAAGAGTTGAGGGGCATGAAAGGGAAGCAGTGGTTGGGAAGGGATTGAGATAGGGTTGTAGCCTCTCCCCGATGTTATTCAATCTGTATATTGAGCAAGCAGTGAAGGAAACAAAAGAAAAATTCGTAGTAGGTATTAAAGTCCATGGAGAAGAAATAAAAACTTTGAGGTTCGCCGATGACATTGTAATTCTTTCAGAGACTACAAAGGACTTGGAAGATCAGTTGATCGGAATGGATAGTGTCTTGAAAGAAGGATATAAGATGAACATCAACAAAACCAAAACGAGAATAATGGAATGTATTCGAATTAAGTAGGATGATGCTGAGGGATTTAGATTAAGAAATGAGACACTTAAAGTAGTAAAGGAGTTTTCCTATTTGGGATGCAAAATAACTGATGATGGTCGAAGTAGAGAGGATATAAAATGTAGACTGGCAATGGCAAGGAAAGCGTTTTTGAAGAAAAGAAATTTGTTAACATCGAGTATATATTGAAGTGTCAGGAAGTCGTTTCTGAAAGTATTTGTATGGAACATGGACGATAAATAGTTTGGACAAGAAGAGAATAGAAGCTTTCGAAATGTGGTACTACAGAAGAATGCTGAAGATTAGATGGGTAGATCACCTAACTAATGAGGAGGTATTGAACAGAATTGGGGAGAGGAGAAGTTTGTGGCACAACTTGACCAGAAGATGGAATCGGTTAGTAGGTCATTTTCTGTGGCATCAAGGGATCACCAATTTAGTACTGGAGGGCAGCCTGGAGGGTAAAAATCGTAGAGGGAGACCAAGAGATGACTACACTAAGCAGATTCAGAAGGATGTAGGTTGCAGTAGCTACTGGGAGATGAAGGAGCTTGCACAGGATAGAGTAGCATGTAGAGCTGCATCAAACCAATTTCAGGACTGATGACCACATCAACAACAACAACAACAACAACAACAACATATATGAAGATAGTAACTGTTCTCGAAAGAGTAGGTACCCCGTGCAGATTCTCTAGAGTAAATGATAATTAATTGAAATCCTCAGTTGCCGACAGGTGCTGTTGATATAGCTCGTTGGGGACAGATGAAAATGTGTGACCCGACCGGATGCCGGTGGATGGCAAATGCCCATTAGGTACATTACGCATGTAGAGTGTGGACAGCTGGGAATGTGAGTCTTAGGGGAAGCGTGCAAGGGATAAGTCCCTTCGCGCCGGCAGCGGTGGCCGAGCGGTTGTAGGCGCTACAGTCTGGAACCGCGCGACCGCTACGGTCGCAGGTTCGAATCCTGCCTTGGGCATGGATGTTTGCGATGACCTTCGGTTAGGTTTCAGTAGTTCTAAGTTCTAGGCGACTGATGACCTTAGAAGTTAAGTCGCATAGGGCTCAGAGCCATTTGAGAATTTGATGTAATTGGGGCCCACTTATCGATTGTGAGTAGCACAGTTTATGTACAGATGGTTCATGCTAAATGCTGTCATAAGATTATTGAAGGACGTAGCGGATCGTTTAAATTTAATCACTGTGAACTTGAGCAGCACATTCCCTCGTATGTTTACGTGTGCGGCTATAGAGCTGATGTGATGTATGAGGGACAGCCGCGTAGTTTCTCCGGCTGTGGACAGACTGGACGTGTATTCAGAGGGGAGTGACGCAGGTACCGGCGGGAGAGCAGTCCCTCCCATGACGATGACGACCTTACCAGGGACACGTGCTGCGGCCAGCCGTGGCCACACTGCTGCGACGTCGAGTTTCGTAGTGGTGGGCACAGCCGACAGAAAAGGCGGTGGCCAAAGCTGGTCAGTGACCGTTAGAGCTACTGAAGAACGACTGTCGCTCCGTCGCCTGAAGCGGCGCCCACCGCAGAAGCAGCATGTCTTTCCAAAAGTGACGGATCTATCGAACAAGATGTACAGCTAGACGAGAACGGGGATGATGCACAAGATCTCAGCACGGCTTCCGAGACTGAGGACCGACAGAAATTCGGATCTCTTCCCAAAAAGCATAAAAAACGGAGGATAGCTCCTGAAAAGGTACAATGAGTGCGTGAAAAGTCACAACAAATCGGTCTCAAAATTAATGGTAAGACATCTGTCAATGATGACGTAGACCCACAGACCCCGCACACAGCGGGAAAAGTCGACTTCCGAAAATTGTAAACGCAGACGCAACAGGATGGCGAAACGTAACGGTCCACAAGTAACGAAACAAAGAAGAGGACTCCATCTCAACGTGGGCCAAGGATAGAGTTGGCTCAACGCAGTGATACGAGAAACTGGGCAGATGACATTGAAGAATTTCCTGCAGATGAGGAAATGAAGGAAGTGTCACACCTACCAAGCAGGAAAGATTCCAGTGCAGAAAGACAAGCAAATGAGTGACGAGACATCGTCTCGGCCACTACATTGAAAACCTTAGGCCTTGTCGACAGTAGGCCATAACGACTTGTATACTTAATTAATCACGACTTCATTACAAGCTATAAACGGGACGTTGAATCTAAACAAGATCCGTAGTAAATTAAACCTTAAGAACTTGCAAGATATGCTCTATGCCGCTGATATTGATCTTATTATGTTGCAAGAAGTAACAGATATTAGACGGCATGCCATCACAATGCAGTAGTAAATCCAGGGAGCAACCGTGACCTCGGAACGGCGACACTCGCCAAAGAAGGAATCATCATGAAAGATGTCGAGAAACTGGCAAAAGCCAGAGGTCTAGCTGTCACCATTCGCAATACGCGTGTTATAAATATCTATGCACCATAGGATATTTATGCACCATAGGATAGGTTAGATATAGTAGGAATTAGTGAAGTTCGGTGGCAGGAGGAACAAGACTTCTGGTCAGGTGAATACATGGTTGTAAATACAAAATCAAATAGGGGTAATGCAGGAGTAGGTTTAATAATGAATAAAAAAATAGGAGTGCGGATAAGCTACTACAAACAGCATAGTGAACGCATTATTGTGGCCAAGATAGATACGAAGCCGACACCTACTACAGTAGTACAAGTTTATATGCCAACTAGCTCTGCAGATGTGGAAGAAATTGATGAAATGTATGATGAGGTAAAAGAAATTATTCAGGTAGTGAAGGGAGACGAAAATTTAATAGTCATGGGTGACTGGAATTCGACAGTAGGAAAAGGGAGAGAAGCAAACATAATAGGTGAATATGGATTGGGGACAAGAAATGGAAGAGGAAGCCGTCTGGTAGAATTTTGCACAGAGCACAACCTAATCATAGCTAACACTTGGTTCAAGAATCATAAAAGAAGGTTGTATACATGAAAGAAACCTGGGGATACTAAAAGGTATCAGATAGAAAATATAATGGTACGACAGAGATTTAGGAACCAGATTTTAAATTGTAGGACATTTCCAGGGGCAGATGTGGACTCTGACCACAATCTATTGGTTATGACTGAAGAAATTGCAAAACGGTGGGAGTTTGAGGAGGTGGGACCTGGATAAACTGACCAAACCATAGGTTGTACAGAGTTTTAGGGAGAGCATAAGTGAACAATTGACAGGAATGGGGAAAAGAAATACAGTAGAAGACGAATGGGTAGTTTTGAAGGATGAAGTAGTGTAGGCAGCAGAGGACCAAGTTGGTAAAAAGAAGAGGGCTAGTAGAAATCCTTGTGTAACAGAAGAAATACTGAATTTAATTGATGATAGGAGAAAATATAGAAATGTAGTAAATGAAGCAGGCAAAAAGGAATACAAACTCTGAAAAATGAATCGACAGGAAGTGCAAAATGGCTAAGCAGGCATGGCTAGAGGACAAATGTAAGAATGTAGAAGCTTATCTCACGAGGGGTAAGATAGATACAGCCTACAGGAAAATTAAAGAGACCTTTGGAGAAAAGAGAGCCACTTGTCTGAATATCAAGAGCTCAGATGGAAACCCAGTTCTAAGCAAAGAGGGGAAAGCAGAAAGATGGAAGGAGTATATAGAGGGTCTATACAAGGGCGATGTACTTGAGGACAATATTATGGAAATGGGAGAGGATGTAGATGAAGATGAAGTGGGAGATACGACACTGCATGAAGAGTTTGACAGAGCACTGAAACACCTGAGTCGAAATAAGACCCCGGGGTAGACAACATTCCATTAGAACTACTGACAGCCTTGGGAGAGCCAGTCCTGACAAAACTGTACCATCTGGTGAGCCAGATGTACGAGACAGGCGAAATACCCTCAGACTTCAAGAAGAATATAATAATTCCAATCCCAAAGAAAGCAGGTGCTGACAGATGTGAAAATTACCGAATTATGAGTTTAATAAGTCACAGCTGCAAAATAGTAACGCGAATTCTTTACAGACGAATGGAAAAACTGGTAGAAGCCGACCTCGGGGAAGATCAGTGTGGATTCCGTCGAAATGTTGGAACACGTGAGGCAATACTGTCCCTACGACTTATCTTAGAAGCTAGATTAAGGAAGGGTAAACCTACATTTCTAGCATTTCTAGAGCTTTTGACAATGTTGATTGGAATACTCTCTTTCAAATTCTGAAGGTGGCAGGGGTAAAATACAGGGAGCGAAAGGCTATTTGCAATTTGTACAGGATCCAGATGGCACTTATAAGAGTCGAGGGGCATGAGAGGGAAGCAGTGGTTGGGAAGGGAGTGAGACAGGGTTGTAGCCTCTCCCCGATGTTATTCAATCTGTATATTGAACACGCAATAAAGGAAACAAAACAAAAATTCGGAGTAGGTATTAAATCCATGGAGACGAAATAAAAACTTTGAGGTTCGCCGATGACATTGTAATTCTGTCAGAGACAGCAAAGGACTTGGAAGAGCAGTTGAACGGAATGGACATTGTCTAGAAAGGAGGATATGAGATGAACATCAACAAAGGCAAAACGAGGATAATGGAATGCATTCGAATTAAGTCGGGTGATGCTGAGGAAATTAGATTAGGAAATGAAACACTTAAAGTAGTAAATTAGTTTTGTTATTTGGGGAGCAAAATAGCCGATGATGGTCGAAGTAGAGAGGATATAAAATGGCAAGGAAAGCGTTTCTGAGGAAGAGAAATTTGTTAACATCGAGTATAGATTTAAATGTCTGGAAGTCGTTTCTGAAAGTTTTTGTATGGAGTGTAGCCATGTATGGAAGTGAAACATGGACGATAAATAGTTTGGACAAGAAGAGAATAGAAGCTTTGGAAATGTGGTGCTACAGAAGAATGTTGGAGATTAGGTGGGTACATCACGTAACTAATAAGGAGGTACTGAATAGGATTGGGGAGAAGAGAAGTTTGTGGCACAACTTGACTAGAAGAAGGGATCGGTTGTAGGACATCTCCTAAGGCATCTAGGGATCACAAATTTAGCATTGGAGGGCAGCGTGCAGGGTAAAAATCGTAGAGGGAGACCAAGAGATGAATACACTAAGCAGGTTCAGAAGGATGTAGGCTGCAGTAGGTACTGGGAGATGAAGAAGCTTGCACAGGATAGAGTGGCATGGAGAGCTGCATCAAACCAGTCTCAGGACTGAAGACCACAACAACAACAACATGGACCATCTGACACCGGGTACATGAGCCGAAGAGCTCAGTTTTATAAACATGATATAGTTTCCCTTTTCGGTGGCCGCTACGAACATATCATTTTTGGAGGTGCCTATAATTGTGTGCTGTCTCCAAAAGACCAGACGCCGCATTTTAAAAACTGTGCAGAACTCGGAGCCGTAATTACAGTACTCGGCTGAGTTGACACCTGGGAGCTCAACAACGGTGCACTGCCGGCTTTCACTCATATTACGAATCATCCAGCTAGTCGCATCGACAGGATCTATGTAACAGTCCACCTGGAAACGCACGTCCTCCAGACCGAGTTATTGCCCACTATCTTTTCGGATTAGGCTGCATACATATGTACCATGAAATTAAAAACGGTAAGAAACGTACAGGGGACAGGACTAGTGGAAGTTGAACGTGGAACACACAAAGGACCCTGAATACCATGAAATATTCAGTAACTTATGGAACGCGTGCGAGAAAAAATTAACTTCATATACCTCGGCACTGGCATGGTGGATGAAATGTGTGAATCCCGCGATAAGAAACTCGCTGATGAATTACTCCCGCGAGACATTTTTTGCCAAAAACGGACGGTAGAATGTTGCTTTCAAGTCCTTCGTGACCTGTACCAATCTGATGTATCAGTAATCGCTAACTTAGTGGAAAGAAAACGAATTCAGGCTAAACTTCTCGGCCTGAAGCGGAAACAGCTGGAAGGTCATTATGTAAGAGAAAGACTTCACGATGCTGTTCAAATGTTCAGATGTGTGTGAAATCTTATGGGACTTAACTGCTAAGGTTGTCAGTCCATAAACTTACACACTACTTAACCTAAATTATCCTAAGAGCAAACACACACACCCATGCCGGGACCAGCCGCACAGTCTATGACTGCAGCGCCCTAGACCGCTCGCCTAATTCCACGCGGCTTCACGATGCTGCAAAAAGAGAACAAACATCTATATATCATGTGATTAATGAGAGGAAAGGGCAACGTAGGAAAATAATAACCGAACTAAGATCTTCTGACGGCAGTTTACTGACGCAGCAAAGTGACATCAAGAACGAAATTCATGAGTACTTCACAAAGTTATTAGGCACTACGATATCCCGACGGACAATGACTTCATGACGGGGTTAACACGTAAGCTCAAACCGGTAGAAGCAAACAGCCTGTTAACTGAAATTACAGAAGAAGAAGTCACAGACGCAGTAACACGAAGCCCGAAAAATGTCTCCTGGGCCTGACGGAATCCCGGAGGAGTTTCATCAAATGTTCAAAAGGCAGTTGATTCCCAAATTAACGTGTATCTGTAACGAACTAATGAATCCCGTCAATGGCGTCCCACACGACTTCCAGGAAAGAACCATTGTTCTAATCCCGAATCATCTTGCAGGAAACTCGGTAACAATTTTTAGGCCCATCACTCTCCTGAATTCTGACTATAAAATATTTGCCCGCATCATAAATGAAACATTATAATCAGTATTGAACACAATCGCTGGAACATATATTAATCGAGCATAGGTAAAGACAGGTCCATTTAGCAAACATTGTGCAACTACAGAGATATTATTTCCATTGCCGCAGTCTCTAAAATAAAGTGTGCTATCGTATCATTGGACTTTGAGAAAGCGTTCGATAGAGTCGATCATGCTACTTTTTTCAGAACATGCGTGCCATGAACTTTCCGCAAGCTTTTATCAACATTATTACAAATCTTCTGCAGAAGTCAACATCGACAATTATGGTAAACGGTCAGTCCAGTAGGCCAATTAAACAATGAAAAATTCGGTGCGACAAGGGTGCCCGATGTCTATGTCACTCTTTGCAATAGCAATCGAGCCATTACTTTTTCGCCTGAGCCACAACCTGCAAGGGTTCACTACACGCGGCCATAGGATTGTCTGCAGGGCATATGCCGATGACGTTGCATTTATTGTCAAACACAACGACGAGATAGAGAAAGCACTCGACATAATAAACAGATATGAACAAGTATCTGGCGCGAAACTGAATAGAAATAAGTCTGGCATAATGAATGTCGGAAGCGGATTAGGAGTTCCCATTCATGGACCAATAAAGGAAACCGTGACATGTCTTGGGATGGAGTATACAAGGAATATTGGACAGGCCACCGCAGTTAATTACAGAAGAATCCTGAACACCATCTGCTTGTATACGTCAGCATGATCTCCGTACTCTTTATGAGATGCAAAGAATATATCTCGTGAACATTTATCCTCTAAATTAAATTACGTGGTGCAAGCCCTGCCAATGGCGAGGGAAGTGGCGAACAGGATTTTGGCTGCTTTTGGCCACTTCGTCAGCCGCGGCCACATCTTCAGAGTCAAGTGCCAAACGTTGACTCTACCGACTGAGAACGGTGGATTGAATCTTACAGACGTGTACAATAAAGGATAAGCATTTTACGTCTGTAAAACATATTAACTGTGGAAGCGGTCAGTCAATAGCGTTGTCGCATTTCTGTTAAATGAAATAGCGCCGGCGAGACAGGACGCCCCAATAGACGTTCACCACATCGCAAATGAACTTTACCACCTAAAACAATTCTTCGTAGAATATAGCTACTTTAGACTGGAAACACCCGAGAAAGATGTCTTCAAAGTCAAGTAAATATACCAAAACTTAATGAACTTTTAGACCAACAACGTCATAAAACCAAAATGCGTCGGTCACTCTTGGCGTGATAACTGGAGGAACATACACCACCCGGACTTACCAACAAAAGTGCGGCCATTGTGGTATTATTTTGTGAATAGGAAATATCCAACAATCTCCAGACTACATTCCATTCATCTGGCTGATTCCCCTTTGTGTACCACTTGCAACCTGATTGACACATATGAACATCAATTTGTCTGTGAAAATGCAAATAACATGTGGCTGTCAATCAGAAAAAAATTAGCAACTATGCAGAGAAAATCGCCGTATTTGATAACGCCAGCGTGCCTTTTATACCCTGACGAAGAACTATATCCCACCTGGAAGAAAACTGCCGTCAACTGGTTGAAGGGACACGCAGTATTCTACCTACTGTCCAGTAAAGAAAGGAGCGAAGGAGATTTTTGGACGTACATCACCGACCAGCATCACAAGTTACTACACATGAATAATGACTATGATACATACGCCAACTTCCTCAGAAGAACCGCCACATAAACCCCATTTTCGATTATGCGATTTAGAACATGGAGAAACGAGAGACAATTTGATCTTTGAAAAACACATACGATCAAATGACGAACATGACAGACATCACTCTCTGGTCTATACTTGGATTTCTTTTAAAATATCAAGGAACCTGTAATTAATTTTAGTTTATTACTTTTAAATGTCAGTTGGAAATTATGTACTACTCTAGAATGTCATGATCAATAATTTGAAAAAAAAAGGTGGATAGAGCGTCTGCCATGTACGCTGGAGATCCAGGGTTCGAGTCCCGGTCGGGGCACACATTTTCAGCTGTCCACATAGAGGTATATCAACAACACCTGTCGGCAGCAGAGGGTTCCAATTAATTATTATTTATAATTGATTTCTGTAGTAAACTTCAGCTAGTAATAGCGAATACTGTCTTCAAGAATCACAAGAGGAGGAGGTATATTTGGAAAAGGCCGTGTGATACGGGAAGATTTCATTGAGATTACTTGATGGTCAGACAGAAATTCCGAAATCAGACAGTCATTGTAAGGCGAATCCAGGAGTAGATGTATACCCAGATCGCAATGTAGTAGTGATGAAGAGTAGGCTGAAGTCATTAAGACATTAGTCAGGAAGAATCAATACGCAAAAAAGTGGGATACGAAAGTACTAAGACATGACGAGATACGCCTGAAGTTCTCTAGCGTTATAGATACAGCAGTATGGAATAGTTCAGTATGCAGTACAACTGAAGAGGAATGGACGGGCATATCTAAAAACGCCATCAGAGACGTTGGAAAGAAAAACATAGGTACAAAGAATGTAACTGCGAAGAAACCCTGGGTACCAGAACAAATACTTCAGTTGATCGATGAAAGGAGGAAGTATAAAAAAGAAAAAAAAGATCCGTGAAACTCAGGAATACGGAAATACAAGTCGCTGAGAAATGAAACAAATAGGAAGTGCAGGGAAGCTAAGAAGAAATGCCTGCATAAATAATGATAAGAAATTGAAAAGAAAAGATTGTCAAATGGTTCAAATGGCTCTGAGCACTATGGGACTTAACTTCTGAGGTCATCAGTCCCCTAGAACTTAGAACTCCTTAAACCTAACTAACCTAAGGACACCACACACATCCATGCCCGAGGCAGGATTCGAACCTGCGACCGAAGCGAACGCGCTGTTCCAGACTGTAGCGCCCAGAACAAACCGGGCACACCGGCCGGCAAAAATGATTGTCGGTAGGATAGACTCAGCATACAGGAAAGTAAAAAAAAAATCCTTCGGTGATATTAAAAGCAAGGGTGGTAACATAAAGAGTGCAACGGGAATGCCACTGCTAAATGCAGAGGGGAGAGCGGATAGATGGAAAGAATACAATGAAAGCCTATATGAGAGGGAAGATTAGTCTGATGTGACAGAAGAAGAAACAGCAGTCGATTTAGAAAAGACTGTGGATCCAGCATTAGAATCAGAATTTAAAAGAGCATTTGAAGGACCTAAGACCAAATAAGGCAGAAGAGAAAGATAACATTCCATTAGAATTTCTCAAATCATTGGGGGAAGTGGCAACAAAACGACTATTCACGTTGGTGTGTCGAATATATGAGTCTGGCGACATACCATCTGACTTTCGGAAAAATATCATCCACACAATTCCGAAGACTGCAAGGCCTGACAAGTGTGAGAATTATCGCACGATCAGCTAACAGCTCATGCATCTCAGTCGCTAATAAGAATAATATATAGAAAAACGGGAAAGAAAATTGACGATGTGCTATATGACGATCAGTTTACTTTTGAAAAGATAAAGGCACCAGAGAGGCAATTCTGAAATTGCGGTAAATAATGGGAGCAAGACTAAAGGAAAATCAAGACAGTATCATAGGACATGTCGACTTGGCGTTCGGCAGTGTCAAATGGTGCAAAATGTTCGAAATGCTGCGGAAACTAGGGTAAGCTATAGGGAGAGGCGGGCAACATAGAATATGTACAAGAGCTAAGAGGGAATAATAAGAGTGGACGACCATGAACGAAGTGCTTGGATTAAAACGTGTGTAAGACAGGAATGTAGCCTTTCGCCCCTATTGTTCAATCTGCACATCGAAGAAGCAATGATTGAAAAGGAAAGGTTCAGGACTGGAATTAAAATTCAAGGTGAAAGGACATCAATGATACGATTCGTTGATGACTTTGGTATCCTCAATGAATGTGAAGAAGAATTACAAGATGTGATGAATGGAAGGGACAGTCTAATGACTATAGAATATGAATTGAAAGTAAATAGAAAAAAGATGAAAGTAATGAGAAGTAGCAGAATTGAGAATAACGAGAAACTTAACTTTAGGATTTATGGTAACGAAGTAGGTGAAGTTAAGGAATTCCGCTACCTAGGCAGCAAAATCACCAATGACGGACGGAACAAGGAAGATATCAAAAGCAGACTAGCAATTGCAAAATACGCATTCCTGGCCAAGAGCAGTCTACTAGTATTTTTTTCTTTATTGTTATTTTGAAACCTTTACAAGAAAGGTAGGCCGGCAGCGGTCTATCTACGCCGCTCTTCGGCCACAGAGAATACATACAGGAAACATGAACACAGAAAAACAAATAAACATGGTGCATAAAAACGGCAGACAGGCAGTAAAATAGAAGAAGCCACTCACAGGCGCACGTTTTGGATAAAAAGGGTCATCACTGTACACAACGGGGAAGACAGAGTTTACACACGTGAACGGAGGAGTACACACGGAGAGACACGCGAAGACACGCACGAGCACTGGCGACGATCTCTGGCGCACAAAGACGCACCGTTCACACAAACAATCCGGGGTCCTGCCAGAGGGAAGAGGTGAGGGTAAGAGGGAGAGGGTGAGGGGGTTGATGCCAATGGGAGAGGAGGAGGGAGGGGGAAGGAGAGGGTGGGAGGGTGTGTGGAAGCCCAGGGAGTGGGGGGGGGGAGGGAGGGAGGGAGGGAGGAAGAGGGTGCCCTGGAGGAAAAACACAGGGGGAGGATCAAAGTTAGTAGGAGGGGTAGATTGGGGGGGGGGGGGGTTGAGGGCATCATCATGGAGGGGGAGTTTGCGGAAGCCACCTTGGGCAAGGGTATGGAGTGTGTCTACTAGTATGAAACATAGACCTTAATTTGAGGAAGTAATTTCTGAGAACGTACGTTTGGAACACAGCATTATATTGAAGAGAAACATGGACTGTGGAAAACCGGAACAGAGGGGAGTGGAAGCATTTGAGATCTGGTGCTACAGACGAATGTCGAAAATTTGGTAGACTGATAAGGTAAGGAATGAAGAACTTCCGAGCAAAGTCGGAGAGAAAAACAGCTATCAGGCGAATGAGCATAGAGGCCCTCAACATCACATACGTAACCTCGCTTACGTTAGATGGCGTGTACGTAGTGACTGAAGAAACGTTGTCAACTATTACTACTAGTTACTAGCATTTTGATGAGCTGTAAGCTTAAGTTCTATTTTGCTGTTCACACTAGTAGAAATGTACTACCTCCTGTTTTATTTGTGACGTGCATGTAGAGTCAAATAAGACGAATGTTTAGGCCTGATTTTTTTCTTTAATTTTACTCTTTTATCTTTCACTACCTCTCTTAAATTTGCTTTATTCTGCGTAGAACACTACTTTAAATTCGTATAAATAAATTTTGTCCTTGTTGTAAAATAAACCTTGTTAAAAAGTAGTCGTTTACTATCCTGTGTTGGCTACCTACAGCACCACCATTTATAGGCCATCTGGCATAAGCGAGGTTACTTACGCATATTGAGAGTCGCTATGAACGTTAGTCTGCTAGCCGTCTTTATGTCATATCAGTGTTTCTTTCATTGTGTGAATATAGTAACTACACGGTCTTAAAAGTCGAAAGACTTCTTTGACACAGGATTGTACTTATACTGCATTACTTACCTCAAAACAATCATTCTATCAAAAGTTGTAATTGTATAATATGTCTCTACTCGCATTCACATTTATAATACACTTACACTGAGGAAAAAAAAACAGGTGACCATCATAGCTTACACCACCGGCTCCTTCCGCCTTCATGATTTCTACCCTCAAATACCTTGGCCTCACCCTCGACCACCACCTCACCTGGACTCCCCATCTCCTTACCATCCAACACAAATCTCACAACAGACTCCGTCTCCTGAAACTCCTGTCTGGCCGGATGTGGGGTCTGCATCCTTCCACCATCCTTCACACCTACAAGTCCTTGATCCCCCCCCCCCCATCCTCTGTTATGCCAGCATAGCTTGGATTTCCGCCCCTTCCTCGCTTCTTTAAAGCCCTCCAAATCCTCGAACACGATGCACTCTGCCTCGCCTTCCGCATCCGCCTTCCTTCCCCCACCTGCCTCCTCTACGACCTCACCCCCTTCCCTCACCTTCTCCTTTTCCTTGAACACATCCACACACTATAAATTGTCCGCCCCCTCACCCCTGGTGTCTCCCTTCCTCTCCACCCCCAGCCCATTGCTGCACCTTTACCGTTGTGTCCCAACCTCTCTCCAGCTCCACACTGTCCGCCTCCTTTCGCAATGCAACTTCCACCATCTGCCCTTCCCAGATGATGAGCTTTGCCCTGACATCTACCCTTCCTACTAACTCTAACCCCGTCTTCCTGCCTCCCCAGGCTCCCTCTCCTCCCCCTCCCTTCTCCTGAGCGCCTTTCCCCTCCTACTCCCCCTCCCTCTTTTGTGCTCCCCTTCAGTGTCTCTGCACTCCCTCTTGCCTTGTCTTCCCTCTTCAGCTCCTGCCCCACTAGTCTCCTGCCTCTTAGTGTACCCGCTGACGCCCCTACCCTCTTCATCCCGCCGCCTCCTTTGCTGCCCCTTGCTCTCCCCTCCTTATCCATCCTCTCCGGCCTCTGCCTCGGCAGGTCCCACCTGGCAGTTCTATTCTTCATCTTGTGTGCTCCAAGTGGGTTTTAAGTGTGTTGTTCTGGAGTGTTTTTACTACTGTGGCCGACTTTTAACCTGTGAATGTGCATTCAGTGTCTTCTTTGTGTTTTAAGAATCGCCAACTGTGTTTTTTATCTTTATGATGACTTTTTTAATTGTACCCCATGAACGTCTCCCTGTCAGTGTATTTTTAACTCCATTATCTCCCCTTACTCTGTTTTAATTTCCCCTATTTTATCACGTTACATATGTAATATTTTATTCTCATCTTAGTTGTCATGTCACTCGGCTTAAGATCGGCGGATTGTGCCGCTGACAGCCTTCCCCTGACCATATGGGGCAGCGGAATGAAATCACAATGAAGAAAAAAAAGAGAAAGAAAGACAGAACACGTTGAATGTCTAGAGGTAGGATGTTCATATTTACAGGACATGTATTTTAGTATGTTGTGCAGAAATGATTAGCATCCCAGTCACCTCGATTCAGCGAGTGTCCTGTTGCCTAGTAGGCACAGGGTCCGCCATCGGCCCTGTTAACTTGTCCTGTACCTGATGGCATCGACGCGTATGAGGTGTGAATGGCGTCCTTTGGTATAGACATCCATGCAGCAATCACTCAGTTCGAAAGTTCGTCTGTGGTGGTTGGTATTTGGTCACAGTGCTGCACGCACCGTTTCAGCAAATCCCTCACATTTTCGATTGACGATAAATCTGGTGATCTGGCGGGCCAGAGCAAAACGCTGACATCCTGTGTGGTGTGCGTACTGTAAGACCTTCAGTAGACACACCATCAGATTATTTGACTTGTCACTGTAATAAAGTAGGCGAGTGTCAGCAATATGTCTTGTGGTCTTATCGTGTCGTCTTCTGCTGTTAGGTCAGATGATAGAAATACCACTTGCATGCTTAGAGTAGCAGATTGACGATGACCAAAATTGACAGTCTGAAGTTCCTTTGGTATTGGTACGTTAATCTTATTCTCACGTATATCTGTGATACTTTACAAAAGTGTCTATACATTTATCTTCATGGTTATGTACAGGAATATGGTAATCTTATTAGGCAGACACTGTAGCAGACAGTAACGTCACACTGGTTACAATTCCCGCGACACGCATCAGCTGAGGTTGGTGGTTGTACCCAATAGCACCCCACGTCATAAGACCTAGAGTTCCCGCTGTAAGTCTCGTGTGAATGTAGTCACTGTGATGTCCCTCAACCTGTCTGCAGCGAATCAAAATGGGCCCGTCATTTCCTGACAAACAGAAACTGGATTCGTCCAAAAACTGTATCCGATACCAATCCTGTCCTCAGTGATGTCTTTCCATACAGCATTTCCGTCTAGCATATTTCTGCACATTCGTCAAGGGTAAGTGGAGACGTGGACGAGCCAGTCGCTGTGATGCAGCGGTTTTAGGCGCTTCAGTCCGGAACAGCTCTGCTGCTACGGTCATAGGTTCGAATCCTGCAACAAGCGTGGATGTGTGTGATCTCCTTAGGTTAGTTGGTTTAAGTACACTACTGCCCATTAAAATTGCTACACCAAGAAGAAATGCAGATGATAAACAGGTATTCATTGGACAAATATACTAGAACTGACATGTGATTACATTTTCGCGCAATTTGGGTGCATAGATCCTGAGAAATCAGTATCTAGAACAATCACCTCTGGCTGTAATGACGGTCTTGATACGCCTGGGCATTGTGTCAAACAGAGCTTGGATAGTGTGTACAGGAACAGCCGCCCATGCAGCTTCAACACGATACCACAGTTCATCAAGAGTAGCGACTGGCGAATTGTGACGAGCCAGTTGCTCGGCCACCATTGACTGAACGTTTTCATTTGGTGAGAGATCTGGAGAATGTGCTGGCCAGGGCAGCAGTCGAACATTTTATGGATCCAGAAAGGCTCGTTCAGGAGCTGGAACATACGGTCGTACATTCTCCTGCTTAAATGTAGGGTTTTGCAGGGATCGAATGAAGGGTAGAGCCACGGGTCGTACCACATCTGAAATGTAACGTCCCATGTTCAAAGTGCCTTCAATCCTAACAAGAAGTGACCGAAACGTGTAACCAATGGCATCCCATACCATCATGTCGGGTTATACGCCAGTATGACGATGACGAATACACGCTTCCAGTGTGCGGTCACCGCGATGTCGCCAAACACGGATGCTACCATCAGGATGCTGTAAACAGAACCTGGATTCATCCGAAAAAATGACATTTTGCCATTCGTGCATCCAGGTTCGTGTTTGAGTACACCATCGCTGGCGCTCCTGTCTGTGATGCAGCAGTGGTCTCCGAGCTGATAGTCCATGCTGCTGCAAACGTCGTCGAACTGTTCGTGCAGAGGGTTGTTGTCTTGCAAACGTCCCCATCTGTTGACGCAGGGATCGAGACGTGGCTGCACGATCCGTTACAGCCATGCGGATAAGATGCCTGTCATCTCAACTGCAAGTGATACGAGGCCGTTGGGATCCAGCACGGCGTTGCGTATTACCCTCATGAACTCACCGATTCCATATTCTGCTAACAGTCATTGTATTCGAGCAGCAATGTCGCGATACGATGAACCGCAATCGCCATGAGGTACAATCCGACCTTCATCAAAGTCGGAAACGTGATAGTACGTATTTCTCCTTCTTACGCGAGGCATCACAACAACGTTTCACCAGGCAACTCGTGTCAACTGCTGTTTGTGTATGAGAAATCTGTTTGGAAACTTTCTTCATGTCAGCACGTTGTAGGTATCGCCACCGCCGCCAACCTTGTGTGAATACTCTGAAAACCTAATCATTTGCATATCACAGCATCTTCTTCCTGGCTGTTAAATTTCGCGTATATAGCACGTCATCTTCGACTTCGGACTGTCACACCTGATTGTGTACGGTGTGTTACACTGTTGCACTGTAGCGCCAGAGACAAGGAGGACACAGATATACCCAGCAATTCCATTCGGATGAGGTGTCAATAGTGCCCGGGGGTGGCGTGGGTGACGCGATCTGACACATCTCATTGTGTTCTGCGGCCTCCCGTGAACCACTCTGCACATATCCGTTGCAGTGTCGAAACACTTCGTTCCACACGAGCAGTAATTTCCCGGATGGATGCATCACATTCTCTCATGCCAAAAATGCGCTCTCTTTGAAGCTCACTGATTTGACGGCACGGTACGCGCATACGTCGGCGAGGCATTCTGTAGGTCTGCTCGTCACACTGATCCATTTCCTTCGGTTTATAGCGACAACGAGAGCCGCAGGTACAGGTTACCTGTAGGTGGTGTTGCGCCGCGATATCGATGTTGACCTTTAACCTGCGGGCCGACATGGTTCAAATGGTAATCATTTCTGCAGAACGTACTAATGCACATGTCCTATGTATATGAATGTCGTGTCTCTCGTCGTTCAAGGTCTTCTGTTTTTTTTCTGAAAATGAGTGTATAAAACTGTAATTGTTAAAAACAGCCTTGGTTGCAATTTTAACTTTTTTGTTTTTCAACTACGCGTTTCGCCTGATTAAGGCATCTGCAGGTTATCTTAATTTGGTATTTCTTAGAAGGATCCCTTAGTCACTGTAGCCAAAGGGCATCGTCGAATTTATCTGGCCAACATCAACTTCGTTAAACTCAGTAAAAATGTTCATAGATGCTCCTGTGAACGGGAACGCGTTATCCAGATCTTGATGTCACTCGCGTCCATATAGAAAACTTTTTACTGAGTTAACGAAGGTGATGATGGTCTGATACATTCGACGTTGACCTTTGGCTACACAGACTAAAGGATCCTTCTAAGAAATACCAAATGGAGATAACCTGAAGATGCCTAAATAAGGCGAAACGCGTAGTTGAAAAATAAAAAAATTAAAATTGCAACCAAGACTGTTTTTAACAATTACTGTTAAGCACTGGTTTGCAGTATGCCACATATGGATTGGAAGAATTTGCATAACAATGTGTGATGATACGTTATGCCCGTGGTATGAAAATGTAGGCGTTCCATTAACGTCTGGTGACTACTTTTTTAAAAATTATACTAAAAACAGGAACAAACAAACAAATGTTGCAGCAGCTACCCATGTTGTGCGATCAGTCATTAAAATTGTTTTCGGACAGATATTTGAAAAATGCTAGCTAATATTGTTTGTAGATATTAACAAACTCGAATGATCTGCGTTGAGTGTAAAAACGGGAAGGTACACTTAACTAGTTACCGACACTTTTTGTTTTTCTATTCTTTCTCGTATTAAGACTAGTAAATAATTTTTGTCCTTCGTGGACGTATTAGAGCACTGTAACTGTAGAAACTGGAGGTTAATTTATAATGAATTATCTGCAACCACTTTCTTTCATTAACAACTTATGTAGCCAATATTAGAGTCTTACAACGTTATTACAATAACAACAAATATGATTTACTTCGAGAGTGAGACACAGTCAAACCGATTCCGTTTCTGCCATTCAAAAAAATTTCATTTTTCATGTCAGGGAGTAATTACTCCATGGATTATCCAGTTCCTCCCATAAATGTAACTGGCGTGCACTGGTAGTAGAAATGCGTGGTAAATATAACGCACATGCATGCTCAGCACTGACGTCAAATATGGAGGCAGACTAAAATATGGTGACAGACTACTCGCCGCCAAATGTTTCTTAATATGAGTGGCAATCGCTCAGTAGGAAACAGATAATTTAGCAAAACAGGAGTCACAATAGCAGCTTCAGTTTCTGTTCTCTGGATTCAATTACACTGTTTACATAACTTGCGCTATCTAGATTTCTCGTTCACTCGACAAACAGTTATTCCTTCTGTATTGCCGGTCGGGGTGGCCGGGCGGTTCTAGGCGCAACAGTCTGGAACCGCGCGACCGCTACGGTCGCAGGTTGGAATCCTACCTCGGGCATGGAAGTGTGTAATGTCCTTAGGTTAGTTAGGTTTAAGTAGTTCTAAGTTCTAGGGGACTGATGACCTCAGAAGTTAAGTGCCATTGTGCACAGAACCATTTGAACCTTCTCTATCTGTCTGTCTGTCTGTCTCTCTCTCTCTCTCCCTCCCTCTCTCTCTCCCTCCCTCTCTCTCTCTCTCTCTCTCTCTCTCTCTCTCTCTCTCTCTCTCTCCCTCCCTCTCCACCTCTCACCCAACACACCCACACGTAAATACCATTTCAGTCTCACAGTTAGCCAGCTATGACCAACGTTTTCGAGAGGTTTATCTTGATTATCAGACGAATGTTGGAAACGAAAGTCCTTTCCAAGACATTCCCAGTTGGGAACTCGTCAGCCCCATTTCCAACCTATTGGGAAACATCTCTGAAAGTAGTACAGTAGCTCATCTTCTGCTCCAGGTAGCGTACGAAACTGTCTAAAATCAATATAAAGGAAATAAACTAATGGTCACCCTTTAACGTACAGGGTAAACGTTAATAAAACTAACAAACTACAGGGACTTATTCCAGACTGGGAATGGAGAAAGAAAGGTGCTATGAACACGTGTCCGGAAATACATCAATGCCACTGTAGGTGGTGCTGACGAATGACAGTTGCTCTACCCACGTGCCGTGTGTTCCTTGTGTCTTGCAGGCTGTGTGATTGACGCAGATAACTGTAAGCAGCAGAATGGTCCGATATTCATGTCGGGAACTAGCCGAGATGGTGTCTTTGTATGGCCAAGCAGACGGAAACGGGAAACTGTCAAGAGGCAGGACTGCTATACCAAAACAAGAACCTTGACACAATATGTCAAGCCCTTTTTCGGCGTTTCTGTGATCGTGGGTCGTCTCAGAGAGACGAACGTGCAGGCAGGTGACGGACAGCACGAACGCCAGATTTGGAGGACCGGGTTCTACAGAATATTGAGAGAGCCCTCGGAGAAGAAGCATGCAAACGGCCCGCCAACATGGTGTAAGTGAAGTACGATTATTTGTATTTTTATCACCTGCAACGAGTGCAAAGATCATCAGCAGCAAATTTTCGTCTACCGGAAGGATTTTGTCGACGGTTTTTGCAGCAGACTATCACAATTATGGGATTTCTGTCGTCATTCCTCTTTCGCGACGAAGAAACCTTTACCAGAACTAGCATCCTCAGTCTGCATAATCATCATCTGCGGACTACAGACAATCCTCGGGGAATGGTCCAGGCGTCTTATCAGCATCGCTTAAGAATCAATGTGTGGCCAGGTGACATGTATGGACCGGTTATTGTTCGACAATTCCTCAATGGAGGAACGTATCTGAACTTCCTGTGCAATACTCTGCTGGGCTGCTTGAGAATATGCCTTTGGCAGTACGACAGGTGGTGTGCTGTCTACATGACGGAGCGCCAACCCACTTGCACATTACAGTTCGCCGATATCTCGATACCACCCTCCCCGGACATTGGATACGATATGGAGGCATCCTCTCCTGGATCACCGGACTTGAACCGCTTGCATTTTTACCTCTGACCTCTGTGGACATCTGAAAAGCGTCTGTATGCTGAACAAGCTCCTGAAGTGCGGACCCTTCAACATCGTCTTCACGACGCCTCTGACGCTATTTCGAGAATTGGCGGAATGTGCGAAAGAGTGCGACAATCCATGATTCGACGTATAAACGAGTCCATTACATCCCATTGAGGCCATTTTGAACACCTGTTGTGAGATGGATGCTATGCAGCTCTGTATTTGTTGTCGGTTCACGTACACCGTCCATTTCTGGACATTTGTTCATAGGACCTTTCTCCCTCCATTTCCACTCAGGAATCAGTTCCTGATCCTTGTCGGTTTTATTAATGTTCACTCTTTATATCTGTATTCTTTGTACTTTAATGTGCAGTATTCAGCAACTCCTATATTTCATTGTTTTTGAAAACGCTATTGGAGGTATCAATGATCAAGTTATAATATACGAAAATAATTATGACAGTGTAGATCGCAATTCCAATCCCAAAGAAAACAGGTGTTGACGTGAAAATTACCGAACTATCACTTTAATAACGGCTGCAAAATACTATCGCGAGTTCTTTAGAGACGAATGAAATAACTGGTAGGAGCCGACCTCGGGGAATATCAGTTTGGATTGCGTAGAAATATTGGAAAACATGAGGCAATAGTGACCTTACGACTTATCTTAGAAGAAAGATTAAGGAAAGGCAAACCTACATTTCTAGCATTTATAGACTTAGAGAAAACTTTAGACAATGTTGTCTGGAATACTCTCTTTCTTATTCTAAAGGTGGCAGTCGTAAAATACAGGGAGCGAAAGGCTATTTACAATTTGTACAGAAGGGTTGTAGCCACTGCCTGATGTTATTCAATCTGTATATTGAGCAAGAAGTAAAGGAAACAAAAGAAAAATTCGGAGTAGGTATTAAAATCCATAGAGAAGAAGTAAAAACTTTGAGGTTCGCCGATGACATTCTAATTCTGTCAGAGACAGCAAAGGACTTGGAAGAGTAGTTGAACGGAATGGACAGTGTCTTGAAAGGAGGAATAAGATGGACATCAACAAAAGCAAAACGAGGATAATTGAATGTAGTCGAATTAAGTCGGATGATGCTGAGGGAATTAGATTAGGAAGTGAGACACTTAAAGTAGTAAAGGTGTTTTGCTATTTGTGGAGCAAAATAGCCGATGAATGTCGAAGTAGAGACGATATAAAATGTAGACTGGCAATGGCAAGGAAAGCGTTTCTGAAGAAGATAAATTTGTTAACATCGAGTACAGATTTAAGTGTCAGGAAGTTGTTTCGAGTGTAGCCATGTATGGACGTGAAACATGGATGATAAATAGTTTGGACAAGAAGAGAATACAAGCTTTCGAAATGGGGTGCTACAGAAGAATGCTGAAGATTAGATGGGTAGATGACATAACTAATGAGGAGGTATTGAATAGAATTGGGGAGAAGAGGAGGTTGTGCCACAAATTGACTAGAAGGAGGGACAGGTTGGTAGGACATGTTCTGAGGCATCAAGGGATCACAAATTTGGAGGGCAACGTGGAGGGTAAAAATCGTAGAGGGACACCAAGAGAGCAATGGATGTAGGATGCAGTAGGTACTGGGAGATGAAACAGCTTGCACAGGATAGGGTAGCATGGAGAGCTGCATCAAACCAGTCCCAGGAATGAAGACCACAACAGCAACAGATCACAAGGCAAATTTATCCAGCAGTGACCAGTCTCGAACATTACATGATCGTCTTCGGACCTAGCTATTGTGATCGAGAATGACTATGCAAGGAGCAGGAAACGTTGAATATCGGTTGTCAGGTGCACGTCTGAAGGTGATCATGCTATGATCGAAACCTTTGAATAAATGTGCCTTGATATCTAGACTGTTATAATTGTTTTCGAAAGCTGTATTTTACGTTTGCTGCAGCAGTAGCTGTTAAAGAGGCTGGCTGTTTAGTTCGGTTGCATAGGGCCATAAACATATGATAATTAACAACAACCACAGCTTCTGTGGCTACAGCCTACTGGTACTTAACAATCCTACTTGACAGTTGGTGGTGACGGCTTTGCTTTTGTGCGGTGTTCGGCAGTTTGGTGCGGGCAGACTTGACGGTGGTCACCGTGCTGATATCGGCGGGCCTGCTGCTGGGGACGCTCACACCCCTGCAGATGGTCGTGATGGGAATCATCGAGACGGCCGTCAGCACGGCCACCCAGCGCATCGGGACCAGAGTCATCAAGGTGAGGCCCTGCGTGCACAGTAGCGGCTCAGTATGCAGCAGCACAGTCAGTTCTACCCGAGTGCGTGGCAAGAATATACCGGGTGAATCACCTGTAAAACTTGCACCTCAAATATTTGCAGAACTGGAAAATGTGATCGATGTGTGGTTTTCACAGAATGCATTGGTACTCAGGGACTCCTATTGTTGGCCAATAAACAGAATTTAACAACACTAGAGAGTGTGCATACATTTTTTTTTGAATGGAACAATACTTATTGACATCAACAAACTAAAGGTAGGGTAAATTAGGAAGTCTGTGGAGTTTGTTGCAGGATTTTAGTGCGAGTCGTTTACGAGATATCGTACTTGAGGGTTGCCGAGAGAATAATGCACCGCATTTTTTTCTTCAACAGTTCTTTATTGTACATAATGATAATTATATACACGAAACAATGGTGTTTTATCTACACGCCCTATTTTTCCACGTAATCTCCATCCCGTTCTATGGTCTTCCTCCAGCGCGGAACAAGAGCGTGTATGCCCTGTCGGTACGAATCCTTGTGTTGGTGGCGGAGCCATTGCTTCACTGTGTGAATCACTTCCTCATCGCCCTTAAAATGTCTTCCACGAGTGGCATCGTGTAATGGTCCAAACAACTGGAAATATGACGGGGCTAGGCCAGGGCAGTACGGTGGATGGGGTAACACTGTCCATCCGTGTTTTGCCATGAGTTCAGCAGTCCTCACACTTGTGTGGGGCGGAGCTTTATCGTCTTGCAGCAAAACATCTCCTGGTTTGCTGTGGCGCCGAAGTCGCCGAAAGCGCGTGTTGAGTTTTGTTAATGTAGTGACACATGCTTCTTAATTGCCGGCCGGTGTGGCCGTGCGGTTCTAGGCGCTTCAGTCTGGAACCGCGTGACCGCTACGGTCGCAGGTTCGAATCCTGCCTCGGGCATGGATGTGTGTGATGTCCTTAGGTTAGTTAGGTTTAAGTAGTTCTAAGTTCTAGGGGACTGGTGACCTCAGAAGTTAAGTCCCATAGTGCTCAGAGCCATTTGAACCATTTTTTTGCTTCTGAATTAATGGCACCGCCTCTTGACATCACATGAATGAGAATGACAGCTTCATAGTCCCAGAATTCGGTGATTATGACTTCGCCGGCGGAAGCAGTTGCTTCGAATTTTTTATTCTATGGGGAGTGGGAATCCGCCATTTCATCAACTGTCGTTTCGTTTCGGACTCAAAATGGTGAACCCAGGTGTCACCAGCAGTCACAATCCGGAACAGGAAGGCCTCCCCCACCGCTTGAAAAGGTTGCAACAAATCAAGACAAATGTTTTTCTGTGCTATTCGTGATTCACCTTTAGACACTGCGGGACCCATCTTTGCACACACTTTTGAATATGCAAGAGTGTGAATAACTGCACTTATTTAGCCGACTGTTAGATACAGCGTCAACTGCCGAGTCGGAATGCGTCTGTCCTCGCGAATGACAACAACAGCTCGCAGCAACATGTCAGGTGTGACAGCCGTGGATGGTCTCCCCGACGCGCTGCAAATCGTGGAGCTCCGCCGAACCACCTTCTGATGACCTCACTCTCCGTGCCCAGTGACTAACTGTACTTTTGTCGACAGCAGGTGCTCCATACACTTTGTGAATATTCCCCACAGTTTCTTTCCCTGCAGCGAGAAATTCAATGACGGCACGTTGCTTGTTACGTACATCAGTTACAGACGACATTTTGACACTGCCTGCAGATACGCTATCCGTGGGATAGCAACTTGGCGCGCTCACTCAGGAGACTTCAAATAATACATACGTAACGTTTTCGCATTCGTAGCACTGTTTTCGGCTGAGAAAAAAGGCGGTGCATTACTTCCTGGGCAACCATTGTGTTTTGAAAAGTTTCTACACCAACACTTATTTGTGACATTCAACCTGCGTAGTTGCTAAGTACGATGTTATTATGTTTGCGTACGGTATGCTTGTGTGTAGAGTGCTTTGCGACTGGTCAGTTCGTCTTTAACAGTCCGAGAGTAAGGCGTGAGTGGAGAAAAAGCCGACGTGCTCACGGTGTAAGGGGAATGTAGGGAGAATGCAATTCGTTCTTGTATGGTGTATGCGGCAAGATATCCCAATAGACGTCAACCATCTCTGCAGTTACTCATCAACCTCTTCAACCAGTTGTGTGAAAATGGGATTGTAAAACCTACACAACGTAAGAGAAGGAAACAAGTGACGGCAGAAGAGGCGGAAATTAATGTTCTTGCTACTGTTGCAGCTGATCCGCATGTTACCTCCCGCACAATAGGTCGAGGAAGTGGCATGAGTAAGGCAAGGGTCCTACGCGTTATCCATAGGTTCCATCCCTATTACATCTCTCTCTATCAAGAGCTGCGTGAAACTAATTATTAGTGTCCTGTTAACTTCTGTACATGGACATTAAGACAGGATACTGCAGATGTATCATGTATCCAGTTAAGTAATGAAACGACATTTACTAATCAGTGTGCCGGCCGCGGTGGTCTCGCGGTTCTAGGCGCGCAGTCCGGAACCGTGGGATGGCTACGGTCGCAGGTTCGAATCCTGCCTCGGGCATGGATGTGTGTGATGTCCTTAGATTAGTTAGGTTTAAGTAGTTCTAAGTTCTAGGGGACTAATGACCACAGCAGTTGAGTCCCATAGTGCTCAGAGCCATTTTTTGAACTAATCAGTGCCAGGTAAACCAGAGAAACATGTGCTATTGGTCTGTTGACCATCCCCTTTGGTTTCATCAGCGTCCACAGAGTGTGGTGTAGGATAGAGAACCATCTTCTCGCCGGGCTGCGTTTCACTGGCTGCACACAAATATTGGAGTCTTCTAACAGACCATCTTCCGTGGATGCTACAAGACGTTCCTCTGCAGACTAGGAGGAAACCATGTTACCAACATAATGGCTGCCCAGCGTGTTTTCACGACTTGTATCCAAATCGTTGGGTTGGACACAGAGGATCTGTACCTTGGCCGGCCAATTCCCTAGATTTGACAGGTCTAGACATTTTTCTGTGGGGGAAAGCTGACAGGCGCTGTCTACAGGAGCATACCAAATACACCCGATGACATACAACGACATAACCTGCAGACTGCTCGGACATCTCCGCTGAAATGCTGGCATGTTTGCCGCATTCATACCATACCGGACCAGAAGCTTGTATTGCCACTGTCGGTGGGCATTTTGAACACAATATGGAAGGGTCAGTTGTCTCATTAGTAGTCAGAATCAACATAATTACTGTATGCGCTTGTGTTATTCTTTAGTATGTGATATCTCAGGTGTTGTACAAGTGTCTATATGGGAACTTTTCAAAACACGGTATATTGAAAATGACCCGCTCTAGAATCGTGCAACGAACGCCACTGACATTGTAATTTACCCTACATTTACTTTGTTAATGTCAACAGGCACGAATCTCTACTAACTTTTGCCTGTCCTCATTCTCCCGAACTTTCTTGTACAGCGAGTGCAACTGCCTTTGCTTCCTGAGCATTCTCCGGATTGCGCTCTTAAACCACGGTGTGTCTTTTCCGTCGGTAACCCACTTTTTCGGCACATACTTGTCCAATGCGTGATTTACAATGTGTTTAAAATTTGCCCATAATTCTTCCACGTCCGTCGTACCGGAAGTAAATGAAGTCGATTCATTTACTAAGTGAGATGCTAACAACTGCTTATCTGCTCTTTCTAGTAAGAATACTCTCCTAGCCTTCTCGACTGACTTTTTAACTTTCATAACCATAGTTGTAATGACAGCGTCATGATCACTAATCCCTGTCTCAACACTGACACCGTCGATGAGGTCTGATCTGTTCGTGGATACCAGATCTAAAATATTTCCTTACGCGTTGGCTGTCGATTTAGCTGCTCAAGACAGTTTTCGGATAATGTATTCAAAAGTAATTCACACGGCGGCTTGTCTGTACAACCTGTAATGAATCCATAGACATCCCGGTCTATACCAGGAAGGTTGAAGTCGCCTCCGACTAATATAGCATGATCCGGGTACTTCTGCGATACAGAATGTAGACTCCCTTTGAATGATTCTAGAACTGTAACGGTGGAATCTGGTGGCCGGTAGTAACAACCCACAATTAACTTTATTTCCCCTAGCCCTGTTAAACATGTCCAGATGACTTCACAATCACGCTCTACTTCGACCTCAGTAGACACAATATTTTTGTCAACTGCAGTATTTGCGAGGCAACTGTTAGATGATTCATCCTGTATACTTGTTGTGAGGACTGAGGTGTGCTTCTCATTCTGGAATACATTTACCAATGGAAGAAATAAATTTTCGTTTTTGTTATACCGGTTCATGCTGAAAAATAATTTAAGCCAAAGCTCACGTAGACCTGTGGAATAACTTTGTTCGTGTGGCCTTCTAAATCGTGTTCGAGCAATTAGTTCGTATTGCAAAATGCCGTGTGTGACTGCACCAGGTCTTCAACAACAAGATATACTGAGAGGCAGTTCGCTTCTTGAAATCAGAGTGTCTAATGAAGCTGAGCAAGGGAATTAATTTTGACGCAATTTGATAGCAATGAGTCCCTAGTATTGAGTTCCAAATATCGAAATTTCCATAAATATTATACTGATTGATCACACGAGCAGGATGTTCTAATTATGAAATCAAATAAATGGACCAGGTAAACCTAATGATATTACAAGTTATTGTGTGTACACAGGTTAGTAGAAAACTTCACAAAATTTAGTTACACACACTTGAAAGACATTTAACTGATACATGAAATGGATTGCAACAGAAAGAACACTGTCTGGGAAGGCTATCTGATTAGGGTTTCTATAACCATGACAAAAACACTTCCTAACACATTGATTACACACAATGGAGCCTTATGAGTACATTGATTGCATGATCGAAAGAAAGAACAGAAACTACATGTGCACTATGCCAGTGAATTCAGACGTGGTGAGCCTGCTGAATTTGCGTGAGTCTAGGAAAGCCCTAACATTGTTGCGACCTAATCCATCGAAACTGCTGTACGATCTTACCGTAATTGTGAGCAGACGCTATGACTCCACTCGTGTCGTTGGAGGTCACCAGAGATCAGACTGTTACCTGTCTACCTGCAGATATCACCTCCGCTTCTCTCTGTCCCACAGGCCGAGACTGTCGTACCACATCCAGATGAAAATCAAATTTATTCTGCCTAGCTTGTATTAGAAAGCGAAGTGAACATTGCACTCAAAGGGTCTGCTCTGCGCAGGATTTCCGACTAAAACACCTTGTCCGCAAATGGCAAGATTCTTCGTAGCTCACGCCCATAGCATTTTTGTTAGTTTGCAGTTTTACTCCAACCATGAACTGCGTAAAGGACGGATTCGAAGCCAGTAGCTGTCAACCTACTCTGTTTTTAAGAGTTCTGGGCCTTAGGTCTCCATCATGAACGAGCTTTCCTTTATAGGCCACTGTCGGATCGTTTTACGTGGAAGGCTACTGCAAAATGGCCCATTGTTTTTCAAGAGTTGTTTCTGTCTGTGGTGGCGGAAGTCCTCCCACGCCACTGTCGTGGCGCCGGACTTTCCCCTCTGCACCTGGTGGTGAAGACGAAACGCAGGAAGTCGGTCGGAATATACTGACGGAAAAAAAATTTCAACAGCAAAAAATATTTAATGTAGGGTAACGAAATTTCGGGAATACGTTTTTCTAGGTAACACGTTTAAGGTAATACATTTAAGGTAACACGTTAACCGCGAGGTAAGCCATGTCAAATGTGAAATGCCGGTAGAATAACCGATGTTGTGGTGCCACCGCCAGACACCACACTTGCTAGGTGGTAGCCTTTAAATCGGCCGCGGTCCGTTAGTATACGTCGGACCCGGGTGTCGCCACTATCAGTGATTGCAGACCGAGCGCCGCCACACGGCAGGTCTAGTCTAAAGAGGCTCCCTAGCACTCGCCCCAGTTGTACAGCCGACTTTGCTAGCGATGATTCACTGCCTAGATACGCTCTCATTTGAAGAGACGACAGTTTAGCATAGCCTTCAGCTACGTCATTTGCTACGACCTAGCAAGGCGCCATATTCAGTTACTACGAATGTATTCTGAACACATCATATTGTGAATCATGTACCGTCAAGAGCGAAGTTCATCATTAATGGATTAGAGTTAAGTATCAAAGTAATTACGTCCGCTTTCTGAATACTCATTCCTTGTCATGTTCCAGATCTCACGTCAGTATAGTTCTTCCCTCCTCACGCCAGCCAGTGTGAGCTAAGACGGGTGCATATCGGCCTCCTCTCATAACACGGTGTTGGCTCATCTGCCAACACAACAGATGTGGCCGCGAGAATGTTGAATGCATACGTGTGTGCATGGCAGCACCAGTGCC
Source organism: Schistocerca gregaria (assembly GCF_023897955.1). Lineage (NCBI taxonomy): Eukaryota > Metazoa > Arthropoda > Insecta > Orthoptera > Acrididae > Schistocerca > Schistocerca gregaria. The sequence goes on from NC_064928.1 coordinate 78,450,640, forward strand.
GGTTGTCAGTTTGTGGGATGGACTTCCATGCCTGTTGCACGTGGTCGGTCAGTACACGGACAGTTAATGATGTTTGTGGATGCCACTGCAGATGTTGTCCGATAATGTTCCGTATGTGCTCTATCGGGAACAGATTTAGTGATCAAGCAGGCCAAGGCAACATGTCGACAGTCTACAGAGCATGATGGATTAGGGCAGCAGTATGTGTGTGTTATCCTGTTGAAAAACACCTCCTGGAATACTGTTCGCTGCACGGGGTAGCCGCGCGGTCTATGGCGCCTTGCTACAGTTTGCATGGCTTCACCGGTCTGAGGTTCGAGTCCTCCCTTGTGTGTGTGTGTGTGTGTGTTGTCCTTAGCGTAATCTAGTGTAAGTTAGATTAAGTAGTGTGTAAGCCCAGGGATCGATGATCTCAGCAGTTTAGTCCCATAGGAAGTTAACACCACCACAATACTCTTCATGGATTGCAGCACAACATGTCGAGCCACCGGACAACGTACAGATTTGTAGCCAGGGTGCGTGTGATAGCCGCCGGTGTGCACCTGCCGTTATATGAAATCGCATCCGAGACCATAAATCCAAGTCCAGTGTCTAGCACGAAGGCAGGTTGGATGCAGATCCTTAACTAGCCTCCTCCTAACCAATACACAACCATCACTGGCACCGAGGCCAGAACCAGCTTTCATCAGAGAAAACAGCAGATCTCCATGCAGCCCTCCGATGAGCCTTGACGCTACTGAAGCCGCAAGTGGCTGTGGTTTGGGGTCAGTGGAATGCAAACTATAGGAGGTCTCTCTGGGAGCTGTCCTTGATATAACCGGTTTGTAACAGTTCGTTGTGTCACTGCGGTGCCAACTGCAGTTGAGATTGCTGCTGCAGATACAGTACGATGCGTCAGAGCCATACGTTATTGACTAACACCAACCCATCACGTCCAATCTATAAGGTAACTAACGCTCAGCACCGTTACAACGTCTATTTAAAGCAAACCTGATTTGCAGCCTCATAGTGGCGCCACTCTTATGCCACTGGAGGGAAGCTTGAACAGATCTCATCTTTCAGATGCAGAAACACGCCTCAAAGCTTTCGCACAACTCCTTCTTGGCGTTGCTATTTTTTCCAGCTATGTATTTTACTTGCTTTCAAACCGGGAGAAGAGACAGACATACGTAGATTTGCCCCCACGCCACCCTACTCCCACTTCAACGAATTCTCTGAACATACAATGGAGCTTGAAAAGCAGAGCGTGTTTTTTTTTTTTTTTTTGCATGACTCCTCTGCTGTGATGATTCAAAAATGATTCAAATGGCTCTGACCACTATGGGACTTAACTTCTGAGGTCATCAGTCCCCTAGAATGTAGAACTACTTAAACCTAATTAACCTAAGGACATCACACACATCCATGCCCGAGGCAGGATTCGAACCTGCATCCGTAGCGGTAGCGCGGTTCTAGACTGTAGCGCCTACAATCGCTCGGCCACTCCAGCCGGCTGGGATGATTCACTATGATGCCACTGTAATAGGGGAGGGGGGGGGGGAGGTGGCGAGTCTGCTCATATTGCGTATTGTTATGTTGCTGGCGGAAGATGGCCCAGTCTGTCACAGTGGAGTCATTCATTGGCCTCCTCTATCTCCTTGTCGGCGCATCCTCCACCCTCTCTGTGTCCGTGTGCCTTTGACGGAGAAGGGGGAAGGGGGGAGGGTTATGGGTCTGCTATTCGCGTTCGACTCTCACCGTTTCCTGAAGACTGCATTTCACAAGTGAGATTCAGAGTGAAACTTCCTGGCAGATTAAAACTATGTGCCCGACCGAGATTCGAACTCGGGACCTTTGCCTTTCGCGGGCAAGTGCTCTACCATCTGAGCTACCGAAGCACGACTCACGCCCGGTACTCACAGCTTTACTTCTGCCAGTATCCGTCTCCTACCTTCCAAACTCTACAGAAGCTCTCCTGCGAATCTTGCAGAACTAGCACTCCTGAAAGAAAGGATATTGCGGAGACATGGCTTAGCCACAGCCTGGGGGATGTTTCCAGAATGAGATACACAGTGTCTCGGAAATTTTTCCCCGATTAAAAACACGAGTATGGCAGTAAAAACGACACATAGTCTATGTCTTTTACCGTGAAGTGCAGATAACATGTCCAATTCTTTGTGTGCGAACGCACAAATAATAAATGTCGACGTCTGCTCCTTTCGTTGTCTGAAGGATATTCAGGCGACGTTCCAATTACATCCATTCTTTGGTGAACATTTCTTGAGGGATGGATGTTATGTCGTTCACTGGTGTTTCGTAAACATCGATATAGCGCCATCGGAAGTAATCCACTGGTGTTCTCTCCGATTATCGCAGAGGCCAGTTGATGGGACCACCATGCACAGTCCATCTTCCCGGAAACGTATCCAAACAGGCGCGAGTGTATAGCCCCAATGAGGTGGCCACCATCTGGTTTGAAAATTACTTCCGGATCAGATCAGATGGCTCTGAGCACTATGGGACTTAACTTCTGAGGTCATCAGTCCCCTAGAACTTAGAACTAATTAAACCTAACTAACCTAAGGACATCACACACATCTATGCCCGAGGCAGGATTCGAACCTGCGACCGTAGCGATCGAGCGGTACCAGACTGTAGCGCCTAGAACCGCTCGGCCACTCTGGCCGGCAATTAATTCCGCAATGTCCTGGTTCATTAGCACGGCAAGTAACTGCTACATATGAAGATACGTATCGGCTATGATTCTTGTTTCACTGAAGAAAAAAAGTCCCATGATTGTATTGCGCATCGCACTGCATCACACGTTCGGCTTAGGGCTGTCTCTGAAGATCTTGAACACAGCGTGGGGATTCTCGTACACCAGATCCTAGCACTGTGTCGATCGACGATACCATTCAGATGAAATGTGGTCTACTCTGAGAATAAGACACGTTTCGGGTGGTTGTCATCTTCCTCTGCCTCAGTTAGCATGGCAGCAACAAGCACTGCAATCTGTTGGTTGGAGACACTGCGCTGCCTGGATGTGTACTCGCAGAAAAGAACTTACCCGTGCAGGATACGGTGCATCAGTGTGTTCACGATCTGCAGCTCTCGCGAGGCTCTGTGGCCTGACTTCTTGGGACGTCACACACAGAGGCGTTCACTTTGTCTGAATTTTCCGCTCACTAGGTCCAGGCCTATACGTTTTGGCGATCCGCCCCGATAGCTGAGTGGTCGTCTCGGCATAGATTTTAAAAGACATATCAATCACACTATTTCTGCGAATTACTTAACAGCATAAGCGCCTCTGTACAACCACATAGTATTAGGAAACTCGACGAAATTCAGAAAGTGATAGTGGCAAATGTACACTCCTGGAAATGGAAAAAAGAACACATTGACACCGGTGTGTCAGACCCACCATACTTGCTCCGGACACTGCGAGAGGGCTGTACAAGCAATGATCACACGCACGGCACAGCGGACACACCAGGAACCGCGGTGTTGGCCGTCTAATGGCGCTAGCTGCACAGCATTTGTGCACCGCCGCCGTTAGTGTCAGCCAGTTTGCCGTGGCATACGGAGCTCCATCGCAGTCTTTAACACTGGTAGCATGCCGCGACAGCGTGGACGTGAACCGTATGTGCAGTTGACGGACTTTGAGCGAGGGCGTATAGTGGGCATGCGGGAGGCCGGGTGGACGTACCGCCGAATTGCTCAACACGTGGGGCGTGAGGTCTCCACAGTACATCGATGTTGTCGCCAGTGGTCGGCGGAAGGTGCACGTGCCCGTCGACCTGGGACCGGACCGCAGCGACGCACGGATGCACGCCAAGACCGTAGGATCCTACGCAGTGCCATAGGGGACCGCACCGCCACATCCCAGCAAATTAGGGACACTTTTGCTCCTGGGGTATCGGCGAGGACCATTCGCAACCGTCTCCATGAAGCTGGGCTACGGTCGCGCACACCGTTAGGCCGTCTTCCGCTCACGCCCCAACATCGTGCAGCCCGCCTCCAGTGGTGTCGCGCAGGCGTGAATGGAGGGACGAATGGAGACGTGTCGTCTTCAGCGATGAGAGTCGCTTCTGCCTTGGTGCCAATGATGGTCGTATGCGTGTTTGGCGCCGTGCAGGTGAGCGCCACAATCAGGACTGCATACGACCCAGGCACACAGGGCCAACACCCGGCATCAGGGTGTGGGGAGCGATCTCCTACACTGGCCGTACACCTCTGGTGATCGTCGAGGGGACACTGAATAGTGCATGGTACATCGAAACCGTCATCGAACCCATCGTTCTACCATTCCTAGACCGGCAAGGGAACTTGCTGTTCCAACAGGACAATGCACGTCCGCATGTATCCCGTGCCACCCAACGTGCTCTAGAAGGTGTAAGTCAACTACCCTGGCCAGCAAGATCTCCGGATCTGTCCCCCATTGAGCATGTTTGGGACTGGATGAAGCGTCGTCTCACGCGGTCTGCACGTCCAGCACGAACGCTGGTCCAACTGAGGCGCCAGGTGGAAATGGCATGGCAAGCCGTTCCACAGGACTACATCCAGCATCTCTACGATCGTCTCCATGGGAGAATAGCAGCCTGCATTGCTGCGAAAGGTGGATATACACTGTACTAGTGCCGACATTGTGCATGCTCTGTTGCCTGTGTCTATGTGCCTGTGGTTCTGTCAGTGTGATCATGTGATGTATCTGACCCCAGGAATGTGTCAATAAAGTTTCCCCTTCCTGGGACAATGAATTCACGGTGTTCTTATTTCAATGTCCAGGAGTGTATATATCACATCCAAAGTTAATTACGTAGAACAAGTTCTGCCACCACCTGCGACTTTGTCGAAAAGTATCGCATCTGCACTAGGACATTTTGTCAGCCGCAGACGTGTTTTCAAAGTCAAATATGACATTATGATGCTCCCTACGAAATGTGGCGAGTTAAATTTCACCGATATCAGCAAAAAAGCGCAGGCCTTATACCTTTCAACCACATACAAACAATGGAAAGAACCACGTGGCAGCCTTGCTGCACATTTGTTAAACGAAATAGCTCCTGCTGACGTCAGTGCACCTATAAATGTCCAACACATACCCAACGGACTATACCACATGCTACATACAGGCAAGGATCCCTGAAAAAGACATCATGAAAGTGAAAGAACTTTACAAAAACTTGAAAAAGAAACCCAGAAACGACGTAGAATAAAAGTATCCTTGTTATAACTGGGAAACAATATGGGAAAATATTTACTGCCGGAACCTGCCAACGTATGTCAGATCGACCTGGTACTTTGCTGTAAACAAGAAAATTACGACGAACTCTAAACTTCACTCTATTCGATTGGCCGGCTCACCGCTGTGTACATTATGTAATATACCAGATACCGAAGAGCAGCCTTGTTGTGTGACAAGGTAAAAGACATATGGCTCTACATAAGAGAAAAGATAGCAAGCGTCAGCAGAACTACGGCCAACGCCGTTACGCCTGCTGAATGTTAAAACCCTGACAGTATACCTTACCCAAAAACAAAACGAAACTAAATCAACTGGTTGAAAGGCCAACCGATGCATGACATCCTAACAAAAGAATCAAGCAATAGGGAGGACTTGTGGGTATACCTTACAGCTGAGCACCACAAGTTGATGTGTACTAAAAAATACAAAGAAAATTACGCAAATTTTTTTAACTAAAACAATATGTAACCAATAGAAGTGCGTAATTTACATGATCCATCCAAGCATTTCGTATATTAGATGGATGCTTTGTGGTACAAGGTTGCACTTCACGTAGCAGGAGGAGGATTTGCAACAGCAAGTAATCAGAGAAGATCATCAATATAGACCAGTTAAACCTATATGTATATATTACTTTGTTTTGTGGGAAGCATATGACTGTGATGAAACTGGTATACACCCTTCATTTACTTTCTATCTTTCCTTCCTTCTTTTCACAGGAAGACATATTTATGTTATTTATGTGTAAAATCAAGCAGCAGTAGCCTACTTTGATTACCTTTCTGAAAAAGAGAATTTTACTTATCAGCAATAATGAGTTTACTACTTTCCGTTTTTACACGCACGGAGAAAGAAAGTTATACATGCAGTTACGTTTCCATAACAATTATGTGACTGCCTTCTCAATGGAATTTACATTTATTTTTATTCAAGCCATGTTGCAAACAATGGCAGCAGAAAGGGCATACTTAGTTTATCGTTCAGAAGAAGCGCGTTTCCACATCATCAAGTTACATTCTCTCTTTAAAGGCGGAGAAGACGGGCGGAGAAGGCAAAAATTGGCGAGCGTAAACGACGGGTTGAAGGGGAGGAAGGAGACCTCTCAAAATTAAAAAAAAAAAAAGTGGTCAGCGTGACGGATGGCCGTCCTACGGACCCGGGTTCGATTCCCGGCTGGTCCGGGGATTTTCTCCGCTCAGGGACTGGGTGTTGTGCTGTCTTCATCGTCGTTTCAGCCCCATCCATCGCGCAGGTCGCCCAATGTGGCGTCGAATGTAATGTGACCTGCACCAAGGCGGCCGGACCTGCCTCGCAAGGGGCCTCCCGGTCAATGACGCCAAACACTCATTTCCATTTTGTTCTAGGCAGATAACGGAATATTCAAGTTGGTTTGTAAAATAGCACCTAACTTTTGGAAAACAATCATCCAGACAATTCCGGAGACTGCAAGAGCTGACAAGTGGGAGAATTATCACACAATCACCTTAACATCTCACGCATCCAAGTTGGTGTCAAAAATAACACACACAAGAGTGGAAAAGAAAATTGGGGATGGCTTTAGAAAAGATAAAGGCACCAGACAGGAAATTCTGACTTTGCGATTGATAATGGAAGCAAGACTACAGAAAAATCAAAACACATTCATAGGATTTGTAGACCTGGAAAAATCATTAGAAAACGTAAAATGGTGCAAGGTATTCGAAATTCCGAGAAAAATAGGGATAAGGTATAGGGAGTAGTACACAATATGTACAAGAGCCAAGGGGTGATAATAAGAGTGGGCGACTAAGAACGAAGTGCTCGGATTATAAAGGCAGTAAGACAGGGATGTAATTTTTCGCCCCTACTTTCAGTCTGTGTATCTAAAATGCAGTAATGGAAATAAAAGAAAGTGTTAGGAGTGGGATTAAAATTCAAAGTGGGAGGGTGTCAACGATACGATTCGCTGATGACATTGCAATCCTAAGTGAAAGAGAAGAAGAATTACACGATCTGCTGAATGAGATGGACACTCTAGTGAGTAGAGAATATGGCTTGAGAGTAAATCGAAGAAAGATGAATACAACGAGAAGTGTCAGAAATGAGAACAGCAACGAATGTAACATCAGGATTGATGGTCACGAAGTAAATGAAATTAAGGAATTCTTCTACCTAGGCAGCAAAATAACCAATGACGTACGGAGCAAGGAGGACATCAAAAGCGGACTAGTGTAGGTAAAATGGTCATTCATGGCAAAGAGAAGTCTACTAGTATCAAACATAGGCCTTTATTTGAGGAAGAAATTTCTGAGAACGTACGTCTGGAGCAAAGCATTGTATGGTAGTGAGAAATGGACTGTGGCAAAACCAGAACAGAATCGAAGCATTTGAGATGTGGTGCTACAGACAAATGCTGAAAGTTAGATAGACTGATAGGTACTAGTGGTAACTGTAGAGGCCAAAACTGTAGGCGAAGACGGGGATTAGAAAATATCCATCAAATCGGGGATTGGAAAATATCCAGCAAATGGTTGAGGACTTAGATTGCAAGCGCTACTCTGAGTTGAAGAGGTTGGCACGGGAGAGAAATTCGTGGCGGTCTGCATCAAACCAGTCAAAAGACTAATGACCCAAAGAATAAATAAATAAAAATGAAACGACGCTGCCTGTGTACTTGAACTCCACGTACCCCATCTTGCAACTGGTGGCTGTCCACGGTACGCCCTCTGGAAGTTTCTCTCGACTCTTTTTGGTGGCTGTGTCTTGTGATACCAGAGGAAATATTTGTCTTTGTCTTTGTTTGAATACATGCTGTTTGCAAATGGTATCCGATACCGATACTGTTGCATCACTGAGCCGAGTAACAAACAAAGTAACTGCAAGTATGTAGGTACAGAAAACTTGAATAGGTCGCATGCAATTCGAGATAAAAAGTATTTGTATATGTATCATATTTTATGCCTTATGCATGTTTGTAATGTAAGTAAGACTTCTGGTACAAAATATTTGCCCTGTTAAACATCTAGCCATAATCTCAAAAATTGTATTCAATAGGTAATTAATTTCCATTCACTATGTACATTTTCAAATCTCTTTATCAGTTTCATGCTTTAATATACGAAGCCATCTGACTCTGTCGTACGCTTAACTTGCACTAGATTCAAGAGTTGTGACACTTTCGCTATAAGGTTTCGAAGTCATTCAGGAAATACTTGTTTCAAAAAAATGGTTCAAATGGCTCTGAGCACTATGGGACTCAACTGCTGTGGTCATTAGTCCCCTAGAACTTAGAACTACTTAAACCTAACTAACCTAAGGACATCACACACATCCATGCCCGAGGCAGGATTCGAACCTGCGACCGTAGCAGTCGCACGGTTCCGGACTGCGCGCCTAGAACCGCGAGACCACCGCGGCCGGCAAATACTTGTTTCGTTATAAACCCAGTCATGGATTATTAAAAGTTTAGTAACCAGGCAATTTAATTTCGGTGAGTTAAGACAGAGACAGAGATCTAAAGAACATCATAACAGACGTAATTTAATTAGCTGGTTAGTAAATTCTTCGTGACCCATGACTACATTTATAACAAAACAAACAAATAAAGTTATCTGCAGTATTTGTTTCTTTTATTCCAATCTACGACCGTAAAAAGTTTTTGTCCTCAGACTATCGATTTCGGTCAGATGGTCACATCCTCAGATCTGTTTGAAAGATTACTGATGTAATAAAGCCTAAGGGGGATTTCCAAGAGATACAAACAACAGCAGCTGGGCAACGCACAACAGAAGCGAAAATGCGGTGCGAGCTGCGCCCAAGTGCCGGCGCAGCCATCATGTGGAAGGCGCTACTGCTCACTGCAAGCTGTTGTGTTCGATGATACCTAGCTTCTTTGGCTTTCTCATCCAGTATATTTCAAACTTTTCTAAAGATGGTCGTGAATAACGGAAAACGACAGTGTGACGACCACTGTTGTGATCATAGACTGGAACTGAAAAGAAAGAAAAAGAAAAATGCAGATTCTGTACTTCCGGGAACAATCTATTTATTTGCGACTGTTTTGTAGTTAGTTGAAGCTATCTGTACCCACTATCTATCTATGTCTAACTATTTATACAGGCCATAGTACTAATGTCCTTTCCAGTACTCCTCGTAAGACGCTGGATCATAAAGATGGCAGTGGGAAGTGTATTTGCAATACTTGTCTAAAAAATTGTGTGAAACTACTGTGCACGTAATATACCCCAATCACCCCTAGACTACGAAAAATAGCTTAGCGTGTTCGGACAGAGGGTTAGCTGCCTTCTGTAATTAAAAAACTGAGTTAATAGATCAACAACGAACTAAAACGGGTGTCTTTCTACGTCCACCCAGAGCAGATACAACGAACGAAAACGAACAGAAATGAGATTAAAAAAAAATGCCGTGACATGCGTAAGTAAAATCATTTAATAACGACGGATATGGTCACGGCGCAGAAGAGTCGTAACGAATACACGGGCTCGACTAATGTCTGAATACGCTGGAGGAAACTGACACCGTGAATCCAGCAGGGTTGTCCATAAATCCGTAAGAGTGCGGTGGAGTGCGGCTCTCTTCTGAACAGCACGTTGCGTGGCATCCCAGGTTTGCTGAATAATGCTCACGTCTGGGGAGTTTGGTGCCTATCGGTAGTGTTTAAACTCAGGAGAGTGTTCCTGGTGCCACTCTGCAGCAGTTCTGCACGTGTGGGGTGTCGCATTGTCCTGCTGGAATTGCCCAAGTTCGTCGGAATGCACAATGGACATGAATGGATGAAGATGATAAGACACGATGCTTACGTATGTGTCACCTGTAAGAGTCGTATCTAGACCTATCAGGGGTCCCATATCACTCCAACTGCACACGCTCCACGCCATCACATAGCCTTCACCAGCTTGAACAGTCCCCTGCTGACATGCAGGGTCCATGGATTCGTAAGGTTGTTCCAATACCCGTACACGTCCATCATCTCGATCGGCGGGGATCTGCCGTCTATTTTAGCCCTTCATGAGATGTATGTGACTAAAGTTTTATGATGTGACTGGCCAAAGCGTATAAGGTGGAGGTTTTAGCGTGTTGCAAAGTGGCTGGCTCATCCTTTTTTCATTCTTGCAGTAAGTTAGCCGCGTCCATCTGCTGTATTGTACCACGTCCTTTCTGTGTAGTTAATGTTTTAATATAAGCGCAATAGTTCGTTTAGAGCTTCTGTGCCGGTACGCACATAGTTTCCAAACATTTGTTACCTTACTTTTGTTTAGTGTATTTTACCGACGTTGTCAAACTGTTTTCGTGCGGGCGCTGAAAATTTTGCTGTCGTGCGCCTACACCAGCATATCCATCCATCCATCCATCCATACATCAGTACTTTCCTTGTCCGGTTGCTTTTAGTCCCGAACTGCCGGCCGCGGTGGTCTCGCGGTTCTAGGCGCGCAGTCCGGAACCGTGTGACTGCTACGGTCGCAGGTTCGAATCCTGCCTCGGGCATGGATGTGTGTCATGTCTTTAGGTTAGTTAGGTTTAAGTAGGTTTAAGTTCTAGGGGACTGATGACCACAGCTGTTAAGTCCCATAGTGCTCAGAGCCATTTTTAGTCCCGAACTAATGACGTGGCATGATACAGAATGTAGTGGGGAGTCTATTGTGTGCTTTTAGGTGGCAGCCACAGTGTGACGGGGCTACAGCGTGCTTGGTGGACGATGCAGTGAGCGTCAATGGTGACCATTCGTAAAGCTAAACTGAGTGTCATCTAACACGTCTTCAGTTTTCTTTTCCATTCTTCTGTATATTATTATTATCAGCAGTGTGGACGCATGATGTGTTATGCTGATAGTGCGATAGTTTTCTCATTTATCTATTCTTGCTATCTTCGTAAATGTGTGGATGATGTTGTCCCGAAAGTCTGATGGTACATTCGTGCTAAAAAGTATCCGAACGACCTGAATTGTATTCCGCATGATTCCCATACAACTCTCATAACGTAGCTGTGTAGCAGGTCCTCTAATTGCCCCTCAGTACAGACGTTTGACTATTGAAAATGGTTCCAACAAATCACCACTAGAAAACACTGCTCTGTATTGCAATAACTCAAGATGTAAAGTAATACCACGATATTACAACAGGGAACACCTTATCACAGATAAGACTGTTCTTAGGGCTTGTAAGCTCACATTTATCGTAATAAATGACACACCTGGAATGTTACCACTCTCATTATTACGTCAGATAGGCAATGCACGTAGTAAGTTCGCCGTATTTATGATTTCCTCTTCGAAGTAACATACCGTACTTATTATTTAACACAAAATGACATTAAAAATTTAAGTTTTTCACGAGCTGCTAATTGATAATATGTATGAACTTCAAATGACACGGCGAACCGCCTCGTTCTGCATATAGATTCAAACCCAGGTCAAGCAGATTAAGCAAAGATTTCGTGACTGACGGAAACTAACAGTCATACCTGACTAGGCATACGGAGAGTGATATACTTCGATTTTAGACAGTATCAGTTAGGAAATATCAACTTTAAATTACATAACGTAAACATTCCAGAATGAGATTTTCACTCTGCACCGGAGTGTGCGCTGATATGAAACTTCCTGGCGAATTAAAACTGTCTGCCCGACCAAGACTCGAACTCAGGACCTTTGCCTTTCGCGGGCAAGTGCTCTACCGTCTGAGCTACCGAAGCACGACTCAGGCCCGGTACTCACAGCTTTACTTCTGCCAGTACCTCGTCTCCTACCTTCCAAACTTTACAGAAGCTCTCCTGCGAACCTTGCAGAACTGGCACTCCTGAAAGAAAGGATATAGCGGAGACATGGCTTAGCCACAGCCTGGGGGATGTTTCCAGAATGAGATTTTCACTCTGCAGCAGAGTGTGCGCTGATATGAAACTTCCTGGCATATTAAAACTGTGTGCCCGACCAAGACTCGAACTCGGGACCTTTTCCTTTCGCGGGCAAGTGCTCTACCATCTGAGCTACCGAAGCACCACTCACGGCCGGTACTCACAGCTGTACTTCTGCCAGTACCGCGTCTCCTACCTTCCAAACTTTACAGAAGCTCTCCTGCGAACCTTGCAGAACTGGCACTCCTGAAAGAAAGGATATAGCGGAGACATGGCTTATCCACAGCCTGGGGGATGTTTCCAGAATGAGATTTTCACTCTGCAGCGGAGTGTGCGCTGATATGAAACTTACTGGCAGATTAAGAAGTAAAGTTGTGAGGACCGGTATTGAGTCGTGCTTCGGTAGCTCAGACGGTAGAGCACCTGCCCGCGAAAGGCGAAGGTCCCGAGTTCGAGTCTTGGTCGGGCACACAGTTTTAATCTGCCAGGAAGTTTCAACGTAAACATTTTTTAACGGACGCGTATTCCTACCCAGCATCTGTTGTCCCTGTTAACGAACTACGATATATGTTAAATATTGCTTCATCACAAGTAACTTACTTGAAATGCCGTGCAGTAAAGCTTTGTGTTGGACAGGGATTCGAATCCAGAACCTAATCGGATTGATATCGAAGCACAACCAACTGTGACATATCGGATTTTCTCGGCAGTAACTAGATGTTTTAACTGAAATGACGAGACGAAACATTAATTTTTTCCTTCCCAGGACTCCAACGCGACACCTATCGCTGTTATATTCTAGAGAAAACGAACGTTAAATATGGGTTTGTTACACCAGCAGCGACGTGTGAGCATGTTTGAACTAGAAACAATATGACGAAGAGTTCAGTGCTGACTGGTAATCGAACCCCACACATATCGTTGTTGACTACACACAAAGAGGCGTCAGCTACCGAATGTTTTTCCACCAGCAGGTGGGAATAAAATCCTTGAACTTACAGTGATGTCGCAAATAGTTTTGCGTCTCACTGGGAGTCAAAAACGTCAGATATCGTTAGTGTCGACAACGAATGAAAATACATTAAAAATCAAAATTATTATCCACCAGCAGACAGGTGTTCTCATGCTAGAGCTTGATAATACATAATGAAAACTTTAGTGTCGGGGCCAGAATTCGAACCCATTCACGCACAATATGTGGAGATGTTGAGGAATCTGCAGTTTTGAACAAACAACAAATTGTAGTCAAGCTGTATTGTCAAGAATGGATCAAATTCCGCGTTAAGCGCGGTCTGAGTTCAGAACCAATTTTATCGACGTACAGAAGCTCAAATAGAAGGTGGAATAAGTGTCCTGTGACCCTACAAAGCACTTGTTTCGTCACCAGAAATAAATAACTAGTATAAGAAAGGTTACTGGAGACAGAGTTTCTATATGTCGCCACTCCTCACTTTAATGTGGTTCAACCTAATGTCTACTTGGTAGAGAAGGAATATCATATTTAATGTAAATTTCAGACCACAATGCCTTTATTCCTTCTTCACTTGTCGTAGCCAAATGAGAATTGTGTCTCCCTATCAAAAATCATAGGCAGAAGTTGGAATAGAACCCAGGCCATGAGTATATGAACCTATTAGCAATCCAACAGACCACCAAATCCACTGCTCGGTGGTTCATTTTTCTATTGTTACGCCGTTGCGCCACACTGGATGAGAATTCTGACACACAGGCTCCCTGTAGTGGTTTGCAGGATGTTCAGTACATTCATTTACTTGGTTGGCCGAATCACCATGAACTTGCTGCCTCGGCTACCCAGTGCCTACATTCGACTCTATTTTGTAATTACCGAAATAAAGTCACGTAACTGCCACCTGCAAAGAACTGCCAACACTGTAAGATGCAGAAATTTAAATGGGAAGTGTTCTTTTCCACTTGAGCTACTCTATTGCGCTATCTGTTAGTTGAAAACGTCGTGCAGTGCAAAAGAAAAGCTGTAACTGTCTGTCTCTCAGAAGTCTACACCCGGCCATATGCATTATCTCACAACATTGTGGAATGTGGAAGATCTGGAGGAATTGTGGTTGACTTCTGGAGCTGCTGTAGCTACGGTTCAGCTAGTAGTGTAACGGTAAGTGTAATGCGCCGTAGACAACACGTCGCAAGTTCAAGTACATTCACTGCTACATTTTTTAAAACGCAATTCAGCTGTCTGCTGAAGTTATCAATGTAATGAAACTTTGAACAAAATTCCCTTCACTTCTCAACCCAAAATAGTCGCATGTGGAAAATGGTTCAGATATTGCGACATTTTGTTCTTTTCTGGTTTAATAGACGGCCAGGCAGCAGATGCATCTAGTATGGGGAGAGCGCACCGTGCTAAAATACGTCAGAAAAGTATTTTCTACATTAGTTGTCACATGGTAGTGGCATTTTATTCTCCAAACTTTGTTTCATAGCTTTAACTCAGAACAAGTTTTGTAGATGCATGTAATCAATAAACTGCGTGTTCATTGCCAGACTGTTATAGATAACATCAGAGAATATCGTTGACGATTAATTTCTCTCTCTTGTTTACTATTGTTTAAACTATACTAAAGGAAACCCTACGAAAATTGTGCACTGTATTATAAGACATGAAATAAAACTACCCACGATAACCTTACGACGAACGTCTGTTTTAATAACGCTGAGTATCTGTACACAAGTGTGCCTCGATCGAACCGAATTAGTAAAATACTACTCACTTACGTTTCGATTGGGTCTGTGTTTAATTGGTATGCTGTGTCATACTCGAGAGGTATGCAAATGTTGCATTTCATAAATAAAGTTATGTATTTCTAGAAACCCAAAATTTGCTGGTCAGCAATGGAAAGAGGCATTGTGAGTTTTTCACCATTGCACTATGAGCCGAAAGCATTTTCCTGCGTTTGCTTAGCGATGTTTAATCTGACTGCTTGTAGCTCTTTCACAGAAGGGATAAAAACGTTGCAGTCAGCGAGAGTGGAACCGCGAACCAGAAGAGACGTTTTCTTAAAGGTCAGCATGTTACCACAGAGCTAGCGAAGAGCTATCCGTCTGGGATTTCCATTACGAGGCCAGTAGGGACTGGAACTCGTAAATCGCTATCTAAAGGACGATATTAGTTGCGATTTGCACGTGCAACCGTAAATTTACAATCTTTTGTTACGTCTCAAGTGACAATAACTCAGATTATTCAACGGAAGTGACAGGAAAAATCAAGTGAACTTTGAGGCTTAATTCCGTGCACACCAGGAAGTAACTCGTCGGCCACAGAGTTGCCAAACATACCTTGCCTTCTTGCCAAATCTCACTTACAGTACCAGCAGGAAGAAGACGAACTGATGTGATTCTACAGAGGGCTGGGAAGTGACCATGCTGGCGTCTCAAAGACGCGGCTGGCACCGCCTGGAATACGTAATGCGTCTGATTCGCATTTTTGTAACTAGGTATAGGGACTGGAAGTTAGTTATTAATAATATTCAGATCTGACTGTAAACTAAGCTTCATAAATCAGTAACTCTCATAGTTCTCAATGTGTGTGTGTGTGTGTGTGTGTGTGTGTGTGAAGAGAGAGAGAGAGAGAGAGAGAGAGAGAGAGAGAGAGAGAGTGACTAATTAATTGTTGTAATGAAATTGCATCATAGTACGTAAAGAAATCTTGCATTAAAATGACACGTTCCACATCATTACGAAATGTCGTGTTCCTGATCTGTGCAACAAATATTAATCGAATCAAGTCTACTCTAATCATATGGCTGACTAGCCATGAACAATGGCTCTGAGCACTATGGGACTTAACATCTGTGGTCATCAGTCCCCTATAACTTAGAACTACTTAAACCTAGCTAACCTAAGGACATCACACACATCCATGCCCGAGGCAGGATTCGAACCTGCGACCGTAGCAGTCGCGCGGTTCCGAACTGCGCGCCTAGAACCGCGAGACCACCGCTAGCCATGAACAGTCATGAATTACCGAAATATTCGCCAATATCAGTAACCAAATCTAAGCTTGAAAATAAAAGACCACAGTTTTTGTAATAGATCGGGACTCCTATCAAAACCCTTTCGTCTCTGTTAACTAACCACGAAAGATGTGTGATATACCTCCATTCAGAAGCAACAAAGTGTGGATGCATTTAAAGATGAAGCGCATGATCTGAAGTTCTGTGACGCAGACACGAACCCAACACCTAATCGGATTGGTAACTAAGTAAAATCAAATTTTATGTATCGGTTTTTCTTACCAGCTGCTAAGTGTTTGAATCTAAAATAAGTATACAATTTTTTGTGCCTGAGCGACAATACAACCACACACCTACAGTCCTTCTTTCTCATCCACGAATATAGCTTAAGTAACACTTGCTTACTCACCAACAGTAAGATGTGTGCGTGTTTGACCAGAAATAACAACACCTATTGCGAATGTTGGCAACACATGAACAAACATTAAAAACGCACGTTAATTTTCACTATCAGGCTGGCGTGCACGTGACAGGGCTTGAAATGAAATTATGAATATTTTTGTACCGGAACAGGAATGGGACCCACGTACTTAGCTTTGGAGGAGACCTAGAGAAGATTGCAGTCTTGGGAAAAGGAACGAAATGACTGAACTATACTGTTCTGAGTGATTCAGATCCCCGAGAGACGAGATACGAATTCAAATCACAGTCCAGCACCAAATTTTTCAGCGTCTGTAGTTCAATCATGTACAAGTAAAATAAGACCCTCTACATGGTTATCGGTTCATCAAGTAAAATGAAATTTTCTAATGTAAGTAAGTTTACTGGCTACAGTATTTCTGTTTACCATGACATCCGCCTATGTCATTTCCCAACGTAAACCGGGTCTGCACAGTTAGTAATGAAGGAACGTGATGTTGAATGCGCATTCTGAGTTGTAACGTCTTTCTCTTGAGTTTACCAAAGGTAAAGTAAATCTGTTTGTGCCTCATAAAAGTAATTTCCTGACCCCTCTACATGGTTATCGGTTCATCAAGTAAAATGAAATTTTCTAATGTAAGTAAGTTTACTGGCTACAGTATTTCTGTTTACCATGACATCCGCCTATGTCATTTCCCAACGTAAACCGGGTCTGCACAGTTAGTAATGAAGGAACGTGATGTTGAATGCGCATTCTGAGTTGTAACGTCTTTCTCTTGAGTTTACCAAAGGTAAAGTAAATCTGTTTGTGCCTCATAAAAGTAATTTCCTGATCCCATGCATTGCACCTGTGATAATTCGTTCCACCAGACCACTGTGGCCACATTTTCCAGTCTCAGGAGTGTGGTGTAACGGATGATATGCTTAGCTTACAAAATTAGTCACGGTGGAAAAAATGCGAGTCTATTGCATGGTTAAGAACAAGCAAGCTTCGGACGAGGACATTTTACTACTCTCATGTCACCAGGATGCAAAGACTCTTCCAGGCATCATAGCCTCGATGTGAAGCCATTTTCAAATTATCACTAATTCAGCAAATTTCTTAGTTCGAGAAAATCCACTGTGAAATGTGAGGTTACTGGATAATTCGATTATTACCGTCATTATTACTATCGTTTACTTCATACAGCTGCTGGAACACATGTGCCTGAACGTCATTTAATGCCTTTTGGTCATTATAGAAGAAGTAGTTGCCCAAAAACAGGTTCTTTCCCTGTCTACGGACTTCTTTTCATGTTAATATCAAACATCGGCAATTACTCGTAGATTACATTAAAACTAATGTAATTGATGAAGACGTCACTTGATAACAAAAACGCGCTGTCTTTCTTCATATACTTGCCCCTAGAAGTGGCTGTCGAATACTGCCAAACCAAAAGCCAAGGAATCTTACTTCCTTCCGATATACGTCGCTGTCAGTTCTTCCATATGATGTGGTGGCTACATGGCGCCAAAGTGATAAATAGCAAGACGACGAGTACGAAGGTCTCGGCTTCGGTCCTTGGTCAGTCTCACGAATTTTATCTCCCATTTTACACTTATTTCCTCTCGGACAGTGTTTTTTGATGTGAAAAATGCCGAGTTGCACTGTAGTCCGAAAGCAAACATGCTCAAATCTCGCTGCTGGTGTAACAAACCCGTATTTAACGTTCGTTTTCTCTATAATATAACAGCGATAGGTGTCGCGTTGGAGTCCTGGGAAGGAAAAAAATTAATGTTTCGTCTCGTCATTTCAGTTAAAACATCTTGCTACAGCCGAGAAAATCCGATATGTCACAGCTGATTGTTCTTTGATAACAATCCGATTAGGTTCTGGGTTCGAATTCCTGTCCAACACAAAGCTTTACTGCAAGGCATTTCAAGTAAGTTACTTGTGAAGAAGCGACATTTAACATCTATTGTAGTTCGTTAACAGGGACAACAGATGCTGGGTAGGAATCCGCGTCCGTTAACAAATGTTTACGTTATGTAATTTAAAGTTGATGTTTCCTAACTGATACTGTTTAAAATCGAGGTATATCACTCCCTGTATGCCTAGTCGGGAATGACTGTTAGTTTCCGTCAGTCACGAAATCTTTGCTTAGTCTGCTTGACCTGGTTTTGAATCTATATGCAGAACGAGGCGGTTCGCCGTGTCATATCAATTAGCAGCTCGTGAAACACTTAAATTTTTAGTGTCACTTTGTGTTAAATAATAAGTACGGTATGTTACCTCGAAGAGGAAATCATGAATACGACGAACTTACTACGTGCATTACCTATCTGACGTAATAATGAGAGTGGTGTGTCATTTATTATAATAAGTGTGAGCTTACAAGCCCTAAGGACAGTCTTATCTGTGATAAGGTGATCCCTGATATTTGTAGTATCGTATTACTTTACATCTTGAGTTATTACAATACAGAGCAGGGTTTTCTAGTGGT
This sequence comes from Schistocerca gregaria, assembly GCF_023897955.1. Taxonomy (NCBI): domain Eukaryota; kingdom Metazoa; phylum Arthropoda; class Insecta; order Orthoptera; family Acrididae; genus Schistocerca; species Schistocerca gregaria. Next base: position 78,469,602 of record NC_064928.1, read on the forward strand.
GATTTGTTGGAACCATTTTCAATAGTCAAACGACTGTACTGAGGAGCGATTAGAGGACCTGCTACACAGCTACGTTATGAGGGTTCTATGCGAATCAGGCGAAATACAATTCAGGTCGTTCGGATACTTTTGAGCACGACTGTACCTGACTTGTCACATAGATTAACACCAAACTGAATTGTCGTTCGCTTGCCATTTTACCACGTGATTTTACAAATTCCGATGAGATGTTATCTATCCCTTCCGCCTTATTTGAGCTTACTCTTTCAAGAGGTCTTTCAGATTCCGGCTCTAATACTGCAGCCCATTCCTTCTTGTATGAAACCTCACTCTCATAGAGACCTTCAATGTACTCTTTCCACCTATCAGCTCTCTTCTTTGCCTATAACAGTGGAATTCCCCTTGCACTCTTAATATTACCACCCTTGCTTTCAATTTAACCGAAGTTTGTTTCGACTTTTCTTTTTCCTGAGCCAGTCTTCCCGACGATTATTGTTTTTTTTTTTCGATTTCTTCACATCTTTCCTGTAGCTGTCTTGGCTGCCCTGCACTTGCTATCTATTTCATTCCTAAGCAGTTTATGTCGCAGTCCTGTCTTTCCTCGAACATTTATGTACTTCCATATTAAGTCGATCAGTTTAGGTATTTCGTCTGTTACTCAAAGTTCTTAGCAGTTATCTTACTTATACCAATGAGGTTTCTTTGGAGTTGTGTTCTTTGTACCAACATTTGTCTCTCCAAGATATGTGCTTGCCCATTTTAGATGTGTCCGCTTCTCTTGTACTGAACTGCTCTCTCTTGTGATCCCTATCACAGTCTCGACATTCTTAAAGAACTTTAAACATGACTTGTCTCTCCTTAGTAGTTAAATATCCACCTCCTTCCACATTCATTCTTTTGGACGAATCGCTCGAACTTCAGTGTACTCTTCAACAACCTAAATTGTGATCTGAGTGTATATCTGCACCTTGATGCACCTTAAATCCGATATCTGATTTCGAAATCTATGTCTGACCATACTGTAACCTATCTGGGATCTTTCCGATTCGTCAGGTCTTTCTTAAGTATACTTCCACTTCTTGTGAACGTAATGTTCGCTATTACCACGAGAATTTTATTGTAGAACTCATTCAGTCTTCCTCTTCTCTCATTCCTACCGCCAAGGCCATATTCTCCGGTAACCTCTTCTCCTATTTTTTACGCTGAAACCGCTTTCCAGTCCCCCGCGACTATTAGATTTTCATTTCCCTTAATCACCCTTCCAACATCAGATTCTTTCTCCATCTATTCATCTGCTACTTGCGACGTTTGCACGTGACTACCGAACCCGAAAATGGATTGGATACTAAAATTACAATAAAAAATGCTTGTGTCATACGACAAAAAGGCGAATATGTCCTGAGCAGAGTTAGGGATGTAAAAGAAGGGAACTAGCTTTACGGCTTATCTGGCAGCTCCAGAGACATTTAAATCAAAACATCTTGACATATTCGCGCTTTTTACTTGTTAGCGTCAGTACCGATATCAGGTAAGATAATACATTGTCAAGTAAAGTAGCATAATGAATTATGTCATCCCCCCAGGAACAAATCCACTCACAGAAATTTTATTCCTTCAAAAGAACTTTTAGTTATTACGAGCATGCTCTTCAAACGCTCGGTTGCTTACTGTGGCTGGTGAATCTTCTCGATTTTGGGAACAGGGTCAGGGGCTTTAGCCTATAATTTGCAAGAAGCAGGTGTGCCAACACCTTGCAGCTAAGAGAGTTCACTGCGTAGGGGAAGCAGAATTAACTCGTAAAGAAGCGCGAATATGTCAGGATGTTTTCATTTCGATGTCTTTGAAGCTTCTAGATAAACTGAAAGACTGGTTCCCTTCTTTTACATCTCTAACTCTGCGCAGAACATATTCGCCTTTTTGCGGAATGATAGAAAATTTTTCATTCTGGTTCCAAACTTACCCTGTAGCATAATTTTGACAATTGACCGCCATAGCTTGGAAACCTGCTTATGTGGATTTTTGTTGACTCAAGCGGTCACTGATCTGCTATAGGTTTTTTATTGTCTTTCGAACCATATTATTTATATCGTGACAAGGGATAAAACTTTCACAAAACAATCGGATGACCATTAATTACACGTGTTTGTATACCTTCTTACAGAACTTAAACCGATTCACACTTGTCTGAAACACATAAATAGAGCGTAAAAAAGCGCATAAAACATTTTATTTGCACCTAAATTCCGAATCAAGCTAGATTTTATCTCAGGAATACAGTTTTTATTTAAATGAGTCACTTTAAACCGATTCAGTACACTCAATTCACATCAGAATGACTTTTACATGCTACATTTATATCGACATAAAACCATCGTATGCCGACAAAGGAAAAAATTTCCGGATGGAAACCTCCCAGAAATTCGTGTTTTTCCAAGCATTTACACGTAAAATCCGATGGATGCACATTCAAATGGTGCCATTAGTAGAGCATTAATTTCTGCCCAATTAACGTCTTTTGCAAAAGCAATCAATTTATTCGAACTATATTCCCTGGCGCCAGTTCCGGTTTGTCGCTCAAATAGCGTTTATTCACTGCAACACAGCTGCAGAGCTCAAATGGTTGTACATAAGCCCGCTGGTGCGGGCTAAACCAATAAGTTTTTATCCCATGTTCCAAGCTCAAATATAAATCGAGCACCAAGATCCCAGGCGGCGATTCTGCGCGTGGCCTTCTCAAACATACACTGAAGTGTAGAAGAAACTGATACAGGCATGCCTATTCAAATACAGGTATACGCAAACGGACTGAAGAAGACTCTGCCTGTATAAGAGAACAAGTGTCTGGCGCAGTTGTTAGGTCGGTCGCTGCTGCTACAGTGGCAGGTTATCAATATTTAAGTGAGTTTAATGAACAAAGTAAGGGCATATGGACTATCAGACCAATTGTGTGATTGGATTGAAGAGTTCCTAGATAACAGAACGGAGCATGTCATTCTCAATGGAGAGAAGTCTTCTGAAGTAAGAGTGATTTCAGGTGTGCCGCAGGGGACTGTCGTAGGACCGTTGCTATTCACAATATACGTACATAAATGACCTTGTGGATGACATAGGAAGTTCACTGAGGCTTTTTGCGGGTGATGCTGTGGTGTATCGAGAGGCTGTAACAATGGAAAATTGTACTGAAATGCAGGAGGATCTGCAACGAATTGACGCATGGTGCAGGGAATGGAAGTTGATTCTCAATGTAGACAAGTGTAATGTGCTGCGAATACATAGAAAGATAGATCCCTTATGATTTACCTACAAAAGAACAGGTCAGCAACTGGAAGCAGTTAATCCCATAAATTATCTGGGAGTACGCATTAGGAGTGATTTGAAGTGGAATGATCATATAAAGTTGATCGTTGGTAAAGCAGATGCCAGACTGAGATTCACTGGAAGAATCCTAAGGAAATGTAATCCGAAAACAAAGGAAGTAGGTCACAGTACGCTTGTTCGCCCACTGCTTGAATACTGCTCAGCAGTATGGGATCCGTACCACATAGGGTTGATAGAAGAGATAGAGAAGATCCAACGCGCAGCGAGCTACGTTACAGGATCATTTAGTAATCGCGAAAGCGTTACGGAGATGATAGATAAACTCCAGTGGAAGAGTCTGCACGAAAGACGCTCAGTAGCTCGGTACGGGCTTTTGTTAAAGTTTCGAGAACATACCTTCACCGAAGAGTCAAGCAGTATATTGCTCCCTCCTACGCATATCTCGCGAAGAGACCGTGAGGATAATATCAGAGAGATTACAGCCCACACAGAAGCATACCGACAATCCTTCTTTCCACGAACAATACGAGACTGGAATAGAAGGGAGAACGGATAGAGGTACTCAGGGTACCCTCCGCCACACACTGTCAGGTAGCTTGCGGAGTGTGGATGTAGATGTAGATGTAGATGTAGAGTTTGAACTCGGTATTTTAGTCGACACCCGTGCGATGGTACACAGCATCTCCGAGGCAGCGATTAGGTGGAGATTTTCCCGTATGACGATTTCACGAGTGTACCGTAAATATCAAGAATTTCGTAAAACATCAAATCTCCGACATCGCTGCAGCCGGAAAAAGATCCTGCAAGAATGGGATCAACGACGGCTGAAGCGAATCGTTCAACAGAGGTGCAACCCTTCCGCAAATGGTTGCAGATTTCAATGCCGGGCCATTGACAACTCTCAGCGTGCGAAGCACTCAACGAAACGTCATCGATGTGGACTTTCGGAGCCTAAGATCCACTCATACAGCCTCCATGACTGCACAACACAGAGCTTTACGCTTCGCCTGGTCCCGTCAACACCGACATTGCACTGTTGATGACTGTAAAGATGTTGCCCGGTCGGACGAGTCTCTTTACAAATTATATCGAGCGGATGGACGTGTACCGGTATTTAGGCAACCTCATGAATCCATGGACCCTGCACGTCAGTAGGGGACTGTTTAAACTGGTGGTGGGTCTTTAATGGTGTGGGGCGTGTGCAGTTGGAGTGATATGGGATCCGCGATACGCCTAGACACGGCTCTGGTGACAGGTACGTAAGCATCCTGTCTGATCACCAGCATCCATTAATGTCCATTGGGCTATCCGACTGATATGGGAAATTCCAGCAGGACAATGCGACACCCCACACGTCCAGAATTGCTACAGAGTGGCTACAGGAACACTCTTTTGAGTTTAAACACTCCCGCTGGCTGCCAAATTCCCCAGACATTAACGTTATTGAGCATTTCTGGGATGCCTTGTACTCTTACGGGTTTATGGACATCGCTGCAGGATTCATGGTGTCAGTTCCCTCCAGCACTACTTCAGACATTAGTCGAGTCTGTGGCACGTCATGTTGCGGCAGTTCTGCGAGATCGCAGGAGCCTACACGATACTAGGTAGGTGTACCGCTTTCTTTGGCTCTTCAGTGTATTTGTTACGGAGCTTCTCCGCCGTAACGATATCGGTCATTATTGATCGATTTTACTTGTGCTTGTCACAGCTTTTCGTAGTCACATCCATCCTCATGGGTGGTTGGTGTGTATTACCTGCACACTAGTTTCACTCAAAAAATTAGAAAAATATTGCAAATAATGAGTCTGCGTATAGAAAATGTGGTTTTAATTATTCCCGAAGCTCCTGAGTTATGCTTCAATGTCACCGTCTCACCCCCTTTCCACTGCCGTCTTTATGATTCAGCGTTTTACGAGGAGTTCTGGAAAGCACACACGTACAATGACCTTATGAACAGTTAGGCATTGATAATGGATACAGATAACTTCAACAAACTACAAAACAGTCGCCAATAAATATATTGTTCTCAGAACTGCAGAATCTGTGGTTATCTTTTCTTTCTTCTTCTTCTTCTTCTTCTTCTTCTTCTTCTTCTTCTTCTTCTTTTTAATTTAATTTTATTTATTTTTAATTCCTGTCTATGATCACAACAGCGGTCGTGAGACTATCGTTTCCCGTCATTGATGACCGTCTTTAGACCTGTTTGAAACATACTGCATAACAAACAAAGCAAGAGAAGCATCGTCAAAAGATATAAAAGCTAGATATCATCGAACATAACAGCTTGCAGTGAGCAAAAAATCAAATGGCTCTGAGCACTATGGGACTTAACATCTTTGCTCATCAGTCCCCTAGAACTTCGAACTACTTAAACCTAACTAAACTAAGGACAGCACACAACACCCAGTCATCACGAGGCAGAGAAAATCCCTGACCCCGCCGGGAATTGAACGCGGGTGCAGTGAGCAGTAGCGCCTTCCACATGATGGCTGCGCCGGTACTTTGGCGCAGTTCGCACCGCAATTTTCGCTTCTGTTCTGCGATGCCGAGCTAGTCTTGTTGGTATCGCTCGACGACACCACTTAGACTTTATTACATCAGGACCGTTTTAAACTGATCTGAAGATGTGACCACGTCACCGAAACCGAGCGTCCGAGAACAAAAACTTTTTATGATCATAGATTGGAATAAAAGAAACAAATACTGCAGATAATTTTATTTGTTTGTTTTAAATCTAGCCATGGATCGCAAAAGATTTACCAACCAGCTAATTAATTTAGGTCAGTTATGACCATATTCAGACCTCTGTCTCTGTCATAACTGACCGAAATTAATTTCCTGGTTAGTGAAATTTTAGTGATGCATGACTGGATTTATAATAAAAAAAAGCCACAAGTATTTTCTGAATCGCTGTGAAACCTTATAGCAAATACGCCGCAACTCGTGAATCTCGTGTCAAGTCAGGCATACGACAGAGTCAGAAGGCTTAGTGAGTTAAAGCAACAAATTAGTACAGGTGTTTTAAGATGGTCATATCTGACGGAAATTAATTACCTGTTAAATATAATGTTTGTGATCAATGACTGGATTTTTAACAGAGCAATATTTCCTCGATTGCTGCGAAATATTATTGCAGATATGTCGCAAATTTGAAAATAACAACCGTAATTCCAATCAAAAATAAATAGGATAAATTCTTGAATACAAATATCATACATTTTCACTTAAAATTAATGATACAGGTGATACAATTATGCATCCTAAGTGTGTGATTCGTAAGTGTGCTGGAAGCTGACTTATTCTTTTTTTTCTTTCCCAATTTCCTTTCTGATCCAATAAAAATTTTCATGTCGTGATTACTAAGATACAAGTTCTTGCGCTTCTTGAAATTTTCCTGGCTTATCGAATAAGCGTTATTTAAGCATACGCTAACCTCCAATTAATTTACATATCATAAACAATACTTTGAACAGATTCATGATGTTGCCCGGGACAGTCCTCTCGCACCCACAATAGCTAATTTATTTATGGAGGATTGTGAAGAAATAGCACTAAGCTCTGCAATTTTGAAACCGACAGTGTTCTGCAGGTATGTCGATGTTACAGTCATTGTTTGGCTCCATAGAGAAAACAAATTGATCCAGTTTCTTCGACATCCAAATTCCACTCATAAAAATGTCAAATTTATATTGGAACGGGGTATGAATGACCGTTTGTGATCTGCAGGCAATTGTAGGTGCCCAAACATGTGGACAGTTAACATGGGTGCATATCGAATGTATAAAAGACAACTGCATAACTTTCATTCTAAAAGACTAAGTGGGCGCTCTAAAAAATCAAAACAGCGTCAACAGTCACTAGAAGCGTTTCCAGCATTATAGGTAATAACAGTCGCATATATATATATATATATATATATATATATATATATATATATATATATATATATATATATTCCAGGGGCAGATGTGGACTCTAACCACAATCTATTGGTATTGAACTGTAGGTTAAAACTGAAGAAACAGCAAAAAGGTGGGAATTTAAGGAGATGGGACCTTGATAAACTGACGAAACCAGAGGTTGTAGAGAGTTTCAGGGAGGGCATAAGGGAACAATTGACAGGAATGGGGAAAAGAAATACAGTAGAAGAAGAATGGGTAGCTCTGAGGTATGAAGTAGTGAAGGCAGCAGAGGATCAAGAAGGTAAAAAGGCGAGGGCTGGTAGAAATCCTTGGTAACAGAAGAGATACTGAATTTAACTGATGAAAGGAGAAAATGCACTAAGTGAAGCAGGCAAAAAGGAATACAAATGTCTGAAAAATTAGATCGACACTGTCCATTCCATTCAACTCCTCTTCTAAGTCCTTTGTTGTCTCTGACAGAATTACCATGTCATCGGCGAACCTCAAAGTTTTCATTTCTTCTCCATGGATTTTAATACCTACACCAAACTTTCCTTTTGTTTCCATTATTGCTTGCTCAATATACAGATTGAATAACATCGAAGAGAGGCTACAAACCCTGTCTCACTCCCTTCCCAACCACTGCTTCCCTTTAATGCCCCTCGACTCTTATAACTACCATCTGCTGTCTGTACAAATTGTAAATAGCCTTTCGATCTCTGTATTTTACCCCTGCCACCTTTATAATTTGAAAGAGAGTATTCCAATCAACATTGTCAAAAGATTTCTCTAAGTCTTCTAAGATAAGTCGTAGGGTCAGTATTGCCAGACGTGTTCCAACGTTTCTACGGAATCCAAACTGATCTTCCCCGAGAGCGGCTTCTATCAGTTTTTCCATTCGTCTGGGAAAGAATTCGCGTTACTATTTTGCAGCGGTGACTTATTAAACTGATAGTTCGGTAATTTTCACATCTGTCGACACCTGCTTTCTTTGGAATTGGGATTATTATATTCTTCTTGAAGTCTGAGGGTATTTCGCCTGTCTCATACATCTTGCTCACCAGATGGTAGAGTTTTGTCAGGTCTGGAACGTTTCCAACCGATTTCTCATACACAAACAGCAGTCGACCGGCGTTGCCAGGTGAAACGTTGTTGTGATGCCTCGTGTAAAGAGGAGAAATGCGTACCGTTACGCTTCCGGCTTTGATAAAGGTTGGATTGTAGCCTATCGCGATTGCGGTTCATCGTATCGCGACATTGCTTCTCGCGTTGGTCGGATATAATGACTGTCAGCAGAATATGGAATCGGTGAGTTCATGAGGGTAATACGCAACGCCGTGCTGGATCCCAACGTATCACTAGCAGTCGAGATGACAGGCATCTTACCCGCATGGCTGTAACGGATCGTGAAGCCACGTCTCGATCCCTGAGTCAACAGATGGGCACGTTTGCAAGACAACAACCATCTGCACGAACAGTTCGACGACGTTTGCAGCAGCACGGAGTATCTGCTCGGAGACCATGGCTGCGGTTACCCTTGACGCTACATAACAGACAGGAGCGCCTGCGATGGTGTGTACTCGACGACGAACCTGGATGCACGAATGGCAAGACGTCATTTTTTCGGATGAATCAGGTTCTGTTTACAGCGTCATGATGGTCGCATCCGTGTTTGCCAACATCGCTGTGAAAGCACACTGGAAACGTGTATACTGGCGTATCACCCGGCGTGATGGTATGAGGCGCCATTGGTTACACGTCTCGGTCACCTCTTGTTCGCACTGGCATCACTTTGAACAGTGGACGTTACATTTCAGATGTGTTACGACCCGTGGCTCTACCTTTCCTTCGATCCCTGCGAAAGCCTACATTTCAGCAGGATAATGTACGACCGCATGTTGCAGGTCCTGTACGGGCCTTTCGGGATACAGAAAATGTTCGCCTGTTGTCCAGGTTTGCACATTCTCCAGTTCTCTCACCAATTGAAAACGTCTGGTCAATGGTGGCCGAGCAACTGGCTCGTCACAATACGCTAGTCACTACTCTTGATGAACTGTATCAATCGGATGGACGTGTACGGCTATGGAGAGAACCTCATGAATCCATGGACCCTGCGCGTCAGCAGGGGACTGTTCAAGCTCTGTGGTGTTGTGGGGCGTGTGCAGATGGAGTGATGCGGGACCCGTGATACGTCTAGATACGACTCTCACTGGTGAAACGTACGTAAGCATCCTGTCTGATCCCCTGCATCCATTCGCGTTCATTGTGCATTCCGACGGACTTGGGCAATTCCAGCAGGACAATGTGACACGCCACACATCCAGACTTACTACAGAGTGGGTTCAGGAAGATTCTTCTCAATGTGATCATTTCTGCTGGCCACCAACCTCCCCAGACATGATCATTACTGAGCATATCTGGGCTGCTTCGCAACGTGCTGTTCAGATGACCTCTCCACCCCCTCGTATTCTTACGGAGTTGTGGACAGCCCTGCGGGATTGATGGTGTCAGTTTCCTCCAGCATACTTCAGACATTAGGGGAGTCCATGTCACGTCGTGTTGCGCCATTCCTGTGTTCTCGCGCGGACCCTACTCGATATCAGGCTGGTGCACCAGTTTCTTTGTCTCTTTAGTGTACACTATTCCTAGTGAGTGTAGTAGAAGTTACACAGGACGAACAATATGTAGGCTCACTGGAAAATAACGTCTCATTGAACACCAGTGACATACAGGTCAAAAAGTCTGTAGTGGCTGAATTACGGGAATGTTAAGATACGTATCATCCTACTGGGATTCAGTGGTCAAGGAAACTTTGGAAATTGCAATTAGTAGGCAACCTGCTCAAGCGAAACGAGTGTTTCCAGCTCAACAACGTGTGGAAACCCCTCATTTCACGTCTCCGCTCTCAAAGAAAATATTGTTGTAACTCTTGACTTCCCAGCATTTCAACATACGTGTCCTTAATAATCAACAAAATACTTCCTTAGCACTGTGGCTTCACTGACTGCGCTTAAAATGTTTTACTCTTAAAGGAGTAAAATTTTAACTGTGACTGACGCTCTTACACTAAAATTGTGTATGACGACGAGTATTCGTCAACGAAAGTACACTGCTTCACATTCCATACTCAGAGCTGAATGTCAATTTTACGCATTGACGCTAAGACGGTACGTTTAACACAGGGCTTTAACGCAGAAAAAGACTTCTAAGACTCAATACGATGGCGGACCAATTTCAGTTGGCTTCTGTGCTCTGCAAAAATGACGCTATCTCACTCTTACTGTAATATCCTGGTTTGTTATCAGGCATGTTACCAATAGTGTTCTCTCTGACGCATGCGCAATTATTCCACAATCTAAAGTGGTTTGTACATTAATGAGCCTAAACATTATGACCATCTTAACAGACTATTTGTCAGTGTTTGTAACGAAGTACATCACTGACTGCATATAAGGGATCCAACAAATTCTTGGTGGCTTTGTGGAGGTATGTGGCATCAGATGTCCATGCACAGGTCATATACACACAGTACAGTCTGTCTGCAGGCCACAAGTGGCCCATCGGGACCATCCGACCGCCGTGTCACCCTCAAATGAGGATGCAGATAGGAGGGGCGTGTGATTTTTTTTTTTTTTTTAGCGGAGCAGCTACTATTCGGTAGACTAGAACCACAATTGGCATCACGAGGCTGAGTGCAGCCCCGAAAAATGGCAACAGTACATGGCGGCCGGGATGGTCACCCATCCAACTGCCGGCCATGCCCGACAGCGCTTAACATCGGTGATCTGACGGGAACCGATGTATCGACTGCGGCAAGGCCGTTGACACAGGTCATGCAATTCGCGGAAATAACGAGCTGCTGATTTTAGTACGTGGTGATGGCGCCAGATAGCAACGCAGGTGGGTTCAATAGGATTTACACTACCGGCCATTAAAATTGCTACACCAAGAAGAAATGCAGATGATAAACGGGTACTCATTGGACAAATGTATATGTTGTACTAGAACTGACATGTGATTCCATTTTCACGCAATCTGGGTGCATAGATCCTGAGAAATCAGTACCCAGAACAACCACCTCTAGCCGAACGGCCTTGATACGACTGGGCATTGAGTCAAATAGAGCTTGGATGGAGTGTACAGGTACAGCTGCCCGTGCAGCTTCAACACGATACCACAGTTCATCAAGAGTAGTGACTGGCGTACTGTGACGAGCGAGTTGCTCGGCCACAATCGACGAGACGTTTTCAGTTGGTGACAGATCTGGAGAATGTGCTGGCCAGGGCAGCAGTCGAACATTTTCTGTATCCAGAAAGGCCCGTGCAGGACCTGCAACATGCGGTCGTGCATTATCCTGCTGAAATGAAGGGTTTCGCACGGATCGAATGAAGGGTACAGCCAGAGGTCGTAACACATCGGAAATGTAACGTCCACTGTTTAAAGTGCCGTCAGTGCTAACAAGAGATGACCGAGGCGTGTAACCAGTAGCACCCCATACCATCACGCTGGGTGATACGCCAGTACGGCGATGACGAATACACTCTTCCAATGCGCGTTCACAGCGATGTGGCCAAACACCGATGCGACCATCATGATGCTGCAAACAGAACCTGGATTCATCCGAAAAAATGACGTTTTGCCATTCGTGCACCCTGGTTCGTCGTTGAGTACACCATCACAGGCGCTCGTGTCTGTTATGCAGCGTCAAGGGTAACCGCAGCCACGGTCTCCGAGCTGATAGTCCTTGCTGGTGCAAACGTCTTCGTACTGTTCGTGGAGATGGTTGTTGTCTTGCAAACATTCCCATCCGTTGACTCAGGGATCGAGACGTGGCTGCACGATCCGTAACAGCCATGCGGATAAGATGTGATTTCGACTGCTAGTGATACGAGGCCTTTGGGATCCAGCACGGCGTTCCGTATTACGCTCCTGAACCCACGTATTCCATATTCTGCTAACAGTCATTGGATCTCGACCAACGCGAGCAGCGATGTTGCGATACTATAAACCGCAATCGCCATGGAGTACAATCCGACCTTCATCAAAGTCGGAAACGTGATGGTACACATTTTTCCTCCTTACACGAGGAACGTTTCACCAGGCAAGGCGGGTCAACTGCTGTTTGCTTATGAGAAATCGGTTTGGAAACTTTCCTCATGTCAGCACGTTGTAGGTGTCACCACCGCCGCCAACCTTGTGTGAATGCTCTGAAAAGCTAATCATTTGCATATCACAGCATCTTCTTCCTGTCTGTTAACTTTCGCGTATATAGCACGTCATCTTCGTGGTGTAGCAAATTTAATGGCCGGTAGTGTACATCAGGCGTATATGCTCACCGAGACCTCAACGTGACATCACTGTAATGCTTCTCAAACCATTTTAGCACGGTTCTCGCTCCGATATGCGGACAGTTATAATGCAGAAAGACGAGAAAGCCGTCGGGGAAGCATGAAGGGATGCAGGTGGTTTACAGCTTTCAACGTGTCTTCGATGACAACCACAGGCCCCAAGCAAACGCAGGAGAATGTCTCCCATAGCATAATACTGCCCCATCAGCCTGCGTCCGTGGCGCTGCACATTCCCAGCCGCCGTTCACCTCGATGACGGCGTTTGTGGAGACGACGAACGACCTAGTTCAGGGAAAATGTGATTCACCCGAAGAACCGACACGTTTCCTTTGATCGACCTTCGGAAGCCGGTGGTCCAGAGCACTCTGCAGTTGTTATTGACGATGTCGTTGGGTCGTCTGCTGGGGTGGTCTGCTGCGAAGCTCCATGTTCAATAGTGTACGATGAACGGTGTTCCTCGAAACACTTGTGCCTATCAGAAATGTGGTCTTTCGGCGGAGATACCTGCCCTACTTTACAGAGCAGACAAGCCTCCGAACCCTAGGTTCTGTGCAAAGTCGGTACGTCCAACTGTTTAACGCCTTGTGGTAGTTTCACTGTCCTACCTCTTTCCTTGGATGCTCACGACAGTAGCACGTGAGCAGTCGACCACCTCCGCCGTTTACGAGACACTCGTTCACAGGTTCCGCGTAATAATAATCTGCCCTTTGTCAGACTTTCTTATTTCAGTCGATTTCCCCATTCGCAGCCCTTATGTCCGCTAGGGTGGTCCACCACCCGTGTCTGCTCCGCTTACATACATTTATTACCTCGTCACGTGGCCGCAACCTCACCAGGCGGTATCCTACGTCACCTTGGGCAGTGGTCATAATACCAGGTGATCAAAGAGTCAGTATAAATTCTAAATCTTAATAAACCACGGATCAATGTAGATAGAGATGTAAAAATTGACACACATGCTTGAAATGACATGGGGGTTTATTAGAACCAAAAAAAGTTCACAAAATGACCGACAGACGGGGCGGGACAGCAAAACGTCAGTGAGTGCGCATGACAATCGTGTATAAGAGGAGCTGTAATGAGAGAGAGTATCAGATGCGCCAGCAGTTGACGCTACCTGAAAAGGCGCTTTTAGTGAAGCTGTAGTATCAGAATGGGGAATGTGCTAGTTCAGCGTTACGATCCTATCGCCATAGGCAGGGGATTCGAACGGGTTAAGGTCAGTTGACAAATGCAGTTGTGGCGAGAATGATTTGGAAGTTCGAAGCCACGGGTTGTTTAAACCCCGTAGTGGCCGACCGAGCACAAGGCGTAATGCTGCTGAGACAGTTCAGGAAGAAATGGACACTGTAGTGGGTTCGTCTATGCACGGGAAAGTCAGCGCTCGTGCAGTCGCACGTCGTACCGGCATTCCATACACTACTGTTTGGTTGGCACTGAGGCGTAACCTCCGATGCTATCCGTACAAAATCCATCGGCAGCATGAACTATTACCTGGCGATTTAGTGAAGCGGAGGGCATTTGCGGTGTGGACGTTTCAAAAGATGACGATTGGTTGAGTAACGTGTTGTGGACCGACGAAGCTCATTTCACGCTCCGAGGGTCTGTCAACGCTCAAAACTGCAGAATTTGGGCTACCGAATATGCTAGAACTGTCGTGGAAACTCCACTGCACAACGAGAAAGTCCCGGTATGGGTTGGATTTGCGTCTACCGTTACCGGGCCTTTTTTCTTCGAGGAAATGCGTGATTCTGGTTTTGTAACTGCTACCGTGACGCGTGAAAGGTACGCCGATGTGTTACAGAACCGCATCATCCCCAGCCTGCCTGATAAACACCTGCTGGAACGTACGATGTTAATGCAGGATTGCGCTTCACCCCATACTGCTAGACGCGTGAAATATCTCTTGCACGCGTCGTTTGGTGATGGTCGTGTGCTCAGCCACCACTTTCGTCATGCTTGGCCTCCCAGGTCACCGGACCTCAGTCCGTGCGATTATTGGCTTTGGGGTTACCCTAAGTCGCAAGTGTACCGTGATCGACCGACAGCTCTAGGGATGCTGAAAGACAACATCCGTCGCCAATGCTCCGGACATGCTTTACAGTGCTGTTCACAACATTATTCCTCGACTACAGCTGTTTTTGAGGAATGATGGTGGACATATTGAGCATTTCGTGTAAAACATCATCTTTGCTTTGTCTTACTTTGTTATGGTAATTTTTGCTATTCTGATCAGATAAAGCGTCATCTGTCGGACATTTTTTGAACTTTTGTATTTTTTTGGTTCTAATAAAACCCCATGTCATTCCAAGCATGTGTGTCAATTTTTACCTCTCTATCTACATTGTTCCGTGATTGATTCAGTTTTCAAATTTATACTGACTTTCTGATCACCTGGTATTTTGGCTGTGCGGATCCAGTTTTCAAAAATGATGTGACTCTGTTTACTGCTGGTAGAATTAATTCTTAGTCTAATGAGTATTTTTTACGAACCAAGAAGATTAAAAATAGGAAAAATTTTGTTGCTATTGTGACAAGAACAGAGTAATTTGTTCAAGTGGCTCTGAGCACTATGGTACTGAACTTCTAAGGTCATTAGTTCCCTAGAACTTAGAACTATTTAAACCTAACTAAGCTAAGGACATCACACTCATCCATGCCAGAGGCAGGATTCAAACCTGCGACCGTAGCGGTCGCGTGTTTCCAGACTGTAGCGCCTAGAACCGCTCGGCCACTCCGGCCGGCGGAGTATTTAATTGATGTTTCATTTACTGTTAGTGTCTTGCGAACGTTTCAAAAGATAAATTTCGTAAAAAAGGTCACATATTTGATAGATGTGATTGTTCGGTAATAGTGTAATCAAACAATACGTTTTTCGATTTAAATGCACAAACCGCTTCATCTGTTTATGTTGAGGATCAATTGTGACTCCCTGCATCAACCGTCGATCCCTTTTTCTGCTTTTCACTACAGATTTCTAGAGTTGCGAGATCTCAGTATACAAGAGCATCTCCTTCGAAAACCCTCAAAGGACTTCAGAGGTTCTTTATTCAGTCATCTATATACTGCTCTCTTCTCCGTCCGTAGAGTCCTTGGAGGGGCATGTGGTTAGCACACCGCTCTCCAGGCCGTCTGTCAGTTTATGAGACCGAAGCTGCTACTTCTTAATCAAGAAGCTCTGCCTATCTTGCCGATCTGCACACCAGAGGATGCTCGTCTGTGTCCATAACATCACAGTCGACACTCAACGGGATGTCTGCGAGGCGTATTCTGTGAAGGTGTGACTGGCATAGTTGCTTCCCATTGACAGTAAGGTACCATGCAGACCGGACTACCACCTGACCACTATGAGCACCTGCACATCTGTGCGTGTGGCACCTACACACAGATACATCAGTTACTTAATAGGCACGTAAAACGTCTATTGCGATTTTCCCAAAATTGCCAGATTAGTGAGCCGTACTAGTTGCACATTATGTTGTGTTAATGGCCTACTAAAGTGGTGCAAAGTTTGAAGTAAATCCGTGATCCCAACGCCGTGGCCTCCCCTTGTCAGGTGAAGTCCAACGACAAGTCCACTGCTTCTCTGCTGACAACACCATTCTCCACTTCCCAAGTTACGTCTGCCACAGACGGCCCCTACCAGGCAGACTACACTCAAGACACCTCTGTATACCATATAACATACCAAGCACCTACAGGCGCAACCAAGAGGAAAACAATTCTTCAAAACAAACAGAACTTGCTAGAGATTAATGTGAACCTTTTTCTACAGAGTTCGCCTCACAGATACAGGGAAAGTTGGAGTACTCCACCGGATTTATAAGGCCAGCTCAGCAGCAGTACAGCTAGGACCAGCTCTGATGGACCTCACCGACGCTACAAGTTATTTGTTTTTGTGTGTATATAGTGACTATTCGAGAAGTGTAGTTCAGTTTCAATAAACGACATTATACTGAGTGTTCTACAATACTGAGTATTTACCATCCCACCTCCTTATATACTTGCTGGTAAGCCCATCGTGACATCTGGTGATGAGTTCCGTATATCATAGGGGTGTCCAGTTACTTTTGATGAGGTAGTGTAATTACCTTATGCTGTGCCCGCCCGGCTAGCCGCGTGGTATAACGCGCTGCTTTCTGAGCGGAAAGTCGTGCTGGTACCCAGCACGAATCTGCCGGTGTGCACTGACTGCCGGATCCTGAAGTAAAGCAAACTTAATACCAAATGTGTCAAAAGAGAACCCATACCTGTTATTCTTTTCTGGGCTGCCGAAGGGTAAATACCTGAAGACATCCATTATGGTACATTGCGACAAGGGATCTTACTGTTTCATGATAACTCACGTCCCCATATCGCAAATATATTACTGCATTAGTTACGCCAACTCAAGTGGGAGACATTCGAGCATCCTTCCTATAGCGCTGATCTCTCGCTATGCGTTTATAATACCTTCGATACCTTAAAAAAGGCCGTGAAAGTCCGACGATTCCTGTCAACTTCATCAACTCAGCAGGACACAGTGTTTCATCAAATGGGTATCATCAACCTGGTGTTGGTGGGGTAATTGCCTCAATATTCGCCACGATTTTGACTGATTAGCACACCGATTCTGGACTGTGCCGCCTTCGAACGGAAATTTTTTGATCGCCCCTTTCAATAAAGAGATTACCTGCTTTCCTCCATCTGCCCTGTCTTCGCCTGACTGCACCTTATAGCTCATATGCATGCTGCTGACATCTTTATTCGTGTTGTAGGAAGAAGTTGCATATATTATGAACATTCACTACAGGTACTTATAGTTTTTTGTGATATTCATTTCCATAAGGGCCCAAAGCACAAGGCCATTTAATTTGAGCCTCAAGCCACAGAACACACTTAATGAAAATGATAACCAGTATTATGAAGTGTTCGTATACAGTATGTCTGGGACATATAGTAGCTATTCTTTATGTTCCGATACAAGCTTCACATTCATCACACACATTAGAAGTGTCAAACATGATATTTTACTTAGCATCAACATGGAAACTTTGTGAATTTACATCAGGAAAGTGCCCGCCTGGCTAGCAGCAGGGTGTAATGCTCTGCTTCCCGAGCAGGAAGGCATGCCAGGGCCCTGCACAAATCCGAGCGGTGGATTAGTGTCCAGGTCTGGTATGGCAGCCAGTCTGTGAATGGTTTTAAAGTTGTCTTTCCGCCCCGTTGGCCGTGCCGTCTAACGCACGGTGTCTGCAGCTCGTGGTCGTGTGGTAGCATTCTCGCTTCCCACACACGGGTTCCCAGGTTCGATTCCCGGCCGGGTCAGGGATTTTCTCTGCCTCGTGATGACTGGGTGTTGTGTGATGTCCTTAGGTTAGTTAGGTTTAAGTAGTTCTAAGTTCTGGGGGACTGATGACCATAGATGTTAAGTCCCAGAGTGCTCAGAGCCATTTCTAATGTAGGGCTTTCCAGGCGGGAATGAACGCATGGTCCCCGGCACGAATCCACCCGGCGGATTTGTGTCAAGGTCCGGTGAACCAGCCAGTCTGTGGATGGTTTTTAGGCGGTTTTCCATCTGCCTCAGCGAATGTGGGCTGGTTCCCTCTATATCGGCAATTGCTGCACAAACACGTTCTCCATGTACGCGTACACCACCATTACTCTGCCACACATATGTAGGGGTTACACGCATCTGGTTTGAGACGTTTCCTGGGGGCGTCCATCGGGCGCCAAAATGCACAATAACCCTGGGTTCGGTGTGGGGAGGTGGAGCGGTGAAGTGGACTGTGGTAGTCGTCGTGGGATTGTGGACCACTGCGGCTGCGGCAGGGACGGAGCCTCTCCGTCGTTTCTAGGACTCTGGTGAACATACAGTTCAATACAAGGTGGATTTCCATCTGGCTCAGTGAATGCGGACTGGTTCCCCTTATTCCGACTCAGTTACACTATGTCAGTGATTGCTGTGCAAACACTGTTTACACATACGCATACACAATCATTACTCTACCACCCAAACATTTTGGGTTACACTCTTCTGGCATGAGATGTTCCCGAGGGTGAGGGGAGGGGGGGGGGGGGAACACTGGGGGCGGAACCGCACACAATAACCCTGAGTTCGGTATGGGGCGGCGGTGGGGTGAGTGGACTGCTGTAGCGTGTTGTGGGGTTGTGAACCACTGAGGGCTACTTCTGGTCGAAGCCTCTCCGTCGTTTCTAGGTCCCGGGTTCAATATACTGCAATAGCTTACGTTGCTCGAAGAGAGCAGTGTGAAGGAAACCTGTGTCGCAGTACAGTGTGGTGCAGCACGTCGCTGGAGGCCTCTGCCTGTCTGTCCACAGGCGACGGACGCGGGCGGTTCCCTGTACGTGCACATGTTCGGCGCCGCCTTCGGGCTGGCCGCCGGCATCACTGTTCGCCACGGGGACGCCACGGCGCAGCGACGCTCCGACACAACAGACTCGTTCGCCATGCTCGGTGAGTCCCCTCCACTCTGATGCTCTCTGTCTGCCAACTGCAGGCTTCGTGTACACACTACTCTGTACAGCTACCTGGCGAGAAGCTCGTCGTTGGCACGGCTCATATACACTGACGGATTTAAAAATCGCAGCACCAAAAAGTAAATAATGTAGAAGAATGAAATTTTGAAAATATACAGGATGGCGCACGAAATGTGTTACCACTTTGTATTTGGATATACACTTTATTGTCAATACAATCTGAAAGATACACACACTACAGTGTGTTAACAGTAAGGCGGCAGAGTCGTGAGGGCAGAGTGCGGGGAGAGGAGGAAGCAAGCATTAGCCGGCGTGGGGAGGGGAGGGGAGCCGTAGGGGGGAGGGGACAAGGCACGCCTGCCAGCTGCAGTGCTGGCACTACAAATTGCGCGTCATGCTTACACGAAAGCAGACGATATATATATATATATATATATATATATATATATATATATATATATATATATATATATGTTTGTCTACTATGCGCTCACAAACCATTCATCCGATTGCAATGAAACTTTGGTGAGTTGTTCTCCGAACGCCCGAAAAGTAATAAACAATGTGTCAACATCTAGGTCATTGTGACATACGTAGCGCAATTGATTAGATACAGGCTTGTCATGCAGCTGACCAGGGTTCGATTCCCCCAGCTCGAAATGTTTTTTTTTTTCATTTTATTTCATTCCTCGCTTTTCTCAGCGAGACAATACTCCGCTTCCAGCCTATTTTGTCGCGCAAAACTGGAAGCAGTGTTCGCAGGCTCAGCACAACCTTCCGCACTCAATAAAATTCCGCTATCGTGTCGCGAGTGACACGCTGGTTGAAATCATCGATCATTACTTCGATTTCTCCACTTATTTTCCTAAGTGAAAAAAGAGAGTAAGATTTATAAGAAAATGCCTTCTGCACTGCATGTATTTTTTTGACCTTGGAAATGTACTGTAATATTGAATGTGTTTCGAAATAACACAGTAGCCAGTGGTGTTTGCATACAAAGCAATACGGTAGCAAGGAAAAAGGAAATATAAGGTAATTCGGACGAAATAGGGGGCTCCTTCAAAGTGATCGTGAACAAAATATCTGAAATGGAAACTCACCTTTGCTTGCCAGGCGTTTGTGGTGATACGCCAGGATGATTCTTGGAAAACTGTTTGAGTCTTCCACTGCTACGCATGCTTTGTCCTGTGTATGTAGCAGCTCACACTGAAAATTTGTAAATGGGGCGAAGAAATTTCTTCTGCTCTCTTTCCCTTTCGCACTATTCAATCACACGCAACATAATTTTGCGAGCATTGCTACGTAATACTGGTTTCCTTCAAACTGTAGGCCTACCAGTAGGGGCTGTTGGCGACTCCCGAGATGGGCCAGCAACTGCCTCTGCACTCATTTTGATAATGTTTAGCACAGCTGCACAATAAAAACATGCAGAACAGTACAGCGCAAAACAATAACGAAGCAGACGACAGTGGCTACCTTGTACTACACAGTCAGCTACGTAATCTTGGCAGCAGTCGAAACTGCAAGCCTTCCGAAGCCTCCCGACATTTACCGACTTCTACCGATTCAGGACTAGGGAGAGGTCTGCCATCTAAAAGTTTACACACTGTACAATGAAGAGCCGTCCATGGAGATTTGTTCTAACTCAGCACATGCTCAATATGTCCACCATTTCGTTTCCTAACTTCCTTCAAACGAACATAGAAGTTAGTGATTACCCTACGGCACATGTATTCCGTAATTTCACTGCAAGCATGAAGAATAAGACTTCTGATCTCCATTAAATCACGTGGACGTTTCGGGAAAATTTTTTCCTTCAGGTACCCCTAAAGAAAAAAGTCACATGGATTGTGGTCTAAACTATTGGGGGGCCAATTTTGACCGTCATTGAAGCGACCTGGAAACCTGAGTGAAATGATCCGCATGTCGAAATGCTCGTGTAAAAACTCCAACACAATATCTGCAGTATGTGGCCTTGCTCCATCTTGCATGAACCACTGAGTGTTGAAGGGCAAGGCAGTAGCAAGAAGCTGTGGAATGAAGCTACGGCGAAGGATGCTCAAATAACGCTCGCTGTTCACTGTTTCTTCAAAGAAAAAGGCTCCAATAAGTCCGTGATTGGAAATTTCTGCCCACGCTGTAATCCTCGGAGCATAATGTTGTCGTTCATGAAGCACTTGCGGGTTTTCAGTGGCCCAGAAGCGTACATTTTGTTTGTTAACCACACCGTCTAAATGAAAATGCACCTCGTCTGAAAACCAAACGTTGTTGGGAGTTTCTTCCCTATCCTCCGCCCACTGAACAAACAGTATTCTCTGCTGCTTGTGTTCTTCAGTGAGCTTCTGTGCACAGGTCATCTTGTATAAGTACATATGAAGGTTACTTTTAAGAATGCTTTGACCGGAGAGTCTGGATGTTCCCAATTGCATTGCTGCCTTTCTACACGATCTCCCGAGACTTCTCTGTACAGCAACTCGTACCGCTTCAATATTCCGTGGCGAACAAACAGAGTTAGGCTGAGGTCGCTTCGCTTCCAATACTGTTCCTTCCTGTATAAATTTATCGAACAACCTGTGGATGGTCTTCTTGCAAGGGACCCATCGTGTGTTAAACTTTGGTCGAAAACGCCTTTGAGTCACAACAAGGCTTTTAGTTTCATGAAAAAGTAACACAATTGCCGATCGTTGCTGTGTTGCCAGTCTTCCATTGTCAGCCATTGCTGCTTACTAGTCTCCTGGCGGCAGTATCGTGAATTACACGTCATTTCGTAACTCACTTTTTTTCCAAGCTCTGCTGGTACTGCTTTAGAGATCCCAGCGGGATATCTTATGTCCGTCGTAAATTACGAAAGAAACAATTGTAACACATTTCGTGCGCCACCCTCTACTTGTCTATATATATTCAGTGTTTAACATTGCATTATCACAGGTTAAATTGCGCACAAATGTGAAATGTTGGTATATTAATAACCACCACAATGTAGGACGCAAGCATGTAAACGTCCATGGATAGTAGAATCAGATTTTCACTCTGCAGTGGAGTGTGTGCTCATATGAAAGTTCCTGGCACATTAAAACTGTGTGCCGGACCGAGACTCGAACTCGGGACCTTTGTCTTTCGCGAGCAGGTGCTCTACCAACTGAGCTACCAAAGCACGACTCGTCTCCTGTCTGGACGGATCGTGAGTCGTGCTTGGGTAGCGTTTGCAGGTTCCGAATGTCAGCTTCTGAGATGGAGTCCCATTCCCGATACACTTGGTCTGTCAGTACTGGGACGGTTGAAGCTGGATGACGCTGGAGTTATCGTCCAATGATGCCCCGTATGAGCTCGACTGGAGACAGATCTAGTGATCGAGCAGGCTAAGCCAAAATGTCGACACTCTGTGCAGCATACTGGGTTACAACAGCGGTATGTGGGCGAGAGTTATCCTGTTGGAAAATACCACTTGGAATGGTGTTTACGAACGGCAGCACAACAGGTCGAGTCGGCAGTCAGGGTGCGTGGGATAAGCACGAGGGTGTTCGTGCTGTCCTATGAAATCGCACTCCAGACCGTAACTCCAGGGAACGGTCCAGTGCGTCTAGCAATCAAACAGTCTGGTTCCAGGCCATCAACTGGTGTCCTTCTAACCAGCACATAGCCATCATTGGCACCGAGGAAAAACCAGATTTCATCAGAAAACACAACAGACCTCCAACCTACTTTCCAGTGACCTCTCGCTTGACACCACTGAAGTCGCAGATGGTGGTGGTTTGGGGTCACTGGAATGCACGCTATAGGCCAGATGGCTCTGAGCTCTCCTTGAAGCAAGCGATTTGTAACCATTGTGTTACTGTGGTGCCAACTGCTGCTCAAACTCCTGCTGCAGATGCAGTACGACGCGACACAACGATACGCCTAACTCGGATGGTCTTCCATCTCTGTAGAGCCACGAGGTCGTCCGACTGTACATTCTCGTAACTTCCGGAAAGCGTTTGACTCGGTGCCCCACTGCAGACTCCTAACTAAGGTACAAGCATATGACTCGAAGACTTCTTAAGTAATAGAACCCAGTACGTTGTCCTCGATGGTGAGTGTTCATCGGTGGTGAGAGTATCATCTGGAGTTCCCCAGGGAAGTATGGTAGGTCCGCTGTTGTTTTCTATCTTCATATCAGCGCACACTCCGCTGCAGAGTGAAAATCTCATTCTGGAAACATCCCCCAGGCTGTGGCTAAGCCATGTCTCCGCAATATCCTTTCTTTCAGGAGTGCTAGTTCTGCAAGTTTCGCAGAAGAGCTTCTGTAAAGTTTGGAAGGTAGGAGACGAGGTACTGGCAGAAGTAAAGCTGTGAGTACCGGACGTGAGTCGTGCTTCGGTAGCTCAGTTGGTAGAGCACTTGCCCGCGAAAGGCAAAGGTCCCGAGTTCGAGTCTCGGTCGGGCACACAGTTTTAATCTGCCAGGAAGTTTCATATCAGCGCACACTCCGCTGCAGAGTGAAAATCTCATTCTGGAAACATCCCCCAGGCTGTGGCTAAGCCATGTCTCCGCAATATCCTTTCTTTCAGGAGTGCTAGTTCTGCAAGTTTCGCAGAAGAGCTTCTGTAAAGTTTGGAAGGTAGGAGACGAGGTACTGGCAGAAGTAAAGCTGTGAGTACCGGACGTGAGTCGTGCTTCGGTAGCTCAGTTGGTAGAGCACTTGTCCGCGAAAGGCAAAGGTCCCGAGTTCGAGTCTCGGTCGGGCACACAGTTTTAATCTGCCAGGAACTCCGCTGCAGAGTGAAAATCTCATTCTGGATACATAAATGGTCTTTGGGAAAGGGTGGATAGCGATGTGCGGCTGTTTGCTGATGATGCAGTGGTGTACGGGAACGTTTCGTCGTAGACTGACTGTAGGAGGATACAAGATGACTTTGACAGGATTTGTGATTGGTGTAAAGAATGGCAGCTAACTCTAAATATAGATAAATATAAATTAATGCAGATGAATAGGAAAAAGAATCCCGTAAATTTTGAATACTCCATTAGTAGTGTAGCGCTTGACACAGTCACGTCGATTAAATATTTGAGCGTAACATTGGAGAGCGATATGAAGTGGGACAAGTATGTAATGGCAGTTGTGCTGAAGGCGGATTGTCGTCTTCGGTTCATTGGTAGAATTTTGGAAAGATGTGATTCGTCTGTAAAGGACACAGCTTATAAAACACTAATATGACCTATTCTTGAGTACTGCTCGAGCGTTTGGGATCCCTATCAGGTCGGATTGAGGGAGGACATAGAAGCAATTCAGAGTCTGGCTGCTAGATTTGTTACTGGTAGGTTTGATCATCACGCAAGTGTTTCGGAAATGCTTCAGGAACTCGGGTGGGAGTATCTGGAGGAAAGGAGGCGTTCTTTTCGTGAATCGCTACTGAGGAAATTTAGAGAACCAGCATTTGAGGCTGACTGCAGTACAATTTTACTGCCGCTAACTTATATTTCGCGGAAAGACCACAAAGATAAGAGAGATTAGGGCTCGTACAGAGGCATATAGGCAGTCATTTTTCCCTCTTTCTGTTTGGGAGTGGAACAGGGAGAGGAGATGCTAGTTGTGGTACGAGGTACCCTCCGTCACGCACCGTATGGTGGGTTGCGGAGTATGTATGTAGATTTAGATGTAGAAGTCTTTCTGCAGTGTCGCAGAAGAGACATGCCTCTTCTTTAGCCCTATTACACGACCTCGTCCAACTCTGCGGGACGCTGATAATGGCGCCTGTCTCTTCTGAAAGACATTCCTGACTGACATCGTCTCATCTCGTACAATCTCAAAGACAACTAACGCTCTCTATCGTTACAGCGTGTATTTAAAACAAACCTCATTTGCATTCCTCGTAGGGGCGGTACTGGCGCCAGTCTAATGCAGCTGGCGCAAAATCTGCATTGACGCCGTCTTCCAGCTGTAGAAGCAGGGCTACCAACTTTTGTTTATGTCGCACAACTCCTTCTTGGTACTGCAATTTCATTTTGCATCAGCGTACCTTCGGTTTAGCAGGGAGAAGCAATGTTCGTTGGACGTACTTACTTTTGCGATCCCTCTAACGGGTGACATGATAAAAGTCTGTCTGATGGTGCAGTATTCATTACCTGACTAACTAAATTTATTGATTGATTGGCGACTCCATAGAGTACTGTGTGCCCAACGACCATATGATAAATAAAAGGTCAGAGTTGGCCGTATTTCGTACACTTGTGTCTCTAGCCAACTTATCTTGAATTCTTTGCAATTTGTAACAGTAGTTCTTCGTCATGAGTGCGCTAAACGATTTCTGTAACCACAATAGGCTTTTATATCATTCTGCTTTTCATAAATTTGTAATTAAGCCTTAGAATGTGTTAATTACGATAAAAAACTATTAGTCTGCACCCTAAACATTTTTTTTTATAAAGCATAATGTGATTCATGACATTTTGACCTATTAAATCGTGACATATATTGTACAATTACCACTATTTATGTATTTGACTTCTTGGTTTCAACGAAATATGTTACGTATATTAAGAACTTTTCATCCCTGACTTCCCACACCAGATGGCGGTCACTGTGCTATAACAAATTCTGTTATATTTGATGTGATGATATTTGTACTTTTTTCTTCTTTACTAGTCCTGGAATCTGACACCTTATTATTCATCTGTTCATTTTTATTGTTGCATGTTTTTTTAAGTTGTTTTGAAAATAATACGCCAGTCTATGTTGGCAAGGTGTGCATTTCCACCTTCCCTTTTGCCATGCGTTTTTAATGTATAATTTCAAATTTGAAATATTAAATTAATGATTTGCAACTGCAAATTTGGAATTTGTGGTAATCTCTTGCCAAATAAAATAATGTTAAGTCTTCACGTGACACATGTCACATAGAGGGCGTTCCAAGCCCCTGTCACACCGGGGTCTGCTGTATAGGTGAATATAAACAGCGGCTTCAGTTATTGTGATCGTTTCATAGCTTCTATTACTGCTAATAAGTAGACACCAGTGCGTACGAGCTTTAATTTGTACGCCAAAGGTATGTTCTTACCAACAGTTGGTTTATACTCAGGTGTGAAAATTTTTCCCCCCACGCAGATCGTATACGACCTGATTCCTTTGTCCCGTCTGCTATTCCTCGAACATATCTGCATACTCTACATATCCCACTGCATCATCCTGTGGTTGCTCCTCTCCTCTCCTCTCCTCTCCTCTCCTCTCCTCTCCTCTCCTCGTCCTCGTCCTCGTCCTCGTCCTCGTCCTCGTCCTCCTCTGCTGCACCTTCACTGTTGTGTCCTCCTACCCTCCATCCGTACACCCTTCATCTCCTTTCCCAAGGTGGCTTCCATCAACTCCCCCTCCCAGATGATACCCTCTCTTTCTCCATTTATCTCTCCGGTCAACTCTGATCCTAACCTCCACCTCCCTTCCTCTTCCTGGGCTCTCTCTCTCCCCCTTTCCATCCTGTTTTTTCCCCTGTCTACCCTCTCTTTGCTTCCCTTCTCTCTCCTGAGTCCTTTTACATTTCCCTCCTCTACCTTTCCCCATTCCCTCTCGCGTCTGCCCTGCCACCTCTTATGAGTTTTCTCCCTCCGTCGGTCCCCCCCCCCCCCATTAGTTTTTCCTCTCCTCCCCCCTTTTTACCCCTCATCTGTCCAGGTGTCATGGACTCAACAAGTCGTTGGAAACCCCCGGCAGAAGTACTGAGCTATGCTGCCACCACACCCGTCCTAATTGCGAAATTGTTGCGTGCAGGATTTTATGCACGTACAGACCTCGGCATTATGTCCCATAAAAGTTCGATGCGATTAATCTCCGTCGAACTGCGAGGCTTGATCATTCGTTCGAATTGCCCAGAATCGTCTTCAAACAAATCCCCTGCCCCGGTGATATGACACGTTGTCGACCATAAAAATTTCATCGTTGTTTAAGAATATGAATGGCTACATATGGTCCCCAAGTGGCCGAAACTAACAATTTCCAGTCAGTGACCCATGTAAACACGTCCCACATCATTAAGGAGCCTCCACCAGATTGCACAGTGCCTTGTTGAGAATTTGGACCCGTGCTTCGTGGAGTCTGTGCATCTCGTGTAAGCTACCATCAGCTCTTACCGACTAAAATATGGACTCACTTGACCAAGCCACGGTTCTCCAGCCTTCCAGATCCAAGCGATATGGTCACGAACGCAGGTGAAGCGCTGCAGGCGATGTCGTCCTGTTAGCAAAGGCACTCGAGTCGGTCACGCCAGCTGACATAACCCATTAACGACAAGTTTCTCCGCAGTATCCTAACGGATACGTTCGTCGTACGTCCCATATTGATTTCGGCGGTTATTTCACGCTATGTTTCTTGTCTGTTAGCACTGGTAACCCTACACAAATGCCATTGTTTCGGTTTTTAGTGATGGCTGCCGGTCAGTGCGATGTCCGCGGTGAGAGGTACTGCCTGAAATTTGGTATTCTCGACACACTCTGGTCGCTGTGCACCTCTGAATATTGAATTCTCTAACGATTTCTGAAACAGAATGTCCCAGGTATTGGTATTCTCGACACACTCTGGTCGCTGTGCACCTCTGAATATTGAATTCTCTAACGATTTCTGAAACAGAATGTCCCAGGCGTGTAGCTCCAACTACCATTCAGCGTTCAAAGTGTGTTAATTCCCGTTGTACGGCCATAATCATGTCAGCATTCTTTTCACAGGGATCATCTGGGTACAAATGAAACCTTTTCTACCTTGTGAACCCGATACTGTCGCCATCGGTATATATGCATGTCGCTATCCGATTTGTCATCTCAATGTATACATGCTCATTTACTGACGATGTAAGGTTTCAGGAAAGATGAAGAAAGATAAATGTATTAAATTGTGGTATGGGACTGCAGTGGAGAAACGACTGAGTCGAAAGTTATAAGGGAAAATCGTTTTGATACCTCTGACAAAGGACTACATCTAGCACTACTGTTGTTGCTTAGATTGTGGGGTAGCCCGTCCCAAACAGCACTTGTTATTCGCCAACAAATGTGGTTGTACCTCACTTTGGACTGAGGGTTCGTGACCATCTGGATTAGACAGTCCCTGAAAAGTGGACAGGCAGTGGAGATCCTGTTTCATGGGCATAACGTTCACCTGACCTCACCTCACTTCATTTCTCCTTGTGTGGGCTTGTCGCCTGTCGAGATAGATACCATCGGTGACCATGCACCTCTGTTAGAATGAAATGATAATTAAATCAAGACCGTAAGCTTTCGACAGGCGTTGATACACCTCAACGGGGACTGTTGAAAATGTGTGCCCCGACCGGGACTCGAATCCAGGAACTCCTTACATGGGAAACGCTCCATCCACATTCCCAACTTAATACCCACACACTACATGCGTAGTGTCCGTGCCCATTACACTCATTACTCGCGGCAGACAATCTTACTGAGTCCCGTAAGAGGTCGGCCAATGCATATGCATCCAGCACTGGAGAAGAAGGTCAATGACCGGTTGGCCTTAAGTATATGAAGATATATAGTTGAGGGTAACCGGCCATTGACCTTCTTCTTCTGTGTTGGACTTCGGGGCTCGGTACGATTGTCTGCCGCGAGTAAGGAGTGTAATGGGCAGCTGAGCTACGAATGTAGCGGTGTGGACATTACGTTGGGAATGTGGGTCTCACGGGGAGCGTGCAAGGGATACGTCCCTGCAGTCGTACTATCCTCTGTGCCCTCGGTGGCTCAGGTGGATACTGCGTTTCCCTTGTAAGCAGGAGTTCCCGGGTTCGAGTCCCGGTTGGGGCACATATTTTCAACTGACCCCGTTGAGGTGTATCAACGCCTGTCGAAAGCTTAGGGTCTTGACTTAATTATCATTTCATGTCGACATAGAAGACGAGGTCTTGGCCAAATGTCTAGCAGCCTGCGACACTGTTCCAGTGACATCGGGGACATTAGAACGGATACGACATAATATTATGCGGCGACGCCACGCCTGCATTGACGCTGGGAATGCCATGTTGAGAAACTGTTGTACATGTAGCAGCTTGTAAAACGTGTACAGGTAAATGGATTTCGTTATTACTGGGTTGTAAATTTAGGATTTTCTCTCTCTTTGACGTCAAGTTCGCTGTTACTTGTCCATAAACAAGAGAAATTGGCTGGTGGTGTTGGAGAGTATTCAGCGGTAAGTCTGTATGTCATGGTGAGGATTCGGAAGTTGGGGCTCTTAGTTCGAGGGCTGTGCGAGGGCGAGGCGGAACTCGAGTAGATTTTCGCTTATACCTTTCAACTCAGTCGCCTCTGAACTATCGTCTCCTACCACAGATTCATAGATTTACCACTCTCCATCATCCCTGAAAATCTGGAAGATCATGACGGAATCACCCTGCATATTGAGATATTTCAGAATAACTTCTTTTTAAATATTGACAAATAAAAGGAAGAAAATTGTGTTGCGTATTAACGTTGCGAATTTGTGTGCTTGACTGTGTGCTATTGTCTTGGATTTCATGTAGCATGAACGCACCAGGTGCGATCTAGACATATTTGAATCCATGAGATAATGGCAAATAGATCGGGTGCTCCAGCGTGACAATGTGAAATTTCACTGAACCCCACTCCATGGCTGACGCTCATCTCGCCAGACTTCCTGGAAGCGTGACGTCATTTTGACGTCACGCGCAATATCGACAAGCGATGAGGCAGGCGCCCGACTCATTTTGGCACATTTAGCTGTTTTCTATTGTAAACAGCATTACGTCGTTGGAAGACGACGGCGCATTGAAAATGTATCACAAACACGCTTTCCTTATCATTCAACTTCAGTTACGACGCATCAGTATAAACCTTCAAGACATACTATGACAAGCGAGATATGGGACGCAGCTCTAGTTTAATAGATAATATCGTGGTTTATGGAGTCGATTGCTGCAAATTCGCGTACGTTCTCAGCGTGTTCTGGGAATGTAATACAAGAATGTTCTCCAAAAGCCCGCCTGGTTAGCCGCGCGGTCCAGTGTACTGTTTAGCGAGCGGGAAGGAGTGGCGGTCCCCGGCACGAATCCGCCTGCTGGATTAGTCTCGAGGTCCGGTGTGAAAGACAGCGCGTGGATGGTTTTTAAGGTGGTTTTCCCTCTGCCTCGGCGAATGCGGGCTCGTTCGAATTATTCCGCCTCAGTTACACTATGTCGGCCATTGCTGCGCAAACACTGTCTCCGCATACGTGTAGACCATAATTACTCTATCCTGAAAACATTTGGGGTTACACTCGTCTGGTGTGAGACGTTCCCGGGTGGGTCCACAGTGGGCCGGACTGCACAGTAACCCTGGGTTTGGTGTGGGGCGGCGGTGGGGTGAGTGGACTGCTGTGGCCTGTTGTGGGGTTGTGAACCACTGAGGGCTATGGCGGGACAAAGCTTCTCCGTCTTTTCTAGGTCACCGGTCCGATACACACGATGTTCTGCGTATTCGATGTTTAAAATTTGCCTCTGATTATACACACTCCTGGCAATGGAAAAAACAACACATTGACAGCGGTGTGTCAGACCCACCATACTTGCTCCGGACACTGCGAGAGGGCTGTACAAGCAATGATCACACGCACGGCACAGCGGACACACCAGGAACCGCGGTGTTACCCGTCGAATGGCGCTAGCTGCGCAGCATTTGTGCACCGCCGCCGTCAGTGTCAGCCAGTTTGCCGTGGCATACGGAGCTCCATCGCAGTCTTTAACACTAGTAGTATGCCGCGACAGCGTGGACGTGAACCGTATGTGCAGTTGACGGACTTTGAGCGAGGGCGTATAGTGGACATGCGGGAGGCCGGGTGGACGTACCGCCGAATTGCTCAACACGTGGGGCGTCAGGTCTCCACAGTACATCGATGTTGTCGCCAGTGGTCGGCGGAAGGTGCACGTGCCCGTCGACCTGGGACCGGACCGCAGCGACGCACGGATGCACGCCAAGACCGTAGGATCCTACGCAGTGCCGTAGGGGACCGCACCGCCACTTCCCAGCAAATTAGGGACACTGTTGCTCCTGGGGTATCGGCGAGGACCATTCGCAACCGTCTCCATGAAGCTGGGCTACGGTCCCGCACACCGTTAGGCCGTCTTCCGCTGAGGCCCGAACATCGTGCAGCCCGCCTCCAGTGGTGTCGCGACAGGCGTGAATGGAGGGACGAATGGAGACGTGTCGTCTTCAGCGATGAGAGTCGCTTCTGCCTTGGTGCCAATGATGGTCGTATGCGTGTTTGGCGTCGTGCAGGTGAGCGCCACAATCAGGACTGCATACGACCGAGGCACACAGGGCCAACACCCGGCATCATGGTGTGGGGAGCGATCTCCTACACTGGCCGTACACCTCTGGTGATCGTCGAGGGGACACTAAATAGTGCACGGTACATCCAAACCGTCATCGAACCCATCGTTCTACCATTCCTAACCGGCAAGGGAACTTGCTGTTCCAACAGGACAATGCACGTCCGCATGTATCCCGTGCCACCCAACGTGCTCTAGAAGGTGTAAGTCAACTACCCTGGCCAGCAAGATCTCCGGATCTGTCCCCCATTGAGCATGTTTGGGACTGGATGAAGCGTCGTCTCACGCGGTCTGCACGTCCAGCACGAACGCTGCTCCAAATGAGGCGCCAGGTGGAAATGGCATGGCAAGCCGTTCCACAGGACTACATCCAGCATCTCTACGATCGTCTCCATGGGAGAACAGCAGCCTGCATTGCTGCGAAAGGTGGACATACACTGTACTAGTGCCGACATTGTGCATGCTCTGTTGCCTGTGTCTGTGTGCCTGTGCTTCTGTCATTGTGATCATGTGATGTATCTGACCCCAGGAATGTGTCAATAGTTTCCCCTTCCTGGGGCAATGAATTCACGGTGTTCTTATTTCAATTTACAGGAGTGTAGAACGAAGGCTGAAGCACATATTTGGCTGTTTATTTCCCACTATGTACTTAGGCAAGAATTTAAAAAGACAGCTTTAATTGCTGAGACTGAAACCAGCTGCAATAAATTACATGTTCTTCCATATCACAAAATATATGCACTACTGTCCATTAAAATTGCTACACCACGAAGATGACGTGCTACAGAAGCGACATTTAACCTACAGGAAGAAGATGCTGTGATATGCAAATGATTAGCTTTTCAGAGTATTCAAACAAGGTTGGCGCCGCTGGCGACACCTACAACGTGCTGACATGAGGACAGTTTCCATTCGATTTCTCATACACAAACAGCAGTTGACCGGCGTTGCCTGGTGAAACGTTGTTGTGATGCCTCGTGTAAGGAGGAGAAGTACGTAGCATCACGTTTCCGAGTTTGATAAAGGTCGGATTGTAGCGTATCACGATTGCAGTTTATCGTATCGCGACATTGCTGCTCACGTTGGTCGAGATCCAATGACTGTTAGCAGAATATGGAATCCGTGGGTTCAGGAGGGTAATACGGAACGTCGTGCTGGATCCCAACGGCCTCGTATCACTAGCAGTCGAAATGACAGGCATCTTATTGGCAAGGCTGTAACGGATCGTGCATTCACGTCTCGATCCCTGACTGAACGGATGGGGATGTTTGCAAGACAACAACCATCTGCACGAACAGTTCGATGACGTTTGCAGCAGCATGGCCTATCAGCTCGGAGACCGTGGCTGCGGTTACCCTTGACGCTGCATAACAGGCACGAGCGCCTGTGATGGTGTACTCAACGACGAACCTGGGTGCACGAATAGCAAAACGTCATTTTTTCGGATGAAGCCAGGTTCTGTATGCAGCATCATGATGGTCGCATCCGTGTTTGGCGACATCGCTGTGAACGCGTATTGGAAAAGTGTATTCGTCATCGCCGTACTGGCGTATCTCCCAGCGTGATTGTATGGGGTGCTACTGGTTACACGCCTCGGTCATCTCTTGTTAGCACTGACGGCACTTTGAACAGCAGACGTTACATTTCAGATGTGTTACGACCTGTGGCTGTACCCTTCATTCGATGCCTGCGAAACCCTTCATTTCAGCAGGATAATGCACGACCGCATGTTGCAGGTCCTGTACGGGCCTTTCTGGAAACAGAAAATGTTCGACTGCTGTCCTGGCCAGCACAGCAATTCAAAACGTCTGGTCAATGGTGGCCGAGCAACTGGCTCGTCACAATACGCACAGTCACTACTCTGGATCAGCTGTGGTATCGTGTTGAAGCTGCACGGGCAACTGTACCTGTACACGCCATCCAAGCTCTGTTTCACTCAATTCCCAGGCATATCAAGGCAGTTATTACGGCCAGAGGTTGTTGTTCTGGGTACTGATTTCGCAGGATCTACGCACCCAAATCGCGTGAAAATGTAATCACGTGTCAGTTCTAGTATCATATATTTGTCATCTGCATTTCTTCTTGGTGTAGCAGTTTTAATGGCCACTAGGGTATAACTATTATTTACGAATATGTGGCTATTTCTGGGTGTGTATGTGTAGCTAGGCAGGACTCTAAGAGGAAAACTTAAAATGTTGCGAGTGAAACGAAGAACAATCTTATTCATATTATATAAATTGAATGTGGAAGGGGGGAGGAAAGAAAGAAGAGGAAGGAGGTATTAATGTAAGCGGTAAACCTCATTGGGACGTTATGTAGAATCAAAGGGCGACGAATAAAAACGTGTACCGGGCCGGGATTCGAATCCAGGAGTTTCTGGTTACTTGGCCTTTGCGTTGCGTATCGTAACTGCGCATTCTATCTCGGTAATCCCCTTGGCCGACCCAACTTCCAACCTAGCGCCACCTTTCCCCAAGTCCCCACATATATCCTCCACGCTCGACCCTTTGAGATTCCCGCAAGAGGTCGAACGTAATTGTGAACTCACACTGAAAGTGATGGACTCATTGCCCTTCGAGGCGAATCATTATATAGATGCGTGGTTTCTGTTTTTTCGGACATGTCCGAAAGTACAGACCGCATGTAGTCATATAACATTCGTATTTTTCCATGTCACAAGTATTTTGCATGAAACACAATCTCATAAGTCTTCCTGGAAAACAATGGCACTTGCGGTTGGTATATTTCTGCTAGCAACGTCGCGTGTTAGGTGTTACCAATGCGAGAGAGGTCCGCGTCGAACGTTGACAGCAATTCTTGCGGCTGTCGATATCGCCACGTTTGCAGGCAGTCTCGCGATACGAGCGCTGCCCCCACATACCATGCGTCTGGTTGCAGGCACCGTCTTCCTGTGGTGTCTGTGGCCCACCATGAACGCGGCCACGTCCGTGGGCATGGCCGAGGTGTCGCGCTGCATGGTTAACACCTACCTGGCCATGCTCTCCTCCACCGTCATCGCCTTCCTCTGCTCGGCCATCTTCAGCCGGCGCACCAGATTCGCCTTGGTGAGTAAAACCGACTTTCTTGTAGCGTATAAACTCGCTGGACAACGCGGCAGTTACTGGCACAACATTGGAGCCCTGCAGCTAGCTCCGACAGTGGCGTGACCCTCCACTGCTGATTCGGAGCAGCGAAGTCCAAATACGATAGCTCATTTCAATCTGTTGTGTCACCAGCTGGAGCCTTCGTACTGCACTGATTCCTTACAACGTACTGGTACCTACCCATTGCTTTACTGTCTAGCGTCACTAGTGTAGGGTCACATGACCACCTCATAAACAATTGCACACCACCTCTAGTGCTCCAAAGTGACTAGCGCCCTCCTTTAAATGGGTGGCTAATACAGTCCTGGAAATTGAAATAAGAACACCGTGAATTCATTGTCCCAGGAAGGGGAAACTTTATTGACACATTCCTGGGATCAGATACATCACATGATCACCCTGACAGAACCACAGGCACATAGACACAGGCAACAGAGCATGCACAATGTCGGCACTAGTACAGTGTATATCCACCTTTCACAGCAATGCAGGCTGCTATTCTCCCATGGAGACGATCGTAGAGATGCTGGATGTAGTCCTGTCGAACGGCTTGCCATGCCATTTCCACCTGGCGCCTCAGTTGGACCAGCGTTCGTGCTGGACGTGCAGACCGCGTGAGACGACGCTTCATCCAGTCCCAAACATGCTCAATGGGGGACAGATCCGGAGATCTTGCTGTCCAGGGTAGTTGACTTACACCTTCTAGAGCACGTTGGGTGGCACGGGATACATGCGGACGTGCATTGTCCTGTTGGAACAGCAAGTTCCCTTGCCGGTCTAGGAATAGTAGAACGATGGGTTCGATGACGGTTTGGATGTACCGTGCACTATTCAGTGTCCCCTCGACGATCACCAGAGGTGTACGGCCAGTGTAGGAGATCGCTCCCCACACCATGATGCCGGGTGTTGGCCCTGTGTGCCTCGGTCGTATGCAGTCCTGATTGTGACCGCTCACCTGCACGGCGCCAAACACGCATACGACCATCATTGGCACCAAGGCAGAAGCGACTCTCATCGCTGAAGACGACACGTCTCCATTCGTCCCTCCATTCACGCCTGTCGCGACACCACTGGAGGCGGGCTGCACGATGTTGGGGCATGTTCGGAAGACGGCCTAACGGTGTGCGGGACCGTAGCCCAGCTTCATGGAGACGGTTGCGAATGGTCCTCGCCGATACCCCAGGAGCAACAGTGTCCCTAATTTGTTGGGAAGTGGCGGTGCGGTCCCCTACGGCACTGCGTAGGATCCTACGGTCTTGGCGTGCATCCGTGCGTCGCTGCGGTCCAGTCCCAGGTCGACGGGCACGTGCACCTTCCGCCGACCACTGGCGACAACATCGATGTACTGTGGAGACCTCACGCCCCACGTGTTGAGCAATTCGGCGGTACGTCCACCCGGCCTCCCGCATGCCCACTATACGCCCTCGCTCAAAGTCCGTCAACTGCACATACGGTTCACGTCCACGCTGTCGCGGCATGCTACTAGTGTTAAAGACTGCGATGGAGCTCCGTATGCCACGGCAAACTGGCTGACACTGAGGGCGGCGATGCACAAATGCTGCGCAGCTAGCGCCATTCGACGGCCAACACAGCGGTTCCTGATGTGTCCGCTTTGCCGTGCGTGTGATCATTGCTTGTACAGCCCTCTCGCAGTGTCCGGAGCAAGTATGGTGGGTCTGACACACCGGTGTCAATGTGTTCTTTTTTCCATTTCCAGGAGTGTATTTATTATGGGCCATCAAAAAGTTTCCGTTCAAAGAATGTGCACATGAGGAACCAACCCTAGACAGAGCAACAGCAGACTGGATCGGAAACGGAACGTTGAAGGCGCTCCTAGGGGGAGCGGAGTGCAAAAGCAATACCTACAAGTGTTCCGGAACTCTAGCAGGTGGACAGGTGCAGTGTACTGGAAAGGCAATACCAGCACTGGACCTGGGACATTAGCGCCCCATTTGGTGCGATGAACTGAAGACGCTGCTAGAGATATCGGATTGCAGACGGAAAAAAACTGGCCGTAGCTATAAATACTAAATATGTTGCACTCGGCCGTGGCCGAGCGGTTCTAGGCGCTTCAGTGCGGAACCGCGCTGCTACTGCGGTCGCAGGTTCGGATCCTGCCTCGGGCATGGATGTGTGTGATGTCCTTAGGTTAGTGAGGTTTAAGTAGTTCTACGTCTAGGGGACTGATGACCTCAGATGTTAAGTCCCATAGTGGTTAGAGCCATTTGAACCATTTGTTGCACTCATCGAGCAGTCTCAATTCTTTCTGTAATCAATCTTCTGACTGACCACGAATTCATCTTCTGTGCCGACCTTTTCATCTCAGAGCAGCACCTGAAACCAACGTCCTCAGTTACTTGATGGATGTATTCCCCTCTCCTTCTTCCTCTACAGTTTTTACACTCTACAGCTCCACCTAGTACGATGGAAGATTTTCCCTGACGTCTTAACAGATGTTCTACGATCCTGTCCTTTCTTCTTGTCAGTGTTACCATACATTTCTTTCCTCGCCGATTCTTCAGAGAACCTCCTCGATCCTTGTCTTATCTGTCTTAGGTAGCACCTGATGAAGATAACGAAACTACGTTGTTGAAACATCGTCCACGAACCACTTTAATATCTGGCAGAATTCCCGACCCCTCAAGACGTCAGCAGATCACCGGGAAAGTCTGAAGAATTACTTGCATAAAGATTGTTATAACCAAAGATCCAGGGTGTGACACATTGAACATTATGAAGAAAATCCGCAACTAGTTACAAGTTACAGCGTGCACACACTTTGCTCAACATGTGAACGCCACTACAGATATTCGGAATTAGGTTATGACATATTCGATATGCCTGCCATCATTTGTGCAGTCGAATAGCGATATTTTCGATGACCCAGAACATCGATGCTGTCGATGACCTCCTGAATGGCTGTTTTCAGCTCAGCAAGTATTTTGGGTTTATTGTTGTACGCCTTGTCTTCAATACAGTCCAACAAAAAGGAGTCGCATGTGTTCATACCCGGAGAACATGGAGGCAAATCGAGGCCCATGCCAGTGGCCTCTGGATAGTCCGGAGCCAGAATGCGATCTCCAAAGTGCTCCTTCAGGATATCAAACTCTCTCCTCCTCCAATGGCGTCGAGCTCCATCTTGAATGAATCGCATCTTATCGAAATTAAGGTCACTTTGGATAATTGGGATGAAATCATCTTCCAAAACCTTCACGTACTGTTAGGTAGTCACTGTGCCATCAGGGAATATGGCAATGATTACTCTGTGGCTCGACACTGCAGGCCACACTGTCACCCGTTCATGTTGAAGAGCCTTCTCGATTGCGAAATGCGGATTCTCAGTCCCCCAAATGCGCTAATTTTGCTTATTGACGAACCCCTCCAATTGAAAATGGGCCTCGTCGCTTATTCACGTTAAATACCTGTTCGTCAATTCTGTGGACAGCAGTATTGGTGAAACAAAACCGCTGTGCCATGGTCCTTGGTTAATAGCTGATGAGTTTAAATTTTGAATGAGAAGAGTTGCAGTTCTTGAACAAAAATTTCTCGCAGTGCCCCCTGATCAATGCCCACC
Organism: Schistocerca gregaria; assembly: GCF_023897955.1. Lineage (NCBI taxonomy): Eukaryota > Metazoa > Arthropoda > Insecta > Orthoptera > Acrididae > Schistocerca > Schistocerca gregaria. The sequence goes on from NC_064928.1 coordinate 78,507,615, forward strand.
TGTTATGCAGCTCGTCTGATCGATTTCTTGGGGCTGGTTTGAAACACAGGACGTGTCGCCTCGACGTTTTCATGCGTTTTCACCGTTTCTGGGTGACCTACATTGCCTACTCTGTTATCGCGAACCAATTTTGGATGTTCTCTCGAACCCGAGAGTCAAATTATTGATTGTGAGCTGCTTGAATGCGGTCGTAATCTGCTGCAATTGGGCTGCTATTGTCCCCTAGTGGGCCTTCACAAGAGCCGTACGCTCAGGTACGCTACACCGTGGCATTTTCACGTGCAAACGGCCGAAAAGAACAAGGCGCGTTCACATGCGCATACTGTTTCCCGTCAACCGTGCAGTTTGAACGCCCTAACGCAAACCGCTCAGAACTTATGACGGTTTTTTCAAGTAGTTTAATAATAATATCTCTCTGTATCTGACGTTTCAACGACTACATACACGAAGAACTCGAAATGAAGTTCGTCAATTCCATACAGGAAAAAATTAAGAAATGTTCTGTGCAGAAGTAAAGCATGTTTTAAACTCTAGCGATATGACTAAAAATGTGTAAACTCGTTAACCAACCAATGTAAACGTGTTGTGCAAAACAAGTCACAGAAACATTGGTTGAGGTTCCTTAACTATGGACACATTGATAAACTGTCATTAAGCATACTGAAATACACTACTGGCCAAAAAATTTGCTACACCAAGCAGAAATGCAGATGATAAACGGGTATTTATTGCACAAATATATTATACTAGAACTGACATGTGATTACATTTCCACGCAATTTGGGTGCATAGATACTGAGAAATCAGTACCAAGAACAACCACCTCTCGCCGTAATAACGGCTTTGTTACGCCTGGGCATTTACTCAAACAGAGATTGGATGCTGTGTACAGAAACAGCTGCCCATGCAGCTTCAACACGATATCACAGTTTATCAAGAGTAGTGACTGGCGTATTGTAACGAGACAGTTGCTCTGCCACAATTGACGAGACGTTTTCAATTGGCGAGAGATCTGGAGAATGTGCTGGCCAGGTCAGCAGTCGAACACTTTATGTATCCAGAAACGCCCGTACAGGACCTGCAACATGCGGTCGTCCATTGTCCTGCTGAAATGTAGGGTTTTGCAGGGATCGAATGAAGGGTAGAGCCACGGATCGTAACACATCTGAAATATAACGTCCTCTGTTCAAAGTGCCGTCTATGCGAACAAGAGGTGACCGAGGCGTGTAACCAATGGCACCCCATACCATCATGCCGGGTGATACGCCAGTATGGCGATGAGGAATTCACGCTTCCAATGTGCGTTCACCGCGATGTCGGCAAACACGGATGTGACCATCATGATGCTGTATACAGAACCTGGATTCATCCGTATAAATGACGTTTTGCTATTCGTGCACCCAGGTTCGTCGTTGAGTACACCATCGCAGGCACTCCCTTCTGTGACACAGCGTCAAGGGTAACCGCAGCCACGGTCTCCGAGCTGATAGGCCATGCTGCTGCAAACGTCGTCGAACTGTTCGTGCAGATGGTTGTTGTCTTGCAAACGTCCCCATCCGTTCAGTCAGGGATCGAGACGTGGCTGCACGATCCCTTACAGCCATGCGGATAAGATGCCAGGCATCTCGATTGCTAGTGTTACGAGGCCGTTGGGATCCAGCACGGCGTTCCGTAATACGCTCCTGAACCCACGAATTCCATATTCTGCTAACAATCATTGGATCTCGACCAACGCGAGCAGCAATGTCGCGATACGATAAACCGCAATCGCGATACGCTAGAATCCGACCTTTATCAAAGTCGGAAACGTGATGGTACGCATTTCTCCTCCTTACACGAGGCATCACAACAACGTTTCACCAGGCAACGCCGGTCAACTGCTGTTTGTGTATGAGAAATCGGTTGGAAACTGTCCTCATGTCAGCATGTTGTAGGTGTCGCCACCGGCGCCACCCTTGTGTGAAGTCTGTAACACGTCATTTCGTGGTGTAGCAATTTGAGTGGCCAGTAGTGTAGGTGGAAGGGAAGATCATTAAGTTTCCGTTGGAAGTTCGTACAATCCATAATCGGTATGCGAATCGGGCAAATTCGCCGCAAGCACCGACGCACCAGACAGAAGAGCCCAGGTTGGTGGAACGCTGTGTTCTGCCTTGTGAAGAAGTCTGTTACTACCTTCAACACCTCCTGGTCGTCAACTTTTCAAGGCCTGTTTTAAGGAATGGGAGGCATGATAATCATATGGGGTGAGATACGGACTACAGGGCGTGTGTTCGAATGTCTAACACTCGTAATTTCTGAGTTACATTTGCGATCTACATCTACATCTACATCCATACTCCGCAAGCCACCTGACGGTGAGTGGCGGAGGGTACCCTGAGTACCTCTATCGGTTCTCACTTCTATTACAGTCTCGTATTGTTCGTGGAAAGAAGGATTGTCGGTATGCCTCTCTGTGGGCCCTAACCTCTCTGATTTTATCCGCGTGGTCTCTTCGCGAGATGTACGTAGGAGGGAGTACTATACTGCTTGACTCTTCGGTCAAGGTATGTTCTCCAAACTTTAACAAAATCCCGTACCGAGCTACTGAGCGTCTCTCCTGCAGAGTCTTCCACTGGCGTTTATCTATCATCTCCGTAACGCTTTCGCGATTACTAAATGATCCTGTAACGAAGCGCGCTGCTCTCCGTTGGGTCTTCTCTATCTCTTCTATCAACCCTACCTGGTACGGATCCCACACTGCTGAGCTGTATTCAAGCACTGGGCGAACAAGCGTACTGTAACCTACTGCTTTCGTTTTCGGATTGCATTTCCTTAGGATTCTTCCAATGAATCTCTGTCTGGCATCTGCTTTACCGACGATCAACTATGTATGATCATTCCATTTTAAATCACTCCTAATGCGTACTCCCAGATAATTTATGGAATTAACTGCTTCCAGTTGCTGACCTGCTATTTAGTAGCTAAATGGTAAGGGATCTATCTTTCTATGTATTCGCAGCACATTACACTTGTCTACATTGAGATTCAATTGCCATTCCCTGCACCATGCGTCGCTGCAGATCCTCCTGCATTTCAGTACAATTTTCCATTGTTACAACCTCTCGATACACCACAGCATCATCTGCAAAAGCCACAAGGTAATTTACGTGTGTTGTGAATAGCAACGGTCCTATGACACTCCCCTGCGGCACACCTGAAATCACTCTTACTTCAGAAGACTTCTCTGCATTGAGAATGACATGTTACGTTCTCTTATCTAGGAACTCTTCAATCCAATCACACAATTGATCTGATAGTCCATATGCCCTTACTTTGTTCACTAAACGACTGTGGGGAACTGTATCGAACACCTTGCGGAGGTCAACAAATACGGTATCTACCTGTGAACCCGTGTCTATGGCCTCTGAGTCTCGTGGACGAATAGCACGAGCTGGGTTTCACACGACGTTTTTTTCGAAACCCACGATGATTCCTACAGAGTAGATTTCTGGTCTCCAGAAAAGTCATTATACTCGAACATAATACGTGTTCCAAAATTCTACAACAAATTGACGTTAGAGATATAGGTCTATAGTTCTGCACATCTGTTAGACGTCCCTTCCTAAAAACGGGGATGACCTGTGCCCTCTTCCAATCCTTTGGAACGCCACGCTTTTCTAGAGACCTACGGTACACCGCTGCAAGAAGGGGGGCAAATTCCTTTGCGTACTCTGTGTAAAATCGAACTGGTATCCGATCAGGTCCAGCGGCCTTTCCTCTTTTGAGCAATTTTAATTGTTTCTCTATCCCTCTATCGTCTATTTCGATATCTACCATTTTGTCGTCTGTGCGACAATCTAGAGAAGGAACTACAGTGCAGTCTTCCTCTGTGAAACAGCTTTGGAAAAAGACATTTAGTATTTCGGCCTTTAGTCTGTCATCCTCTGTTTCAGTACCATTTTGGTCACAGAGTGTCTGGACATTTTGTTTTGATCAACCTACCGCTTTGACTTAAGACCAAAGTTTCTTATGATTTTTTGCCAAGTCAGTACATAGAACTTTACTTTCGAATTCATTGAACGCCTCTCGCATAGCCCTACTCACACTACATTTCGCTTCGCGTAATTTTTGTTTGTCTGCAAGGCTTTCGCTATGTTTATGTTTGCTGTGAAGTTCCCTTTGCTTCCGCAGCAGTTTTCTAACTCGGTTGTTGTACCACGGTGGCTCTTTTCCATCTCTTACGATCTTGCTTGGCACATGCTCATCTAACGCATATTGTACGATGGTTTTGAACTTTGTCCACTGATCCTCAACACTATCTGTACTTGAGACAAAACTTTTGTGTTGAGCCGTCAGGTACTCTGTAAATTGGTTTATGTCAGTTTTGCTGAACAGAAAAATTTTCCTTTTTTAATATTTCTATTTACGGCTGAAATCATCGATGCAGTAGCCGCTTTATGATCGCTGAAATGGGGACGCACTTTATCATGAAGCGGAAGCACTAGCTGTTGCAGTTTTCCCAGACGTTTCGGCTTCATTTCACACCTTAATTTCTCCATCGTTGCGCACTATCGTTCCCCAGTGATGGAGATACCAGGTTCTTTGAAATCAATAAGCCGTAGGGCCCATTAGCCAAAGGACAGGGTGAACATTACGTTCCCAGCAGATAGTTGGCGCTCGAACTTCTTGGGTCGTCGGATGACACCTCAATCTAGATCTAAATCTACGGTGTGGCGCACGATATAGTCACCTCATTTGTTTGATGAATAACACATTTGTTGTTGGCAAGATTTGTAATTTATTGATGTAGACGTAAAGAACGCAGCTTGGAAATACAACTTAATAAATAACATGTTCAATATGACGGCCGTTTTGATTTACAACTTCTTCAAATCGCACACGTGCATTTGTGACGACTCTCCGACACAAACCTTCTGGAATGGTGCAGCATAACCCCACAATGACGACCCTACGATGCTCTGCATTTTCGGGTTTTCTGTGGTACACCTTCTCTTTAAGGACACACAAAGCAAGAAGTCACATGGGTTGATGCCCGGGCTAAGGTGCGGCCATATTCCTCCTCCTGCATAACGTTCTGGAAATCTGTTTGGCAATACCCTAAGGCCAAGTCTTTATCGTGTAGGAAATCAAGCACAAAGTTGTCAGTGTGGGGGCGAGATCCCTGCTGCACGAACCATGGTGCGTGCTAGTCTTACCGTTCCTATTACTGTTGTATTACGAAATCGTCGAATGGTATTTACATGTCAATGGCACGTTAGATGGATATGCCGTATTCGGCGAATATTTACTATTTGCACGATACACGAGAGAGAATTGTCAGAGCATGTGCTTCAATAGGTGCCGAACCGATAAAGAATACCATTCAGTTCATGCTAAGTAGATTGTAGCACTGCATTGATACCAATGGTCATCATTTCGAACACCTTATGTAAATAGACGTTCATGCAATCTTTGTGACCTTCGTTGACCTTCAAAGACCTTACTGTTGCACATCATTGCAATCGTCGTGATAGCCGCTATCAGAAAATAAGTACCAAACTATAGCATCCGATAAAAAAAAAAAAGTCGACCTTTATATCTGTGACGCGACCCCACCTAGCAACAAAGAACCAACGTCATATTATGGCTCCAGTTGTGCTATGCATTATTTGTCCCATAAACTTTTCAGCTCCTATGATACTTTCGGAGATATCTCAGGTGGAAAGAGTTAGTCACTCACCCTATATACTGACGAAAAAAATCACAACACCAAAAATAATGTAGCATAATGAAATTTCGGAAATGCGTTTGTCTAGGTAACACATTTCAGTAATTAACACGGCAAGATCCCAGGCTAATGTAAGTGTGAGGTAAACCATTGCAAATGCGAAATGCTCGTACATTTATGACCGACGTAACCGCCAGAATGTTGAATGCAAGCATGAAAACTTACATGTATCGTGTTGTATAAGTGCCGGATGTCAGTTTGTGGGATGGAGTTCCATTCCTGTTCCACTTGTTCTGTCAATAATGGGACTGTTAATGCCGTTCGTGGTTGATGCTGGGGTCGTTGTACGGTGATGTGTGATATGTGTTCGATTGGAGACAGACTTAGTGATTCAGCAGACCAAGGCAACATGTCTATACTGTGCACAGCATGTCGGGCTACAACAGTGATATGTGCGCGAGCGTTATCCTGTTGGAAAACGCCCCTTGGAAAGCTGTTGATAAATGGCGACAGATCGTATCACCAGGTTGAGATACAAAGTTGCGGTCAGTATGCGTGGGCTGACGGAGATTGTGCCCTCCGCCACACACCGCTTGGTGACAAGCGGAGTATATATGTAGCCGTAGATATAGATAGTGCTCGTGCTGTTGTATGGAATAGCATCCCAGGCGATAACTCCAGGTGTGAGTCCATTGCGCCTAGCGTGCAGCCGGCCTAAGTGGCCGAGCGGTTCTAGGCGCTTCAGTCTGGAACTGCGCGACTGCTACGTTCGCAGGTTCGGATCCTGCCTCGGGCATGAATGAGCGTGATGTCCTCAGGTTAGTTAGGTTTAAGTAGTTCTAAGTTCTAGGGGATAGATGTTAAGTCCCATGGTGCTCAGAGCCATTTGAACCTAGCATGCAGACAGGTTGCTTACAGGCCCCCAATTGGCCTCTTCCTAACCAACAGACCGCCATCACTGGTAAAACCAGCTTTCGTTAGAAACACATCTTCACTCTGGCCTCCAATGAGCTCTCGCTAGACACCGTTGAAGTAACAAATGGCTGTGGTTTGGGTCAGTGAAATGCACGCAACTGGGCGTCTGACTCCAAGTTGCCCTTGAAGTAACCCATTTCATAGTGTTATTGTGGTGCCAGCTACTGCTCAGATTGTTGCTGTAGATACAAAAGATGTGCCAAAGCCATACGCGTAACACGATGGTCTTCTGTCTCGTTATTGCCACGTGACCCTAGGGAGTCTGGTCTTCTGGAGATCGTACACTCTCCTGACCACCACTGCCAGCAACCATATAAAGTGACTACATTCCTGCCAATGCTCTCTGCAATATCGCATGCAGCTTCTCGTAGCCTTGTAACACGACCTCGATCAAACTCGGCGGGTTGCTAACGGCGTCTTTGTCACCTTAAAGGCGTTCTTAGCTAACACCAACTCTCCACGTCAAATCTCAAGAGTTCCTAACGCCCACGACCGTTACAGAGTGTATTTAAAGCAAACCTTATTTGAAATTGACCAACGGCTTTGCCGCAGTGGTAACTCCGGTTCCCGTCAGATCACCGAAGTTAAACGCTGTCGGGCTGGACTAGCACCTTGGTGGGTTATCATCCGCTCTGCCGAGCACTTTTGGCATGTGGGGTGCACTTAGCTCTTGTGAGGCAAACTGAGGAGCTTCTTGATTGAGAATTAGCGGCTCCAGTCTCGGAAACTGCTAGTTTCCTCTATTTTTTCGAGTTTTCAAGTAAAGATTTTCGCAGATGAGTTCCTCAGTGGTTTACAGCTCGTTCCGCCTTGCTGCACCTCGCTAAAGTTTCGGTTTCTAGATAAATAAGTTCCACTTTTTATCTTCGGAATTATACTGTGCAAGCGATACTGCTATGCAAGTGATATTCCTATGAGCTTGATATCGAGAATTATCGCCCCTCCATATCGGCATCCGGTGACGCCGTATGACACGGCGGCCGATCAGCACCTTTGGGACTTGATGGCCTACTCGGGAGGAGTTTAGGTTTTATTCACATTATCATAGGGCTCACACTAGCGCCACTCTTATACGCGCGGCGAGAAATTTGAACAGACATCACCTTTCAGACACAGAAACACGCCTATAAACTTTCGTTTATGTCGCTCCTCTCCTTCCAGGTGTTGCAATTTTTTGTCCTCCTGTATGTTGAATCAATTGGGCTCTTAGTGTGGAGTAAGGCCGAAAACCTCTCTCACTCCCTTATACAGTTCTGAAAAGGACTTTTCAGATGCTCTGCGAAAATGCGCACAGTTAACAGTATGACCCAATCAGAAATCTGGTTTTTGTAAGAGTAAACCGTGTGTTGCTAGGAGGCGACGCAGCGAACGTTCACACGCCGCGAGTGAATCCATTCTTGCGTGCAGATCTCTTATATAGCTAAGGGGCTTCTGCTAAGAGCTACACGTTTCTTTTGACAGAAAACGCGTTTGCCTTGACCCTGCAGGAGAGCGAACTGGGCGAACGAGAATGGACGGGAATGCCTGTCTGGATACCTCCGGCAACGCCATTGCCCTTGTGAAAAGACTCTAATCTCACACGGGGAGTTTTTATCTGATGACGAGATAAAGAAGAACCAGGAGTCGACAGAGAAGAAATAGGAGATCTAGTATTAGGATCAGAATTATAAAAAGCTTTGGAAGAGCTAGAACCAAATAAAGCAGAAGGGATAGATAAAATCGGAATTTATAAAAAAAGTTGCTGAAGTGATAGTGAAACGACTTTCACCGCGGAGTGCCATCTCGCTGAATATGGGGTCGCCCACACATTAGCTCTCGTTTTAAGACCTTGGCCGTTGGGAGGGGAGAGGGAGCTTGTGTCCTATGGGTTCAGAGAAAAAGGGGGTTGAGGTGAGGGAAATGGATGACCTTAAACTGTTAACAACGTTTACCCTCAAAAATCCTCCACATGTTACTGCTGGTGAAAGTATAGGTATCTGCTGGTTTGGTGTGGTGGGATGCCCTCTCCCTGAATGATTGATTTCGTAGATGTGTCTGTTGTACCAAACACCAGGTCGGAGATGGTTACATCTATAATGATACAACTTTGTTGGCCGTTTGGTTCGGAGCAATATTCCTGACTATACTCCAACTGGCTGGCCGTAGTGGCCGAGCGGTTCTAGGCGCTTCAGTTACGACCCACGCGACCGCTACGGTCGCAGGTTCGAATCCTGCCTCGGGTATGGATGTGTGTGATGTCCTTAGGTTAGTTAGGTTTAAGTAGTTCTAAGTTCTAGGGGACCGATGACCTCAGATGTTAAGTCCCATGGTGCTCAGAGCCATTTGAACCATATCTGCAGCAGTTTTCTTCAAATGATAACAGAAAATCAGAGCTGCCCACAAATCGTAGTTCGTAAGCAGAAAACACGACATGTTTCCGGGTTTGAAGCAGATACCGAACTATGAAACCCTGGTTACTGTGTGTTGACATTCGTCGTCAGCCGTTATAGGAAGCAAATGGCGGTGGAGACACGGTCTCACGGGCCCTACGATGAAAGCTAGCAACATTTAAAGGGAAATTCCGGTTTCATACTTTTACACCTGGTAAATCAAAATTTGCGTTCCTCACAACAGCTTCCTTCATTGTTGTGAAGTTGTGATACTGTGCTATGTTGCAAGAGCGTTTACATTAAGACTTTCAACCTTTTATTTTTCGAAGTTACGTTTTTCGGCTGCTGTATGTGTATGTTGACGAGTCGAGAACGCGCACCAACTCAGCTTTAGTTTGCCTTATTGTGCTTTATATTTCAGCTTAATAAATACATTTCATGGAACACTGAAAGCGAGTTGTGAAATCTTGGTTAAACGCAAATAACTTTCCTTTAATCAACGTGGATTTTAATGCTATGCTTCCCTGTTGAAAAAACAAACAAACAAAAAACAAAAAAAAGACGTAGCAAAGAATTCAAATGATTGCCAAAAACATCTATACTTCTGTACCCCAGGTGAATCACTGATTTGCCAGCTAAACAGTATTAACAGGAGACAACAGTTAGCTTTCAAGAAGCTTATTTGGTTACATTGTTGCTAAACCTATGGAAAATACTGTGTCTTTAATACGTCGAATAAGGAAGCAGAATCCACAATGTAGATAAAAGAATTATTTCTCTTATCATAATAATGAATATTAACCATGTTGCCAGCATTATTGTGGGGATGTTTCCGCTATGGGTTTTCTGGTTCACGCCGGCCAGAGTGGCCGTGCGGTTCTAGGCGCTACAGTCTGGAGGCGAGCGACCGCTACGGTCGCAGGTTCGAATCCTGCCTCGGACATGGATGTGTGTGATGTCCTTAGGTTAGTTAGGTTTAATTAGTTGCAAGTTCTAGGCGACTGATGACCTCAGAAGTTAAGTCACATAGTGCTCAGAGCCAGTTTTTCTACTTCACACGTCGGAGTTCGAAGGATGCTCTACAGACTGCTTGGGGGTGTTTTGTGAGATACTAATCACCTCTCTAGGAACGTATTTCTTGTAGCATTGTGCTGTTTCTCATACAAGCAGTATCTTTGGTTGGAAGCATCAGGATTTTACTATGAGGTCACACAGTCTAGTGAAGACTTAGCAGTGATTTCTCTATCTATTCCCTATATCTTTGGTTGGAAGTTGGTAGAACTGCAATGTTTATAGAATTTGGTGTGACGTCAGTATTCCCACCAACGTGTACGTTTCTAACTCGTACACGGTGACGTCACGCGTGCTACTAATGAAGTAGTGACTTAACGACGACAAATAATTCGGGCACATGTTGCATTGTGATTGGCTGAAGCATCATGACGTCGATACGATGTTCCTATGCCATCTAGAGCACTGGGATGAAGCTCATGTAATCATACACTCCTGGAAATTGAAATAAGAACACCGTGAATTCATTGTCCCAGGAAGGGGAAACTTTATTGACACATTCCTTGGGTCAGATACATCACATGATCACACTGACAGAACCACAGGCACATAGACACAGGCAACAGAGCATGCACAATGTCGGCACTAGTACAGTGTATATCCCCCTTTCGCAGCAATGCAGGCTGCTATTCTCCCATGGAGACGATCGTAGAGATGCTGGATGTAGTCCTGTGGAACGGCTTGCCATGCCATTTCCACCTGGCGCCTCAGTTGGACCAGCGTTCGTGCTGGACGTGCAGACCGCGTGAGACGACGCTTCATCCAGTCCCAAACATGCTCAATGGGGGACAGATCCGGAGATCTTCCTGGCCAGGGTAGTTGACTTACACCTTCTAGAGCACGTTGAGTGGCACTGGATACATGCGGACGTGCATTGTCCTGTTGGAACAGCAAGTTCCCTTGCCGGTCTAGGAATGGTAGAACGATGGGTTCGATGACGGTTTGGATGTACCGTGCACTATTCAGTGTCCCCTCGACGATCACCAGAGGTGTACGGCCAGTGTAGGAGATCGCTCCCCACACCGTGATGCCGGGTGTTGGCCCTGTGTGCCTCGGTCGTATGCAGTCCTGATTGTGGCGCTCACCTGCACGGCGCCAAACACGCATACGACCATCATTGGCACCAAGGCAAAAGCGACTCTCATCGCTGAAGACGACACGTCCTCCATTCGTCCCTCCATTCACGCCTGTCGCGACACCACTGGAGGCGGGCTGCACGATGTTGGGGCGTGAGCGGAAGATGGCCTAACGGTGAGCGGGACCGTAGCCCAGCTTCATGGAGACGGTTGCGAATGGTCCTCGCCGATATCCCAGGAGCAACAGTGTCCCTAATTTGCTGGGAAGTGGCGGTGCGGTCCCCTACGGCACTGCGTAGGATCCTACGGTCTTGGCGTGCATCCGTGCGTCGCTGCGGTCTGGTCCCAGGTCGACGGGCACGTGCACCTTCCGCTGACCATGGGCGATAACATCGATGTACTGTGGAGACGTCACGCCCCACGTGCTGAGCAATTCGGCGGTACGTCCACCCGGCCTCCCGCATGCCCACTACACGCCCTCGCTCAAAGTCCGTCAACTGCACATACGGTTCACGTCCACGCTGTCGCGGCATGCTACCAGTGTTAAAGACTGCGATGGAGCTCCGTATGCCACGGCAAACTGGCTGACACTGACGGCGGCGGTGCACAAATGCTGCGCAGCTAGCGCCATTCGACGGCCAACACAGCGGTTCCTGGTGTGTCCGGTGTGCCGTGCGTGTGATCATTGCTTGTACAGCCCTCTCGCAGTGTCCGGAGCAAGTATGGTGGGTCTGACACACCGGTGTCAATGTGTTCTTTTTTCCATTTCCAGGAGTGTATAAAATTATGTAAATTTTGGAAAGACATGAAAAAGTGTGGAGAAAAGCGTAAAATTATGTAAAATATCGATAAACGTGGAAAACTGCGAAACAACGGGTGAAATATACATAAATTCTGGTGGAAAAAGGGAAAAAATGAGAGTGTTTACGTATCTGCCTGTTCGTATTTTATGTTGGTGCCTCGAATGAAAGAATCCACGTAATATTAAATTGTTGTTAACAAACTGATCTCGAGTGACGTGAGGTAAAGTAATTTGTTATTAAGTAGTAGACACAACCTTAAGCTGCCCCTATGCTGCCCAGCTTCAGAGTGAAACGATCACGCTCACGTGTTCCAATTATAACAGATGAAAATGGGGAGGGGTGCTTCATTAGCAGTGATAAATAATCCATGCAGATGCCGCACTGAGATTGGCTGAGAGAATCGTTACGTCGACGTGACGTTGGGAAGTGTGGGGTGGAGTTCTCGTGATTGGATAAAACACGGAAAAATGTGGAAAATATGTTAAATTGTGGAAGATTCAGAGTACTTCCATATCTGCCAGGATATGGTCTCTGCTTTGATTCTAATGACGAGATTAACCTAATATTAAATTATTATTAACAAACAGAGATCGAGTGGCAGGACTTAAGGTATTTTGTTATTACCAAACAGACACCACGTGATCTTCTCCCTATGACGTACAACTCCAGACTGAATGCCACCGGCTTAAGTGCCCTCGTTATAAAAGCTGAAGATGGGGATGGGGTGCTTCGATCTCATTGGCCCGGGGGGGGGGGGGGGTCTGGGAGGAGAGGGAGAGGGTCAAGGAGGAGGGGGTGAGGGCTCCCCAAGTGACCTATCTCAATTTCCGTAGGTTCCGGAGTGGTGGGTGACGTTTGTTGTAAGTTGTCTAAAACTGTGTAACATGACATGGTAAGTTTTTTATCAGTGAGTTAGAGATAAGACCGTTATCTCACCTCAAATAACCACCAATAAGCTATTACCGTGGTGTTCTTCTATTTCTTGAAACACATTGTCTACTCTTACACAGGGTTCACTACTCGACACAACACTACTGATTATGAATGATCTCTTTGAAATGCAGCAATGTTACTTTTAGATTCTCCTCAAGCTGAATTATTAACGATTTTGTGAAACTGAATTAATTTGTAAACCTTTTCTATATATGTACCTCACCTACTTCGTGGTCTCTCACTAAAAACAAATATTTCGTGGCGTCATCTTTAACATCACTCGAACGCTTGCGCCAACTTACCATTTCTCAGCCGGAGAGATAGCAAGTCAGAAACCTGTGCGACGCTTTGTCATAGTTGATGATATTACACTACAGGCCATTAAAATTGCTACACCACGAAGATGACGTGCTACAGACGCGAAATTCAACCGACAGAAAGAAGTTGTTGTGATATTGAAATGATTAGCTTTTGAGAGAATTCACATAAGGTTGGCACCGGTGGCAACACCTACAACGTGCTGACATGAGGACAGTTTCCAACCGATTTCTCATACACAAACAGCAGTTGATCGGCATTACCTGGTGAAACGTTATTGTGATGCCTCGTGTGAGGAGGAGAAATGCGTACCATCACGTTTCCGACTTTGATAAAGGTCGGATTGTAGCCTATAGCTATTGCGGTTTATCGTATGGCGACATTGCTGCTCGCGTTGGTGAGATCCAATGATTGTTAGCAGAATATGGAATCGGTGGGTTCAGCAGGGTAATACGGAACGCCGTGCTGGATCCCAAAGACCTCGTATCACTAGCAGTCGAGATGACAGGCATCTTATCCACATGGCTGTAACGGATCGTGCAGCCACGTCTCGATTCCTGAGTCAACAGATGGGGACGTTTGCAAGACAACAACCATCTGCACGAACACTTCGACGACGTTTGCAACATCATGGACTATCAGCTCGGAGACCATGGCTGCAGTTACCCTTGACGCTGCATCACAGACAGGAGCGCCTGCGATGGTGTGCCCAACGACGAACTTGGGTGCCCGAATGGTCATTTTTTCGGATGTTTCGAGGTTCTGTTTACAGCATCATGATGGTCGCATCCGTGTTTGGCGACATCGCGGTGAGCGCACATTGGACGCGTATCACCTGGCGTGATGGTATGGGGTGCCATTCGTTTCACGTCTCGGTCACCTCTTGTTCGCATTGACGGCACTTTGAACAGTGGACGTTACATTTCAGATGTGTTACGACCCGTGGCTCTACCCTTCATTCGACCCCTGTGAAACCCTACATTTCAGCAGGATAATGCACGACCGCATGTTGCAGGTTCTGTATGGGCCTTTCTGGATACAGAAAATGTTCGACTGCTGCCCTGGCCAGCACGTTCTCCACATCTCTCACGAAATGAAGACGTCTGGTCAATGGTGACCGGGCAAGTCACAATACGCCAGTCACTACTCTTGATGAGATGTGGTGTCGTGTTGAAGCTGCATGGACAGCTGTACCTGTACATGCCATCCAAGCTGTGTTTGACTCAATGGCCAGGCGTATCAAGGCCTTTATTACGGCCAGATGTGGTCGTTCTGGGTACTGATTTCTCAGCATGTATGCACACAAATTGCGTCAAAATGTAATCACATCTCAGTTCTAGTATATTTGTCCAATGAATACCCGTTTATCATCTGCATGTCTTCTTGGTGTAGCAATTTTAATGGCCAGTAGTTTAGTTACGAATGGTTAAAATGGCTCTAAGCACTATGGAACTTATCATCTGAGGTCATCAGTGCCATATACTACAACTACGTAAACCTAACCAACCTAAGGCCATCACACACATCCATGCCCGAGGCAGGATTCGAACCTGCGACCATAGCTGAATATTAGTTACCTCAAAAAATTAAAACTATCTGGTCACGCTCCAGTAGAATTCGTGGCATTTGTGTTCGTCTTTGTTGGGAGAAATCACGAAAAGCCAGTGCCGTACAATGTTTGATATTTATAGAATTATAAGGGTGCACCCATACTTCATTTTCAGTTTCAGATTTATAAACTTTAGACTCTCAGAAGAGGCAGTTGCTGTGGCCTTGTCCACCAGACATCACGGCGCCTAGAGTTTCAGCAACCAAACTGACAGCTGGCAGCCCTGGGTTGCCCACTTTGCAGGCATACCGAAGCACTACACAACTGACAGGCAATATTGATGAACAGCCACAACAACAACAACAACAACAACACAGCAAAGACACCAGATGTCACCAGGGACCACGACCAGCTCACATAAGCATAAGGAAGAGGTCGCTGCAGATGCCGGAACTATTTTCACACGTCAAACCACGTGATGAAAAATAGTTCCGAGCTACTCATCCGCCTAAACGCTATAAAGGCCGGCGCTCGGCCGCACATTGGCAGTTCATCGACCGCCAGCAGACGTGGATAACTGCCACCATGGCAGCCTGGCTTGGATCTTCTCGCTGATCTCTGGGTTAGGCTCGGTATATCGGAGAAGTCTCTGGCGGAGACTAGTAGAAAATTATTTCAGTTGTTTTCTATATTGTTCGTGTATGTAATTGTGATTCGAAGACGGATCACTGTTTTGTGTTGGTGTTATACTTGGATAATATGTTTTGGTTAATGGAACAGTCTAATAAATTGTTTTCGGAATTTGATCGTTAGTTTCTACTGACGGCCTTGGGAGAGCCAGTCCTGACATAACTCTACCATCTGGTGAGCAAGATGTATGAGACAGGCGAAATACCCTCAGACTTCAAGAAGAATATAAGAATTCTAATCCCAAAGAAAGCAGGTGTTGACAGATGTGAAAATTACCGAACTATCAGTTTAATAAGTCACAGCTGCAAAATACTAACACGAATTCTTTACAGACGAATGGAAAAACTAGTAGAAGCCGACCTCAGGGAAGATCAGTTTGGATTCCATAGAAATGTTGGATCACGTGAGGCAATATTGACCCTACGACTTATCTTAGAAGCTAGATTAAGGAAGGGCAAACCTACGTTTCTAGTATTTGTAGACTTAGAGAAAGTCTTTGACAATATTGACTGGAATACTCTCTTTCAAATTCTGAAGGTGGCAGGGGTAAAATACAGCGAGCGAAAGGCTATTTACAATTTGTACAGAAACCAGATGGCAGTTATAAGAATCTAGGGGCATGAAAGGGAAGCAGTGCTTGGGAAGGGAGTGAGACAGAGTTGTAGTCTCTCCCCGATGTTATTCAATCTGTATATTGAGCAAGCAGTGAAGGAAACAAAAGAAAAATTCGAAGTAGGTATTAAAATCCATGGAGAAGAAATAAAAACTTGGAGGTTCGCCGATGACATCGTAATTCTGTCAGAGACAGCAAAGGACTTGGAAGAGCAGTTGAACGGAATGGATAGTGTCTTGAAAGGAGGATATAAGATGAACATCAACAAAACCAAAACGAGGATAATGGAATGTATTCGAATTAAGTTGGGTGATGCTGAGAGAATTAGTTCAGGAAATTAAACACTTAAAGTAGTAAAGGAGTTTTGCTATTTGGAGAGCAGAATAACTGATGATGGTCAAAGTAGAGAGGATATAAAATGTAGACTGGCAATGGCAAGGAAAGCGTTTCTGAAGAAGAGAAATTTGTTAACATCGACTCTAGATTGAAGTGTCAGGAAGTCATTTCTGAAAGTATTTGTATGGAGTGTAGCCATGTATGGAAGTGAATCATGGACGATCAATAGTTTGGACAAGAAGCGAATAGAAGCTTTCGAAATGTGGTGCTACAGAAGAATGCTGAAGATTAGATGGGTAGATCACGTAACTAATGAGGAAGTATTGAATCGGATTGGGGAGAAGAGAAGTTTGTGGTACTACTCGACCAAAAGAAGGGTTCGGTTGGTAGGACATATTCTGAGGCATCAAGGGATCACCAATTTAGTATTGGACGGCAGCGTGGAGGGTAAAAATCGTAGAGGGAGGCCAACGGATGACTACACTAAGCAGATTCAGAAGGATGTAGGTTGCAGTAGGTACTGGGAGATGAAGAAGCTTGCACAGGATAGAGTAGCATGGAGAGTTGCATCAAACCAGTCTCAGGACTGAAGACCACAACAACAACAGCAACTGAAACAGAAATGTGATTCGTGCTGCCTTGTTGCTCGTCGTATGGCGAGTCGCATATTGTATCACATCGCATATCATTCCAGTGGTTGCACCGGTAAACGTCGCAGTCGCGCCATCTTTATTGCAGTGAGTGGTGTCGCTTGTGTTGTCTCAGTGTGATCCGCGCCTTCCATTCACAAACGTGGGTTTTTGTTGAGGCAGCGTAACTCATAGTGCGCAGTTACGTGGACTGCACAGAGGCGACGAAAGTTATGGGATAGCGCTGTGCACATATACAGATGGGGGTAGCGTAGCGTACACAGGGTGTAGAAGGGCAGTCATTTGCACTCAGGTGATCAACTTGAAGAGGTTTCCGACGGGATTGTGGTCATGTGACAGGAATTAACGGACTCTCAACAGAGAGTGGTAGTTGGAACTAACGCGCAGGGGACATTTCATTTCAGAAATCGTAAGTAAATTCAGTATTCAAAAATCCTGTGACAAGAGTGTGCCAAGAATATAAAATTTTAGGCATCACCTCCGTCCAAGGACAACCTAGTAGTCGACCGCCTTCACTTAACGACCGAGAGCAGCGGCGTTTTCGTAGACTTGCCAGTGCTCACAGACAAGCAACACTACCCGTAATCACCGCAGAAGTCAATGTGGGTTGTAGCTAGGCATATTTTTGATTTAACTAATTCGTTTGATTGTGTTGCCCACAAAATATTGCTCCAGAAGTCCGACCACTGCAGAATATGGGGAGTAGCTCACAATTGGTTCACCTTTTACTTTAGCAACAGACAGCCAAAGGTCATTATTAACAGTGTTTAGAATAGCAATGATGTGGAGTGGGACACAGTAAAATTAGGGTGCCACAGGGATCAGTGTTGGGGCCACTCCTGTTCCTTATTTATATAAGTGAGATGGAGTCTTAGTATAAAGCGTAACTCTAAAATATTTCTGTTTGCTGATGACACTAGCTTGTTACTCAAGGGTGTTGTGTGCAACATTGCTTGAGTTTCGAATAGTGTAGTTCACGACATAAGTTGGTGATTTGTAGAAAATAAACTAACGCTAAATCGCAGTAAGACTCAGATTTTACAGTTTATAACACACAGTTCAACAAAATATGACGTTTTAATTTCACAGAATTAGCATATGATGAGTAAAACTGAACAGTTCAAATTTCTAGGTGTTCAGATAGATGATAAACTGTCGTGGAAAGCCCACGTTCAGGCTCTTGTTCAAAGACTTAACGCTGCCATTTTTTACTATTGGAACGGTATTTGAAATAAGTGATCGTTCGACACGAAAATTAGTCTGCTTTGCTTATTTTCATTCGCTTATATTTTTGGGTAACTCTTCCTATTCTAAGAGGATATTTTTGGCTCGGGCAATAAGTCTTGTAAGTTTATGAAGCTCCTGTCGACCCCTGTTCACGAGTCTGGGTATGTTGTCGTTGGCCTCTCAATGTATATATTCCTTACTGTAATTTCTTGTTAACAATATTAGCTTACTCCCAAAAATAAGCGGCTATCACTCAGTTAAAACTTGGCAGAAATCAAACCTGTATTTGGATCGGACTTTGTTAACTGTCGTGCAGAAAGGTGTGCAGTATAGTGCTGCATCATTTTCGATAAGTTATCACAAGAGTTCAAAAATCTTAGCAGTAATCCACTCGCTGAAGAGTTTCCTCATGGGTAACTCCTTCTTTTCTGTCGAAGAGTTCTTTGAAAAATTAAGCTGATACTTGTGGTATTCTTCATTGCGTTTGCTTAAACTTATAGCTTGACCTTTTCCGGGTTTATAAAAAAAATTTTTATTTTATTTTTATAATTACTTTTATGTCCTAATTTCATGTACTGACACGTTTCTTGACCTTGGAGATTTGCTCCTCTGATTCCTACGGAACTTGACGTGTAAATAAATGAAATTAAAAAAAATAAAATAAATAAAAATCTATCTCCAATCGAGCATATATGGACATTATCGGACGACTCCATCGTCATCCGTCCCTGTATCGACCGACCACATGCAACAGGCATGGACGTCCACCCCACAAACTGACATCCGGCACCTGTGCAACCAAAAGCTTGCACGCGTGCACGCTTGCGTTAACATCCTGACGGCCACACCAGTTACTAATGTACCAGCGTTTACAATGGCTTATGCCACGCTTATATTAATCCGAGATCTTGTCGTGTGAAACACATAAGTATGACACTTAAACAAATTATTCCAGAAATTTCATTGTAGTTGTTGTTGTTGTTGTGGTCTTCAGTCCTGAGACTGGTTTGATGCAGCTCTCCATGCTACTCTATCCTGTGCAAGCTTCTTCATCTCCCAGTACTTACTACAGCCTACTACCTTCTGAATCTGCTTAGTGTATTCATCTCTTGGTCTCCCTCTCGATTTTTACCCTCCACGGTGCCCTCCACTGCTAAATTTCAGAACCCTTGATGCCTCGGAACATGTCCTACCAATCGGTCCCTTCTTCTAGTCAAGTTGTGCCACAAACTCCTCCCCAGTTCTGTTCAATACCTCCTCATTAGTTACGTGATCTACCCATCTAATTCTCAGCATTCTTCTGTAGCACCACATTTCGAAAGCTTCTATTTTCTTCGTGTCGAAACTATTTGTCGTCCATGTTTCAGTTCCATACATGGCTACACTCCATGCAAATACTTTCAGAAACGACTTCATGACACTTAAATCTATGCTCGATGTTAACAAATTTCTCTTCATCAGAAACGCTTTCCTTTCCATTACCAGTCTACATTTTATATCCTCTCTACTTTGACCATCATCAGTTGTTTTGCTCCCCAAATAGGAAAACTCCTTTACTACTTTAAGTATCTCATTTCCTAATCTAATCCCCTCAGCATCACCCGACTTAATTCGACTACATTCCATTTTCCTCGTTTTATTTTTGTTGATGTTCATCTTATACCCTCCTTTCAAGACACTGTCCATTCTGTTCAAGTGCTCTTGCAAGTCCTTTGCTGTCTCTGACAGAATTACAATGTCATCGGCGAACCTCAAAGTTTTGTTTCTTCTCCACGGGTTTTAATACCTACACCAAATTTTTCTTTTGTTTCCTTTACTGCTTGCACAATATACAGATTGAATAACATCGGGGATAAGCTACAACCCTGTCTCACTCCCTTCCCAACCACTGCTTCCCTTTCATGTCCCTCGACTCTTATAACTGCCATCTGGTTTCTGTACAAATTGTAAATAGCCTTTCGCTCCCTGCATTTTACCCCTGCCACCTTCAGAATTTGAAAGAGAGTATTCCAGTCAACATTGTCAAAAGTTTTCTCTAAGTCTACAAATGCTAGAAACGTAGGTTTGCCTTTCCTTAATCTTTCTTCTAAGGTAAGTCGTAAGGTCAGTATTGCCTCACTCCTTAACGAACCGGCGGTGTTCTGGTGAGTTATGGAACCCTCAGGTCGATGTGTCTACATGTTCCGTGTCTGGCTGCGCTGTCCAGGTCCAGGTGCAGAACGCGTCGCTGGCTGGAGGCGTGGCGGTCGGCGCCAGCTGCGACATGGTGCTCCACCCTGCCGGCGCCATCGGCGTGGGGCTCGTGTCCGGTTTCGTCTCCTCCATCAGCTACACTTACCTGCAGGTAACGGCCACACGAATATCGTCTTGCAGAGGCGGACACCGTTTGTACCATTTTCAGAAATGTCAGTCTTTGAGGTACATACGAGCTTTTTTCGCATTAAAACTGGCCAAGTACGAGTAGGACTCACGTACTGAGGGTTCCGTTGAAACGTAATGTATGTACATTCACGGTGAACATTAATGAAACCGACAAACTGGAGGGAGAGATCCCTGACTGGAAATGAAGGACGAAAGGTCCTAAACGCATCATTTCTACGGCATAGGTCCTTACTATAACTCCGCACTCGGCACAGGTAGATAGAGCGAACAATCGATTGTGACGTGTTGCGAGAGCGAGTGTCGAGATGCGCCAGAATGGTTGGCTGGAACGGTGTGTGTGTGTGTGTGTGTGTGTGTGTGTGTGTGTGTGTGTGGAGGGCATTATTGGAATACAGGGTTTTTAACCGAGAATGGTGTCACCATCGCCGTGGTTAGACCCCTAAATAATAAATGATACCGGAAAAGTGATGAAGTATCTTTGTAAAACTGATCAGTGACGTTGCTAGTGCCTATATTTAGTTTTGCGTCTACCTCGCCGGCCTAACCTTGGATTGCAGTGTTGGATGCAGTGATGGGTTAGCGTGTGACGATAATGGCAAAATGAAGAAAGCCTGTGCTGAGATTAGCCGTAACTAGATATGTATGACGAAGGCAGTGGCTGTCTCCTTTTCTGTTTTGAGCAGAATATAAGTTCATAATTAGTAAAATTGTCTTGCTGTTCCTTATTACCATACATTCAGTATTATAGTATTGTCCAGGACGAACTGGAAAGTAACAACTTCCGTAGCAGTCAATTCCGATTATAAGCCCCATTAGCTCCATAGCCATGTTAATAATAAATATTGCGCTGCTATTCGATCAGATCAGGTCAGGACACAAATGGAGGTGTTACACGCTGACGAATGAAACTTCCTCTGACCACGTGCCGCGTGTGTAGCTCACAGATAACGAATATGCAGACTGATGGAGCCAGTCCTGGTAAACGTTGCTTCGTCGGTAAAGAGGACCCATGACAGAAATTTCTTAATTGTGAAGGTCTGGTTGTAACCGCTCCCTTACTAACCGGCCTACTGGATTGCGATGTAAATGACCGTAATCGCGAACTCTTAACGAAATTTTAAAAGGTGTGAGGCTGTCGTTATTGAAGGAAAATAATAACGGTTAGCAGGAGGAAAGCGTACAACTCACACTTCTGAAAGAAGAATCTATTCCAAGCCTAATCTAAATACTGATAATTTTGAAATGGGTGCAATTTAGTGCAATCGCTAATGAAGAACGCAGGAGGAAAATGGGTACCATGCGATATTTAATACAAAAAAATGCTGATTAGCCAAGAAAGGATAATTAAACTGTCGCCATTCCACAAGTGCAATGAATATCCAAAATCATAAGAAAGGCGATGGCAAAGAAAATTGAGCAAATAATCACTGGTGTCGCAACAGAAGGTTATCACGCTTGTCCTCAACACAAGAATTCAAAAGAAAATAAACGAATCAGGAATCTCTGAGCCCGCAGTTATTTATTCTGGAGCACAAAAGTTTTGAAAGTAAAGCTTAACGAAGTTGCTGGTTAAACAATTAACTCTATTTAACTGAAACTGTGTCGCGTAAAAACTGACTTTGAATAACCTCAGCGTGGCATTATTCAAAATTTGGAAAAAGAAAAGCAATTTACTTTTAATTCTTTAAAGACTGAATTGATTTTACTTTAAGCAAATTACGTTACTGTAAATCAGTGAAGTTAATACTCAAAATTGAAAATCCGTTAAGCCTTTGTTATGCAGTGCAAGAATGAACAGTTACTCAGACAGCAAAATGTAGACTGACAGTGGCCATTAGCAAAAAACAAAACCGGCAGTAAGCAGTTAACCAATTTTCATATTTTTACGACATTCGGTAATTGCATGTAAAGGAATGGGACTCTGGATGGTAATAATTGTAAGGTGTCAGGCAAATCCAACATCTTCCATGAAAACCCTGTCATGATAAGCAAATCCAGTAGTATATCACATAGCTCCTAATAAATCGTGACATGAAAATAACCAAATAAATACGAGTAACAAGTGAGCAAATGGAATACCAGAGACTAACACAAGAATGCCTAAATGCATGTCATACCTTCCCACCGTGAGAGAGACGCAGTTCCGAGGGGAGAAACGAGAACAGAAGCCGAGAGCAGAACCGCGTTAAGCTGGAAGGCCCTCCGATAAGGGACGGACACCCACGTGGCCAGCTAACCGCAAGGACCACCCCCCAGCCCATGTGAAAAGAAGAGCCCTCCAGAAGGACAGTATAGATCTTACAATAACACTAAAAGGACCACACCAGCTGCAAGTTTTAGCATGAGACTTTTTCTCGTCTCTGTTACGGTGCAAACTTTAAAAACATTGGCCCACCACGAAAAGTATAACGTTTCTCTTTGGATAGACAGAATTTTTGTAGGCGGAGCTTAAGGTTAACATTGAGACCCTGATTGGTCAGATGAAAACACAGCCAGATAGTTTTTTTTAACCAACTTCGGTCAATTGTAGTAAAGAGAAGTTAGGGGAGAGTTGCTTCCGAGACGGCGAGGTGAGCGGAGCTGCGCTGTCTGCCGCCCCCTGACGAACACCGACAAGGTAATGAACGCACGCGATGCCGCATAACAGCGCATAAAGCTTCACTCAGAACTGCAGAAGTCTCATCTGTTACACCCCCTTTTTGCGTAATACTAGAGTAGATCGTCAATTAAAGCTCATGGTGTTCACATTTGCCACTTGAAGTAAAAAATCTGAAACGCGATGATTTTTCTGTTATATAATTATTGAGAAGCCACATCAGCCACTGTAAGATAAGCCACAAGTTAGATAAGTAATTAATGATAATTGAGGGTCACTGTAGACCATTTTGATAGTTTTCTCTCTTGTGAAACAATTTAAACCTAGATTATAGATGTGATATGGCATAGATCATCCTTCGATCCATTGTAGAACTTGTAAACCCACTCAGGAAATATTCGTTCACATTTTTGTTGAACGCAGTTGTTTTTTATCATCCTGTATTAAAACATTTCCTTTTATCAGTAGTGCAATTTATAAACAATGTTTTGTGAGTAGAATAAAATTTCCAATTGTAAACTTAACTGCTTTTTCGACGTCATTTTAGCAGGTAACTAAAAATAGGAAAGACATGAACCCCTTCCACTAAATTTTGTTAGTATTAAGATTCTTTAACAGGGAGTGCAGTGGAGCTGACGCTGAAATCATTAAGTATTTGGTTATATCATCGCTAGTCTCACTGAACTCTTCTGAACTCTACATGTGATGTGTGGTCTGGCGTCTCCTTACCAGCAACAGGTCCCAGGTTCAAACTAGTCAATTCCCTAAAAAAACACGCTCAGAGCCTCGTTCTCGAAAGTGGTAGGGAGACACGATATAGAACAAAGAGACACCACGCAGAATGTTAGATAATGTCTGAGGACAATGGCAACACAGGTGCCCTACAAGTTTTAACTATAGCAGGTTATTATTCAGGAAAATTACTAGAGTGTGCGAAAGAAAAGCCTGTGTGGGGTCAGTTAAACACTGCCAGTTACCAGGTCAATGATGTTGTAGCTGTGTGAACGACGAAGAATGCAGCCGAAGGCAGTGCTGAGCTGGTGCTGTCGCTGCTGTTACTCGAGAACCGCGAGTCGTCTCCAGCGCCACGGATAACTGCGGGACAGGCAGCAGTTGGAACTGCAGCTTGCCCTGCCTGTCTACTCCTACCGCGCTCTCATTACCCGACCGTTAATGAAATACCTGTGCCTCGCCTGCTGCGATCATAGCTACACACCTCGTCCGTGGGATCGTCCAACAACCACGTCCGCACTCTTTCATGGTTCAAGCTCCTCTGCTCCTTTTCTGCTCGTAGCGCGACACATACTCTCCAGACGCAAAGATAAACAACGGCACAATTACTGCCATTTCGTCGTTGCCATCGATACATTTAAATAAAGTTCCCTTGGCTATTATCCACCGATTTACAAAATTTACATTATACTTACAATCAATTTTATACGATGGCTGGAACTTAAACAGTGGCAACTATTTATTCACAAACGTAGTATGGAGGTAGAAACTAAAATATATAATACAAATATATAATATATTCTTGAAAGAGCACAAGAAATGCTAGAACCCAAAATCTCAAATTTCCAAGCTGGGTTCAGGCCAAACAGATCATGCCCAGAGCAAATTTTAAACCTAAAATTAATCACAAGGATAAGGAAGATGCGAGGCAAGCCTACAGTGTATGTCTTTGTCGACTTCAAGAAGGCATATGACTCAATCCACAGACCCACACTATTTAGGATTCTTGAGGGAAAAGGATTGGATCGGAAAATACAGAAATTCATTCAACAGACGTTAACAAACACAAAATCCAAAGTGAAATTTATGGGAAAACTTTCAAGACCATTTGAAATAAAAACTGGGGTTAGACAGGGTGATGGGTTGTCGCCTTTGTTGTTCAATGTAGTTCTGGATAGAGTCATGGAAGAATGGGAGAAGAAACTTGAAGAAGAAAAGTGCTGGAAACCAATTTCATTAGGAACCAAGAAACATAACCTAAGAATCCCCTACTTAGCCTTTGCAGACGATCTCGCAATAATGGCAGATTCTAGTGAGATGGCTATAAAACAGATAGAAATTCTAAAAGAATGTGCAGAAAAAGTCGGCCTACAGATATCATTTGAAAAGACAGTGTTTACAACAACAAATTTAGAAATTTCCAAATTACAAACAAAATACGGAGCAATCAACAGAGTACCATACTTCAAATATCTTGGAGAAATTATCTCGGAAAAATTTGCACAACAAGAAAGAATACAAAAAGCTCGTAAAGGTTCAGGATTAGTGCAAAACCTCTATAATAAAAAAATGTTTATCTTTAAATGCAAAAATTAGGCATTACAATACACTCATTAAACCATCAATGTTATATGCCAGCGAAACCTTGGCACTAAACAGGAAAACTGATCTAGAAAATCTAAAGAAAGAAGAAAGAAAAATAATTAGAAAAATTTTGGGACCAAGATGGACCGAGAATGGATATAGATTACAGAAAACATCAAAAATTGAAGAATATTCTAACATAGAGATAGACATGAGGAAAAGACGCCTTAAATTCTATGGCCACATAATGAGACTTCCTGAACACAGATTAACAAAAAGAATTGTAAAATACGTAGATTCTCTTGTTAATGGAGGAGAATGGATCCAAAAAGTTAAAAAAGATTTGGAATTAGCAAAAATTACTAAAGAAGAAATAGCTGCAAGGAACAATTTTAGAATAAAAGTTGAAAAGTGGGAGGTTAAACCAGAGACAAAAGCACCGAGAACCGGAACAAAATGGAGCGAAGAAATAAGAACTAAATTTTCGCAAACAATGAAAAACTGGTGGGCAAATAAAAAGAACCATAAGACCAAGAAGAACGGAAAGTGAACCAGCTTTACTTAGCGTCTTCCACATGGGAGCTTTACGACTAATAATAATAATAATAATACATTCAAAATTTATTACAAAACAAATCTTTTTTTCAAAGACTGTTTTCATACAGTTCCAGTATTTATATTTTTTTAAATATTTAATTTACCTTTTTAGCATTTACCTTAAATACAATCACTATTTTTTCAAGTATTTACATTGCTCATACAGTCTTTCAAGTTTTGAAAAGATAAGACCACTTTAGTTGTAAGTCCTTTATTTATAGGCTCGACGCCTTTCGCATCATTCTAGTTGAATCGTCAGGGGTGATTCATACACGCTGAGAGACAAACACTCACGAAAGGCAGAAAGAACACGTAACTAAGGTGAAAAAGTATATTCAGGACGAACAGACTCGCGAAATCAAGCCATTTTCATATCGAAAGAAGAGAATATGATGACCCAACGTTCCTAGTCATAAAACTTTAGCTAAGTAGCGGACGTGGTCGTGCGGTAGCGTTCTCGCTTCCCACGCCGGGGTTCCCGGGTTCGATTCCCGGCGGTGTCAGGGATTTTCTCTGCCTCGTGATGACTGGGTGTTGTGTGATGTCCTTGTGTTAGATAGGTTTACGTAGTTCTAAGTTCTAGGGGACTGATGACCATAGATGTTAAATCCCATAGTGGACAGAGCCATTTGAACCATTCTTTTAAGTAGCGTACTCCAAAGGTAAAATAACATAGACTGTTCCCATGATACCTACGAGGAAACTAATGAGAAGAGGTTACTAATAACGGACTACCAGGTAAGTAAAGTACTGAAAACCACTCTCTACAGGTAACAATATCTGGTAAGCTAGCGGGGTCTCCAAAGCAGAGACAGCACATAACCATCAACGGAATAACGAAAAATTCAGCAGTTAACGCTCCCTCACTCGGTAATGACTTTGTTATTGAGTCTAAAGATTGTCGTCATTTCCTCCAAAAGTATCCATTTTAAGCACGTGAGGGACCGTTATCTGCTCAGTTTTACAATAATATCGTAAAAGAAATGTAGAATAAAATGTGGCGATTCTTAATTGGAAAAACAGGCACGATTGATATTTGTGAAATACAGCGCCATCTGCCACGAATGGGTATGCAGTAAAAATGGGGGAGGTGAGGGTTCCCATTTGTAAATACAAAGTTGTTTTGAGATGTCCCCTTTACTAATACTAGCCTATTCTGTCACTTTATTCGTACGCTGCGTATTTTTCCAGATATTTAATTGTCTCGTTTTTTTTTTACAGCTTTTTTCTAGCCGTAATGGACTGGCGCGCTAGTTAAGAGCTAGAACTGTCAGGAATTTGTCACGTTTTCAGCAGCGTCGTAATGAGACCATGTTATCGTTTGCGTTTTTTTGTGCTTCACACGACCCTTACCTGACCGCCGGGTTGTCACACGCCTTTTCGGTCAGTGATGGGACGCACAGGAGATTCCAGCGTACAAAGGGAAGACGGCCGGTCACGAGAGAGGCATATCGACCAGCTGTGTGTGACCTCTGCATGTCCTTTGTGGGGTTAGGGGCTGGAGTCCACTGGATCAGCTGGGGACGGCACCAGAAAAACCATTCGTTGCACGCCAAGCGCTCCCCCTCAAGTTCCCGAACAGTGGGTACTGCGGAAACAGCAGAGACGTGTGGCATACAATAATAGCGAACTTGGCAATACTGCGAAAATTGTGTGGCAATTGGGTGTAAGTTCTCATCTCCATCTGCCTCCCTCTCTTTCTTCATCTCCCCCCCCCCCCTTACTCTTTCTGTTCATCACTTTCTCCTCCTCTCTCCCTGTCCATCTCTCCACCTTTTCCTCGCCAGTCTCTATCTTCTCCTTTTCCCCTCACACCCACCCTCTCTGTCTATCAAATCTCCCCCTCTCTCCCTGTGATCTTGAGCTTCATTTATTGTTATTGCCAAGGAAACCTTGATAGGGAATTAAGAGTCGCTTAAAGTGAATGGATAAATCGCTTGAAATCATTGGTATGTGAGGCTTGTCCTGCTGCAGGATCTTCTAGGATATTACGTTCGCCGACCACTGTGGCCGAGAGGTTCTAGCACTTTCAGTCCGGCACCGGGTTGCTGCTACGATCGCAGGTTCGAATCCTGCCTCAGGCATGGATGTGTGTGATGTCCTTAGGTTATTTAGGTTTAAGTAGTTCTGAGTCTAGGGGACTGATGACCTGAGATATTAAGTCCCATAGTGCTCAGAGCCATTTGATATTACGTTCAATGACAGTATTTTTAGCCGCGCGGGATTAGCCGAGCGGTCTTAGGCGGCTGGTCCCGGCTGAGGTTCGAGTCCTCCCTCGGGCGTGGGTGTGCGTGTTTGTCCTTAGGGTAATTTAGGTTAAAGTAGTGTGTAAGATTTCAAACACATTTGAACATTGTGCAAATCGGTACGATTACTAAGTGTCGTACGACCCAGATTCTGTAGTAGTAATTTGATCATAGACCGATAACCCATAAATAAACTTCCCAGTTTCTTGTTAAAATCGAGTATGAGGAAGAAACAAAACAGTGCATGGTTTTATATACAAGTTTGATTTAACTTCATGTATGAGGGATGATCAGAAAGTAACGCACAATAATTTTACTATCAAAACTTTAATAGGTAACAAAAGAAAAACATATCACAAATGATCTTACATTTTTTCCTACTTTTCTACATAGGCACCAACGTTCTTAACACATTTCTCCCATCGTGTTACCCGTTTCAGTATGCTCTCTTCGATGAAGTCTAGAATGAAATTTTCACTCTACAGTGAAGTGTGCGCTGACATGAAACTTCCTGGCAGATTAAAACTGCCCGACCGAGAATCGAACTCGGGACCTCTGCCTATCGCTGGCAAGTGCTCTACCGACTGAGCTACCCAAGCACGACTCACGCCCCGTCCTCACAGCTTTAATTCCGCCAGTACCTCGTGTGTGAAGCTCTCCTACGAGGAGAGCTTCTGTGAAGTTTGGAAGGCAGGAGACAAGTTACGGGCGGAATTAAAGCTGTGAGGACGGGGCGTGAGTTCGATGAAGCCTGGATGGAGTTCAGCCATCTGCTGTCTGCTGACTTCGCTTTCGCATCTGTCGCAAAGCGTTGGTTGGCCAGGAATTTCTTCGTTGGACAAAACAGACGAGAGTCCGACGGTGCAAGGTCGGGACTTTATCGCTGAAACCTGGTGATTCTCACACGAACAGGAGCAGCGAAATGGGGGCGAGCATTGTCACGAAGAAGTCTGACAGCGTCAGCAGTAAGGTTGCGCCACTTGTCACGAAGTGCACAACGCAACTTAGCCGGAGTTTTAATGTAGGCTGCGCTATTCACAGTGGTCCCGTATTCAGGAAGCCCACCAATGACACACCATGCATATCCCAGAACGCTGCCGCAAGCACTTTCTCAGCAGACTGGGTCACTTTGAATTTTTTTCGCACTGGGGAACCAGCATGTTTACACTGAAACGTTCCCTTAGAAAAAATAATGAATTTCTGTGCTGGTAAACGTCTTACGTTATTTCATTTTCAAACAGCTGAGCAAAACTGAACGTACTCAGACATTCTGAGCAAAACTGAACGTAGTCAGACATTTCTTTCTTTACTTATTCTGATCATCACTAAACTGACACACAATATTTTTAGCGCAACGCAATCTGACTTTCAATAATCCCTACAAAAGAATGTCCCTGACTAACAATAACCAATAACTTTCATGAATCACTTACCTCACAAAAAATCTTCGTTACTCGAACTACTGCAATACAGCGAGCGCCAATACTGCCAGCTAAATAAAATATTCTAACTATTGATAGCATAGTTAGTAAATGCGAGATTTTGATAGAGAACAAACAATGTATTTACCTTAATAGTGTTCAAAATTGTATATATATATATATATATATATATATATATATATATATATATATATATATATATATATTATTATCAGTTCATGATATCCAGTATTACAAATTTACCCTCTGTGATGGACCCACATCCAGATCATGCGCTCTCAAAACTCCATCTCTCTCCCCACATCCACCACTGCTGGCGGCTCACCTCCAACTGCGCAACTCTACGCGCTGTTAACAGCCAACTGCTCAACACTACAATAGCGAATTCCAACAATGCAAACCAGCCACAGACTGCACACAGCACAGTCAGTGATTTTCATACAGAGCGCTACGTGGCGTTACCAACATAAAAAAGAGCCTACTTACAACACTACATGCCTGCTTGGTTTCTGGCCTATAGTGGTACGCCAAAGACTCATTAGCAGCCACGATTCCTTTCAGAAAGCCGTGCCCTTTGCAGCGTAACGTGTTAAGGGATACAAGTTTGTCACCATTTGCTGGCCCCTGTAGTTTTCTGTCAGGTTCTTAGGCGCCCAGCGAAAACTAACTTCACGAAATTTCAGCGTGTTATGAACAATATCATACACTGCACCATAGGAAACGTTGAACTACTGCAATAAGGTACGCCTCGTGCCACCGACATACTGCGAGGTTACGGCTGTTACCGGCCACCCGGGGCGTGGCGAAACTTCAAGGATCCTTCTCCTGAGAATGCACACCACCTGGAGACATGGGCACGTTCCATACTGTCGTCCCCATAATGGAAGAGACCGAAAGATACACCCCTTCACGTCTGGCATGGAGAGGGGCCGTTCCGTTGTCGCTCTTGGAGTGAGAACACATAACGAGAGCGTGTGCGCTCGTACGTGTACTCAAAGAGCGAGGAACAAGTCTTGAGTGGCATCGCGGTGGACTGGTTATCTGACCGGTGTACCACGCCAATATTTAGACTAGGGGCGAATAGGAGTCCTTGACTTCATCAAGGCGTAAGGAGAGTTTGATTGGCGAAGGTTAATCCAGATAGAACGAGAGTTACTTTATTTGTCATCAGCGAGCGGCGCAGACAGCAGTCATCGCAGCTTACGGTATTGCGCGCTACAGCTCTTGCGAGCCCCATATTTCGTCCACAACAGTACACTTCACTGCATTTAACACGCGACAGCCTCGAACGTACCTAGCAACATTCTAACGGATAATTATTCAAGTTGAGTAGGCGCGCCTCTCAGCCATCCTGCCAAGTCAATATCAATCTTAAACTTTGTATAGAAATTTCATTAGCGAATCCTATGCTTAAGACGTAACTTCAAATTCTGGAAAGAACCTTGAAATAAATTGTTCAGTTCATAACTAAAACTGCCGCTGTGATATCTCAGAATTTTTCCAAAATGAATAATAATTTTCGTTAGTTTCATGTTTTTCTTACACTAACTAGCACTACTCCAGTACCCAAGTATCCCACTAGTTAAGTAAGAAATATTGTTAATTTCTGTCCCATTTCCTTACAGAGAACGACTCCAGAAGATATTTATTGCTGAAAGTTTTTCAGGCATTTCTCTTTAGGACGTTAGGAGCTTCTGTCTGACTTCTGTAGTAGTGTGTGGGTGGCAGTTGCATCTTGCAGGAGCCACAGGGTAAAGCGTACATCTCAGATTAATCCGTTGCGCAGAATGACAGAGTAGCGCCCACACGCTCACACTGTTTGTTTCGCAGTTCAGGCGTCTCTCTCCAGAGCTGCACATGAAAACAAAATACCCTTCGTAGCGTAAACTTTAGACTATATCGCCGTCCAATTTCAATATTCCAGCTGGGTGTCTTACCTAACCCTGCCACCTCAAATATCTCTGGAACAACAATAGATATTCAAAAACGGTTTTCACCAGCACGAACATACGGCAGGGGCTTAGGAAACCAAATACCATGCGAAATTTTAAAACGTAAAGAAATACTATTTTCAACACAGAATTGTATTTTTTTAAATGGACACCCTTTGTTATTTCGTATGCAATCAATATAATGAAAAATCACAAAAATAATGGCGTTGGTTGCATCGCAGTACGTCAATTACATCCTTACGTCCTGAGACTCAAGCGTGCACCTCACGCTGCCTGTGTCAGGGGCTGACACAATGGGAAGGTATGCACAGTCCACAAAAATAAATAAGTAACACGTCGTGATGTTTAAGGCTTTCCCGGCGTACTGATTGTTCCATAAAAACACGGGAGAACTGCCGGATATCAGTAACGTCCTGCCACGATATTTCGGCCCAGAGTCTTCTGGCCATCTTCAGATGAGTGCCACTGTAGCAGTACTGGCGAGTACGCTTTTCTTTCCTTTATTGTTATTTTAATACCTATACAAACAGGTAGGCTGTCAGCGGCATGCTACGCCGCTCTTCAGCCATAGTGTTGACAATGACAGAACACAGGTTGGAAAAACAGAATGAACATAGTGACGGGCTAAAAAATAGTGGTCACAGATACACAAAAAAACACGGAGCCGTTCACACTCGACGATAACGACACCGAAAACACGTTGACACGGCACACACAACACTGATGAATTCGATGGCACAAGTGAATGTAGAAGCGTGACGGCGGATACAAAACGGCGTCACACACACACGAGACACAGATGGCGATAATCTCCGGCGCGCGAAAGTCAGCGTGTGCGAGTCCGGGGACCTGCCGAGAGAGGAAGAAAGGTGAGGGGGGAGAGGGTGGGGAGGGGAGAACAAAGATGCCAGTGGCTGAGGAGGTGGGAGGAGGGGGAGAGGGACAGGGGAGGGGAAGCCCGGGGGAAGGGTGGGGAGAAGGGGAGGAGGGAGCGAGGGTGCCCAAAGGAACAGACAGAGGAAGAGGGAGGGAGGATCAAAGTACGTAGGAGGGTATATGGAGGGGAGGAGAACATCATCAGGGAGGGGGAGCTGGCGGAAGCCACCTTGGGAGAGGGTTAGGAGGGTGGAGAGATGGAGACCGGGTGGGACGTGGGAATACAGGCGCGGCAACAGGCGCGGGTGGGAGAGGATGGGCGAGACAAGCGGGTTTGGAGGGTCGAGTTTGCGGGAGGTGTACAGGATCCGTATCCTTTCGAGGAAAAGGAGGAGGTGGGGGAAGGGAATGAGATCGTACAGGATCCGCGTGGGGGAAGGGAGATGGATGCGATAGACGAGGCGGAGAGCATGGCGTTCAAGAATTTGAAGGGATTTATAAAAGGAAGGGGGGCAGAGATCCAGGCCGGATGGGCGTATCAGAGGATAGGGCGGATGAGGGATTTATAGGTGTGGAGGAGGGTGGAGGGGTCCAGACCCCACGTACGGCCCAAAAGGGACTTGAGGATGCGGAGTCTGGAGTGTGCCTTGGCTTGGATTGTCCAGAGATGGGGGGTCCAGGAGAGGCGACGGTTGAGGGTGACGCCAAAGTACTTGAGGGTGGGAGTGAGGGCAATAGGACGGCCATAGATGGTGAGATAGAAATCAAGGAGGCGGAAGGAAGAGGTGGTTTTGCCTACAATGATCGCCTGGGTTTTGGAGGGATTGACCTTGAGCAACCACTGGTAGCAGCAAGCGGTGAACCGGTCAAGATGGGATTGGAGAATGTGTTGGGACCGCTGCAGGGTGGGGGCAAGGGCAAGGAAGGCGGTGTCATCGGCAAACTGGAGAAGGTGGATGGGGGGTGACGGCGGCGGCATGTCAGCCGTATACAAAAGGTACAGAAGGGGGGACAGGATGGAGCCTTGGGGCACACCGGCAGAGGGAAAACAAAGGTGTAGGAATCTGTGTTATGGATGGTGACGTAGGAAGGACGGCGGGAGAGAAAGGAGCCGATCAGACAGATGTAATTAATGGGAAGAACGAAGGTTTGGAGCTTGAAGAGGAGACCGGAATGCCATACGCGGTCATAAGCACGTTCCAGGTCCAGGGAGAGGAAGATTGCAGAGCGACGGGAATGAAGCTGTTCAGAAAGGAGATGAGTGAGGTGAAGGAGAAGGTCGTCGGAAGAGAAGAATGGGCGAAAGCCACACTGGGTGATGGGAAGGAGGTGGTGCTGGCGGAGATGCTGGTGGATGCGGCGGGTGAGGATAGATTGCAGGATCTTGCTGAACACCGAGGTAAGGCTGATGGGATGGTAGGAGGAGACAGTTTTGAGGAACATGAGGATACGTGATGTTTTCCGCATGTCGGGGTAATAACCGGTGGACAGGACTACATTGTAGAGCCTGGCCAGGGTGGAGAGGAAAGAGACAGGAGCTTCACGAAGGTGACGGTAGGTGACACGATCATGACCAGGAGCGGTGTTGCATTTGGTGCAGAGTGTAGCAATGACATCCTGTGTAGTGATGGGGGCTTGAGTTCTGTGTGTGCAATGTTGTCCAAGTACTGGAAACTAGGCGCTAGGGGAGGGACAGAGATGTCAGTTCGATCGCGGACATCCGGGAAGAGGGAGTAATCGAACTGGGGATCGTCGGGGATGGAAAATACATCGGAGAGGTAGGAGGCAAAGTGATTGGCCTTACTAAGGGTGTCAGGGAATGGGTGATCATTATGGAGGAGAGGATAGTAGGGGGAGGTTTTAGTTCCGGTAAGGCAATGGAAGGCTGACCAGAACTTGGACGAGTTGATAGGTAGGCTAGCATTCAAACGGGTGCATGTCTGTCGCCAGTCCCGGCGTTTCTTGGCCGCGAGCAAATTACGAATGTGTCGCTGGAGTTGCCGGTGGCGTCATAGTGTGTCCGGATCACGCGTGTGGAGGAAGGCACGGTAGAGGCGACGGGATTCATGGAGAAGGAGGACGGCCTGCGGGGGTAAGGTAGCACGGTGGGGGTGGATGGCGACAGTAGGGATGTGGGCCTCCATGGCCTCAGACAAGGTCTGTTGGAGAAAGGAGGCGGCATGGGTTACATCGTCAGGGTGGCGGTAGGTGAAGGGGTGGCTATCGACCTGGGTGGAGAGGGTATCCCGGTAGGCATTCCAATTGTTATGGGAATAGTCATGGATATACTTTGGGGGAGGGTCATTACGAGTGTCGGGGGGGGGGGGGGGGCGATGACCGTCGGAAACGGTGAGGAGGACAGGGAGATGGTCGCTACCAATAGGCTCCAGGACATCCACCGTTATGCGGCGAAGGAGTTTAGGGGAGGAAAGGATAACATCGGGAGTGGAGTTGGATTTGGGACGGGTGTGCTGGGGGATGGGGATGAGGAACGACTAGGGATGTTGAGGTCGGCGGCGATCATGTAGGAGGAGAAGGTACGGTCAATGTGGGAGAGGAAGTCGAAGGGAATAGGGACGTTAGTGCAGACATAGATGGTGGCGCAGGTGACGGTAAGGCCAGGGAAGAAGAGACTAAGGATCAGGTGTTTGGTGGGCTTGGGAAGGAGAGGTTGGAGCCATACTGGGATCTGGCGGTGGTGACCAATGGCAACTCCACCACGCGCAATCGGGAGGGGATTATCGGAGCAGTGAAGGAGGTAGGGCAATGTGTGGACGGTGTGGTGGGGTTGGAGGAAAGTTTCATTGAGGAGGAAGGCATCCACACGGTGGGTGGCAAGGGTGTGCAGGAAGAGGTTCTTGTTGGTGGGAAGGGAGCGGATGTTGTTGAAAAGGATATGGTGCTGTCGCGCCTTGACAGGGATTTAGACAAGGGTGTCAAGACGGGAGAAGGTGAAATGGGCCTGGTTGTTGGAGTAGGTGGCATACATTTTCAAGTGGAAAATGGAACGG
Source organism: Schistocerca gregaria (assembly GCF_023897955.1). Lineage (NCBI taxonomy): Eukaryota > Metazoa > Arthropoda > Insecta > Orthoptera > Acrididae > Schistocerca > Schistocerca gregaria. The sequence continues at coordinate 78,543,350 of NC_064928.1, forward strand.
GCGGCGAGGGAGACCTGTTGAAGGGTGTGAGGGAGTTGGAAAGGGTGGACGTTTTGTAAGACAATGGTGAGGAACCTGATGATGTCCTCAGCGATGGGGGGGGGGGGGGACGAAGGGAATTGCCAGGAGGGGTAGGAGCGTCCAGTAGACGGACAGGTACAGTGAGTTCAGGAGTGGTCGGAGGGGGTCTGGCTTTACACTTTTGGGAGTAGGTGGGATGGGGGAGATTGCAGGTATTGCCGGAGGGAGGGGATTGTAGGTTAGGGCACTGTCGGAGGAAGTGCGTTTGTTTACAATGCGGGCAGGTGGGGGGCTCGCGGCACTCAGCTGTTGGGTGTGCGTTATAGCGCAGACACCTCTGGCATCGCAGGGATTGTGGAGGAGAACGGGAGGGGTCGACCTTATAGCGCTGGTGGAAGAGGAGGGCACCCTCCTTCAATAAACGGTCAATGGAGGGGGCGTCCTCGGAGAAAACCCGCATGAGGCGGGTGGGGCCGGACGAGTTGAAAATGCGGCGGACCGCCCGCACTTCCAGTGTGGGATGCACCTAGAGCTCCGCCAACACCTCCTCTTCCGTGATCGTCGGACTGAGCCAAGTGATCACAGTGGTGAGGGTTGGCGGGCGATGCAGGGGTTGGGGTTGGCGGGTTGGATATGGAGAAGGACCAGTTGGAAGCGTTGGGGCCAAAAGGGGTGATGGGTAGGCGGGAGAGGATGTCAGTATGGAGGGTAGGGCTGGGGGAGGAGATGAGAATGGAATCCCGTCTGGGAGTGAGGAGAGAGACGGGGGCACCAGGGATGTGTTGGCAGAGGAGGAGGGAGAGATTCCGGGCCCTGAGAAGGGAAGGATCCGGACGGGAGAGGAGGTATTTGTATAAAGAAGGGGGGGAGGAGGAGGAGTAAGCGTAGGGAGAGGGGCAGGTGGGGCGACATCCATGGCATCCTGGTAGGGGGAAGGAGGACGGGGCGGGGCCTTTTTGGGAGCAGAGGAGGTGGCGGTGCCACTAGGGCGTTTAACGGCGGCAGAAGGGTGGGTGGTGACATGAGGGATGGGAGCTATAGGGAGGTGGCGGGAACGGGCAGGTCCTGGCGTGGACACAGCAGACGGCGCCAGAGATGGTGACGGTGAAGGCGATGGCGGTGGCGGTGACGGCCAAAGGCGATGGGGAGAGTTGGGCGTGGGCAGTGGCCCGACGGGCCACCACCCTAGCTGGAGCTGCAGTGACAGTGTGGGGGAGTGGGGGGAACGGATCAAAAGGAGAGGAGTGGGAGGAAGAAGCTGGAGAGGGAGCGACAAAGAGCGAAGGCGAAGGGAGAGTGAGAAGAGGAGGGATGGAAAGAGGGGGGTGTGACTGAGCACACCATGTAATGGTGGTGGTGGCGGCAGAGGGGGACGTGTAGACTATGGCTGTGGTAGTAGTGGTCGTAGTGGTGGTGGGGGCTGACATGATGACAAGGATATAGAAACGTACACAGGACAAAAGGGAAAGGGGAAGAAGAAGAAGAAGAAAACTGGGGACAGACGAAGACGGACGACGACCAGAGTCCCACGCTGCCGGCGCGGAAGCTGAAGCTGACGCCGACTGGCAGGAATGCCGCAGCTGGCGCCGCTACCGCGGACGGGGCTGCTGCTGCAGCTGCTGGAGGGCGGGCTGGCTGGCTGGCCGGACCGCTGCTGCAGGAGGGGTGGCCGGCTGCTACAGGCTGGACCACCGCTGCTGCTGCTGCTGCTGCTGCTCGGCTGTACCGCTGGCTGGCTGGCTGGCTGGCTGGCACCTGCAAAACTAGCGCTTCGATTAGTGCTGGAACCTTGCGGAATACCGCCGGAGAGAGTGGCGGCGAGTACGCGCTGAGCTCCGCTATTTATAGGCTCCTGAGGTGACACTGCGCATGCGCAGCTCAGCGTGCACGTTCATAACGGCTCCGTGCGCTGCGCCTCGCGCTCTCCACTGTCAAAGCCTGGCGTATCGGTGTCAGGTCGATTTTCGTCTTTATGCACATAACTACGTCGACTACGAAGTTTCTCTATAACAGGAGTCCAAGCAGAGTTCAGCTGATAACCGTTATCTCGATTGATGATAGTCTCGTTGTCAGGTAATCTTATTTCTACAGATCCATTGATAATCGAGCTCCAAAAGTTTGATGTATGGGCCAAAATTTTTGTGTCGTTGTAATTCATGGAATGGTCTGTGGAAATACAATGTTCGGCGATTGCAGACTTGGTGCGTTGGAGAAGGCGAGTATGCCGTTGGTGTTCCACAATGCGTTCCTGCACAGTTCGTGTTGTTTGCCCTGTATACGATTTGCCGCATTCACACGGAATTTTGTTCAAAAATTATTCAAATGGCTCTGAGCACAATGGGACTTAACATCTTTGGTCATCAGTCCCCTAGAACTTAGAACTACTTAAACCTGACTAACCTAAGGACATCACACACATCCATGCCCGAGGCAGGATTCGAACCTGTGACCGTAGCAGTCGCGCGGTTCCGGACTGAGCGCCTAGAACCGCTAGACCACCGCGGCCGGCCGGAATTTTGTAAACACCTGATTTACGCAGGCCCAGGTCATCTTTAACGGATCCCACTTGCGATGAAAGGAGAGCGAAAGATGACTCTCAGTTGATACTTTCTCAATACTCTGCCTATATGTGTAGAAGTATTCCCAATAAATGGGGAAGACTGAAACCAAACAATTCGGTTCCATCTAGGCTATATGGACTGCCTAAGGTCCACAAGGAAAATGTGCCATTACGTCCAATTGTGAATAACATTGGAGCAGCCACGTACGACCTAGCAAAATTCTTGGCATCTTTGCTCAAACCAATGATGGGCAACACAAAGAATTCTGGTGATTTTATCAGCCGACTTCAGTCACTACAACTGCAAAGTAACGGCTTATTGGTCAGTCTTGATGTGGTTTCATTTTTCACAAAGTTGCCTCTGGTGAAATCATTACACCTCATTGGCAATATGTTCGGTACAGACATTACAGCGTTGTTTGAGTACACTCTCTCCTCTACATATTTTATATTTAACAATTAATTTTACGAACAATCTGACGGTGTCGCCATGGGGAGTCCTTTGTTTCCTTGGTGGCCATTCTTTTTATAGAAGAATTTGAGGAGAGAGCACTCGACTCTGCCACTTTTAAACCGACTGTATTTTGGCGATACTTCGACGACACTTTTATAGTATGGCCTCATGGTCTGGACCGTCTCCAAGAATTTTTACGTCACATGAACACCATACATGAAAACATGAAGTTCACCATGGACATAGAAAAAGGTGGTTGTCTGCCATTTTTAGACGTCTTGGTGCGACGGAAGAGTGATGGCACACTTGGTCATTCGGTGTACAGAAAGCCCACTCATACAGACCTGTATCTACAAGCTACTAGTTGCCACCATCCAGCACAAACAATGGGCGTTCTCAAAACCTTGATCCACCGTGCCCATACCATCTCCGACGCCGACAGTCTTCAAGCGGAACTGCAACACCTGCAGAAAGTATTTCTGAAGAATGGCTTTTCAACTAGGCAAGTGAACAGAGTGATGAAGACCTACAAAAGACGGAAAAAGGAAGAGAAAGAGGTCTTCAGGTCGATTGCTTATCTACCATTTATTGCAAATATTTCTTCACAGATAGGCAGAGCATATTGAGAAAGTATCAAGTAAGAGTCATCTTCCGCCCTCCTTCCAAAATTCCATCACTGGTGGGATCCGTTAAAGACGACCTGGGCCTGCGTGAACCAGGTGTTTACAAAATTCCGTGTGAATGCGGCAAATCGTATACAGGGCAAACAACACGAACTGTGCTGGAACGCATTGTGGAACACCAACGGCATACTCGCCTCCTCCAACCCACCAAGTCTGCAATCGCCGAACATTGTATTTCCACAGACCATTCCATGAATTACAACGACACAAAAATATTGGCCCATACATCAAACTTTTGGAGCTCGATTATCAATGAATCTGTAGAAATAAGACTGTCTGACAACGAGACTCTCATCGATCGAGATAGCGGTTATCAGCTGAACTCTGCTTGGAATACTGTCATAGAGAAAGTTCGTAGTCGGCGTAGTTACCTGCATAAAGATGAATATCGACCAGATATCGACACGCCAAGCTTTCACCGTGGAGGGCGCACGGAGATGTTATGAACCCGCACGCTGAGCAGCGCATGCGCAGTGTCACCTCAGAAGGCTTTAAATAGCGGAGCTCAGCGCGTACTCGCCAGTACTACAGTGGCACTCACCTGAAGATGGCCAGAAGACTCTTTGCCGAAGTATCGTGGCAGGACGTTACTGATATCCGGCAGTTCTCCCGTGTTTTTATGGAGAACGTCCAACGCAAAGTTACGTCCTTCAAATTGTAAATGTATGTTTATTCTAGCGAAATGACAACTAGGGCTATAATTAGAGATAACACACTTGAATTCACTTTCCTGAACGTATTTACTGGTGCCTTGTCGCCCACAGAAGCTGTATTGTTGTGCGTTACATCCAGCATAGAAAATACACTCACATTTTGACCAATGAAACGGTGTCATGTCAACGTATGTTCGAAGTGCCCTCTGTTTTCATCAACACACGCCTACAGGCGGGTGACGAGCGAGTGTTGGTTCAAATGGCTCTGAGCACTAGGGGACTTAACTTCTGAGGTCATCACTCCCCTAGATTTTAGAACTACTTAAACCTAACTAACCTAAGCACATCACACACATCCATGCCCGAGGCAGGATTCGAACCTGCGACCGTAGCTGTCGCGCGTTCCAGACGGTAGCGCCTAGAACCGCTCGGCCACTATGGCCAGCAGAGAGAGCTGGACAGATTGTAGAGTTTCTACAGCTACTGCCGCACACGCCGCAGTAATGCGAAGTTGCATATCCTCTACTGTCGTTGGGCGTCCTTCATACACTCTGTCTCTCAATGCGCCCCAGGCAAAGAAGTCTAATGGCACCAAGTCGGGGGACCGTGCTGGCTGTCGCACACTACCTCTCCGCCCCATCCACCTATTTGGAACTGTAGCGTCCAGAACATCGCTGGCAACTTTTGCATTGTGCGTGGGACGTCCATCATGTTGGAACCACATTGATAGAGGACTTTCCAACCCTAGATTTTCCATGCAAATGATGCATATCGCTGTCCGTTCAATGTTCCACGGTACAAATAGGGCCTACAATTCAGTTAGCAATGATACCGCGCCAAACATTGACACTCCACAGTCGTTGATAGGCAACTTGGTGGATACAGTGGGGATAGTGCACGGACAAATAGTGCATGTTCCGCAGATTCACATTACCATGATTTGTAAATGAGGACTCGTCGGTAAACAACGTATTGCTTAGGAATACTGGATTAACTGGCAACTGCTGAAGTGCAAAGCGACAGAATGCAATGCGAGATACAAAGGCATTCCCGCACAGTTCTTGGTGCAGTGAGATATGGAACGGATGAAACCGATGCCGATGCAAGATTCTGCACACAATACTGTGGCTTATTCCTATACCTCGTGCAATTTCTCGTACACCCACCTCAGGACTGTGGGTTACAGCAGCCAAAAGAGCAGTTTCGTTTCCGTTGAAAGTCGCTGGCGTTGTACATCGACGTTTTGTGGGAGCCCAGCTTCCTGTTTCCGTGAGTGTCTTGCAGATGTTGCCAATGCTTCGACGTGAAGAACACCGCCGAACTGGGTAGCGTTCAACATACAGTGTCACAGCTGCGATTGCATTTGTGTGAGATGCGCCATAAATTAAAATAATATCCGTATGTGAATTACGTTACAGTATGAGAGCAGTTCAGCAGATCAGATTAGGAGACACTTGTATACTGAGGGTAGAGCGGGCCGTGGTGATATTGGCATGTTTACGGCAGGATAGAGGCACCAGTGCAGGCAACCCCTGCTCTGAACACAGTACTACATGCGATTCATTACGTCAGAAACTGTGACACCGTTCCTACCCTTTACAAGCAACATATTTCAGAACTTTTGAGCTTTAGAAACGTGAAACCAAGTGCGTTACCACTAATTGTACCTCTAGTTGTCATTGTCACAATGAACATTATATTAAAGGTTCAAAGAAAACTTGAGTTTGATTTCAATCACGTACCCGAATCATACGATAAGAGTTGATGGTGATTTTAATTTACCCTCGATATGTTGGCGAAAATACATGTTTAATTTCGGAGGTACGCATAAAATATCATCCGACATTGAACTAAACGCATTCTCTGAAAATTTTCTCGAGCAATTAGTTCATGAGCACACGCGAGTAGTAAACGGTTGCGAAAACACACTTGACCTCATAGCAACAAATAATCCCGAGTTAATAACGAGCATCAAAACCGAATCAGGGATTAGTGAACACGGGGCTGTCGTAGCAAGATTGAATATTGTGATCCGCAAATCCTCGAAAAATAAACGAAAAATATACCTATTCCAAAAAGCAGATAAAAATTCACTCGAAAGACAATCTCCACTCATTCCAAATTAATAATATAAGTGTAGATTAGCTGTGGCTTAAATTCGAAGAAATACACTCCTGGAAATGGAAAAAAGAACACATTGACACCGGTGTGTCAGACCCACCATACTTGCTCCGGACACTGCGAGAGGGCTGTACAAGCAATGATCACACGCACGGCACAGCGGACACACCAGGAACCGCGGTGTTGGCCGTCGAATTGCGCTAGCTGCGCAGCATTTGTGCACCGCCGCCTTCAGTGTCAGCCAGTTTGCCGTGGCATACGGAGCTCCATTGCAGTCTTTAACACTGGTAGCATGCCGCGACAGCGTGGACGTGAACCGTATGTGCAGTTGACGGACTTTGAGCGAGGGCGTATAGTGGGCATGCGGGAGGCCGGGTGGACGTACCGCCGAATTGCTCAACACGTGGGGCGTGAGGTCTCCACAGTAAATCGATGTTGTCGCCAGTGGTCGGTGGAAGGTGCACGTGCCCGTCGACCTGGGACCGGACCGCAGCGACGCACGGATGCACGCCAAGACCGTAGTTGAGTGGACCGCACCGCCACTTCCCGCAAATTAGGGACACTGTTGCTCCTGGGGTATCGGCAAGGACCATTCGCAACCGTCTTCATAAAGCTGGGCTACGGTCCCGCACACCGTTAGGCCGTCTTCCGCTCACGCCCCAACATCGTGCAGCCCGCCTCCAGTGGTGTCGCGACAGGCGTGAATGGAGGGACTAATGGAGACGTGTCGTCTTCAGCGATGAGAGACGTTTCTGCCTTGGTACCAATGATGGTCGTATGCGTGTTTGGCACCGTGCACGTGAGCGCCACAATCAGGACTGCATACGACCGAGGCACACAGGGCCAACACCCGGCATCATGGTGTGGGCAGCGATCTCCTACACTGGCCGTACACCTCTGGTGATCGTCGAGGGGACACTGAATAGTGCACGGTACATCCAAACCGTCATCGAACCCATCGTTCTACCATTCCTAGACCGGCAAGGGAACTTGCTGTTCCAACAGGACAATGCACGTCCGCATGTATCCCGTGCCACCCAACGTGCTCTAGAAGGTGTAAGTCAACTACCCTGGCCAGCAAGATCTCCGGATCTGTCCCCCATTGAGCATGTTTGGGACTGGATGAAGCGTCGTCTCATGCGGTCTGCACGTCCAGCACGAACGCTGGTCCAACTGAGGCGCCAGGTGGAAATGGCATGGCAAGCCGTTCCACAGGACTACATCCAGCATCTCTACGATCGTCTCCATGGGAGAATAGCAGCCTGCATTGCTGCGAAAGGTGGATATACACTGTACTAGTACCGACATTGTGCATGCTCTGTTGCCTGTGTCTATGTGCCTGTGGTTCTGTCAGTGTGATCATGTGATGTATCTGACCCCAGGAATGTGTCAATAAAGTTTCCCCTTCCTGGGACAATGAATTCACGGTCTTCTTATTTCAATTTCCAGGATTTATACCAAATAAATTATCAAACGACGGAGCTCATCCTTCTTCGTACACAAAACGGGTAAGAACACTTGCAGAAACAACGAAACAGACATTCCAACTTTAAATAGACGCAAAATCCCCAAGATTGGCAATCTTTTACAGAAGCTCGAAATTTAGCGCGGACTTCAATGCGAGATGCTTATAACAGTTTCCACAATGAAACTTTGTCTCGAAACCTGGCAGAAAATCCAAAGCGGTTCTGGTCGTATGTGAAGTATGCTAGCGGCAAGAAACAGTCAATGCCTTCTCTGCGCTATAGCAAGGGAGATACTATCGAAGACAGTGCTGCCAAGACAGAGTTACTAAACTCACCCTTCCGAAATGCCTTCACAAAAGAAGAGGAAGTAAATATTCCAGAATTCGAATACAGCTGCTAACATGAGTAACATAGAAATAAATATCCTCGGAGTAGTGAAGCAATTCAAATCAATTACTAAAAGCAAGTCTTATGGTCCAGACTGTATACCAATTAGGTTCCTTTCGGAGTATGTTGATGCATTAGCTCCATACTTAACAATCATATACAACCGTTCGCTCGACGAAAGATACGTACCCAAAGACTGGAAAGTTGCACACGTCACACCAATATTCTAGAAAGGTAGTAGGAGTAACCCACTAAATTACAGTTCCATATCGTTAACGTCGATATGGAGCAGGATTTTAGAACATATATTGTGTTCGAACATAATGAATTACCTCGAAGAAAATGGTCTAATGACACACAGTCAACATGGGTTTTGAAAACATAGTTCCTGTGAAACACAACTAGCTCTATATTCACATGAAGTGCTGAGTGCTATTGACACGGGATTTCAGTTCTATTCCGTATTTCTGGGTTTCCCGAAGGCTTTTGACACTGTACCACGCAAGCAGCTCATAGTGGAATTACGTGCTTATGGAATATCGTCTCAGTTATGTGACTAGATTTGTGATTTCCTGTCAGAGAGATCACAGTTCGTTGTAACTGACGGAAAGTCATCGAGTAAAACAGAAGTGATTTCTGGCATTCCTCAATGTGGTGTTATAGGCCCTTTGCTGTTCCTTATCTATATAAACGATTTGGGAGACAATCTGATAAGTCATCTTTGGTTGTTAACAGATGACGCTGTCGTTTATCGACTAATAAAATCATCAGAAGATCAAAACAAATTGCAAAACGATATAGAAGAAATATCGGAATGGTGCGAAAAGTGGCAGCTGACCTTAAATAACGAAAAGTGTGAGGTCATCCACATTAGTGCTAAAAGGACGCGCTAAACTTAGGTTACACGGTAAATCAGTGTAACCTAAAAGCCGTAAATTCAACTAAATACCTAGGTATTACAATTACGAACAATTGAAATTGGAAGGTACACATAGAAAATACTGTGGGGAAGGCTGACCAAAGACTGCGTTTCATTGGCAGGACACTCAGAAAATGCAACAGACCTAATAAGGAGACTGCCTACACTGCGCTTGTCCGCCCTCTTTTAGAATACTGTTGAGCGGTGTGGGATCTTTATCAGATAGTACTGACTGAGTACATCGAAAAAGTTCAAAGAAAGGCAGCACGTTTTGTATTATTGTGAAATATGAGACAGAGTGTCACAGAAATGATACAGGACTTGGGATGGACATCATTAAAAGAAAGGCGTTTTTCGTCGCGACGGAATCTTCTCAAGAAATTCCAAACACCAACTTTCTCCTCCGAATGCGAAAATATTTTGTTGACACCGACTTTCATAGGGAGGAACGATCACGAAGATAAAATAAGAGAAATCAGAGCTTGTACCGAGAGATATAGGTGTTCATTCTTTCCGCGCGCTATACGAGATTAGAATAATAGAGAATTGTGAAGGTGGTTCGATGAACCCTCTGCCAGGCACTTAAATGTGATTTGCAGAGTATCCATGTAGATGTAGATGTAGAGTTAGATGCGCAGGACATCCATCATTCTGATACCGCATTATTTGACTCGTTATAAGAGGTGGACCTGTTCAAGTAAGGTACAGCTCACGAAGGGGCTTAACTATCCCCCTTTTGGGAGTGCCATCATTGAAATGTGGACCAAGGATGTGTTGTCATACAATACCACACCACACATGAACACTCCACTGACGTAGTACGTCAATCACATCACGATTACCGGCAGCGTGAGATGCACGTTTAGGTCTCAGGACGTTCGCTAAGGGTGCGCTTCATTTATTTCAAGCGTCAAATTCGCTTCGCAACTTCTCACAATGTAATTGACGTATTGCGATGCAACCAACGTCCTTATTTTTGTCATTTTTCATCCTAGTGATTGCATACGAAATAACACGGGGTTTACATTTAAAAATACGCAAGTATGTGTTGAAAATAGTATTTGTTTACGTTTTAAAATTTCGCATAGTATTTGGTTTCCTAGGCCCCTGCCGTACGTTCGTGCTGGTGAAAACCGTTTTTGGATACCTATTATTGTTCCAGAGGTATTTGAGGTGGCAGAGTTAGGTTATATACAGGGTGAGTCACCTAACGTTACCGCTGGATATATTTCGTAAACCACATCAAATACTGACGATTCGATTCCACAGACCGAACGTGAGGAGAGGGGCTAGTGTAATTGGTTAATACAAACCATACAAAAATGCACGGAAGTATGTTTTTTAACACAAACCTACGTTTTTTAAAAATGGAACCCCGTTAGTTTTGTTAGCACATCTGAACATAGAGACAAATACGTAATTAGTGCCGTTTGTTTCATTGTAAAATGTTAATTACATCCGGAGATATAGTAACCTAAAGTTGACGCTTGAGTACCACGATCGTGTGTATCGGAGAGCACCGAATTACGAAGGGATCCAAAGGGAACGGTGATGGACCTTAGGTACAGAAGAGACTGGAGCAGCTCATTACGTCCACATACTAACACCTTTTTATTGGTCTTTTTCACTGACGCACATGTACATTACCATGAGGGGTGATGTACACGTATACACGTGGTTTCCGTTTTCAATTACGGAGTGGACTATATATATCTAAAAGTCAGTATAAATTTTGAAACTGAATAAATCACAGATAAATGTAGATAGAGAGATTGATATACGAGGGTCGGTCAAAAAGTAATGCCTCCCATTTTTTTATAACTTAAAAAAATTAAGTTAAGTGAAAAATTTGAATTTGGCGCCATTCCTCAAACCTTCTTCTGCAATCCACTGCAGTAGTAACTTTCTGTGTCAACAGGTGGCAGCACAGCAGAAGTTTGTAAGATGGCCGACATCGATGTTCGTTTGAGACAGCGTTGTGTGATTGAATTCTTGAATGCAGAAGGTGAAACGCCCATACGCATTCATGAAAGACTGAAGAAGGTGTATGGTGTTGTGACAGTGGATGTCAGCACTGTTAGACGATGGGTTCGTGGTTGTAAGGAAGCTGAAGGGCAAACACCGTTGACTGACGAAAAGCGGAGCGGCAGGCCGGTGAGTGCAGTGACTCCACACAACAATCAGCAAGTTGATGACATCATTCGTGGTGACCGTCGGGTGACTGCAGATGAAGTGTGTCGCATTATTTCTCTTAGTAAAGGCAGTGTGATCACGATTATTAAACAATTGGGATACTCAAAAGTTTGTGCACGGTGGGTTCCAAGAATGTTAACCGATCAGAATAAAGAGGCAAGGAAAACAATAGCCTCCCAACACATGCAGCGCTTCCGTTTGGAGGGAGATGAGTTTCTGAAAAAAATTGTGACCGGGGACGAAACATGGGTGCATTTTTCTGAACCCGAATCAAAGAGGCAGTCAATGGAGTGGCGTCACACAAGCTCGCCGAGGAAGAAAAAATTCAAAACTGTGCGATCGGCAGGGAAAGTTATGGCAACAGTTTTCTGGGATACAGAGGGTGTGATTCTGGTTGATTTTTTGGAGCAGGGATGCACAATAAATTCTGTTCAATACGTCACAACCCTCAAAAAACTTAAAGCACGTCTTCAGCGAGTTCGCCCAACAAAATCAATGGCAGATGTTCTTCTTTTGCATGACAATGCAAGACCACACACCAGTCGTCACACCTCTGACGAGATTGTCAAAATTGGATGGGAAGTTTTGCCTCATCCCCCATACAGCCCTGACCTGGCACCATCAGACTTCCATCTGTTTGGGCCACTAAAAGAAGCTCATCGTGGGATTCATTTTGAAGATGAGGAGGCCGTCAAAACATCCGTGCGTCAATGGCTTAGGAAGCAGAGCTGTGATTTTTACCGTGCTGGGATACATGCCCTTGTTCAAAGATGGACCAAAACTGTAGAGATGGGTGGAGATTACATTGAAAAATGACAAAATGATCCTCAATGTTGTGGTTTTCAACCTATGTAATTGCATTTAAATTTCCTGACAATTAAACATAGAAAAAAAATAGGAGGCATTACTTTTTGACTGACCCTCGTATATGCTTGGAATGACACGGGTTTGTATGAGAACCAAAAAAAAAATACAAAAGTTCAAAAAATGTGCGACAGATGTCGCTTCATCTGATCAGAATAGCAATAATTAGCATAACAATGTAAGACAAAGCAAAGATGATGTACTTTACAGGAAATGCTCAATATGTCCGCCATCATTCCTCAACAATAGCTGTAGTCGAGGAATAATTTTGTGAACAGCACTGTAAAGCATGTCCGGAGTTATGGTGAGGCATTGGCGGCGGATGTTGTCTTTCAGCATCCCTAGAGATGTCGGTCGATCACGATACACTTGTGACTTCAGGTAACCCTAATGCCAATAATCGTGTTGACCGAGGTTTGGGAACCTGGGAGGCCAAGCATGACGAAAGTGGCGGCTGAGCACACGATTATCACCAAACGACATGAGCAAGAGATCTTTCACGCGTCTAGCAATACTTTTTTTTTTGGTATCTAATAAAACCCCATGTCATACCAAGCATGTGTGTCAGTTCTTGCCTCTACATTATCTACATTATTCCGTGGTTAATTAAGTTTTCAAATTTATACTGACTTTTTGATCACCCAGGATCCCCTGTGATAGGATTTTGCTCGGCTGCCATGACTTTCCGTTTCCCACCTGTCGTGGAGTGAGTCGGAACGTGCGAGGAGGAGAGTCCACGGCGACAGTTGGGCCCTGGCAGTCAGTTGCAACTCGCCTGGAGCGCAGCGCGGACCAGCCAGTCGCCGGCCTGCAGCAGCAGTAAGCCCTGCGTGGACATCGCCCGCATCACTTAAGCCGGGCCTGACTTTCGGTGGACTGTTGGTCCGAGGACGTCTCCGTGAGGCGTGGTCGACTGGGCCGCTGGCGGCCTCTGCACAGTGTCTGAGTCTGTCTCGAGCTGTCCGATCGGTATGAGCAACGTCGTTCGCCGACGCAGGACGTGCAGGTTGAGTGGTTTTGAGCATTACGTTGTCGGTTCCGACGTTGCTGTTGCGGAGGTTTTCCTGAGAGCAACAACTAGCGAAGTATTTATGATAGCCGACGTCAGGTGGAATTGATTAAATTAATTTATCCATAAGTGCACCAGTGGAATTTTCTGCCTTGTGACGGTTAGTACTCCGGTTACCTGCCCTGGCCGCTAGCGTAGTTTATAGGCAGTGTCTTTTCCTCACCGGTTGTTGCTGCCCAGCATGGTGTGTAGTTTTTGGCAGCTCAGTTCACATACGCGTTTGTTTGGGAATAATGATACTAGTAACTTTCTTGGCACCTCGAATCTTCGTGTACTCCGTCGTGGCAAGCTAGCGGTTGGTCGGTCGGTCCAGGACTGTACCTAGATTGGGTTCGGAGAATCGAGTGTAGTTGGGCTCACAGCCTGTCTCGCGTAAGTGATGGAGGGAGGAACGATCCCCTGAAGGCTCCTGAGTGCTGTTCCCTTAATTATTCTCTGGCAGTGTTAATGTTGTTGTAATTTATTTTAAAAAGTTTTTTGGGGCTTTACTATATTTTACATTTTCTATTGGGCCTTCAGCCCTGGAAACATGTTCTCAGAATTTCCTTCAAGTCCAAACATGATTGGCTTCAACTCTTGAAAGGTTATTGTAATTTCCTCTGAAATATTTTACACGTTAATGTGGGCCTCCGCTGTTGGTGCTGCAAATAGAAATTTGTAAACTTAATGTATTGCTGAGCTGGTACTGCGAACGGCTGAAAGCAAGGGGAAACTACAGCCGTAATTTTTCCCAAGGGCATACAGCTTTACTGTATGGTTAAATGATGAAGGCGTCCTCTTGAATAAAATATTCCGGAGGTAAAATAGTCCCCCATTCGGATCTCCGGTCGGAGACTACTCAGGAGGACGTTGTTATTAGGAGAAAGAAAACTGGCGTTCTACGGATCAGAGCGTGGAATGTCAGATCCCTTAATTGGGCACGTAGGTTAACTTGACTAGAAGAAGGGATCGGTTGGTAGGGCATATTCTGAGGCATCAAAGGATCACCAATTTAGTATTGGAGGGCAGTGCGGAGGGTAAAAATCGTAGAGGGAGACCAAGAGAAGAATACACTAAATAGATTCAGAAGGATGTAGGTTGCAGTAGGTACTGGGAAATATGATGAACCTTGCATGGAGAGCTGCATCAAACCAGTCTCTGGACTGAATACCACAACAGCAACAATGTATTGTTTTACAGATTGTTGCAATATATATATATTTCCTTAATTTGCAGAATTTAACTTTGCGGCCTTCAGCCATCTTATTGCGTTTGTTTATCTCTTTCTGTGCATCTTGCGGGCCATCAGCCCTGTTATCGTCTTAACACATTGTGGCCTTCTGCCTCCAGTAATCATCATAGTATATTTGGAATTTTGAAGATTTAATCCGGCGGGCTTCAGTCGCCCCGCGTGGTGGTCTCATTTATGTATACGATTTATCTTATTCGTAAATTTAACTGTGTTATCTCTTTTAAAAACTGAACTTATTGTAAAGTATCTGTTTGGAGGCCTTCAGCTGCTAAACAAATTTAATTCTTTCAAAGTGTATTTGTGATCTAAGTGATAATAAATTACTATTGTGAAATGAATCCGACCGCAACTCCTTTGATCGTTTCCACAACCCTAATTACGTGTTAGCGATGCGTGATTTAGCGGGAGTTTCACCTATATGAATATCAAGGGGTCGGTTTCTTTCTTTTCTTTTTGTTTGTCTTTGAGTGAACACACTGAGGTGTCCAAAGTCGTGAGACACCTGATGACATTGTGTCGGACGTCCATTTTGCCGGCGTAGTCTAACATTCTGCGTGGTGTCTGTTTGTTCTGAGTCGTGTCTCCCTACCACTTTCGCGCAACGACGCTCTGAGCGTGTTTTTTAGGGGATTGACTAGTTTCAACCTGGGACCTGTTGCTGGTAAGGAGACGCCAGACCACACATGACGTGTAGAGTTCAGAAGAGTTCAGTGAGACTAGCGATGCTATAACCAAATACCTAATGATTTCAACGTCAGCTCCACTGCAGTCCCTATAAAAGAATCTTAATACTAACTAAATTCAGTGGAAGAGGTTTAAGGCTTTCCTCTTTTTAGTTAGCTGGTAAAATAACGTCGAAAAAGCAGTTAAGTTTATCTCTGGAATTTTTATTCTACTCACAAAACATTGTTTATATATTGTACTATTGATAAATGGAAATATTTTAATACAGGATGATAAAAGCCAACTGCATTCCTCTGAAGGGTTTCCAAGTTCTATAATGTATCGAAGGATGACCTATGCCATATCACATCCATAATCTAGGTTTAAATTAAATTTCATAAAATAGAAAACTATCAAAATTGGTCTACAGTGAGCCTCAATTATCCTTAACTACTTATTTAACTTGTCATAAATTACAGTGGCTGATGTGGCTTCTCAATAATTATATAACAGAAAAATCATCGCATTACAGATTTTAACTTCAAGTAGCAAATGTAAATACCAAGAGGTTTAATTGACGATCGACACTAGTATTACATAAAAAGGGGGTTTAACAGATGAGACTTCCGCAGTTCTGAGTGAAGCTTTATGCGCTGCTATGTGGCATCGCGTGCGTTCATTACCTTGTCGTTGTGTAGGCAGCTTCAGGGGCGGTGGGCAGCACAGCTCCGCTCACCTCTCCGTCTCGGAAGCAACTCCCTCCTAACTTCTCCTTACTACAAGTTACCGAAGTTGGTTTAAGAAAAAGGTATCTCGCTGTGTTTTCAACTGACAAATCAGCGTCTCAATGTTAACCTTAAGCTCCGCCTACAAAAATTCTGTCTATCCAATGAAAAACGTTATACTTTTCGTGGTTGGGCAATGTTTTTAATGTTTGCTACGAACAGAAACGCGTATAGTCTCACGCTAAAACTTGCAGCTGGTGTGGCCCTTTTAGTGTTATCCTAAGAACTATATTGTTCTTCTGGAGGGCTCTATCTTTTAACGTCGGCTGGGGGATGGACATGTTGGCGGTCTGCCAGCAATGCGGGTGTCCCTTTACCCACTCTTATCATAGGGCGTCCTAGCCTACACGGCTCTGCTCTCGGCTTCTGTTTTCGTTTCTCCCCTCGGAACTGCGTCTGTTTCACAGTGGGATGGTATGTCATGCATTTAGACGGTCTTGTGTCAGTCTGTGGTATTCCATTTGCTCACTCATTGATCGTATTATTACTTTGGTCAATTTAATGTCAGGATTTATTCGGAGCTATGTAACGTATTGCTGGAGTTGCTATCATGTCAGGGTTTTCATGGAAGGTGTTGGATTTGCTCGACACCTTACAGTAGTGTTCCATCTCCACATGGCATGAAATCAACAAGTTGTTGGGAGACTCCTGCAGAAACACTGAGCCATGCTGCCCCTATAGCCATACATAACTGCAAAAGCGTTACCGTTGCAGTGTTTTGTGCGTGAACTGACCTCTCGATTGTTGTTGCTGTGGTCTTCAATCCAGAGACTGGTTTGAAGCAGCTCACCTCTCGGTTACGACCCCATCTCAGTGCCCAAGAGGCCAAATCATGTGGTCGCATTGCCCATAACTTTCTTCAGACCAGTCTGGACAAAGTGGGGTACGGCGATATGGTCCGTTGTCATCCGCGAAAATTTCATCGTTGTTTCGAAACATGGAGCCCATGAATAGCTGCGAATGGTGTCCAAGTAGTCCAACACAGGCAGGACCCAGCCTGTTTCACGTAAACACATCCCACACTATTACGGAGTTACCATCAGTTGCACAGTGCCTTTCTTTCAGCTTGGGTCCATGGCTCTGTGACACACTCGATCCCTACTGTCAGGTCGTACCAACTGAAACTGGGTCTCATTTGGCCAGGGCACGGTTCTCCTGTCATCTAGGGTCCAATCGATACGGTCACAAGCCCAGGAGAGGCGCTGCAGGCGATTTCGGGCTTTTAGCAAAGGCACTCGCGTTGGTCTTCTGCTGCCAAAGCCCAAATGGTTCAAATGGCCCTAAGCACTGTTGGAGTTAACATCTGAGGTCATCAATCCCCTAGACTTAGAACGACTTAAACCTAACTTACCCTAGGACGTGAAGCAACTAGAACCGCTCGGCCACAGCGGCCGGCGTCTAAGCTGAACAACGACAAATTCCGCCACTGTCTCTTAACCAATACGTTCGTCTTTGCATCCCACATTGATTTCTGCGATTATAACACGCAGTGTTGCTTGTCTGTTAGCACTGACAACTGCACACATACGACGGTGCTCTCGATCGTTAAGTGGTGATAGTAATGCCTGAAATTTTGTATTCTCAGCACAATGTGAATAGCGAAATATTGAATTCTCTCACGATTTTCCAAACAGGATGTCCCATGCGTCTAGTTCCAACATCCATTCTGCGAACAAAGACTGTTAATTCCCGTCCTGCGGCTATAATCATGTTGGTAACGTGACATCCTTTTCACACAAATCACCTGAGTCCAAATGACAGCTCCAGCAATGCAGTGATGTTGAATAAATGCTCTGGAATATCAAGATTGTATATATCATTTACTAATAAATGAGAATGTGTACTTGATGCTACGACCATCTGTATGTGTGCATATTGCAGGATTTTTTTTCACCTCAATGCAGAATAAATGGTATAAAAATTCAACAGCCTAGATCGCATTACATATTTCTTCATTTACGACAACCGGTTTCGGCAGAGTTTTCTGCCATCTTCAGGTCTTAAAAAATCATTTTGTTGTGAAAAGTTATTTTAGGTAGGACTTCACTCCAAGTTGGCATACGGATAAAAATCAGCACATTATAAAAGGTCTAAAGTACAATGAACACGTTTCACACAGCAAAAAGATTGTTAACATCTGAAGATTACGGCAAAGTCTGCCGAAACCGTTTACCTTAAATATATATATATTTTGTTTGATTTACGGTGTTGAATACGTTGTAGCAAGTAAAACGACTCCCTCCTTCAATATTCTGTTGACGAGAAAATTCAGTGTTGTGGAATAAATGCTTTGGAACATCAATATTGTAGTATACAGGATGGTCCATTGATCGTGACCGGGCTGAATATCTCACGAAATAAGCGTCAAGCAAAAAATCTACAGAGAACAAACTTGTCTAGCTTGAAGGGGGAAATCAGATGGCGCTATGGATGGCCCACTAGATGGCGCTGCCATAGTTCAAACTGCGTTTTTTTAAATAGGAACCCCCATTTTTTATTACATATAGTTGCAAACATATGGTTCACAATTTTAGACGAACAGTTGGTAACAAGTAGGTTTTTTAAATTAAAATACAGAACGTAGGTACGCTTGAACATTTTATTTCGGTTGTTCCAGTGTGGTACATGTACCTTCATGAACTTATTGTTTCTGAGAACGCATGCTGTTACAGCGTGATTATCTGTTAATACCACATTAATACAATAAATGCTCAAAATGGTGTCCGTCAACCTCAATGCATTTGGCAATACGTGTAACGACATTCCTCTCAACAGCGAGTAGTTCGCCTTCCGTAATGTTCGCACATGCATTGACAATGTGGTGACGCATGTTGTCAGGCGTTGTCGGTGGATCACGATAGCAAATATCCTTCCACTTTTCTCACAGAAAGAAATTCGGGGACGTCAGATCCGGTGAACGTGAGGGCCATGGTATGGTGCTTCGACGTCCAATCCACCTGTCACGAAATATGCTATTCAGTACCGCTTCAACCGCACACGATCTACGTGCCGGACATCCATCATGTTGGAAATAAATAGCCATTCTGTCATGCAGGCAAACATATTGTAGTAACATCGGTAAAACATTACGTAGGAAATCAGCATACATTGCACAATTTAGATTGCCATCGATAAAATGGGGGCCATAATGCCGCACCATACGTTAACCCGCCAAGGTCGCTGATGTTCCACTTTTCACAGCCATCGTGGATTTTCCGTTGCCCAATAGTGCATATCATGCCGGTTTACGTTACGGTTGTTGGTGAATGACTCTTCCTCGCTAAATAGAACGCGTGCAAAAAATCTGTCATCGTCCCGTAATTTCTCTTGTGCCCAGTGGCAGAACTCTACACGACGTTCAAAGTCGTCGCTATGCAATTCCTGCTGCATAGAAGTATGTTACGGTTGCAATCGATGTTGATGTAGCGTTCTCAACACCGTCGTTTTTGAGATTCCCGATTCTCGCTCAATTTATCTGCTACTGATGTGCGGATCAGCGGCGACAGCAGCTAAAACACCTACTTGGGTATCATCATTTGTTGCAGGTCGTGGTTGACGTTTCACATGTGGCTGAACACCTCCTGTTTCCTTAAATAACGTAACTATCCGGCGAACGGTCCGGACACTTGGATGATGTCGTCCAGGATACCTGAAACGTCCCCTTAGAAAAATTATACACGACTGTGCTTAAGCTGACACACAATATTTTTAGCGCAACGCAATGTGACTTCCAAAAATCCGTACGAAAGAATGGTCCTGACTAACATTAACCTATACGTTTCACAAATCACTAACCTCACAAAAATCTTCGTTACTCAAGCTACTGCAATACAGCGAGCGCCACTACTGCCAACTAAATAAAAGATTCAAACTACGGAAGGCACTAACTACTGATAGGTATAGTTAGCAAATGAAAGATTTTAATAGAGAACAAACAATGTATTTACCTTAGTAGTCATAATATATATATATATATATCACTTCATGACACCAATTCTTACAAATTTCAAAACTCCGTCATCTCTCTACCCACGACCACCAGTGCTGGCGGCTCACCTCCAACTGCCCAACGCCACGCGCTGTTAGCATCCAGCTGCCGCTGCCCAACACTACAATGGCAGACAACAATGCAAACTAGCCACAGTCTGCGCACAGCACAGCCAGTGATTTTTCATACAGAGCGCTATGTGGCGGCGGCGTTACCAATAAGAAATTCTAAACATCCTACTTACATACCGAGCGGCACACGTAGCACACGCCCGTTGGGCATTTTGATCACAATAACTATACATCAACACGATATCGACCTTTTCTGGAATTGGTAAACGGTCCATTTTAACACGGGTAATGTATGATGAAGCGAATACCGTCCGCACTGGCGGAATGTTACGCGATACCACGTTTGCGAGTATTACAGCGCCATCTATCACAAAGCGAAAAAAGTGGTGTCAGTAAAACATTCGTATTTCTTTACGTACTACACGAATAAGTAATAAAAATAGGTGTTCCTATTAAAAAAAACGCAGTTGATATCCGATTGACCTATGGGAGTGCCATATAGCCATAGCGCCATCTGGTTTTCCCTTTCAAGCTAGACGAGTTCCGTTCTTTGTAGTTCGCTTATTTGGTTCGGTCACTGTCAATGGACTGCCCTGTGTATGAGTTAGTAATAGACGAGAATATGTTTGTGACGTTTGCGCACAGCCGTGGCTGAACCAGCGCCTGAAGCTGCGTGACGCTCGCGGGGTGGTCAGCGCTCACGGGCTGCCCGGACTGCTGGGAGGCCTCATCTCGCTAGTGCCCTCCTGGACGGCTACAGAGGCGCAGTACGGCGGCTCCCTCTACCGCATCTTCGAGGGCCGCCTGCAGCAGGTGGGTGGGCCTCGCGACACACATCCGCACGCGGCTGCGTCGCCTGTGGCAGCCCCTCGTCCGAGGTATCGGCGTGGTGCATCAGTTCGTAGCGTTTTTCCATAAGTTTGTAGACACACCAAAAACGCGTAACACCGGCTTTAGCCACCAATAATCTACACCGAAGGCCCAAACAAACTGGTACACCTGCCTAATATCGTGCAGCGCCCCCGCGACCATGGACAAGTGCCCCAACACGACGTGGCATGAACTCGACTAATGTTTGAAATGGTGCTGGAGGGAATTGACACCATGAATCCAGTGGGGCCGTCCATAAATCCGTACGAGTACGACGAAGGAGAGGTGGGGGACGCGGGGGGAGGGGGGGGGGAGAGAGATCTCTTCCGTATAACACACAGCAAGGTATCCCAGGTATGAAACTTCCTGGCAGATTAAAACTGTGTGGTGGACCGAGACTCGAACTCGGGAGCTTTGCCTATCGCGGTAAAGTGCTCCGCCAACTGAGCTACCCAAGCACGACTCACGCCCCATCCTCAAAGCTTTACTTCTGCCAGTACCTCGTCTCCTGCCTTCCAGACTTTACAGATGCCCTCCTGCGAAACTTACAGAACTAGCACTCCTGAACGAAAGGATATTGCCCAGCCATGGCTTAGCCACAGCCTGGGGGATGTTTCCAGAATCTGATTTTCACTCTGCAGCGGAGTGTGCGCTGATATGAAACTTCCTGGCAGATTAAAACTGTGTGCCCGACCGAGACTCCAACTCGGTAGTTCGAGTTTCGGTCCGGCACACAGTTTATACTGCCAGGAAGTTTCATATCAGCGCACACTCCGCTGCAGAGTGAAAATCACATTCTATTCCAGATATGCCCAACAATTGTGCAGTTTGGTGGCGAGCGGAACTCAGAAAAGTGTTCCTGGAGCCACTCTGTACCGATTCTGGACGTGCTGGGTGTCCCATTGTCCTGCTGTAATTGCCGAAGTTCGTCTGAATGCACAATGGACGTGAATGGATGCAGATGATCAGACATGATGCTTACGTTCCTGTCACATGTCAGAGCTGTATCTACACGTATCGGGTGACCCATATCACTCCAACCGCACACGCCCTACACCATTACAGAGCCACCACCAGCAAAACAGTCCCCTGCTGACATGTAGGGTCCATGGAGTCATAAGGTTGTCTCCGTAGCCGTACACGTCCATCCGCTCGATACAATTTCTACATCTACATCTACATCCATACTCCGCAAGCCACCTGACGGTGTGTGGCGGAGGGTACCTGGAGTAACTCTATCGGTTCTCCCTTCCACTCCAGTCTCGTATTGTTCGTGAAAAGAAGGATTGTCGGTGTGCCTCTGTGTGGGCTCTAATCTCTCTGATTTTGTCCTCATGGTATATTCGCGAGGTATACGTAGGAGGGAGAAATATACTGCTTGAGCCCGTACCGAGCTACTGAGCGTCTCACCTGCAGAATTTGCAACGAGACTCTCCCTACCAGGCAATATGTTTCCAGTTAGTCTGTGTTGATGGACCCAGGTGAAGCATAAAGCTTTGTGGCGTGCACTCTTCAAGTGTACACGAATGGATATTCGGGTCCGAAAGCCCACATCGATGACGCTGCGTTCAACCGTTCGCAAACTGACTGCAATTTGCGGAAGAGTTGCGCTTCTGTAACGTTGAACGATTCTCTTCAGTCGTCGTTGGTCTCGTTCTTGCAGGATCTTTTTCCGGCCGCAGCGATGTCGGAGATTTGATGTTTTGCCGGATTCCTGATATTCTGGGTACACTCGTGAAATGGTCTTACGGGAAAACACTACCACATCTCTACCTCGGGGATGCTGTGTCCCATCGCTCGTGCTCCGTTTGTAACACCACGTTAAAACTCGCTCAAATCTTGATCAACTGCCATCGAAGCGGCGTTAACCGATTCAACAACTGGGCCAGCCACTTGTCTTATATAGGGGATACCGACCGCAGCGTCGACTCTGCATGTTTACATATCTCTGTATTTGAATACGCATGCTGATATGGTTCTTTCTTTCTTTCTTTCTTTCTTTTTTTTTTATCTACTGTGCATGATTGACATGTAATACCTCAACGGATATTGTGATCAGAGTAAAAAATTCGAAGTCATTAGTTTTCAGCACTCCCTCATGCAGCATTTAGAACTCAGGATTAATCTATTTGGAACATGCAACTGATTGCTGTCTAAGGCCGAAGTTCGTGACATCATATCCGGATAAAGAAATAGGTCACGTCGGATTAGTGGCAACAGGTTTCCAGCGCTGAGATACCGGTATGAGAGGAATATACGGAAAACATTAGGATTCATTCAGTCTGTGTAGTTCACGTGCGACGACGGTTGGTTAGTTTGAAAGAATAAAAAAATTTCACATATCAACGGAAACTATACATTGTGATCAGGAACAGTCTCAAAAGCTTGTAAGCCTGCTGCACTATACGCTGCCTTAGAAATACCTGTTAAGAAAAAAATCGATACGTTGCAGTTTTTCCGAGATAATTAATATTAAAGTTACCCAATTAGACGACAGCGCGCGTAACTTCAAGCGGCCGGCCGTAGGCGTCATCGCCAAAGTTGATTTTCGTTTCCTTTAATAAAGCCGAACAAGAGAGCGATACATAAATTGAACATGGGACACTGGTAAGGACAGGGCCCGAACCAGTGGCTTAACAGTCTCGTGCGCTATCAGCTATCCTGCGAGAACAGCTGTAGTATCTGGCAGGCTGTTCAAATTTGCGCCCACATCTTCAGTTCTATGCCTAGGAAAGCGCTCACCCAGCTCTCTCCTGGTCGCTCGTTAGAAAGCGACGGCGTTACTATACGTAGCGCGAAAGAAACTGGTATAGCAATACGTATTCAAATATAGAGAAATTTGAACAGGCAGAATATGGCCCTGTGGTCGGCAATGCCTATAATAAGACAACAAGTGTCTGGCGCAGTCGTTGATCCGTTACTGCTGCTATATTGGCAGGCTATCAAGATTTTAGTGCGTTTCAACGGTGTGTTAGAGCCGGCGCACGAGCGATGGAACACAGCATCCTCGAGGTAGCGATGTAGTGGGGTTTTCCCGTACGACCATTTCACGAGTGTACCGTGAATATCAGGAACCCGGTAAAACATAGAGTCCCCATCGCTGCGGCCGGATAAAGATCCTCAAGAACGGGACCAACGACGAGTGAAGCGAATCGTTCAACGCGACAGAAGCGGAGCCCTTCTGCAAATTGTTGGAGATTTCAATGCTGGGTCATCAACAAGTGTCAGCGTGCGAACCGTTCAACAAAACACCAGAGATATGGGCTTTCGGAGCCGAAGGCCCACTCTACCCATGATGACTGCACGACGCAAATCTTTGCCCCTCGCCTTACCGCGTCAACACTGACAGTGGAGTGTTGATGACTGCAAACATGGACGAGTATCGTTTCAAATTGTATCGAGTGGATGGACGTGTACGGGTATGGAGACAACCTCATGAATCCATGGGCCCTGCGTGTCAGCAGGGGACTGTTCAAACTGATGTAGGACGTATGCAGTTGGAGTGATGTGGGACCCCTGATACGTCTAGATACGACTATGACATGACACACGTACGTAAGCATCCTGTCTGATCATCTGCATCCAGTGTGCATTCCGATGGAGTTGGTCAATTGCAGAAGGACAATGCGACACCCCAAAAGTCCAGAATTGCTATAGAGTGGCTCCAGGAACACTCTTTTCAGTTTAAACATTTCCGCTGGCCGCCAAACTCTACATTATTGAGCATATCTGGAATACCTTGCAAAGTGCTATTCGAAAGATATGTCCACCCTCTCGTACTCCTACGGATTTATGGTCAGCCCTGCAGGATTTATGTTCCTTCCAGCACTTCTTCAGACATTAGTCGAGTCCATGCTACGTCGTGTTACGGCACTTCTGCGTGCTCGCGTGCGGGGGCGCTATACGATATTAGACAGGTGTACCATTTTCTTCGGCTCTTCAGTGTAGTGTGCATGCTCTTTTGCCTGAGTTCACGCCACTGGACGTTTCTCTCTGCGGCAAATTCAAACATGAATTTCACACACAAATCGCGACGACCCAAAAGGATTAAGAGCATCGCACCGTCGCCGTGTGTTCTGTGAGACCGACGGATTGTCCTCAGTCTCTCCGGACGCCTTTTCACCAGCAACTGCAGTCGAGTTTGGCAACAGACGACGGGCAGTTCGGCCACTTGACTACACAAGTGGAATTTCAAACAAGTGTTTACGGTATACTGATAATTTTTACTTATGGACCGACTTACGGCAACTGAATAAAACACAATTTTAGTGCCATACTCGTTTCGCCCTTACTTTCTGCAAGGCATATTTCCTATTAAGTAGTAATGTTTTGAACTGTACTTACAGGTTGCGTGGACAATTTCTTACATATTACGCTCCTGTTGCATTTTTGTTCTTCTTCTTCTTATGACGGCCAATTTGCGATTTTTACTCTACATTACTACTTAATAGGAATTACCAACCACCAGCACTGTTTATAACCTATAGGTACAGTGACAAAAATGTAAATTAAATAGCAAACGTATGTACATATTCCAGTCCACTGATGATGCCTTGCAGAAAATAAAGGCGAAACGCGTATGACACTAAAATTGTGTTTTATTCAGTTGCTGTCAGACGGTCCATAAGTAAAAATCATTAATATACCGTAACATTACACGCAACTGAGGAAGACAGGACTAGAAAAGTTGAAGTGTTTATAACACCATTTTTCTGTGCTTTCCGTTTTGCTGCACTTACTGGTGTAATTTTGTTGTGTAAGAGTGTATCACGGCATTAAACTGATGGCGCGAGGTAATTATTTAACTATCTTTACACCCGATTCGCTGTTTTAAAAATTCATTCAATATTTGGCATACACCTTTCTTTCAAGGTTCTGTCGGAAACAAAACGAGAATTGCTGTTACCGTAGTTGACTGTTGTATCATCCTTAGATGCCACGTAATTTGCCTTCCAGATTATGTCCGCCCAGCCTCGTGTAGCCAAGTGTGATTACCGATAGTTTGAAATGGAAGCTCTCTCCTCTGCTCCCGTTCTGTAAGCCGACTCTCAGCTGTGTGAAAAGCCATGCCCCACCAACATGACACCCCGCCTCCCTACAACAACAATAAGTGCCACGTTACACAGCAATCAGTATCAGATAAAAATGGATAAATGTTAAAAACTAAAAATGATAATTTCCCCGAACCTGTCAATTGGAATTTGAAGAGAGGAACGCCAATGAATTCTTCTCTTTTTAAAAGCGCAATACTGACACCAGAAATTACTGCAGATGAATTTTAAAACCGATACTCTGCAATTGATGTAGCTACAAAAAGACACTATACGCCATTCACTGAACTTTCACAGAATTCATCTGCGTGGAAACAGAATGGCATATCTTAAACTGCTCCGGAAATACACTGTAAGACAAAAAAAAAGACGCATCAAGAATGCATTATACAGAGCGGGGCGGAAATCTGTAAATACGATGAACACGCACAGCAAACAAATAACTGCAATTTCAGAGAAATTCTATAATTTATTCAAGAGATTTGAAAAATATGTAAAAATATGCCTACCAGTTGCGTAGGTTTTCTATATACCTTGACCATGTTTCCTCACCTCTAAGAGTGACTTCATCAGAAGGTAAGGTGATTACAAAAATGAATACTTTTCTTTTCTTTATTGAATTTCGATTCCCCCCGAAGGGAGCGGGCTGGCAGCAGCTTTGTATGCCGCTCTTAATGAGTATTTTTTTTCTTTATTGTAATTTTAAAACCTGTACAACAGGCAGGCTGTCAGCAGCGTTCTATGCTGCTCTTCAGACAGAGGATACAAGATGAGAAAAAACAGAAAGATTACACATAGGTTACAGAACGGTGGGCAAGAAAACAGTTGACACAGAAAGGCAAACACGGAGCCGTTCACACTCGACGATAGTCCACACTTGAAACTGTTGACACGACGCACAAACACGGAAGACGGCGATGGCAAAGGTGAACGATGGAGTGCGACGGTGAACACTGAACACTAAACACGACGGCACACACGAGACACTGATGGCGATGATCTCCGGCGCGCGAAAGTCCACGTAGCGTGTGCGAGTCCGGGGACCTGCCAGGAGGGGAAGAAGGGCGAGGGGGGTGGAGAGGGGAGAACAAAGAAGCCAATGGCTGAGGAGATGGGAGGAGGAGTAGAGGGACAGGGGAGGGGAAGCCCGGGGGAGGAGTGGGGAGAAAGAGATGAGGGAGGGAGGATGCCCAAACGAACAGAGACAGGAAGAGGGAAGGAGGATCAAAGTTGGTAGGAGGGGTATATGGAGGGAAGGAGGACATCATCAAGGAGGGGGAGCTGGCGGAAACCACCTTGGGAGAGGGTAAGGAGGGTAGAGAGATGGAGACCGGGTGGGACGTGGGAATACAGGCGTGGCAGCGGGTGGGGTTGGGAGAGGATGGGCGAGACAAGCAGGTGAGGAGGATCGAGTTTGCGTGAGGTGTACTGGATCCGTATCCTCTCAATGAAAAGGAGGAGGTGGGGGAATGGAATGAGATCGTACTGGATCCGCGTGGGGGAGGGGAGACGGATGCGATAGGCGAGGCGGAGAGCATGGCGTTCAAGGATTTGGAGGGATTTGTAAAAGGTAGCGGGGGCAGAGATCCAGGCCGGATGGGCATAACAAAGGATAAGGCGGATGAGGTACTTATAGGTGTGGAGTATGGAGGAGGGGTCCAGACCCCACGTACGACCGGAAAGGAGCTTGAGGAGATGGAGACGGGAGTGTGCCTTGGCTTGGATTGTCCGGAGATGTGGGGTCCAGGAGAGTCGACAGTCGAGGGTGACACGAAGGTACTTGAGGGTGGGGGTGAGGGCGATAGGACGGCCGTAGATGGTGAGATAGAAATCAAGGAGGCGGAGGGAAGGGTTGGTTTTGCCTACAATGATCGCCTGGGTTTTGGAGGAATTGACCTTGAGCAACCACTGGTTGCACCAAGCGGGGAACCTTTCAAGATGGGATTGGAGAAGGTGTTGGAAGCGCTGCAGGGTGGGGGCAAGGGCAAGGAAGGCGGTGTCATCGGCAAACTGGAGAAGGTGGATGGGGGGTGACGGCGGCGGCATGTCCGCCGTATATAAAAGGTACAGAAGGGGGAAGAGGACGGAGCCTTGGGGCACACCGGCGGAGGGAAAAAAGGTGTAGGAATGTGTTATGGATGGTGACGTAGGAAGGACGGTGGGAGAGAAAGGAGCCAATCAGACGGACGTAATTAATGGGAAGGGTGAAGGTTTGGAGCTTGAAAAAGAGACCAGAATGCCATACGCGGTCATAAGCACGTTCGAGGTCCAGGGAGAGGAAGATTGCAGAGCGACGGGAATGAAGCTGTTCAGAAAGGAGATGAGTGGGGTGAAGGAGAAGGTTGTCAGAAGAGAAGGATGGCCGAAAGCCACACTGGGTGATGGGAAGGAGGCGGTGCTGACGGAGATGCTGGTGGATGCGGCAGGTGAGGATAGATTCCAGGACCTTGCTGAAGACCGAGGTAAGGCTGATGGGACGGTAGGAGGAGACGGCGGATGGCGGTTTACCATGTTTAAGGAACATCAGGATACATGAGGTTTTCCACAGGTCGGGGTAGTAACCGGTGGACAGGACGACATTTTAGAGCCTGGCCACAGTGGAGAGGAAAGAGACAGGAGCTTTACGAAGGTGACGGTAGGTGACACGATCGTGACCAGGAACGGTGTTGCGTTTTGTGCGGAGTGTAGCAATGAGATCCTGTGTAGTGATAGGGGCATTGAGTTCTGTGTGTGCTATGTTGCCCAAGTACTGGAAACCAGACGCTAGGGGAGGGACAGAGGTGTCAGTTCCATCGTGGACATCCGGGAAGAGGGAGTAATTGAACTGGGGATCGTCGGGGATGGAAAATACATCGGAGAGGTTGGAGGCAAAGTGATTGGCCTCACTAAGGGTGTCAGGGAATGGGTGATCATTATGGAGGAGAGAATAGTAGGGGGAGGGTTTAGTTCCAGTAAGGCGACGGAAGACTGACTAGAACTTGGACGAGTTGATAGGTAGGGTAGCATTCAAACGGGTGCATGTCTGTCGCCAGTCCCGGCGTTTCTTGGCCGCGAGCAAATTACGAATGTGTCGTTGGAGTTGCCGGTGGCGTCGTAGTGTGTCCGGGTCACTCGTGTGGAGGAAGGCACGGTAGAGATGACGGGATTCACGGAGGAGGGGGATGGCCTGTGGGGGTAAGGTAGGATGGTGGGGGTGGATGGCGACAGTAGGGACGTGGGCCTCCACGGCCTCAGACAAGGTCTGCTGGAGAAAGGAGGCGGCATGGGTTACATCGTCAGGGTGGCGGTAGGTGAAGGGGTGGCTATCGACCTGGGTGGAGAGTGTATCCCGGTAGGCATTCCCGTTGGCACGGGAATAGTCATGGATATACTTTGGGGGAGGGTCATTACGAGTGTCGGGGTGGGGGCGACGACCGTCGGAAATGGTGAGGAGGACAGGGAGATGGTCGCTACCAATAGGCTCCAGGACATCCACTGTTATGCGGCCAATGAGGTTAAGGGAGGAAAGGATAACATCGGGAGTGGAGTTGGATTCGGAACGGGTGTGCTGGGGGATGGGGATGAGGTCCCCTTGAAGGGAGGAGAGGAACCGATGCCACCGCAGTAACTGGGCGGCGGAACGACTATGGATGTTGAGGTCGGCGGCGATCACGTAGGAGGAGAAGGTACGGTCAATGTGGGAGAGGAAGTCGAAGGGAATAGAGACGTTAGGGCGGACATAGATGGTGGCGCAGGTGACGGTAAGGGCAGGGAAGAATAGACTAAGGATCAGGTGTTCGGTGGGCTCGGGAAGAAGAGGTTGGAGCTGTACTAGGATATGGCGGTGGATGATGAATGCCAACTCCGGCACGCGCAGTCGGGAGGGGATTATCGGAGCGGTGAAGGAGGTAGAGCGACGTGTGGATGGTGTGGTGGGGTTGGAGGAAAGTTTCATTGAGGAGGAAGGCATCCACGCAGTGGGTGGCAAGGGTGTGGAGGAAGAGGTTCTTGTTGGTGGGAAGGGAGGTGATGTTGTTGAAAAGGATACGGTGCTGTCGCGCCATGACAGGGATTTAGACAAGGGTGTCAAGACGGGAGAAGGTGAAATGGGCCTGGTTGTTGGAGTAGGTGGCATACATTTTCAGGTGGGAAATGGAATGGGTGGCGAGGGCACCTGCTGAAAGTTGTGAGGGCGCTGGAAAGGGCGGACGTTTTGTAAGACAATGGTGAGGAACCTGATGATGTACTCAGCGATGGGGACGGGGGGGATGGGGACAAAGGGAATTGCCAGGAGGGGTGGGAGCGTCCAGAGGACGGACAGGTACAGTGAGTTCAGGAGTGGTCAGAGGGGGTCGGGCTTTACACTTTATTGAGTAGGTGGGATGGGGGAGATTGCAGGTATTGCAGGAGGGAGGGGATTGTAGGTTAGGGCTCTGCCGAAGGAAGTTGTTTACAATGCGGGCAGGTGGGGGCCTTGCAGCACTCAGCTGTTGTGTGTGCGTTATAATGCAGACACCTCTGGCAGCGCAGGGATTGAGGAGGAAAACGAGAGGGGTCGACCTTATAGTGGTGGTTGAAGAGGAGGGCACCCACCTTCAATAGACGGTCAATGGAGGGGGCGTCCTCGGAGAAAACCCACATAAAGCGGGTGGGGCTGGAGGAGTTGAAAATGCAGTGGACATCCTGCACCTCCAGTGAGGGATGCGCCTTGAGCTACACTAACACCTCCTCCTCCATGATCGTCAGACTGAGCCGAGTGATCACAGTGGTGAGGGTTGGTGGGCGACACGGGGGTTGGGGTTAGCGGGTGGGAGATGGAGAAGGAGCAGGGGTGAGGGAAGCTTTGGGCCCAAAACGGGTGATGGTTAGGTGGGAGAGGATGTCAGTATGGAGGGTAGGGCTGGGGGAGGAGATGAGAACGGAATCCCGTCTGGGAGTGAGTAGAGAGACGGGGGCACCAGGGACGTGTTGACGGAGGAGGAGGGAGAGATTCCGGGCCTTGAGAAGGGAAGGATCCGGACAGGAGAGGAGGTATTCGTATAAAGAAGGGGGGAGGAGGAGAAAGTGGAGGGAGCAGGGGCAGGTGGGGAGGCATCCATGGCATCCTGGGAGGGGAAGGAGGACGGGGCAGGTCCTTTTTGGGATCAGAGGAGGTTGGCGGTGCTACTAGGGCGATTAACGGCGGCAGAAGGGTGGGTGGTGACATGAGGGATAGGAGGTATAGGGAGGTGGCTGGAACGGCAGGTCCCGGCGTGGACGCAGCAGACGGCGCCGGAGATGGTGACGGTGAAGGCGACGGCGGTGGCAGTGACGGCGAAGGCGATGGGGAGAGTTGGGTGTGGGCAGAGGCCCGACGGGCCACCACCCTAGCTGGAGCTGCAGTGACAGGCTGGAGGAGTGGGGGGAAAGGATCAGAGGGAGAGGAGCGGGAGGAAGAAACTGGAGAGGGGCGACAAAGAGCGAAGGCGAAGGGAGAGTGAGAAGAGGAGGGATGGAAAGAGGGGGGGTGTGACTGGGCACACCATGTAATGGTGGTGGTGGCGGCAGAGGGGGACGTGTAGACTATGGCTGTGGTAGTAGTGGTCGTAGTGGTGGTGGGCGCTGACATGATGACAAGGATATAGAAATGTACACAAGACAAAAAGGGAAGTCGAAGAAGAAGAAGAAGAAAACTGGCGACATACGAAGATGGACGAAGACGGACGACGACCAGAGTCCCACGCTGCTGACGCGGAAGCTGAAGCTGACGCCGACGCCGACTGCCAGGAATGCCGCAGCTGGCGCCACTACCGCGGACGGGGCCGGGGCTGCTGCTGCTGCTGCTGCTGCTGCTGCTGCTCGGCTGCTCCGCTGGCTGGCTGGCTGGCCGGACCGCTGCTGCAGGAGGGGTGGCCGGCTGCTACAGGCTGGACCGCTGCTGCTGCTGCTGCTGCTGCTGCTCGGCTGCTCGGCTGCTCCGCTGGCTGGCTGGCTGGCCGGACCGCTGCTGCAGGAGGGGTGGCCGGCTGCTACAGGCTGGACCGCTGCTGCTGCTGCTGCTGCTGCTCGGCTGCTCCGCTGGCTGGCTGGCTGGCTGGCTGGCTGGACCGCTGCTGCAGGAGGGCTGGCTGGCTGCTACAGGCTGGACCGCTGCTGCTGCTGCTGCTGCTGCTCGGCTGCTCCGCTGGCTGGCTGGCTGGCTGGCTGGCGGGCTGGCTGGCCCGCTGCTGCAGGAGGGGTGGCCGGCTGCTACAGGCTGGACCGCTGCTGCTGCTGCTGCTGCTGCTCGGCTGCTCCGCTGGCTGGCTGGCTGGCTGGCTGGCTGGCTGGCTGGCTGGCTGGCTGGACCGCTGCTGCAGGAGGGCTGGCTGGCTGCTACAGGCTGGACCGCTGCTGCTGCTGCTGCTGCTGCTGCTCGGCTGCTCCGCTGGCTGGCTGGCTGGTTGGCACCTGCAAACTAGCGCTTCGATTAGTGCTAGAATGACACAACCGCAGGGCGGTAACCTTGCGGAATACCGCCGGAGAGAGTGAATGAGTATATCATATTAAATATGTTATCTAATAAAAGTTTACATTAATGTAAACGAGTGTAAAACAAATAGTACTTACATGAAGAACATATCGTCAAAGATGTACAGTGATTTAAGAGCTGAGTTGCTTAAGTTACATTAAGACATAAGACATAATGTTCTTCATAAAGTCAATCATTAAAACATAAGTAACACCAGTGTGGTGTGAGGAGACTGACTGTGTGGCAGCTGGTCACGCTGCCAAGTGAACGTAATGCAGGGCGCGCCACAAGCGGGCTACCTGTTACGTGAGCTAGACAGTTTTGTATACTACACCTTTTCTGAAGTAAATCATACGTATAGCCGATATGGCTTTTAACAAAAATTAATTTTATATATTAGTGAGTAATATTTATAAATGAGCTTCAAACGGGATAAAATAATACGAAGTTTGCTACGTTTTACGTAGCACAGGTAGAACCAGAGCTCAATACTACTGGAATTACATACGTAATGAAGAACATCAGTTCATTATATGCAAGCTCTCTTTTCAAATTTTGTGTCATGTAATGCACTGACTTGAGCAACTCATCGCTTAAATCACAGTACATCTTTCACGATATGTTCTCCACGTAAGTACTATTTGTTTTACACTCGTTTACATAATGTAAACTTTTATTAGGTAAGATATTTAATCTGACATATTCATTTTAGGTAATCACATTACCTTCTGATGAAGTCACCCTTAGAGGTGACGAAACCTGGTCAAGGTATATATAAAATCTATGCAACCGGTTGGCAGATTTTTACATATTTTTCAAATTTGCGTCAGCCATGTTCAAAGTTGTTATTCAAGATAAATACCTTCAAAAACTGAGCAATTCAATAACGTGCTGGCACACCTCTGGCCCTTACATAAGCTGTTATTCCGCTTGGTATTGACTGATCGAGTTGTCGGATGTCCTCCTAAGGGATATTGTGTCAAATTCTGTCCAATTCGCGCCTTAGATCGCCATAATACCAAGCTGGTTGGAGGCGCTATCCATGACGCACTAAAAGTTCTCAATCGGGGAGAGATCCGACGACCTTTCTGGCCAAGGCAGGGTTCGAAAAGCACGAAGACGAGCAGTAGAAACACTTTCCGTTTGCGGGCGGGCATTATCTTGTTGAAACGCGAGCCCAGGATGGCTTGCCACGACGGGCAACAAAACGAGGCGTAGAATATCGTCAGCGTTCTGCTGTGCTCCAAATGTGCAGCGCATGACAACAAAGGAGTCCGGCTGTGAAAAGAAATGACACTCCAGACCAGCATTCCTGACAGTCCAGGGCGAAAGTCCAGGGTGTCTACAGCCACGCCTTAGCTCATCATCGGGACTCCGTTCGATGAGGGGCCTGTCACTGCCGACAGTTCTACACCAGTCAGTGAGATTCTTTGCTGAAGACATGTCTAGAGGCGACCTGGACAGTGGTGGTATACCATGGTGACTGGCGTTCGCCATACGAAGAGAATTTCTACTGCGTGTCGGCGGACTTCTCCCCAATTGAGAACGTTTGGAGCATCATGGGAAGGGCCCTCGACCGCGCCATTTGCGAAAAATCTGGCACGATATCCACATTAGGAGCCGTCCGCTGTGACCGAGCGGATCTAGGCGTTTCAGTCCGGAACTGCGCTGCTGCTACGGTCGCAGGTTCGAATCCTGCCTCGGGCATGGATGTGTGTGATGTCCTTAGGTTAG
Organism: Schistocerca gregaria; assembly: GCF_023897955.1. Lineage (NCBI taxonomy): Eukaryota > Metazoa > Arthropoda > Insecta > Orthoptera > Acrididae > Schistocerca > Schistocerca gregaria. The sequence continues at coordinate 78,577,602 of NC_064928.1, forward strand.
CTAGGTTTAACTAGTTCTACGTTCTAGGGGACTAATGACCACAGATGTCAAGTCCCATAGTGCTGAGAGCCATTTGAACCACTTGGTACCCAGGAGGACATCCAGGAACTCTATCAATGAGTGCCAAGCCGAATAACTGCTAGCGTGAGGGCCACGGATTGACCAGCGATTTATTCATTTGCTCAATATGTGAAACTTCTTCTCTGAAATCATCCATTATTTCTGGAACTGTAATCATTTGTTCGTCTGTACATGTACGTCACATCAAGCGATTTCCGTCCCATTCGGCAGGTGCGTGGTGTCTTTTGTCTTAGACTGTATTTCCAGTGAATCACCTTGTTGTTGTGGTCTTCAGTCCTGAGACTGGTTTGACGCAGCTCTCCATGCTACTCTATCCTGTGCAAGCTTCTTCATCTCTCAGTACCTACTGCAGCCTACATCCTTCTGAGCCTGCTTAGTGTATTCATCTCTTGGTCTCCCTCTACGAATTTTACCCTCCACGCTGCTCTCCAATACTAAACTGGTGATCCCTTGATGCCTCAGAACATGTCCTACCAACCGATCCCTTCTTCTAGTCAAGTTGTGCCACAAACTCCTCTTCTCCCCAGTTCTGTTTAATACCTCCTCATTAGTTATGTGACCTACCCATCTAATCTTCAGCATTCTTCTGTAGCACCACATTTCGAAAGCTTATATTCTCTTCTTGTCCAAACTATTTATCGTCCATGTTTCACTTCCGTACATGGCTACACTCCATACAAATACTTTCAGAAATGACTTCCTGACACTTAAATGTATACTCGATGTTAACAAATTTTTCCTCTTCAGAAACGCTATCCCTGCCATTGCCAGTCTACATTTTATATCCTTCCTACTTCGACCATTATCATTTATTTTGCTCCGAAAATGGCAAACCTCATCTACTACTTTAAGCGTCTCATTTCCTAATCTAATACACTCAGCATCTCCTGATTTAATTCGACTACAATCCATTATCCTCCTTTTTCTTTTGTTGATGTTCCTGTAATGTAGAGACGGTAGCAGCGCCAGGATGGGGAAGGTGTAGGCACATTTATTTGGTCCAAGCCTTGTTGACACAAATTTATTTTTTAACAATAATTGGTTATACATCCAAGTTAATACAATTAACAGTTTAAAAGGAAATATTAGCAATAATTTTTTTTAAATCATTCTCTAGGTCAACACCCAGCCCTACTCTCAAACATTACATAAAGATACTGTTAGTAAAAGTTATATTATATCGTCCAATAGTGCAACATGTACAAATATTAACAATTGCAGCAAAAAATATTGAACTTGTGATTTGTACTACATGCAAAATAAAACCTTAAAAAAATCCAATTTGGGAACAGTGGAACAAATTCTCTACTGACTGTTAAAAAAAATTGTCAATGGTAATCAGTTTTTTTTACCTTCTGATTTCACTTAAGCTTACGTAAACCCTACGGAAATGACAATGTCATGTGATATCAGTTCACCTGTCGTGATAAATACACAAAATTTCTAAATTATTTTACATCAGTTAAGTAAGCTACGAGACAGAAAAAACACTAACGACTGGTGACATGAGTAAACATTGTCAAGTTTTCAATTTCACGATGGTTGTGGTATCTAGCAAATTTTCAATAAATACTTCACCCCCCCCCCTCCTCCCTACGTGTTCCAAAATCAATTCTATTATTCTCGAGACGGAAACAATTTAATACAAAAATATGGCAATATCAAGAAATAGACGGATTTATCCCAAGCAATATTAGTGGAATTAGGAAATTTGCAATTTAAACGCACCAATTTTAACAAAGTCTAATGTAATAATAATTTGGACAGAACTTTCATAAAATGATCGCTGATAGTGGATACGGTGCCATTCACTATGAAACGAATTAATAATTATTCACAGTAGACACCTGGCAAGTTTGGTGATGCTGAGGGAATTAGATAAGGAAATGAGACACTTAAAGTAGTATTGGAGTTTTGCTGTTTGGGGAGCAAAATAACTGATGATGATCGAAGTAGAGAGGATATAAAATGTAGACTGGCAATGGCAAGGAAAGCGTTTCTGAAGAAGAGAAATTTGTTAACATCGAGTATACATTTAAGTATCAGGAAGTCGTTTCTGAAAGTATTTGTATGGAGTGTAGCCATGTATGTATCTGAAACATGGACGATAAATAGTTTGTGCAAGAAGAGAATAGAAGCTTTTGAAATGTGGTGCTAGAGAAGAATACTGAAGATTAGATGGGTAGATCACATAACTAATGAGGAGGTATTAAACAGAATTGGGGAGAAGAGGAGTTTGTGGCACAACTTGTCCAGAAGAAGGGATCAGTTGGTAGGACATGTTCTGAGACATCAAGGGATTACCAATTTAGTATTGGAGGGCAGCATAGAGGGTAAAAATCGTAGAGGGAGACCAAGAGATGACTACACTAAGCAGATTCAGAAGGATGTAAGTTGTAGTAGGTACTGGGAGATGAAGAAGCTTGCACAGGATAGAGTAGCATGGAGAGCTGCATCAAACCAGTCTCAGGACTGAAGACTACGACAACGACAACAACCTGGCAAATGATGATATTCTCTGTAATATTTTAAATCACAAAATGTTGGCTACAAGTACCAGGGCTCAACAGACAACAGCTGGTCATGGAGAACCACGCTGAGCAAGCGAGCATTCCACCCTCCCCACATGTTCTCAAACAGCCACACTCGTCGCAGTCCTTAATCGGCAGACACCGGTTGACTTCCCGTCGCTTCCGTCCTGTCTCCATATACTGGCCGAGCCGTCCTCATAAATCTGTTGCTTCGCGCACCAGCGCCAACAGTGCTCAGCAATCACGGCTCCTATCGCTGCGGCGAAAACATGTGAAATGATCTCGTGGGTAAATCAAATGAGTTGAGCCGTGACACGACTCAGCTGCTTTCAAGGCACTGTCCATTCCGTTCAACTGCTCTTCCAGGTCCTTTGCTCACTTTCTCACATGGAAATGGATGGTTCACGTTGCCATAGTAAGAGCTGGTAGCGGAGTTCCTAGTGTACCTGGACTTGAAAGTTTTAATGATAGAGATGTAATTGCCTATCGTACTTATCATATGTTTGAAATTGGAAGTTAAGATTTTGGTAAATCAGCTTATGACTGCACATCTCCTCTTGTTTTGTATACTCGTGTTGTTGTTGTTGTGGTCTTCTATCCTGAGACTGGTTTGATGCAGCTCTCCATGCCACTCTATCCTGTGCAAGCCTCTTCATCTCCCAGTTCCTGCTGCAACCTACATCCTTCTGAATCTGGTTAGTGTATTCATCTCTTGGTCTATCTCTACGATTTTTACCCTCCACGCTGCCCTCCAATACTAAATTGGTGATCCCTTGATGTCTCAGAACATGTCCTATCAACCGAACCCTTCGTCTCATCAAGTTGTGCCACAAACTCCTCTTCTCCCCAATTCTATTCAATACCTTCTCGTTAGTTATGTGACCTACCCATCTAATCTTCAGCATTCTTCTGTAGCACCACATTTCGAAAGCTTCTATTCTCTTCTTGTCCAAACTATTTACTGTCGATGGTTCACTTCCACTCCATACAAATACACTCCTGGAAATGGAAAAAAGAACACATTGACACCGGTGTGTCAGACCCACCATACTTGCTCCGGACACTGCGAGAGGGCTGTACAAGCAATGATCACACGCACTGCACAGCGGACGCACCAGGAACCGCGGTGTTGGCCGTCGAATGGCGCTAGCTGCGCAGCATTTGTGCACCGCCGCCGTCAGTGTCAGCCAGTTTGCCGTGGCATACGGAGCTCCATCGCAGTCTTTAACACTGGTAGCATGCCGCGACAGCGTGGACGTGAACCGTATGTGCAGTTGACGGACTTTGAGCGAGGGCGTATAGTGGGCTTGCGGGAGGCCGGGTGGACGTACAGCCGAAGTGCTCAACACGTGGGGCATGAGGTCTCCACAGTACATCGATGTTGTCGCCAGTGGTCGGCGGAAGGTGCACGTGCCCGTCGACCTGGGACCGGACCGCAGCAACGCACGGATGCACGCCAAGACCGTAGGATCCTACGCAGTGCCGTAGGGGACCGCACCGCCACTTCCCAGCAAATTAGGGACACTGTTGCTCCTGGGGTATCGGCGAGGACCATTCGCAACCGTCTCCATGAAGCTGGGCTACAGTCCCGCACACCGTTAGGCCGTCTTCCGCTCACGCCCCAACATCGTGCAGCCCTCCTCCAGTGGTGTCGCGACAGGCGTGAATGGAGGGGCGAATGGAGACGTGTCGTCTTCAGCGATGAGAGTCGCTTCTGCCTTGGTGCCAATGATGGTCGTAAGCGCGTTTGGCGCCGTGCATGTGAGCGCCACAATCAGGACTGCATACGACCGAGGAACACAGGGCCAACACCCGGCATCATGGTGTGGGAAGCGATCTCCTACACTGGCCGTACACCTCTGGTGATCGTCGAGGGGACACTGAATAGTGCACGGTACATCCAAACCGTCATCTAACCCATCGTTCTACCATTCCTAGACCGGCAAGGGAACTCGCTGTTCCAACAGGACAATGCACGTCCGCATGTATCCCGTGCCACCCAACGTGGTCTAGAAGGTGTAAGTCAACTATCCTGGCCAGCAAGATCTCCGGATCTGTCCCCCATTGAACATGTTTGAGACGGGATGAAGCGTCGTCTCACGTGGTCTGCACGTCCAGCACGAACGCTGGTCCAACTGAGGCGCCAGGTGGAAATGGTATGGCAAGCCGTTCCACAGGACTACATCCAGCATCTCTACGATCGTCTCCATGGGAGAACAGCAGCCTGCATTGCTGCGAAAGGTGGATATACACTGTACTAGTGCCGACATTGTTCATGCTCTGTTGCCTGTGTCTATGTGCATGCGGTTCTGTCAGTGTGATCATGTGATGTATCTGACCCCAGGAATGTGTCAATAAAGTTTCCCCTTCCTGGGACAATGAATTCACGGTGTTCTTATTTCAATTTCCAGGAGTGTACTTTCAGAAATGACTTCCTGACACTCAAATCTATACTCGATGTTAACAGATTTCTCTTCTTCAAAAAAGCTTTCCTTGCTATTGCCAGTCTACATTTTGTATCCTTCCTACTTGGACCATCATCAGATATTTTGTTCCCCAAATAGCAAAACTCCTTTACTACTTTAAGTGTCTCGTTTCCTAATCTAATTCCCTCAGCATTACCCAACTTAATTCGACTACATTCGATTATTCTCGTTTTGCTTTTGTTCATGTTCATCTTATACCCTCTTCATGTTCATCTTATACCCTCCTATCAAGACTCTGTCCTTGCCGTTAAACTGCTCTTGCAAGTCCTTTGCTGTCTTTGACAGAATTACAATGTCATCGGTGAACCTCAAAGTTTTTATTTCTTCTTCCTGGATTTTAATACCTACTCCGAATTTTTCTTTTGTTTCCTTTACTGCTTGCTCAATATACAGATTGAATAACATCGAGGAGAGGCTACAACCCTGTCTTACTCCCTCTCCAAAAACTGCTTCCCTTTCATGCCCCTCGACTCTTATAACTGCCATCTGGTTTCTCCACAAATTGTAAATAGCCTTTCGCTCCCTCTATTTTACCACTACCACCTTTAGAATTTGAAAGAGAGTATTCCAGTCAACATGGTCAAAACTTTTCTCTAAGTCTACAAATGCTAGAAACGTAGGTTTGCCTTTCCTTAATCTTTCTTCTAAGATAAGTCGTAAGGTCAGTATTGCCTCACGTGTTCCAGTATTTCTATGGAATCCAAACTGATCTTCCCCGAGCTCGGCTTCTACTAGTTTTTCCATTCGTCTGTAAACAATTCGTGTTAGTATTATGCAGCTGTGGCTTATTAGACTGATTGTTCGGTAATTTTCACATCTGTCAACACCTGCTTTCTTTGGGATTGGCATTATTTTGCTCTTTTTGAAGTCCGAGGGTATTTCGCCTGTTTCATACATCTTGCTCACCAGATGGTAGAGTTTTGTCAGGAGTGGCTCTCCCAAGGCCGTCAGTAGTTCTAATGGAATGTGGTCTACTCCGGGGGCCTTTTTTCATTCAGGTCTTTCAATGCTCTGTCAAACTCTTCACGCAGTATCGCATCTCCTACCTCATCTTCATCCACATACTCCTCCATTTCCATAATATTGTCCTCAAGTACATCGTCCTTGTATAGACCCTCTATATACTCCTTCCACCTTTCTGCTTTCCCTTCTTTGCTTAGACTTGGGTTTCCATCTGAGCTCAGATGTTCATACAAGTGGTTCTCTTGTCTCCAAAGGTCTCTTTAATTTTCCTGTAGGCAGTATCTATCTTACCCCTAGTGAGATAAGCGTCTACATCATTACATTTGTCCTCTAGCCATCCCTGCTTAGCCATTTTGCACTTCCTGTCGATCTCATTTTTGAGACGTTTGTATTCCTTTTTGCCTGCTTCATTTACTGCATTTTTATATTTTCTCCTTTCATCAATTAAATTCAATATTTCTTCTGTTACCCAAGCATTTCTACTAGCCCTCGTCTTTTTACCTACTTGATCCTCCGCTGCCTTCACTACTTCATCCCTCAAAGCTACCCATTCTTCTTCTACTGTATTTATTTCCCCCATTACTGTCAATTGTTCCCTTATGCTCTCCCTGAAACTCTGTACAACCTCTGGTCCTATCAGTTTATCCATGTCCCATTTCCTTAAATTCCCACCTTTTTGCAGTTTCTTCAGTTTTAATCTACAGGTCATAACCAATAGATTGTGGTCAGAGTCCACATCTGCCCCTGGAAATGTCTTACAATTTAAAACCTGGTTCCTAGATCTCTGTCTTACCATTATATAATCTATCTGATACCTTTTAGTATCTCCAGGGTTCTTCCACGTATACAACCTTCTTTCATGATTCTTAAACCAAGTGTTAGCTATGATTAAGTTGTGCTCTGTGCAAAATTCTACCAGGCGGCTTCCTCTTTCATTTCTCTCCCCCAATCCATATTCACCTACTACGTTTCCTTCTCTACCTTTTCCTACTACCGAATCCCAGTCACCCATGACTATTAAATATTCGTCACCCTTCACTACCTGAATAATTTCTTTTATTGTATACTCGTAGCAAAAGAAAAATTAATCAAAATGATTCTGTGTTTATTTGTATGTGACTATACTGTATATTTCCATAAATAAAGATCTGTAGCGTCAGCCACTAACCGGACAAGGATACATCTACAAACGGAAGGTCAAGGATGCAACAGTTTTGTTATGTAAACACTGTTATCGCTTGGCGCTGACGACTTCATCGGTGAAGCTCAAAGTTTTTATTTCTTCTCCATGGACTTTAATTCCTACTCAGAATTTTTCTTTTGCTTCTTTCACTGCATGCTCAGTATACAGATTCAATAACATCGGCGATAGAAGCTGAATTACCTTGTCTATGTAAATACAATCTATACAGTCCGAAGTTCACGTACACCATGTTCTTATGTTAATGGGTGGTGTGAGGAAGAATATGCTTATGAGTAGGGATTCGGGACAACTCAATTCCTGTACAGTTGAAATATTTTGTAATTTGCGCTCGTCTTTCCAGAATGTACGCTGTAGCGTTTTACACTTACAGAGACACCCCGATGACCAGGAGCTGACAGGATTTGGCTTCAACCGCAGCGCCGCTCAGCAGGCGGGCTGCCAACTGCTCGGGGTGGCCGTTACACTCGTGCTGGCGCTCGTCGGTGGAGCCGTGACAGGTGAGGCGGGCAGTGCGTCGTTTGCACCACGCTGGGTGCAGGTTTCAGGTGCAGCAGCAGCATCTGACACCACCACCTGCTGCCATTGTTCGAACGAACTTTACATGCTTCAGTTAGCTCGACTTCAAAATATTGTGTCTCTACACTGGATAAAGATTACTGGATAAGAAATTTAGTTTTGATTTTATCTGCGAGAGTAACCCCAAAAGTAAGGTCTCCTATTTTTTTATACACTCCTGGAAATGGAAAAAAGAACACATTGACACCGGTGTGTCAGACCCACCATACTTGCTCCGGACACTGCGAGAGGGCTGTACAAGCAATGATCACACGCACGGCACAGCGGACACACCAGGAACCGCGGTGTTGGCCGTCGAATGGCGCTAGCTGCGCAGCATTTGTGCACCGCCGCCGTCAGTGTCAGCCAGTTTGCCGTGGCATACGGAGCTCCATCGCAGTCTTTAACACTGGTAGCATGCCGCGACAGCGTGGACGTGAACCGTATGTGCAGTTGACGGACGTTGAGCGAGGGCGTATAGTGGGCATGCGGGAGGCCGGGTGGACGTACCGCCGAATTGCTCAACACGTGGGACGTGAGGTCTCCACACTACATCGATGTTGTCGCCAGTGGTCGGCGGAAGGTGCACGTGCCCGTCGACCTGGGACCGGACCGCAGCGACGCACGGATGCACGCCAAGACCGTAGGATCCTACGCAGTCCCGTAGGGGACCGCACCGCCACTTCCCAGCAAATTAGGGACACTGTTGCTCCTGCGGTATCGGCGAGGAACATTCGCAACCGTCTCCATGAAGCTGGGCTACGGTCCCGCACACCGTTAGGCCGTCTTCCGCTCACGCCCCAACATCGTGCAGCCCGCCTCCAGTGGTGTCGCGACAGGCGTGAATGGAGGGACGAATGGAGACGTGTCGTCTTCAGCGATGAAGTCGCTTCTGCCTTGGTGCCAATGATGGTCGTATGCGTGTTTGGCGCTGTGCAGGTGAGCGTCACAATCAGGACTGCATACGACCGAGGCACACATTGCCAACACCCGGCATCATGGTGTGGCGAGCGATCTCCTACACTGGCCGTACTCCTCTGGTGATCGTCGAGGGGACACTGAATAGTGCACGGTACATCCTAACCGTCATCGAACCCATCGTTCTACCATTCCCAGACCGGCAAGGGAACTTGCTGTTCCAACAGGACAATGCACGTCCGCATGTATCCCGTGCCACCCAATGTGCTCTAGAAGGTGTAAGTCAACTACCCTGGCGAGCAAGATCTCCGGATCTGTCCCCCATTGAGCATGTTTGGGACTGGATGAAGCGTCGTCTCATGCGGTCTGCACGTCCAGCACGAACGCTGGTCCAACTGAGGCGCCACGTGGAAATGGCATGGCAAGCCGTTCCACAGGACTACATCCAGCATCTCTACGATCGTCTCCATGGGAGAATAGCAGCCTGCATTGCTGCGAAAGGTGGATATACACTGTACTAGTGCCGACATTGTGCATGCTCTGTTGCCTGTGTCTATGTACCTGCGGTTCTGTCAGTGTGATCATGTGATGTATCTGACCCCAGGAATGTGTCAATAAAGTCTTCCCTTCCTGGGACAATGAATTCACGGTGTTCTTATTTCAATTTCCAGGAGTGTATAAGTACGTAGATCTGTTTATTTCTACAATGGTTTACATCAGTTTAGAGCTTGAACATTTAGCTATTTTTCAACATAACCACCGTTTCTGTCGATGCATTTTTGTAGACACTGTGGTAGTTTTTGTATGCCCATGTTATATATACCAGCTCCCCGCCATTCTGTTCAGGAAGTTATGAACCTCTTCTTTCAGCTCGTCGTCAGAGCTGAATCGCTTTCCGGCAAAATTTTCTTTTAACGTAGGGAACAGGTGATAGCTACTGGGCGCCAAGTCAGGACTATAGAGTGGGTGGGTGATTATGTTACACAGAAACTGTTGCAACAGAGCAACGGTTTGCCGAGCCGATGTGTGGGCGAGCTTTGTCATGGAAAGTGTGTACGCCCTTGCTCAACATTCCTCTTCGCCGCATGTGAATTGCCCGTTTGAGTTTTTGCAGACTCTCACAGCTCCTGTCAGCGTTTACTGTGGTCCCAGCGATTCAGCTTCGACGGCGAGGTGCAAGAAGTAGTTAATAAGTTTCTGAACAGCGTGGCGGCGAGCTGGTATGACATGGGCATACAAAAACTGCCACAGCGTCTACAAGAATGCATGGACAGAAATGGTGATTATGTCAAAAAATAGCTAAACGTTCAAGCTGTAAACTGATGTAAACCATTTTAGAAATAAACAGCTCTAGACACTTATAGCCGGCCGAAGTGGCCGTGCGGATCTAGGCGCTGCAGTCTGGAACCGCGTGACCGCTACGGTCGCAGGTTCGAATCCTGCTTCGGGCATGGATGTGTGTGATGTCCTTAGGTTAGTTAGGTTTAACTAGTTCTAACTTCTAGGGGACTATTGACCTCAGAAGTTGAATCCCATAGTGCTCAGCCATTTGAACCATTTTATACACTTATAAAAAAATTGGAGACTTTACTTTCGGGATTACCCTCGTATTTATCTAACTTCGCATAAAGTTTCAAGCGATTCGTACGATTATAAAGAATAGAAGTAACACACTCGAACAACCTCCCAGAAAAACGGGTTTTTACCACGCTAAATCCTAACGAAGCAAGAATTTTTTATTCAAATAGTTAAAATTTATCTTAGGCCAAGGTCTGATACGCCGTGGACCAAATCTGAAACATCAGTCACGGTCCATTCCAGAGTTATTTAAGGGTGCACAAAATCCGAACGCCGCACATACCAATGTTGCCTTTAGCTCAGCATTTAAACTCCATTAAGTCTTTTGCAAAAGGAATTAATCGATTCGCAAAATTTTCCTATATGCCAGCTCCGGTTCGTAGTTCAAAGTTAGCCTAATATACTGTAACATAGCTATAGTAACACAGATGTTCGAATGGCTACACAAATGACAGCTGGTCCGACCTTAAATAAAAAAAATTTTACCTCATATTCCCAGCTCTAATTGGAACCTAGCACCTTTACATCCCTCCCTCCCCTCCCTTGATTGTAATTATGGTCACAGAAAGAGATTCTGGTCATATGGTCATACATAAAGCACACCAGTGGCAAGACGCAACAATACCTTAACTGCGCGATAACAACGGTGAAGTCACTGGTGACAGTGGCACTAAAGCAGGGTTATTAAACACGGTTTTCCTAAACTCCTTCACCAAATAAGACGAAATAAATATTCCTGAATTCCAGTCAAGAACAACTGACAAGTTGAGGAACATAGAAGTAAATACCCTCGGTGTAACAAAGCAGCTTAAATCACTTAATAAAGGCAAGGTCTCCGGTCCAGATTGTGCACAAGTCAGGTTCCTCTCAGAGTATGCTGATAAAATAGCTCCATATTTAGCAGTTATATACAACCACTCGCTCACAGAAAGATCCGTACCTAAAGACTTGAAAATTGCTCAAGTCACACCAATAACCAAAAAGGGAAGTAGGAGTGATCCACTGAATTACAGGCCTATATCACTGACGTCGATTTACAGTAGGGTTTTAGAACATATACTGTATTCGAACATTATGAAGTACCTCAAAACGATTTATTGACATATAGTCAGCAAGGTTTCAGAAAATATCGTTTTTGTGAAACACAACTAGCTATTTATACTCATGAAGCAATAAGTGCTACCGACAGGAGATGTCAAATTGATTCCATATTTTTAGATTCCCAAAAGGCTTTCGACACCATGCCTATGGAGTATCGCCTCAGTTGTGCGACTGTATTCGTGATTTCCTGTCAGAAAGGTCACAGTTCGTAGTAATAGATGGAAAGTCATCAAGTAAAACAGAAGTAATATCCGGCGTTGTACAAGGAAGTGTTGTAGGCCCTCTATTGTTCTTGATCTATATTAATGACATAGGAGACAATCTGAGTAGCCGTCTTAGATTGTTTGCAGATGATGCTGTCATTTACCGTCTTGTAAAGTCATCAGATTATCAAAACGACTTTCAAAATGATTTAGATAACATGCGAAAAATGCCAATAAAGAAAAGTGTGGATTTATTTACATGAGTACTAAAAGAAATCAGCTAATTTTCGATTACAAGATAAGTCACACAAATCTGAGGGCTGTAAATTCAGCTAAATACTTAGGGAGTACAATTACAAGTAACCTAAATTGGAAGGATCACTTAGATAATATTGTGGGTAGAGCTACCAAAAACTGCGATTCATTGGTAGAACACTTCGAAGGTGCAACAGGTCTACCAAAGAGACTGCATACACTACACTTTTCTGCCCTTTTCTGGAGTACTGCTGTGCAGTGTGGGATCCGCATCAGGTGGGACTGATGGATGATATCGGAAAAGTACAAAGAAGGGCACCTTGTTTTGTATTATCGCGAAATAGGGGAGATACTGTCATAGACATGATACGTGAATTGGAGTGGCAATCTTTAAAACAAAGGCGTTTTTCGTTGCGATGGGATCTTCTCATAAAATTTCAATCACCAGTTTTCTCCTCTGATTGCAAAAACATTCTGTTGGCACCCACCTACATACGGAGAAATGATCATCACGACAAAATAAGAGAAATCATGACTCCCAGAGAAAAATTTAAGCGCTCGAATTTCCCGCATGCCGTTCGAGAGTGGAACGGTAGAGAGACAGCTTGAAGGTGGTTCACTGAACCCTCTGGCAAGCACTTTACTGTGAATAGCAGAGTAATCACGTAGATGTAGATGTAGATGAATGGCAGAAGCACTTCGTCTTCTATAGGTACACAAACAAAAGGTACAAAGCGTTACTAGCTATCAGATTGAACTTTCTTGCTTGTCCGAAAAACATCATGCACACACACACACACACACACACACACACACACATGCACACACCTGTCTCCCTACATTACGCTCAGTCATCTGGCAGCTGTTCCCTGGCCCACAGTGAGTGTACTGGGGTGGGGTGGGAGTACAGTGTGGGACAGGGTGAGGGACGAAGGGAGGTGAGAGGCAGGGAAGCGTTTGGGGGGAAGTGTCTAGCAGCTTGTGAGAGAGTAGGGAGCCGTCTGTGGCTAGCTAGGGGTGCAGGTACAGGGGGCAGTTGGCAGACAGATGGGCACGTGATTTCACAGACTAAGGTGTGGGACAGCAGCACTCAACAGGCTGACATGAACTGGGTGGGGTACGGGAACAGGGAATGTTGTACACACACACTACTGAATGGGGTGGGGGGACAGTGAGTAACTTTAGGCTTAGGTCAGGGAGGTAGCGGGAGCAAAGGATACATCCAATCTGCACAGCTCAGAAAAGCTGCTGCTGGTGGGGAAGATCCAGATGGTATGGGTTGTGAAGCAGCCATTGAAATCTCACATGTTGTGCTCAGCTGCATGTTGTCTCACTAGGTGGTCCACCTTGTTTTTGGCAACAGTTTGGCAGTGGCCATTCATTCTAGTTGACAGCTGGTTGGTTGTCATACCGAAGTAGAAGCCTGTGTAGTGAGTGCAGCGGAGCTGGTATATAACACAGCCACTTTCACAGGCGGTCCAGCATCTAATGGCGTGGGATAAGCCTGTGATGGGGCTGGAGTAGGTGGTGTGAGTGGGTGAACTGGGCAGGTCTTGCATCTGGGTCTTTCACAAGATTACGATCCCTGTGGCAGGCGATTGGGGATGGGACGACATAGGGATGTATTAGGATGTTGAGCAGGTTGGGTGGGTAGTGAACACCATTTTGAGAGGGAATGGAAATATCTTGGGTAAGATGTCATTAATTTTAGGGCATGATGATAGATAATCAATGCCCTGACAAAGGACATGATTCAGTTGTTCCAGCACTCGTTTTTCCCGCGTGCCGTTCGAGAGAGGAACAGAGAGAGACAGCTTGGAGGTGGTTCATTGAACGCTCTGCCAGGCACTTTACCGTGAATAGCACAGTAATCACGTAGATGTAGATGATTGTGCACGCACAGTTTTGAGAAATATTTGTTTCAGGGTGACAGAAACTTCTCTTCAAGTTTTGACCTCCCCACTGCCCGGTCACCATTCGCAATGCATCACTACCGTTGTCCCCAAATGCACATTCTGGACAGTTCCATGCCAACTTACTTCATACGTACTCTACTGGCGAGGGTGAAGCAGTAAGTCGTGCCCGGAGTTTCCAGCTGCCAGATCATTTGCTTTCGTTCTCAAGGCCTGGTCATGCACCCAGTTTTAATCGTCCAATGAGATGTTGACTTTTGGCAGCAACCAAAACTATTCTTTCTTCTGAAGAAGCAGAGCCAGACTTTGGTGTTGATGCTGATCTAACTGGTGTTGGCAGGCCTGGTGCTGAGAGTGCCTAAATTCAGCCCAATGTACCGCGAGCAGTGGTACAACGACGCCTGGTACTGGGACCTGCCCGAGGACGACGAAGAGCAGACAGTGGACGCGCCGGGCCCCAAAGAGCAGCCTCTCACCGAGCCCACGGCGGTCAGCAGCGGCGGCATCGTGGGGGACACCCTGGCGCTGGTGCCCTCGCCCGAAGCCGCCGCCGACCTGGGGGTCTGCGACACTGTCTAGTTGCTGGGTCCAGTCTCGAGCTGGTGGCCTCCCGCGGATCACCAGTGGCAGCCTCAAGGGACTCTCGTTCCTGGTTCTAACACTCTCACTAAAAGTCGCTGCCCAGCAGGGGGTCTATGATGATGTCTAGACATCAGGTCCGATCGTCAGCTGTTGACCTCCAATGTGTCACCAGTACTGTATGGTATATTCTCAGCTTTACAATAGTGTCTTATTAAATCCTTACAACCATTTCTCAACAGAAATTGACCTACATAACCTGTTATCTCAATCCATTTCCTTCCAAATGTGTTGATAGTGCTCTTCAATACTTCTTGACCTCTAGCTAGATGTCCAGATACCAGATTCAGCCTAATGTCGTTAAAAGTCTTCATTTACAAAGACTATGTATAGTCCTGCACATCACCAGTATCAGCCTCAAGGGACTCTCGTTCCTGGTTCTAACACCCTCAACCAAAAGCCGCTGCCCAGCAGGGGGTCTATGATGATGTCTAGACACATCAGGTCCGATCGTCAGCTGTTGACATAGAGCGCGTCACCAGTACTGTATGGTATATTCTCAGCTTTACAATAGTGTCTTATGAAATTCTTACAACCATTTCTCAACAGAAAATGACCTAGATAAAGTGTCATTCCAATCCATTTCCTTCCAAATGTATTGATAGTGCTCTTCAATACTTCTTGGCCTCTGGCATGATGTCAAGGTAGCAGATTCAGCTTAATGTCGTTCAAAGTCTTCATTTACAAAGGTTGGTCCCTTCACCAATCATGAACGCGTTCGCCCTTACCTCTTGTTTTCTTTGCCTCTGTATTGTGCAACCTTCGTCACCAAAGTATGCTGGAAGGTCAATGGCACTAACACTTGGCAACAGTATGGTATCGCCACCAGATTCCGTGTATACTGTGTTATGGAAGCTCTGACCATCTTGAAATTTTTTTAAATATATACCGCAATGTAAGGTCACACAAATGATATCATGAATAGTTTCGACTTATTACTAAGCGATCATCAGATCATCTGAATTTTATATTTTCATTATAAGTTACTTTCACATAGTGGATCTTTCCAGTCTTATATTTCCGGTTACAGTTACCAACTTTTCCCATGTAGATAACTGCAACCTTCAGTTCCAACGATCATAGTAGGCGTTCACAGCCGGGGTTTACGTCAGTTAAAACTTCCGGGCTGAGAGGTGCAGTAGGATGGGTGTTTAGAAGCCGTGACTTGCTTCCACTGGTCACTTCAGGTTGGTCTCTTCACCAATCATGAACGCGTTCCCCTGTACCTCTTTTTTTCTTTGCCTCTGTCTTGTACAAGCTTACTCACCAAAGTAAACTGGAAGGTCAATGGCATTAACACATTGAATTGTATCGCCACCAGATTTCATCCTGAAAATTATTAGGTTGAGTAAGATGAATAAGCTATTGTAATTATTACTCAAAACATTTAAATAACTAGCCAGGCCAACTGTATGCCATCAAACCAGGGATCCGCGAAGCGGAACGAAAGAGCACAAAAATATTATTCAACTAATCTGTAACAGTCGACCTCCATAGGTTAGTAGTCTACAGAGATGGCTGCCATGTTGAGTCCCCACGTTCGATTGTGCAAGCAGTTTTGATTGTTGGGAGGACTGGTGCAGAGTACACTCACGCAAGTGATGCCAACTTGGGAGATACGTGACTGAGAAGTAGCGGCCCAAGGTAAAACAGTGGTGTGCGGGGCCGCATCTCCCTCCATCGTGCATCTGCATGTTGTCGCATGGCAGAGGATGACACGAAGGTCGGTCGACGTCCCTTGGACCTTCAGGATTCTAGCAAGGAGCTCGTTTACAGACGTTACACTAGACCTATGAACTAAATCGGTGCTGCCTGCTGGCTACTTATTACAATTCTACTCGTGCCTGAACCACCTCTTGTACAACCTTGTACAAGTGATCCGGTAAAGTCTGTGTAGCCCTCACCAGTGCTTCCCAGCTGGCTCCTCCTCCTCCTCAGGTGACCGAGCTACGCCTAATCTATATGCTGTCTACCTGTAGTAAAAGAATGGGATATCACAGCCAATGAGAGAATCGTGAATGCTGATTTGCGTACACTTTGGGGCGTAAGTTGTGCTGATGTGGGCGCCAAGGGAGTCAGGATCCAGCTTCTTGGGATCGACAGCGGCCGTTAAAAAAGGGTGTGGCACTCCTTTGTCTGAGGGAGTGAAATGGAGGAGTCTGGCGCCAGCCTCACTGTTGCAAAGTGCCCCCCCTCCCCCCCCCCCCTCCCCCCCGCCTCCAACCCTCGAGCCTTCTCTCTGATTTCATGACGTCGAATATTTTTGACATTCAAATCCTGCTTGCCTCCAATTGTCTGCTTACACCATTACTCCACTGTATCTTGCCACCATCTTATCACCTGTCCCTTTACACATCACTCGATTCTAATTAAATAAATTATATATCCCCTCTCACTATCAGTATCACTCAAATCAGCTGTGTGTCCCCTCTCAGAGGGAGTTCCACTCTCTAACACCTGAATCGTTGATGTTATATACTGTACTTCTGATATCAAATGCTATACCATTTGACTGCATTTGCCAGTATACCGTACCTCATACTACTACATAACTATTCCAGCCGACAATGTTAATTTACCTACAAATACCCATGCCTTTATACTGATTTCCACTGCTGTATCCCCTGACGCTTCGCCTCCACCTCTGGGAGACGTTTTCGGAGGTAAGCAGTTGCTGTTTTATCTTCAAAGATGTCTCCCGCAGTCGGAGACGAAACGTCAAGGAAGACGTCGATCGTGGCTTCTCAGCCCGTAAGTTTTCACTGAAGTCAGACTGCGGAGGTGTTTACACTATGAGCGCCTCCCCATAACCGCTACAGTGTTCCGCATTCAAATACATATTGGTGTAGAGACGGTAGTACGTAATGAAATGATCGTATGACATTTTTGGTCACTGGGTCCCATGTGGGCTTGTTCGCCCGCCTAGTCCAAGTCTTTTCATCTGATGCCAGTGCGGTAACTTGCATGTAACGACGACGACATGATGAGGACAACACAATATGTTTATTCGAGGGGATAAAATCTCCGACCCGGTGGGGGATCGAACGAGACTCTCCCACATAGCAGTCAACTGCACTACCACTCAGCTACGAAGGCGAACAAGATAACACTCTTTGTTATTTTGTTTCCTCAGATTATTCTTCCTTCTTAAACATATATATCAATGATAACTTGGTAACATTTCGAAACAGGTAACTGATACCATTTGTGTGACGTGAGGTTGAAATACGTAATTTTTAAAAAAATCTAAGTTTGCACAAAGCTGTCTCTTTATTTCAACTCATTAAAACCACGAGAGCTACATCACAATGATTTTTTAATCTGGACTGGTTTCGTGAAATTTTAGTCACATCTTCAGGGGAAAAACTGTATACCTCAAGCATATACAATTATCAGAACTTTCTTAAACAAAGATGCTACAACGTTGCTTACCAAATGAGGAATACGGACTGTCCGCTACATATGTCCTTAAAATCTCCGTAAGGGAAAATAATAAAATTGCCCTGTTTCCCTGCACAAAATTGGCGTCCTAAAACACGCAACCGTCATCAATGAAATAGCCAGGCTACCAACGTGGCAAAGAACCAAAAATATATCCCGTAAGATCGTTTAGATTGGGGATTCTTTTCAACGTGTGTGACGACGGTTCTTAGTCAACAATTACTGTTACTAGGGTTGTGTCCTGCTGTTGTTCCTCTGGTTATTTTATTGATGTCGGTTGCGTATTTTATGTCGCCAGTTTTGTGCAAAAAGATAGATGACTTCCAGCATATATAACTTGTAGATTTTAAGGATATTGTTTATTGAAATGTCTCTATTCATAACGTGCTAATCAACATTGTATTAGTACGGTACATCCTGGTTTAAGATAGTTTTAATTACAATTTTTTTACCTTACTTAGGTTTATCACCCCAGAATGTGATTATAATGTCATGAAACCATTTTGACGTACCTGTTGCGGTTTTCGTCAGCTGCAGTGTATTATCACTGCTGTGGCTACCCATCTTATCTAGTGATTTGAAGCTCTCTTTATTTATTTGCTAACTCCGCTTCCCTGACTTACAGATTCCTTGACTACCAATCTGCCCAGTTCTAAATGCCTTATGACGTGTCGGGTTACCCCGAAAAATTTTATGATAAACGCTGACATGTCTGGGCTGATCGTAGCTTTTCGCTCAGTATTCCATCAGTTCATCTACATATTGCTGCAAAACTGCTCTTCATATTCCTATCTTTTTACGTAAACAATGAGATTTTTGCGGTGTCTTCTTGAAATACTGTCTGTAGATGAGGGTTTGGGGTTCTTCAGTCAGGTGCTATTTGATTCATAGTTCGCCATTTCTTCAGCACGAGGTCCCGGCATTCGTATAAAGTTCACCTACTTTGACTGTGGTGGGCTATTACGCACCGAGAGGTGGCAGTTGAGGTACGAGACTCACCGCCTCCTCCTTGAAAGGAGCCTGACAGCCGCACACGACTCTATTCGTTCAGGTGTTATTTACGTTCGCAACAAGGAGACTGCGATGAGGTGACAACGAACACGGAGGAATTCAAAGAGGGATCGTCTCAAGTGATGAAACCATATTAATCACCGAAGGCTGTCAATATTACTCATTTAATGCACCATACTTCTAAATTACATTATTGCCCAGTTTTATCCTTGGGGAACTTTCAAATGTATGATATTGGGCGATGTATATCAGTCCTCACTGCACTGCTGCATCGCATGCACATCTTCTGTAGATCTGTGCGCCTGGTCGGGATAAACAAGGTCCCACTGTCCACGTCTGCAATGCTGGTGCGCTTTTGAAATGCCCGTGCTAACGTGCCATAGCGCGCCACGAAAGAACCCCGAAAACAAAATGGCGTTATCACCTGTACAGCCCATCTTGGGTTTCTCGAAGGGTTGTCACATTTTATTTTTGGTTCTAGTTGCGCACTGTTGTACTGTTACTTGGGGATTTGAACGTGTGACAGAACTACAGACATGCACCTGCACACAAACAATCGAAACTCAGTGCATGACTTTTATCGCGACACCATACTGAACAGTTTATGACTGATAACATTTTCTTTAAAAAGTCGTGCTGTAAGACGTGCCATGCATTTCACGCGTGAGATCACAGGACTGTGGGACGTGAAGGCTGACTTAATTCGTATAAGCTGTCCTCGAAAAACTCAGCCAAATAAGCCCAAACAAAATTACTATTTGTTAGTGTTTTCTGCCACCAGTAACTTTTATTTGTCTTACGTTGAATTTAACATAACGTATTGCGTTTCGAACATGTTCTGCCCTTCTTCAGATGTAAATTGTTTTATGCTAGATTAACATCGAATTTTTTGTTTAGTGTTCGCTGCTGGAGGGGCTGTCGAAGTACTAGCTACGTCTCCTTACGATTATAAGAGGGCCTACAACACAGTATCAAATCAGCAATTTCCTTTTCGTTTTAATTTTTTAAGGTATCCTACGGGCTGTTTTCTGGTGTGAGCTTCAGCCTTTATAGGTGGCGTGTAAATGTTCCCCAGAATCTGTGTAGTACAGGAATCCGACACCCTAGTAGCCTGGTGGCTGCTTACTCGTCACTGTAGCAAGACACAGGTTGGGCGATTGATGTAAGTTGGGTTGCCTAGCTCAAGGTGCAGGAAATGTTTTCCAAGCCAGTTTTATTTCCTGCACCCTGCAGATGTTGGTACCTTCTCCGAACAAGTGGGTAGGCCTAATGCAATTTCTTTCACAGATATAACTTAAGCTGTGGCGAACTTCATGCAATGCTGAACCAAACCCCGTATGTTTGTCGCTGTTAGCCTTCCATATCTTTTATGCTTCGTGATCCTCTCATTAACATGCATCTCATCATTCCAATACACGTCGTGTCGAAAGTGTGTAGTATCTGTAAACCGATGGTTACTTGAGTTGGCCCGAATTGTGTTCGGCCGATCTCAAGCATTACCCATTCCACCAGTTTTCTGGTCGCTCTGTCTTGTCTTCGTACCGTGTTTTTGAAGTACACCATTTTAGGAATATCGGGAAACAGGCCATGTGACTTGTGAATCGGAACGTAAGATTATCAAAGAGACATTGGCTGAAGAACGTGAAACAAATGCTTCATGGAAGACCTACAACTTTCTTCACTGGTATTTGCTGTCCTTCATTCCCGTTGTGCTGAAGGTGTACTTATATTTCGCTTTTTGCCAATAGTTAATACCTCCTAATTTACTGTTTTGTTTATGAGGGAAGATTTGTCTTCGTGCACTACTCCGCTTACTGAGCTTTTGGGCAGATCTTGTAATTTTGCTTCCAAGACACAGTGTACGTCTCTGCATTGTGTCCCCCTCAATTTCTACTCCAGCTATATCTCACTGTTCTTAACGGTCTTTTCTCCTTTAGCCTAAGTGCTGGCTTGTGTTTCATGTCAGTTATAACACAAACGCGTAGTCTCCCTAAAGGAAACGTTATGCCCTGCACATTTTACAGTCGGTGGCGTTCTGTGTTTCATTAGTCCCTCGTCCTTGAACCTTTTCCTTCAAATGCTTTGTTGCAGTCTCCTCCTAAATGTTATTTTGTCGAAAATTACTTGGCGAGACCTAGGTACTGTATGAATACAGGTTAGTCTTACAAAAAAATTAAAAAAAAAAAAAAGGAACTGAACCAGCTACATTCACGCAGCTGGTTGACATTTTATTAAGAGTAATCTCTTTTCCAGGTAGTTACTACCGTAATTTCTAACTCTTCTCAACACACAGGACCAAAAGTTTACTTTTTCTATGAAGAATGAAAATATAGTCTTGTATATCTAGTCAGTTCAAGAAAACACTAGGTCACCTTACGTCAAATACCTTAAAGGATCTTATGTTGATTCAGCACCCAAAGAACGTAATAACCTACTTCTTGAGGTCATGTACACTGAACCTTTCATCATCTAATATGAGTTTAGTTCGTTCAAATGTGCGTTAAATGTTTATATTGATCTGCTCCATTGTTTTTTTTTTTTTTTTTTTTTTTTTGCTTTTATGTAAGTACACAACAGTTGCTCAGTGCTTTATTTCTTCGAAATACGCAGAAAACATGTTCTTCTTGTTGTCATTGAGTATCCACATACTAGAAAACGCTTTCACAGCCAACTACATCATACTTGAAGTCTGGTGCTATTTATTACTGCATCTGCTATGTGGTGCGTTCTTTATTTTTCCTAATATTATCCTAAATACAATATCACCAAAAATGTTCCATGTCCAATGTGTGAAGTCAATAATCATTTTGGAAAAACAGCGCTAAAAGCAAATAACCTGCCTGATATTTAACTGCTGTCTGTAGTAAAATAGGTGACGTTAGATAATGAAAATGATGAGATAATGACTTGTAATAGTTTATGTATACTGGAACTCATAATATATTTTCAGACTTGTATACTGTCGGAATACCTATCTCTTTCTGTTATCCATGTGGGATACTACATTCACGTAATTCCGCAAAATTTACATTTGTTTGGATATAGGGAATCATTTCTTAGAATTACGATCTTTTCCACATATTAATACTGATGTAGCAAGTATCTGTCACATAATTTCGTTTATAGCTTGATACGAATGAGCTTTACGATAATTTGACTGAAGAAAACTGGTAAATCAGTGTGAAAATGTAACTAGAGTGCTTTCAACTCAATTCATATTTTGTGTCAGTGACATGTTATGTGTATACATTCTATGTTAACATAAAAATGAGAATATATAGTATGAATACCCTGTTGATGTCATTAAGGAAGATGGATCTTAGATAATATATTGATGTTTCTTGTGGATAATGTAAATGGTATTTAATGTTACAGCTTTAAATGTTTATAGCATTTGATGTTGTGTATATGTTGATGCATAAAACATTGTTGGGTACTATCAGAGAGAAAGTAATTAGTATATCATGTAAGAATGAAGAAAATTGGAGCTGGTTTACAATATCATGTTAATTGCAACTAATAATTTATGTGTCTGTACTTCTTCAAATGATTGTAAGAAAGAAGGAAGAAGGAAGAAGGAAGAAGGACAGATATTAGTATTCAATGTCTTTGTGTATAATCATATCAAATACTATTGTTGTTCAATGTAACTTAGCCCAGCACTTATACAAGCTTTCTGGTGTAGATGTTTGTGTCTATGAAATGTTTTGCAAATCACATAATACAAGCAAATTCCTCTGGGGAACAAGAATAAATTAGTATGTATTTGGTTCTTACATGTTTTATATAACAAAGATCATTGATAAGTGTTAGATGCAAAAGGAACCATATCGTGAAATTGTGCTCAGAATTAATGAAATTTGTTTGAAAATATTATTTACTGGCTTGATTAAAACTGTTTGTTTCCTGGTAATAATATTCATATCATTTTTGTTGGAAGAGAGACTGGTAGCGTAAATTAACAAATAATGCTATTTTGTATTCCTCTTTCTGCATCCTATAAAGACTGACAATCGTCATATGATTGATACTGTTATATCTTCTGGGTAAATTGTGATCTAAGTTTTTCCTGCTACTTACTGTTATTTGTGTATTTTAAGTTTAATCAGTTGTGCCTAAGAATAATACGATACAAATATTTCCTATAGAGGCTCTCATTACAGCCAGAGTGCATCTATGAAGAAATTTATTTGATTACCCAGAGGTCATCTTCATAAATAATTGCTCATTGTTGATGTTCACTATTGTTATAGACAGATGAAAGCTGTCAAATATTATAGTCATCTACAACTATAACTGAAACTCAATTTTTGATTCAGTATTATTTGAAAAATAGACAGCAATTACAATATTTTGAGAAGTACTTCCCTTCAAAGATTGATATAAAACATTTTATTTATTCGGAGCTGGTTTTTATCATAGGGAATGAGTATAAATGTTTATGAAAATTGTTATTTTTTCATTGAAAAATGTGACTGAAAGACAGTTCACTAAAATTCACTTCTATCTGCTGAAATGAGAACTGTGAATAACTGAGTGAACATTAACACTTAATCAAAATTTGTATGTGTCTATTATATTGGTATACATGTATCTTAAATGTTGTATATGTTTTTATAATAAAATTTATAACAAAAAGGTGTGTGATGCACGTATGATTTACTGCAAAATTTTTAACTGCAGCATTCAGTTTGTTGGAATGTGAGGCATGTTCTCAACGTCTTGCCACATAGTGACAATCGCTTAATAATCTAAAAATCTCATAAAGTCCATTTTTATATTCCCAGCTGGGCTCCAGTGGGATGCAATCTGATGAAAACAGGTCTCTGGTGAAACTTTAAAATGCTTTGTATGGCAAAAGTTCACTTGATCTGAAAATCTTTGGCACTCTCATAATAGTGGTATCTAATGAATTTACTTTGGCTGGTAAATGATGGCTCTCCAATTTGCCCAAAAGTTTTCAATGGGTGAGAGATATCAAGAATGTGCTGACCGAGGAAGTAGTCGGAAACTCTCTGTATCGAAATAGGACAGGGGGGATGGATAACTTGCAAGCTTTGTATTATCTTGTTGAAAGATAACACCATCATGGAGATCTCCAAGATAGGACAGAACCACCAGCCTTAACACACCAGGAACACAAATAAGGTCGGGTGAATCAGGACAAAAATTTGAAAATTCAAAATACAGGCAATATTACTAGCAGAAATGGTAAAGCTGCCAGTTTACTCTTTACCATAATATTCAAGGAACAAATTACAGGATATATTGCTGTTGTAATCATACACATAAAGAAAGTATTAAAGATAACAATGCAGTACCATGTATCCCTATTTACCCTTGCCAGTGATGATGAATTGGGACAGTTACTTAGATCAGCAGGGACAGTGTTACAATAACACTTCCTCTTCTTTTATGTGTTATATTTATATATATTTATTTAGAGGTATACTGAATGTCTCAGAACTTCCATCATTCGAATCTAATTTTTTAAATAATACCTACTACAAACTAACTTCTTTCCATCAGCCCATACACACTGTACATCATACCACTCCTTTCCCCTTCCTTGGCAATCGGTCCAGCCTTACAGTTCGATGATAAGTGTGCTTCATGTTTTCTCCTTTCTAAAGCAACATTTTTAGGAATTGTTAAGAGTAAGCCTTGTTACTTCCTACTCGATTGATTGTGGTCCATCTGTTACTCAGAGATGCAAGAGGACCATAGAATGATACTGAAGACTACATGGATTTTCTCTGGTTTTCGGTGCCTGTTTCTGTAGTTGTACGAACAAGACTATAATGGGACACAACATGTTCAGCAGCTTCCTCAGCTATCATGCAATTAGGAAGGAATTCATGTCCAGAGAGAACATTTGCAATGAATGCATCTCAGTCCCCACTCAGCAATCGCCACTTGAAGAAGACTGCTTTGAATTTCCATCCAAAAGAGAACTGCTTAGTTTTTTCCTTCCCACACCCCCCCCCCCCCATGCCCTTCGTTGTTCTCACAAAGTATTAACACTCGTTGTCACAATATGACTTCTGACTAGATCATGTGTACATCTTTTTCTTCGCAAACTCCCCCCCCCCCCCCAATATCTGCAAACTTTTATGGGAATTATGTCTTCCCAGAAGTGAGAGACAGCTTACAAAAACACTATTAGCTTGAAAATAGTGCTACTATTTCAAAAAAATCTTCATTTGTCCAACGCGATAAACGAATAAAACTTTTTGTGTTTAAATATTGGCATTGGTGGAATCATATTTACTATAGAATTCGTACAAGCAAGAGAGGTAACAAGTTCAGCCCTCTTTACACAAGTCTGGGAATAGACATCTTTGCAAACATCGGCTGCAAATATTTTCTTGTTTTGTTTATTATCCATTTGACAACCTGATTCTATACAGTTATAAACAACTGTGGCTTATCAATAAAATTAAGTTCTTCCACAATTTTACCCAATTAAGTAAAATATTGCGCAACATCGTACTTGTTAAGCCACTTGCAACGCTATGAAGAGAGACCTTCAGATATCTAGAATGTTATTTCAGGATTGCAGTTACGAAAAGCAATAAGCCAGTCAATTCCTGCCATTTGACGTTGTTTCGAGAAGTTATGTTCCATTCCAGTTTGAAATGCGAAGAAAAAACGTCCGAACGCAGAATCTGCCTAAGCATCCGCTGTTCTAATTTGTTTTCTTGTTGGATGGGGAATGTAGCTTGTCCACCCTTCTTTTTCAGCTGATTATCATCACCACTTTGTAGCTTCGTGCATATTATCTTCAGTCCAGCCGTCTTTATCATTCCCCACCTGCTAGAGATTAGTGAAACGTAAAGCAGCAAAACTTGTTATCCCTATGCAGCCTTAATTCAGTGTCTCTATTCACCTGAGAAATAGTGGTTTTAGTCTACAGAGGTTAATAACACTGAAACCACCTTCCATGAACAGGAGAAGTACCGCAACCTCATTTCAGATTTCATATTTAAAATGTACCACATACGAATACATTATCATAGTGAAGATTAAAACAGTTATACTAAATTAGAAATCAAAAGTTTCTCTTCGTCTTGTCTTCAACAACTGGCATTTGTTGTTAGAAATTCAGAAAATGACACTGCACTTGGAACTCCGGCGGCCTTCTGATACATCAAGAATGGACGACAATCTGGAGATGGCAACATCTCCTTATATGGATGGCTAAGAAACATAATGGTGTAAGTGAATGTTTTGTAATTTTGATATATCCAGCTGTCCGGTATCCAATATAATCAATCTGTTACAGTGCACAGTAGTATAAATCAAACTTAGACTTTTAAACGCTAGGTAGCAGCAGCACCTTGGATTACTCAACGAAACATCAATTGCAATTCGATTTATAGTGAAGTGAGTCTGACTTACAGTACTATGTTCGTAAGCTTCTACCACAATTCAGACACGTTACACAGTAGCACCATGTATGTGATGACATGCGTGACATACTCCGTAACAGTTATGAACTTACAGTTACACTTGCCTGGAAAAAGATACACGTAAAAACTGCGATAGGTAGAAGTAAATAATTGATGTGGATCAAAACCCAGAAAGATGGCCGGAATTAGAAAGGGGAGAAAATCACCATTTAGCAAGAGCTGAAAATGCATGTGCTACTTTGGAAGCTGGTAGCACACTGGTAAAAGAAAATGTAGATGTATGCACCATAACTCTTCATTTACAGAAAGCCCTCCCATTTCCAAAACAAACAGTGAAGCAAATAACATTTTTATTTGTGGATACATTTAACGGTGAGGCAGTCTACCGTGGATACATGTATTCTTGCAACCTGGTGGCACATGATATGTGGAAAAATGTTGGGTACATGTACGTATGGGATCAAACCATAGCAAGCAGGGCATCACAATACAGATCCACTTGTGTTACCAGGCGCAATAGTCCCTGTAAATACGTAATAATCTTCAGTGAACTTTGCGGTGGACAAAACCGTAATATTATGTAGCTTTACTTAAATTGATACAAGAAACGTGTGTAGACATCACTGATCTACAGTTCATGATTTCAGGGCACTTCTGTCTGCCTAATGATGTTGACTATGGTCACATAGACAAGCAGCACGAAATCAGTCCTCATCCTAGCTGATTGGTACACAATAGTACCAACTGCAAGGGAAACAAGTTCTTAGAATGAACCATTCGTAAGACCGAGTACGGCTTAAGAATTCCTCACTCTACGCTTCTTGCATCATTTGACGTGTCTCTGTAAAGGATTTCTTAAGTTTCACGCAACATTTGATGCACACGCGTTGCTTCTCTAATTCCACCATGTCGAAATTCGCAAACTGCGCAAAACAACGTTCTACTCAATAGAGTACTGAACAATAACCAACAGACATACAACACATGTAACATGGGCGTGTGCACAGACGCTCTTCGCATTTCTCTCCAACACACCATGGCTCGAAATGACGAAAATTCCGAAATTTTTTGAACGGCCCTCGTATCCATTAATTATTTTGAGTGAAACCAGTCCGTGGAAGCAACCGAATGGAAACAGTCGAATCTGTCGGCTGTAGTTTTACGAATCGGTTGGATTATTATTCATTCATTAGCGAACCGAACAATGCTTCACAACAGCTGACAAGGGAACCTCCCCATCCCCACCTCAGATTTAGTTATAAGTTGGCATAGTGGATAGGCCTTGAAAAACTGAACACAGATCTATCGAGAAAACAGGAAGAAGTTGTGTGGAACTATGAAAAAAGTAAGCAAAGTATAGAAACTGAGTAGTCCATGTGAAAGATAGGCAACATCAAGGACAGTCTGAACCAGGCTGTTCCAACCGAGCTCCAGGGAGCAGCTCGGAGCCCGCGTGGAGGGGGAAAGCGAACTCACTGCCCTCTGGCCGCGTGCAGCCGCAACTGACGCAATAATCCGTGTTCAGTGACAGCTATGACCAGCCGCGGGAGCCCTGTACCTCTATTGGAGGATACCTTTCTATTCATTGAGAGGAATGGTCGTCCGCCGTGTCTTGTATGTTATAAACTATTTAATTCTGCTGTAATAGGTGTAGTGATCATATGTGTAAATATTAGTTATAAAATTAAGTAAACACTTGGTGAAGGAAGTTACAGGGACTCAAATACGCTAGCAGAGACACGGAAGTGGAGCAGGACCGCGGAGAGGTAATCGGCCGATCGAGTATGCGAACCAAGCAGTCAGCAGTCTACTGGGGGCGTCGTCCGGAGGACATTGCCCGCCCCCCCCCCCCCCCCCTGGAAAGCAGGGCAGACGGATCATGAGCCAGCATAAGTCATGTGTACGATACACGAGGGAACCTTCTAGCGTCGAACCACAGAGGTCAGTCACTGTGCTACAAACGACACGCCGTCAGCAGGAACACGAAATAAATACCCCGGAAAGAGGCAGCTCCCTCTCGAAGTTTGCAGCTTCTTCTGAAGTCTGCTGGGAGTCTACTCCAAGTCTGCTGGAGTACGCTTGTCATGTTCCGGAGGCCTCGTGAAGTTTGCTGGGCGTGCTGATGTACTCCCGACGGTACGCATGAAGAAGAAGCGGCAGCTATGGAGGTCATAGGACAGGATAGAACCTGATAGCAGCGTCTAGTTACCACGACTTACGAAGAAAGAAGAAGATGTCGTCCCTTCGCCAGTAAGTCACAGAAGTCGAGTCTTCGTTCTGAGTCAAGTCATTAAAGTCGAAGTCTCACCAATAGCAACAGAGGAAGACGTATAGTGAAATAACCCGGGTGAATGGTTCGGACGAAGGGATGCGGCCGAACCAGTGAAGTCACCCGTGAATTGGGAAGAACTCCAGTTCAATGGTCGCCGCACAGAGCCCCCGAATCTGAGAACACGGGTTCGCTCCTAGCACGGGGCAACTTTCGTCATCGCAGTGGCCGGCCAGCCGCCCGGAATTACAAGCCAGTACACTTGCCGGCTCACAGCCTTGCCGCGTAAGCAGCGCTCGACATGTGCGGCCGTCGTCAGCTGCTGTTTCTGGGGCACTCCTTGCAGTCTACGTTAGCATCTCTCGCCACCGCCAGCACCGAGGCCACTACGCCGTGTTGCTACGGAAGCACTGAACCAAGCGAGTAAAGTAAACCAGTTGAAGTCCGTTGAATGCACTGTTGTCAAGGAAATGTTTGTCAATAAATAACTCTTGGAGTAAGGGATGTTTTATTGTACCTCATCCTCTGAGCCAAGGGAAGATCCCATGTAGCCCAGCTCTCCATGCCTGACAAACAATAAGAATAACAAGAAAGAAATAAAAAAAAGAGACTACACTGCAAAGAGGTACAATATACAACGACATTATACACGTCTTCACACAGCGCACTACGATCAGGTAGAAGATGTTGCACGCAGAGAACTGGCGGCCAGGCTTCAGAACGACATAGCAGGAGACTTAAGTTTAAAAACGGTTTCGCAATACGGAGGGTATAAAAACATGCAACGTAGTTCGTGTTCTGTAATGCGTTTATAATTTTCAGGTGAGTGAGAGCAGAGAAAACACTACTGAATCTGCAATCCGAGCAAGCTACAGGGTCGCTCACATCATTGCGATGAATGGCAAGCTGTTTTCGGTGGGACCATTCGTACATGGTAGCAGTTCCAGAATGTTTGTTTCCAAGGGAGGTGCAGGCAATTGAAGGGGTTTGCCTGTCGAAGCAAACAATGTGTCTTCCAATCTTGGACATGGCAGCAGATTTAGAGACACAGCTCAGGAAAAAGGCGGAGAGCTTTGTTGCATTTTCGCTAAGCACTTGACGAAAGTACCGACATATCGGACTGTGCTCAGCTTGCAGTCTTTGTGCGTGGTGTCGATATGGAGCTGCAAGTAACTGAAGAACTCTCGGATGTGGTACCACTCGATTACACCGACGTGACATTTTTGAAGCTGTTTGTGAATCAGTGGACAATTGAGAATTTGCCGTGGGATAAGCTCCATTCTGTAGCGACAGACGGTGCACCACAAATGATCGGGCGTCACCAAGGTTTTGCTTCTCGTTTGAAAAATAAATTCAGGGACGAATTTGGGAAAGACATTTTGACTCTTGATTGTTTTACTCACCAAGAGGCACTGTGTGCTGAAACAGTAGAGCTTGGTGGCGTAATGAAAGATGTCGTGAAGTGTGTGAATTTTGTGCGGCGTCACGGTATGAATCATCGCCAATTCAAAGGATTCCTGAAAGATATGGAAGCGGAGTACGGGTATATACCTTACCACAGTATAGTTCATTGGCTGAGTCGGGGAAAAGCTCTTAGGCGGCCGGAGTCGCCGTGCGGTTATAGGCGCTGAAGTCGGGAGACGAGCGACCGCTAAGGTCGAAGGTTCGAATCGTGCCTCGGACATGGATATGTGTGATGTCCTTAGGTTAGTTAGGTTTAATTAGTTCTAAGTTCTAGGCGACTGATGACCTCTGAAGTTAAGTCACATAGTGCTCAGAGCCATTTGAACCATTTTTTTTTTTTTAAAGTTCTTGATGTTTTCTTTGCCATTCGTGAGGAAATATCGCTTTTTTCTCGAAATGAAGGGGGAAGAAATGCGTTGTGTGAAAGATATAAAATTGAAATCAGACCTGGCTTTCCTAGCTGACATAACTATACATCTGAATAATTTAAATCTGTCATCGCAGGGCAAAGAGCAGCTAATCGTTGACATGCACGACCAGATCAAAGCGTTCGTGGAAAAGTCACGTTTATTTGGGAGACAGATGGGTAATGGACATTTAACGTTCTTCAATCGTCTTGCTTCTTTAAAACTAGCTGAAGGTACTAGTTTCGGAGATTACCAAGCAAAGTTAAAGCAGCTCATCAAGTCGTTTGAAACACGATTCCGAGACCTAACTAGTTTGGAAGTGGAACTTAAGGTGTTCAGCACTCCTTTTTCAGTTTCCCCCGATGACTTGCCATTGTCACTCCCATTGGAGATTACTGATCTGCAAAATTCAACTTTGTTGAAGCAGAGGTACTACAACACGTTGGATTTGTCACGATAGTATCGTTTATTACAGCAAAAAACATTTCCCAAGCTTCACAACAATGTCGCGCAGATCATGTGCAACAGTTTGGATCTATGTACTGTTGTGAACAGCTTTTCCCAGCAATGAAAAGAGTAAAAAGTAAGGAACGATCGTTTCTTCAGGATACAACAATGAAGGCCATCCTCCGCATTAACGCTGCGAACACTTTGACGCCTGATATTTCCGATGTTGTAATGAAAAGAAAATGTCAAGCTACTGAGGCCCAATAAATTTAGTATGCAATTTCTTGTAAAACAGTTGTTTCTTATTTATTTCCTGAACATCGTGTTTCCTGGTGTAGCATGTCACCACGTCTTAGCAGCTAAGACAGGGGCGGGCAAACGTTGCACAGCGCTGCACGTGTGCTGTTCACGTGCAACCGTCGAATGGGGCAGTGGCGACAGCTGGCAGGTTGCGGCGGTGTAGTGCCAGGCTAAGTCGCGAACGCTGATACGAAGCGGTCACTACGTAATGAACGTTGTATTTCAAGAACCGGAAAATGCAGAGTGAAACGAGGAAACGGAGAAGTGGAGATTTGCTGACGTTTAAAAAGTAGTGGGAGAATCACTTTTTGTGCAAAAACGTGAAAATTCGAAATTTTTAACATGTGGCAGTATTCTCGCTGGTCAGCGGAAGTTTAGTATTGAAGGCCATTATAATAAATTTCACAAGGACGAGAACAATTTATTGTCAGGTTCTGAGCGGAGGGGGAAACTGACTGAGCTGAAGAAGAGCGATCTGACGATATTTGATGAATCTGTTCTAGTTGCTGTTGTCAAGAGAGATGTGCGACTTTCTTTCGTCATGTCTCTCATCTAACTGATTTAACATTTTATGGAGCACTGTTTTCAGTTTTTCAGGACGATAACAATAATAGTACAGCAGTACGTGGAAGTTATAAAATTGCGCTTAATATTGCGAGAGCTGGAAAACCATTTGCTGAATTAATAAGCCTCGGTTAAGAGCAAACATAAGTGATGAAAATTTACGTAACTGTTTGCGCTTGTCTGTACGTAGAAATTTAAACGTATTGTAAACTCCACCTGTGATAATTAAATAAAACGTATCGTAGGTAATAGGTACACTTTCAAACCATGAGTTCTTTCAAGCACTCGTACTAACCTTATTCCATCATTCAATAAAGCAAACTAGGAAACAAAACACGTTACAGAGGAAGGAAAGGACAGAAGGTATGGTGGAGAGGGGAGATAAGCGGGTGGCCAGCTTGCCCCTGTGTGCGCGCAGTACACCTGTTAACTGCCGCCCCTGAGCTGAGAGTATAAGTTTGTCGATCTTGTAAGACGCAGCTGGCTCGTCAGAACGCTTGCCCTGCCGCCTGCCTCAGCCAGCCGTGCCACGTGCCGGCGTGGCGGCCCACTTGACTGGTGACAACGAGCGACGCGGCTCCCTGGAGCAGGGAGCGCTCCGCTGCTCACAACGGAGCAGATGAGCTGCAACAGCCTGGTCTGAACTTAGGAGCGCCGTGGTACCGTGGTTAGCGTGAGCCGCTGTGGAGCTAGAGGTCTTTGGTTCAAGTCTTTCCTAGAGTCAGAATTTTACTTTAGTTTCGCAAAGTTATGATCTGTCCGTTCGTTCACTGACGTCTCTGTTCACTGTAATAAGTTTAGCGCCTGTGTTTAGCGACTGCACCGCAAAACAGTACGATTGTTATTGAAGTCGCGAGCTATATTTGCTGGATTCATATTGTCAGGGAATACGTCTCACGTATTTAATGCACTCTCGTCCAAAGTAGCGAACAGTCAACCGCCAGCCAGGGAGCCTCGTTACCAGGAATACTTTCTCTTCCGTGCGCTGTAGTCGAGTGACGTCGTGTGTTTTGATGTTTAAGTGTGGCGCCCGCATACTACGGCGCAGTTACCACGCATCGGACGGACGGAGAGATAATAATGGTCTGAAAATAAAAAATTAAACTTTTCAGTCGACGGACGATTTGAACCAAGGACCTCTCGCTCCGCAGCCGCTCACGCTAACCACGGGACCACGGTGATCTTTTTTTTACCTTCTTTTCCTTTATTAAAACAGCCATTATTGTACATAAGCACAAAAACAAAATATTGAAGTGCTGGGACTGATTCAACAAGAAATGTATCCTACAATAGACTGAAGAAGACATTTCAATATAGTGCCATTTGTAAGCTTACAAAATAGAACAGGGGCGGGCAAACGCTGTACGCGGCTTGTGAGCGCACAGCGCTGCACGTGTGCTGCTTGCGTGCGATCGTCGAATGGGGCAGTGGCCACAGCCGGCAGGTTGCGGCGGTGTAGTGCCAGGCTAAAGCTACGTTGTGCGAGACGCGACAGTTGGCTGCGACTGCGACGCTGCCCCCCTCCCCTCCTCTTTCCCCACCCTGGCAGACGGCGACACGACCGCAGCACGATATGAGTCGTCGCTGTTTTCCAAACTCTGGTCGGCGGCGGCGGATTGAAATATACAAGAAAAATAAGAATTCCGATTTTCTTGCTGTAAAAAATACTGTATGTTAATGGAACAAAGTTGCATCGGCTCCCAGAGTTAGTTTTTCGATACAGATTCTCCTTTTACTTTAAAAAATTGAAATCTTTTCCGGTTTTGCGTGTTTTTCTCACTGTATATCACTTCTCTATCGATTGTGAGGGAAGTAAAAGGCACAAAAAAATGATGTTTGCGTATCTTACAGTTTCACATCATAGCTTGATAATGAGGTGTCTATTTTTCCTATATTCGTCACAATTATTCCGATACTTAATTTACAACTAACCTACTGCATAAAATTTGAATTGTGTACAGTGAAAAATGTGGTCGCTGGCTACTTTGCGAATGGTTCACGTAAGGTCATACATCGTTGTCGATGAAAAGAAGCTAACGTATCGAAATTATTTTTAAAGTTGAGATCAGAATGATATCGATCTCCGTTTCCGAGATTTGGGCTCACATATCTCCGGGAGCGCCGCGACTGGCCGCCAGTTCTGTCGGCGCGCAACGTGAATCGTGTGGTCATCACACGATAGAGAATGCAGTTGTTCTGTCTCGCTGACACATTTGGACCTAGTGAAACCATTTTATGTCATATATTTCTCCGGTATGAGTTACTAATATTTCTCCATATGCTCTTCACAATTTCATTTAAAATGCCACGAAATGTAGGTTTCTTGAAAGTAAAGACATGCTGCCTTCAATATATTTTCTTCTCATTCTTGGGAAGAGAATAAATTACTCACCTCTAGTATTTTCTTCTGAACCTGGACGAGGATATCTAAGTAGAAGTAGACGTCCTAAGAATACCAACAAATGTCAAAAATTAATGTTTTTCAACAGAGCGAAAAAACGTTCAAATTGGTTTAATAACGCCTTGCCATCAATTATATTTTTTATATGATGTGGTAGGTAAATCATTGTCGCTTCACAGTACATCATACGATAAGTACTGGGTCGACATCTTTCTGGCAGCCGTACGTCTTTGTGTCGCCCGACTTTCGTCGCAGCACTGCTCACTGGTGGAGGCAACTTCTGACGTCACGTAGCGACCCGTCGCTGTCGTTAAGTGTGCGTCGCGTCTTTCACAACGTGCCTTAAGCTGCGGACGTTGATGCGAAGCGACCATTACGTGGTGAACGTTATGTTTCAAGAACCGGAAAATGCGGAGTGAATCAAGGAAACGGAGACGTGGAGATTTGCTATCTTTTCAAAATGAATGGGAAAATCATTTTTTTCTTTGTGCAAAAACGTGAAGTTTCGAAATGTTTAATATGTGGCAGTATTCTCGGTGGTAAGCGGAAGTTTAGAATTGAAGGCCATTTTAATAAATTTCACAAGGACGAGTACAATTTATTGTCGGATTCTGACCCGATGGGGAAATGACTGAGCTTTAGAAGAGCGGTCTGACGTAGTAGCTGTTGTCCCGAGAGACCTGCGACTTTCTTTCGTCACTTTCTCATCTAACTGATTTAACATTTTGTGGAGCACTGTTTTCAGTTTTTCAGGACGACAACAATAATATCCCAGCGGTAGATTGCGCTTAATATAGCGAGAGCTGGAAAACCATTTGCTGAATTAATAAGTCTCAGTTAAGAGCAAACACCAGTGATGAAAATTTACGTAACTGTTTGCGTTCGTCTGCGCGTAGACATTAAACGCATTGTAAACTCCACCTGTGATAATTAAATAAAACGTATCGTAGGTAATAGGTACACTTTCAAACCATGAGTTCTTTCAAGCACTCGTACTAACCTTATTCCATCATTCAATAAAGCAAACTAGGAAACAAAACGCATTACAGAGGAAGGAGGGGACAGAAGGTATGGTGGGGAGGGGAGGTAAAGCGGGTGGCCAGCTTGCCCCTGTGTGCACGCAGAACACCTGTTAACTGCACGCGTACAAGTGCACCGCACACGTGCAGGATTCCTGCCCGCCCCTGAAATAGAACAGAAATAGTAAACTGACAATAGCCTCCTCAGTCCAGACAGAGACATAGAACCGAAACGCAAACACATATATAGTTGATTGACTTAACTGGAATGATTTGATTCATAACCGTCCAAACTCAAAGTCATTTGGAGCACACAAACGGATAACGAGAGATGCACAGGAACATAAATTAATGAAAACATCATAATGAAGTTAATAACACCATTGAGAAGTCGGGAGTAGTCCTAGGAACTGGTATAACCCCTTATTCGAGTGTATTTTGTTCGCTACATAGTCTTGCATGTGATTTGCGTTCTTGTCGGCATCGAGAATTAACCTACGCCTTGTTTTTCAAAAATTATGTCTAACATGTTAGCAAACATCTTCCTGAAATTTGGGTAACGTTTCATCTTCCAGCATGCCGTTCTCATGTAAGCCTCGAAAGTAATGAGATTATCTTCACTACTGTGGATGATGATATATGTCACAAACTGTCCTAACAGCCACATCACGGTGTTGTTCTTGGTGGCGGGAGAATGTTTCGCGTCCGGCCAGAGCAGGATGTCGGTGCAGTGGCTGCCTGGGCTGCTGCGGGTAATCAGGCCCAGCCTCTGCTGCACCCATTGCCAGTCAATGATGTGACCGCCACAAGTGAAGCGATGGCGTAAGGTGTCAACCAGACCACAGCGGACGCATTTATCACTGACACCGATTCTATGCAACCTTTCATTACTGGGTATAACTTCGTTTACCACTTTATACCATGTGGACGCCACTTCAGCAGTGTGGACAGTTAAACTTATGTTGTCCTAAACTGCCTTCCAATGAACACTCGGGTATTTAAGTTCAATGCGATTCCGGACTATTGGAGATGTCCATCCTTTTACTAACAGGTGCGTCGTCGGTAAATCCTGCGTGAAATAATGTCCATCAATATAGCTTACTTCAAGGAAAAACTGCTTGACATGTCGTAGTTTGTAATGTACATCAATGGGTGGATGCATATCGGTGGGTTGCAAGGTTCGGAAGAGCCAAATGGTTACGCTGAGAGGTTATTTGTCCAACAAATGGGTGATCCGTTTAATATATAACGCAGTACACTTTCGGTTAATGTCAGGCATGTTTAGTCCGCCGGCCTGTCTGGAAGACGTCAGAGTGGTGCATTTCACTTTGAACAGATGCCCTTCCCAGATAAATCTATTAGAGAGTTTCATCACGTGTTTGGCCTGCATCTTGGGGACTGGAAATAGTTGGGCCATATGGTACGCTTTACTGAATATATGACTGCTCAGGAGTCGTATGCGTTGGAGAATGTTAACGGACCGCCAATTGTTTTCATAAATGGCACCTTGCATTTTATTGGTGACCTGCTTCCAATTTTTTGCATTCATTTTTAGCGGGCATTTGTCGATAATCATCCCCAGAGTGGCGTGGGCTTCGACACGCTTCGCCCAAGGTATAATAACTGCGTCGAATCCTCGAATGTTGACAAAGGTGCATTTACCGGCGTTGATTTTAGCACCGGAAGCACGAAAGTACTCGTCTACCGCGGTCTTGAGGGTTGATACGTCTCCGTCGTCGCGCAATAACACTCCGACGTCGTGGACGTAAGCACGAACCACAAAGGACGTCCCGGCGATCGAAAGGCCTGCAAGTTTGTCAAGAATAGAGCGTAAGAGCGGCTCGAGCGATAAAACAAATAACATCATGGAGAGAGGGATCCCCTGCGGCACTCCTCTTTGGACCTCGATGGGTTGAGTGAGCTGTCCATTTACGCTGATTCTGGTTGTAATGCCCGTGACGAAATGTTGCACGACATTTATAACCCGTTGCTCGAAACCACAACGCTGCAGTAGCTGTAGGAGGTACTCGTGGCGGACGCGATCAAAAGCCTTGCAAAAGTCGATAAACAGCAATGCGAGATTCTCGTTAGTGACTGACGCTATGGATATTACATCTCTATATTCCGAAAGGGGCGTCATAATAGTGCAACCAGGGAAGCATGATTGATGGCTGTCAATCACTTGCTTCATTAACGGAGACTATCTGCTGTTGAGTGCTCTGCCGAAGGTTTTGTAATCAAAATTGAGGAAAGTAATAGGCGGAAGTTATCTAAGGTTTTTCGGTGTTTGCGTTTTGGTATCAACACAATTCAGCCTTCCTTCATTTCGCCCGGCACGTCACTCCCTCGCATCACTTCGTTGAGAACGTCTGTAAATGCGTGTCCGATTATGGACCAGAAGCGCACATAAAATTCCCGTGGCAAACCATCAGGGCCAGGGGATTTGTTCGATGGCGAGCCAGAAGTCAGTTCAAGGACTTCGTCTGGAGCAAAATCGTGTACGACCGCCGAGTTGTCCGCAGACGTGACTACGGTGGACAGAGCACTCACGATATCGCCGCCGTCATCACCATATGTATCGCACTGCGAGTACAGATCCGTGAGGTACCGGAAAACTGTAATAAGAATATCACTCTGTCGGGTCAAACGGAGTCCATCATCTGTGTCCAGCTCCCCGATAAAAGCTCGCTTGCGATGTTTTATGAGGAGATACAGCGATGCAAGTTCGTCCTCTTGAAGCGATTTTGCTTTAGATCTGATCTTCAGTCCATGAAGCTGCGTTCGCTTTATACCTATAAGCTTCGCCTTTATTTGTTTGATGGTCGTCAGCTGTGTGTTGATTGGTTTCGTAGTCGCATACAACTCTCGCAGAACTTTTGGTAAAAATCAGTCGTGCGTTTGACATCTTGCGCCACTTGCCAACTGGAGTTTCTTAAGGATAATCACATTTTCCGTTTGACCACAATATTCCACCAGGCTATCTGCAGCATTGCTTGGGACAATCCGCCCATGTCGTGGAGAAGACATTTTGTAGTAAGGCATCGGCGAGAATAGAAACATTTAGGCTCCACGGAATCCGAATGACAACGGCGTCCAGAACGTGTTGGCAAATGTTCTCAGAGATGTACAGACGGTCTAGACGGCTACATGCGGTGTGTTGGCCACCTGCGGCGAGTCGGCAAGCGGCATCGGAACGGATTGCTATAAACACTCAGCTGCACTCGTATTGAGTTTCTGCGTCGGGCGGTTGAATGGGAATTTGGCCGTCCGACACATGCGTGTCCTGTGTGGAGGCCCGTGGCTCCGCGTCATGGGTTTGATTTTTTACTACGTTGTCGCCGGAACCACTACCGTCTCTTATAGTACGTCGTCGTTTGTTACCGACAGATAATGCAGCACCGGTGGCTAAGGGGTGACTGGCAACGGGTTTTTGAGGCATGGGTGGGAAGGTGCCGTTACCGAAATCGTTGTCCTCTGACACAGATGCACTCGGTTGGGAGTCAGTCAGAGAAGGCGTCTGATTTTGAGTTAGGACATGAGCCAATGTTAATCTCTGTCGTTGTTGCAGACTGTTTCGAAGTACGACAACTCGCCGCGGACAATCCTCTCGTAAATGGCCACTCGTGTTACAGATAAAACAAGTGCCTACTTGCCCCTCGTACATGGCATGAGCCTTATAACCACAAACCATTATATAGGGTGGGGTATTGACTTTAACGGCCATGTCAACTGAGCGAACCCCACTATAACATTGGAGTTTGTGACGGCTCGACCATTTTTAGTTTCTAAACTGTCGGATGTCACCGTATTTGGCGAGGACATCTCTAAGAAAACAATTCTCAACCTCAGGTAGCAAATTGAACACTCGCACTTGTTTATACTCAATGTCAGCGTTATTTATTGAAACTGTGCTCACCGACTAATCACGATGTCGGAACTCTGCTTTCCCACCAGTATTCACCAAAATTTTCTCCAGTTGTATCCGGTCTGAAAACTTCACAAAGAAACAGTATTCCGCCATGTCATAATGTGCTGTGTGGAGCTGATCGGATGTGATGCCAATAATATCTACTATCCAGTCATGGATTTCTAGAGAACTCGGTTGCACATTCCTGGAAGATTTCTCAAATGAAAAACGCAGGGTATTCTTACGAGGTACACTGGGAGCCATAGCTGCACTATATGAGCGGTCGGGGCCGCTGTGAGTAAATTAAGAAGCTTCTGTACGACGGTAGTGAAGAAGCACTGAGAATATCACAGGTCACAATCCAAGAAATTATTACAAATACGGCTTGCGGCGCCACGACTACGCAGAAGTACCGACACGTCCGATCGCTGTCGCGTCCCAAGCGGAACTATCGCTCTAGAGCTCACATTATCCTTGATGTTGCCTACGTTGCACATTGACTACTCAGTTTGTATATTTTGCTTATTTTTTCATAGTTCCACACAACTTCTTCCTGTTTTCTCGATTAATCTGGATTCAATTTTTCAAGGCCTATCCACTGTGCCAACTTATAACTAAATCTGAGGGGGGTGCGATGTGGAGGTTCCCTTGTAAGTATTTATGGGAACTGCATGTACATCCTAAATTTCTTGCCTGCCCATTTTCTCATACACCTCTCTCCATACATATCCTCTTCCCGACTCTCTGTGCATAACCTCTTCATCTACATCTACATTTATACTCCACAAGCCACCCAACGGTGTGTGGCGGAAGGCACTTTACGTACCACGGTCATTACCTCCCTTTTCTGTTCCAGTCGCGTATGGTTCGCTGGAAGAACGACTGTCGAAAGCCTCCGTGCGCGCTCGAATCTCTCTAATTTTACATTCGTGATCTCCTCGGGAGGTATAAGTAGGGGGAAGCAATATATTTGATACCTCATCCAGAAACGCACCCTCTCGAACCCTGGTGAGCAAGCTACACCGCGATGCAGAGCGCCTCTCTTGCATAGTCTGCCACTTGAGTTTGCTAAACCTTTCCGTAACGCTATCACGGTTACCAAATAACCCTGTGACGAAACGCGCCGCTCTTCTTTGGATCTTTTCTATCTCCTCCGTCTACCCGATCTGATACGGATCCCACACTGATGAGCAATACTCAGGTATAGATCGAACGAGTGTTTTGTAAGCCACCTCCTTTGTTGATGGACTACATTTTCTAAGGACTCTCCCAATGAATCTCAGTGTTTGTTCCGCTATCATGTAATCATACAATAAAGGATCCTTCTTTCTATGTATTCGCAATACATTACATTTGTCTATGTTAAGTGTCAGTTGCCACTTCCTGCACCAAGTGGCTATCCGCTGCAGATCTTCTTGCATTTCGCTACAATTTTCTAATGCTGCAACTTCTCTGTATACTACAACATCATCGGCGAAAAGCCGCA
This sequence comes from Schistocerca gregaria, assembly GCF_023897955.1. Lineage (NCBI taxonomy): Eukaryota > Metazoa > Arthropoda > Insecta > Orthoptera > Acrididae > Schistocerca > Schistocerca gregaria. The sequence continues at coordinate 78,618,157 of NC_064928.1, forward strand.
TGGAACTTCCGACACTATATACTAGGTCATTTATATACATTGTGAAAAGCAATGGTCCCATAACACTCCCCTGTGGCATGCCAGAGGTTATTTTAACGTCTGTAGACGTCTCTCCATTGATAACAACATGATGTGTTCTGTTTGCCAAAAACTCTTCAATCCAGCCACACAGCTGGTCTGATATTCCGTAGGCTCTCACTTTGTTTATCAGGCGACAGTGCGGAACTGTATCGAACGCCTTGCGGAAGTCAAGGAAAATAGCATCTACCTGGGAGCCTGTATCTAATATTTTCTAGATCTCATGAACAAATAAAGCGACTTGGGTTTCACACGATCGCTGTTTCCGGAATCCATGTTGATTCCTACAGAGTAGATTCTCGGTTTCCAAAAACGACATGGTACGCGGGCAAAATACATGTTCTAAAATTCTACAACAGATCGACGTCAGAGATATAGGTCTATAGTTTTGCGCATCTGCTCGACGACCCTTCTTGAAGACTGGGACTACCTGTGCTCTTTTACAATCATTTGGAACCTTCCGCTCCTCTAGAGACTTGCGGTACACGGCTGTTAGAAGGGGGGCACCTCCCCTCCATTCTCTCTGTCCATTTCCTTCTCTCGCTCACCACCTCTCTACGTACATTTCCATCTGAATTTACAGTGGAGTCAAGATCTTCCTGCAATCTTCGGTAAGAATGCTTTTTCTTTATATATGACAAATGTGTTTGTATATTATATGTATCATTGCCAAAATGATTTATGTTTGTTATGAAAACAAGTGACAGCAGAACTGTCAAACTGAACCCAAATAGTTTTTTTCTTTTCTTTTACATACCAAAAATACTGTTACCATCCACAGTTATGAACACAAAAAAAGGAAAAAAAAGATCATCCAAAGTTGTGTAGCCGTTCTCAGGAATGATCTTTCGCAACTGATTTTAATTTCTGTTTTTTTTTCTGGCGTACTTTCCAAAAATTTTCTTTTATACAAACCTTCTCGTGAATTACGACAACAAAGACAAAAAAAAAATCAACCATATCTGTTGGGCTGTTATCAAATGATGACATTTAACACGTGGCAACTGAAGTTAATTTACGACTTTCCAGTTGGATTTCCCAAAAATCTTCTTTCATACACAACCTTCCCCTAACAATAACGAACACAGCAACAACAGTAAGAAAATCAATCTTGTCCTGACAATAACGAACACAGCAACAACAATAAGAAAATCAATCAGACTGGTCAAGCTGCTCTCAGGTGATGATCCTTCATACATACGGCCATTTTTATCTATATAGACTTCTTTCGCGTGAAATCAGTCCCTGGGAGCAACTGGATGAAAAACTAACACAATCCTGTGATGATTTTTTACATACTGACTTGAGTTATTTATTCTTTCTTTTGAAGTGAAACCAGTCCCTAGTTTTCCAGTCGATTGAAGCAAGTACTCATCCGTTCATTATACAATCAACACAACACACACACACACACACACACACACACACACACACCAGAGTGCAGCCCCACCCCCAGGCAAGCACATTTCAGTGGGTACGCCGAAGTTAAAAAATGAGGAGTATGCAAATACTCGATTCTTCTTTTCGCCATTTAAAACTGACACACAAAATTTCGTGTGCATTATTAAATTGTTCCAGATGCAATTACCGCGTAACTAATAAAAAAGGCTCGATTGGGAGCACAAAGCTGAGCACTGATAGAAGTCATGTAGGGATACGTATGAACAAAGGAACAATTGCTTGGCAAATTTTCGCATCCAAGTAATGTGACCGTTGGGGCGCCTGAGTTTCGTTCCACACGCACGCTCGCGCCACGTCAGCGTTCTACTGCTCCAGAGCCAGGCAAGCAGCCGGCGCTAGGAGGTGGCGCGGTAGTCAATAACCTCCAGCGCTGGTCCCGGCAGTACTGTGCATGCGCCGGCCATTGCGCCACATCCTAGTGCCGGCTGATACCCTGGCCCCACCAGCAGCCGGAGGAACAACGACCGTCGCCCTCCGTGAGAGAAAAAAAGTAGAGTGAGTGAGTGAGTGATTGATTGATGGATGGATCGATCACTCAAACCTCTCCACACAGAGTGAAAAAATAGGGAAAGGAAAGCTCGACCGGTGAAAATGATACCGCTATTTTTAGTTTAGAATTTTAGTACCAGGCTTTTTTTCTTTTATTTTTTAATAACCAAGTAAAAAACGATATACCCAGTTAGCCAACACAAGAAGTTTTCGTTTTACAATAATCTTTTTTGTAAAAAAAGAAGTAATTTTTGTTCATATAATTTTTTATTTATAAAATTTGAATTGGTGTGAAATATTGCATTGTTATAGAAAAACACACACATGCACTCCAGAGGGCGTACGTGAACACATTTCAGTGGTTACGCCAAAGTTAAAATGCGGAGTATGCATACACTCAATTCTTCTTTTCGCCATTTAAAACTGACAAACAGAATTTCGTGTGCATTATTAAATTGTTCCAGGTGCAATTACCGCGTAACTAATAAAAAAGGCTTGATTGGGAGTAGAAACCTGAGCACTGATAGAAGTAATTTAGGGATACGTATGAACAAAGGAACAATTGCCAGCCAGATTTTCGTATCCAAGTAATAGAAAATGGAAAACGTGATCAGTGCTATTTTAATAGCAATGCAGACAGAAACGAGCAGTAAACACGTAGTGTAAGAATTGGTACAGTATGCTGGGACAATACGAGCAATGTTCCTGGTGCCTTTGTATACCTGGCTTAGAGTACACATGTACGTGTAGTGTGCAAGAGTCGCCGCCACCTGATCTACACTGTAGTTTTGTCACTGTTGTCGCCAGACATCCGTTGTATTGAAGAATGGCACCAACCCCAGTCAGGAAATATTTTTACGAAGTGACGTTGCAATGAATTACAATGCTTCATTTTCTCTAAAAAGTTAAAGATTTGTCTGCCATTTCTATGAAGTAATACAAGAGGAAGGAAATCATTGTAAAAATAATAAATTAAAAACTAAACAATTCAATCATAATACACAATAAAAATAGAAAGTATCTGATCTAGTACCTGCAACTATGTAATATTTCTTTATCTACTTGTAGCCCCTGAAAATGGGCAGATTAAAAAGAAAAATGAGTTCTTAAGACTCAGTTCCACCCTTTAGCACTGACTATACGTAATCCCCAAACAATGGTATGATCCCTGATTACAACCTGATTTTTGAGCAGAGTCACAAAAAATTAGAATCAATAAGACAGTGTTGGTAATTTTTTCTGTGTTCAACCACTTATTACTTTTCGAGTAAGACAGCGAATGGTGGACACACTAAATTTTCCTTTATTTGCACGTTTAATTTAAAAGTTTGATTCTAAGTATCTTGAAGCTGAGAGAGTCAACATTTTACATCTTTGTTCGATATATATATTTATTACAGAAAATAATTGAAATAAAAAACCGAAAATTGGTTATTTCAGAAACCAGTTATTTTGAGCGGCTTTAACAATCAGTTTAAACTGGCGTGGGAAAAACAACCGGTTGTTTCAGGAACAACCACCATCCCTAACCTGGACAGAGACGTGGCTGCAGCCGACTAGTTTCATTCGGTTGTTTTCATTCGATTCCAAAAGCCGACTGAACGAAATAACAATCAAAATGGTTCAAATGGCTCTGAGCACTATAGGACAACATCTAGACTTAGAACTACAGTGTGTAAACTTTTAATGCTAGACCTCTCCCTAGTCCTGCAACCACTCGGCCACAACGGCTGGCAATAACAATCAAAGGGCCAATCGGTTGTTGAAAACTGTCGCTTCTCCTATCACTATTAAAACCGGAATCCAAAGATGACGTGGGGACACACCTGTCCAATGTTGTCACTGGATGCACCACTTTTGGCGCACCTCTTCCTGTTGCTGATCAAGGAAATCCACTAAAATGGTTGCCATGGAGAATATCTGTGGTTTTCTGCACGTCATCTCACTGTCCATATGGGTACTTGTCTTGCTACAAACAAGCGAGCTTTCTGTAACGTGACTGTGAGATCCCACACAGCCGAATGAACAATGTATAATTCCTCTCAGGTGCTAGTCGCGTGGCGCCGTTGATATCCTACATGGTGCTGAGTGTGTGGCCAGGGACGTAACTATGAGGCTGTGAGAGATACGGTCTGCACCCGGTCCTTGTAAGTCACAAAACTTGCTTGATTCTGTGCCACAATTTGTAAAAATACTAAGGCTAATCGACAAGTAAGGTCCGATTGGTCGCGAAATGGAAACCACAGATAAAATCAACCATGTTTTATTTGAAACACTGTGCTGCAGCTTATAGCTACGTACTCGCCGCTCCGACTAAGACATTTGTCGTAGAAGGCAAGCCGCCCATGCTTTTCGACACTTCTCTACAGTCTGCAGTTCTTTGTCTGAATCCAAATGTTGTCTACTTAGCTAGCTTTTCATGTGAGCAGAGATGAACATCAAAGGAAGCAAAGGATGGGATGTATGATGGATGATCAAGCACTTCCCGTCGAAAATGCTGCCGGGGTGTCGTCATTGCCCCTACAGTTTGCGATCGGGAATTGTCATGAAGAAGGTATGTTACATGGGGTTACATGAAATCAGGTGAGACCTCACAGCGGAAACGCATACTTGGCGGGAGACTATTCTTTCAGGCATCTTTACGTGCTCATTATGAGGTCATAACTGAAAAAAAGTGCCGAAGCGGTCGAAAAGGTCGAAAGGTATATAGAGACACCGCCCAACACATCTATGTAAACAATCAAATTTTCACTGTTGTTTCCACTTCGCTAGTCTTCGTATTTGTTTCATTAATTTACACTCCTGGAAATTGAAATAAGAACACCGTGAATTCATTGTCCCAGGAAGGGGAAACTTTATTGACACATTCCTGGGGTCGGATACATCACATGATCACACTGACAGAACCACAGGCACATAGACACAGGCAACAGAGCATGCACAATGTCGGCACTAGTACAGTGTATATCCACCTTTCGCAGCAATGCAGGCTGCTATTCTCCCATGGAGACGATCGTTGAGATGCTGGATGTAGTCCTGTGGAACGGCTTGCCATGCCATTTCCACCTGCCGCCTCAATTGGACCAGCGTTCGTGCTGGACGTGCAGACCGCATGAGACGACGCTTCATCCAGTCCCAAACATGCTCAATGGGGGACAGATCCGGAGATCTTGCTGGCCAGGGTAGTTGACTTACACCTTCTAGAGCACGTTGGGTGGCACGGGATACATGCGGACGTGCATTGTCCTGTTGGAACAGCAAGTCCCCTTGCCGGTCTAGGAATGGTAGAACGATGGGTTCGATGACGGTTTTGATGTACCGTGCACTATTCAGTGTCCCCTCGACGAACACCAGAGGTGTACGGCCAGTGTAGGAGATCGCTCCCCACACCATGCTGCCGGGTGTTGGCCCTGTGTGCCTCGGTCGTATGCAGTCCTGATTGTGGCGCTCACCTGCACGGCGCCAAACACGCATACGAACATCATTGGCACCAAGGCAGACGCGACTCTCATCGCTGAAGACGACACGTTTCCATTCGTCCCTCCATTCACGCCTGTCGCGACACCACTGGAGTGGCTGCACGATGTTGGGTCGTTAGCGAAAGACGGCCTAACGGTGTGCGGGACCGTAGCCCAGCTTCATGGAGACGGTTGCGAATGGTCCTCGCCGATACCCCAGGAGCAACAGTGTCCCTAATTTTCTGGGAAGTGGCGGTGCGGTCCCCTACGGTACTGCGTTGGATCCTACGGTCTTGGCGTGCATCCGTGCGTCGCTGCGGTCCGGTCCCAGGTCGACGGGCACGTGCACCTTCCGCCGACCACTGGCGGCAACATCGATGTACTGTGGAGACCTCACGCCCCACGTGTTGAGCAATTCGGCGGTACGTCCACCCGGCCTCCCGCATGCCCACTATACGCCCTCGCTCAAAGTCCGTCAACTGCACATACGGTTCACGTCCACGCTGTCGCGACATACTACCAGTGTTAAAGACTGCGATGGAGCTCCGTATGCCACGGCAAACTGGCTGACACTGACGGCGGCAGTGCACAAATGCTGCGCAGCTAGCGCCATTCGACGGCTAACACCGCGGTTCCTGTTGTGTCCGCTGTGCCGTGCGTGTGATCATTGCTTGTACAGCCCTCTCGCAGTGTCGGGAGCAAGTATGGTGGGTCTGACACACCGGTGTCAATGTGTTCTTTTTTCCATTTCCAGGAGTGTATTTATATTACTTGTTCATTGATATCCGTGCCTTATGTGACGGCTCATGGAAAACCTGTAAAAATTAAACTAAACCTTTGTCAGACGTGTAATTCTGTGACTTAAGGAAAGTACGAAACAGAGTGTATTTCTGTCAAAAAAAAGTAGATAATACGACAGTAAAAATAACTCTTTGATATCCTCTTTTTTGTATTAAAAATGTTAATAAAGTACATATTTCAGTAGTAGAGAGTAACTATACAACGTAAAGACATTCTTTGTAACTATGAACAACTTATCTCGTTAAAGTTAAAAAAAGACTTTGCTCAAAGATGGAATACTATTTTTGTCTCTTCTGTTGGAGATTTAATTCGTTTAGCTCTTCTGGCGCATTAAGTATTTGATGTACGCACTTTCTCTTAAAATATATGACAGAAAGTGAATTTATCCTGTTCTTACTCAAAACTTCACCCTCCCTGTGGAAATATTTAAGTTAAAGTAATTATTATAATTATGATTTAGAGTAAGTTGTTTGGAAGGTTGTCCATGTGCTTTTCTGTTGTCGTAATGGCGCACTGGCGGCCTTTACGTGGAATTTAATTATAATATTAGATATCCGACTTCACTCTCAAGTTAACGTAAGAAATTCTTTGAATATTGATAACAATTTTCAAGCATTAATAATTGCAAAATTCATTTTATCAGAATTTTTACGGAACTGCCTGGATAGTACACTAGGCAAAAACGCTTGAGTTTGATTCACGATATCTTTGAGTTTGCAATTACATTTATTTCTGACAAGGAAATGTTTAGCCCAAAATGAAACCAGTGTAATATCAATTATTTATATTCCTACGCTACGTAGGTTGTTATATCGCCTCTCTCTTCGCAACAATTAATTTAACGGGCAAGAACAGTAATAGTTTCATGTTATTTCTGATTATCTTTGAGCTAGCCGCGGGTTTGGATAACGTAATTAAATCAATACAAGCTAAACTGTACCCATTTTTACTAATATTTGTACCTGCGTAGCAGCCTTGATTATCGTCCGCTTAAGCCGCATTTACGAGCGTGCACAATATATGTGACGCCAACAGTGTATTAAACATACTTTACCTTTTTCGCAACAATCCCGACCACATCTTACATTAAAATCAAAATACATTAATACAAAAAAAAAGAAAGAGACTGTAAATGCTGCAATCTGTTATTTATTAATGTATTTTTATTTATATCGATACGCGTTTCATAATTTTTTTCCGTCTTCATTCCTGACACATACGGTAGCTGGCGGGCAATTAGAGAGCTTACGGACTGTCTCTCACTCTTTCCCATGCATACGCGCATTTGCTGCTAAAACCAGCGTATAAACAAAAAAATGATTTTTACACAATACCTGAGAAGTGATCTCAATGACCGTAAGGATGCTGAGAACTGAGAAGGTGGATGTCGGAGCAGATCAACAAGTTTCTTCAGGAATTGGATAGACGTTGCAAATCCATGGAACGTATGTCAGATCCTTTTTTTTTTCTTTAGAGCTGCGAAATCTGACAAAAACATCAGAAACGGAACTTACAACGATTGTAAAAAGTTTAGTTGACACTTCTGACCAGTTTTCTAAACATTGTACCTTTGCAGATATTTTATGCTTAAGAAAATTTTTGCAAGTCGCCAAAGTTCCAAAAGAAGAGTCACTTCATTGGATTTCAAAATCTTAAACATGGCTGCAAAACAACAACTGTGTAAATCTGAAGAGGTTGAAAAATCATCCAGCCAGTTGAAACTAAAGGTTTATTAGCCCTTGACCAACGTTTCGATATTTTTTAGCACTATCTTCTTCAGAAATAGTGGGCCTTGTTACGTTGTAGTTGACCTTTGTCTCTGCCATGGTGTACACGTACCTTATGCAAATATTTTATCCGTTGACTCCAATTACTATTTTATGTTGACTGGAACGTCTACCTGTGGGCATTTACTGCCGAGTATTCATTCTGAAGTACGATATATGTGATCTGTCTGCTATCTAAAGCCATGGGTTGGGATAAATCGTGTTTTGTCAATTTTGTATATGAAAAGAGATGCTCGGTTTTATTTAGTCTAATGTACTATCATGTGATGTAACAATGCCCACCAATTCTGACGAAGATATTTTTACAAATATGGAAACCTAGGTAAAGGGCTTATAAAACTTTATTTGCAACTGGTTGGCTGATTTTTCAACCTCTTCATCTTTAACGTTCTTACTGTTAGCGGTTCAGTGTGCATTTTACGAAACCGTTCACAACAACATTTTAGCGTTAAAATTTGTAGCAACCTTCTATATTACTATATCGTCATGTGAGAGAAGATTTTCAAAACTCAAGTTAGTTAACAATTACCTTAAGTCCACTACTCAGACGAGTGCCGTTCTCTAGTTTGTCGCCAGACGCTGTGGCCGTGCAGTTCTAGGCCCTTAAGTCCGGAACCATGCGGGTACTACGATCGCAGGTTCGAATCCTCACTCGGGCATGGATGTGTGTGATGTTCTTAGGTTAGTTAGGTTTACGTAGTTCTAAGTCTAGGGGACTGATGACCTTACATGTTAAGTCGCATAGTGCTTAGAGCCATTTGAACCTTTTTTTTAACCTAGTTCATAAATTTTGTTAATTGAAAATAGTGTAACTAAAGATATCTATTTTGATAACGTAATTTTCAAATTTGTAGCAGAAAAAGTTAGAAAGATGGGATTCTAAGTTACATGTAGTAGTCAGGTTTGGTTATTTGTACTTCTTTATTAATAGTCAGTTAACTGTGTTTTTTTATTTGTAAATTGACCACTTAGGATCAATCTACAGTTTCATTTCTCCTTTGTCTGAAGTTTCCTGTTTCCCCAATACTTCTTCATATGCACTCCGTGCTATGTTTCAGTTCATCCGTCCAGACCCTTCCACTCTTCTTAGTTCTTTCGGTTTGAAATCTTTCCAAATTTTGGATCGTGGTCCGAAATGTATTCATATTTAACATTTGAACTTCCTGAGTGCTGAACCTTCCCACATCTCTAAGAGCTTCCTTAATCCATGTCGTTGTTCTCTTCTTTTTCCACAGGCCGTCGAATATCCTTTTGGTTATTCAGATTTTGTCCATTCTGTACAAGTGTACTAGAAATGATAACCTCATCTTTTTCATGGTCTCCGAGATTTTCTCCAGCTTTTTGAAGATTGTTGCCCCCAGGGTTTCCACCCGGTTTCAACCTGGGTTAGACCCATTATTTTCTGTTAACTGTTATATTTATAAAATGCGCTTTATTTATTTGTTTCCATTCATGAAAGCTGTTTACAAAAAAACTGCTTCCCCCCTCTCCAAGAAATTATTTAAGGCGCTGAGACCCATAAGGGCCTACTACACACTGTCAATTTTGAGATTGTTTAAAGGGGAGATTTATCGCTCTTTGAGATAAGACAGATAATGCGTTTATGGAAAAATATTTGCGCTTGCCTACAGATCCATGTTTGTATCCAGGCAAGCACCTCATTGTACGAACCAGATGAACGGCCTCCACTGTCTTTTTTCAGACCTCCAAAGATATGGAAATCGCATGGGGAGAGATCAGCGCTTCCTGGAGAGACTTGTGCAGTGTCGTCGAAACAACCTCGCTTAATCCGCTCATGGTTGCACAGTCAAGCGCAAACATTTTCCCACAGAGGCACTGACTGTCTTATCTCACTGTTATGGCGATTACTTTCGAAATATAAGGGGCGGTCAGAAAGTTCCCGCTTGAGGAAGTTGCTGCAGCGTACATGCAACGTAGCGCGACTTCGATGCTGGTATACAAGCACCGACATGTAAGCAAGGGATTCCCGCACCTTCTACCCCTCCGTGGGTGTGTCCCAGGGCTCCGTCCTCTCCCCTCTCATCTACCTCTGTGATATTCGCTAATTTTGGCTTCATTAAAACATCAAATAGTTAACACTTTCAGCCAGAAGGCAAATACTTGCTTATAAAGAATGATTAATGTATAATAAGGCGTCACATAGCGACGGCGGAATTTCCTAAATAATGTAATTCGTCGTCTTTGGGCGGCAACATAAACAGAAGAATATGGATCGATATGATGTCCTTCACTATTTTGTGCGCTGGAGAACAAATGAAGCCTTGAGCGCTAAAGACTTGTAATGTTTTTCTTAAGTAAGACGGACGCAGATTTGTTGCGGTCTGATCTAATTTTTTACTAAATGAATAAAAACGTGTTCCGTCTAAGTTTAAGTGAAATGTAAAAAGAACTGTTATAACCTATCGTGACGACACACGGGTAACTCAAGAGGGCAATGACTATATAAAAGAGCGCTAAATGGACATGAAACGGACATAAAAATCTATCGTCATTGTAGTACTAAGCATAAGGTACGATATATGTGTTAGTCATAATAAATATTTGTTCTAGAAATATTGAATCATTTAGCAGTGCTCATTTCTATCATGTCCTCAGTGTTATTTTCATATTAATTATGCATTTTGCTAAGACACCAAGATCAGCAGTCCAATGTGCGTGTTACATTGACAAAAAGAAAACTGTTTTATCGTCTTCCTGTATCAGTTTTAATATTGAATTTCCCTTTTGTGTGATGTTACAGTTGTTTTTGCGCCCTTAAGAACTTTCTGGTCCCTTAGGAAATTGTTTTGTCGTAACAATAACTTCCCGACCGGGTATGATCGTACGAACTAATTAGAAAGACGATAATGCAATTCTTAATCAACAGCATGCTAGCTGTGATTGCTTCAAGCCACGTGAAACTGCAAGTAAAGACTATTCACATTTTATAATGCAATATCTTATGACAATGGTCAATCCATGATTCTTACGCCAGTTGTGATTGATAAAACAGTAAACGAAATTTCAAATTCAAACTTTTCCATTGAATGACAGAATAAAAACATCACTTTTATTTTGTTACATCACACCTCCTGTACAAGGCAGATATGCTTCAATCCCCCCCCCCCCCCCCTCCGGTACATCTCCTGCAGTATACCTATGACTTCGCTTTCCTTGCCCTCGCTCCTACTCTTCAATGATCCCAACGCCTTCTTCAGAATCACCTTGACCTTTTTGCCGCATGGTGTAACCAGTGGCTCGTTAAAATCAATCCTTCCAAGACCCAGGCAAATCATAGGTCGTACCACCCATTCCTTCTGGCTCCTTGATTTTTCCCTTACCATCTATGCCCGTCCTGTCCACCTCTCCCCCACCCTCATCCACCTTGGACTCCCCATTGACCGTCACCTCACCTGGATCCCTCATCTCCACTCTATCCAATCCAAAGCCCACAATCGCCTCCAACTCCTCAAACTCCTCTCTGGCCGGACATGGGGGTTGCACCCCTCTACCATCCTCCACACCTACATATCCTTAATCCGTCCCATCCTCTGTTATGCCAGTCCTGCCTGGATATCCACCCCCCACCCCCCATCAAATTCTATAAGTCCCTCCAGATCCTCGAGCGACATGCACTCCAACTCTCCTTCCATATATGCCCCCTGTCCCATGCCCTCTATGACCTGATTCCTTTCCCCCATCTGCTCATTTTCTTCTACACCTCCCACTGACTTGACCCCCTCAGCCCCTGGTTGCTCCTCTCCAACCTCCACACTCTGCTGCACCTTCACTGTTGTGTCCCCCCTACCCTCCGCCTCTACACCCTTAATCTACTTTCTCCTTCACCCCTCCTGGACGATGCCCTTATCTCTCCCGTCAACTCTGATCCTGACCCCCTCTCCCTCCCTCTGTCCTTTTCCCAGGCTCCCCCATTCCAACCAGTACAACCCTTCTCTCCCCTGAGTCCTTTTGCTGTCCCCTCCACTGCCTCCCCTACTCCTTCTTGCATCCGTCCTGCTTCCCCATTTTTCTATGTCTTCTCCGTCCGCCAGGTCCCCCACTTTTCTTTTACTCTGCTTCCCCCTTTTTTTACCCCCTCATCGGTCCGGGCCCTCCCCCTGCCCCATTTGTCGCCGTGCCGCCTCTAGTGCGGTTTTAAGTGAATGTTCAGTGTTGTGCATCCCCTGTCAGTGTTGCAACCAGTCACCATACTGTCACTAGATGTGTTTTTAACTGTTGCTAACAGACACCAGACCGTCGTCATGTTTTTTTAATTGTGCCTGTCTACTTACTGTGTGTTTTAATCAGCATCACCGACCATTTGTTTTTGTATTTTAATGCAACTTTTTCCCTTGTTTCAGTCTTTAACAATCACCGTTTAATCGCCTGCTTTTATGTTATATCTCCTAACTCTGTTTTTTAACTTTTCCATAGGCAGCAGAGAGGTGTATTATGCTGCTGCCAGCCTGACCCCATTCTGGACGGGAATCGAATTACAATAAAGGGAAAAAAAACAAAAATCAAGGGATTAGTGGGGCATTTGTGTCTTTCCGACGTGCGTGCACTAACTGCCCCAACCTGAAGTAAGGCAAACTTAATGCCAAATGTGTCAAAACAGAACGCAAAAAATGTTCAAATGTGTGTGAAATCTTACGGGACTTAACTGCTAAGGTCATCAGTTCCTAAGCTTACACACTACTTAACCTAAATTATCTTAAGGAGGAACACACACATCCATGCCCGAGGGAGGACTCGATCCTCCGCAGGGACCAGCCACACAGTCCATGAGTTACTGAACATTTGGGGCTATAATTGTTTGGTCTGAGGCTGCACTGGGGGTCGAACCGCACAATAACCCAGGGTTTGGTGGGGGCGGCGGTGGGCTGGGTGGACTGCTGTGGCCTCTTGTGGGGTTGTGAACCACTGAGGGCTAAGGCAGGACGAAGCCTCTCCGTCGTTTCTAGGTCCCCGGTTTAATACATACATATGTACATACATAATATCATGTATATGTATTACTTCAAAATATATCAGTGCTGCCAAAGTGTACAATTGGTGGCAAATCTGTGGGTGATATAATGTTTTGAGTGACATTTGCCATTTCAGGAGCCAGAAATACACAATACATCAACAATAATAATTCTAAATATTACTTAAGATTTTATAATATAATGTGAGTACATTATTTTTTCATATGAAACATATGATGTTGAGACAAGGTTGAAAAATAAATGTCGAACGTGTGAGACTGGTGGTTTGCCAAAATACTTGATTTTCGCAAACACACACACACACACACACACACACACAAACACACACACACACACACACTCACACACATATTATGAAACGTCCCCTTAGAAAAGTTATAAATAACTGTGCTTAAAGTGACACACAATATTTTTAGCGCAACGCAATCTGACTTTAAAAAATCCCTACAAAAGAATGGCCCTGAGTAACAATAACCTATACCGTTCATGAATCACTTACCTCACAAAAATCTTCGTTGCTCAAACTACTGCAATACAGCGTGTGCCAATACTGCCAGCTAAATGAAAGATTCTAACTACAGAAGTCACTGACTACTGATAGGCTTTAGTTAGCAAATGAAAGATTTTGATAGAGAACAAACAATGTATTTACCTTAACAGTGTTCAAAAGTCATCATATGATATCCAATATTGCAAATTTACTCTTTCTGATGGACACACGTCCAGATCATCCGCTCTCAAAACTCCGCCATTTCTTTCCCCACATCCACCACTGCTGGCGGTTCACCTCGAACTGCGCAACGCTACGCGCTGTTAACAGCCAACTGCCCAACACTACAATAACAAATTCCAACAATGCAAACCAGCCACAGACTGCACACAGTACAGTCAGTGATTTTCATATAGAGCGCTTCATGGCGTTACCAACATAAAAACCTTTGGAAGGCTGAAGGTAGAGAGGGCAGGGTTGCCAGGTGGGACAGAAGCTCTTCAATGGGTGCCAGACTACCTAGATACACCCCTGAACATGGTCCTCCTGAAACAAATGCCTATATACTTCTAGGACAGTTGCGAGATCCCAAGTAATACAGGATGGTTATAATTAAACTTGCACTACTTGAGAAGACCCTCTTGAAAAAGGAGTGATTGGAGGACACTGAAACTCCGTGGAAACATTTATAAGGACATGCGGAAGAGAAGTAGCGAATTAACCATTGAAAGAACACTGATTTTAATTTCCACGTGACAGGGTAATATTTGTTTATTATGTATCATGTTTACGTTCCAAGTTACAAACGTCGCTCAATGTGACGACCATTTACATCCATGACAGCCAGGAACTGCTCTATAGCTTACTCCACTGCTGTCCGAAATTACTCAGATGGGATGTTAGCTGCCTGCCACGCTATGCTCACCTTTAGCCAACAACGTGCATTGGCGCCCCGTTGACAAAAGCTGTCCTTCAGATAACTGGACAGGCAGTAATCACAGTGGTTCAAATCTGGCGATCTTAGTGGCCGCGCAGTTTGGAAAGACGGAGTAAACAACTGATCTCACGAGCAATGGCTTGATACTCACGAACAACAACAGCAATATTGCTGTCCTTTTGATGAAACAGCTATACAAGTAAAGTCTTGCAACTATAGTTCACGTTGCTGCTTGTGTTTCAACCCTACCTCACTGTACCAATACCGGCATCCAACGGCAAATCAAGACACCGGAAATACTAACAACGAAAATTCTGCCGTGCAGTCAGAACATCATTCCTATGAAGTTGGGCACTCATACGATAAATAACTTCCAGTCTACAGAGGTCCAAGTAGCGAAATTGAATTATGAGCACAGCGTTTCGTGGCACAAAAAATCACAGTTCGAGGGTACTTTCGTCGAATTCCGACACAATAACACTATATTCCCACAACACAATTAAAATTCAAATACGATTAATGAATGATAAAAAGCCGAATAATCTTTCCTGTATACAGAATGTAGCTGGTGTCACATTTATAATCTCCCAGAAACGCACTTTACTCTTGCCTTTCTTGTAGAAAATAATTTTCCCTCGCATGGTCAGTTTAACAAATAAAAATAAAATAAAATAATAATATATAACAATAATTTTGTAATAAGAATAATTATTGTTTGTTTGGTTGGATAAGTAATTGAGTGATTAAAATTTACGCCGTGAATTTATCGAGCTTCGCACGTCCGAAGATGTACGGAACGTAGCCAGGGCTCATTATATATTTTTTGTAGACAATGTCTAATATCTGACCTCAGCTTCAATCATGAAAATGGAGTGACTAAAACTACTAAAACAAAGAAAAGCATACGATTAAGTAAAACATATATTCATTTTAAGATATACATTACGATATAAATGACACTTACGTAAAATTCTTCTAAATAATTGCAGATAATTCACAAACGAGAGCGACTTATTAATTCTGCGCTTCTTTTCTGCAAATAAATATCAATATGGCTAACTGTGGAGGCACACAAAATATTACGTCCTTCTAGGACAACGAATGACATAAGACTGTAGACGCCTACTAGCTGCGACAAGAGAGCAGTGTTAATTCCTTTATTTTGCTTTCTCTTGTCTTAAAAAATCGATACATATAATCGAAGTTAAGAAAATTAAACATCGTCTGTGCTCGAGTGCAAATGGTTCTTTAAAACAGGATACCTCATTGTCCGTCCTCACTACCACTTGAAACCTACACGGTCCAGTCACAATAACGTGACCACCTGCCCAAGGCCTGAACAATCATAGTTTGCAGCACAGACCGTTGCGAGGCGTGCGGGAAGAGAGTCAGTGGGGTTCTGCAAAGTATCATCAGGGATGCGTAACCGACTCCACGCCTTGGCGAAGTATGCCGGGTTTCTAGGTTGAAGGTCCGTGGCACAAACAGCTTGATGTAGGTGGTGCACAGATTCTCGATTGGGTTTGAATCTGAGGAGTCTGGTGACCAGGTTGGTACAGTAAACTCATCCTGGTACTCTTCAAGCCCTGTACATACACTGCGATCTATGTGACACGATGAATTGTCCTGCTAGTATTTGGCATAGGGCCGAAAAAAACAAAGTGAATTTAGGGGTGGACATAGTCTCCAAGAATAGATGCATACGTTTGTTGATCCATTGTGCCTTCCAGAACGACGAGATCACCCATGGAACGCCACGAGAACCTTCCCCAGACCATACAGCTGGGCTGCACTGTTCCCGCGACTGTTGCAGGGCCGTAAAGGCCAACGGCCATCTGTCCCGTGGAGCATAAAACGTGCTTCATATGGAAAGGTCACCTCTCGCCACTCAGTGCACGTCCTGTTGCGGCACTGCCGTACGAACTCCAGCCTACGTCACCGGCGAGTGAACGCATGAACCAGGCACCTGCCTTGGATGTCCGTATGTAGCAATGTTCGCTGAACGGTCGTTGAGGAGACACTGTTGGTGGCCCCTTGGTTCATACCTTGGCCAGTGGCTCAGCACTCGCATGTCCATTCGCACGTACGCATCTCTGCAGCGCACGCGAGGCTCAAATAGCTCTACACAATGCTCAACAGGGAAAGCACACTGAATAGGAGGGTGTCGAGGTCCATATACATGACACTTATTAGACCTCTGATGACGTACGCAGCTCTCTTCTGGGGATATGCAGCACCTATACCACTGCGCCGCCTGCAGATCATACAGAACAAAATGCTACGAATCATGAGCAACGCTCCACGCTACACACGCGCCTTCGATCTTCACCATGAATACCGCCTTGATACCCTCAAGGAAGTATTCAAAAAACACGCCATACAGGAACTCGAGACACTCGAACAATCCTTTCATCCTCACTCTGGCAAACTACGATCACAACCATAGGTGGAAGCACAAGCGGCCAAAGACACTGCTAGCTACGGCATAGCCGCCTATGGTAAACTAACATACACCAACAAGCGACAAACGTCGCAAGCTCCTGCGAATGAGCAACACTGCTGGTAGCTACCAGTTGCTATTAGAGCCGACCAAAGGTCACAGAAGGGACACCTACGAGCTCACGCACTGTCAAACAAACAAACCGTCAACATTACCTCAGACTGTGCTTCCGATATATGACCTAGCGGACACAAAAAGATAATTAACCTGTTGCAGGTTACTGACGCAGAACGAGGACTCTACACCGGCACCCACCGCCAGCCTCCGAGCAACACAACCGCACAACGTCAAGGTTTCGACATGCATGATAGCCACTACTAACAAAGCCTACCCTTGCACGACCTATCGCAGGCAGCAAGACATCCGCTACTGCTCTTACCACCCGACCTAACTATCGCAGAGGTTTTTTTCCCTTGGCTCTCACCTTGGCACTTTTTTTCGCCCCGATCTATCTCCAGATGAGCGCGTATTATTGGTCAACCTTAACCACACGTACACAAACATCGCAGTACCCACATCCTGCGACGCCTCACTTTAGTGAATACTAACCCTTGTGCAGAGATGGCAGTAGACCTGTTGTGTTGGCCATCACGGCGGTGTGGGCGTGGAGGGGCTCCACCTCTTGCAAACAAAATGTAGCCATAGTTCCGCCCTGTTGGCTGTGGCTTGTTGTGCACCATAGCTGCCTCCGTGCCGTTTCTGAATAGCGCTACTTTGCCATGCACGGTATACTTTCCTCACACCAGCAGGCGAAAATCTTACAAATTTAGTCGTTACAGAAATACTTTGACCCTTTCCATGAAAGCCAATGGATGTCAGATAACTTCCTACGTTTCTGCATTACAACGTCCACTGTACTGTTTTCCTCGTCCCTCCGTCGCGCTTCAGATACCCTCCACTGCTAGTGCTGCATTGTGTGTATTGTGTATTTAAACCGGGGACCTAGAAACGACAGAGAGGCTTCGTCCGTACTGTAGCTCTCAGTGGTTCACAACCCCATAACAGGCCACAGCAGTCCACCCACCCCACTACCGCCCCACACCGAACCCAAGGTCACTGTGTAGCTCTCAGTGGTTAACAACCCCACAACAGGCCACAGCAGTCCACCCACCCCACCACCGCCTCACAACGAACCCAGCATTATTGTTCGGTTCTCCGCCCCGCCCCGTGCCCCTCCTCCCCCCCACCCCCCAGGGACCCTGTCTCATACCAGATGAGCGTAACCCCAGATGTGTGCATAGTAGAGTAGGTATGGTGTACGCGTATGTGGAGAAAGTGTTTCTGCAGCAATCGTCGGCATACTGTAACTGAGGCGGAATAAGGGGAACCAGCCCTCATTCGCAGGAGCAGATGGAAAACCGCCTTAGCAACCATCCACAGGCTGGCCGGCACACCGGGCCTAGACCCTAATCAGCCGGGTGGATTCACACCAGGGCCCGGCATGCCTTCCCGTTCGGGAAGCAGCTCGTTAGACCGCGCGGCTAGCCGGGCGAGCGTGCTGCCATTTGTGAGTGCACGTTGACGTCGAGTATGGGCGGTGGTCACTGGACTGTGAGCTTCAAGTGCATCATCTTTATTTCACTTTGCACCGCAGTGGTATAGTAACACCAAGCTTGCAACATTATACCACTACAAAATTACTGAATAACTACAAACACTATTGTGCAAAAATAAAGTTTTTCTCAAACTTACCTTCTATTGTGATTTACTAATAAACACCAGTTTGAGAACAGTTCCGACGGGAGCCTTCAGTTCTAGTGAAATAGTTCATGTTTCCTTCGGAAAAGAAGTCACTTCATGGATCAATGAAATCCACAATAGTACCTGGACATTTCTCAGAACTGAAAGCAATCTGATTGCTATGCAACAGAGCCCCGAAGAATATTTCTCCGTACTTTGGTTAACACTTTTAGCTCAACACGGTATCTGCAGCATCTGGAGTAGATTTCTACAACAGCGGGAGCGTGTAATCGCTATCAGTTTCACACATCGCCCTGTGTACGCTGTATGTATTTACCCACGACAGTGAACATACAAAAAGTTTTTTTCTTTTTTTTTTCAAAGGAGTCCTTATACAGGGTGATTCAGAAATGCATGTAAATATTTTAAGGGTGTATTTGTGAGGTAAATATAAGACAAAAATGTTCTATAAATGTTTTTCCATAAACGTTTAATTCCAGAGTTATCGTTAAAATACGAAAGTCATGTCCGTATCAAAACGACGTCAGTGCAAGCAGCAGGATGCCATATTCTGGTACGTAATGCACGTACGTATCTCCCAACAGTTGATTCGAAACTGCATGAATAGTGTTTGTTTGTGTTTGCAATTGCTGTTTACTCCTACTGTACAGAAGATGGCGCTGATGTTGTTGGTAACGGAAACGTACTTCCTGTCGTTCATTCATCGTCGGAAGGCTACAGGTTTCGTGCACATGATGTACTCAAACAGTGAGTATGCTGATATGCACCTTGTGTATGGTGCAGCAGATGGAAACGCACTTACAGCAAGACGAAGGTACAGTGAGCTGTTTCCAAGACGACGGTTACCAAGTCATCAGACGTTTGTATCTGTGGACAGACGTATGCGGTAGTATGGCATTCGTCCTGGGCCACATTCAGGTCGACCACTTGAGCATGCAGTGAACGTCGAGGAACATGTTTTGGACCTGGTAGACCAAGATCCAGCCATCAGTACGAGACAAATTAGTGCAGCTGTACGACTTCCGCAATCTACTGTATGGCGGCTGCTTCGGAGACAACAGTTGCATCCATTTCACCTGCACAAAGTGCACGAATTGACACCTGCAGACTATCCTCGCCGTCAGAAATTCTGCCAGTGGTTACAAGAGCGTCATTTGAATGATCCAATGTTCATTCGGCGGATATTATTCACAGATGAGGGGGTGTAATCAATTCGCATAATATGCACCAGTGGGCTGTCGAGAATCCTGGCGCGAGAATTGTGCGTGGATATCAACATCAATTCTCCATAAACATTTGGTGTGGTATTGTGGGGAATGACTTACTCGGACCTCATGTTCTACCTCCAAGGCTGACTGGGCACGCTTACCGCGAATTTTTGGAGGGGGAATTGCCTGGATTGTTACAGGATGTCCCTCTTGCAACACGAGCCACCTTGTGGTTTATGCACGATGGTGCTCCTGCCCGTTACAGCCGCAACGTAAGGGCGTACCTCAATGATGCGTATCCACATCGATGGATAGGTCGCGGAGGACCAATTGCTTGGCCAGCCAAATCAACTGACCTGAACCCTTTAGACTTTTATTTATGGGGCCGACTAAAGACATTGGTGTATTCTTCCGCAGTACCGAACAGACAAGTGCTACAACAAAGAATTGAAGGTGG
Source organism: Schistocerca gregaria (assembly GCF_023897955.1). Taxonomy (NCBI): domain Eukaryota; kingdom Metazoa; phylum Arthropoda; class Insecta; order Orthoptera; family Acrididae; genus Schistocerca; species Schistocerca gregaria. Next base: position 78,638,515 of record NC_064928.1, read on the forward strand.
TTGTGAAATTATTCGTGGAGAGTTGAACGGACTGTGTAATGTGCAGAGATCATTGCGGCGACGAGCACGGGTCTGTCTGCAAGTTCAGGGACAGCATTTTGAACATGCATTGCATTAAGATTTGTGCAAATACAGTACAGTACAGTCTGTAAATTCTTCACGTATTTTCCTTAGTTATTTTGCATTGATTTAGTTCAATCAACAGGAACTAAAGTAATACAGTATTCGCGAGGAATTGTTTCAGTTTGTTACGTCACGTTTATTTACCAGTTTGCGTTTTTAGTCCAAATGCACTGTAATTAAACTTCGAACTCTGGGAAGTAAATACTTTACGTTGTATTGAATGTATTATCATGTTTTGTTCATAACTCTGTAATAAGCCAAGTATAGCAAAAATTGTATAGAACATTTTTGTCTTATATTTACCTCACAAATACACCCTTAAAATATTTACATGCATTTTTGAATCACCCTGTATATGTCTACCGTTAGACAGGACACGATCCTGATACAACACTCATAGTGAACCTGCAATATAACTATGTTAGTAATTTAGTAATTAATGTTTCATTGTGTGTAAATATGTCTAGTTTCATAGAGTAACTACGGAACGTGCGGGAGTATCTTGTGAAGAGAACGAGTACGCCGTCCCAGCAGCCGAGCAGAAACTTCAAAAAGGCCAGAACATTTGAATTACTAGCTTTCTTGAGCATTTATGCATTGTAGTGACCTTTCATGTATTAATAGTGTTGCCACATTACTTTTACTAGAATTCCAGTATTTCACTAGACATAGTAAGACAATATTTTATGTGTTATCTATGTTCTGTGTTTGTGTCACATTGTAAAGTGTACATTAACAGCATTAGGACATTAACGTTTTTTGCGTGTGTAAAATTTAATAGTCACTTCCGTAGGACTTATTTAGAGGAGAAACTGGCAATTGCTTATTTACATGGTGATAAATAGATCTATGTTCAAAGCCAATAACCAAGCACGCATCACAATGCCACAAAATTAATTAAATACTGTGAATGCATCGTCAACTAGTGCCACAGAATTTAATACCGCCGTAGTTAGCGATATGTCGATTGCGGCTGAGCAACCAGCAGTAATTAATGCGCTCACTCCGTCGACACAAACGGTTGCTAGTTCCGACATTCATATGTCGAAAGAAGTCCAGAGAAATATGCAGCAACCAAAAAACAACATGAATTTCATCTCTGACACAGACGCGTGGGAAAACGAAATGACTGTACCGAAAATTGTGTCGGTACAATCCTCATTAAGCCCAGTGCAATCGTCAATTGCTGAGAATACCGATTTGTTATCCCAGCTGATGTCAAGTTTGACTGACGTAACGCAAGGGATTAAAGCATTGGAAGCCACACAATCCACGTTTGCAAACGATATGAATCGCAGATTCCAGGCATTGGAAACCACGCAATCCACGTTTGCAAATGACATGAATCGTAGATTCCAAGTACTGGAGAGTGCGCAATTTAGTTTGGCTCAGGAGCAATCTAATAAACTAAAAGAAATAAATGATAAGATTAGTGAAAAATTCCAGAGTTTGGAAACAAAGCAGAGTCACTTGATTGCCAGTCAGGCCCAATTCATAGTTACACAAGAGCAACAGTATCAGGAATTAATAAACAAATACAAAGACATCTTATGTCGTCAAGATACACGAAATCACCAGGTGCAAGAAGTTATTCGTGTACAGAACATTACTGCGCAAGACGTGAATACAATTAAGCACGATAACGAACAAGCTGTCATTGAGCTTACTCGGAGGATAGACACTCTACGTCTCGGTGGCGAGAAACACATAGAGAAACTTTTCAATGAACATAAGATCGCATTCTCTAAGGACACTGCTTTTCCAAGTCCTTAGCTGTCTCTGACAGAATTACAATGTCATCGGCGAACCTCAAAGTTTTTATTTCTTCTCCCTGGATTTTAATACCTACTCAGAATTTTTCTTTTGTTTCTTTTACTGCTTGCTCGATATGCAGATTGAATAACATCGGGGAGAGGCTACAACCTTGTCTTACTCCCTTCCCAACCACTGCTTCCCTTCCAGGTCCCTCGACTCTTATAACTGCCATCTGGTTTCTGTACAAATTGTAAATAGCCTTTCGATCCCTGTATTTTACCCCTGCCACCTTTAGAATTTGAAAGAGAGTATATCAGTCAACGTTGTCAAAAGCTAGCAAAGTCTACAAATGCTAGAAACGTCGGTTTGCCTTTCCTTAATCTTTCTTCTAAGATAAGTCGTAAGGTCAGTATTGCCTCACGTGTTCCAGTATTTCTACGGAATCCAAACTGATCTTCCACGAGGTCGGCTTCTACTAGCTTTTCCTTTCTTCTGTAAAGAATTCGTGTTAATATTTTGCAGCTGTGGCTTATTAGACTGATTGTTCGGTAATTTTCACATTTGTCAACACCCTTTCTTTGGGATTGGAATTATTATATTCTTCTTGAAGTCTAAGGGTATTTCGCCTGTTTCATAGACATTGCTCACCAGATGGTAGAGTTTTGTCAGGACTGGCTCTCCCAAGGCCGTCAGTAGTTCCAATGGAATGTTGTTTACTCCTGGGGCCTTGATACGGCTCAGGTCTTTGAGTGCTCTGTCATTCACCCAGTATCATATCTCCCATTTCATCTTCATCTACATCCTCTCCAATTACATAATATTGTCCTCAAGTACATCGCCCATGTATAGACCCTCTATACACTCCTTCCACCTTTCTGCTTTCCCTTCTTTGCTTAGAACTGGGTTTCCATCTGAGCTCTTGATGTTCATACAGGTGGTTCTCTTATCTCCAAAGGTCTCTCTAATTTTCCTGTAGGCAGTATCTATCTTACCCCTAGTGAGATAAGCCTCTACATCCTTACATTTGTCCTCTAGCCATCCCTGCTTAGCCATTTTGCACTTCCTGTCGATCTCATTTTTGCGACGTTTGGATTCCTTTTTGCCTGCTTCATTTACTGCATTTTTATATTTTCTCCTTTCATCAATTAAATTTAATATTTCTTCTGTTACCCAAGGATTTCTACTAGCCCTCGTCTTTTTACCTATTTGATCCTCCGCTGCCTTCACTACTTCATCCCTCAAAGCTACCCATCCTTCTTCTACTGTATTTCTTTCCCCCATTCCTGACAATTGTTCCCTTATGCTCTCCCTGAAACTCTGTAGAACCTCTGGTTCTTTCAGTTTATCCAGGTCCCATTTCCTTAAATTCCCACCTTTTTGCCGTTTCTTCAGTTTTAATCTACAGGTCATAAACAATAGATTGTGGTCAGAGTCCAGATCTGCCCCTGGAAATGTCTTACAATATAAAACCAGGTTCCTAAATCTCAGTCTTACCATTATATAATCTATGTGATACCTTTTAGTATCTCCAGGGTTATTCCATGTATACAACCTTCTTTCATCATTCTTAAACCAAGTGTTAGCTATGATTAAGTTGTGCTCTGTGCAAAATTCTACCAGGCGGCTTCCTCTTTCATTTCTCTCCACCAATCCATATTCACCTACTACGTTTCCTTCTCTTCCTTTTCCTACAACCTAATTCCAGTCACCCATGACAAGGCCCCCGGAGTAGACAACATTCCATTAGAACTACTGACGGCCTTGGGAGAGCCAGTCATGACAAAACTCTACCAGCTGGTGAGCAAGATGTATGAGACAGGCGAAATACCCTCAGACTTCAAGAAGAATATAATAATTCCAATCCCAAAGAAAGCAGGTGTTGACAGATGTGAAAATTACTGAACTATCAGTTTAATAAGTCACAGCTGCAAAATACTAACGCGAATTCTTTACAGACGAATGGAAAAACTGGTAGATGCGGACCTCGTGGATGATCAGTTTGGATTCCGTAGAAACACTGGAACAAGCGAGGGAATACTGACCTTAAGACTTATCTTAGAAGAAAGATTGAGAGAAGGCAAACCGTCGGTTCTAGCATTTGTAGACTTAGAGAAAGCTTTTGACAATGTTGACTGGAATACTCTCTTTCAAATTCTAAAGGTGGCAGGGTTAAAATACAGGGAGCGAAAGGCTATTTACAATTTGTACAGAAACCAGATGGCAGTTATAAGAGTAGAGAGACATGAAAGGGAAGCAGTGGTTGGGAAGGGAGTGAGACGGGATTGTAGCCTTTCCCCAATGTTATTCAATCTGTATATTGAGCAAGCAGTAAAGGAAACAAAAGAAAAATTTGGAGTAGGTATTAAAATTCATGATGAAGAAGTAAAAACTATCAGGTTCGCCGGTGACATTGTAATTCTGTCAGAGACGGGTAAGGACTTGGAAGAGCAGTTGAACAGAATGGACAGTGTCTTGAAAGGAGGATATAAGATGAACATCAACAAAAGCAAAACGAGGATAATGGAATGTAGTCGAGTTAAGGTGGGTGATGCTGAGGGAATTAGATTAGGAAATGAGACACTTAAAGTACTAAAAGAGTTTTGCTATTTAGAAAGTAAAATAACTGATGATGGTCGAAGTAGAGACGATATAAAATGTTGACTGGCAATGGCAAGGAAAGCGTTTCTGAAGAAGAGAAATTTGTTAACATCGAATATAGATTTAAGTTTGAGGAAGTCTTTTTTGAAAGTATTTGTATGGAGTGTAGCCATGTATGGAGGTGAAACATGGACGATAACTAGTTTGGACAAGAAGAGAATAGAATCTTTCGAAATGTGGTGCTGCAGAAGAATGCTGAAGATAAGTTGGATAGATCACGTAACTAATGAGGAGGTATTGAATAGGATTGGGGAGAAGAGAAGTTTGTGTCACAACTTGACTAGAAGAAGGGATCGGTTGGTAGGACATGTTTTGAGGCATCAAGGGATCACAAATTTAGCATTGGAGGGCAGCGTGGAAGAAAAAAATCGTAGAGGGAGACCAAGAGATGAATACACTAAGCACATTCAGAAGGATGTAGGTTACAGTAGGCACTGGGAGATGAAGAAGCTTGCACAGGATAGAGTAGCATGGAGAGCTGCATCAAACCTGTCTCAGGACTGAAGACAACAACAACAACATGACTATTAATTTTTCGTCACCCTTCACTAATTTCTTTTATTTCATCATACATTTCTTCGTCATCTGCAGAGATAATTGGCATATAAACTTGTATTAGTGTAGTAGGTGTGGGCTTCGTACCTATCTTAGCCACAATAATGCGTTCACAGTTCGTGAATTAAACCGGTTGAAGAGAACATATTGCCACAACCAGCAACCCAAATCGATCTATTATCTTCACGATTTTCAGGAAATTGTAAACAATATGCCACATGCTACGACAGAATACACCCCATACGAACTGATGTTTGGAAAACAGGAACAGAATGACTGATTCGACCAATTCCTAAAGTAGCTATTAACAAAATAGACCTAAAAATAAAGTTCGACAATCCTTACTCAATTTAATGGTCAAGGCAAGAAAAAGGAAAATATATTTTGACAATCGAATGGAAAACTAAAAACATGTAAGGTGAAAGACCAAGTTTTAGTAAAAACTCATCCTAAGGCTTCACTTATACAGAGGAAGAACACAAAATGGTAATTATTCTATCAAGGACCATTTGTGATTACCAAAATACCCCATCCAGGAACTTATGTTTTGAAGAATGTGAAGAATGGAAAGGTGAAAGGAATGTATCTTCATTACTTGTTAAAGCAATTTCATGATCACTGAAGATTCTGAAGATTGAAGATACTATTCTTATCAAATAATATTGATTAGAGAATTTTCATTAAACCTATGAATCGTACTTAGGATAGTTTTTTTTCTTTTTGCAATTTAGTAGTTAGTTATTCTTTTCAGGCATAATATACAAGAGATATGCAGACATTATGTATTTGTTTTTCACTGTAAAGAAAAGTTTTCTTTTCAGTATGCCGAGAATTTAGTTATAGTATGAATGATTTTTTTAAATAAAATTTTTATTTAGTTGATAGTAACTCAATCAGGTTTCACAATGCATAATGATCATGGGTTAGTGACTCAAATGAATCTGGTCTATGGCAAGATATTTTTTCTTATGTCTATTTAACAATGTCAGTGTATGTTTGTATTTGCTTTTTTACTCGCTGAGCTGAAGTCATGCTGTTAGGAAGGGGTAACCCGTTCTAAGTTTTAAAAGGACAGCTCTTACTTTGTTTCAATCTTTTATCTTTATAATTGTACTATTGTTGTAACATACCTGTGTATGTAAATTATGTTATGTCAATTGTTGCTCCCGAAGTTACCAACTGAGCGAATGCCTTTCAGTTATAAGCACATCAACAAGTGTTAAAGTCCATCTGAAAGCTGACGAGCATAAGTTGACACGGCAGCACCAGTTGGATTTGTGTATAGTGCATTCTAGGTCTTTGATAGAAATGAAGAACACCTCACGACTTCCGAATATTTCGAATTCAGGACAGAGAATTAGACAGAACATTAGATTAGATTCTATTTCAGCTCAGAATAGATCAAACACCTTTTCCACGGAACTTACACTGACTCTTATTTTCATGTTAACCATACGCGGAAAACCATAATACCCACGAGGAGACGGTGAAATGGGAAAAAGAATTCTATCAGTTACCCGGAGATGACAGATAGAAGGGAATCGTAGATAGACGTAAATCAACAAGTCGACGGTTCCTCTCAAGACACAGAAGATTAACAGTGTTGTGTTTCTTTTGTGAACAGTGTTTAAATTCATTCAAAAAAATCCAAATTGTAAATAATTCTTTTCCACTGTAATTAAATTAATTTTCTTTGAAAATGAGAAAAACGAGGATGGTAAATCTACACCGAGTTTTTCCTTGGTTTTCCTTTGTGGTGCTTGACCGAATGGCTAGATTATCCGTTTGAGACATCCCAAGGCGAGTGACAGAAGCTTTGAGTGATGATGAAAAAGGTTTCTGATCACATCTCATGCCATCCTCGACAAATAAAAGCAAGCATGTATGCTATGCATATAAGCTGCATCAGGAATTTTCAAGCAGCACAGGGTTTGTCGGCAGTACATCTACATCTACATCTACATTTATACTCCGCAGGCCACCCAACCGTGTGTGGCGGAGGGCACTTTACGTGCCACTGTCATTACCTCCCTTTTCTGTTCCAGTCGCGTATGGTTCGGGGGAAGAACGACTGTCTGAAAGCCTCAGTGCGCGCTCTGGTCTCTCTAATTTTACATTCGTGATCTCCACGGGAGGTATAAGTAGGGAGAAGCAATATATTCGATACCTCATCCAGAACCGCACCCTCTCGAAACCTGGCGAGCAAGCTACACAGCGATGCAGAGCGCCTCTCTTGCAGAGTCTGCCACTTGAGTTTGCTAAACATCTTCGTAACGCTATCACGGTTACCAAATAACCCTGTGACGAAACGCGCCGCTCTTCTTTGGATCTTCTCTATCTCCTCCGTCAACCCGATCTGGTACGGATCCCGCACTGATGAGCAATACTCAAGTATAGGTCGAACGAGTGTTTTGTAAGCCACCTCCTTTGTTGATGGACTACATTTTCTAAGGACTCTCCCAATGAATCTCAACCCTGTACTCGCCTTACCAACAATTAATTTTATATGATTATTCCGCTTTAAATCGTTCCGTACGCATACTACCAGATATTTTGCAGAAGTAACTGCTACCAGTCTTTGTTCCGCTATCATGTAATCATACAATAAAGGATCCTTCTTTCTATGTATTCGCAATACATTACATTTGTCTATGTTAAGGGTCAGTTGCCACTCCCTGCACCAAGTGCCTATCCGCTGCAGATCTTCCTGCAATTCGCTACAATCCTCTAATGCTGCAACTTCTCTGTATACTACAGCATCATCCGCGAAAAGCAGCATGGAACTTCCGACACTATCTACTAGGTCATTTATATATATTGTGAAAAGCAATGGTCCCATAACATTCCCCTGTGGCACACTAGAGGTTACTCTAACGTCTGTAGACGTCTCTCCATTGATAACAACATGTGTGTTCTGTTTGCAAAAAACTCTTCAATCCAGCCACACAGCTGGTCTGATATTCCGAAGGCTCTTACTTTGTTTATAAGGCGACAGTGCGGAACTGTATCGAACGCCTTCCGGAAGTCAAGGAAAATAGCATCTACCTGGGAGCCTGTATCTAATATTTTCTAGATCTCATGAACAAATAAAGCTAGTTGGGTCTCACACGATCGCTGTTTCTGGAATCCATGTTGATTCCTACAGAGTACATTCTGGGTTTCCAAAAATGTCATGATACGCGAGCAAAAAAACATGTTTTAAAATTCTACAACAGATCGACGTCAGAGATATAGGTCTATAGTTTTGCGCATCTGCTCGACGACCCTTCTTGAAGACTGGGACTACCTGTGCTCTTTTCCAATCATTTGGAACCTTCCGTTCCTCTAGAGACTTGCGGTACACGGCTGTTAGAAGGGGGGCAAGTTCTTTCGCTTACTCTGTGTAGAATCCAATTGGTATCCCGTCAGGTCCAGTGGACTTTCCTCTATTGAGTGATTCCAGTTGCTTTTCTATTCATTGGACACTTATTTCGGTGTTTAGCATTTCAGCTTTACGGGTGTCATCCTCTGTTTCAATGTCATAAACATCCCGGAGTGTCTGGATATGCTGTTTCGAGCCACTTACTAATTGAACATAAGACCAGAACTTCCTAGGATTTTCTGTCAAGTCGGTACATAGAATTTACTGAACGCTTCACGCATAGCCCTCCTTACGCTAACTTTGACATCGTTTAGCTTCTGTTTGTCTGATAGTTTTTGGCTGCGTTTACACTTCGAGTGAAGCTCTCTTTGCTTTCGCAGTAGTTTCCTAACTTTGTTGTTGAACCACGGTGGGTTTTTCCCGCCCCTCACAGTTTTACTCGGCACGTACCTGTCTAAAACGCATTTTACGATTGCCTCGAACTTTTTCAACACTCCTCATTGTCAGTGTCGGAACAGAATTTTACGTTTTTATCTGTTAGGTAGTCTGAAATCTGTCTTTTATTACTCTTGCTAAACAGATAAACCTTCCACCCTTTTAAATTCCTATTAACTTCCATATTCAGGGATGCTGCAAAGGCCTTATGATCACTGATTCCCTGTTCTGCATTTACATAGTCGAAAAGTTCGGGTCTGTTTGTTATGAGTAGGTCCAAGATGTTATCTCCACGAGTCGGTCTCTGTTTAATTGCTCGAGGTAATTTTCGGATAGTGCACTCAGTATAATGTCACTCAATGCTCTGTCCCTACCACCTGTCCTAAACATCTGAGTGTCCCAGTCTATATCTGGTAAATTTAAATCTCCACCTAAGACTATATCATGCTGAGAAAATTTATGTGAAATGTATACCAAATTTTCTCTCAGTTGTTCTGCCACTAATGCTGCTGAGTCGGGAGGTCGCTAAAAGGAGCCAACTATTAATCTTGCTCGGTTGCTGAGTGTAACCTCCACCCATAATAATTCACAGGAACTATCCACTTCTACTTCACTACAGGATAAACTACTACTAACAGCGACGAACACTCCACCACCGGTTGCATGCAATGTATCGTTTCTAATCACCGTCTGTGCCTTTGTAAAAATTTCGGCAGAATTTATCTCTGGCTTCAGCCAGCTTTCTGTACCTATAACGATTTCAGCTTCGGTGCTTTCTATCAGCGCTTTGAAGTTCCGGTACTTTACCAATGCAGCTTCGACAGTTTACAATTACAATACCGATTGCTGCTTGGTCCCCGCATGTCCTGACTTTGCCCCGCATCCTTTGAGGCTGCCGCCCTTTCTGTACTTGCCCGAGGCAGTATATGCACCCAAATCTATAATTTCCATTTAGATAGTCATTCACTAATACCAAAATATCATAAGAAATATAGTGGACATTAATACTCTAGTGCACGTTGACGTCGAATATAGGCGATGGTCACTGGAAGTGAACTTCAGTTGCATGTTCTTTGTTTCAGTTTGCATCACAGTGGTATAGTAACACCAAGCTTGCAACATTATACCACTACAAAATTACCGAATAACTAGAAACACCATTGTGCAAAAATAAAGTTTTTCTCAATCTTACCAGGTGTACCGGTATGAAACCAACTATTTTTGTGAAAATGAAACACTAATTTTGAATAGAAAAGTAAAAACATTTTATTCAAAGTACTGACAATTGCTTTCTACACATTTTGACCACCTTTCTGGCAGTATGTGGACACCACGCCAATAGAAATGTTCGTCTATTGAAGCAAACCAATCAGACACCCAATTTTCGACTTCTTCGTAGGAATCGAAGTGTTCCTCAGGCAATGCGTGTCCCAGTGATGAAAACAAATGGCAGTCGGAAGAGGCCAAGTCTGGTGAATACGGCGGGTGGGGTAGCAGATGTCAGTCAAGTGTTTTGATTGTATCCTGAACCAGTTTTGCTTTATGTGCAGGGGCATTGTCGTGTAAAAAAATTACTTCGCCCTGTCTTCTGGCCCATTCTGGTCTTTTCTCGATCAATGCATAGTTCAAATTGATCATTTGTTGTCTGTAGCGCTTAGTATTCACAATTTCACCGGGTTTTGGAAGCTAATGATACACCACACCTTTCTGATCTCACCAAACACAGAGCATTGTCTTCTTGCCGAATCGATGTGGTGTTGCAGTCGATGTTGATGGTTGTCCCGGATTAACCCATGATTTTTCCCGTTTAGGATTCTTAAAATAAATCCATTTTTCATCGACAGTAACAATTCGATGAAAAATTGATTTTCTTTCGTGTCTTTGAAGCAAAATTTGACAAATGGTTCTTCAATTTTCCATCTGTCTTTCATTCAATTCATGTGGCACCCATTTTCCACACTTTTGGGTCTTTCCCACAGCTTTCAAACGGTCAGAAATTGTTTGTTGTGCAACATTTAGCATTGCTACCATTTGCTTCTGCCTTAAAGTATAATCAATATTGCTTGCAATTCGGCGTCTTGGAACTTTTTTGGTGGTCTTCCACGTTCTTCATTTCCTACATCAAAATCATTATTTCTGAACCGTTGAAACCATCTTTTGCGTGTTGCTTCTCATAGAGCATGACCACCATACGCCTAGACAAGCATTCGATTCGACTCTGCAGCACTTTTTCTCAGATGAAAACAAAAAATTAATGCTTTCCGCAAATCATCAGTTTCTGGTACAAAATTCGACATTGTTAACACGATGAAAACATATGATGTTGTTTGTTCCATGAATTGATGTATACTAAATATTTTTGACAGATGTCATACCAACTAAACAAAAAAAATTAAGGCTCATTCACAACAAATGTTCCCTATCGACACATTTGTATCTTAACGCTCATTTCATACTGGTACACCTGGTAACTGTGAAAGGGAGTGAGGGAACCGAAATGGTTGCCTCTCGACCTGTGATACATCCGTTGCTCGTCTGTGAGACATCAGTACATGAAATGGATGCAGTCAACACGTAAGGATTTTGGCTGTTAATATCAGCTGTCGAAACCAGGACCACAGCTTTACATTCAGGCAGGTCCACAGCTGTCCTTTCACCTACTTAAAGTCGCCAAGAATGTCAGGTATCAAACAAAGACCTTCCATAAGATTTAGTAAAGGACTAACTAGACTGACTGAAAAGAATCACAACACCAAGAAGGAGTTCTGCAACACAAACAATAGTTGGTAGGGATTTTTGTGCATCTGGAGGAAGATGTGTATTCAAATTTCGCGCCAGTCGCATAAGAGTGGTCTAGTAGCGGCACTATGAGTGTGCAAGTCGGGTTTGTGTGTTACCTACACTAACGCAATCCCGAAATTTCATTACACTATAATCATTATTTTTTTGCTGTGCCGGATTTTTTTTTCTGTCAGTGTATCTCCAAGTTACTGATAGTATTTTTGAATAATAGTTAGGCAAAGATGTGTGAAAACGAAATAATTACTTTCTGTACATATGCACTTGATGGATAAATGGTCGTTAGCGCTGTATGTTTCCATCTAGGATTACTTCCCGTACAGTTTCCAAAGATTTCATTGCAAGGAATCCAATATCAGCGCCTAAGAATTCAAAGAAACTTGCCACCCATGCATATCTGAATCATCCTGAAAACGGTGTCGCCTGGTAATATGATCCCACAAATCAGATTTCAAGGTAATTCATTTGGCTACAAACCCAGTTCTCACCTGGAGAGTTTGAGCAGGAACCAAAGTCACCGACAGCAGATGGTAATTCCTAGAACGAGACATCTCGCTTGACATGTCTAAATTCTGCCACTGCCCTTTTGGATCAGCTCTTGAGTTAAAGCTGCAAGGAAGTCACATTAATGACAGGATAGGTACGAACGGCGTTCTCACCAAGTGAGGTGTTAACTCGGGTAAGCTAAAAGACATTTCCACCATATTATTTAATCAAATACAATTCTGTTTTATTACTTTAATTACAAGATTTACAAGTTAATGTGTTTACAGAAGGTAGAAGACAATGGCTTCTGTCATGCACAAAGAAACTTTTATCAAGAGCAAACACACTGCCCATCATAGCAGACTTGTATCAGAGCCATTCAGTGCAGTCGGGTCCACTTAATGGATTTCAGTATTACGGTACTCTGGTGCAGTGCTTTATTTGTACATATCACACTATAACACTGATTGTAGTGGCAGTGGTTCACCTGGTCTTTGGCTACATATTTGTACCCTCGTGTGGCACTCGTGTGGCTGGACGTAGAGTGGACGTCAGATGTGCAGCTGCGACTCCAGCGCTGCGACTTCCACCTTGTCCCCAGCCTCCAGGGCGAGGTTGTCCATCCCCTGCTCCCTGCTAGGCGCCACCGCGTTGGCGGCCGCGCAGCCGCCGTTGGCAGCCCTGCTCGGGGACTCCCAGCCCTCCTCGGGCAGCTCCCAGTGGCGGCCGTCGCTGAACCACTCCTCACGCGGCACTTGCTGCAGTACCGGCAGTCGCAGCAGGGCCCCTGTGGGGCCAACAGGACAGTCAGAGCAGATGCGCTGTCTGACGGCTTGTGAGAGTGGCACTGTGCTTAAGGTGCGACATAAAAGGACACTGAAGCAGTACTTAAACTCGAAACTTTATCTCATGCTGACTAGGTTGCGTATATAATTACTCACTTTACTGTTTAGAGGTAATTTGTCGACGCATTTCAGTCATTGCCCATCAACAGAAATATTAAAATATTAAAAAAAATGCACAGAATACCGACTCACATGCATCACCGATCAGTACCAGAAATAACTCAAGTTAGATGGATGAATAACATAGCTTCATCCTCAGTTTGAAGACTCTGTTCCTGAAATCAATACATATTATAAAAATGGCTGTATGCATGTGTGTGTGTGTGTGTGTGTGTGTGTGTGTGTGTGTGTGTGTGTGTGCGCCACATTTCCTCCTAAGCCACAGGACCAGTTTCATCCAAATATGGTAAACATATCACTCACTGTCAGGCCATAATCGCTGTGGGACTGATAAGCACCAACCTATTATACACTACTGCCCATTAAAATTGCTACACCACGAAGATGACGTGCTACAGACGCGAAATTTAACCGACAGCAAGAAGATGCTGCGATATGCAAATGATTAGCTTTCCAGACCATTCACACAAGGCTGGCACCGGTGGCGACAACTACAACGTGCTGACATGAGGACAGTTTCCAACTGATTTCTCATATACAAACAACGTTGTTGTGATGCCTCGTGTAAGAAGGAGAAATGCGTACCATCACGTTTCAGACTTTCATAAACGTCGGATTGTAGCCTATCGCGATTGCGGTTTATCGTATAGCGACATTGCTGCTCGCGTTGGTCGAGTTCGAATGACTGTTAGCAGAATATGGAATCGGTAATCGGCGGGTTCAGGAGGGTAATACGTAACGCCGTCCTGGATCCCAACGGCCTCGTATCACTAGCAGTAGAGATGAGAGGCATCTTATCCGCATGTTTCGGATGGTGCAGCCACGTATCGAGACCTGAGTCAACACATGGGGGCGTTTTGCAAGACAACAACCATCTGCACGAACAGTTCGACGACGTTTGCAGTAGCATGGTCTATCAGCTGCGAGACCGTGGCTGCGGTTACCCTTGACGATGCATGACAGACAAGAGCCCCTGCGATGGTGAGCTCGACGATGAACCTGGGTGCACGAAAGGCAAAACGTCATTTTTTCGGATGAATCCAGGTTCTGTTTAGAGCATAATGATGGTCGCATCTGTGTTTGCGACATCGCGGTGAACGCGCATTGGAAGCATGTATTTCTCATCGCCATACTGGCGTATCACCCGACGTGATGGTATGGGATGCCATTAGTTACACGTCTCGGTCACCTCTTTTTCGCAATGACGGCACTTTGAACAGTGGACGTTACATTTCAGATGCGTTACGACTCGTGGGTCTACCCTTCATTCGATCCATGCGAAACCGTAAATTTCAGCAGGATAATTCACGACCGCAGGTGCTGTAGGGGCCTTTCTGCAAAGAGAAAATGTTCGACTGCTGCCCTGGCCAGCACATTCTCCAGATCTCTCACCAACTGAAAACGTCTGGTCAATGGTGGCCGAGCAACTGGCTCGTCACAATACGCCAGTCACTACTCTTGATGAACTGTGGTATCGTGTTGAAGCAGCATGGGCAGCCGTACCTGTACACGCCATCCAATCTCTGTTTGACTCAATACCCAGGCGTGTCAAGGCCGTTATTACGGCGAGAGGTGGTTGTTCTGGGTACTGATTTCTCAGGATCTATGCTCCCAAATTGCGTGAAAATGTAATCACATATCAGTTCTAGTGTAATATATTTGTCCAATGAATACCCGTTTATCATCTGCATTTCTTCTTGGTGTAGCAATTTTAATGGCCAGTAGTGTAGTTTAGGAGATATGACGTCGTGAATACTGAGATGTATAAAAAACTGCCACATTTTGCATGACAGATTTTGCAGACAATATCTACGAAAGATCCGTACCCAAAGACTGGAAAGTTGCACAGGCCACACCAATATTTAAGAAATGTTGTAGGAGTAATCCACTAAATTACAGGTCCATATCATTAACGTGGTTATGCAGGAGGATTTTGGAACATATATTGTGTTCGAACATTATGTATAACCTCGAAGAAAACAATCTATTGACACAAAGTCAACACCGATATAGAAAAAAATGGTTCTTGTGAAACAGAACGACCCATTTACTCGTATGAAATGTAGAGTGCTAAGAAGGAGGGATTTCAAATTGATTCCGTATTTCTGGATTTCCGGAAGGCTTCTGAGAGTGTACCACACAAGCGGCTTGCAGTTAAATTTCTTCCTTATGGAATATCGTCTCAGTTATGTGACTGGATTCGGTATTTCCTGCCACAGAGTTCACAGTTTGTAGTAGTTGACGGAAAGTCATCGAACAAAACAATAATGAGTTCTGGTGTTCCCCAAGGTAGTGTTATAGGCCCTTCGCTGTTCCTTACCCATATAAACGATTTGGGAGACAATCTGAGCATCCGTCTTAGGTTGTTTGTCGACTAGTAAAGTCATCAGAAGATCAAAACAAATTGCAAAACGATTTAGAAAAGCTATCTGTATGGTGCGAAAATTGGCAGTCCACCCTAAATAACGAAAAGTGTGACGTCATCCACATGAGTGCTAACAGGAATTAATCAGACTTCAATTATACGATAAATCAGTCTAATCTAGAGGCCTTAAATTGAACTAATACCTAGGAATTACAATTACGAACAGCTCAAATTGAAAGTAACACATAGGAAACGTCAAAAAAAAAGTTCAAATGTGTGTAGTCCTATGGGACTTATCTGCTAAGGTCATCAGTCCCTAAGCTTACACACTACTTAACCTAAATTATCCTAAGGACAAACATACACACCCATTCCCGAGGGAGGACTCGAACCTCCGCCAGGACCAGCCGTAGAGAATGTTGTGGGGTAGGCTAACCAAGGACTGCGTTTTATTGGCGGGACATTTAAAAAATGTAACAGGTCTACTATAGAGACTGCCTACACTGCGCTTGTTCGTCCTCTTTTTGAATACTGCTACGCGGTGCGGGAACCTTACCAGATAGGATTGACGGAGTACACCGAGCCCGCATCTCGTGGTCGTGCGATAGCGTTCTCGCTTCCCAGGCCCGGGTTCCCGGGTTCCATTCCCGGCGGGGTTAGGGATTTTCTCTGCCTCGTGATGGCTGGGTGTTGCGTAATGTCCTTAGGTTAGTTAGGTTGGAGTAGTTCTAAGTTCTAGGGGACTGATGACCATAGATGTTAAGTCCCATAGTGCTCAGAGCCATTTGGAGTACACCGAAATGTAACAGGTCTACTATAGAGACTGTCTACACGGCTCTTGTTCGTCCTCTTTTTGGATACTGCTGCGCGCTGTGGGATCCTTACCAGATAGGATTGACGGAGTACACCGAAATAGTTCGAAGAAGGGCAGCACGTTTTGTATTATCGGGAAATATGTGAGAGAGTGTCACTGAAATGATACAGGATTTAGGATTGGCATCATCAAAACAGAGGCGTTTTTCTTAGCGGAGCAATCTTCTTACAAAATTCCAATCACCGACTTTCTCCTCCAAATGCAAAAATGTTTTTTGACGCCGACCTGCATAGGGAGAAGCGATCACCACGATAAAATAATGGGAATCAGAGCTCGTACGGAAAGATATAGGTGTTTGTTCTTCCCACGTGCTATACGAGATTGGAATAACAGAGAATTGTGAAGGTGGTTAGATGAACCCTCTGCCAGACACTTCAATGTGATTTGCAGAGTATCCATATAGATGTAGAGAACTCTGTCCGCAGTATATTTCATTGAGTTTATCCACATATGCCGCTGGATGTACCTACACAAATATATCATTGTGCGACGTACAGCTCAAGTGATATGATGTCATAAACACTGAAATACGTGAGAAAATGACGCATCACGTATGAAAATTGAATACATTTATTCTTAACTCCTAAGACTCTTCTACAGTCGA
Organism: Schistocerca gregaria; assembly: GCF_023897955.1. Lineage (NCBI taxonomy): Eukaryota > Metazoa > Arthropoda > Insecta > Orthoptera > Acrididae > Schistocerca > Schistocerca gregaria. The sequence goes on from NC_064928.1 coordinate 78,655,495, forward strand.
GTGAATTTAAGGAAATCTCTGACACTGAAAGAGCTTTTGACAGCTTTTCTTTTTGAAATGCAAACGGCTGTAGGTGGAAACGACAGCCGTCTATAGAGCTATGAAGAGGCGTTGTCATAGAGGTATTTACAAAATCGAATTGAAGACATTCGAAGCAGCTCTTCTCAGCGTACAGAAACTGTCCAAGGTCATGTTTCTTAATTTGGACACTGTACTTACACAGCTGTACATTATGCATGTTTCTATGTACAACGGTTTTGTAAGTACAAAGGTTTATAACAAATACATGGTAATGAAATTCTGTCGATACCTCACTACACAGTTCATTTCTTGTTTTGGTTTCTAATACAAAATTGGCAAAAAGAAACCCAAAAATGGCGGGTTTATCAGCTAGTGTGTCAATAAGTCACTTCTATACAGCAAAGTGAACAGTGTTCTAATTAGCAGTGGACAGAGTTTCAAGGTTCCGCTATGAAATATATCAAAATATCTTCAAAAAGTTTCCTCACTTAAAATTGCACAACATAGCTGTGGGATCGGCATGTTCAAGTCTTTTGCACAAGGCATGCAGAAACAGTGGGCCTAGTTTTCATCGAAACATTTGGAAACTTGCCGTTGGTGGGAACCCTACAGCGTCCCCAGCGAAATAATAATAACAAAAGACTTAAAAGACGGCATTTATAAAGAAGAGACATTTAAAAATTGGGTAATATACAATTACTCATTTATCCGTATTATAATAATTTCTCTGTGTAGGTTTCGAGGGCAAAGAAATACAACCAAATGATCTAAAGAGACGACAACATTCGCTCTTTTGTTTTTTAGTCGTCTTCACTTCTTCTCTTGTCTTGGTTGCGTGTAGACGGACATCTTGCGAGTGCTGGCAAATGTAAGCATATTTGTATGAATTAAGCAGATAATATATTTATTTAATATTATTGTGCACTTTTAATTTGTAAGAGCTGATCCCGATTGCATGTCCGCCTTTCTTGAATTAACCTGCATTCGAGTAATTTACAGTTCAACAATCGCAGCGGACGATGCAGCCAACGACGCCATTACGTGGCGATATTAACTTATAAAAAATTTTGCGGAAGCGAAAAACTCGCCCGCTATTAACATAATATACATTTTTCTCGACAGCCGCCGGACGCTGCAGAAATACGTAGCTCTAAGATTCTTATTTTCAGTACCACAGCCGAGAGCCAGAACCAGGACTCCGACTACAATGCAATGGTTAACGGAGGTAAGAAAAAATACTCTCGTGTGTGTGTGGGCCGCAATTGTAATTAATAACTAAATATTTTTTGCTTTAAAGCGAACTGACTAGCCGAGGAAATTAATATGAAAGGTTTATTCCATTGTTCAACTTACCTGTAACTTAGGATTCAGCGAGTCTAACATTCATAAACGTAAAAAATAATTTAAGATTAATATTGTTAAAAAGGTGAACTTCACAAAAGCATTTAATCGTAAGTCAAAACTGAATGAAATATTTTTATTAAGGCCCACCACATAAGGCGGCAACAACAACAACAACAATAATAATAATAATAATAATAATAATAATAATAATATATTAAATTACGACGGCCGACGGACGCGAGATTAAAAGAGCGTATCTTGTCGTCTCTTTAGATCATTTTGCTATATTTCTTTATCCTTGAAACTTACACAGAGAAATTATTATAATACGGATAAATGAGTAAATGTCTCTTCTTTATAAATACTGTCTTTTAAGTCTTTTATTACTATTATTTCGCTGGGGAGGCTATATTTTCATCAAAACATTTGGAAACTTTCCTTTGGTGGGAACCCCTAGGGGTAAATTCAAACTGAGAGACTTCGTTTATTATATTTAACCTTTAAACTACATGTTTTAATGTAATGTCGCATGCACGAAAGTCATGCACATGTTTTGGTAATAAGCTGAACCACACAAAGAGTTTTAATATGTTTAAATGAAAGAGGAGGGTGAATGACCACCAATCAGAACATCCTCAGGGTGTGAGGGGTGGGGGGGGGGGGGGGGGGGTAGGGGTCGGGGAATATGGTGAAACGGACGCTGGAGAAGGTACTTCGTTGGAGGATGGCGGAAAGTCCCCATGATAGATGGACCATGACACAAACCTGTGGCAGCAGTCAACAGGTCACCAATCCGCTGGAGCAGGAGAAGGAGGCTTCTTACAACAGCTGATGTTGATACGACGACATCGTCGATTACGATGACACTAGGCGGACGATCATTAAGCGTGAACTGTGGAGCTATTGAAACATATCACATGGTCAAGTGAATCACGTTTCCTGTTACACCAGCTCAATCTTTGTTTCTGAATACTCTGTCATCCAGAACACTACGTGAAACATGTACCACACCACTAATGCAGTTCTATAGGGGCAATATAATGCTGTGGGGAACATTCACCACTGCCTGCATGGCGCCTGCGACACTAAGAAAAACCGCTATGACTTCTCGGGACTTAGTGGACATTACCGCGGACAACCTGCATTCCTTCATGCTTGGTCTCTTCCTCTTTGACAAAGGCATTTTTCAGCAGGATAACTGTTCATGTCACAAGCCCAGAACCGCGCTAAGTAATTTCAGGATCATGATACTAAACTCATGTTCACATTTTGGCCATCAAATTTACTTTATCGGAACCTTGTGGAACACACCTGGGACTCAACTGGGCACTATCAATATATCCACAAACCACCAGCCCATCACATACACGAATGCGTAGACGGCTACTACTAAATACCTCCTGAAACATGTCAAGGAATTGTCAAATCCATGCTCGCAGAATCGCAGCTGTGTTGTGTTGCAAAGGTGGACAAACACACTATGAAGCAGGTGCTTATAATGTTTTCGCTCGCCGGAGTACAGAAAGATGGAAGAAGGAAAAGAGTCAGGAGGATGGAGTTTTCTCAAAAACATACCAAAACGGACAAGCAAACGCTATATAGACCAACATGTATACCAATATTAACCTATGGCAGTGAATCTTAGTGAGCCAAAGTCAGATCCACGATGCAGAGTTGAGATACTTCCAGAAAGTAGAAAAGAAGTTAGGGATGGACAAGACCAGTCAAACATCTTCAAACAAAAACCTTTGGATAAGACCATCAAAGGACAACAGTTGAAGTGATTTGGTCATATCCAGTGAAAGCTGATATGTTGCATGGCATGGTTAAGGATACAGGGTATATAAATGGTGGAAAAAATCGAAAATTTTTATGGCTTTATTAAATTCTATAGTCTTTCCTGATTACATTGATATATACATTATAGGGTTTCAAAGGAAAAATGACCTACATATACCAAATTTTAAAGTTACAGTCATGTATGCTGCCACACTCCCTTTATTTCTGTTACAGAAGTCAGTATTATTTCAAAAAGAATTGTGAACTTTCGGTTTCCAGCGATTATATGTATGATACATTGTATATGTTGGTAACAGAGCAGGTTTCTAAACTCTGTAAATGATTATCTTTGCTAGTAATTACTTTTGTTTCGCTGAAGCAGTTTGTTCACGTGTTACTGAATGTTTGTAGGCTAAGTGCTACAAATATTTATGGAAGTTCATATCCTTTAGTGTGCTATGTCACGCATCAAGAAATTCAATAAAAGAAAATTCCATGGTAACCAGTTCATAAACAAAGCAAGCCACACTGTTGAAAGTAAGCAATGTATCAGTTCTTTAGGGAAGTAACTCCCACATGGTGATTCAAATTTGTGTCTTAACAATGACGCTGTTTGTAGTGGATTTAGTGTTGTTGATGTTGGCAACTCATCTTCTTCGATAAAGGAAGTGGCGAAATGTAAACAATGTGATGGTGTAGGCTGTCAGGAAATAACTGAACAACAAAGTAGCAGGAAAGGTTTAGCGTCAAAATTAGCTGTTCTGTGTAGATCCTGCAATAAATCTACCTCGAAAATGACTTCGACCATTGTGCATAATTCATATGATGTGAATTTGAAGGTAGTGCATGCAATGCGTGTAATAGGAAAAGGAAAAAAGGCTGCTCAAACGTTTTGTGGTTTGATGGACCTTCCTCCTCCTCCCAAAAAAGTTCAGAAAGTACATAAAAATACTTTTAGGTGCCTTGAAGGTTGTGTCTAAGGCATCTATGAAACGTGCAATAGAAGAAACTGTAAATATTAGTGGAATCAGGGACAATACCGTAGCACTTGATGGGACATGGCAACATCGAGGACATCATTCCTTGAATGGTGTTGTAAGTGCTACTTCTCTGTAGAATGGAAAAGTTGTTGAAGTTGAGTGCTTATCTAAGTACTGCTACTCCTACCATGGTAACACTGAAGGACACATTGAACATCAGTGTTCTAAGAATTATGATGGTTATAGTGGAGGTACGTAGTGTGACGACATTTCATAGGTCGGTGCCCGTTTATAACGTTAAAGATACGACTTCCTTGGGCGATGGGGACTCTAAAGCTTTCAATAAAATAAACGAGTTCAGTGTTTATGGTGTTACCTTGGTAACAAAACTGGAGTGTCGTGGACATGTGAAAAAGAGGATGGGTGCTATACCGAGGTAGCTATGAAGATAAATGAAAGGAAAGTTGGTATCTGATGGAAAATGTCTGTGTGGCAGAGGCAGATTGATAGAAACTGAAATAGACCATCTTCAGAGTCATTATGGCCTGGTCATTAGACGAACTGCATATCTGAATGATGTTACAGCAATACGAAAAGCTGTATGGGCCACATACTTTCATAAGTTATCCGCAGATGACCATCGTGTTCACGGAATTTGCCCTAAAGGAGCAGATTCTTGGACTCGTTACCAGAAAGCAAAAGGAAGTGGTCAAATATACGGCCATAAGCATTCTCTTCCTGAGCCTGTTATGAATGAAATGTAACCAGTTTTTAGCGACCTGAGTGATCCTGTTTTGCTTAGTAGATATCTCCATGTTTCAACCATTGCATATGAGAAAGATTACCCAAGAATGTTTATGGAGGATTGTTGTTGTTGTTGTTGTGGTCTTCAGTCCTGAGACTGGTTTGATGCAGCTCTCCATGCTACTCTATTTTGTGCAAGCTTCTTCATCTCCCAGTACTTACTGCAACCTACATCCTTCTGAATCTGCTTAGTGTAGTCATCTCTTGGTCTCCCTCTACGATTTTTACCCTCCACGTTGTTCTCTAATACTAAATTGGTGATCCCTTGATGCCTCAGAACATGCCCTACCAACCGATCCCTTCTCCTGGTCAAGTTGTGCCACAAACTTCTCTTCTCCTCAATCCTATTCAATACTTCCTCATTATGTGATCTACCCACCTAATCTTCAGCATTCTTCTGTAGCACCACATTTCATAAGCTACTATTCTCTTCTTGTCCAAACTATTTATTGTCCATGTTTCACTTCCATACATGGCTACACTCCATACAAATACTTTCAGAAATGACTTCCTGACACTTAAATCTATACTCGATGTTAACAAATTTCTCTTCTTCAGAAACGCTTTCCTTGCCATTGCCAGTCTACATTTTATATCCTCTCTACATCGACCATCATCAGTTATTTTGCTCCCCAAATAGCAAAACTCCTTTACTACTTTAAGTGTCTCATTTCCTAATCTAATTGCCTCAGCATCACCCGACTTAATTCGACTACATTCCATTATCCTCGTTTTGCTTTTGTTGATGTTTATCTTATATCCTCCTTTCAAGACACTATCCATTCCGTTCAACTGCTCTTCCAAGTACTTTGCTGTGTCTGACAGAATTACGATGTCATCGGCGAACCTCAACATTTTTATTTCTTCTCCATGGATTTTAATACCTACTCCAAAATTTTCTTTTGTTTCCTTTACTGCTTGCTCAATATACAGATTGAATAACATCGGGGATAGACTACAACTCTGTTTCACTCCCTTCCCAATCATCGCTTCACTTTCATGTCCCTCGACTCTTACAACTGCCATCTGGTTTCTGTACAAATTGTAAATAGCCTTTCGCTCCCTGTATTTTACCCCTGCTACCATCAGAATTTTAAAGAGAGTATTCCAATCAACATTGTCAAAAGCTTTCTCTAAGTCTACAAATGCTAGAATCGTAGGTTTGCCCTTCCTTAATCTAGCTTCTAAGATAAGTCGTAGGGTCAGGGACAGTATTGTTTCACGTGTTCCACAATTTCTACGGAATCCAAACTGATCTTCCCCGAGGTCGGCTTCTACTAGTTTTTCCATTCGTCTGTAACGAATTCGCGTTAGTATTTTGCAGCTGTGACTTATTAAACTGATAGTTCGGTAATTTTCACATCTGTCAACACGTGCTTTCTTTGGGATTGCAATTATTATATTCTTCTTGAAGTCTGAGGGTAGTTCGCCTGTCTCATTCATCTTGCTCAACAGATGGTAGAGTTTCGTCAGGACTGGCTCTCCCAAGGCCGTCAGTAGTTCCAATGGAATGTTGTCTACTGCGGGGGCCTTGTTTCGACTCAGGTGTTTCATTGCTCTATCAAACTCTTCACGCAGTATCGTATTTCCCATTTCATCTTCATCTACATCCTCTTCCATTCCCATAGTATTGTCCTCAAGTACATCCCCCTTGTATAGTCCCTCTGCATACTCCTTCCACCTTTCTGCTTTCCCTTCTTTGCTTAGAACTGGCTTTCCATCTGAGCTCTTGATGTTCGTACAAGTGGTTCTCTTATCTCCAAAGGTCTCTTTAATTTTCCTATAGGCAGTATCTATCTTACCCCTAGTGAGATAAGCCTCTACATCCTTACATTTGTCCTCTAGCCATCCCTGCTTAGCCATTTTGCACTTTCTGTCGATCTCATTTTTGAGACGTCTGTATTCTTTTTTGCCTACTTCATTTACTGCATTTTTCTATTTTCTCCTTTCATCAGTTAAATTCAATATTTCTTCTGTTACCCAAGGATTTCTACTAGCCTCGTCCTTTTACCTACTTGATCCTCTGCTGCCTTCACTACTTCATCCCTCAAAGCTACCCATTCGTCTTCTACCGTATTTCTTTCCCCCATTCTTGTAAATTGCTCCCTTATGCTCTCCCTGAAACTCTGTACAACCTCTGGTTCTTTTAGTATATGCAGGTCCCATCTCCTTAAATTCCCACCTTTTTGCAGTTTCTTTAGTTTTCATCTATAAGTCATTATAGGAGGATTAAATACATTAAAAGTTGGTGTACTAGATGTAGTGATATGTTTCAATGCTGGAGTGATAGGAAAGTTGGAAGTCCTGAAAAATTTAGGCTAAAATTTGGCTCTAATATGGATGATCAATTGCTTGTGTGTGACAGACAACGACTGCATGAAGCTGAAAAAATTACTCTTAAAATTAGAAGCAAGAAGTGCTTAAAGGAGTGCCAAGAGGAAGTTTGAAGGTGAAGAAATGCTGCACTTGAAGATAATGCTTCAGGGATGTTCTGAGGCACAGTTTAATTGAATTCATATCTTCATTCAAAATTTCCCACAAATTGTATTTTTCAGAATTCAGGTACAAATATTTCCTAAAGTTTATAAGGCATTGCTCTAATTTTTTCTGTAACTTGCAATAGTCCATACTGATGTAGTAGATTGTAAGCTTTATTGCAGAATCTACTAAATTACAGAAAAACTAAAATTTTTATTACGGACAAATTTATAAAAATTAAAATATAGGATGTGATATTTTTTATCCCTGTAATAAATAATTGGTGGAATTAAACCCTCTGTAACGGACATGGAGCTGGTAAATACTGTTTTAGTATTGTGAAGCTCAAATAAAAATATGAATTTAATGTCTATTCTCTCTCGTAATGTTTTAATATTTGGAATTGGAAATCATAGTTCACACAGTAAAAAGATGTACGTATACTGCAAAATATTTCCAATGGTAACAATTTTCTGATTTAATTTTTCTAATGTGTAAGATGTCAAGACATTACATATAGTCTATGGAGTTAACAAGACCTTTTGAAGTCCACACTGTTTGCCGCTGAAAATATTATTTCAGCTCTAAATGTTCGTAAAATTTACTGTACGCGACCCTTCTACAAAACACATAATCGTTGAGATTTTCGTGGCCACTGACGAAACGTCAGAAAAATCATTACACAAACGGTGGCTCGAGATCTCGAGACCTAAACCAACAGGCAACACTTCCAGAAATGTTTTGAAATTGTGTTAAAATGAAATGGTGGGGTAATCCTTTAGTTTTTTGTTTCTTCATCTCATATTCTACGAAGTATCTTAAAAACATATCCGAGTTTCTCTGAGAAAACGAGACCATGTCAAAGATTGTTACATGAGTAAACTAGTGGTTCGGACAGTTCAATTCAAAATCATTTGATTATATTACTTTCGATTTCATCATAACCACTTAAGAATGTATTTTAAATGTCTTGCCTCAACTGCATGAAAATGATCGCTTCGCCCACTTCTTGTCTTCATATTCCCCTCTCGGTAGCAATCGGCTTTATCTTTCGAAAGGTACACAGATATATATTTTTATGAGAGACCTTTGTCCTATTTTATGATCGCCATGCCACAACATCCTTTTTTGTTTGATTCTGTCTGTAATATTTAGTGTCACCTGGATTCTTCTGGTTGTATTTCGCGCTTGCACCATTCATGATTTCGCATTATATCAATATCCAGACTTCACAGCTTCCACACTCATTTTTTTCTAACATGTCATGCTTCTCAATTATAAATCGTAATTTCTTAACATCTAGTTGAAAGTTATAATATGCATTGTTATAGAGCTTTCGTAGAAACTGAAAGGCATTCAGTTAGTAGCTGCACAAACCTCAATTCAGTATATTGTGGATAAATAGCAGCATCGATCGTAAATACTGAAATCCTTTATTTTATGTATCGATTTCGGTCACTGTGTGACCATCTTCAGTGCAAATTAGTCGAAACTGGTAGGCAAATATCATAATAGCACATTTTGTATGATGTGTATTGATTACTTCCAACAGACCTTCACTGATGCATTTTTTTTTCTTTTTTTTGCGTAAATCACACTATAAGTTACACCTCATAGAGAATATTGTGCTATTATGACGTTAATCTACAAGATTCGAAAAATTTGCACTGAAGATGGTCACACAGTGACCGAACTCGATCTGTAAAATTAAGGATTTAAATATTTACGACCGATGCTACCATTTATCCAAAATATATTGACAATAGTACGGTAATGGTGTCCACTAGAATTAGACATTAAAGCTGAATTGTCCGGTGCTGATAAAATATTGTCAATATTGTATTTTTGGGAAGTGCAAAATATCATTCTATTACTTACTTTTAAAGAAATTTAATGATGTCAGTAACTTGCTTTTCCTGTCTCATTTCGTAGCCTTCCACAGCCACATCTACACATTGCAAGCCACGCCACGATGTTTCGAAGAAGGTACCGATCAAGCAAGAGAGTGGTAGTGAATACAACACTTCACAAATAAACTCATCAGATAAAGCACTGAACACCCCATTAAAAGAGTATACTGTCGCTTTGGAGCCCGTTGATGCTCTGTAACTGGTAATAGGCGAAAGCGTGGTCCTCAGCCACCACTAACATAAGTCATGGTAGGTTGTATGGGAATCAGCACAGTCTCATGGATCGACAGACAGACTTGCCAGAATAGTGAAAAGGAGCTTCGTGTTTCGATAAGTCCATGAAAACAGCGTGTATGAATGTACCCAGTTTGTTGGAGTATTATTGTGGAGAGTCCAATGCGTTTACACAGAGTGATGTACCACTCTCATCCCTATAGCACGACGTAAGATAACTCAAAACTCCATCTGGAATTGCTGCTGTCACTAAAGTCAGGAACATATGTAACGGCTTCCAGGGGAAAATTGCGATGGGCACTGCACACAGTCGATGATGGGAGTCGGTACCTCACAAAAGGTCCATTACTCACAGAGGCACATAAATTTTCACGCCTCCACAAGCAAATGATGCAATGTTTCAAAGGCATCGAAGGTCCGATAATTCCTTTAACATTCAGCTTATCAAGGGTGTAACATAGACTGGAGGTTGTTCTCTAACGGTTTGGATACATTTTTGGTATGATGAATTGGGCTGACTAATTCAGACTGGCATGAAAGTAAAGAAGGGTGTTTATTTCAGCACGGTCAGTGACCAAGTGCACCTACACATTCCTGGTTTGACGGACACTCCGGTATCCATCACCACTCGATGTTAATCCTACAAAAAAGCTCTAGGGACTATTTGCAGGCTCGAGAGACACATAGCATTCGGCATCTGCACATTCTGATAGCTGTATGGTGGGTTGTGCACTAGAGACGGGCAAAGTGGTTCATTCTTGGGAACTAGTTCACTGGTGGGTACCGTTCATTTTTACTCGTCCACCGTTCATTGTGCTTGGTATATGGTTCTTTTGAAAAATTGAAAATTTGTAGTATAGGTGACTGAAGATGGAAGGCGCCAAGAGGGGGCACTTGACTTTCCCCTGGAGTACAAAGATTTTATCCACAACAGAATTCTCAGAACTTGTAATTTTCGTGATTCTGCAAAACATCTCGTTTAGCGAACTGTAGCGTTATGTGGCTGATCGCAGTGAAATAATGTACGGTGGCGCACGAAAAACCGGCCCCCAGTAGAGACTGCTCGCCAATTACGCACGGTTTGTTGACCTCTATGAGCAGAATAGATAAACATGTAGTAATTAGGCACTGAAAAAAAATGACAAATAAGCTAATGCAAACAACGTCGAAAGAACAGATGATTTGTAAGCGACAATGAGCAGCCTAGTACTCGGGGCCGATTTTTTATGCTGTACCACTGTAATAATATTGTAGGAGTCATCATATTCTCCTTATAAAATGTGACACCGTACACTCGATTACGAAGCGCGGGCTTCATTCGGTTGTAAGTCGGTCTGCCTTCCATAACAATGAACATGCCCTTTTACCGTGGATCAAAAAAAAAAGACGGAAAACGGCCACTAGTGTGCGCTTTGCTGACGTCCTTTGAACGTGTAATAACAAAACATGTTGCCTTTTTACAACTACTTCTTCTGCTGTTTATTGAAACAGTGAAGTAAGCTGATACGTCGTTTTGTTACCTGAAAAGACGTACGTATTACAAACCACGTAATTTTTATGTAATTTACGTAATTCTAAAATACATTTTAATTACCGTTCTTGGACGCTGAATATAATACGAAAAGAACCAGAAGTTCAGGGTTCAAAACAGGTTTCAAACATATGCAGAATGGACGTGCGCAGCGAACGTAACGAACAACAACTCGATACTGAACTACGGGCAGTCGGCAGTGGAACTGAGACGAGTGGCCACGCGAAGAAGGGCGAGTCCGGCCGAGAGAGACCGAGACAGGGGGGAACGGGACCGAGGCTGAAACGAGACCGGCCGACGTGCCGTTCAGCAACGAGACCGACCGTTTGCCGTTTGCGGGAAATATAAGTACACTACTGGCCATTAAAATTGCTACACCGCAAGGTGACGGGCTTTTTTTTGTTTTTTTTTTTTTTTTTCTTTGGTCATCAGTCTACTGACTGGTTTGATGCGGCCCGCCACGAATTCCTTTCCTGTGCTAACCTATTCATCTCAGAGTAGCACTTCCAACCTACGTCCTCAATTATTTGCTTGACGTATTCCAATCTCTGTCTTCCTCTACAGTTTTTGCCCTCTACAGCTCCCTCTAGTACCATGGAAGTCATTCCCTCATGTCTTAGCAGATGTCCTATCATCCTGTCCCTTCTCCTTATCAGTGTTTTCCACATATTCCTTTCCTCTCCGAATCTGCGTAGAACCTCCTCATTCCTTGCCTTATCAGTCCACCTCATTTTCAACATTCGTCTATAGCACCACATCTCAAATGCTTCGATTCTCTTCTGTTCCGGTTTTCCCACAGTCCATGTTTCACTACCATACAATGCATTACTCCAGACGTACATCCTCAGAAATTTCTTCCTCAAATTAAGGCCGGTATTTGATATTAGTAGACTTCTCTTGGCTAGAAATGCCTTTTTTGCCATAGCGAGTCTGCTTTTGATGTCTTCCTTGCTCCGTCCGTCATTGGTTATTTTACTGCCTAGGCAGCAGAATTCCTTAACTTCACTGACTTCGTAACCATCAATCCTGATGTTAAGTTTCTCGCTGTTCTCATTTCTACTACTTATCATTACCTTCGTCTCTCTCCGATTTCCTCTCAAACCATTCTGTGTACTCATTAGACTGTTCATTCCGTTCAGCAGATCATTTAATTCTTCTTCACTTTCACTCAGGATAGCAATGTCATCAGCGAATCGTATCATTGATAACCTTTCACCTTGTATTGACGTGCTACAGACACGAAATTTAACCGACAGGAAGAACATGCTGTGATGTGCAAATGATTAGCTTTTCAGAGCATTCACAAAGGGTTGGCGCCGTTGGCGACACCTAGAACGTGCGGACATGAGGAAAGTTTCCAACCGATTTATCATACTCAAACGAAAGTTGACCGGCGTTGCCTGGTGACACGTAGTTGTGATGCCTCCTGTAAGGAGGACAAATGCGTACCATCACGTTTCCGACTTTGATAAACGTCGGATTGTAGCTTATCGTGATTGCGGTTTATCTTATCGCGACGTGGCTACTCGCGTTGGTCGAGATCCAATGCCTGTTAGCAGCATATGGAATCGATGGGTTCAGGAGGGTAATACGGAACGCCGTGCTGGATCCCAACGGCCTCGTATCCAAGCAGTCGAGATGACAGGCATCTTATCCGCATGGCTGTAACGCATCGTGCAGCCACGTCTCGATCCCTGAGTCAACAGATGGAGACGTTTGCAACACAACGACCATCTGCACGAACAGTTGGACGACGTTTGCAGCAGCACGGGCTATCAGCTCGGAGACCATGGCTGCGGTTACCCTTGACGCTGCATCACAGACAGGAGCGCCTGCGATGGTGTACGAAAGGCAAAACGTCATTTTTTCGGATGTATCCAGGTTCTGTTTATCTGTTTACAGCATCATCATGGTCGCAACAGTGTTTGGCGACATATAGGTGAACGCGCAAAGGGAGCGTGTATTCGTCATCGCCATACTGGCGTATCACCCGGCGTAATGGTATGGTGTGCCATTGGATACACGTGTCGGTCACCTCTTCTTCGCATTGACGGCCCTTTGAACAGTGGACGTTACATTTCCGATGTGTTACGATCCGTAGCTCTACCCTTCATTCGACCCCTGCGAAACCCTACATTTCAGCACGATAATGCACTACCGCATTTTGCTGCTCCTGTACGGGCCTTTCTGGATACAGAATATGTTCAACTGCTGCCCTGGCAAAGCACATTCTCCAGGTCTCTCACCAACTGAAAACGTCTGGTCAATGGTGGCCGAGCAACTGGCTCGTCACAATACGCCAGTGACTACTCTTGATGAATCGTGTTGAAGCTGCATGGGCAGCTGTAACTGTACACACCATCCAAGCTCTGTTTGACTCATTGCCCAGGCGTTATTAGGGCCAGAGGTGGTTGTTCTGGGTACTGATTTCTCAGGATCTACGCACCCAAATTTCGTGAAAATGTAATCACATGTCACTTCTAGTATAACATATTTGTGCAATGAATACGCGTTTATCATCTGCATTTCTTCTTGGTGTAGCAATTTTAAGGGCCAGTGGTGTAGAAAGCCGCGACCGAAGTGAACTATGAAAGACCTTTCCTTGGAATTCGCTCCGCGATCGTTCCGTTCATCTCGATGTACCGTTGCTTTGGACTCGTTAGTTCGCGAACGACCCATCTCTAGTGTGCACACAGGCGCTCTTGGGCAGATAAAGGCAGGGGTAGGGAAACTGCTGGCGCACAGGTAGTTAGATGGACCAGAGCGTATGCTACAGTTGTGTATACGAGTGCATATGGGTAGAGTTCGTCACACAGGGCCATAAATTAAAATGGCCGCCCGGTACGTGGCACAGGCTAACTGCAGTTTCCTACTGATGGGCACCCAGGAATTACACATTAATACCTTGATGTGAGGGCCTATACAACGGCGATGTACTTGAGGACAAAATTATGGAAATGGAAGAGGATGTAAATGAAGATGAAATGGGAGATACGATACTGCGTGAAGAGTTTGACAGAGCAATCAAAGACCTGAGTCGAAACAAGGCCCCGGAGTAGACAACATTCCATTGGAACTACTGACGGCCTTGGGGGAAACAGTCCTGACAAAACTCTACCATCTGGTGAGCAAGACGTATGAAACAGGCGAAATACCCTCAGACTTCAAGAAGAATATAATAATTCCAATCCCAAAGGAAGCAGTTGTTGACAGATGTGAAAATTACCGAACTATCAGTTTAATAAGCCACAGCTGCAAAATAATAACACGAATTCCTTACAGACGAATGGAAAAACTAGTAGAAGCCGACCTCGGGGAATATTCCCTAGAAATACTGGAACACGTGAGGCAATACTGACCCTACGACTTATCTTAGAAGAAAGATTAAGGAAAGGCAAATCTACGTTTCTAGCATTTGGAGACTTAGAGAAAGCTTTTGACAATGTTGACTGGAATACTCTCTTTCAGATTCTAAATAAAGGTGGCAGGGGTAAAATACAGGGAGCGAAAGGCTATTTACAATTTGTACAGAAACCAGATGGCAGTTATAAGAGTCGAGGGACATGAAAGGGAAGCTGTGGTTGGGAAGGGAGTAAGACAGGGTTGTAGCCTCTCCCCGATGTTATTCATTCTGTATATTGAGCAAGCAGTAATGGAAACAAAAGAAAAATTCGGAGTAGGTATTAAAATCCATGGAGAAGAAATAAAAACTTGGAGGTTCGCCGATGACATTGTAATTCTGTCAGAGACAGCAAAGGACTTAGAAGAGCAGTTGAATGGAATGGACAGTGTCTTGAAAGGAGCAAATAAGATGAACATCAACAAAAGCAAAATGAGGATTATGGATTGTAGTCGAATTAAGTCGGGTGATGCTGGGGGAATTAGGTTAGGAAATGAGATACTTAAAGTAGTAAAGGAGTTTTGCTATTTGGGGAGCAAAATAACTGATGATGGTCGAAGTAGAGAGGATATAAAATGTAGAATGGCAATGGCAAGGAAAGCATTTCTGAAGAAGAGAAATTTGTTAACATCGAGTATATATTTAAGTGTCAGGAAGTCATTTCTGAAAGTCTTTGTATGAAGTGTAGCCATGTATGGAAGTGAAACATGGACGATAAATAGTTTGGACAAGAAGAGAATAGAAGCTTTCGAAATGTGGTGCTACAGAAGAATGCTGAAGATTAGATGGGTAGATCACATAACTACTGAGGATGTATTGAATAGGATTGGGGAGAAGAGAAGTTTGTGTCACAACTTGACCAGAAGAAGGGATCGGTTTGTAGGACATGTTCTGAGGCATCAAGGGATCACCAATTTAGTATTAGAGGGCAGCGTGGAGGGTAAAAATCGTAGAGGGAGACCAAGAGATGACTACACTAAGCAGATTCAGAAGGATGTAGGTTGCAGTAAGTACTGGGAGATGAAGAAGCTTGCACAGGATAGAGTAGCATGGAGAGCTGCATCAAACCAGTCTCAGGACTGAAGACCACAACAACAACAACAACAACAACCTTGATGTGCGCTGAGGGTGAGTAATTTCATTTTCCATGTGCTTAACGCGTTGTAGCAAGCAGTTACCCACAGTGGCTGGCAACTGGTAATTAGTCTGAAATATGAACACGTACCTATACGGAGTATCAGCAGACAGATGCTAGACAGTGTGTGTGTGTGTGTGTGTGTGTGTGTGTGTGTGTGTGTGTGTGTGTGTGTGTTTTGTACGTACCTGTGAGAGCACCGGCCACCAGCGCTATAGCGAGGCTGTGCGCCAAAGCCAGCAGTTGGAACCCAGCCTGAGCCTGAGCAGACCGCCCCAGCAATGCAGAGGGAGAGCCGTCAGGTCCTTCATGAGGCTGAAACACAAGGTGATGTGTGAAGCCCTCAAAGCTATCGACTAGATTAACCAGGGTTCACTTCTCAAACCCTGAACTTAGTTATGGAGACTGATCTACACCCATGATCAAAAATTAAGGATAATGCTGATACATGGTGAAACAACACTCTGGTGGGCGGTTTGCGGGTTAAATCACCTCGGGGTATGACCATGCGGTGCATTTCCCCTGCGGTCGTCGCACGGTGGCGACGGCAGCAGTCTACATACTGCAGTACCCCCAGAATTTTACGAAAGTCTGGAGTCACTTTTGTTCCAGCCTTTTCGAACACACGTTATTTTATAGTGGGTTGTAGCATAAACAGATACACACTGCCGTAGAACGTTATTTGTGCAGGCTAACCGAGAAAGAAGAGCAAAACCGGGACAACAAGTGACGCGCTAGGTTGCAGCAAAGAGAGAAAAAAAAAAATCCGGCCCAGAATTCCGTGAACCAACTTCATGCGCGAAAAACATTGGTCATTGTTGTGTGTTGTGGAGAGACAACGGAAGAAAAAGTATGATTATTATTAATAGTGACTTGGTCTGGAGCAGACAGACATGTATATTAGTATTGTATCGTCGAGAAAAAATGTTATTTAATTTGGTTGAATTCAGTCATGTGCGAATGCCTTAAGAAAGTGTGGGCTTACTGTTTAATGTGGCAGTGAAATGGTGTATTGAATTTTGAATGTAGAATACGTTAACAGCAACTGAATTTTGAGAGAGACTTTATTTGGACTAGGTAATAGAATTTTGGAATAGTAAATGAGTTTTCACCTTCCTCAAAATATATAATCTTTGGAGAAGAGTTTGATGCAAGCAGAAGACACCGGAGCTGCGGGGAAGCTGAGCCTGTATCCGGCATTCAAGTACGTTCACACTGATAGTCTAAGGAGCGCGGTTCTAAGTTTTAGAGAAGATACAGCGGGGCACGGCAATACGCAGGTGCATATCAGAGTACGGCGCATCGAGTAAGTGTGCAGACGTTTTCAGACTTGCTGACGGTGGATGAGTGTTGAAAATGGCTCAAAGAACACGTTATGAGGGGTAGAATACTAGGGAGACTGGAGGCTGGTCAAATACAGCAGGTCGTAGCAGGGACCCTCCGTGTGCCACAGAGTGTAATCTCAAGATTATGGCAACGATTCCAGCAGACAGGAGACGTGTCCAGGCGCTACAGTAAGGGACGTCCACAGTGTCCAAGAGGTCTGCAAGATGACCGATATCTCACCATCAGTGCCCGCAGACAGCCCCGGAGTACTGCATGTCTTTGACAGACGAACTGCAACAGGTAAGGTGTATCGGGACGTACTGCAGGTAGCCTTGCTCGGAACTTTACCGCAGCCACTGGAACAGTTGACTCCAGACACACAGTCTACTGACGACTGAACAGACATGGTTTATTCGCCTGGAGACCTGCAAGGTGCATTCTACTGACCTCTGGTTACAGGAGAGTCCGTAAAGCCTGGTGTCAAGAACACAGTACATGGTCATTGGAACAGTGCTCCCAGGTTATGTTCACGGACAAGTCCAGGTATAGTCTGAATAGTGATTCTCAGCGGGTTTTCATCTGGCGTGAACCAGGAACCAGATACCAACCCCTTAATGTCCTTGAAAGGGACCTGTATGGAGGTCGTGGTTTGATGGTGTGGGGTGGGATTATGATTGGTGCACGTACACCCCTGCATGTGCTTGACAGAGAAACTGTAACAGGTCAGGTGTATCGGGACGTCATTTTGCTCCAGTCTGTCCGCCTCTTCAGGGGTGCAGTAGGTCCCACCTTCCTACTGAAGGATGATAACGCACGGCCCTCACCGAACTGCCATCGTGGAGGGGTACCTTGAAACAGAAGATATCAGGCGAATGGAGTAGTGTGCCTGTTCTCCAAACCTAAACCCCATCGAGCAGGCCTTGGAAGCTCTCGATCGATGTACCGCTGCACGTATTCAAACCCCTACGACAATTCAGGAGCTCCGACAGGCACTGGTTCAAGAATGGGAGGCTACACCCCAGCAGCTGTTCGACCACCAGATCCTGATGTCGGGGTACATGCACAAAAAACAGTGGCGTTTTGTAGTACATGTGATTCGCGACGGTTTTCCCAATTATCACCAACACCGTGAACTTACAGGTCTGTGTCGTGTGTGGTCCCCTATGCTATTAGCGCCAGTTTTGTGTAGTGCCGTGTTGTGTGGCACCACATTCTGCAGTTATCCTTAATTTGTGAGGATGAGTGTATGAAGCTATACAGGTTGCTCTAAAATTTTCCTTGCAAATTTTTAGGACTTGTTGAGGGGACTGAGTAGATAATATTTAGAATTGCAGCCCATGTCCGGAAACGTACCATTTCAATGTTACAATTGTTTGAAAACATATTGGTCACGTGATCACTTTCATCCTCACGTTCAGATAAAAGCAGAGCACTTTGAACGACTAGAGATTGTTGTTCTTCTTTGATGCAGCTCTCCATGCTACTCAATCCTGTGCAAGATTCTTCATCTCCCAGTACCTACTGCAACCTACATACTTCTGAATCTACTTTGTGTATTCATCTCTTGGTCTCCCTCTACGATTTTTACCTCCCCCCCCCCCCACACTCTACCTTCCAATAGCAAATTGGTGATGCCTCAAAAACTGTCCTATCAACTGATCCCTTCTTCTAGTCAAGTTGTGTCACTAATTTCTCTTCTCCCCAATCCTATTCAATACTTCCTCAGTAGTTATGTGATCTACCCATCTAATCTTCAGCATTCTTCTGTAGCACCACACTTCATAAGCTTCAATTCTCTTCTTGTCCAAACTATTTATCGTCCATGTTTCACTTCCATACATGGCTACACTCTATACAAATACTTTCAGAAATGACTTCCTAACACTTAAATCTATACTCGATGTTAACTAATTTCTCTTCTTCAGAAACGCTTTCCTTGCCATTGCCAGTCTACATTTTATATCATCTCTACTTCGACCATCATCAGTTATTTTGCTCCCCAAATAGCAAAACTCCTTTACTACTTTAAGTGTCTCATTTCCTAATCTAATACCCTCAACATCACCCGACTTAATTCGACTAAATTCCATTATCCTCGTTTTGCTTTTGTTGGTGTTCATCTTATATCCTCCTTTCAAGTCACTATTTATTCCTTCCAACTGCTTTTCCAGGCCCTCTGCTGTCACTGACAGAATTACAATGTCATCGTCAAACCTCAAAGTTTTTATTTCTTCTACATGGATTTTAATTCCTACTCCAATATTTTTCTTTGGTTTGCTTTACTGCTTGCTCAATATACAGATTGAAAAACATCGGGGATGAGCTACAACCCTGTCTCACTCCCTTCCCAATCATCGCTTCACTTTCATGCCGCTCGACTCTTATAACTGCCATCTGGTTTCTGTACAAATTGTAAATAGCCTTTCGCTCCCTGTGTTTTACCCCTGCCACCTTCAGAATTTGAAAGATTGTATTCCAGTCAACATTGTCAAAAGCTTTCTCTAAGTCTACAAATGCTAGAAACGTAGGTTTGCCCTTCCTTAATCAAGCTTATAAGGTAAGTCGTAGGGTCAGTATTGCCTCACGTGTTCCAATATTTCTACGGAATCCAAACTGATCTTCCCCGAGGTCGGCTTCTACCAGTTTTTCCATTCGTCTGTGGCGAATTCGTGTTAGTATTTTGCAGCTGTGACTTATTAAACTGATAGTTCGGTAATTTTCGCGTCTGTCAACATCTGCTTCTTTTTGAAGCCTGTCTCATAGCAGATGGTAAAGTTTTGTTAGGTCTGGCTCTCCCAAGGCTAGAGACAGGGCGCTCATTTTCACAGGACATGTACATTAGTATATTCTGCAGAAATGATTAGCTTTGAAATCTGCCTACAGAGCTCGTTGTGACTGTAGGCCGAAAGTAATGGACATGTGTGACATGAGCAGACATATGCGTGAACCATACCGCTAAATCAGTGAGTGTGAAAGGTTGCGCATTATTGGCATGAGAGAACGTGGTACATCCATCCGGAAAATTGATCCCCCTATGGAACGAAGTGTTCGGCAATGCAATGGTTGTGTGCAGAATGGTTCCCGGAAGGACATAGAATGAAATGAAATGGGTCAGGTTGGACCACCCAGACCACCCAACCTCATCCGTATGGCATTGCAGGACAGATCTGGGTCCTCCTCGGCTCTGGCGCAACTGTGGAACTAACACATCGTACACTATCAGGAGTGGCAGACCGTCGCCGTTTATTACCACACGGGTTACGTGCGCATCACCCACTTCTCTGGCTACCTTTCACCAACCTGAAGAAACATGCTACAGGGCAATAGAGTACGGAACGACGTCACTGGGTACGGCAATGGCATCTTGTAGTGTTTTTGGACGAATCCAGGTTCTGTTTGTTTGAAAATGATGGCCGCATTTTGGTTCGCCACAGACAGGGCATTCGCAAAACACACACAGCGCCAACTTAAGCCCTTATGGTGTGGGGTGCTACTGGCTACAACAACAAATGACAACTGACGAATGTCCAGGGCACTGAGAGGAGTGTGACCTACGTTAATGACACCCTGCGACCTGTAGTCGTAGCCTTTCCTCGCAACACCACATACTCCATTTTTAGCAAGACAATGCACGACCACATTATGCTGAACGAACACCTGCCTTGGTGGTGTCGTAGCCTTTCCTCGCAACACCACATACACCATTTTTCAGCAAGACAATGCACGACCACATTATGCTGAACGAACACCTGCCTTGGTGGTGTCGTAGCCTTTCCTCGCAACACCACATACACCATTTTCCAGCAAGACAATGCACGACCACATTATGCTGAACGAACACCTGCCTTGGTGGTGTCACAGGAAGTCAGCCTTTTGCCCTGGTCCGCCAGATCACCAGACTTGTCGCCAATCGAAAATGTGCGGAATGTGGTTAAATGACTGGTGCAGCGCTGTGACCCAATGCCAACCACCACAGATGAATCCAGAATGAGATTTTCACTCTGCAGCGGAGTGTGCGCTGATATGAAACTTCCTGACAGATTAAAACTGTATGCCGGAACGAGACTCGAACTCGGGACCTTTGCCTTGTGGGCAACTTAACTGAAGCTCTCCTGCGAACCTAGCTCACAGTTTTAATCTGCCAGGAAGTTTCATATCAGCGCACACTCCGCTGCAGAGTGAAAATCACATTCTGGAAACATCCCCCAGGCTGTAGCTAAGCCATGTCTCCGCAATATCCTTTCTTTCAGGAGTGCTAGTTCTGCAAGGTTCGCAAGAGAGCTTCTGTTAAGTTTGGAAGGCAGGAGACGAGGTACTGACAGAAGTAAAGCTGTAAGGACGGGACTTGAGTCGTGCCTGGGTAGGTCAGTTAGTAGAGCACTTGCCCGCGATAGGCAAAGGTCCCGAGTTCGAGTCACGTTCCGGCACACAGTTTTAATCTGCCAGGAAGTTTCACCACAGATGAAGTTTGGCAACAGGTGAGTGCAGTAGGAATGGCTATGCCACAGGACGCCATTCGCGCTTGACACGCATCGATTTTATCATGTGTGGAACAAGCTAACACGGCACATGCGGACCCTGTGTCTACTAGGCAACAGGACACATGCTGAACAGAGGTGACTGAAAGGCTGGTCATTTCTGCAAAAGA
The DNA here is from genome assembly GCF_023897955.1 of Schistocerca gregaria. Taxonomy (NCBI): domain Eukaryota; kingdom Metazoa; phylum Arthropoda; class Insecta; order Orthoptera; family Acrididae; genus Schistocerca; species Schistocerca gregaria. Next base: position 78,677,085 of record NC_064928.1, read on the forward strand.
TACTAATGTACATGTCCTGTGAACATGAACGTCCTGTCTTCAGTGATTGAAGGTTTTACTTTTTTGCTGAACGTGAGTGTGCAAGTAATTTATGAGGCGTGACCTAGTACCTTACTTGTTTTAAAATTTCACACATTAATAACCAAAGAAATGAAACATGATCAGTTTTCCCAAACTACTCCAATTGCACTACGGCCGTCCAGCGTCTCCTCTGACACCTTCTGACAGTGAAAGTACCCCTTTCTCGAAGCCATTGCGTAATTGCGGGGAAAAGGGAACGCGATGGAGCAGGACGTTAGGGTAATGACATGGGTTCTCATTCATTTTATTGTCTACTCAGTCCCTTCTACAAGTCCCACAAGTTTCTGAGAGGAATTTTAGAACACCCTGTAGAGGGTGGGCATAATGAAACTCATGCAGAATCTAATTCATCTTAAAATATGAAAACCAACTCACGTCTCCTGCAACCGAGGTGGATATTATAAGTTGGATTGCCTATCTTGTGATTCAGTAAATACACTACTGGCCATTAAAATTGCTACACCAAGAAGAACGCAGATGATAAACGTGTATTCATTGGACAAATGTATTATACTGGAAGTGACTTGTGATTACATTTTCACGCAATTTGGATGCATAGATCGTGACAAATCACTAGCCAGAACAACCACCTCTGGCCGTAATAACGGCCTTGATACGCCTGGGCATTGAGTCAAACATAGCTTGGATGGCGTTTACAGGTACAGCTGCCCATGCAGCTTCAACACGATACCACAGTTCATAAAGAGTAGTGACTGGCGTATTGTGAAGAGCCAGTTGCTCGGCCACCATTGAGCACACGTTTTCAATTGGTGAGAGACCTGGAGAATGTGCTGACCAGGGCAGCAGTCGAACATTTTCTGTATCCAGAAAGGCCCGTATAGGACCTGCAACATGCGGTCGTGCATTATCCTGCTGAAGTGTAGAGTTTCGCAGGGATCGAGTGAAGGGTAGAGCCACGGGTCGTAACACATCTGAAATGTAACGTCCACTGTTCAAAGCGCCGTCAATGCGAACAAGAGGTGACCGAGACGTGTAACCATTGGCACCCCATACCATCATGCCGGGTGATACGCCAGTACGGCGATGACGAATACACGCTTCTAATGTGCGTTCACCGCGATGTCGCCAAACACGGATGCGACCATCATGATCCTGTAAACAGAACCTGGATTCATCCGAATAAATGACGTTTTGCCATTCGTGCACCCAGGTTCGACGTTGAGTACACCATCGCAGGCGCTCCTGTCTGTGATGCAGCGTCAAGGGTAACCGCGTCTTGCAAACTTCCCCATCTATTGACTCAGTGATCGAGACGTGGCTGCACGATCCGTTACAAAACAATGGTTCAAATGGCTCTGAGCATTATGGGACTTAACTTCTGAGCTCATCAGTCCCCTAGAATTTAGAACTACTTAAACCTAACTAACCTAAGGACATCAGACACATCCATACCCGAGGGAGGATTCGAACCTAAGACCGTAGCGGTCGCGCGGTTCCAGACAGTAGTGCATAGAACCGCTCGGCCACACCGACCGTCCGATCCGTTACAGCCATTCGGACAAGATGCCTGTCACCTCGACTGCTAGTAATACGAGGCCGTTGGGCTCCAGCACGGCGTTCCGTATTACCCTACTGGACCCACCGATTCCATATTCTGGAATCTCGACCAACGCGATCAGCAGTGTCACAATACGATAAACCGCAATCGTGATAGGCTACAATCCGATCTTTAGCAAAGTCGAAAACGTGATGCTACGCCTTTCTCCTGCCGGTCAACTGCTGTTTGTGTATGAGAAATCGGTTGGAAACTTTCCTCATGTCAGCACGTTGTAGGTGTCGCCACCGGTACCAACCTCGTGTGAATGCTCTGAAAAGCTAATCATTTGCATATCACAGCATCTTCTTCGTGTCGGTTAAATTTCGCGTCTGTAGCACGTCACCTTCGTGGTGTAGCAATTTTAATGACCAGTAGTGTATTTGCCATGTCGTGCCATCCTGGGAGAAGACAAAATTTCGGCTTAGCAGTCGGTATTTGTAGAGAAATAGGACTGTTAACGAAGAGTTCAAAAGTGGCTCTAAGAACTACGAGGTCATCACTCCCCTAGAACTTAGAACTACTTAAACCTAACTAACCGAAGGACATCACACACATTCATGCCCGAGGCAGGATTCGAATCTGCGACCACAGGAGCTGCGCGGTTCCGGTCGAAGGCGCCTAGAATCTCTCGGCCACAGCGGCCGGCTAACGAAGAGTGTCTGCGTACTTACGATCAGCCATAGTGACAATATCGCAGACTGCCAAGACACAGCAGACGTATTTACATCTCTTTGTATTACGTATAGGACATCCAATGACACGCATCTACCTGTACTAAAGGTACAAGGCGACAATTATTGAACTATATGAAAAAAAAATACTAAATTAGATACAAACTACGGGGTGCACGCACTTTATTCAACAGTAAACCACACTACAGATATTCGTAATTAGGTTATGACATCTTCAATATGTCTGTCATCATTGGTGTTGACGTGGTACAGACAAATAGCGAAATTCCGCATGACCCGCTGCAGTGACGGAATATCTAGGACCAATAGAGGCCCGTGCCACCGTCCTCTCGGTACCCCAGAGCCAGAATGCGGTTTTCGAAGTGCTGCTCCAGGACATCAAACACTGCCCTGCTGCGATGGGGTCGAGCTCAGTCTTCCACGAGCCGCATCTTGTCGAAATAAAGGTCACTTCGCGTAATAGGGATGAAACCAGCTTCAAAAATCCTCACGTACCGTTCGGTAGTCACCCTGCCATCAAGAAATGTCGCAGCGATTGTACCGCGACTGGACATTGCACATCACAAATTCACTAGTTATGGGTAAAGAGACGTCTCGATCGTGAAATGCGGATTCTCAGGCCCCCAAATGCACCGATTTTGCTTATTGACGAACCCATCCAAATGAAAGTGGGCTTCGTCACTAAACCAAACCATACTCCGCATACTAATTTCTATGATCGCCGCGGCCAACTGTGCAGTTTGAACATCCTAACGCAAAGCGTTCAGAAGTTATGATGATTTTATTTCATATAGTTCAATAATTGTCACACTGTAAGTGTCACATTGCGTCATAACTCTTAATAAATGTTATCGGTTATTTTTTATTGTGTTGCCGCATTTCTGTTCTAGTGGCACACTGTGAGGCAAGGAAGTTGATAGTGATAACGTGGAGTCTGTCACCTTTTGTTGAACAATAGTAGGGACTACGTTTTGTACTACCAGATATATTTGGGCTCAGTTAATAGTAACTTGCAGTTTAACATCCTCAACATTAATGCTAAACTAGCTTGAGGAGCTTTGAAATGTTAAAGATAGAAGTCGAGAAATCGAGGAATAATATAAATATCAGAATGTAGATCCTTTAGCTGCACCGCAAAGACTGAATGAGACCTGAGACCGTCTCCAGGGAGAGTTTGAAAAATGGAGCAGATGCAACTGAAAAACGATACACAAACTCGTGACGAACATTTGGAACGAAGAACGCATGCCAGCTAATTAGAGAGAATCCATTATACTAAAAGTCGATAAAAAAGAGACTAAACAAGAGCGCAGAAAAATAAAGCCTTCATTTATCATACAATAAAAGTGTTCTCCAAGATTCTGAAGCAAAGACTGGAAAAGTATTTAAAAGAGGGAATATAGTAGATGAGAAACAAGGAGGATCGATCCATCACTGATTTTTCTACGGAAAGAATCCATATCAAAATACTGGGAATACAACAATGGCCAAATTTGTCAGTTCATCTTAAGAGGGCCTGCGGTAGCACAAACAGAGAAAAGATCTCGGAGAACATGCAGAAGCTTGGAATATTAAAGAAGATTACAAATCGTCTAAAAGGAACACTGGCAGTCTCAAAAGCGATAGTGGAAACAGACAGAGAGCATTCGATGGCTTTTGATCTAAAATCAGAAGTCCGGCAAGGATATGTAATATGAACACTCTTGTTCAACTTATTGACACTGGAAGTTTTCGAGGCAGCAAGTCAAGCAGAAGAAATAAAAAGTGGTTCAAATGGCTCTAAGCACTATGGGACTTAGCATCTGAGGTCATCAGTCGCCTAGAACTTAGAACTAATTAAACCTAACTAACCTAAGGACATCACACACACATCCATGCCCTAGGCAGGATTCCAACCTGCAGCCGTAGCAGTCGCGTGGTTCTGGACTGAAGCGCCGAGAACCGCTCGGCCACTGAGGCTGGCAGAGAGAAAAAAACGGGGGAATATAACAGAATGTAATAGTCTTTGCCGATGATTCAGCGTTAATCTTTCAAAATGTGATGACCTGAAAGTATTGCCAAGAAAGCTGTTTAAAAAAAAACCAAAGGATGTTGGATTAGAGGTAACTGACTAGAAAACTCTTGAGGGTGGGAAGGAATTACGAGACAAAAAGATAGGAAATCATGCGGCTTGATAACCATATGTTTGAAGTCCTAGAAGATAAATATATGGTGGCAGGGGGGGGGGGGTGAAGTAAACAACAGAAATTATGAAAAACAAAAAATAAATGCGATGATCAAAGAGGCATCAATAGCGTCTCATATTCACGACACGATTTACTGTCACCCATTTTTTTTTTTCAAGAGGAACCAAAGCCGGCATGTATAAAACTCTATGGAGCAGATATATGGAGAATAGAAAGATATGCAGACAAAAAGAAGAAAGGCTCTTGAAACTAAAATCCTGCGATAATTATCAGCACCGATTTTTGAGGAAGGAGAATGATGAAGAAGAAAGTACAGAGAGCTCAGGGAGAGGTGTATAATGAAATAGATATTGCAGAAGCCAAGACAAGGGGACTGAGATGGACTGTCCACGTTTACAAAAAAGGATGGATCAAAACTGATAGCCAGAGAAGTGTCAGAGAGAATACCTGAAGGACGAAGACTTTACAGACCGAAAATAAGATGGAGAGACCAGGTGGGCAAGCTCCTTCAGATACTTGGAACAAGGTACGTTTTGGCTGGGTCAAAAACCGATTGTGGTTTGTGGGGCCAGGAGAGTAAGTAAGTAAACTAGCGACCCAGCCGGGATTCGCTACAGCTGGACAACTTGTTTATAATATACAGGACGTTTCACAACTATTCGTTAAAATTAATCAAGAAAGCTGAGAAGATGGAGACAAATATAGTTACTATACGTATAGTCCGTGATGTAATTTCGGATGACAGCTTACACAGAGGGTAAGTTTAGCTTGTTACTTACAGCAGGAGCATTCACTGGAACTTGTTGAATGCGTAACCACTAGCCTGTATGCATGCAGTACATCTTCAGACCTTTATTGCGCCCATTTGAATAATCCTGGCATGTCCGAAATGGTACCAGGAGCGATGGCAATTCTAGCGACGAGGTCTTCTTTTGTTTCCACAGTGGTATCAAACACCAGCTGGCTCTGAGCACTATGGGACTTAACATCTATGGTCATCAGTCCCCTAGAACTTAGAACTACTTAAATCTAACTAACGTGAGGACAGCACACAACACCCAGCCATCACGAGGCAGAGAAAATCCCTGGCCCCGCCGGGAATCGAACCCGGGAACCCGGAAACACCAGCTGCTTCATGTGCTCCCAGAGGAAGAAATCCGGGCATGTGAGGTTAGGTGACCTGCGCAGACGATCCACATGGCAACCTCGTCCGATTCATTGACCCTCGAAGGTGGTTGTCTGATGATTCCCCACAGCAAAGCTGGAATGGGCTAGCGCCCCATCGTGCTAGAAGTACGAAGTGTGACTGGAAAGTTTTAAGAATCTGCTACTGCTTACTGGTTTGGCGGGCAGGTACACGGAGGGTGGGAAGCGAGTCATTGCCTTGTCCTTGAAGGCCCTTTGACAGGAAACTGCGATTCCTTCATTCAGTTCGTTGTGGCAGCTGGTTGAGTGCGGGTCTGTTAGGACTTGTTTCCGGATTCTGTCTGTGTGAAAATGGATGTAAAAACGAAAAAACGAATTTGTGTGAAATCTTGTTTTAAACCCGAGAAATGAGCTTCTGTAGCTTACGAACTATAAAAAACAGCTTTTGGAAATAATTGTATGAGCCAGTCAAATGTTTTTGACTTGTTCAACAGATTTAAAAATCGCCACAAATCATTTAAAAATGAACCACGGCCCGGCAGTCCTTCCACCTCAAAAACGAATGAAAGTGTTGTGAATGTTCGCGACTTAGTGCGCTCTGATCGTAGGCTTGGCTGATGAACTTAATTTAAGTTTCTGTGGAGTTCAGGCAATTTTATCTGAACATTTGAACACGTGTCGTGTGTCCGCAAAATTTATTCCAAAAGTGTTGTCAAGTGACCAGAGACAATACCGACTTGAAGTGTGCCAAACACTGATTAATGTGACTACAAATGACCCAGAATTGTGAAATACACTCCTGGAAATTGAATTAAGAACACCGTGAATTCACTGTCCCAGGAAGGGGAAACTTTATTGACACATTCCTGGGGTCAGATACATCACATGTTCACACTGACAGAACCACAGGCACATAGACACAGGCAACAGAGCATGCACAATGTCGGCACTAGTACAGTGAATATCCACCTTTCGCAGCAATGCAGGCTGCTATTCTCCCATGGAGACGATCGTAGAGATGCTGGATGTAGTCCTGTGGAACGGCTTGCCATGCCATTTCCACCTGGCGCCTCAGTTGGACCAGCGTTCGTGCTGGACGTGCAGACCGCGTGAGACGACGCTCCATCCAGTCCCAAACATGCTCAATGGGGGACAGATCCGGAGATCTTGCTGGCCAGGGTAGTTGACTTACACCTTCTAGAGCACGTTGGGTGGCACGGGATACATGCGAATGTGCATTGTCCTGTTTGAACAGCAAGTTCCCTTGTCGGTCTAGGAATGGTAGAACGATGGGTTCGATGACGGTTTGGATGTACCGTGCACTATTCAGTGTCCCCTCGACGATCACCAGAGGTGTACGGCCAGTGTAGGAGATCGCTCCCCACACCATGATGCCGGGTGTTGGCCCTGTTTGCCCCGGTCGTATGCAGTCCTGATTGTGGCGCTCACCTGCACGGTGCCAAACACGCATACGACCATCATTGGCACCAAGGCAGAAGCGACTCTCATCGCTGAAGACGACACGTCTCCATTCGTCCCTCCATTCACGACTGTCGCGACACCACTGGAGGCGGGTTGCACAATGTTGGGGCGTGAGCGGAAGACGGCCTAAAGGTGTGCGGGACCGTAACCCAGCTTCATGGAGACGGTTGCGAATGGTCCTCGCCGATACCCCAGGAGCAACAGTGTCCCTAATTTGCTGGGAAGTGGCGGTGCGGTCCCCTAAGGCACTGCGTAGGATCCTACGGTCTTGGCGTGCATCCGTGCGTCGCTGCGGTCCGGTCCCAGGTCGACGGGCACGTGCACCTTCCGCCGACCACTGGCGACAACATCGATGTACTGTGGAGGCCTCACGCCCCACGTGTTGAGCAATTCGGCGGTACGTCCACCCGGCCTCCCGCATGCCCACTATACGCCCTCGCTCAAAGTCCGTCAACTGCACATACGGTTCACGTCCACGCTGTCGCGGCATGCTATCAGTGTTAAAGACTGCGATGGAGCTCCGTATGCCACGGCAAACTGGCTGACACTGACGGCGGCGGTGCACAAATGCTGCGCAGCTAGCGCCATTCGACGGCCAACACCGCGGTTCCTGGTGTGTCCGCTGTGCCGTGCGTGTGATCATTGCTTGTACAGCCCTCTCGCAGTGTCGGGAGCAAGTATGGTGGGTCTGACACACCGGTGTCAATGTGTTCTTTTTTCCATTTCCAGGAGTGTAGGTTATTACAGATGATGTATATGTATATGGATATGATCCGGAAACCAAAGAGCAGTATTCGCATTGAAAGACTTCAGGTTCACCACGACCGAAAAAAGCACAACAAAGTCGGTCGAGGGCGAAGACAATGTTGCTAACTTTTTTCGGCTCTACCGGTATTGCGCATCATGAATTTACCCATGGAGTATAGACAATTAACCAGGAATACTAAAAATGTGTCCCTGAAAGTTTGCGCGAAAAGGTGCAGAAGCAAATCACTGCATTGTGGAAAGACCACACGATCATAATGCTCCGGCTGATCGTGTCTTCTCCATCGTTGGATTTTTTACCAAAATCAAAATTCCTGTGCTTCCACAACCACCATATTCCCATGATTTGGCCCCTGCGGACTTCTGCCTCTTTCCTAAACAGAAATTTTCACTGAAATGGAAGCGATTTGACTCGATTGAAGACATCCATGCAAATACGGAGAGTGTCCTTAACATACTTCAGGAATGTTTCCAAAAGTGGAAACACCGTTGGAGTTGGTGTGTTAAATCAAAATGGGACTATTTTGGAGGAGATGCATCACAGTAGCGTGTAAGTACCACCATTGTACAATTACAAGCCCATTCTTGAAACTTTCCAATCACACCTCATACGTTCTTTGTCTAAAACTCAGAGGTACATCCTCAGCTGTTCTGGCAGCACACGTTTCACAAAAGTGCGATATCTCTGGCCTTTAAGCAAGAATGGAAGGATGCATGGCACAATTAACTTATTCCCGACAATTCAGACCCACGCGTCAACACCGAATCGCTGCTGGGGAGCATGAGATCAATTACCTCGTGGATTCACATGTCTCTAAACATGTGAACTCCAGATATCTGAATTTCAGCACACATTTACAATCAGGCACCGCCGACACAACAGCTTACGTCAGCACCGCTAACAGAATATTTCCTAACATTACGATTGACTTCAGAGACCAAACATTCCTTGTCGAAATACATTTGTTTTGATGTTCTCTATCTCTTGTACTAATGTGGACGATAATTTCGGGAGACCCTGTATAATGATATATGTGTACATCCCTCGGAAATCATTCCAATCAATCCATTAGTGAAAATCATATCATCTACATTAATTTCTGAAATTTCCATTCACGTACAGAGAGGAAAACTCGGCGAGATACTTTGTAATCCGTTTAGGCAGGAAATAGGACTCGCAAGGTTAGCCGAGAGCGTTAATGCGCTGTTTCGGGTAGGCGCACAGGCCCCAAATCGTATCCGCCTGGCGTGCTGGCCAACCTGTATTTGGTTTTTAGGTGGTTTTCCACATCCCACTAGGTGAATACTGGGCTGCTCCCCACATCCCACTTCAGTTACACGACTCACAGACATCTGAAACACGTTCACACTATGCCGGCCGGTGTGGCCGTCCGGTTCTAGGCGCTTCTAGGTTCGAATCCTGCCTCGGGCATGGATGTGTGTGATGTCCTTAGGTTTACGTAGTTCTAAGTTCTAGGGGACTGATGACCACAGATGTTAAGTCCCATAGTGCTCGGAGCCATTTTTGAACGTTCACACAATTTCGTGGTTCCCACTAGACGGAGAAAGCTCGGATACACTGATTCCGTCCTGGAGGGTTCAGGGTGGCGGCAGGAAGGGCATCTGGTCACCCCTTTAAATTAATGGTGCCAAATACGATTGTATCAATGCCGACCCTGCGAAAACTGCGGGACAAAGGCATAAGTGAAAGACGTACAGGCAGGAAATAGCAAGGAAAGCGGGTAGAAAAAACCATAAACAAATTGTAACACAAATAGAGAATGGCCGAAGGCTCACGGATCCCTGTGAATGAAATGAAGAAAACAATTAAGGCGATCAAAAAGTATTCGTTTCAGGACGTTGCTGCAGCGTATATCATCCAGAACACTATGACCACCGATTTACTATCGATATAAACCCAGCGTGACGATAGGAGCGTCATCTGGCGAGGAATGACTATTGGACACACGCACGGTCCACCAGTGAACTTGCTGTCCAAGTCTAGAATAGAGAAGGTGCCCGATGTATCTTAATTTGACCGGGGAAAATTTGTGGTGACCCAGAGGCTCAGCAGAAGCGTGTCGGAAACTGCGCTGCTTTTCGGGAATTGGCATGGTGACATGGCGTATTACCTTGCTGAAAACTACTACTGCCTTCTGGAAACGTGATCATCATAAAGGGGTGTAAGTAGTCTGCAATCAGTGACCTTGCCCGTCATGGTGCCTTTCACGAGCTCCATTAGACTCACGGATACACACGTGGATGTTCCCCAGAACATTATGTAGTCGCTGTCAGCTTGTCTCCGACCCACAGTGCAGGTGTCAAGGAGCTGTGCCAATGAAGACAATGGATTCGCGGCCTCCCATCGACGTGATGAAGAAGTTTTCGGGATTCTTCAGACCATGCAAGGCTCTGCCACTGCGCCAATGATCGCGTCCCCATTCCAGTCGTGGCTGCCGATGTCGTGTTGTTAACATTGCCACATGCATGGGACGTCGGCTGTTGAGGCCCATTGTTAGGAGTGTTTAGTGTCCTCTGTGCTCACACACACTTCTGCTCTTCCCGGTGTTAAAGTTTGCTGTTAGTTGTGTCACAGTTCGCTGACTGTCCTGTTTGACCAGTTTGCCCAGCGAACGACGTCCACAATTTGTAATGAGAGGTGGTCGCCCAACTCCACGACGTCTGGGCGAGGTTTAGCTTTGGTTTCGCCAGGTGTTGAATACACTCACCACAGCAGTCCTCGAATATACGACAAGCCGCGCAGTTTCAGAAACGCCTCTACTTAGCCTCCGGGTCATCACAATCTTCCCTCGGTCAAATTCAGATACATCGGGCACCTTCTCGATTCTAGACTTGGACAGCATGCTCAACATGGAGCGTGCGTGTGTCTATCAGTCATTCCTCGCCACGTTACGCTGCTATCGTCTCGCCGGGTTTATATCGATAGTAAATCGGTGGTCATACTGTTCTGGCCGATCTGTGTATACGCCGCAGCAGCGCCCTGAAACGGATACTTTTTGATCGCCTTGTCATACGAGAGTTATTCGGAAAGTGAGGAACGATCGTCCGCGAAATGGAAAATACAGTGAAACTGCGATGAAGCTTTGCACAGATGCGATGGGCACCGTTTCTAGTAAGCCCGTCGATCACATCATGTCTCTCTTTTCAGTTCGGAGCTCACAGTGAGAACGTAAAGATGGCTGGAAACTAGCGTTTCCCACCACGTATGAGAGCCTGGTGAAAGATTTCGCCTAATGCTATGCAATCCAGATGACATAACTGTCATGCAGTTCGTTCTACACGACAATTCTCGGTCGCACGCTGCAAGGGCAATAATGATGCTCCTGCAGCGTTTACGATGGGCAGCGTTTGATCACCCACAATACAGCCCGTAATTGGCAACCCCTAAGGTTCATTTATGCTCAAGTGAACCTCTGGCTATAGAGACATTATTTTGACACAGACAACGAGCAGCAGACCAGAGTAGAAAACTGTCGAAAAGCACTGACGGCTGTCTTCTATGACGAGGGAATTGAAAAGTTGGTACAACGCTACGATAGATGTCTTACGTCTGGGCGGCGACTGTGTAGAGAAGTAGCTCGAAGGTGCAGCTAACCGTTGTAAATAAAACAGTTTTGACTTCCACTGCGGTCCCCTTTTCGCGACCTGTGGTTCCTTACTTTCCGAATAGCCTCTGTACTTAATTGCTTTCTTCATTTCATTGTCAGACATTCTTAGCAACATAGATATTTCACACATATTAATCCATTTATACATATTCCAGGTGGGTCTCTAAAGAATTTTGTCCTGTAGTTTCGTTTCCATGTAGCTCGATGTTAATGACGTCAAATTTCCTTAACTATGGGTCCTACTCTGGTATAACTGTGGAGGAACATTCGGGGACATAATGCGAAATGTGCAGCGAATAGTCTTGGTAGCAAATAAGCATCTAGTATTTCAGAATGACAGCACTTATTGACTCGCGGCAAACGTTACAAACAGTTTCAAGCCCTTACGAAACTTCAAATATCATGGACAATGCGACAGTTTATCACGCATCTCAGTGTTTATGTCGTCACATCTACGTGCCGTACAGTGATATAAATTTACAGGCACATCTACTGGTATATCTACATTCTATATACGAAATTTGTTGTTATTGGAGTTTGTGGTAAAGATCTACATTTATACTCCGCAAGCCACCCAACGGTGTGTGGCGGAGGGCACTTTACGTGCCACTGTCATTACTTCCCTTTCATGTCCCAGTCTCGTATGGTTCGCGGGAAGAACGACTGCCGGAAAGCCTCCGTGCGTGCTCGAATCTCTCTAATTTTACATTCGTGATCTCCTCGGGAGGTATAAGTAGGGGGAAGCAATATATTCGGTACCTCATCCAGAAACGCACCCTCGCGAAACCTGGACAGCAAGTTACACCGCGATGCAGAGCGCCTCTCTTGCGGAGTCTGCCACTTGAGTTGGCTAAACATCTCCGTAACGCTATCACGGTTACCAAATAACACTGTGACGAACCGCGCCGCTCTTCTTTGGATCTTCTCTATCTCCTCCGTCAACCTGACCTGGTACGGATCCCACACTGATGAGCAATACTCAAGTATACGTCGAACGAATGTTTTGTAAGCCACCTCCTTTGTTGATGGACTACATTTTCTAAGGACTCTCCCAATTAATCTCAACCTGGCACCCGCCTTACCACCAATTTTATGTGATCATCCACTTCAAATCGTTCCGCACGCATACTCCCAGATATTTTACAGAAGTAACTGCTGCTGCCAGTGTTTGCTCCGCTATCATGTAATCATACAATAAAGGATCCTTCTTTCTATGTATTCGCAATACATTACATTTGTCTATGTTAAGGGTCAGTTGCCACTCCCTGCACCAAGTGCCTATCCGCTGCAGATCTTCCTGCATTTCGCTGCAATTTTCTAATGCTGCAACTTCTCTGTATACTACAGCATCATCCGCGAAAAGCCGCATGGAACTTCCGACACTATCTACTAGGTCATATATATATATATATATATATATTGAAAACCAAAGGTCCCATAACACTGCCTTGTGGTACGCCAGAGGTTACTTTAACGTCTGTAGACGTCTCTCCATTGACAACAACATGCTGTGTTCTGTTTTCTAAAAACCCTTCAATCCAGCCGCACAGCTGGTCTGATATTCCATAGGCTCTTACTTTGTTTATCAGGCGACAGTGCGGAACTGTATCGAACGCCTTGCGGAAGTCAAGGAAAATGGCATCTACCTGGGAGCCTGTATCTAATATTTTCTGGGTCTCGTGAACAAACAAAGCGAGTTGGGTCTCACACGATCACTGTTTCCGTAATCCATGTTAATTCCTAGAGAGTAGTTCTGGGTTTCCAAAAATGACATGATATGCGAGCAAGAAACGTACTAAAATTCTACAACAGATCGATGTCAGAGATATAGGCCTATAGTTTTGCGCATCTGCTCGACGATCCTTCTTGAAAACTGGGACTACCTGTGCTCTTTTCCAATGATTTGGAACCTTCCGTTCCTCTAGAGACTTGCGGTACACGGCTGTTAGAAGTCCAGCAAGTTCTTTCGCGTACTCTGTGTAGAATCGAATTGGTATCCCGTCAGGTCCAGTGGACTTTCCTCTGTTGAGTGATTTCAGTCGCTTTTCTATTCCTTGGACACTTATTTCGATGTCAGCCATTTTTTCGTTTGTGCGAGGATTTAAAGAAGGAACTGCAATACGGTCTTTCTCTGTGAAAGGAAAAAGGTGTTTAGTATTTCAGCTTTACGCCTGTCATCCCCTGTTTCAATGCCATCACCATCCCGGAGTGCCTGGATATGCTGTTTAACGTAAGATCAGAACTTACTAGGATTTTCTGTCAAGTCGGTACATAGAATTTTACTTTCGACTTCACTGAACGCTTCACGCATAGCCCTCCTTACGCTAACTATGTAATAAAATATGTAAAGATGTAATTAATTAAAACATCTTGCATGATGCGGCACCTCTTCACACATCTCAGCGTTCATAATATCACATTTCCTTAACTGAGTGCCATACAACGATATAATTTTGTAGGCAGCGGTATATATGAAGACTGTCTTTGAAATTTTTGGTAACAGAGTTAGTAGCAGAGAAGTAATAAATTTAACTGCTGTGGCAGTTTCTCTGCATGAACAGCAGAAATGTTTTTAGCGATAAATTTTTTTGCTTTCGTCATTTTGTGGGGATGTTACTGAGAAAAAGTTTCATAAGGGCTTGAAACTATGTGTAAGGTTGCTACAAGTCAATAAGTGGTGTCATACTTGATGACTGAAGTGTGGGTATTTGCACATCATGAACGGCAGTACTTTGTAACCTCTGACCCTTCGCTAGGTATATAGTCCTTAATCCCACAGCGATTGTCCCCAGACAGTAAGTGACGTGTACACCACGTCTGGTTGAAACTGGCCCCATTGGTGTAGGAGGAGAAGAAGTGCAACATACATACATGCATACACATACAGGTACATCCTTCTTCATAATATACATAACTACATACACTGACCTGCATCCACGATTAAGTGGGTTGACATACCTGGAGAGCACGCGCTGGGAAGATTTTGTAGAGGGCAGGACCGTAGCTCTGCTCAGAAGCGAGTCCGGCGGCAATGGCCGCTGCTATGCCTGCCAAGACACCAGGGAGTCCATGCAAACAGTGCACTCCACACGTGTCGTGGAGGGCTACTCGACGCAGCAGCCACGGCTGTGAGCACGTGGAGAGTACCTAGTTGTTACATACTTCGCAGATACACACCTAAGCATGCATCAACAGATTACATATTTATTGGGAAGGACCACAAGTATATCCATGAAATCTGTGGACACTTTGTGAGCATGTGGGCATATGATGCACACAGGTAGCTCACTCTATGCTTGTGATACAGGCCTAGGCAGTGCAGCTACCCCAGCTATGGACACATGCGGGGCACGTGCACATTAAATGACTTGTATATATGGACCAGTGACAGTAAATATTGGCAGGGAGAGATGAGGTGAGTGTTGGAAGTATTAGACGAGAAACATAACCCAACAAACATCAATACTGATTTAAAAATTCTAAAATGCAGCAACAGCCCCCCACAAAAACTAATAATTGAAGAAAATTATCAGATACAAAAAGCAATAGTGGAAGGAAAACAAGTGATAAATGAATACACAGCTCTCTGCAATGGAACTCTGTTCTCTGCCCTCAAAGAATTATTAGACAGGACCAACCTATAGAGCTCTTTAACCCCCCCCCTTCCAACCACCACACAAAAAATCCTAAGACCTACTGTCACGCTCTCTCTCTCTCTCTCTCTCTCTCTCTCTCTCTCTCTCTCCCTCTCCCTCTCCCTCTCCCTCCCTCCCTCTCACTCTCTTTTCACACCACACACACACGCAAAGAAAAACTCACACACGCCTCTGAAAGATTCAGAACAACTGCCAAGAACACCTTCAACTGTTCCACTACCCGCCATGTTTGTTTTTACAGCTGATAAACAGTGAAACAACAACAGTGACAGTGGCAACTCAATATATAGTATTTGACAGTGATGAAGATGAGAAAAAAGAAAATGTAAGTGAAACATCATGTAAATACACATACACACACACACACACACACACACACACACAGAGAGAGAGAGAGAGAGAGAGAGAGAGAGAGAGAGAGAGAATTAATTAATTAATTTCAGACATAGAAATAACAATTTTCAAATCGTAATTAAGCAATTTATCTACTTTGATGTGTAAGTAGTTGCTAATGACAAACTGTGGAACAAAACAGTCACTGTAGAAACAACATATCAGAAAAACGACAACATGTGGTAAAAATGTATGAATTAATAAATAATGCGTTTTTTCAAATATCTGTAATTGCGATTTAAAAACTAATAGTTTCATGTATACAAACAGTAAAGAACATTCTTTATCTTTAACAGATGAAAAATAAAAGACCACTGAAGATGCTACAACTGCAATGAAACATGTATGGGTTAAAAAAGAAAATTCTCTTTTGCTAAAGGCGGACCATATCCAAAAACATACGCAATGTTAAAGCAAACACTGAAGAAAGAAGAGCTCCAACCCCATGATGATTACTAGACAAGGTTCTTCATTGTCACCAGTGCTTCTCAATATTTATACCGGAAACCATCAGACAAAGCATAAGAAAAGCAAAAAGGAGAAAGTTTTCAGACAGTTAAGTATGCAAGTGATCAAGTGATATTGCCTGTATTTACTTATTTATTGTTTATTTGTTTATTATTGTAACACGGCAAATTAAGGCACCAGGTCCTCTCTTACATGTAACCACACGTTCTGTGTACACTGGGCTGCATAACGTAAGGAGAATAGTGAACGAAATGAATGATGCGACACTACCAAGCAACATTGCTCGATGAAATTCTGATTATATGTAGAAAAAACTGCTACAGCGTAGTAAAGAAGGTGACTGAAAGAAATATGCAATCATACGAACAAAAATGACACTTTTATTCAAAGGACATAATTATAATGAAGTCACTGCAATTTCTGATCTCATGCAAAGCTAATACCAATAAGTAAAGGTAAATGTAAAAAAAAATGTTATTCATCAGTCCTGTACATTTTATTATCTTCTATCTACTGTCAAGATGAAAGGACGGATAGTGTGTGTGTGTGTGTGTGTGTGTGTGTGTGTGTGTGTGTGTGTGTGTGTGTGAGTGGTTTGAGGTTTTCGGGCGCTAAACAGCATGGTCATCAGCGCCCAAACGCATAAAAACAGGATCACATGCGGTGAAGGGACGAAGACGGACAGCCAACAAGGAGAACGGCTAAGAGACACAGGCCTGACGCAGTGCCAAATCCTTAACCACAATCGTTGCGTCGTCTTCCAAAATAGAGGGCAAATCCGGTGGCAAGGAAACCACCGCCCTCTGGTCAATGAATAAAAGTAAAATGTGGCGGACAGTAATCTGGCGCCACAAGCACTGCAGATTTCATCAGCACCAGGAATATGCTCATAGAATTGCTTTGGAAATGGAGAAACTATGGGATGGAGCGTCTCTGTCCACAATATTCCCTAAACTCGGGAATTTTTGAATTGCACCTCTTCGTGCAAATCAATAAATTTCTGACTGGATTCTGGGTGTTTTCAATGAAGAGATTACAGCAATCATGCATTAAGTATTTTAGAAACAAATCATAATTTGCACTCGACGGCTACAGTCTATTCACTGAGATAGAAAGATTGGATTACCTGTTTTAACCTAAAATATGTTATGTTGTAAAGCTAAAATAGCAGTTTTTTTTTATTTTTAGGCTAACAAATTACATTTTGTGCATACAGGTTTTATGTGATTCAAGGGAATGCTTTTATAAATCATAGTCTTCTGTAGTCACATATCATAAGGGTTACGCACTGTGTTGGTTGAGTGACGGACAGTACCTGCAGGTACCTGTAGGCCAGAGTTGAGGCGATGCCAGCCACAACACCCACTGCAACGGCTCCAGCAGGTCTGAGCAGCATGTCACAGCCAGAACCCACTGCCACGCCCCCTGCGAGTGTCGCATTTTGCACATGCACCTGTGAACAGTACACCTCATGTGGAAAACATGTACTAGAAGCATAAAATGATCAGATATTGCTGTCATCTACATCTACAGACATACTCCGCAATCCACCATACGGTGCGTGGCGGAGGGTACCTCGTACCACAACTAGCATCTTCTCTCCCTGTTCCACTCCCAAACAGAACGGGGGAAAAATGACTGCCTATATGCCTCTGAACGAGCCCTAATCTCTCTCATCTTATCTTTGCGGTCTTTCCGCAAAATATAACTTGGCGGCAGTAAAACTGTACTGCAGTCAGCCTCAAATGCTGGTTCTCTAAATTTCCTCAGTAGCGATTCACGAAAAGAACGCCTCCTTTCCTCTAGAGACTCCCACCCGAGTTCCTGAAGCATTTCCGTAACACTCGCGTGATGGTCAAACCTACCAGTAACAAATCTAGCAGCCCGCCTCTGAACTGCTTCTATGTCCTCCCTCAATCAGACCTGATAGGGATCCCAAACGCTCGAGCAGTATTCAAGAATACATCGTATTATTGTTTTATAAGCGGTCTCCTTTACAGATGAACCACATCTTCCCAAAATTCTACCAATGAACCGAAGACGACTATCCGCCTTCCCCACAACTGCCATTACATGCTTGTCCCACTTCATATCGCTCTGCAATGTTGCGCCCAAATATTTAATCGACGTGACTGTGTCAAGCGCTACACTACTAATGGAGTATTCAAATGTTACAGGGTTCTTTTTGCTATTCGTCTGCATTAATTTACATTTATCTACATTTTTGAGTTAGATGCCATTCCCTACACCAATCATAAATCCTGTACAAGTCATCTTGTATCCTACTACAGTCACTCAACGACGACACCTTCCCGTACACCACAGCATCAACAGCAAACAGACGCACGTTGCTATCCACCATATCCAAAAGATCATTTAGTGAGGATAGAAAACAACAGCGGACCTACCACACTTCCCTGGGCCACTCCAGATGATACCCTAACCTCCGATGAACACTCACCGTCGAGGACAACGAACTGGGTTCTTCGAGCCACTCACATACTTGGGAACCAGTCCCATATGCTCGTACCTTAGGAGTCTGCAGTGGGGCACCGAGTCAAACGCTTTCCGGAAGTCAAGGAATATGGCATCCGTCTGATACCCTTCATCGATGATTCGCAAGATATCATGTGAAAAAAGGGCGAGTTGCGTTTTGCAGGAGCAATGCTTTCTAAAGCCGTGCTGATGCATGGACAGCAACTTCTCTGCCTCAAGGAAATTCATTATATTCGAACTGAGAATATATTCGAGAATCCTGCAACAAACCGACGTTAAGGATATTGGTCAGTAATTTTGAGGATCCGTCCTTCTACCCTTCTTATATACAGGCGTCACCTGCGCTTTTCTCCAGTCGCTCGGGACTTTACGTTGGGCAAGAGATTCGCGATAAATGCAAGCTAAGTAAGGAGCCAACGCAGTAGATTACTCTCTGTAAAACCGAATTGGAATCCAATCAGGACCTGGCGATGTACTTATTTTCAATCCATTCAGCTGCTTCACAACCACAGGGATGTCTATCACTATGTCCTCCATACTGGAATCTGTACGAGACTCAAACGGCGGTATGTTTGTACGATCCTCCTGCATGACAGATTTCTCAAATGCTAAATTTAAAATTTGAGCTTTCGTTTTGCTGTCTTCCGTTGCCAGGCGAGACTGATCAGTGAGTGACTGGATGGAAGGCTTCGACCCGCTTACCAATTTTACGTCTTGAGCAGCATTGCACAGCTGGAGTCCACTAGCACATCACCCCAAACACTGGCCGGCCGTGGTGGCCGTGCGGTTCTAGGCGCTACAGTCTGGAAACGCAGGACCGCTACGGTCGCAGGTTCGAACCCTGTCTCGGGCGTGGATGTGTGTGATCTCCTTAGGTTAGTTAGGTTTAAGTAGTTTTAGGGGACTGATGACCTTAGAAGTTAGTTTAAGTAGTTCTAGGGGACTTATGACCTTAGAAGTTAAGTCCCAAAGTGCTCGGAGCCATTCATCACCCCAAACAGATTCTTCACCTGCATATGACCCTGTGAACGCGATGCTCTAAGTGGGAAATACGTTCCACTAGAATAACCATCTTAGATTACCTGTGGCCAAAACGCCCAAGTGACAGCTTCTGCAAGATTGAGCGGTATGCTACTGGCTCAGATCACCACCATGCTGTGTGGCAGCATCGCATTCTGCATCTGCGTTATATGTAGTACATCTCTACAACACCTGATTGGAGTCGCAATCTGAAATTCCACCTGCAAACAGCAAACACTGTGTGGGAAGCACATCCCACCGTCATAAATATCTGAATTTTTCTATTGCCGCCATTCCCAATGTCTTCAACAGCATGTCGCAATTGGAGTATACCAAGAAGGGTCCCCCGGTCTGGTGATTTGCACGTGCATCTACAGGGGAAAGTGAACCACCAGTGTAAACACCTCAGATTCTCTGTGGCAGAAACTCCCAGATCGACAGCGGCTGTTAGCTTGAGCAGCATATTGCAACCAGAGACTACTACTAAGCTATTAAATTCTTCATTTGTGTGGTCATAGCAGCCGTAGTTGCTTTATAATTTTTGAAGGAATTTCTGTTCGGTCGTTGCAACTACAAAAATGCGTCATTTTTTTTCACCAGACGCGTTTCGCTTTATAAAGGTAAAGTATCGCCAGTGGTATGTAATTAAGTTATTTGATTTTAGGTCCGAAAACAGTTCGTGAAGAATAGGTTGATTTGTACTTACGTTCATTTTTGAGCTGATTTCTCGCTTACATCGGGACATGCCGCCTACTATCACGTCGTTGTTTTTCTGTGTTGGACACTGATAATTTTCGTCTAATTTTTAGATGTCAGAACTGTCAGAACATGCATTGCTTATGTTTTCCACAGAACATTTTTCTGCACACCACTGTATTCTGTTCGTTGTTGTGCCTCAAGAACGTGTTGTGTTTTGTAGTGTTGCTCACATAACATTTCCACTACTTTGTCTTTGACTTACATTTAAAAAAAATAGGTATGTCTGTACTTCTTTTTAATTATGAATCTGTGTATTTATATACTGTGTAAGAGTAGAGAAGGAATAGCTATGGAGGGATTCTTTTATGGGGGTGGGAAACCATTATGAGTGGACGTAAGTATATAGCAGTGTGATGGAGTGTGAGTTAAAGGAGAAGGTGACAAGCGAGAAGTGAAATGAAACTGTGAGTGGGGGGGGGGGGGGGGGCATGTTGTGGGAGAGGGGGGGTTAAGGATGGAAAAGGCTCTCTTCTTTCTCATGTAATTTCATCAATTATTCTATATAGACTCTGGTTTCCCATATTTTATTTTGTGTTAATGCATTTTGTATGTAGAAATTTTCTCGTATCCCTCCATCGCTATTCTTTCTCTACTCTTAAAAAGTACATATATATACAGAGGAACGTAATTAAATAAAAGTACACACCTACAATAAGCTATTTTTTTAAAAAAAAAATGTTGTACGTGAAGGACCAAGTAGTAAAAAGGTTATGTTGGCAAGATTACTAAACACATACTTGAAGTACAACAACAAACAGAATACAGTGGTGTGCATAAACGTGTTCTGTGAAAAACATAAGAAAGGCATAGTGCTGCAGAACATCTAAAAATTAAAGCAAAATTATCAGTGTCTAACACAAAAAAACAATGACGTGATAGCAGACGGCATGTCCTGACGTAAGCGAGAAATCAGCCGAAAAATCGCCGTAAGTACAAATCGAACTATTCTTAACGAATTGTTTTTCTATCTAATACCAAATCAGAATGTAAATAACTTAATTACAGTCCATTGATGATGCTTTACCTCAATAAAGCGAAACGCGTCTAGTGGAAAAAAATCACGCATTTTTGTAATTGCGACGACAGAACAAAAATACCCTAAAGTACCACCAAGCTGGTCGCTAGTATCCCACTCGGCAAGTGTGCCTTCAAAGAGAACGTTGTAGTGCCCCCAGAATTTTACGAATGTCTGGAGACACTTGTGTTCCAGCCGTTTCGAACACGCGTTATTTTAAAGCAGGGCGTAAGGATGAGCATGGGATACCGCACCCATTTATTGTTTGTGCAGGCGAAACTGGAAGGAAGATAACTCGTCGGCGCTGGCAAGTGTTCAGCGCGACCTGTCAAGAATAAGCAAATGCGGCCCGGAAGCTCCGTGGCCGGCTGCAAAGAGTAATGTAGCTTTGAATTGTTGGAAAACAAATGTAGTGACTCGAGATAGTGACTGTTTATTAGATGTTGAACTGCTGTTGAGAGTACGTGGACTGGACGTGGCTAGAAGCGTTCGCTGCTAGCAGAAAACATCGGCGCTGCAAGAAAGCAGAACCAGCATTCTTCAACAAGTAAGTCCACGAAAACGCTTAAGCTGTCTGGAGAGAGCTTAACATTACACCGGGCCACCACAACGTGCCACGTAGGAAAAAATACCACAGTCATAATAACATCTGTTTCTTCGTGCCCTTGGCGCCTGGAGTGACTTCTTTTGTGAGCTAAACACTATGTCACAGCCAGACACATTGGCCAAGCGCCATCTGCTAGCATCGTGTACGCACGTGCACCTGTAAACAGGAGCCCTAAAGAGGTCACAGGTGCCACTTGGATATACCCTGAGACAAAAAAAGACGCATCACGAAGGAATTATCTGAATGGGGCGAAACTCTACAAATCTGTTGTACATGTACAGACAAAAAAAAAAGATTGCAATTTCAGAGACGTAGGATGATTAACCCAAGAGAAAGACATTCACAAATTTAGCAATTCAGTAATGCATAGGTCCACCTTTGGCCCTCACGCAAGCGGTTATTCGGCTTAGCATTGACTTGATGTCCTACTGAGCGATTTGGCGCCAAATACTGTCCAGTTGAGGCGTTAGATTCTTGAAATTCCGCGCTGGTTGACGGACCCTGCTCCAGTTGCTCCAAACGTTCTCAACTGGGAAGAGATCTGGAGACCTTGCTAGTAAAGGTAAGGTTTGGCAGGCATTAGGAGAAGCAATGGTGCTGGAAACATTCTGTGTCTGGATTCTCACTGACTAGCGTAGAACTGTCTTCAGTGATGAGCACTGCTTCCAACTGAGCCACGACGACCAGCGAAGAATTTTCTAGAGGCGCCCCAGGCAGTGGTGGAGTACTAAACTGACTGTCGCCCGCTATGTAGTTCCACAACCAGGAGTGACTGCCTGGGGCTCCGTTTCTTACCGTAGCAGGATCCACTTGGTTTTCATCCGCACCACTCTTACAGGACAGCAGTAAGTCGATGA
Organism: Schistocerca gregaria; assembly: GCF_023897955.1. NCBI lineage: Eukaryota > Metazoa > Arthropoda > Insecta > Orthoptera > Acrididae > Schistocerca > Schistocerca gregaria. Next base: position 78,699,895 of record NC_064928.1, read on the forward strand.
TGTTCTACGTCCCGTTTTGTTATCCTTCATGGCAAGTCACCCTAGCCTTACATTTTAGCAAAATAATGCCCGCCCGCTCAGGGCGCTGGTTGCCTTCAGGCTTTCCAAACCATATCCTGGCCACCAAGGTCTCAGCATCACTCTCCAATTGAGAACGTTTGGAACATCATGGGCCCAGCCCTACAACCATCTCAAGACTCTATCTAACGCTCCAAATGGGCAGAATTTGGCACGATATCCCTCTGGAGGATATCCACCAATTGTAGCAATCAATGCCATGCCGAAGAACTGTCAGGGCCTGAGTTGAACCGTTGGATTATTGATTTGCTCAATTGTGAGTCTCTTTCTGTTGAATAAAACATCCAGTTTTTCCAAAATTTCATGATATGTTTGTCTGTACATGTTCATCATATCTACCAATTTCCGTCCCATTAGCATAATACCTTAGTGGCGCGTGTTTTTGTCGTCATCATTAAACAAGATACATGAAACATCTGGCGTGTCCTGCCTTAGCGGCCATGCACAGAAGTGGACACGATTCTCATGATCATTTCCATGCAGCTCTTAGTGAAGAGAGTTGTGGCAGGGATGGAAACGAAGTCGATAGAGATTGGGTAGGACTCTTGCCTGACTCTTGTCCTGCACTGGAGTTAAGGTGCGGATCAACTGCAGAAGCAGCAAGAACATTAGTCTCCTCCCCCCCCCCCCCCTTCCGTTTCTGTCTTCACTTGTTGTTAAGTTGTCTAAGTGATACACTGCCTCTTTCACGTAACTGGTTGAAGAGGTCGATAAACAAGTGCCGAGATGGTTGACGTCTATAGGGAGACCTTGTGGCACACGCCATACAAGAATGGACTGCATTTTTCCTTCGCTCTCCACACAACACGAGCATGTCGGCTGTTTCTGCAGTGGTAAATCGCATCGTCCACTCACGACCTATTGCTTGTACTGTCACACACCAACTGACTACCAAGTCGCAGTGCATTGAAGGAACATGCAAGCCCACAGTAAGCGAACATAGCAACATCGTGCCCAGCTATTACACAGGTTGAACACCACAAAGAAGTGTCGTAAGGAAACTTTTCAAAATACGATATCTCCTAAACGACTCGCTCTACAATCGTGTAACAAACATCACTGACACCATAATTTTCCCTACTTTTAGTTTGTTAATGTAAATAGGAATGGTTCCATTTAAAAAGTGTATGTTTGCACAAGAAATACATTTTCTATTATTACAAGAGCCAATTAAACTGGTACACCTGCCTAATATCCTGTAGGGCGCCCGCGAGCACGAACAAATGCCGCAACACGACACGCCATGTACTGGACTAATGTCTGAAATATTGCCGGAGGGAACTGACGCCACGAATCCTGCACAGCTGTCCATATACCCGAAAGAGTACGAGGGTGAAGATCTCTTCTGAACAGTACGTTGCAAGGTATCCCAGAAACACTCAATAATTTTCTTGTCTGGGTTGTTTGGTAGTCAGCGGAAGTGTTTAAACTCAGAATAGTGCCCCTGGAGCCACTCTGGAGCAATTCTGGATGTGTGGGGTATCGCATTGTCCTGATGGAACTGCCCAAGTTCGTCGGAATGCACACTGGACATCATGGATGCAGGTGATCAGATAGGGCGCTTACGTATGTGTCACCTGTCAGAGTCGTATCCAGACGTATCAGGGGTCACATATCACTCCAAGTACACACGCCCCATACCATTACGGAGCCTCACCAGCTTCAACATTCTCCTGTTGACATGCAGGCTCCATGAATTCACGAGGTTGTCTCCATATCCGTACACATCCATCCACTCGATACCATTTGAATCCAGACTCGTCCGACCATTCAGAAACAATCCAACGTTGGTGTTGACTGGCCATCATTGATGTCTGCAGTAATTTGAGAAGGGATAGCACTTCTGCCACGGTTGAACGATTCTCTTCAGTCGTCATTAGTTCTGTTCTTGTAGGATCTTTTTCGGGCCTCAGCGATCGGAAATTTGATGTTTCACCGGATTCCTGATATTTACTGGACACTCCTGAAATGGTCGTACGGAAAAATCTCCACTTCATCTCTACCTCGAAGATGCTGTGTCGAAGCGCGGACTATAACACCTCGTTCAAACTCACTAAATCTTGATAAACTGGCATTGTAGCACCAGTAACCAATCTAACCACTGCGTCAGACACTTGTCTTATATAGGCATTGCCAACCGCAGGTGATCAGATAGGGCGCTTACGTATGTGTCACCTGTCAGAGTCGTATCCAGACGTATCAGGGGTCACATATCACTCCAAGTACACACGCCCCATACCATTACGGAGCCTCACCAGCTTCAACATTCTCCTGTTGACATGCAGGGTCCATGAATTCACGAGGTTGTCTCCATATCCGTACACATCCATCCACTCGATACCATTTGAATCCAGACTCGTCCGACCATTCAGAAACAATCCAACGTTGGTGTTGACTGGCCATCATTGATGTCTGCAGTAATTTGAGAAGGGATAGCACTTCTGCCACGGTTGAACGATTCTCTTCAGTCGTCATTAGTTCTGTTCTTGTAGGATCTTTTTCGGGCCTCAGCGATCGGAAATTTGATGTTTCACCGGATTCCTGATATTTACTGGACACTCCTGAAATGGTCGTACGGAAAAATCTCCACTTCATCTCTACCTCGAAGATGCTGTGTCGAAGCGCGGACTATAACACCTCGTTCAAACTCACTAAATCTTGATAAACTGGCATTGTAGCACCAGTAACCAATCTAACCACTGCGTCAGACACTTGTCTTATATAGGCATTGCCAACCGCAGCTCCGTATTCTACCGGTTTATATGTCTCTGTATTTGAATACGCATGCCCATACCAGTTTATTTGGCGCTTCAGTGTGTAACATAGGGGTAATGTTTATTAGTAAAAATTTTGAAGGAGGTGAGAAAGATATGTGGAAGAGAGAAACACAGAAAGGGGTGAAGAGGTGAGGAGGAGATGTAGATTTGTGGACAGCCCTGCAGGATTCATGATGTCAGTTCCCTCCAGACATTAGTTGAGTCCACGCCACGTCAAGTTGCGGCACTTCTGCGTGCTCGTGGTGGCCTTACACGATATTAGGCAGGTGTACCAGTTTCTTTGGCTCTTCAATGTATGTAACCTAGGTCCATCTGAAAGTTTATTGAAGTGTCGTGTAAAGATCTGAAGTAAATCGGTCAAGTTCTCCTCGACGTTTTTGGTAACAAAGATAAACAACGACTTGTCTTTATATAGTAGTATAGATAATAATACACGAGGGGCGTTCAGTAACCAATGTAACATATTCTTTTATCTCATACCAAGTTGGTTTTATTCGGGATTCCAGTACACCATATTATTCGCCACTCTTTCGGCTACAGAACCCTATTTCTCAACATAATCTCCGTTCAGTGCGGCAGACTTACGCCACCTTACTTGGAGGGCTGTTTGCCTGCATGGTACGGCTCTACTGCTTGAAGTCGGATTCAACGTCTTGCTGTATCAATAAACTACCATTATCCACGTACTGCTTCCAGCGGAGTGTATCCTTCATTAGGCCTAACAGATGGAACTCGGAAGGTGCGAGAATCAGACTGTGGTGTGCAACATTCCAGTGAGGTTTTGTGAGCTCCTCTCGAGGGCGCAGAGTTCGGTGAGGACATGCGTTGCCATGAAGATGGCAAAGTTCGTCTGCACTCTTGTGGCGACGAACACGGTGAAGTCATTTCTTCAATTTTCTGACGGTACCTCAGCTGTCTGCGGCCAAACGGCACGAGGGAGATCCGACAGATTTGCACGACCTTGTTGCGACATTGACAGACACCTCGCCCAACGACTCGCCGTGCTTTTGTTCACTATCAGACCTGCGTAGACATTATAAAACTCAATGACAGCTCTACCGAGGCGAAAGCACCTCCGTTACCGACGCGTTCCAAGGCTCCGTATATCGCCACTTCTTATCGAAACTTCATGAAATTGTAAAGGCTGAAGCTGGAATATTCCACGACACACCACAACAAACACTATTTTTTTCGACCGAAAATGGTCGCAATAAAAAAGAAAAAAAAAACAGAAAAAACCTGTAGAGTTTCTTACTGAGCGCTCTTCGTACTTTCAATTTCCTGTAATAGGTGGTAGCGTCGCTAAATTCGATCATTGCCAACTTCAAATGGGCATTCCCAGCTCTTGTACTTTTATGTGCTGAGTATGTGCCTACACATCGCTGCTAAGGTTGGTTTGTGGGATTAAAGGGACCAGACTACTATGGTCATCGGTCCCTTGTTCCAAGAAAAAAAAACTCCTAAAGAGAAGAAAAACGAACAACAGGAAAGACGGCAGACGACACAGGACAAGAAATACTCAGACAAAGAACAGACAAAACAAAGTAACACCACACAGAGTGTGGCAGTGGTTGGCCGACCATAAGGATAAAAAAGGAAAATCAACCACCGAGAACACATTAAAAATTCAGTTTAAAATCGTAGGCCAAAGGTCAGAATCAACAATACAATAAAATGAAACAGAAACAGATTAAACGATAAAAAAAACCCTGACCGAATAAAGCGTAAAACTAAGTCAGCCATAGCAGAGTCATCTGTTAAAAGCGCAGGGAGCGTGTCAGGCAGTGCGGACGACTGCCCGAGCACAGCTGGAAGTGGACAGTCCAATAAAATGTGGACCACTGTCAAAACGGAGCCGCAGCGACATAAAGGTGGGTCCTCACGTCGCAAGAGGTGGCCGTGCGTCAGCCATGTGTGCCCAATGCGCAGCCGACAGAGGACAACAGACTCCTTGCGAGAGGCCCGCAAGGAGCGCCACACACCGGTAGCCCCCTTGATGGCCCGAAGTTTGTTTCGTGAAGGCAGGGCGCGCCATTCAGTGTCCCAAAGGTCCAGAATTTTGCTGCGTAGGAACGCTCGCAAATCTGTCTCCGGGAGGCCAATGTCCAGAGATGGTGTACTGGTGGCCTCTTTCGCCAGGCGGTCAACATTCTCATTGCCGGGTATCCCAACATGGCCTGGGGTCCACACGAAGACCACAGAGCGGCCGCAACGCGCAAGAGTATGCAGGGACTCCTGGATAGCCATCACCAGACAAGAACGAGGGAAACACTGGTCGAGAGTTCGTGAACCGCTCAGGGAACCGCTACAGATAACCAAGGACTCACCTGAGCAGGAGCGGATATACTCTAGGGCACGAAAGATGGCGACCAGCTCAGCAGTGTAAACACTGCAGCCAGCCGGCAACGAACGTTGTTCAGAATGTTCCCCTAGAGTTAGTTCATAACCGACACGACCAGCAACCATCTAACCGTCGGTGTCGACAACGCCAGAGCCTTGATACGTGGCCAGGATGGAATAAAAGCGGCGTCGGAAGGGCTCCGGAGGGACTGAGTCTTTCGGGCCCTGTTCCAAGTCGAGCCGAAGGCAAGGGCGAGGCACACACCACGGGGGTGTACGCAGAGGGGCCCGGAAAGGAGGTGGAACAGGGAAACACCCAAGCCCGTAGAGGAGCTGATGACACGTATGGCGATCAGACAACCCGACCGGGGCCGACATTCTGGCAGACGGACGACTGACTGCGGGAACAGGACACGATAATTTGGATGCCCGGGCAAGCTAAAAACATGGGCAGAATAAGCAGCCAGTAATTGTTAGCGTCGTAACCGCAGTGGAGGGACACCTGCCTCCACAAGTATGCTCTCCACAGGGCTGGTTCGGAAGGCACCAGTGGCAAGGCGTATCCCGCTGTGGAGGATTGGGTCCAGCACCCGCAACGCAGATGGGGATGCTGAGCCATAAGCCAGACTCCCGTAGTCCAGACGGGACTGGATCAACGCCTGGTAAAGCCGTAGGAGAGTAGATCGGTCGGCGCCCCACCTGGTGTGGCTCAGGCATCGCAGAGCATTAAGATGCCGCCAACACGCCTGTTTAAGCTGCCGAATATGAGACAGCCAAGTCAACCGGGCATCTAAAACCACCCCCAAAAACCTATTGACTCCACCATTGTAAGAAGATCGCCGTCGAGATAAAGCCGCGGCTCCGGGTGAACAGTGCGTCGCCAGCAGAAATGCATAACGCAGGTCTGTCGAATCTTTGCCCAGACTTGCGATGGAGTGACATGGAGGCCAATGGTGGACACATACCGCTCCCAGCACTCCTGCTTGCGTTGGCGGATAATGCGGCGGGCTCGCGCACGCATCCGTTTGAAGGCGATAAGGTGTTCGATTGAGGGATGTCGCTTGTGACGCTGGAGTGCCCGCCGGCAAGCTTTAATCGCTTCAGAGATCTCAGGCGACCACCAAGGCACAGTCCGCCGCCGAGGGGACCCAGAAGAACGGGGAATGGCAGATTCGGCGGCAGTAACGATGCCGGTGGTGACGGATTGAACCACTGCATCAATGTCATCGTTAGAGAAAGGCTCAATAGCGGCAGTGGAGAAGAACAAGTCCCAGTCAGCCTTATTCAGAGACCATCTGCTAGAGCGCCCAGAAGACTGACGCTGTGGTAGTGACAGAAAGATCAGTAAGTGGTCACTACCACACAGGTCGTCATGCACTCTCCACTGGACAGACGGTAAGAGGCTAGGGCTACAGATGGAAAGGTCAATGGCGGAGTATGTGCCATGCGCCACACTGAAGTGTGTGAAGGCACCATCATTTAATATCGAGAGGTCGAGCTGTGCCAATAAATGCTCAACGATGGCGCCTCGACCTGTTGCCACTGACCCACCCCACAGAGGATTATGGGCGTTAAAGTCGCCCAGTAACAAGAAAGGTGGCGGCAATTGGGCTATCAGAGCAGCCAGGACATGCAGCGTGACATCACCATCCGGTGGAAGGTGAAGACTACAGATGGTAACAGCCTGTGGCTTCCACACCCGAACAACGACAGCCTCTAAAGGTGTTTGGAGAGGGACAGACTCGCTGTGAAGAGAGTTCAGGACATATATGCAGACGCCACCAGACACCCTTTCATAAACTTCTCGGTTCTTATAATAACTCCCCAAAAGCCACGGAGGGCGGTGGTTCGCATTGCCGGAAACCAAGTTTCCTGCAGAGCAATGCAGAGGAAAGGGTGAAGGCTGATAAGTTGGCGGAGCTCAGCTAGATGGTGGAAGAAACCGCTGCAGTTCCACTGGAGGATGGTGTTGTCCATGGCTGAGAAAGGCGTCACGGGAATGGGAAGGCAGATTACGCCACTGGGTCACCTGCTGCCTCCGATGCGTCTGAGGGACTGGCGACATCGAGGTCCTCAGCGGACGCAATAATCTCCACCTCATCCTCAGACGCAGAGCTTGTAGGTAGTGGTGGAGTAGGAGCCATCGCGAGTGCCTTGGTCTTACGGGGCTTCAGTGTCGTTTTGTCTCGCTGTTCCTTTGGTTGCCATTGCTGATAGGGCTTACTGGAGTCAGTCTCCGGAACCGAAGATGATCGCGAAGCCCGACGACCAGCGGCCTGTGGCTTCTTCAGCCACTGGTTGGTGTCTGCTGTGCCGCTGGTAGGAACCTGGGAAGGGAGTGACCCAAGGGATCCCTTCCGAGCGAGAGAAGCCGAAGAAGACTTGCGCTTCTCGGGCTTAGAAGTGGGGACTGGTGTCCCCAGTGGTTTAGTGTGTGCTGCTCCCAGGGTAGATGGTGTGGGAGCAACAGCAAGAGAAAGGGCACCCATCGTCAAGGGGGCAGGTGAGGTCCTCTGACGCTGAGAGCTGACTGTGGTGCAGCTAAAGGAGCTGGAGCATGAGTGACAGTGGGGGCATAAGACGACATCATGGGCACAGGATGTAGCCGTTCAAATTTCCGCTTAGCCTCAGTGTAAGTCAGTCGGTCCAGGGTCTTATATTCCATGATTTTGCGTTCTTTCTGTAAGATCCTGCAGTCTGGCGAGCAAGGTGAATGAGGCTCTCCACAGTTGACACAGATGGGAGGCGGAGCACATGGAGTATCGGGGTGAGATGGGCGTCCGCAATCTCGACATGTGAGGCTGGAAGTGCAGCGGGAAGACATATGGCCGAACTTCCAGCACTTAAAGCACCGCATCGGGGGAGGGATATAGGGCTTGACGTCACAACGGTAGACCATCACCTTGACCATCTCCAGTAATGTATCACCCTCGAAGGCCAAGATGAAGGCACCGGTAGCATCCTGATTGTCCCTCGGACCCCGGTGAACGCGCCGGACGAAATGAACACCTCTACGCTCTAAGTTGGCGCGCAGCTCGCCATCAGACTGCAGAAGTAGGTCCCTATGGAAAATAACGCCCTGGACCATATTTAAACTCTTATGTGGTGTGATGGTAATGTTAACATCCCCAACTTGTCACAAGCAAGCAACCTGCATGAGTGGGTGGAGGATGCTGTTTTTATCAAAACTGACCCAGAGCGCATTTTAGACAAGCCCTCCACCTCCCCAAACTTGTCCTCTAAATGCTCTACAAAGAACTGAGGCTTCATGGATACAAAGGATTCCCCATCAGCTCTGGTACAGACGAGATACCTGGGCGAATACATCTCACTATCATTCATTGCCTTTCGTTCCTCCCATGGTGTGGCCAGGGATGGGAACGATTTGGGGTCATAAACGTTAGCTTCAAAATGAGCCCTTGAACGCTTAGAGACTGCTGGTGGCTGGCCACCAGCAAGAGATGATGTACCACGCTTCATTGCGTGACATCCGCCCTGATGCCACCTACTCCGACCAAGGGCCCTCCCCATGGGCGCCACCCAGCCACAGCAAGAGCCACCTGGCACGATGGCCATTGCCGGGAGTCCTGATTCCCCATGGAGATGGGTATCTACTCCTTGTCATATATGAGGAGTAAACGGCGCAGGCATCAGCAGAGCGATCCCTGTGTTGTCAGGGGGCTACAACCAACAGGGTACATGGCGGCCCCACCACAACGGACTGGCTACCGTGCTGGATCTTAGGTGCAAAAATGTATAAGGTCGTCGTCGCAGCGAAAAGCAACACTGCACAGTGCAGCGTGGTAATCGCACCCAGGGACGTATCCTCGCCCAAGAGATGGAAAACGAGCGGAACACCACTGCAACGGCGAGAAAGCCGGCTAAAGTTCTCAATGCACGACAGATACAGTGTACCATGTAAGGCGCCCTTCCCCAAGTGGCTCGCTCTTCGGAACAATTTAGAAAGATGGAGGTCAAACCCGAGAGGGGACCATCACATTAAGGCCGAAAAGGTAGAGACTCCTTTTAGTCGCCTCTTACGACAGGCAGGAATACCGCGGGCCTATTCTGACCCTCGAACCCGCAGGGGGGACATCGCTGCTAAATTTGTAGTTAATTTGTTCATTTTATTCGTACATTTGTTTGGTAACTATAAGTGTTTATTTATTCCTCATTTTTAGATCTGATGATGGCTGGAAAGCCTACATCTGTGATAAATTTTAATGAAATATTTTGTGGGCAAGACACTGACTTTTATAACTATGAGTGACTGAACGCTGTAGAAGGGGTCTAAATACCGAACAGAGTTAGGAGAGCGTACGGAGGCTCAGTATTAAGCACAAGAGAGGAGAAAGACGACCTGAATTCTGCAGTAAATTTAAGCTAGTAGCTGAGAATATACTGTTTAACAGTCACAAGTGGATTACATCATAGTCATGGGGAGACAGAGATACTGGAACGCAAGGTGAAGTCAGCAGCAGATGTAGACTCAGATCACACAATATATAATGATGAAGAGCAGACTGAAGTTTAATAGAATCGTCCGGAACAATAACTGTGGAAAGAAATGATATACTGAAGTACTGAGGAGAAACGAGGTCCGCTAGGGCTGTAAATCCATCTCTACAAAGGACAATCACAGAAGTTGGACAAACAAATATGAGTAAAAGGGAGGTAACTGGGACGGAATCTTAGATACCAGAAGAAATCAATTGATTGAAGAAAGAATATACACTCCTGGAAATTGAAATAAGAACACCGTGAATTCATTGTCCCAGGAAGGGGAAACTCTATTGACACATTCCTGAGGTCAGATACATCACATGATCACACTAAAGGAACCACAGGCACATAGACACAGGCAACAGAGCATGCACAATGTCGGCACTAGTACAGTGTATATCATCCTTTCGCAGCAATGCAGGCTGCTATTCTCCCATGGAGACGATCGTAGAGATGCTGGATGTAGTCCTGTGGAACGGCTTGCCATGCCATTTCCACCTGGCGCCTCAGTTGGACCAGCGTTCGTGCTGGACGTGCAGACCGCGTGACGCGTGAGACGACGCTTCATCCAGTCCCAAACATGCTCAATGGGGGACAGATCCGGAGATCTTGCTGGCCGGGGTAGTTGACTTACACCTTCTAGAGCACGTTGGGTGGCGCGGGATACATGCGGACGTGCATTGTCCTGGTGGAACAGCAAGTTCCCTTGTCGGTCTAGGAATGGTAGAACGATGGGTTCGATGACGGTTTGGATGTACCGTGCACTATTCAGTGTCCCCTCGACGATCACCAGAGGTGTACGGCCAGTGCAGGAGATCGCTCTCCACACCATGATGCCGGGTGTTGGCCCTGTGTGCCTCGGTCGTATGCAGTCCTGATTGTGGCGCTCACCTGCACGGCGCCAAACACGCATACGACCATCATTGGCACCAAGGCAGAAGCGACTCTCATCGCTGAAGACGACACGTCTCCATTCGTCCCTCCATTCACGCCTGTCGCGACACCATTGGAGGCGGGCTGCACGATGTTGGGGCGTGAGCGGAAGACGGCCTAACGGTGTGCGGGACCGTTGCCCAGCTTCATGGAGACGGTTGCGAATGGTCCTCGCCGATACCCCAGGAGCAATAGTGTCCCTAATTTGCTGGGAAGTGGCGGTGCGGTCCCCTACGGCACTGCGTAGGATCCTACGGTCTTGGCGTGCATCCGTGCGTCGCTGCGGTCCGGTCCCAGGTCGACGGGCACGTGCACCTTCCGCCGACCACTGGCGACAACATCGATGTACTGTGGAGACCTCACGCCCCTCATGTTGAGCAATTCGGCGGTACGTCCACCCGGCCTCCCGCATGCCCACTATACGCCCTCGCTCAAAGTCCGTCAACTGCACATACGGTTCACGACCACGCTGTCGCGGCATGCTACCAGTGTTAACGACTGCGATGGAGCTCCGTATGCCACGGCAAACTGGCTGACACTGACGGCGGCGGTGCACAAATGCTGCGCAGCTAGCGCCATTCGACGGCCAACATCGCGGTTCCTGGTGTGTCCGCTGTGCCGTGCGTGTGATCATTGCCTGTACAGCCCTCTCGCAGTGTCCGGAGCAAGTATGGTGGGTCTGACACACCGGTGTCAATGTGTTCTTTTTTCCATTTCCAGGAGTGTATTTTCAAAGATGACAAGAATACAGCAATATACACTGAGGAGTGAAATAAGTAGGAAATGCATGGAAGCGAAGGCAAGATCTTTGCACGGAAACGCGAAGAAATGGGAAAAGAAATTTGTAAGTGAAATGAAAAACTCTCATCCTAAATGTACACTATGTGCACTGAGACGACAAACGTCATGGGACAGCGATGTGCATACATACATAGCGATAGTAGCATGTGATCGTGTACACAAGATTCCCGGCGATCAAAAAGTCAGTATAAATTTGAAAACTTAATAAATCACGGAATAATGTACATAGAGAGGTAAAAATTTACGTTGGTAGCCCTGCGCCTGCTACACGGACGTCTGAGTCACAGCTCTTGTACAAGATAAGTAATTTAAGTAGTAATAAACTGTTTTTTAACACTTTAAACTAATTTATTACGTTAATTATAGTGCTCTGCAAGCGTACCATTAAAGGTTTTTGTCTTACTCGCGTATTTTCACAGTAATCACGTAAAGTTCGTTTTGTTTACATATCGCGGCCAGGCCGAACTTTTGAGTTTTCAGATTAAACTTCATACCGCAATCTTAAGTGCATTTACTGATAGTTTAGTGTGCTAAATACGTTTGCTGCCCCTTTATATCTGTAGAGTATCGTCATCTCTTAAGTAATTTCCAGTAAAAAACTTCTGAACCACTGTTTACATAGTCGCGAGTAGGCCTAATTTTTCGTACACGTATTTTCATTGTTTTCCGGTAACTTAATTGTCTTTCTGTCACTAAAATCGATTTGTACCATGAGTGTAAAGTGCCTGACGTGCCGTAGGATCGTTAGCTCCGGGGTCTGGTGTGATGGATGTAGTAACTTTTTTCATTGGGGCGACTGTAGTGGCGTGGGAATTGGGAAAATGAGCGAGACTCATCAGTGGTTCTGTAGGCTATGCAGTAGAGATAGGAAGATTGTGGAACAGGAGGGGAAAATTGCTGCCCTTCAGGCTGAGTTAGATGAGGCTAGGCGAGAACTGGGCAGGTTAAGGGGGGAGAAGGGTAAACAGGGGTGGGAAGTGGCAACAGGTATGAGGAACAGGCCAAGAAATTCTTCTGACAGCTTTGTTATTAATGTACAAAATAGGGGTGACCTGTTGCCTCAGTCAGAAACTGATGAGCCTCTCACAGGAGTAGATGTAGACAGGGCTCAACAAGCTTTCAGCAGCAAATTGATTAAGAATGTAGGGAAGTCTGCAAAGAGAAAGAAAGTCTTGTTGCTAGGTAGTTCGCATGCTAGGGGTGTGGGCCAACTTCTGCAGGATGAATTAGGGTTGGATTACCAGGTCACAAGTTTTTTCAAACCTAGTGCTGAACTTGGGCAGGTTACAGAGGATTTAGGTTCACTATGTAAAGGTTTCACTAAGGAAGACACCGTGGTTATTGTGGGTGGGCCGGGCAACAGTATTGACAGAGATCCGGGGTACAGCATAAAGTGTGACCTGGCAAAGATTGCATCGGCATCGAATCATACCAGTGTTGGGTTTGTGTCGGTTCTGGAGCGCCACGACCGACCTCATTTGACCTCTTCTGTCAGGAGAGTTAATTTGGAGTTGGAACGGCTACTTGGATCTGGTGCAGGGTCACACATTGGTGTGGTTCCTGTTGATTCACTCTGTAGGTGGGACTATACTAGACATGGCCTACACCTCAACAAGAAGGGGAAGGGTAAACTGGCTGGGCTGATAGCAGGAAATTTAAAGGGGGGAGGAACTACATCTCATGGTGGAAACTCTTTTTTAGTGTAAGATCAGTGTCCAGTGGGAAATTCAGCCAGGCAAGTACTAAAGATGTTAAAAAAGTTCAAGATACTCACAAAAGTAAAGTGAAAAATAATGTTAGTATATTTCAGCAAAATATTGGGGGATTGAAGAATAAAAGTACTAAAGATGTTAAAAAAGTTCAAGATACTCACAAAAGTAAAGTGAAAAATACTGTTAGTATATTTCATCAAAATATTGGGGGATTGAAGAATAAAATTGATGAGCTTCTGCTTTGTTTAGAAGATATAGAAACCAAGAATGTAATAGATATACTATGCCTGTCTAAGCATCACATTGTCACTGATATGCAAAAGGTTAGCATCAATGGGTACAAATTAGCTGCACATGTAAGTAGAGATAATATGATGAGAGGAGGAGTTGCCATATATGTCAAAAGCTTCCACAGTGCAAAAAATTTAGAAACTAAAAATTTTTGTGTAGAGCAACATATGGAAGCATGTGCCACTGAACTTAAACTAAATGATGGCCCTTTCATAATTGTAACAGTGTATAGGTCCCCCTGAGGGAATTTCCAGCTATTTCTAGAAAACTCGGATGCTTTGTTGTGCTATCTGTCAGACAGGGGGAAGCAAATTATCATTTGTGGGGATTTCAATGTTGATTCCCTGAAAGAGTGTAATAGGAAGAATGACCTTTTAGTATTACTCAGTTCTTTCAATTTAAGCTCCGTCATTGATTTTCCTACTCGGATAACAAAGAACAGCAGTACATTGATAGATAACTTTTTTATAGACCAAGATAAGTTTAAGGACATAAATGCTTATCCTGTTGAGAATGGTCTTTCAGATCATAGTGCACAGCTTGTTACAGTACATGACATAGCTCCATGCAGTATAATAAATCAGACTTTCAAAGCAGTGCGTTCAATTAACAATATAAATATTGCAAACTTTAGGGAAAGCCTACAGCAGCTAGACTGGGATGAAGTGTATAAGGAACCCGATGCAAACTTGAAATATAACTTATTTCACAATACATTTTTAAGGGTATTTGAAAATTGTTTTCCCAAGGAAATAGTTAAACATAATTCCAAGAAAACATATAAAAAACCTTGGCTAACTAAAGGAATAAGAATATCTTGCAACCGTAAAAAAGAACTGTATCTAACAGCAAGAGGGAGTACTGACCCCGAAATTGTTCAATATTATAAAAACTGTTGTGCAGTACTAAGAAAAGTTATTAAAAAGTCCAGAAGCATGTGTATCATGTCTGAGATCAGTAACTCTGATAATAAAATTAAAACAATTTGGAATATTATTGAAAGGGAAACAGGGCAACCAAGAGCACAGGAAGACTTTAGTGCAATAAAACTGAATGACAAGTGCACTAACAAACAATCAGAAATTGAAAATATTTTTAATAATCATTTTTTAAATGTTGTGGAGAAAATAGGATCTAGATCTTCACTAGAAGAGGCAAGGCTATTAATAGAAGAGGCCATACCTGCGCAGTTTGAAACAACTGTAATTCCACCAACCTCTCCCTCTGAAATCAGTAAAATAATAAACTCACTGAAAAGTAAAAGCTCTTACGGAATTGATGGCATTTCCAGCAAAGTACTTAAAGCTTGTTCCCCACAGATAAGTAGGATTCTCAGCCACGTATGTAATAGCTCTTTGGAGCAGGATGTTTTCCCTGATAGACTGAAATATGCCATTGTAAAACCATTGCATAAAAAGGGGGATACGTCGGATGTCAACAACTACCGCCCAATCTCTCTTCTGACAGCTCTATCAAAAATTTTTGAGAAAGTAATGTATTCAAGAGTAGCCTCCCATATTTGTAAAAATAAAGTACTAAAAAAATTTCAGTTTGGTTTTCAGAAAGGCTTTTCAACAGAAAATGCTATATATGCTTTCACTGATCAAATATTAAATGCTCTGAATAACCGGACATCACCCATTGGTATTTTTTGTGATCTCTCAAAGGCCTTTGATTGTGTAAATCATGGAATTCTTTTAGATAAGCTAAATCATTATGGTTTGAGTGGGGCAGTGCACAAATGGTTTAATTCATACTTAACTGGAAGAATGCAGAAAGTTGAAATAAGTGGTTCGTGTAATGTTAAAACAACAGCTGATTCCTCAAACTGGGGTGCTATCAAGCACGGGGTCCCACAGGGTTCGGTCTTAGGTCCTTTACTGTTCTTGATATACATTAATGACTTACCATTCCACATTGATGAAGATGCAAAGTTAGTTCTTTTTGCTGATGATACAAGTATAGTAATAACATCCAAAAACCAAGAACTAAGTGATGTAATTGTAAATGATGTTTTTCACAAAATTATTAAGTGGTTCTCAGCAAACGGACTCTCTTTAAATTTTGATAAAACACAGTATATACAGTTCCGTACAGTAAATGGCACAACTCCAGTAATAAATATAGAATTTGAACAGAAGTCTGTAGCTAAGATAGAATTTTCAAAATTTTTAGGTGTGTCCATTGATGAGAGGTTAAACTGGAAGCAACACATTGATGGTCTGCTAAAACGTCTGAGTTCAGCTACCTATGCTATTAGGGTTATTGCAAATTTTGGTGATAAGAATCTCAGTAAATTAGCTTACTATGCCTACTTTCATTCACTGCTTTCGTATGGCATCATATTCTGGGGTAATTCATCGTTGAGTAGAAAAGTATTCATTGCACAAAAACGTGTAATCAGAATAATTGCTGGAGCCCACCCACGGTCATCCTGCAGACATCTATTTAAGGATCTAGGGATCCTCACAGTAACCTCACAGTATATATATTCCCTTATGAAATTTGTTGATAATAATCCAACCCAATTCAAAAGTAATAGCAGTGTGCATACCTATAACACCAGGAGAAAGGATGATCTTCACTATGCAGGGTTAAATCTGACTTTGGCACAGAAAGGGGTGAATTATGCTGCCACAAAAGTCTTTGGGCACCTACCAAACAGCATCAAAAGCCTGACAGATAGCCAACTAACATTTAAAAATAAATTAAAAGAATTTCTAGATGACAACTCCTTCTACTCATTGGCTGAATTTTTAGATATAAACTAAGTAAAAAAAAAAAACTTAATCATTAGTGTCATGCAATATTTTGTGTAATGTAATTTCTTGTACAGACATCTTTTATTAACCTGACACGTTCCACATCATTACGAAGTGTCGTATTCATGATCTATGGAACAAGTATTAATCTTATCTAATCTAATCTAATCTAATCTGCTTGTGTGTCACAAAATGCCAGACAGATGGCGCTGGACAGCAAAACGTCAGTGACTGCGCATGACAATCGTGTATAAAAGGAGCTGTAATGAGAATCAGATGCGCCAGCAGTCGCAGCACGTTGACGTTAACTGAAAAGCCGCTTTTAGTGAAGCTGTATTATCAGAATGGGGAATGTGCTAGTTCAACGGTTCTATCGTCATAGGAAGGGGAATCGAACGGGTAAAGGACCGTTGACAAATGAAGCTGAAGCCACGGGTTGTTTAGACGATAGATCCCGTAGTGGCCGACGAGCACAAGGCGTAATGCTGCCGAGACAGTTCAGGAAGAAATGGAGACTGTAGCCGGTTCGTCTATGCCCGGGGAAGTCAGCGCTCGTGCAGTCGCACGTCGAACCGGTATTCCGTACACTACTGTTTGGTTGGCACTTAGGCGTACCCTCCGATGCTATCTGTACAAAATCCATCTGCATCATGAACTGTTACCTGGCGATTTAGTGAAGCGGAGGGCATTTGCGGTGTGGGCGTTTAAAAAATGGCGGAAGATGGCGATTGGTTGAGTAACGTGTTGTGGACCGACGAAGCTCATTTCACACGCCGAGTGTCTGTCAACGCCCACAACTGCAGAATATGGGCTACCGAAAATCCTACATCTGTCGCGGAAACTCCATTGCAGGACGAGAAAATCACGGATGGGTTGGATTTACCACATCTACCGTTATCGCCCTTTTTTCTTCGAGGAAATGCGTGATTCTGGTTTGTAACTGCTACCGTAACGGGTGAGAGGTACGCCGATATGTTACACAATCGTATCATCCCCAGCCTGGCTGATAAACACCTGATGGAACGTACGATGTTTATGTAGAATGGCGCTCCACCCCATGTTGCTAGACGCGTGAAAGATCTCTCGTTTGGTGGTGATCGTGTGCTCAGTCGCCACTTTCGCCATGCTTGGCCTCCCAGGTCACCAGACAGTCCGTGCGATTATTGGCTTTTGGGGTTACCTGAAGTCGCAAGTGTATCGTGATCGACCGACATCTCTAGGGATGCTGAAAAACAACATCCGACGCCAATGCCTCACCATAACTCCGGACATGCTTTACAGCGCTGTTCACAACATTATTCCTCGACTACAGTTATTGTTGAGGAATGATGGTGGAGATATTGAGCATTTCCTGTAAAGAACATGATCTTTGCTTTGTCTTACTTTGTCATGCTAATTATTGCTATTCTGATCAGATGAAGCGCCATCTGTCGAACATTTTTTGAACTTTTGTATTTTTTTGGTTCTAATAAAACCCCATGTCATTCGAAGCATGTGTGTCAATTTGTACCTCTCTATCTACTTTATTCCGTGATTTATTCAGTTTTCAAACTTATACTGACTTTTATGATCACCCGGTATTAAAGGGCTGTACACTGGCGTAGGTGTCACTCAGGTGATTCATGTGAATCGGTTCCCAACATGATAACAGCTACACGACGGGAATTAACAGACTTTGAGTACGGAATGGGAGTTGCAGCCAGACACATGTGACATTCCACTTAGGAAATCGTTAGCGAATTCATTATTCCGAGATGCAGAGTGAGAACAGTGTGCCGAAGATACCAAATTGCGGGCTTTACCTCGCCCCACCGACAACACAGACGCCGAAGGCCTTCGCTTAATGACCGAGAGCAGCGGCATTTTCTTAGTGCTGTCAGTGCTAATAGACAGGCAACGCTTAGTGAAATAACGGGAGGAATCATTGTGGGGCATAGGACGAACCTACTCGCTGGGGCAGTGCGGCGAAATTTGGCTCCAATGTGTTGTGGCAGCAGATGACGGACGTGAGCGCTTTTGCCAACAGCACGACATCGCTAGCGGACCTCTCCTCGGCTCGTGACCAACTCGGTTGAAGCGAACACATATTGTGTTGTGGGGCGATCACTGTCTTGTATAAATAATTCAAAAGCCAAGATCGCTTAAACACTGTTTACTAGATGACCGGTTTCAACACACTAAAGCTGCCATCATCAGATCAGAATGTAGCTTAATATGCATAAATCATCTGCCTCATATATCGTTATATCCAAATTATTTATGCATGTTAAGCAACATTAACATCTGATGATGGCACCTCTAGTGTGTTGAAACCTGTCATGTAGCAAACACTGTTTAAGCGATCTTGGCTTTTTTACAAATCAGTTGAACCGTGGGGGACTGGAAAACCGTGGCCTGGGCAGATAAGTGCGATTTCAATTGGTGAGAGCTGATGGCACGGTTCCGATGTGGCGCTGATTCCACGAAGCCGTGGACCCAAGTTTTCAACGAGGCACGGTGCAGGCTGGTGGTGGCTCAATAATGGTGTGGGCTGTATTCACATGGAACAGATTGGGTCCTCAGATCTAACTGAATCAAAAAAAAAATTGTTTAAATGGCTCTGAGCACTATGGGACTTAACATCTGTGGTCATCAGTCCCCTAGAAATTAGAACTACTTAAACCTAACTAACCTAAGGATATCACACACATCCATGCCCGAGGCAGGATTCGAATCTGCGACCGTAGTGGTCACGCGGCTCCAGATTGAAGCGCCTAGAGCCGCACGGTCACACCGGCCGGCTCTAACTGAGCCGATGAGTGACTAAAAATGGTTGTGTTCGTCTACTTGGAGACCATTTTCAATCACGGACTTCCTCTTCCTAAAAAACAAAGTCACGACAAGGGCCACAGCTGTTCGCGATTTGTTTGAAGAACAATCTGGGCAATTTGAGAAAATGATTTGGCCACCCTGGTCACCCGACACGAATTCCACCGAACATTTATAGGACATTCATGAGATATAATAATTACAAAGAGATAGTATCGACATCAGTTGATACTACATAAATTAATAAGTGGTGGTACTGATCCCCAATGGTACACAAAACGGGTCAGATGGTTGTTGCAGAAGCAGCGAAAAAAGCATTCCAAATTTAAAAGAATGCAAAATCCCCAAGACTGGCGACTTTTGCAGAATTTCGAAATATAGCACGTACTTCAATGACAGATGCTTTCAATAATTTCCACAACTAAATGCTGTCTCAAAATCTGGCAGAAAACCCGAAGAGATTCTGGTCATACGTAAAGCACACCAGTGGCAAGACGCAAGAAATACCTTAATTGGGCGATAACAACGGTGAAGTCACTGACGACAGTGCCACTAAAGCAGAGTTATTAAACACGGTTTTCCGAAACTCCTTCACCAAAGACGACGAACTAAATATTCCTGAATTCCAATCAAGAACAACTACCAAGATGAGAAACATAGAAGCAGATATCTTCAGTGTAGCAAGGCAGCTTAAATCAGTTAATAAAGCCAAGGCCTCCAGTTCAGATTGTATACCGGTTAGGTTCGTCTCAGAGTATGCTGATGAAATAGCGTCATATTTAGCAATTATATACAACTGCTCGCTTACAGAAAGTTCCGCACCTAAAGACTGGAAAATTGCTCAAGTTACACCAATAACCAAAACGGGAAGTAGGAGTAATATGCTGAATTACAGGCCCATATCACTAATGTCAATTTGCAGGAGGGTTTTGGAACCTATACCGTATTCGAACATTATCAAGTACCGAGAAGAAAACGATTTATTGACACATAGGCAGCACGGATTCAGAAAATATCGTTCTTGCGAAACACAACTATCTCTTTATACTCATGAAGTAATGAGGGCTTTCGGCAAGGAATGTCAAATTGATTCGTTATTTTTAGATTTCCAGAAGGATTTCGACACCACTTCTAGCAAGCGCCTTCTAACGAAACTGCGTGCCTACGGAGTATCGCCTCAGTTGTGCGACTGGATTCGTGATTCCTTGTCAGAAAGATAACAGTTCGTAGTAACAGACGGAAAGTCATGGAGTAAAACAGAAGTAATATCCGGCGTTCCCCAAGGAAGTGTTATAGGCCCTGTAGTGTTCCCTGATCTACATCGAAGACATAGGGAGACAATCTGAGTAGCCGTCTTAGATTGTTTGCAGATGATGCTGTCATTTACCGGCTTGTAAACTCATCAGATGACCAAAACGAACTGCAAAATGATTTAGATAAGATGTCTGTATGGTGCGAAAAATGGCAATTGATTTTGAATAAAGAATAGCGTGAAGTCATTCACATGACTAGTAAAAGAAACCCGCTAAATTTCGATTACGCGATAAGTCACACAGATCTGAAGGCTGTAAATTCAACTAAATACTTGGGGATTACAATTACAAATGACCTAAACTGGAACGATCACATAGATAATATTGTGGGTAAAGCAAATGATTCATTGGCACAACACTTAGAAGGTGCAACAGATCTACTAAAGAGACTGCTTACACCACGCTTGTCCGCCCTATTCTAGAGTATTGCTGTGCGGTGTGGGATCCGTATCAGGTGGGACAGACGGATGATATCGAAAAAGTTCAAAGAAGGGCACCTCGTTTTTCATTACCGTGAAATAGGGGAGATAGTGCGATAGACTTGATACGTGAATTGAATTGGCAATCATTAAAACAAAGGCGTTTTTCGTTGCGACAGAATCTTTTTCTGAAATTTCAATCACCAAATTTCTCATCCGATTGCGAAAACATTCTATTGGCACCAACCTACACAGGGAGAAATGATCAACACGATAAAATAAGAGAAATCACGGCTCGCACAGAAAAATTTAAGTGCTGGTTCTTCACGCGTGCCGTTCGAAAGTGGAACGGTAGAGAGACACTTTGAAGGTGGTTCATTGAACCTCCTGTCAGGCACTTTATTGTGAGTAGCAGAGTATTCACGTAGATGCAGATGTGTAGATGTAGAAGCTTAGTCATTACGAGGTCAGTTCGTGGACAGCATCCTGCACCGACGACACTTGGGCAATTATGGAAGGCCACAGAGGCATCATGACTCAACATTTGTGCAGCGCGGCTTCCAGCGTCTTTCTGAGTCCACGCCGGGTAAAAGGAGGTCCGACACGATTTTAGGAGGTATCTCGTGACTTTCGTCACCGCAGTGAAACTATAGAAAGCACCTCATGTTTGTAAGCTGTAGCATGTAAAAGGTGTATGGTTCTAAAGTTGGATTGTAGTTCTTCGTGCAAGTGAAAATTAACTGCAAATTTTTATCCTCGTTAAGGAGGTCGGGTGAATCTTCTTGAAGAACGCAGTAGTCTTAAGAGGAATACGACGCCACTTAATCACCCGATCACTTTACCTTCAGCAGAATGGCTTACTTGGTGGCTGAGTTTTGTGCGACTATTTATTTATTTATTTCATTAACAGTACAAAATAACCCACCGCCTTAAAATATAAGGTGGGTCATATGATTCTGAATCTAATAGCAAAGACTTCTCATTGTTACAGTCTTATTTGTATACAGTTGTTATTGCTTTTTTAATAATATAAAGAAATTAATATATACAGATTTCTCTGAGGTTACAGCGAATTGAATGCTTAACAGTTGTTAAAATGGTTCCATACGATTTGTTACTACATAGTTTATGAGAACGTGATTTATGCAAATGTCAAACAAATATATAAAAACAATAAAAGTTAACACAATGAGCGTGGTTAAAAATAATTTGTAAACTATAGAGAGAAGTGATATGCTGTATTTAGATGAGTACTACAGTCTAAGTAGCACTCTGGTTAGTAATGGCTTATTTCTATGTATGTACAACCTCGAGCTATTCTCATCTGCAATGATTTCCGCTAATATATGTTTACACAGATGATTGAGTTTAAATTATGATTGAGCACTTCATACATGGAATACATGAATTTTATCTTCACGTGAGAAATACACTTTTGTTTGTAACTTGTTACTTGAAATAGAATATAGTTGCAGGCCGCGGTGGCCGAGCGGTTCTAGGCGCTCAGTCCGGAACCGCGCTGCTGCTACGGTCGCAGGTTCGAATCCTACCTCGGGCATGGGTGTGTGTGATGTTCTTAGGTTAGTTAGGTTTAAGTAGTTCTAAGTTATAAACGACTGATGACCTCAGAAGTTGAGTCTCACAGTGCTCATAGCCATTTTTTTATGAATATAGTTCATTGCTACTTGAATGCTTTATTCCTCAAATAACTTAATACATTTCTGATGTATGAAATTCATTAATTATAGCTTTGAACAGAGAAGACAATATACTTCTGTCTGCACACAAAAAGATGAGCAATACATTACTGCTTGTGTGCAGTATACTGTAAACACTATGCAGGATGCCATTGGGGAGGAGGAGCCTCGGAATAAAAGTTCTTCGAGCCTTCTTCTCCCAAGCGACATTACCTTATTACTACAGTCTTAGTATGTGATGCCGGTGTTTGTTTTATGACTGTCGTGTTATTTGTGACTGTGTTGTGCCATGCAGTGTGATACATTGTTGCTTTAAGTTTAAAATGGTTCAAATGGCTCTGAGCACTATGGGAATTAACTTCTAAGGTCATCAGTGCCCTATACTTAGGCCTAAGTCAACCTAACTAACCTAAGGTCATCACACACATCCATGCCCGAGGCAGGATTCGAACCTACGACGGTAGTGGGCGCGCGGTTCCAGATTGTAGTGCCTAGAACCGCTCGGCCACCCCGGCCGGCTTGGTTTTGGTCCCTTTCATGGTGATCCCTACTGAGTCATGTCCACTCAGTGTCCCTTCCTCAGTTTCGGAATCTGTGGTCGTGTTCGTGTCCTCCAATGTAGTTTGTTGTGTTGTTTGTACTTGCCTACGCCTCCTTCCATATGGGTTTCGGCGATTGTATTCTTCGTGCAGAGTGTTCGATACAATATCGGCTACAATATTTATTTTGTTCCAGTCACCGGGATTACGTATTATTCTGGCGATGTCATTGTCATTCTGTGCAGGTGTCACTCTTGTGCTACCGTGTTGCACAGCAGCGTGAGATGTTCTGGTGTCCCAGTTTCTCCGCCTACGCAAGTCGTTATTAGTCCCATACGGTTTACATGTCCCGCCGCTTGACAGGAAATGGATCATCTCCCGGCTTGGGTCGACATGCTGCAGTTGTAGTCTTTCTTGTACATCCGCCATTGTTTCATCTGTGTTTTGTTCATCTACATCTACATGACTACTCTGCAATTCACATTTAAGTGTCTGGTAGAGGGTTCATCGAACCACAATCATACTATCTCTCTACCATTCCACTCCTGAAAAGCGCGCGGGAAAAGCGAACACCTAAACCTTTCCGTTCGACCTCTGATTTCTCTTATTTTATCTTGATTATCATTACTACCTATGTAGGTTGGGCTCAATAAAATATTTTCGCATTCGGAAGAGAAAGTTAGTGACTGAAATTTCGTAAATAGATCTCGCCGCGACGAGAAACGTCTTTGCTTTAATGACTTCCATCCCAACTCGCGTATCATATCTGCCACACTCTCTCCCCTATTACATGATAATACAAAAGGAGCTGCCCTTTTTTGCACCCTTTCGATGTCCTCCGTCAATCCCACCTGGTAAGGGTCCCACACCGGGCACCAATATTCTAACAGAGGACGAACGAGTGTAGTGTAAGCTGTCTCTTTAGTGGACTTGTTGCATCTTCTAAGTAAACCTGCCAATGAAACGTAACCTTTGGCTCGCCTTCCCTACAATATTATCTATGTGGTCTTTCCAACTGAAGTTGTTCGTAATTTTAACACCCAAGTACTTAGTTGAACTGAGAGCCTTGAGAATTGTACCATTTATCGAGTAATCGAATTCCAACGGATTTCTTTTGGAACTCGTGTGGATCACCTCACACTTTTCGTTATTTAGAGTCAACTGCCACCTGCCACACCATACAGCAATCTTTTCTAAATCGCTTTGCAACTGATACTGGTCTTCGGATGACCTTACTGGACGGTAAATTACAGCATCATCTGCGAATAACCTAAGAGAACTGCTCAGATTGTCACCCAGGTTATTTATATAGATCAGGAACAGTAGAGGTCCCAGGACGCTTCCCTGGGGAACACCTGATGTCACTTCAGTTTTACTCCATGATTTGCTGTCTATTACTACGAACTGCGACCTTCCTGACAGGAAATCACGAATCCAGTCGCACAACTGAGACGATACCTCATAGCTCCGCAGCTTGATTAGAAGTCGCTTGTGAGAAACGGTGTCAAAAGCTTTCCGGAAATCCAGAAATACGGAATCAACCTGAGATCCCCTGTCGATAGCGGCCATTACTTCGTGCGAATAAAGAGCCTAGCTACGTGGCACAAGAACGATGTTTTCTGAAACCATGCAGATTACGTATCAATAGATCGTTCCCTTCGAGGCGATTCATAATCTTTGAATACAGTATATGCTCCAAAACCCTACTGCAAACCGACATCAATGATATAGGTCTGTAGTTAAATGGATTACTCCTACTACCCTTCTTAAACACTGGTGCGACCTGCGCAATTTTCAAATCTGTAGGTACAGGTAATGTTGGTTCCCGTAATTTCGGTGACTTTATCCAGCCTGTCCCTGTTAAGCCAGTAAAGTGCAGCTCTGTGACGCATAGCGAGCCTGTGGCCGGTACTCACCATGGAGAACTTGGCGTCCCGCGTACTGAGGGCCGAAACGGCGAACGTGGCGACAGCGGATGCGGCGAGCGCGAGGTAGGTGTTGACGACGGCGCGTACCTGCTCGTCGCCAGAGGACAGGGCGCCGTTGAAGCTCGGCCAGAAGCACCACAGGAAGATGGTCGCTGTCCGACAAGTTGAACGTCACACTAGCTGGGCCACGTTACGCACCACACAGTCATATCCTGAGACCTCATTAGAAGAAGGGCCACCAAATGTGAGGCGGCAGTCAATAAGCTAAAGTGTAGTCTCTGTTCTGCACCTACATCTATACTCCTTCATACAGCTTACAGTGTGTGGCGGAGGGTACTTCCAGTACCAAAATCTGTCACTTTCCTTGTTACAGTCGTGAATGGCGTGTGCTGTAACGTAACAACGTATTACTTGTGAAAGATGGTTCAAATGGCTCTGAGCACTATGGGACTTAACTTCTTAGGCCATCAGTCCCACAGAACTTAGAACTACTTAAACCTAACTAACCTAAGGACATCACACGCATCCATGCCCGAGGCAGCATTAGAACCTGCGACCGTAGCGGTCGCGCGGCTCCAGACTGTAGCACCTAGAACCGACCCGCCACTACGGCCGGCACGAGTTTGTCATCTTGCATTGAAAGCGTAACTTCCCGTGGAGCCGGCAGGAGAACAGATGTTGGTCCTCATCTCATGGAGATGGAGAATTAGACTGAAATACAGTAACCATGTAGAGTGCACTCTCAATGGAGAGAAGTCTTCCAAAGTAAGACTGATTTCACGTGTCTCGCAGAGGAGTGTCCTAGGACCGCTGCTATTCACAATATACATAAATGACCTTGTGGATGACATCGGAAGTTCACTGATGCTCTTTGCGGATGATGCTGTGGTATATCGAGAGGTTGTAACAATGGTAAATTGCACTGAAATGCACGAGGATCTGCAGCGAATTGACGCATGGTGCAGGGAGTGGCAATTTAATCTCAATGTAGACAAGTGTAATATGTTGCGAATACATAGAAAGAAAGACCCCTTATCATTTAGCTACAATATAGTAGGTCAGCAACTAGAAGCACTTAATGCCATAAATTATCTAGGAGTACACATTAGGAGTGATTTAAAATGGAATGAACAGATAAAGTTGATCGTCGGTAAAGCAGATGCCAGACTGAGATTCATTGGAAGAAACCTAAGGAAATGGAAGCCGAAAACAAAGGAAGTAGGTTACAGTACGCTTGTTCTCCAGCTGCTTGAATACTGCTCAGCAGTGTGGGATCCGTACCAGACAGGTTGATAGAAGAGATAGAGAAGATCCAACGGAGAGCATCGCGCTTAGTTACAGGATCATTTAGTAATCGCGAAAGCGTTACGGAATTGATAGGTAAACTCCAGTGGAAGACTCTGCAGGAGAGACGCTCAGTAGCTCGGTACGGGCTTTTGTTGAAGTTTCGAGAACATACCTTCACCGACCCCCCACGAACCACGGACCTTGCCGTTGGTGGGGAGGCTTGCGTGTCTCTGTGATACAGATAGCCGTACCGTAGGTGCAACCACAACGCAGGGGTATCTGTTGAGAGGCGAGACAAACGTGTGGTTCCTGAAGAGGGGCAGCACCCTTTTCAGTAGTTGAAGGGGCAACAGTCTGGATGATTGACTGATCTGGCCTTGCAACAATAACCAAAACGGCCTTGCTGCGCTGGTACTGCGAACGGCTGAAAGCAAGGGGAAGCTACAGCCGTAATTTTTCCCGAGGGCATGCAGCTTTACTGTATGATTAAATGATGATGGCGTCCTCTTGGGTAAAATATTCCGGAGGTAAAATAGTCCCCCATTCGGATCTCCGGGCGGGGACTACTCAAAAAGATGTCGTTATCAGGAGAAAGAAAACTGGCGTTCTACGGATAGGAGCGTGGAATGTCAGATCCCTGAATCGGGCAGATAGGTTAGAAAATTTAAAAAGGGAAATGGATAGGTTAAAGTTAGATATAGTGGGAATTAGTGAAGTTCGGTGGCAGGAGGAACAAGACTTCTGGTCAGGTGACTACAGGGTTACAAACACAAAATCAAATAGGGGTAATGCAGGAGTATGTTTAATAATGAATATGAAAATAGGAATGCGGGTAAGCTACTACAAACAGCATAGTGAACGCATTATTGTGGCCAAGATAGATACGAAGCCCACACCTACTACAGTAGTACAAGTTTATATACCAACTAGCTCTGCAGATGACGAACAAATTGATGAAATGTATGATGAAATAAAAGAAATTATTCAGATAGTGAAGGGAGACGAAAATTTAATAGTAATGGGTGACTGGAATTCGAGTGTAGGAAAAGGGAGAGAAGGAAACGTAGTAGGTGGATATGGATTGGGGCTAAGAAATGTAGAATTTTGCACAGAGCACAACTTAATCATACCTAACACTTGGTTTAAGAATCATGAAAGAAGGTTGTATAAATGGAAGAACCCTGGAGATACTAAAAGGTATCAGATAGATTACATAATGGTAAGACAGAGATTTAGGAACCAGGTTTTAAATTGTAAGACATTTCCAGCGGCAGATGTGGACTCTGACCACAATCTATTGGTTATGACCTGTGGATTAAAACTGAAGAAACTGCAAAAAGGTCGGAATTTAAGGAGATGGGACCTGGATAAACTGACTAAACCAGAGGTTGTACAGAGTTTCAGGGAGAGCATAAGGGAACATTTGACAGGAATGGGGGAAAGAAATACAGTAGAAGAAGAATGGGTAGCTTTGAGGGATGAAGCAGTGAAGGCAGCAGAGGATCAAGTAGGTAAAAAGACGAGGGCTAGTAGAAATCCTTGGGTAACAGAATAAATATTGAATTTAATTGATGAAAGGACAAAATATAAAAATGCAGTAAATGAAGCAGGCAAAAAAGGAATACAAACGTCTAAAAAATGAGATCGACAGGAAGTGCAAAATGGCTAAGCAGGGATGGCTAGAGGACAAATGCAAGGATGTAGAGGCTTATCTCACTGGGGGTGAGATAGATACTGCCTACAGGAAAATTAAAGAGACCTTTGGAGATAAGAGAACCACTTGTATGAACATCAAGAGCTCAGATGGAAACCCAGTTCTAAGCAAAGAAGGGAAAGCTGAAAGATGGAAGGAGTATATAGAGGGTCTAAACAAGGGCGATGTACTTGAGGACAATATTATAGAAATGGAAGAGGATGTAGATGAAGATGAAATGGGAGATACGATACTGCGTGAAGAGTTTGACAGAGCACTGAAAGACCTGAGTCGAAACAAGGCCCCCGGAGTAGACAACATTCCATTGGAACTACTGACGGCCTTGAGAGATTCAGTCCTGACAAAACTCTACCATCTGGTGAGCAAGATGTATGAAAAAGGAGAAATACCCTCAGACTTCAAGAAGAATATAATAATTCCAATCCCAAAGAAAGCAGTTGTTGACAGATGTGAAAATTACCGAACTATCAGTTTAATAAGACACAGCTGAAAAATACTAACGCGAATTCTTTACAGACGAATGGAAAAACTAGTAGAAACCGACCTCGGGGAAGATCAGTTTGGATTCTGTAGAAATACTGGAACACGTGAGGCAATACTGACCTTACGACTTATCTTAGAAGAAAGATTAAGCAAAGGCAAACCTACGTTTCAAGCATTTGTAGACTTAGAGAAAGCTTTTGAGAATGTTGATTAGAAGACTCTTTCAAATTCTAAAGGTGGCAGGGGTAAAATACAGGGAGCGAAAGGCAATTTGCAATTTGTAGAGAAACCAGATGGCAGTTATAAGAGTCGAGGGACATGAAAGGGATGCAGTAGTTGGGAAGAGAGTGAGACAGGGTTGTAGCCTCTCCCCGATGTTATTCAATCTGTATATTGAGCAAGCAGTAAAGGAAACAAAAGAAAAATTCGGAGTAGGTATTAAAATCCATGGAGAAGAAATAAAAACTTTCAGGTTCGCCAATGACATTGTAATTCTGTCAGAGACAGCAAAGGACTTGGAAGAGCAGTTGAATGGAATGGACAGTGTCTTGAGAGGAGTATATAAGATGAACATCAACAAAAGCAAAACGATGATAATCTAATGTAGTCGAATTAAGTCGGGTGATGCTGAGGGAATTAGATTAGGAAATGAGACACTTAAAGTAGTAAAGGAGTTTTGCTATTTGTGGAGCAAAATAACTGATGATGGTCGAAGTAGAGAGGATATAAAATGTAGACTGGCAATGGCAAGGAAGGCGTTTCTGAAGAAGAGAAATTTGTTAACATCGAGTATAGATTTAAGTGTCACGAAGTCTTTTCTGAAAGTATTTCTATGGAGTGCAGCCACTGAATGGAAGTGAAACATGGACGAAAAATAGTTTGGACAAGAAGAGAATAGAAGCTTTCGAAATGTGGTGCTACAGAAGAATGCTGAAGATTAGATGGGTAGATCACATAACTAATTACGAAGTATTGAATAGGATTGGGGAGAAGAGAATTTTGTGGCACAACTTGACCAGAAGAAGGGATCGGTTGGTAGGACATGTTCTGAGGCATCAAGGGATCACAAATTTAGTTTTGGAGGGCAGCGTGAAGGATAAAAATCGTAGAGGGAGACCAAGAGATGAATGCACCAAGCAGATTCAGAAGGATGTAGGTTGTAGTAGGTACTGGAAGATGAAGAAGCTTGCACAGGATAGAGTAGCTTATAGAGCTGCATCAAACCAGTCTCAGGACTGAAGACCACAACAACAACAACAACAACCTTCACCGAAGAGTCGAGCAGTATATTGCTCCCTCCTACGTACATCTCGCGGAGAGACCATGAGGATAAAATCAGAGAGATTAGAGCCCACACAGAGGCATAGCGAAAATCCTTCTTTCCACGAACAATACGAGACTGGTATAGAAGGGAGACCCTATAGAGGTACTCAAGGTACCCTGCGCCACACACCGTCAGGTGGCTTGCGGAGTATGGATGTAGATGTAGATGAAGTTCAAGAGCTGACGCTGGCTTCTGGGCCGAGCGAGCAGTGTACCTGACAAAAGCTGCCTGTAATACGATAACATACTCTCTGTGAATCTGATAGTAATCGATCTTTATCATACCTAGTACACCAAATTTTGTGGACATAGAGCAGTTCTGTTAAAATTTCAAATTAATAACTTCAGTACCTTCGCAGACATAAATTTTTACCTGAAACACATATTAACCTTGCCGCCATTGTCAAACTGAGTTAGGCACTGTAATAGAAATGGTTCAAATGCCACTAAGCACTGTGGTACTTAACATCTGAGGTCATCAGTCCCCTAGACTATTTAAACCTAACTAACCTAAGGACATCACACACATCCATGCCTGAGGCAGTATTCGAACCTGCGATTGTAGCGCAGTGCGGTTCCGGACTGAAGCGCCTGGAACCGCTCGGCCACAGAGGTCGGCGCAGTGTAATGCATTCATCTACAGTGTCAATGGGAACTACAACCAAGAGGATAGGTTGACATAATCTAATTTTCAGGAATTTTCCTTAGTTTCAGTACCACCGATTTCTAACGAATTAAAAGTACATTGCAAAATTATTATTTCGCCTTGTTTTGATTGAGAATTTGAAAGTGAATGGAGGGCATACGTAAAGTGAAAATGTGATATTTTATCAAAAGTATGCAAATGTACAAGTGAGAAAATTGTTATGCAGTAGGGAACTTTACTTTGTGGAAGGGAATCGTATTTCGTTTCCATAAAATTTTATTCAGTTTCGAAATTACGAGATTTCTAGTCTATATTACATGTATATATGAAGATGGTATCGGTTCTTGTGGACATGTCCGATAGAACAGATACCATCGGTGACCGTGCAGCTCGTTAGAATGATATTACAATGAAATGACACCCTTAGCTGCATACAGGCGTTGATATAAGTCAACGAGGACAGCTGAAAATGTGTGCCCCGACCGGGACTTGAACCCGGGATCTCACCGTTGACTTATATCAACACCTAAGGGTATTCATTTCATTGTAATATAAATTACTTGTGGTAATCTGACTGGTTGAAAACAGAAATACCTCAAGAATAGAAGTGCTCGAGACAGTCTGATTGGGTGCTTAACATATTAGACAATAGGAATTGAGCATTTCTAGCGCGTCCGAGTACGGCTTTGTGCCTCAGCTCCATGAATCGAGATAGTCGCTCAGGAGCCGTATTCTCGTTAACACCGCGCTGATCAAATTTGTACCAAAATGAGAAATTCATGCGTTTGATTGGTTCTCTTGTCGTTGACGAAGAGAGACTACAGTATTATTTTGTGAAAGTTTGAGGTTTCTGGGTCGTTTATATAAGGGGATGAGATGTGAACATTTAACGTCGTACATAATCTCCGCGTAGCGTGTTTTGTCCAGATAAAGAGACGTAATGGCGTGCACTTATTTCCAAGAAGTCTGCTGAACAGCTGAATGTGTTAAACCGCAAGTAGTTTTAAAGGCAATAAACAAACTTCAAGGAAGCCGCAGACATTTCTTCAAACGATTCATGCAAGAATCCCGAACGGTCGATACTTAAACTAACTTTCAGTTACAGGCCACAGGCTGTGGTCTTTGCGTGGTAGGTATTTGGTCGAATTTTCGTCAACGCTGCTTTTGTTGGCTAAACCAGTATTACCGTCGCAGAGTGAAGGGGCAGATAATCTGAAACTTATCCAAGTAGGTGGATAGATTGTTTTGAAGGATAGTTAGAGCCCCACCCCGCCGCAGAGGGAAGAATGGTTGTCGGTAATCCTTCATACCACCACTGTCTTCATCGCAAGAATAAACCTGATGCCAACATTACGCCAAGGCTTCCTCCGCGTTTGTTGGAATTTCGTGTTTGGATTTCGTTTCACGTGGAAATGAAGCCGAGCTGTCTCGAGTACAATCGAGTAGGATTATATGGATACGTTTTATGCTGTGCTTTACGCGCACGTCAATAGTATGGTACAACAGCTTCATCGGCGCATTTAACTTGGACAGCCCTGGCCAGCCAGCCGGTCCAGCTAGCCTGCAGTAATGTAAACAACTGCAGTTAAGGAGTCAAAAGAGAAGAGCAGAGAACATACACTACTAGCCATTAAAATTGCTACACCACGAAGATGACTTGCTACAGACGCGAAATTTAACCGACAGGTAGAAGATCACGTTTCCGACTTCGATAAAGGTCGCATTGAAGCCTATCGCGATTTCGGTTTATCGTATCGAGACATTGCTTATTGTGTTGGTCGACATCCAATGACTGTTAGCAGAATATGGAATCTGTGGGTTCAGGACGGTAATACGGAACGCCGTGCTGGATCCCAACGGCCTCGTATCACTAGCAAACGAGATGACAGTCATCTTATCCGCATGGCTGTAACGGATCGTGGAGCCACATCTCGATCCCTGAGTCAACAGATGGGGAGGTTTGCAAGACAACAACCAACTGCACGGTCAGTTCGACAACGTTTGCACCAGAATGGACTATCAGTTCGGACACCGTGGCTGCGGTTACCCCTGACGCTGCATCACAGACAGGAGCGCCTGCGGTGGTGTACTCAAGGACGGACCTGGGTGCACCAATGACAAAACGCCATTTTTTCGGATGAATCCAGGTTCTGTTTACAGGATCGTGATGGTCGCATCCGTGTTTGGCGACATAGCTGAGAACGCACATTGGAAGCGTGTATTCGTCATCGTGATACTGGAGTATCACCCGGCGTGATGGTATGGGGTGCCATTGGTTACACATTTCGGTCACCTCTTGTTCGCATTGACGGCACTTTGAACAGTGGGCGTTACTTTTTCGATGTATTACGACCCGTGGCTCCACCCTTCATTCGATCAGTGCGAAACCCTACATTTCAGCAGAATAATGCACGACCGCATGTTGCAGGTCCTGTACGGGCCGTTATGGATACAGAAAATGCTCGACTGCTACCCTGGCCAGCACATTCTCCAGATCTCTCACCGCACGAAAACGTCTGTTCAATGGTGGCCGAGCAACTGGCTCGTCACAATACGCCAACCACTACTCCTGATTAAGTGCGGTATCGTGTCGAAGCTGCATGGGCAGCTGTACCTGTACACGCCATCCAAGCTCTGTTTGACTCGACGTCCAAGCCTATCAAGGCCGTTATTACGGCCAGATGTGGTTATTCTGGGTACTGATTTCTCAGGATCTACGCACCCAAATTGCGTGAAAATGTAATCACATGTCAGTTCTAGTCTAATATACACTCCTGGAAATGGAAAATAGAACACATTGACACCGGTGTGTCAGACCCACCATACTTGCTCCGGACACTGCGAGAGGGGTGTACAAGCAATGATCACACGCACGGCACAGCGGACACACCAGGAACCGCGGTGTTGGCCGTCGAATGGCGCTAGCTGCGCAGCATTTGTGCACCGCCGCCGTCAGTGTCAGCCAGTTTGCCGTGGCATACGGAGCTCCATCGCAGTCTTTAACACTGGTAATATGCCGCGACAGCGAGGACGTGAACCGTATGTGCAGTTGACGGACTTTGAGCGAGGGCGTATAGTGGGCATGCGGGAGGCCGGGTGGACGTACCGCCGAATTGCTCAACAAGTGGGGCATGAGGTCTCCACAGTACATCGGTGTTGTCGCCAGTGGTCGGCGGAAGGTGCACGTGCCCGTCGACCTGGGACCGGCCCGCAGCGACGCACGGATGCACGCCAAGACCGTAGGATCCTACGCAGTGCCGTAGGGGACCGCACCGCCACTTCACAGAAAAATTAGGGACACTGTTGCTCCTGGGGTATCGGCGAGGACCATTCGCAACCGTCTCCATGAAGCTGGGCTACGGTCCCGCACACCGTTAGGCCGTCTTCCGCTCACGCCCCAACATCGTGCAGCCCGCCTCCAGTGGTGTCGCGACGGGCGTGAATGGAGGGACGAATGGAGACGTGTCGTCTTCAGCGATGAGAGTCGCTTCTGCCTTGGTGCCAATGATGGTCGTATGCGTGTTTGGCGCCGTGCAGGTGAGCGCCACAATCAGGACTGCATACGACCGAGGCACACAGGGCCAACACCCGGCATCATGGTGTGGGGAGCGATCTCCTACACTGGCCGTACACCTCTGGTGATCGTCGAGGGGACACTGAATAGTGCACGGTACATCCAAACCGTCATCGAACCCATCGTTCTACCATTCCTAGACCGGCAAGGGAACTTGCTGTTCCAACAGGACAATGCACGTCCGCATGTATCCCGTGCCACCTAACGTGCTCTAGAAGGTGTAAGTCAACTACCCTGGCCAGCAAGATCTCCGGATCTGTCCCCCATTGAGCATGTTTGGGACTGGATGAAGCGTCGTCTCACGCGGTCTGCACGTCCAGCACGAACGCTGGTCCAACTGAGGCGCCAGGTGGAAATGGTATGGCAAGCCGTTCCACAGGACTACATCCAGCATCTCTACGATCGTCTCCATGGGAGAATAGCAGCCTGCATTGCTGCGAAAGGTGGATATACACTGTACTAGTGCCGACATTGTGCATGCTCTGTTGCCTGTGTCTACGTGCCTGTGGTTCTGTCAGTGTGATCATGTGATGTATCTGACCCCAGGAATGTGTCAATAAAGTTTCCCCTTCCTGGGACAATGAATTCACGGTGTTCTTATTTCAATTTCCAGGAGTGTATTTGTCCATTGAATACCCGTTTCTCATCTGCCTTTCTTCTTGGTGTTGCCATTTTAATATCCAGTAGTGTAGATTCGAATATAATTTAAATTCTGGTCAAGAGGTTACCACATCGGTAGCTTGGCGTCTTTGATCAGAGGGTTAATTTCCCTCTGTAATAAAAAAAAGCGATTAATGGATGAACGATAACCTTCAACAAGCTTCATGGGACGTCCACCACGAACAAATAGAGCGACCAATAACGATCAAAATGAGATCAACAAAAAAGAAGTGATTAGCATTCTCGCGTTACAAGAGCGTCGTCAACAAGGCAACGGTTCGAATCCTGATAACACAAATTTTTTAGTGAATAGTATTGATCACCGGGCACAGACTGAACCATGCACATTAGCCACATTGCGCCGATCATGACTTGAAGCACAGCGCTTTGCAGTGAACTACTTGTTTCCCTTTCAGTCACACTACATAGATGGCTCTGCGTAGTGGGTTTTCCGCTGATCATTAAAATATTCATATATATAGATATATAGATGTTTCCGATCTAAAACACAGATGTTACGTCGTGAGGACATATCTAGCAATCCGAAACGCTGCTATTTTCAAAGAATTCTTATTACAATCTTATCTTTTGGTGGCATAAGCATATTTCGGCTCTTGTTAATTTCATACGATGGTAAACGGATCGATGAATCTATCATTACAACAATCCACAATATAGAAGGTTTGGAGACGCCCAGATACGTAGCAGAATAATATCGCAACATAGGCAACCAAACCTATGATAAAGACAGCTGACTTATGTATTAAGTTTTATAGCGACGTAAAATTAACAAGAAATATGTGTAGGAAATACATCACACAAATTTAACAAATTTCTCACTGCGCGCAACCTAAAACTAAAATCCACTAAGAGAAAACCAAACAACCAGCGCGCACACATAAAATTAATTTTAATGGCTGAGAAGAATTCTGTGTAGGTCAAATAGGGAGAAATTTCATACCAGGAAAAGTGACACAAACCCATCCACAGCCATCAAACACATGTGAACAGAAAGCCACATTGTAACCCAGATAGAAAATAAGAAGTAAATGCTGTATATAGCACCAAAGGGACTAATAATGAACTTTCAGCAAAAACAAAAATCTACAATACACACATGAATATCCAGACAAAATTGTTAAAGGACAAACCAAATTAAAACATAAAAATTATGTTGACATTATGGAACACTATAAAGGACAAAACAAATTTACAGTCAAAAACAACACCAGCGAACATTAGCAGAGAATTTACTACTACGACCTGTCTCCATAGATGAAAAAGCCAACTGTACGCCCATACAACGTCGTTAGTTTGGATATCAACTGAAACTCTCAAACTTACAAAAAATATTAAATAGCTCTTAAATAATATTGCTCAGCAACAAAATTCACTGTTGAGACATTACATATCAGCTGCTACGCTTGCGCTGCCTCTGCTATACGCAGCAGCCAAGCTATTACACATTGAAAGGGTTAACGATGTGTTAGAGAAGTATCACGATGTATACGAAATAGTTATTTTTACAAGAAGACACACAAACGCACCCTTACAGCTCCATTTGTTTCCAGATAGTCTGACAATAGCCACACAGCCGAAATAAGATTATAGGGCACACCAGGGCTATTCCACTCATTTCAACTGTAAGCCCTATATAACACGACGTGAAACTTTCTACGTATATATTTAAAAAAACCAACACCAGCTCCCTACCGTATTCCAGTCCACAACGCTGCAGGTCCAGGACAATTCAAAATCTTGGCACAAATTACACTACTGGCCATTAAAATTGCTACACCAAGAAGAAATGCAGATGATAAACGGGTATTCATTGGACAAATATATTATACTTAAATTGACATGTGATTACATTTTCACGTAATTTGGGTGCATAGATCCTGAGAAATCAGTACCCAGAACAACCACCTCTGGTCGTAATAACGGCCTTGATACGCCTCGGAATTGAGTCAAACAGAGCTTGGATAGCGTGTACAGATACAGCTGCCTATGTAGCTTCAACACGATACTACAGTCATCAAGAGTAGTGACTGGCGTATTATGAGGAGCCAGTTGTTCGGCCACCATTGACCAGACTTTTTCAATTGGTGAGAGATCTGGAGAATGTGCTGGCCAGGGCAACAGTCGAACATTTTCTGTATCCAGAAAGGCCCGTACAGGACCTGAAACATGCGGTCGCGCATTATCCTACTGAAATGTAGGGTTTCGCAGGGATCGAATTAAGGGTAGGCCACGGGTCGTAACACATCTGAAATGTAACGCCCACAATTCAAAGTATCGTCATTGCGAACTAGAGGTGGCCGAGACGTGTAACCAATGGCATCCCATACCATTACGCCGTGTGATGTGCCAGTATGGCGATGACGAATACACGCTTCCAATGTGCGTTCACCGCGATGTCCCCAAACACGGAGGCGACCATCATGATCCTGTAAACAGAGCCTGGATACATCCGAAAAAAATTCGTGCACCCAGGTTCGTCGTTGAGTACACCATCGCAGGCGATCCTGCCTGTGATGCAGCGTCAAGGGTGACCGCAGCCATGGTCTCCGAGCTGATAGTCCATGCTGCTGCAAACGTCGTCGAACTGTTCGTGGAGATGGTTGTTGTCTTGCAAACGTCCCCATCTGCTAACTAAGGGATCAAAACGTGGCTGCACGATCCGTTACAGCCATGCGGATAAGACGCCTCTCTTCTCGACTGCTAGTGATACGAGGCCATTGGGATCCAGCACGGCGTTCCGTATTACCCTCCTGAATCCATCGATTCCATATTCTGCCAACAGTCATTGGATCTCGACCAACGCGAGCAGAAATGTCGCGATATGATAAACCGCAATCGCGATAGGCTACAATCCGACCTTTATCAAAGTCGGAAACGTGATGGTATGCATTTCTCCTCATTACACGAGGCATCACAACAACGTTTCACCAGGCAACGCCGGTCAACTGCTGTTTGCGTATGAGAAATCGATTGGAAACTTTCCTCATGCCAGCACGTTGTAGCTGTCGCCACCGGCGCCAACCTCGTGCGAATGCTCTGAAAAGCAAATCATTTGCATATCACAGCATCTTCTTCCTGTCTATTACCATGTGTACCGGTATGAAATGAGCAATTTTTTGTGAAAATTTTGAGCTGAAAAGTAAAAACATTTTATTCAAAATGTTGGCAAATTGCTTTCTCTACATTTTGACCACCTTTCTGGCAATTTGTGGACACCTTGCCAATGGAAAGATCGTCTTTCGAAGACATCCAGTTTTCGACTTCCTCGTAGGAATCGAAGTGTTCCTCAGCCAATGCGTGTCCCAGTGATGAAAACAAATGGTAGTCTGAAGGGGCCAAGTCTGGTGAATAAGGCGGGTGGGGTAGCCGCTCCCAGCCAAGAGTTTTGAGTGCATCCTGAATCAGTTTTGCTTTGTGTGCAGGGGCATTGTCGTGTAAAAAAAAATTACTTTTCCATGTCTTCTGGCCCATTCTGGTCTTTTTTCGATCAATGCATAGTTCAAATTGATCATTTGTTGTCTGTAGCGATTAGTATTCACAGTTTCACCGGGTTTTAGAAGCTCATGATACACCACACCTTTCTGATCCCACCAAACACAGAGCATTGTCTTCTTGCCGAATGTGGTGTTTCAGTCGATGTTGATGGTTGTCCCGGATTAACGCATTATTTTTCCCGTTTAGGATTCTTAAAATAAATCCATTTTTCATTTCCAGTAACATTCGAAGCACAATTGATTTTCTTTCATGTCGTTAAGCAAAATTTGACAAATGGTTTTTCGGTTTCCATCTATCCTTCATTCGATTCATGTGGTACCCATTTTCCACACTTCTGGATCTTTCCCATAGCTTTCAAACGGTCAGAAAGTGTTTGTTGTGCAATATTTAGCATTGCTGCCATTTGCTTCTGACTCAAAATGTCATCTTCATCCAATATTGCTTGCAATTCGGCGTCTTCGAAGTTTTTTGGTGATCTTCCAAGTTATTCATTTCTTACATCAAAATCATTATTTTTGGACCATTGAAACCATATTTGCACGTTGCTTCTGATAGAGAATGATCATCGTATGCGTCGACAAGCATTCTATGTGACTCTGCAGCACTTTTTTTTCAAATGAAAACAAAAGATTAATGCTTTCCGCAAATCATCAGTTTCTGGTACAAAATTCCACATTATTAACACGATGAAAACACATGATGTTGTTTGTTCCTAGACTTGATGTATGGTAAATATCTTTGACAGGTGTCATACCAACCAAACAAAAACAAATTAACCCATTAAGTCCCAAATTAATTGTTTTTTAAAATTGTATTTTTTATTCCTTAATTATAATGTACATAGTGCATGAACCACCATAAGTACAAAAATATCCAAAGAATATTTATACATGTTGATATAATGGCCGTCCTCAAAATAGGACACTGGGATCTAACAGTATCATATACTATACTAAACTGTCTTCAAGTCTTAACTATTTATTTCTTGTGAGATGGTACAAAACACTTCACACGCAGTGTTACACGACATTTGAGACATATATGTTTTTGGTTTCCCGTTGCATTTAGCTCTTACAGATCTTCTTTGCGTGCTTCTTTTCTCAATCATATGACCAGTTCCATCATACCTGATGTCTGGTACCACTCTCAACTGACTTGATGGGTATTCCATTGGACGTTCAATATTCGGTCTTCCAGTGTTCAATTTCAGGTATGTAACTGTAACAGCACGCCTGAAATCCAGTAAATCCAGTGTATTTTTCCCATGTACTAGTCTGTAGAAGAGCCAGGCATTTACGAGGGCCATTTCCAGCATACGTGTAATAGGACCCAGTACCATTTTTCCCTCTAATTACCATCGCATATTTTCCAACTAGCCAGTCATGGTGGTCAACACCTCCCATGTACGCGTTATACGACTTCAAAACGGCACGTTGTTGCACTTGTGTCTTCTTACTTGCTTATCTACTGTACCGGGTAGCAGTCCCAAAGGTTCAACTTGGTCAACATTTGTACCAATTGTAACGCATCTGTTGTCTTACCATCGAATAAATAAGACTTCACCATTCCTGTAGAACTGGTAATCATACTTTCCTCGAACTGTCTTTTTCAGTTCGTTGCTGATCAGTAGTGGACAGTCACCAACTCGATTTTCTCTGACAGTCCCAGTTGCTCGAAAACCCAGATTTATCAGATGACTCAGAGGATCTCTACTAATGAAGAAATTGTCAAAGTACACACAATGATTCTCGGGTTTTTCAGTGCAGTCCAACATGTTTAGGACTACTCTTGATCCCAATAGTAGGTCATCCCTTGGAGTATCTTCTGGATCCTTTCCACAGTATAAATCAAATTTGAAACAGTAGCCACTTGCTCCACAAAGAGACCACAACTTATAGCCAAATCTAATAGGCTTGCCTCGGTGTCGTTACTTACCTCAGCAACAAAATCTGGTAAAATTACCACGTTCTAAAAAGAAAATACATGAGCAGTAGCAGAGTTTCATATTCGAACGTGCAGCAATAAAAATAACTGAAATGATAACACCAAGTCCCAGTGTCCTATTTCGAGTACACCAAATTTTATAACGTTGGAAAACAATAAATATAGCTGCAATTGAGCTAACAATGCAAGTAGTTTAAAAGACACATTGTTGACTATAAATAATCGCAAAACGATTTTTGCCACATATTTCAAATATTACTAAATTGTCGATAAAGTAAATACCTGTAATAACGAAAAGTGTGCCTTAGTATTCAATAATCGATTAATGGTAGGATTTATTGCTTTTAATTTCCTGTAAGCATACATTTGTTATAAAAAGCATCAACAACTGACATAGACCAGTAATAGTTGCAAATTAATAATTTATTGTGTATTTATAAATAAATATGTGCTCTGTCCTCAAAATAGGACACTGGTACTTAATGGGTTAAGGCTCGTTCACAACAAATGTTCCCTATCGGCACATTTGTATCTTAACGCTCATTTCATACCGGTACACCTGGTAAATTTCGCGTCTGTAGCACGTCATCTTCGTGGTGTAGGGAGTTTAATGGGCAGCAGTGTATGTCGCGGTTGTGGTGTAATTCTTTTAGAGCTTTATTTGCCGTACTGCACTCACCGACCATGGCGAAGAGGTCCGAGTTGTAGGAGGCGCCCTCCAGCTCGGCGCTGTTCTTGCGCAGCGCCCTGCCGTGTCCCATCACGAGGCTGGCGGCCAGCCCGAAGTACGCACCAAACACGTGCACGTACATGGAGCCTCCAGCGTCCACCGCCTGGAACAGGTGGCGGCGCATCGTTACCACGTGCCGCGCCCGCTGATCTCCCAAGTACCCGTACTCTAACGGTAACTCCTCAACGCCTCGCGACTAACAACGTAAGACAACAGACAAGAAAACTTATTTCGGAAATGCAGGTGTCCTTTATCTGTTTCTGCCTCCTGAATTGGAAAATGACACCCAAAACAATGGATCATCCACAGACTGGCCACCAGTACGAATACTGATATCGTATTTTGAAGCACTGGCAAGGGTCTTGTCGCAGTGGCTACACCGGTTCCCGTGAGATCACCAAAGTTAAGCGCTGTCGGGCGTGGCCGGCACTTGGATGGGTGACCATCCGAGCCGCCATGCGCTGATGCCATTTTCGGGGTGCACTCAGCCTCGTGATGCAAATTGAGGAGCTACTCGAGCGAATAGTAGCGACTCCAGTCAAAGAAAACCATCATAACGACCGGGAGAGCGGTATGCTGACCGCACGCCCCTCATATCCGCATCCTCAGTGAGGATGACACGGCGGTCGGATGGTCCCGACGGGCCACTTCTGGTCTGAAGACTTAGTGCTTTATTTTGAAGCAGTACATACACTATGTGATCAAAAGTATCCGGACAGCCCCAAAACATACGTTTTTCAGTTTCCTTTAATTTACGTCCATGGTCACAAACTGTTTGATAACAGATCACCGGTTTCGGTCTTTAATGACCATCATCAGATCTGTAGAAAATGGGAAAAACATAAATACACTCGCAAAGTGTATACAGCTTCAGAACAATACATAGATCATAATGAAAAGTAGTACTGACAAAATTTACATTAGTGCGCTTTAAATATGGAGAGGCATACCCGTTTCATAAAAACTAAGTCCTAATGTACTGCAGATATAGTGGCATCGTCAAATGTTAAATGCGGAATCAGCACCAGCATCATCAAATACGTATAAATTACATCACATGT
This sequence comes from Schistocerca gregaria, assembly GCF_023897955.1. Classification (NCBI taxonomy): domain Eukaryota; kingdom Metazoa; phylum Arthropoda; class Insecta; order Orthoptera; family Acrididae; genus Schistocerca; species Schistocerca gregaria. Next base: position 78,741,734 of record NC_064928.1, read on the forward strand.
ACGAGTCATGTTGTCAGTAAGAATACTGTTTAAAACAAGCTGCCGTACAGTAGCCACAAGATGTTTGTGTTGCAAGTTCACCAGATGTCGCTAATGTCGCCATACACCAGTTTTCAATAATTAATTGAAACAGCGAAAATAAAAGGGGGATACAATAGTTGAAGTCTATAATAAACTTATAACGTATAAAACTCATTACAGTAACAAAAAGCAATAAAAAGAAGAACACGGCAAAAGTAATATTGTTAAAAAGAGGAAGAGTTGAAAAGCAGTGGTTGACATGTGCTCTAGTGCCAATATTCTAGGCAATGACATAAATATTAAACACCGTAGATAGTGTAACGGGTAATACTAAACAACCAAAGTAACTTTTACGACTGAAATACAAGAAGATGGCGGCATTAACTACCTTGACCTCACTATTAAGAAAGTTAATAACAAACATAAGTTTTCGATTTTTAGGAAACCAACGTCTACAGACAGAGGATGGCATGAACTTGCATTGATGCAATGCCAGTTCATGCCATCCCCCCCGATACAAAAAAGCTTTCTTCACTTCCACGGTTCACCGGCTCCTCCGTCTACCTTTGGACGAAAACGAAATATGTTAAGAACTTATTAAAGACTTCAACTATTGTATCCCGCTTTATTTTCGCTGTTTCAATTAATTATTGAAAACTAGTGTGTGCCGACATTAGCGACATCTGGTCAACCTACAACACGAACATCTTGTGGCTACTGTACGACAGCTTGTTCTAAACAGTACTTTTACTGACAACATGTGATTTAAATGTATTTGACGATGCTGGCGCTGATTCCGCATTTAACATTTGACGATGCCACTATGACTGCAGTACATTAGGACTTTTGTTTTTATGAAACAGGTATGCCTCTTCATCTTTACAGCGCACAAATGTAAATTTTGTCGGTACTACTTTTCGTTATGATCTATGTATTGTTCTGAAGCTGTACACAGTTTGCGAGTGTATTTATGTTTCTCCCATTTTCTACAGATCTGATGATGGTCATTAAAGACCGAAACCGGTAACCAGTTATCAAACAGTTTGTGACCATACACGTAAATTAAAGGAAACTTATTACATATACGGATCACTGATTTTGGCGACGATGTTGCAGCTTGTGATACGTTTCTCATATTAGGTGCATTTTGCTGCCGTCTACTGACAGGTACTCCATATAAGCGACCTCAGCAGTCATTAATCGTGAGAGAGAAGAATGGGGCGCTCCACGTAAGTAACCGACTTCGAACGTGATTGGGTGTCACTTCTGTCATACGTGTGTACGCGAGATTTCCACACTCCTAAACATTCCTAGGTCCACTGTTCCTGATGTGATAGTGAAGCGGAAACGTGAATGGACACGTGCAGCACAGAAGCGTTGAGGCCGCCCTCGCGTGTCGACTGACAGAAAAAAAAAACGCTCTGACCACTATGGGACTTAACATCTGAGGTCATCAGTCCCCCAGAACTTAGAACTACTTAAACCTAACTAACCTAAGGACGTCACACACATCCATACCCGACGCAGGATTCGAACCTGCGATCGTAGCAGTCGCACTGTTACGGACTGAAGCGCCTAGAACCGCTCGGCCACCGCGGCCGGGTGATTGACAGAAACCGCCGACATTTGAAGAGAATCGTAATGTGTAATAGGCAGACATCTGTCCAGACCAACTTATAGGAATTCCAAGTTGCATCAGGATCCACTGCAAGTACTATGACAGTTAGGGGGGACTGAGAAAACTTGGATTGCACATCGTAGTTTACTGTTTTTATCTGAAATAAGAGAAATTTGTTAATATCGAGTATAGATTTAAGTGTCAGGAAGTCGTTTCTGAAAGTATTCGTATGGAGTGTAGCCATGTATGGAAGTGAAACATGTACGATAAACAGTTTGGACAAGAAGAGAATAGAAGCTTACGAAATGTGGTGCTACAGAAGAATGCTGAAGATTAGATGGGTAGATCACATAACTAATGAGGAGGAATTGAATAGCATTGGGGAGAAGAGGAGTTTGTGGCACAACTTGACTAGAAGAAGGGATCGGTTGGTAGGACATATTTTGAGGCATCACCAATTTAGTACTGGAGGGCAGCGTGGAGGGTAAAAATCGTAGAGGGAGACCAAGAGATGAATACACTAAGCAGATTCAAAAGGATGTAGGTTGCAGTAGGTACTGGGAGATGAAGAAGCTTGTACAGGATAGAGTAGCATGGAGAGCTGCATCAAACCAGTCTCAGAACTGAAGACCACAACAACAACAACATCTAAAATATAAATAAGTTTTACACATACTAACTATACGTTAATCAGACATTTTAAATGAATCCATTTTATGTTATTAGTGTATTTCCTATTTTTATACTTTGACAACAGCGTCATATTTGAACGCTGATTGGCAGTTGTGAAGTAGTGTGAGAGGAAGTAGGCGGAGCCTCTGCATATTTAAGCTCATGCTCAGCACTCATAACCATCAGTTGACTTCGTAGCAGCTGAGGAGAGCTCCAAGGAAGCCATGGGTATAAATAAGTTTTATTTTGTCTTGTTAAATTTTGTCGGAGATGAATACACTAAGCAGATTCAGAAGGATGTAGGTTGCAGTAGGTACTGGGAGATGAAGAAGCTTGCACAGGGTAGAGTAGCATGGAGAGCTGTATCAAACCAGTCTCAGAACTGAAGACAACAACGACAACAAATTTTGTCGTCATTAGACACTTTTCATTTTATTTTAAGATGGTATCTAGCATTTTCTAAAATTCACCTATGTTATTGAGACGTAAGTGTTGTGATCAAGACTGAACCTTAGTAAAATTATAGCTTTTCTTGTTGTTGCAGTCTGTATTTCATGTCCTTTCTACTTCGCCCAAATAGCAGATATCTTCCACTAATTATTCCCTCGACATTGGCTTATTTAACTCCGCTACGACCTATCACCTTGTTTTACTTTTGTTGATGTTCACTGTATAACCTTCCTTCAAGTCACCACCCATTCTGTTCAACTGCTCTTCCGACACCTTTGCCGTCTACTATAAATTACAGTGTCCTCGACAAGTTATATGTTTTTTAACATTAAAAAATTATTAATATGGACACTACAAAAAGTATAAATATATAGTCACAGGTTTTGTGGAGAATGATTTGTTTAATGACGCGCTTGGGTATAATCATCATCAGATAATCTGAAAAAGTAGTAAAATCTCAAATAGCACAGTGGAAACAGGTCCATACTTGAAAAAGTTATTACATAAATATTTCACAAGCTGGCAAAAAAGTATGTACGAAATATGAATTACACCTACACAAGAGCAACATGGAGTCAAGTAACTTACACACATGTCAAGATGCCATTGGGTAGTTAAAGCGACCCATATATGTGGTAACCTGTATATGTGATAACAATTGTGTGGCGTAATCAATACAGACTTAGTTACAAGTTACAGATAAAAGGTAGGTATAGCCATGTATGACTTTAATAATGGAAAGCCCAGATTTTTTTCATAAAATAAACGGAAAACAATATCACTAACGTAACAAATAGTTTATAACAGAATTGGGGTAAGTGGTGAGAGCAATAGAGAGAACCAGGAAGGAACATAGCCGTGGAGAACCATCAGTGCACTGCAGAAGATTAATTTATTATCCGATATTTGAATAAAAACCCCCGGGCAGGCAGTCTTCACTTTCCAATCAGGTTTTTAGCCATAATAAGCGCTGTTACACCCACTGTAAGGAAGGTCCTACAAGGACATGTTATCAAATTTCCAATTTTATAAGGTATTTTTATTCAATGGTAGCCTCTATTGCTCTCCCCCTACTCCCATTTACTTACAAAATACTTGTTACGTTAATGACGTTCTTTTGTCATTTTTTCTTTTTCTTTTTGAAAAAACGTGACATTCATTACCCTATATAGCTATGCCTTCCAATTTCCTATTATCTGGAACTTATTTGTACGGCTTACACCACACAACTGATGCCACCTAGTGGCCAGTTTATGAAACTATGCGGTACAGGTCGCCTTAACTACTGAGTGTTATTTTGGCATGTGTCTAAATTACGTGACCCCATGTTAATCGCACGTAGGTCCAGATAACGTTTCCTATGGACTGACAACGATAGCTCACGTACACATGCCGACATCGCAAGATGAAAATGAAGAAACAGTACAAGTATATGAGAATACTGAAAGGGAGTTACAGTAGATAAAGGGAGGTGGATATCTAATAGTCATAGAGGACTGGAATGAATATGTAGGGGAAGTAGAAGAAAAAGTTTCAGGAGAATATGAGTTTGGGACAAGGAATGAGAGAGCAGAAAGTAAATTGGAAATTTGTGCCAAATTGTATATTGGAACCAAGGCTTAAATACTACTTGTTGTTGTTGTTGTTGTTGTGGTCTGCAGTCCTGAGACTGGTCTGATGCAGCTCTCCATGCTACTCTGTCCTGTGCAAGCTTCTTCATCTCCCAGTACCTACTGCAACCTACATCCTTTTGAATCTGCTTAGTGTATTCATCTCTTGGTCTCCCTCTACGATTTTTACCCTCCACGCTGCCCTCCAGTACTAAATTGGTGATACCTTGATACCTCAGAACATGTCCTACCAGCCGATCCCCTCTTCTAGTCCAGTTGTGCCACAAACTCTTCTCCCCAATTCTATCCAATACCTCCACATGAGTTATGTGATCTACCAATCTAATCTTCAGCATTCTTCTGTAGCACCACATTTCGTAAGCTTCTATTCTCTTCTTGTCCAAACTATTTATCGTCCATGTTTCACTTCCATACAGGGCTACACTCCACACAAAGACTTTCAGAAATGACTTCCTGACACTTAAATCTATACTCGATGTTAACAAATTTCTCTTCTTCAGAAACGCCTTCCTTGCCATTGCCAGTCTACATTTTATACCTCTCTACTTCGACCATCATCAGTTATTTTGCTCTCCAAATAGCAAAACTCCTTTACTACTTTAAGTGTCTCATTTCCTAATCTAATTCCCTCAACATCACCCGACTTAATTTGACTACATTACATTATCCTCGGTTTGCTTTTGTTGATGTTCATCTTACATACTCCTCTCAAGACACTGCCCATTCCGTTCAACTGCTCTTCCAAGTCCTTTGCTGTCTCTGACAGAATTACGATGTCATCGGCGAAGCTCAAAGTTTTATTTCTTCTCCATGGATTTTAATACCTACTCCCAACTTTTCTTTTGTTTCCTTTACTGCTTGCTCAATATACAGATTGAAAAGCATTGGGGAGAGGCTACAACCCTGTGTCACTCACTTCCCAACCACTGCTTCCCTTTCATGTCCCTCGACACTCATAACTGCGATCTGGTTTCTGTACAAATTGTAAATAGCCTTTCGCTCCCTGTATTTTACCCCTGCTACCTTCAGAAATTGAAAGAAAGTATTCCAGTCAACATTGTCAAAAGCTTCCTCTAAGTCTACAAATGGTAGAAACGTAGGTTTGCCTTTCCTTAATGTTTCTTCTAAGGTAAGTCGTAGGGTCAGTATTGCCTCACGTGTTCCAACTTTTCTACGGAATCCAAACTGATCTTCCCCGACGTTGGCTTCAACCAGTTTTTCCATTCGACTGTAAAGAATTCGCGTTAGTATTTTGCAGCTATGGCTTATTAAACTGATAGATCGGTAATTTTCACATCTGTCAACACCTGCATTCTTTGGGATTGGAATTATTATATTCTTCTTGAAGTCTGAGGGTATTTCGCCTGTCTCATACATCTTGCTCACCAGATGGTAGAGTTTTGTCAGGACTGGCTCTCCCAAGGCTGTCAGTAGTTCTAATGGAATGTTGTCTACTCCCGGGGCCTTGTTTCAACTTAATGTAAGTTAAACCAGCTTACGCAAAGGACAACACACATACCCATGCCCAAGTGAGGACTCGAACCTCCGACGGGAAGAGCCGCGTGAACCGTGGCACGGCTACCCCGGGCGGCTGCGGTAAGAACTGACTCGGAGTGTAGGAAAGTCAAAACCACTTCGATGAGATTAAAGGCAAACGAGGTAGCATTAAGAGTGCAACGGGAATTTGTCTGTTAAATGCAGAAGAGAGAGAGGATAGGTGGAAAGAGTATACTGAAGGCCTCTATGAGGGAGAAGATTTGTCTGCTGTTAAAGAAGAAGAAACAAGAGTAGATTTAGAACAGATAGGGGACCCAGTGTTAGAATCACAAAGTCGTGGAGCTTTGGAGAACTTTAGATCAAATAAGGCAAAGAGGATAGATAACATTCATTCAGAATTTCTAAAATCACTGAGAGAAGTGGCAACAAAACGACTATTCTTGTTGGTGTGTAGAATGTATGAATCTAGTGATATATAGTCTGACTTCCGCAAAAATATCATCCACACCATTTCGATGACTGCAAGAGCAGACAAGTGCGAGAATTATCGCACAATTAGCTTAACAACTCATAAGAATAATATACAGAAGGATGGAAAAGGAAATTGAGGATGTGCTAGATGACAATGAGTAAGGCTTTAGAAAAGGTAAATGCACTCGTGAGGCAACTCTGACGTTGTAGCTGATAATGGAAGCAAGACTAAAAGAATTCAAGGCACTTTCATACGATTTTTCGACCTGGAAAAAGCGTTCGATAATATACAATGGTGTAACATTCTGAGAAAAATAGGGGTAACCTACAGACAGAGACGGCTAATACACAATATATACAAGAGTCAACAGGGAATAATATGAGTGGACAATCAAGAACGAAGTGCTCGGAGTAGAAGGGGTGTAAGATACGGATGTAATCCTTTGGCCCCACTGTTCAATCTGCACATCGGAGAAGATATGATGCAAATAAAAGAAAGTATCAGGAGTGGAATAAAAATTCAAGATTAAAGGATATCGATGTTACGATTCACTGATGACATTGCTACCTGGAGTGAAAGTGAAGAAGAATTACATGATCTGCCGAATGGAATGAACAGTCTAATAGGTGCACAATATGGACAGATAGTAAATCGAAGGAAGACGAAACTAATGAGAAGTAGCAGAAATGAGAACACTGAGAAACTTAACATCAGGTTTTATGGTCACGATGCAGATGAAGTTAAGGAATTCTGCTACCCAGGCAGCAAAATAACCAATGACGAATAAGCAAAGAGGACATCAAAAGCAGACTAGCACTGGCAAAAAGGGCATTCCTGACCAAGAAAAGTCTACTGGTATCAAATAAAGGCCTTAATTTGAGGAAGAAATTTCTGAGAATGTAAGTTTGGAGCAAAGCATTGTATCTTAGTGAAACAGCTCGGAGACCGTGGCTGCGGTTACCTTTGACGTTGCATCACAGACAAGAGCGCCTGCGGTGGTGTACTCAACGACAAACCTGGGTGCACGAATGGCAAAACGTCATTTTTTCGGATGAATGCAGGTTCTGTTTACAGGATCATGATGGTCGCATCCGTGTCTGGCGACATCGCGGTGAACGCACATTAGAAGCGTGTATTCGTCATCGCCATACTGGCGCATCACCCGGCGTGATGGTATGGGGAGCCATTGGTTACACGTCTCAGTCACCTCTTGTTCGCATTGACGGCACTTTGAACAGTGGACGTTACATTTCAGATGTGTTACGACCTGCGGCTCTACCCTTCATTCGATCCCTGCGAAACCCTACACTTCAGCAGGATAATGCACGACCGCATGTTGCAGGTCCTGTACGAGCCTTTCTGGATACAGAAAATGTTCGACTGTTGCCCTGACCAGCACATTCTCCAGATCTCTCGCCAACTGAAAACGTCTGGTCAGTGGTGGCCGAACAACTAGTTCGTCACAATATGCCAGTCACTACTCTTGATGAACCGTGGTTTCGTGTTGAAGCTGCATGAGCAGCTGTACCTGTACACGCCATCCAAGCTCTGTTTGACTCAATGCCTAGGCGTATCAAGGCCGTTATTATGGCCAGAGATGGTTGTTCTGGGTACTGATTTCTCAGGATCTATGTACCCAAATTGCGTGAAAATGTAATCACATGTCAGTTCTAGTAAAATATTTTTGTTCAATGAATACCCGTTTATTATCTGCATTTATTCTTGGTATAGCAATTTTAATGGCCAGTAGTGTAGCAGGTTGTTCGATGGGAAGTGTTTGGGCACGCACCACACAGCCTGGAATTTTGCAAACAAAACATTTTTGATTTTCATTGTGGTTTCCGATCAGCTGCCGATCAGACTTTACTTTCCGGACAGTCCTCGTATTTATGCAATAACTTTCAAATCATCAATCTGTTTCCACTGTGCTGTTTGAGGTGGTGTTATTCTTCCAGATTATCTGATGATGGTTACAGTGAAATTCATCATTAAACAAACAAATTGCCAAACAATCTGTTTCAACGTTGCAAAATTTCAGAACGGGTGTAATCGATGTTTTTGTTTCTTATATCTGAACCTTGTTTAACTTTCTACATTTCTGGTTTACCTTGCAGAGTACTCAAAGATAGAGCTGACACGCTACAAATCTCTCTCACTCCTTTCTGAGCTACTGCTTCCTTTTGATTTCCTTCGACGTCTGGATTCTGTAAAAACTGTAGATAACATTTCGCTTCTTGTATTTTATCCCTGCTACCTTCAGAATTTGAAAGAGTATACTCGAGAGAGAAATTTGTTAACATCGAGTATAGATTTAAGTGTCAGGAAGTGGTTTCTGAAAGTACTTGTATGGAGTGTAGCCATGCATGGAAGTGAAACGTGGACAATACATAGCTTGGACAAGAAGAGAATACAAGCTTTCGAAATGTGGTGCTACAGCATAATGTTGAAGATTAGGTGGGTGCATCACGTAACTAATGAGGAGGTATTGAATAGAATTAGGAAGAAGAGAAGTTTGTGGCACAACCTGACAAGAAGAAGGGATCGGTTGGTAGGACATGTTATGAGGCATCAAGGAATCACCAACTTCGTATTGGAGGGCAGCGTGGAGGGTAAAAATCGTAGAGGGAGACCAAGAGGTGAATACACTAAGCAGATTCAGAAGGATGTAGGTTGCAGTAGGTACTGGGAGATGAAGGAGCTTGCACAGGATAGATTAGCATGGAGAGCTGCATCAAACCAGTCTCAGGACTGAAGACCAGAACAATACCATATTCGAGTCAACATTTTCAAAGCTTTCTCTAAATCTGAAAATGCTGTAAACTGCCGTTTGCCTTTCTTCTCGATATCTATGTCATACACTTAACATTATAAGGGGTATTCCGAAAGTAAGGTCCGATCGGTCGCGAAATGGAAACCACATTGAAAATGAAAGGTGTTTATTTGCAATAGGTAGCCGCGCCTTCCAGCAAAATCTCTACATAGTCGCTGCTCCGTCTGAGGTATTTGTCGTAGCGGTGTACCAACTTTCCAATACCGTTGTCATAGAAGGCAGCCGCCTGCACCTTTCGCCGGTTGTCCATGTTGATTTGCAATTCGTTGTCTGTGCGAAATAGCTGACTTCATAGCCAGTAGTTCTTGTGAGCAGAGATAAAAATCAGTGAGGAGGGGAAAGTCCAGGCTGTATCGAGGGCGCTACAGAAGAATCTTTACCCTGCAGAATGCAGCGAAGAATTGTCATGTCAAAGGAAACGCATGACAGGTATGTTATGTGGGCTGTATGACATCAGGCGAAATCTCATGCCAGGGCGTCATTCTTGGTGGGAGACACTGTTTTCTAGGGATCTTTATGTGCTCACTGTCCTCTCAGAACTGAAAAGACATGCGTGACGGAATCCACGGGCATGCTAGAGGCACTGTCCAACACACCTATGCAAAGCTTTATCGGATTTTCACTGTGGTTTCTATTTCACGACTGACTGGACCATACTTTTGGAATACGCCACACACCTTACATGTCCTCTTTGCAACCCAAATTGATGTTCCCTGGAGTATGCTTCTTACCGGTCTATTCATTCTTCTGTGAAAAGTTCACGTCAGCCATATTTATTTATTTGTTTAACCTGATCTGATTAGACCCATGAGGCCCTCTCTTATATCGGATCAGGCTTTCACACATACAGTATGTATTATACCATGTTAACTAAGAAATAACCAAGACAACTAGCATTAAAATGATTTGAATGTCTGAAGTGGTAGTATGAATAAACTGTGCTGACGATGAACTAACAAAGTTAATATTGGCTCTGCTGCCACTAATAGTGATAAGATGAACAATAATAATAACAATGCTAATAATAATAATGACATAACAATGACTCACAAATAAGAGATTAGCAGGCTGGTTTTCCCAAGGGACGATCATGCATAGAGCAGATCTGGAATCTGAAAATGATTCTCCAGATGAGAAATACCCGAAACACAGTGGTCACTTCTGTAGATTTCAGAAAGTCCTACGACTCGAGAGTAGCGCTCTGGAAGACACTGGAAGAATTCAGCATTGACAGAAAGACAAGAGCAATCATTCGGCAAACATTAACTGACACAGTCTCCAAGGTTAAATTTATGGGGGATATCTCAGAACCATTTGAAAGCCAAACTGGAGTGCGGCATGGTGACTGATTTTCACCATTACTCTTTAATATCATTCTTGAAAACATTATCATGACTTGGGAAAAAGAAGACAAAGGAATCCAAATTGGCATTAGAAAAGATAATAGATTCAATGTGAAGTATTTAGCTTTTGCAAATAATAGAAAAGAAGCCACTAACGCCATAGAGAAGTTACACGAAATTGCAGAAAGAACTGGCCTGCAAATCCCATATGAGAAAACCCAATACATAGTAAGAGTGCCACAAGACAAATTGCCTATTGTGACTCATACCAGTACCACATTTAAGTACCTGGGAGAAACCATCCAGCCATGAGGGATCAACATAAAGGATTGTGAGGAAAGACTAAAAAACTACAGAAAGCATATAAACTCACGTGGAACTATTATAACAAAAAGTCCATATCCATTAACGCAAAATTTAGGCACTACAACACTGTCGTACTTCCGGAGGCACTGTATGCATCTGAAACAACACAAATAAGTTCAAATGGCTCTGAGCACTATAGGACTTAACATCTATGGACATCAGTCCCCTAGAACGTAGAACTACTTAAACCTAAGGACAACACACAACACCCAGCCATCACGCAAAAATAAGTAGGCAAACTAAAATCAAAGATATAGAGAAACAAGAAAGGAAAATTCTCAGGAAAATTTTTGGCCCGATACAAGAGCAAGGAATCTGGAAGAAGAGATCAACATCAGAATTATAAAAGTACACAGACAAGATGACGGATACAATAAGGAAAAGAAGAATGCAGTTCTACGGACATATCCACAGGATGAATAAAAACAGAATTTCAAAGCGAGTTCTTAAAGTCATCAATTCAGGCAGAGGAAAAACAAAATGTATAAAAGAAGTTGAAGAGGACCTCAGACAAGCACACATAACAGTAAATGATGCAGAAAATAGAATTCAGGAACATCATCAAAAAACAGGAATTTGACACCACTACACAGAAGAGATCAAGATGCAAATGGACAGCGGAGCGAAAGAAACAACACAGTGAACACATGAAGAAAATTTGGGCTCAGAAAAAGCATAAACAATCATCATAAAGGAATTCAAGTCCAAATGCTGTCTTTAAATGGAAATAATCGAAAATAATAATAATAATTATAACAATTGTGATATTGATTACAATGATCATAATGGCAGATATAAGAATTTATAGGGGTACAAAACAGATTTTTCTAATATAGCGAATTCTGGGAAAAAAGTTTTAAGGAGACTGCGTCAGTTAAGGATATGTGTGTCTCACTTTGATATGGGCAGCTTACCTTGAGCACTGAGACTCCCAGATGTTCGTTGGCTGTGCAGATGGCAGTCTCTATGAACCCCATAACCACGAGCTGCAGTGGCGTCACTTTGCCCAGCACGGCCCCCATGGAGATCAGGATAGTGGCAACTGTCAGGTCAGCTTGTAGAAGACTGCAAAAGGAGAACGAAGTACAGTACATGCCGAAAGAGCAGTTAAGATAAGGCGGCCAGCAAAAGCCGAAGCCAACTGCATCCTTTACAGCTCTACATTGGCAGATTGAACAAACCAAAAATCAGCAGTCCATGATGATGCAGTGCAGACAGCAAAGACATACAATGGGGTGACAGAAATTCGGGGAATAGCGATATGCTCAATCGCTTACACAAGGTATAAAAGAGCAGTGCGTTGGCGGAATTGTCATTTGTACTCAAGGGATTCACGTGAAGAGGTTTCCGACGTGCTTACGGCTGCAAGAGGGGAATTAACAGACTTTTAAATGCGGAACTGTGGACAAAGATAGACGCTTGGGACATTTTATTTTTAAATTGTTAGGAAATTCAATATTCCGTGACCGACAGCGTCAAGAGTACGCCGAGAACACTAAATTTCAGGCGATACCTCTCACTGCGGACAATGCAGTGCCCTATGGTCTTCACTTAACGAGCCAGAGGCAGCGTTTGCGTTGATTCGTCAGTGCTAATAGACAAGCAACATTTCGTGAAATAACGGCAGACATCGTTGTGGGACGTACGACGAACGTATCTGTTAGTAAAGTGCGCCGAAATTTTGCGTTAATGAGCTACGGCAGCAGACGCCGGACGCGAGTACCTTTGTTAACAGCACGACACCGTCTGCAGCACTTCTTCTGGGATGGTGACCATATGGGGTTGGACCATAAACGAAAACCGTGGCCTGGTCAGATGAGACCCCATTTCAGTTGGTATGAGCTGATGGCAGGTTCGAGTGTTGCGCGGACTCCACGACGCCATGATCCAAAGTTGTCAACAAGGCACTGGTGGTGGCTCCGTAATGGACTGAGCTGTGTTTACATTGATGGACTGCGTCCTCTGTTCCAAATGAAGCGATTTTTCACTGCAATTTGTTATGTTCGGCTACTTGGAGACCATTTGCAGCCGTTCATCGACTTCGTGTTCCAAAACAATGATGGAATTTTTATGGATGACAATGTCCCATGTTGCCGGGCCAGAATTGTTCGCGACTGGTTTAAAGAACATTCTGGACAACTCGTGCGAATGATTTGGCCACACGAATCGCCCGACATGAACCCAATAGAACATTTATTAGACGTAAGCGAGAGGTCAATTCGTGCGTAACATCCTGCACCGCTAACACTTCCGCAATTACGGACAGCTATAGAGGCAGCATCGTTAAGTATTTCTGTAGGGGACTTCCAACAATTTGTTAAGTCTATGGCACGTCGAGAGGGTGCGCTAAGCTTCGAAAAATGAAAATCCACACGGTATTAGGAGCTAACGCATGACTTTTGTCATCTCAGTGTAATACATTCCTCAGTCTAGGAACGAAACGCGAAAAACATCCCTCATGAAGGATGGTTGTTGCCAACCGTAAATTTTCTGTAAACGTATGCTATCGGCTTGTGCATAATCTTACTGGTCAGTTTAAATCCACTGTCTCACAAAAAACACTGGAACATCCAGACGACATGGCATAATGTCAATGTAACTTCAAACACATCGGCAGGTACGTAAATTATTAGAGTTGCAAACTTTCTGTGACAGGCAGAACGGTCCCCAAAATGCGGTAGTATTGGTGATGTTTGGTGTTGTAACTAGGCCATGTACAGCATATAAAACGTGTGAACAGCGTCAGATGTACAGCGATCACTGGAGGACACTTCCTCGTGCAACTGTGAGACAGCATTATCAGCACCTCAGATTTTAAGGGGCCTCATTCTGAATGTAAATTTGGCTGACTGGTAGAGTCGTGTAGTATCCAGATTTGTGGGGGATTCGAATATGGCGGTGGCTCGAGGTTGTAAGGGATGGTGGGCATATTCGTCACAAAAGTTCTGGTCAACCACATCTGATAACCAGGATCCCCATATTGTGCACTAAGCACATCCTAACGTCTTCACATCTGTGCCTGCCGACCAAGAACAGGTAGTGGAGTCCATGTCGTGTCATGTAAAATTCTGTGTCCTCCAGCACCAATGGTTTAGCAGCAGCAGAACTAGGGAATTACTGTCCTATTTGTAGGATGCCATTAACACCGCAATACAAATGGGTGTCTTTGGAGGGTTCCATCACCAGGAAGCATTGACAGCTGATGAGCAGCGTCGTATTGTGTTCAACACTGAATCGCACTTCTGCATACCAAAAGTGACCGTCGTCGGCGAGATTGACGGCGACCTGGGAAGAGGTCTTAGGATGTGAGGAGCCATCGAGTACGACTTCAGGTCGCCAATGTTGGTGACTTGGTGAACTCTGGCACAGCAGTGCTTCACAGGCATACTGCGTCCTCACGTGTTACTTCTAACGCGAGAATACCCTATGTTTCAACAGGACAATACTTGTCCATACATAACACTTCTCTCTATATAGCATGAGATTTTCACTCTGCAGCGGAGTGTGCGCTGATATGAAACTTCCTGGCAGATTAATTCTGTGTGCTGGACCGAGACTCGAACTCGGGACCTTTGCCTTTCGCGGGCAAGTGCTCTACCATCTGAGCTACTCAAGCATTCAACTTTCCAAACTGCGAGCAGGAGAGCTTCTGTGAAGTTTGGCAAGTAGGAGACGAGCTACTGGTGGAAGTAAACCATTGAGGAGGGGCGTGAGTCATGCTTGGGTGCCTCAGATGGTAGAGCACTTGCCCACGATAGACAAAGGTCCAGGGTTCGAGTATCGGTCCGGGACACAGTTTCAATCTGACAGGAAGTTTCACTTCTCTCTATAAACTGTCTGCTTGATGACGAGATACTCCCATGACCAGCAGCATCCTCAGATCTGTCCCCAGTGGAACATCTGTCAGACCACATTGGACGTCCGTTTTGTCCAATTGCAACAAGCTACAGTCACAACGGTCATGGGGTAACTTATCTCAGAGAGGATACATGCTACATGCTTCAGAACTGCATGAGCTCATGCATCCTGGTTGAAGGAGACAAAACATCATACTGATAGATGGGTTCATTGTTGGTATCATGGTCTTCAGTCCGAACACTGATTTCATGCAGCTCTCTGTGCTACTCTATCCTATGCGAACCTACAGATAAATAATGCAACCTACATCTTTCTGAATCTCCTTACTGTATTGATCTCTAGGTCTCACTATACTGTATTTTGCCCCAAACATCCCTCCGATACTAAATTGTTGATACTCTGAGGTCTCAGAACGTGCCCTATTAACCGATCCCTTATTTTAATCAAGCGGTACTAAAAATTTCTGGTCTCCCCAGTTCTATTCAGTTCATACTACTACGAAATTTAAATCTGACTGAAATTGCTGTATTCTACGACGTCCCCTACCTGCAACACAAAAGCGAGCGACGGTTTGCTGTACATCGTTTGGTACTGCTTCAGAGCACAGGCTGGATTGTACCAGAGTTATTCGGAAAGGAAGGAACGTTCGGTCGCGAAATGGAAACCACAGTGAAAAACCCGATGAAATTTTGCACAGGTGTGATGGGCAGTGTCTCTAGTATGTCCGTCTATCGCGTTACATAGTTCTTTTTAGTTCTGAGCACACAGGGAGCACATAAAGATACCTAGAACAACAATGTCTCCCGCCAAGTACGACGAGCCTCGTGAGAAATATCGCCTGAAGCTATGCAACCAACATTCCATAACTGTTGTGATTTTTCTTCTTGAAGACAGTTCACAGCCGCATTCTGCAGGGGCAATGAAGATGCTCCTGCATCGTTTTCAATTGGAAATGTTTGATTCGCCACAACACAGCCCATAATTGTCTCCTTCTGAGTTTAATCTCTGCTCACATGAACCGCTGGCTATGAAGACAACATTTGGGCACAGACAACGAGCTGTAGGCCAGCGTAGAGATTTGGCGGAAAGCACTGGCGGGTGCGTTCTGTAACGAGGGTATTGGAAAGCTCGTACAACGCTACAACAAACGTCTAAGTCGGATCCTACCACAGCTGTCTCTTCTCACTGTTACTATCTCTTTTCCTCGTTGTCACTGCCTGACCTCCGTCCCTCATAACACTGACTCTCAGTCATTCCACTTCCTCTTTATGCCTCCCTCCTCCTCCCCCACCCCACCCCACCCCACCCCACTGCCACTATCTCCTCCTGCCGCTGTCAACTATGCTCCACAGCCATTGTGTCCCTCACTTTCTCTCGCAATCTGTCTCTTTCTCTCTTTTTATAGCACAGCCACTGTCTCCAGTATTTATTACTTTTCCATCTCTTTTCCACTGCCACTGTCTTCTCTCTCTCACTCAGCATAAAAAAGCGCGAATATATTCGCATTCCAAAATTTTTGGGAAGATTTTAAAGGTGCTGAGGGACATAGAATGAGACAGCTGGTACCCTACTTTCCAGTGAGTGTCTTTTAAGCGGGATAGGACGTCAAATGGGCCGACTTGGAGCAGGAGAGGCACCACAGAACATTTTAATTTCCAGTGCCTATACTTTTACAAATAAATTCATAAAACGAAGTATGACCAGAAAGGACTCTACCATTGGCTGCATTTGTTGCTGTAGGTGCACTTTTCTTCATAAGGAAGAGAGACTGTTCGACAAATTTTGCACAGCATACAAACCATACTTACAGGTGTCTGAAACTCTAGAATCTATTTAATTTATGAAAAAATGAACGAGATGTTACGTTTTATGCTTTGTGTTCAGAAAAAAATCAAATTTTGTACTTAATTATCTATTTTTACCATAGTTTTTAATAGATTTATAAAATTCTAGAGTTTCATACACCTGCAAGTATGGTTTGTATGCTGTGCAAAATTTATCGAAGAATCTCTCTTACTGGTGAAGAAAAATGTACCTATAGCAACAAACGCTGCCACTAGTACGTGAAAAAATGATGAAATTTCACAAGTTTTTCGTTATGTTTTCGAACGTCCACTGCTATGAGTGTGAATCCCGAATCCTTCCTGGTCATGCTGACATTTATGAATTTATTTGTGACAGTATAGACAGTGGGAATTAAAATGTCCTGTGGTGCCTCTCCTGCTCCAAGTCGGCCCGTCTGACGTCCTACCCCCCTTAAGTAAACACGAACATATTCAAATTTTTTTTTTTTTTTTTGCACCAGTAGGACCATTTATCCGCATTTCCTTTCTTTTCTCAGCTGCAGCAGGGCATGTAACTCGCATGAAAATAAATTTCTTCGTCAGAAAAATTTAGATACTTTACTTATGTGAAACTAAAATAATGCAAAACTCATTTTACACCTCGGGCTGGACTTTACGCGCAAAGAAACTTTGCATGTGCAACAAAACGGGGCTCCAGGTTATGACGGAGACGCTTTACAGCATATTTCTTCGCGCTGCGCCACCTTAGAAACCATGTTTTCGCGTCGAACCGGAGTTTACGTATGTGTTTTATGTGTACAAGTAGGATAGCACTGAAACTCTGTGTCTTGGATAAAGATGTGAAGAAGTTGTTCGAAATCGAGATCTTAGGAATACATCGTAAAAATTACAGGCATTTGCTCTGCATACACGTCTCCGAATCCACGACTGGGTTTTAGTACGCAAAAACACAATTTTTAGGGTGTTTCTCGATAACGGATAAAGATTTTTGAAAACTGGGAATGACTCTTCTAGATAAATGCATAGAGAATATATCCTTATAATTTGAGAAATTTTGAGCGGTTGCTTATTATTTACATTTTGCTTCATACTGGATTTTAAGGGTAAATGTAGGGTAAATTTGAAACACTATATCTTGGCACTGGATAAGGACATGAAGAAAATGTTGAAGGTTATTCGCCATTGGGAGCCCGCCAGGCTAGCCGAGAGTGCTGACGGATAGGCGCGCCAGTGGACTAACGACGATGGGTGGTGTGCCGGCCAGCCTGGATGTGGTTTTCGAGCGGGTTTCCACAACCTGCTAGGTGAATACTGGGCTGTTGCCCACGTTCCACCTCGGTTACACGATTCGCAGACATCTGAAACACGTTCGATCTATTCCACTAGACGTTGACATTTGGGGTTTGCACATTCCATCCCAGAGGGGTGCAGGGTGGCGATAGGAAGGGAATCCGGCCACCCCTTAAAATTAACACGCCACATCTGGTTAACCATAACAGCAGATCCCACCAGTCGGTATAAATGCTTGGAAAGATAGATATTCGACATCGGGAATTTAGGAGTATGTAGCAAAAATTTCAACCATTTTGTGTGCAGAGCCGTACTGGAATCCTTGGCTGGGTTTCGATCCGCTGGTGACGGCGAAAATATAGTAAAAAAACTTTTCATAATATGTGGTATCCCTGTTCACCATGGTCCCTGTTGACGAAGCTCTTTCTTACATAGATGGTGTGTTTCCTACTGATATAATAGCTTTGTTTCGACGTTGTCTATCCTCGACTTATTTTCAATATAACAACGAGTTTT
The DNA here is from genome assembly GCF_023897955.1 of Schistocerca gregaria. Classification (NCBI taxonomy): domain Eukaryota; kingdom Metazoa; phylum Arthropoda; class Insecta; order Orthoptera; family Acrididae; genus Schistocerca; species Schistocerca gregaria. Next base: position 78,760,103 of record NC_064928.1, read on the forward strand.
ATGAACAAATTGATGGTGTGGCCATGGGTAATCCTCTGAGCCCTGCTATTGCTAATCTATTTATGGAATTTTTCGAACAAGTGCTGCAGTCGTCCAACAAAAGCCGTTTGAAATGGTATCGATGCGTGGATGACACCTTTGTGATATGGAATCATGCTGAAGAGGAACTGAGTGATTTTTTGGTGCACATAAATAGTTTCAATACAAAGATACAATTCACCATGGAGAAAGAGAGTAATGGACAACAAATTTTTTTGGATGCATTGGTTATTAAACGTGCAGATGGGACTTAAGGTACAAGGTATATAGGTAAGACACACACACCGATCGTTACCTGCATAAGGATTCGAATCATCATCCTAGGCAGAAGAGAGGAGTCATAAAAACTTTTGTGGATAGGGCTGTGAGCCAATTTATTTGCAAGATGAATTAAGTCATTTGCGAACGGCTTTCAAGAGAAATGGGTACACTGACAACGAAATAGATCGAGCACTCCACCCTAGAAGAAAAGTGTCCGAAAATACACAACAACAACCGTTTGCCAAGTTTCAAGTGGAGACAGTCTTTCGACCTACGAAGAAAATTAGTGAAAGTTTAAGATCGGTGAAAGACGCACGACACCCCTTAGCTACCCCAGGTGTGTATAAAATTCCTTGCAGCTGTGGCATGGTTTATATTGGACCACTACTAAAAGAATTGTTAATACCCGCCTAACGAAACACAAAAGGAACTGTAGATTGGGAAAAATTGACAAATCAGCTGTAGTGGAACACGTTTTCAAAGACGGTGATCACGAAATAAAATTTAGTGAGACAAACATGATAGCTAGGACATCACATTATTATACTCGCATGTATAGAGGAGCTATAGAGATCTACAAGCACGGAAATAATTTTAATAGAAAAGATGAAGGATTAAAACTAGACAAGATATGGCGGTCGACTTTGTACCAACGAAGTGACAATCGATTACCTGTAATCGAGAGAGATGACACTAGCCAGAGGTAGTTTTAAAGTCTAAAACACGTGATGAGTGGTGGCGCCATGTAAGCGCTCTATATAAGCGGGACCTCCGGCGCCTAGCAGCCAGTCGCCGACTCACCTCGAAGATGTTGCCCGCAGTAGGCAACGAAACATCAGGAAGGAGAAGCAGTTTTATACATGGACCACGGCAATTTAGCCCGGAAGTTTTAATTAGTGAAAATGTCCCATTAAGTGAAATGTCCCATTAAGCCCACCGCAGACCACGTCAGACGCAAAAAGAACCAAACTATTTGCTCCATTTGTCTAAAAAGGAGGAAGTGTGAAATATTCATCCTTTGGCCTTGTACTGTAGGATAGTGACACTAAGACGAATCTTCTGTGATGTATACAAACTGCCCCTAGCCCAAGGGCTGTCACGTGCATACCAATTGCACTTGGCTCCTGCGGCAGTTATCAGAAGTACACAGTTACTGTACAATGAACAAACATAGTGGCGGCTAAGGAAAGCGTATTACACTATGGATTATTCCGAGACAGTTGTGCATATGTTATCAAATTGTTAGGCGTGCACTCATTAAATTATCATTATAAAAACTCACCATAAGCCAATCGAAGTGCCCTCAGCCCCGGTGCAATTACTCTGTGGTCGACTACTGTATCACCGTAGCGGCCGACCAAAACAGGGCAGTTGTTTAGATGTTAGATTCCGGCGGACACCGCGGAAACGTGCGGCTCCAGTTTCGCTATCCGCTACGCATGCCTCGCACATGTCGCTCGCTAAGTGCACGGGTCTTCTTGTGTCCGTTATCGTGCGATTGAGGTAACACCGGGAAAGTATCAGTCTGCCAAGTCTGAATTTAAGGGGACATTGTATGTCCTACGCCGCCAATGTTAAATTAACAACTTTTGTTACCCATTATCTTGGAAACTTTTTAAGACACCATCTTACAATTTTCCATAATTATTGACAGCACCTTTCTAGATACACTGAACTAGAATTATTACTAAAATTGTATTGTGAGGCATGTTATGTTTTTTTTTTGAAATACTCAGTTTCTAACTGAATTTTGTAAATAAATGAACGTAAAAACAAAAGAACTCAGGATATTTTCATTATTCTAGTTCCATATGTGTTGAAACTCACTCTTGGCATGCTGCGAAAATTTCATCTCTCTACCATCAGTACTTTTATAGAAAAAGGGTCATTTATTGTAAAAAATGTTGTGCAGATCAGGAAATGAGATACTTAAAGCAGTAAAGGAGTTTTGCTATTTGGGGAGCAAAATAACTGATGATGGTCGAAGTAGAGAGGATATAAAATGTAGACTGGCAATGGCAAGGAAAGCGTCTCTGAAGAAGAGAAATTTGTTAATATCGAGTATAGATTTAAGTGTCAGTAAGTCGTTTCTGAAAGTATTTGTATGGAGTGTAGCCATGTATGGAAGTGAAACATGGACAATAAATAGTTTGGACAAGAAGAGAATAGAAGCTTTCGAAATGTGATGCTACAGAAGAATGCTGAAGATTAGATGGGTAGATCACATAACTAATTACGAAGTATTGAATAGGATTGGGGAGGAGTTTGTGGCACAATTTAACTAGAAAAAGGGATCGGTTGGTAGGACATGTTCTGAGGCATCAAGGGATCACCAATTTAGCATTGGAGGGTAGCGTGGAGGGTAAAAATCGAGAGAGAGACCAAGAGATGAATACACTAAGCAGATTCAGAAGGCTGTAGGTTGCAGTAAGTACTGGGAGATGAAGAAGCTTGCACAGGATATAGCTTACAGAGCTGCATCAAACCAGTCTCAGGACTGAAGACCACAACAACAACAACAACAACAATACTTTTTTTATTTACAATTCTTAAACAGACTTACATTTCTGCTTCTTTTATGCACTAGAATTACCCTGGCCCATAGTATGTGTCTTCTTCAGTGTCAAAACAGCCCATTGCTTGCCTCCTCCTTTTCTTTCTGAGCTTCTTTTGTCATTTGTTGAGCAGCTAACACGAAGCTCATCCAGTTCCCACAATCCTTTAGCTGTGTTCTGTCCAAATCTTACCCCTAACTGCTCCAGAGCCTTAAGTCTTTAATCCGTGAACACTTTGATGAAGTATGAAATGCTTTTTCGTTTTTGTACTTCTGACATTTAATGATTAATTTATACAACACCTATTATTTCTTCAATATCCTCAAAGTTTAACTAAACCTCTACAAAGGCAGCAAGAGACAGTGAGAAAGAACTTGTGTAAGAATTTGCACATGAATAATGACGTTGTCCATAATACCATTACTTTTACGACTGCCACCCATTTCTTTTATCGTGATTTCCTTCACTGCTAGCACACGTGTTTCCGAGTACTTCACAAGAAAATGCAGGTCTCACGTATCTGTTACCCGCAAAATTACGTTTCTTGAAGTTACTTTCGCGTTTAGTCATTTTATTAACATATAAAAAACAATACAAGTTAGTTTACTACAAAAATAGCCGATAATCACACTACCTTCAACAAAAACTAGTATCAGAAACAAGGGACTGATTTGTTTTTTCGTAATGCCAACTTATGAAATGTAGCAGTAGGCACAAAACAAAGCAATTCACAGCCTTCTAGACTGTGTAGTTCTCAAGACGTGACTGCTCAAATCTGTGGCAGAATACGCGTAGCCCGGAAATAATCAGTCACACGTCAACATTCAAAATATTATTTGAAGATCTCAGAATTCTCTGATTTTAATGTATTATATACCAAAATGTCCACGAAAATCGAAAGTACATTATGGAGTAGAAGACAGAAAATATGAAATGTCAGAGAATTTCGCGTACAATGTCCCTTTACGTAACCATTCAGCCACAGAGCAGTGAGTTTCAACTGCATCTCCAGCTGAGGAGCGTCGCCACAGCAGCATGGCAACGCATAGTCAGATGTCACTGCTGGGGTCATTGCCTTCACTCACCACCACCTGAATCCGACACTGTGCTCTTGGGGCGATACACACCGACTGGCTTTGATTTACTCATTTACGACAGACGTCCGACCAGGCTTTGAATAATTTCAGTGGTCAGTTATCGCCAGAGAACTAGTATCCTCTGAGACTTATTGGTCCAGAGTCGAGGTTTTATTGCTTCGGCACCGCTTTTTCCTTTTACCGGCATTTTCATCACTACTGAGTGGTTATTGAATTTCAGATACCCTGAAGTTCCGTTCTTATGGTGCTCCTTTGGTGCTGACAGAGCGACATTCAGTTCTGCAGTGACTGTTGCAGCTTCGTCCTCTTATTTTCGTCACAGTCCTCTTCAAAAAACCGTCACGATCGCTCAATACACTCTTTCATTCGCGTTGTGATTTTCGGATGATGTTGTTGACTTCCTCCGTATGCAGTACAAATCTTCGATGCGGTACCTCTTGAAACAGCAAACACTTCCGGTCCCTTGGTCACGGAAGCTCCCACCATACGAGCAGCAACAGTTTTCCTACGTTCGGGTTCACTTAGCTCCGATATAATGCCCTCACAACTACACAGAACACGACTGACTAGATATCTATTTAGGACACTGCACAGGTGCCGTTCGTGGTCAAATAGAACAGCGCAACCTGCACGTTTAAACTAGCATCTCCATTTATCTTAAAGCAAACATCTGTTTCGATATTTTTCTCGAACCCTTGAACTCTACCCATATTTCATTATTAAGTTACGGAATCCTCTAGCTCCACTACGTTAAACTGCCAAAATTATTTTTCTTGTGTTCGCCTCCCCTCCTTCTTTCCCCTTCATCTGTCCCAGCCCTCCCCCCCTCCCCCTTTCCCTCTCACCCATATGGCTTCGTACTCTATAGTGCAGTGTTTCCCGTGAGTGTGCGGTGTTGTACGTCTCCTTTTTAAAGTGTTGCGTACAGAAACCAGACTGTCGCCGTGTTTTTTAATTGTGCCTGTCTGTTTACTAAGTCAGGTTACCTTCCATTCAGAAGGCTCTGGCACGCTGCGACTGTTATATTGTAAATAATAGATTTCAGCTGTCTGTCGTCCTTTTGAAATTTTATTGGCACATCTAGATTTCAGCTAGAAGCAACATTAACAATGCACTATCATTTTTGATCAAAGCCTGTATTGCCTGTTGGTCGGGCTGTGGGTGAAGCCCCACCAATAGGCAATAGGCATTACATGCATTGATCAGAAATGATAGAGCATTGACAATGGCTAGTTTCTAGCTGAAATCTAGATCTGCCAATAACATTTCAAAAGGACGACAGACAGCTGAAATCTATTATTTACAAGTATTTATTAAGTGTTTTTAATCAGCTTCACTGACCACTTTGTTTTTTATGTTTTCTTCACAATTTTTTTACCATGTACCAGTTTTACACAGTCACCGTTTTATCATCTCTTTTTATTGTTATATCTCCTCATTATGTTTTATAACTATCTGTAGGCTGCTGCCAGAGGGGGGGGAAACGAAAGACCGCAGTTATTTGGGGACTTGTATTCAACCAAGCACTTATTTTTATGGCCCAGTACTTGACTGTACAATATCTAACGGCTTACACAAGGTAAGAACAATTTTATGGTATTTTGTCTGTCACTTCTTTCTTTTGAAATAGTAACAATTGTAATTAGGTAAAACTTTTTATGAATAATATTTTTTCTGCCTGTCCTAGATCTGAAGAGTATTGCTAACGAAACCGGTCATATGTCTGCATAAATACGCGATCTAGACAAATAAAAAATTGTAGCACCGTTTATGTTGCAAAGAACACGATAAATTTGCAATTAAAAAAACGCACTAGTTGTACTCTTCTGACGCGATATCGAACTTTGCTTTTGGGAAAACCAATAGTTTCTGGCTCTTCTCGTATTGTTTTGAAAGGTGTAGCGAGTAACAATGTGTCGCAAAAGGCGGTTCTGGCGTGTGGCGCGAGAAAGACTGGTGGATTTCGTGTTCTGCATCGTCATAGTGTGCGCCGAGGGTGTTATTGTGAGTTTTTTGGTGGTCAGAATGCCATGCGGTGCATACAGAATTAATTTTATGATTTGTCGGACGCCGCCGCCTTCGCGTGAAGATCACTGAGCGATGTCGGTCATGTTTGTTTTTCGTAGGTATTGTGTACGCCTCGACGTCATTTCTTTAGTTCATTCACAGGAGTGTGCGAGCACTAAAATGCTGTTAATGTGAATTTACGCTAACCTCTCGGTACTTAATGGATTACGCACCACCCTCTGATCACCAGACCTATACCTGAACACCTATAATAATTAGCTAAACTTAAAACGAAGTTTTAATATTTTTCAGTATGAAAAACAGTATGTCTCAATGACAGCTGGAGCCTTTTTGGGGATTTCTCAACATTTTACACGGTAAAAAACATGAAAAGAGAAGTTGGTTATGCTACTCGCTAGCAAAAGTAGGTACTAAAAAGCTTGAAGTAATATAGGGAATTTAAAAGCGAGCCTGCATTATAATCATTCCAAATTATGCATCATGCAGCCAAGAGCAAAAAACTGACTTTGCTGGAGGAACTGGAGATTGCGAGATACTTTAAAGTAGCTAAAGTTATAACTCGAGATGGTTCAAATGGTTCAAATGGCTCTGAGCACTATGTGACTTAACTTCAGAGGTCATCAGTCGCCTAGAACTTAGAACTACTTAAACCTAACTAACCTAAGGACATTACACAACACCCAGCCATCACGAGGCAGAGAAATATTTGATTTGTGAAAAAAGTGATCTATAATTTACGTCTGTTTTGTATGGCAACTGTAATGTCTATGTATTTTTTGCATACATATTGTCTTTAATCTTGATGCTAACAGATGGTGCCAAGCATACGAAACTTAATTCTTTGTATAGCGATTTTTATGCCTGTTTTACTTATATTACCAGTTTTAAATTATTTCCATCTGCATGGACTTTACGTACCACTACTTTTGAAAAATGTCATATTACCGCCTTGAGCTTCTGGAAAGTTGCTTTATTTAAACAACCAATTTCAGTCGTCCGACCATCATCAGGTTCATAAAAGTATTCACAGCAACATGTTCGGGTCTAGTGGGAGCTGCCCGAGATTGCCTGCTGTAGTTACAGGTTATATTTTAGCATTTGGCGGACACCAGATTTTGCGTATAGCACTGGGCGATTTCGTCCAGCCGGTCGGTGTGGCCGAGCGGTTCTAGGCGCTTCAGTCGGGAGTCGCGCTGCTGCCACGGTCGCAGGTTCGAATCCTGCCTCGGGCACGCATAGGTGTGATCTCCTCATGTTAATTAGGTGGAAGTAGTTCAAAGGTCTAGGGGACTAATGACCTCAGATGTTAAGTCCCAGACAGCTCAGAGACATTTTAACCATTGGATTTGATGTCGGCCATGTTTGTTTTTGTTCGGTATTGTGTACTGTTTTTCAGTTCTGTACAATTAATGTGAATTTGACGACGTAATTAATATTACGATAACGATTTTATATTTTGCGTAACATGATGCTGTGTATACTTCTATGAATCTGATGGGTATCTGACGACTGAAACTGGTTGTATAAATAAAGTATTTTACCGGCAGCTCAAGACGGTAGTATGCCATTTCTCAAACATATAAGAGCTGTGGAGCACCACTGCCTGCAAATATATTATGATTACACGTTTTACTCCATTCTTATTTATTGTTCTTCCAAAGATGTCGACGTCCCCTAGCAGAGCTGTGCCGCCAGCTTCCTGGAGCGCATGTGATCGTGTACTCACGGCTACCGCAATTTGTACTCCAACATTTGCGTTTCCAGATTGTACGTGTGGTTCTCTCTTAGAACACCTGCACATCTTCGGCAAAGGTAATATTCCCAGTCTCTTGACCGGCTCTGCTACGAATTTGACTTTTCGCCGCTGATCCAGGGCGACGTTTTCAAAATCTCTCATATTTTGGCTTCAATGTTTACGACTAACGCGATATACACAATTCTTAAGCTCTGCTTTTTATACGCTGTCCAAAAGAAATAGGGGAACACTTGTATCAGTGTCCGGTACATTAAATCTATTTTCGTAACGGCAGTAAGCTGTGGTCTTTTTGCGTCACTCGATATCTTCGCTTGCAGTGTAGGCAACAATTAAAATCATTCGCAATCTATTGGGTGCATCACTCGAGATCTTCGGTTGCAATGTAGGCATCAATTAAAATCATTCGCAATCTACAGGGTGAAAAGTATTTAAACCGACAAACTTTAGGAGGTTGTAGGGTCATAAAAACAAATATTTTTCGCTAATGTCATTTTTTCCTATGAGGATTATTTAAACCGGTGGAGGCCGTATCACGCTCTTCAGTTCTTAGAGGGCGTATTACGCTCTTCAGCTGTAGGCAACTGCTGTCCACCAGTGTAGTAGTGCATTGTCTCTGTTCACTAATTGAGCGATACACCTGGAGTGAGTACACTGATATGGTTGGTGCGTACTACGTAGCGCAACACAACGGACGAGCTGCACAGCGGGTTTATCAACAACAATATCCTAATCGCCGTATCCCGCATCATACGACCTTCGCTGCTGTGTACCAACGTCTGCGTGAGACCGGGTCATTTAGCACATTACCTGGACAGGGACGCCGTCGCACCATAGAACGCTGCAATTTGAGGAAGCTGTCTTGGAGCATCTGAAGGGGCATCCTTCAATCAGCACTCGTGGAATTGCACGTAACATGGGGACTAATCAGACGAATGTAAGAACAGTCCTTCGAGAGCATTTGTTACGTACATTTCACTTACAGCGCGTCCACAACTTGGAACTAGTTGATTATCCACCCAGAGCACAGTTTCCGCTGTGGTACCTGGAACAGTGTGAAATGCATCCTACATTTCCATCCTCTGTGTTATTTACCGATGTAGCAACGTTCCGGCGTAATGGAGTCTTCAACATGCACAATTCGCATGTTTGGAGTGAGGGTAACCCACATGTCACAGTTAGTAGGGCTCATCAAGTGTGGTTCTTCGTTAACGTGTGGGCCGGTGTTGTTGGGGACTGTTTAATTGGGACGTATCTGCTACATAGGCCATTAAATGGCAGGTACTATTAGAATTTTCTTTCCAGAGCATTTCCAGAATAGCTGGAAGACGTCCCGCTCCCTACAAGACAACGCATGTGGTTCCAACATGACGGGGCGCCGGCACATTTCAGTCGTCGTGTGCGTCGATTCCTGGACCGACGGTTCCCAGAAACGTGGATTGGCAGAGGCAGAGTGTCTGTTGGTTTAATAAGTTTGCCGCCAGAGAAATCTTCCTCTCACGCTTTAAATACTCCTCATAGGAAAAAATGACATCAGGGAAAAATATTTGTTTTGATGTCCTCTACAACCATCCAGAGTTTGTCGGTTTAAATACTTTTCACCCTGTATTGGCTGCGTTATACATTACTGTATCAGGTAGCCCTCAGAAGGAAGTGAGTACCGGTGTCCCAGTGTCTACTACTGAGGTACAAAGATGGCAGTTATTTGGGGACTTATATTCCACCAACCACTTGCAATGCGACATCTCAATGCAATGCAAGCTGCAAACCCGTCTGTTTGATCCAAGAAGGATGGACTTTCGGTCGTGCTGCTGCAAATGGCAATGCCCCTTCGTGTGTCATCCTTTGGTTGTGCGCATGGCAGGGAGACAGGTCAGAACACAAGATGAGTTGGACGAGGTTGCTGACACGTTACAGCCCCAAGTAAATACCGGTATCTGGATATCTCTGCGTTGCGGCGTCGTAAGAATACCGTTAGAGAACTGCAAGACGATCTCAGAAGGATAACCGCATCCGCTGTGTCCGAACAGATTGGGATGAACAGGTTACGACAAATGACCCTAAGCCGGAGACGTCATGTCTGAGTACCCGGCTTGACGCAACAGCTTGTACCTCGCCATATGGCCACGCTGTAAAAATTAACCATGCCAAATCAGTATTTAACCCTGCGCAAGATGCGGGACGAGATAGTATCAAAAGAAGAGACAATCTGAGAAGCCGTCTTACGTTGTTTGCAGACGACGCTGTCGTTTATCGACTAATAAAGTCATCATAATATCAAAACAAATTGAAAAACCATTTATAAAAGATATACAGGGTACGTTCCGAAAGTAATGCAATTGAATTTCCCGCGCCGCTCCTAGTAGTCGGGGTGGGAGCGAGCCACATGGAGTAGGTGGGGGGGACGCTAAGCTTTGCCGCGAAACCGGTTTCAGTGCTCTCCGAGCTGTGGAAGCGGCAGGACGTCTGTTATTGTAAACCTCTGCGCGCCGACCGTGTCACGGAAAAAATGGAATCGACGATCGAGCAACGTTACGCGATTAAGTTTTGTGCTAAACTGAACAAATCTTTTGAGGAGACTAACAAAATGATTCGTGAGGCTTACGGGGACTCTGCTCTGTCCTACTCACAAGTTTCGAGGTGGTTAAAGGCCTTTAAGGAAGGCCGGGAAGAGGTTCACGACGAACAACGCTCTGGGCGGCCGTCAACCAGCAAAACCGACAACAATGTGGCTCGTGTGCGACAACTGTTGGACTCTGACCGTCGATTGAGTATCAGGATGGTTGCCAATGAACTGAACTTGTCGTCTACTGTTGTTTTTCGCATTGTTACTGAAGATTTAGCGATGAGGAAAGTGTGCGCCAAGCTCGTGCCCAAGGTGTTGTCAGACGACGAAAAGACCAACCGAGCGGAAATTTCAAGTGAACTTTTGCAACGTGTTGAAATTGAACCTGATTATTTGGACAACGTCATCACTGGTGATGAAACCTGGGTTTTTGAATACGACCCAGAAACAAAACGCCAAAGCTCTGAGTGGCACACTGATCAGTCCCCCAAGCCCAAAAAGGCAAGAATGAGCAAATCAAAAGTGAAAACAATGCTCATTGTCTTTTTCGACAGCAAAGGAGTGGTCCATAAGGAGTTTGTTCCTCAAGGACAGACAGTTAACGCTGCCTACTACGTGGATGTGCTGGAAAGACTCCGCAAAAGGGTCGTCAGGACGAGAAAGGACATCTCCGCTACCTGGCAACTCCATCACGACAACGCGCCTTGCCACAACGCGCTACGAGTCCGCGAGTTCCTGGCCAAACACCAGGTGCCAACGCTGCCCCAGCCCCCCTATAGTCCTGACCTCGCCCCAGCTGACTTCTTTTTGTTTCCTAGGATTAAGTCAGCCCTGAAAGGAACCCGTTTTTCGTCCATAGACGAGATCCAATCCGCCGTGACGAAGACCTTGCGAGAGGTCCCAGAAGACGCCTTCCAGGGCGCGTACCGGTCATGGCAGAGTCGCTGGAAAAAATGTGTAGAGGCCCAAGGACAGTACTTTGAAGAATTTTAAGTGTTTGTGCAAATCTGTTCAATAAATTACTTTAAAAAAAATAATTGCATTACTTTTGGAACGCACCCTGTATGTATGATGCGAAAACTGGCAATTAACCCTAAATAACGAAAAGTCTAAGGTCATCCACATGGGTGCTAAAAGGAACTCGGTAAACGTCGGTTACACGATTAATAAGTCTAATCTAAAAGCCGCAAAATCAACTAAATACCTAGGTATTACAATTACGAAGAACTTAAACTGGAAGGAACACACAAAAAATCTTGTGGGGAAGGCTAACCCAAGGCTGCGTTTTATTGGCAGGACACTTAGAAAATGCAACAGATCTACTAAGGAGACTGCCTACACTACGCTTGTCCGTCCTCTTCTAGAATACTGCTGCGCTGTGTGGGATCCTTACATCTACATCTACATTTATACTCCGCAAGCCACCCAACGGTGTGTGGCGGAGGGCACTTTACGTGCCACTGTAATTACCTCTCTTTCCTGTTCCAGTCTCGTATGGTTCGCGGGAAGAACGACTGTCTGAAAGCCTCCGTGCGCGCTCTAATCTCTCTAATTTTACATTCATGATCTCTTCGGGAGGTATAAGTAAGAGGTAGCAATATATTCGATACCTCATCTAGAAACGCACCCTCTCGAAACCTGGCGAGCAAGCTACACCGCGATGCAGAGCGCCTCTCTTGCAGAGTTTGCCACTTGAGTTTGTTAAACATCTCTGTAACGCTATCACGGTTACCAAATAACCCTGTGACGAAACGCGCCGCTCTTCTTTGAATCTTCTCTATTTCCTCCGTCAACCCGATCTGGTACGGATCCCACACTGATGAGCAATACTCAAGTATAGGTCGAACGAGTGTTTTGTAAGCCACCTCCTTTGTTGATGGACTACATTTTCTAAGCACACTCCCAACGAATCTCAACCTGGTACCCGCCTTACCAACAATTAATTTTATATGATCATTCCATTTCAAATCGTTCCGCACGCATACTCCCAGATATTTTACAGAAGTAACTGCTGCCACTGTTTGTTCCGCTATCATGTAATCATTCAATAAATGATCCTTCTTTCTATGTCTTCACAATACATTACATTTGTCTATGTTAAGGGTCAGTTGCCACTCCCTGAACCAAGCGCCTATCCGCTGCAGGTCTTCCTGCATTTCGCTACAATCCTCTAATGCTGCAACTTCTCTGTATACTACAGCATCATCCGCGAAAAGCCGTATGGAACTTCCGACACTATCTACTACGTCATTTATATATATTGTGAAAAGCAATGGTCCCATAACACTCCCTTGTGGCACACCAGAGGTTACTTTAACGTCTGTAGACGTCTCTCCATTGAGAACAACATGCTGTGTTCTGTTTGCTAAAAACTCTTCAATCCAGCCACACAGCTGGTCTGATATTCCGTAGGCTCTTACTTTGTTTATCAGGCGACAGTGCGGAACTGTATCGAACGCCTTCCGGAAGTGAAGAAAAATAGCATCTACCTGGGAGCCTGTATCTAATATTTTCTGGGTCTCATGAACAAATAAAGCGAGTTGGGTCTCACACGATCGCTGTCTGTTTCTGGAATCCATGTTGATTCCTACAGAGTAGATTCTGGATTTCCAAAAACGACATGATACTCGAGCAAAAAACATGTTCTAAAATTCTACAACAGATCGACGTCAGAGATATAGGTCTATAGTTTTGCGCATCTGCTCGACGACCCTTCTTGAAGACTGGGACTACCTGTGCTCTTTTCCAATCATATGGAACCTTCCGTTCCTCTAGAGACTTGCGGTACACGGCTGTTAGAAGGGGGGCAAGTTCTTTCGCGTACTCTGTGTAGAATCGAATTGGTATCCCGTCAGGTCCAGTGGACTTTCTTCTGTTGAGTGATTCCAGTTACTTTTCTATTCCTTGGCCATTTTTTCGTTTGTGCGAGGATTTAGAGAAGGAACTGCAGTGCGGTCTTCCTCTGTGAACCAGCTTTGGAAAAAGGAGTTTAGTATTTCAGCTTTACGCATGTCATCCTCTGTTTCAATGCCATCATCATCCCGGAAAGTCTGGATATGCTGTTTCGAGCCACTTACTGATTTAACGTAAGACCAGAACTTCCTAGGATTTCCTGTCAGGTCGGCTCATAAAATTTTACTTTCGAATTCACTGAACGCTTCACGCATAGCCCTCATTACTCTAACTTTGACATCGTTTAGCCTCTGTTTGTCTGAGAGGTCTTGGCTGCGTTTAAACTTGGAGTGAAGCTCTCTTTGCTTCCTAACTTTGTTGTTGTACCACGGTGGGTTTTTCCCGTCCCTCACAGTTTTACTCGGCACGTACCTGTCTAAAACGCATTTTACGATTGCCTTGGGAATTTTCCCTAAACACTCAACATTGTCAGTGTCGGAACAGAATTTTTCGTTTTGATCTCTTAGGTAGTCTGAAATCTGCCTTCTATTACTCTTGGTAAACAGATAAACCTTCCTCCCTTTTTTTATTTTCCTATTAACTTCCATATTCAGGGATGCTGCAACGGCCTTATGATTATTGATTCCCTGTTCTGCACTTACAGAGTCGAAAAGTTCGAGTCTGTTTGTTATGAGTAGGTCCAAGATGTTATCTCCACGAGTCGGTTCTCTGTTTAATTGCTCGAGGTAATTTTCGGATAGTACGCTCAGTATAATGTCACTCGATGCTCTGTCCCTACCACCCGTCCATCTGAGTATCCCAATCTGTATCTGGTAAATTGAAATCTCCACCTAAGACTATAATATGCTGAAAAAATTTATGTGAAATGTATTCCAAATTTTTTCGCAGCTGTTCTGCCACTAATGCTGCTGAGTCGGGAGGTCGGTAAAAGGAGCCAATTATTAACCTAGTTCGGTTGCTGAGTGTAGCCTCCACCCATAATAATTCACAAGAACTATGCCCTTCTACTTCACTACAGGATAAACTACTACTAACAGCGACGAACACTCCACCACCGGTTAGATGCAATCTATCCTTTGTAAACACCGTCTGTACCTTTGTAAAAATTTCGGCAGAATTTATCTCTGGCTTCAGCCTGCTTTCTGTACCTATAACGATTTCAGCTTCGGTGCTTTCTATCAGCGCTTGAAGTTCCGGTGCTTTACCAATGCAGCTTCGACAGTTTACAATTACAATACCGATTGCTGCTTAGTCCCCGCATGTCCTGACTTTGCCCCGCACCCTTTGAAGCTGTTGCCCTTTCTGTACTTGCCCGAGGCCATCTAACCTAAAAAAAACCGCCCAGCCCACGCCACACAACCACTGCTACCCGTGTAGCCGCTTGTTGCGTGTAGTGGACTCCTGACCTATCCAGGGGAACCCGAAACCCCACCACCCTATGGCGCAAGTCGAGGAATCTACAGCCCACACGGTCGCAGAACCGTCTCAGCCTCTGATTCAGACCCTCCACTTGGCTCTGTACCAAAGGTCCGCATTCAGTCCTGTCTACAATGCTGCAGATGGTGAGCTCTGCTTTCATCCCGCTAGCGAGAGTGGCAGTCTTCACCAAATCAGATAGCCGCCGGAAGCCAGAGAGGATTTCCTCCGATCCATAGCGACACAAATCATTGGTGCCGACATGAGCGACCACCTGCCATGGGTGCACCCTGTACCCTTCATGGCATCCGGAAGGACCCTTTCCACATCTGGAATGACTCCCCCCGGTATGCACACGGAGTGCACATTGGTTTTCTTCCCCTCTCTTGCTGCCATATCCCTAAGGGGCCCCATTACCCGTCTGACGTTGGAGCTCCCAACTACCAGTAAGCCCACCCTCTGCGACTGCCCGGATCTTGCAGACTGAGGGGCAACCTCTGCAACAGGACAAGCAGCCATGTCCGGCCCCAGGTCAGTATCAGCCTGAGACAGAGCCCGAAACCGGTTCGTCAGACAAACTGGAGTGGCTTTCCGTTCCGCCCTCCGGAATGTCTTTCGCCCCCTGCCACACCTTGAGACGACCTCCCACTCTACCACAGGTGAGGGATCAGCCTCAATGTGGGCAGTATCCCGGGCAGCCACAGTCGTAGTCCGTTCGGGGGATGCGTGGGACGAGCTGGCCGTCCCCGACAAACCCCCATCCGGACCCCCACAGTGATGCCCATTGGCAACAGCCTCAAGCTGTGTGACCGAAGCCAACACTGCCTGGAGTTGGGAGCTAAGGGATGCCAACTCAGCCTGCATCCGAACACAGCAGTTGCAGTCCCTATCCATGCTAAAAACTGTTGTGCAAAGAACGTCGGAACTAATCTACAGAGAGCGCAAACAAATCACAAAATATAAATGGTTATTAAAATACAAGAGTGCCTAGGAAATGCAGTAATGCTGCTACTTGCGCACTGCTGACGCACTGCTTGGCCGGAAGGAGACTACGCGATTTTACATTATTCAGGTACTAAAATCGCGATGCTACAACTCTCAAGTACTATAATACGCACGAAATTTATGAATTAAACAATGCAAGTACCATAAACACGCAAAGAAATTAAGAATTAAACTATGTAACAAATAAGTAAGCTAGGGGTATACGATTTGCTTTACCAGACAGGACTGAGGGAGTACATAGAAAAAGTTCAAAGAAAGGCAGCACGTTTTGTATTATCGCGAAATACGGGAGAGAGTGTCACAGAAATGATACAGGGTTTGGGCTGGACATCATTAAAAGAAAGGCGTATTTTGTTGCGATGGAATCTTATCACTAAATTCCAATCAGCAACTTTCTCCTCCGAATCCGGAAATATTTTGTTGACACCGACCTACATAGGGAGGAACGATCAGCACGATAAAATAAGGGAAATCAGAGCTCGTACAGAAAGATATACATGTTCGTTCTTTCCTCGTGTTGTGCGCTATTGGAATAATAGAGAATTGAAAAGGTGGTTCGCTCAAGCCTCTGCCAGACACTTAAATGTGATTTGCAGAGTATCCATGTAGATGTACACTCCTGGAAATTGAAATAAGAACACCGTGAATTCATTGTCCCAGGAAGGGGAAACTTTATTGACACATTCCTGGGGTCAGATACATCACATGATCACACTGACAGAACCACAGGCACATAGACACAGGCAACAGAGCATGCACAATGTCGGCACTAGTACAGTGTATATCCACCTTTCGCAGCAATGCAGGCTGCTATTCTTCCATGGAGACGATCGTAGAGATGCTGGATGTAGTCCTGTGGAACGGCTTGCCATGCCATTTCCACCTGGCGCCTAAGTTGGACCAGCGTTCGTGCTGGACGTGCAGACCGGGTGAGACGACGCTTCATCCAGTCCCAAACATGCTCAATGGGGGACAGATCCGGAGATCTTGCTGGCCAGGGTAGTTGACTTACACCTTCTAGAGCACGTTGGGTGGCACGGGATACATGCGGACGTGCATTGTCCTGTTGGAACAGCAAGTTCCCTTGCCGGTCTAGGAATGGTAGAACGATGGGTTCGATGACGGTTTGGATGTACCATGCACTATTCAGTGTCCCATCGACGATCACCAGAAGTGTACGGCCAGTGTAGGAGATCGCTCCCCACACCATGATGCCGGGTGTTGGCCCTGTGTGCCTCAGTCGTATGCAGTCCTGATTGTGGCGCTCACCTGCACGGCGCCAAACACGCCTACGACCATCATTGGCACCAAGGCAGAAGCGACTCTCATCGCTGAAGACGACACGTCTCCATTCGTCCCTCCATTCACGCCTGTCGCGACAACACTGGAGGCGGGCTGCACGATGTTGGGGCGTGAGCGGAAGACGACCTAACGGTGTGCGGGACCGTTGCCCAGCTTCATGGAGACGGTTGCGAATGGTCCTCGCCGATACCCCAGGAGCAACAGCGTCCTTAATTTGCTGGGAAGTGGCGGTGCGGTCCACTACGGCACTGCGTAGGATCCTACGGTCTTGGCGTGCATCCGTGAGTCGCTGCGGTCCGGTCCCAGGTCGACGGGCACGTGCACCTTCCGCCGACCACTGGCGACAACATCGATGTACTGTGGAGACCTCACGCCCCACGTGTTGAGCAATTCGGAGGTACGTCCACCCGGCCTCCCGCATGCCCACTATACGCCCTCGCTCAAAGTCCGTCAACTGCACATACGGTTCACGTCCATGCTGTCGCGGCATGCTACCAGTGTTAAAGACTGCGATGGAGCTCCGTATGCCACGGCAAACTGGCTGACACTGACGGCGGCGGTGCACAAATGCTGCGCAGCTAGCGCCATTCGACGGCCAACACCGCGGTTCCTGGTGTGTCCGCTGTGCCGTGCGTGTGATCATTGCTTGTACAGCCGTCTCGCAGTGTCCGGAGCAAGTATGGTGGGTCTGACACACCGGTGTCAATGTGTTCTTTTTTCCATTTCCAGGAGTGTAGATATAGATTATTTAAAATGTTTACTAGTTTCTTATGCTAGATAGGTCCATACCCCTAACCTGTTTTCATGTATTTCTCACATGTAGAAATTCTGAAGATGTCTCAAAAAGGCGAAACGCTTTAATAAAGCTTCAGCTGTCATTGCAACGCTGCCTGATTTTCTTAATGAAAATACATCACTAAGGCTAATGAAAGTTAACAATAGAGTGGGAGGAAATTTTAAGAGCCTTCCGAGTAATTTTGTCAGTCATGGTTGAAAACTGAGTTGTTCTGTAACCATGACTAGGTTTGCGTTAAGGTAGAAATTATTATTTTCAGGCAAATTTTTTACTGGCTGAAAATGCTCATTAGAGAGTCTGTTTTTAAGATCCTTTAATATAAAGTGTGCCACAAATGCTAAAATACATTGAAACCACGATTTATTGCCAGAGAGTCTAGCTCATCCGAGCTCTCGAGTGGTTCAAATGGCTCTGACCACTATGGGACTCATCTTCTGAGGTCATCAGTCCCGTGGAACTTAGAACTACTTAAACCTAACTAACCTAAGGACATCACACACATCCACGCCCGAGGCAGGATGCGAACCTGAAACCGTAGCTGTCACGCGGTTCCAGACTGAAGCGCCTAGAACCGCACGGCCACTCAGGCCGGCTAGCCCTCGTGTGCAACCGATACAGTACTATAATAGTTACCGACGGGATGGCGGTTCTTCTAGTTATCGTTGTATTACAGAGGGCATCAGAATCAACTAAAATACTATTCTCTTCGTAACACGTTTCGTTTATGGTAAACAGGCTAAAAGGACGTGCTGGTCTTGCGACTGCTTAACTTGGCATTTCTCTTGTTCCCTACACGAAGTAAAACGTGAGTGCTTGAAAATGAGAAACAAACGTATTTATGAGGATAGAAATGTTCGAAAAGTAATCCCAACCGTGTAAAAAACCTTTGGAAGGTGATCAGACTCCAGTTAATCGATATAATTTCGTCAAAATGAGAGTCTTCGGACCTCGGAGAAAAAAGGCCTACTGTAAGGTGCTGTCATTTCCGATTAAAGGCTTTGTTCAGTTGCAATATTACAAAACACAAGTTGAAACGTTAAACGCTCGTTTCTTCAAAACAACATTTAGCAAGCTGCAACTCATGAAACATACTAGCGGTTTCACTACACCTTTTTGTATCTTGTGAGCCGGTCGATTTTGGGGACGCGTTTCTATAACGAAAAAAATTACTTTTATTCCAGGATGTCGCCACTTCGTACAAACCATTTTTTAAATATTCATACTGCTACGCTAGACAATATCATCAGTTTCAAAGCAGTTATTGAAATTTTCTGTTTGGTTGAAAGTTGTGGCCTTCAGAGCTGCCACAAATCACCCTCGCACACCGCAAAGCCCTTTCGTCGATTCGTGTAGTTTTCTCTGGGTAAAAGTATCTTTACTTTAAAAAAAAAAATACATATGAAATCTTAAGGGTGTACAACAAGGGCCATTTTTTGTAATTTGTTTGTTATTTTACTGAAAAAATAATTAATATCTGTTCCAAAATCGAATGTCACCCTGTCAAATCGCATAAAATATGTTGCAATGTCATGAGAGCTAAGATCTTTCGTTAACTTCTTCGCAGCTGCGTCTTCTCAGTGAATGAAAGCATTATAACGTGCTGTGGCGAATAGCTTGTTTGAAGTGTCCACACACTGATCAGACAGTCGAGACGGGAAGAGACGTAAGAAGTGAATCGGCTGAAAGGTAAAGCAGTTCCCACCCACCATCGCAAAGGACTTCAGAGCCGCAAGTGCTGGAGCACACAGACGAGCATCATGGTGGGGGGAGGGGGGGGGGGGGGTGAAGCGCCCGCACGTGTCTGTCCTCTTGTAATCCAATGCGACAAACTGTGGGTATCGACAGGCGCCAAGGTGAGCAAACTTGTAGCTAGAGATGGGTCGAATTCGTTCATTCCCGCAAACTACTTCGTTCATTTCAGTCTTTGCCGTGAAGCGTTCAAATCAAGTACTTCATTCATGAAGTACGGAAGCCTGGCGAAGTCGCCCAGTTCGCCGCTCAGCCGCGGCTGCGCTCGCTTCGCCTCGCTCGTACAATAAAGCTTCGTAATACTTCATAATTTTACCAACAGATGGCCGAACTATGCAGGAACGTGCATTCAACGTTTTACGCTCTTACAGCGTCTGAGTTAAAGAGCATGGTCGAAGGGGACAAAGGAAAGATAAACAGAGAAGCCTGTCACACATAAAGAAGGTATTACATTTAATCTTGCTCGACATTTCCTCACGAAGCGTCCACAAAAGTCTTTATCTGCCAAATGAAACATTATTTGTTGTATTCATGGACTGGAAACTAGGGCTACCAACGAAATGCAGTCCAATTTTATGTTCCTTTTACAATTTAATCCAAAATAGAATGAGTATGTTTACCACTGCCACAAAGTCTATGTACCTACGTTAAGTAATTATTCAGAAGTTTTCCTATAGATTTTATTTTTGTTGAGAATAATAACCCTCCAGATTCAAAACGTAAAGTGTCACCTGTAGTACGATTTCAGCTAAAATCCCTCTTTCAGTGTTATTAACAAACCATTTATTTTCAAGTTGGCTGTGCGTGCTCACACAGCCAGCCTGTTCTTGTGTATCTTTAATATTCATTTGTCTGCAAGCGCTGACAACGGTAGGCTACCCGTAGAGGCGAAGTTTAACTGCACAAATAGTCACGGGTAATGATGTCAGCATTGCAAGAAGCAACTAACGCCGCTTTCCTCTCGCCCCTCATCCCCCCAAACCTCGTAAACCTATCATTTCCCCTCAAACACCGCGCGATTCGTCTACAGGCAGCAGAGGGAGGAATGAAGTGAAGGGAGGATGAGTGACGTAGCGCCGATGTAGTGGGAGAGGGAGAGGGGAAGAAAGTGAGTGAACTAGAGTGTGCTATCTGTTTGAAGTAACAGTTCACTGAAATTGAGTGGTTAGTTCACACTTCACTGGAGTGAAGCGTTCATTTGAACGACTCATTCACGACCTCCCCTTCACTTCGTTGTAGCCACTGTGGTGTCGGTCCTTTCACTAGAAGAGTCACTCAACGCGACACGTTGATGAGGCCCGGCGACAGCGTTTCAAACTTCATGAGAGCCACGTGTGTGTGCCGAGTGCAGTCTGCCATTTTTCGGTCGGCCAAATTCTCTTCAGTCCGGCAGAATCGTGGCGTCATCGCTGTTTAGGATTCCCCACTTGTTCGAGCGATGACGTTCACAGGTCCAGTGGCTGTTTGCACAAAACGAGGTAGTTTAGCGATTTAACGTCAGAAGCCTTGAAGAATGAATGGTAATAACGGAAGAGACGGATGAGAATTCTCTATACAGTGTGGTCCATTGTTCGTGACCGGGCCAAATACCTCACGAAATAAGCATCAAACGAAGAAAACTCAAAGAATTAAACTCGTCCAGTTTCATGGGGGAAACCAGATGGCGCTATAGTTGGCCCGCTAGATGGCGCTGCCATAGGTCAAACGGATATCAACTGCGTATTTTTAAATAGGAACCACCATTTTATTACATATTCGTCTAGTACGTAAAGAAATATGAATGTTTTAGTTGGACCACTTTTTTCGGTTTGTGATAGATGGAGCTGTAATAGTCACAAACGTATAAGTACGTGGTATCACGAACATTCCGCTAGTACGGACGGTATTTGGTTCATGAAACATTACCCGTGTTAAAATAGACCGTTTACCAACTGCGGAAAAGGACGATATCGTGTCGATATAAGGCTACTGTGATCAAAATGCCCGACGGGCGCGTGCTATGTATGCTGCTCGGTATCCTGGACGACATCATCCAAGTGTCCGGACCGTTCGCCTGATAGTTACTTTATTTAAGGAAACAGGAAGTGTTCAGCCACATGTGAAACGTCAACCACAACCTGCAACAAATGATGATGCCCAAGTAGGAGTTTTAGCTGCTGTCGCGGCAATCCGCTCATCAGTAGCAGACAGATTGCGTGAGAATCTCAAAAAGGTCGGTGTTGAGAATACTACATCAACATCAATTGCACCCGTACCATATTTCTGTGTACCAGGAACTGCATGGTGACGACTCTGAACGTCGTGTACAGTTCTGCCACTGGGCATAAGAGAAATTACGGGACGAAGACAGATTTTTTGCATACGTTCTATTTAGCGACGAAGCGTCATTCACCAACAGCGGTAACGTAAACCGGCATAATATGCACTATTGGGCCACGGAAAATCCACGATGGCTGCGACAAGTGGAACATCAGAGACCTTGGCGGGTTAATGTATGGGGCGGCATTTCCTACGTAATGTTCTACAGATGTTTCACTGCAGAATGGCGATGTACTTCCAACATGATGGATGTCCGGCACATAGCTCGCGTGCGGTTGAAGCGGTATTGAATAGCGTATTTCATGACAGCTGGATTGGTCGTCGAAGCACCATACCGTGGCCCGCACGTTCACCCGATCTGACGTCCCCTGACTTCTTTCTGTGGGGAAAGTTAAAGGATATTTTCTATCGTGATCCACCAACAACGCCTGACAACATGCTTCAGCGCATTGTCAGTGAGTGTGAGTAAATTACGGAAGGCGAACTACTCGCTGTTGAGAGCAATGTCTTTACACGTATTGCCAAATGCATTGAGGTTGACGGACATAATTTTGAGCATTTATTCCATTAACGTGGTATTTACATGTAATCACGCTGTAACAGCATACGTTCTCGGAAATGATAAGTTCGCAAAGGTACATGTATCACATGGGAACAACCGAAATAAAATGTTCAAACGTACCTACGTTCCGTATTTTAATTTAAACAACCTACTTGTTACCAACTGTTCGTCTAAAATTGTGAGCCATATGTTTGTGACTATTACAGCGCCATCTATCACAAAGCAAAAAAAGTAGTCCAACTAAAACATCATATTTCTTAACGTACTACACGAATATGTAATAAAAAATGGGGTTTCCTATTTAAAAAACGCAGCTGATATCCGTTTGACCTATGGCAGCGACATCTAGCGGGCCAGCCATAGCGCCAACTACATGGATTCCCCCATCAAGCTAGACAAGTTTCGTTGTTTGTAGTTTTTTCGTTTGACGCTTATTTCGTGAGATATTTGGCCCGGTCACGATCAATGGACCACCCTGTGTACATAGTGATTATTATTAACCTTCCAAAACTCTGTAGAAATAACAAGTCAAGTCAAGTTGACGTTAAATTGCAACGAAATATTATCGGAGAAGGAGCAAAACATATGGCAGAAAAAAAATAGTGTGAAAATTGATCAATAGATGGCGCTGCTGTGTAAATAAAAACACACGGAGAATTGCCCGAACATTGGACATACCCGTGAGAACGGTGCTTAAAATCCTACGAAACTTCCTGCTTTGCTAGTCATCAAAATTACCCATGTTCACGAGTTACTTCCTGTTGACCTGCCACCAAGACAGACCTTTGCTTTAGAACTTCTTGTTCGCAATGAACTGGACAGTGATTGGCCGTGGAAGATTCTGTGGACAGACGAAGCGCACTTCCATCTGACCGGATATGTCTACACACAGTATTGTCGAATATCGGCAACGGAAAATGCAGTCGCAAATCAACCGGTACCATTTCATCCTGAAAAGGTCACTGTGTGCTGCGGGTTTACGGCATCATTTATCATACGGCCATATTTTTTTCGAAGAGGCAGGTGTTTCCGGTCCTGTTACCTGTACCGTCAATGGTAAACACTATGAGTGTCTTTTGCGTAACCATTTCATTCCAGCTCTCCAACAGCGTGGATGTGTGGAAGGGGTCATTTTTATGCAAGATAGTGCATCTCCGCAAATTACAAATCCAGTTCAGCAGCTGCTGAAGCGCCATTTCGGAAATGTTAGAATTATCAGCCGCCATTTCTCTACAGTCTGGCCGTCCCGATTACCTGGTCCTAATATTTGTGACTTTAGGCTGTGGAGCTATCTGAAAGGTGTCTTCAGCGTTCCGACTGCAAACTCAGCTGCATTGAAGGCACGCATTGCGCAACACATTCTGAATGTGACCCCGGAAGCGCTTCGATCAGTTGTGGAATGTGCTGTTTCTCGTTTCAACTTGTTGCAGAGAACGGTGAACAGCATATTGAACATGTTTTGAGCCAGTCACACGGAAATTAATAATCCGATTTGATTTTGATTGAAGCATTTTGACCTAAGGACAATGAAAAACTAATGTTATTGATGCTTTTTATGCGGTTTTTGACCTCAGTACAAATAAAAACAGATGCGACTGATGCTTTTTATGAGGTTTTTGGCCTCAGGACGATTAAAAACCGATTTTTTTTACATCCGATGTGATATGACCTTGCCGTGGTGGATGGGCTTACGTAACTAACAGTATCACACCTGTACACCCATGCACACTGAGTAGTACAGTTATTTAAGGTCAAACGTACACGTTAGGCATTGTTGTATGATTCATTCGTCACTTGTAATCGACCACTATTAAATTATGATGCTTACATTTTGTAACTATTTAGTTTTCTTCTACCATACGTTTTCCCCCTTCTCCGTTGCGATTTGACGACATTCTGACCAGTGGTGTTATTTCTACAGCAGTTTGAAAGTTTACCTTATAATCACCCTCTATATTATGCAGTCGCATATGTGACAGGCACTGCAAAATTTGCTATGAAACGGTATTACAATATTATACAAAAAGAATTTAAAGATTTAGTTGATAATGAAAGAGCAAAAAATGAAAGAGCAAAAAATTATAACTGTCGACAGACCGATTTCACTTATCTGTACATCAAGGAGCATGTGAAGAAACGGGTGGAGTGAACAGTACAATACCTGAAGTCGCACGCATCATTTCACTTTCGAAGGAAGTAAGATTTTAAAGACTTCATATGTTACTGAAAAATACATTGGTTAAGTCAAGGGAATGAGTGGAACGATTTTCCGATTTAAAACTCGCTTTTGTTGGATTTATGAAGGAGAAAGTAGTGAATGAACGAAAATTTCAATATACGGAATGGAGAAACGAAGTCTACATACATAAACGCGGTAGTGTCAAAGAAAACGCGAGATCTGAAGAATTAATTGTGCCCTTGAAAGAATTACGAAGATAGTTTCCTAAACTGCCAATCTTCTATCTGTGTTCGAGTTGTTTCAGAGAGCCACTGTGCTGACCAGTATGAATGAGGTTTTTAGGCAGCTACACACATTCCACTAGGTTAATTACCGGACTGGCAACAATGTCCAGCATACTGAGCGATGTGAAGCACGGGTCAGCACATAGCACCCTCATTCGGGAGGACGACGGTTCAAATCTCCGTCCGGTCATGCAGATTTATGTTTTCTGTGATTTCCTTAAATTAATCCAGGCAAATGCCACGATGGGTGCTTTCAATAGGACACGGTCGATTTCCTTCCCCATCCTTTCGTAATCAGAATTCGCTCTCTGCCGTTGGACTACAATAAGAAAGCGTACATTACAGCAGTTTTCCTAGTAGCCTTGATCGATTAAGTTCGTAACCGCGTTACCTGTATGTCTGTTGTGTTGCATACGTATCGGGCGTTACCTCATTTCGATCACTTTGTTTGCGTCTCTGGTAGTGTCTTAATAGATTCCACTAGAGACCGAAACCGTCTAGAACCTGAGTGAGGGTGTGTGAAGGGCTGCGTAATCTAAGCAACAGTTTTGTTCTACATAATTATCCTCCTGTTTATTCGAAAGAAATAAACAGAATTTATAGCAAAATCTATATTTTGAACGTTTAATTCAGGTTTTTGTCAACAATAATTGATTTATAACGTGAAACGGATGGATTTCGTAATAAAAATTAATAGCAATACAGAACTATCATATAGCGCTAGAAAACGCAGTTTCCTTAAAATAAAAGAAAAAAACTAACGTCGGTTTAACACTTTGTCGAGCTTATATAAAATGTGTTTCTCTTATTCGTAAACAACCTTCACGTTTATCGATAACAGGAAATGCTTGTCTTTGAGAAAGACAAAAAGAACTTTCGATTCAGTACAATTTTACAATAATAATTATGTAGATTTTTTTACTTTTATTGCACTGTCATCAAAAGTAACTGTTTGTATGAAAAGATAGAAGCCACGCAATCAACTAATTTTTATGACTTATACAACGCATTTTATATTTTTAAGAATATAAAACACATAATGAACTAACAGTGAACGAGATCCGGTTGCAATTATGTGCAAAATAAACAAATTAAACTCTTCGGCCCCCACTTTTTCTCTCACACAATCATTTAAGTTTCTTTCCCTATCATTACTACCGGCAATTCTGCCACCTACTATGTTATTTATGGATTGTACTAAAACTAACGAACTGTGGTTTTGGTAGAGCGCAACACCAGCAGTGCTCATCATACGAAAGTTATGTTCGTCCTTAAGTTTTGCACGCGTTTGTAAATAAAAATAGGATAAGAAAAATCTTTGTTAAATACCTTTCGACATAACATTAAATATGTGGCAGTACGTCACACGACAACTAAGATCACATAAAACCTGACGATCCTCTTGGTAGTTTTCTGGTTGAATTTTTGGTGGACGAATTGTTTACCATTTTTATTTGTTGTCTAACATGTCAAAATAGTGGGAGAATCAAAATTAATTCATTATTATCCTTTAAAGGAAGTGTTCATGGTGGAAAGGGATAAGGGAGAGCAGCATGCGTGTCCACAGGGTGAGGCACTTAAGCAGGCCACCTGAATAACTCAGCCACTTTTAGCGGCAGAAGACAAATCTTTGGAACGAAATCTGCTTATCTTGAAGGGGGGCATAGTGTGATGCCCATCATGTCTTCGTAGGTGAAGGGGTAGAGGAGATTTGACACTCAACTTTGTTACTTTAATAGGTTTTGCAGTGTTATTATTATTTACCATTTAATGCTACGTTTGAAGATGCGTACAATGTATTCGGCTCTGATGTGTAAGAGGGTCCGTTAATTATGGAGTGTCAGCGACAAACGATGGGTACACTACGTGGTTGCTTTTGTGTACTGGTTACGTCGAACGTAAACAACAATCGACTCACCGCAAGTTTCGTGTGTTTATCTGTTCCAAGAAGACCATCGAATAGAAACAGCATTCCACTCACTGCAAGGTTCGTGTATTTATCTGCTGTATGAAGCCAGTTAGCTGTGGTTTGCTGTGATAGCGAGTACACGAAATCTGTGCAAAGTTGTCAGATCTTCACAAGGTTTTGCGCAAGAGCTGAGAAAGTTGATATGGTTTTTATTTACGGCGAATGTCGCCAGAATATGAGAGCAGCAGGTCGCTCTTATGCTGAGAAATGTCCTGATCGTGTAACACCATTTTCAAATATCAGATAAACATTTCAGGAAACAGGAAACGTCGTTAGAATAAAATGTAAACTGCTCAAATGAGGAACCGACAAGCGACACGCAACTGACAGCGTCTGTAGCACACAGTCAACGTGTTAGTACAAGACAGCTCGAATGCGAGACTGGAATAAATCAAAAAAATGTTCTGTGGATACTACATTCCAACAAATTTTATCCATACTACATATTACTTCATTAAGAGCTCCAAGGCGATGACTTTCGACGAGGATTAACTATTCTCCGAATGGGGGCTACGGAAACTGCAAATAGATGATATGATCTCGACCAAGATGTTATTTACGGATGAAGCATCATTTACAAATCACGAGCACGTTAATCATCGCAACGTGCGCTATTGGTCCGTTGAAAACCCGTAGTTGTTAAGAGAAGTAGACAAATAAGGACCCTGTTCAGCCAACGTGTGGTGTGGTCCTCTAAGTAATCGAATTACCTATCCTATGTTGTTGATGGGAACGTAAAAAGCGGCTGGGTGTGTTGACTTTTCAACAGAGGTACTGCCACTATTAGTAGAAGACATCCCATTGGCCATAGGACAAGTCATTTAGTAACAACACAGTAGATCTCCTACACAGTCTGTACAGAGAATTAATAAAGTTCTGTAAATCATGGAATTCTTTTAGATAAGCTATATCATTATGGTTTGAGTGGGGCAGTGCACAAATGTTTTAATTGATACTTAACTGGAAGAATGCAGAAAGTTGAAATAAGTGGTTCATGTAATGTTAAAACAACAGCTGATTCCTCAAACTGGGGGGGGGGGGGGGGAGGGGGCTATCAAGTACGGGGTCCCACAGGGTTCGGTCTTAGGTCCTTTACTGTTTTTGATATACATTAATGATTTACCTTTCTACATTGATGAAGATGCAAAGTTAGTTCTTTTTGCTGATGTTACAAGTATATTAATAACATCCAAAAACCAAGAACTAAGCATTGTAATGTTAAATGATGTTTTCACAAAAATATTAAGCGGTTCTCAGCAAACGGACTCTCTTTAAATTTTGATAAAACACAGTATATACAGTTCCGTACAGTAAATGGCACAACTCCAGTAATAAATGTAGACTTTGAACAGAAGTCTATAGCTAAGGTAGAATTTTCAAAAGTTTTAGGTGTGTGCATTGATGAGACGTTAAACTGGAAGAAACACATTGGTCTGCTGAAAGGTCTGAGTTCAGCTACGCATGCTATTAGGGTTATTGCAAATTTTGGTGATAAGAATCTCAGTAAATTAGCTTACTATGCCTACTTTCATTCACTGCTTTCGTATTGCATCATAGTCTGGGGTAATTCATCGTTGAGTAGTAAAGTATTCATTGCTCAAAAGCGTGTAATCAGAATAATTGCTGGAGCCTACCCACAGTCATCCTGCAGATATCTATTTAAGGATCTAGGGATCCTCACAGTAACCTTACAGTAACCTCACAGTAACCTCACAGTAACCTCACAGTAACCTCACAGTATATATATTCACTTATGAAATTTGTTGTTAATAATCCAACCCAGTTCAAAAGTAATAGCAGTGTACATAGCTATAACACGAGGAGAAAGGATGATCTTCACTATGCAGGGTTAAATCTGACATAGTCACAGAAAGGGGTAAATTATGCTGCCACAAAAGTCTTTGGTCACCTATCAAACAGCATCAAAAGCCTGACAGATAGCCAACTAACATTTAAAAATAAATTAAAAGAATTTCTAGATGACAACTCCTTCTACTCATTGGCTGAATTTTTAGATATAAATTAAGGGAGAAAAGAAAACCAACAATAACTTAAACATTAGTGTCATGCAATATTTTGTGTAATGTAATATCTTGTACAGACACCTTTTGTTAACCTGACACATTCCACATCATTACGAAGTGTCGTATTCATGATCTATGGAACAAGTACTAATCTAATCTAATCTGTACAACACATTTTAAGATCGTTGGATTGGTCCGTCCGGCAACACAAAATGCACAAAATGGTCTGCTCGTTATCCAGACCTAATGCCTCTGGACTTTTACTTGAGGGGTAAATTGAAACATCAGGCTTACAATAAAATCCCAACCACTCGTGAAGACATGAAAATATCGTATTACCCGGGCTTTTTCTGTTTTCAGCTCGAATGAAATTCAGCGCACAGTATTGTCCACATCCAATCGTTTTACAACACGTATGGCTGCTAATAGTCAACATTTCGAACACATGTTGTACACTGAAGCGCCAAGGAAACTGGTATAAGCATGCGTATTCAAATACAGAGATATGTAAACAGGCAGAATACAGCGCTGTGGTCGGTAAAGCCTATGTAAGACAAAACGTGTATGGCGCAGTTGTTAGATCTGTAACTGCTGTTACAATGGCGGGTCATGAATATGTCAGTGAGTTTGAAAGTCATGTTGTAGTCGGCGCACAAGCGAAGAGACGCAGCATCTCCGAGGTAGAAATGAAGTGGGTATTTTCCTGTATGCCTTTGTGACGCGTGTTCCGTGAATATCACGAATCCAGTAAAACATCAAATCTCCTACATAAAAAGATCCTGCAAGAACGACTGAAGAGAATCGTTCAACGTGACAGAAGTGCAACTCTTCCGCAGATTGCTGCAGATTTCATTGCTGGGTAATCAACAAGTGTCAGCGTGCGAACCATTCAACGAAACATGATCGATGTGGGCTTTTGGAGTCGATGACCCACTCGTCTACCCTTAATGATTTCACGACACAAAGCTTTATGCCTCTCCTGGGCCCCTCATCATCCACATTGGACTTTGATGACTAGAAAGATGTTACCTGATCGGACGAGTCTCGTTTCAAATTGTATCGAGCGGAAGGACGTGTACGGGTATGGAGACAACGTCATGAAATCATAAACTCTGCAGGTCTCCAGGGGACTATTCAAGCTGGTGGAGCCTCTGTAATTGTGCGGTTGGAGTGATATGAGGTCCCTGATACGTCTAGATACGACTCTGACAGGTGACACCTACGTCAGCATCCTGTCAGATCACCTGCATCCATTCACGTCCATTGTGCATTGCAAGGAACTTGGGCAATTCCATCAGGACAATGCCACACCACACACGTCCAGAATTGCTACCGAGTGGCTCCAGGAACAGTCTTCTGTGTTTAAACACTTCCGCTGGCCGCCAAACTGCACAGACATAAACATTGAGCATATCTGGGATGTCTTTCAGCGTGCTGTTCAGAAGAGAGCTCCATCCACTCAGACTCTTTCGCGTTTATGGGCAGCCCTGCAGGATCCATGGAGTCAGTTCCCTCCAGCACTACTTCAGACTTCAGTCGAGTTCATGCCACGTGATGTTTTGCGGTACTTCTGCGTGCTGGAGGGGCCCTACACAGTATTAGGCAGGTGTACCACTTTTTTTGTTCTTCAGCGCAATAACGTTACCTGATGTCATTAAATTAGTTATTGTACATCTCAAGCAAGTCCCTTTGCGTGCGTTGGCAAATGCACTTGTGAATCGTCACCACCATGCTCTGATGTAAGATGATAAGTGTACAACCTCATGTATTGTGCGTTTCTTCAAGGTTATTATTATAAGACAAATAACATAACGTGCCAATCTATTTAAAATAACAAAGTTTGCTACTGAAATTCTTCCAATCCATATGTGGCATACAGCAAACCAGTGCTTAAAACAGTATTGGTGAAAAACAGTCTGAAGATGACTAAATAAGGCGAAATGCGTCGTTTAAAAATACAACACTAAAATTGCAACCAAGACTGTTTTTAACCAATAAAGTTTGCTATGATACCTCCTCTGCCATTCCACACGAAAAAACGTATGAACACCACAGTACGTCATTCGTCAGGCTAGGCAGGTTTCATTTGAAAGACTTTCTTCTATCACTGAAAGCTGTAAGCTGTCTAGTTTATTTTCGACAGTCAAAGAATGTGATGTGATGTGTCATACTTCAGATTTGTACTCTGTCGTTCCAGTACCATTCCGTGAGGAGTAAGTGAGTGAGTCTGGTGTTGGTTACACATTGAGCAGTCTAAAAATAACTTGCAGTGCATACATATAAAGATACAGGGGATGTTGAATTTTGGAAGTATGATTTGGTAAAGTTTAATTTGCTAACTGTAAAGATTTTCGGGTAATGTTGATGCTGCCCTGTTGCTTGCATGGAATTTATGATATGTTTGGAAAACGGAAAGTTTTTGTTAGTTCGGTTTAGTTAGTTTCATTGTTCAGACGTGAGTATGTAAAGTAAGTCTGTTCATATAGAGTGCGCTCAGAAGTTACAGATGTACGACTTCTTTGTTGTTCTATTTACTGTTTCATGACAGAGATAATTTTTTTTTACATAAAGAGTGATTTTTGTTCAAAAATGGCTCTGAGGTCATTAGTCCCCTAGAACGTAGAACTAGTTAAACCTAAGTAACCTAAGGACAGCATACAAATCTATGGCCGAGGCAGGATTTGAACCTGCGATCGTAGGGATCTCGCGGTTCCAGACTGCAGCGCCTAGAACCGCACGGCAGTGAATTTTGTAATCATAGGTCCAATTGTTAAGAAAACAGAGCATCAGTATAGTTTATGAATGCTAGTTTCTTTTCAGTCATTTAGTAAATGAGATATCCATCACCGTCTCCTCATGAAAATTTATGTATTACTCCACTGCACGTTGTGAAACACAGAGATTTAAACTGAGACGTGATATGTTTAGCAAAGTTGCACATCCTTAGAGTGCGGTGCGCGAAACTTTATTTGCTTTACCAGGTTTGCTGCTGCGCTGTACTTTTATGTTCATCAGTTTCAGGCACTAGCAATTTTCCGTTCCCTTTGGTAAACCACAAAATTTGTTAGGGGCAAATTAACATCAGTCAGGACACGCTATAGTCATTCACACTTAAGTATTACATTTCAAAAATTATATCAGGTTCAACTTGGGTAATATTGAGATCAGATTGCGTTTCTTCCTTAGACAGACTTACTCTTACACTTCATTAGCGTGTGTATTATCTAACGTTTGGAAATTTGTTTAGTTAGTATGCGCACGGGAATTCTCAGGGCACTTTTCGGAAAGCATTTTGGACAGTTATTGTTTCAAAATTCGTTTTGTAATTTTATGTAGAATTTTTAACCTATTAACTTTGTGTGTTGGAACAGCAAGCCATCTAGTGTGACGTCACGCATTGCAGCACTGTGCAATATAGAATTTCGTAGGATACAGCTTTTAGTTTTCGTATTAATTTGGTGAAAGTTCATTCAAATACAGTTACTCATTTCCAGACAGTTTTGACAACTCACACACACGCACACACACACACACACACACACACACACACACACACACAGACACGCACAACGCGCTCGCGCGCTGGCGCTCGAAGTTAAATAACAGAAAACGAACTCAGTTTAAAAAATACTTCAAATGGCTCTACGCACTTTGGGACTTAACATGTGAGGTCACAAGTCTCCTAGATCTTAAAACTACTTAAACTTAACTAACCTAAGGACATCACACACATCCACGCCCGAGGCAGGATTCGAATCTGAGACCGTAGCAGCAGCGCGGTTCCGGACTGAAGTGCCTAGAACCGCTCGGCCACACAGTCCGTCTCAGTTTGCAGAACACAACAAAAAACATAACGAGTTACAAAGTGTCTGAATCATTCATCTGCAGTCGCTTAGGTGACTCACCTTGTATAAATGTTCTCTGTTCATAGCAACTAAAGCACTGGATATATCGAGCTGAACAACCCGCCATTTTGAATCCCAATCCGAGGACAGAATTGTAATCTTCGCGTGGCGTAGGAATGTGAGTTAAGGTAATTTTGTTTAATTTCATTTTACCACAGAGTCAAATGGTCGGGTGTGCAGTTTGTAACTGCTTAAATAGTAGCAGACATGGTCCCTACAAGTTTTATCGGTTTCCTTTCGATATAGATCTGTGTAAAAGGTGGCCTGTAAATTCAAGGCGCAAAGATTGGATACAAAAATCGTGAAATACCTGTGTGATGTAAGTAAAAAATTTTTTATCTCTTTGTTTTAGAAATAGATGTGCACACAAAGCGACTGTAATGGAATTGGAAAAAAGAACACATTGACACCGGTGTGTCAGACCCACCATACTTGCTCCGGACACTGCGAGAGAGCTGTACAAGCGATGATCACACGCACGGCACAGCGGACACACCAGGAACCGAAGTGTTGGCCGTCGAATGGCGCTAGCTGCGCAGCATTTGTGCACCGCCGCCGTCAGTGTCAGCCACATTGCCGTGGCATACGGAGCTCCATCGCAGTCTTTAGCACTGGTAGCATGCCGGGACAGCGTGGACGTGAACCGTATGTGCAGTTGACGGACTTTGAGCGAGGGCGTATAGTGGGCATGCGGGAGGCCGGGTGGACGTACCGCCGAATTGCTCAACACGTGGGGCGTGAGGTCTCCACAGTACATCGATGTTGTCGCCAGTGGTCGGCGGAAGGTGCACGTGCCCGTCGACCTGGGACCGGACCGCAGCGACGCACAGATGCACGCCAAGACCGTAGGATCCTACGCAGTGCCGTAGGGGACCGCACCGCCACTTCCCAGCAAATTAGGCACACTGTTGCTCCTGGCGTATCGGCGAGGACCATTCGCAACCGTCTCCATGAAGCTGGGCTACGGTCCCGCACACCGTTAGGCCGTCTTCCGCTCACGCCCCAACATCGTGCAGCCCGCCTCCAGTGGTGTCGCGACAGGCGTGAATGGAGGGACGAATGGAGTGTCGTCTTCAGCGATGAGAGTCGCTTCTGCCTTGGTACCAATGATGGTCGTGTGCGTGTTTGGCGCCGTGCAGGTGAACGCCACAATCAGGACTGCATACGACCGAGGCACACAGGGCCAACACCCGGCATCATGGTGTGGGGAGCGATCTCCTACACTGGCCGTACACCTCTGGTGATCGTCGAGGGGACACTGAATAGTGCACGGTACATCCAAACCGTCATCGAACCCATCGCTCTACCATTCCTAGACCGGCAAGGGAACTTGCTGTTCCAACAGGACAATGCACGACCGCATGTATCCCGTGCCACTCAACGTGCTCTAGAAGGTGTAAGTCAGATACCCTGGCCAGCAAGATCTCCGGATCTGTCCCCCATTGAGCATGTTTGGGACTGGATGAAGCGTCGTCTCACGCGGTCTGCACGTCCAGCACGAACGCTGGTCCAACTGAGGCGCCAGGTGGAAATGGCATGGCAAGCCGTTCCACAGGACTACATCCAGCATCTCTACGATCGTCTCCATGGGAGAATAGCAGCCTGCATTGCTGCGAAAGGTGGATATACACTGTACTAGTGCCGACATTGTGCATGCTCTGTTTCCTGTGTCTATGTGCCTGTGGTTCTGTCAGTGTGATCATGTGACGTATCTGACTCCAGGAATGTGTCCATAAAGTTTCCCCTTCCTGGGACAATGAATTCACGGTGTTCTTATTTCAATTTCCAGGAGTATATATATATATATATATATATATATATATATATATATATATATATATATATATATATATATATATATATATAAAAGAAGTGTGTTCATTTTAATCTTCCTTCTGACAGATTTGTTTTAAAGTTTTTGAAATAGTCAATGAAATTGGGATCAGTAATGTATTTTGAGTACTCATGCGATTTCCTCTTGTGCTAACATGAAATATTGATCCCTGTTGTGTTCCATTTTAACATTATTCCGTAATTGTTTCCTTATCGTAAACTTAAGTCGATGTACCCTACACACTGAAGAGCGAAGGAAACTGGTTCACTTGCTTAATATCGTACGGGGTCTCGGCGAGTCCATGCGGCAACACCACATGGCATGGACTCGACTAATGTCTGAAGTAGTGCTGGAAAGTAATGATACCATGAATCCTGTAGGGCTGTCCATAAATCCGTAAGAGTATGAAACGGTGCAGATCTCTTCTGAACAGCACGTTGCAAGGCATCCCTGGTATCCTCAATAATGTTCATGTCTGGGGAGTTTGGTGGCCAGCGGAACTGTCTGAACTCAGAAGAGGTTTTCTAGAGCCACTGTGTAGCAATTCTGGACTTCTGTGGTGTCGCATTGTCTTGCTGGAATAGCCCAAGTCCATCGGAATGCACAATGGGCAGCTGATCAGATATGATCCCGAATCACTCCAACTGCACATGTCTCCCACCATTACAGAGCCTCCACCAGCTTGAACAGTCCCTTGCTGGCATACAGGGTCCATGGATTCATGAGGGTGTCTCCATACCCGTACACGTCGATCCAATCGACACAATTTGAAACCAGACTCGTCCGACCAGGCAACATGTTTCCAGTCATCAACGCTCCAGTATCGGTGTTGACAGGCTCAGAAGAGGCGTAAAGCTTTGTGCCTTGCAGTCATCAGGGTACACCAGCGGACCTTCGGCTCCGAAAGCCCATGTACGGCCCAGCAATTTCCGAAAGGGTTGCACTTGTGCCACGTTGAATGATTCTCTTCATTCGTCTTGGGGCCATTCTTGCAGGATCTCTTTCTGGCCTCATCGATGACAGAGATTTGTTGTTTTATCGTATTCCTGATATTTATGGTACATTCTTGACATCATCGTACGGGAAAATCCCCACTTCATTGCTACCTCGGAGATGCTGGATCCCATCGTTCGTGCGCGACTATAACAGCACGTTCAAACTCACTTAAATCTTGATAACTTGCCATTGCAAGAGCAGTAACAGATCTAACAACTGCACCAGACACTTCTTGTCTTATACACGCGTTGCCGACCATAGCGCACATTCTGCCTGGTTACATAGCTCTGTATTTTAATACGCACACCTATACCAATTTCTTTGGCGCTTCAGTTTATAAACCAGAAAATACGATAGTGGTAACGCATTTTAACTGTTCTTGGTCAATATTTAGAACACCAACGTGTGAATGATAATTAATTGAAACTCTCACCTACTGACAGGTGTTGTTGATATGCCTCGATGGGGACAGTTGACAATGTGTGCCCCGAACGGGACTCGAACCCGGGATCCCCTGCTTACATGGCAAACGCTCTATCCATCTGAGCCACTGAGGAAACAGATGAACAGCGCGACTACAGGGTCATATCCCTTGCACGTGTCTCGTAAGACCCACATTCCTGTCTGTCCACCATCTACATACGTAATGTATCTAATAGTTTCATCTGTGTCCTCGGTGGCTCAGATGGATAAAGCGTCTGCCATGTCAGCAGGAGATCCCGGGTTCGAATCCCGGTCGGGGCACACATTTTCATCTGTCCCCATAGAGGAATATCAACAACACATATCAGCAACTGAGGGTTTCAATTAATTACATTTATTCTAGAGAAGCTGCACGGTCATCAGTGGTATCTGATCTATCGAGAACAGATAATATCTTCATATACAAACGTATGTCTTACGTAGTATGTACACTACTGGCCATTAAAATTGCTACACCACGAAGATGACGTGCTGCAGATGCGAAATTTAATCAAGGGGAAGAAGATGCTGTGACATGCAAATGATTAGCTTTTCAGAGCATTCACACAAGGTTGGCGCCGGTGGCGACACCTACAACGTGCTGACATGAGGAAAGTTTCCAACCAATTTCTCATACACAAACAGCAGTTGACCGGCGTTGCCTGGTGAAACGTTGTTGTGAAGCCTCGTGTAGGGAGGAGAAATGCGTACCATCAGGTTTCCGACTTTGATAAAGGACGGATTGTAGCCTATCGCGATTGCGTTTTATCGTATCGCGACATTTCTGCTCGCGTTGGTCGAGACCCAATGACTGTTAGCAGAATATGGAAACAGTGGGTCCAGGAGGGTAATACGGAACGCCGTGCTGGATCCCAACAGCCTCGTATCACTAGCAGTCGAGATGACTGGCTTCTTATCCGCGCGGCCTTAACGGATCGTACAGCCTCGTCTCTATCCCTGAGTCAACAGATGGGGACGTTTGAAAGACAACAACCATCTGCACAAACAGTTCGATGACGTTTGCTGTAGCATGGACTATCAGCTCGGAGACCGTTGCTGCGGTTACCGCTGACGCTGCATCACAGCGCCTTCGATGGTGTACTCAACGACGAACCTGGGTGCACGAATGTAAAACGTCATCTTTTCGGATGGTTCCAGGTTCTGTTTGCAGCATCACGATGGCCGCATCCGTGTTTGGCGACATCACGGTGAACGCACATTGGAAGCGTGTATTCGTCATCGCCATACTGGCGTATCACCCGGAGTGATGGTATGTGGTGCCATTGGTTACACGTCTCGGTCACTTGTTGTTCGCATTGACGGCACTTTGAACAGTGGACGTTACATTTCAGATGTGTTACGACACGTGGCTCTACCCTTCATTCGATCCCTGCGAAACCCTACATTTCAGCAGGATAATGCACGACCGCATGTTGCAGGTCCTATATGGGCCTTTCTGGACACAGAAAATGTTCGACTGCTGCCCTGGCCAGCACATTCTCCAGATCTCTCACCAATTTAAAACGTCTGGTCACAATACGCCAGTCACTACTCTTGATGAACTGTGGTATCGTGTTGAAGCTGCATGGGCAGCTATACCTGTTCCTGCCATCCAAGCTTTGTTTGACTCAATGCCCAGGCGTATCAAAGCCGTTATTACGGCCAGGGGTGGTTGTTCTGGGTACTGATTTCTCAGGATCTGTGCACCCAAATTGCGTGAAAATGTAATCACATGTCAGTTCTAGTGTAATATATTTGTCCAATGAATACTCGTTTATCATCTGCATTTCTTCTTCGTGTAGCAATTTTAATGGTCAGTAGTGTAATTTAATGTATATATCGCAAAATACTCGTCTAATGACCTAGTTCAATTTGCTTGCTTCTGAAAGTCAAATGTAAGTCAATACGTTTACTACGTTGTAATACTATCTGCGCAAAAAACGTACATTTGATGACCTTAAGAGCATATTAAAAAGTGTATATGCTCCGTAAACGAGCGCCTTCAACGTGGGATTCAAAATGGCGGATTGTTCGGTTTGTACTATAGAATGCTCTAATAGCAGCAAATACGTCACACTGTAGAAAAGTGAATGGTAATCAACTAATATTATCAGGTGGTGGTGGTAAGTTCCTATGGGACCAAGCTGCTGAGGTCCTCGGTCCCTAGGCTTACACATTTGTTAATCTAACTTATGCCCGAGGGAGGACTCGAACCTCCGACGGGGGGCGTCGCACGAATCGTGGCAAGGAGCCTGAGACCACGCTGCTAGTTCGCGCGGCAATATCTTCGACCATAAATACAATAGACTCGCCCTGAGGTCATTTTCGTGGCTCCAGCATCTCTGGGCTAAAGTCACATGAATGTTGGCAAAACGTGGTTGTTTCGTGTTGCGCTTATGGCTGTACTCAGCGTTTTGTCGGGAGGAAATGGCATTACTTTTCACGTGTAAGTGTTGCTATGATAGTGCAGAAGCGTTTATTGAAATCTGCTGAAGTGACTTTTATATGTTTTTTACACTTGAAATAGAGTATCACGTAAATTAAAGTGTTGAAAGTGATGAGTCAGACTCATATTACATTTTGGAAAGTCTCTGTGATAATTCGGTTACAGAAGTAAGTATAACTGTTTCTCGTTCCCTAAGGATGAAAACCGAAGGCAGCTTTGGGTACAGGCCCTGAAACGGAAAAACTTTCAGCCATCTGACCTTTTTGTTTATACAAGTGAGATTATAATAAGGTAAGAGCACCTACAGTCGACACATGAAGAGAATCTTTTTCTACCTTATAATTATTTTCTGAAACTTCAGTCTCACCTTTTATCTAAAATATCATTTTTTTAACTGATAGTTTAAATTTTTGTAAAAATAGTAGGAACTGAACCTTTGAAGTGCACCTAAAATTGATACTCTAAAATGGACCTGCTCCAAAAGTCGACAATTTTGGCACCTATAGTTGACATAATTCTCATATCACATTTTCTTTTAACTAGACCTCAAAACGCGGCGAATACAATATTTAAAGCTTTGACACGAGCCCACTCTTACTGTTTAAAAGAATTTTAACGACATTTTACTTTAATTGATAGTTTGTAGTAACTTCGTCCCGCTGTCCATCAGAGGGGCGTTCGATGTATTTGTTAGATTTTATAAATGGTACTGTGAACAAATCCAGGTCAAATGTAGTTCTGAAATAATTTTTCGCAAATAACAAAGTAATTTTTGTTGGAAGCGTTTGGCAGTCAATTGAGAAATGTGGGGGAAAATACGATACAAACATAGGATGGCAGACCGCTGATTTGAAATCCCGCCACGTTTTTCCAACAGTCACGTGGTTTATGTTGGAGCCACACCAGCCCTTTAGCTTTTGCACAGCAAGGCCAGTCTACTAAAGTGCGCGTCATTTATGACGGAAACCGAGTTTAGGTTCGTTCTGCGCATCTGACGCCACAAAACACAGTCAGCCAATCAACAGAGAACGACGTTGCCAGTGCAGAGCACGGACGAGTGCCTTCAGTTTTAGAAACGTTCAGTCATAAATAAAGTAATTGAACAAAAGCAATGTCTTGATAGGAGACTTTCTTTTATAGGAAGTTTGGAAAAAGCATTCTTTATACCAATTGCTCCATATTCTGTTAATTAATTAAACCAAACAAGCAATAAGCCTCCTAATTCAGGCTATAGCAAGGAAAGGTGTTTGTGTCAGTCTCACTAACCGCTTCTTCGCAATAAAGAACAACGGTAATTGTTATTTCCTATTGTACTTCGACGAAACGTGAGTAATTCATAATCATACCAACAGTGTTTGTCGGTATTTTGCAAGACGTGTTAAAGTCCTCCAGGAAATTTATAAAACAATGAGCTGCGTTAGCGTAATGGTTAAAGCGTTTGGTTGCTCACTCAAAGGTTCTGAGTTCGATCTTTGTTTTATGCCTAATATTTTTTTTTATTTAAAAACAATATCGAAGTGTCTTACTTCATGAATTTTATTCGTTTGAATGTAATTTTTTGACATTTTTAGTGGCAACTAAAATCGACCACACGGAAAGTATACGCTATGGACTTTTACCTCTGCAAACTATTCAAAATTTCGTGCAATGGTTTTACTACATCTAATGCTGCACTGCACAATAACTTCATTGAAGATTACAACAAAATTAAGTCATTTATGGGGGGAAGGTATCAGTCAAGAAGATGTAAGATTTTTGGGCCAAATAGTTTTTGTGAAATCGAATGATAAAGTGTGTCAAAGCTGTCGGAACACCATGTGTCTGCACAGGCGAGTAGTGCAGTGATGACAAAATCGCGCACAGCGCGGAATGCGGGGAGCACGTCTCTGTAGCAGTGAAAGGGTTAATGTGGCCGTGGTGGCTTTTCTTCATAAACTGCGCGCTGCCCCCTAGACGTAAGTTTGCGAACTATACTATGGCACTGCTTGTCTTGGCGCGTACAACTGGCAACGCAGCAATCTCCCGGGTCTGGGCGGGCATGCGCCAACCGCCAAGATAAAAGAATTGAACTACAGTATCTATGGTGGAAGGGCAGTATTGTCGGGACAATAGGCGCAAGCTGTTTGGGGAAACGTGCTCACTTAACGATGCCGATGTGTATGCTGCCGTCGCGGGGGTCCCTGTCGTAGAAGCCCCTGCAGAGGACGGACCACTGCAGCAGCAGCGCCGCCAGCAGGAAGTTGAAGCCCACGGAGCTGTAGCCGTACCGCCGCAGGAAGGTCATCAGGAAGCCGAAGCCGGCGAACATCATGACGTGCACGTCCTGGAACACTGAGGCACAGTCCTCCTCCACACTCACCATACTACCATTGTTGCCCACAATTTTGTTTTTCCTTTATTGAATTTCTATTCCCTCCGAAGGGGGCTGGCTGGCAGCAGCTTAGTGCGCTACTCTGCCGTCTACAGACTTTTTTGATAACAGAAGAAGAAAAGAAACAAGAAAAAACAGGCGAAAAAATGGTGACTTAAAGTGTAAAATGACGGAAAAGTGTGGAAAGTTAAAACAGAAAGCAAAGGGGTTGGCAATGGTAATAAAATGAGCAGTAATCAGACAAATAACATAGTAGACACACAATTAAAAAACATGGCGACAGTCTGGTTTCTGTTCGCAAGAGATAAAGAGCACAACCAGCGACAGTACGATGGCCATTTGCAATACTTCCCAAAAGACACACAACACGGAACACTCACTGTGAAACACTCACTCTCAAACACTGCACGAAAATGTCGACACAAAGATGACACTCCGTTGCCAAGGGCAGATGGGGGGGGGGCTGGAGGAGGGGGAAAACAAGGAGGGAGGAGAGGAAAAAACGAAAAGGGGGCGAACCAAGGAGAGAGAGGGGCAGGGCAGACGCGAGAGGGAATGGGAAAAGAGAGAGGATGGAAATGCAAAAGGACTCGGGGCAGAGAGAGGGGAGATGGGGAAAAAGGAGGATGGAATGGGGGAGAGGGAGCAGAGGAAAGGAGGAGGAGTGAGGATCAGAGTTGATAGGAGGGATAAATGGAGGGAGAGAGGGCATCATCCGGGAGGGGGAGATGAAGGGTGTAGAGATGGAGGGTAGGTGTGATACAACAGTGTGATGTGGCAGGGGGAGGGCGTTGGAGAGGAGAGGAGCAACCAGGGCGTGAGGGGGATCAAGGCTGTGGGAGGTGAGGAATAGGAGCAGATGGGGGGGGGGGGAGCGGATATTCAGGTTGGACTGTTTGTAGGTGTGGAAGATGGCAGAGGGGTGCAACCCCCATGTCCGCCCAGAGAGGAATTTGAGGAGTCAGAGGCGGTTGTGGGCTTTGGATTGGATGGAGCAGAGACGAGGGATCCAGGTGAAGTGACGGTCAATGGTGAGGCCAAGGTAGGTGAGGGTGGGGGTGACCGGGACAGGACAGGCGCAGACAGTAAGGGAGAAATTCAGGAGCCGGGAGCAGCGTGCGGTACGACCTATGATGATTGCCTGGGTATTGGAAGGATTGATTTTCAGGAGCCACTGGTTACACCAAGCGGCAAAAAGGTCAAGGTGATTCTGGAGAAGGCGTTGGGAAGGTTGGAGGGTAGGAGCGAGGGCAAGGAATGCGGTGTCATCGGCATATTGCAAGAGGTGTACTGGAGAGGGGGGTTGGGGTGCCGA
This sequence comes from Schistocerca gregaria, assembly GCF_023897955.1. Taxonomy (NCBI): domain Eukaryota; kingdom Metazoa; phylum Arthropoda; class Insecta; order Orthoptera; family Acrididae; genus Schistocerca; species Schistocerca gregaria. Next base: position 78,802,249 of record NC_064928.1, read on the forward strand.
CAAACTAATGGTCGCATTTTTTCCTCCAACAGTTCTTTATTGAACATGATGAGGACTGCACACACGAAAGATTGGTGTTTTATCTACACACCCTATATTACCACGTAATCTCCATACCGTTCTACAGGGTGGCCCATTGATAGTGACCGGACCAAATATCTCACGAAATAAGCATTAATCGAATGAACTACTAAGAACGAAAATCGTCTAGCTTGAATGGGGACTCCAGATGGCGCTATGGTTGGCCCACTAGATACCGCTGCAATAGGTCAAACGTATATCAACTGCGTTTGTTTTAAATAGGAACCCCTATTTTTATTACATATGCGCGTAGTACGTAAAGAAATACGAATGTTTTAGTTGAACCACTTTTTTCGCTTTGTGATAGATGGCGCTGTTATAGTTGTAAGACATGTATATTTCTATTGTCTATTGTCAAACCACAATTTATGAAAGATGTTTATATTTTATTAATAGGACTAAGTAGGAATAGTTAATATTTGTCATGTTCGAAATAATGGTGGTAGCAGGGAATGTATGCACCAAAGTACTGTTGGCAAGAGAGACCGCAAATTGATATAATTTTAAAAAGGGTGGGAGAAGCCGCGTATGGATACATTTTAAGAAAAGAGCGGGAAAGATCGCGCATTGATACATTTTGTAATGGTAGCAGGGATTGTCTGTACCAGAAAGCATTGTTGGAAGGAGAGACCGCACTTTAGTGTTCGTAGGAAGTCAGTAGTAAGCGAGATGTGAAGCGAGTCGGTAGCAGGTCTGAAGCGAGAGATTGAGAGGAGCGGTGTGCCTGCCAGCCACTAGCTATGATTTACAAGAGATTATAAACGGATGTACAGAGACGTCAACTAACTATTATAATAAGAGGAACTAATATTATTATTTTCTTTGCGAAACTCAAGACTACTGAAGGTATGATTGCGAAATGCTAGTTGTAAGATTATTGCAAAAAGTAAGTCCCATTTGAACGTTTGCAAAATCATTTGATTACCAACAGTAAATATTTGAAGCGTTTTCAGAATATAATTAATTTTTGCCCGCAATGTTGAAGTACTGATTATAATACATCCCAAAAACCATAAACGTAAAACTTTGCAAAAATTTTATTGTTGTCAAGAAAAAGTGTGACTACGAATTACGTTACTTCAGTCAAATTAATTAGAGAATAACGTCAGCTTTGCTATTAAAGAATAACGTCAGTTTGGTAATAAATACAGCCACTTAATATGACAGACCACCAGCAGTTAATAGAGTGTAGTAAACCAGAGTAAGTATATTCATGTCGCAGTTCGATGTAGCAGTCAGATGGTGCAGTAACAGTAAAAAAGGTAAGGATCAGTTTTGGGTTATTGCAGATAACGACTGAGGGCCACGACGACGACACATTCTCTGTTTCGTCGAAATAATCAGAAGATCGCTTTTAATATGCGAAAATTGAGAAAGAGAATAAATTTCAAAGGGAAGATTTCATTTGTTATCAAGAGATAGGGATCCTAAGGAAAGGTTTCATAGGTTATTGTAGAAGGGAAGGTTGCGTGAAAAAAAGAGGTATAGAGGAGACGGGAACGTTTCATATTCACAAACGTATAAGGTCGTAGTATCACGTACCATTCCGCCAGAACGGACGATATTTGCTTGTGATACATTACGCGTGTTAAAATAGACCGTTTACCAATTGCGAAAAAGGCCGATATCGTGTTGATGTATGGCTACTGTGATGAAAATGCCCAACGGGCGTGTGATATATATGCTGCTCGGTATCCTGGACGACATCATCCAAGTGTCCGGCCCGTTCGCCGGATAGTTACGTTATTTTAGGAAACAGGAATTGTTCAGCCACATGTGAAACATCAACCACGATTTGCAACAAATGATGATGCCCAAGTAGGTGTTTTAGCTGCTGTCGCGGCCAATACGCACATCAGCAGCATACAAATTGAGCGAGAATCGGGAATCTGAAAAACGTCGGTGTTGAGAATGCTACATCAACATCTATTGCATACGTACCATATTTCTATGCACCAGGAATTGCATGGCGGTACTTTGAACGTCGTGTACAGTTCCGCTACTGGGCACAAGAGAAATTACGCGACGATGACAGATTTTTTGCACGCATTCTATTTAGCGACGAAGCGTCATTCACCAACAACGGTAAAGTAAACCGGCATAATATACATAACTGGGCAACGAAAAATCCACGATGGCTGCGACAAGTGGAACATCAGCGGCCTTGGCGGATTAACGCATGGTGCGGCATTATGGCAGCAAGGATAATTGACCCCATTTTATCGATGGCAATCTAAATGGTGCAATGTATGCTGATTTCCTACGTAATGTTCTACTGATGTTACTACAAGATGTTTCACTGCATGGCAGTATGGCGATGTACTTCCAACATGATGGATGTCCGGCACATAGCTCGCGTGCGGCTGAAGCGGTACTGAATAGCGTATTTCATGACAGGTGGATTGGTCGTCGAAGCACCATACCGTGGCCCGCACGTTCACCGGATCTGGCGTCCCCGGATTTCTTTCTGTGGGGAAAGTTGAAGGATATTTGCTATCGTGATCCACCGACAACGCCTGACAACATGCGCCAGTGTGTTGTCAGTGCACGTGCCAACATTACGGGTGGCGAACTACTCGCTGTTGAGAGGAATGTCGTTACACGTGTTGCCAAATGCAATGAGATTGACGGACAGCATTTTGAGCATTTATTGCATTAATGTGGTATTAACAGATAATCACGCTGTAACAGCATGCGTTGTCAGAAATGATAAGTTCACAAAGGTACATGTATTACATTGAAACAACCCTAATAAAATGTTCAAACGTGCCTACGTTCTGTATTTTAATTTGAAAATCCTACCTGTTACCAACTGTTCGTCTAAAATTGTGAGCCATTCGTTTGTGACTGTTTCAGCGCCATCTGTCACAAAGCGAAACAAGTGATCCAACTAAAACATTCATATTTCTTTACGTCCTACACAAATATGTAATAAAAAAATGGGGGCTTCTATTTTTTTAAAGGCAGTTGATATCCCTTTGACCTATGGCAGCGCCATCTAGCGGGACAACCATAGCGCCATCTGGTTTCCCCCTTCAAGCTAGACAAGTTTCGTTCTTTGTAGTTTTTTCGTTTGATGCTTATTTCGTGAGATATTTGGCCCGTTCACGATCAATGGACCACCCTGTATATATTGATAATGCTACAAATATAGCGCCATTCCCATATATCATCTATCAGAGATAATTGGAACAGCGTAAGTCCACGGAACTGGAAGAAGGCGCAGGTCATAGCAATCTATAAAAAGGGCAGAAAATCGGATTCACATAATTACCGGCCAATTTCACTGACATCAATTTGTTGAAGAATCCTGGAACACATTTTGTGTTCAGGCATAATGACCTTTCTAGACCCTGAGAAGCACATCTGCAGAAACCAGCACGGTTTTAGGAAACGGCGGTCATGCGAGACACAGCTGGCCCTCTTTGTGCATGATATACAACAGGCTCTAGATACCGTCTCCCAGGTTGATGCCATATTTCTCGACTTTAGAAAGCCGTTCGACTCAGTTCCGCACTGTCGCTTACTACAAAAAGTGCGCGCTTACGGTCTATCCGATGACATTTGCGGTTGGATAGAAAGTTTTCTAACAAGCAGGGAGCAGTATGTCGTCCTGAACGGGGTGACTTCAACAGAAACAAGCGTAACTTTAGGTGTGCCCCAGGGCAGCGTAATAGGTCCGCTGCTTTTTACGATTTACATAAACGATCTGGTTGATGGTATTGACAGCGGCATTAGACTGTTTGCCGATGATGCTGTGGCCTACAGGAAAGTAGTATCACACGAAACTTGTGAACAAATCAATGAGGATTTTCAGAAAATAAATGCCTGGTGTAATGATTGGTAGTTATCTCTCAATATTAGTAAGTGTAGCCTTCTGCGTATAACAAGGCGAAAATCCCCATTAATGCATGAGTACAAAATAAATGATCAGTCTTTGGAAGCGGTAACATAAGTATCAGGGTGTGACTATTCGAAATGATCTCAAATGGAATGATCAGATTACACAAGTACTGGGTAACTCGAACTCTAGATTGAGGTCTATTGGTAGAAGGTTTATTGAAGGGATGCAGTCCTTCAGCATAAGAAATAGCTTACAATACGTTAGTTCGTCCAGTCTTAGAGTACTGTTCCTCTGTATGGGACTCTTAACAGCTGATTCTGATTCAAGAGATTGAGAAGGTCCAGAGAAGAGGGGCAAGATTCGTGACTGGTACATTCAGCCATAGCGAGAGCGTTACAAATCTCAGAGAAAGTTTGAAGTGGGACACACTTGCAGATAGACGGCGCGCTAAACGGAAAGGGCTGCTCACTACATTCCGAAATCCGATCTTCGCCGAGGATGTAGAGCATATACAGGGTGCATCAAAAAAACGTATACACGCTTTGAACTGTCATAGACAATTTATTTCCCGTTCTGCAAGGTTAAATATCTGTGAGAAAGGGATTTTATATTTCTTCAACAGGTGGCAGCAGTGGCAAGGAAGTAACTGCAACATGGCGGCCAGGTGTTTGAGCTTTGAAGCGTGGAAGCAGATAATTAAGTGGTACTGGAAGTTTGAGAATGTAGCTGCGGTTCGAAGACAGTGGAGAAGTGAGTCTGGCACAGAACCACCTTCAAGGTTAACAATTACACGTCTACGGGACAAATTAAAAATTCGTGGAACAGTGTGCGATGTGCATAAAGGTCGATCAGGGCGACCTCGTACAGCTACAAGTGATGATTCCACAACTGCAGTCTCGGAACTGTTTCAGCGTTCGCCTCAAAAGTCTTCAAGGCAAGCGGCACGTGAGAGTAGTGTAAGTGCTGGTAGTGTGCTACGCATTCTGGAGAAAGGCATGTTTCGTGTGTACGTTCCAAGGCTGGTGCAACAGCTAAGTGACGACGATCCAGATCGAAGGTTAGGATCTTGTGAATGGGTTCAGGAGATGGTGAGACGTGAACCGGGATTTGTGGGTAGCATAATTTGGTCGGATGAAGCCCAATTCAAACTCAACGGAACTGTGAATAGGCACAATTGTCTGTACTGGGCTGAAGTAATCCTCACATTACAGTTGAAAAGGCTGTGAATTTGCCTGGTGTAAATGTGTGGTGTGGTTTGTCTGCAAGGGGACTCATTGGGCCTTTCCGCTTTGAAGGTACTGTTACTGGAGAAACGTACCTAACAATGCTTGCTGACTCCATATTCCCTGCCATTCGTGCATTATACGGTAATGATGAGTTTTATTTCCAATAAGATGGCGCTCCGACGCACTATCATAGGGACGTACGAGCATACCTGGATCACAATGTGGATAGGACGCAGGGTACCAATCGAGTTTCCTGCACGCTCTCCAGACCTCACGCCGCTGGATTTCTTTTTATGGGGCACAGTAAAAGATGAGGTGTACAAACGTAAACCACGTAACCTGGACACACTTTGGAATGAGATTCAGGCGGTGGAGACTTTAGTACCATGTACGGAATCAGTGGTGACTCGTACTCAGAAATGTATTGATGCTGAAGGCCACTAGTTTGAAAATTAATCACATTTGCAAATTAGATTTATTTTTCCAATTGGACTTTAAGCTTTCCATTTCCGGAAATTTAACATTGTAGAACGGGAAACAAATATTCTATGGCGCTTCAAAGTGTGTATACACTTTTTGACGCACCCTGTATTATTACCACCAACTTTCAAATCGCGCAATGATCACCACTCAAAGATAAGGGAAATTACAGCTCGTACTGAGGCGTTCAGACAGTCGCTTTTCCCTGCGCGACCGCGAGTGGAACAGTGGGGGCGAAATACGACTTTGGCGCGAATTGTTGCCTCCGCCACACACCGCTTGGCGGCCAGCGGATTATATACAAGGTGTTAAAAAAAGGTACGGTCAAACTTTCAGGAAACATTCCTCACACAGAAAGAAAGAAAATATGTTATGTGGACATGTGTCCGGAAACACTTTCCATGTTAGAGCTCATTTTATTACTTCTCTTCACACATTAATCATGGAATGGAAACACACAGCAACATAACATTTGCATTGAAATGAAGATGCACATGTTATTGGATGAACCATTCGCAGAAGTGTACCCGTTGAGGCCAATCAGCTGCTGATAGTGCCTGCACACGCTGTACATGGTACGGTTCTCCCGTAGCACTCTCCATACAGTGACGTGGTCAACATTACCTTGTACAGCAGCAACTTCTCTGACGCTGACATTAGGGTCATCGTCAACTGCACGAAAAATTGCCTCGTCCATTGCAGGTGTCCTCGTCGTACTAGGTCTTCCCCAGTCGCGAGTCATAGGCTGGAATGTTCCGTGCTCCCTAAGACGCCGATCAACTGCTTCAAACGTCTTCCTGTCGGGAGAGCTTCGTTCTGGAAATCTGTCTCGATACAAACGTACCGCGCCAGGGCTATTGCCCCGTGCTAATCTATACATCAAATGGGCATCTGCCGAACTCCGCATTTGTAAACATTGCACTGACTGCAAAACCACGTTCGTGATGAACACTAGCCTGTTGATGCTACGTACTGATGTGCTTGATGCTAGTACTGTAGAGCAATGAGTCGCATGTCAACACAAGCACCGAAGTCAACTGGCCGTGAATCGAGTTAGTACAGTACATACTGACGAAACTAAACTGAGCTCTAACATGGAAATTAAGCGTTTCCGGACAGATGTTGACATCACATCTTTTATTTATTTATTTATTTATTTAACCTGGCAAGATTAGGGCCATCAGGCCCTCTCTTACATCTAACCAGGCATTCTACTTATTTTACAGTCATATGTTTTAGTAGGCATGTTAAACTACATCTAATACAGAAAGTGAGATAAACAATTAGAAAGGTACACCTCGAAAAATACATTATTGAAGAGAAAGATTTTAGATAGGAGTGCTGGCAGCAGGGAGTATGAGGGAGACTCATGGTGAAGGGAGGAGAGGAATAGAGAGACATGATGAAACATAATTAAGGAAAATATAAAGGAAAAGAAGACTGTGTAGCTAATAGAGATAGATGAAGAGGAAGGCATCTCAGGAGCAAGATATGAGACGCTAGCTTTGCTATTTGACAGATGAGAGGATTGGCCTTGCACATTAATTTTGTGGAGAGTTCTTAAAAGCAACAGGAGATTGGATTTGCCTCAAGGTAAGGGGCAGTTTGTTCCAGAGGCGGACAGCGGCAACTGAGAAGGAGTTTCTTTATTTGTGTGTGAGGAATGTTTCCTGAAAGTTTGGCCGTACCTTTTTGCAACACCCTGCACGTAGATGTAGAAGGCCGTGTACGCCCTCTTGGTGCCAATCCTTGCCCTGGTGGCGGAGCCAGTGCTTCACTGAGTGAAGCACCTCCTCATCGTTCTCAGTGTGTCTTCCGCGCATGGCATCCTCTAATGGCCAGACAAGTGGGAGGGGGCAAGGTCAGGGATGTGGGGTGGATGGGGTGACTCTGTCCAACCCTGTTCTGTCCTCAGACTTGTGTGATTCCGAGCGTTATCTTGTGAATGTGTTGACACATGCTTCTGAATTAATGGTACGGCCTCTTGGCATCACATCAATGAGACTCACACCTTCACAGTCCCACAACACTGCGATAATGACCTTACCGGCGGAAGCAGTTGCTTTGAATTTTCTTCTTCTATGGGGAGTGAGAGTGGCGCCATTCCATCGATTGTCGTTTTGTTTCGGCCTCAAAATGGTGGACCTAGGTTTCATCACCTGTCAGAATCCAGGCCTCCACCCCTCAGCTTCAAAACGTTGCAACAAATCAAGACAAATGTTTTTTTCTGTGCGATTTGTGATCCGTCATTAGAGTCCGCGGGACCCATGTTGCACACACTTTTGAACATGTAAGAGTGCGGATAATTGCATCCACATTTCATTTGCTGACAGACAGATGCAGCGCCAACTGCCGAGTCGTAAAGGGTCTGTCCTCGCGAATGACAACATCAGCTCGCTGCAACATGTCAGGTGTGAGAGTCGTGGATGGTCTGCCCAGCTGCTGCAAATCGTAGAGCTTCGCCGGACCGCCTTCTGATGACTTCACTCTCCGTGCCCAGCGATTAACTGTACTTCTGTCGATAGCAGACGCTCCATAGATTTTGCACAAATGTTTGTGAATATTCCCCACAGTTTCTTTCTCTGCAGTGAGAAATTCAATGACGGCACGTTGCTTGCAACGTACATCATTTACAGACACCATTTTGACACTGATGTGCAGATACGCTATCTGTCTGAAGTGACGGAAACTTGGCGAGCTCACTCAGGAGACTTCAAATAATACGTACGCAACGTTTCGCATACGTAGCATTGTTTTCGTCTGAGAAAAAAAGTGCGGTGCATTATTTTCTGGGCAACCCTCGTATGTCATGCAAATGTCCCGCTCCACTAACTAGCTGCATAAAGCTGGTCAGATACAGGAAAACTGACCAGGTGACAGTTGGACTAGCACACTGATAGTTCAAAATGGTTCAAATGGCTCTGAGCACTATGGGACTTAACATCTGAGGTCATCAGACCCCTAGAACTTAGAACCACTTAAACATAACTAACGTAAGGATATCACATACATCCATGGCCGAGGCAGAATTCGAACCTGCAACCGTAGCGGACTCGCAGTTCCAGACTTAAGCGCCTAAAACCGCTCGGCCACTCCGGCCGGCACTGAGGGATCCTACACTCGTAACTACGTATACAAAGTGTAACAAAAATGTAGGCACAAATTGCAGGACACGTTCCTCATACGTATACGAAAAACTTATGTTACATGAACATGGGACTGGGAACGCTTTGATTCCGTGATACAGCTAATTTTCTCCAACTCATCTATCATACCAGACACATAACTTGTCGCAATCGTCATGTAAGGGCAGACGTCAATTCTCACGCAATCTTTGAAGCAAGTCATCATCAAAAATTTCCTGTCAGTGTTGTTTGAGCCTGAAATGTTGGTGACGTTTTAGTAGGGCCCCACTTCCTTCCACCCTGCCGCAACGGACAAAGTTACCTTAATTCCGCAGAGAATATTCTTCCTGATCTGTTACCAGATGCGCCTTTAGCTGTGCGGCGAAACAAGTACTTCAGGCACCATGAAACACCTCCTCATTTTAGTGTTCACGTACGTCACCTTCTAAATAGCATATTCGGTGACAGATGGATAAGTATAGATGGACCAATTGCGTAGTGTGCATTCTCTCCGGACCTAAACCCCCTGGACTTTTCCTTCTGTGGCCATTTGAAAGTTCTTCTACACGCAACCCCTGTACAAGATGTTCTGAGTCTCCGTTCCCGTATATTATACACTACTGGCCATTAAAATTGCTACACTACGAAAATGACGTGCTACAGACGCGAAATTTAACCGACAGGAAGAAGATGCTGTGATATGCAAATGAGTAGCTTTTCAGAGCATTCACACAAGGTTGGTGCCGGTGGCGACACCTACAATGTGCTGACATCACAAATATTTCCAACAGATTTCTCATACACAAACACCAGTTGACCGGCGTTGTCTGGTGAAACTTTGTAGTGATGCCTCGTGTAAGGAGGAGAAATGCGTACCATTACGTTACCGACTTTGATAAAGGTCGCATTGTAGACTATCGCGATTCTGATTTATGGTAAACGGACACTGTTAGCAGAATATGGAATCGGTGAGTTCGGGAGGGTAATACGGAACGCCGTGCTGGATTTCAACGGCTTCGTATCACTAGCAGTCGAGATGACAGGCATCTTATCCGCATCGCTGTAACGGATCGTGCAGCCACGTCTCGACCCCTGAGTCAGCAGATGGGGACGTTTGCGAGACAACAACCATCTGCACGAACAGTTCGACGACGTTTGCAGCAGCATGGACTATCAGCTCGGAAACAATGGCTGCGGTTACCCTTCACGCTGCATCACAAACAGGAGCGCCTGCGATGGTGTACTCAACGACGAACCTGGGTGCACGAATGGCCCAACGTCATTTTTTCGGATGAATCCAGGTTCTGTTTCCAGCATCATGATGGTCGCATCCGTGTTTAGCGACATCGCATTCAACGCACATTGGAAGCGTGTATTCGTCATCGCCATACTGGCGTATCACCCGGCGTGATGGTATGGGGTCCCATTGGTTACACGTCTCGATCAACTCTTGTTCGCATTGACGGCACTTTGAACAGTGGACGTTAAGTTTTAGATGTGTTACGACCCGTGGCTCTACCCTTCTTTCGATCCCTGCAAAACCCTACATTTCAACATGATAATGCACGACCTCATGTTGCAGGTCCTGTACGGACCTTTCTGGATACAGAAAATGTTCGACTGCTTCCCTGGCCAGCACATTCTCCGCATCTCTCAGCAATTGAAAACCTCTGGGCAATGGTGGCCGAGTAACTGGCTCGTCACAATACGCCAGTCACTACTCTTGATGAACTGTGGCATCGTGTTGAAGCTGCATGGACAGCTGTACCTGTACACGCCATCGAAGCTCTGTTTGAGTAAATGCCCAGGCGTATCGTTATTACCGTCAGAGGTGGTTGTTCTGGGTACTGATTACTTAGGATTTATGCACCCAACTTGCTTGAAAATGTAGTCACATGTCAGTTCTAGTATAATATATTTGTCCAATGAATACCCTTTTATCATCTGCATTTATTCTTGGTGTAGCAATTTTAATGGCCAGTAGTGTAGAAGGCTGCGAAACCATATGAAATACACGAGGGACACATAAGCGCAGCGCATCGGAGATTTACAACGACGGCGGATTGATTCATGTATCAACGCCCATGGAGAGCATATGAACTTCTTCTATGAGAAAGAGTTGCATGTGGTATGCTGGTGCGTTCTGTGAGTGTATGTTTCCCATGATTAATAAGTTGGAGAAAATAAGTTGTCACCCTGCCTGTGCACGGTTACCAATAAATAATGCGATTATGACTGTCATTCTGAATAACCAATCGCTGTTATCACCATGCCAATATGATGTCAAAAAAAAAAAAGAGTTGTAACATGGAAACAAAGCATTTCCAGGCCCATGTTCATATGACATATTTTCTTTTTCTAGTGCGAAGAATGTGTCCTGTGATTTGTGCAGTACATTTTTGTTACACCCTGTATAGATAGTTCGTACATCCCCGGAGTAGAGAAACTCTACGATTTTTGCCTGTTATCGATGCGGATACAGGCAAGATACATGTCTACCCGTTCCTGAGAAAAAGGGGTCTTACCGTTCAGTTATAACCATGAAATTTGGCAAGAAGACATGTTTCACGGAACAACTAAAGGTAAAAAAATTCAAAAATTTTTATTTTGTAATTATAACACGAAGTAATGTTCTTTTATCATTTGTTATCTGTCTGTCTGTCTCTCTGTCTGTCTGTCCCGAATGGACGAACTATTTATACAGAGTGTAGCATAAATGTACGGCAGAAATTGCAGCATACATTCCTCACACGTAGAAGAATTTATGTTATATGAACGGGGATCTGGAAATGCTTTCTGAAATGATGGAACTTGTATTAAAGTTTCTCAGTCATGGATGAACTGTCTAACTGTTTAGTTACATTTCGGCTCGTATTTGTAAACGTGGCAAAAATTTATTGAAATCAGTGCATACAGTCTTACATTGACTGTATTTTATAATCAGTATCGATTGCCAAGAATACTAGGATACCCTCCTCCCTTAGCGCATTGACATCCACATTTCCTGTCAAGATCGCGAGAATATTTCTCTTGCAGGTAGTTCCAATCGGAAAACTTCGTTTATATGAGGGTAGGTGAGCTGGAGGAGCAGTGGAATGCAAATAGCTTTGTTAGATAGCAGTTGTGATACATAACTGATAGGTTTATGCTCATTTTCAAGGTAACACCGAAGTAGCAATGAATCAAGAAATAAAGATAAAAATGTGGATGTAGTAACAAAATAAATGTGGAGATAGAACCTGAGCGACAACTTAACACACATAAATAGCTGGCCCTCTCGAGGCAATAGAACTATACTTGTGTATGGTTCCATGCATCTTGTGTAGGATAATGCATAGATAATGGTGCTTGTATTGACAGTCTCTTAAAAAAGGGTGTATTTTCTTTCATGTGGATATGCGGCAGACCAGCTCTCTTACGACCTTTTCTCCGATGATTAAATTACATAAACCTGTCTTGGCCGCAAAGGGACAATGGACTGGAGGTTGAACTTTACTTCATCTTCGTGAAAATATAATTACATCTGGGAATGGGTTACGTATGATTTCGAAAGCTGTACTCTCTTACATCATGTTGTGAAATGCGGTATTAAAATTTTGTACATGGCTGGAACATCAGCCGTAGAGTTAAATCTTCTTGTAGAAATAGTGAACAGCCAATCAGTTGCAAATTGGAAGGTTTATTAAAACTCTTTTACCATAGTTTCAACGTTTATAGAAACGTCTTCTTCAGAAGGGAATACTGACAACCTAAACAAGCTAACCATGAAAAACACACACACACACACACACACACATATATATATATATATATATATATATATATATATATATATATATATATATATATATTCAATAATTCTCGTTACCAACACAAAAATATATTCAGACTTACTGGATTACATGTTGTGGCATAGGTACGCCAAAATAGAGCCAAAAGACGTCAGTCAAATACAAAATTTCAGCTCCATCACAATTAAAACATACACAACAGCTTTGTAATCACTTACGTGTTTCCTCACGAATGTACAGCTAGCGCATTAGCACCACGTACGACATGCTTGGGCTAAGGGAACCTTCTGCCAAGAGAGAGCACTCGTAGCATGCGCAAGGAGGGTGCGCGACAGTTAGTGAAACCCTACAATCCTAAACTTGGTTAAATCGCTAAAGCTAAAAGTTTGACATTAAAAACCAGATACGTAAAATTAGTAAAATGGCAACAAATAATAAGTTACCATCTACAAACGTTATTCTGGTAAGAACAGACTACGTAAAACTGTGAATAGTGCAAATAGAAACTATGAATAAAAAGAACCAGAGCGCAGAATGGTAGGGGGGCGGTAGGGGGGGGATTACCTAGATTCGAAATTAAATTGACTCTAGAACGAAATCAGCTTTGACTTTTTCGTAAACCTATTCTTGATTCTTGCAGGTAACATCATTACACCTAACTCGTATCATCTACAATCACGAAACTCCGCTCTCCTTCCTTCTGTAATAAAACGCGCAGTGCGCTCTCCTTTCGAAATGCATTGTTTCCAAAAAGAAATATCCGTAATTAAGCCCATTACAATTAACAATGGGTATGGCACTAAGGTGGTTGGTTATATTGTAAAGAAACAAAAACAGCTGTTTAGTGTTCAACTTTGGGTAAGAGCACCTTGTAGACAGGAGACGTGAGTAAAAAATTTGTTTCTATCCCATTCCTAGGAAATGTATTACACAGAAGTAGTAGACTGTTAAACAAGAAATACGGCTGTAAAGTTGCTTTCTCTGTAAACAACAGCCTAAAACAAAAATTAACCCATTCTATCAGGACACAAGAAGACCGTTTCAAAAAATCTGGTTTTTATAAAATGACATGTAATGACTGCCCTAACTGTTACACAGTACAGAAAGAGGCCGTTCAAAGTTAGATGCAAAGAGCACAAGGTAGATAAAGGTGGGGAAGTGTGTACAATACCACTTTTTCTGAACATCTGCTTCTTCTCTAACACACACCACGGACACCAGTGCATTTGGAACTTTTGCATAAAGAAAGTGAAGGTAACAAGCTTGACCTACTAAAAGAATTAGAGATTATAAACATTTCACTCATGAAGAGGGATCCATTTTATTTGAACAGGTGCAACTCCAAAATAGAAATTTGATAGACAGTTTCAAACCCCTACTTTCGTTAAAGTAACAAAGAAGTGGCTCGATCTTCCAAATTAACTTTAGGATATGTTATTTTCCTCGCCTGTTAATGTTAGTGATACTTTTGTTTCTTCTTTCTTATTATGAGGTTTGATGTTCCAAACTTTTCAGATTTAGAAGCATAACATGCTCCAAAAACATAAATTTTCACAAATGACTAAAAACGTGTTTTACATGTGTCGTGCGCATGTCCCATATATTGACATCAGTATGTGCAAGAACAATGGCTATAAATCATTATGTATATTTCAGATTATGTTTAAGGTTATATTATGGACCATGTAAGTTTAGTTAATGTGCTATGGAACATGTAAGTTTTGACAATCCCCATTTTGGATCTTGTGACTTTTGGTTCTGAGCTGTTTGGACCATGTTGGTTTCGCTGGCACTATCGTGTTGCGACTAGATATGCAACACTTTTTCTTCCATGACTCCTGTCTCAGATCAGTTTTATTCCAACCACTATATTGAATTATATTCCTCAAAATAACTGAACAGAACAGAAAACACACTCCACTGGCATCAATATTTACTACTACACAAGAAAATGGCGCCGAGTGAGCTAATCGATGATTGATCAAGATGAGGTACGGGACAAAACTCACAAGATCCCGGGGATCATGAGACTTTTGAAACTAACCGTGATGTTTAACAGCGGTTTTCTCAAGGATCTTGTGCCGAATGTGAATAACTGTTTCGTGAGTTATGTTCTATGCATAAAGCTATATGAGAATATGTCGGCATCTCAATTTTCATTATTTTGGAGCATTTGAGTTATGACTCTAACCTACACATTTGAGAGTTATACATGTTTTATCATCTTCCACCCACCATCCGCCCCTAATCCACCACCATCTATCACGATCCCCCCTTTCCCCATTCCGTCCTTCCCTCCCTCTACCCTCAATCCTCTCCCTTTTCCCCCTCCCCCATTCTTCACCTAGGTTCTTTTTGCTACTGTTTCTACTTGCACTATTCACAATTTTACGTAAGTTGTTTTCACCACAATGACATTTGTACACGGTAACTTACTATTTGCTGCGATTTTATTAATTTTAAATATGTAGACAGCTAAATATGACGAGGTTTTTAATGCCTTAATTTTAACATTTTCAGCAAGTTTAGCGTGGTAAAGTTTCATTCACTACGACGCACACTCCCTGTACATACTACCAACGGCCTCTTTTACCAGAAGCTTTCCTCAGCCCGAGCGTTGCGTACGTGATGCTAGGCCACAACAGTGGAAAACAACAATATTGTGCATGTTTTAATTGTTAGAGAGGTGAAATTTCATGTTTGACTGGCGCCTTTCGGCTATTTTCTAACGTACCTCTGCCACGACGTGTAATCCAACATATATTTCTTGACAATTTCTTATTGTTAACCTGTTTACGCTGTTAGTATTCCCTTTTGGAGATGACATTTTTATACACGTTGAAACCATGGTAAAGGGGTTTAGTAATCCTTCCATTTAAAAGTGATTGGCTATTTATTATTTCTACAAGATCAAATGTGGTCACAGCATATGACAACCATTCCTAGGTGGACAGAAGAGACGAAAGAATCAGCATTACAGTCAATAAGGGGACATCAAGATGTCATTCAGGCATATTCTAAGACGTAAAAGCTTTTATTACAAATTTTATTGCAAAATAGGGAGACGAAAACGAGTGAAGAAGTAGGTCACAGAAGAACTAATACTGGACCTGGAATACTGAAACAGCGGAGAAACTATGTACAAATAAAATTATTGACAGCAACTAAAAGTCGTAGTCTCAGTGAATTATGTTGAAGCTTTTAAGTATTCGTATTACATATTTCGTTAGATTATACTCGTATATTTATGCAATACGCTTAGTGTGAAAATTTAAATAATAATTTATCGTTTCTAATATCGTGACATTGGAATTCTGTCAGAGACACCAAAGGACTTGGAAGAGCAGTTGAACGGAGTGGACAGTGTCTTGAATGGAGGGTATAAGATGAACATCAACAAAAGCAAAACGAGGATAATGGAATGTAGTCTAATTAACTCAGCTGATGTTGAGGGAATTAATTTAGGAAGTGAGACACTTAAAGTATTAAAGAAGTTTTGCTATTTGGGGAGCAAAATAACTGATGATGGTCGAAGTAGAGACGATATAAAATGTAGACTAGCAATGGCAAGGAAAGCGTTTCTGAAGAAGAGAAATTTGTTAACATCGAGTATAGATTTAAGTATCAGAAAGTCGTTTCTGAAAGTATTTATATGGAATGTAGCCATGTATGAAAGTGAAACATGGACGATAACTAGTTTGGACAAGAAGAGAATAGGAGCTTTCGAAATGTGGTGCTACAGAAGAATGCTGAAGATTAGATGGGTAGATCATATAACTAATGAGGAGGTATTGAAAAGGATTGGGGAGAAGAGACGTTTGTGGCATAAATTGACTAGAAGAAGGGATAGGTTGGTAAGACATGTTCTGAGGCATCGAGAGATCACAAATTTAGCATTGGAGGGCAGCGTGGTGGATAAAAATCATAGGGGAGACCAAGAGATTAATACACTAAGCACATTCAGAAGAATGTAGGTTGCAGTACGTACTGGGAGACTGGGAGATGAAGAAGCTTGCACAGGATAGAGCAGCATGGAGAGCTGCATCAAACCAGTCTCAGGACTGAAGACCACAACAACAACAGCAAATATCGTGTCGGAAATCTTTAATCTAAATAACAAAAAAAGTTAGCAATAACATTTAGCGCTCTAGAAGGAGACAAGAAATGCATAGTTACTCACGGGGGTAGTACTTCGCCATCTCTGCATCCGGTGTCACGTGCTCGGTGGCCTCGCCTGTCTGGTAGGTGGTGCACAGTCCCAGCACCAACAAGAGCACCAGCTGCAGCACCAAGATCACCCCCACCTCCAACTGCCGGGGGCTCCACTTAGCAGCCATGATCGTCCAGCGTCTGCAACAATACATACCATTTTTGCACTGGGTGTCATGTGCTTGGTGTCTAACCAAAACGCTCCACAGTGGACAGACTCAGCACTAACTGCAGTACCAACACAGTCACCAATTTCAACTACCGAGGACTCCAGAATATGGCCATGGTTGTAGATCATCATGAAAAATACTATTTCTGCATTGGCTGTAACTGGATAGATGGCCTAGCAAACGGGGTACGTGGCGTGTAGACGCAGCACCAACTTCGGTACCAACATGACTGCTATCTCCAGTTGGTGAGCGCATCAGATGTTTTGAGCCACGGAGCTTAGATAGCTTTTATTGCGTTCATAGGTCCAGAGCCGACAGCAGCACCAAGATGGCCACCATCTCCAGCTGCAATTGTCCAGAAGATTCGACAATGAATACTATTGCTAGCATTTGTAACACCCCAACGACCCCCTTAAAGTCAATTAAGACAAAATATCATAATATGAAGTACGGAAGAGTTATCTTGGCAAATACGTCATCTTTGCCGATAAGCTAACACTAAGAAGTTTTGATAACAACAACATCATACATCACTGAGAGTTTTTGATATGAAAAGAGGAGGAAGAAACCGTAGATTTAATTAATGGACAAATATCCACGTGACAATTGCAATTAATATCTTGAAACCTAAGTCCAAGGTGAAGTTGAGAGATAACTTCTATGTGGAAGAGAGTTGCAAGCGCAACGAAGAAATTCAATGCACCTACAATACTTTTTCACACAAGAAGTCGCTTGCTGGCTCTCGTCCTGTAAAGACGTGTGAGAACAATTCTTGTCTTAGTTATTGAGAGTACGGAACGGGACTAGATTGTTTGCGTTCAGAAGTGTTTCTTGCGTGACGTGATTCACGAACTACGGAAACTGATTTTGAACATTTTTTTAACATTACGGCGTAGTTTCACTCACAAGGGGAAGGCCTCAGACACGGCCAACCGATTCGGCTCAAATTTGGCAGGTCGCTTGTGTACAACCTAAAACGAAGGACTCTGAGTTATTTTGGGTCAACATCCCCGCGGTTTTGAGAAAATCATCCCTAAAAGTTATGACGAGCAGTCGATCAAAATTGGCGGGATCGATAGATAATTGTAAATAGAGCATTTTTCATCATCAGGTATGGTGTCGAAAAAGCATACATTTCCAGAAATCGAGGAAAGAAACTTTTACAGCTGCAGCTTCTGTACCCACATGCTAAACGCTTTTCGCCGACAACGGCGATAGCGTAACGGCCAAGGTAATTGGCTGGGAATGCGAAAAATCGTGTTCGAATCTCTAAGAAACGTAGCAGATGTTATTCTTTTCATTTGTATGTTCCATATCTCAATTGATAGAGGTAGGAGGATTAATAAGGTAAGTAAATCAATAAGGAATGATAATAATAAGGTAGGCAAATAAATTTCTCAAGCCTCTTGGGATAGAAAACAACTAAAATGTTACCCCAGGTCACTCTACAGTCGCTCTTCCAGTCACTGTTACGTGTCCTCACTTTTCTTCGAACAACTAGACGGATGGTAAATGTCATATAAACATTCGAAACAAATTTACTCATGGCACCAAGAACATCTAATGAATGCAATCTTTCGACAGCTGCACTGTTCCTTCCGAAGAGTTGGCAGAAAACAAACTTAGTTTACATTTAAAAATATGTCTTTTTGGGGAAATAATTTTGATGCGTACCACGCATACGATACCATTGCCTGAAAAATCGGTGCTGAAAGTTGGTTATGAATTATGCTGTGGGTCGTTATTGCATCCGTGCCATTATGCAATTCCCAGCGTTACCTCGGCCTGTGTTTGGTCGTTGCGGACCTCACATGAGATCCGTTCGTTTGTTGACAATTCAACTCACTTTTTTAGTGCGCCAACCGGCTCTCTGACCGAACGCACTGAGCTGCCATGCCGGCTCGTGCTGTCAGCGGAAAACGTTTACCATGTGGGTACAGAAGCTGCAACTGTAAAAGTTTCTTTCCTCGATTTCTGGAAAAGTATGCGTTTTCGGACCCCATACCTGATGATGAAAAATGCTCTAGTTACAATTATCTATCGATCCCGCCAATTTTGGGTCGAATGTTCGTCATAACCTTTAGGGATGATTTTCTCTAAAACGCGGGGGTGTTGATCCAAAATATCTTAGAGCCTTCGTTTTAGGTTGTACTCAAGCGACCTACCAAATCTGAGGCGAATCGGTTGGTCGTGTCTAAGGCCTTCCCCTTGTCAGACGTGATCAAAGAGTATCTGTGGATCTCGCTTCATACAGGTTCAACAACTCCGTAACAACGAGCCAACAACGTACGAGAAGACTGGTAATTACAATGTTTCCTCGCAATTGGTGGTGTGTACGATGCGGATGAGATACGATTTAACAACTAATCCATATCCGGGCAATGAATCTATCAGTCTTAAATCAGAAGAAGCATCCATCGTACGAGTTCGCATTTCTGTGTCCCGTTCACTAACGGGGACCTACGTCATCGCGCATCGTGTCTCAACTCCACTGCGAGAGCTGTGGCAGCAGCAGCTCTACGGCGCCGGCAGTATCAGCATGCGGTCGGAGTGCGGGGACGACACACATTGTAGATCATTTCCTGTCATAGTGCATTGTAATTTTTATTCTTATTCTCGTTTTTCAGGAGGGGAGAAGGAATGAGAGACGTTGTTGGATATGTCAGGATGCTGATGGGGACGCTTGTGGCAGACAACAGTGGGGAGTTCTGCCACGGACTAAAACTGCGTGCTGTACCAGACTTCAAATTTGAAAACTTCCTTGCAAGGTACCTTAAACGAGGTGAGAATCGTCTGCAGCAAGGAATTTCGTACTGTGAAGGCAAAAGCTGTCAAGAGCCATCTCCAATGTAAACTTAACACATGGCGCCAACATCTACAAGGTCTACAACTTTTTATTCTGACGTTTTTTCTCGAAGTTCGATACTTTATTGTTAAAAACTTACAAAAAAATTTATATTCAAAGTATTGGTCATCGCTGGCCACTGCTTTCTTCTAGCTTTAAGGGAGCATACGAATCCCGCAGTGTATAAACTGGGCATGTTGTGAGGGGACCCATGAATCGATCCAATTTTACACTTGCTCATATGACCACAACTGCTAGTCAGCTGCCGGCGGTTCTAGGCGCTACAGTCTGGAACCGCGCGACCACTACGGTCGCAGGTTCGAATCCTGCCTCGGGCATGGATGTGTGTGATGTCCTTAGGTTAGTTAGGTTTAAGTAGTAGTTCTAAGTTCTAGGGGTCTGATGACCTGAGAAGTTCAGTCCCATAGGGCTCAGAGCAACGTCTGCAGCAAGGAATTTCGTACTGTGGAGGCAAAAGCTGTCAAGAGCCATCTCCAATGTAAACTTAACACATGGCGCCAACATCTACAAGGTCTACAACTTTTTATTCTGACGTTTTTTCTCGAAGTTCGATACTTTATTGTTAAAAACTTACAAAAAAATTTATATTCAAAGTATTGGTCATGGCTGGCCACTGCTTTCTTCTAGCTTTAAGGGAGCATACGAATCCCGCAGTGTATAAACTGGGCATGTTGTGAGGGGACCCATGAATCGATCCAATTTTACACTTGCTCATATGACCACAACTGCTAGTCAGCTGCCGGCGGTTCTAGGCGCTACAGTCTGGAACCGCGCGACCACTACGGTCGCAGGTTCGAATCCTGCCTGGGGCATGGATGTGTGTGATGTCCTTAGGTTAGTTAGGTTTAAGTAGTAGTTCTAAGTTCTAGGGGTCTGATGACCTTGAGAAGTTAAGTCCCATAGGGCTCAGAGCTAGGTCGTTTGCCATAGATCGACAAAGGTGGCAGTCAGAGGGAGCAATATCTGGAGAATACAGCGGGTGGGGTAAAACTTCCCATTTCAACGTTTCCAAGTATGTTTTGACGGGATTTTTCGAAATGGGATCGTGCACTGTCATGCTGCAAAATAATTTTTTCATGTCTATAGCTGTAGTGTGGCCGTTTGTCTATCAGTGCTTGGCTCAAACACATCAATTGCTTTCGATAACGACGTCCTGTGATTGTTCCCGTCGGTTTCAGTAGCATCTAAAGCTTTCTCTCTTTCACAGCCATGCCGGACTTCATCGTCAAAATTACCACTCTTGAAGCATGGAAACCATTTTCTGCGTCGTTCAGGCACTAACAGGCGTCTCATCATAGTTGTTAAATAGCTTTTTATGACCCTCAGCCGTAGATTTCTTCATATATCAAAGCACAAAATTAAAACATCCCGCAGATGACGAGAATTGGGCTCATAAGTTGACGTATTCATCCGAGAAAAACTTTATGACGCATTAAAAAATCGACTGATATTTTGATGGCATTATGTTCTCAAATGCCTAAGCTTATTGTACGACACTTACGACGAAGGACTTGCACCACTACTTTCGACTACTGCAGTCTATTGTGAAACGGTGGAAGCAAAGTTGTAGACCTTATAGCAACTATTTTACATACAGAATCGAATGCCATCAGAAAATCCTCGTATTGCATGTACTGGTCTCCAAGAGGAACATGACACTTCGAGAAATAGTGTCCATCGCAATCCCACACACATGGATTGTTACTGCATGTCAGATGACTCCACAGGACACCGTGTGACAGCTGGAATGGTCATCCAGTCCCAGTTGCAAGTGGCCTATCTAAAGCCTACCAGGGTCACTAAAAACCTGATTTTCAGTGCTAATTCATCAAATACTGACATTCTGAGCCCGTGGTTGTGTGCAAAACACAGTATAGATGCAGCTTCAGTAAGTCATTGCCTACGACTTCACTGTACCAATGTATTACTTTCTCCATGAAGTCTGTCATTCTTATATCACGATGGCTGACACCATTAACATCGGGAGATGCCAGTGTAACTTGTACTTTATTGTAGAAATTAAACCATTCAGGATGATGATCCATCTTCTCTGCGAAGAGTGCCACACGAGTCATGAAACCAAATGCCTCATTGAAATTATTGAATATAGAATCCTTAGCAATGGCATCTCGATTCTCTGTAACTTTCCATCGTTTCTCCAACAGTGGTTGGAGAACTTGTGTTCGCTCCTCCTCAGTCAGGTTGCCAGACATTTTCTTGTCTTGTACTTGCCGCGCCCATCTGAGCTACTCAAGCACGACTCACGTCCCTTCCCTACAGCTTTACTTCTGCCAGTACCTCGTCTCCTACCTTCCAAACTTAACAGAAGCTCTCCTGCTAACACATTTTCTTTTCCTTCATCTTCATCACTGTCAAACTCTATATATAGAGTTGTCACTGTCACTGTTTCACTGTTTACCAGCTGTAAACATTGCTATTGTTAAAGCAAACACGGAAAAAAAGAGCTTCAACCCCAAGATGATTACCCCGTATAAACACTGCAGCAAGAAAACGGCGTCTACTTTATAAAGGAAAATGAGTTGCTGTTGGCAGTGACCACTACGTGGTGAGATGCGGACCACCAGTTCGTAGGCCTGCAGCGTGCAGTACTCACCTCAGAACGGCGAAGTTTGCAGCAGGTGTTCAGCACTGGCAGCCGGTGCCGTCCTGGCACACATACGGGGATCGCGTCACTCGCAGCTGCGTGAGTAGCCGCTTCCTCATCATGTCTCCCCAGGGGACGGGCCTCAGGGAGCAACGCCCCTCTCTCCCTCCCCTCCCTGGCCCCCTCCACCCTGACCATCCAATACCCCGCCCCCCTCTCGAGCCAAATTCTTTCCACCGATTACACCTCTGCCTCAGTAACTGCTGACACACGCACTTCTTCCGCCAACACGGATGCTAATTCCAGTGCTCTTTCGAGAAACTACCCACAGTGAACCCAGCTCTGTTCTGTTCCCAGCACGACGAAGCAGCACAGAGGAATAGCTACGCTGCTCCTTCCGAGAACTGCGCAACACGCAGGAAGCAAGCGAGTGCGCGTATTATGACACTCCTGGAGACAGGCAATATCCCACATAGAAATCAACATCGGTTCTGAAAAACACGATCGTGTGAAAGCCAGCTCGCTCTGCTCGTCTGCAAGACCCAGGAGGAGGTATAGATAGCGTGGTACTGGCTCCCACATAAGGTGTTCCGTAGAGTTCTTCCCCCCCCCCCCCCCCCCCACCTCCCCACCCCCCTTTTTTTTTGAGGCATCGGTCTTCTGCCCAGTTTAATGCAGCCTGGCACGAATTCCTCTCCTGTTCCAACATTTTCGCCTCAGATAACAACTCCTAACTACATCTTCAATTATTTGCTGTATGTATTACAATTTGAGTCGTCCTCTACAATTTTTGCTCTCTATAGCTCCCTCTAGAACCAAGTAAGTTATTCCTTCATCTCTTAACAGGTGTCCTGCCGTCCAGTAGTTTCATCTTGTCAGTGTTTCTCATATTTTGCTTCCCTCGCCGATTCTACGAAGAACCTCCTCATTCCTTACTTTAGCGGCCCACCTTTCAACATTCTTGCGTAACATCACATCTCATAGCCTTCGATTCTCTTCTGTTCCTTTTTCTCACAGTTCATGTCTCTCTACCATACAATACTGTGCTCCAAACGCACTTTCTCAGAAATTTCTTCTTTAAATTAAGGCCTATGTTCGATATTAGTAGACTTCTCTTGGTCCAGAATGTCCTTTCTGCCAATGCCACTGAAACGCCTCCTTAGAAAAATCAATGATTTACTGTGCTGATAAACCTCTTACATTATTTGATCTTCAAACAGCTGAACAGAACTGAACGTACTCAAGACATTTCTCTCTTTACTTATTCTGATCAACACTAAACTGACGCACAATATTTTTAGCGCAACGCAATCTGACTTTTAATAATCCCTACAAAATAATGGCCCTGACTAACAATAAGCTATACGTTTCATGAATCACTTACCTCACAAAAATCTTCGTTACTCGAACTATTGCAATACTGCGAGCGCCACTACTGCCAGCTAAATAAACGATTCAAACTACTGAAGGCACTAGCTACTGATAGGCATAGTTAGCGAATGAAAGATTTTAATAGAGAACAAACAATGTATTTACCTTAATAGTGTTCAATATCCAGTATTACAAATTTTCTCTTTCTGATGGACACACGTCCAGATCATCCGCTCTCAAAACTCCGCCATTTCTCTCCCCACATCCACCACTGCTGGCGGCTCACCTCCAACTGCGCAACGCTACGTGCTGTTAACAGCCAACTGCCCAACACTACAATAGCGACTATTCCAACAATGCTACCCAGCCACAGACTGCACAGAGCACAGCCAGTGATTTTCATACAGAGCGCTACGTGGCGAATCCCCACCCTGACCCTCTCCACCCTTACAATGCTATTTAGCTTTGTATTCCTCTTTTTACATCACTGGTTATTTTGCTCCCTAAGAACCGGAATGCCTTAACTTTGTCTTCTTTTCCGCTACTTGTCATTACTTACGTCTTTCTTAGATTTACTATCAGTCCATATTCTGCACTCATCAGACAGTTCATTCCATTCCAGACTTCCTGTAATTCTTTCTCCCTGAAGATAGTAATGTCATCTGTATGAAGTACCGTCTCAAAAATCTGCACAAATATTTAGTCAGATCATAAGGTTTCAAAGTGGTTCAAAAATTGGCAATCTCTCGAATTGTACAAAAATATTAACTTATGCACTTCACAAAACTGAAGTACACACGCTCACTATCAATGATAACTGGACTCCGTCAGTTTTTGTTGTTGTCTTCAGTCCTGAGACTGGTTTGATGCAGCTCTCCACGCTACTCTATCCTGTGCAAGCTTCTTCATCTCACAGTACTTACTGCAACCTACATCCTTCTGAATCTGCTTAGTGTAGTCATCTCTTGGTCTCCCTCTACGATTTCTACCCTCTATGCTGCCCTCCAATACTAAATTGGTAATCCCTTGATGTCTCAGAACATGTCCTACCAACCGATCCCTTCTTCTGGTCAAGTTGTGCCACAAACTTCTCTTCTCCCCAATCCTATTCAATACTTCCTCATTACTTATGTGATCTACCCATCTAATCTTCAGCATTCTTCTGTATCACCACATTTCGAAAGCTTCTATTCTCTTCTTGTCCAAACTATTTATTGTCCATGTTTCACTTCCATACATGGCTGCACTCCATACAAATACTTTCAGAAATGACTTCCTGACACTTAAGTCTATACTCGATGTTAATAAATTTCTCTTCTTCAGAAACGCTTTCCTTGCCATTGCCAGTCTACATTTTATATCCTCTCTACTTCGACCATCATCAGTTATTTTGCTCCCCAAATAGCAAAACTCCTTTACAACTTTAAGTGTCTCATTTCCTAACCTAATTCCCTCAGCATCACACGATTTAATTTGAATACATTCCATTATTCTCGTTTTGCTTTTGTTGACGTTCATCTTATATCCTCCTTCCAAGACACTGTCTATTCCGGTCAACTCCTCTTCCAAGTCCTTTGCTGTCTCTGACAGAATTACAATGTCATCGGCGAACCTCAAAGTTTTTATTTCTTCTCCATGTATTTTAATACCTACTCCGATTTTTTCTTTTGTTTCCTTTACTGCTTGCTCAATATACAGATTGAATAACATCGGGGAGAGGCTGCAACCCTGTCTTACTCCCTTCCCAACCACTGCTTCCCTTTCATGTACCTCGACTCTTATAACTGCCATCTGGTTTCTGTACAAGTTGTAAATAGCCTTTCGCTCCCTGTATTTTACCCCTGCCACCTTTAGAATTTGAATGAGAGTATTCCAGTCAACATTGTAAAAAGCTTTCTCTAGGTCTACAAATGCTAGAAACGTAGGTATGCCTTTCTTTAATCTTTCTTCTAAGATAAGTCGTAAGGTCAGTATTGCCTCACGTGTTTCAGTACTTCTAGGGAATCCAAACTGATCTTCCCCGAGGTCGGCTTGTACTAGTTTTTCCATTCGTCTGTAAAGAATTCGTGTTAGTAGTGGCTTATTAAACTGATAGTTCGGTAATTTTCACATCTGTCAACAACTGCTTTCTTTGGGATTGGAATTATTATATTCTTCGTGAAGTCGGTATTTCGCTTGTTTCATACATCTTGCTCACCAGATGGTAGAGATTTGTCAGGACTGGCTCTCCCAAGGCCGTCAGTAGTTCCAATGGAATGTTGTCTACTCCAGGGGCCCTGTTTCGACTCTGGTCTTTCAGTGCTCTGTCATACTCTTCCCGCAGTATCATATCTCCCATTTCATCTTCATCTACATCCTCTTCCATTTCCATAATATTGTCATCAAGTACGTCGCCCTTTTATAGACCCTCTATATACTCCTTCCACCTTTCTGCTTTCCCTTCTTTGCTTAGAACTGGGTTTCCATCTGAGCTCTTAATATTCATACAAGTGGTTCTCTTTTCTCCAAAGGACCCTAATTTTCCTTTGGCACAATCTATCTTACCCATAGTGAGATAAGCCTCTACATCCTTACGTTTGTCCTCTAGCCATCCCTGCTTAGCCATTTTGCACTTCCTGTCGATCTCATTTTTGAGACGTTTGTATTCCTTTTTGCCTGCTTCATTTACTGCAACTTTATATTTTCTCCTTTCATCTATTACATTCAATATTTTTTACCCAAGGATTTCTACTAGCCCTCGTCTTTTTACCTACTTGATCCTCTGCTGCCGTCACTACTTCATCCCTCAGAGCTACCCATTCTTCCTCTACTGTATTTCTTTCCCCCATTTCTGTCAATTGTTCCCTTATGCTCTCCCTGAAACTCTGTACAACCTCTGGTTTAGTCAGTTTATCCAGGTCCTATCTCCTTAAATTCCCACCTTTTTGCAGTTTCTTCAGTTTTAATCTACAGTTCATAACCAATAGACTGTTGTCAGAGTCCACATCTGCCCCTGGAAATGTCCTACAATTTAAAACCTGGTTCCTAATTCTCTGTCTTACCATTATGTAATCTATCTGATACCTTTTAGTGTCTCCAGGGTTCATCCATGTATACTACCTCCTTTCATGATTCTGAAACAAAGTGATAGCTATGATTAAGTTGTGCTCTGTGCAAAATTCTACCAGGCGGCTTCCTCTTTCATTTCTTAGCCCCAATCCATACTCACCTACTATGTTTCCTTCTCACCCTTTTCCTACACTCGAATTCCAGTCACCCATTACTATTAAATTTTCGTCTCCCTTCACTATCTGAATAATTTCTTTTATTTCATCGTACATTTCTTCAATTTCTTCATCATCTGCAGAGCTAGTTGGCATATAAACTTGTACTACTGTAGTAGGTGTGGGCTTCGTATCTATCTTGGCCACAATAATGCGTTCACTATGCTGTTTGTAGTAGCTTACCCGCATTCCTATTTTCCTATTCATTATTAAACCTACTCCTGCATTACCCCTATTTGATTTTGTGTTTATAACCCTGTAGTCACCTGACCACAAGTCTTGTTCCTCCTGCCACCGAACTTCACTAATTCCCACTATATCCAACTTTAACCTATCCGTTTCCCTTTTTAAATTTTCTAACCTACCTGCCAGATTAAGGAATCTGACATTCCACGCTCCGACCCGTAGAACGCCAGTTTTCTTTCTCCTGATAACGGCATCCTCTTGAGTAGCCCCCGCCCAGAGATCCGAATGGGGGACTATTTTACCTCCGGAATATTTTACCCAAGAAGATGCCATCATCATTTAATCATACAGTAAAGCTGCATGCCCTCGGGAAAAATTACGGCCGTAGTTTCCCCTTGCTTTCAGCCGTTCGCAGTACCAGCACAGCAAGGCCGTTTTGGTTAACGTTACAAGGCCAGATCAGTCAATCATCCAGACTGTTGCCCCTGCAACTACTGAAAAGGCTGCTGCCCTCTTCAGGAACCACACGTTTGTCTGGCCTCTCAACTGATACCCCTCCGTTGTGGTTGCACCTTCGGTACGGCTATCTGTATCGCTGAGGCACGCAATCCTCCCCACCAACGGCAAGGTCCATGGTTCACGGGGGGGGGGGGGGGGGGGGGGGGGGGGAACTCCGTCAGTAGGGATCTAAAACAGAATGAATAATGGGAAAGCTCAGTTTGTTCACAGAGGAGATTTGCTACAAAACACTCTGCGACGCATCCTAGAATACTGCTGAAGTGTATGAGACATGTACCATGTTGGACTAACTAAGAAAGAAGGGTCACAGGTTTGTTCTGTTCTCCAGGGAGCGTCAAGGGAGTAATAGGGAATCCGAATGGCACACAAAAGACAAAATTTCAGGAATCAGTATCAAGTGAGGAATTTAGCGCAATACTGCAACCCACTATGTACCTCTCCTTTGTGGCACTTGAGGGAAAGATCTGAGTAATTGAATCGCCACGCCCTTTAGGGGACTCGGTCAGGAAATTTTCAAAACGATGTTAAGCAAATTGACTTGTTGCTTTAGGGTAGCTGCATCTACTAATGGTAGAAGGCACTGCGTCAGATATCCTGTTATGATAGTAAAGATGCTACAGAATTCACCTTATATGCTAAAAGGACTTCAGTCAGTGACTGAAGAGAAGCTATTGGGCAACACAGTGAAAGTTTTCCACTAAACGAACGTACAGTTAACATTGTATGGATGTATAAGTTGTTTAAGGAGAAAGATCCCAAGGTAAATCTCACCTTCTGCAGTTGGCAATTCGGACCCCCTGAAATGAGTGCTGCTGCACATATGAAGATGAAACAGAGAAAGCCATCGCCCTAAGGATTGTGCAATACAATGTTCCACTGCATAGCTAAGGGTTCACAACTGAAGATCCCAAAAAAGTTATACTAAGCTTACAAAAGCAACTAGAACGACAGACTAGCCTCATCACTTTATATTAGTTTTGGCTACATGTAAAAAGTACAAATTCTACAGATTCCTATTCAGAATAGATTTAATAGTAATTGCGACAGTTGGCAGAACAACTATTTTGTGTTCTCAGGATTAAAAAAGTAATCTACATAAGTACACCCAAGAGTCAAAGAGCCGGCTGCTGTGGCCGAGTGGTTCTAGGCGCTACAGTCCGGAACCGCGCTGCTGCTACGGTCGCAGATTCGAATCCTGCTTCGGACATGGATGTGTGTGATATCCTTAGGTTAGTTAGGTTTAAGTAGTTCTAAGTCCTAGGGGACTGATGAACTCAGATGCTAAGCCCCCATAGTGCTTAGAGTCATTTGAACCATTTGAAGCGCCAAAGAAACGTATAGGATTGGGTATTCAAATACAAGGATATGTAAACAGACAGAATACGGTGTTGCAGTCAGCAACGCCTATACAGGGTGTTACAAAAAGGTACGGCCAAACTTTCAGGAAACATTCCTCATACACAAATAAAGAAAAGATGTTATGTGGGGATGTTATGTGGGCATGTGTCCGAAAACGCTTAAATTCGATGTTAGAGCTCATTTTACTTTCGTCAGTATGTACTGGTCTTCTTCCATTCACCGACAGTTAGCCCAAATGAAGCAAGGTAATGTTGACTTCGGTGCTTGTGTTGACATGCGACTCATTGCTCTACAGTACTAGCATCAAACACATCAGTACGTAGCATCAACAGGTTAGTGTTCATCACGAACGTGGTTTTGCAGTCAGTCGGAGTTGCCAGATGCCCATTTGATGTATGGATTAGCACGGGGCAATAGCCGTGGCGCGTTACGTTTGTATCGAGACAGATTCCCAGAACGAAGGTGTCCCGACAGGAAGACGTTCGAAGCAATTTGATCGGCGTCTTAGAGACCACGGAACATTCCAGCCTATGACTCGCGACTGGGGAAGACCTAGAACGACGGCGACACCTGCAATGGACGAGGCAATTTTCGTGCAGTTGACGATAACCGTAATGTCAGCGTCAGAGAAGTTGCTGTTGTACAAGGTAACGTTGACCACGTCACTGTATGGAGAGTGCTACGGGAGAACCAGTTGTTTCCGTACCATGTACAGCATGTGCAGGCACTATCGGCAGCTGATTGGCCTCCACGGGTACACTTCTACGATTGGTTCATCCAACAATGCGTCAGTCCTCATTTCAGTGCAAATGTTCTCTTTACGGATGAGGCTTCATTCCAACGTGATCAAAGTGTAAATTTTCACAATCAACATGTGTGGGCTGACGAGAATCCGCACGCAATTGTACAATCACGTCATCAACACAGATTTTCTGTGAACGTTTGGGCAGGCATTGTTGGTGATGTCTTGATTGGGCCCCATGTTCTTCCACCTACGCTCAATGGAGCACGTTATCATGATTTCATACGGGATACTCTACCTGTGCTGCTAGAAAATGTGCCGTTACAAGTACGACACAACATGAGGTTGATGAACGATGGAGCTCCTGCACATTTCAGTCGAAGTGCTCGTACGCTTCTCAACAACATATTTGGTGACCGATGGATTGGTAGAGGCGGACCAATTCCATGGTCTCCACGCTCTCTTACCTCAACCGTCTTGACTTTCATTTATGGGGCATTTGAAAGCTCTTGTCTACGCAACCCCGGTACCAAATGTAGAGACTCTTCGTGCTCGTATTGTGGACGGCTGTGATACAATACTCCATTCTCCAGGGCTGTATCAGCACATCAGGGATTCCATGCGACGGAGGGTGGATGCCTGTATCCTCGCTAACGGAGGACATTTTGAACATTTCTTGTAACAAAGTGTTTGAAGTGACGCTGGTACGTTCAGTTGCTGTGTGTTTCCATTCAATGATTAATGTGATTTGAAGAGAAGTAATAAAATTAGCTCTAACACGGAAAGTAAGCGTTTCCGCACACATCTCCTCATGACATATTTTCTTTCTTTGTGTGTGAGGAATGTTTCCTGAAAGTTTGGCCGTACCTTTTTGTAACACCCTGTATAAGACAACAACTGGCTGGCGCAGTTATTAGATAGGTAACTGCTGCTACAGTGGCACTTTATCAACATTTAAGTGAGTTTGAACTTTGTGTTGTAGTCGCTCAGGAGCGATGGGACACAGTATCTCCAAGGTAGCGATGAAGTTGGGATTTTCCCTTACGAT
Source organism: Schistocerca gregaria (assembly GCF_023897955.1). Taxonomy (NCBI): domain Eukaryota; kingdom Metazoa; phylum Arthropoda; class Insecta; order Orthoptera; family Acrididae; genus Schistocerca; species Schistocerca gregaria. Next base: position 78,833,134 of record NC_064928.1, read on the forward strand.
TACACAAGTCTACCGTGAATATCAGGAATCCGATAAAACATCAAATATCCAACATCGATGTGGACGGAAAACAGACGAAGACTGAAGGCATTAGTTCAACGTAAAGCAAGTGCAACACTTATGCAAATTGCTGCAGATTTCAATGCTGGGCCATTAACAAGTGTCAGTGTGCTTTCCGAGCCGAAGACCACTCGTGTACCCTTGATGACTGCAGAACACAAAGCTTTACGACTCGCCCGGGCCCATAGACACCGACATTAGACTGTTGATGATTGGAAATTTGTTGCCTGTGTCAGACGAGTCTCGTTTCAAATTGTATCGAGCGGATGGACGAGTACGGGTATGGAGACAACCTCATGGATCCAATGACCCTGCATGTAATTGTTCAAGCTGGTGGTGGCTGTGTAATGGGGTGGGGTGAATGCAGTTGGAGTGATATGGGACCTCTGATACGTCTAGATACGACTCTGATCACCAATGAAAGAAACTGAAAGGTCAGAACGGATAGCCTCTACAGAACTTGTTAACAGTTTTCGCAGCTGTTACGATACAAAGATCCCGATTAGGAGAAAATAGCTAGAAGCACTGTGGATAACTTCAAAGCTTTGGGTGCCTCGATAAACAAAAATCTGCAGTTCCTTGATTCCCACGCCAGTAAATCTAGGTGCTACGAGACAAGAACAGAGGAAGGTTGAGAACGGAGAAAAGAACAGCAGTCGCTCACGAAATCCTTCAACTGTTGCATAGTCATCTTCATTGCGTATAAGAAAAGATAGTAAACAATATTGGTGGTGTAGAGCTTACAGGAGTCTAACATACTGTTCATGTTAACCTCCTGTACACTGTACACCAACAATATTGTTTACTATGTGATACGTTGGACTAATGTCACCTTTTGTTAAATGCAATAAAGATGACCATGTTATGGTTGAAATTCAGATCTGCTGTAATAGAAAGACAGATTTCACGATCGATTGGTGTTCTTTTATCCATTGTCTATACTCAACGATCGCTGCACATAACGGGATCATATGGATTCCAGTCTGAATAAGATGGCTCTGAGCACTATGGGACTTAACATCTGAAGTCATCAGTCCCCTAGAACTTAGAACTACTTAAACCTAACTAACCTAAGAACATCACACACATCCTTGCGCGAGGCAGGACTCGAACCTGCGACCGTAGCGGTCGCTCTGTTCCAGAGTGAAGCGCCTAGAACCGCTCGGCGACTCCGCACGGCCTCTGAATAAGAGAGAAACACCAAAACATTATAGAAACGAAACGGAGGTACCAGAACCGATGGGATGTCAGCATTGCAACCTGCTATTCCTCGATGCTGAACAGAGTGATTCCTTCGGCACTGCACAAAAGAAAAAGTTCGAAACGGGGAACTGAGGGAAAAAGGGAGAAGCATTAAGATTTACTTCATTGTATTAGCAGTGAAGAACGCAAATCTTTATTTTAATGCCATAACCGCCCCATTTCACCACGTATTGATAAATATTTTTTGAATATTTGTGTTTTATATGAATTATCTGAACCTTTATTATCACTGCGAGAAAAAATTACTTGACAGAGGGAAACCGTTCCTATTTCTGAAGTTAGCGTATCAAAAACCAAGAGGATCTCCTAAAATGATAGTCGGCCAGAGTGGCCGTGCGGTTCTGAGCGCTACAGTCTTGAACCAAGCGCCCGTTACGATCGCAGGTTAGAATCCTGCCTCGTGCATGGATGTGTGTGATGTCCTTAATTTAGTTAGGTTTAATTAGTTCTACGTTCTAGGCGACTGATGACCTCGGAAGTTAAGTCGCGTAGTGCTCAGAGCCATTTTCCTAAAATGATAACAAAATGGCAAAGTATAAAACTGTGCGCCTGTTTAAGTTCTAAAAGGTACCCTCCGCTAAGCATGTCACATCGGGTTACAGAGTATGGGTATTTATGTAGGCGCAGAATCTTGTCCAAGAGAATTACGACCACTTTTAATTTCAGTTGAACACTTACTTATTTCTTGAAAGCGAATGAAGCCGGTGTTTTGTATAGCTTCATCATCTTTGGAGTATTTCTGGCGGCTTTCAGCCTTCCAACCTTCACAAATCTACGGCTGGACTGTATTCAGATTGATCCAGTTTAACGACCGTGACGCAACGCGACCAAAGCCTTAAGATTAAAACCATCCCATAGACCAATATCATACTTAACATTATCCCATAAGTCATATCAACACGAGAAACACAAAGTATCATTACATATTATATCTGTTTACACCACAGTCTGAAAACTATTAACTTTCTATGCTGAAGAGCCAGAGAAACTGGTACAACTGTCTAATATAGTGGAGGGACCCCGCGAGCACACAGAAGAGCTGCAACACGGCGATGGATGGACTCGACTAATGTCTGAAGTAGTGCTGGATGGAACTGACACCATGAATACTACAGGGGTATCCATAAACCCGTAAGAGTGTGAAGGGATGGAAATCTCTACTGAACAGCACGTTGCAAGGCAGCCCAGATATGATCAATAATGCACCTGTCCGGAGAGTTTGATGGCCGGTGGAAGTGTTTAAACTCAAAGAGAGTGTTCCCGGAGCCACTCTGTAGGAATCCTGGACGTGTGGAGTGTCGCACTTTCCCGCTGGAATTGCTCAGACTGGATGCCCACGTACGTAACACCTGTCAGAGCAGTATCTAAAAGTATCAGGGGTTCCATATCACTCCAACTCCATTCGCCCCACACCATTACAGATCCTCCACCAGCTTGAACTGTTCCCTGCTGACATGCAGGGTTCATGGATTCATGAGGTTGTCTCCATACCCATACACTTGAATTCGCTCGATACGATTTGAAAAGAGACTCGTTCGAGCAGGCCATTAGTCATCAACAGTTGACGGGCCCAGGCGAGGCGTAAAGCTTCGTTTCATGAAGTTGTCAAGGGTACACGAGCGGTTCTTTGGCTCGGAAATCCCATATCGATGATGTTTCGTAGAATGGCTAGCACTCTGACACTTATTGTTGGCCCAGCATTGAAATCTGCAGCAATTTGCGGAAGAGTTGCACTTCTCTCACGTTGAACGATTCTCTTCAGTCGTCGTTGATGCCATTATTGCAAGACCTTTTTCAGGACGCAGCGATGTCGGAGATTTGATGTTCTACCAGATTGCTGATATTCACGGTACACTCGTGAAATGGTCGTACGGGAAAATCCCCAGTTCATCACTACCTCGGAGATACTGTGTCTCATGGCTCGTGCGCCGATTATAACATCACGTTCAAACTCACTCATCTTTTGACAACCTGACATTGTAGCAACAATAAGAGATCTCAGAACTGCGCCAGACAGTTGTTGTCTTACATAGGCGTTGCCGACCGCAGCGCCGTATTCTGCTTATTTCCATATATACACTCCTGGAAATGGAAAAAAGAACACATTGACACCGGTGTGTCAGACCCACCATACTTGCTCCGGACACTGCGAGAGGGCTGTACAAGCAATGATCACACGCACGGCACAGCGGACACACCAGGAACCGCGGTGTTGGCCGTCGAATGGCGCTAGCTGCGCAGCATTTGTGCACCGCCGCCGTCAGTCTCAGCCAGTTTGCTGTGGCATACGGAGCTCCATCGCAGTCTTTAACACTGGTAGCATGCCGCGACAGCGTGGACGTGAACCGTACGTGCAGTTGATGGACTTTGAGCGAGGGCGTATAGTGAGCATGCGGGAGGCCGGGTGGACGTACCGCCGAATTGCTCAACACGTGGGGCGTGAGGTCTCCACAGTACATCGATGTTGTCGCCAGTGGTCGGCGGAAGGTGCACGTGCCCGTCGACCTGGGACCGGACCGCAGCGACGCACGGATGCACGCCAAGACCGTAGGATCCTACGCAGTGCCGTAGGGGACCGCAACGCCACTTCCCAGCAAATTAGGGACACTGTTGCTCCTGGGGTATCGCCGAGGACCATTCGCAACCGTCTCCATGAAGCTGGGCTACGGTCCCGCACACCGTTAGGCCGTCTTCCGCTCACGCCCCAACATCGTGCAGCCCGCCTCCAGTGGTGTCGCGACAGGCGTGAATGGAGGGACGAATGGAGACGTGTCGTCTTCAGCGATGAGAGTCGCTTTTGCCTTGGTGCCAATGATGGTCGTATGCGTGTTTGGCGCCATGCAGGTGAGCGCCACAATCAGGACTGCATACGACCGAGGCACACAGGGCCAACACCCGGCATCATGGTGTGGGGAGCGATCTCCTACACTGGCCGTACACCTCTGGTGATCGTCGAGGAAACACTGAATAGTGCACGGTACATCCAAACCGTCATCGAACCCATCGTTCTACCATTCCTAGACCGGCAAGGGAAGTTGCTGTTCCAACAGGACAATACACGTCGCATGTATCCCGTGCCACCCAACGTGCCCTAGAAGGTGTAAGTCAACTACCCTGGCCAGCAAGATCTCCGGATCTGTCCCCCATTGAGCATGTTTGGGACTGGATGAAGCGTCGTCTCACGCGGTCTGCACGTCCAGCACGAACGCTGGTCCAACTGAGACGCCAGGTGGAAATGGCATTGCAAGCCGTTCCACAGGACTAAATCCAGCATCTCTACGATCGTCTCCATGGGAGAATAGCAGCCTGCATTGCTGCGAAAGGTGGATATACACTGTACTAGTGCCGACATTGTGCATGCTCTGTTGCCTGTGTCTATGTGCCTGTGGTTCTGTCAGTGTGATCATGTGATGTATCTGACCCGAGGAATGTGTCAATAAAGTTTCCCCTTCCTGGGACAATGAATTCACGGTGTTCTTATTTCAATTTCCAGGAGTGTATGTATTTGAATACGCCTGTCGATACCAGCTTCTTTGGCACTTCAGTGTATCTTAGCACTGTACTTGTCCATTTGCTTGATACCATTCAGCGCAATCTGCGTTTCGAAATTCAGAGCCTCTTATGGAATAAGAGGCGTTCAGTAGGTAATGCATCAATTTTTTTCTGTGCTAATTTCTCTTGAAAAACACCGAAAGTTGTTTTTGAACATCGTGGGGTATTCCTGCTTCAATCTCAATAGTATCATGAAGTTCCGGTCGGTGGCGTCGCTTTACGTAGCGTTAAAAATGGCGTTTTTAACGGAGGCGCGTTCCAGGCAGAGAGCTGTCACTAAGTTCCTTTTGGCGCAAAAGCAGATCAGCGCAGATATTCAGAGGCGCTTGCAGAATGTCTACCGAGGCGTGGCAGTGAACAAGCGCAGGGTCAGTTGTTGGATGAGGTGTCTGGCGTTATCGCGAGTAGATCACGGAAACCAGTCCGATCTCCCGCGTACCAGCCAGCCGGCCGGACATAGTTGCCGCACCTGCAGTGTTGGAACGAGCGTTGGTTGGTTGGTTTGGGGAAGGAGACCAGACATCGTGGTCATCGGTCTCATCGGATTAGGGAAGGATGGGGAAGGAAGTCGGCCGTGCCCTTTCAGAGGAACCATCTCGGCATTTGCCTGGAGTGATTTAGGGAAATCACGGAAAACCTAAATCAGGATGGCCGGACGCGGGATTGAACCGTCGTCCTCCCGAATGTGAGTCCAGTGTCTAACCACTGCACCACCTCGCTCGGTGAACGAGCGTATGGCAACTGTCCGCAACAGCTCGTATTTCAGCTTTAACTGGACTTTGCTTGTATACAGAAACCATTATATTGATTAAATATTAGTATCTGGCCAAGAAGTTGAACCTCTTGACCTTATCCTGACAGCTTTATACCTATCAGAAAACATTAACTCTCAACGACGCCAGGGTATTATCGTTTTCTTCTTCTTCTTCTTCTGCCCTTAAAGAATTAAACTCTTCCCTGTTACGGCGCCCAACTCTTCCCTAGACTTCTTCTGCCTTCCGTTTTGTAATATCTGATTGCAATGAAGTCTGTCATTTTGTCAAGATGGTCACTCCATTTTCGTCTGTTGCCTTCAGTTTTGTTTCTTACATCAACGACGTATAATTCTTTCCTAACGTCGCTGTTCCTTAATCTCTTTACTCTGGTACAGCTTTGCATAGCGCTAATAAATCTCGTTTCAACAGGCTGAACGGCCTCTGTGGCCGAGCGGTTCTAGGCGCTTAAGTCCGGAACTGCGCGGCCGCTACGGTCGCAGGTTCGAATCCTGCCTCGGGCACGGATGTGTGTCATGTCCTTAGGTTAGCTACGTTTAAGTAGTTCTAAGTCTAGGGGACTGATGACCTCAGATGTTAAGTCCCATTTGAACCATCTGAACAAGCTGAATCTTACTTTTTTGTTGTTAGTAAATTATCCAGAACACTCATATACATTAGTGTGGGAACGTCTTTCTTTCTAAAATTTCATTCACGCTAATTTTTGTCTTCTTTCTAAACAACCCTGGGGCACACCCGAAGTTACTTCTACATCTGCCGATGACTCTCTGTCCAAGATAACATGTGGCGTCCTCCCTACCAAAAAGCCTTCAATCCAATCACAGATTTCACCTGATACTTCTTATAATCGTACTTTTGGCAATAAGGGTAGGTGTGGTACTGAATCAAATGCTTTTTGGGAATGAAGAAATACTGCGACTACCTGGCTGCCATGACCCAAAATTTTCAATATGTCAGGTGAGAAAAGTGCGAGTTGGGTTTCATATGATCGAGGTTTGCGAAATACGTGACTTTGGCATTCAGATGGTCATTCTGTTCAAGATATCTCATTACTTCTGAACTCAGATTATGTTCTAAGACTCTACAACAAATCGATGTCAAGGACATTGGACGGTAGTTCTGTGGAGCATTTCTACTGGCCTTCTTGTGGAACGGTGTGATCTGTGCCTTTTCCCAAGAAGTGACCGTGGTTTTTTGTTCGAGGGATCTACGATATATTACAGTTAGAAGAGGGGGTAACTCAGAAACAAATTCAGTGTGGAATCTGATAAGTATTCCATCGGGGCCTGGAACCGTGTTCAGTTATAGCGATTTCAGCTGTTTTGCACCACCACTGACACTAATTTCATTCACCTTTTCAATGGTACGAGGATTAAATTGCGGCAGTTCTGGGTCTTCCATTGTAAAGGAATATTTGAAGACGGAGTTAAGCATTTCAGCTTTTGTTTCGCTACCCCCAATTCCAGTTCCAGGCTCATTCACTAGGGACTGTACACCAACTTTGGTGCCATTAACAGCCTTTACATGCCACCAAAATTTCTTTGCGTTCTGTGAAAGATCAGTTGAGAGTACTCCGCTGCGGTAGATATTGAAGGCATCAGGCATTTCTGTCTTGAGAGCCAAACGCGTTTTTAGCATCTCTTTATCTACAGCCCTATACTTTGGTTTGCTTCTACTATGCAGCAGTCTCTATTTCTTGAGAATTTACTTTGCAGTGACTGTACACAATGGAGGTTACCTCCAATTATGAACTCTTCTACTGGATTTTCCAAGCTCTGTATTTCCCAAAATGTTACATTCATATATGTGAATGATGCATGAATAAAAACGTAAACTCGCCATTTTTTTCATTTTGTACTCTGCAAATGTTCTGTGAGTGTCTCGTAGATCACACGACACACGTCCAATCGGTGGTCAAGTTCATTCCATACCTTATGCAGCACATTCTGTCAATAGTCATCACACACCATTATTGTCACGTATCCTGAGCTGTTCTAGTGTTCTTGGCAGTGAGGGTACTCCCAAAGGAAAAATGTGAAAAGGGGTTATGTCAAGCGACCTGGGGTGCCAAGGCAACAAAGTCACATCATCTCCACCACTCCACGATATCCAGCGACGCAGAATTTGGTCGTTTAGGTAGCAACAAACATCGATGTTCCAATGAGGGGTGTCCTGTTTTGTTGGAAGATAAAATTCTCGGAAGGAGTTATCGGTTGCATCACATCGGAAAAATTCTAGTATCCGATTCCTCTCGTCAGCTTTGAGCAATGACGTCATAGCTAAAGCAAAGACGTTACGTATAGGCAATCTTTGAAAGGAACGGTCGTACTCGTAAACAAACGAATGCAGCATACGGTAAAATTACAAACACATTCACGCACTTATTTACTTAGTCATCTAGTTATCTAAACGAACTGAAGATAACGAAAATAATTAAGAAGAATTAAAAACAAAGTTTCATGTCTGATAAGAAGTATTCTCGTAAATTTATGCGAGAAGAAAAGCACAGAGAACTTTTCAATTGCATTACTGTAAAGCGCATGTTGAAGTCATACTGTTATAAAATAGTATTATTTTTACTATTAATTACTGAATCTAACGGGAAAAGTGCAAGAAAGTTGGGGTTTTGGGCGGGGAGAAACTAGGAAGTAACAGAAAAACGGGGAAATGAAATGAATGACTACAAATACGAAACAGTAGCGTGAAATGTGGAGAAACTGACACACTAAATTCTAAAAGAAAAGCCGCTACATGACTAACAAATATCTCAAAAAATAAAGAATATTGGTATACATAACTAAAATTAACTTATGTAGGTAAATTCCAGTTACAGATTTCAACCGCTCTATAATTAATATGTAAATCATTTTTGCTGTTGTGTGTAATGAAACATAATAGCCGTTTCACATCTCTCATTACTCTCTAAAACTACTGCGGTGTATAACAAAAAGTGGAATCGGTAACTGGAAGTTCTTCTATATAGGTCAATTCTAGTTAGCGTTTCCAAAATTAGTAACTTTTTTGCAGTAGTTCAGAGAAAACTCACGAGTGCCGAAATCATATTAGTCTAAATTTTAGTGCACATACGTCCTGAAAAAACGATGTAATTAATGAACCATCGAATGGCCGGAATCGTTAACTAGAATTGACCTGTGTAGGAGTCAACTCTAGTTACTGAAACAACTATTCGATCGTTCATAATTTTGGACATGTTTGCAGTAAATCTGTGGACTACGTTTTTCAAGGATTCCTAGATTTCTTATTGGTCTCAGAACTAGTACGAGAAACTAATAAACGTTGTTGGTACAAGTTTCAATTTTTTTCTTTTTTTCATACTAGTGAAGAGGGTAGTACCGTATGTACAAATCCTGTAACACGTTGGTGTACCCACTTGTTGCTGAAACAGTCTAAATAACGAACCATGGAATGGTTGGAATCGGTTACTAGAATTACCATATAAACATCAATTCAGATTACCGATTACAATATTTGTTACCCTACTTTTTGTCAATTTTCGCTACATGTGAACTAGTTCCGTTATATTGAACAACTAGTATTAACAATTAACCCTTTTTCACAATATTATGAGTTCATCATACGCTATACTGTACTGGATTTAAAGGTTCTCTGTACTTTTCTTACTCGCATAACTTACGATAGTAATTTATTTCGTACATGTATACTTCTGTTTTTATGTTTTTATTTATTTTTGTTACCTTCAATTCTTCTCGGTAAATTTTGTGTCTAAGTAATTAATCACATGAACGGTGTTTGTAATTTTATCGTATGCTACATTCGTTTGTTTACGAATATGATCAGTTGCTTTCAAAGATTGCCTCTATACAGCGTCTCTCCTTAGGTATGACGTCATTGCTCAAAGCCGACTAGTGGAATCGGACAGTTTAATTGACCCCATCATTTCATTGTAATAAGTACTCGTCACAGCCTTCTCACAGAAGAAGAAAAAGGCTACGACTGTGCCACTGCACAGAAAACGTTAATCTTCGGCAAATCGCGTTCATACGCCACAAGTTCTAGAGGTTGTTCAGCGCCGCACACTATCACACTGTGGCAAATAATCTTGTAAGGTGTGAATGTCATTTTGATTTTTGTAAGTTATCGATGTACGCGTCAGAGAGAGAGAGAGCAATTTATGTTACTGTTAAACAATCTTTGGTCTTGTTGTGGCAGCCTTTGCCTCTACGCGATCTGATACATTCTTAGTTGAAATCTGGTACGTGACGGCTTATTCAGAAGCACTACGTGGACTTGTGATTGTATCTGTTACATGAAGAGAGATTTATTGTAAAAGACAACAAGGATGAACATGTATCCCTTGTAAAGGGAAGAGAATATAAATATTGAATCATGTTACTCGTATTATTTCTGAAGAGAAGAAGTTTGAGGTAAGACTGTTGCACTGCGCAGCTAATTTTTTAAAATAATTATTGTCAGTCAGTTAACTTGCCCAGAGCGGAGAGAAATAAAACTCCACTTCCCTGAATCATGCATTAACAACTGATTAACCTTTTTGGTTTTTATGGAAATTCTCTGTTATCATTGTGCACCTTTCAAATCATTGTTCGCTTTGCTAATCACAGATTATGTGTAAAGATAACCCGAAATTGTACTCTGTCTTTTTGAATACAGAACTTGATTGTCAAATCGTCCTCTTGGAATATCATTTCATAGGAATAGTTACTCTCTCCATCCCACTGTTTAAAGAAGGTTTATCATTACGCAACACCACATTGCACCATGCGGTATACAGGAGTTTAAATATTTATATAAAAATAGAAGTCTATCTTAGCCGCTGCCTGTTTGCTGCTGTGCTTTCGAGAGATTTCCAGAAGGCTTTTGATACCGTTCCTCATAAGCGACTATTAATCAAATTGCGTGGATGTGGAGTATCGTCTCAGTTGTGTGACTGGATTCGTGATTTCTTCTCAGAGAGGTCACAGTTCGTAGTGATTGACGGTAAATAACCCAGTAGAACAGAAGTGATAACTGGCGTTTCGCAAGGTAGTGTCATAGGCCCTCTGCTGTTCCTGATTTACATAAATGATCTAGGTGATAATCTGAGCAGCCCCCTTAGATTGTTTGCAGATGACGCTGTAATTTACCGTCTAGTAAAATCATCAGACGATCAATTCAAATTACAAAATGACCTAGAGAGAATTTCTGTATGATATGAAAAGTGGCAATTGGCACTAAACAAAGAAAAGTGCGAGGTCATCCACATGCGTACTAAAACAAATCCGATAAATTTTTCGTATACGATACACTGCACAAATATAAGGGCTGTCAATTCGACTAAATACCTAGGAATGACAATTAGGAGCAACTTAAATTGGAAAGACCACATAGATAATATTGTGGGGAAGGCAAAACAAAGACTGCGCTTTGTTGGCGGAACACTTAGAAGATGAGACAAACCCACTAAAGAGACAGCCTACATTACACTTGTCCGTCCTCTGCTGGAATATTGCTGCGCGGTGTGGGATCCTTACCAGGTAGGATTGACGGAGGACATCGAAAAAGTGCAAAGAAGGGCAGCTCGTATTGTGTTATCGTGCAAAAGGGGTGAGAGTGTCACTGTTATGATACGCGAAATGGGGTGGCAGTCACTGAAACAAAGGCGGTTTTCTTTGCAGCGAGATCTATTTACGAAATTTCAATCAGCAACTTTCTCTTCCGAATGCGAAAATATTTTGTTGACACCCACCTACGTAAGTAGAAATGACCATCATAATAAAATAAGAGAAATCACAGCTTGAACAGAAAGATTTAGGTGTTCCTTTCTCCTACGCGCCATCCGAGAGTGGAATGGTAGAGACGTTGTATGAAAATGTTTTTTCGATGAACCGTTTGGCAGGCACTTATGGGTGCATTGCAGAGTAACTACGTAGGTGTAGATCTGCAATTGTATTGTAAAGACGCGAGGTAAATGGAAATTTTGATTAGGGCGATATAATTGTTCTACTTCAGCTGCATGTTTAATAGAAAGACGCGGTATATTCAGACCAGTTGCAACTCGGTTAAAATTAGACTCTGTTTAGTCAAAGGATTAGCATAAGAGTTTACGATGGATAAAGTTTGTGAATACGTAGACGTTTTATTGCATGGGAGATAATTCTGAATTTCATACAGAAACTTATCGTGGAAAGCGTACAACCTTTCTAGTTAAATCGAAGGCTGTTTGCTCGCTGAATATCAGCTTGAAGGCAAACTGTCTCTCCTCTTGCTTTGTAATCATTTTATCAAAGCGCTCCACTCGTAGCGCAACTAGTGAGCACAATGCAAACTCGGTGATTTTACGATTCTCTTCATTTAGCAACCACATTTCTACATGTAATAACTTGGAAAATGCTGAACTTTGAAAACGAATGAATCATTTACTGTAGCCGTATGTTAGGCAGTTAAATGGGACGTTACATTGACATTGACATGTTACAGCCAGATCTTGTGATGTTCATTTGAAAAGATGAAGTAAAGGACGAAGTGTTTCTGTTGACTGACACTACAGAATAATAATTTCGGACGAGAAGCGGAGGCTTCAACTGGAATACATGGCGACAGACGCTTGGTGGTACGGCGGTATGTTGACGCCAGCCGTTAAACGGACCGTCACAGGCAAGTGCCGTGTAACAAGGTGAGCAAACGACCTCTGTCCGCCGCCAAGAACACAGATGCCAAAAAATATGTGCTAAATGTTTCGTTTATTTGTTTACAGGTTTCTCTTACGACGTTTGCAGTCGAAAGCTGCTTAACACTGCAATCTAAATCCATCTTATTTCTACCGAATTTTGAAGCTCTCCTTTTTGGTTTGTGAAATAAATGTGGGCTTCTCAAAATGTACTTATCTTTCCTTTCTTTGACGAATTTATTTCATAACCTACGTACCGTCTTCAGAGTGTCTCTCTTTATACCCTCTACTTATGTTACAGCTTTCAAATGGTTCAAATGGCACTGAGCACTATGGGACTTTGACATCTGAGGTCATCAGTCCCCAGAACTTACAAGTACTTAAACCTAACTAACCTACTGACATCACACAATCCATGCCCGAGAAAGGATTCGAACCTGAGACCATAGAAGTCGCGCAGTTCCAGACTGAACCGCTCGGCCACAACGGCCGGCCTGTTACAGGTTTCAATGATTTTCTAATTATTATTTTGGTATGAGTGCTTGCTCTCAGTGGTATCATGCGACATATGGATATAAAAAAACTGTGACACTATTCTACATTTCGTGGCCTGAGAGCATATCATCCGCTTAGACACGACAAAAATTATTTCCGATATCAGCAGGGTCGAACGAAGTGGACTTGTATTCAAGAAGTTGGTGATTCGATTCCATCGCTGGCCTCCATGTTTAGGTTTCCGCTTCATTTCAGCTCAATTCTGAAATAGAGACGTTTACATTTATATTTCTCTTGTAGAGTTCCAGATATGCATAATTTAGCACTCTTTCACCTCTTCTAGTATGTAATTTTACAAGCATCTCATTTTCTCTGAAGTATTTGACGTAAAATGATATAATTTTGCAGGTTTTTCCGTGGTGTATGTGATTGTTACACGGAAAACGGTATTTCGAGTACGCGTAGTACTAAGGGGGTAATCAAATTAAAGGGTAATGCGTAACGCTGAAGTTCTATCGCACGAACGTCGAAACGTAGTAATCGATAAACTTTTTCCCTCCGTTATATTTTGTGGAGAGTGTCAGCGAGAAAAAGTCTGGAATGGATTCTAAACTATGTTTAAAGTATTGTTGGTTGTCGCTAAGTGAAATATTCGATGACTGTATTGATAGTAATTTGTGCGCCCTGAGTTAGTCACCCTAAACTAAAGCCATATACACAGTTTCTAACTTTGATATTAGACTTGCTGTGTCAAATCTTTAATGTACAACTACATATCTCAATGATTAGATTATAATGGCATTTTAAATATTTAAATTCAGTCAAAAATTATATAAAATAGTGAAAATCAAATTTCCGTTGCCCCTGGAAACCGTTAAATAGGCAGCCTGCTACCTGTCACACTCGACGTTTAGTACAGTAGACCTCTGTTTTCCACTGCAGCTTTTACCGTCTACAGCTCCCTCAACTATCATTTACACTTCATACTCTGAAGCGCCAAAGAAACTAGTATAGGCATCCGTATACAAAAACAGAGATATGTAAACTGCAGAGTACGGCGTCGCGGTCGGCAAGGCTTATACAGGGTGTTACAAGAAGGTACGGCCAAACTTTCAGGAAACATTCCTCACACACAAAGAAAGAAAATATATTATGTGGCTATGTGTCAGGAAACGCTTACTTTCCATGTTAGAGATCATTTTATTACTTCTCTTCAAATCGAATTAATCATGGAATGGAAACACACAGCAACTGAACGTACCAGCGTGACTTCAAACACTTTGTTACAAGAAATGTTCAAAATGTCCTCCGTTAGCGAGGATACAGGCATCCACCCTCCGTCGCATTGAATCCCTGATGTCCTGATGCAGCCCTGGAGAATGGAGTATTGTATCACAGCCGTCCACAATACGAGCACGAAGAGTCTACATTTGGTACCGGGGTTGCGTAGACAAGAGCTTTCAAATGCCCCATAAATGAAAGTCAAGTGGGTTGAGGTCAGGAGAGCGTGGAGACCATGGAATTGGTCCCCCTCTACCAATCCATCGGTCACCGAATCTGTTGTTGAGAAGCGTACGAGCACTTCGACTGAAATGTCCAGGAGCTCCATCGTTCATCAACCTCATGTTGTGTCGTACTTGTAACGGCACATTTTCTAGCAGCACATGTAGAGTATCCCGTATGAAATCATGATAACGTGCTCCATTGAGCGTAGGTGGAAGAACATGGGGCCCAATCAAGACATCACCAACAATGCCTGACCAAGCGTTCACAGAAAATCTGTGTTGATGACGTGATTGCACAATTGCGTGCGGATTCTCGTCAGCCCACACATGTTGATTGTGAAAATTTACCATTTGATCACGTTGGAATGAAGCCTCATCCGTAAAGAGAACATTTGCACTGGAATGAGGATTGACACATTGTTGAATGAACCATTCGCAGAAGTGTACCCGTGGAGGGGAATTAGCTGCTGATAGTGCCAGCACACGCTGTACATGGTACGGAAACAACTGGTTCTCCCGTAGCATTCTCCATACAGTGACGTCGCCAACGTTACCTTGTACAGCAGCAACTTCTCTGACGCTCACATTAGGGTTCTAGGCACTTCAGTCCGGAACCGCGTGACTGCCACGGTCGTAGGTTCGAATCCTGCCTAGGGCATGGATGTGTGTGATGTTCTTAGGTTAGTTAGGTTTAAGTAGTTCTAGGGGACTGATGACCTCAGATGTTGAGTCCCATTGTGCTCAGAGTCATTTGAACCATTTTTGAGCAGTTGGATTACTACTGCTACAGTGGCAGGTTATCAGGATTTGAGTGAGTTTGAACGTGGTGTTATAGTCGGAGCACGAGCGATGGAACACAGCATCTGCGAGGTAGCGAAGAAGTGGAGATTTTCCCGTACGATCATTTCACAAGCGGAACGTGAATAGCAGGAGTCCGGTAAAACTTCAAGCCTCCGGCGTCGCTGCGTCCGGAAGAAGACGCTGAAAGAACGGGACCAACGACCATTTTCAGTGTGACAGAAGTGCAACACGTCCGCAGATTTCAGGAGATTTTAGTGCTGGGCCATCAACAAGCGTCAGCGTGCGAACTAAAACGAAACTTCATCGATATGGGCTTTCGGAGCCGAAAGTTCATTCGTGTACCCTTGATGATTGGACGACACATAGTTTTTACCTGGGCCCGGCGACACCGAGTTTGGACTGTCGATGACTGGAGATATGTTGCTGGTCGGACGAGTCTCGTTTCAAATTGTATCGAGCGGATGGACGTGTACGGTTATAGAGAGAACCTCATAAATCCATGGACCTGCGTGTCAGTAGGAGACTGTTCAAGCTGGTGGACGCTATGTAATAGTGTGGGGCGAGTACAGTTGGGGTGATATGGGACCCTGATACTTCTAGATACGACTCTGGCAGGTAACACGTACGTAACCATCCTGTCTGATCCGCTGCATCCATTCACGTCCATTGTGCTTTTCGACGGTTCAAAAATGATTCTGAGCACCTTGGGACTTAACTACTGTGGTCATCAGTCCCCTAGACTCAGAACTACTTAAACCTAACTAACCTAAGGACATCACATACATCCATGCCCGAGGCAGGATTCGAACCTGCGACCGTAGCGGTCGCACGGTTCCAGGCTGAAGCGCCTAGAACCGCTCTGCCACAGCGTCCGATCGCTTTCCGACGGACTTGAAAAATTCCACTAGGACGAGGCAACACCCCACACGTCTAGAATTGCCAGAGAGTGGCTCTAGGAACACTCTTCTGAGTTTAAACTCGTCCGCTGGTCAGCAAGTTCCCCAGATAGGGGGGGGGGGGGGGGGTGGTTTGGGGGAAGAGACCAGACAGCGAGGTCATCGGTCTCATCGGATTAGGGAAGGATGGGGAAGAAAGTCGGCCGGCATCATGAGCGGACACGGGATTGAACCGTCGTCCTCCCTAATGCGCCACCAGGCAGGAACATTATTGAGCATATCTGGGATGCCTTGCAACGTGTTGTTCCTTCCCTCCGAACTGTTACGGATTTATGGACATCGCTGCAGGATTCATGGTGTCTATTTGCCCCAGCACTAATTCAGACTTCAGTCGAGTCCATGCCACGTCGTGCTGAGGCAGTTCTGCGGGCCTACACGATGTTAGGCAGGTGTACCAGTTTCTTTGGCTCTTCAGTGTATTATCCTGTCCCTTCGTTTAGTAAGAGCAGAGGGGTCCACAAGAACGAAGACACTCTTTGGTAGTAAACATCTTTGGAACAAAACGATGTATTCTTGCAATTTTGCGACGTAGTGTAGTCCATTGTTTTCTCAAGAGACCCTGGAGCGCGTTTTACAGTAGATGACAGTGCAGGAATGAATGAAGAGAGCTTGTCATCTGAGCACTGCTTTTGAATACTGCCAGTGGTTTCAAGGCATGCTTCACAAGGATGACCGGTTTGCAGGGATGGTTATATGGTATTACGAGGCACACTTCAAACTGAAACTACTGTAAATCGCCACAACTGCGTGTGCTGGAGTCCTGAAAATCCTCACGTTCACATGGACAAACATGTTCATGTACGGGGGTGTTGATGCGTGGTGTTAATTGGCTCGTTCTTCTTTGAAGGTACCGTAACTGGTAAGATGGCTCTTCGTATGCTGCAAACATCGATTTTACCTGATGAAAATCTATCTGGACAATGGGTAAGTCGAAGAGGAACTGTTGAATACCTACCACAGTCTCCAGCCATTACCCCTTTTGAATTCTATCTATGGGGGACCTTGAAAGATGAAGTTTGTCAACAGAAGCCAGCTACACTGAAAGAGCTACGAGAAACCATTGGTGTCCTTTCCGGCTATCACATAGGCAACACTGACAGTCTTAGTTCGGTCAACAGTTCAGCTGCATCGATGACGATTCACTGCTAATGGGAATCACTGCCGGCCGCTGTGGCCTAGCGGTTCTAGGCGCTCCAGTCCGGAATCGCGCAGCTGCTACGGTGGCGGGTTCGAAACCTGCCTCGGGCATGGATGTGTGTGATGTCCTTAGGTTAGTTAGGTTTAAGGAGTTCTAAGTTCTAGGGGAATGATGACCTCAGATGTTAAGTCCCATAGTGTTTAGAGCCATTTGAACTATTTTGGGAATCACTTTGAACTTAGAAGTAGCCTTACCCTCGTACAATAACTGTAACAGTACGACATTTTTCCCACTATTAGCCAGCCGCGGTGGTCTCGCGGTTCTAGGCGCGCAGTCCGGAACCGTGCGACTGCTACGGTCGCAGGTTCGAATCCTGCCTTGAAGATGGATGTGTGTGATGTCCTTAGGTTAGTTAGGTTTAAGTAGTTCTAAGTTCTAGGGGACTGATGACCACAGCAGTTGAGTCCCATAGTGCTCAGAGCCATTTGAACCATTTTTCCCACTACTATTGACTATCTACATTTTTCTGGGCCGCTCTGTATTTTTCGGTCACTCCTTTCCTCGCGTACTCTGCAGATAACCTAACCATTCCTCGTCACTCAATTTTCAGTATACTTCCCCAAAATCACATCTCAAACCCTTGGTTATCCTTGTTTTCCCGATTTCTCACAGTCCATGATGCTCTTCCGTATACACATTCCACGCTCCGACTTGTAGAATATTAACCTTTCTTTAAGTTTCTGAAACATTTTTTTCTCGTGTACACCTCCCATTTGACATTTCTCTTCCAGAGATGAGAATGGGAGACTAATCTTGAATTCTTTACTCAGTGAGAAGATCATTATCCGCCTTTATTGCAGCAGTCTCATCAGTTGTTTCCCGTGTCAGGAAGCAAATCGTCAATGCAGTTTCTTCCCCCTTTCAAGGCCAGAGTGCCAATCCATGAAGGTGCCGTCCTCCCTCTCGTTAAAATGTCGAACACAACTGGAGGTTAGACGACTGTTCAATCCCGCGTCCGGCCATCCTCATTTAGGTTTTCCGTGGTTTCCCTAAATCTCTCCAGGCAAATGCCGGGATGGTTCCTTCGCAAGGGCACGGCCGACTTCTGTCCTCACCATTCCCTAATTCGATGAGACCGATGACCTCGCTGTCTGGTCCCTTCCCCCCAAACAACCCAACTGTAGGTTGATTTCTATCGCTAAGCGCAACTATTGTCAGAGTACCCTATAGAGAAAAATCCAGTGAGAAGAAATAAAAACTTTGAGGTTCGCCGATGAGATTGTAATTCTGTCAGAGACAGCAAAGGACTTGGAAGAGCAGTTGAACGGAATAGACAGTCTCTTGAAAGGAGGATATAAGATGAACATCAACAAAAGCAAAACGAGAATAATGGAATGTAGTCAAATTAAATCGGGTGGTGCTGAGGGAATTAGATTAGGAAATGAGACACTTAAAGTTGTAAAGGAGTTTTGCTATTTGGGGAGCAAAATAACTGATGATGGTCGAAGTAGGGAGGATATAAAATGTAGACTGGCAATGGCAAGGTCAGCGTTTCTGAAGAAGAGAAATTTGTTAACATCGAGTATAGATTTAAGTGTCAGGAAGTCATTTCTGAAAGTATTTGTATGGAGTGTAGCCATGTATGGAAGTGAAATATGGACGATAAATAGTTTGGACAAGAAGAGAATAGAAGCTTTCGAAATGTGGTGCTACAGAAAAGAATGCTGAAGATTAAATGGGTAGATCACATAACTAATGAGGAAGTATTGAATAGGATTGGGGAGAAGAGAAGTTTGTGGCACAACTTGATCAGAAGAAGGGATCGGTTGGCAGGACATGTTCTGAGGCATCAAGGGGTCACAAAGCATTGGAGGGCAGCGTGGATGGTAAAAATCGCAGAGGGAGACCAAGAGATGAATACACTAAACAGATTCAGAAGGATGTAGGTTGCAGTAGGTACTGGGACACGAAGAAGCTTGCACAGGATAGAGTAGCATGGAGAGCTTCATCAAACCAGTCTCAGGACTGACGACCACAACAACAACAGGCGAACGTTTCTTGTTTCTGAGGATATCGTGACTTGCTCTGTGCGAGAAGGACAATCCTCAACCAGCAACTGTCGGAACTGGTCATCGTAATGGAGACTGCGAGATTGCTGCTCTCGCTCTTTGGGATCCCTTGACTGTCATGAGAATATGGAATCAGATTCAGCAGGGCCACACTCGATACCACACGGGATCTCAGTGTCCACCACGCGTCTAGCACTGTAGAGGCTAGAGGCTGATAGGCTGCGACTTGTTCCTTTTCAATTTCCTCCAACGGACGACGTTTCGATCTCTCTCCGGTGATTCTATTTGACCTTCTCATGTTCCCTGTTAGCTGAACAGAATTTCATTTCTGCTGTCCTTTCTGTTGTGCAGTTTTAATGGCCAGCAATAGCTCCGCTCTCATGAGATTTGTTCTAGAACACATAAAATTAAAAAAAATGTCCATTGGGCTTGCAGAGATAGAGTTTTATCATTTTTGATTAGTAATTCTCTGGCCCAATTTCAGTTATTGGTGGATTTTTTCCTTGCCATTGCCAGTCTACGTTTTATATCTTCTCTTCTTTGACCGTCATCAGTTGTTTTGCTCCCCAAATAGCAAAACTCCTTTACTACTTTAAGTGTCTCATTCCCTCAGCTTCACCCGATTTAATTCGACTGCATTCCATTATCCTCATTTTGCTTTTGTTGATGGTCATCTTATATCCTCCTTTCAAGACACTGTCCATTCCGTTCAACTGCTCTTCCAAGTCCTTTCCTGTCTCCGACAGAATTACAATGTCATCGGTGAACCTCAAAGTTTTTATTTCTTCTCCTTGGATTTTAATACCTGCGAGTTGTGAATGAGAGACACGCCGCGTAATTCTATCTGGCGCTGAGGTGATGAGTCATAGGATACCTCCTAATATCGTGTCGGACCACCTTCTTATCCGGTGTAGTGCAGCAGCTCAACGCAGCATAGACTCAACACGTCTTTGGAAATTCCCTGCAGAAATACTGGGCAGCGTTGCCTCTATAGCTACCCATAATTGCGAAAGAGTTGCCGCTGCAGTATTTTGTGCACGAACTGTACTCACCTTTATGACTCATGAATGTTCGACGGTTGACCAGATCATTAACTCGAACTGTCCAGAATGTTCTTCACACCAGTCACAAAGGTATGTGGGCGGGAGACATGGCACACTGTTATCCATAAAATTCCGTCGTTGCCTGGAAACATGAAGGCCATGAATGGCTGCAAACGGTCTGAAGTAGTCAATTTCGGTTCTTTTCGATCAGTGGATCAGATCCATTCCATGTACACGCAGTCCACACAATTAAGGAGCCACAACCAGCTTGTAGAGTGCCTTGTTCACAACTTGGGTTCATGGCTTCGTGTGGTCTGCGCCACACTTGAACCCTAGAGTCAGCTTTTGCCAATTGAAATAGGGACTCATACGACGGGCGTTTGAAAAGTCCGTGCAAAGTCCGAGAAATGGCACCAACGGCGAGTATCGAGGTCATGTTTAGTTAGTAGCATCTTTGGAAAGAACCCACACCACGTTTCAGCCATATTCGTCTATTTTTTTGTGTTTGGCATTCGTGTGAATCAAGGAAGTCGAGTGATTGTCAAAAAACGGACGAAAAAGAATTTCGTTTTGTGATTAAACATTACTTAATGAAAGGAAAAACGCCTTAGGAAAGTAAAGAGAAGCTTGATAAACATTACGGTGACTCTGCTCCTTCGATCAGAACAGTTTATAAGTGGTTTCAAAATTTTCGGAGTGGCCATATGTGCACAAGTGATGCTTAACGTTCTGGACGCTCTGTGGAGGTTACGACTCCACAAATCATTGATAAAATCCATGATATGGTCATGGATGACAGAAGAGTTCAGGCGCGTGAGATTGCTAGTGCTGTGGGCATCTCGGATGCATAAACATTTGGACATAAGAAAGCTGTTCGTAAGATGGGTTCCACGATTGCTCACGCTTGATCAAAACCGGAATCGTGTGAAGTGTTGCAAGGATGGTTTGCAGCTGTTCAAGAAGAATCCGCAGGACTTAAAGCGTCGTTTCGTCACTGTGGATGAAACATGGATACATTACTATACTCCTGAGACCAAACAACAATCTAAACAATGAGGTACGAAGGGAGAATCTACACCAAAAAACGCGAAGACCATTCCTTCGGCCAGGAAGGTTATGGCGACCGTCTTTTGGGTTTCGCAAGGGATAATCCTCATCAACTATCTGGAAAAGGGTAAAACTATTACAGGTCCATATTATTCATCGTTATTGGACCGCTTGAAAACCGAGCTGCAAGAAAACCGCCATTGATTGGACCGGAGAAAACTCCTTTTCCATCACGACAACGCACCAGCACACACCTCAGCAGTTGTAGTCGCAAAATTAATGGAAATAGGATTCCAACTCGTTTCACATCCGCCCTGTTCTCCAGACTTGGCTCCCTCGGAGTGCTATTTGTTCCCCCAATTTGAAGAAATGGCTGACGAGACAAAGATTTTATTCAAACGAGGAGGTAACTGCAGCAACTAATAGCTATTTTGCAGACTTGGACAATTCCTATTATTCGGAAGGGATCAACGAATTAGAACGGCTTTGGATTAAGTGTATAAGTCTAAAAGGAGACTATGTCGAAAAATCAAAAATGTTTACCCCAAACACGTTAGTAGTTTTTATTTTTGCACGTACTTTTCAAACTGCCTCCGTATGACCAAGCCCCTGAGTTCCAGTCGCCTGGGGTTCAAGCGATATGGTCACGACCCCAGGAGAGGCGCTGCAGGCACTGTAGTGTTAGGATAGACACTCCCCTCGGTCGTCTGCTGCCATAGCCCATTAATGCCAAATTTTGCCGCGCAGCCCTAACGGATACATTTGTCGCACGCCCCACATTGATTTCTGCGGTTATTTCAAGCAATGTTGTTTGACTGTTAGCACTGGCAACTCTACGAAATCGCCGCTGCTCTCGGACACTGCGTGAAGGACACTGCGTTGTCGGTGGTGGGCACTAATACATAACATTTGCTATTCCCGATGAACTCTTGACAGAATGGTTCTCTAAATACTGAATTCCCTTACGATTTCCGCGTTGAACGTTTGTTAATTCCAGTCGTCCGGACGTAATCGTGTCGGAAACATCTTCCACATGAATCCCCTGAGTACGAATGACAGCTCCGCCAATGCACCGCCCTTATATGCAATGTCTACGCGGATATACGCCATCTCTATAAGTGCATACCGCTATCCCACGACATTTGTCACCTCAGAGTGTAAAACGTGTACATTTCTATTGTTTATTATGAACGATGTTTATATTTTATTAATACGATTAAGTAGGAATTACTAATATTTATCATGTTGGAAATAATTGTGGTAGCAGGGAACGTTTGTACCAAAGTATTGTTGACAAGAGAGACTGCAAATTGATATAATTTTAAAAAGGGCGGGAGAGACCGCGTATGGATACATTTTAAGAAAAGAGCGGGAAAGACCGCGCATTGATACATTTTGTAATGGTAGCAGGGATTGTCTGCACCAGAAAGCATTGTTGGCAGGAGAGACCGCACTTTAGCGTTCGTAGGAAGTCAGTAGTAAGCGAGATGTGAAGCGAGTCGGTAACAAGTCTGAAGCGAGAGGTTGAGAGGAGCGGTGTGCCTGCCAGCCACTAGCTATGATGTACAAGAGATTATAAACGGATGCACAGAGACATCAGCTAACTATTATAATAAGAGGAACTAATATTATTGAATTAATTTTTTAGAAACTCAGACTACTGAAGGTATGTTTGCCCATTGCTAGTTGTAAGATTATTGTAAAAAGTAAGTCCCATTTGAACGTTTGTAAAATCATTTCATTCAGAATATAAATAACTTTTGCCAGCAATATTGCATTTCTAATTATAAACAATTCCAAAAACCATCAACGTAAAACTTCGCAAAATTTTATTGTTGTCAAGAAAAAGTTTAACTATGAATTACGTAACTTCAGTCAAATTAATTAAAGAATAACGTCAGCTTTGCTATTAAAGAATTATGTCAGCTTTGGTATTAAATATAGCCACTTATTATGAAAGCCCACCAGCAGCTAATAGAGTATAGTAAAACAAAGTAAGTATATTCATGTCGCAGTTGGATGTAGCAGTCAGATGGCGATCCAGTAACAGCAAAAAAGGTGAGGAAAAGTTTTGGGTTACTGCAGGTAACGACTGAGGGCCACGACGACACATTCTATGTTTCGTCGAAATAATCCGAAAATCACTTTAATAAGCAGCAGTTAAATTTGTATGCGCATATTGAGAAAGAGAATAAATTTCAAAGGGAAGATTTGATTTGTTATTATTAAGCAAGAGATAGAAATCCTAAGGAAAGGTTTCATGGTTTATTGTAAACGGGACGGTTATCATTAACAAAAGTGGTATAGAGGAGACGGGAAAGTTTCAAGCGTACATACAGAATGTATACTTTGTTACTCCTACCTACAGTGTGCAGCAGCGCTGAAATGTTAAATATTTTCATACGAAGAATGTGGTCCACTTCACCTCGGTATGACATTTGTTGCAGGCCATATACTAAGGGCCAGCAATGTTATTTGGGGTTAACAAAGTCTTTTCATCAACGCAAATCCGTAAAATACGAGATCGATTGTTCTCTACACAGACCAGATGTGGTTTAAAGTCAAAGAAATAGTGTCGACTGCATTTGAAAGATACTTAGCAAACATACTTTGAGGCCGAGCGGTTCTAAACGCTTCAGCCTGGAACCGCCTGACCGTTACGGTCGCAAGTTCGAATCCTGCCTTGGGCATTGTTGTGTGTGATGTCCTTAGGTTAGTTAGGTGTATGTAGTTCTACGTTATAGGGCACTGATGACCTCAGATGTTAAGTCCCATAGTGCTCAGAGCCATTTAAACCATTTGAAGACCCCATACCCCATGGCTCACAAAACACGTCATAACATCGTTGTAGAGGCAGCGAAAAAAGCATGCCAAATTCCAAAGCACGCAAAACCTTCAACAAATGCGAAGTTTTACAGAAGCTCGAAAAGTGAGCAAGAACTTTAATTGAGAATGTTTTTAATAGTTTCTACAGTGAAACACTGTCTCAGAATCTGGCTGAAAATCGCAGGGATTCTTGTCGCATGTAAGGTACACCAGCGGAAAGACACAGTCAATACCTTCAGTGCGCGATAGACACGGCTGACAGTGTTACTAAAGCCGAGTTACCAAATACAGTTTCCTGAAATTCCTGCACCAAAGAACGCGAAGTTAATATTTCAGAATTCGAACTACGAACAGCTGCCAAGATAACATAGAAGTAGATACCCTCGCTGTAACGGAGGAGCTTAAATCAATTAATAAGGGCCAGGCCCCTGGTGCAGATGGTATACCACTCAAGTTCCTTTCATAGCGTGTTGATACAATAGCTCCACATTCAGCAATCATACACGACCGCTCGCTGCTCCGAAAGATTCATACCTAAAGATTGGAAAGTTGCCAAAGTCACCAATACCCAAGAGGGGAAATAGGAGTCATCCGCTGATTTGCAGACTCATATCGGCAACGTCCATTTGCAGTACTATTTTGGAATACACACTGTGTTCGAACATTATACACTACTCGCCATTAAAATTGCTACACCAAGAAGAAATACAGATCATAAACGGATATACATTGGACAAATGTATTATACTAGGACTGACATATGATTACACTTTCACGCAATTTGGGTGCATATATTCTGAGAAATCAGTACCCAGAACAACTGCCTCTGGCCGTAATAACGGCCTTGATACGCCTGAGCATTGAGTCAAACAGGGCTTGGACGGTGTGTACAGGTACAGCTGCCCATGCAGCTTCAACACGATACCACAGTTCATCAAGAGTAGTGACTGGCGTATACTGGGGAGCCAGTTGTTCGGCCACCATTGACCAGACGTTTTCAATTGGTGAGTGATCTGGAGAATGTGCTGGCCAGGGCAGCAGTCGAACATTGTCTGTATGCAGAAAGGCCCGTACAGGACCTGCAACATGCCGTCGTGCATTATCCTGCTGAAATGTAGGGTTTCACAGGGATCGAATGAAGGGTAGAGCCACGGGTCGTAACACATCTGAAATGTAACCTCCACTGTTCAAAGTGCCGTCAATGCTAACACGACGTGACCGAGACGTGTAACCAATGGCATCCCATACCATCACGCCGGGTGGTACGCCACTATGGCGATGACGAACACACGCTTTCAATGTGCGTTCACCGCGATGTCGCCAAACACGGAGGCGACCATCGTGCTGCTGCAAGCAGAACGTGGATTAATCAGAAAAAATGATATTTTGACATTCGTGCACCCAGGTTCGTCGTTGAGTACACCATCGCAGGCGCTCCTGTCTGTGATGCAGCGTCATGGGTAACCGCAGGCATGGTCTTCGAGCTGATAGTCCATGCTGCTGCTAACGTCGTCGAACTGTTCGTGCAGATGGTTGTTATCTTGCAAACGTCCCCATCTGTTGACTCAGGGATCGGGACGTGGCTGCACGATCCGTTACAGCGATGGGGATAAGATGCCTCTCATCTCGACTGCTAGTGATACGAGGCCGTTGGGATCCAGCACGGCGTTCCGTATTACTCTCCTGATCCCACCGATTTCATATTCTGCTAACAGTCATTGGATCTCTAGCAACGCTAGCAGAAATGTCGCGATACGATAAACCCCAATCGCGATAGGCTACAATCCGACCTTTATCAAAGTCGGAAACCTGATGGTACGCATTTCTCCTCCTTACACGAGGCATCACAACAACGTTTCACCAGGCAACGCCGGTCAACTGCTGTTTGTGTATGAGAAATTGGTTGGAAACTTTCCTCAAGTCAGCACGTTGTAGGTGTCGCCACCGGCGCCAACCTTGTGTGAATGCTCTGAAAAGCTAATCATTTGCATGTCACAGCATCTTCTTCCCCTTGGTTAAATTTCGCATCTGTAGCACGTCATCTTCGTGGTGTAGCAATTTTAATGGCCAGTAGTGTAAGTTACCTCCAAGAAAAGGTTTTATTGACAAACAACTCACACGGATTCAGAAAATATCGTTCTTGTGAAACAGAAGTGGCTGTTTATTCTCACGATTTAATGAGTGTTATCTACAGGGGCCTCACATTGATTCCAGATTTTTAGATTTCCAGAAGGTTTTTGACACTGTTCCTCAGAAGCCATGTCTAATCTGTTGTGGTGTCTAGCAATCCCGCATAAGTTGGTTCGCTAGAAAAACAATTAAACAACTCCTATGAATGAGTTTTATTACAACAAAAACAATTACAATACTCAACTTCGATAGTTGGGTCGGAAGCTAAGGGCGACATACAAAATAATCAGCCTTCTTCAGAATATACAGGGTTATCAAAAAATCAGTATCAATTTGAAAACTTAATAAACCACGGAATAACGTAGATAGAGAGGTAAAAATTGACGCACTTGCTTGAAGTGACATGGGATTTTATTTGAAAAAAAAAACAAATTTCACAAAATCTCTGACAGATGGCGCTGGACAGCAAAACGTCAGTGACTGCACATGACAATCGTGTATAAAAGGAGCTGTAATGAGAGAGAGAAACAGATGAGCCAGCAGTCGGAGTATGTTGACGTTACCTGAAAAGGTGCTTTTAGTGAAGCTGTATTATCAGATCTCTTCCGCGCGTCGTTTGGTGATGATCGTGTGCTCAGTCGCCACTTTCGTCATGCTTGGCCTCCCAGGTCACCAGACCTCAGTCCGTGCGATTATTGGCTTTTGGGGTTACCTGAAGTCGCAAGTGTATCGTGATCGACCGACATCTCTAGGGATGCTGAAAAACAACATCCGACGCCAATGCCTCACCATAACTCCGGACATGCTTTACAGTGCTGTTCACAACATTATTCCTCGACTACAGCTATTGTTGAGCAATGATGGTGGACATATTGCGCATTTACTGTAATGAACATCATCTTTGCTTTGTCTTACTTTGTTATGCTAATTATTGCTATTCTGATCAGATGAAGCGCCATCTGTAGGACATTTTTTGGTTCTAATAAAACCCCATGTCATTCCAAGCACGTGTGTCAGTTTGCAACTCTCTATCTACATTATTCCGTGATTTATTGAGTTTTCAAATTTAAACTGACTTTTTGATCAAACAGGGAAATACAAATCTGTTCTCCATGCAGATTCCTAACGAAGAGGCTGTCGTCGACGTTGCTATCGAAGTGGGCCACCACCAGCCGGGCGCGGCACTTATGACCTCTCCACATAGGGGCCGCTGCTGTCTCATTGTCGTCCTGGACGAGAGGTCGGTCGGCGAGCGATTGGCTCACCTGTTCTCACAGCCTTCTCTTCTCTGTCGTTCCCTACTGGCGTGCAGAAGTATTATCTGAGTTGTGTAACTGGATTCGTGGTTTGCTGTCAAAAAGGTCACAGTACGTAGTAACCGGAGGAAAATCATCGTGTAAAACGTAAGTGATATCCTGCGTTCCCCAAGGAACGACCTCTGCTGTTCCTGATCTACATAAGTGACATAGGAGACAATCTGAGCAGCCCTCTTAGATTTTCTGCTGTCATGTACCGCCTTATAAAGTCGTCAGATGATCAAAACAGACTGCAAAACGATTTAAACAAGATACCTATATGGTGCGAAAACTGGCAATTGGCTCTACACAATGAAAAATGTAAAGTCACCCACATGAGTACTAAAAGGAATCCGCTAAATTTCGATTGGCCGATAACTAGTTGAAATCTAAAGGCATAAATAGTTAGGGACTACAGTTACGAATGACTGAAATTGGAACGATCAGATGGATAATGTTGTGTAGAAAGCAAACCAAAGATTGCGATTTGTAGGCAGAACACTTACAAAGTGCAACAGATGTGCTAAAGAAACTGCGCTTTTCCGTCCTCTTCTGGATTGTTGGTGTGGTATATACAGGTAGGACTAAAAGGGCATCGACAAAGTTCAAAGAAGAGCTGCTCGCGAAATAGGGCAGCGATTGCCACGGATACGGTACCAGTATTGGGCCCACGATCATTAAAAGGCGGTTTTCGTTGAGGCAGGAGCTTCTCATGGAATTTCAACCATCAACTTTCTCGTCAGTGTGTGAAAATATTTTGATGGCACCCACCTACATAGGGAGGAGCAGTCGTCATAATGAAAGAAGTGAAATCAGAGTTCGCACGGCGAGATTTAAGCTTTCATTTTTCCCGCCGGCAGTTCGAGAGTGGAACGGTTGAGGAATACCTTGAAGGTGGTTGGGTGAATCCTTTACTATGTCGCCCTTAAGGGTGAACTGCAGAGTAATCAGGTAAATGTAGTTGTAGATGCGAGAGGTTTCGCTAGAAACTGTACCAGAGTAGCCTCCAGCTGTGTGATTAATTACTCGCAGCAGAGGGGGAGCATGTCGGAATCGTGCTCAACAGCCTGAAGTGAGATGGTCACTTGACCTCATTTGTGTTGGCAGCAAGTGGAGAGCTTCAATTCGCGTGTGCCGAAAACATATTTAGAGGTCCACCACGAGAGGGAGTGCAGATTGTGTATCCAGTCTGCGGAACCCCAACAAGCTGCACTGTGCAGCAGGTGCTGTTGACCCCCTTCGCTTGTTTCAGACAAATATTGCTGTATTTTAAACATGATGAGACAACAGTACAAAACTGACGGATGTATGAGTAATTTCAGGCGTATGGCCTGCCCCAAGGAAAAGTGCCGTAGGGCCGTTAATCTTTACAATA
This sequence comes from Schistocerca gregaria, assembly GCF_023897955.1. Lineage (NCBI taxonomy): Eukaryota > Metazoa > Arthropoda > Insecta > Orthoptera > Acrididae > Schistocerca > Schistocerca gregaria. The sequence continues at coordinate 78,862,108 of NC_064928.1, forward strand.
CAACACAATGCAATGGGTTGAGATAACCAAAATTCTTAACTTGTCTATTAGACGAAATACTGGAGCAAGCAAGATTTTTTAATGGAACGGTGTCCTTCTTAACAGCATTTGAATAATAAAAAGACGAGTAGGCTTCGACTTGGCTTTGAATTTGGTTGCGTTTCCACCACGGTAGCCAATTCCCAACGCCTGACATCTCAACTGCAGCATTTTTCCGGGACAGTTGGAAACACACTGAAGAACCAAAGAAACTGGTACACATACCTAATATCGTGTAGAGCCCCCGCGAGAACGCAGAAGTGCCGCAACACGACGCGGCATGGACTCGACTAATGTCTAAAGTTGAACTGGACGGAACTGACACATGAATCCTGCAGGACTGTCATAAATCCGTAAGAGTACGAGGGGATGGAACTCTCTTTTAAACAGCAAATTGCAAGGCATCCCATATATACTCAATAACGTTCATGTTTGGGAAGGTAGGTGACCAGCGGAAGTGTTTAAACTCATAAGAGTGTTCTGGAGCCACACTGTAGCAATTCTGGACTTGCGGGCTGTCGCATTGTCCTGCTGGAGTTGGCTAAGTACGTCGGAATGCACAATGGATATGTAAGGATACAAGTGATCAGACAGGATACTTATGAACGTGTCACCTGTCTGTGTCGTATCTAGACATCTCAGGGATCCCACATCGCCGGCTAGTGTGGTCGAGCGGATCTAGGCGCTACAGTCTGGAACCGCGCGACTTCTACAGTCGCAGGTTCGAATCCTGCCTCGGGCATGGAGGTTTGGGTTCATTAGGTTTAAGTAGTACTATGTTCTAGGGGACTGATGACCTTAGACGTTAAGTCCCATGGTGCTCAGAGACATTTTTGATCCCACATCACTCCAACTACACACACCTTACACCATCATAGACCCTCCACCAGTTTGAACGCTCCCCTGCTGACATTCAGAATTCCTGCATTCATGAGGTTGTTTCCGTACCAGTATACGTCCATCCGCTCGATACAATTCGAAACGAGACTCATCCGACCAGACCACGTATCTCCAGTCATCAACAGTCCAATGACGGTGTTGACGGGCCCAGGCAAGGAGTAAAACCTTGTGTCGTGCAGTCATCAAGGGTACACGAATGGGTCTTCGACTCCAAGAACCCATATCAATGATGTATCAAAAAATGGTTCAAATGGCTCTGAGCACTATGGGGCTTAACTGCTGAGGTCATCAGTCCACTAGAACTTAGAACTACTTAAACCTAACTAACCTAAGGACATCACACACATCCATGCCCGAGGCAGGATTCGAACCTGCGACTTTAGCAGTCGTGCGGTTCCGGACTGAGCGCCTAGAAATGATGTTTCGTTGAATGGTTCTGACGCTGACACTTGTTGCTGACCCAGCATTGAAACCTGCAGTAATTTGCGGAAGGGTTGCACTTCTGTGACGTTGAAAGATTCTCTCCAGGCGTCTTGGTCCCGTTCTTGCAGGATCTTTCTCTGGCCGCAGCGATGTCGGAGATTTGATGTTTTACCGGATTCCTGATATTCACAGTACACTTGTGAATTGGTCGTAGGGGAAAATCCCTACTTCATCGCCACCTCGGAGATGCTGTGTCCCATAACACTACACGTCGACTATAACACCACGTCCAAACCCACTACAATCTTGATAACCTGCCATTGTAGCTGCAGTAACCAATCTAACAACAGCGCCCGACACTTGTTGTCTCATACAGCCGTTGCCGACCGCAGCGCGGTATTCTGCCTGTTTACAAATCTCTGTGTTTGAATACGCATGTCTATACCAGTTTCCTTGGCGCTTCACTGTAAATGGTGCTTCAAAAAGCGCGCCTATGGTGAAACACGCAGAATATTATTTACAACTGGCGTATTACCAACTGCAAGTATGCGACCTTCGTGGCGTTTGTATAATAATTTATTTCGTCTAAGATTTTATAAATATACAAAAGGCGCTTCAGTCTGGAACCGCGTGACCGCTGCGGTGGCAGGTTCGAATCCTGCCTCGGGCATTGATGTGTGTGATGTCGTTAGGTTACTTAGGTTTAAGTAGTTCTAAGTTCTAGGGCACTGATGACGACAGATGTTAAGTCCCATAGCGCTCAGAGTCATTTTTTTGAAAAAGAAAGATGGGCATTACCGGTCGCGGTAAATAAGTTTAAAGATGGGCATTACCGGTCGCGGTAAATAAGTTTACCACAGGAACAACGTGTGCAAGTTCTTGTTGTAATGGCCGTTATCTACTAAATTTTTTTCATCAAAAGACAAGTGTTCTTGTAAAATGCACTTCATCATGGTTCTGTTAACCATTTAGTTGTACCCATGTAAGTATTTTTATGAGCACACGTTTTACAAACTAGGTTTCGAATGCTAAATTCGACGTTCAAAGTATTTTGTATGATTTAAAGATATGACAGTCGATGTGTGCATATGTTTTTAATTATATGAATTTCATTATGAAAAAGTTTAAAAAAATTGTCTTTGTATTCTTGGAAATGTTTTTAAGATGAAATACCAGTTTTTCTTGACTGCATGCACTTACGTTTTCTGTGGGCTGTTATCCTCCCATTTCGTCTATGTTATCCTCCTCTTGCCGCCTCTCTTCCTTATACGCATACGACAATGGATGACTATACACAAATTTTCATCGTGTGACCTTACGATGTACATTCAGTGAAACTATAATGACTATGCTGTCAAAAGTATTAACCATATTTGTTTATCTGTACTACACGCTTTGTGGATTAAGCGTATCTGAATACGGCAATTATCTCCTGAAACCGGTAATGTCAATATTTTTTCCTATTTCTAACTGGTGGTTTACGTAATAAATTATTGTACAGACGCGTAGTATAATTTTTATTTGTCGATAGACCACGTTATTGTGCATCATTTCGGTTCCATAAACAATCTGATACTTGCTTCAGTCGGAACTTCTCACATTTCTTCATTGTGCATTTAACTGGAGCAGTTCTGTATTGCACGTCTGTTAATAACAAATACATTTTAACGGAAAGCAGGACGTTAAGCAGCAACTGTGAGACGCCTTCGAGCTATTCGAGAGCTCAGAGAAGCCGCAGATGAAATGACAATTTGCAGACTTACTGTAAAGCTCAGACAAACCGTTTCAGCAGGGAACGTTAAGACTCTGGCCGCAGTGGCGCTACAGTCTGGAACCGCGCGACCGATACGGTCACAGGTTCGAATCCTGCCTCGGGCATGGATGTATGTGATGTCTTTAGGTTAGGTTTAAGTAGTTGCAAGTTCTAGGGGACTGATGACCTAAGAAGTTGAGTCCCATAGTGCTCGGAGCCATTTTTTTTTTCTCGAACGTTAAGATTCCTAGGCGGCCTTTCCTGGCCCACATGTGTAGAATATAGGGGTGGTTCGTGGCAGTGTGGCCTTACGACGTAAGAGTAGCACTGTGAAACTATTGACAAACATTAATCAACGAATTATTTTCAGTGTATTTGCGTCGTTCACCACTTAATCAAAACATTTACACTTACAAGGCAGTTCATTAACGACGTAATATGGATGTCGCATCATTCTAGACGTACTAGCAGTGGTGATAAATGCCGAAACAGTCTGTTGGTAATAAAGATTCGTATAGTCTGTGGTCGAAATTCGACCACTTGCATCTGTGAAATCACATGTCATGTATCTGAAATTTTAGCCGTAATACTGATTCGTGGCAAATACTGTACCGTACCTACGCGTATTCTTGAAATATTATTTTTGTTTCTCTTTAATTGTTAGATCTTTTGGAAGGAGTCTTTGATACACCACGTTAAAAAATAAATTTTGTGTTAATGGCCGCAAATTAACTTGTGCCTTATCACAACACAATGTGAGTGCTGTTGGACCGCATAAAATCACCTCAGAATCACAATGATTAGCGTTACAAAATCTGTACTGTAAATTCATCATGCAAAAGTTGTATCCCTCTAGCTCTTCGTCTTTCACTTCAATCCGTCAACGCTCTTCTTTGAGGCAGAGTCTAAAACAAATATAGTTTCCTTATAAAAAGGGACTTGTAGCTACTCAAAATGAAGATACTGTAGATTAGAAACACACTCAATTTTGTCAGGACGGTGGCAAACGAGCACAGCACGTTTACTTTTAGATCAGTGTGAGTGAAAAAAAGACGACACTAATAAACAACGTTTGTTGTAGCAGGCAGCATTATTACTACGTTACGTTTCTCACTGTCGACAACATCAACGACGTAGCACTTACGGCATTGTAGCCACCCGCTATGTATGTGTTACTGCAAATGAAGGATCTGCAACGTTTATTAAACATGAACGTCCCTAGGACGCAACTACAAGAAACGCTGTTACGTTCGTGTGTCGTTTCTACCAAAGCATCCGATCGTTAAGCGTGGTAAAAGTTGGTAGCATGGTCAGAGACAAAGGAAAACTTTTCTCTTGTTTGTGTCTACTTCCTTTCACTTCTCCTAATGTCAATATATAGACACGATTTTTTTCTTTTGTGCATATCCACAGAAAAGTTCCTTTCGATTTACATAAGTTTCATTGGCGTCCTTGTATAATTAGGTACTTCAGTTATCGATGCTCATATATGAATAATATTATCGGTAAATAAAACAGATGCATTATCATTATGATGTCTGCATTGCTATTACTTTCTCTGCGCAAAAATTGTGTCTGTCTAACTCTGCATCTTTCACTCTGACCCGTTGGCATTCTCCTTCTAGGCGTGCCATAAAAAATATAGGTTCCGTCAAAAGTTCTAGTTATTCAAAATGAAATAATTAAAATTAGGAACATACGTACTTCAATTTATCTGTTAATGGCAGAAGATAGTTACTCTTACAGAAAAATAAGCGAAATAACTATGACAATATACAACGTTATTTACAGACCTCGTTACTACGATATGTTGATTTTCACTGCTGGCATCGTCGACGTAGCAGGTGTCGCACTGCAGTTGCCGGTAAGCATGGTTCAAAATGAAAATGAACATGTAAACATGGAAGCCCCTAGAATGCGATTTCACGAAATGTTTTTTCTATCGTGCGTCATTCCTGCCCGAGTGGCTTTACACAACGCATTTTAGGGGATAACAAGAAGATTTATCTTCACGTCACCTACTAATTTCCATTAACGACATCTCTACACGTTTACCTGAGGTAAACGTAATAATTTTGAGACTTCCTTTTCCGTACAACTTCCTGAATCTGTCTAACCAAGTTAAAGAAGCCTGGAAACCAGTAACGCTCATCTCGCTTGCAGCTCATGGCGCCCAGTCTCGTAAATGTCTCTCTATAATGGTTCATAGACTCCCACGGGCAGTTCTAAATCTTTCGAATAGCATTTCTTTCGCACTTTTTACCAGTTTCATTTTGGTGTTTATTTTGTAGTTCTTGTAAATTTTTCTTCTAATTCTACAATTCATGTTCAGTTTTTACTATACGAAATCGGCTTTTCACTCTGCACTGTTTAACTTTTAAGCAGTTTTTCCCTATTACGTTTAAACAAAAAATTTACAGCCTCTTCTTTATGCTGAAAGCTATTACTTTACATGTTTCCTGTGGGCTTGGAAGACACTCTATTTTTTGTTGTAGACTTTAGTTAGTACAACGATCATCGTTCGAGCCACCTTTCACGGAATTGTCGGACTTACTTCCTATTTCTTCTAATGTTGTCAAAATTTCAAACGCAATGTCGATATCTTTGAAATGAATATCCAAGAAATCAGCTATAAAATAACACATATGCAGGTCTTCATGAAAGGTAGATTATTTCGACTGCATGCCCGTTCTTCATACTTTATCACTGCAAGGTTGGAAATATTAACTGGATTCCACATACTGGTCACACACAAATGCTATTAAGAAGCGTATGCCAAGAAATCAAAAAGAAAATTAATTCGGTTTTATCTCCATTGTTAAACCTGGCGATACTGCAAAGACATTGTTAAGTATTGATGATGATGATTGATTTGTGGGGCGCTCAACTGCGCGATCATCAACACCTGTACAAACTCCCAATTTTTTCACAGTCCAATTTTTTTACAGTCCAATCTAGCCACTGACACGCATAATGATGATGATGAAATGATGATGACAGCACAAACACCCAGTCCCCGGGCAGAGAAAATCCCTAACCCGGCCGGGAACCGAACCCGGGACCACCTGATCGAGAGGCAGCAACGCCAGCCACTAGACCACGAGCTGCAGACTAGTTCCTACATATTATGGATATTAAATGAGTTGCCAATTAGAACGAATAGCAACTGAACAATTGTGTCAAATATAATATCAACGTAGAGTGAAATTCGTTATAAAATTTACGACCGCGTTGTTCCATATTATCTGTTTACCGATGTGCCGTAAATCAAGGATATATGCCGTCCGTGTTGTGCATGCACTATCTGCTAGAGCTACAGACTTTGCATTTCTCCAGCTGCCTGGAGACTTCGTAATTTGATATATTTCAAAATACTTTTAAATACAGGGTGATCAAAAAGTCAATATAAATTTGAAAACTTAATAGACCACGGAATAATGTAGATAGAGAGGTAAAAATTGACACACATGCTTGGAATGACATAGGGTTTTATTAGAACAAAAAAAACAGATTTCACAAAATGTCCGATAGATGGCGCTGGACAGGAAAACTGCTACCGTGACGGGTGAGAGGTACGCCGATATGTTACAGAATCGCATCACCCCCAGCCTGGCTGGAATGTACGATGTTTATGCAGGATGGCGCTCCACCCCATACACGTGAAAGATCTCTTGCACGCGTCGTTTGGTGATGATCGTGCTGTGCTCGTTTGCCACAAAATTGAGAGTGTTCCTAATCTTCAGCATGTTCATTTTGAGTAGCTACAAGTCCCTTTTATGAGGAAACTGTATTTGTTTAAGACTCTGCCTTAAAGAAGAACGCTGACGGATGGGAGTGAAAGACGAAGAGCTAGAGGGACACAATTTTTGCATAGAGAAAGTAATAAGAATAATGCAGATGCTGATAACGATAGTTCTATTGTCCTTCTTAAAGACGCATTTAAACGTAGGGGTCGCGCGGTTCCAGACTGAAGCTCCTAGATGCGCTCGGCCACACCGGCCGGCAATACGCGTCCACAAGAAAAAGGCTTCTTCAAAAGATGGCCAATGAAAGAGATTCTACTTCCATTTCTGTGTTCGGAGTAAGTAACAGTACATGGTTTGTAAAGTGTCCATTGCAATCGCTTTATGACACTTACGACGCTAGATTCTATAGCGCCCCCAGTGAAATAATACGGAAAGACTTAAAAACAGTATTTATAAAGAAGTGACATTTAATAATTGAATAATATTCATTATTCGCATGTACCCGTAAAACAATTACTCTGTGTAAGTTTCGAGGGCAAAGAAATATAAAAAAAAATTATCTAAACAGACGACAAGATAGGCTATTTTGTTAATTTTTTAGTAGTCTTCACTTCTTCTCTTGTCTTGGTTGCGTGTAGACGGACATCTTGCGAGTGCTGGCAAATGTAAGCATATTTGAACTAATTAGGTAGATAATATATTGATTTAATATCATTGTTCACTTTTAATTTGTAATAGGTGATCCCGATTTCATGTCCGCCTTCCTTGAATTAACCTGCATTCGAGTAATTTACAGTGCAACAATCGCAGCGGCCGATGCAGCCAACGACGCCATTACGTGGCGATATTAACTTACAAAATGTAGCAGAAGCGAAATACTCGCCCGCTAGTAACATAATATTCATTTTTCTCCACAGCCGCACGAAGTTGCAGAAATACGTAGCTTTAAGATTCTTATTTTCAGTACAACAGCCGACAGCCAGAGCCAGGACTCCGACTACAATGCAATGGTTAACGGAGGTAAGAAGAAATACTCTCGCGCGTGTGTGGGCCGCAATTGTAATTAATAACTGAAGATCTTTAAAGTGAGCTGACTAGCCGAGGAAATTAATATGAAAAGTTTATTACATTGTTCAGCTTATATACTCATGTTTTAAGATTCAGCGAGTCTAATTCCACTGAAGATCAATATTGTTAAAAAAAGAGAACTTCACAAAAGTGTTTAATTCTAAATCAAAATTGAATGAAATACCATTTTTATTAAGGCCCACCACGTAAGTCGGCAACAATCAACACTTATATATTAAATTACGATGACCGACGGACGCGAGAATACCGTACCACACAGAGTACGTTTAGCAAATAAAATCAAACAAATCTCGACCCAGAAACAAACCATCGACCTCCTGCATGCTAACCCAAAATCACTGCACCAACTACACAGCAGCAATCTGTCTGCTCACAGAGGTAGTTACCGTGCATGTCGCCAGACTGCCAATCTTTAAAGTCCCTTACTGCCCTAAATGTGCGCAAGACGATTTTTTGTGAAATTTTTGTATTCTCTGTATGTGAGGAATCGTGCTGCGAAATTCGAGAGCGCGAAATTTTCTTCACCCTGTATATTCTATCCACAGCACGTCACTTGCAATACTGTCTAGAAAGCCATAATGCGGATTAGATCAGCATCTACTGGACATGATAGCATCACTATCCAGATGGTAAAACTTATTTTGGATCAACTACTGCCCTCTATAACAGACATTTTCAACGATTCATATTCACAAGTATTTTCCCTGAGGCCTGGGAACTGGGACAAATTAAGCCACTGCCTAAAAAGAACATCGCCACAGCACATTCTGACTACCGCCCCATCTGCCTTCTTGCTGCACTATCAAAGGCCTTAGAATATATAGTCCATGACCAGCTCAGCAACTACCTAACTGCTAAAAACCGACTAGACAAACACCAATCAGGTTTCCGTAAATATCGAAGCACAACATCCGCACTGATAAAGGTGACAGATGACCTGAAACTTGCCATGGACGGACAAGAAGCGACTATCATTTGCTTCTTAGATTTCAGCAAAGCATTTGATACTGTCGACGTCGACGTCTTACTATCCAAACTTAGCGGTCTAACTTTCTCACCAAGTGCAGTGCAATGGTTTCGCTCATAAATGACGTCTCGCCACCAACGCGTCCTGACCGGGAATATAAAATCACAATGGTGGCAGGTAGCGTCAGACGTTCCACAAGGCTCAGTATTAGGTCCTATACTCGTCTCTCTGTATGTCAATCATGTGTCATCAGTTCTGACCTAGTGTAAATATCATATGTATGCTGATGACCTTCAGTTGTATGTAAGTGCGAAACCAAGCAATCTTAAGAAAGCTATTGAATATGTCAATACTGACCTCGATGCACTATCAAAATGGGCACAGGACATAGGACTGAAACTAAACCCATCTAAAACCAAAGCGGTACTTGTTGGTCTCTCTAAGCTAATTAACCCAAAACATCAGGAATCCGTACCATCTCTTATCCTAAATGGAACAAATATTAACTTCTCTCCCTCAGCAAAGAGTTTGGGAGTAATAATAGATGAAAATCTAAATTGGACAGAGCACGTAACTGCAGTGTGCAAAAAAGCATCAGCATCCTTTCATGTCCTACAAAAATATAAAAACTCTTCCCTTTCGATCTGAAAAAGAAATTAGTACAATTATGAATGCCTGCGTCCGATATATCTGTGACGTTCGACTTTTTGATCACATTTCACCAGCATATGCAAAATTGTCCTGGCTGCGTGCAGACAAACGCAGAGATTTCCAACACTCTGTCTCATCTACTGCCTTATAAATGTACACTGTCCTACATACCTCTCCTCGTCCTTAACGCTTATGTCGGAACAACATGACAGAAACACACATTCCCATCATAATAAAATCCTCTCTGTTCCAGTGCATCGCTCAGTCACCTTCTCAAAGTCCTTTACAGTAGCGGGAACTCGACTCTGGAATAACATCCCTCGTTATGTTAGAGAGTTTAAAAACATGTCCGTCTTCAAAAAAAACAGTTAATGACGTATCTACTTAGCAACGGTAATGCCTTCCTGTGTAAATGAATGCACTTCACCTGATTACTTCCCTCTTTCCCCCTCCTTGAATCTGCCTTCCCCCAAACTCGCTGTACTAGTTGAAATCTACTTTACACACCAAGATATTAATGTACATCTGCACCAGTCGACATTTCTATTGCGAATTTTTCTCATGTTTATCATTATTATTTTCTTACTGTTACTATTATTGCTTTTATCATAATTTGTATGTATAGCACCTGTTGTAAAAATACTGCCAGCATTTACTTTATAAGGTCTTAGTCACTATTCATATTGTCACTAGAGTAAGCTAATTTTCTCATTTAAACTATGGTCATGATGTAACTCTGATGTGTGAAATGCTGCATGTGTGGAACACTGGTCCGATGTAAGAGAGGGCCACATGGACCTAATCTGATCAGGTTAAATAAATAAATAATGATAACAAGGTTAAAATGGCCGCCCCAACAGCGAAAACTGGTGAAATGTCTCGCCTCTCTGCAGAGTATTCCATTCCTTTTTGGTTCTCGAGAACAGAATTGTCGATCTCTAATCCGCATATCATCAGTAGTGGTGGAAGTACTCACCGTGTCCAGTCGCGAAGTCAAACAAGGACGCGTCGCCCCGGCTTATCCGTCCGCTGTCTCCGCTGCTACTGACAAACAGACCTCAGCTCTCCTGTGTCGGCACGAAGAAGGGGGCGGTGAAGCACCCGTATCTCCTAGCCTTGGGGACGCAAAGCAGTACTGTCAATATGTAACGCGGGCACTTCCAGCCGGGACACACGGCACTGTCGGGCCCCCCTTGTGACGTAACGCGGCTGCAAAACAAGGCAGCGCGTGACCGAGCAACGGGTGGCGGAGCGTCGCGTGCGTTACAGAGGGGCGGCCTGCCAAAGGGAATTGATTTATTTGTCCCGCTTCAATAACGCAGCAGGTCAGCGGCTCACTGGCGCGCTATAATGGGCGAGATCACAGTCGGCTATTCTTAGACTCGTGGAACTGGAAAGAGTCATTGAGGTTGAGTGCTTTAGAGTCGCTCGAAACGCTTCTTTCGTTCGAGCGTCGTAGCTACCTCGGTGGCGGAGCGCAGCCCTCACTCACGGCCGCGGTGAAGGATGCGTTCGGAGCGTGAGTAAAGGATGCGTGCGTAGCGTGAGGTACATTACGCGATTGACTGCTCCGCGCATTTGATCTGAAACGTTCATCGGTCAATCAGCTAAACCTTTAACTGAGCGGCGGAAAAATGTTCCTATCGGGGCCGGCCGGTGTGGCCGTGCGGTTATATGCGCTTCAGTTTGGAACCGCGTAACCGCTTCGGTCGCAGGTTCGAATCTTGCCTCGGGCATGGATGTGTATGATGTCCTTAGGTTAGTTTAAGTGGTTCTAAGTCCTAGGGGACCGATGACCTCAGAAGTAAAGTCCCATAGTGGTCAGAGCCATTTGAATCATTTGTTCCTATCGGAGCAGAAAAGAGAGAGAGAGAGAGAGAGAGAGAGAGAGAGAGAGAGAAACTGCTCCCGGTTATTTAAAAGACACTGACTGACTGCGTCATTCTACTTTCCTCAGCACCTTTAACCCTTGTATGCATGAGTGGCTGGACTAGCAAAAATTCGTGAAAGCCATTTGTAAGACCGCTACCTCAAAACAAGTATTAAATGGAGGGCGTATGTCAATAGTAGTGCAAGTCCATTACCTCCACTTTTCTGCCTATAATGCTTCTGAAATTAATGATCCAGACAACAAGAAAGAAAAGTTCATCTCTAGCAAGAAGCCATATGCTTGAATATTTCTGGTACCTCAACTGCAGATTTTTCAGCGCTCATTTGACTTCAGGATTCTGTATCTCACGATGAACAAAAATGGACTTGTACCACTATTGAAATAAGCCCTTCAAATGTTGCTAGTAAAGAAAGTGTTGTAAAGCTGTGAAGGTACTAGCGACACAGAATGATTAAGAAAGTCTTTATTATGAAACTGCCGCGCGGGATTAGCCGAGCGGTCTGGGGCGCTGCAGTCATGGACTGTGTGGCTGGTCCCGGCGGAGGTTCGAGTCCTCCCTCGGGCATGGATGTGTGTGCTTGTCCTTAGGATAATTTAGGTTAAGCTTAGGGACTGATGACCCTAGCAGTTAAGTCCCATAAGTTCCAAAAAAAAAAAAAAATGATACTCTGGCATTTGTTGTACTATAGTATGAAATAAAAAAAATTATAAATTATCTTGCAATTTTCCAAAGTTGAATAGCTGCCTGTCAGTTTTACTGATCCATATCAGAATATTTGCTTGTTAAAAGTAAAACTCCTCATAAAAAAATTTCACTACGTTCTTTGTATGCACTGATCAGCCAGAACATTATGACCTACCTAATAACCAGTGTGTCCACCTTTCACCTTTGACAGGGAGAACAGAGGTAACGCGTTGTTGTACGGAAGCAACGAGGCCTTGGTAAGCCGCTGGAGGAAATTGGCACCACATTTGGACACACAAGTCATGTAATTCCTGTACGTACCGCGGAGGGAGACGATAGCTTTGATGCCACGTTCTATCACATCCCTCATGTGTTCGATCGGATTCATATCTGGCGAGATGGAGGGCCAGTACATCAGTTGGAACTCACTACTATGTTCCCCGAAACACTCTATCGCACTTCTGGGCTTGTGACATGGCGCATTATCTTGTTGAAAAATGCCACTGCCGTCGGAGGACGTGACTGTCATGAAGTCGTGTACTTAGTCTGCAACCAGCGTACGATACTCCCTGTCCGTCATGGTGCCTTGCTTGAGCTCCATGGACTCTCGGATATTTTTTTTTTTTTTTTTTTGGGTCATCAGTCTTCTGACTGTTTTGAGGCGGCCAGCCACGAATTCCTGTCCTGTGCCAACTTCTTCATCTCAGAGTAGAACTTGCAAACTATGTCCTCAATGTGTTCCAATATCTGCCTTCCTCTACAGTTTTAGCCAATGCTAGGCTGCTCTTGATGTCCCCCCTGCCCCGCCCGTCATTGGTTATTTTGCTACCTATTCCTTAACTTGATGTACTTTGTGACCATCAGTCCTGATGTTAAGCTTATCGCTGCTCTCATTTCTGCTGCTTCTCATTGATTTCGTCTTTCTACGATTTACTTTGATACATAGTCTGTACTCATGAGATTGTTCATTCCAGTCAAAACAATTCTGCTTCACTTTCAGTCAGGATAGGAATGTCATCAGCGAATCTTATCATTGATATCCTCTCACCTTGTATTTTAATTCCAGTCCTGAACCTTTCTTTTATATCCATCATTGCTTCTTCGACGTATAGATTGAACAGTAGGGTTCTAGGCGCTCAGTCCGGAACTGCGCGACTACTACGGTCGCAGGTTCGAATCCTGCCTCGGAGATGGATGTGTGTGATGTCCTTCGGTTAGTTAGGTTTAAGTAGTTCTAAGTTCTAGGGGACTGATGACCAGAGATGTTAAGTCCCATAGTGCTCAGAGCCATTTTTTGAACAGTAGGGGGGGGGGGGGGGGTGGAAGACTACATCCCTGTCTTACAGCCTTTTTAATCCGAGCGCTTTCATCTTGGTTGTCCACTCTTATTATTCCCTCTTGTCTCTTCTACATATTGTATATTACCCGCCTCTCCCTATAGCTCATGAATGTCCAACGGGAATGTTCCCCAGAGCATAATGGAGCCGCCGCCGAGTTGTGTCTGTCCTGCAGTACGGGTGTCAAGAAGCTGTTCCCCGTGGCCTCTAATCGTCATGAAGAAGAAGACCCTGGCAACGTCTGCCAGTGTGCCAACGTTCAGTGCCAATTGTCACGTCTCCATTTCAGTCCAAGTTGCCGATGACGTTGCATTAACGTTGGCACATGCATGGGTCGTCGGCTGCGGAGAGCCTACGTTGGGACTGTTCGGTGCGCTGTGTGCTCAGACACACTTGCACGCTGTCCGGTATTAGTCTGACGCTAGTCCCACCAGTCTGTTTTACCAGTCTGAACAGCTGACGACGTCCGACATCTGTAATGAAAGGTGGCCGCCCATCTCCACGATGTCTGGACGTGGTTTGACCTTGGTTTCGCCGCGTGTTGAAGACACACACCACAGCACTCCACAATCACCAGAAAAGTTGTGCAGTTTGAGGATGCTGTGCCGAGTCTCCGGCCATCACAATCTGCCTTCGGTCAAATTCACATAGATCGCGTGCCTTCACCGTTCTACACGTGGACAGCACGCTCACTCACACCACACGTACCGTGTGTGTGTGTGTGTGTGTGTGTGTGTGTGTGTGTGTGTGTGTGTGTGTGTTGTCTGACTGGCAGTCATACCTCGCCAGCTGAAGCTGCTATCGTTTGGACGGGTTTGTATCGATAGTACAATGGAGGTCATGAAGTTCTGGCTGAGCAGTGTGTATTCTTTGTGCATTTTCAGATTGACTGAACGCTTTTCTGTCATAAGGTACTTTCATTTTGGTGATCCTCTACACTACTGGCCATTAAAATTGCTACACCAAGAAGAAATGCAGATGATAAGCGTGTATTCACTGTACAAATATATTACACTAGAACTGACATGTGATTACATGTCATTACATGCCGCGGTGGTCTCGCGGATTAGGCGCTCAGTCCGGAACCGCGTGACTGCTACGGTCGCAGGCTCGAATCCTGCCTCGGGCATGGATGTGTGTGATGTCCTCAGGTTAGTTAGGTTTAAGTAGTTCTATGTTCTACGGGACTGATGACCACAGATGTTAAGTCCCATAGTGCACAGAGAACTATTTTTTTTTTTTTGTGATTACATTTTCACGCAATTTGGGTGCATTGATCCTGAGAAACCAGTATCCAGAACAACCACCTCTGGCCGTAATAACGGCCTTCATACGCCTCGGAATTGAGTCAAACAGGGCTTGGATGGTGTGTACAGGTACAGCTGCCCATGCAGCTTCAACACGATAGCACAATCCATCAAGAGTAGTGACTGGCGTACTGTGATGAGCCAGTTGCTCGGCCACCATTGACCAGACGTTTTCAATTGGTAAGAGATCTGGAGAATGTGCTGGCCATTGCAACAGTCGAACATTTTCTGTATCCAGAAAGGCTCGTACAGGACCTCCAACATGAGGTCGTGCATTATCCTGCTGAAATGTATGGCTTCGCAGGGATCGAATGAAGGATAGAGCCACGGATCGTAACACATCTAAAATTTAACGTCCACTGTTTAAAGTGCCGTCAATGCGAACAAGAGGTGACCGAGACGTGAAACAAATGGCACCTCTTACCATCACGCCGGGTGATACGCCAGTATGATGATGATGCATACACGCTTCCAATGAGCGTTCACCGCCATGTCGCCAAACAAGGATGCACCATCTTGATGCTGTAAACAGAACCTGGATTCAGTCGAAAAAATGACGTTTTTCCATTCGTGCACCCAGGTTCGTCGTTGAATACACCATCGCAGGCGCTCCTGTCTGTGATGCAGCGTCAAGGGTAACCGCAGTCACGGTCTCCGAGCTGATAGTCCATGCTGCTGCAAACGTCGTCGAACTGTTCGTGCAGATGGTTGTTGTCTTGCAGACGTCCCCATCTGTTGACTCAGGGATCGAGACGTGGCTGCACGATCCGGTACAGCCATGCGGATAAGATGCCTGTCATCTCGACTCCTACTGATACGAGGCCGTTGGGATCCAGCACGGCGTTCCGTATTACCCTCCTGAACCCACCGATTTCATATTCTGCTAACAGTTTTAAACATTCATGGTGATGTCTGTTTGTTCTATATAGCGTCTCCCTACCACTTTCGCGCAACGACGCTCTGAGCGTGTTTTTTTAGGCAATTGACTAGTTTGAACCTGGGACCTGTTGCTGGTAAGGAGACGCCAGACCATACATCACATGTAGAGTTCAGAAGAGTTCAGTGAGACTAGTGATGATATAACCAAATACTAAATGATCTCAGCGTCAGCTCCACTGCCTTCCCTGTAAAAGAATCTTAATACTAACTAAATTTAGTGGAAGGGGTTCAAGGCTTTCCTATTTTTAGTTAGCTGGTAAAATAACGTCGATAAAGGAGTTAAGTTTACCATTGGAAATTTTATTCTACTCACAAAACATTGTTTATAAATTGCACTATTGATAAAAGGAAGTGTTTTAATACAGGATGGTGAAAACCAACTGTGTTCAACAAAAATGTGAACGAATATTCCCTGAATGGATTTCCAAGTTCTACAATGGATCGAAGGATGACCTACGCCATGTCACACCTATAATCTAGGTTTAAATTAAGTTTCACAAAAGAGAAAACTATCAAAATGGTCTACAGTGACCCTCAATTATCTTTAATTACTTATCTAACTTGTCGTAAATTACAGTGACTGATGTGGCTTCTCAATAATTATGTAACAGAGAAATCATCGCGTTTCATATTTTTACTTCAAGTGGCAAATGTGAACACCATGAGTTTTAATTAACGATCGACACTAGTATTATGCAAAAAGGGGGTGTAACAGATGAGACTTCTGCAGTTCTGAGTGAAGCTTCATGCGCCGTTATGCGGCATCGCGTGCGTTCATTACCTTCTCGGTGTTTAGGCAGCGTCAGGGCGGCAGCGGCCGGCGCAGCAGCCATCCAACTCGCCGTCTCGGAACCAACTCTCTCTTAACTTCTCCTTACTACAATTTACCGAAGTTGGTTTAAAAAACTTTCTGGCTGTGTTGTCATCTGACCAATCAGGGTCTCAATGTTAACCTTAAGCTCCGCCTACAAAAATTCTGTCTATCCAATGAGAAACGTTGTACTTTTCGTGGTGGGGCAATGTATTTAAGGCCTGCAACGTAACAGAGACACGAAAAAGTCTCACGCTAAAACGTGCGGGTTGTGTGGTCTTAGCGGTAGGCTGGCTACGTGGGTGTCCAGTCCGTCCCTTATTGTAGGGCCTTCTAGTTTAACACGGTTCTGCTCTCAGCTTCTGTTCTCGTTTCTCCCCTCGGAACTGCGTCTGTCTCACGGTGGGAAGGTATGAGGCGCATTTAGGCATTCTTGTGTTAGTCTGTGGTATTCCATTTGCTTACTTGTTACTTGTATTACTTTGGTTAATTTAATGTGACGATTTATTCGGAGCTATGTGACATACTACTGGATTTGCTTATCTTGTCAGCGTTTTCATGGAAGGTGCTGGATTTGCCTGACACCCTACACAGTCATTGGATCTCGACCAACGAGAGCAGCAACGTCGCGATACGATAAACCGCAATCGCGATAGCCTACAATCCAAAGTCGGAAACGTGATGGTACGCATTTTCCCTCCTTACACGAGGTATCACAACAACGTTTCACCAGGCAAAGCCGGTCAGCTGCTGTTTGTGTATGAGAAATCGATTGGAAACTTTCCTCATGTCAGCACGTTGTAGGTGTCGCCACCGGCGCCAACCTTGTGTGAATGCTCTGAAAAGCTAATCATTTGCATATCACAGCACTTTCTTTCTGTCGGTTAAATTTCGCGTTTGTAGCACGTCATCTTCGTGGTGTAGCAATTTTAATGTTCAATGGTGCAGTTGTCTCAACCTTTGTCAGTTGGCTACTAATGGCACACCATGCCTTGGTATGTAGTACTTTATTTTGGCGGACTGACTTGTTGATTCTGGTCATATTAGAAAAGTAATATTTTCATCACATCTGGTTTCCATGTCTTGGGGATGTTACTGTCAAGATATGCACGAGATATTTATTGCTACATCATCCAATAGGTTTTTCCGTAATACAAAATACCATCTTGTTGACTGTCTCTTCCAAGTGTATGTATTTGTCTTCTCGTGAAGAGAATCAACTACTGATATACATTCATTACAGAATAATGTTGTTTTTCATCTATAGATGTGCTATTTTGCAGAGGCTTAGCAACATCGTGCAATGTTTTTTTCTGGCCACAGAGTGTACAACTGTCAAATTGTCTTTCGGACGAAAGTGATTATTATAATTTAAATCATGTCATGAAAGGCTTCATTTCGAGTGTATTTTTCCTTTTATTTAGTTACACGACCTCTTACTGGACATGGCGGAATTTTCATGATACTCTGTACTCGTATTCTGTTCTTTGGTGGCAATGATTTACTCTACTGAGTTTCATTACGACAGATAAGGAAATCAACAATCCTGTAGTCTGTATCATGTAATTCTTCACCGTCTGTTTCAGCTGGAACGCTAGAAGACGTAGATGTGACTATCCTGATGACCACCAACGCCTGAAGCTTCAAGTTCAAGCCATTCAGTAACAAGTTTTTATCAGGCTGTGCTGACTTCACGTGTTCTTTTGTCTTTACAGGTGATATGGCACATAATTACTTTCTAAGTAAGGAAAAGTGTAAGTAGGCTGTTTAGGTTTTCTTATTGGTAACGCCGCTTAGCGCTCGGTATGAAAAAGCACTGGCTGTGCTGTGCGCAGTCTGTGTTTAGTTTGCATTGTTGTCTGCCATTGTAGTGTTGAGCAGCGGCAGCTGGATGCTAACAGCGCGTAGCGTTGCGCAGTTGGAGGTGAGCCGCCAACAGTGGTGGACGTGGGGAGAGAGATGGCGGAGTTTTGAAATTTGTAAGAATTGGTGTCATGAACTGCTATATATATTATGACTAGTGAGGTAAATACATTGTTTGTTCTCTATTAAAATCTTTCATTTGCTAACTATGCCTATCAGCAGTTAGTGCCTTCAGTAGTTTGAATCTTTTATTTAGCTGGCAGTAGTGGCGCTCGCTGTATTGCAGTAGCTTGAGTAACGAAGATTTTTGTGAGGTAAGTGATTTGTAAAACGTATAGGTTAATGTTAGTCAGGGCCATTCTTTCGTAAGGATTTTTGGAAGTCAGATTGCGTTGCGCCAAAAATATTGTGTTTCAGTTTAAGCACAGTCTTGTATAAATTTTTTCTAAGGGGACGTTTCATATTTCGACCAGACTACTATGGTCAAGCCATGAGGAGAAGCGAAAATAACTTACAGAGTTCGAAAAATGCTGCTTAAAAAACCTGTTTCCACGACATATCGATAGATAACAAGACGATCCACAACCTTCAATCTGGCAGATGGTGTAAATATAAAAAAAAGGTCAGCTGTAAGTTTAGATAACTTTATCTGAGGCTACTAGAGTGTGTAGAGATTTCGCAGGTTCACACCTATTGAAATGTCTGGCAGAGAAAACACTAAATGAGCCATTCAACAATGCACCGAGTCCGCTAGAAAAGTGTATACACACTTAAACGAACGAAAGGTATCACTTATGTGTTTATTTTACATTTAGTAATTGATCACACATGTTGTACAACCGTCAGTTTAGCACATGGTTACTTTAAATGTTCAAAATGTTCACCGTTGGCGGCTATACACATAAAAGAACGACGAGCCGTCGCCACAACTACGTCACTCGGTGTTACAGTGGAGATCGCTGCACATGTCGCTGTATAAACTTCTGGCGAAGTTCCTCCAGAGTGGTTGGCTCACGTCGATATCTACATCTACATCTACATCTACATCCATACTCCGCAAGCCACCTGACGGTGTGTGGCGAAGGGTACCCTGAGTACCTCTATCGGTTCTCCCTTCTATTCCAGTCTCGTACTGTACGTGGAAAGAAGGATTGTCGGTATGCTTCTGTGTGGGCTCCAATCTCTCTGATTTTATCCTCATGGTCTCTTCGCGAGATATACGTAGGAGGGAGCAATATACTGCTTGACTCTTCGGTGAAGGTATGTTCTCGAAACTTCAACAAAAGCCCGTACCGAGCTACTGAGCGTCTCTCCTGCAGAGTCTTCCTCTGGAGTTTATCTGTGATCTCCGTAACGCTTTCGTGATTACTAAATGATCCTGTAACGAAGCGCGCTGCTCTCCGTGGGATCTTCTCTATCTCTTCTATCAACCCTATCTGGTACGGATCCCACACTGCTGAGCAGTATTCAAGCAGTGGGCGAACAAGCGTACTGTAACCTACTTCCTTTGTTGTCAGATTGCATTTCCTTAGGATTCTTCCAATGAATCTCAGTCTGGCGTCTGCTTTACCGACGATCAACTTTACATGATCATTCCATTTTAAATCACTCCTAATGCGTACTCCCATATTATTTATGGAATTAACTGCTTCCAGTTGCTGACCTGCTATTTTGTAGCTAAATGATAAGGGACTTATCTTTCTATGTATTCGCATCACATTACACTTGTCTACATTGAGATTCAATTGCCATTCCCTGCACCATGCGTCAATTCGCTGCAGATCCTCCTGCATTTCAGTAATATTTTCTATTGTTACAACCTCTCGATACACCACAGCATCATCTGCAAAAAGCCTCAGTGAACTTCCGATGTCATCTACCAGGTCATTTATGTATCTTGTGAATAGCAACGGTCCTATGACACTCCCCTGCGGCACACCTGAAATCACTCTTACTTCGGAAGACTTCTCTCCATTGAGAATGACATGCTGCGTTCTGTTATCTAGGAACTCCTCAATCCAGTCACACAGTTGGTCGGATAGTCCGTATGCTCTTACTTTGTTCATTAAACGACTGTGTGCAACTGTGTCAAACGCCTTGAGGAAGTCAAGAAACACGGCATCTACATGTGAACCCGTGTCTAAGGCCCTCTGAGTCTCGTGGACGAATAGCGCGAGCTGGGTTTCACACGACCCTCTTCTTCGAAACCCATGCTGATTCCTACAGAGCAGATTTCTAGTCTCCATAAAAGTCATTATACTCGAATATAATACGTGTTTCAAAATTCTACAACTGATCGATGTTAGAGATATAGGTTTATAGTTCTGCACATGTGTTCGACGTCCCTTCTAGAAAACGGGATTGACCCGTGCCCTTTTCCAATCCTTTGGAACGCTTCGCTCTTCTAGAGACGTTATCTTTCACAGTTCCCCACAAGTCCATAGGTGTTAGACCAGGCTACAGTGGAGGAAACTCAATGGGCGCTATTCGTCCAATCCAATGCCCCGGAAAATTGTCATACAGGAAAGCTCATACGGCTAGGTGGTAGTGTGGTGGCGCCCTATCCTGTTGGCAGAAGACCTCTTCATCACATCCATAAAGAGGGCATATACCTGTCAAAGTTGATGTGCGTAACATTTCCAGGTACACTTCTCCTTTGACAGTAGCATCAAGAAAAAGGGTCCTACTAAGCCCCTAGATGAAAGTCCATACCACACGTGAACCCTTAATTGATTGACCGCTTTATCCACATAACCATATGGATTTTCCGGTACCCAGTACACACTGTTATGCCGATTCACGGTTCCATTAAGTTTAAATTGTGCTTCGTCACTCCACACTACCTTCGTCACAAATTGTTCCTCATCTGGCATCATTTTCTGATACCATTCGCAAAATTGCATTCGGCGATCATGATCGTCACCATTAATCGCGTGCAGTAATCGTGGAATGTAAACCTTCCACTTTGCAGCTTTCAGAATTCCTTGCACAGTTGTTCTACTAACCCCCACTTGACGTGCACAAAGCGTAGCAGATCTCTGTGGAGAATTAACAGACGTTTCCAACACGAGAGCCGACCAAGCGGGACTGTCTTTCTGATCTTCCTTTGAGAATGTCACAAATCGTCCCATGCAAATCAAACTGACAAAGACGCGTGTAACTGTTTGGCGGTTCTATTTCAAACTCCCGCCTCTACTGACGCTGACGACATTATTAAAATTGAAAACCGCTTTACAATGCACTTTCGTTGCTCGAATGTCAAGCGTGCACCAGCCATCTTGTATTATCAATACCGAGCTGAAAGTAAGAACATCTGTTGAGCGAATGTACAATGCTGTACTCCAGACGTACGTTCTCAGAAATTTCTTACTCAAATTAAGGACGATATTTGATATTAGTAGACTTCTCTTGCGCAGGAGTACCTTTTTTGCTATAGCTAGTCTGCTTTTATGTCTTCCTTGCTCCATCCATCATTGGTTATTTTACTGTTCAAATGACTCTGAGCACTATGGGACTCAACTTCTGATGTCATTAGTCCCCTAGAACTTAGAACTAGTTAAACTTAACTAACCTAAGGACATCACACACATCCATGCCCGAGGCAGGATTCGAACCTGTGACCGTAGCGGTCTCGCGGTTCCAGACTGCAGCGCCTAGAACCACATGGTCACCTCGACCGGCTTATTTTACTGTCTAGTTAGCAGAATTCCTTAACTTCATCTACTTCCTGGCCATTAATCCTGATGTTAAGTTTCTTGCTGTTCTCATTTCTACTGCTTCTCATTACCTTAGTCTTTCTTCGATTTACTCTCAGTGCATAACTGTGTGCTCATTAGACTGCTCATTCCGTTCAGCAGATCATGTAATTGTTCTTGACTTTCCCTCAGGATAGCAATGTCATCAGCGAATCGTATCATTGATACCCTTCCACCTTGAATTTTAATTCCACTCCTGAACCTTTATTTCCATCATTGCTTCCTCGATGTACAGGTTGAACAGTAGGGGCGAAAGACTGCATCCTTGTCTTACACACTTTTTAATACGAGTACATCGTACAACAGTCGCACAAATTAAGTGCTTAGTTTTGTAAGTGTGAAGACCCTGCACCAAATCTCCCACATAATTCAAACAGCAGACTTATTATGACTGTGTAACTTACCTAAAGCTAATCAATCTTTTGTTATTTTCATAATCTTTATCCTGAATAATATCGGATTTTTCTCTGAAATTTTCGAAGTTGTTTGGTATTATGACCGTATCCTTGCAGATATTTTCCAATTCACTAGGAGCCCTTTTTCCAAGTATACGTCCAGGTTACCTACTCCCAGAAATGGAGCAGGTAACTTTGTCCCACCAGACAAAGACGGATTTGCGCAAGCGACTTTCGCTTCGTGGAGGGAGAAAGGGAACAACCTTCACAAACCCAGAGAATACTACATTCGTATGGTAGTCCCCGCGGTAGTTATTTGCCAACGTTCCAAGATGTCAGATTATACAAGCAAATGTAGTGACTTGTTTCGTACAACAAGATAAACTGAACCTGAGTTTGTAGTTGAAACGCATTATAGTTTCAAAAGTTCGATTAAATACAGCATTCGTGTACGATGACTCCTCTTTCTCCGAAGCAATCACATCGCTTCGGTTTTGCGGAGTATGGTTACAATGGGAAACTACTTCCACAGCTTGAGAGCAAAATCCGATTGTTGAAGGTAAAGATTATGGAAATAACAAATGGACCATTAAGTATTGACAATTTTCATAGTCATAATAAATCTGTTATTAGATTAACCGAGGATGCAAAAAAGTACTAGCAGCGAGATTTGATCCTGACTCCAGGTACTTGTGAAATTAAACGCTTACGCTCTCAACACCAGACTCTGAACAGTTGAGGCCATGCAAAGTGCAGGGTGGTTGTAATTAAACATTCGTTACGTGAGAGGGGCCCCATGGAAAACCAGAGACCGTAGCACAATGAAACTTGTGTGAAATATTTTTAAGGGCATGCGAAAGAGAACGAATAAACCAGTGAAAGAAACACACTTCAGTATCCCCATGAGAGAGTACCTTGCATATCGTGTATACGTTGGAGGTTCTACAAGATGGTTCAAATGTCTCTAAACACTATGGGACTTAACATCTGAGGTCATCAGTCCCCTAGACCTAGAACTACTTAAACCTAACAAACCTAAGGATATCACACACACCCAGGCCCGAGGCAGGATTCGAACCTGCGACCGTAGCAGTCGCGCGGTTCCAGGCTGTAGTGCCTAGAGCCGCCTGGCCACCCCAGCCGGCAAGTTGGAAACTCGTCAGAAGCTGAAGACCCATTTGAACAAATAACTAGTAAGGGCATAACCACCTATGGCAAGCTAACATAATCCAACAAGCGACAAACGTCGGCAAGTCACCCATATCAGCAACGTTGACTGGATATACCAGCTCACAAACAAATCGCCAACATCGCCCTACACTGTGCATCTGACGCCGATCGAGAGATCAACACCGGCACCTAGCGGCAGCCGCCGAGTAACAGCACCGCTCAGCGTCAAATGTATCGACCTGCATGGTACCCACTACTAACGAAGTCTACTCTCGCAAGACCTGTCGCAGGCAGCAAGACATCTGCCACTGGTCTTAGTACCCGAGATAACTATCGCAGAGGTTTTTTTTCCCTTGGCTGTTGCCTTGGCACTTGTTTTCCTTTGCCCTTCGTTCGACTTTCGACCCAGTCTATCTCCAGATGAGCGCGTATTAATGATTAACCTTAACCAGACGTACGCAAACATCGCAGTACCCACATCCTGTGACACCTCACTGAAATCTGGTTTCGCAGGACAGAGCGGATCAGGTTGTGGAAAAGGGCCAAGACCAGTTACTGTTAGTTACACAAGAACATACAACTTAATCGCTTTTGAAACACAAACACATTCCTCTTTAAAACAACAAGGATCAGTTCACGGCTGAGGGGCCAAGTAACATCTCAATAGCAAAGAGTTTAAATAATTCATTTTAAAACACAAGGATTTAGACAAACGGCTGAAGGCCTTACTTGAGTAAAATTAAAATATCTTCTCGACTGAAGGCCAAAATAATATTCCAGATGACCAAAGAAAATTCTTTAAAAGTCAAGCATTTACAAATTTCGGCTAAAAGCCATATGAAGGAAAATCTGAAATAATTCCTCGGCTGAAGGCCCAATAATATTTCAGATCACCAAGGAGAAATTCTTTAAAACACGAGCATTTACAAACTTCGGTTAAAGGCCATATTAAGGAAATTTGAAATAATTCCTCGTCCAACAGCCGAGTAACGACGAACCCGACTCAGTCCAGAACCCAAAAGCGACTAAGACACAGAACCGAGTGTCGGCCTTCCGCCTTCCGAGTGAGTGACTATGCGAACTCAGTCCACCGACCCCGCCACACCGCCTCCCTCCTGTCAGAGCAGAACCCGGAAACACTCGCGGTCGCTATACTGAAAGTAACACGAACCGACCATCGATAACGCTGGTGCTGCCACTCACGGACAGCGAAGGCGAGCAAGGATACTGGCGCCAGAAGACATTAACAGAAAATTTAAAAAAAAATATTCTCACATTTCAGAATTGCAGGAAGGACAGGTCACAGTAGTGAGTCACGCACGGCTCACTCTCGTTAGTGAAAACTAACCCTTATGCAGAGATGGCAGTAGACCTTTTGAGTTGGCCATCATGCTGGTGTATGCGTGGAAGGGCTCCACCTCTTCAAAAAAATAAAAAAATAAATAAATAAAAAAGGGAAGTCGATTCCACTGCCTCTTACCCCTCTGTTTCCACTGTCCCTCTCTGCCCCAAATACGCAATCGTATCATCTTTCCATAACTGAGATGCCAGAATGGACACGACCCAAAGGCCAATCAATTGACAAAAATTAAAGAAAACTGTACCAGTTAGGCAGTAGAAGAATCATTTATAAAAGTGGAAGTATTAACTCCCATAAATTTGTTGTTAGTGTCGACTGATTTTATCCATGTTTGATTTCAGATAACTCCTGTGGGGCTACACTGGACGTAGACTGCGTACTTCAAAATCGTAGGCCCTTCATCATTCCATAATTGCAGGTGCTATTTTTTTCTTTTTTTGTAATTGAAAATCTAAAATAAAGTTCAACGCATTATCAGTCACAATCCTCAGACAGATTCTTTGTATGCCTCTTCATTTTGTCAAAATAAAATTCCAAGGTTTGTTTATTTTTTGCTCTTTTGAATGAGAACCTGTCCTTAAAAGTCAGTTAATAACGCATCAACGATATAAGGCTTCAAGAGATCCTCTAATAAACAAAAGAGCAAATTACAATAACATAAACAAGCACTAGCGTAATGGATAGCGTCGTCGTTGATGGGATCGAAGGATGAAGGTTACCATCCAGCTACAGGTGCTTTTTTATTCACCATAGGGTTATTAACACATTCTCGGACTGTCTTAAGAACACAGTACACGTATGTTCTGCAATATTTGAGGTTCTTTAGATTCCCAACTGATTAAAGAACGAAGGATGAAGTAAATATGTGCCGATTTACGAGTGTGTGGTTAGGCAGGAACGTATGATAACTTAATTACTGCGGCTGAAACGAGGAGTCGTTACATTTATAGTATTTCTTGCCATAAAGTCGATAGCAATTCCTGCGGTTGCCGATATAACGTCATGTTTGCAGAAAGTCTTCTGAGATGAATATTACTCAGAATGTTCGGTTTTGATAGCAGTGTATCTCAACCAAGGAGAACCTCATTGGTTTCAACATATTCATTTCCGTTCAGTTTCTGTTTCAACGTACGCGGGTAATTCTGTGTACCACGGTATGAAAAGACGGTCTATTATGTGTTGTGGGATTATATTTTGTGTATTACGTGGCTATTTGTGTGTAATTGACAATACATGCATCCATCTCTCCATGGCTAAACATTATTTGCAAATATTATGTCACTGAAATGGTGCTTTTTTAATGTACAGCGTGGTTATAACTAGACTTTCGCTACTTGAGGGGGTGTACCCGGAAAACTGTTTACTGTATGGGTATCCAACTTTATGGTAATTATGTTCCGACTGTGTGCTGCAGGATTTGCGTTGTTAGCATAGTGTCGCACCTTGCCGGTAGGCGTCAGCACTGGTACAGTGACGTAGGGTTGAAACAGATGCATCAGTATGCATTACAGCTGCAGACATTCAACATGACTCTGGACATGGTGAGCAGGGCTTTACTCGTAAAGCTGTTTTATCAAAACAGCTTCAACAGTGCTTCTGATGTTCGCGAGTATCGACACATTAAGGGAATACAGGGATGCTCTTTATGCACCAAGGTAGAAGAAGGTGGTTCGGGACTTTGAATTAAATGTTGATTTGGGAATTGCTGGGACTTTGAGTTAAATGACGATTTGGGAATTGCTCCTGGGAGAGGCCGATGGCCAACTGCATCACAAATTGTTGCTGGAATTCCTGGTCGACTATCCGAAAAAAGCTGCGAACAATTGTCAAATGGTATCTCTAGTACGGTCCCAGGCTACGTGAATGTAGATGGTCGTCGGCTGCTGTGGCCGAGCGGTTCTAGGCGCCTCAGTACGGAGCGACGCATCTGCTACGGTCGCGATAGTTAGCTCGGGTAGTAAGAGCAGTAGCTGATGTCTTGCTGCCTGCGACAGGTAATGCGAGCGTAGGCTTTGTTACCAGTGGGTACCATGCATGTCGATACCTTTGACGTTGTGCGGTGCTGTTACTCGGCGGCTGCCGCTGGCTGTCGGTGTTGATCTCTCGCTCAGCGTCAGCATCACTGAATGAAATTTTCACTCTACAGCGGGGTGTGCACTGATATGAAACTTCCTGGCAGATTAAAACTGTGTGCCCGACCGAAACTCGAACTCGGCACCTTTGCCTTTCGCCGGCAAGTGCTCTACCACTAGAGTCTCGGTCCGGTACACAGTTTTAATCTGCCAGGAAGTTTCATGTTCATCATTGTTTTGTGTCCGATACGTCATATATCGGATGCACAGTGTAGGGCGATGGCGATTTGTTTGTGGGTCGGTGGGCGAGCTCATCGGTTTCCCTGCCGTAGCCTGTTGGTCGGATTCGACGGCAGCTGATACATCCAGTCAAGATAGCTGATATGCAGGGGTTTGCCGACGTTTGTCGCTCGTTAGTGTATGTTAACTTGCCATAGGTGGTTTTTCCCTAGCTAGACTCCCTGACCACCATTCTTTGAATCAATGCACTGGATTAAATTCCAAACCTCTCCGCAGTCTCTCATTAGGGAGGTCACGTGACAACGTCAATGGTGATGCTATTCGAGAGGAGTAGGTTGGGCGCCGGCAACTTGTTTCGCCATCTCTCTTCTGTCATCGCCACCACACAACGCAAGTAACACGCCACACTGTACACGTATCCATTACACTCGACTACACTGCACAGACACGCATACGACAAAACTCTCATACATCCACAGGGAAAGGGGAAAGTGGGCACGAAGGAAAACATCCTTTCCAGCAGGCAGCTGAAACCTTCGCGTGGTATATCCGCGCCAACAATGCCGTAATACACCTACGTTGTATTTCTCTTCGAAGGTATTAAAAGAAATTGGTGTCATAATACAGCAGGATTATATGCTAAAAATTGCTTGCGAAAGTCAGAAAATTCGCCACACAGTCAGCTACAACTTACTGTTGATGCTGACGTCACGTTCTGTTAAAAGATCGTGGCAATATTCATTGTAAAATTCATGAAAAACTGCCTGACCTCTGATTCCTAGGTATATTCAGCCTTGCCTGATAATTTATTGTTGTCTCAACCGCGGCCTGCATCGGAACCCATCTCGTCTCATAGTGGTTTCTGATACCTAAATGAATACTTATAAAAGGTAACAGCGGAATTACACAGACCAGTATTCTGACAGAGCTGACGAAGACATGCACACATTGTTCCTAAGGAAACACAGGGAAATGAAAGGTAGGCTGTTACACGTTAATTACAACTTGTCCACCCACACACAGTAGATCAACCTAACGTGAAAACTCTTGCTGTAGGGTAAGACAAAAGAAACGAACATCTAATCAGGGACGGCGTAGAGTGAGAGATCCGTCAAATGATTAATAGCCAGGAGAGTCCGTCCCCGTTAGCTGAGTGGTCAGCACGGTGGAATGTCGCGCCAAGGGGTCCGGGTTAGGTTCCCGGCTGGAGCAGGAGATTTTCTCCGCTCAGGGAACGGGTGTTGTGTTGTCCTCCTCATCATTTCACCCCCATCTCCACTGCGCAAGTCGCCCAATGAGGCCTCGAATGCCCTCGGCGGCCGAACTTCCCCGAATGGGAGACTCCCAGCTCACAATTCTGTACACTCATGTCCGTAGCCAGGAGAATTCCATAGCGCAGGCAGGGACAGAAAACGTCCTGTCAGGAAACATCGCTAGCTCCATCGCACCTGTTGACTGAGTATCAAACCGTTCCATTTTTATGAACTCAGAACCGAAATATTCGTGGTTGCATTTCAGTGAATACGAAACAGCATTGTTCCGAGCTGTCAGGTCCATTGCCGCTACTAAGAACAGGAAGAATGCCAAAGGACGTGTAAATAGTGGTAAGAATTGCACTCCTGAAGATTACTAACCGACTCCAACCAAGAACTGCAAATGACAGAGGACCATAGGGCCTCCCTCGTCAATTTTGTTGCTGAGGGCACTGCACCTCAGTATGCCTCCACCGACAGAAAGTGGCTACACAGGGTGAGAGATGATTTGTTCCGGCCAGTGAGCCCTGGTCTCACGGTTCAGAGGTCGGCGTTCCTGGGGTGGGGGCAATTCTGCGAAAGGCCAAAATGGTCTAGCGACCCCGCGCCAGAAACGGTTCCGAGAGCCTTTGTGGCTGGACGCCAGCTTGCGAATTACTGTGTGACCAAGTCGCTAGTAAACCAAGTCTTCTCGTCCCGCTGAATTGTACATGCCTTTTTAAGGGCACTAGGTAATTATTATTCCTAAAAGCTGCTGCTAAGTCAGATCGTTTTATTCGTTAAAATAGATCTCTTTCGGCAAACGTAATCAGGATATCTTTTAGTAAATGGTACGTAATTTTGGTACAATATTTCTAATATTGAAAGTAACTGTTAACCAGAAAACATTGTTATAAAATTTGTTACATACCCTGTACGTAGGAGGGGTTTGTCATTTGTATGTTATCGCGGTTCTGTCGCCGTCTTTTTGTTTTAATTACAGTCCATTAGTGTCCTTGGAAAAATGACGGTTGGTTATACTAGTCATATGTAGTATAACCATCCGTTACTTCGCCAAGGGCACTAATAGAGTGTAATTAAAACAAAAAGACAGCGACAGAACCACGATAACATACAGATGACAAACCCATCTGACATGATACAAATTTTATAGTAATTATTCCAATTAATAATTACCTATAATATTAGAAATATTGTACCAAAATTATGTATCATTTCTCTACACATAACCTGACGATGGCTATTTGTCGGAATTGACCTACTGTAACGAATAAAGCGATCTGACTCAGCAACATTTCTGGAATCTTAATTACATAATTAAGCCAACGCTCGGAATATTCCTCCGCCCCAATGAGACCCCCAGTCCTCTCATTGGGCAAGCCTACAATGATTTCTAAATGCCGGGAAAAATTGAATGTACGCTATTTAATTAATGGTTAATTTCATCGACTTTCAGAATGTTATTCGCAGCGACCCCAAGAGGTGTACGGGTGGGAATCAAATGAAAATCTTGAAAGTGTAATTACATATCGACATTTCGCTCCATTGTAGAAGGTTGGCAACACTGTTTGCAATGATATAAGGAATGCCCCACAGGCAGCAGCATATTACAGAAGAGCGAAAAGCGGCCACGTAACAGCTCAAAATGGCTGTCACGCTTGCGATACGCACCAAAGAGGAACAGCGTTCTGTCATACGTTTACTGAGTGGTTAAGATACGTGAAACGTCCCCTTAGAAAAACTTATGCAAGACTGTGCTCAAACTGACACACAATATTTTTAGCGCAACGCGATATGACTTTCAATAATCCCTGACTAACATTAACCTATACCTTTCACAAATCACATACCTCACCAAAAATCTTGGTTACTCGAACTACTGCAACACAGCGAGCGAGATTCAAACTACGGAAGTCACTAACTACTGATACGCACAGTTAGCAAATGAAAGATTTTAATACAGAACAAACAATGTATTTACCGTAATAGTCATAATATATATATCAGTTCATGACATCAATTCTTACAAATTTCAAAACTTCGCCATCTCTCTCCCCACGTCCATCACTGCTGGCGGCTCACCTCCAACTGCGCAATGCAGTGTTTTTTCTCAAAGTCTGAGTAGTAAAAGAAAATGCACACGGAAGTAGTGGATTTCCATTCAGTCTTGAACAAGTAGAGTTGTCCTTCCGACAGAAAGACAGTGCTGACTCTTGGCGTTCAGACAGGTAATGGGCCACAACAGAGCAAACCCACAGTAGAGTCAGTCGAAGTTTTGAAGAATATTGGTAGGTAGGTCAACACAGATTAGACCCATTGTAGTCCTTGTAGAAATAATGGTATTGGCGGGCCACCAAAGGTGCAGACCCACTGTAGTCCACGTAGAGACGGCCAGCAGCCATCTGTTGCGACTGTGCAGGTGCAAAATAACCATCGAAGAGTCTTGCGGACAATATAGCAAGTCCATGAATCACCACTTGTCCACTCACAAAGAATTTGTTTGAAATGTCCTTATAACCAGCAATGCTGTTATCCAGTCCCTTGCTGAATTATTAACACACGTGCAAACACTATCAGTCCCTACTTCTCACATATTGTCCATATACTAGGGCCAACAGAAACGTGTGCAGTGAAATGTAATTTACAAGTTACTTAATTTGATGAACTGGTGTCAATTACAATTTTATAACATGAGAATACAATAATAAAGATACAACATATATCATTAAAGAACATAATAGTACAGATAACATTTGCAGTAATACAGGCTTTACAAAAGAATCGAAATAACAACTACATCAGTGTTACAAAAATTATGACATAAGTACATACATAAAAGATCAGAATAACTTTTGAAACATCAACTTCACACATGAGCATTAGAACAAAACGGAATAAATAATGTGTAAACATCTTTACGAAATAATAACATGTTATTAATGCAAATTATATTTGAGGATAACAGTATTCCTCATCATAGTGAATGTAGCTTAGTATTAGAAGAGAAAAAATCTATGAAACAGTACACAGAGACAGGAAAGAAACAAATACACAAGGGTACACAAACACATAGTGGGATAACACAAAAGGAAAGGACAGGGTTTGTTTTCAGGCTAACATTTGGTACTGCAGTCCAACCCAAATCTTCATTCCACAGATCGTCCCTCTTATTTCAACATTTGCTCCAGCCAAAAAAAAATCCTATCCAAGCATGCTTTCTGTATTCTGTTCACATCCTCTTTCAAAAATAGTTTTTCTCCACTGTACACTACTTTTTTTGGCCACACCATTTTCTTATAGCTTCTCAATGCTTTTCTTCCAATTCATCATAGTTAGTTTCTTATATAGTCTACCTCCTCTTAAGCTAACTTAAACCTACTGAGCTCAGATGCTAAACTAAGGGACTAGGCAATGCAGCAGCACAAAACAATTAATACAAACAGCAATGACAAAAAATGCAAGTAAGCAAAGCAAGCAGCAATAAATGTAATAACTTATACCTAAACACGACAAACCCACAAGCAGAAAAAATATTACACTAAAGACAACAACACAGATAAGGGAAATGTATATTCACATCTTAATGTCTATATAATTAAAGTGGTGCACCACAACTTATGCTACAAACGAAATTACCAAGTACTTGAAAAGCAAACTCTGTATGCAATTCTTGTGAAGGGAAATGTCTTTTTGTACTCCCTCGTTTTTTTGAAGTAGATTATAAAGTTATTATGTACTGGATCTGTGGGCATAAGATATTTATATTAGTACATCCATATAATTTTATTTTAACCAATGCTGCAGTGCAGCTAGAAACTAGATTTTAAACAAAATGAGCAATCTCTCAACTGGAAAGACAAATGTAAAATGTTTCTCATCATTTCATTAGGCATTTTAGTAAATATCATAATTTAAGAGCTCCACAGTGTAGTCATATGTTTTCAAGTTTGAGCGTGTCGTATTCACGATACTTTCTACAAAGGAATGTCAAAAGCGAGGATAATGGCCTCTTTTTTTTCTCCACCTGTGCCTCAGAAAGGCACACACTAATGGCTTTTTTCCAGGCGTCTGTCGTGCAGCTGGGTGCCCACGACGCATTACGTGAAGGTGGTCACTTAACTTTCTTATCGAAATATTTACGACAGCAGTTTCCGCTACAGTGACAGTCTCATATAAAAAATTTCACAGGTCAAGAATTTGCGTTATTCATCTGTAGAAACAAAATCCTATTGATATAACAGTGTCCAAAAAATTTTCGTCGGCATTGTAATACATTCAGGCATTTACATACATTTCATAACTCTTAAAGTACGATTCTTGGTTTCCAACAATCTTTTTCACAAACCAGAGTCCCTAACCGCTACTCATTATTCCTTACCTTATTCGTCGACACTTCTTCAATATTTCATCATAACAGATACGCAGCATAATCAAATAACTCATATAGCATCAGCTTATTGATCATAAACATACCGCAACAGCATAATACACAATCATCGTAATAATAACATCGTAACACCTCAGTCAACTCTCAAAATCGTCTTAGCTTCCTCCAATAATTTCAAAACGTAAAAAAATTCTCTGCTCATGTCAAAAGTGTCATCTGCCTCAAACGTACTTTAACAATCATGATCCCATACCAAACACATCATTCAAAGCTCTCATAGTATCACAATGGTACCGAAAAAATATGAACATTTCACAAAGTACAGACAAAATACAATTTCATAAGTTTGAAGTTATCCAACGGTGTAATTACGTAAACATCTGTCACTGATGTATTAAAATAAATGTTTGTCTCTCTCAGTTAAATGATCAGATAGCTGTGTAATTAATGTGTTAGAGAAATATGGTACCTATGTGTAAAGTTGTATAAGCAAATACCATATTAGCTAGGGCTCCTTGTGCTTGCCAAACACATGGTACACAAAGTAAGCGTGTACCCCCCTGAGGATTAATGTAATTATATCCTCAGGTGTTACAGATTACAGCAATGGAATGAAATGTATCACGGAAAACCTTTGTATCATTGTACTTCAAATATCTTTAAAAATAAATGTTTTAAGTACAAAATTAGTCACTCAAATAAGCGCACTGTAGCGCTAAACTGTGCGTCGTGTTGTAAGATAATCTCTGTGGAAGTGTCGTAGTTATCGTCCTCCGAAAGCTAAGTTCTGCAGAAGTCAATGTACTTACCTCATGATAAAAAAAAAAGAGAAAAGCTTTGCTTATAGATATCGTAGTTACTACGCTTATTGCCGTGATGAAGTAAGTACTGTGCTGTAACGTATTGTTGTGCTACAGAAAAGGCTGTCTCATTCTAGCTATACCACAAAATTACTACTAAAACATGTTTTCCTTTCCAGCAGAATTCAGAAAAACTGTGCAGATATAAAACAGATACACCGCAAAAGCACAATGTAAATTGTGTCACACATTAGTAGCGTCGTGATATAATCGTGTAGCTGTCACATAAACAAACCACTGTGTCATCTGGTATCTCACAGAAAGTACTTTAAATCCATAACGTAGTTTCAAGTAAACCCAAAATGTTGCATTAAAATCTCATTAACAGTATATGTTCTAAGTATGTAAGCCTTATAGTCGTTACGAAATCGTGCAACTAACAAGCAAGAATGTACAAATAACAACACTGTGTCGTCAGTTCACTATAACAATGCATTCGTAATTTCTGTTTAAAAATGTTCCCTAGGTTCTAGACTGGATAGTTAACTTCAAAACATTGTTGCATGCTAACAGTTTCTCAGTGTGACAAAGCATACTAGAATTTTTTATGGCAAAGACAAAGTTAAAAAGCAGATTATATTTCAATAAACAGTTTTACATGTGAAATGTGGTTTAAACCTTTACTCTTCCTAGTACGCAGAGTTTCAACTTCAACGCAATTATCATGTGGTATACGTCGGTAAAGAATACTGCAAATTTTTCTCAAGGTTAGCGTCTATGTTATTTTTCTCTGAGCCAGCCAGCGCACGCGGCTGCCTGCGGTGTGTGTCATTGTCTGTCTCTTTGTTGGCGCGCGCCGTTATTGGGATTAGGAGACCTAACTTCTACAAATTCACCTTGCCGAGAAGGCCCTGCCCTGTCTGAAGCTCGCCAGTTCTGATGCAATTCAGGTCTGTCGTTACGATCATATCGTCTGTCGTCATGTCGGTAATTTCTGTAATTAATTTCTTGTCTGTCATGTGGTGGAGAATTTCTCCCTGAATTATCACTGCACGGTGGACCGTTGCGTCTTAAGTTATTCTGTCTCCCGTAATAATAATTGTTTTGGTTCCCATATTGTCTGTTTCTATGGTAGTCTCTGTGATAGTCATTACCGCGGAGAGGTGATCTTTCCCTGTAATTATTACTACTCTGCCAACGGTTGTCATACGGGTGGTGTCTGTCTTGGTCACGATTTACGTTGTACGAATAACCTTGTCGTGTATTATTTCTGTCATCGCGGAATTGTGACAGGTGTGTCCTGTAATTGTTGTGCTCCTGTTTTGCGTTCCGCGATTGTCAGTGTCAATTTCCAGTTCTTGTAACAGTCCTTGAAAAGCTTCAATGTCGTCTTTGCATCGTCCTGCTAAAATAATCTGTCGTAAATGTTCAGGTAATTTGATTAAGCAAATGCGGATGAGTTCCGAGGGGCTGTATGGGTTTGAAAGATACTGATTCTTATGTAACATGTCTTCGAAATATTTGACAAGACTGGAAAATTCAGATTGTTCGAAACGTTTCATCATTATGATGCTACGTTTTACTCGGTCTTGTGTGGCTTGAGACCAATACGCTGAGAGGAAGGCATGATAAAATTCTCCTTCACTGTGACAGTCTTGAATGACAGATCGCATTCTTACAGCTGGTTCATTCTCCAAGTAGCCACAGATAAATACTAATCTATGCTCTAATGACCAGTTAGGAGGAAAACAATGAGAGAATTGATGGAGCCACGCTTGTGGATGAATGTCGTTCCCAGAATTCTTAAATGTTTTGAATTTACGTGCAGTAATGAACAACTTATAGTCAAAATTATCGTGTCGGCGAGTAGCATATCGGTCATTGTTCCATCTCAAAATTCAGTGTACCCTGCCAATTTCTTTCATGATTTCCGAAATGTCCAGTGTTATTATTTTGTGGTTGTTCTGTATTTCTATGTCCCTCTTCCCGCACTGGGGCGCGAGTGTCCTCTGAAATATGTTAATTCTTGTATTACTTGAACCAACTGATCTTGTACTTCCCGCATTTCTCTTTTGTACTGTGTGTTGATTTGATTTTGATTCTGTTTGAATTTTCTAATTTGTTCATACTCTTCAGTGTCAGTAAAGGCTACAGTTTTTGTGTCATTCAAGTCATCATCTACCTTTGTAGATAAGTTAGTGAACTGATCTGAAAGTTCGGCTATTTTATCTGACAGTGAAATTATTTCCTCTGTGTGTTTTTATGAAGCAAGTTTCAGAGTGTCCATTTGTGTTGAAATCGTGTATCTACTGTGTCCTTTAAGTTTTCCTGAGTTTTTGCAAGTTGCGTAACCGAATCGGTAGATGCAACTGAGTCAATTATAGCTTGCAAGGTCTCATGATTTTCATGAACAATAGTTTGCAGTTCTTTTATGGCTGCTTCGTGATTCTGTAATGCATTTTCATGGCGAGAAAAAATAGGTTGAAAATGCTCACAAATTTGTGTTTTTACGTCGTTACAAACTTTTCGACATTTCGATTCAATGTTATGTAACTCATTAGTTAAATCTTCACGTGTTTCCAGCTTTCAGCTGTGAAGTGTTAATGGCTGCAGGCAATAACTGTAGCCATCTTCAGCTATGGCGCCAACAACTTCGCGCAAGGAGGGTGGGGGGGGGCACCCCCTCCCCCCCTCTAGCTGTCAGGGAAAGGAAAAATATAAAGCAGTCAGGTTTTTCTTTCAAGAAAATGATTTAAAGGTCGGTATTAAGCAGGTTTTAACAGGACCAGATATGGAACTTTTTTATGGGTATTTACAGGTCGCCATTTGTCTTCCAAAATATTAAAGATATCCCATACAATAGGTCTTACCTCCTCACTACAAACTATCATATGGGTGCCCTTACTGTGACAACACTGAGGCGTTGCCATAGAGATCTACGCAAAATCGCGTTATGGTATGGTTGAGGTACGCCCATGGATCTGCCACACCCAGCCCACTGCAACTGTCAGGGATCAACTTGAGCAGACCCATCCATGGGTCTATCCCTCACCACAGAATGGGGATAAACCAGGGTAGGCTGCAGGGCGACAGAATACAGCGTGGTGCAGGAATAAGTGTTTCAGAGCACACCGTCAGAGCACATCGCTGGATGCTGCGCTCCACAGCGGACGACCCAAACGTGTTCCCATGTTGACTCAACGCCGTCGTCGATTACGTGTTCATTGGGCAACGGATCATCTAGATTAGACCATGGACCAATGGAATCTGTCACCTGTTCGAATGAATCATTTTTTCTTGTTACACCAGGTCGATGGTCGCGTCTCCACGCTCCTTCAGGTTGCAAACGGCTAGGCAAAACATGCTCCTCCCCACGCACACAGGCCTATGAGGGCAGTATTATGCTATGGCGAATTCACCAGGGCTTCCATGAAGTCTGTGACAGTAATCGAATGCACCATGACAACTGTGGACTATGTGAGCGTTATTGCATCCCTTCACGCTTGATGTCTTCACCAGCAGCGATGGCATCGTCTAGCACAAAAACATTCCGTGTCTCAAGGCCAGCATCAGGCTACAGAGGTTTGAAAAGCGTGATACTGAACTGTGTGGCTTTCTTGGTCACCCAATCCACAAGATCTGAACCTGATGGATCAAATCTAGGACGCTATCGATCACAAACAACTGGCCCGAACTGGCCCGTAGCTTACGGAAAATGCGTCACCTGGGCGTAGACATCTGGCACCAAATTCCTCCAAAAAACTACCAACGACTTGTCGGATCCATGCTGCACAGAATACTCTGTCGTATTGGGTTCCAAAGGTATACCAACACGTTATCTAGGAGGTGGTCCCAATGCATTGGCCCATCATTGCATGCGGAGGGTAAGAGTGGACTTCGATTCTGCCACTGCAGTGGTTACTGCTCTTGCACGAAAGTTCACTAATTGGCAGATCTGTCAAATCCCACAACATGAAAGAACAGCTGCTACCTTGTGGACAAGGGAGCAGTCAGTTGTTTCTTGTGGATCAGAATTACTGATCTTTGATTGATGATATGGTGCTCACGTTTCTGCTTGTGCCGAACAGGAGTGCTCGAGGAATATGAAATGTAGCATTGAACATTCCACCCAAATTGCATCACCAATCCATTTTCGTACCAATTTTGGTCTCTGTTATAGTTGTAATCTCTTCTTCCACTCTGCACCTCGTGGTCTTGTGATTAGCATTACTGCCTCTGGATCGTAGGTTTACAGGTTTCATTTGTGGCTGTGGTGGAGATTTCCTTGACTCGGGGACTAGGTGTTCGTGGGGTTTTCATAATTTCGTCTGATTTTCTTCGACATAGAACTCGACCAAATGGTGTCAAATAGAAAGACTGGCACTAGTTGGTCGAGAAGCCCTGGACGGGATGTCCTGGACAATATAGTCATGGGATTTCGTTTCATCGTTTCTTCCACCTCTTCCAGTATAAGCTTAGCTGCAAGATGTAACCTTGGTGATTCGCCCTCGTTAGCCGGATCATCTTATACTGGATACTCTCTGGCAGTCGACATCTGACCTTCAATTAAATCATGTATGGACACATACATGCCTATTTGCCATTTTCTCCTTCATTAGAACTACTAAGTTGCTCTTGTGTTAACCTGCCTCGTGATGACTGGGTGTTGTGTGACGTCCTTAGGTTAGGGTTTAAGTAGTTCTAAGTTCTAGGGGACTGATGACCATACATGTTAAGTCCCATAGAGCTCAGAGCCATTTGAACCATTTTTTCTTCTGTTGACTAAGTCACTACCTCAGCGTGAACCAGTTGTAGTTGAAATAGGTAGTGACAAATCAATCATTATAGATTCAAAAAATGGCTCTAAGCACTATGGAAATTAACATCTGAGGTCAACAGTCCCCCAGACTTAAAACTACTGAAACCTAATTAACCTAAGAACAACACACACATCCACGCCAGAGGAAGGATTCGAACCTGCGACCGTAGCAGCAGCGCGACTCCGGACTGAAGCGCCTAGAACCGCTCGGCCACAACGGCAGGCTCATTATAGATTGCTAATTAGGTAGTTTTATTTTTGCCACAGTGTATGGTAAAAACAACCAAGGGTCCCCATTTAGAACAATCCCTAGTGGCTTTTAGTAAGGTAGTGTGCTTCGGCGCATTAGAAATAATGGCCAAGCAATTGCAAAATACAGATTTATTAAACCTTGACCATGGTTTCAACGATTTTAGTACCGTCTTCTCCAGAAGCTGTAGTATGTAAAATCACATTACCTACAGGCAAAGTGGGGGTTGTTAACTGTGCCTAGTACATGTCATCCACTTAATCACCATTTAAATATATTGTATAAAAGTACTAGTCAGCTACTTTGGTATAATGTATTTAAATGGTGATTAAATGGATGACATCTGCTACATAGTCAACGACTCCCACTTTGATTATAGATAACGTGATTTTGAGTCCCACATCTGAATAAGACGGTATTAAAACCGTCGAAACTATTGTCAAGGTTTAATAAACCTTTACTTTCAACTGTTTGGCTGTTATTTGTAATGCACTGAAGCTCTTGCAAGCACAGATGCGCAGCCATGCTCAAAATCTTTAGTAAGGCAAATTTATTTTTGTCGTCCTGTACGTTAGAAACAAAAACGTATCCAAGTTAGAGCCCCATGGAGCACTAGAAAATAAAGACCTTTAGAGATAGGCAGTGTAGTTTCAGGCAAATCTGCAAATTGAAAGTAACAAAGGATCCAAGTTAGCACCTTGTGAATCTTCATTACAGAATTATCCGTCCACGTATTTAGGTGTTTCCTTTCGGCCTCCCTGCATTTCTAAAAACAAGAAAGGATACAAGTTAGAACCCTAGAGAACACCATAGCTGATTATTATATTCTAGCACGTTAAAATGGTTCAAACGACTCTAAGCACTACGGGACTTAACTTCTGACGTCATGACGTCATCAGTCCCCTAGACAGAACTACTTAAACCTGACTAACCTAAGGACATCTCACACATCCATGCCCGAGGCAGGATTCGAACCTGCTACCGTAGCAGCAACGCGTTTCCGGACTGAAGCGCCTCGAATCGCTCGGCCACTGCGGCCGGCAGCACGCTAAAAGCCGACTATTTTCAATAGAGGACAACGAAAATTCATGGACCATTGTCAGTCACGCGACACTTGCATTTCCTTCAGATATTCAAGGATGTATTTGCAGGACCACGAGACCCGACCCGATGTTCTATGTCACACTGCTACGCGACGTCTCTTGCAGGCTGTAGCGAGATTATCCCAGCGAAGTATCTTGAACCGCAGTCAGCTGACGGTTGTTTTCTCGCTGTTCCGTTGTTTACCGAGTTTTTTTCTGTCCTAGGTCACCCGCCGTCGGCTTACAACGACAGATAACTCGCCGCTAAAAGGACTTTCTGCTTTACTCATTCACACTCGTGACTCTGTTGACCTCGGAAATGTTGGCACCACTATAGCTCTGAGCTGCTCATACCTAACACTTGCGTACTTGCTATCAGAGACATCCAGCCACCCAGATTTGTACTGTGAGCATTGGTGACGGGAAATGTGTAAAACTCGTTGTTCAAGATTGCTCAGCGCTTTGCCTAAAAGCATTTCAGCAACATTTGCTCCACGAGAAATTGCTGATTTTGGTGATGAATACGCTGCACTACTCAACTTTGTCTACTTGAATGCATTGACGTCATGTAGAAATCTTGCCTGAAAAATTCCACAATAGAAACAAAATATTGATTGCACAAAAACTTCTTATATGCGACGGTTAGGACGGCATGTTAAAAAGTACTTTCTCCGAATTTCTTATGTGAAACCCTTAAAGCTTTTCAAATAAAACGAAGTTTATTAACACCCAACATCTTTATTCTTCATGTTTACGTATTTATTTCTGAACATTACGATATAATTCTCCCATCGAGAGACCAATTTGTTGATTCTGTTACTGTAGTACAGGGTGTCCGAAAAGTCTTTCCCTGATTACATAAATTGATATGTCAGGGTAGAAGTAAGATACAAATATGGAACTGGTGTCTAATTGTTTACAAACTATCAAAGTTTATTTCACACACCAGTAAACTTCCACATGAACACCCTTGGTAGCACGTAGCACATCTAGGCGATATTCAGTTTCCGTCCACACATTAGCCAACATTCAACGGCTTACTGTGCACAATTCGATCGTGCAATAGCGCTCACCTTTGGAATGCCTCTGGTGCACTCCGTGACTTCGCCAGGGGGTTGTGAACGCCAAATGCGTACATTATGGCGATTCAATACTCCACAAAAACGGTCGCTTCGTCGGAAAAGGCAATTCGTCTGAGATAACCATCATCGTCCTCATTACGTGATAGCATTTCGACCACAAAGTCATGTCGACGTGTACTGTGTAAGAGATCCATGATTAAGGAATTTGTTGTTAGCGCACTCGAGCAGATGCAATTTCGATGGATTGCTCACGCGCTGCCTGCGATATGTAAGCTATAAAAGAATCTGAGACCAAAGAGCAGTGTTGACTGCAGTAGGAACTGTGTAGCAGTAGCAGTAAGTTGTTGCTAGCTAGCAGTCGTGTGTGTGGAGTTGGCTGGGCCGGTGCTGGGGAGCGATGGCGGTGCCTGAGCGGTATAACATAAGGTAAGAGCAGCCTCGCGCATATGTAATATTGTTATATCATGTCCCATGTAAAGGTTTTAAAAAAAATCTGTTAATAGTAATCTTTCTCATAAAAAGTAACTTTTGACAATCATTCATTTCAATTTAAAGATTTTACTAATTTCTCCAATCCTTGGCCATCCTGATTATTGTAAAGTAAAATCAGTTCTTTCTTTTTATACCTGACAAATCTACCGGCCAGCATTGCACTGAGCTGTGCCAGAAAAATTTCTTATAGGAGCAGATACAGAGTGTTTCAAAAATGACCGGTATATTTGAAACGGCAATACAAATTAAACGAGCAGCGATAGAAATACACCGTTTGTTGCAATATGCTTGGGACAACAGTACATTTTCAGGCGGACAAACTTTCGAAATTACAGTAGTTACAATTGTCAACAACAGATGGCGCTGCGGTCTGGGAAACTCTATAGTACGATATTTTCCACATATCAACCATGCGTAGCAATAATATGGCGTAGTCTTTGAATGAAATTACCCGAAACCTTTGACAACGTGTCTGGCGGAATGGCTTCACATGCAGGTGAGATGTACTGCTTCAGCTGTTCAATTGTTTCTGGATTCTGGCGGTACACCTGGTCTTTCAAGTGTCCCCACAGAATGAAGTCACAGGGGTTCATGTCTGGCGAATAGGGAGGCCAATCCGCGCCGCCTCCTGTATGCTTCGGATAGCCCAAAGCAATCACACGATCATCGAAATATTCATTCAGGAAATTAAAGACGTCGGCCGTGCGATGTGGCCGGGCACCATCTTGCATAAACCACGAGGTGTTCGCAGTGCCGTCTAAGGCAGTTTGTACCGCCACAAATTCACGAAGAATGTCCAGATAGCGTGATGCAGTAATCGTTTCTGATCTGAAAAATGGGCCAATGATTCCTTTGGAAGAAATGGCGGCCCAGACCAGTACTTTTTGAGGATGCAGGGACGATGGGACTGCAACATGGGGCTTTTCGGTTCCTCATTTGCGCCAGTTCTGTTTATTGACGAAGCCGTCCAGGTAAAAATAAGCTTTGTCAGTAAACCAAATGCTGCCCACATGCATATCACCATAATCAATCCTGTTCACTACATCGTTAGCGAATGTCTCTCTTGCAGCAATGGTAGCGGCGCTGAGGGGTTGCCGTGTTTGAATTTTGTATGGATAGAGGTGTAAACTCTGGCGCATGAGACGATACGTGGACGTTGGCGTCATTTGGACCGCAGCTACAACACGACGAACGGAAACCTGAGGCCGCTGTTGGATCACCTGCTGCACTAGCTGCTCATTGCCCTCTGTGATTGCCGTACGTGGTCGCCCTACCTTTCCAGCACGTTCATCCGTCACGTTCCCAGTCCGTTAAAATTTTTCAAACAGATCCTTTATTGTATCGCTTTTCGGTCCTTTGGTTATATTAAACCTCCATTGAAAACTTCGTCTTGTTGCAACAACACTGTGTTCTCTGCGGTGGAATTCCAACACCAGAAAAATCCTCTGTTCTAAGGAATAAACCATGTTGTCCACAGCACACTTGCACGTTGTGAACAGCACACGCTTACAGCAGAAAGGCGACGTACAGAATGGCGCACCCACAGACTGCGTTGTCTTCTATATCTTTCACATCACTTGTAGCGTCATCTGTTGATGAAAATTGTAACTACTGTAATTTCGAAAGTTTGTCCG
This sequence comes from Schistocerca gregaria, assembly GCF_023897955.1. Taxonomy (NCBI): domain Eukaryota; kingdom Metazoa; phylum Arthropoda; class Insecta; order Orthoptera; family Acrididae; genus Schistocerca; species Schistocerca gregaria. The sequence goes on from NC_064928.1 coordinate 78,905,300, forward strand.
CCTGAAAATCTACTGTTGTCCCAAGCATATTGCAACAAACGGTGTATTTCTATCGCTGCTCGTTTAGTTTTTATTGCCGTTTCAAATATACCGGTCATCTTTGAAACACCCTGTATATACGCATTATCCGGCGACCTAATTGAGGTAAGATTTTTCAATTTATTCAGAATGAATTTTCAGGGCCATGACGCAGCACTGCTGACGTCCTAAATTTACCAGTTTAAATTCACAGTCATTATTGAAAGGTTATAAGTGAGCGACAATTTTTTATTGAGAGATTAGTCGCATTTTATTATTGATAGGTTACGCCCCATGAATCAAGGACCTTGCCATTGGTGGGGAGGCTTGCGTGCCTCAGCGATACAGATGGCCGTACCGTAGGTGCAACCACAACGGAGGGGTATCTGTTGAGAGGCCAGACAAACGTGTGGTTCCTGAAGAGGGGCAGCAGCCTTTTCAGTAGTTGCAAGGGCAACAGTCTGGATGATTGACTGATCTGGCCTTCTAACATTAACCAAAACGGCCTTGCTGTGCTGGTACTGCGAATGGCTGAAAGCAAGAGGAAACTACAGCCGTAATCTTTCCCGAGGGCATGCAGCTTTACTGTATGATTAAATGATGATGTCGTCCTCTTGGGTAAAATATTCCAGAGGTAAAATAGTCCCCCATTCGGATCTCCGGGCGGGGACTACCCAAGAGGACGTCGTTATCAGGAGAAAGAAAACTGGCATTCTACGGATCGGAGCGTGTAATGTCAGATCCCTTAATCGGGCAGGTAGATTAGAAAATTTAAAAAGGGAAATGGATAGGTTAAAGTTAGATATAGTGGGAATTAGTGAAGTTCGGTGGCAGGAGGAACAAGACTTTTGGTCAGGTGAATACAGGGTTATAAATACAAAATCAAATAGGGGTAATGCAGGAGTAGGTTTAATAGTGAATAAAAAAATAGGAGTGCGGGTAAGCTACTACAAACAGCATAGTGAACGCATTATTGTGGCCAAGATAGACACAAAGCCCACGACTACTACAGTAGTACAAGTTTATATGCCAACTAGCTCTGCAGATGATGAAGAAATTGAGGAAATGTATGATGAGATAAAAGAAATTATTCAGGTAGTGAAGGGAGACGAAAATTTAATAGTCATGTGTGACTGGAATTCGTCAGTAGGAAAAGGGAGAGAAGGAAACATAGTAGGTGAATATGGATTGGGGGGAAGAAATGAAAGAGGAAGCCGTCTGGTAGAATTTTGCACAGAGCATAACTTAATCATAGCTAATACTTGGTTTAAGAATCATAAAAGAAGGTTGTATACATGGAAGAATCCTGGAAATACTAAAAGGTATCAGATAGATTATATAATGGTAAGACAGAGATTTAGGAATCAGGTTTTAAATTGTAAGACATTTCCAGGGGCAGATGTGGACTCTGACCACAATCTATTGGTTATGAACTGTAGATTAAAACTGAAGAAACTACAAAAAGGTGCTAATTTAAGGAGATGGGACCTGGATAAACTGAAAGAACCAGAGGTTGTTGAGAGTTTCAGGGAGAGCATAAGGGAACAATTGACAGTAGAAGAAGAATGGGTAGCTCTGAGGGATGAAGTAGTGAAGGCAGCAGAAGATAAAGTAGGTAAAAAGACGAGGGCTAATAGAAATCCGTGGGTAACAGAAGAAGTATTGAATTTAATTGATGAAAGGAGAAAATATAAAAATGCAGTAAATGAAGCAGGCAAAAAGGAATACAAGCGTCTAAAAAATGAGATCGACAGGAAGTGCAAAATGGCTAAGCAGGGATGGCTAGAGGACAAATGTAAGGATGTAGAGGCCTATCTCACTAGGGGTAAGATAGATACTGCCTACAGGAAAATTAAAGAGACCTTTGGAGAAAAGAGAGCCACTTGTATGAATATCAAGAGCTCAGATGGAAACCCAGTTCTAAGCAAAGAAGGGAAGGCGGAAAGGTGGAAGGAGTATATAGAAGGTTTATACAAGGGCGATGTACTGGAAATGGAAGAGGATGCAGATGAAGATGAAATGGGAGATACAATACTGCGGGACGAGTTTGACAGAGCACTGAAAGACCTGAGTCGAAACAAGGCCCCTGGAGTAGACAACATTCCATTAGAACTACTGACGGCCTTGGAAGAGCCAGTCATGACAAAACTCTACCATCTGGTGAGCAAGATTTATGAGACAGGCGAAATACCCTCAGACTTCAAGAATAATATAATAATTCCAATCCCAAAGATAGCAGGTGTTGACAGATGTGAAAATTACCGAACTATCAGTTTAATAAGTCACAGCTGCAAAATACTAACACGAATTCTTTACAGACGATCCCAACGCAAAGCATTGGTAGCAAAAAAAAAAAAAAAAAAAAAAAAAAAAAAAAAAAAAAAAAAAAAAAATGCCGGTCCCAACTATTACTGGTGTACAACTCAATAATGCTACCAGTTTAAGATATATTTCTATTCCTAAAGATAATGCAAATTTCTCTGATGATTTGATTCCATTATTTCTATGTATTATTGGACTAAACACCTTGAATACTAGTTCCACTGTCTAACATTTTAAATATGTCTTATGTCACTTACATGATATCGTATATAAACACCAGTAACTTGATGCTACACCTCCTGTTTTAAATGATGACTTGTGAATAACACTGAATGTTTTGTAAAACAATATGAATACTTTGTAACTGGCCAATGAGTGCCAATAATTACTGTAATGACACGACTTATGATTCCATTGATTACTGTAATATGATGACTTATGCATAAATGCTATGCCAATAATTAACTCTTGCTTTGAATGATGACTTCTCAATAATGTATAAAAATGCTTTGTAACTGGCCAATGTTATGCCAATGATTACTGTAATGAGAAGACTTATGAATAATGTTCAGTAATACTCCATACTTGGTACAGAAATGTTTAGTAACTAACCAATGAGTGACAATAATCATCCAAATCGGTTGATGCACTAATGTAATTCTCAATGATTACTAGCATAAGACTTAATGTCCTTCACCTTCTGACCTTATTACCAGCTATTACTGTAATATCCGTATGTCCTGTCCATCCTCATGATCATGGAGCACTATATTTGATTTTTGCACTAATTCTCTGTTGATGTGAGAGTATGGATTCTACAAGAATGTGGTGTTGACATATCAAGCTGTCCACCACCTTGAACGATGGAAATGTTATTATGGTCTTACTGTTTGGTGTACCTAATGTACTACCAAAATGGTAACATTGAATATTAATACAACATTTCAGTGTCTTGGCTACACTGATAAATACTTCAGGGAAGAGAACTTCAGATTGTCTCACTTGGTGTTGTGCTTCTGTACAAAGATATGGACTTTCAGTGAGCTACATGCAACCTACTGTGCTACAACCATGATGGAATCCTTTCCGTTCCTTTCCTAGTTCTTGTAAAATGGTAGAGACTTATACAGTGCGTTTAAACTCTTGCCAAATGATAAAGACATATACAGTGCACGTGCACTTCATTTCATTTGTTAATAAGATCAGTTGTCGTAAATATGCTAAAGACTTCTACAGAGTGTGTGCACTTTATTTCACTCCTTAAAGAGTTATGCAGTACGTGTGCACTTTATGATATTTGTTAATATATTTTGTACTCATTGCGTATACATTTTGTCTTTTCTTGATATGTTCTGCACTTATCAATAATGTATATACTCTGTGCTGTAGTCTTAGTAAACTAAATAGATTATAGAAAAATTTGTTGCTCATGGCAAGTCCAATTGACTCACCAATCGCTAGCAAATTTTTGCCCCCCCCCCCCCCCCCCTAGTGGAGGGTTATGTGAAGAGGTCCATGATTAAGGAATCTGTTGTTAGCGCACTCGAGCAGATGTAATTTCGATGGATTGCTCACGCGCTGCCTGCGATATGTAAGCTATAAAAGAATCTGAGACCAAAGAGCAGTGTTGACTGCAGTAGGAACTGTGTACCCGTAGCAGTAAGTTGTTGCTAGCTAGCAGTCGTGTGTGTGGAGTTGGCTGGGCCGGTCGTTGGGGAGCGATGGCGGTGCCTGAGCGGTATAACATAAGGTAAGAGCAGCCTCGCGCATATGTAGTATTGTTATATCATGTCCCGTGTAAATATTTTAAAAAAATCTCTTAATAATAATCTTTCTCATAAACAGTAACTTTTGACAATCATTCATTTCAATTTAAAGATTTTACTAATTTCTCCAATCCTTGGTCATCCTGATTATTGTAAAGTAAAATCAGTTCTTTCTTTTTATACGTGACAAATCTACCGGCCAGCATTGCACTCAGCTGCGCCAGAAAAAATTCTTGCAGGAGCAGATATATACGCGTTATCCGGCGACCTAATTGAGGTAAGATTTTTCAATTTATTCAGAATGAATTTTCAGGGCCATGATGCAGCACTGCTGACGTCCTAAATTTGCCAGTTTAAATTCACAGTCATTATTGAAAGGTTATAAGTGAGCGACAATATTTTGAGAGATTAGTCGCATTTTATTATTGATAGGTTACGCAGTTTATCTGTTGGGCAGTTACACTAGACGTGAATTATATAATTTTTTACTGTTAGGAGGTTTCGGAACTTTTCTGTTGGGAGGTTATACTTAATGTGAATATTATTCATATTATTTTATTTTATATTGTGGGGAGGTTACAACTGTCATTGGGTAACAAGGCCTGAACGATTTGCACTTTGTATGCAAGAAACATTAAACGTTTGTGTAAAATGTCATGGAGAGAGCTTTATGTTTTCTGTAATTCACGTGAGGCCCTGCGCACCGATTTCTTCGGACTTCTCATAAAAGACTGCCTTACAGCTTCCACCCAGTCTGCTGAGGTTCTTGGTCGATCAGACCTCGGAAGGTCAGCAACCGATCCTGTGTTCTTGAACCTCTCATAACAGGCTTCAATGCTCTTGACATCATGTGGACTCCTTCCAAATGTTGCCTGGAAATGTCTCTGCACTGTGGTTGGTGATCGTGTCTCATGGTACCACAGGACACACTGTACCTTCTCTTGATTGGTTAACATGGCTTCTTGGGCACTGCACCTCATCCACTACCTACGTATTGCAAACCTAAAACAGAACAAAAACTTTGGTAGTTGTAAAAGATTCGACACAAGTTTCATATTTGTATGCTACTTATAGCCTGAGTTATCAATTTATATAATCAGGGTACGTCTTTTCGGACACCCTATATGTTATACTTTGTTGACGGAGCCACAACCGAATCTGCTTGCACCGCTACATAACTATCAAAGCGACGTCCTCGAAGGTGTTCTTTAACTTTTGGAAACTTGAAAATCGGACGGGACCAAATTGGGACTGTATGAAGGTTCATGAAATGTATTCAATGTTGCGAATATGGACTACCATCAGCTTTATAATGGTATGACGACAAGGAAAATTTGTGCCGGACCGGGAATCGAACCCGAATTTCCCGCTTATCGCGAGCGGTGTCCTACCATTTGGCTACCCGAGCACGACTCTCGACCAGGCCCGAGCTTCCATATGTTGTCAGCCATGTGTCCACAACCTGTACTCGTACATCCATTTTGTATATTGCCACACAGGGAAGACAATTCACTTGAAAGTCGCTTGCCCGGTGTCGGTAGATAAATATGATACAGCAGCGCCTGTGTTACTCCGAATTACCACCCAACGTTCCTTCGGACATGTATGTCTACATCTACATCTACATGGTTACTCTGCAAATCACATTTGAGTGCCTGGCAGAGGGTCCGTCGAACCAGCTTCCCAAGCTCTGATTTCCCTTATCGTGGCGATCGTTTCTCCCTATGTAGGTCGGTGTCAATGAAATATTCGGAGGAGAATGTTGGTGACTGGAATTTCGTGAGAAGATTCCGTCGCAACGAAAAACGCCTTTGTTTTAATGATGTCCCTCCGAAATCTTGCATCATTTCTGTGACACTCTCTCCCGTATTTGGAGATAATACAAAACGTGCCGCCCTTCTTTGAACTTTTTCGATGTACTCCGTCAGTCTTATCTGGTAAGGATCCCAAACCGCGCAGCAGTATTTTGCAACAGGACGGACAAGCTTAGTGTAGGCAGTCTCCATAGTAGATCTGTTACATTTTTTAACTGTCCTGGCAATAAAACGCAGTCTTTGGTTAGCCTTCCCCACAACATTTTCTATGTGTTCCTTGCAATTTAAGTTGTTTTTAATTGTAATACCTAGGTATTTCGTTGAATTTACGGCTTTTAGATTAGACCGATTTATCGTGTAACCGAAGTTTAACGAATGCCTTTTAGCACTCATGTGGATGACCTCATACTTTTCGTTATTTAGGGTCAACTGCCAATTATCGGACCATACAGATATCTTTTCTAAATAGTTCTGCAATTTATTTTGATCTTTTGATGACTTTATTAGTCGATATACGACAGCGTCATCTGCAGACAACCTAAGACGGCTGCTCAGATTGTCTCTCAAATCGTTTATATAGATAAGGAACAGCAAAGGGCCTGTAACACTACCTTGGGGAACGCCAGAAATCACTTTTGTTTTACTCGATGGCTTTCCGTCAATTACTACGAACTGTGACCTCTCTGACAGGAAATCACAAATCCAGTCACATAACTGAGGCGATATTCCATAAGCACGCAATTTCATTAGAAGCTGCTTGTATGGCCTTCCGGAAATCCAGAAATATGGAATCCATCTGAAATCCCTTGTCAATAGCGCTCAACACTTCATGTGAATAAAGGGCTAGTTGTGTTTCACAGGAACGATGATTTCTAAACCCATGTTGACTGTGTGTGAATAGTTTCCTTCGAGGTAATTCATAATGTTTGAACACACTGAAAAATCCGCCCCCGGTACCTCAGTGGTCAGCGAGAGAGGATGTCAATTATAAAGGCCCGGGTTCGATTCCCGGCTGGATCAGAGTCTCCGCTCAAGGACTGGGTGTTGTGTTGTCCTAATCATCATCATTATTTCATCCCCATCGACGCGCAAGTCTCTAAATTGACGTCAAATCGAAAGACTTGCGCCCGGCGAACGGTCTACCCGACGAGACACCCTAGTCACACGACATTTACATTTTACCACAATATATGTTCCAAATTCCTGCTGCACATCGATGTTAACGATATGGGCCTGTAATTTAGTGGATTACTCCTACTACCTTTCTTGAATATTGGAGTGACCTGTGCAACTTTCCAGTTTTTGGGTGCGTCGAGCGAACGGTTGTATATGATTGTTAACTATGGAGCTAATGCCTCAGCATACTCCGAAAGGAAATTAACTGGTATGCAGTATGGACCAGAAGACTTGCTTTTATTAAATGATTTAAGTAGCTTCACTACTCCGAGGATATTGACTTCTACGTTACTCACGTTGGCAACTACTCTCGATTCGAATTCTGGAATATTTATTTCGTTTTCTTTTGTGAAGGCATTTCGGAAGGCTGTGTTTCGTTACTCTGCTTTGGCAGCACTGTCTTCGATGGTATCTCCATTGCTATCGCGCAGAGAAGGCATTGATTGTTTCTTGCCGCTAACGTACTTCACATACGACCAGAATCTCTTTGGATGTTCTGTCAGGTTTAGAGACAAAGTTTCGTTGTGGAAGGAACATTGCGTCGTAATTCATAATAACGAAGGCTCTGCAATATCTTATGTATGGAGGTGGTGCGATGGCAGTGGACCCAAGGCAGCGCTCTTGTGTGGTGTGGCATTGTCGTGCTGAAAGATAGGGTGCTCCACGTCTAGACTAAGTCTTCGAATTCGTGGGTTTAGTTTCCTGAGGGATACAGCACACCGTTCGTCACGCACCGATATAGTTACGTTACACACTGCCATGTTACACGATAGAGTTCGGAGCCCTCTAGAGGCAGAGGGTTGGAACTTTGGTCAGCGAAGCGGGAAAGACGACCGAGTAATATGAATGACATGTAATAAAATTTGGAAGCATTGCTTTTCCACACGCCGTCGTAAAAATTCTGGCATACTATTAACAGCCTCACAATACATTTGCTATCTTATGACGTTTGTTGGAAGAATCATGCACAATTTCAAAATAGTAGCAGCTATAGCATTATAAACGGCAACGGCCTTGCCTCAGTGGATACACCGGTTCCCGTGAGATCACTGAAGGTAAGCGCTGTCGGGCGTGGCCGTCACTTGGGTGGGTGACCATCCGGGCTGCCATGCGTTGTTGCCATTTTTCGAGGTGCACTCAGTCTCGTGATGCCAATTGAGGAGCTACTCGACCGAATAGTAGCGGCTCCGGTCAAAGAAAACCATCATAACGACCGGGAAAGCGGTGTGCTGACCACACGACCCTCCTATCCGCACCCTCAGTGAGGATGACACGGCGGTCGGATGGTCCCGATGGGCCACTTGAGGCTTGAAGACGGAGTGCTTTTATAGTATTATAATAGCTTGTTGCTCAGTGGCGGAGTGTACGAGCTCTGTTCAAAAAATTCCGGAACTATGTCCACGAAATTTTTCTACCCTTATTGTGCATGGTCTCTTTCAAACACTCTCCTTCACAATTGATACACTGCTGCCAACGCCGTTTCCACTTCCAGAAGCAGGCTTGTCTCTTTTAATATTCTATATTGGTTTTATGCATTTAGACACTGTTGTTGTTGTTGTCTTCAGTCCTGAGACTGGTTTGATGCAGCTCTCCATGCTACTCTATCCTGTGCAAGCTGCTTCATCTCCCAGTACCTACTGCAACCTACATCCTTCTGAATCTGCTTAGTGTACTCATCTCTCGGTCTCCCTCTACGATTTTTACCCTCCACGCTGCCCTCCAATGCTAAATTTGTGATCCCTTGATGCCTCAAAACATGTCCTACCAACCGATCCCTTCTTCTAGTCAAGTTGTGCCACAAACTTCTCTTCTCCCCAATCCTATTCAATACCTCCTCATTAGTTACGTGATCTATCCACCTTATCTTCAGTATTCTTCTGTAGCACCACATTTCGAAAGCTTCTATTCTCTTCTTGTCCAAACTAGTTATCGTCCATGTTTCACTTCCATACATGGCTACACTCCAAACAAATACTTTCAGAAACGACTTCCTCATACATAAATCTATATTCGATGTTAACAAATTTCTCTTCTTCAGAAACGCTTTCCTTGCCATTGCCAGTCTACATTTTATACCCTCTCTACTTCGACCATCATCAGTTATTTTACTTCCTAAATAGCAAAACTCCTTTACTACTTTAAGTGTCTCATTTCCTAATCTAATTCCCTCAGCATCACCCGATTTAATTTGACTACATTCCATTATCCTCGTTTTGCTTTTGTTAATGTTCATCTTATATCCTCCTTTCAAGACACTGTCCATTCCGTTCAACTGCTCTTCCAAGTCCTTTGCTGTCTCTGACATAATTACAATGTCATCGGCGAACCTCAAAGTTTTTACTTCCTCTCCATGAATTTTAATACCTACTCCAAATTTTTCTTTTGTTTCCTTTACTGCTTGCTCAATATACAGATTGAATAACATCGGGGAGAGGCTACAACCCTGTCTCACTCCTTTCCCAACCACTGCTTCCCTTTCATGCCCCTCGACTCTTATGACTGCCGTCTGGTTACTGTACAAATTATAAATAGCCTTTCGCTCCCTGTATTTTACCCCTGCCACCTTTAGAATTAGAAAAAGAGTATTCCAGTCAACATTGTCAAAAGCTTTCTCTGAGTCTACAAATACTAGAAACGTAGGTTTGCCTTTTCTTAATCTTTCTTCTAAGATAAGTCGTAAGGTCAGTATTGCCTCACGTGTTCCAACATTTCGACGGAATCCAAACTGATCCTCCCGGAGGTCTGCATCTACCAGTTTTTCCATTCATCTGTAAAGAATTCGCGTTAGTATTTTGCAGCCGTGGCTTATTAAACTGATAGTTCGGTAATTTTCACATCTGTCAACACCTGCTTTCTTTGGGATTGGAATTATTATATTCTTCTTGAAGTCTGAGGGTATTTCGCCTGTCTCATACATCCTGCTCACCAGCTGGTAGAGTTTTCTCAGGACTGGTTGTCCCAAGGCCGTCAGTAGTTCTAATGGAATGTTGTCTACTCCGGGGGCCTTGTTTCGACTCAGGTCTTTCAGTGCTCTGTCAAACTCTTCACGCAGTATCGTATCTCCCATTTCGTCTTCATCTACATCCTCTTCCATTTCCATAATATTGTCCTCAAGTACATCACCCTTGTATAAACCTTCTATATACTCCTTCCACCTTTCTGCCTTCCCTTCTTTGCTTAGAACTGGGCTGCCATCTGAGCTCTTGATATTCATACACTTGGTTCTCTTCTCTCCAAAGGTCTCTTTGATTTTCCTGTAGGCAGTATCTATCTTACCCCTAGTGAGATAAGCTTCTACATCCTTACATTTGTCCTCTAGCCATCCCTGCTTAGCCATTTTGCACTTCCTGTCGATCTCATTTTTGAGACGTTTGTATTCCTTTTTGCCTGCTTCATTTACTGCATTTTTATATTTTCTCCTTTCATCAATTAAATTCAATATTTCTTCTGTTACCCAAGGATTTCTAGCAGCCCTCGTCTTTGTACCTACTTTATCCTCTGCTGCCTTCACTACTACATCCCTCAGAGCTACCCATTCTTCTTCTACTGTATTTCTTTCCCCCATTCCTGTCAATTGTTCCCTTATGCTCTCCCTGAAACTCTGTACAACCTCTGGTTCTTTCAGTTTATCCAGGTCCCATCTCCTTAATTTCCCACATTTTTGCAGTTTCTTCAGTTTTAATCTACAGGTCATAACCAATAGATTGTGGTCAGAGTCCACATCTGCCCCTGGAAATGTCTTACAACTTAAAACCTGGTTCCTAAATCTCTGTCTTACCATTATATAATCTATCTGATACCTTTTAGTATCTCCAGGGTTCTTCCACGTATACAACCTTCTTTCATGATTCTTAAACCAAGTGTTAGCTATGATTAAGTTGTGCTCTGTGCAAAATTCTACTAGGCGGCTTCCTCTTTCATTTCTTAGCCCCAATCCATATTCACCTACTATGTTTCCTTCTCTCCCTTTTCCTACACTCGAATTCCAGTCACCCATTACTATTAAATTTTCGTCTCCCTTCACTATCTGAATAATTTCTTTTATTTCATCGTACATTTCTTCAATTTCTTCATCATCTGCAGAGCTAGTTGGCATATAAACTTGTACTACTGTAGTAGGTGTGGGCTTCGTATCTATCTTGGCCACAATAATGCGTTCACTATGCTGTTTGTAGTAGCTTACCCGCATTCCTATTTTCCTATTCATTATTAAACCTCCTCCTGCATTACCCCTATTTGATTGTGTGTTTATAACCCTGTAGTCACCTGACCAGAAGTCTTGTTCCTCCTGCCACCGAACTTCACTAATTCCCACTATATCTAACTTTAACCTATCCATTTCCCTTTTTAAATTTTCTAACCTACCTGCCCGATTAAGGGATCTGACATTCCACGCTCCGATCCGTAGAACGCCAGTTTTCTTTCTCCTGATAACGACGTCCTCCTGAGTAGTCCCCGCCCGGAGATCCGAATGGGGGACTATTTTACCTCCGGAATATTTTACCCAAGAGGATGCCATCATCATTTAATCATACAGTAAAGCTGCATGTCCTCGGGAAAAATTACGGCTGTAGTTTCCCCTTGCTTTCAGCCGTTCGCAGTACCAGCACAGCAAGGCCGTTTTGGTTAATGTTGCAAGGCCAGATCAGTCAATCATCCAGACTGTTGCCCCTGCAACTACTGAAAAGGCTGCTGCCCCTTTTAAGGGAACCACACGTTTGTCTGGCCTCTCAACAGATACCCCTCCGTTGTGGTTGCACCTACGGTACGGCCATCTGTATCGCTGAGGCACGCAAGCCTCCCCACCAACGGCAAGGTCCATGGTTCATGGGGGGGTTTTTGACACTAGGTTATCATTAATTAGTTTCTTTACGTAGGTGAGACCATTAGAAGCAGAGAATCTTATAGGACGCTAAAATAAAGGTTTGTTTTCAATTTAAATACAGCAAGGCCAAAGTTCAAAGATCTACGATAAATCTATCTGAAAGTATTTGAACTCTCGCAAAATTAACTCATAGAACTATTTAGATCTGAATTAAATAATGTTTTAAAACGATTTCATCAGTTCTGCTCTTGCGGAGAACTGTAAGAAAAGTTAATATTAAGTCCGCCGAATAATGGCGGTCAATTGTTGCCAGTCAGAGATTATTGCTTCCGTCTTCTTGATAGTTGAAAACTTACTAATTATTCTCTCTTTTCAATTAAACCATTGCTATTAGTGGCTGGCATGTTCTTGAAATAATACAATGAACTCACTTTTACACATTATATTTCCATCAATTACCTGATACATACCTTTTGTATCGTCTAGTCGAAAGAACAAAAAGAACATCTGCTAGAGTTCAACGCTACACACGGTCTCTATCTAACAACAGTAACATGAGAATCAGAAACTGCAGAAGAGCGAGTAATAACTTATCTTTTCCATCTTCTATAGTTATACAAAGATACAAATGTTTTATTTCACCTTTTCTTTACTACGATATTGTTTATCATCGTTATTGTCTTTCCCTACTGTGGTATCGACGTTATATTTTTTATAATTTTTTTTTCGCAATTGACTTTCAGTCTGGTCTGTTTGGTCTTATTCAGTACTTTTATACACACTCCATACGCACTATACTTAAACATCGGAAAAGGACACTACACTTGGTAGTCCGCTTGCTGGATCGCGCGTAGCGCCGTCTGCGAATTTTCTTTTATCTCGTCCATCGTCGCAAATCTTCGTCCTTTCAATGGGGTTTTTAAGATCGGAAATAAAAAAATTCCGCAGTGGCCAGCTCTGGAGAGTACGTAGGATGAGGCAGCACAGTGATTCCGTTCTTTGTGCAATAGTCACGCGCCAACAGGGATGAATGTGCTTGTGCATTATCGTGATGCAAGAGCCATGAATTGCCGCGCCACATTTCAGGCCTTTTCTCGCAGGCGTCGTAAAACGTCCCCATAGTACCATCGATTAACACTTTGTCCCTGTGACACGAATTCAAGATGAACTAATCCTTGAAAGTCAAAGAAAATTATTAGCATGGCTTTGACATTTGACCTTACCTGACTAGCTTTGTTTGGTCTTGGAGAACTTTTGTCAACCAGTTGTGAAGATTGAACCTCGGTCTCAACTTCATAACCGTGGACCCACGTCTCATCGCCAGTTACGATTCTCTTAAGGAACATTTCGTTCTCATTTGTGCGATCTAAAAACTCTTCACGGATAGCTAGGCGAAGGTCTTTCTGGTCTTGACTCATGAGCCGCGGGAGGGAACTTGGCGGCAACACTATGCATTAGAGAATGCTATGTCAGGATTTCAGGACATGTTCTAACTGAAATATTACATCTTATGCAATCTCTCGGGCAGTCTTCCATTGGAAAACACAATTTTGTGGACGTTTCTGAAACGAGCGTCATTGGTAGACGTGGAAGGCTTCCTAAATGAGGGTCACCTTTAACTTCCGTCCGGCCATTTTGAAACCGTGTGAATCATTCGTAACACCGAGTACGGCTTAATCGCTAAGCACCGTAGATGTCTTGCATCATTCTGTATGTTTCAGTAAAGGTTTCATTGAGTCTCACGCAAAGTGTAGTGCATACGCATCGCTCCTACAACTCTGCCATCTCGATATTCGCAAACTGTCTGCACAACATTCTACTCAATACAATAACTAACAGACATACAACAATGAAACTTCCGGCAGTTACACATTAAAGCGATGCCAACAGCATTTCTCTCAAACATACCATTGGCGGGAAATTACGAACACTCGAGAATTTTTTGAACACATCTCGTAAGTCTATCAAGTGGACACTACTTTGGCGACTGGTGTGTTACTAACCTACGCCTGTTATCTGGTTTGGGAAAGGGAATCCAAACCACGAGTCGTCCTTGGGGATTTCACACGCAGTTGATAGATAAAAGACAAAGTGGAAAGTTCCGTAGGCGAGCCAGGATTCGATGCTGTGACCTTTAAGTTTCTAGTGACGCACTTTACAAGCTGACTACCCGCCGTGACATCAGTTGCGTTGAACGACTGAAACCGTACTAATGGAGCTGTTGATACGATATCGATATTTTTTCAATAAATATCAATATACATCGGAGATATTTCTTTCGCCGATGTATCGATATAGATATGGCATCATCAAATGTCGATATTTTTATTTTATAATATGTTTGTTTCGCAATTTTCAGTAAATATTTGAAATTTTTCTTTTAAAATTGTAGTAGAATGTAATTTTACTTTCACTATGTGAAGGAGTCTTACTACTTTTTGAGCTTTCATCACGTCTACTCATTCTCTTTGACTGTGTGAAGCAAGTATAGGTGGCGACTGCATTGGCGGTGGTGGTGTGAATGAAATAACAAGATAACCGATGTGAAGAAATAACACATCAGTTAGGTTAGGAAACAAGAAATAGCACACCAGCTGCGTAAAAAATAAATAAATAAATAAATAAAAATTTCTCCACATCGGCATTCTTCAAAAACAGTTGCTGAAAATTATGAACAGAAATCTAAATAACAAGACTGGTCTTTGCGATGGGCAGGGACATGTGAGGAGAAATGCTGACATAATTGGCGTTTGGCGTTACTAACAGAAACTGCATCGTTTAACTTCACAACGCACTTTTGACACTACAGCTGCTAGGTCGCTAGCGTTTGCAGCAATGAAGAAACAGGGAGGTCGTCATGAAATGTCCCGGAAAAATCCGATACGTCACGAAACAGAGCGACGGACCGATAGGACACCTTTCATTGCTCCGCATACCTGCAGTTACCATTGTTGGCCAACCGTGAACATGCACCGCTTCCCTATCAATTCTTGCTCGAAGGGCGATAAGCGGGGTACTAGCTTGTTGATCGACAGAACATCTAATAATAAATGGACCCTTAAACATATAACTTGTAACATCAGTATCGATTAGAAGTAGTTTATACAGTGTAATTACACTCCTGGAAATGGAAAAAAAGAACACATTGACACCGGTGTGTCAGACCCACCATACCTGCTCCGGACACTGCGAGAGGGCTGTACAAGCAATGATGACACGCACGGCACAGCGGACACACCAGGAACCGCGGTGTTGGCCGTCGAATGGCGCTAGCTGCGCAGCATTTGTGCACCGCCGCCGTCAGTGTCAGCCAGTTTGCCGTGGCATAAGGAGCTCCATCGCAGTCTTTAACACTGGTAGCATGCCGCGACAGCGTGGACGTGAACCGTATGTGCAGTTGACGGACTTTGAGCGAGGGCGTATAGTGGGCATGCGGGAGGCCGGGTGGACGTACCGCCGAATTGCTCAACACGTGGGGCGTGAGGTCTCCACAGTACATCGATGTTGTCGCCAGTGGTCGGCGGAAGGTGCACGTGCCCGTCGACCTGGAACCGGACCGCAGCGACGCACGGATGCACGCCAAGACCGTAGGATCCTACACAGTGCCGTAGGGGACCGCACCGCCACTTCCCAGCAAATTAGGGACACTGATGCTCCTGAGGTATCGGCGAGGACCATTCGCAACCGTCTCCATGAAGCTGGGCTACGGTCCCGCACACCGTTAGGCCGTCTTCCGCTCACGCCCCAACATCGTGCAGCCCGCCTCCAGTGGTGTCGCGACAGGCGTGAATGGATGGGACGAATGGAGACGTGTCGTCTTCAGCGATGAGAGTCGCTTCTGCCTTGGTGCCAATGATGGTCGTATGCGTGTTTGGCGCCGTGCAGGTGAGCGCCACAATCAGGACTGCATACGACCGAGGCACACAGGGCCAACACCCGGCATCATGGTGTGGGGAGCGATCTCCTACACTGGCCATACACCTCTGGTGATCGTCGAGGGGACACTGAATAGTGCACGGTACATCCAAACCGTCATCGAACCCATCGTTCTACCATTCCTAGACCGGTAAGGGAACTTGCTGTTCCAACAGGACAATGCACGTCCGCATGTATCCCGTGCCACCCAACTTGCTCTAGAAGGTGTAAGTCAACTACCCTGGCCAGCAAGATCTCCGGATCTGTCCCCCATTGAGCATGTTTGGGACTGGATGAAGCGTCGTCTCACGCGGTCTGCACGTCCAGCACGAACGCTGGTCCAACTGAGGCGCCAGGTGGAAATGGCATGGCAAGCCGTTCCACAGGACTACATCCAGCATCTCTACGATCGTCTCCATAGGAGAATAGCAGGCTGCATTGCTGCGAAAGGTGGCTATACACTGTACTAGTGCCGACATTGTGCATGCTCTGTTGCCTGTGTCTATGTGCCTGTGGTTCTGTCAGTGTGATCATGTGATGTATCTGACCACAGGAATGTGTCAATAAAGTTTCCCCTTCCTGGGACAATGAATTCACGGTGTTCTTATTTCAATTTCCAGGAGTGTATGTATATGTAAATTTGAAGTGATTGTTCTGTACTAGTTAAGATCTTTGAATCGTAAGGGGGAAAGGAAGCTTGTAATATATATTGTAAAGATTTAATAATGTTTTAAAAACAATGAAACTTTATAAAATATGTATGCTCGTAAAAGAGAAATTGTACTTTGAATACTGGTTCATACTTAGAGAAGTTGGATTATATAAAGGAAAAGGTGTAGGGAACCCTCTCCGCTACGGAAGGGGCTGGGCGCGCAGCAAAAGGTGGTTTTGTCGGTCTATCTGGGCGGCAAGAGAGAGAGCACATTACGCAGTCAGTGGCTAGATGTTGCACTGTTAACAACGCGGGTGCCAAGTGAGGCATTTGTAAGCCAATTGTTGAAATTGCCTCGGATGTGGTTTTGGCTGTCGTATGGTGCTCTTGTTATCATGGAATGGGTCTGAAATGAAGGAAATACGACGCCAAGAAGATTTTATAAAGAACACTCAACTTCAAGAGCATGGGACGACTTAGTCACCACATGCCTCCACCACTATATCGCCACTGCTCCACCATCTGCCTGAGTTTCGATATATATCACAGTATGTACCAGTATACTGATGTGAGTGCCTTTTCAATTCTAATTACAGTGACATAAAACTGTGTTTGCACCTTAAAAACTGTCCTAATCACAAACCAATTCAGGGTCCTGTCCTTAACGTACAGATAACCAAGTAGCCTGTTTCTGAAAGTATAATGGTTTGTTGTTGCACTATAGGTGCTAAAATTCTGTGCTAAAATACTTAAGTGTTATTATCAAAGCCACGTGCTTCACAGGTAGTGAGAAAGACGTATATCGGACTATTATGAAAAGTAAATTACATTGATTAGTATCATGAACTATTTTCTGAAACTGAGGCTAGAAATGCACAAATATTCTGAAATAGTTACAGAATTTGTAAGTAGAGTAATCGTCTGTTTATGGGCAAAAAGATGAGAATTTAAGGAGATGGGACCTGGATAAATTGACTAAACCAGAGGTTGTTCAGAGTTTCAGGGAGAGCACAAAGGAACAATTGACAGGAATGGGGGAAAGAAATACAGTAGAAGAAGAATGGGTAGCTTTGAGGGGTGAAATAGTGAAGGCAGCAAAGGATCAAGTAGGTAAAAAGTCGAGGGCTAGTAGAACTCCTTGGGTAACAGAAGAAATATTCAATCTAATTGATGAAAGGAGAAAATATAAAAATGCAGTAAATGAAGCAGGCGAAAGGGAACACAAACGTCTCAAAAATGAGATCGACAGGAAGTGCAAAATGGCTAAGCAGGGATGGCTAGAGGACAAATGTAAAGATGTAGAGGCTTAGCTCACTAGGGGTAAGATAGATACAGGCTACAGGAAAATTAAAGAGAACTTTGGAGAAAAGAGAACCACTTGTATGAATATCAAGACCTCAGATGGAAACCCAGTTCTAAGCCAAGAAGGGAAAGCAGAAAGGTGGAAGGAGTATATAGAGGGTCTATACAAGGGCGATGTACTTGAGGACAATATTATCGAAATGGAAAAGGATGTAGATGAAGATGAAATGGGGGATATGATACTGCGTGAAGAGTATGACAGAGCACTGAAAGACCTGAGTCGAAACAAGGCCCCAGGAGTAGACAACATTCCATTGGAACTACTGACAGCCTTGGGAGAGCCAGTCCTGACCAAACTCTACCATCTGGTGAGCAAGATGTATGAGACAGACGAAATACCCTCAGACGTCAAGAAGAATATAATAATTCCAATCCCAAAGAAAGCAGGCGTTAACAGATGTGAAAATTAGCTAACAATCAGTTTAATAAGGCAAAGATGCAAAATACTAACACGAATTCTTTACAGACGAATGGAAAAACTGGTAGAAGCCAACCTTAGGGAAGATCAGTTTGGATTCTGTAGAAATATTGGAACACGTGAGGCAATACTGACCCTCCGACTTATCTTAGAAGCTAGATTAAGGAAAGGCAAAGCTACGTTCCTAGCATTTGTAGACTTAGAGAAAGCTTTTGACAATGTTGACTACTCTCTTTCAAATTCTGAATGTGACAGAGGTAAAATACAGGGAGCGAAAAGCTATTTACAATTTGTACAGAAACCAGATGGCAGTTATAAGAGTCGAGGGACATGAAAGGGAAGCAGTGGTTGGGAAGGGAGTAAGACATGGTTGTAGCCTGTCCCCGATGTTATTCACTCTGTATATTGAGCAAGCAGAGAAGAAACAAGAGATAAATCGGAATAGGTATTAAAATCCATGGAGAAAAAATAAAAACTTTGAGGTTTGCCGATGACATTGTAATTCTGTCAGAGACAGCAAAGGACTTGGAAGAGCAGTTGAACGGAATGGATAGTGTCTTGAAAGGAGGATCTAAGATGATCATCAACAAAAGCAAAACGAGGATAATGGAATGTAGTCGAATTAGTCTGGTGATGCTGAGGGAATTAGATTAGGAAATGAGACACTTACAGTAGTAAGGGAGTTTTGATATTTGGGGAGCAAAATAACTGATGGTGGTCGAAGTAGAGAGGATATAAAAGGTAGACTGGCAATGGCAAGGAAAGCGTTTCTGAAGAAAAGAAATTTGTTAACATCGAGTATAGATTTAAGTGTCAGGAAGTCGTTTCTGAAAGTATTCGTATGGAGTGTAGCCATTTGTGGAAGTGAAACATGGACGATAAATAGTTTAGACAAGAAGAGAATAGAAGCTTTCGAAATGTTCTGAGGCATCAAGGGATCACCAATTTAATATTGGATGGCAGTGTGGAGGGTAAAAATCGTAGAGGGAGACCAAGAGATGACTACACTAAGCAGATTCAAAAGGATGTCGGTTGCAGTACGTACTGGGAGATGAAGAAGCTTGCACAGGATAGAGTAGCATGGAGAGCTGTATCAAACCAGGCTCAGGACTGAAGCCCACAACAACAACAACAACAACATGGGCTCTTACTATATTCTTTGCCGTTATGAGAAAGCTAAGCTAAAGATTGTTTTGCTAAAGAAATCTGAAGTATTTCCATAAATGAGAGAGGGTAAAAAAGTGTTTATACAGTGTTATTTATCTGCTTTGTGGTGTGTTTACTAATTAAACCAGGACTCTTTTCATACTTCATTTAGTCTCGTGAGGTTTTTGATCACTTTTTGCTGCTGAATTGGTTAATGGTTGAAGTGGCGGTTATTATCAATAGGAGTAAAGTGCTAATTATCTTTCTGTGATTGTCAGTTTATGCCCATGATAACCAATGCTAATCACTGTTCAGTTCGGCCGGTAGTTGTGTGTGTTCATTGCACTTTACAAAGAGCGAAATAATGAAACCCCTTTTGCAAAATTATGATTAAATTCTTTGTACTTAATGTTCGCACATTATTATGCCTAATTAGGCTGGCGACCGTTTATTATTTCATTCTCGAAAAACTTTCACTACTCTCATTATTTCCTAAGTTTTTCTACTAATTGTCACTTGCCAGAGGGTAACGTTACCTGTGAGGGTGCTTAGACTTGGCGCGAACTTTCAGTAATATACGTTACAAGCTCTAAAACGGGCAGGAGTATATCTATTCATATCAAAACTTTTTATACATCGAGGGTAGAAAATATAGATATATCGGATTCTTGATTTTTTAAAAATATCAACAGCCCTAGTACAAAGCTTTAGCCTGTGTATTCATTTTATGTTGCAGGTGAGAAGACCTGAGGAATGTGGTCGTCAACGTGCACCAAGGCTTGAAAGAGGAGGCGTTAGCACTGCTGGAAAATGCACTCTAATAGGCTAGGCGCAAATTGAGACGCGTGTAGCGCGTGCGGCGCGACGCAGCGCAGCGCGCGTTTTTGTAACATCACAGGTTCAAATGGGGCCACAGCGCAAACTGCGACGCGACGCGACTGGGACGCGACACGAGCCTGCGCCAGGTCCCGCGGCGTTGTGGTTGAGGCACAGTTTCTCGCGCCGCTAGCACCGTGGGAAATTTGAGGCGGGGAGCGATATGTAGCCCGGCCATATGCTCACATCGGAACGGCGCATATTGTCAATTGCGCATTGCCAATACGATAAATTTTGCCTTACTGCGCAC
Source organism: Schistocerca gregaria (assembly GCF_023897955.1). Lineage (NCBI taxonomy): Eukaryota > Metazoa > Arthropoda > Insecta > Orthoptera > Acrididae > Schistocerca > Schistocerca gregaria. The sequence goes on from NC_064928.1 coordinate 78,925,840, forward strand.
TGAATTTCATTGCCATCGTGTAGTGTTTCGTTTTTCGCCATTTAAACGCTCAGCTTTCTTCGTTAGCACGTTATTCTTTTCTGTTATTTATATCTGCATAGTTTTGTTTTGTTTTTCTTCTGTCAAGAAAAATGTATACTTCAGTAACTGATGAGCCATTGGCCGCTGGAATTGTATCATATGCCTCCGCGATGTTTTCAGATCGCAAGAAGGGACAGAGGGTAGTGAATAAGGAAGCAAGGAATATTATAAAATCATGTGATTAAGAATCAAGGCAGGAAAATAAAGCAAGGTTATATTCTCACTGCCTAGTAAGCTAGCGTATCTGTACGATCTATTACAGAAGTTTAGAAAGCGATAATCTCCACAGGCGTGATCCCTTTGGGCTTGTGGTAAAAAGCATCCAAGATGTGAAGCATAGAAGTTTCACTGTGATTACTCTGATATGGATGTAATAATGTAATACGACACACTGTACTACATGCACGTGAACAACATATTTCCACTGCAAGCTAGAAACAGTCGAAAAGCAGTCACAAATAACGACGTTTTAATTGGTTCGCCGTGATGAGAAAAAGCATTTCATCTACATCTACATCTACATGACTACTCTGCAATTCACATTTAAGTGCTTGGCAGAGGGTTCATCGAACCACAATCATACTATCTCTCTACTATTCCACTCCCGAACAGCGAGCGGGAAAAACGAACACCTAAACCTTTCTGTTCGAGCTCTGATTTCTCTTATTTTATTTTGATGATCATTCCTACCTATGTAGGTTGGGCTCAACAAAATATTTTCGCATTCGGAAGAGAAAGTTGGTGACTGAAATTTCGTAAGAAGGTCTCGCCTCGACGAAAAACGTCTATGCTGTAATGACTTCCATCCCAACTCGTGTATCATATCTGCCACACTTTCTCCCCTATAACGCGATAATACAAAACGAGCTGCCCTTTTTTGCACCCTTTCGATGTCCTCCGTCAATCCCACCTGGTAAGGATCCCACACCGCGCAGCAATATTCTAACAGAGGACGAACGAGTGTAGTGTAAGCTGTCTCTTTAGTGGACTTGTTGCATCTGCTAAGTGTCCTGCCAATGAAACGCAACCTTTGGCTCGCCTTCCCGACAATATTATCTATGTGGTCCTTCCAACTGAAGTTGTTCGTAATTTTAACACCCAGGTACTTAGTTGAAATGACAGCCTTGAGAATTGTACTATTTATCGAGTAATCGAATTCCAACGGATTTCTTTTGGAACTCATGTGGATCATCTCACACTTTTCGTTATTTAGTGTCAACTGCCACCTGACACACCATACAGCAATCTTTTCTAAATTGCTCTGCAGCTGATACTGGTCTTCGGATGACCTTACTAGACGGTAAATTACAGCATCATCTGCGAACAGTCTAAGAGAACTGCTCAGATTGTCACCCAGGTCATTTATATAGATCAGGAACAGTTGAGGTCCCAGGACGCTTCCCTGGGGAACACCTGATATCACTTTAGTTTTACTCGATGATTTGCCGTCTATTACTACGAACTGCGACCTTCCTGACAGGAAATCACGAATCCAGTCGCACAACTGAGACGATACCCCATAGCTCCGCAGCTTGATTAGAAGTCGCTTGTGAGGAACGGTGTCAAAAGCTTTCCGGAAATCTAGAAATACGGAATCAACTTGAGATCCCCTGTCGATAGCGGCCATTACTTCGTGCGAATAAAGAGCTAACTGCGTTGCACAAGAGCGATGTTTTCTGAAGCCATGCTGATTACGTGGCAATAGATCGTTCCCTTCGAGGTGGTTCATAATGTTTGAATACAGTATATGCTCCAAAACCCTACTGCAAACCGACGTCAATGATATAGGTCTGTAGTTAAATGGATTACTCCTACTACCCTTGTTGAACACTGGTGCGACCTGCGCAATTTTCCAATCTGTAGGTACAGATCTATCGGTGAGCGAGCGGTTGTATATGAGTGCTAAGTAGGGAGCTATAGTATCAGCGTAATCTGAAAGGAACCTAATCGGTATACAATCTGGACCTGAAGACTTGCCCGTATTAAGCGATTTGAGTTGCTTCGCAACCCCTAAGGTATCTACTTCTAAGAAACTCATGCTAGCAGATGTTCGTGTTTCAAATTCTGGAATATTCCATTCGTCTTCCCTGGTGAAGGAATTTCGGAAAACTGCGTTCAATAACTCCGCTTTAGCGGCGCAGTCGTCGATAACAGTACCATCGGCACTGCGCAGCGAAGGTATTGACTGCGTCTTGCCGCTTGTGTACTTTACATACGACCAGAATTTCTTCGGATTTTCTACCAAATTTCGAGACAATGTTTCGTTGTGGAACCTATTAAAGGCATCTCGCATCGAAGTACGTGCCAAATTTCGCGCGTCTGTAAATTTTAGCCCATCTTCAGGATTTCGCGTTCTTCTGAACTTCGCATGCTTTTTCCGTTGCCTCTGCAACAGCGTTCGGACCTTTTTTGTGTACCACGGGGGATCCGTTCCATCTCTTACCAATTTATGAGGTATGAATCTCTCAATTGCTGTTGCTACTATATCTTTGAATTTGAGCCACATCTCGTCTATATTCGCATAGTCAGTTCGGAAGGAATGGAAATTGTCTTTTAGGAAGGCTTCTAGTGGTACTTTATCCGCTTTTTTAAATAAAATTATTTTGCGTTTGTTTCTGATGGATTTGGAAGATATGGTATTGAGCCTAGCTACAATGACCTTGTGATCACTAATCCCTGTATCAGTCATGATGCTCTCTATCAGCTCTGGATTGTTTGTGGCCAAGAGGTCAAGTGTGTTTTCGCAACCATTTACAATTCGCGTGGGTTCGTGGACTAACTGCTCTAAATAATTTTCGGAGAATGCATTTAGGACAATCTCGGAAGACGTTTTGTGCCTACCACCGGTTTTGAACAAGTATTTTTGCCAACATACCGAGGGTAGGTTGAAGTCCCCACCAACTATAACCGTATGAGTGGGGTATTTATTTGTTACGAGACTCAAACTTTCTCTGAACTGTTCCGCAACTGTATCATCGGAGTCTGGGGGTCGGTAGAAGGAGCCAATTATTAACTTAATTCGGCTGTTAAGTATAACCTCCACCCACACCAATTCGCACAGAGTATCTACTTCGACTTCACTACAAGATAAACCACTACTGACAGACACCAACACTCCACCACCAATTCTGCCTAATCTATCTTTCCTGAACACCGTCTGAGACTTCGTAAAAATTTCTGCAGAACTTATTTCAGGCTTTAGCCAGCTTTCTGTACCTATAACGATATCCGCTTCTGTGCTTTCTATTAGCGCTTGAAGCTCAGGGACTTTTCCAGCGCAACTACAACAGTTTACAACTATAATTCCGACTGTTCCTTGATCCAAGCACGTCCTGTAATTGCCAAGCACCCTTTGACATTGCAGCCCATCCCGCACTTTCCCGAGGCCTTCTAACCTAAAAAACCGCCCAGTCCACGCCACACAGCCTCCGCTACCCGTGTAGCCGCCAGCTGAGTGTAGTGAACTCCTGACCTATTCAGCGGAACCCGAAACCCCACCACCCTATGGCGCAAGTCAAGGAATCTGCAGCCAATACGGTCGCAAAACCGTCTGAGCCTCTGATTCAGACCCTCCACCCGGCTCTGCACCAAAGGTCCGCAGTCGGTTCTGTCAACGATGCTGCAGATGGTGAGCTCTGCCTTCATCTCATAAGCAAGACCGGCAGCCTTCACCAAATCAGATAGCCGCTGGAATCCAGAGAGAATTTCCTCAGATCCAAAGCGACACACGTCATTAGTGCCGACATGTGCCACCACCTGCAGCTGGCTGCACCCTGTGCTCTTCATGGCATCCGGAAGGACCCTTTCCACATCAGGAATGACTCCTCCCGGAATGCACACGGAGTGCACACTGGATTTCTTCCCCTCCTTAGCCGCCATATCCCTAAGGGGCCCCATTACGCGCCTAACATTGGAGCTCCCAACTACCAGTAAGCCCAACCTCTGCGATTGCCCGGACCTTGAAGGCTGAGAATGATCCTCTGAAACAGGGCAGGCAGCTGCATCTGGCTCAGCCAGAGACAGTGCCTGAAACCGGTTTGTCAGACGCACCGGGGAGGCTTTCTGGTCAGCTTCCGGGGACGCCTTTCGCTGCCTGCCACTCCTTGGAACGACCTCCCAATCAACCACAGGCGAGGGCTCAGCTCCACTGCGGGCAGCAACCGGGGCAACCACAGCGGCAGACCGATCTGGGGACAGACGGGATGAGGTTGACATCCCCGTGATACCCGAGTCCGGCTCCCCACAGTGGTGCCCATTGGCAACAGCCTCAAGCTGCGCGACCGAAGTCAGCGCCGATTGCAGCTGTGAGCGAAGGGATGCCAAGTCAGCCCTCATCCGAACACAGCAATCAATTGCTGATTCAATTGCTGCATGGACATTATCAGCATTAATAAACTAATTATACAACAACAGGCTACACAAATGAAGAAAATGGCCGGTGTCACTACCAAAGTAGGAATATCCTAAAAGAGTGTTATGAATAGATATATTTAATTTGTTGAAATGTGCTGCTGACAAGGCAGATCACTTTCATGACAATGTTTTTCGAACTCCATCTCACAAGGCACACATGGCTAGCTTGTGCATTCCTGTCGCGCGCATTATCCTTCGCTGCTGACAATACACTGACCATTGTGTTGTGCGACAGAGCAATTGTTTATTTTTCTCAATAACTACTATTTTGTTCGCGATCACGCATTGTCAGTTTGGCAAGCCCTAGGTGAGTAAACAGTATCTGGCATGTGCCTATCATTCCGCCTGAAGGAACGCTCGTCATTATTTTAATACTGCTCAGATCAAGAGAAGGAATAAAATCCTTTGGTAAATTTCCATTCCAGTCGCTCAGTGTTAAAAATACGATGGGTTACGGGGATTCCACTAAAATTCAAACAGAATCCCCATTCTGTTTTTGTGTGAGTTGTTAACCTTTTCTCATTCGAGGAAGCATCACCATTTATGAGTAAAGGCCACATTTCTCTTGGTGACTGGTTTAATTGTACTTCCTTTTCACAATGTAACTTGCCGAACTCGTCTCACAGCAGCTATTGAGACAGAATTCCGAAACGGAGGGCCTCATTAAACAAGTAATTGGCAATCACAGAGCTCAATAGCTTACGAAAAACCTGATAGTATCGGTTTGCAGTAACATAAAAGAAGAAATTTCATGTTTATTTTCATACTAGGAAGCTCTTGTTTCGCTAGCTGTCGATAACTCTTAAAAACTTAAAGTCAGTGGTGTGAAATAAATAAAAAAAGAATTATATATTTGGCAAAACACTCTCCTCCTTGTGTGCTATCATTCGCCAAACATTCGTTTCGATGTCTCGAGCGGTTTAGGAGATATAAAGATGTTGCGAGTGTTTCATTCCCGCGGGCGTGGGATCGGAAGTGAGCGCGCTACATAGGATCCATTTTCTCGAGATCGGAGGCACATAGAGACCTCCTCCCAAGTGTAAAGAAAATTCAGCATGTTAGATAAATTTCATACGCACCAACATATGGTGTAATACGCACCAAACGCATAATCATAGCGACACCTAATTTTCGTTGCAAACTTTTTGAGTTTTGCGTAGTCTTACTAAAATGCATAGATCACAGTAAGAATGGTCATTAGCGAGATCATCGGCACTTCGCCACGAAGCTGACAAGTAAGGCAAAAATCATACATTTGCAAGAATAGTTTCTGTAAAATCGTTTGAGAAAGATAAGAGGTTGCGCGCGCTTCGGTTCTGTCAGCGCAGAGAGTTGCCAGTCGGCGCGTGCGATGTACGGTGTACGCGTCGCAATGTGCGCTGCACCAGCGCATCTCGTGCGGCACGTGCGTGTCGCGTTGTAGTGTTGTGTGACGCCACACGTGCTGTACGCTTCTCAATTTGCGTCTAGCCTTAACAAGATCGCGGGATGTTGCATGGGAAATGGGTGTACGCCAGTCCACAATTGGTGTGTGTGGAATGAAGATGATTTGCATCCCTACCGCCTTCAGAACAATCCGAGGCAGAAGCCAACAGACAGTTCGCCGTCAGAATGATCACACCCTTAACCCAACGATGTTCCACGTCGAATTCAGTTCTGCCAGTGACTTTTGAAGTGTGTGCTTGTTACAGATAAGGCGTCCTTTACACGACAAAATAAGTTCAACAGTCACGGGAAAATCAGAACACAGCCTTCGTTCGTGGTCGCCAAGATCCCTTCACTGTCAACATTTAGCCCAGCCTGGTAGACGACAATCTGCAGGGTCCATTTGTGTTTCCCGACGACTGAACGCAAACAGATATTATTTTTAGAAGAAACGGTGCCAGAGTTGTTGAATCACGTTCCTTCTGGTGTCACACATGTGTGCCATTATAGAACGTGCCAGTGAAAAACGTACCTCGTAGGGACCTTTTTCTTCTTTATTTCTTTATTGTACTTCAATTCCCCATCGGGGAGGGCTAGCAGCAGTATATGTGCTGTTCTTCGGCTGAAGAGCAGCATATGTGCTGCTCTTCGGCCGAAAATCATAAAACATACAACAGAAGACGTTTAAAAATAACACAATGGAGAAAACATGGTGTACATAGATATTAAAAAAAAGGTGGTAACATTATGGAAGACAATAGACGAAAAGGGGAGACTGTAAAATGGAGATAAAAACTGTAAAAAAGTAGCGCACACAGAAAAACCACATACTGGAACAAATAAAAGACCACAAGGGGAGGGATGACTGGAGCACAAAAGTATCGAGGGACGGCTTAGCACATAACAATCTCTGACAGGAACTCTATGTACAAGTCGAGCACACAATTAAAATCGCACCTCTCGACGCACAGGAGAGCAGCACCAGACACAACACTGATGTGGCACACTGATCACGATGAGCAAAACGGAGGATCTGCCACGTGCAAGGAGATGAGGGAGAAGGGAAGGACGGGAATAGAGGGTGGGACGCGCCAAAGAGGGCCGGGGAGGAAAGGATGTGGGAGTGAAAGAGGCGAGGATGGGGTACAAGGACTCAGGGAGGGCAAAGAGGAAAATTCGCTCTGGGAGAAGGAGGTGAGAGGAAAAGTGTGGCCCTGGGGAGGAGGGGAACAAGGCCAGGTTACAATTGGAAGGAAGGATATATGTCACAGTGAAGTTCGACATCCGGGAGAGGGAGGTGGAAATTGAACTGATGAAGGAGATGGAGAGAGTGAGGGATACAGCGATAGAAGTGCAGCAACAGGTGGGGGCAGAGAGGAAGTAGGAAACCAGGGGGTGGGGTGGGATCAAGCCTGTGGACAGTGTAAAGGATGTGGAGATGTTGGAGGAAAAGGAGGAGGTGGGGGAAGGGGATGTTGAACAGGAGCTGTGTGGGGGAAGGAAGGTGGATACGGAAGGCAAGGTGGAGTGCACGGAGTTCAAGGATTTGGAGGGCCTTGTAAAAGCAAGTGGGTGCAGAGATCCAGGCAACGCTGGCATAACAGAGGATAGGATGGATGAGTGATTTGTAGGTGTGTAAGGCCGGACATGGGGATAGGATTTGCAGGAGGTGGAGGCAGTAATGGGCTTTTTGCTGGATGGTCAGGTGAGGTGAGGGTCGAGGGTGAGGTCAAGGTATCTCAGGGTGGAGGATGGGACGACCATAAACGGTGAGGAGGGGTTGAGACGAAGTAGCCACTGGTTACACCAAGTGGTGAGCTGGTCAGGGTGGGCTTGGAGGGTGTGTTGGGACCATTGAAGGGTAGGACAGAGATTGAGGAAGGTGGTGTCATCAGCATATTGGAGAAGGTGGACAGGTGGTAGTGGCTTGAGCATATCAGACGTGTAAAAGAGATAAAGGAGGGGGGAAAGGACAGAGTTCTGGGGTCACCGGCAGTGGAATAAAATATACAGGAGTTAGTGTTGTGGAGGGTGACATAGGAAGGACGGTGGGAGAGACAGGAAGCGACCAGACAGACAAAATTAATAGGCAGGGAGCAGGTTTGAAGTTTAAAGAGGAGACCGAGATGACATACACAGTCATAGGCCTTTTGGAGGTCGAGGGAAGCAAATATGGCTGTGTGACGGGAGATAAGCTGAAAGGAGAGAAGGTGAACGAGGTTAAAGAGTTGGTCTTCGGCTGAGATGGACGGTCAGAAGCCACACTGGGTAAGGGGGAGGAAGTGGTGATGAATAAGGTACTGATGGATACAACCTTAGTGAAAATGGAGGTGAGGCAGATGGAACGAGACAAAGAGGGTTTGTTGGGTTTCAGGAATAAGAGGGTGGGAAGTCTTCTACAAGTCAGGGTAGAAGCCGGTTGAGAGCATGACGTTATAGAGATGGGCAAGGACAGTTAGGAAAGAGAAGGAGCTTTTTCTAACATGGCGATAGGTGACACAGCCGTGACCAGGGCCGTGTTGCATTTGGACTGGAGGGTAAGTTTAACGTCTTGTGCTGTGATTCGAGCGTTGATGTCAGAGGGGGGGCTACTGCCCCAAGGAAGCGGCTACAAGGGTAGCGGAGTACGTGTGGAGTGCACATCGTTTTTTTTTAGGTTAGAGAATTCCCTCCCTAGGCCCGACAAGAAACCTCCTGAGACGCGGCAAGGTAGGAGTAGGCAAAATGCAACAGGGAATAACAATATTAATGTTCTAATAGTAAACTAAAGGAGCGTCTACAGAAAGGTTCCAGAACTGATCTCATTAATAAACGGCCACAACACCCATATAGTACTAGGGACAGAAAGTTGGCTGAAACCAGACGTAAACAGTAATGAAATCCTATTTCAGATTAGAATGTATACCGCAGAGACAGGATGGACAGTGAAGGGGGAGGCGTGTTTATAGCGATAAGAAGTGCAATAGTATCGAAGGAGATTGACAGAGATCCGAAATGTGAAATGATTTGGGTGAAGGTCACGGTTAAAGCAGGCTCAGACATGGTAATTGGATGTCTCTATAGGCCCCCGGGCTCAGCAGCTGTTGTGGCTCAGCACCTGAAGAATAATTTGGAAAATATTTCGAGTAGATTTCCCCATCATGTTATAGTTCTGGGTGGAGATTTTAGTTTGCCGGATATAGACTGGGAGACTCAAACGTTCATAACGGGTGGCAGGGACAATGAATCCAGTGAAATTTTTTTAAGTGCTTTATCTGAAAACTACCTTGAGCAGTTAAACAGAGAACCGACTCGTGGCGATAACATAATAGACCTTCTGGTGACAAACAGACCCGAACTATTTGAAACAGTTATTGCAGAACAGGGAATCAGCGATCATAAAGCGGTTACTGCATCGATGATTTCAGCCGTGAATAGAAATATTAAAAAAGGTATTGAGATTTTTCTGTTTAGCAAAAGTGACAAAAAGCAGATTACAGAGTACCTGACGGCTCAACACAAAAGTTTTGTCTCAGGTACAGATAGTGTTGAGGATCAGTGGACAAAGTTTAAAACCATCGTATAATATGCGTTAGATGCGTATGTGCCAAGCAAGATCGTAAGAGACGGAAAAGAGCCACCGTGGTACAACAACCGAGTTAGAAAACTGCTGCGGAACCAAAGGGAACTTCACAGCAAACATAAACATAGCCAAAGCCTTGCAGACAAACAAAAATTACGCGAAGCGAAATGTAGTGTAAGGATGGCTATGCGAGAGGCGTTCAATGAATTCGAAAGTAAGGTTCTATGTACTGACTTGGCAGAAAACCCAAAGAAATTTTGGTCGTATTTCAAAGCGGTAGGTGGATCAAAACAAAATGTCCAGACACTCTGTGACCAAAATGGTACTGAAACAGAGGATGACAGACTAAAGGCCGAAATACTAAATGTCTTTTTTCAAAGCTGTTTCACAGTCGAAGACTGCACTGTAGTTCCTTCTCTAGATTGTCGCACAGATGACAAAATGGTAGATATCGAAATAGACTACAGAGGGATAGAGAAACAATTAAAATCGCTCAAAAGAGGAAAGGCCGCTGGACCTGATGGGATACCAGTTCGATTTTACACAGAGTACGCGAAGGAACTTGCCCCCCTTCTTGCAGCGGTGTACCGTAGGTCTCTAGAAGAGCGTAGCGTTCCAAAGCATTGGAAAAGGGCACAGGTCATTTCCGTTTTCAAGAAGGGACGTCGAACAGATGTGCAGAACTACAGACCTATATCTCTAACGTCGATCAGTTGTAGAATTTTGAAACACGTATTATGTTCGAGTATAATGACTTTTCTGGAGAGTAGAAATCTACTCTGTAGGAATCAGCATGGCTTTCGAAAAAGACGGTCGTGTGAAACCCAGCTCGCGCTATTCGTCCACGAGACTCAGAGGGCCATAGACGCAGGTCCACGGGTAAATGCCGTGTTTCTTGACTTCCGCAAGGCGTTCGATACATTTCCCCACAGTCGTTTAATGAACAAAGTAAGAGCATATGGACTATCAGACCAATTGTGTGATTGGATTGAGGAGTTCCTAGATAACAGAACGCAGCATGTCATTCTCAACGGAGAGAAGTCTTCCGAAGTAAGAGTGATTTCAGGTGTGCCGCAGGGGAGTGTCATAGGACCGTTGCTATTCACAATATACATAAATGACCTTGTGGATGACATAGGAAGTTCAATGAGGCTTTTTGCAGATGATGCTGTGGTGTATCGAGAGGTTGTAACAATGGAAAATTGTACTGAAATGCAGGAGGATGTGCAACGAATTGACGCATGGTGCAGGGAATGGCAATTGAATCTCAATGTAGACAAGTGTAATGTGGTGCGAATACATAGAAAGATAGATCCCTTATCATTTAACTACAAAATAGCAGGTCAGCAACTGGAAGCAGTTAATTCCATAAATTATCTGGGAGTACGCATTAGGAGTGATTTAAAATGGAATGATCATGTGAAGTTGATCGTCGGTAAAGTAAATGCCAGACTGAGACTCATTGGAAGAATCCTAAGGAAATGCAATCCGAAAACAAAGGAAGTAGGTTACAGTACGCTTGTTCTCCCACTGCTTGAATACTGCTCAGCAGTGTGGGATCCGTACCAGATAGGTTTGATAGAAGAGATAGAGAAGATCCAACGGAGAGCAGCGCGCTTCGTTACAGTATCTTTTAGTAGTCGCGAAAGCGTTACGGAGATGATAAACTCCAGTGGAATACTCTGCTAGAGAGACGCTCAATAGCTCGGTATAGGCTTTGGTTAAAGTTTCGAGAACATACCTTCACCGAAGACTGAAGCAGTATATTGCTCCCTCCTATGTATATCAATAGCTCGGTATGGGCTTTTGTTAAAGTTTCGAGAACATACCTTCACCGAAGACTGAAGCAGTATATTGCTCCCTCCTATGTATATCTCGCGAAGAGACCATGAGGATAAAATCAGAGAGATTAGAGCCCACACAGAAGCATACCGACAATCCTTCTTTCCACGAACAATACGACACTGGAGTAGAAGGGAGAACCGATAGAGGTAATCAGGGTACCCTCCGCCACACACGTGGCTTGTGGAATATGGATGTAGATGTAGAAGTACTGGAGACAAGGAGTAAGTGAAGCGACTGAGTTATCGGAGCGTTACATGACGGTGGTGAAAAGAGAAAAATCAAAGTGGGGATTGTCAGGGATGGAGAAAACCTTGGAAAGGTGGGAAGCGAAGTGGTTGGCCTTATGAGGTTGTCAGGAAGGGGGCTGTCATTATGGAGAAGGGGGTAATGGGGTACAGAATGGGAATCAGTAAGGTGATGGAAGGCAGACCAGTATTTGGTGGATTTGATGGGGAGGGTGGTGTTGAGTCATGTTCATGTCTGGCACCAGTCCCGACGTTCCGTTGCTGTAATAAGGTTCCATAAGTGTCGCTGCATCTGCTGGTGGCATTGGAGTGTTTCCCTGTCGTGAGTGTGCAGAAGGAGTGATAGAGGCTGTGGGATTTGTGGATGACAGCCCACGGAGGGAGAGTGGGACGATGGTTTTAGTAGGAACATGGGCCTTCACAGTGTCAGTAAGTACCTTCTGAAGGAATGAGGAGGTGTGGATGATTTCATCAGGGTGGCGTCCCAGTTGGCACGGCAGTAGTCATGGACGACCTTGGGAGAGGTTGCATGGTGGGGAGCAAGAGGGGGGGGGGGGGTGGTGAGCAGTCATGACGTGAGAAGGACGGGGAGGGAGGCAGAGACAACATCGGGGGTGGTGTCACTTTCCAGAAATGGATACTGGGGAAGCGGAACAAGGTCACCTTGGATCGTGGAGAGGAACTGATGCCACCGCCGAAGGGTGGCAGGGGAGCGGCTATGGAAGTTAATTTCGATGGCAATCACATAGGTGGAGAAGGGGCAGTCAATGTGGGAGATGTGTAGGGACCTGTGGATAGCAGTAAATGAGCATGGATCTGGCATTTGACGATGCGGGAACCGCCGAACGTACATACATTGGGCACTGTATTTCCACCTGCCACCCCATAATCACAGTGCATGTCTACCCTTTCCTCCTAAGAACAGCGCTACATTTCCTGTCCTCTCCAGACAATAAGAAACATAGGAGTTTCTCCGTTTGATGAGAAACTGACATAGGGCAAACCAGGCTCCGCAGTGTGCACAGTTGCTGCCCTCTATGCAACAACTATTAAACAGCATTTGCACAGCCAAAAGTGACGCATTCAAGTCCCACTAGGAGGCGGAAAACCCGTAGTGTTGTCACTTCTGGAATGTACGCAACTATGTCGGCTACAGCGTTTGCAAACTTCAACCCGACGTCTCTTTTTACCTTGAGGTCACAAATGCGATGCCTAATCGGAAAGTAAGTTCCAGCCGGTCGCGAATAGAAAACCACAGTGAAAATCTGACGAAACTTCGCACAGATGTGTTTGGAAGTGTCTGTAGTACGCCTGTCGATCGCGTCACGTCGCTCTTCTCAGTTCTGAGCGCACAGTGGGCGCGTAAAGGTGACTAGAAAATAGTGTCCTCCGCCATGTTCGAGGGTCTGGTGAGACATTTTGCCTGAAGCTATGCAGCCCACACAACATAACTGTCATGTGTTTCCTTCTTCAAGACAATTCTCAGCCGCATTCTGCAGGGGCAGTGAAGATGTTGCTGCAACGTTTTTCGATGGGAAGTGTATTGTCACCCGCAATACATCCTGTAAATGGCTTCCTCTGATGTTCACATGAACATCTGGCTGTAAAATCAATTTTTGGCACAGACTACGAGCTGTAGACCAGCGTAGAGAATTGTAGGAAAGCAAATTTGAATAGAATAAGTACGGACACCATAAATTTATTTCTTATTTTATTGAACTACCAATTTAGGAACCTCACTGTCACCATCTTCAGGACCCTATACACGTACATACTATTATAGGTATCACTAATTACAACTGGCTTCGGTAGACTTCTGAAACTTCTCTGCAGCCATTGATTCCCCACACCTCTAACGACAGAGATGCGAAGAGTCCACGTCTACGGAGAAGTTTCAGAAACCTACGTAAGGCAGCCCCCACATGAACCATGAACCATGCCATTGGTGGGGAGGTTTGCGTGCCTCAGCGATACCGTAGGTACAACCACAATGGAGGGGTATCTGTTGAGAGGCCAGACAAACGTGTGGTACCTGAAGAGGGGTAGCAACCTTTTCAGTAGTTGCAGGGGTAACAGTCTGGATGATTGATCTGGCCTTGTAACAATAACCAAAACGGCCTTGCTGTGTTGGTGCTGCGAACGGCTGAAAGCAAGGGGAAACTACGGCCGTAATTTTTCCCGAGGGCATGCAGCTTTACTGTATGATTCAATAATGATGGCGTCCTCTTGGGTAAAATATTCCAGAGGTAACATAGTCCCCTATTCGGATCTCCGGGCAGGGACTACTCAAGAGGATGTCGATATCAGGAGAAAGAAAACTGGCGTTCTACGGATTGGAGCGTGGAATGTCAGATCCCTCAATCGGGCAGGTAGGTTAGAAAATTTAAAAAGGGAAATCGATACATTAAGGTTAGATATAGTGACTTCAGGTCAGGTGACTGCAGGGTTATAAACACAAAATCAAATAGGGGTAATGCAGGAGTACGTTTAATGATGAATAGAAAAATAGAAAGGCGGGTAAGCTACTACAAACAGCATAGTGAACGCATTATAGTGGCCAAGATACATACGAAGCCCACACCTACCACAGTAGTAGAAGTTTATATGCCAACTAGCTCTGCAGATGACAAAAAATTGAAGAAATGTATGATCAAATAAAAGAAATTATTCAGATAATGTAGGGAGACGAAAATTTAATAGTCATGGGTGACTGGAATTCGAGTGCAGGAAAAGGGAGAGAAGGAAATGTAGTAGGTGACTATGGATTGGGGCTAAGAAATGAAAGAGAAAGCCACCTGGTAGAATTTTGCACAGAGCACAACTTAATCATAGCTAACACTTGGTTTAAGAATCATGAAAGAAGGTTGTATACATGGAAGAACCCTGGAGATACTAAAAGGTATCAGATAGATTATATAATGGTAAGACAGAGATTTAGGAACCAGGTTTTAAGTTGTAAGACGTTTCTAGGGACAGATGTGGACTCTGACCACAATCTATTGGCTATGACCTGTAGATTAAAACTGAAGAAACTGCAAAAAGGTGGAAATTTAAGGAGATGGAACATGGATAAACTAAAAGAACCAGAGGTTGTACAGAGTTTCAGGGAGAGCATAAGGGAGCAATTGACAGGAATTGGGGGAAGAAATACAGTAGAAGAAGAATGGGTAGCTTTGAGGGATGAAGTAGTGAAGGCAGCAGAGGATCAAGTAGGTAAAAAGACGAGGGCTAGTAGAACTCATTGGGCAACAGAAGAAATATTGAATTTACTTGATGAAAGGAGAAAATATAAAAATGCAGTAAATGAGGCAGGCAAAAAGGAATACAAACGTCTCAAAAATGAGATCGACAGGAAATGCAAAATGGCTAAGCAGGGATGGCTAGAGGACAAATGTAAGTTTGTAGAGGCTTATCTCACTAGGGGTAAGATAGATACTGCCTACAGGAAAATTAAAGAGACCTTTGGAGAACAGAGAACCACTGGTATGAACATCAAGAGATCAGATGGAAACCCAGTTCTAAGCAAAGAAGGGAAAGCAGAAAGGTGGAAGGAGTATATATACAAGGGAGATGAACTTGAGGACAATATTATGGAAATGGAAGAAGATGTAGATCAAGATGAAATGGGTGATACGATACTGCGCGAAGAGTTTGACAGAGCACTGAAAGACCTGAGTCGAAACAAGGCCCCCGGAGTAGACAACATTCGATTAGAACTACTGACGGCCTTGGGAGAGCCAGTCCTGACCAAACTCTACCATCTGGTGATCAAGATGTATGAAACGGTCGAAATACCGTCAGACTTCAAGAACAATATAATAATTCCAATCCCATAGAAAGCAGGTGTTGACAGTTATGAAAATTTCCTAACAATCAGTTTAATAAGCCACAGCTGCAAAAAACTAAAACGAATTCTTTACAGAAGAATGGAAAAACCAGTAGAAGCCGACCTTGGGGAAGATCAGTTTGGATTCCATAGAAATACTGAAACACGTGAGGCAATACTGACCTTACGACTTATCTTAGAAGAAAGATTAAGGAAAGGCAAACCTACGTTTCTAGCATTTGTAGACTTAGAGAAAGCTTTTGACAATGTTGATTGGAATACTCTCTTTCAAATTGTAAACGTGGCAGGGGTAAAATACAGGGAGCGAAAGGCTATTCACAATTTTTACAGAAACCAGATGGCAATTATAAGACCCGAGGGGCATGAAAGGGAAGCAGCGGTTGGGAAGGGAGTGAGACAGGGTTGTAGCCTGTCCCCGGAGTTATTCAATCAGTATATTGAGCAAGCAGTAAAGGAAACAAAAGAAAAATTCGGGGTAGGTATTAAAATCCATGGAGATGAAATGAAAATTTTGAGGTTCGCCGAGGACATTGTAATTCTGTCAGAGACAGCAAAGGACTTGGAAGAGCAGTTGAACGGAATGGAGAGCGTCTTGAAAGGAGGATATAAGATGAACATCGAAAAAAGCAAAACGAGGATAATGGAATGTAGTCGAATTAAGTCGGGTGATGCTGAGGGAATTAGATTAGGAAACGAGACACTTAAAGTAGTAAAGGAGGTTTACTATTTGGGGAGGAAAGTAACTGATGATAGTCGAAGTAGAGAGGATACTAAATGTAGACTGGCAATGGCAAGGAAAGCGTTTGCTGAAGAAGAGAAATTTGTTAACATCGAGTACAGATTTAAGTGTCAGTAAGTCATTTCTGAAAGTGTTTGTATGGAGTATAGCCATGTATGGAAGTGAAACATGGACGATAAATTGTTTGGAGAAGAAGAGAATAGAAGCTTTCGAAATGTGGTGCTACAGAATAATGCTGAAGATTAGATGGGTAGATCACATACTTAATGAGGAAGTATTGAATACGATTGGGGAGAAGAGAAGCTTTTGGCACAATTTGGCCAGAGGAAGGAATCGGTTGGTAGGACATGTTCTGAGGCATCAAGGGATCACCAATTTAGTATTGGAGGGTAGCGTGGAGGGCGAAAATCGTAGAGGGAGACCAAGAGATGAATACATTATGTAGATTCAGAAGGATGTAGGTTGCAGTAGGTACTAGGAGATGAAGAAGCTTTCGCAGGATAGAGTAGCATGGAGAGCTGCATCAAACCTGTCTCAAGACTGAAGACCACAACAACAACAACAACAACGTAAGACAGATGTAGTTAGTGATCCCTATAATAGCGTGGACGTTTAGATGACGTATCTAGTTACGTGTTTAACGACCTGAAGATGGTGCCAACGAGGCATCAAAACCAGTAAGCCGATAACAAAAGTAATAAAATTGCGGCTGTCGATAATTATTTTTTCAGGTCGTTCCAGTAAACGTCACGTGACTGGTACAATCTGATACGACTGGGACAAATACTATATGCAATACGTTACGCGATTCGACTGGCAATACGACAGCCAACGAGGCAGGACGAATCACGTTTCTGTTTCAGTTTAACTTGCAATCATGAATTCTTCTGAAGAAACGTTATTGTGGCTCACCGTTATTTAAAGCTTAGAAAACTGAAAAAGAGAAAGAAGTGCCGGGTGCAATCGGAAAACGCCATAAATTACGTAGTTTGGCTGTGGTTTGTCGTTAAGTCTCTTGCAAGAGCACAAATTACACGAATTACACCGAAGAAGTGTAGACAGTTCCCAGTTTTTGAAGCAACTAGCATCAATTACTCCCCCAAAACAGGACACAAATTATCGACTTGCTGTTTCACCTGCTGAGAAGCTTCTCAGTGCAAAAAGGTACGTCGGTGAAAGTACGCAAATGGTGTTACAAATGCCACCATGAAAAGTTAATTTTTTGTAAGACCACCCAGTATGGTATTTTATTCAACGTGTTAGATATACACTGAAGCGCCAAATGAATTGGTATAGTTGTGAGTATTCAAGACAGGAAAATGTAAACAGGCAGAATACTGCACTGTTGTCTGGAACGCCTATATAAGAAAAGTGTCTGTAGCAGTTGTTAGAACGGTTACTGCTGCTATAATCGCAGGTTATCAAGATATAAGTGAGTTTGAACGTGGTGTTATAGTCGGAGCACGAGCGATGGTACACAACATGTCCGAGGTAGCGATGAAGTGAGGATTTTCCCATAGGACTATTTCACGAGCGTACCGTGAATATCAGGAATCCGGTAAAACATCAAATCTCCGACATCGCTGCGGCCAGAAAAACATCTTGCAAGAACGGAACCAACGACGACTGAAGAGAACCTTTCAGCGTGATGGAAGTACAACTCTTCCGCAAATTTCTGCAGATTTCAGTGCTGGACCATCACCAAGTGTCAGCATGAGAACCATTCAACGAAACATCATAGATATGCCCCCTCTCGTGTACTCTCGATGATTGCACGACACAAAGCTATACGCAAAAAAAAAAAAAAGTTCAAATGGCTCTGAGGACTATGGAACTTAACATCTGAGGCCATCATTCCCCTAGAACTTTGAACTAATTAAACCTAACTAACCTTAGGACAACACACACATCCATGCCCGAGGCAGGATTCGAACCTGCGACCGTAGTGGTCACGCGGTTCCAAACTAAAGCGCCTAGAACCGCTCGGCCACACCGGCCGGCTGTACGCCTCACCTGGGCCCGTCAACACCGACATTGGGCTCTTGATGGCTGGAAACATGTTTGCTTGGTAGGACTAGTTTCAATCCAGATTGTATTGAGTGGATGGACGTGTACGGGTAAGGAGACAACCTCATGACTCCACTGACCCTGCGTGTCAGCAGTGGACTGTTCAGGCTGGCGGAGGCTCTGTAATGGTGTGGGGCGTGTGCAGTTGAAGTGATATGTAATCCCTCATACGTCCAACTATGACGAGAAGACACGTACTTAAGCATCCTGTCTAATCACCTGCTCCATTCATGTCCAGGTGGCGCAGTGGTTAGCACACTGGACTCGCATTCGGGAGGACGACGGTTCAATCCCGTGTCCAACCATCCTGATTTAGGTTTTCCGTGATTTCCCTACATCGTTTCAGGCAAATGCCGGGATGGTTCCTTTGAAAGGGCACGGCCGATTTCCTTCCCAATCCTTCCCTAACCCGAGCTTGCGCTCCGTCTCTAATGACCTTGTTGTCGACGGGACGTTAAACACTAACCACCTACCCCATTCATGTCCATTTTGCATTCCCACAGACTTGGGCAATTCAAGCAGGACAATGCGACACCCCCCACACACATCCAGAATTGCTACAGAGTGACTCCAGGAACACTCTTCTGAGTTTAAACACTTCCGCTGGCCACCAAACTCCCCAGACATGAACATTATTGATGCCTTGCAACGTGATGTTCAGAAGAGATCTTCATCCCGTCGCACTCTTACGCATTGATGGACAGCCCTGCAGGATTCATGGTGTCAGTTCCCTCCAGCACTACCTTAGACGTCAGTGGAGTTCGTGCCACGTCGTGTTGCTGTACTTTTGTGTGCTCGTGGGCGCCGTACACTATATTAGCATGTGTGCCAGTTTCTTTGGCTCTTCAGTGTATAAATAAATGGTTACAAATTAATAAGCCTAGGATAGAATTTCTTTAACTGTTCAGTTTCACAAAGTGGTATGTGGTTTAGTATGGGTAGTATTCAGCGGAAACGATGAATTTGAAGTGTGATCTGTAACCATCGATAGTGTGTCAATGGGTGAAGAACTCTGCGTATGGGTAGACTGTGTGTTTGAGAAAATGGAAGAAGCCCGTGATGATAATGAAAATCGCAGCCTCTCCTTCTTGACTTCGTCCAGTTGCTTATTCAGAAGCAACAGGAATGTAGCTCTTAGATCACTTTTGTACCTGTCCCAAAGTTTCCAGAAATCAGGGAGTATAGACTGAAAAAAATCCAGAGATCATCACCTGATGACTCCCGCTGTCTTTTTATTTCAGCAAGTTTTTTTTTTTATTTCGAGCTTCGGCTTGTATTGACAGCATACGAAAAAGAGAAATAGGAGGCAACTCCGAACTCCTCGTGGCAGGAATAGCTTCGTGGGCGGCGCGCAGTTGGCAACCTCGGGAATTTTCTTGAGTCTGGAAAGATGTATCGCTCTCCTTCTACTTCTAAAAACTAATTTCGATATATAAGCATTATATTGCGCACACAATGTCATCTACAAACCATCCAACGTAAACTGGCCAGCGACTTCTCTGTTCACTGCAAGCTTTTCAGAATGTGCCCAGTAGATTATTTGTTTGCAAAGTAACACAGTAATTATAGGCAATAGCGAAAAGAAAACAAATTAATTGTCAAGCTGTTATGTACCCTATGAGATATGAAAAATGTATTGTTTTGAACGAGATTATTTATGGATCATATTTTGAAAACAATAGACTGGCTGGGTGAGATTAAGATATGTGAACACAAAATAAGCAGTCTCGCATATGCGGATGATTTAGTTGTGATGGCAGATTCTATTGAAAGTTTGCAAAGTAATATTTCAGAGCTAGATCAGAAATACAAGGACTATGGTATGAAGATTAGCATCTCCAAAACGAAAGTAATGTCAGTGGGAAAGAGATATAAACGGATTGAGTGCCAAATAGGAGGAACAAAGTTAGAACACGTGGACAGTTTCAAGTACTTAGGATGCATATTCTCACAGGATGGCAACATAGTGAAAGAACTGGAAGCGAGGTGTAGCAAAGCTAATGCAGTGAGCGCTCAGCTACGATCTACTCTCTTCTGCAAGAAGGAAGTCAGTACCAAGACTAACTGGTGTTGTGTGATGTCCTTAGGTTAGTTAGGTGTAGGTAGTTCTAAGTTCTAGGGGACTGATGACCATAGATGTTAAGTCCCATAGTACTCAGAGCCATTTGAACCATTTGAACCAAGACTAAGTTATCTGTGCACCGTACAATCTTTCGACCAACTTTGTTGTATGGGAACGAAAGCTGGGTGGATTCAGGTTACCTTATTGTTGTGGTTGGCAGGAGAGCCAACACCGTATTGCTAAAGGAGGCCGAAATGCACGCGTCTCAACTCACAGGCTGGAACATGACAAGGGAATTAGAATTGAGAAAAACGGACGTAGCTGGTGGAATACTTAACTTTAATCCATTAACGGAGAACGCCGCTCTTTATGGCACATGATTCACAAAATCAATAGTACGGATACTGGCGCCTTGCTAGGTCGTAGCAAATAACGTAGCTGAAGGCTATGCTAACTATCGTCTCAGCAAATGAGAGCGTAGAAGTCAGTGAACCATCGCTGGCAAAGTCGGCTGTACAACTGGGGCGAGTGCTAGAAAGAATCGCTCTAGACCTGCCGTGTGGCGGCGCTCGGTCTGCAGTCACTGATAGTGGCGACACGCGGGTCCGACGTATACCAACGGACCGCGGCAGATTTAAAGGATACCACCTAGCAAGTGTGGTGTCTGGCGGTGACACTACACTTATCAATAAGATTGAGGTTACGAATGTGAAAGTAGATGATTGCAGGTACTAGTAGATGGGAACAACGGCAGGAGGGTGTCTACAATGAGGAAATCAAAGAAAAACTGGGAATGAACTGTATAGATGTAGCAGTCAGGGTGAACAGGCTTAGATGGTGGGGTCGTGTTACACGCATGGGAGAAGCAAGGTTACCCGAGAGACTCATGGGTTCAGCAGTAGAGGGTAGGAGGAGTCGGGGTAGACCAAGGAGAAGGTACCTGGATTCAGTTAAGAATGATTTTGAAATAACAGGTTTAACATCAGAAGAGGCACCAATGTTAGCACTGAATAGGGGATCATGGAGGAATTTTATAAGGGGGACTATGCTCCACACTGAACGCTGAAAGGCATAATCAGTCTTAAATGATGATTATGATGATGATGATTTGAACGAGAAGTCTGCTTAGAATCGAATCACAAAGCCTGCATCGCGGAAACACATGTGAATATAAAAAACAGCTGTTTTTAATTTTTTGTGCAATAACATAACAGTTTTACTGAGAAACTAAATATTGTGACGAATGTAGCTTTGTTTCATTTGTACAAAATATTTTTCTAGTCACTTACGATGTCTCGAAATTTGTATCTTAGGGCTACTGTAGGGGTTGCATGTAGCATAACGTGTCGAATTTGAATGACTTAGGAAGATACAGGACAACTTAAACCAAATTTCCAGTTGGTATGATGAATGACAGCTAGCCCTAAATGTGGAAAAATGTAAATTAATCTGAATGAGTAGGAATATCAAACTTGTAATGTTCGGACACAGTTCGTTTAAATATCTGCGTGTAGCTTTGCTACGCCATGTGAGATGGAACGAGCATTTGAGAACTGTGATAGGGAAGACGAATGATCGATTTTGGTTTCTTTGGAGAATTTTAGGAAAGAGTGATTCACCTGTAATGGAGACCGTATACAGAAAGCTGAGGCGACCTATTTTTGAGTACCGCTCTAGTGTTTGGGATCCGTGCCAGGTCTGACTGAAGGAAGACACCGAAGCAATTCAGAGGCGGGCTGCTCGAATTGTTACCGGTAGGGTCGAACAACACGTAAGTGTTACGGAGATGGTCCGGGAACTCAAACTGGATTCCCTGGAGCAAAAGGCGACGTTGTGTTCGAGAAACACTACTGAGAAAATTTACAGAACCGGCATTTGAAGCTCACTGTCGATCGATTCCACTGCCGCCAAGATAATCTGCACGTAAGGACCACTAAGATAAGACATGAGAAATTAGGGCTCATACACAGGCATATTTGAGTCGTTTTTCGTGCTCTAATATCCCCCCTCCTACCTAATTCTATCTATCACCCACATTAGTCTTTTATGAAGATTTGAAAGGAGCGGAGATTACAATAAACTTTCTAGTTTACTTGGCTTGTCATGTAGTGTTGGCTACAGTTCTTCTTCTCTAGGGTTCTGATTCTTGAAACGGAATGTCACATTTTAGGTCCTCACGGTTGGATTGATCTAAATAAATCTGAAGATTGTTGTTGCAGAATTTTTGTTTTTACGTAAATATATTTTCTCACATTTTAGAATATCACACAGTCTTTTGATTTTTCACACTAACAAAGCCGAAAGCACATAAATCGCACAAAACACAGAAATACCTCCGACCACATCAAAGGCATGCTTACGACTCTCATTCTCTCCGGAAATAACCAAAGGGGTTACCATTTTTCTTAACAAATGAATTTCAAAATGTCTGTGTGAAATCCTAAGGGACCAAACTGCTGAGGTCATCGGTGCCTAATCTTACACACTACTGAAACTAACTTAAACTAACTCATGCTAAGAAGAACACATACACCCATGCCCGAGGGAACACTCGAACCTGCGGCGGGATGAGCTACGCAGTCCGTGACATGGCGCCTCAAACCGCTTAGCCACTCCGCGAGGACAAACGAATTTCTATTAGCTTCTATTACATTACCTTCGATTTTTATTTCATAAATGAATCCGTAAATAAACATAGTAACCAGTACAGTACTGCATAATTAATAATAACAATTTTAAGTGTGCGAATGGTTCGCAAAATCAAAAGTTTGTAAAAAAAAATTTTTTTAACTATACATTCGATTTCAACATCGAGCATAAAACATATATTCATAATTCATATTCATAATTCATATTCGTAAATTTAAGAGTGAAATGTAAAATACAGTGTACAAAATTACTTGAAAGTTTTCAGAAAAGCAACTGAGATAATACTGACTTGTCCAAAATTCGAAAAATAACACTGGTATCATGAAAAGTAGTTCTGGAGAAGGATGTCCCGTTACACTGCGCTCTATTTGCGATTGGAGCAGGAAAGGAAATGACTAGCAATGGTGCAGGGTACCCGCCGCCACGCACCGTACGATGACTTGCGGAGTATCTGTGTAGGTGTAGGTGTAGAAGTTAATATGAATTTGTAATTTAGTTTCGTAGTCTTCTACTATCCGCTTTTTTCTTTTTAAACAGATTATCTGATTATGACTTTTTAAGAAGTCCGAACCGGTTATGAGTCCATTTGTGTGACGGTCACACACCACATCGTTTATAATGCGATGAAGCATGCCATGAAAGACCTGGAGACAGCTGCGGAGCATCTTCTTTAGAAGGTGTGTAATTACTTCATCTACATCTACATTTATACTCCGCAAGCCAGCCAACGGTGTGTGGCGGAGGGCACTTTACGTACCTCCCTTTCCTGTTCCAGTCACGTATGGTTCGCGGGAAGAACGACTGCCTGAAAGCCTCCGTGCGCGCTTTAATCTCTCTAATTTTACATTCGTGATCTCCTCGGGAGGTATAAGTAGGGGGAAATAATAAATTCGATACCTCATCCAGAAACGCACCCACTCGAAACCTGGCGAGCATGCTACACCGCGATGCAGAGCGCCTCTCTTGCAGAGTCTGCCACTTGAGTTTGCTAAACATCTCCGTAACGCTATCACGGTTACCAAATAACACTGTGACGAACCGCGCCGCTCTTCTTTGGATCTTCTCTATCTCCTCCGTCAACCTGACCTGGTACGGATCCCACACTGATGAGCAATACTCAAGTATACGTCGAACGAATGTTTTGTAAGGCACCTCCTTTGTTGATGGACTACATTTTCTAAGGACTCTCCCAATGAATCTCAACCTGGAACCCGCCTTACCACCAATTTTATGTGATCATCCACTTCACATCGTTCCGCACGCATACTCCCAGATATTTTACAGAAGTAACTGCTACCAGTGTTTGTACCGCAAATCATATAAACATACAATAAAGGATCCTTCTCTCTATGTATTCCCAATACATTACATTTGTATATGTTAAGGGTCAGTTGCCACTCCCTGCATCAAATGCCTATCCGCAGCAGATCTTCCTGCATTTCCCTACAATTTTCTAATGCTGCAACTTCTCTGTATACTACAGCATCATCCGCGAAAAGCACTATCTACTAGGTCATTTATATATATTGTGAAAAGCAATGGTCCCATAACACTCCCCTGTGGCACGCCAGAGGTTACTTTAACGTCTGTAGACGTCTCTCCATTGATAACAACATGCTGTGTTCTCTTTGCTAAAAACTCTTCAATCCAGCCACACAGCTGGTCTGATATTCCGTAGGCTCTTACTTTCTTTATCAGGTGACAGTGCGGAACTGTATCGAACGCCTTCCGGAAGTCAAGGAAAATAGCATCTACCTGGGAGCCTGTATCTAATATTTTCTGGGTCTCATGAACAAATAAAGCGAGTTGGGTCTCACACGATCGCTGTTTCCGGAATCCATGCTGATTCCTACAGAGTAGATTCCGGGTTTTCAAAAACGACATGATACTCGAGCAAAAAACATGTTCTAAAATTCTACAACAGATCGACGTCAGAGATATAGGTCTATAGTTTTGCGCATCTGCTCGACGACCCTTCTTGAAGATTGGGACTACCTGTGCTCTTTTCCAATCATTTGGAACCTTCCGTTCCTCTAGAGACTTGCGGTACACGGCTGTTAGAAGGGGGGCAAGTTCTTTCGCGTACTCTGTGTAGAATCGAATTGGTATCCCGTCAGGTCCCGTGGACATTCCTCTGTTGAGTGATTTCAGTTGCTTTTCTATTCCTTGGACACTTACTTCGATATCAGCCATTTTCTCGTTTGTGCGAGGATTTAGAGAAGGAAGTGCAGTGCGGTCTTCCTATGTGAAACAGCTTTGGAAAAAGGTGTTTAATATTTCAGCTTTACGCGTGTCATCTTCTGTTTCAATGCCATCATCATCCCGGAGTGTCTGGATATGCCGTTTCGAGACACTTACTGATTTAACGTAAAACCAGAACTTCCTAGGATTTTCTGTCAAGTCGGTACATAGAATTTTACTTTCGAATTCACTGAATGATTCACGCATAGCCCTCCTTACGCTAACTTTGACATTGTTTAGCTTCTGTTTGTCTGAGAGATTTTGGCTGCGTTTAAACTTGGAGTGAAGCTCTCTTTGCTTTCGCAGTAGTTTCCTAACTTTGTTGTTGTACCACGATGGGTTTTTTCCGTCCCTCACAGTTTTACTCGGCACGTACCTGTCTAAAACGCATTTTACGATTCTCTTGAACTTTTTCCATAAACACTCAACATTGTCAGTGTCGGTAAAAGGTGTGAGGAACTAAAGTCTTGTTTTGAATTTATGATTTTCAGGTAAAAGGTGTGAGGAACTAAAGTCTTGTTTTGAATTTATGAATTTTGAGTGGTCTAAGACATTCGGGCTCCTTAACTTCTGCCATTAACAGATTGATTGAGAACTGGTCCAGCTACAATGAGCCATTTCAAAAGCATTGATGCCTGTCCAAAGCAGCTTACATCAGTATTTTTAGCTGAAGACCGAGACAAAGGAATCATTCCTGAAACAGATTTGTATTTTTTGTCAAATGTAGAAGGTCAGATGCAGTCAGCATCAGAATACCTGAAAAAAAGTACTATTGAATCGCGTAAACGTCTATGAATGATCTGTAAGAACATCGAGCAAAGAAATAACGACAAATTATGTGAGAGTAAAACCAAGAAATTAGTGAGAGAGTTTTCATCAAAATACCTTAATAATATTTGATGTACATTTGATTGTTTCTATGAAACATTGTTGAAATATCTCGAAACACGTTATGACCTCTTGGTCAGTAATAGGTATGCTAGGTTGGAACCGCTTTCTTTGAAAGGTGAAGTAAAATATTGTAACTTCCTGGCAGATTAAAACTGTGTGCCCGACCGAGACTCGAACTTGGGACCTTTGCCTTTCGCGGGCAAGTGCTCTACCGTCTGAGCTACCCAAGCACGACTCACACCCCGTCTTCACGGCTTTACCTCTGCCAGTACCTCATCTCCTACGTTCCAAACTTTACAGAAGCTCTCCTGCGAACCTTGCAGAACTAGCACTCCTGAAAGAAAGGATACAGCGGAGACATGGCTTAGCTACAGCCTGGGGGTTTCATATCATCGCACACTCCGCTGCAGAGTGAAAATTTCATTCTACAATATTGTAGCTTTCAAGTTGCTGTAGAAATACTCAGTATACAAGATGAAGTCAACCTGGATAATCTACATAAAGGATTTTTGTAAGGTGAAAGATGACTCTACCAGCTGTATTACTGAGGGTGGTGGTGTGTCTAAGTGGGTGAAATTGTTCGGACTAGTGCCTCAACAAAAGTGGCTAACATCTCTCGGCTCATACTTGTGATACTACGCATAGAGGTTCAAATGCATTTGGGAAACGAGTGTTTTCCATGATGAAGGTGTTCAGCACAACTCATAAAATCAGAGCCTCCACCTGCAACAAATTTTGACATGTCCCGCAAAGACTTCTTTTAACCTACTACAGATTGACGCTACACTCCTAGATAAAGCTAAATCAGTTTCAAAATACCGCAATGATATGAATCGGAAGGGTTTAACACGTAAATGTCAGCAATTTTTGATCGAAAATGGTATTTAATAAAAATATGAAATCATCAGGCATTAAAAAATATGTCCGTGAAAAATCTTCCCTTTTTTGTGGAGAAACTGGCAACTCTAATGTGACTTGAGACTGAGTTCGGGCAATTATTCTGATAGCACATTTTTCAGCATGAAAATAACTCGTGTTGTTTTTCTGACTGTTTCTTCTGTCGCACACGCATTTACGCCACAGTATTGTCTAAAGCCGTTTTCTTCTGTCAGAGACTCCTTATAAATTGTAGTACGAGCCAAAATATCAGAAGAAGACATAACTCAGTGCCAGACACACTCCCATCACACTCCTAAACTGCGACTAGGAAACCGCAGCCGTGTGCTATGCGGGACGCCTCAGGACGGTCATGAACCAAATTATTAGTGCGAGCCAGACTTGCGCCGTACCAAGCAGATCAATATTCGACGCAGTCCCGGCGTACCGCAACTGCATTCGATATGCAACGGCGACCCACTCTCCTACAGCTATAATATCAATAGACTTCAAGAAATCATTCGACAGGATCAGCCATGAATATTTTATGACCGTCATGGGCGCTCTAGGTTTTCAAAATAAATTTAGAGCTATAATCTTCAATCTACTGACATATTTCAGTTCTCGAGTGATTGTCAGGGGAGAACATTTCCTATCAAGTGGTCAGTAAAATAAGGCTGCCAATTATCTATGGCTCTATTCGTCGTATCGCTCGATCTATTACTACGCAAAATATCCTCACGCTCCACTGGTTTGAGTGTGGGAAACTCACGCACAATTTGTGAGGCTTACGCAGATGATATAGGGATATTTATTACATATGCCCAAGTCTTGAAGAAGCGAAAGGACGATTTAAACCTATGCGATAGAGCATCATGTCCAGCCATTAAGTCTACGAAAACTGAGCTCATGCCAAGAGTGTTACAATGTAACACAACCCACAAAAAGACATTATGAAAATTTAATTAACATACAAAATGTTATAAATCTAGCCTTACACTAACTAAACGGAGTCATCATACTTATTTAAGGGAACTGCAGAATTTAGCGACACAAGAATTTATTTTAGTAATACTGTGTTTCAACTTACCATGAATATTAGAAACACAGTTAAGTAACATTTACACTCACAGAAAAAAACTTTAACATGATTAGAATCCTAATGACTGTAAACAAGAGTTTATTCTTTTTTGGGGGACATACAGAAATTTATAGATCTTCGTTAATTTCTCGGACCTTTTCTCTCCTAAATTCTTTCTAATTTTGACATTCAAGCCCGTAGGTGGAGAGCATTCTCCCAATGGATGCAGTACTGGCATGTAAAGAAATGAGGCACCATTACAGTTGTTGTGATAATGTATTAGAGTTTTGAGTAAATAAATCACAGGAATTTAAAATCAACCGTCTAATTATCAATACGAAAAAAACAATGCATTCCATAAAAACACTATTTTACCTACTGTTTTTTTTTAATACCGAAGTTTTCCTCGCCGGCCGGGGTGGCCGAGCGGTTCTAGACGCTTCAGTCTGGAACCGCGCGACCGCTACAGTCGCAGGTTCGAATCCTGCCTCGGGCATGGATGTGTGCGATGTCGTTATGTTAGCTTTAAGTAGTTCCAAGTTCTAGGGGACTGATGACCTCAGATGTTAAGTCCCATAGTGCTCAGAACCATTTCAACCATTTTTGAAGTTTTTCTCAACCATGGCTCATAACCATAGCCAAATATAGTAGACAATTCCATCGGAAACTTAAAATCTTCGAAGTAAATATCCAAACCAGCATTTAAAAAATGGCACTTTACAACGGGTCAACAATATTAAATTCTACCGGAGAATGAACTAAAGCTAATGCAGTAAGGTAAATTTAAGGTTGCATACACCACATGCGCTCTAAAACCAGAAGAATTAGCACTTGGTCATTTGATTTTAGTCGATGTGCGCTGCTGTGCCGACACAGAGAACAACCAAAATCACAAAAAAACAACCCGGCCATTCCGACAGCGGTCTTGCTCGACAAACACACCCACAGTCCGAAAAAGCACCCATGGACGACGCAAAGATTCCGTTTACAGACGGCATCGGGCAGAAACAGGACACGGAAGTACTAACAAAGGAATAAAGAGCTACGCTTGAAGTTGTAGATAAGGAATTTTTCAGAAGACAGTTAAGTTGAAGAGGAATGGACATCTCTAAAAATGACAGTCACTGAAGTTGGATAGAAAGACACAGGGACAGAGGAGGTAGCTGCGAAGAAATCATGAATAAAAGAAGAAATATTTAAGCTGATCGATGAAAGAAGGGAGTACAAAAATGTTCCGGGAAATTCGGGAATTCAGAAATACAAGTCACTTAGCAATGAAATAAATAGGAAGTGCAGGGAAGCTAAGGCGAAACGGCTGCATGAAGAATATGAAGAAATCGAAAAAAAAATGATTGTCGGAAGGACTAGATTAGATTAGATTAGTACTTGTTCCGTAGATCATGGATACGACCCTTCGTAATGTGGTACGTGACAGGTTAATAAAAGGTGTCTATACAAGATATTACATTACACAAAATATTACATGACCCTTAATATTTTATTTTTTTGTGGGGGTTGGGGAAATTACTCACTTACTATATCTAAAAATTCATCTAATGAATTGAAGGAGTTGCCATTAAGAAATTATTTTAATTTACTTTTAAATGCTATATGGCTATCTGTCAGCCTTTTGTTGCTATTAGGTACGTGACCAAAGACTTTTGTGGCAGCATAATTTACTCCCTTCTGAGCCAAAACTAAATTTAAACTAGAGTAGTGAAGACCATCCTTTCTCCTAGTGTTGTAGCCATGTACAATGCTATTACTTTTGAATTCGTTTGGATTGTTAATAACAAATTTCATAAGTGAATAAATATATTGTGAGATTTGAGATATATTGTGAAGAGTTCTAGCTCTTTAAATAAGTGTGTGCAGGATGGTCTTGGATCAGCTCCAGCAATTATTCTGATTACACACTTTTGTGCAATGAACACTCTTCTATTCAATGATGATTTACCCCAGAATATGATGCCATACGAAAGCAGAGAATGAAAATAGGCAGGGTAAGCTAATTTACTGAGATGTATATCGCCAAAATTTGCGGTGATCCTAATAGCATAAGTAGATGAATTCAAACGTTTCAGCAGACCCTCAGTGTGTTTTTTCCAGTTCAACCCCTCATCAATGCATACACCTAGAAATTTTGAATATTCTACCTTAGCTACCGATTTCAGATCGAAGTCTGTATTTATTAATGGTGTCATTCCATTTACTGCGTGGAACTGTATATACTGTGTTTTGTCAAAGTTTAATGAGAGCCCATTTGCAGAGAACCACGTAATGATTTTCTGAAAAACATCGTTTACAATTTCACCAGTTAATTCTTGTCTGTTGGGTGTGACAACTATACTTGTATCATCGGCAAAAAGTACCAGCTCTGCCTCTTCGTGAACATAGAATGGCAAGTCCTATTAAGAACAGCAGAGGACCCAAGACCGAACCTTGCGGCACCCCATTCTTGATTGTTCCCCAGTTTGAGAAATCACCAGAATTTTGCATATTATGTGAACTGCTTATTTCAACTTTCTGCACTCTTCCAGTTAGGTATAATTTAAACCATTTGAGCACTGCCCCATTCATACCACAGTACTTTAGTTTATCTGGAAATATTCCATGATTTACACAATCAAAAGCCTACAGGAAAGTCAAAAAAACTTCGGTGAAATTGAAAATAGGGGCGAGAATTCCACTGTTAAATGCAAAGGAGAGAGCGGATAGATGGAAAGACTACATTGAAGGCCTCCATGAGAGGGAAGAGTTGTCTGGTGTGGTAGAAGATGAAACAGAAGTCGATATAGAAGAGATAGGGGATATGATATTAGAATCAGAATTTAAAAGAGCTTTGGAAGACTTAATATCAAATAAGGCAGAAGGGATACATAACATTCCAAGAGAATTTCTAAAAGCACTGAGCGAAGTGGCAACAAAACGACTATTCACGTTGCTCAGTAGAACTTACAAGTCTAGCGATACACCATCTAACTTTCGGAAACACGTCATAAGCACAATTCCAATGATTGCAAGAGCCGATAAGAGCGACAATTATCTCACAATCAGCTTTAACAGCTCAAGCATCCAAGTTGCTGACAAGAACAATACACTGAAGGATGGAAAAGAAAATTCAGGATGTGTTATACGACGATCAGTTTGGCTTTAGTAAATGAAAAGGCAATAGAAAGGCAGTTCTGACGTTGCGGTTGATAACGGAAGCAAGACCAATGAAACATCAAGACACGTTCATATGTCTCGTCGACCTGGAAAAAGCGATCGGTAATGCCAAATGGTGTAGTATGTTCGAAATTCTGAGAAAAATAGGGGTAAGCTATAGGGAAAGATGGATAATATGCAAAAGAGTGGAAGACCAAGAACGAAGTGCTCGGGTGAAAAAGTGTGTAAGACAGGGATGTAATCTTTCGCCTCTACTGTTCGGTCTATACACTGATCAGCCAGACCATTATGACTACACCGACGTACTATGGATACAAATCTGTCCAGGCTATAGCAGCGTCACCTGGCGAGGAATGACTGCTAGTCAGTCAGACACACTGTGCATGTAGTATCAGCGAGTGTGCTCTCCGTGTGCACTCGTAGAATGGAGAAGGCGCGCGATCGATCTGAGTTTGACCTAGGGCAGATTCTCATGGCCTGGAGGCTTGGCAAGAGCATATCGGAAACTGCACCACTTTTCATGTGTTCGAGGAGTGCTGTGGTTACAATTGATACTATAGATGAATACGTTACAGTTCTTGACTCGGTTTCACAATGCCAGCACGGTTATTATGTGTTTTAGGTAAAAATTTATGTCTCCAAAAGCAGTGAAGTTCAAATGGTTCAAATGGCTCTGAGCACTATGAGACTTAACTTCAGAGGTCATCAGTCCCCTAGAACTTAGAACTATTTAAACCGAACTAACCTATGGAGATCACGCACATCCATGCCCGAGGCAGGATTCGAACCTGCGACCGTAGCGGCCTCGCTGTTCCAGACTGTAGCGTCTAGAACCGCTCGGCCACCCCGGCCGGCAGCAGGGAAGTTACTCATTTGAAATTTTAGCGGTATGGTTCTATTATCCATGGAATTTGGCATACTAACAAGGGAACCTCCCCATCGCAACCCCCTCAGATTTAGTTGTAAGTTTGTACAGTGGATAGGCCTTGAAAAACTGAACACAGATCAATCGAGAAAACAGGAAGAAGTTGTGTGGAACTATGAAAAAAAACAAGCAAAATATACAAAGTGAGTAGTCCATGTGCAGCATAAGCAACATCAAGGAGCATATGAGCTCGAGAGCGTCCTAGTGTTGTGGTTAGCGTGGGCCCCTGCGGATCTAGAGATCCTTAATTCAAGTCTTCCCTCGAGCGAAAATTTTAATTTTTTATTTTCAGACAATTATCAAAGTACAGGCACTCACACATAATCAACTTCGCTCTCCAAAATTTCAGGATATGTTCAGATTTGCTTGGACATAGGCAGGATTTGACGGTCTACCCACGGAAAAATTTGAATATGTTACAAACATATGTTTTGACAGAGCACAGGGAAAACTGTGCGACTGTGAAAGGGTTGCATTCATTTGTGGCAGTTTATGTGACAAACTCTAATGTTTTCATCACTTTTTTGGGAGTGATTATCACATCCACTAGAAAACCTAAATCGGGCAAGGTAAACGAATCTTTTTACCCATTCGCCAAGTGTACAAGTTAGGTGGGTCGACAACATATTCCTGTCATGCCGTCACCAGTGTCGTATAGGATATATCAGACGTGTTTTCCTGTGGAGGAATCGGTTGACCTATGACCCTGCGATCAAATGTTTTCGGTTCCCATTGGAGAGGCACGTCCTTTCGTCTACTAATCGCACTGTTTTGCGGTGCGGTCGCAAAACACCGACACTAAACTTATTACAGTGAACAAAGACGTCAATGAACGAACGGACACATAATAACTTTGCAAAAATAAAATAAAGAGAGAAAAATTTTTCGTATGCGGGAAGACTTGAACCAACGATCTCTCGGACTGCAGTTCCTCACGGTATCCACGGGACCACAGCGCCTCTCAGCTTGCAATTTCAAGTGATGTTAATTATCTTCCCTATGGACTACTCAGTTTGTATATTTTGCTTATTTTTTTCATAGTTCCACATAACTTCTTCCTGTTTTCTCGACTGATCTGTGTTCAGTTTTTCAAGGCCTATCCACTGTACCAACTTGTAACTAAACCTGAGGGGGGTGCGATGGGGAGGTTCCCTTGTAAGTATGAAAAAGGTCGATTGATATTTAACACTAATTCTCCCGATTCATTGAGAGTACGTGTAACGTGTTGCATGCAGTGTTAAGCAAGTGCAACTGCCCACTCGGCACAGCAGCCAGCATCAGCTGTGCCGGCATAGAACCAAAATCCGCTCTCCTCCCGGCTCCATGGCTTTCAGTGCAAGATGACAACTCGTAATAATCTGATACGTTACAGTGTTGTGGAGTAGTTCGAGGGTCACAGCGGCGGGCTCTAGTTGATGTGCTGGTCTCCATTTCGCAGATCTGGACCCTATCGACCACATGTGGCCTGTTACCGGACGTGGCGTCGTATCCCCCCTC
This sequence comes from Schistocerca gregaria, assembly GCF_023897955.1. Taxonomy (NCBI): domain Eukaryota; kingdom Metazoa; phylum Arthropoda; class Insecta; order Orthoptera; family Acrididae; genus Schistocerca; species Schistocerca gregaria. The sequence goes on from NC_064928.1 coordinate 78,959,454, forward strand.
CCCGAAATTTACGGGAATTTAGGTGACCTCTGTGTGCAGATGTCGTGTCAAATCCATCCACCGAGCTACCGAGGCCTCACTGCTTTCATGCCAAGACACGTCGCCACTGTTATACGTGCCTTGTTTTTTTTATCTCGTTTTGTTCAATATTGTTCGTTGGATTTGTTCGTGGTGGACGTCCGATGACACCCGTTCAGGTTCTTTGTTGATCCGTTCACTCAGTTTTTTTTTTATTCCAGAGCGTAGCTAACCCTCTGACGCATTGTGATCAGTGACGATTTGCGCTTCTGCAACTTCCCCATTGTGGGGTCAACTGAAAAGACTTGTAATTTGGCGACCGAACTTTCCCAGCTGAGGCCGCCCAGCCGTCAATTCCATACGGTCATTTCACTTTCCCTACCCTCGATGCTCATCGCCGGCAAGTATGGCGGCGATCTTGGGAGAGATTGCGTTCTTCAGATGTTTTGGAGAGGTATAGCGGTGTTGCTCCTGGCGTTATCAGTGGGGATCCATCGGGCACGACTTAAGGTCACCGTTGGTAGTGACTGAGGGAACTCGGACGGCATAACGGTACTTGACGGATGTCCTGCGTCATTATGTTTCACCTCTGGCGCGATAGTACTGCGGTGCCATTTTCCAACAGGACACTGCTCATCAACTCATGATGTTTGTCTCTATTAACAGTCTGCGTAATGATGAGGTATTACTGTTACCAACAAAACCTCAAATTTGTTGCCAATAGAACACGTGCGGGAGCAGCCCGGACATCAGATTGGTCCCAGCAACTAGGGACCAGTTACGACAGTTCTGATTAGAAAACGAAGCATGTTCTGTCTTACACGTTCACACCGGCAAATCTGCGTCCGAACAGTGTCAAAGGCAGCATGAATATGCTGCTCCAGTGTCTACACATCTGGAATGGGCTCTGCATACACGATACTTTTCAGATGGCCCCATAACCAGAAACTGCATGGATGGAGATCCGGTGAACGAGCAGGCGATGCAAATGGACCCCCTCGTCCAATCCATCGACCAGGGAAGACACGATTGAGATGCACCTTAACGTTAACGGCGAAGTGGACTGGATCATCACCATGTACCAGCCACATGATTTGCTATCAAATGTACAATTCGGCTTTAGAAGTCGTTTAACACCTGAAAATCCTATATTCTATTATCTCTGTGAGGTAGTGGATGGGTTAAACAAAAGGTTTCGAACGCTAGGCATATTTTTTGTTTTGTTTAACTAAATCATTTGATTGTGTTGATCACAAAATATTGCTCCAGAAGTTGGACCATTACAGAATATGGGGAGCAGCTCACATTTGGTTCACCTCTTACTTTAGTAACAGACAGCAAAAGGTCATTACTCACAATGTCGAGAATGGCTGTGATGTGGGATCTGAGTGGGGAACAGTCGAGTGGGGGGTACCTCAGGGATCAGTTCTGGGGCCGCTCCTGTTCCTTATTTGTATAAATGGTATGCCCTCTAGTATTATGGGTAACTCTAAAATATTTCTGTTTGCTGATGACACTAGCTTGGTAGTAAAGGATGTATGCAACATTGGCTCAGTTTCAAATAGTGCAGTTCATGACCTAAGTTCATGGTTGTAGAAAATAAACTAACGCTAAATCACAGTAAGACTCAGTTTTTACAGTTTCTGACACACAATTCAACAAAACCTGACGTTTTAATTTCACAGAATGAGCATATGGTTAGTGAAACTGAACAGTTCAAATTCCTATGTCTTCAGATAGATAGTAAGCTGTCGTGCAAAGTCCATGTTCAGGATCTTGTTCAAAGACTTAATACTGCCATTTTTACTATGCGAACGGTATCTGAAGTTAGTGATCGTTCGACACGAAAATTAGTCTACTTTGCTTATTTTGGGGTAACTCTTCCTATTCTGAAAAAATATTTTTGGCTCAGATACGGGCGGTTCGGTCAATAAGTGGCGTAAGTTCAAGAACCTCTTGTCGACCTCTGTTCACGAGTCTGGGTATTTTGACATAGGCCTCTTACTGTCATTTCTTGTTAACAATATTATTTCCAAGAATAAGCAGCTTTCACTCAGTTAACACTCGGCAGAAATCAAACCTGCATTTGGATCGGACTTCCTTAACTCTTGTGCAGAAAGGTGTGCAGTATACTACTGCTTCCATTATCAATAAGCTACCACTCGAATTAAAAAATCTTAGCAGTAATCCACGCGCTTTCAAATCGAAACTGAAGAGTTTCCTCTTGGGTCACTCCTATTGTGGCGAGGAGTTCCTAGAAAGATTAAGCTAATTCTTGTTGTAACGCTAATTGCATTCACTTAAACTTGTAAGTAGGCTGTTTAGGTTTTTTTATTGGTAACGCCACGTAGCGCTCTGTATGAAGATCAATGGCTGTGCTGTGTGCAGTCTGTGGCTGGTTGGAATTGTAATACTCGCCATTGTAGCGTTGGGCAGATGGATGTGGACAGCGCGTAGCGTTGCGCAGTTGGAGGTGAGCCGCCAGCAGTGGTGGATGTAGGGAGAGAGATGGCAGAGTTTTGAAATTTGTAAGACTGGATGTCATGAACACTAGTAAGGTAAATACATTGTTTGTTCTCTATCAAAATCATTCATTTGCTATGCCTATCTAGTTAGTGCCTTCCGTAGTTTGAATCTTTTATTTAGCTGGCAGTAGTGGCACTCGCTGTGTTGCAGTAGTTCGAGTAACGAAGATTTTTGTGAGGTAAGTGATTTGTGAAACGTATTGGTTAATGTCAGTCAACGCTATTCTTTTGTAAGGATTTTTGAAAATCAGATTGCGTTGCGCTAAAAAATATTGTGTGTCAGTTTAAGCACCATCATGTATAATTTTTCTAAGGCGACGTTTCAAACTTATGGACTGACTATTTTCATGTTCATAAACATTTATTCTTATCTGTTACTACTTTTACGTTGCAATTTCATGTACTGACACATTCCATAACCTTGGAGATTTGCTCCTCAATTTGGTCGCACTGTACTTGGACATGCACACTACGGCCGCACCGATGCTGATGATTCGCTGTCACCATACCATGGGGCTTCTGCACACTACCCCATAGATGACTGTTGAGAAAGTTGAAGGTACCAGTCTACGTCAAGGTGGCCTCACCTGTGAAGAGGATGGATGACCCAGATCCCGGAATCGTGATTGCCTGGTGAAGAAATCAGTGACAAAACTGCTTGAGATGTGGAAAGTCTGTCGCTAGTAATCCCTGCACACGCTGTAAGTGATAAGGACAGCAGCAACTGCCATGGGGAATGTTCCACGCGGTCGTCTGCCTTACCAAATAACGACTTTCAGGAAATTATTAAGTGGACTCTCACTAAATTTTGAGAAAGCACAGTTTATACAATTCTGTACAGTAAATGGCATAACACCATTGATAAATATAGACTATGAACAGAAGTCTGACGCTGAGGCAAAATGCTCAAAATTTCTGGGTGTGCGCAATGAGGAAAAACTGAACTGGAAGAAACACATCGATAATCTGGTGAAATGGTTAGGTTCGGCTATTTATGCTATTAGGGTTATTGGTGATAAACATATCAGTAAATTAGCGTATTACCCCTGTTTTCATTCACTGCTTTCATATGGCATCATATTTAGGAGAAATTCGTCATTAAGAGAGAAAATTATTCATTACGCTAAAGCGTGTAATCAGAATAATTGCTGGAGTCCACATAAGATCTCCTTGCATACATTTATTTAAGGAACTCGGGACATTCACAGTACCTCCGCAATACGTATATTCACTTACGAAATTTGTTATTAATAACCCATCCCAATTCAACAATTCAACTAAGTACCTGGGTGTTAAAATTACGAACAACTTCAGTTGGAAGGACCACATAGATAATATTGTCGGGAAGGCGAGCCAAAGGTTGCGTTTCATTGGCAGGACACTTAGAAGATGCAACAAGTCCACTAAAGAGACAGCTTACACTACACTCGTTCGTCCTTTGTTAGAATATTGCTGCGCGGTGTGGGATCCTTACCAGGTGGGATTGACGGAGGACATCGAGAGGGTGCAAAGAAGGGCAGCTCGTTTTGTATTATCGCGTTATAGGGGAGAGAGTGTGGCAGATATGATACACGAGTTGGGATGGAAGTCATTACAGCATAGACGTTTTTCGTCGCGGCGAGACCTTTTTACGAAATTTCAGCCACCAACTTTCTCTTCCGAATGCGAAAATATTTTGTTGAGCCCAAGCTACATAGGTAGGAATGATCATCAAAATAAAATAAGAGAAATGAGAGCTCGAACAGAAAGGTTTAGGTGTTCGTTTTTCCCGCTCGCTGTTCGGGAGTGGAATAGTAGAGAGATAGTATGATTGTGGTTCGATGAACCCTCTGCCAAGCACTTAAATGTGGATTGCAGAGTAGTCATGTAGATGTAGATGTAACAGCGAAATGCATAGCTACAACACTAGGAGAAAGGATGCTCTTCACTATTCTGGATTAAATCTCACTATGGCCCAGAAAGGGATGAATTATGCTGCCACAAAAATCTTTGGTCATTTGCCAAATAGTATTAATAGTCAGACAGATAGCCAACCAACATTTGAAAGCAAATTAAAAGAATGACTGAATGACAACTCCTTCTACTCAATAGATGAACTCCTAGTAAAAAAAAAATACTAACTATTTTGTGTACAGAAAACTTATTTTGAAGTGACGCGTTTCACATCAATACGAAAAGTCGTATACATGATTAATGGAACAAGGATTAATGTAAGTATGTATGTGCCTGTACTGGCCACCCGAGTGCCTGGTATGACACTGCGGTGGCCTTCCACAGTGTTAATCACATTTTCCTCCTAGTCTGGTGTCCGAACATTTCGGCTATGTCCTTCATTATTTCCCGCTTCCTGAAACGACCCTGTCTCAACAAACAGCGAAACTTGCAAACAGGTGAATGCTGTGATTGTTGTCGGCGGGGATAGGCCTCCTGGTACAACCTTGCTGTCCACCGCCCGCTGCCATCTGCATGTCGGCAAGCTCTCGATTCGAATACAGAACCATCGCGTTAACGCCGTATCGCAGCCACTACAAGGTGAGTCTGCAAGAGAAGTGAGTCGGACATAACACTCCCAGTTACTACGGCAGGAGAAGGTGCTAGGGCATGACGTATGAGGAACAATCCGATCCTCTAGGTGAAAAACATGCATATTGTAGCTGTACCTGCATGGTACAGTACGTATCAGACCGCAGTCACTGTAAAAAGTGGTGATAAATGGTCTGTAGCAGGGTAGCCATGTATTTCGGGATATAAGTTCATTAGATCTTTTTTGTTCCATATCCTCTCATCGAAATAAATAACCCTGTGTACACAAGACTGTGCATATGTCATAATGATTTTGAGGCCCAAAATTCTGCAGTTTTGATTGCTGGAACATTTGCTGAAACCAGATCCTCCCGCGCGGAGACTTCAGCTCACTTCGGACAGAACAAAAAGTGTTCAGTATCTTGAAGTTTTCCTCAGCATCCTGAAGTTCTCCACATGCGAAAATTGCATCTCCAGTATTGTAGCCGCACCGTTTGAAATTTTGTTTGCACACTGCACCACTTCAACTCATCGACGCGCAAATCGCCGAAGTGGCATCAAATCAAATGACTTGCACCCGGCGAACGGTCTACCCGACGGGAGGCCTTAGTCACAGGACATTTACATTTACCACTTCAGTTCGCAGTCTGTTCAAAGTCTTCCACGTCTGGAAAGTTAGTTGTGGACCAGCAGAGGGTTCGTCCTTCGGTTTTTGGTTGTTACTTCCAGCTGCATCGTTCCGCCACAGTTCTTGTCGGCGAGCGGAAGGCGACGATGTAATGGTTACAGTCGTTCAAAGAAAGCTACTCTACTGTCCATTAAAATCGATACACCAAGAAGAAATGCAGATGATAAACGGGTATACATTGGACAAATATATTACACTAGAACTGACATGTGATTACATTTTCACGCAATTTGGGTGCATAGGTCCTGAGAAATCAGTACCCAGAACAACCACCTCTTGCCGTAATAAAGGCCTTGATACGCCTGGGCATTGAATCAAACAGACCTAGGATGGCGTGTACAGGTACAGATGCCCATGCAGCTTCAACACGATACCACAATTCATCAGGAGTAGTGACTTGCGTATTGTGACGAGCCAGTTGCTCGGCAGCCATTGTCTAGACGTCTTCAATTGGTGAGAGATCTGGAGAATGTGCTGGCCAGGGCAGCAGTAAAACATATTCTGTATCAATAACGACTCGTTCAGGACCTGCAACATGTTGTTGTGGTCTTCAGTCCTGAGACTGGTTTGATGCAGCTCTCCATGCTACTCTATCCTGTGCAAGCTTCTTCATCTCCCAGTACCTACTGCAACCTACATCCTTCTGAATCCGCTTAGTGTAGTCATCTCTTGGTCTCCCTCTACGATTTTTACCCTCCACGCTGCCATCTAATACTAAATTGGTGATCCCTTGATGCCTCAGAACATGTCCTACCAACCGATCCCTTCTTCTAGTCAAGTTGTGACACAAACTTCTCCTATCCCCAATCCTATTCAATACCTCCTCATTAGTTATGTGATCTACCCATCTAATCTTCAGCATTCTTCTGTAGCACCACATTAAGAAACCTTCTATTCTCTTCTTGTCCAAACTAGTTATTGTCCATGTTTCACTTCCATACATGGCTACACTCCATACAAATACTTTCAGAAATGACTTCCTGACACTTAAATCTGTACCTGATGATAACAAATTTCTCTTATTCAGAAACACTTTCCTTCCCATTGCCAGTCAACACCTTATATCCTCTCCACTTTGACCATCATCAGTTATTTTGCTCCCCAAATAGCAAAACTCCTTTACTACTCTAAGTGTCTCACTTCCTAATCTAATTCCCTCAGCATCACCACACTTAATTCGACTACATTCCATTATCCTAGTTTTGCTTTTGTTGATGTTCATCTTATATCCTCCTTTCAAGACACTATCCATTCCGTTCAACTGCTCTTCCATGTCCTTTGCTGTCTCTGACAGAATTACGTCATCGGCGAACCTTAAAATTTTTATTTCTTCTCCCTGGATTTTAAAACCTACTCCGAATTTTTCTTTTGTTTCCTTCACTGCTTGCTCAAAATACAGATTGAATAACATCGGGGAGAGACTACAATCCTGTCTCACTCCCTTCCCAACCACTGCTTCCCTTTCATGTCCCTCGACTCTTATAACTGCTGTAAATGGCTCTGAGCACTATGGGACTCAACTGCTTTGGTCATCAGTCCCCTAGAACTTAGAACTACTTAAACCTAACTAACCTAAGGACATCACACACATCCATGCCCGAGGCAGGATTCGAACCTGCGACCGTAGCAGTCGCACAGTTCCGGACTGCGCGCCTACAACCGCGAGACCACCGCGGCCGGCTCTTATAACTGCCATCTGGTTTCTGTACAAATTGTAAATAGCCTTTCGCTCCCTGTATTTTACCCCTGCTACCTTCAGAATTTGTAAGAGAGCATTCCAATCAACATTGTCAACAGCTTTCTCTAATTCTACAAATGCTAGAAACGTAGGTTTGCCCTTCCTTAATCTATTTTCTAAGATAAGTCGTAGGGACAGTATTGCCTCACGTGTTCCAACATTTCTACGGAATCCAAACTGATCTTCCCCGAGGTCGGCTTCTACTAGTTTTTCCATTCGTCTGTAAAGAATTCGTGTTAGTATTTTGCAGCTGTGTCTTATTAAACTGATTGTTCGGTAATTTTCACATCTGTCATTATCTGCTTTCTTTGGGATTGGAATTATTATATTCTTCTTGAAGTCTGAGGGTATTTCGCCTGTTTCATACATCTTGCTCACAAGATGGTAGAGTTTTGTCAGAACTGGCTCTCCCAAGTCCGTCAGTAGTTCCAATGGAATGTTGTCTACTCTGGGGGCCTTGTTTCGACTCAGGTCTTTCAGTGCTCTGTCATACTCTTCACGCAGTATCGTATCTCCCATTTCATCTTCATCTACATCCTCTTCCATTTCCATAATATTGTCCTCAATTACATCGCCCTTGTATAGACCCTCTATATACTCCTTCCACCTTTCTGCTTTCCTTTCTTTGCTTAGAACTGGGTTTCCATCTGAGCTCTTGATGTTCATACAAGTGGTTCTCTTATCTCCAAAGGTCTCTTTAATTTTCCTGTAGGCAGTATCTATCTTACCCCTAGTGAGATAAGCCTCTACATCCTTACATTTGTCCTCTAGCCATCCCTGCTTAGCCATTTTGAACTTCCTGTCTATATCATTTTTGAGACGTCTGTATTCCTTTTTGCCTGCTTCATTTACTGCATTTTTATATTTTCTCCTCCCATCAATTTAATTCAATATTTCTTCTGTTACCCAAGGATTTCTACTAGCCTTCGTGTTTTTACCTACTTGATCCCCTGCTGCCTTCACTATTTCATCCTGGAAGATGCGATCGTGCATTATCCTGCTGAAATGTACGGTTTCGCAGAGATCGAATGAATGGTAGAGCCACGGGTCGTAACAAGTCTGAAATTTAACGTCCACTGTTCAAAATTCCGTCAATGCGAACAAGATGTGACCGAGACGTGTAACCAATGGCACCCCATACCATCACGCCGGGTGATACGCCAGTATGGCGATGACGAATACACGCTTCCAATGTGCGTTCACCGCGATGTCGCCAAACACGGATACGACCATCAGGATGCTGTAAACAGAACCAGGATTCATCCGAATAAATGACGTTCTGCCATTCGTGCACCCAGTTTCGTCGCTGAGTACACCATCCTGTCTGTGATGCAGCGTCGAGGCTAACGGCAGCCATGGTCTCCGAGCTGATAGTCCATGCTGCTACAAACGTCGTCGAGCTGTTCCCATCTGTTGACTCAGGGATCGAGACGTGGTTGCACGAACCGTTACAGCCATGTGGATAAGATGCCTGTCATTTCGACTGCTAGTGATATGAGGCCGTTGTGATCCAGCACGGCGTTCCGTATATCCTCCTGAACCCACCGATTCCATATTCTGCCCATAGTCGCTGGATCTCTACCAACGCAAGCAGCAGTGTCACGATACGATAAACCGCAATCGCGATAGGCTACAATCCGACCTTTATCAAAGTCGGAAACGTGATGGTACGCATTTCTCCTCCTTACACGAGGCATAACAACAGCGTTTCACCAGGCAACGCCGGTCAACTGCTGTTTGTGTATGAGAAATCGGATGGAAACTTTCCTCATGTCAGCACGTTGTAGGTGTCGCCACCGGCGCCAACCTTGTGTTAATGCTCTGAAAAGATAATCATTTGCGTATCTCAGCATCTTGTCCCTGTCCGTTAGATTTGACGTCTGTAGCACGTCATCTTCGTGTTGTATCAATTTTAATGGCCAGTAGTGTATTTGTCGACTTCAGAGTGACTCGCGAGGCGGCACCAGTGCACGATATCACTGTCAGCAGAGGCAGTGTCGTGAAGATTTGTGTATTAGCAGCACTTTGACGCATGTCGCTGAAAATAACCTTGAGCGACACACAAGGAAATCCAGTCTGGTTACAGACGACATGACGCTTCGCTTCCAAACTCCTGATGGCTGGAATCATTTTCCTGTTTCTTCTTCACGGCTCCAGGTGAGCAATGCAGATACGTAATTTGCTTATTTACATGTGGCTCGAACTTAGAAGAACAGTGTGTAACTCTATACGCACAACGACTAACAACTGTCGCAACATTATTAATCATCCAAGAAAGGTTATTCTGGAATCTTTTTTTTTTATTTACATAGCAGTTCGTACCAACCAACCGAAACTTGAGGCTTAAGTAATGGTTGGAGGCCCAGTAATTTACACACTCCATGTTTCTTGCTTCCTCCACCGCCGTGCCTCTTTACAGCACTCAGCTGGCAGAAACCGGAAGCTTTCGGTCGCATTGCACGTATTTCAATCGCGAGCTGCAGAAATGCAACTAGCCCTAAATTTATTAATTTCCATTTTTTGACGTTTACGGTTCTGACCAGGGAAACTCCACTTCAGATTTAGTGGTAAAATTGCCAGTGGACACCCCGTCAAAACACTGACATAGCATAAAAACAAGAAGAAGGTGTACTGAACTGAGAAAAAAAGAAGCAAAGTCGAAACAGTGAACGGTCCAAGCTCAAGACTATACAGCCACTGCCTCGGGGTTATGTAGTCACCGTGTTGGACTGCGAAATGGGATATCCGTGTTCAGGTTTCCCTCTTGTCTCGTTTTTTCACAAAATTATGAACTGTCCGTCCACTTATTGAAGTGTCCGTTCGCTGCAATTAAATTTGTGTCTGTATCGTGGTGCCATGTCCTTCTGAAACAGCGTACCTTCTATTAGTTCTGCACAAGTACCTCATGTTATGACCCTTGCGTTCTATTTTGGAAGTTTTGAATCTTGATTTCCTGTGTAGAAACATAGTTCACACCCTTTTATTAGTTACTTTAACGTCTGTGAGATGTCTATACAGCATTTCGCCTGCACTTACTATCACATTAACTTGCGACGGTAATATATTCTTTCCGCATGACTCATACTCTATAACCAATGAATAGTATGACAATTTACAAGACTGCAGAAGGAGAACAGATACGTCAATGACGAGACGGACAGTTCATAATTTTGTGAGAAGAAAAAGACATGAGGGAGACTTGAACACGCATCTTCCCAGCTACGGTCCAACACTGTGGCCACACAAGCACGTCGTAGACTTTACCCTAACCCCCTCGGTGTCGCACGTCTTGAGCTTGTGCCGTTCAGTGTTTCTATTTTGCTTCTTTTTTCACAGTTCTGTACACCTTTTTCTGTCCGCATACTTGATCAGCCGGCCGGAGTGGCTGTGCGATTCTAGGCGCTACAGTCTGGAGCCGAGCGACCGCTACGATCACAGATTCGAATCCTGCCTCGGACATGGATGTGTGTGATGTCCTTAGGTTAGTTAGGTTTAATTAGTTCTAAGTACTAGGCGACTGATGACCTCAGAAGTTAAGTCCCATAGTGCTCAGAGCCATTTGAACCATACTTGACCCGTGTTCAGTTATTCACGGGCTGTCCTCTGGCTCATTTTACCACGAAATCTGAAGGGGAGGGGGGCGGGGGGTGCGATTGGGAGTTTCCCCTGTGAGTAGAACCACTGCATTGTTTATCGCAAAAAGGAAACCCATTTGTACGATAGGAAATTAGTCCAGAACATGTTGTCGGCGTTGAGGGATAATTAGGAGAGAGCTGAAGACGAAGGAAAGTTACTTCGAAGTGGACGATATTGTTGAACTCACGAAACATTCTTAAAAAATCGGTAGCAAGTTTTCCGTTGTTCAAATGGAGGTGGATTATTTTATCGAGTACGGTTCCTGTTGGCCTACGTTCTATAAAAGAAATTGCCTGAGCGATGATTCGTGTAGTCAAGTCGTTCCTAGACATCTAAAAATACAATGAGAAAACTTTGTCAGCTGAAAACCTGCATGGTGTTACGTGCAACATGCATATTGCTGGCTTCACGAAGGACACTCTTAGGCTGAGAAAAGCAGTACAACTTTCGGAACGCCCTTCAAAGAAACCACACATCTGAACTGCCTGTAAGTAATGATAAAATGGAACACATCAAGAAGTCTGTAGTCTTTATCCCTGAAGACAGAATGCGGTTTCGTAATTCAATCACATCACGGCCGACGACAACGGCACCACGTGATGCAAATGAAGATAACTGAGTAATGGAACCATGCAAAACGTCAAATATTGTACAGAAGTATGTAACAAACAATATTTATTACAATAAATGAAGTTTATATAATTATGTTTTAAAACGAGTATCTTAAACGGGGCGTGAGTCGTGCTTGAGTAGCTCAGTTGGTAGAGCACTTGCCCGCGAAAGGCAAAGCTCCCGAGTTCGAGTCTCGGTCCGGCACACAGTTTTCATCTGCCAGGAAGTTTCATATCAGCGCACACTCCGCTGTAGAGTGAAAATTTCATTCTAGAGCTTAAAATTAATTTGAAAATCTGGTGTAGTGCAGAAAGAGAACATATCCAACAGGAACAAATTCGTCCCCCCTCTTTCGCCTTACGTCGTACTTGTTAAAAGACAAGTACATAATAAGCAAGTATACCTACATCACCCACCAGAATGGCCGAGCGGTTCCAGGCGCTACAGTCTGGAACCGCGCGACCGCTACAGTCGCAGGTTCGAATCCTGCCTCGGGCATGGATGTGTGTGATGTCCTTAGGCTAGTTAGGTTTAAGTAGTTCTAAGTTCTAGGGGACGGATGCCGTCAGAAGTTAAGTCCCATAGTGCTCAGAGCCATTTGAACCATTTTATACCTACATCAAGAGAATAGAAATACATGGCACGAGACAAATTTCATTAAACCGGTTTTATTCGGTTTTTTTGCCTCTACTGTAGTAAGCGGTTCATTTGCTTCGGCACCAGCCAGGATACCTTTGAGATCCTCTTCTTTTTTCCATTTTTTTGTGTCATCAGTCTTCTAACTGGCTTGATGCGGTCCGCCTCGAATTCCTTTCCTGTGTCAACCTCTTCATCTCAGAGTAGCACTTGCAACATACGTCCACAGTTATTTGCTGTATGTATTCCAGTCTCTGTCTTCCTCTATAGTATTTACCCTCTGCAACTCCCTCTAGTATCATTCCCTGATGTCTTAACAAATGTCCTATCATCCTGTCCTTTCTCCTTGTCAATGTTTTCCCCATATACCTTTCCTCTCCTATTCTTCGCAGAACCTCTTCATTCCTTACCTTATCAGTCCATCTAATTTTTAACATTCGTCTGTAGCACCACTCCTCAAATGCTTCGATTCTCTTCTGTTCGGGTTTTCCAACAGTCCATCTTTCACTACCAATACAATGCTGTGCTCCAAGCGTACATTCTCGCATATTTCTTCCTCAAATTAAGGCCTATGTTTGAAAGTAGCTGGCTTCTCTTGGCCAGGAATGCCATTTTCGCCAATGTTAGTCTGCTTTTGATGTCCTTGCTCCGTCCATCGTTGGTTATTTTCCTACCTACGTAGTAGAATTCCTTACATCATCTACTTCATGACCATCAATCCTAATGTTAAGTTTCTCACTGTTCTCATTTCTGCTACTATTCATCACTTTCGTCTTTCTCCGATTTACTCTCAGTCCATATCGCTTATCGTACTCATTAGATTGTTCATTCCATACAGCAGATCATGTAATTCTTCTTACTTTCACTCAGGATAGCAATGTCATCAGCGAATCATTGATAGCCTTTCACGTTAAATTTTAGTTCCACACCTGAACCTTTCTTTTATTTTCATCACTGCAGTAGGGGCGAAAGACTACGTCACTGTCTTACACCCTCTTTAATCCGAGCACTTCGTTCTTGGTCGTCTACTCTTATTATTCCCTCTTAGCTCTTGTACATGTTGTATATAACCCGTCTCTCCCTGTACCTTACACCTACTTTTCTCAGAATGTCGAACGTCTTGCACCATCTTACACTGTCGAACCCTTTTTCCAGGTCGACAAATCCCATGAACGTCTTGACTTTTCTTTAGTCTTGCTTTCATTATCAACTGCGACGTCAGAATTGCCTCTCCGATACCTTTACTTTTTCAAAAGCCAAACTGTTCGTCTCTAACACATCCTTAATTTCCTTTTCTCTGTATACTGTTTATGTCAGCAACTTCGATGCATGAGCTGTTAAACTGATTGTGCGATTTGACATCCTACAATACCGTATACTGTAGCAGCAAGAGCTCCATTGTTGAACAAGAGCGAAGTGTGTAGCGGCAGCTGTGTATATGAAATATATAAGCGCACTGTTGCCACACAGACTATGTTGGCGATAGTTTTGTGATGCTACATGGACGAAACGACACTTAGGCAAGATGTTGTGACAACAGAATGCGTTTACAGTTTCAGGCCGATGGAAAGGCCTCTCATACACAGAAGATAGAAGCACGAGGGGTACATCTTTTTATTACCTGTTATTTTTTAGACCATATTTCTTGTATCTATTTTTCCTTTGACTCAGTTGTTGCGTTCCTTCCATGAGGGCACCCTTCGTGTGGACTTAGTTCGCCCCACTTTCGCAAATACAAAGGTCCTTCTTCATGAATGTGTGTTTTCTGTATTATTGGCTTCATTGAAAGGCTCATCACATTTTCTACTTTCTTCAACTGTCAAGCACGTGTCGTAAGAGGAGGAACAAAATTCCATTTCAGAATGAACACGGAAGAGAAAGAGCATGAATTTGGAGATCGCTTCTGTGAATTGTGGTTTAACCCTCCTAATACAGTGGGGTCTGTAATGACCCCAGGCCATAATTTTCCCTAAAATATACCTGTCTGGATGAAAATTATTTTGCACAGAGGTTTATAAATAATCCTTCTTTCTAGGCTCCATCGATTTATATAACGGGAAGCAACCTGATGTAGGTTGCAACGAAAAGTAGCCTCTCGTGTACTTTATAGTTATTCACAGGGTACAGAATTCAGTGGCGGATGCCCGCACGCTGTGTGTTAGTTTCTTTCGTTAGTCGATCCGGCTGAATCGAGTTATCAAGTAGTAGTATTTTCCCATGTAACACGCTCGTCCGCGTCGTCGTATTTTCTAAGTTTCTGTCTGGCATATAGATAGCTAACACATGCCTACGAGAAAAGGGATCTCGATACGTTATTTTGTCTCGCATTTGTTCGAGAAAAGTGGCGAATATTCTACTGTTTTCTTGTTCAGAGAACCTTCGATACGTAGCGTTATAAATACGGAGAATTCCCCGAGCAGGAAGCTCGTTTACATTCAGAAGCAGAAATGTTGAGACTCGTAACAATATTTTTACTAATAACGTAACAATAGTTTCTCATACCTAACTCGTAATACGTGTTAGGTATGGAAACTATTGATGCGTATATCTCCGGAATAGTGACTTTCGAGAAGGTTCCTAAAACGGCATTATTGCTATATAGGCCTTCTATCGAATGCGATTGAAAGGAACGGAATCGACAATAAAAGTTCTGTATACGTAAATTGACGGTTGACGTCATCATCGGAAACTAGCCCTTATATTATACGTCGTAAGGTACATATTGGCTTGTCGCTTTCACAGTAGGTATTTGTTCACACTCCATAAACGCCTGGGAGTGAACATTCTGACAAGCGAAAGCTCCCGAAACAACCGAGCCACAATATAAGCGAGGCAGAGTCGCTGCCAATTAGTCAAAGAAAGCGACAATCGTCGCGATAGCTTGGAAGTGATAAAAAGTGAACAACTGCGATTATTGTCCTGTATCTGCCACTGGTACAGATACAGATCGTCTTCATTTAGGGTAACTGCAGTGGCTTGCATCTGATTCCCCGTCGGCGGTGGCAAGTCGTCTTAGCAACGTAAGCAAACAAGCCCTCCAAGCCGCGCTCACGCGCTGCGTCGCGAGGTATAATAGGAAATACGTAGCTACCGGTACTGACAATCTCAATTTCTTCTTTTCACCATTGTGGCTTCGCGTAGAAGTATTACTCAGACTTAACCATGGATAAAGAAGACGACAGGTTGGACGATGATGATGAGGTATGTCAAATGCCATTTTTTCTAGTGTTTAAAACGCTGCATGGGCACTGAGGAGCTTTTGACCACAATGCTCTTGTGTTTTCAGTCGGGGATGTCAAGCACAGATCAAGTGGAAACGACTTACATCGACACGCCCTTTGGAGCTGCACAAAGGGAATACGAGACAGTAAGCTTCAGCATCTGTTTTGTGCACGGTACTTAACGATATTACGCTAAGCCCCGCCTTCCCAGGTGCCATTGGCTAAAGTTAAGTATTAGTCCGTAGATCTTTCTACTTCGTGGTCTGAACGCAAGGTAAGTTGGCAATGCTAGCAGCTGACCTGAGGTAGCGCCACTTCCGTATTACTGACAAACTGCTTTCAAATCGCGGCATCTTTCAAAACATGTAATACAATCCAGAGGGGAACTGTATCTCGAATATCTCGCGGTTGATGCAATGCCTCTTTCAACAATTGTATTAACTAGAAAAGATGGTCTACTTGCGATTTGTTTGTAGGCGATGACTATTAGAGAGAAACATCGCAATGAATATCGTACGGTAGGATACTTTGATTAAAATCGCTTGATTGTAATTAAAACAAAACAAAAGCCATATTCACCATTCAGATTAGGAGACCAGGTATTCCTCATACAGAAATAAATGGGCAAACAATTGAAAAAACAGTCACAGAATTACTAGATTCACTCACAGCAGTTTAACCCCAATACCACAATGGGACTTCTATCACACGAATTACGTGACCCATAACTAGGAAGTAAATTAACATATTTTAATTTTAATTTTGATTCTTCGTCAATTGTGTCTTCATCTTTTGCATCAACACTAGTTTTTTCAAAATCAATGAAGTCACTATGGTTTGTATTGTCAGTTTCAGCATCATTCAATATTTTCGTAATTTCTTCTACCAAAAGGCTCCGGCGTGATTATGGCATTTTGATGGCCGAAAATGTTATAAAATTAATAGTTACTGGGGCAATAATGGTTCTGAATACTTTGATCAGTAGCTTAATAACTATAAATGACATGTATTTTAAAGTAAAGCAGAGTACTATGTGTAAAATACTCTTGCACAAACAATATCATGGGTCCATATGTGATCCAAACAGAAAACTGCAGAACAAAATATAAAATACCCATGACTGATGTTGGTACTTCAATAGATACACAGTCTGCTAAAAGCAAGTGGCGCATGCACAGTTAAGAAAATAAAATAGCTGGGCTGCAGACAATCCCACAGTAAGGCACAACCTTGGTCATGCGCCCTGTGCTGTGCTCGGTTGATGAGGTAATATATCTTTGCTGTGATTGGCTGACAGAAGAGAAACAAGCAGGAGCCATGTCAATTTCAGTGTGGGCAAAGTCAACGAATATGAGGCAGAAACCTGGTTTTGGCGGCAGAACAGCCTGTAGTTTAGTACAAGGTCAGAATTATGTCGGCAAGTGATTTGTTTGTGAGATGTTGACACCAATGAACATGAAATAAAAAACCGAAGGTGTGGTGACAAATTGATCTGTTGATTCTGTTTTGATTTGAACGGCCAGTGTCGGTTGGTCAGTCAGTGTTCTCCCTGCCGCCGTTGGATAAGCAGCTGCAGCAGTAAGTCGTACACTCCTAGATCACTCATTTGTTACATAGTTTAATTCTTAATTTCTTTGCGTGTTTTTGATACTTGCATTGTTTAATTCATAAATTTCGTGCGTATTATAGTACTTGAGAGTTGTAGCATCGCGATTTTAGTACCTGAATAGTGTAAAATCGCGTAGTCTCCTTCCGCCGCCAAGCAGTGTGTCAGCAGTGCGCAAGTAGCAGCATTACTGCATTTACTAGGCACTCTTGTATTTTAATGACCGTTTAAATTTTGTGTCGAATTGTTTGTGCTCTCTGTAGATTAATTCAGACGTTCTTTGCGCAACAGTTTTTATCATTGGATAGGGACTGCAACTGCTGTGTTCGGATGCAGGCTGAGTTGGCATCCCTTCGCTCCCAGCTCCAGGCAGTGTTGGCTTCGGTCACACAGCTTGAGGCTGTTGCCAATGGGCATCACTGTGGGGGTCCGGATGGGGGTTTGTCGGGGACGGCCAGCTCGCCCCACGCATCCCCCGATCGGACGACGACTGTGGCTGCCCTGGATACTGCCCGCATTGAGGCTGATCCCTCACCTGTGGTAGAGTGGGAGGTCGTCTCGAGGTGTGGCAGGGGGCGAAAGACATTCCGGAGGGCTGAACGGCAGGCCCCTCCGGTTTGTCTGACGAACCGGTTTCAGGCTCTGTCTCCAGCTGATACTGATGTTCGGCCAGAGATGTCTGCTTGTCCTGTTCCAGAGGTTGCCCCTCAGTCTGCAAGATCCGGGCAGTCGCAGAGGGTGGGCTTACTGGTAGTTAGGAGCTCCAATGTCCGGCGCGTAATGGGGCCCCTTAGGGATATGGCAGCAACAGAGAGGAAGAAAACCAATGTGCACTTCGTGTGCATACCGGGGGGAGTAATTCCAGATGTGGAAAGGGTCCTTCCGGATGCCATGAAGGGTACAGGGTGCACCCATCTGCAGGTGGTCGCTCGTGACGCCACCAATGATGCGTGTCGCTATGGATCGGAGGAAATCCTCTCTGGCTTCCGGCGGCTATCTGATTTGGTGAAGACTGCCAGTCTCGCTAGCGGGATGAAAGCAGAGCTCACCATCTGCAGCATCGTCGACAGGACTGACTGCGGACCTTTGGTACAGAGCCAAGTGGAGGGTCTGAATCAGAGGCTGAGACGGTTCTGCGACCATGTGGGCTGCAGATTCCTCGACTTGCGCCATAGGTTGGTGGGGTTTCGGGTTCCGCTGGATAGGTCAGGAGTCCACTACACGCAGCAAGCGGCTACACGGCTAGCAGGGGCTGTGTAGCGTGGAGTGGGCTGTTTTTTTAGGTTAGATGGCCTCGGGCAAGTACAGAAAGGGCAACAGCCTCAAAGGGTGCGGGGCAAAGTAAGGACATGCGGGGACCAAGCAGCAATCGGTATTGTAATTGTAAACTGTCGAATCTGCATTGGTAAAGTACCGGAACTTCAAGCGCTGATAGAAAGCACCGAAGCTGAAATCGTTATAGGTACAGAAAGCTGGCTGAAGCCAGAGATAAATTCAGCCGAAATTTTTACAAAGGCACAGACGGTATTTAGAAAGGATAGATTGTATGAAACCGGTGGTGGCGTGTTCGCCGCTGTTAGTAGTAGATTATCTTGTAATGAAGTAGAAGTGGATAGTTCCTGTGAAATATTATGGGTGGAGGTTACACTCAACAACCGAGCTAGGTTAATAATTGGCTCCTTTTACCGACCTCCCGACTCAGCAGCATTAGTGGCAGAACAGCTGCAAGAAAATTTGGAATACATTTCACATAAATTTTCTCAGCATATTATAGTCTTAGGTGGAGATTTCAATTTACCAGATATAGATTGGGATAGATGGACGGATGGTAGGGACAGAGCATCGAGTGACATTATACTGAGTGTACTATCCGGAAATTACCTCGGGCAATTAAACAGAGAACCGACTCGTGGAGATAACATCTTGGACCTACTGACAACAAACAGACCCAAACTATTCGACTCTGTAAGTGCAGAACAGGGAATCAGTGATCATAAGGCCGTTGCAGCATCCCTGAATATGGAAGTTAATAGGAATATAAAAAAAGGGAGGAAGGTTTATCCGTTTAGCAAGAGTAATAGAAGGCAGATTTCAGACTACCTAACAGATCAAAACGAAAAATTCTGTTCCGACACTGACAATGTTGAGTGTTTATGGAAAAAGTTCAAGGCAATTGTAAAATGCGTTTTAGACAGGTACGTGCCGAGTAAAAGTGTGAGGGACAGGAAAAACCCACCGTGGTTCAACAACAAAGTTAGGAAACTACTGCGGAAGCAAAGAGAGCTCCACTCCAAGTTTAAACGCAGCCAAAACCTCTCAGACAAACAGAACCTAAACGATATCAAAGTTAGCGTAAGGAGGGCTATGCGTGAAGTGTTCAGTGAATTCGAAACTAAAATTTTATGAACCGACTTGACAGAAAATCCTAGGAAGTTCTGGTCTTACGTTAAATCAGTAAGTGGCTCGAAACAGCATATCCATACACTCCGGGATGATGATGGCTTTGAAACAGAGGATGACACGCGTAAAGCTGAAATATTAAACACCTTTTTCCAAAGCTGTTTCACAGAGGAAGACCGCACTGCAGTTCCTTCTCTAAATCCTCGCACAAACGAAAAAATGACTGACATCGAAATAAATGTCCAAGGAATAGAAAAGCAACTGAAATCACTCAACAGAGGAAAGTCCACTGGACCTGACGGGATACCAATTCGATTCTACACAGAGTACGCGAAAGAACTTGCTCCCCTACTAACAGCCTTGTACCGCAAGTCTCTAGAGGAACGGAAGGTTCCAAATGATTGGAAAAGAGCACAGGTAGTCCCAGTCTTCAAAAAGGGTCGTCGAGCAGATGCGCAAAACTATAGACCTATATCTCTGATGTCGATTTGTTGTAGAATTTTAGAACATGTTTTTTGCTCGAGTATGTTTTTGGAAACCCAGAATCTACTCTGTAGGAATCAACGTGTGAGACCCAACTCGCTTTATTTGTTCATGAGACCCAGAAATTATTAGATACAGGCTCAGAGGTAGATGCTATTTTCCTAGACTTCCGGAAGGCGTTCGATACAGTTCCGCACTGTCGCCTGATAAAGAAAGTAAGAGCCTACGGAATATCAGACCAGCTGTGTGGCTGGATTGAAGAGTTTTTAGCAAAGAGAAAACAGCATGTTGTTATCAATGGAGAGACGTCTACAGACATTAAAGTAATCCCTGGCGCGCCACGGGGGAGTGTTATGGGACCATTGCTTTTCACAATGTATATAAATGATCTAGTAGATAGTGTCGGAAGTTCCATGCGGCTTTTCGCGGATGATGCTGTAGTACACAGAAAAGTTGCAGCATTAGAAAATTGTAGCGAAATGCAGGAAGATCTGCAGCGGATAGGCACTTGGTGTAGGGAGTGGCAACTGACGCTTAAAATAGACAAATGTAATGTCTTGCGAATACATAGAAAGAAGGATCCTTTATTATATGATTATATGATAGCGGAACAAACACTGGTAGCAGTTACTTCTCTTAAATATCGGGGAGTATGCGTGCGGAACGATTTGAAATGGAATGATCCTATAAAATTAATTGTTGGTAAGGCGGGTACCAGGTTGAGATTCATTGGGAGAGTCCTTAGAAAATGTAGTCCATCAACAAAGGAGGTGGCTTACAAAACACTCGTTCGACCTATACTTGAGTATTGCTCATCAGTGTGGGATCTGTACCAGATTGGGTTGATAGAGGAGATAGAGAAGATCCAAAGAAGAGCGGCGCGTTTCATCACAGGGTTATTTGGTAACCGTGATAGCGTTACGGAGATGTTTAGCAAACTCAAGTGGCAGACTCTGCAAGAGAGGCGCTCTGCATCGCGGAGTAGCTTGCTCGCCAGGTTTCAAGAGGGTGCGTTTCTGGATGAGGTATCGAATATACTGTTTCCCCTACTTATACCTCCCGTGGAAATCACGAATGTAAAATTAGAGAGATTCGAGCATGCACGGAGGCTTTCAGGCAGTCGTTCTTCCCGCGAACCATACGCGACTGGAACAGAAACGGGAGGTAATGACAGTGGCACGTAAAGTGCCCTCCGCCACACACCGTTGGGTGGTTTGCGGAGTATGAATGTAGATGTAGATGTAGATGTAGATCTGTAGCTTAGCCATTAGATTGGAAGGTGGCTGTTTGGTTGTGAAATGGAGAAGCCAACCATTGTGAAAGCAAAAATCTGGTGGTGATGGTGGTGACAGACTCATTGGTAGATTGAAAAGTCACCAATGACATCACATTGTTGTCACATTGTCGTTTATTATCTTTAATGCTAAAAATATTATAAAATAATAATTTTTTTTATAGTACTGGGACTGGCTCTGACTATCGTGTTACATACATCCTTCTATTCCAGCAAATGTCCTTGAAAATGGGCAAGATGCTTGAAACATGTTGTGCATGATAAAGTATCAAAGGAGCATTAAATAGCCATGATGGAGTCAGTATTTCATGTACTTAATTTATTGTTTGTATAGTTCACACTTTCATCCCATTTTAACGTATCTCTTTTCCACAGCACAAGTAATTTAGTGCCATTCACAATTGATAGTTTCTTTCTACACAATTATTTCAGTAGTCTGTAGACTTTTTTTATCAGGTATGTGAATGGATTGCAACGTTTATTATATTTAAAGATAGTGCTCAGGTCATCAGAGAGTCAAGTCTGTCCCAAAAAGTTACTTAATGATGTGGTTCATACTCGCATGTCTGGAAAACCTTAGGAACTGTCTAAAATTATAAAAATATTACTAATAAATTTTCAGTGGTTGCTGATGAAACAACATATCTTATTCTCGAAAATTGCAATATTTATTGTAGAGCCACAAGCAGAGACTTTAAACTCATCATGTTGAAATGTATTTCTAAATGGTTTAAAAACTACAAGAATGACACTATTGCACAAGAAGAATTCCAACTGTGAAAGCACTTATTGTTGGACAATGTCAGTTTTCTGAGGCTCTAGCAACTAGATTAACAGTCTTACCAAGAGATGCTGGTAAGTGATTCACACCATGGGGTAATAATTGGAAAGTCAACACAGAAAACTTAGCCTCTTTAAATTGAAACACAGCTCTGGATGATAAGCAATGTGTTTCAGATGTCTTTCTTAATCGTAGTGAGGCTTTTGATGTAATTTATCTTAACATGCTTATGGAATCAGAGGGCAGTATAAAATATAGATGCAATCAAACATTAACTATTGCCATCTGATTATAGTAATAAAGCATGAAGACAGAGAAGCACAAAGCATTTCTAATTTTTGCAAAAGAAAACATATGAAATCAGTTATTCGAGCAACTTCATTTCTGCTCTATGTAAATAATTTGGCAGAAATAATAACTTATGAAACCACAGCA
Source organism: Schistocerca gregaria (assembly GCF_023897955.1). Taxonomy (NCBI): domain Eukaryota; kingdom Metazoa; phylum Arthropoda; class Insecta; order Orthoptera; family Acrididae; genus Schistocerca; species Schistocerca gregaria. Next base: position 78,982,050 of record NC_064928.1, read on the forward strand.
CTCTTTGTGGTTGATACAAATATTCTATCATTACATTACACACAAAGTAATGGAAAGATTAACACAACAGTTCTGAACGAACAGACTTACGGTAAATTATGATGATATGTAGTCGTCAACTTCCATTTCACAAAAGATCTTTATCCTGCAAAAACTGTTTCTAGATTGACTGAAAAAAATGTCTAAAATATGGGCAATACGAAGTTTTTAGGCAGACATATTCAGGAAGACTTGAAGCAGGTGATGCACCTTAGTAATCTAAATAGATAAAAGAAAGGAAGAAACATATATAATACAGAAAAAGATTGTAATAACGATAAAGAAAGCTAAATTCACGGGTCCTGTAGACCACAAATATCAAGATACTGTTTCTGTCTTGTTAGCATGTTTATTAAATGCTAGTTATTACAAAAGGGAGGATCTTAAATGAAGAGAAGTTAACAGTAACTACCTGGTGTGCCACTGCAGCAGTCCTCAGAACATAAGCTCCAGCTCTTTCATACTCAGTCGCAGAATACTGCTGTTCCACATGGCTAAACAGTGCCAACCCTAAAATAAAATAATCGATACATAGCTGTATCAAGCAATGTGCCTCATCTCAGTGTGCTTCGGCCTCACAAACACACGCTGCCTACTGGTAACTAGTTATATTCCTCCACCACATATAAGAAGATGATAGTGATTGTGGAACATGTAGGCAAGAATGGGTAAAACTTAGAATTTCCAATTCATTCAAGAATATCATTATCAAAATCCCAGCAATTGAGGTCAAGAAAACCATCTTGACATGCTGCAACAGACCTGAGGAAGAATAACTTCAACGTGCAAGATACCTGGAACAATCCGTGGCAGTAGCAGTCTTCCATGATGCATCACCAACTAATCAAATACCCCTTGGAGCAACCAGCAGTTTTTCACCTACCCCAGTGACACTGGTGCATACTGAATCGGATCAGAACTAATGGCGGCAGATGTGGAGCACTGCCGCACCAATAGGGATGGAAGTCCTCCCCTAAACACAACTATGGTTTACAGCAGCTTACAGTACGTTCACAAAACATTTAAATGTTCCTTCAGAGCATTCAAAGGGATAATGTAGGACTTTCACATTTTGTCTGCAGATAGTTCTGACTGGATTTACAACCTGGACTTAAGAGGTATGAACAAATTACAAAGTGAGATTGTGTGTATCCATATAGAAATGTATATATTTGTTGCAAATAATGTAGGACTTTCACATTTTGTCTGCAGATAGTTCTGACTGGATTTACAACCTGGACTTAAGAGGTATGAACAAATTACAAAGTGAGATTGTGTGTATCCATATAGAAATGTATATATTTGTTGCAAATAATTGTCTACAGTTCTCTGTCATCATATGATAAATAAATAAACTCTTAGATCCTGTTTCTAGTAAATTAGTTGCAGTGCCATGCCATGACAGTCTTTCAAATGTTCGAAATAATGTATTTAATGTTTCTTTACCAAGTAATTATTTTGATGCTTTGACCCAGTCCACATCTTAGCTTCATGCATGCACAATGTGTCAGTGACATACACAGGTTGTACTGTAATTGGTAGTGAAAACTATCATGGGTAAAAGTATACAATAAACAAAAATGTTCCAGTAAACATGAGTTCACAAAAGAGCTGTTTGTAAGATAATTTTGAATATTTGATTATGTGCCACTACCGACTTTAGTCTGAAACACTGTGCTAGTTCCAAATGCATCCATAACTTAAATTATTTGATTAAGCCCCATCTAAGTGGGCTCTCATTTCACCCATCCCCTACCTTATCAAGGAATACAGTAGTAGTACTTCAGTGCCTGAATTGCTATAATTTACTGTAGACCCAGACCTGTTAAAGGAGGTGTTGTGCATGTCATCCCCTTACTTGGATGCAATACTGCATTCATGTTTACAGTGAGTTATGAATTCAGATGCTCCCAGATCATTTCACAAATCTTGTTAAAACTGTATAATCCAATGGTCTAGTTACTCAACTGCATCAACAGGAGTACAGTACACTTCACTTTTAAGGTGACCCCAGGTAGATAAAAAAAAAAGCAGAGTTCTGAGGTCAGGTGCGCTTGGAGACCATTTATCCGTTGGAGACCATTTATCCGTTTTGGATCATGTTGCTGAATTAAATCTCATCTATACTCCGACTAACCCTTTAACATGTCTAGGGCAGTTAATGGGTTAAAATGCTTTTGTGACAGACTGAGTGGTGGGGCAGTGTTGCTGGTGTGTGGGGCCTCCACACTTCACAAGACGCTGCATGTTCCTGCAAAACAGGCAACGGAGTGACGACATTGTGCTTGAGAATGAACTATGGTCAGCTGGTGGCCGACCCCTACCACTCACTGGAGTATAATATCAGAAGCAAAATGTGTTGCTGCCCCATTGAGCATGTAACACACTTCCCAGCCACATTCTATTGGTAAACTTTTGAGCTCAGTTACATGGGGACATGGGCAAAAATCTTATGTTTCAAATACATTTGTATCACCTAGGACAATATTTTGTATTGAAGTCAGTGGAAGCATCCAACCACAATTTGCAATTATTGCAGAACTTCTCATTTTGGGGCACATGTTTAATAAAATGTTTGGCTTCTATTATCATATTTTTGTTTGTTTTTGTTAGTAGTCATGATACATCCAATATATATAAAATAAAATAAATTGGTCTATTTTTCACCTCTATTGTGCCCATGAAACATTGACAGTGCTCCTGTATTGCTTATGTATGGTCCAGTCACATTAATGTTAATCAGCACATTCCTCGGGAATTATCAAGAATGGGGCTCCACAAGGGTTGGTCTTTGGTCATTTGTTGTTCTTAATATATATTAATGACTTGCCATTCTATATTCATGAAGAGGCAAAGTTAGTTCTCTTTGCTGATGATACAAGTATAGTAATCACACCTGACAAACAAGAATTAATAGATGAAATTGTCAATAATGTCTTTCAGAAAATTACTAAGTGGTTCCTTGTAAACGGACTCTCACTGAATTTTGATAAAACACAGTACATACTGTTCCGTACAGTAAATGGTATAATGCCATTAATCAAGACAGACCTTAATCAGAAGCATATAGCTAAGGTAGAATATTCAACATTTTTAGGTGTGTCCATTGATGAGAGATTAAATTGGAAGAAACACATTGATGATGTGCTGAAACGTTTGAGTTCAGCTACTTGTGCAATAAGGGTCATTGCAAATTCTGGTGATAAACATCTTAGTAAATTAGCTTACTATGCCTATTTTCACTCATTGCTTGCATGTTGTTGTTGTTGTTGTTGTTGTCTTCAGTCCTGAGACTGGTTTGATGCAGCTCTCCATGCTACTCTATCCTGTGCAAGCTGCTTCATCTCTCAGTACCTACTGCAACCTACATCCTTCTGAATCTGCTTAGTGTATTCATCTCTTGGTCTCCCTCTACGATTTTTACCCTCCACGCTGCCCTCCAATGCTAAATTTGTGATCCCTTGATGCCTCAAAACATGTCCTACCAACTGATCCCTTCTTCTAGTCAAGTTGTGCCACAAACTTCTCTTCTCCCCAATCCTATTCAATACCTCCTCATTAGTTACGTGATCTACCCATCTAATCTTCAGCATTCTTCTGTAGCACCACATTTCGAAAGCTTCTATTCTCTTCTTGTCCAAACTAGTTATCGTCCATGTTTCACTTCCATACATGGCTACACTCCAAACAAATACTTTCAGAAACGACTTCCTGATACATAAATCTATATTCGATGTTAACAAATTTCTCTTCTTCAGAAACGCTTTCCTTGCCATTGCCAGTCTACATTTTATATCCTCTCTACTTCGACCATCGTCAGTTATTTTACTTCCTAAATAGCAAAACTCCTTTACTACTTTAAGTGTCTCATTTCCTAATCTAATTCCCTCAGCATCACCCGATTTAATTTGATTACATTCCATTATCCTCGTTTTGCTTTTGTTGATGTTCATCTTATATCCTCTTTTCAAGACACTGTCCATTCCGTTCAAATGCTCTTCCAAGTCCTTTGCCGTCTCTGACAGAATTACAATGTCATCGGCGAACCTCAAAGTTTTTACTTCTTCTCCATGAATTTTAATACCTATTCCAAATTTTTCTTTTGTTTCCTTTACTGCTTGCTCAATATACAGATTGAATAACATCGGGGAGAGGCTACAACCCTGTCTCACTCCTTTCCCAACCACTGCTTCCCTTTCATGCCCCTCGACTCTAATAACTGCCATCTGGTTTCTGTAAAAATTGTAAATAGCCTTTCGCTCCCTGTATTTTACCCCTGCCACCTTCAGAATTTGAAAGAGAGTATTCCAGTCAACATTGTCAAAAGCTTTCTCTAAGTCTACAAATGCTAGAAACGTAGGTTTGCCTTTTCTTAATCTTTCTTCTAGGATAAGTCGTAAGGTAAGTATTGCCTCACGTGTTCCAACATTTCTACGGCATCCAAACTGATCCTCCCTGAGGTCTGCATCTACCAGTTTTTCCATTCGTCTGTAAAGAATTCGTGTTAATATTTTGCAGCTGTGACTTATTAAACTGATAGTTTGGTAATTGTTACATCTGTCAGCACCTGCTTTCTTTGGGATTGGAATTATTATATTCTTCTTGAAGTCTGAGGGTATTTCACCTGTCTCATACATCTTGCTCACCAGCTGGTAGAGTTTTGTCATGACTGGCTCTCCCAAGGCCGTCAGTAGTTCTAATGGAATGTTGTCTACTCCGGGGGCCTTGTTTCGACTCAGGTCTTTCAGTGCTCTGTCAAACTCTTCACGCAGTATCGTATCTCCCATTTCATCTTCATCTACATCCTCTTCCATTTCCATAATATTGTCCTCAAGTATGTCGCCCTTGTATAGACCCTCTATATACTCCTTCCACCTTTCTGCCTTCCCTTCTTTGCTTAGAACTGGGTTGCCATCTGAGCTCTTGATATTTATACACATGGTTCTCTTGTCTCCAAAGGTCTCTTTAACTTTCCTGTAGGCAGTATCTATCTTACCCCTAGTGAGATAAGCTTCTACATCCTTACATTTGGCCTCTAGCCATCCCTGCTTAGCCATTTTGCACTTCCTGTCGATCTCATTTTTGAGACGTTTGTATTCCTTTTTGCCTGCTTCATTTACTGCATTTTGCGTAGGGCATCATATTTTGGGGTAATTCATCACTGAGGAATAAAGTATTTGGTGCACAAAAGCGTGTAATCAGAATAATAGCTGGAGTCCATCCAAAATCATCCTGCAGACATTTATTTAAGGATCTGGGGATATTCATAGTAGCTTCTCAGTATATATACTCTCTTATGAAATTTGTTATTAACAACCAAACCTAATTCAAAAGTAATAGCAGTGTGCATAACTACAATACTAGGAGGAAGGAGGACCATCACTATTCAAGATTAAATCTAACTTTGGCACAGAAAAGGGTACTGCCACTAAAGTCTTTGGTCACTTACCAAATAGTATCAAAACTCTGACAGATAACCAACAAGCATTTAAGAAGAAATTAAAAGAATTTCTGAATGACAGCTCCTTCTACTCCATAGAGGAATTTTTAGATATAAATTAAGAAAAAAAGAAAAACAAACAAACAAAAAAATTATAAAGAAAAAAATTAAAAAAAAATAAAAAGTTGTTATATTAACTTAATTATGTTGTTAAATAAACTTAATTATGTCATGTATTAGAAAATTTGACTCGTTCCACATCATTACGAAATATCCTATGCATGATCCATGGAACTAGTATTAATCTAATCTAAACCACCACCTATATTTGATGTCAATGTACAATAACCACTCAAAGACAGAGTTGACACCACTAGGAATGGAGGCTATACAAATTGTCAGGGGATGCGGAAAACAGTACACTCATTCTGATAATGTGGAAGTGGGGCAATTGATCTATCATCCAAAAAGGGTTGATCATTAGCTTTCAGGCCAAGAGTGGAAGCATTTATGAAATGACTGTCTGTAAATTGTTCACATGCCACCTAGGTAAACGTATACGATGCATGGCAAAATGAGACCATCCATAACAGGTGCTGAGACAACTGTGGTGCATCACAGGTTATATATGACAGGTGAATGATGGGTGCAGAGATGGAATTGGCAAATAGATGTGCAACTGTTAAGCAACTGACTGTTCAGAGCAACCACGAGGCTACCAACAATGCCTCTTCAATGACCATTGGTTCTGGTTCATGCACCAATGCTAACTGCTATTTACTGGTGATGAAGGCTGCAACTTGTATGCCAGTACCACAATTGGACATCCACTGAGAGGTGGGAGGAGATCCTTACAGGTGAATCATGTTTAATGCTCTATTAGACAGGTGGCTGTTGGTGTGTACAGAGGGAAATTTCTGGAAGCAGACACCCTGTTACAATCATGTGAAGGATCCAAGCTGGAGGGCATCCCCTGGGTGATCTTGTTATTCTGGAAGGTACAATAGATCAACACAAGTATGCACCTATCCTTGGGGACCATCTACATCTACATCCATACTCCACAAGCCATCTGATGGTGTGTGGTGGCGGGTACCTTGAGTACCTCTAATGGTTCTCCCTCCTATTCCTGACACGTATTGTTCACGGAAAGAAGGATTGTCAGTATGCTTCTGTGTGGGCTCTAATCTCTCTGATTTTATCCTCACAGTCTCTTCGCGAGATGTATGTAGGAGGGAGCAATATACTGCTTGACTCCTCGGTGAAAGTATGTTCTCGAAACTGCAACAAAGGCCCGTACCGAGCTACTGAGCGTCTCTCCTGCAGAGTCTTCCATTGGAGTTTATCTATCATCTCCGTAATGCTTTCGCGATTACTGAATGATCCTGTAACGAAGCGCGCTGCTCTCCCTTGGATCTTCTCTATCTCTTCTATCGACCCTATCTGGCACAGATCCCACACTGCTGAGCAGTATTCGAGCAGTGGATGAACAAGCATACTGTAACCTACTTCCTTTGTTTTTGGATTGCATTTCCTTAGGATTCTTCCAATGAATCCCAGTCTGGCACCTGCTTTACCAGCGATCAACTTTATATGATCATTCCATTTTACATCACTCCTAATGCGTACACCCAGATAATTTATGGAATTAACTGCTTCCAGTTGCTGACCTGCTATATTGTAGCTAAATGATAAGGTATCTTTCTTTCTATGTATTTGCAGCACATTACACTTGTCTACATTGAGATTCAATTGCCATTCCCTGCACCGTGCATCAATCTGCTGCAGATCCTCCTGCATTTCAGTACAATTTTCCATTGTTACAACCTCTCGATATACCACAGCATCATCCGCAAAAAGCGTCAGTGAACTTCCAATGTCTGCCACAAACTCATTTATGTATATTGTGAATAGCAAGGGTCCCACGACACTCCCCTGAGGCACTCTTACTTCGGAAGACTTCTCTCCATTGAGAATGACTTGCTGCCATTACATCCAGTTTGTTTTTCCTCAGCACAAAGGTGTCTACCAAAACAGCAGTCCAATGTGTTTACAGTGTACAAGCACCAGGATAAGATTATCGTGGTACCCTGGCCACCGAACTACATTCTAATGGAGAATTTGTGAGCTCTCCATGACTGGGGTTTTCATCCCATGAATCCTCAACCGAGAAAGCTAGCATGGCTTTCCACAGCGCTAGAGACAACATGGCTCCACATCACTGATGGAAACTTCCAGAACCTCATTATCTCTTCCTGCGCATCTCACAGCAGTCTGCTGTGCATAAGGTAGTTTATTCAGTCTTTGACAGGTGCTCACATTATTTATTTAAATTGTCAGCTATTGCATTTTGTACTGAGATATTTTTGTAACAAAAAGCAAGAAGAAACTAATTTTGAGCTCACTTTTAAATGATTTGTCAGTGAGATTGTAAGCTACACTCCTGGAAATGGAAAAAAGAACACACTGACACCGGTGTGTCAGACCCACCATACTTGCTCCGGACACTGCGAGAGTGCTGTACAAGCAATGATCACACGCACGGCACAGCGGACACACCAGGAAACCGCGGTGTTGGCCGTCGAATGGCGCTAGCTGCGCAGCATTTGTGCACCACCGCCGTCAGTGTCAGCCAGTTTGCTGTGGCGTACGGAGCTCCATCGCAGTCTTTAACACTGGTAGCATACCGCAACAGTGTGGACGTGAACCGTATGTGCAGTTGACGGACTTTGAGCGAGGGCGTATAGTGGGCATGCGGGAGGCCGGGTGGACGTACTGCCGAATTGCTCAACACGTGGGGCGTGAGGTCTCCACAGTACATCGATGTTGTCGCCAGTGGTCGGCGGAAGGTGCACGTGCCCGTCGACCTGGGACCGGACCGCAGCGACGCACGGATGCACGCCAAGACCGTAGGATCCTACGCAGTGCCGTAGGGGACCGCACCGCCACTTCCCAGCAAATTAGGGACACTGTTGCTCCTGGGGTATCGGCGAGGACCATTTGCAACCGTCCCCATGAAGCTGGGCAACGGTCCCACACACCGTTAGGCCGTCTTCCGCTCACGCCCCAACATCGTGCAGCCCGCGACCAGTGGTGTCACGACAGGCGTGAATGGAGGGACGAATGGAGATGTGTCGTCTTCAGCAATGAGAGTCGCTTCTGCCTTGGTGCCAATGATGGTCGTATGCGTGTTTGGCACCGTGCAGGTGAGCGCCACAATCAGGACTGCATACGACCGAGGCACACAGGGCCAACACCCGGCATCATGGTGTGGGGAGCGATCTCCTACACTGGCCGTACACCTCTGGTGATCGTCGAGGGGACACTGAATAGTGCACGGTACATCCAAACCGTCATCGAACCCATCGTTCTACCATTCCTAGACCGGCAAGGGAAGTTGCTGTTCCAACAGGACATTGCACGTCTGCATGTATCCCGTGCCACCCAATGTGCTCTAGAAGGTGTAAGTCAACTACCCTGGCCAGCAAGATCTCCAGATCTGTCCCCCATTGAGCACGTTTGGGACTGGATGAAGCGTCGTCTCACACGGTCTGCACGTCCAGCACGAACGCTGGTCCAACTGAGGCACCAGGTGGAAATGGCATGGCAAGCCGTTCCACAGGACTACATCCAGCATCTCTACGATTGTCTCCATGGGAGAATAGCAGCCTGTATTGCTGCGAAAGGTGGATATACACTGTACTAGTGCCGACATTGTGCATGCTCTGTTGCCTGTGGTTCTGTCAGTGTGATCATGTGATGTATCTGACCCCAGGAATGTGTCAATAAAGTTTACTCTTCCTGGGACAATGAATTCACGGTGTTCTTATTTCAATTTCCAGGAGTGTAGTTTGAAACTCCTAGTACACACAAAAGTTAAATCACAATGCATTAATATATTCAACACTGAACAACATATGTCAAATTCTGTACTTACATTAACATTTTATTTGCTTTATAGGATATGAATGAAATGTTTATGAAAGATCTGTTATGTTATTCCAGGCAGTTACTGAATTGGCAAGAAAAGATGACCTCGAAAAATATGCTCAAGCATTTACTAATGTTTTTGATTTGCTTAGCAAAACTCATGCAAATGAGCAGGGTCTTGCAGAAAAATGTGAGAAGCTTGAAGCAGATCTGGAGATGCTTACAAAAAAATATTCGGCAACAGTGGCTCAGGTGGAAGAAGATAGGGAGATCATAGCAAAACTCAAGCAGGTTGGTGCAGTAGATGCTTATAAGTGCTGATTGTTAATTTCGAAAATCATATCTTTTTAGCAAGTTTGTTAAAAATAATTCTGTAATTGTATCACATTTTTCCATGATTTGTACACTGCAGGAATTAGAGAGATCCTGGAGACTAGCAGATGCTGCCCATGTACGGGAACAGAATGCACATGAAGCAATAGAAACTTTACGTCAACAAGTCGCTCACCTGAAGCAGGAAATTGAAAAGAAAAAGGAAATGGGTGGAGAACAGGCAGACGAGTGAGCAATGGTTTACAATGTTTTAAAGACTTAAGAAATATCTGGCATATATAAGTGCTAATGACAGTATTAATCTGAGTTTTTCTTTGTAGAAATGGTTAAATTACTTAATTCAGTTCACTCATAAAAGTATAGTGTTTTCTGCCTATCTTATTATTTGTGATTTCATTTTTTTCAAGTTTCATAATGTAAATCTATTGTTTCTTTCATACTCGTTAGTGATTAAGTTCCACTCACATTCATGCCTTACTCTGTGAGTCATTCCTTGATATTGTCTTTTAGGGATGTGACCATGGGTCCCAAAAAAATTCTGAATTTATAAAACTGCCTTTTTTGTACTACTGTGTCTGCAGGTGTACAATCCTGAAGAACTTACTGTATCTGAAATTAGTGGTAGCTAACCACTCAAAATTAACTGTAGGTAGAGTAGGCTCTACTCTGTTGATTAATACGTACATGTGATTAGATACATCTATTTCCGGTATTTATATGGTGACTGATGTCATTTTTTTAACTTATTGATTTAAAGATATATTCATATATCAATGAATCTGTTCAAGTGTCCAGAAGTAACTGACAACCAAGGAAATAAGGGTATATACTCAAAAAGATTATTTTCATTCATATACCAGTAATGTTAGCCTGGAACTGGAAATAAAAAACCCGAACTAGAAAAACATCATAGCTATTTCAGTAACCCTGATGGATGTTAATAAAAAATAACTAATCACAAAACACCATTGGTTAGCACTTCTCAAAATTAAATAAATTAAAATCTCTGACATGATATATGGCTTATTTCAGAAATATTTTTAAAAACTGTCATTGTGTAATACCTACATCAAGTGAATAAAACAGACCATATGATTTTATGATTATAACTTCTCCATTTTAGAGTTGTAGTTAAAGTTAGGATAAATGCATTCCAAACAAAATTTAATAAGTCTAATTTTTACAAATATCTAAAATTCCTACAAGTCAATTTCCTGGAGCATTCATTGTGAATTCAGTGGTTAGTTGTTGCTATAAACACATTCATATACGTTTGAGATTAATTCATCTTGAATGTTTCACATGTGTATCTTCAGTATAGTTTACGAATGAGACAGCATTTGAATCACACAAGATAGAAAATTTTCACGAACTTATATTGCCAGATTTACTTGTCATTGAGCAGGCCCATCAGCGAGTTGCAGAATTATACAATCTGTCTCTCCATGTCAAATGGTGTTGCTGCCCTGTTTAATTAGAGAAGGAGTTAATTCCTGGAGATTATATTTTTTTACATTTTTTGGAAATTTCTTGTACCGAAAAAGACATGTTTTATTTGTGACCGATGCATTTGGGTCTAAGTGTAGAAAATCAAACGTATTGTATAAAGTGTTCCATTTTTCAGTATCTACCACATTCACTCTACCTACAAAACTCAATGTTTTCACAGTAAGTCACCACAGGTCTTGGTTATACACAGAGTATAGGTGTGCTGCTATGATGATTAAGTTTTGCAAGGGGAAATGTGGTTCCCCTTTTCTGGGAAATAGTGATAGATGTTGAAATTCACTCCAAACACGGTTATACTGTGATGATGAAGGAGGAGAGGGCAGCCACTAAATTAGCCACTGATTTGATGGATCATTCCTTGCAGCTTAATAATGATGTTTCGGAGTAAGTGGTAGGGAAAGGTTTAAGGGCTCAATCTGGAATTGTTCCACAAAGACCTGCATTTGTCTTCCTTATAAGAAACCACCCTCAAGCAGAAAGAAATGGCCATATTTGGAGCCAATATCATGGCAAGTAATTGAATCTAAATTGAGTTGTGTCTCTGAAAAACACAGTATAACACTCATCAAGATATACAGACTAGACTTAGCCTGCAGTTTGGTAGAATCACACATGATCATTTGTATAAATGCATGAGAGTGATGCAATGAATAAAAAAATCTGTGTCACAGAATCCCTCTTTGATGCCTATTGACATACCAATTATGAAATAGAAACTAATTTTATACATCAACCAATAAAGGTCAGAGGAAAGGGAGGAATATAAGTGAAATATAATGCCTATTTGCTCTTGCTGCTTCAGTGTGTCAAGATAGTGCAGCAGTTGTCGACTGCTTTCTTGAGTCCAAGTCTCAAGGGGCAAATGGTTGGTGGGGCTGTAACAAATTTTTCATCTGGGAGTTAGAAAACCCTGATATGAATTTAAATTTATGATGTAAAATAATTGCAGGCCTATTTAAAAACAGTAATAGTGGTGTCTACACATTTTTACCAATTTTAAGCATTTGTTCATCATGCACTCTAGTCTTGAACTCAGTGTGCATCCAGACACTTCCTGTTTGCTGCTGTACTGTGACACATATTTCAACTTTCAACTGTGACACATATTTCAACTTTGGGTTCTTTGGGGTAAGATGGACACTCTTAGTATTTTTTGTACATTTATTGTTTTGCAAATGTTGCCTAGAAGTTATGATGAAGCATCATAATGGAACTAACATTCTTGGTGGATCTGGCATCTAAAAACCCATTGGTTCTAATGAATCTGTAAGTGCAAAAATTGCATCTAATGCAAGTGTTGCCTCAATTTCATCTGAAAAGATTGCACCAATACCAATTTCAGAAATACCAGAGAAAAGGGGGACGGAAGCTGCATCAGTGATGACAGACTAGGAAATCATATAAATTTTGAAACAGTCCAGCAGAAAAGGACTGACACCAGAAAGGAGTCCTCCAACTACCAGATGAGGAAGGAAAGTAAAATTGACTGCTGAAGACAGTGACTGTGTTGTGTGTAAAAGAATCTTCTATGAAAAATACTGACTATAAATGGACTGGATTTAGTGCATTCGCTGGATGAAGTGACTTCATAGAAGCAGAAGTATGTAGCAACTGTGCTGTAAAACAGTAAATATCTACCATAGAATAGTTGGTAATTGCAATACAAACATTTATCTTGTGTTACTAGACAGTAAAATATGTAATAAAATTGACATGGTATCAAATTAAATTTGGTTCAAATAGCTCTGAGCACTATGGGACTTAACTTCTGAGGTCATCAGTCCCCTAGAACTTAGAACTACTTAAACCTAACTAACCTACGGACATTACATACAGCCATGCCCGAGGTAGGATTCGAACCTGCGACGGCAGCAGTTGCACAGTTCCAGACTGTAGCGCCTAGAACTGCTCGACCACTCCGGCCGGCAAATTAAATTTCTTTTGCCATCTTACCCTGCTCTTTGACGTGAGATGCCTAGTAGCCCAACTTTTAATAGTTGTAATAATAAAATATATTATGATTTGATCATACACATCAGTTCTGAATTTGAAGTAACCTTGAAGAAACAAGTGTGTTTACTTTTGCCTTGAAAATGTCAACATTTCCCATTTGAAAGAGCCACAATGGAATAATGACAATATTATGAAAAGGGTAGATTGCTACTCACTACATAGTAGAGATGCTGAGGCGTAGGCAGGCATAACAAATGGTCAAAGAAGTAAGTTTTCAGTCAGAAAGGCAGACAACATCGACATAAACATTCATGCAAATGCTTTTCTCTCTCTCTCTCTCTCTCTCTCTCTCTATCTCTCTCTATCTCTCTCACTCACACATGCAAATGATGCAATGCTTCATGCAGAAGCAAAATGTATGACGTCTTCTCCCAACAAGATTTTTGTTCATAGTTCTGTATCACTTTTGTACAGCTTATACACAGGCAGAACAAAAAATTGCAACACCAAGTACCATATTTAAATTATCAGCATTGCAAGATCTTTTCGATAGGGTGGATAGCAATGTGCGGCTGTTTGCTGATGATACTGGGGTGTACGGGAGGGTTTCGTCATTGAGTGACTGTAGGAGGATGCAAGATGACTTGTACAGGATTTGTGATTGGTGTAAAGAATGGCAGCTAACTCTAAATATAGATAAATGTAAATTAATGCAGATAAATAGGAAAAAGAATCCTGTAATGTTTGAATACTCCATTAGTAGTGTAGCGATTGACACAGTTACATTGATTAAATGTTTGGACATAACATTTCAGATCAATATGAAGTGGGACAAGCATGTAATATCAGTTGTGGGGAAGGCAGATAGTCGTCTTCAGTTCATTGGTAGAATTTTGGGAAGATGTGGTTCATCTGTAAAGGAGACCACTTATAAAACACTAATATGACCTATTCTTGAGTACTGCTTGAGTATTTGGGATCCCTATCAGGCCAGATTGAGGGAGGAGATAGAAGAAATTCAGAGGCGGGCTGCTAGGTTTGTTACTGGTAGGTTTGATCATCATGCTTCACGAACTCGGTTGGAGTCTCTAGAGGAAAGGAGGCATTCTTTTCGTGAATCGCTGCTGAGGAAATTTAGAGAACCACAATTTGAGGCTGACTGCAGTACAATTTTACTGCCGCCAACTTACATTTTGCGGAAAGACCACAAAGATAAGATAAAAGAGATTAGGGCTCGTACAGAGGCATATAGGCAGTCATTTTTCCCTCGTTCTGTTTGGGAGTGGAACAGGGAGAGAAGATGCTAGTTGTGGTACAAGGTACCCTCTGCCACGCACTGAATGGTGGATTGCGGAGTATGTATGTAGATGTAGATGTAGATCACAGGTTAATGTAAGAGCAAGAGAAGCCACTGCAAATATGATGGGCTGGTACATTAATGACTGGTTCATCCACCAGAATGTTGAGTGGAACCATGAATGCATTGTTTTGTACGGGTGGTGGATATCAGCTCGTGGGGTGGAGTTCCATGCCTGTTGGACTTGTTCAATCAATACAGGGATGGTTAATGTAGGTTGTGGATAATCTTGGAGTTGTTGTCCGACGATGTCTCGTATGTTCTCGATTGGAGACAGATCTGGTGACCGAGAGGGCCAAGTCAACGTTTAACACTCCGCATAGCATGGTGGTTTACAACAGCGGTATGTGGGTGAATGTGGAATGCTGTTCATGAATGGCAGCACAACAGGTCGAATCACCAGACTGATGTACAGATTTGGAGTCAGGGTGTATGCGGAGCCACGAGAGTACTCCTGCTGTCATTCAAAATTGCACCAAAGACCATAACTCCAAGCATACATCCAGTGTGTCTAGTGCACAAGCAGGTTGGCTGCAAGTACTAATCTGGCCTCCTCCTCACCAACACATGACCGTCACTAACACCAAGGCAGAACCAACTTTCATCATAAAACACAACAGATCTCGACGCTACCCTCCAAAAAGCTCTCACTTCACACCACTGAATTG
This sequence comes from Schistocerca gregaria, assembly GCF_023897955.1. NCBI lineage: Eukaryota > Metazoa > Arthropoda > Insecta > Orthoptera > Acrididae > Schistocerca > Schistocerca gregaria. Next base: position 78,997,279 of record NC_064928.1, read on the forward strand.
CAATGGCAGTGATTTGTGGTCAGTGGAATGAATGCTACATAGCTTCTGGTTGGAGCTGCCCAAGTAATAATCAATCTTAAACAGTTCATTGTGTCACTGTGGTGCCAACTGCTGCTGAAATTGTTCCAGTTCAATGGACCAGGGCCATGTGCTGAACACAACGGTTTTTTCTCTCAGTAGTGCCTCGTGGCACTCTGGTCTTTGGTGCAATTTTTTATGACAGCAGAAGTACTCTCGTGGTCGTCCCACGTACCCTGACTGCAAATCTGGACATCAGTCAGATGATTCGACCTGTTGTGATGCCATTCACGAACAGCATTCCGTGGGTGTTTTCCGACAGGTTAACACTGACTCAAATGCCACTGTTGTAACCTAACTTGCTGTTCAGAATGACTACCACTGCCAACAGTCATGTACATTGGCTATATTGCTGCCAAGTCTTCCTGCCTTATCGCACAAGGAACATCCAGCTTCTCATAGCCCTGTCACACAACCATTTTTAAACTCTGTGAGGTTTTTATAATGGTGTCTCTGTTACCATAAAGGCATTCTTGACTATCTTCAACCCACCATGTTCAAAGGTAACTAATGTTCATGATTGTTACAGAGTGTATTCAAAGCAAGACTGATTTGCATCCTCATAGTGATGTGAAATTTGAATACACATTATCTTTCAGATGTAGAAACATGTCTACCAAATTTCATTTATGTTGCACAGCTCCTTGGGGTTACAATTTTTTCTTTTCATTCAGTTTAGTTATTGTACTAAAGAAGTCTACTGACTGGTCCATGATTTCTCAAATAAAGAGGAACTGAATGTTATGGATGTGACGTGGAAAAGATGCATTTGCTGCTCAACTTACCCATTGGGTTATTAATTTGTGAAAGATTACACTATTAGTGACGGCACTTTGCCATCACAGTTCATCCAGCATACAACAATGAGTTATTACAACCAGACTCACACTGCTTTCTAACCTGTACAGGTGTACAACCCCATTTTCTATGAGATTATTGTGACAGAAATTCACTGATATGTTTTAATGTAGCATGAAAGTTTGCCACACTACAACAAGTTTAAATACTTCTGAACAGCCAATTGCTAAACAGATTCAAATGTTAATAAGGAATTTACATCCCTAAGCCATTCGTCATTATTTCTTTTTCTTTCTTTCCTTTTCGTGTGCCTATTGACAACTAAACATTTCTGTCTTTCGGTGAGTGGTCTTCCTAATCCAAAAGTGTAAAGGGAAATTTCTTCAATCTATTCTCTTGATAGCCAAGCTCAGTCATTTTCTTCAGAAAAATAAATAAATAAATAAATAAATAAATAAATAAAATAGAAGTTTCAATCAGATCAATTTGATTTTCTGTGACACATTGCTTTTACATTTGCACCTGCCACTTTTAATCACCTGTGTGTATATTTTCTTAAATCAAATTAACAATTACAAAAGCAAAATCAGACCCACTCAGACAGCTGAGTCTGTTGAAATGCCTGCTTCTGGAACATGGGGAGGTGCACTGGCCTCAGATCGAATCTGCCCGGTTGATTAATTATGGGAGCCACCCAGCCTGGGTGTGGTTTGTAAGCAGTTTCTCACATACCATTAGGTAAATACCAGGCTGGTACCTGCATCCTGTATGTGGGCCTATACTACACAAATATTTAGAAAACTTTCTCACCCTTGGCCATGAGGTTTACTGTGAACACAGACAGATGTCACACAAATTCTGTCACAGGGGGAAGTAGTGGTATCAGGAGGAGCATCTGGACACCAATTACCATTAACATTGTCAAGTCTAATATAACAGCCTAACCCCATAGACATTGAACAACAGAAAGGAGAAGCCAGAGTTTCAAAATACTGCTACAGTTGTGAGGTTCTTTTATTTAGAACACAACCAGTTTCTGCTCTTATATGCCCATTTTCATGTGTTGTACTGAAAATAGCAAGAGACAGAAGATAATAATTTTTATACGCAGCAATACACATAAACAAAAATAATTCCATAAAAAATTTTAATCCACCAGTCAGGTTAGGTGCTGTAAAACCTAATTCAGTGCCAAAGTGACACCAGACGGTATTACAGACAACTGCCTGGGTAAAGAAATATGCTCAGAATATCAGAACACTTATACTTGATGCTGTGACCCTGAGCACCGCAGTGGACAAGCACAAGATGCGGTGTACTACCAGCAAGCGCGGAGCATGTACTAGAGTATGCAAAGGAGAAAGAAAACTGGTAAAACAGAGTAGTAAAAGTACTGCCATCTATTGACGGGAAGAAAAACATGGGATTACTAGCCCGGCCATTCATGAATTTTTGTTGTTGTTGTTGTGGTCTTCAGTCCTGAGACTGGTTTGTTGCAGCTCTCCATGCTACTCTATCCTGTGCAAGCTGCTTCATCTCCCAGTACGTACTGCAGCCTACATCCTTCTGAATCCGCTTAGTGTATTCATCTCTTGGTCTCCCTCTATGATTTTTACCCTCCACACTGCCCTCCAATACTAAATTACTGATCCCTTGATGCCTCAGAACATGTCCTACCAACTGATCCCTTCTTCTGGTCAAGCTGTGCCACAAACTTCTCTTCTCCCCAATCCTATTCAATACTTCCTCATTAGTTATGTGATCTACCCATCTAATCTTCAGCATTCTTCTGTAGCACCACATTTCAAAATCTTCTGTTCTCTTCTTGTCCAAACTATTTATCATGCATATTTCACTTCCATACATGGCTACACCATACAAATATTTTCAGAAACAACTTCCTGCCACTTAAATCTATACTCGATGTATGGGGGGGGATTCGAATTAGTGGTTTAACTTAAAATGAAAAATGAAAAAAAAAAAAAACATTATATAGAACGTTACATGAAAAATGTGAATAATGCATTATGCGTAGTAAAGGAACATGACATGTTGAAAAGGGAATAAAGAATTGTAGTAAAACTGAGTGGAAGCTGTTGACATAAAATTTACATATAAACCATAAAACACAATGAAACTTTTCCCTTTACATGACAGGCACGCAACTTTTTAATTAAGCGGAGATACATATTGGTGACAAGGAACAACTTGCCACAGTCACTAGTTAAAAGAACGTACACATGTGCAACTCCTGTGTACAAGCATCTCCCTTTCCAAAATGGAAAGTAGCAAAATGTTACAGTCCACACTGTCAAAAACTATTATGCCAATTAGTAGCTAGCAGCAACAGCACTAAAAGGACACATTAAGAGTGGGTTCAATTTAAAACCTGCCAACTAAAAGTCAACTAATTGAGACTTACATAAGATAAGACCTGAGACAAATTTTGCATCATGCAAGACAGGTAAATTCTAAACTTTGAGGACACAGATAATGACACAGCACAATAATGTGCCATAGTTATAGAATAAAAAATGAAAACATGCAAATGTCTATTAAAAGAGGACATTTTACAGCTATGTAAAATAATCTGGGTGGGCCTTGCAGACCTGACTATAGGAAACACCATACATTTGTTAAGCCTAATTAAGGGCGACAAAACTTATAGTGAAAAATGCTGACCCACTTAAGACATGTACATGTATGGCGTACAATTATTAGCAACCAGAGTTAGCGGTCGTGTGTGCCTGAGGTATGACTGCTTGTGTGAATGTGTGTGTATTTTCCTTTATTTCCTGAATAAGACTTTGGCTGAAAGATTTAGTTTGGAACAGTCATTTTGTTGTGTCAGTCTCCAACTTTACGGTGAGTAGCAATCTCCCTTTTCATAATTCCAACTTGGACTTTCTATTGTTTGGTTTATCCTCTTTGCAAGTGACATATAACTACAGGATATTTTAAATGCAATGAACAGTCCACAGAATATGGCTTGAGGTCAAAAAGCTTGGCATTAAAATTGGGAACCATGAAATAGATGAAGTGAAGGAATTATGCAACACCCAAAACAAAATAAAGCATGAGACACAAAGCAAGGAGGACTTAAGGAAGCAGAACTAGCACAGTTAAAGAGAAAGCTCTTTGCCAAAAGAGGTATATTAGTATCAATTATATACCTTAATTTGAGAAAGAAATTTCTGAGAACGTAAGTCTGGGGCACATTACATAGAAAACAGTCATGGATTGTGGGGGGAATAGGATAAGAAGAGAATTGGATCATTTCAAACGTGTTACATTAAGCTGCTCAAAATCAAGTCCACTGATGAAGTAAGAAGTGAGAAGAGTCAGAGAGGAATGGTATATGTGACAAACACTGACTCCAAGAAGGGACCTAATGATAGTGTGTCTCTTAAGATGTCAAGGAATAAGTTACATGATGGAAAATGGACCCATAGAGAGCACTGGCATTATTGTAACAGCTCTGTGACAGTTCTACAGAAATTAATGAGCAAAATGTTCAGTCACAGAAAGGGCATTCCTTTTGTTGACAGCATACTGAAAGATGAAGGGATTCTGTTCACTGGTTTCATACAGAGAGATGAAACAGTATATACTGACCATCCTTTCAAACACTTCAATAATTATGACATTCCAGTCTCCCTTATTTTGAGATGAATATTGGAGATAGTACAATCATTCTGCACATGCCCATGTAGGCGGGTTCTCTAAACATGCTCTACAGAGTTTCATGAAAAGATCCTCTTCTTCCTTCTACAGATGACTTGTGGAGACGGGTTGGGGGCATTCCATGTAAAGCCAGATAAACAGCCTGTAATTCCAAATGCTTCATTATGGCACTCTACCATAGCTCAGTACAGGAAATGGCTGTCTGGCAGTGGCATTCAGTGGCCTCCTATGTGTTGTCAGTCCACAACGCTGACAGACCTCAGTGTCAGCCAGGCAATGGCCCATGACACAACTGCTTCCATCAGTGGTGACATCATTTCTGGGTCACCTCGACTAGCTGTGACTGTCTGTGTTGTGGTGTGCCTCATGCACCCTGCACTGGCCTGAAGGTGGCAAGCTTTCGACGTAATGTCAGTGACCCGCTGCCCCCAAGTCAGTGGTTCAGAAGCCGCTTCCCAGGGCTGATGCTGGCCCATTGTGGTGGAAGGTTCAGGTCCCGTGGTCTCAGGGCAGATTACCCTGATGCAAAGTCAAGCTGTAGTCCATGAACAGCATTCCAGTTGGTGGCCGAGTGACACAGCCGTGTGGTGATTGAGCTGTGATAGTAAAGGAAGTGACTAGTATAAAATGGCTAGGTTTTTATACACTTTTGAGCTACACTTGTTTGGGCTTTGCTATCCTTTGTGCCACATATACTAAACATTTCGGTGGCCGCTGGTGTGCGAAGGATTATTGCATATATCGCTCGGGTACTGCTGTGTCAAATGCCAGACTGGCCTGCCTCACAACAGTGTGGAGGCTGTGTTGTATTTCACTAAGCATAAGATCTGTACTTACCTGCAGCTGGCACTGCTGCAGTTCACTTCCAACTTTGCACATTTATGACTGAATAGGGTCAGTGCACATGCCCAAGGCTTCCCATCTAAGTTCATGAAGCATTCTGTTGTACTTTCTTGCTGATCAATCCAAGTTGTAATGAAATCATTTGATGCTGTCCTTCAATTCAGCCATGTTGGAACCCAAACATTCATACAATGCTATGTATGTCATTTAATTTATGGGTGTGCATCACTTTCTGAGAATTCATCCAATAAACTCCAGTCAAATACAATGTTTCATCTTGAACAGAATGACCTTCTCCACATGAATGAGCACAGATAACAAAAACATCGATCATGTGAAATTCAACTCACACTTTTCTTAAATGACATCCTGAATGTTATGGAGCAATGCAGTCAAGTAAATGTGGCATTTCTTGATTTCCAAAACACATTTTCCTCAGTACAACAGCTATGCTTATTGTCAAATGTATAGTTGCATATTATATTCAGTCAAATTTGTGATTGGGTTGAGGAGTTTTTGGTAGAGGAGATTTTGGCTGGAGAGTCATCAACAGATGTAAAATTAACTTCGAGAGTGCAACAGGGAAGTGTTTGAGACCCTTACTGTTCTTGTTGTATATTAATGTTCTTGCAGGTAGTATTAAAAGTAACCTCAGACCTTTTGCAGATGATGCAGCTATCTAAAATGAAGCACAATTTGAACAAAGCTGCACAAATATTCAGTAATATCTTGAAAAGATTTCAACGTGGTTCACAGACTAACAATTTGCTTTAAATGTTCAAAAATATAAATCTGTGCTCTTCACAAGAGGAAAAAAAAATTTAGTATCCCATGACTGCAATATCAGTGAGTCAGAGCTGGAATTGGGCAACTAATTCAAGTACCTGGGTGTAACATTTTGTACGGATATGAAACAGAATGATCACTTGGACACAGTTACACATAAAGCAGGTGGCAGACTTCAGTTTGTTGCTAAAATACCAGGGAAATACAGTCAATCTACAACTAACAGAGGATCATGACAATATTATGAAAAGTATAGATTGCTGCTCACCACAGAGAAAACACATTGAGCTGTAGAGAGGCCAATGAAAAGACTGTTCCACAGTGAACTTTCAGCCAAAGCCATGTTTTTTCCTGGCTGGAATGGCTGGAGATAGTGCTCATGCATGTGTCTGATGTGCTTGCTTGTGTGAATGTGTGTGTATGTGTTTTTCCTTTCTGAGGAATGCTTTGGCCAAAAGCTCAATGTGTAACAGTCTTGTTGTTGTGCCTGTCTGCAAACTCAATGTGTCATCTTTAACATGAGTAGCAATCCATATTGTCATAAAAATGATAATTTTGCAATCTGGACTTTCCATTATTTAACAGGGTATATTGAAAATTTGGAGAGAAGTGCAGCACAAATAGTCACAGGTTTGTTTGCCCCAGGGGACAGTGTCACAGAGACACTGAAAAAACTGAACTGCCAGACACTTGACAATAGGTGCAAACTGTCTTGAGAAAACATTTTTACAAAGTTTCAATAACTGGCTTTAAATGATGACTCTAGGGATAAACAAAAAAACCTACATATTGCTCTCATTAGGGTTCATGAGGATGATATTGATGAATTACAGCATGCACACAGGTCAATGGTAATTCTTTTTGCATCTGTACGTGAATGAAACAGGAAGAACCCTAAATAACTGGTACAATGTGAAGTACCTTCTGTCATGCACTTCACTGTGTTTGTAGAGTATGGATGTAGGTGTGGATGTAAATGTAGTCAGCATCAGCCATTTGCCATTTTCCCAACTGGACATCTACCATTTCAATGTTATTTCGAAACATTATGGCATGATATTTATTTGGTATGACTGAGTCAAGCTTACACTAATACTATGTCTGAAATTTACAGGTATTTTCTTTTACCTATCCACATGAGTATCATTCTGTATCGCTGATCTTGTTTCCACCAACTTGTATGATTTCCTGCACTTGAAACTTATGCCTGCTCAACATTTTCACAATAATGTAGAGGTATAGCCTCACAATGTTTTCAAGCCCATGCGCAGACTTATATGTCACGGGAATATGTAAGTTGAATCCACTGTATGACAGGTGCCTCACATCTGATAGTGAATATGTTGAGCAGCAGCTCATTGGTTCCCACACCCCTTCCAATAAATGTGTGCAGCTAAATGTTTATGATGCTAGGACACTTGAATTTCTGTGTAACTCTCATATGTTTATTTACTATGATCTATAACAGTTTTGTACTTACACTCTCATAAAACATATCAATTGTGAAAGTTATGTACACACTCAGTCCATTACACAAACAAATAGTTAATCTGAATTGAACTGTGGCAGGTCTGGATCTGCTGCAAAGAGTAAAGAAAGCCTTATGAAAGAAAGAGAGAGGCTAACAAATGAATTATCAGTCCTGAAGGAAAGGTTGTCAAATGCTCTGACTTACCAAGGGGAGTTGGAAAAGGAAGTTTCTGCTGCTGACACACGTGTTAATGAGTTAACACAGGAATTGGAGGTGTGTCTTAGAGATATGAAGTACTTTCCACTGTATATCACATTTTTTTTTAAATAGCTGTTGCAAATATGGTCTCTCATCAGTATCTGGTTGAAAAACAATGGTATGTGGAATACACTAACATAAAAACATTGTGGAACAATGATTGAACTTTAAATAATTGTCAGTAAAGTAATACCAGCTGTAACTTAGATCAAGCTAAAGTGACTAAAGAAAAGCTGTTTACCTGTCTTCTTGCACAGGCACATATATCAGAAGCAAGCAAGGAACAGAGAATCAGAGATCGCATGGAACAAGACCTGAAAGAATTGAGAGCAGAGTTAGAATCCAGGGAGGCAGAGATTTCATCCTTGTCTTTAAACCTGAAACAAGCACAGAGTCAAGAGGAGAGGCTTCAGATAAGCCTTGCTGAAGAGAAGGTACTAAAATGCTTCAATTAATCTATTTTCCTTGATGTGTCTACTTCATTTTCTTCTTTATCATAATCATCATCTTCTTCTTCTTCTTCTTCTTCACTTCATGACTTAGGATAAAAACAATCCATTTCTATGTCTACCAGTACTTCAGGTCCAACATGAACATAGACTTTTAAGTAGATGGATCCAGGCACAGCGAAGATACTTCAATGTTATGTTACAAACAAATAATTTAAAAGAAAGACTTTGCGTAGTATGTGTTTATTTTCCACTTGCAGACAAAAGAGAAAAGAAAGAGAAGGAAGAAACATATCATAACAAAGACATTGGTTGAAAATTTAAGTTGGGTGGAATCAGTGTTAAATACTGGAAACTCCAGGTTCTAATATCAACAGTTTTAGAAAAAAGACAGATTGCTACTCACTGCAAAGATGACTCATTCAATGAAAAGAGTGTTACACATTATCATATTATAGCTTTGGCCAAAGCTTTCTTCAGCAAAGAAAAGACCCCCCCTCCACACACACACACACACACACACACACACACACACACACACATTAATGCAGAGACAAGCACATGTCATGTACACATGAGTGCTATCACCAGCAGCTCCAATCAGAATGCAACTGTCACATGAGCAGCAATCTGTAATGGGTTGTGGGTTGGAGAAGAGGTAGGGATAGCAGGGTACTAGGGGGGAGGGAGGGGCACTGCCTGGTGGAGCATGCAGATACTGAAGAGTTACCTGACGTGACTGCCAGATGCAGCTTGTGGAGGTAGTGTGTACAGGGAAAAATGAGGTGCAGGAAAAGCGAGGAGCAGGGAAGGGGAAAGATGGATGCATGCATTGGCAGAGGGCAGCACATGATGAGGGTGATGGGGCATAGAAAGAGAGGAGATGACATGACACAGGGGCTGGAAAGTATTGGGTGGAAGGTGTGAGGGCAGTATGTTACCATAAGTTGAGGCTGGGATAATTTCAGGAGTGGAGAATGTATTGCAAGGATAACTTCCATCTGTGCAGTTCAGAAAAGCTGGTGCAGGAGGGAAGGAACCAGAGGGCCTGGGTTGTGAAGCAGCCATCAAAATGACACGTATGTTCAGCTGTATGTTTTTGCCACAGGGAGGTCTACTTTGTTCGTGGACACAATTTAGTCGAGACCGTTCATCCTGGTGGACAGTTGATTGGTAGTCATACCATTATACAAAGCTAATGGTTACAGCAGAACCGGTAAATGACATGGCTGCTTTCGCAGGTGGCCCAGCCTCTGATAGGGCAGGATAAGTTTGTAACAGGAGTGGAATAGGAAGTGCTGAGGGGGGGGGGGGGGGGATTGGTTAGCTCTTGCACCTTAGTCTTTTAGAGGGATATGATCCTGTGACAAGGGACTGGCATTGGGAGTGGCATATGGACTAAGATGTTGTGGAGGTGGGGTACGAAATGGTACACCACTTCAGTAGGAATGGGCAGGATCTCAGATAGAATGTCCCTCATTTCAGGGCTTGATGGTAAGTAATCAGAGCCTTGACAAAGGATGTAGTTCAGTTGTTCCTGTCTGGGGTGACGAATGGGGCAATCTTTTGTAGCTGGCTTTTGGGGACGGTGGGAGGATTGGGGGTGTGTGGTGAAATGGCATGGGAATTCAGTTTGTGGACCAACTATCTAAGCATGCCTCACCACACAGTGCTCTTCTCTCCCTCCACCCATACCTTGTCATCCCTCCCCTTTCCCCACTTTGCTCCAGATCACTATTCATGTTACAGTCACACTCCGGTCACAGCTGCTAGCAGTAGTGGTCATGTGTGTACGAGATATGCTTGCTCGTGTCAATGTATGTGGGTTCTCATTGCTGAAGAAGGCTCTGGCCAAAAGCTATACTATGTAAAAGTCTTTTCGTTGTGCCTCTCTGCAACTCAGTGGATTGTCTTTATGGTAAGTACAAATCTAACCTTTTCATAATATTGTTGATATTCCAACCAAGAGTTTCAGTTGTTTCATTTCCTATATGGTCATTGTAATATCACATGCTTTTCTAGTTATTTGTTGCAGATTCTTTCATTAAGTTGTTTTTGCTGTTGCCAATTTTCTTAAATTGTCTCCATTACAGAGCACAGGATATATGTAATAAAATAACTTTGAAATTATAATGTACAGAGAGTTCTGTTTGAGGATTACAGATTATTTGGGAATAAGAGAGATGACTTAACAAAAGGCACCAGTGCTACATTGTCGATAGGTACACAGACAAAAGGTACAGAGCTTTGATAGCGGTCAGAATGAACTTCCTGCTTTGAGCTTGTCAGAGAAGCATGCACACACTTACATGCACATGCCTGTCTCCCTACATTGTGCTCTGTTAATTGCCAGCTGTTTCCTGGTCCACAGTAAGTGTACTGGACTGAGGTGTGGATGCAGGGTGAGGTGGGGTGAAGGGTTGATAGAGGCAGATAGGAGATTGGGGGAAAGTGTTGAGGGGCTCGTGCAAGAGTGGGGAGCCATCTGTGGGCTATCTAACTGTGCAGGTAGAGGGGTCAGATGGCAGATGGCTGGCATGCGATTTCACAGACTAGGGCATAATACAGCAGCACAAAATTAGTTGACACAAACTGGGTGTGGGTACTAGGACTGCGGATGGTGCGCACACACACACACACACACACACACACACACACACACACACACACACACACACGGGGTGGGGGGACAGTGATTTACCCTAGGTTTAGGTCAGGGAGGTTATGGGAGCAAAAGATGTGCTGTACAGATAGCTCCCATCTGCACAGCTGAGTAAAGCTGGTGGTGTTGGGGAAGATCCAGATGGTATGGGTTGTGAAGCAGCCATTTAAATCACGCATGTTGTGCTCTGCTGCATGTTGTACCACTGGTGGTCCACCATCTTTTTGTCAATAGTTTGGCGGAGGCCATTCATTCTATTTGGCAGTTGCTTGGTTGCCATACCAACATAAAATGCTGTGCAGTGGTTGCAGCAGAACTAATATATAACATGGCTCCTTTCACAAATGGCCCAGCCTCTGATGGGGTAGGATAAGCCTGAAACTCCTCTCTAAGATGGCTCCATCCACAACGGTCTTCACAGACAGGTAATATGCTCCAGACCTAATACACAAACAGATTTCCTATACCGTATCCTCACACACACCTAATCCTAAGATCCATCCCAAGAACCAACCACAAAGAAGTGCTCCCCTCACTGCCCAATACCACCCAGGTCTGGAACAAGTGAGCCATGTCCTTTGTCAGGGCTTTGATTATCTATCATCATGCCCTAAAATGAATGTCATCTTACCCAAGATATTTCCATTCCCTCTGAAAATGGTGTTCACTACAGACCCAACCTCCACAACATCCTAGTACATCCCTATGTCATCCCATCCCCAGTCGCCTGCCACAGGGATCATACCCTTGTGAAAGACCCAGATGCAAGACCTGCCCACTTCACCCACCCACACCACCTACTCCAATCCCGTCACAGGCTTATCCCACGCCATTAGATGCTGGGCCACCTGTGAAAGCGGCCGTGTTATATACCAGCTCCACTGCAATCAATGCACAGGGTTCTACATAGGTATGACAACCAACCAGCTGTCAACTAGAATGAATGGCCACCCCCAAACTGTTGCCAAAAAACAAGGTGGACCACCCAGTGAGACAACATGCAGCTGAGCACAATATGTGAGATTTCAATGGCTGCTTCAAAATGCATACCATATGTATAGCCCCACCACTACCACAGCTTTTCTGACCCATTAGTAGTGTGTGTGTGTGTGTGTGTGTGTGTGTGTGTGTGGCAACCTGATAGCTAGTAAGGCTCTGTACCTTTTGTTTGTGTACCTATAGAAGATGAAGTGCTTCTGCCGTTCATCTACATCTATGTGATTACTCTGATGTTCACAATGAAGTGCCTGGCAAAGGGTTCAATGAACCAACTTCAAGCTGTCTGTCTACTGTTCCACTCTCGAACGGCACATGGGAAAAATGAGCACTTAAATTTTTCTGTGTGAGCCCTGATTTCTCTTATTTTATCATGATGTAGGTGGGTGCCAACTGAATGTTTTTGCAATCGTTGGAGAAAACTGGTGATCGAAATTTCATGAGAAGATCCGGTTGCAACAAAAAACGCCTTTGTTTTAATGATTGCCACTCAAATTCATGTATAATGTCTGTGACACTATCTCTCCTATTTCACGATAATACAAAACAACCTACCCTTCATTGTAATTTTTTGATGTCATCTGTAAGTCCCACCTGATGCGGATCACATACCGCACAGCAATACTCCAGAATAGGACAGACAACTGTGGTGTAAGGAGTCTCTTTGGTAGACCTGTTGCACCTTTTAAGTGTTCTGCCAGTGAATCACAGTTTTTGGTTTTCTCTACCCACAATATTATCTATGTGATCTTTCCAATTTAGGTTACTTGTAATTGTAATCCCTAAGTATTTAGTTGAATTTACAGCCTTCAGATTTGTGTGACTTATCACGTAATCGAAATTTAGCTGACTTCTTTTAGTACTCATGCGAATAACTTCAACTTTTCCTTATTCAGCGTCAATTGGCACTTTTTGCACCATACAGATATCTTATCTAAATCATTTTGCAAGTTGTTTTGAACATCTGATGACTTTACAAGATCGTAAATGACAGCATAATCGCAAACAATCTACAACTGCTACATAGATTGTCTCCTATGTCATTAATATAGATCAGGAACAATAGAGGGCCTATAACACTTCCTTGGGGAATGCCGGATATTACTTCTGTTTTACTTGATGACTTTCGATCTATTACTATGAACTGTGACCTTTCTGACAGGAAATCATGGATCCAGTAGCACAACTGAGGTGATACTCCATACGCACACAGTTTGGTTAGAGGTTAGAAGAAACATGAGAGGAATGGGTTCAAAAGCCTTCCGGAAATCTAAAAATATGGAATCAATTTGACATCCCCTGACGATAGCACTTATTACTTCATGAGTGTAAAGAGCTGGTTGTGTTTCACAAGAATGATATTTTCTGAAACCGTGCTATGTGTCAATGAATCATTCTCTTTGAGGTACTTCACTTCATAATGTTCAAATACAGTATATGTTCTAAAACCCTACTGCTAATCTACGTAAGTGATATAGGTCTGTAATTCAGCGGATCACTCCTACTTCCCTTTTTGGATATTGGTGTGAGTTGAGCAATTTTCCAGTCTTTAGGTACAGATCTTTCTGTGAGTGAGTGGTTGTATTTTTATCAGCATACTCTGAGAGGAACCTGACTGGTATAGAGTCTGGACGGCAGGCCTTGCTTTTATTAAGTGATTGAAGCTGCTTCGTTACTCCTTGGATATCTACTTCTGTGTTTCTCGTCTTGGCAGTTGTTCTTGATTGAAATTCAGGAATATTTACTTCATCTTCTTTGGTGAAGGAGTTTCAGAAAACTGTGTTTAATAACTCTGCTGAAGTGGCACTGCAATCAGTGACTTCATTGCAGTGTGCTTTTCTGAGTAGTGTGTTGGCCTCCATAGGTGCTGACAATTTCTACCTGTTCTCAGATTAAGCAACATTCCACATGTCTGGACATGTAAATTACCACAACATTAGGATTTGGTACTCAAAAACCCAAAACAGTACATGCAAACACATCTGTTTAGCCCAAATGTTTGATGTTGCCTTATGCATTATCATGATAGTGTGACAGGTCAGTTTTTCTTCACAGAGAAAAGCATAATGGGAAATGTTTATGTGTAAGAAATTTTTATCCAGACATGCTCAAACAGTTCCTGCTATAACAAACTAAGGAACTGGGGCCATTCATTATTTTCCAATGTGATATTGCAGCATTTCTGTAACACTCGCATGATGATCAAACCTACCAGGAACAAATCTAGCAGCCCGCCTCTGAACTGCTTCTATGTCCTCCCTCAATCCGACCTGATAGGGATCCCAAACGCTCAAGCAGTACTCAAGAATAGGTCGTATTAGTGTTTTATAAGTGGTCTCCTTTACAGATGAACCACGTCTTCCCAAAATTCTACCAATTAACCGAAGACGACTATCTGCCTTACCCACAACTGCCATTACATGCTTGTCCCACTTCATATCGCTCTACAATGTTACGCCCAAATGTTTAATCGATGTGACTGTGTCAAGCACTACACTACTAATGGAGTATTCAAACATTACAGGATTCTTTTTCCTATTCATCTGCATTAATTTACATTTATCTATATTTAGAGTTAGCTGCCATTCTTTACACAAATCACATATCCTGTCCAAGTCATCTTGTGTCCTCCTACAGTCACTCAATGAAGATACCTTCCCGTACACCACAGCATCATCAGCAAACAGCCGCACATTGCTATCCACCCTATCCAAAAGATCGCGTATGTTGTTCCTTTTCGCAGTACTCTGAATACACTCTTTAACAGTTATGGTTTTCCGCTTTTTTTTTTTTTTTTTTTTTTTCATAACTGAAATTAGACAGTAAAAAGTTTAGAAATGACATCTCTTATAAAGGTATGTCTCCTAAAGGTTGTCACATGCAATTTCTCTGGAGTTCTTCAGTTTCTATTTTTCAACATGTAGCTGGACTCAGCCTAAACTAATCCTGCCCATCACATTTTTCAATTGATGCCCAGCACCAACGGAAAATGTCAGTTGTGAACAAAATGATCTTTAAAGTCTAATTTTGTGTGTCCATTCACCAGAGTGGTCCGAAATTAGTCTAGTGCAAAATTCCTTTTGTCAGTGTGTATTAACAAGGACAGCAAAACACAAAGAATAGGACGTCCTTCAGTAGCGATGGCACCACCCTGGCCTGCACTGGCTGCTACCGCCATGCAGCAGCACTGCTCAGTCACTGCTGGAGTACTTCCTATTCTTCGTACACCAGACTAATTTTGGGGTTCTAAGCTGAATGGGCATGCATGTAAAATCACACTTTAAAAAACATTTAGTTTATAATGGGAAACAAACCGACGCTTTCCACTGACGCAGGGTATCATATGAAAGACCTGTACTGACACCAGCTACATATTGCAAGAAAGAAATTGGAAATATGTGCCAAAACATTAGACTTACTTACTTACTTTCCGTGTCTGGAACTAGACTTCAGACTTCCAAAAATCAGCTGCCAATATGACCTTGTCATTTGCCTCCCATAAGTCATTCATTGTACAGGGCTGGTCTAAATATGGATAGATAAGCAGGATCCTGAACAGAACCACACAGAGAGTGTTCTCATTCTCTTTTATAAACCCCATTGCTGCAGGTTTGTCTTGCACTTTAGCACTTCTACCCTCATACGGTTTAGGGTTCTCCAGACTGTGTATGGTAGGTCTCCACCAGGTGCCAGTTCTTCTTTTACATCTTTATGGGGGTTTCTCAGGTCGATTTACCACCTTTTCAAATGATTCTTTGCACCCGACCCTCCCAGAGCTCGGGTACGTGACAGGAAACTCTTCCTCAAACAAAGCCATTGGTCATCAGGCTGGTGTCCATATAAAAGATGACACATGTCCTTTTCTTGCTTGGTTTTTTCGGCTTTGGCAGCGATGTCACATTGTATGTGGGACAGTGCGATCCCCACGATTAAGTACATCTTGTGCACTGGGGTTGGCCTCAAGCATCCAGTAACAATCCATGCCATTTCATTCACCGCGACATCAACTTTTCTCACGTGTGTTGATGCAGACCACACTGGAGTGGCATATTCCATGGCTGACATGCTGAGCGCAAGGGCTGAAGTTCTCAGGACTTTCGGGTTTGCACCCTAGGATCCCCTGGTTAGTTTCCTGATGATGTTGTTTCTAATTGAGACTTTTACCCTTGTGGCATTACAATGATGTTTATAGGTCAGTGTGCGATCCAAAGTGACACCAAGATATTTGGGCATTTTACAATGCTCGAGACGTTCACCTCTCCATATTACATTTAATTCATGATTTGCCTCCCTGCTCTTTAAATGGAATGCACAGACCTGCGTCTTGGAAGGGTTCGGCCTTAGGTGGTTTGCCTCATAATACTGGGAAAGAACTTCCAAGGTACTGGTTAATTTCTCCTCTACATCCATAAAATTGTTACCTTGCGCTGCAACTGCAGTGTCATCGGCATACATAAACTGGTGCATGATGTTTGGCACTGGTTGGTCATTTGTATATATATTATACAGAGCTGGGGAGAGGACGCTTCCCTGAGGTAGGCCATTCCTCTGATTTCTCCACCTGCTCTTCTTGCCCTGGAGACAGACGAAAAATCTCCTATTATGCAGGAAAGTACCTATCAGTGATGGATGTTAAATGGTAGTCTCTTGTCACATAATATACTTCCCTAAGGAGCCTCTGATGGTTTACAGTATCATATGCAGCTGAAAGGTCTATGAATGCCACTCCTGTGATCTCTTTCTTCTCAAACCCATCCTCGATATGTTGTGTCAGG
Organism: Schistocerca gregaria; assembly: GCF_023897955.1. NCBI lineage: Eukaryota > Metazoa > Arthropoda > Insecta > Orthoptera > Acrididae > Schistocerca > Schistocerca gregaria. The sequence continues at coordinate 79,014,079 of NC_064928.1, forward strand.
TTTAGGACTTGACCGCAGCACGATTTGCCTGGTCGGAAACCTGCCTGCTGTTGGATGATCTGTCGTTCCAGGACGCTTTCTGTGCGACTTAGCGTCAGGCGTTCAAAGATCTTAAAACAGTAGCATAAAAGAGACACAGGTCAGAAGTTTTTTGGATCATCAGGGTCCTCCCTGGTTTCAGAAGTGCAACCACTCGGGCTTTCCTCCACATCTTTGGAATATGGAGCCTCTCTACATTATCAAATCTAGCAGCCACTGTATGGTATTGCTGCCAAAGTTTTTAATTTGCTCGACTCTAAGTTCATTGATACCAGGAGCTCTGTTAATCTTCAAGCTGGAAATGACTGCAGTGAGTTCTGACATTGTAAATGGTGCCTTGAGGTGATGATTTTCCTCTGTCAGATCACGTGCTAATGGTTCCTGGTAGTTTCTGCCGTGGGTTTTGCCATTCATAAGGAGTGTAGTGGTGACTTGGTCTGCCGTGACATTAGTAAATTTATCATTTCACTTTGTGGCATCACCGTTAAGGTTCTTTAACAATTTCCAAGCCCGCCTACTGTTCACTTTCATGTCCAGGTTCTCCTTGAGGTCACACCATTCGGCTATGCGGTTCCCAGCTATGACTGACATGAGTTCATCGCCTGCTAGAAGTGTCTCATCATCAAATGGGTTGTTATCTAAGAGCTTCTGGTATCTTTCCAGTAGTGGCTTTGCATCCTCAGACAGTCCCGTAATATACTGTGTTCTGCATCCTCGCAGTATCGTTTTCCTAGGCACCTTCTGAACGAGTTTGACAAAAGAGTCGTACATCTCAGGTTCTGGGGGGATTTTTGTTATTTCTGCATCAATTAGCTCTCTAAATTTCTTCCAATTGGCCTTTTTAAAATTGAACCTTCTTTTGAAAGGAATTTGTTCAGGCTTAACAACTGCACTGACCATGCAAATTATGAGCCGATGCTGTGTATGGGGAATTGGTTCCCCAATCAGTTTTCCAAATTGGCCTGCAAGTTCCTTGCTAACAAAGATGTTATCGGGATTGTACCCTTTCTTCCACCTGCCACTATTAAAGGAGCTTGGCAGTTTCGGGTCATGTATAAGCAATAGATCATGTGCCTCAGCCCAGGTCTCTAGTTCCATTCCGCTGCTGTTAGTTTCTTTATAGCCCCATATAGTGCTCTGACAGTTGAAATCACCCAATACAAAATTAAAGTCTTGGTAACTGAAATTGCCAGACTCAGTGAAGACAAAATCCGATTCTGGGGGTTTGTACACAGAGGTAACATTATACTGCTGAGTTCGAACGGTTAATATCTCGATGCCTTGCCTGTCAGTCCGATAGCGGTTCTCATTTGTATCTTGCTGTCGCAATCTTTGGGTAGGCTCCTTCATTGCACCCCAAAACACTAGAGAAAGTGCACTTGACAACCTATAGGACAGACACCCGATGTAAGAGTTTTTTGTGATTAATTCACTTACAACATACACTTACTTATTATATAATTCAAATGCAATATCAAACGTTAAACACTGCTTCATTGGTATAAAATCTGGTAACAATGTTTTAGTAAGAGTAAATTTTTACTGCCCTCATAATAAAGACTTACAATGAAAGTTTATTAATCTTGAACTCTCCCATTGAATACTTGCCTCTCTAAAGGAGAATATTACATGGTACTCTTTTATTGTTGCAACAGGTCTGACTTCGTTGGCAAGTGTATTGTAAGCTATCTCCTGAACTATGTGTCATACAGTGATATAACTCAGTGGTGTATGTGGACAGTGCCTGCAAAATGTGTTGTGAATGGAGATGGTAGTAAAGAAGTAATAAATTAAAAAATGCCGTGGTTGGTGCAGCTATTTTACTGCATGCATGTTTTGTGGGGCATTTTCTGGAGGACAGTTTTAAAATGGTTTGAAACTATGTTTAAAGTTTGTTGGAAATTGCTAAGTGCACTCATTCTCACATACTAGATAAATATAGAGTGGGTAATTTGTAGACTGTGAGCTACATTGCCTCAACACATAGACACAATTTCTAACTTTAATAATTGATTTATTGTGTTAAAGCTTTAATATTAGGTAATGAGGTTGGTTTGACATGTCTGGTAAATTTCCTTGAAAGAATGAAACATTTTTCTTGTGCCTTCAGTGGTGATAAGTTTGATTATTCCAAGGATTGTATAAAGAATTTCAACACTGTATAGCATACAGTTCATTGTTGACAACGATCTGAATTGGTCAGTGTGTCGACTGTGATTGAAAATTGATAAAAGAGAGTTTCGTTCTCTTAGTAAACATCTTCATTTGAATGGTTGAATTGCTGCATAAATCAAAACAGAAATGGATGAAGTTCATGCAACCCTGCACCATCGTTGAAGACCATTTACTTTTGGATTAATGAATTTAAATGTGGTCAGACAAGCACTGAAGACCAATCTTCCTCTGGCCATGCAACTCGAGTCACCACAAAGGAAACCATTGACAGAATCCATCATATGGTAATGCAAGACCACTGAATAAAGATTCATAATAGTGCCGAGACTTACGGCTTCTCAACTGAGTGCTTACATAATATCCTTCATGCAAAATTGATGTGAAAAAGCTGTGTACAAGATGGGTGCTGTGATTGCTCACAGTTGACTGAAAGTGCAGCCACCACATTTCAACACAATATCTTATGATGATTAGTTGCAACTTGCAAGACTATCTGCATTTGTTTATGACTGTTGATGAAACCTTAATCCATCATTATGTACCAGAATCAAAATGGTGGTCAAACCAATGGACAAAGGCAAGTGAAAGTGCACCGAAGATTGCAAAGACCATTTTGTCACCTGGTAAGATGATGACCACTGTTTTTTGGGATGATCCTCATAGATTACTTGGAAAAAGGAAGAAATGTAACTGAACCCCCTTATACTTCATTGTTGGATTGTATGAAACTTGTGTTGACTGAAAAAAAGACCAATGTTGGTGCACAAAAATGTCACTTTCACAAGGATAATGCATCACTCACACATCAGTGATAACAATGGCAAATGTGTATGAAATGGGATTTTAATTACTTCCTCATCCACCCTACACATCAGACTTAGACTTAAGTGACTTCTTCATGTTCCCTAACTTGAAACTTTGGCTTGATGGAAAGAAATTTTCATCAAATGAGGAATTGCTAGTTGCAGTCAACAAGTATTTTGCACAATTTGACAGAACCTATTTTTCCAATCGAATGAAAAAAAAAAAATTGCTGAACCAAGTGTATATCTCTAAAAGGAGACTGTGTCCTTGTAATAAGGTGAGTTGTTTGTGAAACTAACATTTTTTGTTGCTTTTTTTTACCAGACTTAGCAAATTACCAACACCTCGTAAAAAGTATATTATTGGAGCATTTTGAATTTTTAAGTTTGGTTGATAACTATTTACAATATTGAAAATCCTATTCAAAAAATGGGGTAACTGGAAACAATTTTTTACTTTAACCCTCTCCAATTCCTTTTTTTTTTAGATGCAACTTTTTTGCGCTTTACTTTCAGGCAGCTTTTAGTTGACAAGGTTGATGTTCCCCCCAAAGATTTTTTGGAATCATTTTATGCCAAAAAATTCATTTTTGTGCCTGTTTCAAGTGTCACCTTGCTGGGGTTTTACTTGAAACAGAAAGTATATTGTTAACAAATTTATTGTTAAAAGTATTCTAGGATACATGAAACACAAGGGTTGTTTTTAAAATGATGTGAGTGAAAGACTAGTTCTAGTTTTGTTATTTTGTTGTTGTGGTCTTCAGTCCTGAGACTGGTTTGATGCAGCTCTCCATGCTACTCTATCCTGTGCAAGCTTCTTCATTTCCCAATACTTACTGCAACCTACATCCTTCTGTATTTGTTTAGTGTATTCATCTCTTGGTCTCCCTCTATGATTTTTACCCTCCACGCTTCCCTCCAATACTAAATTGGTGATTCCTTGATGCCTCAGAACAAGTCCTACCAACCGATCCCTTCTTCTAGTCAAGTTGTGCCACAAACTTCTCTTCTCCCCAATCCTATTCAATACCTCGTCATTAGTTATATGATCTACCCATCTAATCTTCAGCATTCTTCTGTAGCACCACATTTCGAAAGCTTCTATTCTCTTCTTGTCCAAACTATTTAAGATCCAGGTTTCACTTCCATACATGGCTACACTCCATACAAATACTTTCAGAAGCGACTTCCTGACACTTAAATCTATACTTGATGTTAACAAATTTCTCTTCTTCAGAAACGTTTTCCTTGCCATTGTCAGTTGCAATGGAACATATTAAAGGCTTTACTTTACCGAAGTAAATTCAACCAGTTTAACGAGTATTTATGATTATAGAAAAGTTATTGTGTATGTTAACAATGGTTGCATAACATGTCTCCATAAATAGTCAACCCATTAAATTATACTGAATAACTGACCCACACAAAAGTTAATATCACTTGATCACTGATACAGCAAATGTCATCATGTAAAAACACTAAGTTCATCTTAAATAATTAATATGAAGTACGAAAAACGACTATTCACGTTGGTGTGTAGAATATATGAGTCTGGCGACATACCATCTGACTTTCAGAAAAGCATCATCCACACAATTCCGAAGACGGCAAGAGCTGACAAGTGCGAGAATTATCGCACAATCAGCTTAACAGCTCATGCATCGAAGCTGCTTACAAGAATAATATACAGAAGAATGGAAAAGAAAATTGAGAATGCGCTAGGTGATGATCAGTTTGGCTTTAGGAAAAGTAAAGGCACGAGAGAGGCAATTCTGACGTTATGGCTAATAATGGAAGCAAGGCTAAAGAAAACTCAAAACACGTTCATAGGATTTGTCGACCTGGAAAAAATGTTCGACAATATAAAATGGTGCAAGCTGTTCAAGATTCTGAAAAAAATAGGGGTAAGCTATAGGGAGAGATGGGTCATAAACAATATGTACAACAACCAAGAGGGAATAATAAGAGTGGAGGATCAAGAACTAAGTGCTTCTTATTAAGAAGGGTGTAAGACAAGGCTGTAACCTTTCGCCCCTACTCTTCAATCTATACATCGAGGAAGCAATGATGGAAATAAAAGAAAGGTCCAGGAGTGGAATTAAAATACAAGGTGAAAGGATATCAATGATACGATTCGCTGATGACATTGCTATCCTGAGTGAAAGTGAAGAAGAATTAAATGATCTGCTGAATGGAATGAACAGTCTAATGAGTACACAGTATGGGTTGAGAGTAAATCAGAGAAAGGCGAAAGTAATGAGAAGTAGTAGAAATGAGAACAGCGAGAAACTTAACATCAGGATTGATGGTCACGAAGTCAATGAAGTTAAGGAATTCTGCTACCCAGGCAGTAAAATAACCAATGATGGACAGAGCAAGGAGGACATCAAAAGCAGACTCGCTATGGCAAAAAAGGCATTTCTGGCCAAGAGAAGTCTACCACTATCAAATACTGGCCTTAATTTGAGGAAGAAATTTCTGTGGATGTACGTCTGGAGTACAGCATGGACTGTGGGAAAACCGGAACAGAAGAGAATCGAAGCATTTGAGATGTGGTGCTATAGACAAATGTTGAAAATTAGGTGGACTGATAAAGTAAGGAATGAGGAGGTTCTATGCAGAATCGGAGAGGAAAGGAATATGTGGAAAACACTGATAAGGAGAAGGAACAGGATGATAGGACATCTGCTAAGACATGAGGGAATGACTTCCATAGTACTAGAGGGAGCTATAGAGGGCAAAAACTGTAGAGGAAGACAGAGATTGGAATACGTCAGGCAAATAATAGAGGACGTTGGTTGCAAGTGCTACTCTGAGATGAAGAGGTTAGCACAGGAAAGGAATTCGTGGCGGGCCGCATCAAACCAGTCAGTAGACTGATGACAACAACAAAAAATGAAAAATAATGGCCAACTTAGGTATTTTGGATCTCCTTAAATAAAAATCACCCAGTGAAACCTATTTGTTCACTAGGAGCATTTTCACTCAGTATTCACATAATCAATCCCATTTTAGGTGAAAACCAATGTAATTCTTAATAATTCATGTTATTTACATATTTATGCAAATTAGAGAAGTCAATTGTCAAACTTCTAAAAAACATCCTTTTTGTAACAAAGAACTACTCTGTCAAGTCAACAAATCTGTCTGTCATTTTAATAACATATTAAATTATGTCACTCGATGTAAATTAATAACTTTTCTGCACAAATTATGATAACAAATGTACATGTGACTTATAAACTATATCTCTTTTTAGTAGTTCTTTGACAATGTTATAAATACAAGCATCAAGAAGGGTCAGGGGTGCAATCGGAATGTCACTTTGGTAAAGTGTGTGCTATGTGTGTTATTGTTTGAGGTGGATAAACAATGCAAAGATCATGTAAAATAAGTACTACTTTGTGTTGTGTCATTGTCTTTGGTGGACAGTGGAATTAAGATGGCCACCACAGTAATAAATATTTGAAGTTTAAATATTTGTGGGTTTCGCTCGTTATTTATCATCAAAAGCATATCAAAAACATGGAACCTAATATTTTTAACCCTAGACAACCATATTTAGAGCCAGAATCAGCATCAAGACACAGCAGCAATCCAGCAATCAGCAGTGATTAATACAATGCATTTTAATGGCGCCAACCTAACATCAAGTCCTAACAAGCTCCGTATATGGGAGTGAAATAGTGCAATAATAGCAATTAGCAATATCTACGACTAGGCGACCATTACACAGTCTATATTTTATATCCTCTCTACTTTGACCATCATCAGTTATTTTGCTCCCCAAATAGCAAAAACTCCTTTACTACTTTAAGTGTCTCATTTCCTAATCTAATTCCCGCTGCATCACCCGATTTAATTCGACTACATTCCATTATCCTAGTTTTGCTTTTGTTGATGTTCATCTTATATCCTCCTTTCAATACACTATCCATTCCGTTCAACTGCTCTTCTAAGTCCTTTGCTGTCTCTGACAGAATTACAATGTCATCGGCGAACCTCAAAGTGTTTATTTCTTCTCCATGGATTTTAATACCTACACCGATTTTTTTTTTTTTTTTTTTTTTGTTTCCTTCACTGCTTGCTCAATATACAGATTGAATAACATCAGGGAGAGGCTACAACCCTGTCTCACTCTCTTCCCAACCACTGCTTCCCTTTCATGTCCCTCGACTCATATAAGTGCCATCTGGTTTCTGTACAAATTGTAAATAGCCTTTCCTTCCCTGTATTTTACCCCTGCCACCTTCAGAATTTGAAAGAGAGTATTCCAATGAACATTGTAAAAAGCTTTCTCTAAGTCTACAAATGCTAGAAACGTAGGTTTGCCTTTCCTTAATCTAACTTCTAAGATAAGTTGTAGGGTCAGTATTGCCTCACATGTTCCAATATTTCTACAGAATCCAAACTGATCTTCCCAGAGATCGGCTTCTACCAGCTTTTCCATTCATCTGTAAAGAATTTGCGTTAGAATTGTGCATCTGTGACTTATTAAACTGATTGTTTGGTAATTTTCACATCTGTCAGCACCTGCTTTCTTTGGGATTGGAATTATTACATTCTTCTTGAAGTCTGAGGGTATTTCGCCTGTCTCATACATCTTGCTCACCAGATGGTAGAGTTTTGTCAGCACTGGCTATCCCAAGGCCGTCAGTAGTTCTAATAGAATGTTGTCTACTCCCGGGGCCTTGTTTCGACTCAGGTCTTTCAGTGCTCTGTCAAACTCTTCCCGCAGTATCATATTTTCCATTTCACCTTCATCTACATCCTCTTCCATTTCCATAATATTGTCCTCAAGTTCATCGCACTTGTATAGACCCTCTATATACTCCTTCCACCTTTCTGATTTCCCTTCTTTGCTTAGAACTGGCTTTCCATCAAAGCTCTTGATATTCATGCAAGTGCTTCTCCTTTCTCCAAAGGTCTCTTTAATTTTCCTGTAGGCAGTATCTATCTTACCCCTAGTGAGATAAGCCTCTATATCCTTACATTTGTCCTCTGGCCATCCCTGTTTAGCCATTTTGCACTTCCTTTCGATCTCATTTTTTAGATGTTTGTATTCCTTTTTGCCTGCTTCATTTACTGCATTTTTATATTTTCTCCTTTCATCAATTAAATTCAATATTTCTTCTGTTACCCAAGGATTTCTACTAGCCCTCGTCTTTTTACCTACTTGATCCTCTGCTGCCTTCACTACTTCATTTCTCAATGCTACCCATTCTTCTTCTACTGTATTAATTTCCTCCATTGATGTCAATTGTTCCTTTATGCTCTGAAACTCTGTACAATCTCTGGTTTAGTCAATTTGTCCAGGTCCCATCTCCTTAAATTCCCACCTTTTTGCAGTTTCTTCAGTTTTAATCTACACTTATAACCAATAGAAGAATCCACATCTCCCCCTGGAAATGTCTTAAATTTAATACCTGGTTCCTAAATCTCTGTCTTACCTTACCATTATATAATCTATCTGAAACCTATCAGTATCTCCAGGCTTCTTCCAAGTATACAACCTTCTTTCATGATTCTTGGACCAAGTGTTCGCTGCGATTAAGTTGTGCTCTGTGCAAAATTCTACCAGGCGGCTTCCTCTTTCATTTCTTAGCCCCAACCCATATTCACCTACTAAGTTTCCTTCTCCCCCTTTTCCTACTAGTGAATTTCAGTCACCCATGACTATTAAATTTTCATCTCCCTTCACTATCTGAATAATTTCTTTTATTTCATCATACATTTCTTCAATTTCTTCATCATCTGCAGAGCTAGTTGGCATATAAACTTGTACTACTGTAGTAGGCATGGGCTTCATGTATATCTTGGCCACAAGAATGTGTTCACTATGCTGTTTGTAGTAGCTTACCCGGATTCCTATTTTTTTATTCATTATTAAACCTACTCCTGCATTACCCCTATTTGATTTTGTATTTATAACCTTGTATCCGCCTGACCAAAAGTCTTGTTCCTACTGCCACCAAACTTCACTAAATCCCACTATATCTAACTTTAGCCTGTCCATTTCCCTTTTTAAATTTTCTAACCTACCTGCTCTTTTTAGGGATCTGACATTCCACGCTCCGATCCGTAGAACACCAGTTTTCTTTCTCCTGATAACGACGTCCTCCTGAGCAGTCCCCGCCCAGAGATCTGAATGGGGGACTATTTTAGCTCTGTAATATTTTACCCAAGAGGATGCCATCATCATTTAATCATACAGTAAAGCTGCATGCCCTCGGGAAAAATTACGGCTGTAGTTTCCCCTTGCTTTCAGCCATTCGCAGTACCAGCACAGCAAGGCCGTTTTGGTTATTGTTACAAGGCCACATCAGTCAATCATCCAGACTGTTTCCCCAGCAATTACTTGAAAGGCTGCTGCCCCTCTTCAGGAACCACACGTTTGTCTGGCCTCTCAACAGATACCCTTCCGTTGTGCTCGCACCTACGGTACGGCTATCTGTATTGCTGAGGCACGCAAGCCTCCCCACCAACAGCAAGGTCCATGGTTCTTGGGGCGGTATCATGTATTAATAAATTCATAATAAATAATAAAGAATAGAAAATATTTGATGGAAATTAAAATGAAATCACATTGTGTGCTTTTACAATAAGTTTATATCAATTGAGCAAATAATAATACCTATGATGTGCCCCTAAAGGAATTAATTTATGAAATTGTTACAAAATAAAGTAGTTCCATTACATAAAATATTAAAATAAACTGAAAGAACAGAGCACATTTGTACTCAGCAATGAATTTAGGATCTTTTTTGTGTCATAGATATCCACATCATTCTGATTCCTAAAAATCAGCCCTGAAAAGCATTTTCCTGGCACAAACACCACATGAATTACAACTGCTGCCAGCCCTGATTTTGGCAGTTATTATTGTTTACATGCAAATATCCACCTTTAGCAAAAAATCTAAAATTAAAGTTGGAGCTGCCATTTCTTTATTTATTGAGGAACTATCAACTAGTGTTAATAAAGCTCATCACTTAAAATATTTCCCATGAAATAACTCTGTTCCTCATGGACTGTCCCTTGCCATGGTTCATAGCCAAGGTCTTCATGTGACTGAATAATAAGGATTTGTAAAAACATACCTTGCAAGGCAATTCTGATATTTACTATGTAACCTATGAATGACATTTTTACTCTACCATGTGGTGAACACTGTGGTGTCACCGCCAGACACCACACTTGCTAGGTGGTAGCCTTTAAATCGGCCGCGGTCCGTTAGTATACGTCGGACCCGCGTGTCAGTGATTGCAGAGCGAGCGCCGCCACACGGCAGGTCTAGAGAGACTTCCTAGCACTCGCCCCAGTTTTACAGCTGACTTTGCTAGTGATGGTTCACTGTCTACAAACACTTTCAATTGCAGAGACGACAGTTTAGCATAGCCTTCAGCTACGTCATTTGCTACGACCTACCAAGGCGCCATATTCAGTTACTATAAGTACTATCTTCAGGGATGTGTTCTGAACAGATAATATTGTGACTCTTGTACCGTCAAGAGTGACGTTCATCATTAAAGGATTAAAGTTAACTATCAAACTAATTATGTCCACTTTCTGAATTCTCATTCCTTGTCATGTTCCAGACCTCACGTCAGTATCGTTCTTCCCTCTTCACGCCAGCCTGCATGAGCTAAAATGCGTGCATTTCAGGCTCCACTTGTAACACGGTGTTGGCTCTTCTGCCAACACAAAAAACAGTTTTCAAACTTACCAACAGACTAAAACTGTGTCCCAAACAGGGAAACCAGCTTTGGTTCTGAAGTAGGATAGTGCTCATGACAGAATTTAAATTTGAAGCTGTGAGGGTGGATCTTTAATTGTGCCTGGATACTAAATAACTGACCAAAGGCAAACTGCAAACAAGGAAAAAATAACATTTACACACTCAAGGAGTGGTTCTGGACTGGTTGGAGATTCTCCGTTTCAGAAATACCAGCCATCATTAAATTTCTATTATATTGTTATTACTACTTCAAGCTTAATAATGTGGTAGAAAGGCCTGTGTACAATTTATGTGCTCTGCTGACAACTCTTTACAGTGCTAGTGAGTCATGAATAAATTAATTCAAAATGCTAGTGGAAAAATACAGATTGCAATTTATTCTACTACATGCAGTCATAATGTAAAAGCTATCAATATGATATTTTTAATTTTGGTTTTTTTAAATCTAAAGACACCACTTTTCTACAGAATTGATTAAAAAACATTCTGCTGTGATAACCTAACAGCACTTGTAAAAAGAATCATTATTGTACTGAAGAAACATTCAATTACTGCAGTAACAAAATACACCCATTCACACAAACAGCACATAGCACAGTTGTATTTTCATTATATCTGTCCTGAAATAGTTTTCTTTCCTGTCTGTATTGATCAATATAAATTTTTGATCCAAAGAGAAATCTGAATGTAACAGACTTATTTTATTCTCTGTTTCTTACTCTTGCAGTCATCTTACAATAAAAACTGAAAAGTTCTTTATCACCAAAAATGCATGGATAAAAGTGTGGAAAATAGTTCAAAGTTATGTATTTTTTTCTAATTTCCCATGTCATCTGAAATCTTAAATCAGTATTAGGTATTTTTGTGTCCATTATGCTTAATATAAAGTTAATTTTATTTATCTTCTACAGATCATGAAAATGAATGTTCTATGTTTCAGTTGAAAGTGGAGAACTTAACAAAACAGTTTGAAAGCCTAAACACTCAGCTGCAAAAGACCATGCTTGATTTTGAAAACCAGCAAATATTGTTTGATAAACTTACAAATGAAAATGCACAGAAGAGCAGTGAAATAAAGGTTAGTTATGTAAAATAGATATGTAAACAATAACAAATAATTTCTAAGTTTCTTAGCTTGTTCCATATCATATAACTTTAAACATATTTTGTGCTTTCTGTAACAATTTACAGTCAAGAGTGTTGAAAATTCACATGCATGTGATACATGAAAAGAATAGCCATTTCTTTAGCTGTATTCCTTGGTGTAAAAATATGCTCTGGTAATCAATGTCAAAGCAAATACACATCATTGTCAGGTGCTACACCCAGTTATTTGTAGAATGCACACCCATGAGTTTATAGGAGTTCGCCAATTCCATCTTTGACTCAATTATGTTGTAGTCATAGAATACTAGCATTTTGGCTTGATGAAGTGTACAATTTCACATTTATGAACATTTAAAGCAAGTTGCCAGTGTCTGCACCACTTTGAAATATCAGCAAGATCTGACTGAATATTTATGCAGCTTCTTTCAGACAGTACTTCATTGTAGATAACTGCATCATTGGCCAAAAGTTTGATTTTAGTGTTAATATTGTCCACAAGGTCATTAATATGCAACATGAACAGCAAGGGTCCCAACGCACTTACATGGGGCACACCCAAAGTTCCTTCCACGCCTGAGGATGATTTATGATTTTCCCATCCAGGATAACTTGTTGTGTCCTCCCCACCAAAAATTTCGCAGTCCAGTCTCAAGTTTTACTTGATACCTCATTTGAACATACTTTTGACAGTAAATAAGAGGATAGATTTGCTACTCACAGTAAAGATGACGCATTGAATGGCAGATAGGAACAACCAAAATACTGTCAGACATTTTAGCTTTCAGCCAAAGCCTTCTTAAGAAAAGAAAGCGAGCCGCTGTGGCCAAGCAGTTCTAGGCGCTTCAGCTCAGAGCCATGCAACTGCTATTGTCACAGGTTCGAATCCTGCCTCGGGCATGTATGTGTGTGATGTCCTTAGGTTAGTTAGGTTTAAGTAGTTCTAAGTTCTAGGGGTCTGATGACCTCAGATATTAAGTCCCATAGTGCTCAGAGCCAAGCAAAGAAAAAACACACATGCACACACAGACAAGCAAGCACACCTCATGGACACATGCCTACCCTCTCTGCCGACTTGGACTGAGCTGCCGGAGATGCTGGTCATGTCTGCTTGTGCCTGTAAATGTGCAGGTGTGTGTGTGTGTGTGTGTGTGTGTGTGTAAAACCTTGGGTTGCGAAAACTTGAATTTTGTTTGTGTTTGTGTTTGTCAGTGTCTCTATCAACATATCAACGCTTTTGTTTGGTAAGCTACATCATCTTTGTTTTTATACATAGATGCTGTAACTTAGCAAATGAGAAAGCACTGGTATGTTGATAGAGACAATAAAAAACACAGAAACACACACACAAATTTCAAGCTTTCGCAACCCAAGGTTGCTTCATCAGGAAAGAGGGAAGGAAAGGGAAAGACAAAAGGATATGTGCGAATTGATATATGTGTGTGGGCGAGTGTATACCTGTCCTTTTTTCCCCCTATGGTAAGTCTTTCCGCTCCCAGGATTGGAATGACTCCTTACCCTCTCCCTTAAAACCCACATCCTTTATATGTGTGTGTTTTTATTTTCTGAAGAAGCCATTGGATGAAAGCTAAAATGTCTGACAGCCTTTTCATTGTGCCTGTTTGCAGCTGTTTTTTAGATTCCAACCTGGATCTCTGTTGTTTGCTTTTAATAGTAAGCTAAGATGTGTTACTGAGTCAAAATCTTTATGGAAATACAGAAATGCTGCATATACTTGACTGGCTTGGTCCAAAGCTTTCAGTGTGACATGTGAAAAGTATGAGTTGAATTTCACATCAGTGAGGTTTTTGTAATCCATGCTGGATGGCAAGGAGGAACTCATTCTGTTGGATATACCTTTTTCGTTGCTAATCAAATCACAATACAGGACACAAAGATAGTTTTCCTGTAGATCTTATCTCCTTGTCTATGGTTCAGACTAGATGAACGTATTCTTGCATAAAGGCATTCAACAAGCTGCCATCTAATGTTAAGCAAGAAATTGAAGGGTTGAGAACTCATATTATTGAACGTCATGTAGCAGTGTTCATTATTAAGCTTTATGACAAGTACTAGTGTATTTTAAACAAACCTCTCTTGTTACACATGTAGGTACTTATATTCCTTGGCAATGCCCAGGGCTTGATTTGAGACATTATGCCCTGGTGCCTATTTATTTACTTATTTCATTCGTGTTCTGTAACCCATTAGCGATAAATTTAATTGTTTATAATAATAGGTTGTACAATGAATAATATATTACATAGAAAAAATGTTTACAAGAATTGTTTTTTGTAAAAAGTTACGAATTATATTGAACAGACTTACAATAGATCAAAATCAATTCACATATTCTCATACATAAATTCGTCCAGTGAGTAAATGGTTTTACTTAGAAGATACTGTCTAAGTTGATCTTTAAAAGTAGGTGAATCAGTAACGGACATTTTTATTGCCTGAGGGAGAGCATTAAATATTTTTATGCAAGAGTAGTGTACTCCTTTTTGCACCATACTTAGATCTTTTGTTCAAGATGTAGATCATTTTTTACCCTAGTGTCATAGTTATGGTACATGCTGTTCATTTCAAAAAGGGAATGGTTTTTACACAAGAAACACGTGAGAGAGAAAATGTACTGAGATATTGTTGTGAGTATTCTCAGCTGTTGGAAGAGTTTCCTGCAGGATTGTCTGTAATTGACACCACACAGAACCCTAATGACTCTTTTCTAGGCTATGAGGATTTTGTTTGCCTTTGGCTGGTTCATCATCATCATCATCATGATCATCATCATCATCATCATAATCATCATTTAAGACTGATTATGCCTTTCAGCGTTCAGTCTGGAGCATAGCCCCCTTATAAAATTACTCCATGATCCCCTATTCAGTGCTAACATTGGTGCCTCTTCTGATGTTAAACCTGTTACTTCAAAATCATTCTTAACCGAATCCAGGTACCTTCTCCTTGGTCTGCCCCAACTCCTCCTACCCTCTACTGCTGAACCCATGAGTCTCTTGGGTAACCTTGCTTCTCCCATGCGTGTAACATGATCCCACCATCTAAGCCTGTTCGCCCTGACTGCTACATCTATAGAGTTCATTCCCAGTTTTTCTTTGATTTCCTCATTGTGGACACCTTCCTGCCATTGTTCCCATCTACTAGTACCTGCAATCATCCTAGCTACTTTCATATCTGTAACCTCAACCTTGTTGATAAGGTAACCTGATTCCACCCAGCTCTCGCTCCCATACAACAAAGTTGGTTGAAAGATTGAATGGTGCACAGATAGCTTAGTCTTGGTACTGACTTCCTTCTTGCAGAAGAGAGTAGATCGTAGCTGAGCACTCACTGCATTAGCTTTGCTACACCTCGCTTCCAGTTCTTTCACTATGTTGCCATCCTGTGAGAATATGCATCCTAAGTACTTGAAACTGTCCACCTGTTCTAACTTTGTTCCTCCTATTTGGCACTCAATCTGTTTATAATTCTTTCCCACTGACATTACTTTCGTTTTGGAGAATCTTCATACCATAGTCCTTACATTTCTGATCTAGCTCTGAAATATTACTTTGCAAACTTTCAATCTAATCTGCCATCACAACTAAGTCATCTGCATATGCGAAGCTGCTTATTTTGTGTTCACATATCTTAATCTCACCCAGCCAGTCTATTGTTTTCAACATATGATCCATAAATAATATGAACAACACTGGAGACAGGTTGCAGCCTTGTCTTACTCCTGAAACTACTCTGAACCATGAACTCAACTTACCGTCAACTCTAACTGCTGCCTGACTATCCATGTAAAGACCTTTAATTGCTTGCAAAAGTTTGCCTCCTATTCCATAATCTCATAGAACAGACAATAACTTCCTCCTAGGAACCCAGTCATGTGCTTTTTATAGATCTATAAAGCATAGATACAATTCCCTGTTCCACTCATAACACTTCTCCATTATTTGCCGTAAGCTAAAGATCTGGTCCTGACAACCTCTAAGAGGCCTAAACCCACACTGATTTTCATCCAATTGGTCCTCAACTAATACTTGCACTTTCCTTTCAACAATACCTGAGAAGATTTTACCCACAATGCTGATTAAAGAGACACCTCTGTAGTTGTTACAATCTTTTCTGTTTCCATGTTTAAAGATTGGTGTGATTACTGCTTTTGTCCAGTCTGATGCAATATTGGCACAGAAATTCGAGTTGTTTCTTGTTCCTGTTGGCCTCCATATCCTCTCCAAATTTACCCATAACCTTTTCATACCCTTCTGTTCGATTTCCAATCCTAGCATTAAAATCACCCATGAGCAGAACACTGTCCTTGTCCTTTACTCTAACAACTACATCACTGAGTGCCTCATAAAAGCTATCCATCTTATCTTGATCTGTCCCTTCACAATGCAAATATACTGACACAATCCTAATTTTCTTGCTAGACACTGTCAAATCTATCCACATCAGTTGTTCATTTACATACCTTATTGCAACTAGGCTGGGTTCCATTTCTTTCCTGATGTAAAGCCGTACACCCCATTGTGCTATTCCTGCTTTGACTCCTGACAGGTAGACCTTGTATTCTCCCACTTCCTCTTCTTTTTCACCCCTGCCCCGAATGTCACTAACAGCTAAAACATCCAGCCCCATCTTACTTGCAGCCTCTGCCAGCTCTACCTTCTTCCCAGAGTAGCCTCCATTGATATTAATTGCTCCCCATCTCATTACCATTTGTTTGCCAAGTCATATCTTAGCAGTCCCTGGTTTGTCAGTTAGAGGAGGGACTCCGTCACTTCCAAAGGTCCAAGGCGTTTTGCTCTGATTGTTGCTAGCATCATATTTAAAGTATCAGGGAAGCAGGTTGCTAGCCTTACTTGCCCCGAGTCCCATTGGGTTTTACCCCTAACGGTTGAGGGACTAACCAATGGATTTGGTAGTCTTTGCCGTATGAGCACAAAGGTGACCACGGCTCAGAATATGTCCGAGATGCCCAGCCTTATTCCAAAGTAACTGGTATCCCGACTGTCAGGACCACTTACTTGGCCACTCATACGTTGCCCATGGTTCATGAACTAGGACATGACTGCAGGAACCCACACCATGAACCATTGGCTGGTTTCACCAGAATATAATTCCATAGGCCATCAGGGCATGAAAATAACCAAAATAGGCAGCTTACAAAGTATTTAAGTCACTGAAGGAAGCATTCGCATGAATAGTGTAAATTGCTGAGCTTAGTTTTATATACAGGTAAGGAATGTGTAAGAATCAGTTTAGATTGCTATTAACAAGTAGACCCAGGAACTTTGTTGACTCCACTCTTGCTAAATTCCCATCATTGTATTTAACATTAATCTCACCTTCGATATTTTGGCTTGTATGGAATTGAATCAATTGAGTTTTTTCAAAATTTAGTGATAATCCATTAGAGGTAAACCAGTTAAAGGTCTCCTGAAAAATTGCATTTACAGTGATCTCAAGATTAGTATTTGTTGAATTGTCTACCAGAATCATCATGTCATCAGCAAACAAAGTAAATTTTATCTTAGCCCCTGTAAACATTGGCAGGTCATTTATGAAAATAAGGAAAAGTAGAGGACCCAGAATAGAGCCCTGTGGGACTCCACAGTTTATTGTGCCCCAAGAAGAGGACACTGGTTCCCCATTAGTGTCATTTACCATGACTTTCTGTTTCAGGTCCTTTAAATTGGAGGCAAGCCACATCCCTGCTTCTCCAGTTAACTCATAAAATTCTGTCTTTCTCAGAAAAATCTCTTGGTTCACGCAATTGAAAGCCTTAGAAAGGTTACAAAAATTCTGGTTGGAGACATTTTATTATTGATTGATTCCAGAATTGTATTGGTGAAAGGATATATTGCATCTTCTGTTGAGATGTTTTTCTGGAAACCGAATTGACTTTTATCTATCTTGGGTGGCTGGAAGTGGGGGGAGGGGGGATATTCACAGATTTTGAAATGTGGTATGATAGAACTTATTTTTTACCAACAGAAATGTTGTATTCACACTTTAAAATGGTCAGGAAAGTATTAAAATAACATTTTAAGACGTCTCAATTTCGAACTCTGCTCTCTTTCCTCAGAAGATCACAGCAACAGAACCTCTCCTTTCACAACTACTTCAAGGGGTGGAGGATCATGCATTTATATCAGAAAAGGAACACAGTTCAAATCTAGACATGACCTCAGTACAGTAAGTGAAGACAAACACATTGAAATATCAGCTATTGAATTATCAGGGCTCGATATCACCAAGAAATTAATCATTTTGTGTGTGTATAGATCTCCCAGTGGTAGTGTGGACACTTTTTTCAATAAATTAACAGAAGTTCTAGATAAAGTCTCAAGTACAAAGGTCAACATAATTCTGTGTGGGGACATAAACATCAACACTAATATCATAAATGAATCCAGCAGCACCTTCATAAATATCCTTCAAAGTTTTGGCATGTCCCTATTGGTCAATAGTGCAACAAGGGTTGCTACAATGACTGCATCAGTAATTGACCATGTGGCCACAAATATAGACAGGGAAAAATGTGATGTAGCTGTAAAAGATCTCGGACTATCAGACCATCTCTGTCAAATAACAACAGTAAAATCAGGCATCGAATCATTCCCTAAACTACAAGCCTATAAATGACGTCTATCAGAAATCAAAATAAAAGATTTTTCAAAAGAACTAGAAAAACAAAGCTGGGATGAAGTGTATAAGGAAACCAATGTGAATATGAAATTCTCCAAATTCTCCACATTGTTTAAATTGAACTTTGAAACAGCATTTCCAAAAGTATGCATGACTGTATCAACATCTCACAAAAACAGATGGATAACAGCAGGTATTAAGAAGTCCTCCCAAACACTTAAACACCTCAGTTCCATGAAAAAGATTCACAATGATCCAGAATTCTTAAATTTCTATCATAGATACAAAAAGATTTATAAGAAGGTGCTGATTGCTGCAAAAAAGTCATTTAATGACAAAATAATATATAATGCAGAGAATAAAAGCAAAGCAGTCTGGGATGTTATAAAAAAGGAAACGGGGAGAGGCAAACAAACGCAGAATAACATACTGCTAAGGGAGGGGGATAAGGTAATAAATGATCCACAACACTTAGCAAACTATGTAAACGAGCATTTTTCAAGTATTGCGGAGAAGTTACAGCAAAAATTCCCCAAAACAAATATAACACCTGCAAAAATTGTTGCACTAGATACAATGATGTTACTTCCAACCACAGAGAATGAAGTCAATAAAACTGTTCAAAAGCTAAAAAATAAAAAGTCAGAAGGCTTAGATGATGTACCAATGTGTGTACTGAAACAATGCATAGGGATTATACAAGGCCCATTAACAAATATAATAAATGAATCCTTCACATCAGGGACATTTCCAGAGCAGCTAAAACAGGCAAGAGTTGTACCTTTGCTTAAGAAGGGTAATGCAGAAGACATAGAAAATTACCGGCCCATTTCCCTG
Source organism: Schistocerca gregaria (assembly GCF_023897955.1). Lineage (NCBI taxonomy): Eukaryota > Metazoa > Arthropoda > Insecta > Orthoptera > Acrididae > Schistocerca > Schistocerca gregaria. The sequence goes on from NC_064928.1 coordinate 79,033,438, forward strand.
CTGTCAGCATTCTCAAAAATAATAGAAGCAATTATGAAAGACAGATTAATGAATTATCTGAATAAATACAATCTTTTAAGCAAATCACAGTTTGGTTTTCGAAGTGGCAAAAATACGGAGTCAGCCATAGTAGAATTCACAAAAGTTGTACTTAATGCTCTTGATAAAGATGAGTGTGTCACAGGCATATTTTTGGATCTTTCTAAGGCTTTTGATACAGTCGACCACAAGATTCTATTAAATAAATTAGAAGCATTAGGAATAAGAGGGGTAGCTAATGACTGGTTTCGATCATACCTAACAGATAGGGTACAAAGAGTAGAGATAACACATACTTCAAATAGATCTAAACATTTAGTAAAATACTTATCAGAACCAAAACATATAAATATGGGGTTCCACAAGGTAGCATATTAGGACCAATACTATTCCTGATATACATCAATGACTTTCCCAGTAGTGTTACTCATGGTGAGAAAATTCTCTTCGCTGATGACAGCAATATTATAGTCACTGAGAGAACAAGAGAACTCCTTACCGAGAAATCAAATGAAACTCTCAAGGAAGTTTACGATTGGTCAATAAGCAACAAATTGACATTAAACATAAAGAAAACTAATGCCATGAACTTCAGTTTGAAGAGGAAAAATGACAATGTTAAATTAAATGTAGATGGCACCTCTATAGACTGTGTAACAAATGCAAAATATTGACTCTCAGCTGAAGTGGTGCGAACACACAAAGGTACTTGCAAACAGAATGTCATCAGCATGTTATGCCCTTAGAATTCTATCATCTGTGTGTAACATGCAGTGTCTTTTAGTTACATATTATTCATATGTACACTCAATTCTTAGCTATGGCATTCTTTTTTGGGGAACAAATCCACAAAATATGAACACAATTTTCAAACTCCAGAAACGAGCCATAAGCATAATAACCAGAAATAGTAGTCGAGCTCATTGTAAAGATCTGTTCAAAACACTGGGAATTTTAACTGCTCCATGTGAACACATTTACCAGTCAGTTGTACACATCAAAAGTAACATTGGCAATTACTGCACAAACAGCTCTGTCCATGACCATGCAACAAGAGATAGACTCAACTTACATTTACCAAGAAAAAATAAACATAAAACTCAAAACAGCATTTTCTACCAAGGAATAAAACTGTACAATAAATTACCAAATGAGATTAAAGAAATTTCAAAAATACACTTATTTAAGAAGGCAGCTAAAAAGTACCTGTTATGCAATACATTTTATACATTGAAGGATTACTTAGATAAAGCAGAGTAGGGGTTTGATAAAAAAATGTTATACAAACAAATAATAATAATAATGATGATTATAGAACATCCAATATTCCACATAACACCTTCACTTTATTATTTTTCTTCTTTTTTCCTTTCTAGAGACACTCTCCCCTCAAGCTATGCATAGCACAATACTAACACCTCTTCCTCTTTCTGAGCTCAACATCTCACTCATTATGAAGGGATGCTGACTCAGTTTTTTAGGATAGCAAATGGGAACATGCAGTACAGAAAATGGCCCAAGGATCACCTGTGTGTGTGTGTGTGTGTGTGTGTGTGTGTGTGTGTGTAGTGAGTGAAGTGTTATGAAACAATGTGTGTATAGTGTGTGCAGTGACTGATAGTGAAATATGAGTGAATAGTGTGGCATTACATTATTTAACGAGTTATTTGTAAATAAATTATTGTATACCAGGAGTAAAATCTAATGATTGTCTCTAACTAGAAGTCTGTAAATATATGTGTATACGAATTAGCTTATTGTAAATTGATCTAAGCTTGTAAATACTTTGACATGTCCTATATCCTTGTAAAAAGAGATCTACGGATGAATAAAACTACTACTACTACTACTACTACTACTACTACTACTACAAGTCAAGCACCAGAAATGCCTATGCATACACACAAATATTAAGCTACAAATAGTAGTTAAACAGCAGCTTTTCAATATAAATGAGAATATTAAAACTTTCTTTCAAGTATCAGCTTTCCTGCTAACTTACTTGTCTAATTTAATTCGTGCAATCACATCTAGTTATTACACCTGATAATGATAGTTTATTGTTATGCAATGAACAGATTAAGTTTCCATAGTTTGCTGCTTTTTTGTTAATATACACATTGACTCATTCTACAGCTCTGAATTTTCCTCTCCTTAGTGGGATCTAAGGGACAGTATCAATTATTAATAAATGAAGAAATTAATTGATAAACACTTCACACTTAAATGTATATTCTGCAAACCACTAAATAGTGGTGGAGAATACTTCACAACAACATTAGCCACCTTCTGTACAATTCAGTTCAAAGATAGAGCAAGGGAAAGCTAACTGTATGTCTTTGTCTGTATATTACCAGTTCTTATCTTATTCTCACGATCTCTGCTCAAGACATATATGAGGGCTGTTCGGAAAGTAAGGTTTGATCATTTGTGAAATGGAAACCACAGAGAAAAACAAAAGTTTTTATTTGCAGCAGTTTGCTAAACCTGCCAGTTACTTCTCTACATAGTCACCACTCCGACTTAGACATTTGTAATAGCATTGTACCAACTTTGCAACATTCTCATCATAGAAGACAGCCACCTGTGCTTTCTGCCACTTCTCTGCACTGGTCTGCAGTTTGTTGTCTGTGCCAAAATGTTGGCTTCTAGTGGATGGTTCATATGGGCAGTGATGAGCCTCAGAAGGAGCCAAGTCCGAGCTGCATGTGGGTGGTCAAACAATTCCCATCAAAACCATTGCAGAGGCATCCTCATTGCCCCTGCCGTGTGCATGCATCTGAAAATTGTCATGAAGAAGGAAATGTATGACTTATGTATGGAGGGTTACATGAAATCAGGCAAAACCTCACCGCAGCCACTCATACTTGATGGTAGACACTATTGTTCTAGGCAACCTTCCATGTTTGCTGTGTGCTCAGAACTGGAAATAGTGATGTGATTCAATTGACAGGCATACTGGAGACACATCTGTGCAAAGCTGCATAAGATTTTCACTGTCATTTCCATTTCATGACCCATCGGACTTCACTTTCCAAATAGCCATCATTCTGATCAAAATTATCTGGTCATACCTGTACAATGTGGAACTGACCACTAGAAATTCCCTCCCCCCAGAATTTTCTATATCGGAAGACATCTGTTTTGAAATTGTTTTTATATCTGGCACAATCATTGCTGTCATTGTCATTATTATTATTATTTCTTTCCTTTCTCAAAGAATGATTATTATTATTATAATTATATTTCTTTTCTTTCCCAGGCGTTATGTCTGTTTAAAAATGGAAAGTGACGTGGATCTTGATCAAGCGTGACTTCCTTTTAACTGTACGGTATATGTTACATTGCTTTTAGGAACTTTTGGGTAATCGAACAAGTATCAATAATTACAGATTTCTGTAGTTGTATATATAAGTTTGGATGTAGCTGTATTGCGTTGATGTACTGGTGGATATTGTGTGGTATGACTCCTGTAGTTGATATTTTTATCGGTATAATGTCAACTTTATCCTGATGCCACATGTCCTTGACTTCCTCAGCCAGTTGGATGTATTTTTCAATTTTTTCTCCTGTTTTCTTCTGTAAATTTGTTGTATTGGGTATGGATATTTCAATTAGTTGTGTTAATTTCTTCTTTTTATTGGTGAGTATGATGTCAGGTTTGTTATGTGGTGTTGTTTTATCTGTTATAATGGTTCTGTTCCAGTATAATTTGTATTCGTCATTCTCCAGTACATTTTTGGTGCATACTTGTATGTGGGAACTGTTGTGGTTGGCAGAAGAGCCAACACCTCGCAACAAAAGGAGGCCGAAATGCACACGTTTTAGCTCACGCAGGCTGGCATGAGGTCTGGAACACTACAAGGGAATCAGAATTGAGAAAAACGGACGTAGCTGGTGGAATACTTAACTTCAATCCATTAATGGAGAACATCACTCTTTATGGTACATGATACACAATATCAATACTACGGACACTGGCGCCTTGCTAGGTCGTAGCAAATAACGTAGCTGAAGGCTATGCTAACTATCGTCTCGGCAAATGAGAGCGTAGACGACAGTGGACCATCGCTAGCAAAGTCGGCTGTACAACTGGGGCCAGTGCTAGGAAGTCTCTCTAGACCTGCCGTGTGGCGGCGCTCGGCCTGCAATCACTGATAGTGGCGACATGCGGGTCCGACGTATACTACTGGACTGCGGCCGATTTAAAGGCTACCACCTAGCAAGTGTGGTGTCTGGCAGTGACACCACAGGAACGTGTTGTTGTATTAGTTTATGTTATATGACAAGTTGTTGATGTATTATTTTTGCTACGTTGTCATGTCTTCTTGGGTATTCTGTATTTGCTAGTATTGTACATCCACTTGTGATGTGATCTACTGTTTCTATTTGTTGTTTGGAAAGTCTGCATTTATCTGTTGTGGTATTGGGATCTTTAATAATATGCTTCCTGTAATATCAGGTGTTTATTGTTTGATCCTGTATTGCAATCATGAATCCTTCCATCTCACTGTATATATTGTTTTTTCTTAGCCATGTGTTGGATGCGTCTTGATCGATGTGTGGCTGTGTAGGATGATACGGGTGCTTGCCATGTAGTATTTTCTTTTTCCAATAAATTTTTTCATATCTTCGTACACCTCATCGAGGCCTGGGAAAAGCATAGGCCTCCGGTATGTTCTGCCAGTCGTAAAAGGCGACAAAAAGAACAAACCACTAATAGGGCTAACCCCCCTTTTAGTGTGATTAGTTGGTTCAGCACAGAACTGAAGAAGCCTCGGACAAGCACTGTCATGGTCGGGGATGACGCTTGAACCCTGTGCCCATCCACAATGGTAATGACACTGCTAGCCACACGGAAAATGATTTAAATCCAAATAGAGGTTTTTCGCAGGATATGCTTCCTGCAACCACTCTAGAAGGAAAACAAAGGCAAAGGATGAGATGGTCAGATGAAGTTAACTGACACCTCATGTTCTGTTACTATCAAGCAACAAACTTAGGAACCAACACAACAGGATACAGATCACAAGTATACACCACATTTATTATTATTATTATTATTATTATTATTATTATTTCTTTCCTTTCTCAGGCGTTATGTCTGGTTAAAAATGGAAAGTGATGCGGACCTTGATCAAGCGTGACTTCCTTTCAACTGTACGGTATATGTTACATTGCATTTAGGAACTTTTGGGTAATTGAGCATGTATCAATAATTACAGATTTCTGTAGTTCTATATATACATTCAGATGTAGCTGTATTGCGTTGATGTACTGGTGGATATTGTGTGGTATGACTCCTATAGTTGATAGTATAATTGGTATATTGTAACTTTATCCTGATGCCACATGTTCTTGATGTCCTCAGCCAGTTGGATGTATTTTTCAATTTTTTCTCCTGTTTTCTTCTGTATGTTTGTTGTATTGGGTGTGGTTATTTTGATTAGTTGCGTTAATTTCTTCTTTTTATTGGCGAGTATGATGTCAGGTTTGTTATGTGGTGTTGTTTTATCTGTTATAATGGTTCTGTTCCAGTATAATTTGTATTCATAATTCTCCAGTACATTTTTTGGTGCATACTTGTATGTGGGAATGTGTTGTTTTATTAGTTTATGTTGTATGGCAAATTGTTGATGTATTATTTTTGCTACATTGTCATGTCTTCTGGTGTATTTTGTATTTGGTAGTATTGTACATCCGCTTGTGATGTGATCTACTGTTTCTATTTGTTGTTTCGAAAGTCTGCATTTATCTGTTGTGGTATTGGAATCTTTAATAATATGCTTCCTGTAATATCTGGTGTTTATTGTTTGATCCTGTATTGCAATCACAAATCCTTCTGTCTCACTATATATATTGCTTTTTCTTAGCCATGTGTTGGTTGTGGCTGTGTTAGATGATACGGGTGCTTGCCATGTAGTGTTTTCTTTTTCCAATTTACTTCCTTCGTATCTGTTGATGTTATGTGATCTAAATGGTTGTAGCAGTGGTTAAGAAATTGCAATGGTGTAGCCAATGTATTTATATGAGTGATTGCTTTGTGTATTTTGCTAGTTTCTGCTCGTTCTATAATGTAGGTGGTTATGAAATTGCAATGGTGTAGCCAATGTATTTATATGAGTGATTGCTTTGTGTATTTTGCTAGTTTCTGCTCGTTCTATAATGTAGGTTTTTTTATGTCGATAAATCCCCTTCCTCCTTCCTTTCTGCTTAATGTGAATCTTTCTGTTGCTGAATGTATGTGATGTATTCTATATTTGTGGCATTGCTTCTAGGTCTGTGTTACTCCATTGCGCTACTCCAAATGAGTAGGTCAATATTGGTATAGCATAAGTATTTATTGCTTTTGTCTTGTTTCTTGCTGTCAATTCTGTTTTCAGTATTTTTGTTAGTATTTGTCTATATTTTCCTTTTAGTTCTTCTTTAATATTTGTGATATCTATTCCTATTTTTTGTCTGTATCCTAGATATTTATAGGCATCTGTTTTTTTTCTATCACTTTTATGCAGTTGCTGTGGTTATCCAATACGTAATCTTGTTTAGTGTGTTTTCCCATAACTATGCTATTTTTCTTACCTTTGTCTGTTCCAAAAGCCATATTTATATCATTGCTGAATACTTCTGTTATCTTTAGTAATTGGTTGAGTTGTTGATTTGTTGCTGCCAGTAGTTTTAGATAATCCATGTATAGCAAATGTGTGATTTTGTGTTGGTATGTTCCAGTAATATTATATCCATAATTTGTATTATTTTGCATCTTTGATAGTGGGTTCAGAGCAAGGCCGAACCAGAAAGGACTCAATGAGTCTCCATGGTATATTCCACTCTTAATCTGTATTGGCTGTGATGTGATATTATTTGAATTTGCTTAGATATTAGGTGTGGTTTTCCAATTTTTCATTACTGTGTTTAGGAACTGTATCAATTTAGGACCTGCTTTGTATATTTCCAATATTTGTAGTAACCGTGAGTGGAGTACAATATCAAAAGCTTTTTGGCAATCAATGTATGTGTAGTGTAGCGACCTTTGTTTAGTTTTAGCTTGATATGTCACCTCTGCATCTATTATCAGTTGCTCTTTACATCCTCGTGCTCCTTTGCAGCAGCCTTTTTGTTCTTCATTTATATTTTAATTTTGTTCTGTGTTGCATGTGTAATTAATTTCTGTGTAATGACTGAAGTTAATATTTTGTATATTGTTGGTAGGCATGTTATAGGGCGATATTTTGCTGGGTTTGCTGTGTATGCTTGATCTTTAGGTTTCAGATAAGTTATTCCTTGTGCAAGTGTATCAGGGACTGTGTATGGGTCTGCAACGTAACTGTTAAATAATTTAGTTAGATGTGAATGTGTTGAAGTTAACTTCTTTAGCCAGAAATTTTCTGTTTTATCTTTTACAGGGGCTTTCCAATTGTGCGTAGAATTAATTGCTCGGGTGACTTCATGTTGCAAAATTATCACTTCAGGCATTTGTGGTATCATCTTGTATGTGTCTGTTTTTGCTTGTATCCACCGTGCATGTCTGTTATGTTGTACCGGGTTTGACCATATGTTGCTCCAGAAATGTTCCATGTCTGTTATGTTTGGTGGATTGTCTATTTTAATGTGTGTGTTATCTATTGTCTGGTAAAATCTCTTTTGGTTTGTGTTGAATGTTTGGTTTTGTTTCGCTCTATTTTCAATTTTTGTATCTTCTAAGTCGTTTGGCCAATGCTTGTAATTTCTGCTTTTTTTCATCTAATTGCTCTATGGCTTCTTGTTGTGAGATTTCACCTAACCTTTTTTCGTTTTTTGTCTGACATTTAATTTCTTATAAATTGTGTTAGCTGTCCGATGCCTTTTCTCAGTTTTTCTATTCTGATCTGTAACCTGTGTTGCCATGCTGGTTTGGTGGGTTTCTTCTGTGTGTTGGTTGGTTCTGATCTCTGCCTAGTGTATATATTTAGTGTAGTGAGTGTTCCTATATAAACCAGTAGTTGTAACTCTTCCATAGTTGTATTTTCATTTATTTTGTTGTGTATGATTGTGTTGATAGTTGTTATTGTTGTTTCAACTTGTGGGTTTCTTGGTGGTGTATGCAAGAATGGTCTAATGTCTGTATTTGTGTCTTTGTATTCTATATATGTCAGCTGAAATTTTTCTTCTATATCCAACATGTGTGTAACTTCATGTTCTATTTGTGCTTGTTCTGGTGGCTGTCTTAAGATTTTGTGTTCCTCTGATTGTTTAATTAATGTGTGTTGTTCTTTGTTTGTTTGCTCTGGGGTGTTAGAGTCCATTACGGTATTTTCTTCTTCTTCTGATTCCACATTATTTTGTTCTAGTATTTGTTGTACTTGTTGTTTGATGTTTTCTAATTCTGACTGGGGTATCCTGTTATTTTTGATTATTACATGGATCTGATCAGCTAGTCATTGTTCTGTTAAAAATTTTAATTCTGGGTATCTGGTAATAAATGTTGTGCATACTTGTGATCTGTATCCAATTGTATTGGTTCCTAAGTTTGTTGCTTGGTAATAACAGAACATGAGGTTTCAGTGAACTTCATATGACTATCTCATCCTCTGTCTTTGTTTTCCTTCTAGAGTGGTTGCAGGAAGCATATCCTGCAAAACACCTCTATTTGGATTTAAATCATTTTCCGTGTGGCTAGCGGTGTCGTTACTATTGTGAACGGGCATAGGGTTCAAGCGTCGTCCCCGACCATGACAGCACTTGTCCGAGGCTTCATTAGTTCTGTCCTGAACCAACTAATCACACTAAAAAGGGGGGTTAGCCCTATTACTGATTTGTTCTTTTCGTCGCCTTTTACGACTGGCAGAACATACCAGAGGCCTATTCTTTTCCCGGGCCACACATTATTGTTATTATTATTATTATTATTATTATTATTATTATTATTATTATTATTATTACTATTATTATTATTATCATCATCATCACCATCATTATCAGTGGCAGCAACAGCAGTAATAGAAGTACTGCCAGTAATTAGTTCATTCTATTATTTACTCACATTATCAGGACAGACACTCAAATTACTTTAATACCATTTGTCATATTTTAATTGTTCTTCCGTATGCAACTAAAAAAGTACTGTATGTGTGAAACTCTGGTACAATGTAAGAGAGAGTCTGATGACCATAATCAGATAATATGAAGCTATTGTCTGTACAGGTACCATTGGTGATCTTTCAGCTCTCAAAGAATGAAATTACAATGAAACCAGACATTTAGCTGCTTACAGACATTGATAAATATCAACTGGGACAGTTGAAAAATGTGTGCCCTGACTGGGACTCGAACCCAGTACCTGCTGCTTCCAGGGCAGATACTCTATCTGACTGAGCCACAGAGGACACATGCAATAGTGTGACTGCAGGAACTATCTGTGGCATGCTCCCCATGAAACCTACACTTGGCTTACCAGCCAATGGTCTGCTTCAGTGCGGATGCACTCAGATTGCCTGAACTCTTATGGCAATTGGTAGATTGACTGATATGTGTAATGAGTGTGGTGGGCAGGGGTACTACAAATTTAGTGGGTGGACAGAAAGCTGAAAGGTGTGGGTCTCACAGGGAGCATGCCGGAGATAAGTCCCTGCAGTCGCACAATCGTCTGTGTCCTCGGTGGCTCACTCAGATAGAGCATCTGCCATGTAAGCAGGAGGTCCTGGGTTTGAGTCCCAGTTGGGGCATGCATTTTTCAACTGTCCCCATTGATATTTATCAATACCTGTAAGCAGCTAAAGGTCTGATTTCATTGTAATTTCATAATCAGATCAGTTTAAATAAATAAATAAAATAAAATAAAATAAAATAAAATAAATGCCATGAGGGACAGACATACCAGCATAAAAGAGGTGGCAGTATTGTGTTGTCAGTAGAAAAGGAGAGCAGAATGGGTTGATCAGGAGAGTTCAGTGACTTTGAACATGAACTAGACATTAAATTTCATCTAAGTACCAAATCCATCAGGGATGTTTCAATCCTTCTAAAAGTGCATAAGTTGACTACTGGTGATGTGATTGTGAAGCGGAAATGCAAAGGAGCAACCACAGCTAAACCAAGGCCAGACAGATCTCCTCCCCCCTCCCCTCCCCCCCCCCCCCCCCCAGAGGGTGGTCACAAGAATCACTTGTAATCAGCATCAGCAGAAGGACTCAATCTTGACTGCTAAAGTGCTACCAGCAGACCTGCTAGCACAGTGACTGCCCACAGGAAATTACAATGAAGGGTACAGTGGTCAAGCAGCTCCTCACAATCCTTACCTTTCTGTAGTCATTGCTGAGCGATGGTTGAGATGGTCTAAAGAGTATGATGCAGGGGTTTAGGTTGGGTAGATGCCTGGAGAATGTTACCCGCCATCATGTGTAGTGCAAACAGGGAAGTACAGAAGAGATGGTATTATGGTATGGGGGTGTTTTTCGTGGTTAGGGAGTGGGGTCCTTATTGTGCTTAGGAAAATATTAAATATGAATGGATATGAGCACATTTTACAGCATTGTGTGCAGTGAAGGAGTAGTTTAGGGTGATGATTGTTTGTCTTATCATGATAGTGCACCTCATCATAAAACACCATCTGTGAGGCAATGGTTTGCAAACAATAACATTCCTGAAATGGACTTGTCTGCCCAGAGTCTTGTCCTGAACCCAATGAAACATGTTTGGGATGAGTTACAATTGTCACTCCACTCCAGACCCCAGTGTCTAACATCACTACCTTTTCTGTTTCAACTCTTGAGGAAGTGTGAAATGCAAAGGAGAAACCACAGCTAAACCAAGGCCAGATAGATCCCCCCCCTCCCCCCCCCCCCCCCCCCCCCAGAGGGTGGTCACAAAATTCACATGAAATCAGCATCAGCAGAAGGACTCAATCTTGACTGCTAAAGTGCTACCAGCAGAGCCGATAGCACAGTGACTGCCCACAGGAAATTACAATGAAGGGTACAGTGGTCAAAAAATTTAGATACATTGCAGAAATTTAGATACATTGCAAGTGTCCCCAGCAAAGTTCAAGCTGTTGTAAAGGTGAATGGCAGACAGGTCCCATATTGATGTCTGCTAATAGGTGTCCAGATACTTTCGATCAGATAGTGCACAATGGGAATCGTAGAACTGTTGTATAGTTTACTTCAGTAAGTAACAGTATTTTGAGAATATCTGCTTTATCCAAAAAGAATTATCACTTAAATTCCCTCATCACCTTTGTTGGGCTTTATAAAACTATTACAAACCTCATTACTCCTCTTCTCATTCCTTTGATGTCTGCTGTCATGTCATATTGATAGCAACTAAAAACCTTAGAACAGTATCCTAAAATAATTTATAGTAATATTTTTTAGGCAGGAATACTGTATATTGCCAAGATCACCCCTGTAAATATGAGTCAGTCAACTGCCCTTCCATTGTTTCATGAGTTTTTTCTATTTCATTTTCATCAGAAAATACATCAGCAACATACTAAAAAGAAAAAAAAATTAAAAAAAATGGAAGAACTTCTTGGACCCAAATTTGATACTAGCAATTTATGACAACAGTAATGACTTCATCTTGCTAATGAGCAGTAACTGTGTTTGTTGTAATATATTACTACTTCTTTCAGATTCTCTAAAATACTTGTCTTTTTTATTCTTATTTATTTATTTTTTTGCCTGACAAAACATATTCAAAGTGGAAATGCTTCTTTCCACTACACATGATGTTAGAGGACAGAACTTGAGTGCACAAATGTCACTTAAAATCCAGTAAATGTTTCTCTTATTTCAGTATTAACATTGAGCTGACATTTAAATAAAAGCTTAGCACCATGTTCCTTACCTGCACCTTACGTATTTTTAATGGGAGCTGATACTCAACATCTGGTCACATAAGCTGACAATGCTCAGGAGGTCAGTTTGCTGGCCACATACCCCTCCATTATCTTCATACTTATTCACACTAAGGAGAGCTGCAATTCATTAAGACAAGTTCATTCATTCATTCATCATGTTCTGTAGATTACATTAAGAAGGAAAACCTTCAGCCATATGAAATGAATTAAGGTATATACCAATAAAAGATAAGTAAATCGTAAAATTTAATCCGTATGCTTTACTAGCTCTGACCTGTGAATGTGCTGAGTTACACTGCTTGCACTCATGCCAGACAAATGTAGATCTACCAAATTATCAGGAAAGTCACTGCTCTGAATAAAGTTGCTGTTTCATTCTTTATGTTAAGTAGCTGCTATTTCTTTGATTCATGGCTTGAGGTTTACTAGAATACATTAACATTTTCCAAAGACAATAGTTACTTACATATGTAACAACAAAGGCTTGCTGTATTCTTATACATCACCTGAACAGTAGAGGAGGCAGAAGACATAGTAGTCATACTACTATGTCTACAGTCCTTACAATGAACAAACCACATTCCATGTAACCAACAGCAATTTCCAGTCACTGGATCTAGAAAAACCACTCAATTTTTAGAGGAAACATCTGATGAAGTACATTTTTAACACTCTTTTCAAGTGGCCAATCCAACTTAACTCACTCAATCAGTTACTCAATTCTTAAATGAGTCAAAACTCAACATGATAAAATGTAAACACATGGTTCTCTGAAATCTATCACAGGTGGCCATGCATATTGATTTAAGGCCAAATGCTAAAACAGCTATGATTCCTTAGACCATTTACTAGTGTAGACACGTTACAAGAAGAAGAGGGAAAATAAACTGATATAAGGATGAAATATTTAAAAAAGGTCCTATAGGTTAATGGTGTTTCCTGAACCAGGTTGTTCAGAATTCAAACTAAATATTTATTTTGAATAACCACACAAATATTGAAGAATAGTGGCCTCAAATAAAAATTAATAAATCAACTGAACAATATTCAAACTAGTTGTGCAGAATGTAGTTATGTAGTGCAAACAGACACTTTACATATACGAAAAATGGGTGCATAAAGATTTTAAAATTTGTTAGTATGAAATCCCACTAACAGTCACAGCTAAATGTTACCCTAATTAATCATCAGTGTGATTGTGGTGAACACCTAAAAATTTCACCACATGGTTTGGAGTGGTAAAAATGCAGCAAAATAAGTAAGCAGCAGTCAAAAAACAGATAAATAATGATAAATTTTATGAAGTCATAAAAGTAACTTGAAAATTCTAAGTCCTGGCTGAATTCAAAGCCCACAGCTCACTGCCATAAAATTATTTGAAGTCCTAAAATATTTCCAAGTGTTTAAGTCCATGACCACAAAAATATTCAAAGTCCCATGAATGCTGTCATAGGCTATATGGCACTCTGGCCTCACAAGCCTCACTATTAATCAGCCAAGAACCAGCCAAATGAGCATGTTCAGTTCTGAAAGTCTATTTATGAACTTGTTCATGTGACAACTACTCTACACAAAGCATGTGCTTATAAAATGACAACCATTCAAGTTTTTTTTTTTAACATAAAATGTCACATTCATATGAGCTAGAACATACAGTAAATACACTTGGTCAATATGTAACCTCATAATAAAGTGTACGTACATTATTTTTTCAGTTATGAACTACAGATACATTATAAACATTGAGTTATGGTTAACTGAACATTGGAGTTAGGTGGATCATGGCCTGGGATTCTCATGCTGATCTCTTTACATATATTATTGAGGAATTTGTGCTTATGGTACTATTTGCATTTGACAAAGTAAATTGCTTAGCCATTCTTTTTCGTCAGGCTGTGAACTGTGAATATAGCAAATCTGCCTAAACTCCACTAGCCATGTTATGACCACTGTACAGGTTAAGTTTGGTGATGGGGCTCCCATCTCACAGCTTCCACACCTGCTAAGTAATATTTCAGAACACCACTCCTAAGCAGACCACCATTTCCAGGATTTGATCTGTGCCTGCCCTGAAGAGATGTTTTGCATGTCTTTTACCACTGGCGTGCTATATAGTATTCTCTTTCACCATCTGAGCTGTTGACGTTTTCTTCAATAGAGAATGATAGTGAACGACATTGAGGTGATTGAACAAAACAAAAATATTATGGAAACCTAAACTGCAAAGAACGAGTGCAGACACTATCCCACATCTGGCCATGCTCTACCGGCCCAGAGGAAGAATGGACGTATGAAGACTCACAATGAAGTGGCAGTGAAAAGTGAAGACAGAAAGAGGATACATGTCTCAGCATTGGTGTGCAGAAGAGGAAGAAGTAGAAGAAGAGTAATATAACTGTTTATTATTTTGTTTTACAGCAACAGTAGCATGCTGTTGCAATTGTTGGCAACATCAGCTTTCATATGATGTATCATAAGTTTAAATTTGCTTGACAGGTTCGATGGTTATAATTTTTATAAGCTGAAATGACTGTAAAAATGTTAATAACTTTTGAAATAATTCAATCACAAACAACGTTCAATTTTTAAAGTTCTTACCTCATTGTCACAATTCATATGCTGGATTTAGTTTTCTCTTAGCAAGTATGTAAGGAATCTTATATATTTTCCATCCATATTCCACTTTATCTCCATATTCTAAGTCCCTGGGGCCACCATCTTTCCACACTTGGCAAGCTACTCCGATGCTCAGGAATTTTCCGCTGACTGCTCAATTTATGTCAGTGTTGGCTGCCTCCTGCAGACAGCAATTCTCCACCTGGCTTCCCATGCCATTCATTGCCTGGTAGCAGTGTTTCCCATCAAATACTCAGTGCTTCCAGAATTTTTGTGAACTAGACACTAGTAATGTCACACTGTGAGACCCAGTTTCTTGCTACTGATGGGAGTTTATGCCTGTGTACATAACTCTACTCTGAACCCTCCATAATGAAGCAAAATCTAATGAAAATTTTTTTGGACTTAAATTGTGAATATGCAGATTACAGGAGAAACATTGTTCTGTATTTTTCTGCAAAACTCTGCTGAGTCTAAATTATTGGATGTAATCAGGGACCTAAAACTTGCTGAATATCAGATAGATGCATTAATTGTGTGTGTTGTCAGCATTTATATGTTTCTAAGATGTATGTTTATCCAGTATGGTGCCTGAAATGACAAACCACAATTTCTTGAAATATTGTGCAGCTGTGCTCAGTGTTTATATAGTGGTGGTTCGTAATCCATCCATAGCCTAACACTTTGAATCACTGTGTGTTCTAATCACCATAAGTATCACAAGAAAGTATACTATTTCAGTGTCATATCTGTAGAGGGGCCTTTTAATTTGTCTCTGTTTCAAATATCTTCTGTTTCATAGGTGAAAGAGGATGAGCTGATGAAGTTGCACAATGAACTCATAAAAGCTTCCAAATTACAAGATAGCTACCTTAAGAAAGCACAACAAATGGATCAGTTACGAGAAGCTGCAGAGGAGAAGCGAGCGAAAGCTACGGAGACCCTGGCACAAGTCCAGAAGCATATGGAAGCTGCCAAGAAGCAAGCAATACAGGACAAGCGCACAATTGAGAACCTAACACGGCAGATGGAGATACTCAAGAACAACCTGTTGAGGTCATCCAGTATGTGACTATTTTGTTTTTTTTTTCTATTGTCTTTCATTGTGTGTGTGTGTGTGTGTGTGTGTGTGTGTGTGTGTGACTATTGTTGACAAAGGCCTTAATGCTTGAAAGCTAGAATTGTGTGAATCTTTTTGTTGTTCCCATCTCGACTCAGCATCTCTGCTATTTGATGAGTAGCAACTTTCCTTCTTTAATATTCTTTCATAGTAGTAATGCTTCTGATTAATTGTGAATTATATAGATGCAATAGTAATGGCATCCTCATATGATGCAACAGTAAGGGCAGCCTTTACCACAAATTCAAGTGAACTCAAACTTTGTTAATAAATAACACCTGACTGAAAACAAAGTGAATATAAGGGCAGCAATATATTTATTTGTATGTTGTATCAGAAGCAATCAACATAAATACATTTACACATTTCTTAACTCAGGGAAAAATGTAAATGTTTCAAAACCTTAGACAGTTGCCGACCAGAATGCATAAATATCAAGTACACTGATTGTAGCTTTGGTTATGTTCTCGTTGATGTGCAAGACTGGGTATAGGTGACACTGCAAGAAGTGGGCTGATGTTATATCATTCCCACATTAGCAAAATACAGACTCCACATTGAGATACATCTCTGTATACTAGCTTTGTCCCTTGTGTAGGCTTATCATATGTCCGGGATTAGACTGTACAGTCTTGGTTTTTTTAGTGCTGTCTGGATAATGACTGGGGTTGCAAAAGTGTCAAGGCTTTGTGAATTTTATTACAGGAGAGTAACTTCTTTTTTTTTTGTACCTATATGTTGTATGTCATATTTTTAAACATTCTCTTGTGGTCATGCCTTTCTCAGCTAACCTTGAGCAAGTGCTGATGTCAAGGGGAACACGGTTATTTGTTACACCACGACTCTTCACTTAGTCGTTTGGCAACACAACAGGGGCTATGTCTTTATGTTGTTATTGTGTATGAAGCAACTTGTGTACATGTTTTTCATCATTTTGTCTCTAGTCATGATTTGATTGTTTAAGTAACATGCAAAAGAAAGTATTTGTTTAATGTTAACCTACAACAAGAATCAAATTTCTGAAACTGTCTTATTACAGTATGGTTCAAGTAATGACTGTGTTTATTGCATGCTGTCTACTGGAGAGTCTTTTGTTGCACATAAAGGTAAAGATGAAAACATCCAACATAGGAATGCTATTGACATTACTGCTTCACCACATATAAGAGAATTTCTTAAATTCAAGGATGGAAATCATAGTGATCAGGAATGTCCTGCCAAACCAGAAATTTTTAAGGTGGCAAAAGTCTTCATGTTGCTATATTTCTAAAATGAATGAATTTGGGGTGTCATTGCCTGAGACATCCATTCCAGTTCTACATCTACACCTATACTCTGCAAACCACTGTGAGGTGCATTGCAAGTTGTACATCCCATTGTACCAGTTGTTAGGGTTTGTTGCTGTTCCATTCATGTATGGAGCACAGGAAGAATGATTGTCTGAATGCCTCTGTGCATGCATTAATTATTCCAATCGTATCCTCATGATCCCTATGTGAGCGATACATGGGGGTTGTAGTAGATCCTTAATCATTTAAACCCAGTTCCTAAGGCTTTAACAGACTTTCTTGGGA
The DNA here is from genome assembly GCF_023897955.1 of Schistocerca gregaria. NCBI lineage: Eukaryota > Metazoa > Arthropoda > Insecta > Orthoptera > Acrididae > Schistocerca > Schistocerca gregaria. The sequence continues at coordinate 79,050,623 of NC_064928.1, forward strand.
AAGTTTACATCTGTCTTCAAGAATCTGCCAGTTAAGTTCCTTCAGTACCTCTGTGACACACTATCATGGGTTAAAACATACCTGTGACCATTTGCAGTGCCCTTCTCTTTATATCTTCAATATGCCCTGTTAGTCCACTTTGGCATGGGTCCCACACACTTGAGCAATGTTCTAGAATCAGTTGCATGAGTCATTTGTAAGCAACCTCCCTTGGAGATTTAGTTGACAGTGAAAGAGCACAAAATGACAATGATTGTCAGACACGCTTCACTGTCTTGTACATCAAAAAGCACTTTTTGCTAAATGTGCAGACATACTGGCATACAGCACATGAAGAAATTGGTGGTTTGAGTAGTAAAGATAGTTTGCTAAACAGGTTGAGAAACACACCAGTCTTACATCTGCTGTTGAGACTGTCAGCTGTTCCAGTTGAAACTGCCCTTGGGCATATGCAGATGTAACTGATTGATCTGCAAGATGATCCCCAGTTTAGACAAATCCTTTTACGAAAAAACTGTCTGGGACATCCAGATTGCTTTCTTCAGGTAGAGTTTCTGCATGTTCATAATGAGTTTGCAAAAGTATTACATTATTTCAATCAACTCACGTGTGTGTGTGTGTGTGTGTGTGTGTGTGTGTGTGTAGTGTGTGTTAGGCCTAAATAAGTCATGGTCATGATGTTTTGGCAACCTGAGTGCAAAGATCTATGAAATTGTCTGCTTATGTCCTTATGCAAATGGTTTATAGCAGATAAAAATTATATTTGTCTTCGGTGTTCCAAAACTTATTGAATAATACTGAAAATGTGTTTTGTTTGTGGTCTATATTGTTGAAAAATATGAAATATAATACCAAATTGTATGCAGTGTGACTGCACAGGCACTTAAATGTGGCACATTTGCAGTGTCTCCCTCTTGCACCTCCTCGCACTCGTACAGCGTGGCAGAGGGAAGTGGGGGGAGGGGGGGGGAGCAGGGGGGGGGGGAGGAGGGGAGTGTCCAGTGAGGCTGAGCACTACGACACTCACACTAGTACACATCATGTGAGTTGAATTGTTGAGTGCCCATGACTTTAATGAATTTGTGAATAAACAGAACTGTCATATCTGAGGGTCAGAAAATTCTGGTTATGTGAATACCTGGCTATAAATACAAAATCAAATAGGAGTAGGTTTAATATTGCATAAAAATAGGAATGAGATAAGCTACTGTGAACAGCATAATGAATACGTTATTGTAGCCAAGATAGACATGAAGCCCACCCCACCAGAGTAATACAAGTTTATATGCCAACTAGCTCTGCATATAATGAAGAGATTGAAGAAGTATATAATGAGATAAAAGAAATTATTCAGATAGTTAAGGGAGAGTAAATTTAACTGTGATGGGAGACTGGAATTTGATAGTAGGAAAAGGAAGAGAAGGAAAAATAGTAGGTGAATATGGACTGGCAGAAAAAGAGTGAAAGAGGAACCCTTCTGATAGAATTTTTGCACTGAGCATAATTTAATAATAGCTAACATTTGGTTTAAGAATTTTGAAAGAAGGTTGTATATGTGTAAGAGACCTGGAGATACCATAAGGTTTCGGATTGGTTATATAATTGTAAGCCAGATATTTTGGAACCAGATTTTAAATTGTAAGACCCTTCCAGGGGTAGATGGGGACTCTGAAGACAATTTATTGGTTATGAATTGTAGATTAAAACTGAAGAGACTATGAAAAGCTTGGTATTTGAGGAGATCAAGCCTGGATAAACTGAAAGAACCACTGGCCTACAGTTTCAGAGGGAGCATTAGGGAATGATTGACAACAACAGGGGAAAGGACTGTAGTAGAAGAAAACTGTGTGGCTTTGAGAGATGAAACAGTAAAGCCAGCAGAGGACCAAGTAAGAACAGAGAGAGGGCTAGTAGAAGTCCTTGAGCAACAAAAGAGATATTGAATTTAATTGGTGAAAGGAGAAAATATAAAAATGTAATACATGGAGCAGGTGAAAGTGAATACAAACATCTAAAAAATGAGACCAAACAAAGTGCAAAATGGCTAATCAGGAATGGCTAGAGGACAAATGTAAGAATGTAGAAGCATATATGATTAGGGGTAAGATAGATGCTGCCTAGAGGAAATTTGAAGAGACCTTTGGAGAAAAGAGAACCATCCCTATAAATAACATGAGCTCAGATAGAGACCCAGATCTAAGCAAAGAAGGTGAAGTAGGAAGATGGAAAGATTATACAGAGGGTATATAAAAAGGATGTACTTGAGGCCAATATTATAGACAAGGAAGAGGACCTAGATGAAGATGAGATGGGAAATATGATACTGCATGAAAAATGCAACAGAGCACTGGAAGACCTAAGTTGAAATGAGGTCACAGGAGTCGATAACATTCCATTACAACTACTGATAGCCTTGGGAGAACCTGTCATGACAAAACTCTACCATCTCATGAGCAAGATGTATGAGACAGGTGAAATACCCTCGGAGATCAAGAAGAATATAATGATTCCAATTCCAAAGATAGCAGGTGCTGCCAGGTCAGAAAATGTATTGAACAATCTGTTTAATAAGTCACAGTAGCAAAAGACTAACATGAATACTTTACAGAAAAATGGAAAAATGGGTAGAAGCTGACCATGGGGTAGATCAGTTTGGATTCCAGAGATATGTAGGAACATGTGGGGCAATACCAACCCTGGGACTTTTCAGCAAGCAGTAATGGAAACAAACAAAAGAATTAAAGCCCAGGAAGAAGAAACAAAATCTTTGACGTTTTCTAGTGACATTGTAATTCTGTCAGAGACAGCAAAGAGCTTGGAACAGCAGTTGAACAGAATGAACAGAGTCTTTCAACAAGAGCATAAGATGAACACCAACAAAAGCAAAACAAGGATAATGGAATGTATTCAAATTAAATCAGGTGATGCTGAGGGAATTAGATTAGGAGTAGCCTAAGTGTTTTGCAATTTGGGAAGCAAAATAACTGATGATGATCAAACTAGAGAGAATATAAAATGTAGATTGACAATGACAAGAAAAGCGTTTCTGAAGAAGAGAAATTTGTTAGTGTTGAGAATAGATTTAAGTGTCAGGAAGTATTTTCTGAAAGTCTCTGCATGGAGTGTAGCCATGCATGGAAGTGAAGCACAGATGATAAATAGTTTAGACTAGAACTGAATAGAAGGTTTTGAAATGCAGTATTACAGAAGAATGCTGAAGATCAGATGGATAGATAATGTAACTAATGGGAAGGGACTGATTAGATTCGGCGACAAGAGGAATTTGTGGCACAACTTGACTAGAAGAAGGGATCGATTGGTAGGAGACATTCTGAGGCTTCAAGGAATCACCAATTTGGTACTAGAGGGAAACATGGTGGGTAACAATCATAGAGGGAGACCAAGAGATGAATAAAGTAAGTGGATTCAGAAGGATGTAAGTTGTAGTTCTTACTCGGAGAGGAAGAGGCTCACACCAGGACAGCATGGAGAGCTGCATCAAGTCAGTCTTTGAACTGAAGACCACAACAACAACAACAAATGTTTTGGAGAGATCCAGAAACATTGCAGATACAACCTGTTTTTCATCTAAGGACTGTATAATATATTCTGCAGACTGGCAATAATGGATTCTGTAGATTTATTCGTTCTGAAATCATGCTGTGATTTTATAAGAATGTTTTATTTGTCCAGATAATCAACTAGTCTATTATACATAAGCATTTCCAGGATTTCTGAGAAACTGGATATCAGTGAAAATGCCCTGTATTTGCTGAGATCGTCCTTATTCCCTTTCTTGTACAAAGGTATCACATAGCTTATCTTCAGTTTTTCTGGCAAAATTCCATCTCTGGAAGAGCTGTTTTCTATGTAGAGCAATTGTGAGATTATTTGCCTACTTATTTGCTTTATTATATGATTCAATATTTCATCATCATCAGCTGATTTCTTGAACATCAGTTTTATGTAGTTTTCCTGAGTTCATCCTCAGTGACTGATTTCAGGAACATGATTCTGCTTGATTCTTTGTTTTTTTAAAAAAAAAAAAAAAATAACTTAGTAACCTCCTTTTGTAGACTATTTCTTTCCAATTTTCCGTTCTCTACCATATTTATGTTGCTATATTGAGAATCTTAGTTATTTCTCTACCATCTGTAATGTTAGTGTTGTCTATTTTCATTGAGCTGATATCTGTTTCTTTGTTCGATCCAGCTTTTCACCAATTGAGTTCTTGCATGTCAGTGCAATAGAGAATCTTGTAAGTCAGACATAATTTTATACACTTGAAATGAAAAAAACTGTGATGAATGTTTTATGTATTTTAAATAAAGTTCATAATTTACAAATGAAAACAATCAGTTATTGGTAATATAATGTAATTGGACCAAAAAATGTTATTACCAAGGGACAATGAGAGAACACACATATAGAAAAGGTTTCACAAATGCAAGCTTTCAGAGCCAGTTCCTTCCTCTTACAGTACAAGATTGAAGGAGAAGGAACAGGCATGAAGGAAAAGAACTGGAGAGGTTTATATATGTGTTCTCCTGCCCTGCTTGGTGAGTAGATTTCTTATCTGCCCAATTACATTAAAGTTCATAATTTGGTATATCAACACAGTTTTAATCTGCCAGGAAGTTTCATATCAGTACACACTCCAATGCAGAGTGAAAATCTCATTCTGTCTGGTGATAGTTCATTTATTAGTAGGGATGACTGACCATGGTTCAGGACCCTCATTAGAGTGTAGGTGCTCCCTAAATTGGCTGTGTATGTCATCTCAGAGTTCAGAGGAAGACAAGGGCATACATGCCACTGCCTACAAGATCACATTTAATAAAGCACTACAGAGCAAGGTGGCACAGTGTTTAGCCCACTTGGGAGAACAGTGGTTCAAACTCACATCTGGCCATCCTGATTTAGGTTTTCATGATTTCCCTAAATCGCTTTAGGTAAATGCTGGGATGCTTCATTTGACAAAGCATGGCTGATTTTCTTCCCCATCCTTCCCTAAGTCGATGGTACCCATGAATTAACTGTTTGGTCCCCTCCCCCAAATAAAACAACCAACCAATAAAAAACTGTAGCTTCACTTTATGGAGTACTGAATTAATTTCTAAGAGCTGTTTCTCTCTACTTACACATATTTTTAGTTGTTCAATATTCCTGAATGTTCAGGTTGGTGATGTGGCCCAAGAAATAGTACAGCTGAATGAAAGAATGTAACACTACCTGTGGCCCAAGAAATAGTACAGTTGAATGAAAGAATGTAACACTACCTGCAACCTCTATTTGCTATCTTGAAATACTTTGTAAAATACTAGATGTGTGCATGTTTCAAGTGTCATAGAAGTTTAATGTGGTCATTTTATGGCTCAATATAAATTATTGCGTACAGTGTGTTAACTGTAAGATAGCCAAGTTTAGAGGTGGCAGTGAGGAGTGGAGGAAACACATTGGCTGGCAAGGGGTACTGTAAACTGCACATTATGCTTCCAAGAAATCAGAAGTGATGCATGGAAGTAAAAATAGCTTTAAATGTTGTTCATGAGCAAAAATGAAATTGTTTCACACATTAACATGGTTAATAAAGATCCTAACTTCAGCAATTAAGTACACGTTTAGAATGAAAAGGAAACATGAATTATAAATAAGATGTATGATACAATGATTATTTTTTGAATTTATTGAAGTTGTCATACTTTTCTAAAAACATTCCTGGCCATTTGGTCATTTGTTTTAGATGTCATGATTTTCCATTTATGTGTCAGAGTATTTCTCAGTTATACCTGATGTGGCTGTATTAATGATAACTTCATCAACATTGGGACTGCACTGGAATATAAATGTGTTTCAAAATAATACAGTAACCAGTGGTGTTTCCAGACAAAGTGCTACGGCAGTAATGAAAGGTACAAAGTAAATTAAGTCAGATGAAATAGGTGACTCCTTCAAAGCAACCTCAAATAAAATATCAAATGGAAGCTCATTTTTTCTTCCCATGCATTTTTGGTGACTCTCCATGATGAATCTTGGAAAGTATTTGAACCCCCCAGTGCAATATAATTTTGCGAGCATCACTACACAGCACTGATTTCCTTCTAACACTAGGCCTACTGGTAGGCACTGCAGGCAACTCCTGAGATGGGCCAGGAACTGCACCTCAAATCAGTTTCATAATGTACTGAACAATAAAAAAAAACACTTAAAAATGAAGTGCAGAACAATAGCAAAGCAGATGAAAATAGGTACCTCACATAATATGTTCAGCTACCTAATGTTGGCTGCAGCCAAAAGAAACAGACTGCTGGCTGAAGCCTTCCAACATCTGCCAACTTCTACTGATTCAAGACTATGAAGTGGTTTGCCAATTAGAAGTTAACACACTGTAATATTTCATGCTGGAAAGGACTGGTATTTAGTTTGTGTTGTTCAGTGTTTAGTTCTACAATGAATGAGCCAGGAAGTTTCATTTGTAGGTATCTGTGATGTAAGACATTACACTGAAGAAGAATGTTACAGTATTACTACTTGTTTCACAGACACAATGGCTGAGCAGAACAAAATACTGCAGATAGGTGAACAGGAACGGAGAAATATAGAGGTGAAGCTGGGCCGGGCAGAAAATGAGACTGCGAAGCAAGCCAAGAAAATCACTGAGCTTGAGAATGAGAGAGACAGGTAGGTCGCACACAGAGCAATGACACAGACATTTCAGTTTCTGTCTGTGCTGCTGTCTTTAGTGGTTAAATAATTGATATTGTGTTTGGTGAACAAGGTACTAGTTCTTAGAGAGAGTAAATGAAGAAAGTACTGCAGATGGATCAGACAGGGGGTGTTGTTTGTGTACTTCTTCTCTTCTTCATTCAGATTAACTAGTGTTGTCTGTCATCCTATTTTTTTCTTTGCACCCATTTCTCTCTGTTGGGTTCTTCTACACATTAGCAACATCTTTAAACTATGTATTGTAAAATTCACATTTTATAACTGTAGTGTGTGCTGATGTCACAAGCATGCTAATCAGAGATCCAAATTTAAGTTTACCACACACAGTTCAGATGGTTGCTTCATGTATGTTTCCACAATGATGAAATTATTTTAAAAAACCATCATAGGTTGTCAGTTGTATTATTCATGCTGCTGTTATTGTATGATGTATATGTATGATATTGTGGCACTGATGAGATTGACACCAGTATCGATTTGAGCGTCATCTTTGAACCTAGCAAAACATTATCTTTGCGTAGTTCTGCCATCCAGTTCTCTGCAAGCCTTACTTGTGTGAAGAGGTAAATAAATGAACTCCTGAATATAAGGTTTTGTTTGGTTTATCTCACCCAAGCATTCACCTCGATATTATTAGCCTGTTTCAGCCTGTGGTCATTTTCAAATGTTTTGCTTCGGTGATGGATTTGTCAACTTTAAAACCTGTTTCAAGCTATGTTGTAGCATGTAGCACAAAAGCCTGTAAAAAATTATCTTGAGACATAATTTTTTTAATTTGAATATTTTGTTAATCAAAATGTTATTTTAATAAATATATTTTTGGGAACAGTAAAATAGAGGCCACAGAACTATAACAGAGGATTTTTTAAAGAGTTACATTTTAAGATTTGAACATTTTAGAATTGATGATTATGAATAGGAATAACTTCTGAAATAGTAGGTTTTCAGAAAAAGTAAAACATTTGTCTGGCATAGAATAATTGTATACTAAATAGGAGAGTTGTATACTGAAACCAACAATTATGAAAGGGGTTGAGTGTTGAATTGCACATAGTTTTATTGGATCATAAATTCAGACATGTTTCTGTCCACACTGTCAGGACAATTGTTATCAGCAGACTTTAAATTATATACTTAATAATAAAGTTTTCAAAAATACAGCTTAGGTAATGTGACCTCCCCTTGTAATCTCGGTGGAAATTGAATGTGCCAGCCCTACAAACTCCTTTATACCCCAGAAAACTAGAGGCCACAATATATGTACCTTCTATCTTGTAGAGGCCAAATATACATTAGGTTCACCAGATTTGATATCAGTTCTGCAGAAATTTTATATAATGGATTTTGAGATATTAATCAAAGCAAATTAAGGAAAGGCCATCAGTTTCAGTACACTTCATTATTTATTGTTATTCTTGGCTCTGCTTAAGTATCATACACATTAAAATTTGAACATGAGGGCTAACATTGCATAGTACTTTCATATACATAAAATTACAGAGACATCTCTCCCATAACACACTTGACCAGCAAATTCAACACATTTTTTCATGCCAAACATGACATGATATATTTATGAAGCTTATTAATAACTGTTAAAATGTAGATTAAATATCAAACAGATGTCTTTTTCCTAAACATGACTTCTCAAGTTTTAAATATTGTTTTAATATTTTATAATGCTAGAACCTGAACTTTGTGAATTGAGCATGTTTTTATAATTCAGTTTGAGATGCCATTTATGTATTTAATATTTGAATTTAATTCCAGCTCTGCAGTTTGGACATATCCTAAAATGTTTTGTGTTTACTCTGTCCTCTGATGTTATCTATGGGATATAAATTATTGAAACATATTAACTTTTTATAAATACACCTACTTGAATTCTGAATCTAGATGTTTCACCAGAGTATGTATTGGTTTGTGTTGATTATTAATTTGGTTAACTTTTTGGTTTTTCATACAAGACATGGTCATTGCCAAAGCAAACAAATCATTGCCACATAGAAACTGGTTCTTAGGGTATTTTCTTTGTATATGTAGGTGGTTGAAAACATGGTTATAATTAATGTATGTTGAAAACCTTTCTTTTCTTTATTAATTCATGGCAGTATAAAGTGAAACTTGCGTTAATATCAAGAACAATAGACTGATACATATTTCTTGCCAACATTTGACCAATGAAAACAGTATTATGGTTTCTGAAAAATGGCCTATTTCATTACAGTAAGAATTTTGACACTTCATATGTTCAAGATACATGTAGCTTCCCATTTTGGTACTGTGTACATCACACACTTTCATATGCACTAGTGTACTGTATAAAAACTTTTCATTGTCATCAGAAGCTGCCATTAAATAATGCCTTATTCTGCTACAACAAGTTTTGACACAGCCTCATCAAATACTGTATGTTAGAGGTACATTGTAATTATGCTCATGTGGTATAGAATTCAAGCAGTCAAGTCTACTGGATGATAACAATATATAAAAAAACTGTGCCAGCAAAATAAACCATTATTTAATGGCAACACTTCATCGTATAAAAAGTCTTTTCTACAATTTACTGAAGCTGTGTAGCACAATTTATAGAACGTTTCATACAATGGTATGGTTTTGCCATGTAGCATTTGGCATGTGGCCAAGTTAAGCATTTTCTTATGTCTGAAATCAACCTAAAATCAAACTAACAATTGCTCATAAATACTCTATTTTATGAGGAGTGATCCATCTCTCGTACATATTCCTTTACCTCCTGGATTGGATATGATAGTTTTTTCCACATTCTAAGAGTCATATTCACGATGTGGAAACATGGCTACGTTGACCTAACTGACTTTTTGAAATATTAATTTGTAGCCAAATCTAGTAAGTATAATACAATTACATACAGATACCATCTATTCAGAAATTCATATATGGATCTAGTGAGTAGAAATAGAAATTATTTCAATCTGTTTTTAAAATCTTCATTATCTGTTAGCAACTGTGTTTCACAAGGGAGACGGTCAATTTTTTTATGGCTGCATGATTCGCTCCTTTCCATGCAAGAATAAGGTATGTTGTGGACACTGAAGACTTTTTTTTCCTAGTGTTATTTTTATGTATGTTACTATCATTTCAGATTGTTGTACCTTACTCTTCACAGTAAATTTCACAAGAAACTTTCGTGATGCTTACTCCTGGATGTGAGCAAATAGCATACCCCCAACAGAATTGGGTTATATAATGGGAAACAATAAATAATACTTACTTAATAAAACTTCACATCAGTGAACACTCCACTGCAGAGTGTAAAATTCATTCTGAATATTTAGTTAATGTTCAAACTAATAAAAGTGGAAAGTGTTTGTAGTTTTTATTAAGCTCAGAAATAATGAACGAATGAGACAGTACTGCCATTATCGAGATAGTAATGAGCACTAGCTACCAACTGTTTGCCGAAACAGTGATAATTCTGTTTAATCAAAATCTGTTTTTAGAGTTCCGCCGTCATGGAGTCCAAGACAATGGACTTTGGTTGAGATTTCACTCAGTGCTTTGGTTGGAATTTCATTGTTTGAAAACATTTCGTCTTCCATTGAAAATGTTCTTAGAACCCAAAATTTACTTGTCAGTTAACAAAAATCAGGTAGATAGTTGCTAATATAATTTATGTCTAATGACAAGTAATGCAAATTATGAGTGGATTTACATAGAAAGAAGAAAAATAAGCAGAAAACTGTAGCACTTTATTAAACCCAATTGGTTTTCCAAAATAAATTTCCATTTTTGCCTAAAACTGAAAATTTACAAATCATGTGTATTAACTGTTTGCACATATAGCTGTGAGACATGGGCTGTACTGGAGATTCAAAATCTGAGAGTTGTTGTGTGATCTGTGGGGAGCTGCAGTTTTGAAATCACTGGGAGACACAGGGGAACACAAATTTTTCAGGGAACAAACTATGGTAAAAGATATAGTTATGATCACAATGAAAATGACATGGAGGTGGGTAGGATAAGTAGATAATGGGTGAATAGATAGAAACTGAATCAATGAAATTCTTTGCTAGATTCCAAGTCAGAATCGATGGCCCTCTATTGTTCTCTGTCTTACAGGTAGTGCTCAAAAATACTCCTGAAGACCTCTCAACTGCCGAAGAAAAAGTCTTCATAGACAAGTGGCAAAATTAATACACAATTTAACACTATAGGAAAAGATAGATCGCTATTCACCATAAAGAAGACATGTTAAGCTGCAGGCAGGCAAGCTTTCAACCGCAGTCTTCATCAGCAAAAGAGAAACACGCACCATTCATACCCACAAGCAAGCACACCTCATGCACACATGACTGCCAACTCCGGTAGCTCAGGCCGAATTTGGATTTTTGGCCTGAGCTGCTGGAGGTGGTGGTCATGTGCGCATGCGGTGTGCTTGCTTGTGTGTATGAATTGTGTGTGTTTCTCTTTTGCTGATGAAGGTTGTGGCCAAAAGCTTTATGTAAACAGCTTTTAATTGTGCATGTCTTCAACTTAACGAGACTTGTTTAAAGTAAGTAGCAATACATCTTTTCCTATATTGTTGATATTCCTACCTGGAGTTTCCATTGTTAACTGACAATTTAGTAACAAATCGCTCTTTGAATTTTTGTCACAGTAGTTTGATGAGTTTTCTGCACTGAGAACAAGAGCACTTCAGTCAAAGATAGAAAAAGAGCTCTGAGCATGTATTTCTGATATTAATCTATCCTAAAAAAAACTTTGCTCCACATGCTAAACACAAGGGAGATGCTAATAATTACAAAACTTGTTTCTAATTTTGTATTGAAAAGTTAATTATTAAATGCATTGTGCATCACTGATACAGTTTTATTTATAAGCATATTATATGAGATATGTCTGAAATGTATCATTTTATAAAAAAACTCATAAACACATTTTTTAAACAAAAATTTCTTTTACAAGAAAGAACATATCTTAAATTATTTTTCTATATAGTTCCCATCATTGTTCAGACATTTGTCATAGTGAGAAACTGGTTATCCTATGGGATCTTCATAGAGAGAGGCTGTCAGTGAAAAGGGCATAGAAAAGCCAGTTTCCTACTGTGACATATGTCTGAACAGTGGTGGCAACTATGTAGAAAAACGGTTTAATAAATTTGCTTTCTTGTAAAATAAATTTTTGTTTGAAAATATGTTTTTATAAGTGTTTCCTTGAAACAGTACTCACTTTCCGGAAATATGTAAATGAGATCTGTAATTTTTATTTTGTCAGAATGTATTTTGATTTGCCTTTCTTTCAGTAAATTGATCAGTTTTTGAATTCACATTTTTTTTTCTTTTTGATTGAATCCTCTGCCAGGCACTTTATTGTGAATAGCAGAATAATCACGTAGATGTTGATGTAGATAAGCTTGTGCCTCCCACCCCCAGGTATTGAGAATCACAGTTATACAGTATATTCTGAACTATATATGACTGAATCTGTAGGTAATTAGGTTGTGCAAGATGTGAAATTTAGCACATAGAGCAGCCACCTCTTGCATCTACAAAACCTCTAACCTGGCTGGTCACTGAGTTGAACTGATCTCGAATGATAGGTACGGTATGTCATAGCATGTCGCTTCAGCTCTGGGATAGAGTTGATCAGCTGTAGTGGCTGGAGAACAGAGGTGGGCCAATCTCTCAGCAATTCACAACCAGATGTTTTCAGTGGGTGGGAGATACAGAGGCTGCACTCTGTATCAAAATAGGTCAAGACACCACTGGTAACATGCAGCATGGTGTTATCTCGATGAAAGGTAATGGCACAGGGACCTCAATACCAAGGCACAGTCACCAACCTTAAAGCATCAGAAACGTAGTGGTTGCTGTCCAAATTAATGGCACTCCACACCTGGTGCAGAACCCAGATGATGATGATGATGATGATGATGATGATGACTGGAGGTTGGTAACTTTTGCTTTGCTCTGAGGCCCCACAAACTGGCAAATTTTTTTGTGATACCATATGAAGATGCATTGTACACTTCAGAGGAGAGTCCAAGTAAGATACAATGGCTGATACGCAGTGCCCGATTTTCATCCTGCTGGGCTAGTTCATTGATTTATTTGGAAGGGGAGGCATACAGTGTTTGCCACCTTTTGGCCTGTTGGCAATGACAGAATCAAGGCACATGACCAGCAATCTATCTCAAGTGATTTTACAGGAACTGTTTGGCAAAAAAAAAAGAAAAAAAAAATATCATTTTGCTTTAGTTGTAGCTTTCTGTGTCGTGTTTATTATGATGTGTCCATAATTTCATTGTCATAGTTATTGTGATATTTATGTGGGTTTAAGACACAGTGCAAAATTCTAAAAAAATTGCAATGCAAAATATGGGTCACTATGATTTTGTGTTTGGTGCATATTACATAACATGTTGATGCATATGAAACTTAGCAAATATATTGCATTTTTCCTTAGACTCAGTTGGAGGTCTATCTGTCACCAATCTTGAGAAAGTTGGTCTGACATAGCACACTCATTTGTGACTGCACTGTGCCAGTGATAAAGCCAGAGTGAAATATCCCCAACATTCCTCATATTTGATAAACAGTTTGAGGTATCAAAATGAGATATTGGCAAATAATAGGATGCTAAGAGGAGGGTATTTTGCCACATGGTTATTTGCAAAACTTCATTATCTACCATGTTATTCCACTGCCTACGTACTTTTTCAATGAAAGAATGTAATTTTTAAAGGTCATTGATAGCTGGTGAAATGATAAATGCTAGGTGTTTTGGAACAACATAAGTGAAGACATTACATGTTTCTTTTGTACTGACCTTACTTTTCCTCAGTTCCTCACTTCACAAACTGAATAAAATCCTGTTCACAGTTGTGTCTGCACATCATGTTAGTGATATGAGACTGTGTGTTATGGCAGATGAAGCAAATTTTAACATGGAAACTAGAGAACTGTGTAGGTTTACTCAAAATTTGCTGCTCGTGACAATTCTCTGAAAGCTGAAAATTGTTAACAAGCCAGGCAAAAATAAATTGCTGCGTTATCGGCAGAATTTTTTTAGATATTAACCAAAACAGAGCTGGCAAATCTTTATGAATGGTCACCAAGCAAGTGTGCACATTGAGTGGCACTGCTTAATATTTACAAAAAATGTGCGTGCAGGCTTCAGTTTAAAATGGACTTCCTCTTCAGCACTGGGAATTTCCCCTACAGCACCTGCCCACAGCCCCCATCATTACTGCTCTCCTCACGTGTGTCCTGCCATCTGCATATCTACCTCTCACAGTATTCTGTGTGGACTTTACAATGTTGTTTGGTGCACCATTGTCAGCACACCTCTCCCTGCTGCCATTTTGAGGAAGCAGCAACAATAGTCACCTTGGTGACAGTCTTCAGTGCTCCAGACATTGCTGCACAGTCCTTCTGGATACTTTTTTCACTGCAAACAAGCCCATGACGTCACATTAAGTGAGTGAACAATGTGCCTGTCCTCAGAAATGCTCTTCACCTGCGGCCACTGAGATTCCACAAGCTTTTGAGCATGGTCTCCTAAATCCATTGATTCTGTATTTGTGGGGTAATAGTAGGATATTAATCAGTGCTATTAGCAGTATCATAAATGAGGAACATCAGTCTTGATAGAATTGATCCATAAATTTCCTAGTGTGTGGTAAATGCTTCTCCTTCAGACGCAATGCATAACATGATCTTTTTTTCCCAAAAAAACAACATTTAAATGTGACTTTATGAATGAGACACCTACTTTGTTATCTTTCCTTACACATGAAATGTAGTTAGTCAGTTATATGCTCCACAGACCATTGAATGATCCTTTTTCACAGTGATGTGGAATGAGTCAGTTTACAGGATATGAATACATGATTAGTATTAACATTAATTATTTTTATCTTACACATGTGCAACTAAACTTTTTTCTCTTACAAATTTTTAAGCATACATTCATCAATGGAATAGAAGCAGTTATCCATAAGAAATGATTTTAAATTAGATTTAAAACTTACTCCAGAAGGTTAGCTCTGCTTACTTTATGCAGTTGCCCTGAAATGTTAATCATTAGCATAGCCAAGCATGTAGTGCACTTCTTGCCAGTTTAATGTTTGCTGCATGGCACTTTTGTGGTGTTGCAGTTTTAATGACCAACACTGTATTTGGCCATAACAAAAAGGTAATAATCGACATTATTTTCTCATGACTACTTGAGACTTGTTACTAACTCTTAATCAAAGCTCTTTGTTTTTACCCCTAAGAGAAATTCATATTACTCTCCAGGGAGTCAATTAAACAGTTTCCGTTCAAAGGTCATACAGTACACAATCAGTAGGCTATGCCAATCAGACAGAATAACAATGAGAGCTGCGCAAGGTTGCCACACGGTTTGAGGCCCCTCCCGCCAGAGGTTCAAGTCCTCCCTCGGGCATAGGTGTGTGTGTGTTGTTCCTAGCTTATGTTAGTTTAAGTATTGTGGAAGTCAAGGGACCGGTGACCTCAGCTGTTTGGTCCCTTAGGAATTCACACACATTTGAACACTTGAATCACCATGAAAATTTAGACAATCATTCCAGTGACGATACAGGTTGAAGGTACCCATTTGGTGTGACACTGTGTCCTGCTGTGTGAAGAAGTCACTAACTGCCTGCTGCACATCCTCCTCAGGCCTTTTTTAAGGGACCAAAGGTGTGATAACCACATGTGGAGAGATCAGGATTATAGGATGGGTGCTCAAGTGTCTGCCACTTGAGTTGGCATAACTTCTTTGGTAAACAACTTGTGATGCCATGCAGCAGAAACACCCCTCGTCGCTGGTGGCTTTCGACAGACGGGCTGTACCGTACACATTCTTCATTCTCCAGTGGCCATCTACTGGTGTTTCTTCTTTGGCAGTCAAGAAAAGAATAACAGTATTTGGTTCCATTTGGATGCATTTGATAATAATGTTGCCATAATTCACATTTCTGCATTTATCGCACACATGTCAGAAAGACAAAACTGACACATTTATCCCTTGCCTACATGCCTACATTGGTGTCACACTATGTTGTATATATGCTGCAGCAACATACTCCAACAGATATTTTTGATTTCCTGTTATACTTTCAGGTTGGGAACCACTGCTTTACACAAATGTCTACATGACAATTGTCTACATATCGATACCAGTTACTATACTAATAGTACATTTCTGTACTTTATATCTGTATATGGAATTGTCCCACAAATTATTCTGTATGGCATCAGTGAATGCAGTCATGCAAAGTAAGTTAATTTTCTAATTCTTTACATGACAAAATAAGTAATTATACATAGAGCAAATGCTGCTGAGTACAAACTTTTGACAAGATCTAAAATATATGGTTCTTAATTCAAGTTCCCATCAGTAGGCACAACTATGAATTTGGAGCAATCAGTTTTACACGTTTCATTCCCTCATACTGTGTATACTTTGCCTTGTCCGTAATTGAATGAACTGTGTGTTTTTCTGTTGTTACACATCTGTGGAGTCTGATTATGATGCTGGCATCATCAGCAAAGATTATAGTTACTGCTTTATACAGAATGTCATTTGTCTTTAAACAACAGGACTGAGTCCAGAATTGATCCCCATGAAAAGCCAGTAGTAAATTGTCCCCACTAAGAGGAAGATTCATTATGAGAGCTGCATGAGCTATCTAACATGGTCCCTTTGCATTGTGTCAGTTAAATATGACTTGAAACATTTACTTATTGTATTTCTAAAGCCATTAAGTTTAAAGTTTCACCAAAAGAGTATTGTGATCTACAGAATCAAATGCTTTATGCAGATCACAAACACATATACGAGTAGGTGAAATATTCCAGAATGAGATTTTCACTCTGCAGCGGAGTGTGGGCTGATATGAAACTTCCTGGCAGATTAAAACTGTGTGCCCAACCAAGACTCGAACTTGGGACCTTTGCCTTTCACAGGCAAGTTCTCTACCATCTGAGCTACTGAAGCTGTATCCTTTCTTTCAGGAGTGCTAGTTCTGCAAGGTTCACAGGAGAGCTTCTGTAAAGTTTGGAAGGTAGGAGACGAGGTACTGGTGGAAGTAAAGCTTTGAGGGCCGGGCGTGAGTCGTGCTTTGGTAGCTCAGATGGTAGAGCACTTGCCCGAGAAAGGCAAAGGTCCCAAGTTTAAGTCTCGGTCGGACACACAGTTTTAATCTGCCAGGAAGTTTCAGGTGAAATACTGTTAGTAACATCGGTCAGTGAAACAGTAGATGGCATGTTCAGTGAAGATGCCCTTCTAGAATCTAAACTGTGAATTGTTCTGAATCTATACTTACAGATACGCTCAACTTTTTTAAATACATTATTTTTCTGAAACTTTACGGAAGGAAGTTAATAGTGAAATCAAGTTTTTTTTTCTGGAGAAAACATTTTGACACATAATTTTCTTGTTCACAGACACATTGCAGAAGAGGCTGAACTAACACGGAAAATGCAGGAAATCGTGGAGGATCTGCAATTCAAGCAGAGGGCTATCACTGATCTAAAGAAGCAGCTTGGGGATGCTGATATTAAGTTCTCAAAGCAGCAGGACATAATAGAAGCCTTGCACTCTGATAAAAACAGCCTTAGCAAAAATCTACAACAGTATAAGGTAACATATCAGTCAAATACTGTAGTAAAAAAATGAAAAATACTAAAAAAGCGTCTGATACTAAGACCCTAATGTAAACGAAGTTAACTCACAGTATGTGTACCTTTTGTATTCTGTCAAACCAACTTTTAAAATATCTTTGGCAGTATGTCTTCACATTTCCCCCATTTCTCAGTATACTGTTCTTGCTGTTTATTTACAAGCACAAGATGTCAAATTAGTAGTCCAGTATCAAACAGTGAAAGATCCAGGGTGGATTGTAACAATATTAGAGAAGGAAAGTTGCTACTCACAATATAGCAGAGATGCTCAGTCGCGATAGGCACAACAAAAAGATTCACACAATTATAGCTTTCAGCCATACACACCAGTCAGTGCTGCCTCACAGTGTGGATTCAGTTATCTGAGACTGCAGATGTGTGTGCAAGTTGCTTTGCGCACATGTGTGTGTGTGTGTGTGTGTGTGTGTGTGTGTGTGTGTGTGTGTGTGTTGGGTTGTTTTGGGGAAGGAGACCAGACAGCGAGGTCATCGGTCTCATTGGATTAGGGAAGGACGGGGAAGGAAGTCGGCCGTGCCCTTTCAAAGGAACCATCCCGTCATTTGCCTGGAGCGATTTAGGGAAATCATGGAAAACCTAACTCAGGATGGCCGGATGCGGGATTGAACCGTCGTCCTCCCGAATGCGAGTCCAGTGTCTAACCACTGTGCCACCTTGCTTTTTTTGTGTGTGTGTGTGTGTGTGTGTGTGTGTGTGTGTGTGTGTGTGTGTGTGTGTGCCTATACCAGAGAAAGGCCTTAATGTCTGAAAGCTATAATTGTGTGAATCTTTTTGTTGTGCCTATTGTGACTCAGCATCTCTGCTTTATGGTGATTAGCAACTTTCCTTCTCTAATATTATTGCAATAGTCCAGTATTTTTCATATCATTTGCTTGTGCCTTTTTTAGCAGTATGATGATAATGTCTTTCTAAAAAGTTGATGGCAACATTTCATTTTTCAAGAGTTTAGATATTTAGTCAAATATTCTGTATTTACTACTTCTTTCACTGACTAATAATTCTGAAGACATCATATCAACTCATTTTAACATATTTCATATCAAATCATTCACTGCTGTCAGACTCTCACTATATTACTGGTTGTTTTATTTCGACCACATAAACTTCTCCCTCATTCTTCTATTGCACTTTGACAAGATTTTCTCCACTGCACTGATCTCCAATAAGCCACTCCCATAAATCATCTCTTTCTTCAGCACTCAACAGAGGTTTCTCGTACGTACCTTTCAGGTTAACCCTTTGACTGCTAGAAACGTTCTCACTGTATTCCGTAAGGAGCATGACTTTGTCGATGCCCTATTCTGCTACCAGTGCTTGGAGCCTGTATTCCAGCTCACATCTGTGAACTGGTTCTGCTACACAGCCCAAATCCGCTGTGCTGAATATTCCAGGAGGGCTGGGCATAATGGTTGTGTCTGCCTATCTGTTTTTCGCCACCTCTGATTCAAAATAAATACAGTGACTCTAATAAGTTTTTCACTTTTAAATTCCTCTACAAATAAATCACTGTGTACACAAACACACAGGAATGCCAATTTGTTTCATGCCCAGAGATTACACTTTTTCTGGAGCTTTTAGAAGGACAGCAGAAGCCTATGATGAAAGTGAAATGCCAGTTTTGATTCATATTAGTAGCTTAGTGTTCTTTTCAAGTTACTCTTTCATAAACCTGCTGTCCATAACTGTAATAATTCAAGGAAAGAATGAATCTATCAGTGATATCACTCTTATACATTACCAGTTATTGGGAACTGCAGTAATAAATTGTTTGTTGATTCTATTCATGAATTGTAAGCAACGTGATTGACCATACATGAAAGCCACTAATGAAATACTTATCATCCAATTTTAAGAAAAATATTTGGTGAAAAAAATTGATACTTTTCAGATCTTGCAGAATGATATCTTGGCTTGATAAAGAACAGAATTTCTTTTCATTATTCATCTTAGTTACTGTGCTGCATCCTGCTGAATAAAACATTCAAGAAAATTTGAAATTTTTGCAGTAGTAAAATAACATTTTATGTCAGTGGTTGTAGTGAATGAAATGAAGCTAAGATATCAAAATTGTATGTAAAACTGAGAGCAGAGTGATATGTACACTATTCTCAAAAAATTATTTTTATATCTATGGGAGGCTTGCACAGATTGTTGGTGATGTGCTTACTGGGCATACCAGCCACTATGAAATACATATCATCCAGTTTTATGAAAGCTATATGGCCAAAATATTTGATTATTTTGCCCTTGTAGTATGATATCTTTGCTTGATAAACAACTGAATTTCCCTTCATTAGCTGTCATAGTTATTGTCCTGCATCCAATGAAATAAATCATTGCACGAAATTTTTAAGATTTTTGGAGAAGTTAAAACATATTGCACAGGCTTTGTGTGTGGTTCAAAATATAGCTACCACCTTGAATCTGTATTTAAAACTGAAAGCAGAGTGATGCATATCATTGTACTCAAGATATTAGTTTTTGTACTTATGGGAGGGATGCACATATTGCACTCAGGGTCCTGGCCATATGCAAAGTGAATCATGTAGTTGTAATACCCATCATGTTTCATAAATGGTTCAAGATATTGAAACAAGACTTTTTGCAAACGATAGCATGCAAAGAAATGTGTATATTGCCATGTGATTAATTCTTGAAACTTTTTTATCTATTGAGATATAGCCATAACTATTTTGTTCTGCAATGGAAAGGTGTTCTTCTTTTAACAGCATTTCATCTCTCATCAGAAAAGAATATTGTGCTATTGCACATATTAATATTCACAAGATTTTGTGTAGGTTACACAGCTTTAATCAAAACCTGCTTGTTGTTATGCCACAGGATGTAATTGCTAAGTAACCAGATGTTTAGTTATTTCAATTTCCACTGAGTTGTTTTGTTTATTTAGAACCTACAGAATGCATAACATACAAATGTAATGATATGAACTTGCCAACCAATCTCTTCAGCAATACAACAAGGTCTTTCTATGGAGGCTGCTGTACAATACTTATGTTTCTTTTATCCTGTGATGCCAAGTAACAGACTTAGCTGCTATCACCATCTTCATGATTTCTGAATGTGTACAACCACAATGCCATGCCATTTTATAAGTCAAAAACAAAGATGAAAACAGCAACACAAGTAAGATCACAGCAGCAAATGCACACACGCTGAAAGACAGAAAGTTGCTGAGCACTCAAGACGAAAATGTAGCTGCTTGTCCTGTCTAGCTGGCTGCTAAGAGCCTCATATGTTACTGTGTCCAGAGCACACAGACACCTGAGTGACTGGCCATGTTAACATGTCAGGAGCATAAAGGTGACAGCAAGGGGGGCTGAGTCCTGACAGAAGAATCATAGGCTCACCTTAATCCGTCCAGAATACCATGGAGCCAGTAGCAGAGCAGTCGAAGTGTTAATGGTCTGACATTTCACTTTTCCAAAATTACATTCAATGTAAATAATTGCAACTTTCCCTGTAATCATTCATTTTGTGAGTTGGTGAACCAACTTTTTTATTCTTTTTATCATCTCCTTTATAGTAGTCATTGATTACATTTCTACTACATAAATCATAATTTCTTCTGAATTATACAACATACACAAACACACATTCATGCTACACACACACACACACACACACACACACACACACACACACACACACACACACACACACACACACACACCTTACAGTATATTTGATGTGTCATCTTTACAGTGAGAAGCATCTTTTTCCTTATGTTGTTGATATTCCAACTTGGAGTTTCCATTGTCTAAAATAATTTTAGTATTTCCGCAACTTCATGAAGTTTTTGTCATATATCTAAAGATGGGCATCTGAATCACAAATGCGTGTCACTGAGAAAATAGATGGAAATGTGCAACTGTGTGCTGAATATTGCTTATCATTTAACATCAGCAACAATCACAGATATTACTTTATTTACTCTTACACAGACTAGGAACTGCTTTAGAGGAAATCTGTGACTGTTTTGTAAATGAATTTTTTACTATTATTATTCAGTCCAAGTCACTCAAATGGTATCATTAGCAATTTAGACTTCTTATCAAGTTCCACCAAATTACAGCTATTTGATCTAGTTTTATGAATGGCACTAATTACCTAGATTCTCACTCCAGCAGGAATCCATAAAGTTTTATTACACATAATCAATATCTCAATTACTCATGATAACAACCTTTTTACCATTTCTTTTTTATCTCGGAAAATGATTTCTCCAATAGCTAGCAAGTTTTCTTCTTTTTTGTGTGTGCTTATTGACAATTCACTGCACCCACTTTTCAGTGAGTGGTCACCATTATCCCAAAGGATTTACATTTAGTGAGAAAATAGGCATTGTTGCTAAAGTAATATATCTCATTTGAATGCCACCATTTCTTCTCTTCTCCTGAAACATCTTACTTTCTCCAAAAACACCTTATTTCAAAAATTATTTGTAATCAAAATTATTGTGTTAAAGAACCTTTAAATCTAAGATCTGGTATAAAGTTTTGTAGTCCTGATTTTTCTGAGCTAAAAAAAATGTCCATTTTCCCTAGGAGAACTCATTAGTTTGCAAATTATTTGGTCTCATTTTTTAGCCATTTTTGGTGGGCTCTTTGAATCCCTGTGGAAGTATTAATAATATCCATAAAGTAGTACTGTACTTGTAATTTTGGCTTTATTCTAATCATCCAGGTCATAGTTAGACTTGCTGTTTTGTTTGTTATAGTTGTGTATCATCTCATTTTACCCTACTTTGTGTTATAAACTGAAGTATAGTAACATATTTTGTTGTTAATTCTTACACATCTGTAAGTAATTCTGCAGTACAGTGCTTCAGGGAGTTGCAGGCTAGCACTTATTATATGAACAACATGTAACTGGTACCATCTTAATTTGTATGGGATCAAAGTTGTTCCTGGATTAGTTATCAAATAGCATACACCTTGTGTAAATCTGTAATGTCATTGTGTAACCTTCATGTTATGAATTATTTTGTATTGAAGTAATACAAATGGAACAATGATTGAGTGAAGTGGTTATGTATATAAAGTTAATCTCATGTTGACTGATAGAAAGAACTGGACTGTAAATGAGTACCTATTGTGAAAGTGTTGCCACTCTGTTCCAAATTATTTGGAAAGTATGTTCAGACATGTGATATAACAACTGTTAAAAGTATTTATTGCATGTTGATCACCAACTTTTCCTTGATGTCAATAAAAGTAAATAGATTTCAAATTATACAATGTTGTGTTTGTTATATAACAAATTGGTAATTAAACCAATTATAGGAAGGAACAAGACATTGACGAGCAGCTACATTACTTCTGAGATAAGGTCCTGGCAGTAAGCTGACAGGGTGGCTGGCTTAAAAAGAAAGAATGGAAACTGAAGTACAAAATGAAATACAGAAGTTAGTGTGATTTTGTAATTTAGTTTTTTAGCATTTAACTATATTCCTTTTTCTTTCATCTGATGGTGACTTGCTAAGAAGTTGAAACTGTTTATGTCTTTTGAGGGAGAGGCATATAGTAGTAATTGTTATTGACCATGCTGTTTCTCATTCTAAGTTTTGTCTTCTTTTGTCCTAAATGTCTCCAACACAGTAGTAAATTCTAACTTCAGAACAAGCTGGTCTGCAAACCAGCTGATAGATGCAGGCCATATACTCACTAAGGAAAACACACACAAGGCTGGGATAGCAGAGTTAACATAGACAGTCATTCTGTTATTCTAAAAACTGTTAGTGCTATACACCTATGCTACCTACAGACTCCACTAGACCTAGGAAAAATTAATGTTTGCTTATGGATAGATTCACTCATATGTATAGTATACTGTGTCCAAGAAAACTCACTAAAAAACAATATGTATGCGGTGTTGGAATTTCCACAGCTAGAAATAGGAAAATGGGAAATTTTATCAATTGGGGGTGCTACGGCTTGGACATACACTTTTATGAGAATATTGACAACTTCAGTCATTCACTTTCATTGAGTACAGATAAGCAAAGTGCATATCATGTCTTGAAAATGGTCACACATATCTTCAGTTGTTTTCATAATGGTCACAGCAGAGCTTCAGTTTCATGACTCACAGCAGAGCTCTCCTTTCATAAAATGTCTAATGAAATCAATTTTTGCAACAGTAAACAAATGCTGGAATACAGAGTTCATGGTATTGTATCTACATGCTATCTGTTGCACTAAAAAACTGGAGCAACTTCATACCTTTTAACTGTATAACTACCTCCTGTGTGAAACAGTTTGCTGAGCCAATGCCAGAACATTGCATGAATGATTTGCATGTGACTGCCTTTTTGGACACAAAAAAACATATATGTGATATTCCAAATAAGCATGAATCAAATTTTACAGCAATGAAAAGTCCTAATACAATGACTATCCATTTGGTAGTCTGAAGGTGAATGTGTGATGCTTCCTAATTGAGACTGGTATCTTGTGAACACTCTTCTTGTATTATATACAACACATGGTACCCTATTCCATTGTTGTTGTAGTCTTCAGTCCTGAGACTGGTTTGATGCAGCTCTCCATGCTACTCTATCCTGTGCAAGCTTCAACATTTTTATTACTTCTCCATGGATTTTAATACCTACCACTGATTTTTCTTTGGTTTCGTTTACTGCTTGCTCAATATACAGATGAATAACATTGGGGAGAGGCTACAACCCTGTATCACTCCCTTCGCAACCACTGCTTCCCTTTCATGCCCCTTGACTCTTACAACTGCCATCTGGTTTCTGTACAAATTGTAAATAGACTTTCGCTCCCCGTATTTTACCCCTGCCACCCTCAGAGTTTGACAGAGAGTATTCCAGTCAATATTGTCAAAAGCTTTCTCCAAGTCTACAAATGCTAGAAATGTAGGTTTGCCTTTCCTTAATCTTTCTTCTAAGATAAGTCGTAAGGTCAGTATTGCCTCACATGTTCCAACATTTCTACAGAATCCAAACTGATCTTCCCAGAGGTCAGCTTCTACCAGTTTTTCCATTCATCTGTAAACAATTTGCGTGAGTATTTTGCAGCCATGGCTTATTACACTGATAGTTCGGTAATTTTCACATATGTCAACACCTGCTTTCTTTGGGATTGGAGTTATTATATTCTCCTTGAAGTCTGAGGGTATTTCGCCTGTCTCATACATCTTGCTCACCAGATGGTAGAGTTTTGTCACGACTGGCTCTCCCAAGGCCATCAGTAGTTCTAATGGAATGTTGTCTACTCCTGGGGCCTTGTTTCGACTCAGGTCTTTCAGTGCTCTGTCAAACTCTTCACGCAGTAATTTCCCATTTCATCTTCAACTACACCCTCTTCCATTTCCATAATATTGTCCTCAAGTACATTGCCCTTGTATAGATCCTCTATATACTCCTTCCACCTTTCTGCTTTCCCTTCTTTGCTTAGAACTGGGATTCCATCTGAGCTTTTGATATTCATACAAGTGGTTCTCTTTTCTCTTAACTCCCTGGCCCCATGCTTGGCAGAAAACATCATTAAACCTATTTTTACAATTAATTTTTTTTTCACAGTTCATTATGTGGCAAATGCTATTAACAATTGAAATGTCACACTCCCTTAAATGTTGAAAAATAACTCTTACTTCATCAACTGCCTTTAACTCATCATTCAACAACTGTCACTGTATGACTGTTCCCATCTTGTTTCAACGTTCTGTTTGAGGTTTAAATTGAAGCATATATGAACCAACATTTAAAAAAATCAGTAGGTCTATTTCATATATTTTATGATTAAGTTATTTTAATGAATAACACATGGTAATTGACACACTTTTCCTAGTAGCTCTGAGTTATTCATACTACTTTTATAGGTTAATATAAGTACTGGAAACCTTAAATGTATACAATTATAGCCATAAAGACAAGGTATCATATAATATCGTTACAAAAAATCTTGAAAAGTACTTGATCAATTTACTTCAGGTCTTTGCATGATAATCTAATGAACATTCAAGCAGATAAAGCCCGTGTATTTTTAATATATGTATATAATATGATGATAACGTCCTCTTGGGTAAAATAATCTGGAGGTAAAATAGTCCCCCATTTGGATCTCCGGGCAGGGACTACTGAGGAGGACGTTGTTATCAGGAGAAAGAAAACTGGGGTTCTACGGATTGGAGTGTGGAATGTCAGATCTCTTAATCAGGCAGGTAGGTTAGAAAATTTAAAAAGGGAAATGGATAGGTTAAAGTTAGATATAGTAGGAATTGGTGAAGTTTGGTGGCAGGAGGAACAAGAATTTTGGTCAGGTGAATACAAAGGTTATAAATACAAAATCAAATAACAGTAATGCAGGAGTAGGTTTAATAATGAATAAAAAAATAGAAGTGCGGGTAAGCTACTAAAAACAGCATAGTGAACACATTATTGTGCCCAAGATAGACAAGTAGTACAAGTTTATATGCCAACTAGCTCTGAAGATGATGAAGAAATTGATGAAATGTATGATGAGATAAAAAAAATTATTCAGGTAGTGAAGGGAGATGAAAATTTAATAGTCATGGGTGACTGGAATTCGAGAGGAGTAAAAGGGAGAGAAGGAAACATAGTGGGTGAAAATGGATTGGGGGAGAGAAATGAAAGAGGAAGACGTCTGGTAGAATTTTGCACAGAGCATAACTTAATCATAGCTAACACTTGGTACAAGAATCATAAAAGAAGGTTGTATACATGGAAGAATCCTGGAGATACTAGAAGGTATCAGACAGATTATATAATGGTAAGACAGAGATTTAGGAACCAGGTTTTAAATTGTAAGACATTTCCAGGGGCAGATGTGGACTCTGACCACAATCTATTGGTTATGAATTGTAGCGTAAAACTGAATAAACTACAAAAAGGTGGGTATTTAAGGAAATTGTACCTGCATAAACTGACTAAACCAGAGGTTGTACAGAGTTTCAGGGAGAGCATAAGGGAACAATTGACAGGAATGGGGGAAAGAAATACAGTAGAATAAGAATGGGTAGCTCTGAGGGATGAAGTAGTCAAGGCGGCAGAGGATCAAGTAGGTAAAAAGACAAGGGCTAGTAGAAATCCTTGGGTAACAGAAGAAATATTGAATTTAATTGATGAAAGGAGAAAATATGAAAACACAGTAAATGAAGCAAGCAAAAAGGAATACAAACGTCTCAAAAATGAGATAGACAGGAAGTGCAGAATGGCTAAGCGGGGATGGCTAGAGGACAAATGTAAGGATGTAGAGGCTTATTTCACTAGGGCTAAGATAGATACTGCCTACAGGAAAATTAAAGAGACCTTTGGAGAAAAGAGAACTACTTGTAAGAATATCAAGAGCTCAGATGGAAACACAGTTCTAAGCAAAGAAGGGAAAGCAGAAAGGTGGAAGGAGTATATAGAGGGTCTATACAAGGGCGATGTACTTGAGAACAATATTATGGAAATGGAAGAGGATGTAAATGAAGATGAAATGTGAGATACTATACTGCGTGAAGAGTTTGACAGAGCACTGAAAGACCTGAGGCAAAACAAGGCCCCAGGAGTAGACAACATTCCATTGGAATTACTGACAGCCTTGGGAGAGCAAGTCCTGACTCTACCATGTGGTGAGCAAGATGTATGAGACAGGCGAAATACCCTCAGACTTCAAGAAGAATATAATAATTCCAATCCCAAAGAAAGCAGGTGTTGACAGATGTGAAAATTACCGAACTATCAGTTTAATAAGTCACAGCTACAAAATACTAACGTGAATTCTTTGCAGATGAATGGAAAAACTGGTAGAAGCA
This sequence comes from Schistocerca gregaria, assembly GCF_023897955.1. Classification (NCBI taxonomy): domain Eukaryota; kingdom Metazoa; phylum Arthropoda; class Insecta; order Orthoptera; family Acrididae; genus Schistocerca; species Schistocerca gregaria. The sequence continues at coordinate 79,077,847 of NC_064928.1, forward strand.
GACCTCGGGGAAGATCAGTTTGGATTCCGCAGAAATGTTGGAGCACGTGAGGCAATACTGACCTTACGACTTATCTTAGAAGAAAGATTAAGGAAATGCAAACCTATGTTCCTAGCATTTGTAGACTTAGAGAAAGCTTTTGACAATGTTGACTGGAATACTCTCTTTCAAATTCTAAAGGTGGCAGGGGTAAAATACAGGGAGCGAAAGTCTGTTTACAGTTTGTACAGAAACCAGATGGCAGGTATAAGAGTCAAGGGGCACAAAACGGAAGCAGAGGTTGGGAAGGGAGTGAGACAGGGTTGTAGCCTGTCCCCGATGTTATTCAATCTGTATATTGAGCAACCAGTGAATGAAACAAAAGAAAAATTCAGAGTAGGTATTAAAATCCATGAAGAAGAAATAAAAATGTTGAGGTTTGCTGATGACATTTTAATTCTGTCAGAGACAGCAAGGACTCAGAGGAGCAGTTGAATGGAATGGACAGTGTCTTGAAAGGAGGATATAAGATGAACATCAACAAAAGCAAAACGAGGATAATGGAATGTAGTCGAATTAAATCAGGTAATGCTGAGGGAATTAAATTAGGAAATCAGACAGTTAAAGTAGTAAAGGAGTTTTGCTATTTGGGGAGCAAACTAACAGATGATGGTCGAAGTAGAGAGAATATAAAATGTAGACTGGCAATGGCAATGAAAGCGTTTCTGAAGAAGAGAAATTTGTTAACATTGAATATAGAATTAAGAATCAGGAAGTCGTTTCTGAAAGTATTTGTATGGAGTGTAGCCATGTATGGAAGTGAAACATGGACGATAACTAGTTTGGACAAGAAGAGAATAGAAGCTTTCGAAATATGCTGCTACAGAAGAATGCTGAAGATAAGGTGGATAGATCTCGTAACTAATGAGGATGTAATGAATAGAATTGGGGAGAAGAGGAGTTTGTGGCACAACTTGACTAGAAGAAGGGACCGGTTGGTAGGACATGTTCTGAGGCATCAAGGGATCACAAATTTATCATTGGAGGGCAGCGTGGTGCGTAAAAATTCGTAGAGGGAGACCAAGAGATGAATACACTTAACAGATACAGAAGGATGTAGGTTGCAGTAAGTACTGGAAGATGAAGAAGCTTGCATGGAGAGCTGCATCAAACCAGTCTCAGGACTGAAGACAACGAGAACAACAACGTAATATAATTTACAAATATGCAGGATGTTATTTTAACTTGAGACTGTTAAATATTCAGAAGAAAGCACTGAAGGAAAAAAATGTTGTAGATGAAAAGTTAAATATTAGTAAAGGGGTCATCTGCCTGTGCTACAACTGGCCACTGCTGAACCATCCCTCACTCATGAGTGAGATCAGCTTTGTATTTTCAAATTGGAACCCCCTATTGTTATTACATATTCAGATTTTATGCCAAAAAGTATGTGTATTTTACAAAAACCGTTGTTCTCCATTGTGGTAGATGGCATTGTAATTGACACATATAATGTGTGCCTGTTTTAGCAATTAAGAAACGGCCCAATTTGTTTCTACATTGCATTCAAGATGTAAATGCAAACCTTCGTTTTTCTGCTCTTATTAACTCATGAAGGATATTTTGTCAATAATCTCTGTCTTGCTTATTAAACTATCTTCTGCCTTGTGGGCTCACAGGTTCTCATCCATTGCAGTTACCAAAAATCCGTCTTTCCTTCTTATTCTGTCTGAAAACTCCCCCTTGACCTGGAGTTCTGGGAAACTTTTCTAAACTTTCTCCATTTCCTAAACCTTGTCACTCCTTTTCCTTCACCCTTTTTCCTTTCCCTTCAACCCTTTTGACACAAGAAGGAGTCACTGGCTTTGAAAGCTTGCACATTTCTTTAACCATTGTATGTGTTTTCTCTTGCTGCCACTTGGTGAGTAGATTTTTGTATCCATCCAGTTATATTATTCTTTAAAAATTGATTATTTTCATTGTGAAATTATGATAAACAAGAAAGTTACATATAAATTAAAGTAAAACTTATTCCTGTAGATTTTGTACCTTAAATTAGTATACACGGTATTGCTGTTACAGTTCTATAGTGGGACTAAATTCTTAGGACATATGGTGCTATGAAATTTTAAATATCAACTCCTTCTGTAAAATAAAAGTTGCTCAGTAAAACTATTTACACAAAAATGTTCAGTTTCAATCTGTGGCTCAGTGTAATTTATTTTTAAATAACTGGTTTCAGGCCAGCTGCCAGCTTCAGATCATTTGTTATAGTCACAGAGCAACCTGTTGATACTGAAGTGCATTGTTGTGATGGTTGCAGTTCTATATCAACAGTTTACTCTGTGACTATAACAAATGATCTGAACATTGGTAGCTGACCTGAAACCAATTATTTCAAAATAAATAAAACCAGTCTCCAGACTGAAATCAGACATTTTTGTACAAATAAAGATCGCCAATCTCTCCAATGAGCAATATGTGTAGCTTTGCTAACTACACAATATGAATCACTGGGACATAAGCCACTGTCTAAGAAATGAGAATTTGGGAAACAAGTCCTGTAAAGTAACTTCAACATTTATTAAGTAATTTGTATCAGAAAGATAATTACGAATAGAGAAAAAGGCACATATTTATTATAGGAGTGATAGCAGAGTGAGTGGAGGTGCTCCACCAGTAGTGTGTGGAGACTCAAGCTGGGCCAACAGAGAATCAAAATAGTCATTTGAGATTCATTCATATTTATTTCGATTCAGATTCAGATTCAGATTCTTTATTGGTCATTCAGCATTATTACATGCAATAGACTTCGTCAGTTCACTTAACCTAATATTTTTATTAAATATATTTAACACATTTAACTTAAGTTGATATTGGGTATTTCTAAAAATTCTTCTATTGAATAGAATGGGTTCATTAACAAGAAGCTGTGTAGCTTTTCCTTAAATAATTTGATTGGCATGCTTGTGGCATATTTGTACAATTTGTCATATATTTTAATTGACATGTACTTATGGCTATTGTTTGTTTTTGCTAATCTATTCTGTGGCAAGATCAGAGAAGTACAGTTTCTTGTATTGTAGTCATGTCTTTGATTCATTACACTTAAATTAGGTAGTTCCGCAAGTATGAAGTTAACACTATCAAGAATATATAGATTAATAACTGTTAAAATTCTATATTTAATGAACAATGGTTTACAATGTGTCCTATTATCTACCTTTGCTATTACTCTGATTGCTTTCTTCTGGATCACCAAAATTTCATTTATTTTTTTGCTATTTCCCCAGAGCGTTATCCCATACCTTAAAACAGACTGAGAAAAAGCAAAGTACGCTGTCCTTACATATTCCGATGTCACACATAACATCAGCCTCTTCAACAGGTATATAACTCTTGACAGCCTAACTGCTATGTGTTCTGCATGAGAGTCCCATGTTAGTATGTTGTCCAGGATTATACCTAAAAATTTTGCACTTTGTTTTTCTATTTTTGTAGTCTTTGACAGACTGAACCACATGTTCTGGGTCTTTGTCTCATTTAATAGTAGCCCATTTGCATTAAACCATGATGTTGCATTTTCTTTTGCCAAATTCATACTGCTTACAAGTTTATCAAAATCATGGTTTACAGACAGCAGAGTTGTATCATCTGCATACATATATGTCTTTACATTAATATTTGCCGGTAGGTCATTTATATGTATGAGGAATAGAAGTGGTCCTAATTTAGATCCCTGTGGCACTCCGTGTTGAACCTCAAGTGTGTTTGACACATTACTTCCTGAGCTTACCACTTGCTTCCTATTATTAAGGTATGATTTGACGAGTTTTAAACTTTTGCCACATATTCCATAATATTCGAGTTTAGAGAGTAAAACAGAGTGGTCAACACAGTCAAAGGCCTTGCTCAGGTCACATAAGGTTACCTGTATGTGAGCCTGGTCCTCAAATGCTGCTAAAATGTCACTCACTAAGAGTTCTATGGCATGTATGGTTGACCTTTCTTTCCTGTAACCAAACTGTGATGTACTCAGCATATCGTTTAGTTCTAGGTACTCATAGATCTGCTGATACATTATGCCTTCAAAAACTTTGGCTAGTGTTGGAATTAGTGAAATTGGCCTGTAGTTAGCAGGCTCAGCTTTGCTTCCCTTCTTAAAGATTGGAGTCACCTTGGATAGTTTGAGAGAATCAGGAAAGACCCCTTCTCTAAGACACAAGTTATAGAATATGTTAATGGTGCTGCAATGTAAGGTATTACTTCTTTCAGTAAATTGTTTGACATATCATAAATATCTGTACTATGTGAATTTTTCATTTCTTTGACAATTTTGATAACTTCGTCTTGACATACCTCTTTAAGGTGTTTCAATGAAGGTCCGGCCTGATTATGATTTCGGTTTGCAGTCTTAAGATAATCTATATGCGTCACATTGGGTTTACTGATCAAGTTTTTTATTTCATCTGCACAGCCTACAAAATATTTGTTGAATGTATCTACTGGTATTGGGACTGTCTCATCAAAGTTTCTTATTTGACCTTTAACAGTCTTAATTATTGTCCAGGCAGTTTTGCACTGGTTTCTACTACTTTTTATGAGATTAGTGTTGTATCTTTGTTTAGCCAATTGTAGCTCTTTCTTGTACAATTTTTTTGCGTTGATTTCAAGATCCTTAATTTCTTTAGAATTAATTACTTTGCCTAGGCGCTTTAACAGCATTAGCTTATTTTTTAGATTCTCCAACTATTTCGTGTACCACATTTTACCCTTTCTTGTTTTGTGATATTTCTTTGGTACAAGATGAGCTTTTAAAACCCCTATTAAGTAATTGTGGAATGTTTCATACACTAACTGCGCATTAGAACCACATGTTTGAAATAATTTGTCCCAGTTAGTTATGTTTAGTTGGTGTGTTAGTTTTCCGAGATTGCATTTTGATATTTTTTGTGTGGCCTTGTTCCCATTCCTTTTCATAATATGTGTTAATTCTACTGTTAGGATAGAGTGGTCAGAGAAAGCAAATTCCTTTACATTGGTGGAGTAAATATCACGAGTACAGTTGACAAAAGCATTGTCCAGGCACACTTTTAGTCTTGTCGGTTCAGAATTTACATGATGGAAGTTGTGCTGCCTTAGCATGTTTAGTAACTTATTTACACTTGGTTTGTTACATGTTACATCAAAACCTGAATTAAAGTCTCCCCCAATTATAGTTACATATTGTTTCCACTTTGTTATGTGGCAGAGTATACTGTCTAACTTATCTAAGAAAGTTTCTTCATCTGAGTCAGGAGTATGGTATATACACACTAAGATAAGTTTCATTACATCACATATGATTCCAGCAATTTCAAAGTGTTTCTCTTCACATGCCCAACTAAGATCTAGTGGTCTAAACTCTATTTCCTTTGAAACGAAGATAACAGTACCTCCTTTGCGGTACTGAGATCTGCAAAAACTGTTTCCATGTTTATAGCCTTCTGGTACATAGTATTCAATTTGTCCTGGTTTAAGCCAATGTTCAGATAAACATAGGAAGGAGTACTTATTATGTGGCATTGCCTCCTCCAGTATTTCAACTTTACTTTCAAGACCCTGAATGTTTAAGAATATGATACTACTGTTACTTATCTGTGAGTTTGCAGGCAGTTTTTTCACATTTTTGTCTTCTTTTTGGCTTGAAACCATAAAAAATTATCACTAAGTGGCACAGATGTATTTTTCCTTTGGCTCCTCCTTAAGCTGCACTGTACTTCTACTGTTGCTTCCTTTTCCACCACTGTACTTGGTGATGTGGTTACTGCTGCTGGTGAAACTTCTGCTGGTACTACCTTTTCCACTACTGTTACTGGTGATGTGGTTACTGTTGCTGGTGAAACTTCTGCTACTGGTGCCATAATTCTATGTTCTTATTAATATCTGCTCTACATTTTAACATCACTACCCAATCAAACTGTAGGCTATTCATAACTAATTTCTTTTTATGAAACACGACAACAGCAAGGTTATTTTCTATAGCACACAAAACAGTGTATGTCAGTGATGGTGGTACCAATGTTACAGATAAAACTGCAATATTTAACTTCTGTTGCAAGGTGTGTTTATCCTGGCATTGACTGATTAATGAGACATTAATTTATTCAGATTTCACTTTCACTGCGCTAGATAAAATGTATACAGGCCAGTCCATTTTTACTATATCAGCCCAGAAACAAAGAACAAGGCTGATGGTCTCCAATCTATTCATATTTATAAAGGTGTAACATTACTATAAACATTTTTGGATAGTTAATTTACAATTAATTTTCCTGTATCATAATAATTTTACAACCTTTTTAACTTTCTTTTTTTTATTTCTTTTTACAAAATTTCAGTAATACTGCTTAAAGCACAAATTTGCTACACTGATTTTGTTTCTCTGGAATAGATTAATTATTCCCTTTTTATTACGCTTAAACTCTTACCCACATGGATACAGTGATTTAACATGGAACTAAATGCATAATTAATTTTAGTTTTTTTAAAAGGTCTAAAATATATGTGAAGTTTACTATATTATAAGAATAGAGCACTCTGTACTTGCATGTTTGTTCCAGACATTATCGGCTTTACTCATTATGAAATATAATTACAAATAAAAATGAAACCAGATAATAGCATCCAAAAATGTCAATACCAATGCTAAAAATCTGAACACTTTAACCATATATAAATAAAAATAATAAAAAATAAAAAACATGCATGTAACAGATGCTTCACTAATCCTTTGGACTCGATATTTCAGTACATTCCAGGGGCAATTATGTGCCTACTTCTGATATGAATCGTATTTCTGTTTTGCAGGATGAAATCAGTGAGCTGAAACAGAAGCTGGAGGCAATGACACGTGAGGTGGAACAGCTTAAGGAATATGTGGCCTCTGCAGAAGCTCAGCTGAGAAAGGAACAGTCAGGTATGTGTCATCTCTGGTGGCAGCTATGCTGCATGCTGTGTTATGGTGCTCCTAACGAAGTGACACCTGTAGAAAACAGTTGACCTTTCACCTTGACAAAAAATACAAACTTGTTCTTGAGTCACAGATTTCATATTCATCAGTTAGTACAAGTTGAAAGACATTGTGTGTCGATGTGATTCATTCATTAAAGCAATAGCCAGTTCTTCTCACATCTTAGTGCAATTTAAGTTTGTACTCAGTCTCTAATGACTTTAAAATACAGAGATTGCACAAAAATATGCAGATCCTAGCCAAGCCTGCAGGTTATGCTGTTTGACTACATGTGGCACCTGTGCAATGTCCTCAGTATGTTGCTAGTTTGTCATAATCAGAACAGTGTTCTGTGTAATTGTAAGCACTTTATGTAGTAGCTAAGTGAATTCAAATGTGGTCATATTGTTGGTGCTTATATGGTGTGTGCTTCCATAACGAAGCTGATGTGTTTGGTGTTTCGGGAAGCACCGTATTGAAGATTTATGCCTCATACAGTGGAGACAGAAAAACATTATCTGCTAAGTCACAATGTGGACAAAATTGTGTGTTGAATGATTGGAACAGTCAGTCATTGAAGAGGATTATGAGGAAAAATAAAGAGGAAAACAGATGCAAAAGTCAGTGGAGAACTGGATGTCATACTCACTAATTCTGCTAGCACCAAAACAACATGGAGGGAGCTCCATAAGCAGAGAATTGCAAGGTGAGCTGGAAATCCAAAACTATTCATCAACAATACAAATGCCCCTAACAGGAAAATGTGGTGCCAAAGTTATTTATAGTATACAATGGGCTCACTGTTACTCAGCAATGTTGCATTACCACAAAGGATTGTGTGAACATTCTGACTGATTTAGTCCCTCCCATTGTACAGTGTTTGTTCCCAATGATGATGTTACATTTCAAAATGACAGAGCCCATGTTTGCACAGTTTACATCGTCTAAGACTGGTTTTGTGAGCATGAGGCTTAATTGTTACAACTTCTTTGGCCACCACTGTCACAAGATTTCAATATTATTGAGCCTGTTTGGCCTACTTTGAAAACAAGTGTGCCTGTTCGGTTTCCACCTCCATCATCTTTATCTGATCTTACAATTATTTTGCAGGAAGAATTATGTAAGGTTCCCATGAAAACCAAAAGGACAACCTGTATTTATCTATTTCAGGATGACTGGAAGCTATTTTGAATGCCAGCACGATTCCTACAGCATATTAGACATGATAAAGTGTTGTCTTGTTTTCATATTTTTGTCTAACACTTGTACTTCCTACAATGGCCAAATTGAGCAAACATGCATTGGCATGTTGATAGACACACAAACAAACACACACACAAAATTCAAGCTTTCGCAACCAATGGTTGCTTCATCAGATAAGAGGGAAGGAGAGGGAAAGACGAAAGGATGTGGGTTTTAAGGGAGAGGGTAAGGAGTCATTCCAATCCCGGGAGCGGAAAGACTTCCCTTAGGGGAAAAAAAGGACAGGTGTACACTCGCACACACACACACACACACACACACACACACACACACACACACACACACACACACACATATCCATCCGCACATACACAGACACAAGCAGACATATTTAAAGGCAAAGAGTAAGGGCAGAGATGTCAGTCGAGGCGGAAGTACAGAGGCAAAGAAGTTGTTGAAAGACAGGTGAGGTATGAGCGGCGGCAACTTGAAATTAGCGGAGGTTGAGGCCTGGCGGATATCGAGAAGAGAGGATATACTGAAGGGCGAGTTCCCATCTCCGGAGTTCGGATAGGTTGGTGTTGGTGGGAAGTATCCAGATAACTCGGACGGTGTAACACTGTGCCAAGATATGCTGGCCGTGCATCAAGGCATGTTTAGCCACAGGGTGATCCTCATTACCAACAAACACTGTCTGCCTGTGTCCATTCATGCGAATGGACAGTTTGTTGCTGGTCATTCCCACATAGAAAGCGTCACAGTGCAGGCAGGTCAGTTGGTAAATCACGTGGGTGCTTTCACATGTGGCTCTCCCTTTGATCGTGTACACCTTCCGGGTTACAGGACTGGAGTAGGTGGTGGTGGGAGGGTGCATAGGACAGGTTTTACACCGGGGGCGGTTGCAAGGGTAGGAGCCAGAGGGTAGGGAAGGTGGTTTGGGGATTTCATAGGGATGAACCAAGAGGTTACGAAGGTTAGGTGGACGGCGGAAAGACACTCTTGGTGGAGTGGGGAGGATTTCATGAAGGATGGATCTCATTTTGGGGCAGGATTTTAGGAAGTCGTATCCCTGCTGGAGAGCCACATTCAAGGTCTGATCCAGTCCCGGGAAGTATTCTGTCACAAGTGGGGCACTTTTGGGGTTCTTCTGTGAGAGGTTCTGGGTTTGAGGGGATGAGGAAGTGGCTCTGGTTATCTGCTTCTGTACCAGATTGGGAGGGTAGTTGCGGGATGCGAAAGCTGTTTTCAGGTTGTTGGTGTAATGGTCGAGGGATTCAGGACTGGAGCAGATTCGTTTGCCACGAAGGCCTAGGCTGTAGGGAAGGGACCGTTTGATATGGAATGGGTGGCAGCTGTCATAATGGAGGTACTGTTGCTTGTTGGTGGGTTTGATGTGGACGGATGTGTGCAGCTGGCCATTGGACAGATGGAGGTCAACGTCTAGGAAAGTGGCATGGGATTTGGAGTAGGACCAGGTGAATCTGATGGAACCAAAGGAGTTGAGGTTGGAGAGGAAATTCTGGAGTTGTTCTTCACTGTGAGTCCAGATCATGAAGATGTCATCAATAAATCTGTACCAAACTTTGGGTTGGCAGGCTTGGGTAACCAAGAAGGCTTCCTCTAAGCGACCCATAAATAGGTTGGCATACGAGGGGGCCATCCTGGTACCCATGGCTGTTCCCTTTAATTGTTGGTATGTCTGGCCTTCAAAAGTGAAGAAGTTGTGGGTCAGGATGAAGCTGGCTGTGACGAGGAAAGAGGTTTTAGGTAGGGTGGCAGGTGATCGGCGTGAAAGGAAGTGCTCCATTGCAGCGAGGCCCTGGACGTGCGGGATATTCGTGTATAGGGAAGTGGCATCAATGGTTACAAGGATGGTTTCCGGGGGTAACAGACTGGGTACGGATTCCAGGCGTTCGAGAAAGTGGTTGGTGTCTTTGATGAAGGATGGGAGACTGCATGTAATGGGTTGAAGGTGTTGATCTACGTAGGCAGAGATACGTTCTGTAGGGGCTTGGTAACCAGCTACAATGGGGCGGCCAGGATGTTTGGGTTTGTGAATTTTAGGAAGTAGGTGGAAGGTAGGAGTGCGAGGTGTCGGTGGGGTGAGGAGTTTGATGGAGTCAGGTGAAAGGTTTTGTAGGGGGCCTAAGGTTCTGAGGATTCCTTGAAGCTCCGCCTGGACATCAGGAATGGGATTACCTCGGCAAACTTTGTATGTAGAGTTGTCTGAAAGCTGACGCAGTCCCTCAGCCACATACTCCCGACGATCAAGTACCACGGTCGTGGAACCCTTGTCAGCCGGAAGAATGATGATGGATCGGTCAGCTTTCAGATCACGGATAGCCTGGGATTCGGCTGTGGTGATGTTGGGAGTAGGATTAAGGTTTTTCAAGAAAGATTGAGAGGCAAGGCTGGAAGTGAGAAATTCCTGGAAGGTTTGGAGAGGGTGATTTTGAGGAAGAGGAGGTGGGTCCCGCTGTGATGGAGGACGGAACTGTTGCAGGCAGGGTTCAATTTGGATAGTGTCTTGGGGAGTTGGATCATTTTTTCGACTTTTTTCACACCTTTATCTCTCCCTATATAAATCTCTCTTTACTTTCACTTTAACCTCATATTACCCTTTCCACCTACTAATACCATGTCAACCTCACAACATCCCTACAAAGACCCCCTTAAATTTTATTTACATTCCCTCCGCAAACATGCCTTCACCCTAGCCAGATTACGCTCCCATATTTTATTTACTCAGGCTTGTCTGACATTTGGCATTACTCCCAAAGGCCTCACACTTAAAGTTCCCATCTCTGGCTGCAATCCTTCTTTCCATCAGTCCTTATACCAGTTCCAAACAGCACAATCCATAGCCCTCACCCGCCTAATCCTTCACCTATACATCGACTCGGCCAATGAACACACCCGTCAACTCCTATCCCAAATCAAAGTCCTCAATCTTTCCTCTCCCACATCCACACCGGCTGTACATAGCATCCTCCTACAGGCCAACCGCAAATTAGAACAACATGCCACCCTCCACCTCAAAAAACTATCCAATCTCCTGGTTTCCCACCTCCGGAAAGGCAACTCACTCACCCTCCACAACCTTTCCAACAAACCTCAACCTCCTCTCATTGCACACAGACCCAGTCTCTCCCATCTACTCAATCTCCCACTTCCAGCTCCACTCCCCCCAACACCTCAAAATTCTAGTCAACACAATCTGGAACCACAACGACCCCAATTCAGTAGTTAACCTTTCCTCCAAACCCCTCTCCCAATCCAAAACCTCTGTCCTATCCAAAGGCCTCACCTTCAGCCCCACTCCCAGGTTCAACCAAACTGCCCTTGTCAAGGATTTACTGTCCTACACTCGTAGTCTCTGCTGGAAATATCACTTTGCCACGAAGAAAAACAATCCTGATCCCACTCCTAATGATCCAACTCCCCAAGACACTATCCAAATTGAACCCTGCCTGCAACAGTTCCGTCCTCCATCACAGCGGGACCCACCTCCTCTTCCTCAAAATCACCCTCTCCAAACCTTCCAGGAATTTCTCACTTCCAGCCTTGCCTCTCAATCTTTCTTGAAAAACCTTAATCCTACTCCCAACATCACCACAGCCGAATCCCAGGCTATCCGTGATCTGAAAGCTGACCGATCCATCATCATTCTTCCGGCTGACAAGGGTTCCACGACCGTGGTACTTGATCGTCGGGAGTATGTGGCTGAGGGACTGCGTCAGCTTTCAGACAACTCTACATACAAAGTTTGCCGAGGTAATCCCATTCCTGATGTCCAGGCGGAGCTTCAAGGAATCCTCAGAACCTTAGGCCCCCTACAAAACCTTTCACCTGACTCCATCAAACTCCTCACCCCACCGACACCTCGCACTCCTACCTTCCACCTACTTCCTAAAATTCACAAACTCAAACATCCTGGCCGCCCCATTGTAGCTGGTTACCAAGCCCCTACAGAACGTATCTCTGCCTACGTAGATCAACACCTTCAACCCATTACATGCAGTCTCCCATCCTTCATCAAAGACACCAACCACTTTCTCGAACGCCTGGAATCCGTACCCAGTCTGTTACCCCCGGAAACCATCCTTGTAACCATTGATGCCACTTCCCTATACACGAATATCCCGCACGTCCAGGGCCTCGCTGCAATGGAGCACTTCCTTTCACGCCGATCACCTGCCACCCTACCTAAAACCTCTTTCCTCGTCACAGCCAGCTTCATCCTGACCCACAACTTCTTCACTTTTGAAGGCCAGACATACCAACAATTAAAGGGAACAGCCATGGGTACCAGGATGGCCCCCTCGTATGCCAACCTATTTATGGGTCGCTTAGAGGAAGCCTTCTTGGTTACCCAAGCCTGCCAACCCAAAGTTTGGTACAGATTTATTGATGACATCTTCATGATCTGGACTCACAGTGAAGAACAACTCCAGAATTTCCTCTCCAACCTCAACTCCTTTGGTTCCATCAGATTCACCTGGTCCTACTCCAAATCCCATGCCACTTTCCTAGACGTTGACCTCCATCTGTCCAATGGCCAGCTGCACACATCCGTCCACATCAAACCCACCAACAAGCAACAGTACCTCCATTATGACAGCTGCCACCCATTCCATATCAAACGGTCCCTTCCCTACAGCCTAGGCCTTCGTGGCAAACGAATCTGCTCCAGTCCTGAATCCCTCGACCATTACACCAACAACCTGAAAACAGCTTTCGCATCCCGCAACTACCCTCCCAATCTGGTACAGAAGCAGATAACCAGAGCCACTTCCTCATCCCCTCAAACCCAGAACCTCTCACAGAAGAACCCCAAAAGTGCCCCACTTGTGACAGAATACTTCCCGGGACTGGATCAGACCTTGAATGTGGCTCTCCAGCAGGGATACGACTTCCTAAAATCCTGCCCCAAAATGAGATCCATCCTTCATGAAATCCTCCCCACTCCACCAAGAGTGTCTTTCCGCCGTCCACCTAACCTTCGTAACCTCTTGGTTCATCCCTATGAAATCCCCAAACCACCTTCCCTACCCTCTGGCTCCTACCCTTGCAACCGCCCCCGGTGTAAAACCTGTCCTATGCACCCTCCCACCACCACCTACTCCAGTCCTGTAACCCGGAAGGTGTACACGATCAAAGGGAGAGCCACATGTGAAAGCACCCACGTGATTTACCAACTGACCTGCCTGCACTGTGACGCTTTCTATGTGGGAATGACCAGCAACAAACTGTCCATTCGCATGAATGGACACAGGCAGACAGTGTTTGTTGGTAATGAGGATCACCCTGTGGCTAAACATGCCTTGATGCACGGCCAGCATATCTTGGCACAGTGTTACACCGTCCGAGTTATCTGGATACTTCTCACCAACACCAACCTATCCGAACTCCGGAGATGGGAACTCGCCCTTCAGTATATCCTCTCTTCTCGATATCCGCCAGGCCTCAACCTCCGCTAATTTCAAGTTGCCGCCGCTCATACCTCACCTGTCTTTCAACAACTTCTTTGCCTCTGTACTTCCGCCTCGACTGACATCTGTGCCCTTACTCTTTGCCTTTAAATATGTCTGCTTGTGTCTGTGTATGTGCGGATGGATATGTGTGTGTGTGTGTGTGTGTGTGTGTGTGTGTGTGTGTGTGTTTGTGTGTGTGCGTGTGTACACCTGTCCTTTTTTTTCCCCTAAGGGAAGTCTTTCCGCTCCCGGGATTGGAATGACTCCTTACCCTCTCCCTTCAAACCCACATCCTTTCATTTTTCCCTCTCCTTCCCTCTTTCCTGACGAAGCAACTGCCAGTTGCGAAAGCTCGTAATTCTGTGTGTGTGTTTGTGTGTTTTGTTCATGTGCCTGTCTGCCGGCGCTTTCCCGCTTGGTAAGTCTTGGAATCTTTGTTTTTAATATATATATATATATATATATATATATATATATATAAGCGCCGTCAGACAGGCACATGAACAAAACACACAAACACACACACAGAATTATGAGCTTTCGCAACCATCAGGAAGGAGAGGGAAAGACTAAAGGATGTGGGTTTTAAGGGAGAGGGTAAGGAGTCATTCCAATCCCGGGAGCGGAAAGACTTCCCTTAGGTGTGTGTGTGTGTGTGTGTGTGTGTGTGTGTGTGCGAGTGTACACCTGTCCTTTTTTTTCCCCTAAGGGAAGTCTTTCCACTCCCGGGATTGGAATGACTCCTTACCCTCTCCCTTAAAACCCACATCCTTTCGTCTTTCCCTCTCCTTCCTGAAGAAGCAACCATCGGTTGCGAAAGCTAATAATTCTGTGTGTGTGTTTTGTTCATGTGCCTGTCTGCCGGCGCTTTCCCGCTTGGTAAGTCTTGGAATCTTTGTTTTTAATATATTTTTCCCATGTGGAAGTTTCTTTCTATTTTATTTACGTCATCATATATATATATATATATATATATATATATATATATATATATATATATATGAAAGCGCCGGTAGATAGGCACAATAAATAAAACACAAACACACACACAGAATTTCTAGCTTTCGCAACCGGCGGTTGCTTCTTCAGGAAAGAGGGAAGGAGAGGGAAAGACGAAAGCATAAGGGTTTTAAGGGAGAGGGTAAGGATTCATTCCAATCCCGGGAGCAGAAAGACTTCCCTTAGGGGGAAAAAAGGACAGGTGTACACTCGCATATATATATATATATATATATATAGCAATTGCCTTTACAAATGCCTGCTTGTGTCTGTGTATGTGCGGATGGATATGTGCGTGAGTGCGAGTGTACACACACACACACACACACACACACACACACACACACACACACACACAAACACACACATATATATCCAACCGCACATACACAGACACAAGCAGACATTTGGAAAGGCAAAGAGTTTGGGCCAAGACAGGTGAGGTATGAGCGGCGGCAACTTGAAATTAGCGGAGGTTGAGGCCTGGCAGATAACGAGAAGAGAGGGTATACTGAAGGGCAAGTTCCCATCTCCGGAGTTCTGACAGGTTGGTATTAGTGGGAAGTATCCAGATAACCCAGACGGCGTAACACTGTGCCAAGATGTGCTGGCTGTGCAGCAAGGTATGTTTAGCCAAAGGGTGATCCTCATTACCAACAAACACTGTCTGCCTGTGTCCATTCATGTGAATGGACAGTTTGTTGCTGGTCATTCCCACATAGAAAGCTTCACAGTGTAGGCAGGTCAGTTGGTAAATCACGCAGGTGCTTTCATACGTGGCTCTGCCTTTGATCGTGTACACCTTCTGGGTTACTGGACTGGAGTAAGTGGTGGTGGGTGGGTGCATGGGACAGGTTTTACACTGGGGGCAGTTACAAGGGTAGGAGCCAGAGGGTAGGGAAGGTGGTTTGGGGATTTCATAGCGATGAACTAAGAGGTTATGAAGGTTAGGTGGATGGCGAAAAGACACTCTTGGTGGAGGTGTACATTATCAAAGGCAGAGCCACGTGTGAAAGCACCCACGTGATTTACCAACTGACCTGCCCACACTTTCTATGTGGGAATGACCAGCAACAAACTGCCCGTTCTCATGAATGGACACAGGCAGACAGTGACTTCTGAAATTTTCCCGCCGTATTTGTTCTTCTAATAATTTCCGGGTATGCAGCCGGATCCCGTCGACATTTTGCCACAATATTTTGGCCCGGAGGCGTCCGGCCATCATCAGGTGAGTACACAACTACTGAAGAGTCCAGGTGCAGTTGCAGTATTTATGCCGAATCTCGTGCATGTGAAATGTACTTTCATCCTACAGCGCAGCGTTACATCTTATTGGTAACTTATTCAGTGCAGAAATGATGGCCTTGTTTGAACATATACTCTCCTCAATGTACTTTTTATTCAATGATGAATTCTTTGAACAAACAGACGGCGTCGCCATGGGGAGCCCTTTGTCCCCTGTGGTAGCTAATCTCTTTATGGAGGACTTTGAGGAGAAAGCACTTGAGTCTGCTGTCTTAAAACCTACGGTCTTCTGGTGGTACGTAGATGATACTTTTGTTGTATGGCCTCATGGCAGACAGGAACTGGAGAAATTCCTTCATCATTTAAACTCTTTACATGAGAACATCAAATTCACGATGGAGATTGAAAAAGATGGCACTTTACCGTTTCTAGACGTGCTATACGTCGTAAAAATGATGGGTCATTAGGACATTCTGTGTATAGGAAACCGACTCACACAGATCTGTATCTCCAGGCGTCAAGCTGCCACCACCCAGCACAAACAGCCGATGTTCTCAGTACCTTAATACATTGAGCGTATGTAATATCAGATGATGAAAACCTCCAAGCAGAATTAGAACACTTGCAGAAGGTTTTTAAAGAGAATGGCTACACTTCACGCCAAACAAGAAAGGCCATGCGCAACTGTCATAACACTGAGGACGCTGATGACGACTGCGTTTCTTCCATACGCCAGTAATGTGTCGTCGAAAATTGGCCGATTACTGAAGAAGAACAAAATCAAGGTTATCTTCCATCCACCAGCAAAGAACCGGGCCCTGGTTGGATCCGTTAAAGACGATCTACAACTGAAAAAAGCATCTAAAAAATTCCCTGTGAATGTGGCTCTGCATATATTGGCCAGACGACAAGAACTGTCCATGAACGATGTACAGAACATGAAAGATACACCCGTCTGCGGCAACCGTCAAAATCGGCAGTAGCAGAGCACTGTATTTCATTGGGACATTCAATGGAATACAATGGAACAAAAATTTTAGCTCCGGTTTCCGGATTTTGGGATTCCGTAATCAAGGAATCAGTGGAAATACGTCTTGCCGATAATCTTATAAATCGTGGCAACGGCTTTCAACTGGATAAAAATTGGAATCCTGTTATTAAAATTATACAATCACAGCAGAATAGACAGCGTCATTCGATACTCAATGACTAGATGATCTTTTACTTTCACCACCGAGGGCAGCACATACAACTCGGCTATGCTGCGCATGTCAACGTATGACGCATGCGCTGTAGGATGCCAGTACATTTCGCATGCGCGAGATTCGGCATAAATACCACGACTGCACCTGGGCTCTTCAGTAGTTGTGTACTCACCTGATGATGGTCGGACGTCTCTGGGCCGAAATATCGTGGCAGAATGTCGACGGGATCCGGCTGCATACCTGGAAATTATTAGAAGAACAGGCAGACAATGTTTGTTGGTAATGAGGATCACCCTGTGGCTAAACATGCCTTGGTGCACGGCCAGAACATCTTGGCACAGTGTTACACCATCCAGGTTATCTGGATACTTTCCACTAACAACGACCTGTCAAAACTCCGGAGATGGAAACTTGCCCTTCAGTATATCCTCTCCTCTCGTTACCCGCCAGGCCTCAACCTCCGCTAATTTCAAGTTGCTGTCGCTCATATTTCACCTGTAATTCAACATCATCTTTGCCTCTGCACTTCCGCCTTGACTGACATCTCTGCCCAAATTCTTTGCCTTTACAAACATCTGCTTGTGTCTGTGTATGTGCGGATGGATATGTGTGTGTGTGCGAGAGTGTATACCTGTCCTTTTTTCCCCCTAAGGTAAGTCTTTTCGCTCCAGGGATTGGAATGACTCGTTACCCTCTCCCTTAAAACCCACATCCTTTCGTCTTTCCCTCTCCTTCCCTCTTTCCTGATGAAGCAACTGTTGGTTTGAAAGCTTGAATTTTGTGTGTATGTTTGTGTTCGTGTGTCTATCAACCTGCCAGTGCTTTTGTTTGGTAAGTCACATCATCTTTGTTTTTAAATATATTTTTCCCACGTGGAATGCTTCCCTCTATTATATAAATTAAAAAAAAAATGTTGTCTCTGGCACCAGGACTGAGATAACCCATTGTCTACAATTGGTTTTTGCCTTGCATACAAGGTGTGATTATAATGTAACTGGAATTTTTTGTTTTCTTCTTTCTGCCCCTTGAAAGTAATTCTACTGAGATATTATACACTTATGCCAGTACTCTTACCCGTCTTGGAAGAGCATCTGGAACTCACTTTTCATTATTTTGTTTTGCTATTATGTTTTACCTCAACAGTAGTGGCAGAATGATGTCCTTTCATGGTTCTCTTCTGCCTTGAGAATACAAAGAAGTTGTACGAGGCCACGTCTGGTGAATTTAATGATTGAGGCCACATAAAAGCTTTGGTTTCTGCCAAAAACAGGTATTGAGGGGGGGGGAGGCACTATCGTGGTGCAATTTCCACAAGTGGTTTTGCCATAGTTCTGATTATTTCCTTCCGATTGTTTCACGCAAACAGTGCGTAACATCTGGGTAGTATACCTTATTGACCATGCAACCATAAGGCAGGGACTCTTTATGCACTATCCCATTGTTATCAAAGAAAACAGTGAAAATAACCTTCACATGTGATAAAACTTGTCAAATTTTTATCAGTCTTGGCTCTTGAAGGAACTTCCATTGAGACCGCTGGGCCTTGGTTTTGATGTCATACCAGTATAACCATGTTTTGTCACCTGTCATAGCTTTCTTTAGAAGTTCCAGATTGCTGTCAACTTCATTCAGCAGTTAATGAGTGATGTCCACAAGTCATTGTTTTTGGTCAAAATTCTACAATTTCAGAACAAACTTTGCTGCTATATGTTCCATGCCCAAACGTTCTAAAAAATTGCTTGACATGAGGCAAAGCATACACTGACATCATCAGCAACCTCTCAGATGGTTCAGTGATTTTACAGAACCATTTTCTTTACTTCTTCCACATTGTCACCAATAACTGGTTTGTTATAGCATCCAGTGCAGTTGTAGTCTTCAACGTCTTCTCAAACCTCTTTGAAACATTTTTACCATTCATAAACTCTTGTCTTACTCATACTGAATTTGCGAAAACCACAGGCTACATTTTGAATTCATTGATCCACCTTATTCTGTTTTTCATAAAAATTTAATTCAAATTATTTGATCCATCTTTTACGAAAGTAAACATTTGCCGAGCACTTGAAAATGGGTATAACCTTTCCAACTGTCAACAATAAACTAAATATTCAAAATAACTGAAACTGCAAAGGTAAATTAGTAACATGTGTGCTAACAAGATAAAAAATATTTTGAAAATCAGATTTATAAGGCTCGTGAAATTAAATGATTCCCACTACTTTTTGATTACACCTCATATCTCTAAGCATTGTACGGGATGATGAGGAAGGACTGTTGGTGGAATGGAAGATGTGGTTTGTCGGAGATGATTGGAAGTTGCACTTATAGCAGTTTGGAGTTTATATTGGGACCCTCCAGAAAGGATGTACTTATACCATCTGCCAGCTGCAAAGGCGACATGGGTGAGTGGCCAAAAGCTAAATGGTTTTAAAAAGAATCAGTTTTGTTACAGCAGCAATGCTGAATAAGAGAAAGAGATTGAGGGGAACATATCCAACAATTGAGATGGAGGAAGATGGCATTAAATTCTCTATCCTGTAGAATATGCTAAATTGAAGATACCAGCAGCAGATGATCAAAGCAATCTACTCTGAAAGAGATGCTAAGCACAAGAGCGCAAAATTCAGAAGTGATTCAAAGAATGCATGCTTATACTCCATTTTAATATGGACTCGGTACTGCCCTTGGATTTTAGTCCATCAATTTAGCACAGTTATATGGACTGTCTAGCTCGCTAGAATGACTTGGTAGTATAAATAAAATCTGAATGAGATGAAAAGATGATAAGATTTACTTACTTGTACTCCATCTTCAGGCCACAAGTGGCCTACTGGAACCATCCGACCACCGTGTCATCCTCAGAGGAGGATGTGGATAGGAGGGGTGTGGGGTCAGCACACCACTCTCCCAGTCATTATGATGGTATTCTTGACTGAAGCTGCTACCGTTCAGTTGAGTAGCTCCTCAATTGGCATCAGGAAGCTGAGTGCACCCCGAAAAATGGCAACAGCACATGGCGGCCTGGATGGTCACTCATATAAGTGCCGACCATTCCCGACAGCACTGAACTTTGGTGATCTCACAGGAACCGGTGTATCCACTGCGGCAAGGCCGTTGCCTTTATTTACTTGTAGGGGTCCATTTGTGAATGAAAACTGCAGTTATGCAACATATTCACCAATACAGTCCATGCCTTTTTTTGTATGAGGGGTGACCAAAAAGTTTCCATTGACAGCATTGCTGCACTTATATGTAACATAACACAACTCCAGGGTGGGCATATTAACACTGACGTGTATGCAAGGGATTACAGGGGCATTCGTGCCTTTCCAACGTGTGTGCAGTAAATGCGGAAACATGAACTGCATTGATGTTATATGAAATGTGTTCAAGCAGGACCACATGCAGTTAATCTTTTGTTGGTTACCAAATGGCAAAGCCAGTAGACATCCATTGGAGAATGTGTATGGAACACCACATCTGTAGGAAACCACAATTGTGGAATGGAGCGCCAAGTTCAGCACTGGTCGCAGGTTGACACAAGATGCCTGTCAATGTTGGTGGCCAGCCTCATTCTTTACAGACAAATAAGAGACATTAGAGCACTTGTCCTATAGTCCTGATATCTCCCCATGTGATTATCATTTCTTCTGTCCCTTAAAATAGGCCTTGAAGGGTCAACAATTTCTGCTGGATGAAGATGTAGAGCCAGCAGCTATGGACGTTTTCATGCAGCAGACACAGTGTTTTACCAGTCAGGTATCTTCAACCTGGTGCATTGGTGGGATGATTGCTTCAGTGCTCACAGTGATTTTGCTTGATAAGTATACAGGTTCAGGACTGTATGGCATTCAAACAGAAACTTATTGATTGCCCCTTATAATATCATCAGCAGATGTGCCCATCATCATTGTTGTTTCTTCACTGATGTTTATTATTTTCTGTTTATCAGTTTTCCTTGTCAGGTAGCTAGTGATAAGGGGAAATGTGGATCAGCCCAATGTTCAGCTCCACAAAAAATTATGAGTATGAAACAGGATTTAGTGGCTTGTGTGTGTGTGTGTGTGTGTGTGTGTGTGTGTGTGTGTGTGTGTGTGTGTGTGGAGGGGCGGAGGGGGGGGGGGGGGTAAGTGTGTTGCCTGTAACAGAAGTACCCTCTGGAGCATTACGTCAGCTTGTATATGAATGTGAAAGTGGAACTAAAGATTCGTTTGTTATTTGATGTTAAGTATAGGTTTTTTGCAGCATTGGTGAAAGTGGAGAAGGAACGGGAGACCCTGAGAGCAGAGCTGCAGCAGACACGAGAGACAATGTCGACATGCCAACAGGACGTCTCGGCTCTACATCAGGAGATGCGGCACCTGCAGCACACCATCCGTGAGGGTGAGATGGAGCGCAACCGCCTGCAGAAGGACACAGATAAGGTGGCGAGCACAGCATTGCACTGATACAAATTACTGAACTGTGCTGTGGCACTCTATTAGTAAACAGTCTTAACAGTGTCTCTAACAGGGAGGTTTCAAGTTTCCAAATGAAAGTTTTACTCTGCACCAATGCTGTAAAGTTTGTTCGGAAGTGATTCCTGGACAAGTACTTCAAGCCACAAAATTGCCCTTAGCGAGAAGTACAATTCAAATTCTGGTCCTAAGTAAAATTGCCAAGCAATTCTAAAGCCAAAGTTTTAAATTTCGCATTTAAGAAATCATTCATGTAGGAGTATCGTACAAACAAACCATGATTTCACCATTGTATGGAGTCCCTTATGGATGACATAGTAATATGCATCCTTGGCAGAGAAAAACAACTGAAAGATGTGAAAACAAATAAGTTTTCTGGTCCAGATGGAATCCTAATTTGGTTTTACAAAGAATTCTCTATAGCATTGGCCCTGTACTTAGCTTGTGTTTATCATCAGTATCTCACCCAGTGCCAAGTCACAAGTGACTGGAATAAAGAGGGGTAAAAGAATGTACCTGTAAAATTACAGACCAATATCCTTAACATTGGTTTGCTGCAGAATTCTAAAACATATTCTGAGTTTGAATATAATAAATTTCCTAGAGATTGAAAAGATTTTGTGCGTGAATCAGCTAGGTTTAGAAAACATTGCTCATGCAAAACTCAGCTTCCTCTTTCTCGTGTGATGTACCGTGAACTATGATTGAAGGGCAACAGGCAATTCCATATTTATAAATTTTCAAACAGCATTTGACATGGTGCACCACTGCAGACTGTTAAGAGAGGTATGACCATATGGAACAAATTCCCAGATAATGTGAATGGCTCAAAGACTTCTTAAGTAATAGACTCAAGTATGTTGTCCTTGACAGTGAGTGTTCAGCAAAGACAAGGATATCATCAGCAGCGCCCCAGGGAAGTGTGACAGGACTGCTACTATCCTCTCCATGCATGAATGATCTGCCAACCAGGTTGACCTGTGATCTGTGGTCGTTTGCTGCTGATGATGGTGTGGTGTACGGGGAGGTGTCAGAGTTGAGTGATTGCAGGAGGATACAAGATGACTTAGATGAAACTTATAGTTGGAGTGATGAATGACAGTTAGTTCTAAGTGCAGAAAAATGTAAGTTAATGGAGGTGAGTAAGGAAAACAAATCAGTAACTTTGAGATACAGCATTAAAAGTGTTGTGCTTGACAGAATCACACGATTTAAATATCTGGGCGTAATGCTGCAACATGATCTGAAATGGAACGAGCATGTGAGGAGTATTTTAGGGTAGGCAAATAGTTGACTTCGGTTTATTTGAAGAGTTTTAGGAAAGTATGGCTCATCCGTAAAGCAGATCACATATGGGATGTTCACGCAACTTATTCTCAAGTACTGCTCGAGTGTTTGGAATCTGCACAAGACTGGATTAAAGAAAGATGTGGAAGCATGTTTGAACAACACGTGAGTATAATGGAGACAGTTTGGGAACTAAATTGGGAATCCCTGGAGGGAAGCAAAGTTCTTTTTGAAGAAGGCTGTTGTTAAAATTTAGAGAACCAGCATTTGGATCTGTGTGGAGAATGATTCTGCTGCCAGCAACATGTATTTTACTGCAGGCAGCATGCATTTTGCTTAAGAATCACGAAGTTAAGATACGACAATTAGGGCTCATACGGAGGCACATAGGCAGTAGTTTGTCTATCATTCTATTTGCAGGTGGAACAGGAGAGGAAATGACTAGTAGTTGTATGGAGTACCCTCCAACATGCATTGTATGGTAGCTTGTGCAGTATGTATGTAGATGTAGATGCTGATTCAGCTGTTTGGCCACTTCACTTTTATCTGTACCTCTTTCTTACTTTTCAACCATTACAAAAGTTCTCTTGCATACCTGACATCAGGAAACATGATCATCATGAAGGGGCGTACGTGGACTGCAACCAGTGTACAATACTCGTTGGCCATCGTGGTGCCTTGCATGAGCTGCACTGGACCCACTGATGCCCACGTGACTCTTCCCCAGAGCACAATGGCACCACCAACAGCTTGTCTCTGTCCTGCAGTACAGCAGTCAAGGAGCTGTTCCCCTGGAAGACTGTGGACTTGTGTCCTCCCAGGCATGATGAAGAAGGTATTGGGATTCATCAGTCCATGCAGTGCTCTCCCAATGTACCGACATGCAGTGGCATTGACCGTATGCCCATTTCAGTAGTAGTAGCCGATGCCATGGTGTTAACATTGGCACATGCACTGGTTGTCGGCTGTGGAGGTCCATCATTAGGAATGTTTGGTGCCCTGTGTGCTCAGACACACTTGTACTCTGTCCAGCAGTCTTCTTGTTGTTGTTGTCTTCAGTCCTGAGACTGGTTTGATGCAGCTCTCCATGCTACTCTATCCTGTGCAAGCTTCATCTCCCGTACCTACTGCAACTTAGATCCTTCTGAATCTGCTTAGTGTATTCATCTCTTGGTCTCCCTCTATGATTTTTACCCTCACACTGCCCTCCAATGCTAAATTGGTAATCCCTTGATGCCTCAAAACATGTCCTACCAACCGATCCCTTCTTCTAGTCAAGTTGTGCCACAAACTTCTCTTCTCCCCAATCCTATTCAATACCTCCTCATTAGTTACGTGATCTATCCACCTTATCTTCAGCATTCTTCTGTAGCACCACATTTCGAAAGCTTCTATTCTCTTCTTGTCCAAACTAGTTATCGTCCATGTTTCACTTCCATACATGGCTACACTCCAAAACAAATACTTTCAGAAACGACTTCCTGATACATAAATCTATATTCGATGTTAACAAATTTCTCTTCTTCAGAAACGCTTTCCTTGCCATTGCCAGACTACATTTTATATCCTCTCTACTTCGACCATCATCAGTTATTTTACTTCCTAAATAGCAAACCTCCTTTACTACTTTAAGTGGCTCATTTCCTAATCTAATTCCCTCAGCATCACCCGATTTAATTTGACTACATTCCATTATCCTCGTTTTGCTTTTGTTGATGTTCATCTTATATCCTCCTTTCAAGACACTGTCCATTCCATTCAACTGCTCTTCCAGGTCGTTTGCTGTCTCTGACAGAATTAAAATGTCATCGGCGAACCTGAAAGTTTTTACTTCTTCTCCATGAATTTTAATACCTACTCCAAATTTTTCTTTTGTTTCCTTTACTGCTTGCTCAATATACAGATTGAATAACATTGGGGAGAGGCTACAACCCTGTCTCACTCCTTTCCCAACCACTGCTTCCCTTTCATGCCCCTCGACTCTTATGACTGCCATCTGGTTTCTGTACAAATTATAAACAGACTTTCGCTCCCTGTATTTTACTCTTGCCACCTTCAGAATTTGAAAGAGAGTATTCCAGTCAAGATTGTCAAAAGATTTCTCGAAGTCTACAAATGCTAGAAACGTAGGTTTGCCTTTTCTTATTCTTCTAAGATAAGTCGTAAGGTCAGTATTGCCTCACGTGTTCCAACATTTCTACGGAATCCAAACTGATCCTCCCTGAGATCCGCATCTACCAGTGTTTCCATTTGTCTGTAAAGAATTCGCGTTAGTATTTTGTAGCTGTGACTTATAAAACTGATAGTTCAGTAATTTTCACATCTGACAGCACCTGCTTTCTTTGGGATTGGAATTATTATATTCTTCTGGAAGTCTGGGTGTATTTCGCCTGTCTCATACATCTTGCTCACCAGCTGGTAGAGTTTTATCATGACTGACTCTCCCAAGACCGTCAGTAGTTCTAATGGAATGTTGTCTACTCCGGAGGCCTTGTTTTGATTCAGGTCTTTCAATGCTCTGTCAAACTCTTCACGCAGTATTGTATCTCCCATTTCGTCTTCATGTACATCATCTTCCATCTCCATAATATTGTCCTTAAGTACATCGACCTTGTATAAACCTTCTATATACTCCTTCCACCTTTCTGCCTCCCCTTCTTTGCTTAGAACTGGGTTGCCATCTGAGCTCTTGATATTCATACACGTGGTTCTCTTCTCTCCAAAGGTATCTATCTTACCCCTAGTGAGATAAGCTTCTACATCCTTACATTTGTCCTCTAGCCATCCCTGGTTAGCCATTTTGCACTTTCTGCCGATCTCGTTTTTGAGACGTTTGTATTCCTTTTTGCCTGCTTCGTTTACTGCATTTTTATATTTTGTCCTTTCATCAATTAAATTTAATATTTCTTCTGTTACCCAAGGATTTCTAGCAGCCCTCGTCTTTTTGCCTACTTGATCCTCTGCTGCCTTCACTACTTCATCCCTCAGAGCTACCCATTCTTCTTCTAGTGTGTTTCTTTCCCCCATTCCTGTCAATTGTTCCCTTATGCTCTCCTTGAAACTCTGTACAACCTCTGGTTGTTTCAGCTTATACAGATCCCATGTCCTCAAATTCCCACCTTTTTGCAGTTTCTTCCATTTTAACCAGCATTAAAGTCTGCCTCTTGTGTTTTACCAGCCTATGATGTCCGACATTTGTATTGAGGGGTGGGCGCCCGACCCCACGATGTCTGGATGTGGTTTCACCTTGGATTTGGCACTTGTTTAAGACACTCACCACAGTACTCCTTGAAAACGAGACAAGTCATGCTGTTTCTGAAATGCTTGTGCCAAGCCTCCAGGCCATCACTATCTGGCCTATATGAAACTCAGACATGTCTCACATCTTCCCCATTCTACAAACAGACAGCACACTCACTGATACTCCCTGCACCGTGTGGGTGTCTCACTACCCGTCATTCATCACCAAGTGGTGATGCTATAGCCTGGACGGGTTAATATCAACAGTATGCATTTCTGAGAACTCGTGCTGTTGCAGCGTGATTACCTGTAAATACCACATTAATGCAATAAATGCTCAAAATGATGTCTGTCAACCTCAATGCATTTGGCAATACGTGTAATGACATTCTTCTCAACAGCGAGTAGTTCGCCTTCCATAATGTTCGCACATGCATTGACAATGGTCTGACGCATGTTGTCAGGCGTTGTTGGTGGATCACGATAGAAAATATCCTTCTAATTTCCCCACAGAAAGAAATCTAGGGATGTCAGTTTTTGAGATTCCCGATTCTTGTGTAATTTGTCTGCTACTGATGTGCGGATTAGCCGCAAGAGCAGCTAAAACACCTACTTGGGCATCATCATTTGTTGCAGGTAGTGGTTGACATTTCACATGTGGGTGAACACATCCTGTTTCCTTAAATACTGTAACTATCCAGCAAACGGTCCGGACACTTGGATGATGTCATCCAGGATACCGAACAGCATACATAGCACACGCCCGTTGGGCATTTTGATCAGAATAGCCATACATCAACACAATATTGACCTTTACCGCAGCTGGTAAACGGTCCATTTTAACACAGGTAATGTATCATGAAGCAAATACCGTCCACACTGGCGGAATGTTTCATGATACCACATACTTATTTGTTTGTGACTATTACAGCACCATCTATCACAAAACAAAAGAAGTGGTCCAACTAAAACATTCATATTTCTTTATGTACTACACAAATATGTAATAAAAATGTGGTTCCTACTTAAAAAAAAAATGTAGTTGATGTCTGTTCGACCTATGGCTGTGCCATCTAGTGGGCCAACCATAGCACCATCTGGTTTTCCCCTTCAAGCTAGACGAATTTCGTTCTTTGTAGTTTTTTCGTTTGACACTTATTTTATGAGATATTTGGCCTGGTCACTATCAATGGACCACCCTGTATATCTCTGCAATATTCAAAACGCATTGGGCAGATGCGTCTACCTCCCCCATCCTCTACCCACAAATAGGAGGTCATTTTCCTGTACAACACTTTGGACTCAGGCACCAGGTGGCTGCTATGGAGCAGAGTGAGTGACAAACAGCTGGTGTGCATGAAAGGCCATAGCTACTTACTATCAGAATTATGGCCAAAATTTTTGTACTGGAGTGATTGCTGAGATGATATCTTGCAAGTGTGCTTTTTTCTCCTTAAGATTCATTGTAAGATTCTGGGAATAAAGGATATTACAGAGATAATGCTTAACCATATTTTGAAGGATTGTTTCCAAAAGTAATCCTTCACTCTGCAGCAAGCTGTAACAGGTCATCGTGGGACTGTACTTCATGTTCTTCACTCATGTCATTACAATTTTTGTCCCCTTTATTTGATATTGTTTTGTTTAGTTGCACAAAGTAGCTAATTTCTTATTCAAACTGTATTTCATTACAATGTACTATTCAAAGGATAGGTTTCAGACTACTGTTGATAATAATTTAGTTTTTTTCTTATGAAAATATTTTCTTTAAAGTAATGTTCACAATTTATTACACACGCAAATCAGGTGAGAGTGAAATTATCTGTCAGCAGATTGTGGTTTACTTTTAAAATTGGTGTAGTTTACTTGAAAACACTCATTCTCCTCTTTCGTGAAACATTTATTACTTTTTTCAAAAACTTCATCTATAATAGTTTTGTAGCCCTGATTTTCCTGATTCCGAAAATTCCTACTTTCATTAAAATAATGTGTCCCAGACCAGGTCATAAACCTGGATTTCTCACATATCACCTTAACCATTGGGCTATCCATCCACACCTCCTGGACTGATCCCAACCTTCCATATAATAATAGTGATAGTGGCAGATAGAAAAAGTTTTTATAGGCGTAAAAAAGTGATAGTTTCTCACACAGCAAGTTCTGAAGGAGGAAAATTTATGTAGGCTGCACCTGCTAAGAGCACTAGGAAATGAGGGATATCTGATTCAAGAAAATGATGTAGTTGGGTAACAGGTGAGTGTAGGGACAAAGGTAGACATTGCAGTTGCTTCAGTAGATTAACTGTCTTTTGAAGCTGGAGATGTTATTCATTTCTCTGATATAATGAAAGAGGTATTCCCAAGGCAGGTTTCTGCTACTGAAAAGGTCTACAAGAAAACTACTAATGTGAAAGACAATATTCTGGATTCAAATTCCATTCAGGTACACAATTTTAATACGTCATTAAGATTCAAAATTGCACTTACATTGTCATTTGATTGCAGAGACACACTAGTGGAAAACTGTTCACTTTCTTCAGAATGAAGAATTTGTGTTTAAATATAGTGTAGTAGAGAGTTTTATCTTATTACATGTTGTCATGTTTGGGATTTGTTATCTGAAACAACAGACCTCATTGCCCATCTGGTATATACACTGCCATGCAGCAGTGCTCCTCAATCTGTGCTGTAGTATTGGCTACTCTGTTTTCACTAGTCCCCATTAATGTGTAACATTAAATGACACATCAAACTATATGGATTTGGATCAATTGCATTGAATGGATACTATTTTTACTTTTTAATTTTTTTCAAATGAGAAGGAAACTCTTTTCTGCTGAAACTGTGCATTGCAACACACCTTACAAACAAAATTTGTTTGTGTTGATTCCACTTACACATTGCAAAAAAACTAGATTGCAAATGTCTGCCGAAACAGTTTAGAAAATGCACCTGATGACTCTTCACAGATACACACAGAGTATGTAGAAGCAGATGTATGAGGGCTGTTCAATAAACATTCACATGTTTAATGACAAAAAGCCTTTTCTCCACTGGTTGTGATGCACTTGACCCACCATTTCTGCCAGTCTGCAAAGATATGCTGGTTACCATTTTGTAAAGGTCCATTAGAATCTCCTCCACAGTATTCTGATGATGAACAATGCCTTCCATGAAGGTGCATCTTCAAGTTAGGGAATAGAGAAAAGCCACACGATATTCAATAACAACATTTGTAGTATGCGGCCGTGCATTTTCATGGTGCAGTATGCAGCCTGTTTCACTGGTGTGTGGTTTTTTATGCTTGTTATGGACCTGCTAATTTTTCAGCGCTTTCCTAAATGATGCCCAGTTGTTGATGGGTGTGCAGTAACAACATGCTGAAAAAAATGTGACGACTGTACCTTTCCCAACTGAAGCAACCACTTTTGCTTTTTTCTTTTTTTGGGGGGGGGGGGAGGGGGGAGAAGTGAAGGAGATTTCTACACTGTTTCCACTCAGGATCAAAAAGATGCTACTCAGTTTCTGTTGTGACAGTGCCACAACATTTAACAGTGCCGCCATGACAGTATGCACAAACGGTGATAGAGGCGCTCCGCAACGCGGCTGAGTGCGGGAGTGCCACCTAGCTACGAACGGCGCTGGCCGCATGTCACAGCAAGGCAGTCGAATAAGAGATACTGAGTTGTTATCATGTAACAAGCTATTGTTTCTAAGTGAGTGTGTTTGAATATCCACGCAATTATTGGTGATTAAAGTTATAACACTTTTTGGCAACGAGGTCGAATATTTTCACTGTGCTGTGGATTTGTGTGTTCATGATGGGGCAGACATGGAACAGCTTATGCAAGCCCTAATTGAACAACAAACACAGCTGCAGGCTGCTATTCAGGCGTTGTCTACGTCGCTTACTCATTGTCTGTCTTCCTCTTCTCCGCGTCCATTCCCAACTTACGACGAGGCCGCTGAAGACTGGGAGGATTATGAGAAGCGTTTGAGGCAACACTTCTTGGCTTTTGGCATTGTTGACGCTCCTATGTGTAAGTCGTTATTCCCATCTTGGATTTCCCCACGGATCTATCAGCTGCTATCTCAGTTAGCCCCTCTGCTGGCTAAATTATCTGGGAGTACGCATTAGGAGTGATTTAAAATGGAATGATCATATAAAGTTGATCGTCGGTAAAGCAGATGCCAGACTGAGATTCATTGGAAGAATCCTAAGGAAATGCAATCCGAAAACAAAGGAAGTAGGTTAAAGTACACTTGTTTGCCCACTGCTTGAATACTGCTCAGCAGTGTGGGATCCGTACCAGATAGGGTTGACAGAAGGGATAGAGAAGATCCAAAGGAGAGCAGCGCGCTTCTACAACTACATCTACATCTACATGACTACTCTGCAATTCACATTTAAGTGCTTGGCAGAGGGTTCATCGAACCACAATCATACTATCTCTCTACTATTCCACTCCCGAACAGCGAGCGGGAAAAACGAACACCTAAACCTTTCTGTTCGAGCTCTGATTTCTCTTATTTTATTTTGATGATCATTCCTACCTATGTAGGTTGGGCTCAACAAAATATTTTCGCATTCGGAAGAGAAAGTTGGTGACTGAAATTTCGTAAAAAGGTCTCGCCGCGACGAAAAACGTCTATGCTTTAATGACTTCCATCCCAACTCGTGTATCATATCTGCCACACTCTCTCCCCTATAACGTGATAATACAAAACGAGCTGCCCTTTTTTGCACCCTTTCGATGTCCTCCGTCAATCCCACCTGGTAAGGATCCCACACTCAGCAATATTCTAACAGAGGACGAACGAGTGTAGTGTAAGCTGTCTCTTTAGTGGACTTGTTGCATCTTCTAAGTGTCCTACCAATGAAACGCAACCTTTGGCTCGCCTTCCCGACAATATTATCTATGTGGTCCTTCCAACTGAAGTTGTTCGTAATTTTAACACCCAGGTATTTAGTTGAATTGACAGCCTTGAGAATTGTACTATTTATCGAGTAATCGAATTCCAACAGATTTCTTTTGGAACTCATGTGGATCATCTCACACTTTTCGTTATTTAGCGTCAACTGCCACCTGACACACCATACAGCAATCTTTTCTAAATCGCTTTACAACTGATACTGGTCTTCGGATGACCTTACTAGCATCATCTGCGAACAGTCTAAGAGAACTGCTCAGATTGTCACCCAGCTCATTTATATAGATCAGGAACAGTAGAGGTCCCAGGACGCTTCCCTGGGGAACACCTGATATCACTTCAGTTTTACTCGATGATTTGCCGTCTATTACTACGAACTGCGACCTTCCTGATAGGAAATCACGAATCCAGTCGCACAACTGAGACGATACCCCATAGCTCCGCAGCTTGATTAGAAGTCGCTTATGAGGAACGGTGTCAAAAGCTTTCCGGAAATCTAGAAATACGGAATCAACTTGAGATCCCCTGTCGATAGCGGCCATTACTTCATGTGAATAAAGAGCTAGCTGCGTTGCACAAGAGCGATGTTTTCAAAAGCCCTGCTGATTACGTGTCAATAGATCGTTCCCTTCGAGGTGATTCATAATGTTTGAATACAGTATATGCTCCAAAACCCTACTGCAAACCGACGTCAATGATATAGGTCTGTAGTTAAATGGATTACTCCTACTACCCTTCTTGAACACTGGTGCGATCTGCGCAATTTTCCAATCTGTAGGTACAGATCTATCGGTGAGCGAGCGGTTGTATATGAGTGCTAAGTAGGGAGCTATAGTATCAGCATAATCTGAAAGGAACCTAATCGGTATACAATCTGGACCTGAAGACTTGCCCGTATCAAGCGATATGAGTTGCTTCGCAACCCCTAATGTATCTACTTCTAAGAAACTCATGCTAGCAGATGTTCGTGTTTCAAATTCTGGAATATTTCATTCGTCTTCCCTGGTGAAGGAATTTCGGAAAACTGCGTTCAATAACTCCGCTTTAAGCGGCACAGTCGTCGATAACAGTACCATCGGCACTGCGCAGCGAAGGTATTGACTGCGTCTTGCCGCTTGTGTACTTTACATACGACCAGAATTTCTTCGGATTTTCTACCAAATTTCGAGACAATGTTTCGTTGTGGAACCTATTAAAGGCATCTCGCATCGAAGTACGTGCCAAATTTCGCGCGTCTGTAAATTTTAGCCCATCTTCGGGACTTCGCGTTCTTCTGAACATCGCATGCTTTTTCCGTTGCCTCTGCAACAGCGTTCGGACCTTTTTTGTGTACCACGGGGGATCCGTTCCATCTCCTACCAATTTATGAGGTATGAATATCTCAATTGCTGTTGCTACTATATCTTTGAATTTGAGCCACATCTCGTCTACATTCACATAGTCAGTTCGGAAGGAATGGAAATTGTCTTTTAGGAAGGCTTCTAGTGACACTTTATCCGATTTTTTTAAATAAAATTGTTTTGCGTTTGTTTCTGATGGATTTGGAAGAAATGGTATTGAGCCTAGCTACAATGACCTTGTGATCACTAACCCCTGTATCAGTCATGATGCTCTCTATCAGCTCTGGATTGTTTGTGGCTAAGAGGTCAAGTGTGTTTTCGCAACCATTTACAATTCGCGTGGGTTCGTGGACTAACTGCTCGAAATAATTTTCGGAGAAAGCATTTAGGACAATCTCGGAAGACGTTTTCTGCCTACCACCGGTTTTGAACAAGTATTTTTGCCAACATACCGAGGGTAGGTTGAAGTCCCCACCAACTATAACCGTATGAGTGGGGTATTTATTTGTTACGAGACTCAAACTCTCTCTGAACTGTTCTGCAACTGTATCATCGGAGTCTGGGGGTCGGTAGAAGGAGCCAATTATTAACTTAATTCGGCTGTTAAGTATAACCTCCACCCACACCAATTCGCATGGAGTATCTACTTCGACTTCACTACAAGATAAACCACTACTGACAGACACAAACACTCCACCACCAATTCTGCCTAATCTATCTTTCCTGAACACCGTCTGAGACTTCGTAAAAATTTCTGCAGAACTTATTTCAGGCTTTAGCCAGCTTTCTGTACCTATAACGATATCAGCTTCTGTGCTTTCTATTAGCGCTTGAAGCTCAGGGACTTTTCCAGCGCAACTACAACAGTTTAAAACTATAATTCCGACTGTTCCTTGATCCAAGCACGTCCTGTAATTGCCAAGCACCCTTTGACATTGCAGCCCATCCCGCACTTTCCCGAGGCCTTCTAACCTAAAAAACCGCCCAGTCCACGCCACACAGCCTCCGCTACCCGTGTAGCCGCCAGCTGAGTGTAGTGAACTCCTGACCTATTCAGCGGAACCCGAAACCCCACCACCCTATGGCGCAAGTCAAGGAATCTGCAGCCAATACGGTCGCAAAACCGTCTGAGCCTCTGATTCAGACCCTCCACCCGGCTCTGCACCAAAGGTCCACAGTCGGTTCTGTCAACGATGCTGCAGATGGTGAGCTCTGCCTTCATCTCGTAAGCAAGACCGGCAGCCTTCACCAAATCAGATAGCCGCTGGAATCCAGAGAGAATTTCCTCAGATCCAAAGCAACACACGTCATTAGTGCCGACATGTGCCACCACCTGCAGCTGGCTGCACCCTGTGCTCTTCATGGCATCCGGAAGGAGCCTTTCCACATCAGGAATGACTCCTCCCGGAATTCACACGGAGTGCACACTGGATTTCTTTCCCTCCTTAGCCGCCGTATCCCTAAGGGGCCCCATTACACGCCTAACATTGGAGCTCCCAACTACCAGTAAGCCCACCCTCTGCGATTGCCCGGATCTTGAAAGCTGAGAATGATCCTCTGAAACAGTGCAGGCAGCTGCATCTGGCTCAGCCAGAGACAGTGCCTGAAACCGGTTTGTCAGATGCACCGGGGAAGCTTTCTGATCAGCCTCCGGGGACGCCTTTCGCTGCCTGCCATGCCTTGGAACGACCTCCCTATCAACCACAGGCGAGGGCTCAGCCCCACTGCGGGCAGCAACCGGGGCAACCACAGCGGCAGACCGATCTGGGGACAGACGGGACGAGGTTGACATCCCCGTGATACCCAAGTCCGGCTCCCCACAGTGGTGCCCATTGGCAACAGCCTCAAGCTGCGCGACCGAAGTCAGCGCCGATTGCAGCTGTGAGCGAAGGGATGCCAAGTCAGCCCTCATCTGAACACAGCTATCGCAGTCCCTGTCCATTCTAATCGATGTTTAACAACAGTTACCGAAACACGAGTCCGTGCCTAGATAACGCAAGCGAAACACGCAAAGAATGTATCAACTAACCTGTACAAATGCCTAACGACTGCGCTACAATCTGCTGAATCTATGATTACAGTAACTAAGACTCGAAATTGCACCTCCTATACGAAACTCACACGCTATTTAAATAAGAATCTACGAAGTAAACACTAAAGCGCGATGCTACAACTGTCAAATACTATAATACGCCCGAAATATATGAATTAAACAATGCAAGTACCCAAAAACAAGCAAAGAAATTAATTAAACTATCTAACAAATAAGTAAGCTAGGGTTGTGCGACTTGCTGCTGCAGCTGCTTATCCAACGGCGGCAGGGAGCATTACAGGATCATTTAGTTATCGCGAAAGCGTTATGGAGATGATAGATAAACTCCAGTGGGAGACTGCAGGAGTGATGCTCAGTAGCTCGGTATGGGCTTTTGTTGAAGTTTCGAGAACATACCTTCACCAAGGAGTCAAGCAGTATATTGCTCCCTCCTACGTATATATTGCGAAGAGACCATGAGGATAAAATCAGAGAGATTAGAGCCCACACAGAAGCATACCGACAATCCTTCTTTCCACGAACAATACGAGACTGGAATAGAAGGGAGAACAGAAAGAGGTACTCAGGGTACCCTCCGCCACACACCGTCAGGTGGCTTGCGGAGTATGGATGTAGATGTAGATGTAGAACCTGCCTCTCTGTCCTTCCAAGAAATGTGTGACTTATTGTCTAACTATTACCAAAAAAACACCCACGTCGCTCCCGCACACGTGGCATTCTACTGGTGTTGTAAACAGCCCCATCAATCTTACCGGGCTTGGGCGGCGGAACTACACGGTCTGAGTAGGAAATGTCAGTTTGTCATAGACACTCATCATGAGTCTTGTGCTGATTCAATGGTTAGGGATGCTATTCTATGGCTTGCTCCTGATAAAGAAGTTCGGCAACGTGCCCTACAACTGCCAAACCCGTCGTTGTCGGAAGTTCTAAGCATCGCTCAATCCTTTGAATTGTCTCACGCTGCTGGCGCGCAAATAGACGCGTGGTGTGATGTAGGCGTGTACAGTCAACTTTCGACACGGACAATTTGCCTGTTTCACAGGAGAACGAAGATGTGGCGGCGGTTCACTCACGTAAACAACATTGTGTTGGGCCACAACGCTTGCAGCGAAAACAGCAACCACAGAAGCAGGTTCGGCCCGCACTTCCTTCTTGTCCATGTTGTTTCGTACAGCATGACAGGTCCGTGTGTCCAAAACATTGGGCCATGTGTAATTCATGTAGGAAACAAGGCCACATTGCTTCTTTGTGTCAGTCCCCTAAAGATCCTGTTGACGAGGACGAGGCATTGGACATGGATGTTAACAGTGCTCTTTCTCAAACAAATAAGTTGTTGTTACTGTTCGTGTTCTGGATAAAGACGTTCGCATGCAAGTGGACACTGGCTTTGCAGTAACTCTCATTAATTCTCGCATGTATTTGGAGTTGTGCTCCCCTCACTTGTCTCCAGTTACATGAAATCTGAGAACTTATAATAAACAGAAAATTCCTATCATTGGCAATTTTGATGCTTCCACTGCCTACAAGTCTGTTGTTAGGCCCCTCACGTTTTATGTTGTGGATCATGCAGGCACTGAAAACCTGTTCGGTTATGATGCTTTCCAGTTGTTTGGGTTCTCCATTGATGATGATCTGCATGTCCATATCAACAAATCAACAAACATCCTGAGAAAGTCTAGTTATTAACAAATGTTCAAGAACTGGCTTTGAATAATGTCTCTAGGTATATGCTACAATCGTGAGGATAAGATTAGATTAATTACTGCACACACAGTGTCATTCCAACAATCATTCTTCCTGTGCTCCATATGCGAATGATATGGGAAAAAATCCTAATAACAGGTATAGGGGGACATACACTCTTCATGCACCTCAACATGAGTTTGCAGAGTATAGATGTAGATGTAGATGTTTTCTGTTCTAGAGTTGACACAGATAAATAAAGTGTATGAATGTCACATCATGTGGAGGCATGTAACTCATCACATTTTTTCCCTATGCAGATTCTTAATGAGAGGGACATTTTAAGTACACAATTGGTACAAGGAAATGATGAACGTTTGGTTCTGCACGAGAAGATCAAACTGCTGGAGGGAAGTCTGTCCAGGGGCAATGCCGAATATGAGCAGCGCATGGAAGACATCAGACTGCTGAGGTTGGAGGTGCAAACTCTCAGGTGAGAAAGCTATATTCACTCATTCACATATCAAGTTCCATAAATTCCATCACAGATGAGGTAGGTTAACACAATGAGAGAGACTTCGATGTCGAGAGCAGGAAGAACTGAGCCTTTTGTTTAAATTAACCGTGTGCTGGTGCCACTTGAACTTTTTAGCCATCTGGATGCCAAGGAAGTCCACATGTGGAGCCTCGACCAGCATGTGCCCACGGGTCTCTGCATCTGGTACTTGCAGTCATTTTTAATTTTTTGGAATTGAGTTTTTGTTGCTCTATGGGTTAACACAGTTTTTGATGTCCCCTAATGTCTCTGCTGAATCATGCATGCAGGTTAAGAATTTGATTGGGCCAAATACCAAACCTTGTGTTACTCCGTATTTAATGTTAATCCAAACACAATTTAGGTTTACTCCTGTGATACCATTTATTAATTTAATCCTCTATTTTGTACACTAAAATTTGACACCATTCATGCAATGGGGATGCCTTTAATGTAATAAAATACTAAGATCCCAAGAGGAATTTCATGGGGTACACAGTCAAAGGGTTTGAAAGAGCACACAAAATGCATCATTCTCTTGTTTAATTCTACAAATACTGAGTTCAAGAAACTATAAATTGCTGTTTCTGTAGAGAACTTCTTATGGAATCCAAACTGAACAGTTGATAAGAGGTTGTTGTCAGATTAGTTATTCAGTATTCCATTACCAGTGACTTCGTCAACAAGTTGCAGAGCACAGAAATACCAGTATTAAGAATGTGAAAGCACACATTCCTGGGCACATTTCAACTGAGATTGTATTTAATAATCTTAGATAACATTTCCCATCATTAGCAAGAATGTTACATTTTGTACTGTTAGAGGTAACATCAATTTTGAAAAATATACAAACTGAGAACCTCTCTAGCTCTCATCACCTTAAAAACTCCTGCCTAAGTAAACAAATGTCATTTTGCCAAAAACATCAATAAACCAATTACATTAATGTGTACAATGTGGAATCATATATGGCTCACATTTTTTTCTTGGTTACTTACTTACATTACTTTCTATATGAAGGGCTTATTTCAATAGAAGTACAAGTCCAGTTTTGTTCATCCTGAGATACAGAGTCCTAAAGTTAAATGAGTGGTGAAAAATCTGCAGTTCAGATACCAGAAATAATCAACCATATGGCTTCTTGCTAGAGATGAACCTTTCTTTCTGTTTGTTTGGATCATTAATTTCAGAAGCATTATCAGCAGAAAAGTGGAGGTAATGGACTTGTACCACTATTGAAATAAGCCCTTCATATGTGAGAGAAAGAGATGACAGTCTTGCTCTTCAGAATTCTACAACTTTTATCCCCTGATATGACTTACACTTTAATGACTCATTAATTAAACCACCTTAAGATGACAATTTATTAAATATAGAGTAGTGTAGTGATCATCAAGATCCACACCTGTGACCTAGGCGCACAGTCGTAAGATGTGCCATAGAAGTTGGCAGACACCGCTAGAAGTTTGATCACCATTAGAGGGTGCCACTCATGGATGCACATGCAGCCTCTTAACCATGCACTCTTTTGGCTGGATGACTGCTCTTAAAGACAGACCTGGCCAGCTATAGCTCAGTTACACGTTTACTTCCACATATGTGTTATTGGATTGTTATTGTGAGCCACTCCATGGCTAGTGTACCCATTATAATAAGTTGTTTTCTAGACTTGTTTGTTGTATTAGTCATTGTGTGGTGTCCACTTGTTGGATTAGAACAAGTAGATACGCTAAGACTACCCTGGGGATTATCTTTACTTGCCAAATAACTGGCCTGCTCACAGCCAATCAGTGCCAATAAATAACATTTTCATGTCACAGATCCTTCAAGGAGGGCATGCATTAGCCAAACTGAAATAGCATATTAGCATTTCACTCCAAATATACCACAGTATCAGCATAACTCCTAAACCTCTCTTGTGGGCCACTATATATTCCAAAAGTGATGATAAAGTAAACTCCAAATTATAGTTGACAAGGCAGATGATATGAGCACAATTCACACTAAAAGGAAACACAGTCCATCACTATTTAGTACCCTATAATTCGCTTGCTGAACAAACAAATCTCTCCAAATTTCTCAAACAACCATAACACTCCATGCCGTCCAGACTCATGCTCACCTGCATGAAACTTTTCACAGCAACAGAGAGCTTAAAGCCTCACTATCCAAAGACATCTGATAGTGCCTTCCAAAACAGCTGCCTCTTCTTCACAAGCCACAACCACACTCCCTGCACACCAGTTCTGAGACCCACTCGACTCTCTCTCTCTACTTGTCAGCATGTTCATCATACCAAGCATTCACAATAGATGGCCCTGGATGGATTTCCTCCAAACAATCAGCTAAGCAGTAGATTGTGTGGGCAGTCAGCACAGGCTGGGTGGGGCTCCATGTGAAAGTCTTGTATGTGCACAAGAATGGATAATTTAACCAAAAAGCTCAGTTATGCCAGCTTCACAATTTGAAATATCCCTCACCACTTTGAGTAGCTCATGGAACTGGTAGCATACTTTCACTGTGGCATAATTTTCTAGAGCTCTGAAGCTAATTAAAAAAAGTTATTTATTTATGTTAAGTGTCTTTAGGAACCTGGTGATTCCAGAAACTGCATGTAATCTCTAACTAGCTGTTACCAGTGGCTCCATTTATGTATCAGTAGTTTTGTTACTGTGAGTGATGAAGAGTAAGTAAGCTACTCTATGTGCAATAACATCAGCTACCCTCACGTGTCTGCCTATTCATGTATGCATAGCTTGTGACATGTGCCTCCGTTCACCTCCCCCCCCCCCCCCTCTCCCCCTCCTCCCAAGTTGTCCTAACACATGACACAGTGACACAGCATTGCTGCCAAGCAGTGTGTATAGATAGGTGTGGGCAGGACTATACACCTATGCATTGTGCTATTGAAGTAGGCTTACATTGTATAGTGTGTGTGTTACACGACAAGTAGAGTGGAAGTATGAATTAAACACATTGAAGAGAGTATAAATGCTGTATTAATTACTTTGAATCATATCACATGGAAAATATCGACCAATAAAAGCATTTTCACAAATGTGATAAAGCTCAAAATTCAAAGAGTAAACATGTTTCCCTGATTCACATAATATTCTTTAAATCAATAAATATCTTGCACAACGCACTTTTTAAAGTAGCCTACGTTTATCCTCAGGGTTCAAGCTGTCTCCATACAAAATTTCATCGAAATCAGTTCAGTGCAGTGCTTGTGAAAACATAGTAGAGAGTTACTTTTGCATTTGTAATATTAGTAGGGATAAGGCTTTCAATTATTAGATCTACAACATTGCTTCCGCTGTTTTGCAATAGATGGCAGTAGCAGCAAGTAGGGTTCACATGGTGGGTCATAGGTGTAAAACAATTAGCTTAGGCATCTGTAAACATAATGCCATAAAAATATTAGTCAATTTGTGATTGCATCATAAGGTTATTCTCAATTAAGTGCGTCAACCTATGTACCCATTTCTCATAATTTGTGGGGAATTTTAATTTTCTGCTTTAACATGGAGAAATCTGTGGCTGTGGCTCTTAAAATGCTGGGTAAGACCAAGGGTGAGGGAACTTTTAGTGGAACAATGTGCAGATAATGTTTTCAATGCCGTAAGAACAATCATTTCGATGTCAAAGATTGGCATGGCAGTGGAAGACAGAATGTTTTTGAAGGTACTGAAACAGACGAAGACAGTTACAGGACATCATTATCGAAAGCAACTGATGTGCTTGAGCCCGGCACTGAAACACAAATGGCCCCAGTGCAGTGATGGACATGTAAAGGTAATTTTGCAGCAGGTCAGTGCTTGACTCCATGTCAGAAAACCCATCAAAATATACATGGAAACAGTGAAATGAGAAGTCCTATCCCTCCTGCCATATACTCCATATGTTGCTCTCTCTGATTACCACCTTTTTCGATCAGTGGCATACAGTCTGGCTGACCAGAACTTCCAATCAGATGAACAAGTGCAAAATTGAATCGGTTCATGGATCCCCAGAAAAGATGCCCAGATCTTCCACCATGGGATCTGACAGATGGGAGAATGTAGTGGACAGCGATTGGCAATACTATTAATCATAAATTTTTTGTAAGTTTTTCACAATAAAACCCCATACTTCAAGCGAAAATGGTGGAAGCAAAGTTGTAGACCTAGTACATTTTTTATGTGATCCAATTTGGATGAAATGTTGTTGTTGTTGTTGTGGTCTTCAGTCCTGAGACTGGTTTGATGCAGCTCTCCATGCTACTCTATCCTGTACAAGCTTCTTCATCTCCCAGAACCTACTGCACCCCACATCCTTCTGAATCTGCTTAGTGTAGTCATCTCTTGGTCTCCCTCTACGATTTTTACCCTCTATGCTGCCCTCCAATACTAAATTGGTAATCCCTTGATGTCTCAGAACATGTCCTACCAACCGATCCCTTCTTCAGTTCAAGTTGTGCCACAAACTTCTCTTCTCCCCAATCCTATTCAATACTTCATCATTAGTTATGTGATCTACCCATCAAATCATCAGCATTCTTCTGTAGCACCACATTTCGAAAGATTCTATTCTCTTCTTGTCCAAACTATTTGTCGTCCATGTTTCACTTCCATACATGGCTACACTCCATACAGATACTTTCAGAAATGACTTCCTGACACTTAAATCTATACTCAATGTTAACAAATTTCTCTTCTTCAGAAACACTTTCCTTGCCATTGCCAGTCTATGTTTTATATCATCTCTACTTCGACCATCATCAGTTATTTTGCTCCCCAAAGAGCAAAACTCCTTTACTACTTTTAAGTGTCTCATTTCCTAATCTAATTCCCTCAGCATCTCCTGACTTAATTCGACTACATCCCATTATCCTCATTTTGCTTTTGTTGATGTTCATCTTATATACTCCTCTCAAGACATTGTCCATTCCATTCAACTGCTCTTCCAAATCCTTTGCTGTCTCTGACAGAATTACAATGTCATCGGCGAACCTCAAAGTTTTTGTTTCTTCTCCATGGATTTTAATACCTACTCCGAATTTTTGTTTTGTTTCCTTTACTGCTTGCTCAATATACAGATTGAATAACATCCGGGAGAGACTGCAACCCTGTCTCACTCCCTTCCCAACCACTGCTTCCCTTTCATGTCCCTCGACTCTTATAACTACCATCTGGTTTCTGTACAAATTGTAAATAGCCTTTCGCTCCCTATATTTTTCCCCTGCCACCTTCAGAATTTGAAAGAGAGTATTCCAGTCAACATTGTCAAAAGCTTTCTCTAAGTCTACAAATGCTAGAAACGTAGGTTTGCCCTTCCTTAATGTAGCTTCTAAGATAAGTCGTAGGGTTAGTATTGCCTCACGTGTTCCAACATTTCTACGGAATCCAAACTGATCTTCCCCCAGGTCTTGGATGAAATAAAGGCTATATAGTGTTCAAAGCTATGCTCAAGTTATCTTTGAAAACAAGTGAAAGAGGTTAGCACATTCATACAAATCGACAGACATGATAGCTGTAGATAAAACTTTGAATTATTATAATTTTTTTTCCATGATCCACTTTTGATGAAATAAAGCCTATATGATGTCCCAAGCTATACTCAAGTTACCTGTGAAAATCCCCTCAAAACTCATCAAGTAGTTTTAGAGAAGCATGTTCAAACAGACAGACAGTTTAACAGATTTATTATTAGTGTAGATGGCCTTTGTGGTTGATAACAATATTGA
Organism: Schistocerca gregaria; assembly: GCF_023897955.1. NCBI lineage: Eukaryota > Metazoa > Arthropoda > Insecta > Orthoptera > Acrididae > Schistocerca > Schistocerca gregaria. Next base: position 79,120,197 of record NC_064928.1, read on the forward strand.
ATTTAGGATGAACTGTGAAATTCACAACTATAGTTCTAGTTAAGTAAAACTGATTTACATATGCACTCTGCCTCCCCTCATAGACTTCCATCAGCAGGAAATTAGAATACACAGAATATTCAAAACTGAATAACAGAGTAACTTATTAAAAACTGTTATAATTTATCAGATTTGTAGGTGAAAATTTCAGTTGACACTAATGTCAATGTTAGATAAGTTTTTAATTTTTACACTATACAGACAGCTGATAGCGCACTCTGAAATAATTTGTAGTTATTTGAAAGTTGTGTGAAAAGTGAAATGAAAATGTGCACTATCTGCTGGCATGCTTTGCTTGTCAGATGACACCATTTGCATTGGTATTGTCACAGTGTGCTATTTACACTGTCAGTTCATAATGTTTGAAACTATTGATCAACTCTCTAGCTGTGAAATACAGTCAGTGATTCAGCTGATTCAATTTGTGACAGCAAGGAATGCTGCAGCAGTGGAAATTCATCAACAGATAGGGGAGGTGTAGTGTCAGAATGCAGTGAGTGATGGCAAAGTGTGTAAGTGGGTGAGAGCTTTCAAGAACAGACTGGAAAATTTTTGTGAAGAACTGTAGTTAAGCCAACCATCAATGATCTCTGAAGATTTGCTCAAAGCCACGGACAGATAAATTTGTCATCACGATCATCAGTGTTCTACCAAAAGGCAGGTTTTCACATGGTAGTTCTCCAGGCTATCTGGTCTACTGCCATCCCTTTCAGGTCTGCATAATTTCCTCTTCCCTTTATGTCATCTATCACCTTCTGTCTCCTTCCTTTCAGCCTTCTCCCACAAACCAATCCTTCCAAAGCATTTGCTAGCAAGCACTCCCTTCTCAATGAATGTTCCACCCAGTTCTTTTTCCTTTCTCATACAACCTTCAGCAGACATCTTCTCTCACCAACCCTTTCCAAAGATTTGTGAAGACCAGCAAAATTTCAATTTTAGCATTGAAATTCCTAAATGTGGCTAGGACAACATTGGACAAAGTTGTCCCTGAAAAGTTGCTATTTTGTAAACTGTGCGTGCATTGGGTTCCAAGGCTGCTTATTGAGAAACACAAAATGGAAATGCTCTACATTTTTTGGACCAGTATCATAAGGAAATTGTCACAGAGGATGAGATGTGCATTTCTCATGTGACCCAAGACTCTAAACATCAGTCAATGTAATGGAACCACATATTATCACCCATCAAATTCAAGGCCAAGGAGACAATCTCAAGGTATAAGGTTATGACAACCATGTTTTGGGATGGGCATGGAGTCTTGTTAGTGGAGTTCACGCATCAAGGGACAACAATAAATGCAGCTGCTTACTGCAGTACCTGGACTAAGCTTCAACATGTGATACAGAATAAGTGATGTGGACTTCTGACATCTGGAGTTTTGTTGCTGCATGACAATGCGTGACCCCATTCTACCAGTCACACCCAAAATGTTATCATATCTTTTTTTTTTTTGGGGGGGGGGGGGGGGCAGATTGTCCACCCACCGTACAGTGCAGACTCAATGCCAAGCAATTTTCATTTGTTCCGCTACCTAAATGAGTTTCTTGGTGGGAAGCACTTCACAAAAGATGATTAGGTGAAAGAAGCTGTTAGAGACTAGCTACCCTCACAGGTGGCAGATTTGTGTGACTTAGGGATGCATAGGCTTGTAGAACATTATGACAAATGTTTAAACAAATGTGGAAATTATGTAGAAAAATAGAGAAACATGCAAAGAATTAAATAAAAACAGTTTTTTGAAAAATCTGTTATGGTTTATGTTTTGTAAGGAATCAGACCTTACTTTCTGAATAAACCTCATGAATCCTTTGTGTGAAGCAGTAGAGAAAAATGGCAGCTGGATAGTAGAAGATGAGCAGAATTTGCTTTCTTTCGGATTAGCTGCTTCTACTTCTATACATGTATGAAATAATCTAGAAACAATTGCCAAATTACCAGTGTAAGTAGTTTAGCATTAATCATATTATTTGTTGTTAGTGGCTGCTTCTGCCTCTTATTGCACACCGAGCGAGGTGGTGCAGTGGTTAGCACACTGGACTCGCATTCGGGAGGATGACCGTTCAATCCCGTGTCTGGCCATCCTGATTTAGGTTTTCCGTGATTTCCCTAAATCGCTTCAGGCAAATGCCGGGATGGTTCCTTAGAAAGGGCACAGCCAATTTTCTTCCGCATCCTTCCCTAATCCGGGCTTGTACTCCATCTCTAATGACCTCGTTGTTGACGGGACGTTATACAGTAATCTCCTCCTCCTCCTCCTTCTTAATGCATAACTTAACTCATTTCACATCTCTGAAGGCTCACCTGCACATAATGGGATTTATAGAATATGAATTAAATGAATGAATGAATACCCAATAGTGTTTGGTGGCATAACCAGTAATTATGTAAGTTATATAACTATAATATACATGTTCAGTTAACTTGGTTATTAATTTCTGTACTTTGCTTGTCAGCACTAGTTACAGAATTTTTTTACAATGACAGCATTTATTCCACAGACAGGAGAAAATACTGCTGTCACGCAACGTCGACAACATGAGTGACTTGAGGCAGGAAGTTCTTCACCTGCAGCGAGACCTTACAGAAGAGAAACTCAAGTGCCGAGCCTTGGAGGAGGAGCTGCAGAACCCACTCAATGTGCACCGCTGGAGAAGGCTTGAGGTGATTCACTTATAGCACTACACGTGTACTTTCAGAGTGAATTCACATCCTGTACTCTTAATGATGTGATAAAAGGTCACTTCAAGTTTATGTAAATATAGCAGTTGCTATGTCTAAGTGTCAGTGTCTAGTAGCTCATTAATTGACATTCACACCCATGAAGATGATCACTTCTGACATTACAAATTGGGACTTACTTTGTAGAGCCTTCACAGCGTTCATTTCAGAAATATGAATTTCTTTCACCAAAGAATCGTGTGGTGAAAATATTCATCTGGCTTGTGACAGAGACATTTGATGGCCTCTGCCTCTGCACAAATAATCAGTATATTATACTGAGGAGCTTGAACTGTACTGATCATCATGCCATCAGTGGTGCAGCAGAGTGCTTGCAACTTATTAAAGTAAAATCCTCTGAATCCTGTTATTACATGTATACCAATGTGACACCAAATCATTGTAAAACACAATATGTTTTTCATCTTAAAAGCATACACATGTGCCATGCACAGAAGATCAACTGGGAATGACTCCCACTGGAACAATCTGCCTTATGGACTGGCCTTTCACTACAAGTTAACTATTTCTACTCTTTAATACTCCTTGCGATCCTTTGCATTTCTCAGTATCACTAATCTGTCTTAATGTCCTCTGTTAGCTGTTACTTATTCTGTCCTTTGATGAGTTCTCATTCACTCACAGTTACTTCTTCATTATTATGAAGTCTGGTATTGTTGAACACCTCCACCAATTTTTCCTACACTTCATTGTCTTTATTAAGTGTCTTTCCTCTTTCACCTGTTTCATTACGTCCACAGTTTTTTTAATTATCTCTACTTTCATACCTGTATTTTGAAGGCTTATTACTATTTCTCCTAATTAAATGTTGAATAAGGTCTGTAGTGGCAGAGTAGCTCTGCCTCACAACTGTGCCAGTTTTAGTTTCCTCTTATATTGCCTCTCAAATTTCTACTTTTATTATTTGTGTAAAATAACAATTGCTTGGTAACATTCTTTCTTTACAATCTACACAAATTTTCTGCATGACCTCCAAGATTTTTATCCATTGCAATCAGGGTCACATTCTGCAAAGTTTGGAAGAGACGTGATATTGTTACAGGATGGGATGTCTGACTCTTACAATGCTGAAGAATGACACTAGTTAGCTGGAACACCAAGTAACTGACATTTAAAGCACTAAAATTGCTGCTTTAGAGCATGGGACCTTATATGACAGATATTAAGAGACAATAAGCCTCTTTCCAGATACACAAACAACAAGGCAATTTGGAAGACTGTTAATAAGTTTACTTCTTGAGGAGCATGAGCATCCATACTCTGCTAACAGCTGTGAAGTGGGTGGCACAGCGCACCATTTTACTACATTTTAGGGTATTTTCCAAGTCCTTTTGTATATGGAGCACAGACGGAATGACTGTTTACATATCTGTGTGCATTGTGTAATTAGTGTAGTATTGTGTTCATGATCCCTGTGGGAGCATTACATAGGGAGCTGAAGTATATTTCCAGATTATTTTATGTAACCTGGAATATTGCTCAAGTTTGTACTTCAGTGTTTCCAGGAGTCAAAAAAACCTATGTCCATCTGTACTGACCCCCCTTTTTGTCAACATTCAATATCCCTTTCTAGTTCTCTTTGGTTTGAGCTTTAAATGCTTCAGAAATATTCTAGGATAGGTTTTAGAAGCAAGTTCCTTTTTAGGCTGCAAGCATTTTCCTCATACTGGCATCCTATCAATGAAATGACATGTGCCACAGCCACATAGTTTATGTACAATCAAGTGTTAGTGATCATTTCATTTCATATCTCCACAGATTGTTACACTCTGGTAATAGCATGAGTTGTCTGAATGTTGTGTTGTCTCATTAATAACTGGTTCATGCAATTCTTTCTTTTTTGTAATTTGTTTCACATTTTTGAAAATTTAAATAAGTTCTTCCAATCTTTGCATTACTGCCAAATTTCATTAAAAGCTGACTGGATGTTTGTGCTTTTATTCAGATTTGTAATAGATTATTGGTAACTGTACTATTTGCAAAAAGTCACAGGTTAATATTAATATTGACTGCCAAGTCATCAATACACAACATGAACAGCAAGTGTCATGCTTTCCTGGTGATCCCTGAAGTTACTTCTATACAGATTCTCCAGTCTTGATAATGTGCTGGAGCCTCCTTACTGGTAAATCCTTAATCCAGTTCAAATTTTGTTCACTACACCAATGGGTTGCATTTCCTGTAGGAAATGTTGGTCTGTGACTGAGTAAAATGTTTTTTTTAAAGTCAAGAAATACACATCTTTTTGACTATTGTGTCCATGGCTTTCAAGATGTTATGTGAGAAAATTGTGACTCGGGTTTCATATGGTCAATATTTTTGAAATCAATGTTGGTTATTATGGAGGAGAGGGATGTATGGTTTATCATGGTTCAGAAAAAAACTGAGCTGCAAATTCTGTATAGAATCTGACAGGGATTTTGTCAGTTTTAGCATTTTCATATGTTCTCAATGCCATTGACTCTAATATCTATATCATTCACATGTGCAGTGATTTGAGATTTAAACTGCAGCAACACTTACGGTTCTTCTTTTTTACAGGACTGAGGATGCAAAGTCAGTCTTGTGATGTGAGACTTCAGAGTGGAGTCTGCATTGCGTTAGTGTATGAAATGTGGCCACTGGGAATATTCTGGAATGGAATTGTGTTCATGATTCAATGTTTCAATAGTATGTCAGATAACACAGAGCTACACTAAATGATGGAATCATTTTCAAAACTTTGTATTTACTCAAGTACAAATCCAAAATGAACAAGCTTTATACCAATGAAAAGAGGAAGTTTCAAAGTTATTTTCATAATGTTTGACATCAATTTAATAAATTTAACAATTTGTAATTAATTAGATTTAATAAATATTTAATAATCAGAAACGTTATAAATGTTCAATGTGCCCACTGTTGGCTGCAAGGCAAACATCAACTCGGTCGCCATACTCGTCCCACACAAGCGAAAGTGTATCTGCTATTACTGAGTGCATGGCAGAAGTGATCCAGTTCCATAGATCATACAGAGTGATTGGCAGTGATGGGATGTAAACAGCTTCCTTCTACATCTCATCTGCATCTACGTGATTACTCTGTTATTCACAATAAAGAGCCTGGCAGGGGGTTCAATGAACCACCTTCATGTTGTCTCTCTACCATTCCACTCTCGAACGGCATGTGGGAAAAACGAGCACTTAAATTTTTCTGTGTGAGCCCTGATTTCTCTTATTTTATCATGATGATCATTTCTCCCTATGTAGGTGGGTGCCAACAGAATGTTTTCGCAATCGGAGGAGAAAACTGGTGATTGAAATTTCATGAGAAGATCCCGTCACAACGAAAAATACCTTTGTGTCCCCCCCCCCCCCCCCTCCATGAACCATGGACCTTGCCGTTGGTGGGGAGGCTTGCGTGCCTCAGCGATACAGATGGCCGCACCGTAGGTGCAACCACAACGGAGGGGTATCTGTTGAGAGGCCAGACAAACATGTGGTTCCTGAAGAGGGGCAGCAGCCTTTTCAGTAGTTGCAGGGGGCAACAGTCTGGATGACTGACTGATCTGGCCTTGCAACATTAACCACAACGGCCTTGCTGTGCTGGTACTGCGAATGGCTGAAAGCAAGGGGAAACTACAGCCGTAATTTTTCCTGAGGACATGCAGCTTTACTGTATGGTTAAATGATGATGGCGTCCTTTTGGGTAAAATATTCCGGAGGTAAAATAGTCTGCCATTCGGATCTCCGGGCGGGGACTACTCAAGAGGACATCGTTATCAGGAGAAAGAAAACTGGCGTTGTATGGATCGGAGCGTGGAATGTCAGATCCCTTAATCAGGCAGGTAGGTTAGAAAATTTAAAAAGGGAAATGGATAGGTTAAAGTTAGATATAGTGGGAATTAGTGAAGTTCGGTGGCAGCAGGAACAAGACTTTTGGTCAGGTGAATACAGGGTTATAAATACAAAATCAAATAACGGTAATGCAGGAGTAGGTTTAATAATGAATAAAAAAATAGGAGTGTGGGTAAGCTACTACAAACAGCATAGTGAACGCATTATTGTGGCCAAGATAGACGCAAAGCCCATGCCTACAACAGTAGTAAAAGTTTATATGCCAACTAGCTCTGCAGATGATAAAGAAATTGATGAAATGTATGATGAGATAAAAGAAATTATTCAGGTAGTGAAGGGAGACGAAAATTTAATAGTCATGGGTGACTGGAATTCGGTAGTAGGAAAAGGGAGAGAAGGAAACGTAGTAGGTGAATGTGGACTCAGGCAAAGAAATGAAAGAGGAAGCCACCTGGTAAAATTTTGCACAGAGCACAACTTAATCATAGCTAACACATGGTTCAAGAATCATAAAAGAATGTTGTATACATGGAAGAATCCTGGAAATACTAAAAGGTATCAGATAGATTATATAATCGTAATACAAGATTTAGGAACCAGGTTTTAAATTGTAAGACATTTCCAGGGACAGATGTGGACGCTGACCACAATCTATTGGTTATGATCTGTAGATTAAAACTGAAGAAACTGCAAAAAGGTGGGAATTTAAGGAGATGGGACCTGGATAAACTGCCTAAACCACAGGTTGTACAAAGTTTCAGGGAGAGCATAAGGGAACAACTGACAGGAAGGGGGGAAAGAAATACAGTAGAAGAAGAATGGGTAGCTTTGAGGGATGAAGTAGTGAAGGCAGCAGAGGATCAATTAGGTAAAAAGACAAGGGCTAGTAGAAATCCTTGGGTAACAGAAGAAATATTGGATTTAATTGATGAAAGGAGAAAATATAAAAATGCAGTAAATGAAGCAGGCAAAAAGGAATACAACGATCTCAAAAATGAGATCGACAGGAAGTGCAAAATGGCTAAGCAGGGATGGCTAGAGGACAAATGTAAGGATGTAGAGGCTTATCTCACTAGGGGTAAGATAGATACTGCCTACAGGAAAATTAAAGAGACCTTTGGAGAAAAGAGGACCACTTGTATGAATATTAAGAGCTCAGATGGCAACACAGTTCTAAGGAAAGAAGGGAAGGCAGAAAGGTGGAAGGAGTATATAGAGGGTTTACACAAGGGCGATGTACTTGAGGAGAATATTATGGAAATGGAAGAGGATGTAGATTAAGACGAAATGGGAGATAAGATACTGCGTGAAGAGTTTGACAGAGCACTGAAAGACCTAGTCGAAACAAGACCACGGGAGTAGACAATATTCCATTAGAACTACTGACGGCCTTGGGAGAGCCAGTCATGACAAAACTCTACCAGCTGGTGAGCAAGATGTATGAGACAGGCGAAATACCCTCAGACTTCAAGAAGAATATAATAATTCCATCCCAAAGAAAGCAGGTGGTGACAGATGTGAAAATTACTGAACTATCAGTTTAATAAGTCACAGCTGCAAAATACTAACGCGAATTCTTTACAGACGAATGGAAAAACTGGTAGATGCGGGCCTCGGAGAGGATCAGTTTGGATTCCATAGAAATGTTGGAACACGTGAGGCAATACTGACCTTATAACTTATCTTAGGAGAAAGATTAAGGAAAGGCAAACCTACATTTCTAGCATTTGTAGACTTGGAGAAAGCTTTTGACAATGTTGACTGGAATACTCTCTTTCAAATTCTGAAGGTGGCAGGGGTAAAATACAGGGAGCGAAAGGATATTTACAATTTGTACAGAAACCAGATGGCAGTCATAAGAGTCGAGGGGCATGAAAGGGAAGCAGTGGTTGGGAAAGGAGTGAGACAGGGTTGTAGCCTCTCCCCGATGTTATTCAATCTGTATATTGAGCAAGCAGTAAAGGAAACAAAAGAAAAATTCGGAGTAGGTATTAAAAATCATGGAGAAGAATTAAAAACTTTGAGGTTCGCCGATGATATTGTAATTCTGTCAGAGAGAGCAAAGGACCTGGAAGAGCAGTTGATCGGAATGGACAACAAAAGCAAAAGGAGGATAATGGAATGTAGTCAAATTAAATCAGGCGATGCTGTGGGAATTAGATTAGGAAATGAGACACTTAAAGTAGTAAAGGAGTTTTGCTATTTAGGGAGTAAAATAACTGATGATGGTCGAAGTAGAGAGGATATAAAACGTAGACTGACAATGGCAAGAAAAGCGTTTCTGAAGAAGAGAAATTTGTTAACATCGAGTATAGATTTATGTATCAGGAAGTCGTTTCTGAAAGTATTTGTATGGAGTGTAGGTATGTATGGCAGTGAAACATGGACGATAACTGGTTTGGACAAGAAGAGAATAGAAGTTTTCGAAATGTGGTGCTACAGAAGAATGCTGAAGATAAGGTGGATAGATCACGTAACTAATGAGGAGGTATTGAATAGGACTGGGGAGAAGAGAAGTTTGTGGCACAACTTGACTAGAAGAAGGGATCGGTTGGTAGGACATGTTTTGAGGCATTAAGGGATCACAAATTTAGCATTGGAGGGCAGCATGGAGTGTAAAAATCGTAGAGGGAGATCAAGAGATGACTACACTAAGCAGATTCGGAAGGATGTAGGTTGCACTATGAAGAAGCTTGCACAGGACAGAGTAGCATGGAGAGCTGCGTCAAACCAGTCTCAGGACTGAAGACCACAACAAGAACAACAATGATTGTCCCTCCAATTCACATATCATGTCTGTGACACCATCTCCCCCATTTCATGATAATACAAAACGAACTCCCCTTCTATGTACATTTTCGATGTTATCCGTCAGTCCCACCTGATGCGGATCTCTCACCGCACAGCCGTACTCCAGAATAGGGCAGACAGACAGACCCACAATTTTACTTATCGAAATTTTAGCTGATTTCATTTAGTACTCATGTGAATAACTTCGCACTTTTCTCTACTCTGGGTCAATTGGCATTTTTCGCACCATACACATATCTTATCTAAATCATTTTGCAAGTCACTTTGATCATCTGATGACTTTACAAGATGGTAAATTACAGCATCATCTGTAAACAATCTAAGACAGCTACTCAGATTCTCTCCTATCTTGTTAATATGGATCATAAACAATAGAGGGCCTATAACACTTCCTTGGGGAACGCCGGATATTACTTCTGTTTCACTCGATGTCATTCCATCTATTACTACGAACTGTGACCTTTCTGACAGGAAATTCACGATTCCCGTCACACAACTGAGGTGATACTCCATAGGCACGCAGTTTGATTAGAAGATGCTTGTGAGGAACGGTGTCAAAAGCCTCCCGGAAATCTAAAAAGACAGAATCAATTTGACATCCCCTGTCGTCAGCACTTATTACTTCATGAGTAGAAAGAGCTAGTTGTGTTTCACAAGAACGATATTTTCTGAATCTGTGCTGACTATATTTCAATAAATCGTTTTCTTTGGGGTACTTCCTAATGTTCGAATACAGTGTATGTTCTAAAACCCTACTGCAAATCGAGATCAGTGATAGGCCTGTAATTCAGTGGATTACTTCTACTTCCCTTTTTGGGTATTGGTGTGACTTGAGCAATTTTCCAGTCTTTAGGTACAAATCTTTCTGTGAGCAAGTGATTGTATTTAATTGCTAAATGTGGAGCTATTTTATCAACATACTCTGAGAGGAACCTGACTGGTATACAATCTGGACTGGAGGCCTTGCCTTCATTAAGTGATTTAAGCTGCTTTGTTACACCGAGGATATCTACTTCTATGTTTCTCATCTTGGTAGTTGTCCTTGATTGGAATTCAGGAATATTTACTTCATCTTCTTTGGTGAAGGAGTTTTGAAAAACCGTGTTTAATAACTCTACTTTAGTGGCACTGACGTCAGCGACTTCACCGTTGTTATCGCACAGTGAAGGTATTGACTGTGTCTTGCCACTGGTGTGCTTTATGTATGACCAGAATCTCTTTGGGTTTTCTGCCAAGTTTCAAGACAGAATTTCATTGTGGAAATACCCCATAAGAAACAGTCGTAGGGTGTGAGATCAGGAGATCCCGGTGGCCAGTAATGCAGAGCCAGGTCCTAAAGTCCCCTACGACCAATCTAGTACTGAGGAAAGAAGTCTTTCAGAAAGCCTTGTACATCATGATGTGGGGTGGAGCTACATCCTGCTGTAAAATGAAGTCCTGGGAATCTTCCATATCTTTGGGGAACAGCCACTGTTTCAACATGTCCAGGTATGTGATTCCCGTTATGGTTATTTCCACAAATAAAAATGGTCCATAAACCTTTGTATGGGATACAGCACAGAACACATTGATCTTTGGTGAGTCTCATTCATGTTGCAGTGGTGAATGTGGATTTTCCAAACCCCACATGAAAACATTGTGGCTGTTGACTTTTCCACTAAGATGGAACGTTGCTTCATTGCTAAAAATTACATGCTGTAGAAATGTGTTATCATCCATCTTTGCTAGCACATAACCACAAAATGTGAGATGTTTTTCTTTGTCATTGGGGTTGAGAGCCTGCACAAGTTGTAGGGATTGTACAACAGATGCCATCTCAGATCTTTCCAAGTTGTCGACTGGTTCTATTGGTAGACTTACTGGGACTATGCACAAAACTTTCTTGAATCTGTTGGATGTCATCCTCTGACACATGCAGTTGGTCTGTGCTTTTTCCTTGCACACATTCCCAGTCTGTTTAAACTGTTTAAATGAACAGCTAATGTTTTTGTGAGATTTGGTGGTTGAATACTGAATTTGGTATGAAATGACCAATGCACTACAATTTGTGACTCACTTTCCACAAACTCAAAAACACAGAAGACCTTGTGCTCCACAGTTGCTATCTCACACACAACTGACAGTGAAATGAAATGATGGCCCTATTGCTGTGCAAATTCTACCAGCCACTTCTGAAACATCACTGCACACCTGCCACCACCCACCAAAAACTTTATAACTTCCTCTTTTCATTGGTATAAAGCTTGTTCATTTTGGATTTGTACTTGAATACACCAAAATTTTTGAAAATGGGTCCATCATTTAGAATAACCCTATACTGTTTTCACAGCTGATGCAATGCAGAATTTTCATAATCATCATGGGTGAAGACAAGAAAATCTGAAGAAATGGATCAAATTGCACATCCCAGAGTTGTCCCTAATTATCTGGGATGACGTTGCACTGTCACTGATTACTTGTGGAAAACTTATGCACCATCAGTTAGACTTACTTCCACTAGGGGACCATAGAAGAATGTACATCACACACCGCATTGCTCCTGAACACATGTGAGTTTGTGTGTGTGTGTGGGGGGGGGGGGGGGGGCACAAGTGCATCTTAATGCTAATTGTATATATAGAGATAGACCAATTATGCACCTCCTGACAGTTGGAAATCTTCCTGTAGCGTTATGTAAAGGCAACAACACCTGTCAACCATGAAGCCGAAGCATCTTGGTGGTGGTGGTGGTGGTAGTGGTGGTGGTAGCAGCATTGTAGTTGTTGTTTTATCCATCCATCCATCTGCCTCTATAGTTTATTGTTTAATTTAGTGGAATGCCATACAAGGGGCTTAGCCTCTATTCCCAGCTGGGTCGGAGATTGTCTCTAGTCTAGGACTGGCTGTTGATGTCTTTATACTCATTTCATACTCATTGACATGAAAGTCACCAAAGTGGCATCAACTAAAAAGACTTGCACTAGGCAGCCAGGCTTGCCATAGGTGGGGCTCCTAGCCTAGCTACATGCTGTTAAATATGTTTTACAAGGATTGGACAGATAGGTGGCCAGGTACTTATACAGCAGGAACCATCCAGGCATTTGCCTGCAGTAATTTAGTGAAAACACAGAAAACCTAAATCAGTAAATTGTAATGGAGACTGGGACTCACATGCTTCCACATGCAAGGGGCGTTTGAAAAGTCTGTGCAAAGTCCGAGAGATGGCACCACTGGCATGTGTCAAGGTCATGTTTAGTTAGTAGCATCTTTGGACAGAATGCACACCAAGTTTCAGCCATATTGGTATATTTCTTTGTGTTTGGCATTCATGTGAAGCAAGGAAGTGATTGTCAAAAAATGGATGAAAAAGAATTTCGTGTGGTGATTATACATTACTTTATGAAAGGCAAAACGCCTCAGGAGTCTAAAGAGAAGCTTGATAAACATTATGGTGACTCTGCACCTTCGATTAGAACAATTTATAAGTGGTTTCAAAATTTTTGGTGTGGCCATATGGGCACAAGTGATACTGAACATTCTGGATGCCCTGTGGAGGTTATGACTCCAGAAATCATTGATAAAATCGATGATATGGTGATGGATGACAGAAGAGTTAAGGTGCATGAGATTTATAGTTCTGTGGGTATCTCGAATGAATGGGTACATAATATTTTGCATAAACATTTGGACATGAGAAAACTATCTGCAAGATGAGTTCCACAATTGCTTGCGCTTGACTTCAAACGGAATCATGTGAAGTGTTACAAAAACTGTTTGCAGCTGTTCGGGAAGAATTCGCAGGACTTCAAGTGTCGTTTTGTCACTGTGGATGAAACATGGATACATTACTATACTCCTGAGACTAAACAACAATCTAAACAACGTGTTACCAAGGGAGAATCTCCACTAAAAAAGATGAAGACTATTCCTTCGGCCGGAAAGGTTATGACGACTGTCTTTTGGGATTTGCAAAGAATAATCCACGTCGACTATCTGGAAAAGAGTGAAACTATTACAGGTGTAATTATTCATTGTTATTGGACTGTTTGAAAACCGAGCTGCAAGAAAAACACTGGTGATTTGACCACAAAAAAGTCCTTTTCCATCATGACAATGTGCCAGCACACACTCGGACTACTATTTGGTCCCCAGTTTGAAGAAATGACTGGTGGGACAAAGATTTTATTCAAACAAGGAGGTGATTCCAGCAACTAATAGCTATTTTGCAGACTTGGACAGTTCCTATTATTCGGAAGGGATCAACAAATTAGAACAGTGTCAGACAAAGTGTATAAATCTAAAAGGAGACTATGTCGAAAAATAAAAAAAGGTTTACCCCAAACATGTAAGTAGTTTTTATTTCTGCACAGACTTTTCAAATGGCTCTTGTACAAGACTGGTGGGTTTAAAACTGTGCACTGTGATTCTGTTCATCCCTTGTGTACACTACTACACTGGTGTGCAAAATCTTAGGACGAAAGTAACTTTTACATGATGTGGCACTGTCAAACAACAAAGGTCAAAAAACTTTGAAAATACATAGGAAGAACTGCTGAAGTATAGTCCAGAAGGTAACTGAAAGAAATGCACACCTAGACGAAACGAAATGACACTTTCATTCGAAGACAGTAATTAAACTGAAGACTCTGCAATTTATGATAGTACAAGTACAAGAGGTGGGATTTGGCTCCTAATATAGTGTATGATGCCTGTGGATGGCGATACATGCTCTTACATGCTCCCATGTTGACCACAAGGCTGGTAAGGAGTTCTTGTGGTAGGTCATTCCATTCCTCTATCAGCATGGTTAACAACTGCTGGATGGTCATTAGGGCATGTGGAGGTCCTGCAATGTGTCTCCCTAATGCATCTCACACATGCCTGATGGGATTTGAGTTGAGGAAACAGGCAGGCTAGTCTGTTCACTGAATAGTCTTTCATTCCAAGAACTCCGCTAACTTTACAGTTGGTTGTGGTCATTCACTGTCATCCATAAAAATGAAGTAAAGGGCTGAATGCACCCCTGAAGAGAAGAAGCTGGGGGAGGAATACAGTGTCACAATAACATGGACTGGTGAGTGTACCATGTTCAAAGATCTAGAGGTCAGGAAGAAATATAAGGAATTTATATCAACAAAGACTCACATGCAAAATGTAAACAGTTTACACTAAAGACAATATTGGGGGGGAAAAAGGGAAAAATTAAAATCGGCAATCTTGAAGGTAGGTGATGAAATATTAGGGAAAAGTGAAGTATCAAACTGGAAAGGGGCTTTGAAAATATGGAATATGTAAATAGCTAACAGTATTATAGGCAAAAAAATTTTAGAATGTTTCTTTACAAACACAGATGAAGGAAGCCTGGGAAACACAGAAAGAGAAAAGAAATACCACAAATGTTAATAGAAGGGTACCATAGGGAATCCTTGGAAACATTATTCCTAATGTTGAACATGACATTCACAGAAGACAGAATGTTGTTGTTGTTGTTGTTGTTGTTGTGGCCTTCAGTCCTGAGACTTGTTTGATGCAGCTCTCCACGCTACTCTATCCTGTGCAAGCTTCTTCATCTCCCAGTACCTACTGCAACCTACATCCTTCTGAATCTGCTTAGTGTATTCATCTCTTGGTCTCCCTCTGCATGTGAAGACAGAATATAGTGTTTAAACACATGAAACATTTGAACAAAATTGAAATAGACACTGCAAACATTAATATAATAACATAAAACAAATTGATACAATGTTACATAGATTTATGGTATATTGAATATAGTGAAGAAAGTTATCCTGTAAAAACTGATAAGAACTCTGCAGATCAAATAGACATGAAAATGTAATAAAAAATAGAAAAGCTACTAACTTAGATTAAATTAATGCTGTATAAATCAAATATGGAGGAATCATTGTTTACAGTTCTGCTTTCTCAATTTTTTAAATGTGTTTTGGAAGAATTGTGCCACACCTGAAGTATTGAACACAGCTAAACTCATTTTTGTATTTAAAAAAGGCATTAGAAAATATGCACAAAGTTATAGAGGAATAAGTTTACTAACTGTGGGATATAAAATTTAAGGGAAAATTACTAATCAAAGACTGGAAACTATATATATAAGTTTCTACGGCTGCCGCCGCCTCTTGCATCCCATTCTCCATCGTTCATGGCCATTCCAGTCTCCTTCATTAAGACCTCTCACCGCCATTGCTTCATTGACATTGTGTTTCCAGCATCTCGCAGGTCTACCGTGCTTTCTTCTTTGATGTGGAGTCCATTGCCATACCCGTTTTGGGCATCTTGTGTCTGGCATATGCTGTAAGTGACCAAACCAGACTAGGTGCTTCCTTTCTATGTAGTCTAGGATTGTGCTTTTGACATTCATAACCTCTCTGATCCTATCATTTCTAAAATGATCAAGTCTGAAGTATCCACAACTCCATCTCCAGAAATCCATCTTGACAGCCACCAGGTGATCTTTCTGCCTCTGAGTTAGTTCCCACAACTCTGCACCATATGTTGTGATACTTTCAATAATTATGTTGTGATACTTTCAATAATTGTGTGGTAGATGGTATGTTTTGTTCTGTGCATTATGTTTTTGTTCCAGAGAATACCATTTAGTTGTTTTATGGCTCACTTGCCCTGGCATATTTTATTGTTTACATCATCCATACTTCTACCATTGGACGACAGTGTCACTCCCAAGTACTTAAAATTATGATACCCTTTAACAGTATCAGAATCGAGTTGTAAGTTGTTAACAGTATTTTCTCCCACTTTTAGATTTTCTGTTTTAGATACGTTTATAACAAGACCCCATTTTTCATAATCTTCTTTTAATATGTGGAGCATGTAATTTGTATCTTCCTCATCTCCAGCTACTAACACTTGGTCGTCATCAAAAAATAGAGTGAACAAGATCTTGTCATCTATAGGGACACCCATTCCTCTGCATTTCCTTTTCCATGATTTTAGTGCCTCCTCTAGGTAGATCTTAGAGTGTAGGGGCAAGTGTGCATCCCTGGCGTAGTCCCATTATCACCTCAAACTCTTGAGATAGTTGATTTCTCATTTTAACCATTGCCGTACAACCTTGGTAGAGAAGTCTGACAGCTTTCACATAGC
This sequence comes from Schistocerca gregaria, assembly GCF_023897955.1. Taxonomy (NCBI): domain Eukaryota; kingdom Metazoa; phylum Arthropoda; class Insecta; order Orthoptera; family Acrididae; genus Schistocerca; species Schistocerca gregaria. The sequence goes on from NC_064928.1 coordinate 79,136,723, forward strand.
TCAGTGAGACACCATTACCAATTGGACTTGTCCATAGCTTGTTCTGTGGAACTGTGTCATAAGCTTTCTGGAGGTCTACAAACACAAGGTGGGTTGCTACGCCCCTTGCTGTCCTTTTGTCCACTAGGTTTTTGAGAGTAAATACTCCATCAGTACAGGAGCAACCAGATCTGAATCCATTTTGTTCTTCAGATTCAGCTATTTCTTCTTCTATCCTCTTTTGTAGGATATGGCCATAGACTCGCCATGGATGACATCACACTAATACCATAATAGTTTGCACAATTCCTCCTGTTGCCCTTCTTAAATATTGATGTAACTGTTGCCTTTTTCCACTGCTTTGGGGCTTCGTCACCTCTACAGTATTGGTCAAAATCACTGCCAATATCTCGAAGAGTTTTGACGGTGCTGCTTTAACCAGTTCTATATAAATTAATCCTGGACCTGGCGCCTTTCTGTTTTTCATGGCATTAATTGCATTTTGGACTTCCTTTGGGGTTATCAGTGGTATATATCATTACTGATTTCAATGCCTGATGGGTTCACAGTGGATGCCGCTCTGTTCTTAGTTAGTAGTCCTTGGAAGTGTTGTACCCATTCATGCATGCTAATGAGGTTTATATTTTTTTAATCTTTATTCTGTGTTCTCATTGTTTTTAATACCTTCCAGGCTTTATTTGCTTGTGTATTCCCCATGCCTTTTTCTCTCTTTTCACTGGTTTTCTGCCAGAATTCATTTTTTGCCTTAATTATTGTTTCCTGTGCATCTTTTCTCCACTCTCTGTATTCCAGCCAATAATTGTCTGATCTCGAGTTCGACCATTAATTATAAACTTTCTTCTTACTTTCTACCTTCTCTTGTACTGAGTGGTTCCACCACTCATCACATATTCCATTACTCTTTTGGATTTCTTTTTTTCCAGTGCTTCATAAGCTGCATTATGGATGGCTTCTTTAACCATCTCATACATCTTATCTGCAGAGGTTTCTTCAATGGCAGCAAGTTTTTCTGCTAGTCCTTGCTAGCAAAAGTAGTGGGTAGAACTATGGTCAAGGCTTTGTAAATTATATTGATTATTATTGGCTTTCTCTGGTTTGGCTTCCAGTTGAATTTCTGTCTCTTTGATAAACTTGAATAATATCTTAGGCATTAGCATGAAATTGTCTGATCCGCACTCTGCGCCTCTCATGGTCCTCACGTCTTGTACTAATAGCTTTGTTGTTTGCTTTAGTATGACATAGCCTATGATGGACTTGAGGTTAATACTTGGTTTCAACCATGTGTATTTGTAGATGTCCTTATGCTTGAACCATCCATTCATAATTCTTAAATCATTTTGCATGCGGAATTCTATCAATCTTTCACCATTATCATTTATGGTATCTTCACCATATTGTCCCACTATTTTGTCATTAGCTTTCCATCCTGTTCTGGCATTTAGGTCTCCTAGTAAAATGACTTCTTTGCGATTCCCTATATTTTCAAGACATCTTGTCAGTTGAGTGTAGAATAAGTCTTTCTTTGCTACATCAGTGTTGTTGTTTGGTGAATAGACCACAATAATCACCACAGGATGGCCCTTTATTTTCATCTGTATTTGCTGAATTCTATCACTGACATATTCCCAAGTGGTTATGTTTTTCTTGAGTTGTTTCTTTATGGCAATGGCAACTCCACTTTGGGCTCATTGTACCTTTGGTACACCTCTATAAATGTATATGTAATCATTTGTCTCTTCTGTACCATACCCTTTCACTTTGGTTTCTGTTAGGCCCACTATGTCGACATCAAGGCGCTTTATTTCTTTAAAGACTTCACATTTCGTTGTAGAAATTCCCTGTATATTCCATATTGAAATTCTCATTGTCCTTTTATGCGTCTGTTGTCGTCTTCGTTGCGATCCATTCCGTTCTGAGGCTAAATTGGGAGGTTTTGCATTTGATTTATTTTGCTAGGGTGGAGTCCAGGTCCAATGCCTAAACCCCCAACTTGGAGGACCAGGTGATTTATTTATAATAAGACAAATTATTTAAAACATCAGGAATTTGGCTTATAAATGCATTCAACACATTTATTGACAATAAAGACAAGATAAAAAAAGTTTTGTGGAAAACATTTTCGTAAACACATTATTAATACAATAGTCTATTTATAAATATGAAAATAAGTTACCAGTTCAAGTTTAAAAATGTCCTAGGTGTTTGATAAGGGTGATGTTTATCACCCATTTATTTTAGTTATTTATTGATAACCTAATTATAAGAGCAAAGGTGAAATAAAGTTAGGAATTAAAACAGGATATAGCTTACCATTAAATATTCTATTACATGCTGCTGACTAGATAATTATACTGGAAACAGAACATAATTTACAAATAGCAGATAAAGAATAAGTATAAAGATTAAGACAAAAAATAGTATACTACAATTTAACTATATCTTCAAATAAAACAGAGATACTGGCATTCAAAGGGAAGAATCCAATCAGATTGAAAATGATAATAATGAGAAAATTTTAGAACGAGCATCCTACTTCAGATATGTAGGATATGGTATTAGTTTTGGCTATGGTGAAGACGTAGAGAAGAAGATTAATGAAGTTGAAGCTATTTGCTGAACAACTGGAAGAACTTTGGGGAGAAAAACAAGAAAGGAAACACAAATGAAAATTTGTAAAGTTTTGGCTGTACCTTCTCTCGTATATGGTTGAAAATCATGGGAAAAAAGGAAAAAAAAATCATGTATACAGGCAGCAGAGATTGAGTTCATGAGATATGTAGGGGGCTGTAATCAAATGGATAAAATAAGGACTGAAACAATAAGAACAGATTTAAAAATATTTCCACTTAATGACAAGTTAGGAATCGCTAGAATGAAATGGAAAGATCATGTTTGTAGAATGACAGAAAATAGATTGTAAAAACATAGCAAATTACTATCTGACTGAAAAGCGAGAACTGGGTAGTCTTTGTAAGAGATTAATGGACAATAAAGGCTCGAACAAATGACTATAACACCTAATTTTCAGGAGGAGATAATGATGATAATCATGATGATGAGGTATTCTGTTTCAAAGTTAGTATACATTATTTTGAGACACTGTGTACTAACATGAACAATCCCATCCACAGTCACTGCCCAATATATTTGAGTTATCCTGTAAACTGCTATGTTTAATAATTGGTTTCTTGTACTTTATTGTATAATGGCTGCCACCTGTAGCTACACTTGCAATTCAGCAGTTTTGTTGTGATGAGTGATTGTAAGGAAGTAATCTGTTGTATATGCAATGATGTCAGTGGCTCTCACATGCCTGCCTGTTTGGGCAAATGCAGCATGATGCACAGATGTGATGCCCCCCATCCCCTGGAACACACACCACGACCCCTACACACAATGATGTGGCACACTTACATCATTGCCACTGAGTGGTGCATATGGATGGGTGTGGGAAGATGCCTGCACCTATGCATCATGTTACTGAAGTAGCTATATATTATACAATTGTTACATCATAAAATAATTTTAATAATTTTTTATCATGATTTGTGCTCACTGATGTAAAAAATATCTGTTTCACCCCATACTTTACACTTTCAAGTATCATTTTTTTCCCTCCAGTAGTCTATGTTCTTACTCAACGTTCAAGCTATCTCCACACAAGACTTCATTGAAAGTGGTTCAGCAGCTTAGTAATAAAAACATAACAGAATTACTTTAGCATGTATTATGTTGTGGAAGCATGGATTAAACACATTGAGGATTGTATAAGTATTGTATTCATTATGTTGAAACACATTATGTAGAACATATCAATAAATAAAAGCATTTTCATAAATATAATGAAATTCAAAAGCCAGAGCATAAAAAGCTTTTTCAAAGAGTAAATATATGTCCCTAATTCACTAAGATTCTACAAATCAATAAACATCTTGTACTACACACTTTCTAAAGTAGCATATGTTTTTCCTTAGTGTTCAAACTTCCTACACATAAAAATTCATCACAATCAGTTCTGTGGTTTGGTCATCAAAACATAACAGGCAAGCACACTTTTGAATTTATAGAAATTAAAATTACAATATCTCTTTCTTTTGTAATCCAATTTTGATAAAATAAAGCCTATACATTGCCACAAGCTATGCTCATGTTACCTGTAAAAATTCGTCAAGTGTTTTGGAGATCATAACAGTTTTAGTTTTCTTATTAGTATATATATTTCAATGCTCTCTGACACAATAAGTAAACGAAAATACAAATCACTTCCTATATTGGGACATTACATTCAGTTTGGTAGGAGAATGCTTTATACTTATATAACACAAGACTATCAAAAATTGGCAAAAAAGACCAATTCATATTATCAGTGCAGTCTCAGTCACTTCTGTCACTGTACTGAAACAGAGTGGATCATAACAGGGAACAGATCCAGAGAAGTTTGAGCTCATCCTGAAAGTGCGACAACTGCAAAGGAGAGTGCTGAAGATGTCCAGGTCTGCCACATACCACGAGATGCAGATGAAGGAGACAGAGCGGCGTTACACGGAACTTGTCCAGAAGACTGAGAAGCAGCCAGTGCAAGAGATGTCTGACAAACTGGCTGAGATGAAGCATGCTCTTCAGAAGAGAACCCAATCTGTCAAGGTAAGAACAGACTAAATCTAAAAAAAAGTTAGTTACATGTTCCATATGTCATTTGAATGACTTTTTTTTTACATGATGTGGAACAAGTCAGCTTCTGGGATATGTATACACGATTAATTTCAATGGATGGCTATATGTTGACCGTTTATAAGTTCCTAAATGGGACATCAGCCTAAATTTGACATTAATGAAAATATTACTTTTCTGTTCTACTCATGTCACTAATCTTACAAGCAGACAATCTTTCTTTTTCAGGCTACCCATTTTAAACACAAATTTGTACTACAAGGAGTTTTCCAGAAAAAAAATGATTTTTACTCAGATTTAAAAATATTTTGATGTTTTACATTATTTGGCAAATAACCAAAAACATTTGTTGATGCATAATGGACTCCTTTCCAAGACTCTCACAGTTTTAATGAATAATAAAGTCAGTTTTTTGCTAGTGTTGTGGATGTGGACATCAATATTCTTTTCAAATTGTGAGGGATTATTTATGATGAATTTCATAGAAAGGTCTCACTCCTTGAAGAGAGGACTGTAGGTGAACCCCACAATGAATTAATCTTATTGTTTGCTTTTGTGGAATCAATAATTTCTTTGTAAGTGGTGTGAAGCCTAGAGAATTATTCTAAAAGCCATACGTGAGTGGAAAAAATATGCTAAATATATTAGGAGACTGACCCCTTACTGACCAAGACTAGCAAATATATTAAGAGCAAAAGTAATTTCATCAATATGTCAGACAAAAACCAAGAATATCATACCCTACTTAGTGACTCCTAGTCATGTGAAATATCAGTTACCAACAACTCACTGAGTTTGAACAAGGCTATGTAATAGAGCTACAAGAAGCTGGATGTACTCTCTGTGATACTGCAGAAACATATGGCAGGCATGCAGACACTGTACATGAATGATGGCAGTAGTGGTCACCAGAATGTACAGTTGCAAGAATACTGGGCTCTGGATGGCCATGTGGCACAACCCCGAGGGAAGATCATGATGTTCTGGGACATTGTGCTGTAGCTACAACAACAACTGCAGCAGCAGTTGACATCACAATGACACAATGAACAGTTAGGGATTGGTTACTTCAAGAACAGCTCCAAGCCAGATGCCCTGTATGTGTATTCCACTGAACCCAAACGACAGCCATTTGTGGCTTCATTGGTGTCAAGTGAAAGCTCATTGGAAGGCAGGGTGGAGGGGTGTTGTGTTTTCTGAGTTGGTTCTGTTTTAGTGACAGTGATAGCCAGGTGTTGACTGGGATGAGGCCAGATGAGGGCTTGCAACCAGTTTGTCTGTCTGTTAGACTCACTGGATCTGCATCTGGAGTTATGGTCCGGGGTGCAATTTTGTAAGATAGCAGGAGCACTCTTGTGGTTACCCTATGCACTCTGACTGCAAATTTGTACATCAATCTGGTGATTCAACCTTGTACTGCCATTCACTAACAGCATTCCAGGAGGTGTTTTCCAACAGGATAACGGTCGCCCACATATGACAGTTGTAATCCATCATGCTCTAAAGAGTGTCGACATGTTGCCTTGACATGCTCGATCACCAGATCTGTCTCCAGTCCAGATATGAGACATCATCAGACAGGAACTTTGGTGTCATCCACAAATAGCATTAAATGTTGCTGAATTGACTAACCAGGTGCAACAGACATGAAACTCTATTCCACAAACTGACATCCAGCAGCTGTACAACAAAATACATGCACATTTACATGCTTGCTTTCAACATGGTGATGGTTACACTGGTTGTTAATGTACCAGCGTATTTCACATTTGCAATGGCATGCAATGTTAATCACTTAAATATGTTACCTAGACATTTCATTAATCCAAGTTAATCATTTTTTGGTATTGTGGTTTTTTCCATCAGTGTATCTGAGAATTTTTCTAATTTCTTCTCTGTCTCTCTGTCATATTCGTACAAACTACCATATCTATAGTAGACTTGGCACAAGGAAGTCCATGATGGCTGCTGGTGAAAACAAGTCATCTATAGAGCTGCAACAACACTGAGTAATTGCCATAAAGATATACAGGGTGAGTCATTAACAATACCAGGTAGATACCATTTTCCCTGACTTCTGCAAGGCATTCGATACAGTTCCGCACTGTCGCCTGATAAACAAAGTAAGAGCCTACGGAATATCAGACCAGTTGTGTGGCTGGATTGAAGACTTTTTAGCAAACAGAACACAACATGTTGTTCTCAATGGAGGGATGTCTACAGATGTTAAAGAAACCTCTGGCGTGCCACAGGGGAGTGTTACGGGACCATTGCTTTTCACAATATATATATAAATGACCTAGTAGATAAAATAGAAAGAAACTTCCACATGGGAAAAATATATTAAAAACAAAGATTCCAAGACTTACCAAGTGGGAAAGTGCTGGTAGACAGGCACAATAAAAAAAAAGAAACACACAAACACACACACAAAATTTCGAGCTTTCGCAACCGGCGGTTGCTTCGTCAGGAAAGAGGGAAGGAGAAGGAAAGATGAAAGGATGTGGCTTTTAAGGGAGAGGGTAAGGAGTCATTCCAATCCCGGGAGTGTGTGTGTGAGTGTGTGTCCCCCTAATGGAAGTCTTTCCGCTCCCGGGATTGGAATGACTCCTTACCCTCTCCCTTAAAACCCACATCCTTTCATCTTTCCTTCTCCTTCCCTATTTCCTGACGAAGCAACCGCCGGTTGCGAAAGCTTGAAATTTTGTGTGTGTTTTTTTATTGTGCCTGTCTACCGATGCTTTACCGCTTGGTAAGTCTTGGAATCTTTGTTTTTAATATATTTGACCTAGTAGATAGTGTCGTAAGTTCCACTCGGCTTTTTGCGGATGATGCTGTAGTATACACAGAAGTTGCAGCATTAGAAAATTGCAGCAAAATGCAGGCAGATCTGCAGCGGATAGGCACTTGGTGCAGGGAGAGGCAACTGACCCTTAACATAGACAAATGTAATGTATTGCAAATACATAGAAAGAAGGATCCTTTATTGTACGATTATATGATAGCGGAACAAACACTGGTAGCAGTTACTTCTTTAAAATATCTGGGAATATGGGTGCGGAACGATTTGAAGTGGAATTATGATATAAAATTAATTGTTGGTAAGGCAGGTGCCAGGTTGACATTCATTGAGAGAGTCCTTAGAAAATGTAGTCCATCAAAAAAGGAGGTGGCTTACAAACACTCATTCAACCTATACTCGAGTATTGCTCATCAGTGTGGCATCCATACCAGGTCGGGTTGACACAGAAGATAGAGAAGATCCAAAGAAGAGTGGCGTGTTTCATCACAGGGTTATTTGGTAAGTGTGACAGCGTTATGGAGATGATTAGCAAACTCAAGTGGCAGACTCTGCAAGAGAGGCGCTCTGCATCGCGGTGTAGCTTGCTGTCCAGGTTTCGAGAGGGTGCGTTTCTGGATGAGGTATCAAACATATAGCTTCCCCCTACTAATACCTCCCATGGAGATCATGAATGTAAAATTAGAGAGATTCGAGCACTCACAGAGGCTTTCCGGCAGTCATACTTCCCACAAACCATATGCGACTGGAACAGGAAAGGGAGGTAATGACAGTGTCATGTAAAGTGCCCTCCGCCACACACCGTTGGGTGGCTTGCGGAGTATAAATGTAGATGTAGAACACCTCTCAAACCATAACAAACACTGAATAACCAATTCTGCAGACCTAAAGGATGGAGAGGAGTGGTGTAATTAGTTAATACAAACTACTGAGAAATGCACAGACGTTTGGTTTCCAACACATACATATGTTTTTTTTAGTGGAAACCTGTTATTATTTTTAGCGCAACTGAAAATAGCAAAAATACTTAATAAATGCTGCTTCTTACACTGTAAAATGTTAATTACATCCAGAGTAAATTGTAATGTAAAGTTGAAACTTGAGTAACTTCTCAGCAGTTCAATCATGTGTATTGAAGAGAACTGAATTAATTAGGCATACAAAAGGAACAGTGATGTAATGTAGGTACAGAAGAGACAAGAACAGCATGTTACATTCACATGCTAACATTTTTATTAGTTTTTTTCTCTGAAGAATACTGTATAGCACTGATTTATAGAAGAAAATATACTTTAACATGAGAATGTAGTTAAACTTACAAATTTGTATTTTGTTTTCAATTATGGAATGTAAAATTGTGTGTCCCAACATTTCAGGCCCATTATATGCTGCACACATTAGCAATTTACCACACAATGAATGAATTTCACGACACAGTACACCTTGTGTAATGCTGGCGCAGGCTGCCTCAATATGATGTTTCATATCCTCTGGCATGCAGGCACATCAAAGTACATGTTCTCCTTTAACGTATCCCACAGAAAGAAGTCTAAAGGTATATGATCAGGAGAACAGGCTGGCCAATTTATGCGTCTGCCATATCATATGAAACACTCCTTGAACATTCTGCCAAGGGTCAGCGAGGTGTACATTTCAAATATGCAGGAGCACCATCACATTGATACTGTGTAAGTCTACACGTTTCCAGCAGGGAATTTTCTAGCAATGTTGGCAGATCATTTTGTAGAAACTTGATGTGTTTTGCAGCTGTTTGGGTGCCTTCAGTGAAGTGAGGACCAATGAGATGGTTGCCATTTACATTCCACGATCGCTGTTGCTCTACCTGCTAAAGCCAGCACGGACTGTCCATGGACCAGTAATTTGTCTTTGAAATCATTGCACCATGATTTGTGAAACCTGCTTCATCAGTAAACAGGTAGAATCACAATGTGTTCTCTGTTAATGTTCATTGACAGAAATTCACTCGTTTAGTAAAGTCATCTCCATGTAATCGCTGATGCAGTGCAACATGGTACGGGTGAAATTTGTGACGATGAAGTATGCGCATTAGACTACTTTGACTCACTGCACTGCCTCTAGTGATGTCACATGAACTCGTGTGGGTTCATGGCAACAGCAGCTAACACACCAACTGTACCTGCTTCTTCTGTGATGGGTTTGTTACAGACCCGTTTGCGTGTTACGACCATATCTGTTGCATACAATTCTTTGTAGATGTTTTCAAATGTGTGGTGCATTGGATGATTTCTGTCCAGGTACCTTTCTGCATACAACCTGCAGGCTGCAGCTGCATTTTGTTTACACTCGCCACAGATGAGTATCATCTCTGTCTTTCCAGAGTTAGAATAAACCATTTTCGCAGTTCTTACACAGTGCTGCACTCGCAACCTTCTCATGTTCCTACTGTGCGAGCTTCTGTTCTTACTTGTGTACAGTACACTATCACAGACATCTGGTAACACAGTGTACTACAGTTATTCTGAGTACAAGGACTAGTTCAGCAAGTGTTACATGCAGACACTGAGACAGCTAAACTCGTAAATGTCGTAGTCTTCGTAAACATGCCCCTACAGATCTTGTTTGTTACAACACGTGACTGAACATCTGAGGTTTCAAGCATCAGCTTTGCATTACAAATTACTTCAGATGTACTTAACACTTTACAATGTAAGAAACAACATTGATTAAGTATTTGTTTCTGTTTTCAGTTGTGCTAAGAATAATAGATTTCAATTAAAAAAAATAAAAAAAAAACACATAAGTATGTGTTGAAATTCATACTTCCATGCACTTCTCAATGGTTTGTATTAACCAATTACATCAGCCACTGGTCTGTGGAATTGATTATTCAGTGTTTGTAGTGGTTAGGGAGGTGTTTCCAGTGGTAAGGTTGGGTTACTTATACTGTATACAGATTTGCATCATAAGACTGATTGAGTCAGACCCACAAAGCAGCTGCACTAGGCCGCTGCAACTGGCAGGGATCTTCTTTCATCAGCACTACTATACATCATTAAAATATTTAACCTACTCTAACTTTTCATTACCAACAACAACAGTATTTGCCATTTTCCTATGAAAGCAATGTTTTTTATTTTGCTGTTGGTATCTCTGTGTCATTTTCTTTATATATTCTGTCCAAAAAATAAATTCTCCTTCAGTTAAAAGTGTGACGTCATCTGTATGCAAAAACAGGATAAGACAGTGTTTCAGTCTATTGAAATACCTGCATCAATCTGGGCTTTCCACTCTCATATTGCATCATACAGATAAATATTAAAAAGTTTAGGTGATACGCAATACCCTTCTGTGAAAGTTACTTTCAGCATCTTGTGCAGAAAATAGGTGCTACTATCTTAACATGTGAAAAATCCCAACAGTCTCTGACACTGAAATTTTATCATCTCTAATGACCCTCATTGTTGGTGAGATATTAAAGCCTCAGCTTTCTTCCTTCCTGAAATTTGAAATCATTTTTGGTTTACTACGCGCATTCACAAATAATATTCTTGCTCCAGATACAGGCAGCCAGAATGATGTGTAGTATCAGTTGAGGAACTTACTGCCTCACAATTTTAATTTTGTTGTGCTTGCACATACAGGGTGTTTAGAAACTCCTGTTACATACATCTAAGAGTTGCAGATGGGAGTGAGTACATAATATTTTGAATAGGAAGCCATGTTCATAAACATACCATTTCTGTGCTACAAGCATTTGATGACATGTTGGTAACGTGACTACTTTTATAAGTGATTTATTAGGAGCAAGCCAGTACATCACTTGTTTTACAATTCCACTCACTAATAACCAAAGAAACAAAAAGGAAACTTAATCAGGAACAATTAAAATGTGTGGTTCTCTCTGGAGCATCACAGTCACTCCTGGTGTCAGTGAAAGTACACATTTCTCGAAGCTGTTGCCCAACTGAGGTGATAAGGACATGCAATGGAGTCAAACATTGTGGATAATGATCTCAATAAAGGTGACAAGCCACTCTTCCATTTGCATGAGCTTCGCCATGCAGAAGGATCATCCCTGTGTATTCTGCAAATGTTTACACAACCACATTGCTCCAACACTAATTCAAATGCCAGTTTCCTTACATCATTCAGTGTCAGTCCAAATAGCTGAGATTCAAAGTCTTTAATACTGTAATATCTCAGTTTCTGGACATGCTGGAAGTGTTTGTTGGAGCTTAAGGAACACTGAATATTTTTGAGGCATGATACCAGCCCATTCACTTTGTATTAAGTGTGTCAATAGCCTTTTCCATGCTCTCTGAACAATATGAGTGGCAAATATTGTTTCTCTTATAATATCCAACCATTATTACTGAAATAATAATAATAATAATAATAATAATAATAATAATAATAATAATAATAATAATAATAATAACCAACCAACACACAGAAGAAACCCACAAAACCAGCATGGTAACACAGGCTACAGATCAGAATAGAAAAACTTAGAAAAGACATCGGACAGCTAACACAATTTATAAGAAATGAAATATCAGACAAAAAACGAAAAAGGTTAGGTAAAATCTCACAACAAGAAGGTATAGAGCAATTAGATGAAAAAAAGCAAAAATTACAAGCATTGGCCAAACGACTTAGAAGATACAAATAAAAATTGAAAATAGAAGGAAACAAAACCAAACATTCAACACAAACCAAAAGAGATTTTACCAGGCAATAGATAACACACACATTAAAATAGACAATCCACCAAACATAACAGACATGGAACACTTCTGGAGCAACATATGGTCAAACCCGGTACAACATAACAGACATGCACGATGGATACAAGCAGAAACAGACACATACAAGATGATACCACAAATGCCTGAAGTGGTAATTTTGCAACATGAAGTCACCCGAGCAATTAATTCTATGCACAATTGGAAAGCCCCTGGAAAAGATAAAATAGCAAATTTATGGCTAAAGAAGTTCACCTCAACACATTCACATCTAACTAAATTATTTAACAGTTACATTGCAGACCCGTACACATTCCCTGATACACTTACACATGGAATAACCTACCTGAAACCTAAAGATCAAGCAGACACATCAAACCCAGCTAAATATCACCCCATAACATGCCTCCCACCAATATACAAAAGGGGACTCATTAAGTCCTTTCTGGTTCTGTCTTGCTCTGAACCCACTATCCAACATGCTAAACAATACAAATTACGGATACAATATTACTGGAACATACCAACACAAAATCACACATCTGCTATACATGGATGATCTAAAACTACTGGCAGCAACAAATCAACAACTCAACCAATTACTAAAGATAACAGAAGTAATCAGCAATGATATAAATACGGCTTTTGGAACAAACAAATGTAAGAAAAATAGGATAGTCAAGGGAAAACACACTAAACAAGAAGATACACATTGCATAATCACAGTGACTGCGTAGAAGCGATGGAAAAAAACAGGTGCCTATAAATATCTAGGATACAGGCAAAAAATAGGAATAGATAATACAAATATTAAAGAAGAACTAAAAGAAAAATATAGACAAAGACAAACAAAAATACTGAAAATGGAATTGACAGCAAGAAACAAGACAGAAGCTATAAATACTTATGCCATACCAATACTGACCTACTCATTTGGAATAGTGAAATGGAGTAACACAGACCTAGAAGCACTCAATACACTTACACGATCACAATGCCACAAATATAGAATACATCACATACATACAGCAAGATTCACATTGAGCAGAAAGGAAGGAGGAAGGGGATTTATTGACATAAAAAACCTACATTACAGACATATTAAAAACAAAGATTCCAAGACTTACCAAGAGGGAAAGCGCCGGCAGACAGGCACAATGAACAAAACACGCAAACACACACACACAGAATTACTAGCTTTCGCAACCGATGGTTGCTTCTTCAGGAAGGAGAGGGAAAGACGAAAGGATGTGGGTTTTAAGGGAGAGGGTAAGGAGTCATTCCAATCCCGGGAGCGGAAAGTCTTCCCTTAGGGGGAAAAAAGGACAGGTGTACACTCGCACACACACACACACACACACACACACACACACACACACATGTCCATCCGCACATACATATGTGCGGATGGATATGTGTGTGTGTGTGCGAGTGTACACCTGTCCTTTTTTTCCCCCTAAGGGAAGACTTTCCGCTCCCGGGATTGGCATGACTCCTTACCCTCTCCCTTAAAACCCACATCCTTTCGTCTTTCCCTCTCCTTCTACATCTACATCTACATCTACATCTACATCTACATCCATACTCCGCAAGCCACCTGACGGTGTGTGGCGGAGGGTACCCTGAGTACCTCTATCGGTTCTCCCTTCTATTCCAGTCTCGTATTGTACGTGGAAAGAAGGATTGTCGGTATGCTTCTGTGTGGGCTCTAATCTCTCTGATTTTATCCTCATGGTCTCTTCGCGAGATATACGTAGGAGGGAGTAATATACTGCTTGACTCTTCGGTGAAGGTATGTTCTCGAAACTTTAACAAAAGCCCGTACCGAGCTACTGAGCGTCTCTCCTGCAGAGTCTTCCACTGGAGTTTATCTATCATCTCCGTAACGCTTTCGCAATTACTAAATGATCCTGTAACGAAGCGCGCTGCTCTCCTTTGGATCTTCTCTATCTCTTCTATCAACCCTACCTGGTGCGGATCCCACACTGCTGAGCAGTATTCAAGCATTGGGTGAACAAGCGTACTGTAATCTACTTCCTTTGTTGTCGGATTGCATTTCCTTAAGATTCTTCCAATGAATCTCAGTCTGGCATCTGCTTTTCCGACGATCAACTTTATATGATCATTCCATTTTAAATCACTCCTAATGAGTACTCCCAGATAATTTATGGAATTAACTACTTCCAGTTGCTGACCTGCTATTTTGTAGCTAAATGATAAGGGACCTATCTTTCTATGTATTCGCATCACATTACACTTGTCTACATTGAGATTCAATTGCCATTCTGTGCACCATGCGTCAATTCGCTGCAGATCCTCCTGCATTTCAGTACAATTTTCCATTGTTGCAACCTCTCGATACACCACAGCATCATCTGCAAAAAGCCTCAGTGAACCTCCGATGTCATCCACCAGGTCATTTATGTATATTGTGAATAGCAACGGTCCTATGACACTCCCCTGCGGCACACCTGAAATCACTCTTACTTCGGAAGACTTCTCTCCATTGAGAATGACATGCTGCGTTCTGTTATCTAGGAACTGAAGAAGCAACCATCGGTTGCGAAAGCTAGTAATTCTGTGTGTTTTGTTCATTGTGCCTGTCTGCCAGCGCTTTCCCGCTTGGTAAGTCTTGGAATCTTTGTTTTTAATATATTTTTCCCATGTGGAAGTTTCTTTCTATTTTATTTACTACATTACGGACAGGTAGACAATTTAAGAAAATTCTTTCTATAACAAGCAGAAACTAGCAAAATACACAAAGCGGTCACTCATATAAATACATCGGCTACAGCTCTGCAATTTCATAACCACTTCTACAACCCTTTATATCACATAACATCAACAGATACGAAGAAAGTAAATTGGAAAAAGAAAACACTACATGGAAAGCACCCGTATCAACTAACACAGCCACACATTGATCAAGACACGTCCAACACATGGCTAAGAAAAGGCAATATATACAGTGAGATGGAAGGATTCATGATTGCAATACAGGATCAAACAATAAACACTAGATATTACAGCAAGCATATTATTAAAGATTCCAATACCACAACAGATAAATGCAGACTTTGCAATCAACAAATAGAAACAGTAGATCACATAAAAAGTGGATGTACAATACTAGCAAATACAGAATACCCCAGAAGACATGTCAATGTAGCAAAAATAATACATCAACAACTTGCCATACAACATAAACTAAGAAAACAACATGTTCCCACATACAAGTATGCACCACAAAATGTACTGGAGAATGATGAATACAAATTATACTAGAACAGAACCATTATAACAGATAAAACAACTCCACACAACAAACCTGACATCATACTCACCAATAAAAAGAAGAAATCAACACAACTAATCGAAACACCCATACAACAAATATACAGAAGAAAACAGGAGAAAAAATTGAAAAATACATCCAGCTGGCTGAGGAAGTCAAGGACATGTGGCATCAGGATAAAGTTGACATTATACCAATTACACTATCAACTACAGGAGTCATACCACACAATATCCATCAGTACATCAATCCAATACAGCTACATCCAAACTTACACATACAACTACAGAAATCTGTAATTATTGATACATGTTCAATTACCCGAAAGTTCCTAAATGCAATGTAACATATACCGTACAGTTAAAAGGAAGTCACGCTTGATCAAGGTCCGCATCACTTTCCATTTTTAACCAGACCTAAGGACTGAGAAAGGAAAGAAATATTATTATTATTATTATTATGAGAATTTTGCAGGAAATGGGCCTGGAACAGAAAACCCACAGCCTTATCCAAAAGACCCTGAGTAACACAAGATCAAGAGTAAAGTTCAGAGGAACACTTTCAGAAAGCTTTGAGATAAAGGCAGGAGTTAGACAGGGAGATGGAATTTCACCTCTTCTCTTCAACTGTGCACTGGACAAGGTGATCAGAATGGCTATTACCTGGGACACAAATGGAAGGGACTAGTAGTAGATGGTCTATCTTTCACAGATGATTTAGCACTTACAGCAAGATCCGTGGAAGTAGCAGTAAAGCAGCTCAATATGCGGAAACTTCACGCTGCCAAGGTAGGACTTCAATTGTCACTAGAAAAGAAGAATTACCTCACCAACATCAGTAATACTCCCAGTGAACTACAGTTGGAACAAGGTCAAATTGAGAAAGTTGACAGACTCAATTATCTAGGAGAATGGTTGGAACCTAATCTATCAGAAGGAACAGCATTAACAACTCGGAGTAATAAGTTACATTTAGCATATCGATTAACCAAGAACATTGATAATAAATAATGCCTATCTCGCAATTGCAAACTAAACCACTACCAAAACAGTTATCCACCCTGAAGCCCTATATGCTTGAGAATGATTGAATCTGAACAGGAAAGGCTTGACATATAAGCTAGAGATTCAGGAGAGAAAGATCCTGAGAAAAATTCTGGCACCAGTCAAAACAGATGGTGAGTACAAAAGAGAATCAAACCAGGAACTATACAATCATATCGAGAAAGTCACAGATGTAGGCAGGAAGAGATGTCTACTTTCTACGGACATATCACAAGAATGGACCAAACAAGACTGACCAATTGACTTCTCAACTACTGGAAGAGCAGGAAGACCATGACACCATGGCTGATAGAAGTCAAGAAAGACATCCAGGAACTGAACATAACTGAAAGTGACATTAGAAACTGAGAATTTCTCAGAAGGACACTAAAAGAAAAGGTGCTTCAGAACAGATCACCCCATATTGCCAGAGAATGTGGGATTATTGGGCAAACATCAAGTCCTTCTCCAGGGTGAAAAGTTGACTATTGTGGTCCTTACCTGAGCCATTCAAAAGAATAATAATAATAAAGACCTACCTGTTACATTACTATAAAGAGAAACGAGTGGAAATGTAGGAAGCATAAACTAAAATGACATACCTATATTATGACTTATCTCCGCCATTTTACCCATGGTTACAGCATTCTGTGTAGGAGTACAAGGACTGTACTCACAAACATGTGGACCCACATACCCAGAGATATGCTTAACATGTTTGCAAAGGAAATGGTTACTCACCTTGTGTGTGTAAAAAAAAAAAAAATTATAAATCAAAACATTCAGGTGCAATATGCCACAGAAGAACAATCATGTCAACTTCTAAAACCCAAATTGGATGGATTCTTCAGAGAACATGTAAGCCTTGCTTTTCTCAGTGTAACAGAGTCGCTGACACAAGAACATAGCCTTGGTCCATAAAGTGCTACCCCGTGTGGTAGTAACGAGAAACACGAGGCATGCCCTTTTATGAGACTATCACTTTAGGAAATTTTTTCTTCTACATTTTTATTATTGTGACCTGAACAATGTAGAAACTAGGGCTGTAAAAATAATGACTAAATTTTGTGTTGTATGTATTTGGTATAGTGGCCCTGATGGTCTAGTGGGTAGAGCGATAGATAATGGCCCTGCAGTTCCTGGGTTCAGTCCCAGATGGTGGCAGGGGTTTTCCTGATTGCAGCCCCTTGAGGATGGCCCCCAGGTCCACTCAGCCTGCTATCAAATGACTACCAGGGAACTTTCCTGGGGGTAAAAAGAGGCTGGCCCACTGGATTCGCCACCTGCCGCTTCCTAGTGCTGCAGTGAAGATGGGCTGTATTCTACCTACAGTCACACCAATAGCACAGTCACGGGCTTGTACCACAGACTTTATCTTTACCTCAAGTACTAGGTACAGCCAAGACACATTTGTGTTACAAAGTATTCATTTCAGGATGCCATTATGTATAAATGTATGCTGAAATTTGTTGTGTAGATTCCTCTGACTGAATACGATTCTCAATACAAATCACAATTTCCTTTGTTTCTTCACTCCTCTTTGAATAAAATCACTTCATTTGATTCTTTTTTTCACTACATGTGATTCCACTACTCTCTCAGTTCAATTCAGTTCCCACCAAAGTCACTCATGCCATCCATTATTAGCACACATGCAATGTAACTTCTTCAACAAAATGTATTTTATTTCTTGGCAGTGAAAATGATGTAAGATGTTGCAAATTAGACTTGATGAAATATAAACAGACCAACCATGTGGTGTAAATCATGTTGTAAATCAGCTACTTAACTTCTTTTTATTCAATATCCTGGAATTCTTTACATGAACAGGATTTGGATGAACATCTATTCAGTGTTCTAGATGAATTAAGTTACATACACACTGTCATACAGTTTATGACTTTTATTACTCAGGGTGATGCAGGTGGTGCATTGTGAATATCTGATCAACTCGCACTCTTATATACTGTCAAACAATTACTTCATTGTTAACATTACAATGTTTATTACAATTAAACAATATCTCACAAAGTTAATTAGTATATGTGCAGAAATGTTAACAATCACAAACATTAATTTCAGACAAACAAATCTTCCAGAAAACAATGTTATCACTTGAATTTACATCAGATATGAAGGCCAAATGATCTTAAAAATTTCATTAATTACACCATAACAAAATGAAGCACAGTACTCCTACCATGTTTTCGATATACATTTGACTATTACTTTTGCAAAGTATTAACAGTAACTCTGTCTTTAACACAGAAAATTTCTTTTGGTGATTTGTTTATATGTACTGCATTTCAATATTACACAAAGTATCAGTATTATTTTGAAAATTAGCAAATTGTTTTACGTACCAGTATATTATTTATGAAGAGGGATAATAGCAGTTCTCACGTTATTCCAAACACTGCTTCAAGTTTTTTGGCTGACAAAATGAAAATGAGTGAGGCAGTATAATAGAGTTATGGTTTAATTAAAACAGAATACAAAATTTTCAGATGTTCATACTAGTAACTGAGTTTCATAGGTTTGATATGGTGCTATTTCATAATCATTTACATATTAATCATTCACAAGGCACAGAGATTACTGTTTCTGACATTATAATTACCTTGTTAAATGGAATCTGAGTGGTGAATTGCCTTCAGTGAACTGAGAGTTGTGTTACCGATCTGTTTAAAATGACCTCACTGCCAACCAGCATCCCGTTGTATCCTCGGTGAGTCACTGTTGGAATTGGCCAACTCATACAAGTACCTGGGTGTACCATTTTGTAGGAATATGAAATGGAATGATCACATAGGTCCAGTCATGGGTAAAGTAGGTGGTTGACTTCGGTTTATATGGTAGAATATTGGGGAAGTGCAATCAATCTTCAAAGGAGATTGCTTACAAATCACTTGTGTGAGTGGTTTTAGAACTGCTCTAGTGTGTGGGACCTGCACCAGATAGGACTAACAAGGGATGTTGAACATATACAGAGAAGGGCAGCATGGTTGGTCACAGGTTTGATTAATCCATGGGGGAGTGTCACAGAGATACTGAAGAAACTTGAACTGCAAGATTGTTGAAGATGAATGGAAACTGTCCCAAAAAAGTCTATTAACAAAGTTTCAATAACTAGCTTTGAATGATTACTCTAGAAATATACTACAACCCCTTTGCATTGCTCACATAGGGATTGTGAAGATAGGATGTAATAAATAGTGCATGCACAGAGGCATGCAACCAATAATTCTTCCCGCACTCCATACATGAATGGAACAGGAATAAACCCTAATACCTGGCACAATGGGATGTACCCTCTGTATGCACCTCACAGTGATTTGCAGAGTATAGCTGCAGATGTATAAAGTGCTCTCTAAACTGGTTTTTTACATTTCACACACCATATAAATTGACAGGATGCCTGCAAAACCTATCTGTAAGAAAGGGATTGGAGGCTTACAATTGCTGTCATATCAACCTAAGACAGACTTAAGCTATATCAACATTAAAGCTTTCTAGATGTGGTACCGTGTCATAATTTATAAAACTGGTGCCAGTAGACCCAGAAGAAGGCCGCTATGACTGTGGCCAAAATGTTGGTTTTTCTCCAGCAGCATTAGTTTTATACATTATGACATGGTACCATACCCAGAAAACTTTTACGTTGACTGACTCTAGCTATGGAAGCCTACACAAGAGAAAACATGATTGACTGAGGAAACATATTAAATAATATGTGTCCCTACTGATTTGTTCCATTGAGAATAAGACAGATCAAAATGAAAATTTCTGTTCCGACACTGACAATGTTGAGTGTTTATGGAAAAAGTTCAAGGCAATTGTAAAATGCGTTTTAGACAGATACGTGCCAAGTAAAACTGTGAGGAATGGGAAAAACCCACCGTGGTTCAACAACAAAGTTAAGGAACTACTGCGAACGCAAAGAGAGCTTCACTGCAAGTTTAAATGCAGCCAAAACCTCTCAGACAAACAGAAGCTAAATGATGTCTGTTAGCGTAAGGAGGGCTATGCGTGGAGCATTCAGTAAATTCGAAAGTAAAATTCTATGTACCAACTTGACAGAAAATCCTAACAAGTTCTGGTCTTACGTTAAATCAGTAAGTGACTTGAAACAGCATATCCAGACACTCCGGGCTGATGATGGCATTGAAACAGAGGATGACACGCATAAATCTGAAATACAAAATACCTATTTCAAAGCTGTTTCACAGAGGAAGACCGCACTGCAGTTCCTTCTCTAAATCCTCGCACAAACAAAAAAATGGCTGACATCGAAATAAGTGTCCAAGGACTTGGAAAGCAACTGGAATCGCTCAACGGAGGAAAGTTCACTGGACCTGATGGAATACTAATTCGATTCTACACAGAGTACGCAAATGAACTTGCCCCCCTTCTAACAGCCATGTACCACAAGTCTAGAGGAACAGGAAGTTCCAAATGATCAGGAAAGAGCACAGGTAGTCCCAGTCTTCAAGAAGGGTCGTCGAGCAGATACGCAAAACTATAGACCTATATCTCAGGCATCGATCTGTTGTAGAATTTTAGAACATGTTTTTTGCTCGAGTATCATGTCGTTTTTGGAAACCCAGAATCTACTCTGTAGGAATCAACGTGTGAGACCCAACTCGCTTTATTTGTTCATGAGACCCAGAAATTATTAGATACAGGCTCAGAGGTAGATGCTATTTTCCTAGACTTCCGGAAGGCGTTCGATACAGTTCCGCACTGTCGCCTGATAAACAAAGTACGAGCCTACGGAATATCAGACCAGCTGTGTGGCTGGATTGAAGAGTTTTTAGCAAAGAGAACACAGCATGTTGTTATCAATAGAGAGACATCTACAGACGATAAAGTAACCTCTGGCATGCCACAGGGGAGTGTTATGGGACCATTGCTTTTCACAGTATGTATGAATGACCTAGTAGATAGTGTCAGAAGTTCCATGGGGCTTTTCGCGGATGATGCTTTGGTATACCGAAAAATTGCAGCATTAGAAAATTGCAGCGAAATGCAGGAAGATCTGCAGCAGATAGGCACTTGGTGCAGGGAGTGACAACTGACCCTTAACATAGACAAATGTAATGTATTGTGAATACATAGAAAGAAGGATCCTTTATTGTATGACTGTGTGATAGCGGAACAAACACTGGTAGCAGTTACTTCTGTAAAATATCTGGGAGTATGTGTGTGGAATAATTTGAAGTGGAATGATCATATAAAATTAATTGCTGGTAAGGTGGGTACCAGGTTGAGATTCATAGGGATAGTCCTTAGAAAATGTAGTCCATCAACAACGGAGGTGGCTTACAAAACACTCATTCGACCTATATTTGAGTATTGCTCATCAGTGTAGAATCCGTACTAGATCGGGTTGACGGAGGAGATAGAGAAGATCCAAAAAAGAGCGGCATGTTTTATCACAGGGTTACTTGGTAAGTATGATAGCGTTATGGAGATGTTTAGCAAACTCATGTGCCAGACCCTGCAAGAGAGGCGCTCTGCATCGCGGTGCAGCTTGCTGTCCAGGTTTCGAGAGGGTGCGTTTCTGGATGAGGTATCGAATATATTGCTTCCCCCTACTTATACCTCCTGAGGAGATTACGAATGTAAAATTTGAGAGATTCGAGCGCGCATGGAGGCTTTCCGGCAGTTGTTCTTCCGGCGAACCATACGTGACTGGAACAGGAAAGGGAGGTAATGACAGTGGCACATAAAGTACCCTCCGCCACACACCGTTGGGTGGCTTGCGGAGTGTAAATGTAGATGTAGATGTAGGAATTCGGAAACTACCAAGTAGGCAAGAACTACATGTTGTAATGAAAGATTTCTATCACTATAAGATAATATGGAAGAAGCCTGGAGATACTGACAGATTTCAGATAGATTATGTAATGGTAAGACAGATTCAGGAACCAGGTTTTAAATTGTAAGACATTTCAACAGGCAGATGTGGACTCTGAATACAATCTATTGGTTATGAACTGTAGATTAAATCTGAAGAAACTGCAAAAAGGTGCTAATTTAAGTGATGGGACCTGGATAAACTGACTAAACCAGAGGTTGTACAGAGTTTCAGGGAGAGCGTAAGGGAACAAATGGCAGGAATGGGGGAAAGAAATACAGTAGAAGAAGAATGGGTAGCTTTGAGGGATGAAGTAGTGAAGGCAGCAGAGGATCAAGTAGGTAAAAAGGCGAGGGCTACAAGAGATCCTTGGGTGAGAGAAGAAATAATGAATTTAACTGATGAAAGGAGAAAATATAAAAATGCAGCAGGCAAAAAGGAATACAAACGTCTCAAAAATGATATCGACAGGAAGTGCAAAATGGCTAAGCAGGGATGGCTAGAGGACAAATGTAAGGATGTAGAGGCTTATCTCACTAGGGGTAAGATAGATACTGCCTACAGGAAAATTAAAGAGACCTTCAGAGAAAGGAGAACCACTTGCATGAATATCAAGAGCTTTGATGGAAACCCAGTTCTCAGCAAAGAAGGAAAGCAGAAAGGTGGAAGGAATATATAGAGGGTCTATACAAGGGCAATGTACTTGAGGACAATATTATGGAAATGGAAGAGGATATAGATGAAGATGAAATGGGAGATATGATACTGCATGAAGATTTTGACAGAGCGCTGAAAGACCTAGTCGAAACAAGGCCCCAGGAGTAGACAACATTCCATTAGAACTACTGACGGCCTTGGAAGAGCCAGTCCTGACAAAACTCTACCATCTGGTGAGCAAGATGTATGAGACAGGCGAAATACCCTCAGACTTCAAGAAGAATATAATAATTCGAATCCCAAAGAAAGCAGGTGTTGATAGATGTGAAAATTACCGAACTATCAGTTTAATAAGTCACAGCTGCAAAATACTAATGCGAATTCTTTACAGGCAAATGGAATAACTAGTAGAAGCTGACCTTGGGGAAGATTAGTTTCGATTCTGTAGAAATATTGGAACACGTGAGGCAATACTGACCCTATGGCTTATTTTAGAAGCTAGATTAAGGAAAGGCAAACCTACATTTCTAGCATTTGTAGACTTAGAGAAAGCTGTTGACAATGTTGACTGGAATACTCTCTTTCAAATTCTGAAGGTGGCAGGGGTAAAATATAGGGAGCGAAAGGCTATTCACAATTTGTATAGAAACCAAATGTCAGTTATAAGAGTCGAGGGGCATGAAAGGAAAGCAGTGGTTGGGAAGGGAGTGAGACAGGGTTAAAGTAGTAAAGGGGTTTTGCTATTTGGGGAGCAAAATAACTGATGATGGTTGAAGTAGAGAGGATATAAAATGTAGACTGGCAATGGGAAGAAAAGCGTTTCTGAAGAAGAGAAATTTGTTAACATTGAGTATAGATTTAAGTGTCAGGAAGTCGATTCTGAAAGTATTTGTATGGAGTGTAACCATATATGGAAGTGAAACATGGACGATAAATAGTTTAGACAAGAAAAGAATAGAAGCTTTCGAAATGTGGCTCTACAGAAGAATGCTGAAGATTAGATGGGTAGATCACGTAACTAATGAGGAGGTATTGAATAGAATTGGAGAGAAGAGAAGTTGGTGGCACAACTTGACTAGAAGAAGGGATCAGTTGATAGGACATGTTCAGAGGCATCAAGGGATCACCAATTTAGTATTGTCGGGGAGCATGGAGGGTAAAAATTGTCGAGGGAGACCAAGAGATGAATACACTAAGCAGATTCAGAAGGATGTAGGTTGCAGTAGGTACTGGGAGATGAAGATGCTTGCACAAGACAGAGTAGCATGGAGAGCTGCGTCAAACCAGTCTCAGAAATGAAGACCACAACAACAACAAGATCATTGAGGCTAATAAACTGGAGGAATAAGAAAATTACTGAGCAGAGCACAAACTCTGTATGGATAAGAAAACATATGATAAAATGTTTCAAGTAGCACCACAATGTTATTTTGTGCCTCGTGTCATTTACTCAGTAGTGAGTATGTTTGATATCCAACAGTTCCGGTAGAAACTTTACCATCAGCTTAAATTAACAGTGCATGAAATACAAATTACACTCCTGGAAATGGAAAAAAGAACATATTGACACTTGTGTGTCAGACCCACCATACTTGATCCGTACACTGCGAGAGGGCTGTACAAGCAATGATCACACGCACGGCACAGCGGACACACCAGGAACCGCGGTGTTGGCCGTCGAATGGCGCTAGCTGCGCATCATTTGTGCGCCGCCGCCGTCAGTGTCAGCCAGTTTGCCGTGGCATACGGAGCTCCATCGCAGTCTTTAACACTGGTAGCATGCCGCGACAGCGTGGATGTGAACCGTATGTGCAGTTGACGGACTATGAGCGAGGGCGTATAGTGGGCATGCGGGAGGCCGGGTGGACGTACTGCCGAATTGCTCAACACGTGGGGCGTGAGGTCTCCACAGTACATCGATATTGTCGCCAGTGGTCGGCGGAAGGTGCACGTGCCCGTCGTCCTGGGACCGGACCGCAGCGACACACGGATGCACGCCAAGACCGTAGGATCCTACGCAGTGCCGTAGGGGACCGCACCGCCACTTCCCAGCAAATTTGGGACACTGTTGCTCCTGGGGTATCGGCGAGGACCATTCGCAACCGTCTCCATGAAGCTGGGCTACGGTCCCGCACACCGTTAGGCTGTCTTCCGCTCACGCCCCAACATCGTGCAGCCCGCCTCCAGTGGTGTCGCGACAGGCGTGAATGGAGGGACGAATGGAAACGTGTCGTCTTCAGTGATGAGAGTCGCTTCTGCCTTGGTGCCAATGATGGTCGTATACGTGTTTGGCACCGTGCAGGTGAGCACCACAATCAGGACTGCATACGACCGAGACACACACGGCCAACACCCGGCATCATGGTGTGGGGAGCGATCTCCTACACTGGCCGTACACCTCTGGTGATCGTCGAGGGGACACTGAATAGCGCACGGTACATCCAAACTGTCATCGAACCCATCCTTCTACCATTCCTAGACCGGCAAGGGAACTTGCTGTTCCAACAGGACAATGCACGTCCGCATGTATTCCGTGCCACCCAACGTGCTCTAGAAGGTGTAAGTCAACTATGCTGGCCAGAAAGATCTCCGGATCTGTCCCCCATTGAGCATGTTTGGGACTGGATGAAGCGTCGTCTCACGCGGTCTGCACGTCCAGCACGAACACTGGTCCAACTGAGGCGCCAGGTGGAAATGGCATGGCAAGCCGTTCCACAGGGCTACATCCAGCATCTCTACGATCATCTCCATGGGAGAATAGCAGCCTGCATTGCTGCGAAAGGTGGATATACACTGTACTAGTGCCGACATTGTGCATGCTCTGTTGCCTGTGTGTATGTGCCTGTGGTTCTGTCAGTGTGATCATGTGATGTATCTGACCCCAGGAATGAGTCAATAAAGTTTCCCCTTCCTGGGACAATGACTTCACGGTGTTCTTATTTCAATTTCCAGGAGTGTAAATTAAGAGGTAATAGGTCATTACAACATGTGACATGACTGACACCATAGCAATGCCATCAAGAGCTGTTATGTCAAAAGAAACAGCTCAGCTGATGGTGGCAGGATGTGGCAGTCAGCGTCAAGAGAAAGTTGACACACAATGTGTGCCACAGGTTTTACTTCAGTGTATCTGTTGGATATAATGTTATGATACCAACACTGATTTCATCCAGTTTACATTTTCATCCAGTATGTTCATTATAGATTTTTTTTTCCTCTCTCGTCTGAGCATACATAGCCTAACTTAGAAATATCTCCCATATGGCCGGATCCATCAACTTAAAAAGTCTACTTCTCTTCCACATTCACTTCATTTTAATTTCAGACATATATTTCCAAATGTCATTCTTTCCATAACACACTTCATAATTACTAAGATTTGATTAATGTTCCTAATAATTGTAACATTACCATTGCTTGATGAATACTCATTCCAGTTGCTAAAAAGTTATTTATTTTAGTTCATGACAGGTTTCAAATTTAATATTGAAGCCCTACTCAGATTTGACTACAAAATGTCTTCAATATAAAAGATGAAATTGGTCAGGGAGTAAAATAAACAACTTTTCAACAATTAGAACAATTATTTATCAATGCTGTATACAGTTGTGAAGCACCATTGTCTTTCAGATGTGGAGAAACTAATAATACAATTACTATTTTTTCATTTGTTTAGATACATTGTCTATTAAAATAAGGGAGACGGAATTCTCTTGGTTATTGTTTGATATGCAGCTATAATTATTACCATTGTTAATATTAGTGCTGTCATTGCAGATCTATAACTCTCATAGAAAAATATTGTTTCTTGAAAAGGAATAGTTACACTTAGTGAAGTTAATTATTTTAAACATGGGTGATGTTTATTGTAGTATCTCACTTCTTTTCACAGTGCCTAGAAACAGAAATGATGATGTATAAAGATGAAGCAAAAGAGTATAAGCATAAAGTTGAGCTGATGAAGGAAGAATTGAATGAATTCAAAAAACTGTACTACGAGTTGGTAAGTATTAAATTTCATTTCAGCATACAGTACATTGCATTGGAAGTAAGATTATTATGTAAAAAAAAACTAGTATCCACCAGGTAGATGAGACAGAAGGGACTGAGTCAGAAGTTGACAGGTGTCTACAGGTATATGGAAACATGCTGTTTGCAGAGCTACCCACAAATGTTTGAGCCACTGAAATATTTGCATGGTAGTGTAACAACCAAGGTAGCCTCACATATGTACTATTTTTTTGAGAGCTGAGAAATTTGGAAACAGACAAAAGTGCTTCAGAGTCCTAATTGTGCTGTTCAAATCACTTGCTGACTCTTGTAGCAGCAGAGAAGGGACATTACCTTGTTGAAATTTTCATCTTCTCCAGAGAAACAATATTTACACAATAGTGATTGTGATCTCTGTGGATGGAGTAGCAGCCAAATCAGAGAACCTCTTATGCTGGACTTTCCATCATCTGATTCACTCATCATAATACTATAATACTATAGGATTACAATAACTTTTATCTGAGATCAAGGTTGCAAAGAACATATACTCCTGACTAGACAGACATCAACACACTTACTTTCTCTGACAAATAACAGTTGCAAGAACAAAATGTAATTGTTTAAATGTATGAGATTAACTAGCTAACCAGGTCAGTTATTTTTTGTGGATTAATCATCCCAGAAACTGCCTTCAAAGCACTGCCGAGATTGTAATATTATCCTGAAGCTATAAATTTTTTCAGGAGTGGATGCAGATTGTTTGTTCTTCAAAACTTTGTTGCTGGAAGTCAAAGTCCAAATGTGTTTCAACAAAAAATGTCTCATTAGAGAAAGCTGTCAATTACCAATATGTACCAGTTTATTTTTGACACTGTTGACCAAAATTAAGTCTTCCCGATTGACGGAAGTATAGATGTAGACACCAATTTTGGAAGCCAGTATGCAGCAGTATTCAATGAAATTCAGTCTAGTTACCACTATGTTATGTGGACTATGAGTAGCACAACATTCACTTCTGCCATGAGCGACATTTTGAACTCTGTAGTTTCCCAAAAGATATAGCCAAAAGTTGGTAAAGACTGATATAAGATTGTAGACACAATGTTCAAGGCCTCACAGATGGTAAATTTCAACAGGTGTATCCCTACACTTAACTAAGCATTTCACTCTGTCAGCCACATGATCCTTCCTAGAAAACTTGGAAAGTACAGCATTAGGGGCTTAGCAAATAAGTGAACCATTACGGGCTTAGCAAATAAGTGAACTCAGCCATTCCTAAACAACCATAGGAACAGAGAAAGAATAAAATTTGTGGGTAACAGCACTACAATAATCTCTAAGTACTTATGAAAAGATGCCATACTCGCCTGTTGTGTTTCACAAGGGGCTCTACTGGGATGTCATGTTTTTCTTATCAACACTGCTTGATAATATGTTGGTCTTCTTTGGAATGCAATGCAGCAGGAATTGTACAAGTCATGAATTCAAAATGTCCTTTTTACGTTGCTGGAGGTGTGTCACATCAGATATACAGGAGATTAACAGAAACATGGAAACACCAAAAAGACAATGCATTACCACAGCTATCCAGTGTAGGAAAACTGTTGGCATTCAAAACAGCTTCCAGTCATCTTGGAATTGATAAATACTAGTCCTGTATGTTTTTCAAGATAATTTTACACCATTCTTCCTAGAAAATAGTGGCGATTTGAGATTATAATGATGGAGGTGGGTAGTGATGATGCACACTCCTCTCCAATGTAGACCACAAAGACTCAATAATATTGATATCTGGTGACTGCAGTGGTCTGGGGAAATGTGACTGCTAATCTTCATGCTGAAAAAAACCCAGCCCTGAGCAATTCAAACTGTGTTAACAGGGCTTTGTTATCTTGGAACAGAGTATCACCACTGGAGAACAAACATTGTACCATGGTATTTGACCCGATCGATTTAAAATGATCACGTACTCCTTCAAAGTACTGTAGTGTTGCACAGTAACCATGGGGCACATGAAATTCCATGATAAGGCTGCTTGAATCATCACTTAACTACTGGCATGCTTCGCTTTTGGGATGTAAATCCCACCAGAAGTTGGAAACAATGTGAAAAAAGACTCACCTGACCAAATGACTTTCTTCAATTGCTCCATGGTCCAAGTTTTATGGCACTGGCACCACATTTTGCTGTTATGGGCACTTGCATCATCGGCAAGTGATTTTGGAATTTCATCTTGCCCTGCAATTCCCTGCTTACAGAGGTCCATCGATGTCTATTTGTTGCTGATAGGGTTTATGAGTGTGATATTCAGTTCTTCAGTGACTTTTGTGGCTGTCATCCTCTTACTTTTCCATCATAAACTTCTTCAGTGATCACCCAACACAATCACTCAAAACAAACATTCATCCACATTGTGACTTAGAGGATAATGTTTCCCACTTGCCTCCTATGTGGTGTATATCTTCAATATGGTGCCTCTTGAAACACCAAACACTTCAGCTCGTTGATTAAAAATACCTACTGTGAAGCACCAAGAATTTTCCCATGTTCAAATTCACTTGGCTCCAACATTACACTCTCACAACTACATAGAACACTGTTCTGACTTTGACTGACGCTTTGTAAAAAACTGAGGACACTGCACGAGTGCCTCTCACGGTCAAATACAACAGCAGGCTTCACTAGCATCTGGATTTATGTTCAAGCAATGCACTGCTTGCTGTGGGTATATATTTTTGTTGAACTCCTGTATACACACAGTTCAAAAAATTCCCATTGAATAGGACCAGCTTCTTGTGGCCACAGAGTTTGCACCCAATAATGTCCCAGATGTGTGACATCAGATTGACATCAGGAAAATTTGCTCCTCAAACCACTGTAGCACGATTCTGGTCTTGGGAAGACATCAAACATCAAGGGACGCATGTGATCTGCAATAATGTTCACACGGACTGCAGCAGTTTTGATTACTACCACAGATGTGTGTGTCACAAAATAATACTTCCCCAACTTTCCTGCGTCTCTGGCAAGGTGTATATTTTAAGCAGCCATTTTGCATCTACAGTGGTTATGCTGTCCGTGGTCAATGAGATGTTAAACTCTAACATTCATTCCTTTGTTTCTTCCTTTGAGCAGTCATTCACCACAGTTATGGTGTACCTGGACACCAACATTAACCTGGTGTGACAAAAAACATGATTCATCTGACCAAGCAACATGCTTCCATTGATCCAAGGTCCAATCTCAATGGCCCCAGATTGCACTGCAAAGGTAACTGAAGATGTCATTGGATCAACATGGGAATATGTGGGGTTTTTCTGCACAGGAGCCTCATGTTCAACAAAGTGCACTGCACAGTATGCATCAAAACAGTTGTGCCTACACCAGCACTGCACTCTGTTTTGAAATCTGCCACCTATCCTGCTTCACAGAACAGGCAAGCCTCTGAGTTTCATGTTCAGTAATGAGGCATGGATGTCCAACAATTCATCACACACTTGTGGTGTAGCTGACTTTCAATAACTTTCAGTAAATGCAAATCACAGCAGCACACATCCAATTGACTAGTTGGGCTGTTTTTGTGATTCTCATTTCCAGGTGCTACACAATAACAATGTTCTTCCTGGCCTCCACCCAAACAAAGTATTAATCAGACAAATAAAGTCAGTTCTACACTCATATAAATACACACATGAGCATAACAAAAAGAATAGCAACAATTAATGAAGCAAAATTCCTTTATATTGATTATCTATTTCAAAATTTTTAATCTGTCCTCCAGCACTGGCCAACTTGCTTGGTTATATAAAAAGTTTTGTTTACACCATTGTTATTGAAAATTGCAGAACGAATGACTTGAATCACTGCCAGATCAGAGGATGTGTAGAATAGTGGAGCCATAACAAGTGATTAAGATGGCAGGGATGGAATGCATGTAAGCCCAGCAGTGACCCCTTTCGTGTGACCAGCTAAACCAGTGTTATACCACACTCAGTCAACTACTGAGGTGTCAGATAAGTTTCAAACATGTAAGGAAGTGCTGGTGTGTCTTTTTGATATCAAAGAGTGAAATATCAGAATGTGAGTGAATTTAAGTGGGTCCCAATGATTTTGTTGTACCATTACAGTGTGACTCTCACAGGACATGCTGCTGTGTCTGTACTGTATGTGTGGAACCAGTGGGTAGGAGGAGGTACTGTACTACACAATGTGATCACAGAATGGGATGACAGCCATGTTGACTACATAGCTATAACTGACAGAACATCTTTGTTGACAATGTTGGCTCTATGTTGGCACTCCGTAATGGGTATGGTAGTATCTATGTTGATGGTTCAGTGCTATCTGCTAAGTGCTGGACTGACAACACACATGTCATTGGGGTGGCATGCATAGATCAAAACCACCAGCCCCTCAGAAGGCAGAGCGTACACGAACTTTATCACTGGTGTGCTGAGTAACAAAATATAGTGTCTTCAGACAACTCCTGTATCAGCTATTCCTAGAGTAATGATCAGGAATGTGTTTGATGCTACTGCAATGAACACAATTGGGCGAACTGCATTGTTGAATGATAGGTTATAACATGATCTTGCCTCCTACTTAATGAGCGTAATCTGAACAGTAACTGCCCCTCCTGAAGGCAACTCCACATGCCAATGCCATATTTCAGCAATTAATGTGTGGTCACATATGCCAAGGAATGTGCAAGCCTTGTGTACCACTACTTCCCAGCCCACATGCATGCCTGACATATTACCTGTCAAACATGTCTGGGTTACAGTTGGTCAGAAACTTCTTTGTTTTGCTTCTCCAGCAACCACTGTCAGTGCTTTGTGGGTAGCCCCTACAAACCACATGGCAGTGTGTTCCTCCACAGCACATCTAACTCAGCAGCACCAACAAGAAGCCAGCTGCACCTAATTATGATGATTTAGAATTTAACTTACTTTTAAGTAGACTAGAGGAAAAAAAGAGATATTGCAGACAGCACAGTGGATGCTACTTAGATTGTGCATTCCAAAGGGTGATTCTCTCTGCTTGCCAGTAATTGAGCAGACAGACAGAATCATCACAAGGACAGAGAATATTCCTGCAACAGCAGGGCTGCTCCGCACCCTCATGCTCCAGATCTGCCTGTGCAGGTCAGAATCATTTGACTTGGACAAAATATAAACAGATATGTAAGAGCATGTGGTTGAACATAGTTCTATTACTCATAGGCAGGCAGTAAATGATTTGTACATGTACAACACTGAGCACGCACAGAGAAAAAATTAATTTATTACAACATAATACAAAAAACAGTACTATCCATGTACAAAAATCTTGAAAATAGCACAAGACTTGCAGGCAGACAACATGTGCTTACAAGAAACTTATAATAGAAATGGCCTGCTCAAATATGCTACCATAATAAGAGGCAGCAATGACTGTAAGGCTGCCATGGTGTTTTTAAATAAAACTTATAATATAATTAAAGTAACACAGGTAATGCAATCAACATTTAGTTAGCATAGAGATAATCAACCATAATCAATGAGAATGTTACTTGGGTGACTGCATCCATGTATGCCTGATAGCCATCAAATGCAACCTTACGCAGACCACATCAGAGACCTAGCAGTGTATACCAGGGGCAGAAAATTAGTGACCAGTGCTGACATTAATTCAAGTTCCACCCTCTGGAACTCAGACAGAAAAGGTGACATGTTGTTGTTGTTGTTGTGGTCTTCAGTCCTGAGCCTGATTTGGTGCAGTTCTCCATGCTACTCTATCCTGTGCAAGCTTCTTCATCTCCCAGTACTTACTGCAACCTACATCCTTCCAACTCTGCTTAGTGTATTCATCTCTTGGTCTCCCTCTACGATTTTTACCCTCCACGCTGCCCTCCGATGCTAAATTTGTGATCCCTTGATGCCTCAAAACATGTCCTACCAACTGGTCCCTTCTTTCTGTCAAGTTGTGCCACAAACTCCTCTTCTCCCCAATCTGTTCAATACCTCCTCATTAGTTATGTGATCTACCCATCTAATCTTCAGCATTCTTCTGTAGCACCACATTTCAAAAGCTTGTATTCTCTTCTTGTCCAAACTATTTATCATCCATGTTTCACTTCCATACATGGCTACACTCCATACAAATACTTTCAGAAACGACTTCCTGACACTTAAATCTGTACTCGATGTTAACAAATTTCTCTTCTTCAGAAACGATTTCCTTGCCATTGCCAGTCTACATTTTATATCCTCTCTACTTCAACCATCATCAGTTATTTTACTCCCTAAATAGCAAAACTCCTTTACTACTTTAAGTGTCTCATTTCCTAATATAATTCCCTCAGCATCACCCGATTTAATTTGACTACATTCCATTATTTTCGTTTTGCTTTTGTTGATGTTCATCTTATATCCTCCTTTCAAGACACTGACCATTCCGTTCAACTGCTCTTCCAAGTCCTTTGCTGTCTCTGACAGAATTACAATGTCATCGGCGAACCTCAAAGTTTTTATTTCTTCTCCATGAATTTTAATACCTGCTCCGAATTTTTCTTTTGTTTCCTTTATTGCTTGCTCATTATACAGACTGAATAACGTCGGGGAGAGACTACAACCCTGTCTCACTCCCTTCCCAACCACTGCTTCCCTTTCAGGCCCCTCGACTCTTATAACTGCCATCTGGTTTCTGTACAAATTGTAAATAGCCTTACGCTCCCTGTATTTTACCCCTGCCACCTTCAGAATTTGAAAGAGAGTATTCCAGTTAACATTGTCAAAAGCTTTCTCTAAGTCTACAAATGCTAGAAACGTAGTTTTGCCTTTTCTTAATCTTTCTTCTAAGATAAGTTGTAAGGTTAGTATTGCCTCACGTGTTCCAACATTTCTGCGGAATCCAAACTGATCTTCCCCAAGGTTCGCTTCTACCAGTTTTTCCATTCGTCTGTAAATAATTCGCGATAGTATTTTGCAGCTGTGACTTATTAAACTGATAGTACAGTAATTTTCACAGCTGTCAACACCTGCTTTCTTTGGGATATTCTTCTTGAAGTCTGAGGGTATTTCGCCTGTCTCATACATCTTGCTCACCAGCTGGTAGAGTTTTGTCAGGATTGGCTCTCCCAAGGCCGTCAGTAGTTCTAATGGAATGTTGTCTACTCCTGGGGCCTTGTTTTGACTCAGGTCTTTCATTGCTCTGTCAAACTCTTCGTGCAGTATCTTATTTCCCATTTCGTCTTCATCTACATCCTCTTCCATTTCAATAATATTGTCCTCAAGTACATCGCCCTTGTATAAACCCTCTATATACTCCTTCCACCTTTCAGCCTTCCCTTCTTTGCTTAGAACTGTGTTTCCATCTGAGCTCTTGATATTCATACAAGTGGCTCTCTTTTCTCCAAAGGTCAAAAGGTGACAGAGGATGTATAATCACCAACGTAATTCATAAACATAATTACATGTAGTGAACACGGAGGGACCTGTACCAACACATGAAGGTTTCAGTTGCATGACCAATGGTATCAACTTTAAGCTAGCAAATAATGCAGCAATAGCATCCATAACAAACTGGACTATACATGAAAATATAACCACTAGTGACCATGTCATAACATACAAACAACCACATACTCAGAACACATCTAACAAATCACACACAAGACGCTTATTGTTTCACAAAGCAGATTGCAAAAAATTGATGGAAATTATCCAACAACACTATGTATAAAATGTCAATGGAGGTATCAACTACAGAGAACACGAACTAACACAGGTGAAACAACATATATGCCCTCTAGTATTACAGGTAACACAACATCTATGCTCTCAGTATTACAGGTTAATTCTAAATTATTTCTGTTTGCTGGTGACACTAGCTTCGTAGTAAAGGATAATGTGTGCAACATTGTCTCTGTTTCAAATAGTGGAATTCATGACTTCAGTTCTTGTCTTGCAGAAAATAAACTAACTCTAAATCAGAGTACAACTCAGTTTTTACAGTTCAACAAAAACCAATGATCTAGCTTCACAGAAAGGGCATATAATTAGTAAAACTGAAGCAGTTCAAATTTCTGGGTGTTCAGGTAGATAGTAAACTGCTGTGGAAAGTTGACATACAGGAACTTGTTTGAAGACCGAATGCTGCATATTTACTATTTGAACGGATCTGAAGAAAGTGATAGATCGACATGAAAAGAAGTCCACTTTGGTTATTTTCATTTGTTTATAATGTACGGCATTATATTTTGGGATAACTCTTCCTACTCTCAAACAATATTTTTGGCTCATAAACAGGTGGTTTGGGCAATAAGTGATGTAAGAGCATGAACCTCTTGTTGACCCCTATTCATTAGTCTGGGTATTCTGACATTGGTCTCTCTCTATATATTCTTTACTGTCATTTCTGTTAACATTATCAGCTTATTCTCAAGAATTAGCAGCTATCACCCAGTTAATACTAAGCAGAAATCCTTGAGTCTTTGTGCAGAAAGATGCACAGTATACTGCTGTGTCCATTTTCAGTAAGCTACCTCAAGAATTAAAAAATCTTAATAGTAATCCACAACTTTCAAATCGAAACTGAAGACTTTCCTCATGGGTTGCTCCATCTATTCTGATGAGGAGTCCTTGAAAAATTATGCTGATTCCTGTGTTATAGTGTTGATCATGTTTACGCAAACTTATGGCTTGTCCTTTTTGGGGTTCATAAACATTTTATTTTATGTTTCATTACTTTTATGTTGTAATTTCATGTAATGACATGTTCCATGACCGTGGAGATTTGCTCCTCAATTTGGTCCTACAGAACTAGATGTGCAAAATAAAATAAAATAAATAAACATGCGCAAACACATAAATACCAATGCTAAAGAATACAAAATGCTCACCAACACTATGGACCAATGAACTCACAAGACTCAAACAAGATACTAGACTCAAATGAAAATTATATCAAGGTGTGATACTAGATAGAACAGACGCATAAGACATGAAGCATATAGGTATGGACAAGACTTATACAGACAGATCCTATACAACATGCCTAAACAATAGTGGGAGTGACTTGTAACAGCACAAAAAGAGCAAAATATATGGGGGGCCATACAAAATACTGACAGAGAAGATAAAAAGTTCTTGGAATGCTGTCAGTATGATAGCACTATGATGAAGGGATGGAGGAATACAGTGGAGTTTCTGCTGTACAAAATGCTCCCTGATGACATCATTGATACAGACACACAATATCATACAACGCAAAGAGGAGACCTACATACACCATACAACACTGAAACTGTCACCTGCCATTTTGCACAAGAAGAGGTTGCGCTAGCCATCTCAGAGCTCAAAACCAACAGAGCACCTGGACCAAATGGTATCCTCATGGAAACACTGAAAAAAATTAGCAGCACAGAGCAACCTGTTCCTAACAACATTACTGAAAAATGCCTTGTGGCTGGGCAGCATACCTGCAGTATGGAAAGCCTTCAAAGCAGTCATTGTTAAGAAATCAGTGGACAGGGATCTTTCAGATCCAAAGATGTACAGGCCAAAATGTCTAATAAGTAATAAACACCATAGCAAAGATTCAATAGAAGCTACTTTGTAAATGCTTGCAAACTCGCAGAGCTCTCAGGGGCATGATCGAACACCAGTTCATCTTCAGAAACAGCAAATCAAAAGATGATGCCAGCAACCATACCCTACACATACTTCATACTGAAATGCAGAAATACACCATGGCAATAATGACTGACACTGTCGGGGCATTTGATAACCGCAAGCAGCCGGCAATGTTTCAAAGGTTAAGACATCTAGAGGTACCGCAATTACTGTACAACTGTTTCCTAAGCAGCTGTAAAGACATAATTGTCAAATGTCAGATGGACAGCCAGAAAATAACTAAAAGAATTACCAAAGGCCGTCCTCAAGGGTCGATCCATGGCCCCATCTTCTGGGACATAACAATCGAACCCCTCCTATCGAGCCCCTTCTACAATTTCTAGATGGGGGTGACAGATCAGAATTGTCCCTTATGCAGATGACCTATTAGCTGCAGTCACTACAAGCAACAGAGCCAAGATAGAAGAGAAAGCCAGAGGAATACTACAAACAGTTACACAATGGTGTTCAAACAACAAACATAGGGTATCTGAAAACAAAACGATACACACATTACTGAAAGGATCATTCCAAAGAGACACTTCAATTACAATACGTGACCCAAGTACCAAATGAGCACATGTTAAACAATATCTTTGCACACACATAGATGAGAAATTAAATTTCCATGAACACAGAAGGCTAACTGTTATGGTTGGCAAGAGAGCCAACACCGTTTTACTAAAGAAGGCCGAAATGCATGTGTTTTAGCTCATGCAGGCTGGCGTGAGGTCTGGAACATGACAAGGAAATTAGAATTTAGAAAAATGGACGTAGCTGGTGGAATACTTTAGTTTAATCCATTAATGATGAACGTCAGTTTTGACGGTACATGATTCACAATATCAATAGTAACTGATAATGGCGCCTTGCTAGGTCGTAGCAAATGACGTAGCTGAAGGCTATGCTAAACTATTGTCTAGGCAAATGAGAACGTAAGTAGGCAGTGAACCATCACTAGCAAAGTCGACTGTACAACTGGGGCGAGTGCTAGGAAGTCTCTCTAGACCTGCCGTGTGGCGGCACTCGGTCTGCAATCACTGATAGTGGCGACACGCGGGTCCGACATATACTACCAGACTGCAGCCAATTTAAAGGCTACCACCTAGCAAGTGTGGTGTCTGGTGGTGACACCACACTAACAACAAATGAAGTGGAAAATATACCACATAAACAGGTGAGACTCAATTCAAAAGAGTACATACTACCTTAGCCAGTCATACCGCCGTGCACTCATTGAATCAGTTCTCAGCTTCAAGTTAGCATGTGGGCACACAGACTGAATGTGGTCACCAACAAAGTATCAGTCAGACAAGGGCAGACAAATGTCCAATTAGCTATCTGGAGTCTTCAGCTCCACCTCAGTGGATGCACTGCGTGTCGTGCTTGCAATATGCCCGTAGATATTGCTATCAAATACAGAGCTGCAGGGTACTGATGGGAAGATTAGATAGGGTATACACAGTAATTGTTGTACCAATACAGATGGCACCTCACTTTAAAAGTTGGCATTTGGATACATGGCAAAGTGAGCGAGATGTGATATGAGATGTAGACTGCACAACTTCCTCCCTCACACAAGGGAGTGGTTGAGAATGAAACATATTGATTCCAGCATTTTATGGTACATCTCTTAACTGGACATGGACCTTACTCCACACACTTAAACCACATGAGTCTGAGACAGACATCTGCATGCACATGTAGGAAATGCATTTTGGCAGAATACGTTGTCTTCTTCCATGGGCAATACACAAACGATAGAAATACAATACACTTAGACTACACAGAAACAGAAAATCACATATACACAGCAATAAGGTACAAAGAACAATCAATGGGCACAACTAAATGTATTGACAAACAGTATTTCAAAAAATAACACATGAAGAATACCTGCAGACACTGCATAATAGATATGCCTACATGCAGTTTAACAACTATCTCCAGTAGGTGGAAAGTGACACATACAGTGACAGTGAAAACAGTGACACATAAGAGGAACAGGAGGAGAAAGACGAGATGTAACAGTAAATAAGTGCTAGTGACATAGCCAAGAAAGCACCAAATGTTTACACAAATGTGCACCTAATGTTAATGGACAGGATTAACAATACTATCTCTCTACTACTAACCAGATTTTTGCTGTTGTTGTGACTGGTGGTTAACAGCTCGAAGAAATTATTCTGAGCTATTTACTGTCATTCACAACTGGTGATGGCTCTAACAAATGTCTCCACTATCCTATTATCGGTTTTAAATTCTTCATAAAACAACAAATTTGTATTTATATTTCAACCTTGAATTATTGTTATTTAAAAAAATACTGTTCTTTGTCAAATAATGTATGGGGTGGGGGGGAGACCTACAAAAGAATGGAATGAAATGTGTTGTTATGGCCTCCCATTGAGTAGACTGTTCGCTTGGTGCAAGTCTTTTGAGTTGGTGGCACTTCGGCGATTTGTGCATTGATGGGGATGACATGGTGATGATGAAGACAACACAACCTTCAGTCCCTGAGCGGAAAAAAAATCTCTGACCCATTCGGAAATCGAACCCATGCCCTTTAGCACAACATTCCATCATGCTCACCACCCAAGTATCAAGGTGGACAAAAGACCTACAAGAACAATGACAACACCCCGTTTTAAATCATCAGGTGACAGGTCCTTAATTTTCCAATAAGTAAATAACACATCCATGCATCCTTTATTCCATACTATGATGTCTGTCTGTATACATACACAAGAAACATGAGGATGGCGCAGTATGTTCTGAATCACCCTACATATTTCTTCACAGATGCTGCTTTTGGTTTATTCAGAATGTCCCAAACCTATAGAGTTTGGTCCAACTGAGTATATGTCCAGTCATTTAACCACTGCATCACCTTGTAGTACAACTACAGGAGAGACCACCTCAGCAACTTATTGATTTGCATGTGTAACTGCCATGCAGAGGTCCCGGATTCAATTTCCAGGACTACCAGGAATTTTTCTCTTGGGCTGGGAACAGGAGGCATTCCTAGTGAGGCCAGATGCAGGCCTATATGAAAGAAAAACAATGGATCTAAGTTCTGAAATCTGACAGTGAGCAAGAGAGACAGTGTTCTGACCCCATGCCCAACTATATCACATCCAAATGTTGTACAGCGGATGGTGTCCTGACATTGAGTTGGCACTGCATAATTCTCTGTGGCCTGATTATGGAATTACTTACTACAATTTGAAGGACAAGGAAAAATCACAACAGACTCTAATACCTGTTTACCTGCTGCATCACTTTGAATTCATGTTAAATTTGTGCACATACTTCAGTCCACCCTCTTTGAAATGGTGAAATGACGATATAATAGTATTCAGACTTATTAAAAATACAATAATGTGATAGATTTAAATGTCTGTTGACCACAACAGTGCTGTTCTGCAAATCTGAGTTTACACTACCTGCAGTCCAATTATCCGGCTTCTTCAAAAAGAGCAACTAACACATTTTTACCATATGGCATTTGCATTCAAAAACCAACATCAAAACCTCTGAGTTCACCACTGTGAGAAAATAGTGAGATGATGTATTTATGTGCAGTTCCAATTAAAATGCAGATTTTTGAAACTTCAATAAATGGTAATTTTCAGAATTTTTATGTCTTTGGTGTAAAAAGTAGTTGAATTTTTACAGAAGCGGAAGGAGCAGAAGAGAAAAGAACAGATGGCAGAGGATGCAAGAGCAATCAATATATTCCCACAGCTCATAAGCAACGAGGTCCGCATAAAACCACGCTTCACTGGTGGTGGTTTCAACCTAGATGCTCACTCTGCAAGCAGAGCTGGACAGACATCATAGTCTCCTGTGCTTGTGATTCTTGTAATTGGCTTTTGCACCTGCTGTAATGTGTTACTCTAAAGTGTGCCAAATCTTAAACTGACTGTAATGAGGGGTATGTGATCAAATTCTACAGAAAAATGTCAGAAACATGAAAACAGAATGTGGCGGCACAACATGTAGACCACAAACACCACAACCACCACTATCACAACCACACAACCCCCAAATTCGTTTTCAGCAGCTACTGCTGTAGGCATGCAAATGAGAGGCCTAGCTCCACCTGCCAGCAGTGCCGTCTATACCCGTGGCCTGGTGTGCACGAGCCTTACAGGGGCCAGCATACGATGGACCAGTTCCTTATTCTCTTTCAACAACTACTCTATATTGGAAGTTTCAACCTCTCTATTTGTTCTAGTTGAACTTGCAGGTTTTCTGACTTTATTTGGTACCTATGTCTAAGATAAGACATTGTGTCACAGAAAGTACTAGATATTACACAGAAATTATGTGGAAAAAGTTGCTGAGAGGGTAATCTCCCCCAAAAGTTAAAGTTTCAGCTTAATGTTGTTTTACAGGAGCGTCTAGTATATTTTCAAACATGTCCACCACCAGAAAAATGAAAACAATGGATATAAATGTTGTAGGAAAGTTATGGTGGAATGTAAATACTTTTGGATCAAAGTCGACCACTCACTGAGAAGCAGAAGCATTAAGTCATAGCATGTGCCTAGAGGTGACTAAATGCTTCTGCTTTTTGATGAGCACTCTCCTTTAACCATGAAGTATAAAAGATGCTCACCATCAACTATTTTGGGGGTTAATGGTAGAGGTCTTCTCTCATTTATCAGCCCATGTACTCCTTGGTGTTATCAAGAATTTTTTTCCATCTGGATGGTAGCTGCTCACTGTCGATTCAACAGAAATGTGTGAGCCATTTCTGTCTAGATCATTCTATTCCATTTGCAACAAACTTTAAGTCCTCTCAGAAACTTCACTTCTTGGCCATGAATTTGGCTTTTATTGTTGCCCTCTGTGATCCATATTTTGCTGCTGTAGAGAAGTGTTTGGGGTGCCATTGCCTTGTAGAATATCATGTGGGTCACTGTGTGACAGGTTTTCAACAGCATTCTGGTTGGAAACTGTAATATATCTGGAAATTTTCAAACACCACCACATAACATGGTAAATGAAAGACAGCCAATGAATACTCTGGCATTCTCAAAACTATAAGGGTGGTTTGAAAATTTCTTGGAACGGAATAGAGAAAAAGTACTTACATCACTGAAACATTTTTTTATTTTTCAATGTAGTTTCCTGGTAGATTAATGCACTTGGTCCAACTATGTTCCAGTGCCTTGATCCCATCTCGAAAATGAGTTTCCTCCATGCCTGCAAAATAGTTGTGAACTCGGGCTATTAATTCTCTGTCTGAACTAAATCTTTGTCCACCAAGAAAAATTTTCAGTTTTGGGAGGAGATGGATGTCTGACAGATCCATATTAGGTGAATAAGGCTGGTTGCCAACAATTCATACCTTAGTTCGTGTAATTTTGCCATGGTGATGACACATGTGTGGGCGCACATTGTCTTGATGGAACATGACTTTCTTTCTTGGTAAATCTGGTCTTTTTTCATATATCTTTTGTTGTAATTTGTCCAGGAGGTTAGCGTAGTAATCTCCAGTAATTGTGTGCCCAATGGGGAGATAATCTACAAACAGAATCCCCTTCCCATCCCGGAACACTGATGCCATGACCTTTCCTGCCAAAGGAACTGTCTTTGCTTCCTTTGGTGGCAGAGAATCAGTATGTTTCCACTGCTTTGACTTGTTTTGTCTCTGGGTATAGTAGTGCACCCATAGATCACCTGTGGTCTTGTTTGTTTCTCCTAAAGTGGGCCACACATTGTTGCGATATGTCCATTCTCATGTGTTTTTGATCCAGCATCAAGAGTCGCAGCACCCATCTTGCAGATAATTTTTTCATTTCTAATTCTTCAGTTAAAATGTGATATACCCTTTCAGATGACGTCTGGCAAACGTGAGCAATTTCACGCAATTTCAATCGGCGATCCTCCATGACCATTTTGTGCACTTTTGCAATGATTTCTGGAATAGTGACACATCTTGGCCGACCACTGCATGAATCATCATCAAAGCTCTCCTGACCAAATTTAAATTCATTTGTCCACTTGGCAACAGGTGAATGTGAAGAGCAGAGTCCCTCAGTGTATTCTAGAAACAACAACAGAGCCATGTCACCGCCACAGCTATCTTCCGAGAGCACTGACATGGCACGTGTTTACACGCAACAGTCCAATGAATATCACATGAACAAGTTGTTGTGGTAGCACTGACCTCTTGTGGTGATTCCGAGAACTTTTCAAACAACCCTCGCACTTCTTCCATCCCTTCTACAGTCAGTTTCTGTCTCTCTCTCTCTTTCTGTAAAAGCACTAAATAAGAAACCTTCATTGCTTCATTTTGTTATGATTTACATCATTAATCATAGAAAATTGTGATGCTCTTGGCAGCAGTCTAGAATATCAGTGAAGCAGAACTACTTGTAAGTACAAAGAGTTGAACCTGTGAAGTTTCCTGGTGTTATGATTGGCTGCATAGTTAACTGGTTTCCTCAAATATTACATCTTCACAATAAACTCAGCTTATCAATTTTTGCCATACTGTAATATCTGAGTTGTTGTGCAAGCTGCTTCATCTCCCAGTACGTACTGCAGCCTACATCCTTCTGAATCTACTTAGTGTATTCATCTCTTGGTCTCCCTCTACAATGTCTGAGAATGGCAACTTAAACACTATGAAAGCAGCATACTTTGGGTATTTCCTTTCTCCAGTGATATATGGAACTATAGTTTAGGGAAACCAAGCACTTGCAAAGAAAATATACTTGGCCCAAAACTGTGTTGTAAGAGTAATGAGTAGTGTAGAGTGTAGATCTAGTTATAGAAACATTTTCCAGAAACTAAAAATTCTTACTGCTACTTCTCAATATATATTTTCACTTAGGCATTTCATATGTAAAAATATTGAGTTATATAAAAGAAATAGTGCCTCTCATGAATTCAGTACAAGAATACAGTATTATTTTCACAATGATTGTAAAATTCCAATAATGATGCAGAAGGGTGTGCAGTACACTGGCACAAAAAGTTTACAATGTTCTCCCTCAGCGACATATTAAAAGTAGATTTGAGAAGTCCACATTTAGTGAGCCTCTGAGGCAATTTCTTCTGGGAAGGTCATTTTAAAGTTTTGTTGAGCTTCATAGTAACAATGGAAAAACCTTCAAGAACTACAAAATATAAGTACAGTTTAATATAATGCAAGACTAGACAATTATGTAGATACTCATATTTTATTTTTAACTTTCTTTGTCAGATTTATGTATAACGCAAACATGACATGCTATGACTATTATCTTTTGTAACATTACTATCTATGTAGTGATTTGTTTAGAAAGATCTCACAAATTGTACTTTGCGAATTATCACAGATGGTACAATGCATAAAGAAACTAATAAATAAAAAATATCTTTGAAACTAACC
The DNA here is from genome assembly GCF_023897955.1 of Schistocerca gregaria. Taxonomy (NCBI): domain Eukaryota; kingdom Metazoa; phylum Arthropoda; class Insecta; order Orthoptera; family Acrididae; genus Schistocerca; species Schistocerca gregaria. The sequence goes on from NC_064928.1 coordinate 79,180,812, forward strand.
CATGTGACCATGTTTTTGTACATAAGTGTGTTTTGAAAATAGAGAAATTTTATCATGGATTGACAATGAAACAGATTCTTTCAAAACTGAAGTGTATTAGGTTTCTTTTAATGGAAAACGCAGAATGGAATAAAGACCAATATTATGAAAAGGATAGATCACTACTCACCATGTAGTGGAGATGTTGAGTCAAAGACAGGCACAACAATAAGACTACTAAGCATGCAACCTTTTAGCCAAAATAGAAAAAACACACACACACACACTCACACACACACACACACACACACACACACACACCCTCTGTGTCAAGCTGTCTGGCTCTGGCAGCCAGATACATTTCTAGTTTATTTATTTATTTATTTATTTATTTTTCCCTTGTGTGTGTGTGTGTGTTTTTCTCTATTCCGGAAGAAGGCCTTCTGGCCAAAACCTTACATGTTTATCAGTCTGTTTGTTGTGCCTGTGTGTGACTCAATATCTCTGCTATACAGAGAATAGTACCCTACCTTTTCATAATATTGTAGTTTTTTTACTTTAGATAATTTCCCATTTCCACATATTTAACAGTATAACTTTCCACATCCTTTATGAAACTGCTTCACTAGGCCATGATGAAAAGTCTCATTTGAAACTTGTACCCTGAGACAAAAAGCTTTGGTTCTGAAGCATGTAAGGATAAATAAAAAATAAAAAATTAAAGTACAGGTACTTAATCGTTGTCATATTGCTGTCCTGCTTGCGTCACTTCTTGTCCTTCTGTGCGTGAGTGATATAATAAATTACAGTGGGAAATTTCAGTAGACAAGTTGGCACAGCCGATATTTAAATCACAGTCAATTTGCACTTCTGTTTATAACCCTCCAATGGTGGTCAGCTTGCAGTTCACATTGTTCAACAATCTTACAAAGTAACCCACATGAAGTCACACTGAGCCTAACCAAGTTGTACAAATGGCAACTAATGACTTTTCTGGCTATATGTACATAACTGATGGAGACTAAAAGTGACTGATTGATTAGCTGCTGCTAGATGAGACCGATTGTGGAATTGTTCATGATGTCCATTTAAAAACTCATGTAGGAAGTGTTCTACAAATTATTTAAACATTACAGAATATAAGTATTCTGATTTTAGCTATTAAAATTTTTATTAATTTCATGCATTGTGGGATGTTGATACCCACTTCACAACATTAAGTTATAACGTGCTAGAACATAGTTCCCAGCAGTCTGAAGTCCAGTACACATGGAAGTATAGGTCTACTTACTGTTCAATATACCATATCAGCACATGCTCTGTAGTTAATATAATAACAACAAATATCTAACATGAAAGTAAAAACAAACTGCGTAAATCATGAATCAGATGGCTGATATTTTGGTTTCCACATTGGCATGACTCTGAAACAGTACTCACAGCGCAAACATTGTATCACCGTTCATGAAATATCTGAAAAGGCCTGAGGTGTGATGGTATCATATGATGTGCATACATGCAACTTCAGCTTTGCACACAACAGGGTGAGGCAACATTAGCACCTCCGATGTGCCAAGCGGTTTATTGGAGTGTGCTTCATTTTGTTTCATAGCCACAGGTTCAGTACGGGTGCGCAAAATAGTTAAAGAGGCACTTAATCAACCAAACGGTGTAGCATATCATTTACCAACCAGGCTTACTTTTCTGGTGGTCCCATATGACCACCAACCAATATTACAATGGAGATGGACATGGACTACTATACAGAGAAAGATATCAATTCACAGGACGCCCTGTCTGTACCACCACACCAACAACCCAGGGGAGGTGTGGGAAAGATGGGAAGTAGTGTGGGTATCCACCTAGATCAAAAGCAGACTAGTCATTTCATGACTTAGGATCAGCCTGTGAGCAAGAAACCATGACCAGTTGCAGACTCCACAACTGGCAGAAAGAAAGAGAGCTGTCCCTGACACAAGCACTGTGGGGTGTGCATGGATGTCTGTGATGGCCAAGCTCACCTCCTCCTGCAAGTCCACCACAGCTGATGTAGGCAACAAGGATGGCTGGAGCACAGTGAAATTGAAGTGAATGGCTTGTACTGCATCACCTAAGAAAACTAACTGTGTCATATGAATGTTTGCTCCAAACATTTTAAACATAAGGAAGCGAGACTTCTTACAAAAGAAGAAACATTAGAAAAGTACAGCTCACCATTATGATCAGAATCATTAGAGTAGAATGCTTGTTTGGTCAGACAAGTGTAAAGTAGGAAAAAACCATGGTTCATTCAGCTGAATGTCACATTTATTGATTTCTAGGGAAATCATGGAAAATCTAACTTTAAATTCTGACACATGGATTTGAACTCCATCATGAATTCAATGTCAAAACACCATAATCCTACTGCTTTGTAGGAACTTTTAATTGCTGAAATGACGTGCATTTCGTCTTTAGAGCTGGAACATTAATTCCATTTTAATACACTGCGCCAGCTCAGAATCTGAGCCCACATATCTATCTTTCAGGATCAATGGCTCCAAATTGTGCTACTTGAACACACCTCAGGGACAAGTTAAAGGTTTCAGTTCCACACAATTCCTGTTCATAGCTCACAAATTTTAGATAGATACCCGAACTTCAGGAAATTGTTTTTGCTAGCAGTTTGGATTGTTTTGCAATTATTTTTACAAAGGGCAGTGTCAAATGTTTGTAACAAATCTAAAGTAAAGTGAAATGCAAGTGAATGTACTACTACTACACTTATTAAGCTTTGCCTTGTTATGCTTACTACTTATTCAGAATTATTTCATCTACTATGAAGTCTCTTTACATTTATTCATTGTGTAGGCTTGTATTCACCCATTGTGTTCCATAGATTCCATCAAGGAGGATAGGCTTTAGGGATGCGGAATGAGTCAAGGCACACGTCAACAAAAAAGACAAAGAAACATAGAAACTTCCTATCTACATTATATTAACAACAGACTATCACTGTATGGCTTAACACAATTTGTGCTAATGAAATACAGGCATAGTAAATTAAAAACAAAGGAGCACTCATTTCAAGTAGCAGCTGTTTATCTCCTATCTGCAGCTTAATATTTACTTGATTGCATCAGTATTTTGCAAATAAAACAGTTACCTACATCTGTAAATATGGCACCCTTTTTACAGTACACTTTTTCCTTTTACCACCACCGGTGACTAACTGAAATTTAGGATTATTGAACATAAATAATCAGACTGTTTGTAGTTACTTCAGGCTGTCCTACAAGTGCATATGCACATTCTTCAGATTTACCAACTCAAACAAATTGCCACTTTCCAACCTCACTTAGATCTAAGGTTGTGGTACAGGCCATTCTTTAGCCTCCAGCGACATTTTGTGTCTGAGGTGTCTTGTCATGGTCCGGTGTGACCCCCCTCCTGAGGTTCAAGTCCTCCCTGGGGCATGGGTATGTGTATCATCCTTAGTGTAAGTTAGTTTAAGTTAGATTAAGTTATGTGTAAGCTTAGGGACCAATTACCTCACAGTTGTGCACTGTAAGACCTTACCATAAATTTCCAAAAAATTACATCTTGTGTTTACGGAAGTTGTCTTCACCAGCTCAGTCTCATTATCACCTTCCAACCTAACAAAGATCTCAGGCTATGCTATAGTCATTCTATCAACTTAAATTTCTTTTATATTCATGTTCTATAGCTTCACATATTCAAACAATTACCATCTTTCAAATTACCAAAGCCAGGCATTATCCTTTGGGGCAATACAAGCAAAATCATTATAATATTAAAATTACAAAAATCATTATTTAGAAATATGTGTAACCCAAGACCAAAAGAATCTTGTCACCCACTGTTAAGAAATCTAAAAATATTAAGTGTCCCCCGTTTGTACATCTATGAACTGATCATTTTTGTATACAGTAACCATACATTATTCCCAGAACAATTTCATGCATCAATACAGCACTAGGAATAACACAAACTTCATGCTTCCTACTCACAGGTTAAAGTTATATGCACAAACCCCACAGTATATGGGCATGAAAATCTACAACCTGCTAAAAAAGAAACAAATAAACAGCATGGAGCTGGGGCAACTAAAACCAAAGCTCCACAAGTCATTAGTGGAGAAATGGTATTACTCCATAGAAGAATTTATGAATGATGATGTGGAAGTGTGAGCAAGGAAACATCACCTGCAAATTAAGCTTAGCAGTTTTGTGTCAAATAAATGATTGTGAAAATATATTCACTACGTAAACGCTGTTGTTATATATTACTTAGTAATACATGTAAACTAGAGTGTTGATATATTGTTTTTGTAATACTGTATAAATTTTCCCAAAACATAGAAAGTGTCTAACCTATAATAAAACATAAAACCTGCCTAACCTGTACAAACACCGATAACAGAAACGTCAAAATGCACGAAATGTGGAAAGGGCCGTCCATACAATGCGAGCAATTTTTAACAGTTTACCAACATTACATTCCGCATTTCGGAATAAAACATTATCACACACTCGCGTGCGTTCCATATTATCGTAGTACGAGGCAATAATATTACTCTTTTAAGGCTTGCTTTGAAACGATTTAGGAATTTTGCTACAGGTCCACATCACTTTAATAGTGACAGTTCATCAGTGTGGGCATTTGCACTCTCACTGAACGGACGGTGATTACGAAAAGAAAGTTTCTTTTCGCCCGCCTAGCACATTATTGTTATTATTTTACGGCGTCTCGCGTACATACACTTTGCCAAAAAGTCAACGTGACAAGGAAGACGTCTCACATTTTTAATCCTGCCGCTTTCCACGATAAATAACACAAAGTGAACTTCGTTTATCTTCGTGAGGACTCGGTTAGTCCCGGAGTGCAGCACCTGCTGGAAGGGGAACAGGGTACTCCAAAAAGATCAGCTCATTTGCTCGTCAGTCGTGTAGCTGACACGAGCTGCGCAGTGTACACGTTTCTTACCGCGCGGTGGTGGGTTCACGTTAGTGCCTACCTCTGATAAAAATTGCAGTGGGTGCCTTACATTGTGTGTTATCACGTGTTTACGTGTTGCTTGATGACAAACTTTTACCGGTACAGCTTTCCCTTAAGCATATACGTAACTGTACTCCTGACCTAGATAGCTAATAAAGAAATGAAACTAGTCCAGTTTGCTCCAATACCAAAATGTTACTAGTAACTGGAACGTTGTGGCAGCGTTACTGCGAGCGAAAATTGCTGGCTTCTGGGAAGTATACAGTATAGGTACGCTGTTTGTTGCGTTACACAACGTATCAGGTTGCGAGGAAATACAAAATGTAGTGGTATATTGGTTATCGCACTGAATTACTAAGTAGTCTATTTTGGCGAAGGCTTGTACCAAGTTAGCAGATGAGTTGCAATAAAAGTAATGGGAGAAATATGTCTCAATAGTTTCGTGTACTTCTGACTGTTTGGTCCTCAGCTATTGTGTAATAAATTGTTGAATTTGCACTATCGTCTGTTCAGCGATTGAAATTTGCAGTGTGTTCTTTTCCGATAGGAGTTTCACTTTCTGCTTGTAAATAAACCGTCCAAAACAAAATTTTCCTGCAGATTATTATCAGCTTAGGCCAACGACGCTACAGCATTATTACTGAAGCTGCAGCGGAATATCCTTTATCATCGTATAATTTTATACACGATTTTTTCACCTCTTCCTATCTTCGCTTTAGTATTCACTTTTAGATACCGAAAAATATAGTACGTTGTGGCTAGTTGCACATCTAGGTATTTTTTTAGGGTTCGTACCTCAATCGATAAAAAAACGAAACCCTAAACAGGATTACTTTGTTGTCCCTCTGTTTGTCTGTCCGACTGCTAGAATCCCATTTTCTCAGGAGTGGGTAGACGTATCAAGCTGAACTTAACGTCGCATACTAAGGTCTGCTGTTCTTGGCGGTGTAAAAAAAGTTCTAAGTCAACGCAATCAAACGATACAGCCATCTATGTCACAAATTCTGATACTCGAAAACTGGTCAAAGGGCAGGTTCCCGTTGCCCTAGAATTATAAAATTTGGCAAGAAGCAAGGTTTCACTGTACAACTAAAGTGAAAAACCATAAAGTTGTTGATTTGTAATTATATTACACAACAATATTATTTTTGTCATTTGTTATCCGACTGTTTGTCACTCAGTTGGTCTCTTAATGCCCCTTTTTCTTAGGAAAAGATAGATATATAAAACTGAAATTTATATCACATTCCGTGGTGGTCAATACAATCGAAATATACGGCCATTTGTAACATAAGGGGCCATTTGTGTCACATATTTTGATATCTTGCCAGTATCGATATCAATAACAGGTAAAAAACATCGAAATTTTCATTCCCGGGCTGGATGAATTGTCCATATACATAATTAAGTATGTGTGTACCGAACCCTTGGTGCGCTAGTCCTACTCTCGCACTTATCCGGACTTTTGTTTCTTCTTTTTAGGTTAGAAACATATTACTAGACAAAATGCGAAAGATGGCCAGTTTTAGCCAAAAGATTACTTAGGGACAAAGTGACAGCAATTGTATTTCGTCATTCCACCGTAAAAACTTTCATTGTGCGATCTGAAAATCATGTTATTTTATATCTGATTCCGATTGTTTGTATAGGCATGTGGTCAGGTTTTGTTTGGTCAACTGTGCATAGTGACAGTATATGTAAACTACGTTTTAAACATTAGAAAATCCAAGATGGAATATAATGACAATATTATGAAAAGGATAGATCGCTACTCATCATATAGCGGAGATGTTGAGTTGCATACGGGCACAATAATATTGTCGTTAAACTATTTTGTTGTTGTTATGGTACGTTATGGGAGGCGGATCGTTAGTAGAATTATGTTAGGTTATTTTCAAGTTATGTTGCGTGCGAAATTGCTGAGGTGGCATTTTACCTAGCAAAAACATCCAGGAAGTAACCGACATATATAAAAAGAAAATCTTGACATTATCGTCATCAGAAAATTATGTACGGGGTTAATACATCGTCACATAAGTTATACTACGTTTCTGGAAAACAGTGAAGTCATCAGCGTTCAACATCGGCATCAGATAAAAAGGAAGAGATGAATTTCATGAATAAAGATAGTTACTAAATTTTTGAACTTATTTCTTCATGTCTTGTACCCCTGACGCTGCATAACTAAGGAAAAAAGAAAGAAAGGAAAAAAAAAACGTAAATCGTTGTGCAAATTTAGGTGCCAAATCGGGACGCTTTCTTGTCAAAATATTTAAAGTAAAAATCCGTTACAACTATAACTATTTTAAATTATCTTCGAACAATCGGATATATCCATACTAATCTGCTCTTCCCTCCAACAATTTTCTAACCATTTTTCGCTCCGATGTTTGTCTGTAGGAAATCAGAATAGCTTTGTCTCGTGCTGAGTAATTTCAGTCTTAAATTATAGCCACAATAATGATTTGTTCATGTAAAAAGGATGGCGTGCCTTAGAGTCACTGTATTGTACTTTTTTTTTGGCTTTGGTAGCGTGGGCATTAGCAGTCTACAAATTATTGTTATTGCTCACTGGCGTTTTTATGTTAGTAGGGTGGTGATCCTGTTATACGAGCCGGTTTACAAATGTTGTGTAACGGTATGTTTTCCAGTTTTCAGTGCTTTGTGTGTTCAGACTACCTTACTCTAAAATAGCCGGCTGTAGTGGCCGAGCGGTTCTACACGTTACAGTCTGGAACCGCGCGACCGCTACGGTCGCAGGTTCGAATCCTGCCTCGGGTACAGATGTGTGTGATGTCCTTAGGTTAGTTATGTTTCAGTAGTTCTAAGTTCTAGGGGACTGATGACCTCAGCAGTTAAGTCCCATAGTGCTCAGAGCCATTTGAACTCTAAAATATGCGTATGTTTGTACTTCACGCTTCCGGTTAATGACAAGTCACTGGAGATGAACTATGTATTTTTTGCTGAATATATTTGAGGTTGTGGGGAGTGTACTGCCAGATGTACTCAGCAGACTCTTGGTTCCTTTCAGCAGATCCTGTAAGTCTTCTTCACTTTCACTGAGGGTAGCAATGTCATCACTGAATTTTGTCATTGATATCCTTTCACTCTGAACTCTAATCCCAGTCTGAACCCTTCAGTTATTTCTGTCATTGCTTCTTCGATATATAGATTGAACAGTAGAGGCGACAGACTGCATCCGTGTCATTACACTCTTTTTGATCAGAGCACTTCTTTCTTTGTCTACCAGTGTTATTGTTCCCTCTTTGTTTCTGTAGTTTACTCGAATTTTTTTCCCCAAATCTCGAACATCTTGCACCATTTCGCACTGTCGAACGCTTTTTCTAGATCGACAAATCCTCTGAGCGTATATTCATTTTTCCTCAGTCTGGCTTCCATTGTCAAGCACAGTGTCGGAAATGCCTCTCTGATGTCTTAATCTTTCCTAAAACTAAACTTATCGTCACGTAACAGAAAACCAATATTCTTTTCCATTCTTCTGTATACTATTCTTGTCAGCAACTTGGATGCATAGGATGGTGAGCTGATTGTTCTAAAGTTTTCGCTTCTATCTGCCCTTGCTATCTTTGGAACTGTGAGGATGACATTTATCTGAAAGTCTGATGGCACGTCGCCAGTCTCACAGATTCTCCACACTGACCTGAATAATCGTTTGGCAGGCATTTCACCCAATGTTTTTAGAAATGCCGGTGGAATGTTATCCATCCCTTCTGCTTTAATTAATCTCAGGTCTTAAGGACACCAGCCAACATTTAACTGTGATACATGACATGAAAGCTTGAAACTGCTTCTTCTGAATTGCATATATAAATTACTACAGATTTCTTTCAATGTTTTTTGTGTGATATACTTTGAAACATTGCTTCTTGCACGCGGCTTTTTTTGAGTCGCTGAACTAGTATGTAGTCTTTTTTTCCTTGCAGCTATTCCTGTTTGCCTTTAACAATTTTTTTAAAAAAAGTTTTCGTGGTTCTGAAAATCAAGAAACATCAGAAACAACGCAAGGTTTCAACGCATATGAAGTTTGACATAACTGTCGCGCGAAGTCTGGATCATTATCCGAGTCGTCCATATCGTCATCCTCACAATATTTTCTCAACAATATCTTTTTTACAATTCACACAAAACACCTTCGTGCGTGCGACAGCGCGAAGCCATCTGTTTTGTTTCTTTACGTACTGAACGGAATGCTGTCGCCCTCCAGCAGCTTGACTCCGTACACTGTTCAGCCAGAACATTATGACCACTTTCCTAATAGCCTGTATGTCCACCTCTGGCACGGATAACAGCGGCGACTCGTCGTGGCATGGAAGCAATAAGGCCTTGGTAGGTCACTGGAGGGACTTAGCAGCACATGTGCAAACACACAAGTCACCCAATTCCCGTAAATTCCGAAAGGGTGGTGGTGGTGGTGGTGGTGGGGGGGGGGGGGGTGATGAGCTCTGACGCCACGTTTAGTCACGTCCTAGATGTGTGTTCGAACGGGTTCAGATCTGGACAGTTGGAGGGCCAGCACATTAATTGGAACTCGCCACTGTGTTCCTCGAACCACTTCACCACACTCCCGGCCGCGTGACGTGGCGCATTATCTTCTTGAAAAATACCACTGCTGTAGGGAGACACGAATGGGTGTGCGTGGTCTGCAACCAGTGTATGATACCCCGTGGCCGACAAGGTGCCTTGCACGGACTGGAGCCATGGATGTCCACGTGAATGTTCCCCAGAGCATAATTGATCCGGCGCCAGCTTGTCTCCGCCCCGTAGTACAGGTATCAAGGAGCTCTTCCTGTGAAAGGCGGCGGATTCGCACCCTCCCGTCGGGGTTCATCATCTGCCACTGCGACAACGTCCAGTGCAGATGCTCACGTGTCCATTGCAGTCGTAGTTGGCGATATCGTGGTGTTGAGACATGCATGGGTCTCTGGTTGCGGAGGCCGATCGTTAGGGATGTTGTGTGCAGTGTTTGCTCAGACATACTTTGACCAGCTTTAGCGTCTTACGATAGTTCCACCACAGTTCGCCGCCTGTCCTGTTTCGCCAGTCTGCCCAGCCTACGACGTCTGACATCTGTAATGAGGAGTGGCCGCCCAAACCAGCGACATCTGGAAGTGGTTTCACCCTGGTTTCGAAACTTGTTGAATGTACTCACCACAGCACTCCTCGAACACTCGACAAGTTTCCGGAATGCTCGTGCCGAGCCTTCGGGCCATCGCAATCCACCCTGGGCCAAACTCAGATCTTTCCTCATTCTACACACGGACAGCACGCTCACACCGTTAGTTTGTCTGTCTAGCAGTAATTCCTGGCCAGGTGACACTGCTAGCGACTGGACCGGTTTATGTCGATCATACGTCGGTGGTCGTAATGTTCTGACTGATCAGTGTACAAAAAAAGATGGCTGTTTTAGAAACTACATGTCTCTCGCAACACAATGAAGACCGGTCGAGCCCATCAATATATGTGGTTTCATATTCGAAAACGGGAGAATTTTTACCCCTTCACATGTCGCGTCCCGTCTAATGATGGGACTGACAGTCAAAGTGTTAAAAACAGCAATTATATTTAAATGCTTTCTGCAATATGAGACACGATCACAGATTTCTGTTAAATGTTTTGAGTGTCATCGTTCGTCTACTCATTGCATTGTACTGCATATTTAATTTAATATCACATTCCATGTTATAGATGTGTACTGTATTTGATGATGATCGTCTCTGTAACGCACATTTAAGAATACATGTTAGTTTGTGATTTGAAATTTATATTATAACAGCTCATCGGCACGTGGCAAGTGCGCCACTGGGTTGTCGGCACTGGAAGACAAATAAGAAACCGCCAGGGCCGTATTAACTCTGTCGGGGCCCCCTCCACCTTTTTCTAACTTTATAATATATATTTTTCTATCGCAACGAAATTTTATTAATCATTACAGTGTCTTTAGGGTTTCGTGCCTCAACCTGTAAAAACGAAACCCTTACTGGGTCTCTCTGCTGTCCGTCTGTCTACTTGTCTGTTTTGTCCGTGTGTCCGACTGTTAAGAACCCTTTTTCCAGGAACGGATAGATCTGTTAGTCTCAAATTTATGTCACGTATTAAGGTTTACGGTCCCTTGTAGATGTCAAAATTTTAAGCTTCTAAGTCACTTCAATCAAAAGCTACGACCATTTATATAATATTGATACTCGAAACTCTTTCATTAAAACCTATAGGGTTCTCCCACTGACCTAGAATCATGAAATTTGCCGGTTTCACATTAAAAGTAAAGGAAAAAATTCGAAAATTGTTAAGCATTTTTTCTAATTTTTTTATCCGTTTGTCTGTTTTGTCCGTCTGTTAAGGGGGGACGCTGATGAAAAACACACACGATTCCAAAAATGCACCAAATCCTCAATTTTGGAGATATGGCAATGAAATTTTGTACCACGCTTGACACGAAAGTAACACATTTGCATATAAAATCCTTTGATTCTATATATATTCAACATTCTTTAAAATGAAATTTGAAGTTTTATTTTCAAAAATAATTTATGTTCCTATTTTTCTCGGAAAGTATTCAAGAGATTTCTACAAAATTTCTCTGTTCCATCTCTTTATATGTTGTAAGCTTCCCTCATAAGGTTTTTTGGAATAGGTCAAATAGGAGAATTTTCATAATTTTTAAATTATAATTCCACAGGTACATTTTTAAATTCATACAACACTCCACGCACTTTGCCCCATATCTCAGCTTGCAATCAGAATTTCAAAATTTGCTCTTGAGACAACGTTTATTAGCTTTACAGAAATATGTGTACAAAATTTCATAATTCTAGCATTAATAGAATCTGAGGGAAAGGTACATAAACTTAAAAAAACAAACTTTTCAGGAAACGCAATTTAAAGTTCAACCTAACGTTTTTGCTTACGTCAATTCAAGGCACCACATTTGTACTCTGGGTCCTCTTTCCCTTCAAGGCTTCTCTTCTGGTTTCTTGTTGTCTGTCTTCTCTCCTTTACCAGGTCTTCAACTGACTTCAGCTGCAGAGACGCGCTATAAATCTATTCCTCTCGGGACGTCTTGAGTAAAATTTCCTGTCTTGAAGCTCATTCTTTCTAACACCTTCATCCTCCCGACGATCCCGTCATTAAATACGATAACTGCATCATAAGTCGCAATTCTGACAACTGTAGCAGATGCAAATGTGTTTTTAGGGCATCGTTTCCATGCGAGTTTATAAGATAGGGAACAGTGTCAAAGAGTATGTATCACGGCCTTTTAGATGTATCCCGTACACGTTTGGTTGAAAGTAATACACAGAATCATTGTTCACTGAGCTGGTATTGAGGTGCTGCTTCAAAACGTGGGCGTGGCAGGGAGACAGCATCACACTTTTAATTAATTTTCAGGCACTTCGGATGCGATTTCAACATTAAAACTTAGAGGAACTTACTGTCCATGAGTAATACTTACAAATAAAACATAAATAGAAAATTAACATTTTTGGCCAATTTCATCAACGTCCCCCCTTAAGACCATTTCTCTATGGAACAATATGGTGTATCAAGTTCAAATTTGTGTGTAAAAATTGTAAGCGTCTAATTCCGCGCAGTCAAACGATATGGACATTTATATCACATATTTGGATATACTCGAAAACTCACTCATCAAAACGTATAGGGCGCTTCCCGTTAAGTTAAAATCGTGATATTTGGCTAGAAGCAAGGTTCCACGGGAAAAAATAATGAAAAATTTGCTAATTTGTAATTATATAATGTAAAAATACTTTTTCTAATTTTTTATTCATCTGTCTGTAAAATACCTTTTTCTCTGGAACAGTTTGGCATATCAGGTTCAAATTTAAGTCACATACTAAGGCCTATGGTCTCTTGAAGGTCTAGAAATAATAAGCTTATAAGTCAATGCAATCAAAACATAAGACTATTTGTGTCACATATTTTGCTACTCGAAAACTCACTCATCAAAACTTATACGTTGCTTCCCGTTGAGTTAGACTCTTTATATTCGAAAGAAGCATTGTTTCACAGCACAAATGAAGGAAAAAATCCAGATATTGTTAAATAGTAATTATATTAAACAAAAATATTTTTTTTTCATTAGAACATACATTGCATTCATCATACGGCAGAAGCATAATAGACGAACATTACTACAAGAAAAAATAAAATGTAAGTTATAGTCCTGTTTTACTAACTAATAAGAATGTTCATTAAACCTTCTCTCTCTACATATATGAATTGGTTTTCGCTTCTTTTTGTATGTCCCGGCTTCTTAGAGGAACTACTGCGCAGATAGTGATACGGTCTTGAAATGCCCGGGACTGATGTCTTACCAGTACGTATATCGGAAACAGGCAAAAATCGTTTAGATTCTCGATGCCCAGCGTGGATGGTCTACATATACTATGTGATCAAAAGAATCCGGTCACCCCCAAAAACATACGTTTCTCATGTTAGGTGTTTTGTGCTGCCACTTACTGCCTGGTACTCCATATCAGCGACCTCAGTAGTCATTAGACATCGTGAGAGAGCAGACTGGAGCGCTCGGCGGAACTCACGGACTACGAACGTGATCAGGTGATTGGGTGTCACTTGTGTCATACGTCCATACGCGAGATTTCCACACTCCTAAACATCCCTAGGTCCACTGTTTTTGATATGATAGTGAAGTGAAAACGTGAAGGGACACGTACAGCACAAAAGCGTAGAGGCCGACCTCGTTTGTTGACTGACAGAGACCGCCGACAGTTGTGTAATAGGTGGAGACATGTATCGAGACCATCGCACAGGAATTCCAAACTGCATCAAGATCGACTGCAAGGACTATGACAGTTGGGCGGGAGGTGAGAAAACTTGGATTTCACGGTCGAGCGGCTGCTCATAAGCAACAAATCACGCCAGTAAATGCCAAACGACGCCTCGCTTGGTGTAAGGAGCGTAAACATTGGACGATTGAACAGTGGAAAAACGTTCTGTGGAAAAGCGAATCACGGTGCACAATGTGGCGATCTGAAGGCAGCGTGTGGGTATGGCGAATGCACGGTGAACGTCATCTGCCAGCGTGTGCAGTGCCAACAGTAAAATGCGGAGTCGTTGGTGTTATGGTGTGGTCGTGTTTTTCATGGAGCGGCCTTGCACCCCTTGTTGTTTAGCGTGGCACTATCACAGCACAGGCTTACATTGATGTTTTAAGCACCCTCTTGCTTAACACTGTTGAAGAGCAATTCAGGGATAGCGATTGCATCTTTCAACACGATCGAGCACCTGTTCGTAATGCACGGCCTGTGACGGAGTGGTTAGAAGACAATAACATCCCTGTAATGGATTGGCCAGCACAGAGTCCTGACCTGAATCCTATAGAACACTTTTGAGATGTTTTGGAACGTCGACTTCGCGCCAGGCCTCACCGACCAACATCGATACCACTCCTAAATGCAGCACTCCGTGAAGAATGGGGTGCCATTTGCCAAGAAACCTTCCAGCACCTGACTTAATGTATGCCTGCGAGAGTGGCAGCTGTCATCAAGGCTAAGGGTGGGTCAACACCATATTGAATTTCAGCATTACCGACAGAGAGCACCACGAACTTGTAAGTCATTTTCAGCCAGGTGTCCGGATACTTTTGATCGCAAGTACGCGAGTCCTAATCGCAACTTGGCCAGTTTTTCTTTTACAACATTACGAAGGTATGTCGTCACTTTATTCAGTAAAAAGTTTAAACAAATAAAAGGAAAATATGCGTATTTTTTGTCAAATATTTCTTGAAGTACAATATGTTTAAATATTTACTCTTCTCAGTTTTGTGGACACAAAATCTTTTAAAACTTCTTGAAAGTTGACCTTCTACAATACAACATTATCAGTCGCCATTATCGCCAAAGAATTTAAACAGTACTCAGAAGGGAAACTCCCCATCCCCCCCCCCCCCCCTCTCAGAATAATTGAAGAGATAGCCTCGAGGATGGCCGGTCGAAAACTGAAACCACATCAATAATGAAAACAGGAAGGAGGTGTACTGAACTATGAAAAAAAAGAAAATGAAGGGTCCAAGATTAAGAAGTACAACATGGCGCGATACAGCAGAGAAACGACTTAATGGTTCCGTGGTCGTGGTGGTGAACTGCCATGTAGAGGAGCCGTGATCAAGATTCTTTTGGTAAATTGTTTTTATTTCTTAATCTTTTCGCAACATTGTGAACTGTCTGTCTGGTCACTGAAATGTTTGTTCTCTTTCTGTAGTCTTAGCAGTTGCCATACTGTACACTGTTTATAGAGTATCAGTCATGTGGTAAGAATACGTTACCGTCCCAAGTAAATCTGATGAATTGTGAGAGCAGGCGAGATACCAAATGGCTCTGAGCACTATGGGACTTAACATCTGAGGTCATCAGTCCCCCAGAACTTAGAACTAGTTAAAACCTAACTAACAAAAGGACATCACACACATCGATGCCCAATGCAGGATTCGAACCTGCGACGGTAGCAGCAGCACGGTTTCTGACTGAAGAGCCTAGAACCGCTTGGCCACATTGGCCGACACGGCGGCCTTAAGCACTTAACCTTAATTCTAATTTTGAATTTGGCTGATAGGTGCTACTTGCATTTTATGAAAATACGGCTGAGAACAGCAGGCCGAATGAATATTTGGCTGCCGTTTGTTGACCACTGCTTTAGAGACTGTAGTTTGGACCAGTGGCACGTTTGCATCATGTTTCTATAACTTCTTGCAGTATATGGCTGGCACCTGATCTTCCAACTACACGCCACACAACACTGTCCTGTGGATTGCCACCCTCACAGACGCCTGCAGGCGACGCGGTTCAGCACGAATTCCGACCATCTCACACTTCACAACACTTCACTCGCTTGGGCAAATCAAGTAAAATACCCGAGAGTGATATTGACCGAAAACTAGATTCCAAGGATCGTTGTTGTTGTTGCGGTCTTCAGTCCAGAGACTGGTTTGATGCAACTCCCCATGCTACTCGATCCAATGCAAGCTTCTTCACCTCCCAGTACCTACTGCAACCTACATCCTTCTGAATCAGCTTAGTGTATTCATCTCTTGGTCTCCCTCTACGATTTTTACCCTTCACGCTGCCCTCCAATATTAAATTGGTGATGCATTGATGTCTCAGGACATGTCCTACCAACCGATCCCTTCTTCTAGTCAAGTTGTGCCACAAATTTCTCTTCTCCCCAATTCTACTCAGTACCTCCTCTGTAATTACGTGATCTACCCATGGGGAGTGGTCATGGTCAAGGGCCATCTTCAGGAAAAATGTAACAGTAATATGCACCTGTTTCACAAATTGTATCTACTGCTGTCGTATTAACATGTGAATGTGAGGATCAAATTACACCTCTACCGAGCAAGAACAAAAATGGTCCAAATGGCTCGGAGCACTATGGGACTTAACATCAGAGGTCATCAGTCCCCTAGAACTTAGAACTACTTAAGCCTAACTAACGTAAGGACATCACACACATCCATGCCCGAGGTAGGATTCGAACCTGCGACCGTAGCGGTCGCGCTGTTCCAGACTGAAGCCCCCAGAACCGCTTGGCCACCGCGGCCGGCGAGCAACAACAACTCCGTCAATCTTGGGAGTCATCTGTAGTAGCAATCTCAAACCGCTGCAAACCCTGTAAAACCGATGCCTGAGGTTATTCCTTGGAGTACCTTGATGGGCACGAATCAGGGATCTCCATCAGGAACTGCACATTGAGGCGATCAGGGAAGTAATGCACACAAAAACAGCTCGCTACCATTGGAGCACTAAGGTCCACTACGGGACATTTTGACTATGTGGGGTCCGTTGTCCCTGAGAGGCGGCATCGCATCAAAGTTCCCAGCGCCATCATCGAGGCACCCCAAAAACATAATTGGCTCAACGCCTCCTTCCACTCTGCAACTACTCGACCTTGTTCACCATTGTGGTGTGCGTCTGGCTCTTGGTACCTTTCGTTCTAGTCTCGTTCACAGTTCTCCTCGCAGAAGCGGTGATTCCCCCTTTACAGATACGACGGAGCCAACTGCTGCTTTCTTGCGCAATCGCCATCCGCCAATTCCCTGCTCATCCCATGTACCCCCGCCCTCTTCGAAAAGGAGGGATGTTCATCACGCTTTCACTCTCCTACTGATTTATTGCGGACCCTCTTTGTTGCTGGGGTCATGTAGTGTGTTCACAGCAGAGCCCACGGGTGGGATTGCCGATTGGAATGCGTCTCACTTCCCTCTGTCGGGATCTCCATCTCCACTCACTGGAATGCGCCCCATGTATTTCATCCCCCTCCCCCCTTTAGATGGCGCCTAGACCACGGATTAGGACCGACCTATTCCAGTGTCCTAAGGCCTAATACCCTATGTTTTCCCAGCGTCTGGTATGTGCCATCCTTGCAGAGTTCCAGGGTGCCACCATCTTCTACATTGATGGTTCTAAAGACAATAGACAAGGTGGGCTACGCTTTCAATCTCTTGCTGGCTTATTGCGGATCCTCTTTATTGCCGGGATCATGTAGTGTGTTCACAGCAGAGCTTCTAGCCATTCACAGAGCCCTCCACTTTGTTTCTCAGGCCTCCCTCCACCGACTCAGTGCGCAGCCTGGAGGCTGCTCTGCATGCCCTCCTCTCTGCTCTCAGCCGTGTCGCCTGCTCAGTTGTCATTCCTCTGGGTCCCAAGTCATGTGGGCATCCCGTGGAATGAACTGGCTGACCGTTTGACTAGAGAATCAGATCCCCCCCCCCCCCCCCCCCCAAATTCCCCTTCCATGATTCCAGCTGACAATATACGGATAACCGTCAAATATCTCTTTGGTTAAAAGTGGAACTCCGCACAATCAAGGAATCTACTGCAGTCTGGCGGTCTTCTTTCCGCTCCTTTCGGACGGAGTCCACTGTTTATGCCCTTTAACATTGGCCATTACGTGGCTCACCCATTGTTTCGTCCAGCGTACTGAGATACCCCCACAATGTGGTTGTGGAGCCACGTATTGGTGGAACGCCCCCTCCTTTTCGCGCTTCGTGCAAAGTATAGTCTTCCAGATTCTTTAACTTTAGTGCCAGCAGTTGGTTGAGCTGGTCCTACATTTTCCTCCGTGAAAGCGATTTTTATTTCCAGGTATAACGTTCTGCTCTTCTCCTGGAGCAGGGGCAGGATGATTGTGGTTGAGACTTCTCTTCATGTCTTCTCAGTCTGGGGACCCCGTGACCACTCCCCATGGAAAGGCCGTTCTATTTTCCGGTTTTTCGGTTTGGTCTCAACCCCTTTTTACTCTTTAAAAAAATGTGAGCAGGTTTTTGGCTTGGTTCAAATGGCTCTGAGCATTATGGGACATAGCTTCTGAGGTCCATCACTCGCCTAGAACTTAGAACTACTTAAACCTAACTAATCTAAGGACATCACACACAGCCATGCCCGAGGCAGGATTCGAACCTGCGACCGTAGTGGTCGCGGGGTTCCAGTCTGTAGCGCCTATTACCGCTCGGCCACCCTGGCCGGGCCGTGCGGGTTTTAATTTCATTATTTTGTAATTTGAGTCCCCTGAATGGATCCGACCATTTTTAGCGGACCCTCTTTCTTCAAAAATGGTTCAAATGACTCTGAGCACTATGGGACTAAACTTCTGAGGTCCATCACTCGCCTAGAACTTAGAACTAGTTTAACTTAACTAACCTAAGGACATCACACACATCCATGGCCTAGGCACGATTCGAACCTGCGACCGTTGCGGTCGCGCGGCTCCTGACTGTAGCGCCTAGAACCGCTCGGCCACTTTGGCCGGCCCTCTGTCTTCTCTGAGTGTCTTTGAATCGAGGGACTGATGACCTCGCCATTTGGTTTCATAAAACCCTCTCAATCATTCAATGAACATAACATGTAATGGCACGTTTTAGAAACAAAAACAGAGGAAAAGTAAAGCACCGTTGTGTGACAAGAAATGTAAAGTCAACTGGAACAATATGGAACATTAAATGAAATCTAATAAAATAACCAACACCTCAGGGTGGTCAAAGGAGGTAGTTGTCCTATACCCTTCTCAAGCGGAAACAAAGAGAAAATTACACCTTCATCGTTTCTACCTAGGAATCCCAACCATGTGGTGATAGTACTTTTGTGACCCCCCCCCCCCCCCCCCCCCCACACACACACACACACACAAACAAAATCCACTGCAGTTACGTAGAAACAATGCCCATTGGACACAGCAGCCATTAGCTCGCATACGTGATGCCTGGTGAAGCCAGCCACTTGCTGGTATTCACACTCTGGGCGGCCTTTATAGGGCCTCTCCAGCAGTCTGAAGTCGACGTGTATCCGAGTGTAAATCCGAGTGCCATGCAACGAGCCTCCAACACCGCGCACCCGGCCCAGATCTGGCTCTGAGCTCTATGGCACTCAACAGCTGTGGTCATCAATCCCTTAGAACTTAGGACTACTTAAACCTAATTAACCTAAGGACATCACACACATCCATGCCCGAGGCAGGATTCGAACCTGCGACCGTAGCAAACGCGCGGTTCCGGACTGAGCGCCTAGAACCGCTCGGCCACCACGGCCGGCCGGCCCAGGTCTACGCTAGTGCAACCACCTATTGTGACCGTAACTTATTCCGACGTTGCCTACGACGGAGTATCGTATTGTGACGTATTGTTTGCCTTCTCTCGCGCTTTTCTGCAAATGCATTGAATGAGTGTCATTTCTTATTCAGGTCAGCACGATCTCTTCCGTTTCTTTCACTGACAATCTGTTTTCTGTTGTTCTTGTTTTGTTGTTTGCTTTTTTGTAGAATTAAACTTATATTGTCCATTGCTACCTCGCCGTTTTCTTGCCATCCAGGTAACAGTGGACACTGCGTCACACCAACAGATTCACAGATCTTGGCAACTGCTGGAATTTGTCTCCACGCACGCATTTTACAGAGGTGAAAACGAAATGGAGCGCCTCTAGACAAAGAACTTCTCGCCATGTACCTGGTCGTTAAATACGTCTGACACACGTTATAGACCCAACACTTTGCAATGTTTGCGGACCACTGGCCACTTACTACTGTTCTACGGTGGAAATCTGAACTTATTTCAACACATCAACGACGACATGGAGAATTAGTGGCACAGTTTACAAGGACGTTCGACACATCAAAGGCAAAGACAATACTACAGCTGATTGTCTTCCGAAGAACGTAACCGCCATAACAATAGTGGATTTGGCGAAGGTGGCAGATAGCCAGCTGACAGACACGTACAATAGGCAGTATGTCCTCGGTGGAGCACCAGCCTCGCCTCATGCAGTGCCTTCACCGGTTGACAGATCTCCAAATTAAATGAGGTCTGACTGCAGCAGCGATAGTTTTACGGTCTTTAATCAAGCAAAAAACACCGCCGAGAAGCCTTCACTGACATTCTCAACATGTCACATGCTGGCGTCAAAGCAACGGTTACCCTTGTGGCACGCAAAATGATGTGTTCAGGCGTCAATAAAGACAGCCGCATTAGGGATCACTCCTAGGTTTCGTGCCAGACAAAGTTTCACAGCCTGTTCATGCATCCATTCAGGATTTTCCTTTACCAACGGCATGTTTTGCACATATCCACCTGGATCCTGTTGGCACATGTACAGGCAATCACCGTTACCTACCAACAGTTACTGACCATCGTAATTTTTTACGTTTTACGTCTTTTCTTAGGTGCTTTAAAATTCGTGGAGGTATGCTCCGTCTGTGCAACTAATTGAAGGCGGTTTGTTTATTGCCATGCGCGTTTCGTTTCTTTGATTTGTGAAGCATCTTTAGTAGCGATTTCCAGTCCGTTAACTCATGCGTGTGGTTCTGGAGATGTATTAGTTATTTTCCATGCTCCAGATGGCCAATTTCCGGCGTTCTTTCACCCACATTTGATTCAGCACTGTATCACTTGCACAGAGTGGAAAGTGCAAGTGATATATGCTATGTGTTGAATCAAATGTGGGTGCAAGAACGCCCGAAATCGGACAGCTGGAGCATGGAAAGTAACTAACACATTGTAACCTCCCAACAGTTAAAAATAATATTTATATAACATTCACATTTAGCGTTCCGTAACCTCACAATAATAACGTGACTAATCTCGCAATAAAATTGTGGCTCACTTATATAACCTTTCAATAATTAAATGACTGTGAATCTAAACTGGTAAACTTTGGACGTCAGCAGTGCTGCGTCAGGGCCCTGAAAGATCATACTGAATAAATCGAAAATTCTTGTTTCAATAAGGTCGCCGAATAACGCGTATATATCTGCTCCTATAAGAAATTT
Source organism: Schistocerca gregaria (assembly GCF_023897955.1). NCBI lineage: Eukaryota > Metazoa > Arthropoda > Insecta > Orthoptera > Acrididae > Schistocerca > Schistocerca gregaria. The sequence continues at coordinate 79,202,100 of NC_064928.1, forward strand.
TGCTGGTACAGTCCAGTGCAATGCTGGCCGATAGATTTGTCATGTATAAAAAGAAACAAGTGATTTTTCTCTACAATAATCGGGATGACCATGGATTGGAGAAATTAGTAAATTCTTTAAATTGACATAAATGATTGTCAAAAGTTAATTTTTATAAGAAAGATTATTATTAAGAGATTTTTTTTAAAACATTTACCTGGGACTTGATATAACAATAGTACATATGCGCGAGGCTGCTTTTACCTTATACTACATCGCTCAGGCACCGCCATCGCTCCCCACGACCGGCCCAGCCAACTCTATACACGCGACTGCTAGCAACTACTTACTCCTACTGGCACACAGTTCCTACTGCAGTCAACACTGCTTTCTGGTCGGAGATTCTCTTACAGCTTACATATCGCAGGCAGCGCGTGAGCAATCCATCGAAATTACATCTGCTCAAGTGCGCTAGCGACAAATTCCTCAGTCATGGAGCTCTTACAACATCTACAAGACCACACACCTGAGTTAACAGCTCGAAATCGGCACAGAAGATGCTTCACAGATCAAAGAATCGAAACGCGTACGGCTATAAACAAACTGCCCTTATTTAGCTGCATAGACAGAACATAAGTCCACGAATTGTTGACGATTATATCAGCTGGCCAGAAGACATACCGGTAGCAGACATCGTGGCTGTAACTGTCACCAGGGCAGTTGTGAATGTGTGGCTTTCCCGCCAAGGAAGTCCTCTTACCACTACCATGGACTGGGGCCGTCAGTTTGCAGGATTACTACTCGACGAGCTACCTAGCCATTGTGGTAGTCACCACATTCGTAACACGAGTCACCATCCAGCTAATAACAGCACAGTCAAGTGCATGCATCGATCACTTAAACCTATTGTCGTGTCCCAGGAACTATCTCGGACTGGCACATTGCACTGGGTTGTGCTCGGTCCCCAGACGGCTGTAAAAGAAGACCTGCTCTTCAGCGTAGCTAGTGTCCGGTGAATAGCTGTGTGCACCTGGCGATTTTATTTTACCGACAGCCTAGTCATCCAGTGACCACACTGGTTTTCTCCAGAGAGCTGCACATCCGAGAACCAAGCTCATACAACCCGCAACATAACAGACAGCACTCTCAGTCCATTTCCATCACCGCATGTCTGGCTGCACGATATGGTCTTATGCCCACCTCTCGCTTCTCCATAACAGGATGCTTTACCCATGCCCTCCCTGAGGACTTGGGGGAGAAGGTGCCCAGCCATGTCCCACCCCAGCGGCCTGTCACGGTTGGTCAACTCCTGCCCGTGACATGCGCTGGTGTGGGGACATGGCTGAGACCTTTCTCGAAGTAAGTGCGGAAGAAGAGTGCAACCGACAGTCAGCACTTGCGAGTAAGTAGATGCGTGGGCAGTAAGTGTTGTTTGATTATCAGACGGCCTGTCGAAATCGTCCATCTGTTTTCAGTATCCGCAATAGCCTGGCGTGTTGGAAACATCTGGGAACTTGAATTTGATTTGTCTACTCGCTCATGCCATCGCAGGCATAGCAGGGTGCGGCTCAGAACTGGTAGTGTCTCGCAGCGCAGGTGTTGCCGATTGTGGAGCAGAGGGGGGCGTGGCTGTTGTGCTGGTGCCATCACTGATGAGCTGCGTACCCGTCCTCATAAATGAAATCAGGTTTAAGTCGCTCAGTTCCTACATTCTCATCAGCGCCGCCCATTCATATGACGAAATTGTTGTCTTTATTGATATCACATCGTATGGACCAACATACGGGCAAGTGAGAGGTGGCCGTACAATGCTATCATGCAGTCAGACATGCGCTGACAGAAATGGACCTTGCAGACAAACAAAAATTACGCGAAGGGAAATGTAGTGTGAAGAGGCCTATGCGAGAGGCGTTCAGTGAATTCGAAAGTAAAGTACTATGTACTGACTTGGCAGAAAATCCTAAGAAATTTTTGTCTTATGTCAAAGCTGTAGGTGGATCAAGACAAAATGTCCAGACACTCTGTGACCAAAATGCTACTTAAACAGAGGATGACAAACTGAAGGCCGTAATACTAAATGTCTTTTTCCAAAGCTGTTTCACAGAGGAAGACTGCACTGTAGTTCCTTATCTAGATTGTAGCACAGATGACAAAATGGTAGATATGGAAATAGACGACAGAGGGATAGAGAAACAATTAAAATCGCTCAAAAGAGGAAAGGCCGCTGGACCTTATGGGATACCAGTTCGATTTTACACAGAGTACGCGAAGGAACTTGCCCCCCTTCTTGCAGCGGTGCAACGTAGGTCTCTAGAAGAGCGTAGCGTTCAAAAGGATTGGAAAAGGGCACAAGTCATTCCCCGTTTTCAAGAAGGGACGTCGAACAGATGTGCAGAACTATAGACCTATATCTCTAAAGTCGATCAGTTGTAGAATTTCAGAACACGTATTATGTTCGAGTATAATGACTTTTCTGGAGACTAGAAATCTACTCTGTAGGAATCAGCAGGGGTTTCGTAAAATACGATCGTGTGAAACCTAGCTCGCGCTATTCGTCCACGAGACTCAGAGGGTCGTAGACCCGGTTCCCAGGTAGAAGCCGTGTTTCTTGACTTCCGCAAGGCGTTCGATACAGTTCCCCACAACCGTCTAATGAACAAACTAAGAGCATATGGACCATCAGACCAATTGTGTGATTGGATTGAAGAGTTCCTAGATAACAGAACGCAGCATGTCATTCTCAATGGAGAGAAGTCTTCCGAAGTAAGAGTGATTTCAGGTGTGCCGCAGGGGAGTGTGGTAGGACCGTTTCTATTCGCAATATACAAATGACCTTGTGGATGACATCGGAAGTTGACTGAGGCTTTTGCGGATGATGCTGTGGTCTATCGAGTGGTTGTAACAATGGAAAATTGTACTGAAATGCGAGAGGATCTGCAGTCAATTGACGCATGGTGCAGGGAATGGCAATTGAATCTCAATGTAGACAAGTGTAATGTGCTGCGAATACATAGAAAGAAAGATCTCTTATCATTTAGCTACAATATAGCAGGTCAGCAACAGGAAGCAGTTAATTCCATAAATTATCTGTGAGTACGCATTAGGAGTGATTTAAAATGGAATGATCATATAAAGTTGATCGTCGGTAAAGCAGATGCCAGACAGATTCATTGGAAGAATCCTAAGGAAATGCAATCCGAAAACAAAGGAAGTAGGTTACAGTACGTTTGTTCGGGCTTTTGTTGAAATTTCAAGAACATACCTTCACCGAGGAGTCAAGCAGTATATTGGTCCCTCCTACGTATATCTCGCGAAGAGACCATGAGGATAAAATCAGAGAGATTAGAGCCCGCACAGAAGCATACCGACAATGCATCTTTCCAGGAACAATACGAGACAGGAATAGAAGGGAGAACCGATGGAGGTACTCAAGATACCCTCCGCCACACACCGTCAGGTGGCTTGCGGAGTATGGATGTAGGTGTATATGTAGACGTAGTCTATGGCCTTGCGGGTGGTTCTGTGGACGTAGTTCTCGGAGGTGCAGCTCTAGTTTCAGGAGAAAATCAGTGTGGTGGTTGGCTGACCGGACTCTCGGTGTGATAAGATCGCCAGGTACATGCAGGAGTTCGCTGGACACTAGCTATGCTGAAGAACAGGACAAATCTTTTACTGCCGTCTGGGGACCGAGCAGAACCCGCTGTAATGTGTCAATCCGAGAGTCTTTGTGGGCACTAGAAGTGAGCGATGCATGCACTCGACTATGGTCTTATTAGCTGGGTGGTATCTCGTTTTATGAATGAGATGGTTGACACAGTGGTTAAGTAGCTCGTTGAATAGTAACACGCTATGTGATCAAAAGTATCCGGACACCATAAAACATACATTTATCATATTACGTGCATTTTGCTGCCATCTACTACCAGGTACTCCATATCAGGGAACTTAGGAGTCTTTAGACATCGTGAGAAGGCAGAATGGGGCAATCCACGGAACTCACGAACGTTGTCAGGTGACTGGATGTCACTTGTGTCAACGTCTGTACGCGAGATTTCCACACTCCTAAACATCCCTAGGTGCACTGTCTGCGATGTGATAGTGAAGTGGAATCGTGAATGGAAACGTATAGCCCAAATGCGCACAGGTCGACCTCGTCTTTTGACTGACAGAGACCGCCGACAGTTGAGGAGGGTCGAAATGTGTAATAGGGAGACATCTATCCAGACCATCTCACAGGGATTCCAAGCTGCATCAGAATCCACTGCAAGGACTATGACAGTTAGGCGGCAGGTGAGAATACTTGGATTTCATGGTCGCGAGACCACCGCGGCCGGCTCTGCTGCACCACCGACATTTTATGGATCATTGGCCAAGTTCACGAAATCGTGTTTTTTCGGGGCGGTTTGTAGGTTACAGCGACATCTGTTTTTCCGAGATTTTTTCCTATGCGGCCGGATCCGTCCTTAATAAAAGGCAGGAAAACTTTCGATTTTCCAGGCGTTTCAGCATCCCTTTGATTTTTTCCTGGGCGGACAGAAACATCCTTAATCAAAATACTCGTAGATAGAAGAGGATACCATGTAAGGCCACAGAGACTGTAAATCATGCGAGGAATTGCAGTAGGAAGGAGAAGGGCGGGAATTTGAATGATATCTGAATCCCGGTGCTGAAGAAGATGTTTATAAGTCTTCCAATGTGGGGTGACAGCAACAACGGAAGACGGCAATCGACAACTCCCAACCGCTCCCGTGTATTCAAAGCATGTGATGTCACGCCACCGTGCGGAAGCAAGCGTAAACGGAATTTAACCGCATTCAGTAGCGAGCCAAGATATGGATCGGACACTCAAAGAAGCAACAATCCCCCTTGAAAATGTTCTCCGAAAATAGGGACGAAACGATGGTCTAAGTCCCTTATCATCTGCGTTAGGTAACCAAGGTCGTTCGCTCCCTATACGAAGCGGGCAGTGCATGCCAGCGGAATCATTCGGCTGTGAGCTCTGTCTGCAACAGCATTGAAGCACTATGCCTCGTCGACGTGTATATCGTCAACGTTGTCATCGCATGCGAATCTACAAACACATAATAAGCCTCGAGAACACACTTGGGACTAATGGCACTGCAAAAAGTGTCATATTAAGTGGACCAATCTTTTTCCGTGGATGTCGAGTCAATTTCAGTCTCGACGCTGGCACAGGGAGTGCCGGAAGTGGATGGTTTACTCTAGCAATCGTCCGATGTGAGAACGCGTCTCTACCTGGATTGGAATCATTCGCCGATCGAGATGTCGTGGCATTGTGGAACAGATGCTAAGTACCAATCTAGACCTAGTTATGTATATAGTAATATGCCTTTTACATTGTATACACGCTCCTGTCGTAAAGTTAGTAATGGTGAAAAAATACATGTATGGATGAAAGGGTGTACTTGCTGAAAATGTAACTCTAACTGGTGATGTAACCCTGTACTATAATTATTAATAAAGCGTGATCTGTAGCTTCAGGCATTAACGGGGGAGCGTACATCTCGAACCGGGGACTCAAGGATGCAATAGTTTGAAAAAATTCGAAAGCATTCCATCCGACCACAGCGTTATAGTCCGGAATATTTTATTAACTGTGAAACCTTATATAGCACCATAGGTATTCTAATGACTTTGTATGTTGGCCACAAAAATTCCGTTCTGCGCATACAAATACTCATCATCATCAAAATCATCATCGTCGTCGTCGTCGTCATCGTCGTTTTCAGACACTAGTTTCTCGGTTGTGGTGCACAAGAGCTCGGCATCTCCTCCTGTCTTCATACATCTTCTGTTCCAGGATAACTTCCCGTTTGTGACCTTTCTCCTCTACAACAGATATTAGAATTTCTATCCATCGGTTTCTTCCTGCCACATTGAAATACTTTTTGGCAGTTCTTTCGTTTTTCATTCTCATTATGCACCCACACCACTGAAAGCAGAGTTCCTTTTGTGACTCTCGTCACGGAAACCTCAATACCAGCTATTTTACTATTCAGATCAATCCTGATTTTGTCCTGTTCTATTAAGCAAAATACGTCAGGCTTTGGCGCGGGATCTACCTGTAATAGCAATATAGTAACATTCAAACTCTGGAGTCTGCTTAAGCGCAAGAATTACGTCGTACCACACTCCATATAGACTGAACCGCCAAAGAAACTGGTATAGGCATGTGTATTCAGATACAGAAATATGTAAACAGGCAGATCACGGCGCTACGCTTGGCAATGCCTACATAAGACAGCAAGCGTCTGGCACAGTTGTTAGATCGCTTAGTGCTTCTACAACGACAGGTATCAAGTTTTAAGTGAGTTTGAACGTGGTGCTATAGTCGGCGCACGAGCGTTGCGACCCACCATCTCCGCGGTAGCCATATGTGGGGATTTTCCCCCAAGACCATTTCACGAGTGTACCATGAATGTCGGAAATCCAGTAATAACATCAAATCTCCGACATCGCTGAGGCCGGAAAAAGATCATGCAAGATCGGGACCAACGTCGACTGAAGAGAATCTTTCGACGTGACAGAAGTGCAACT